>NC_084802.1:167699402-172499402 GCF_963169125.1 Humulus lupulus | reverse complement strand
ATAGAATGTAGAGGATTAACACAAGGTTTTTACGTGGTTAGGGCGTTAATGAGCCTTAGTCCACGAGTCAGTTGTATTAGAGCTTAGAAAGTCTTTTACAATGGAGTTTCTCTCTATGTTTTGGCAGAGTAACTGTATATTAGTCGAAGAGAGGTCCTCTTTCCAGTGTTTTATAGCCTATATTTATAGACTCATGGGAACACTGGGTCTGGGACGGGTATAACCCGGGCCCATAAGAGATATGGATACTCTTGACTTCTCTAGTGGAAGCCCAATATAAAATATAAAACATACATAAATTCAAGACTAATCAAGGCCCAATAAGGTGGCCCAAGAGCTATACTTCGCCCGACAAAACGGTGCTTTTGGTCTGGGCACTTCGAGTTACGAGGCAGATTCAGGGGACAAGATCAGTCAGAGTACTTGGCAGCGCAGATCAAAAACAGCGGCGTGCAATCCTGAGGTGACCTTTTCTACAGAAGAAAAGTGGGGACAACCCCCACGCGGAGTGGGACGGCTTCAGAGTCACGGACGCTTTCCCTTACCAACCGGGGACGACCTAATCCGGGTATGTTTACCTTTGTCCCTCTTTGTTTACCACAGGCCCGGACCGAACCAGGCTCTGGGAACGTTCACGCGTACTTCAACGGGGCTTGAGCTCTGTACGTCTCCCGGACAACCGTCCTGGATCACCATCAGGGCCCCGAAGAGCACTAGGGCCGTGCCCCCCTCGAATATTCCTGTACCAAGCGGGCTTGGGCCGGGCCCACATTCGAGCGCCTCGTCCATGGGCCTAAACCGCCGTCCCGGGCCCACGTCAGGAAATGGGGATAACAAGTACCTTATTATATGTGGATTTGTTCGAGCATTTCGGCATGAGACGATCATGAAATGCAAGTGTTCGGTCTGGTCATAACGGGTTTAAGTTCGGGGCTCTGGTTGAGTCTCGAGGTGATTTTAATGATTAGAACATTACCGGGAATTAAAGGGTAATGGGACATAATTTATTGGTGTTGGAGAATATTGAGAATATCGGGAATTCGAGGGTGTTAATTATGATTAACGAAATAGGTGCAAAAAGATGATTTTGCCCTTGGGAGCCTTTAAAAATCCTTATTAGACCTAGGGGTATTTTGGTCTTTTCACCCCTAGGATAGATATAAGCCATTAAGGCTGTAGAAAGAAGTAGAAAAACATAGCATAAGTTCAAAGCTTCTCCCGTACCTTTTCCTTCCTACTTTCCTTTGGATTTTTTCAAGTTATTTTTGAGGAATCAAGCTAGGGAACCAAGCTTTGCCAAGTTAGGGTTGTGTTCTACCATTGAAGAAGGTGTGTTGCTGAGATTAAGGTAAATTTCTAGCCATAAAAACATTAGTATTTGCTCTGTTTTTCCATTTGAGTTCCAGCTGGTTTGTGAGTTGGAAAGTTGAGTTTCAATGGGTGTTTTGGCTAGGGTTCTTGGGGTTGTGATGCTTGGGGCATGTGAGGATGGTTTTTGGGTTCATTTGGGACATAATTTGATGTTTGGAAGCTTTTGATTTGGGTTGGAAGTGGTAGAATCGAAGGAAGAGATTTCTGGGCTGTTGCTCGCTGAAGGTAGTGCTACAGCGCTACCAGTAGAGGAGGTTGGGCGGTTTTGGTTTTGTCTTGAGCGCTGGGGCGCTAGGAGGGAAGCGCTATAGCACTCCCTGTTTCTTCAGAACCCTGTTTTAAGTGTTTTTAAGGGTTTTTGACTCAGGGTTTCAATCCTTAAGGCCCGGGATCGAATCAACTCACCGTGTGGGCATGTTTCGAGGTCCCGAGAGTGGGGTTTAGACCAAGACCCTATCATTGTTGATTTTCATTAATTGGAGGTTATATTTGGTTATGATTAGGTGACCGCTAAAGGATTAAAGGATCGATCGTTCTCAAGAGTCGTTCTTATTCTAATTCTCGCTCGAACCAGAGGTAAGAAAACTACACCCCATATGCGACATGCATGGTTATTCTTGATGCATGTTGGATGTTTAACTGTGATATATGCGATGCACGGGAACATGTGTTTAGGGCATGCCATGAATATTGAGTATGAGACTAATCAAAGCTTGAGTCTCTGTGTTTGTGCATGATCATAATGATGCTAGCAACTGTTAAGTAAGCATGCTGAATGCCCTACTCTTGGATATTTGATATATGATATATATTGATAGCATTGCTTACTTGTGCATGTTACTAACAAATTAGTTAGAATTGGCAAAGGTGTCAGTATCAACTGTGAAGCTGTGACTCATTAGTCAAGTTCGACAGTGGTACTGAGCATTGGTCACACAGTGCTGACTCATAAGTCAGGACGGCCTTAGCATGTTCAACGCAAGCCAATAAAGGTTAGATCTAATCGATATCTGCATTAAATGACTCAGAAGAGCGTTAATGCCGGACCGACCTCAAGTTCGATGAAAACTAAAAGCGCTGGTGTGACTTACCCATCAGTCTCTCATCTGTTAAGTTAGAGACTTACCCATCAATCTCTCATCTGTTTAAGCTAGTGACTACCCATCAGTCACTCATCTGATTAAAGCCATTGCAGGAAAGCCCAGGTAACGATTTCGTTACACGGCTATGGGCACCGAGCCCCATAGTGACTTGCTTGTCAGTCACTCAGTATGGTTAACAGAACCTCAAAGTGATATTCACTCACCTGTTCAGAGCTATAAGCTCTGTATGATCATTATGATCATCATTTGCATGGCTTTGGGTGCTGAGCCCCATAGTGACTTGTCTGTCGGTCACTCAGTATGGTTTACCAGAACCTTTAGTGTTAAATCACTCATTTGATTAGGATTGACTTGATAGTAATCCAATCAGGAGGGTAGTATTTCTTATCCTTGATTCCCCAGTGTTATTTGAGTTCATTTGCATGCGTGAATAAAGCTATGTTTGCTAGGCATGCCAGATATGATTTTATATCATGATATGACTGTTCATGAGCATATTGAGTTTTCTTGATGGGCTTCAGCTCACGGGTGCTATGTGGTGCAGGTAAAGGCAAAAGAAAGCTGGACCATCCTTGAGTTGAAGAGCTTAGGTGATGATGTGTACATATGCAGCTGCTCGACTGCCACGGCCGAGATTTGAAGGAGAGGAACTAGGGATAAACCCTGTTTTGCCGCTTAGATCGGCCAGTTGTAAATATTTTCCTGTAATAGACCTTTAAAATATATTTTTGGGATCCCAATGTATATAGTAAACATTCTAATGAAACGTTACATCTTAACCAAAAATTTAATCCCTAAACCGCTAATCATACTTAGTTACACGTTTTTGGCCAAATGACTCGATTAGCGAGTTTAGCACTGTTTGCAATGTGCACCGTAACGGTCCCTGGAGTTTAGGGCGTTACATTCCACAATTGCATCAACCTACATTCTTGTGTCTCTAGTATGTCACTAGATAAACTAATTTGGTTGCAGCTTTTGATGTGCCAACAACCATTCATGATAAAATTCAAATGCCTAGTGTACTTCAAAGTTAACCAATAACAAATGAATAAATAATAACTTGTTAAACGGTTGTAACTGTAACTACGTAATTGTTGGAAAAATAAAGACAATTACAATAACTATGATACTCGAATTTTATCCACAGTCACTAAGTGAGAATAGCATAAAATAATAAAACAATCACTTAGACATGTTGTACTTATACCAGCCTTGGTTTGAGTATCTAATGTCAACTTATGAAGCAAATTTGGTACTAATTCTATTGACAACATAAAGTAAAGGAAACAAATATGCAATCTTCAATAATTCATATCACCAAACAAACAACTATATCTTGTTGATAAATTGCAAAAAACACAGGTGCATGCCGCAAGACTAATTCTTTTCTAATCCAATTTATTATCCCCAATTTCTGAATGATGATGTTCAAATAAATGGTGTTGACGTGGACAACATGGTTGGTCATTTGGTATGTTTAGACATGAGGGAAAGTAAGAATTTGTTTGGTTGCTGTAACGCCCTACTTCCTTAGAGTCGTTACTAAGTGAGTTTAAAACGTGCTTTTAACTCGGTAATCGAGGTTTTCAAGGCAAATGTGTAATCAAACCATAAACAGAGGCATAAACTTTGAAAATAATTCCATTTACTGAAAAATCATAAAATGTTTAACATTTGGGATCCCAAAATACTGTTTATAAATATTTACAACTCAAAACATACTTAAAGTCGACTATACGACAAAATAGGGTTCTTTACAAGCAACTTCCAAAAATACCCCTGGCCGCGGCAGCCAGGCAGACCAGACATGTACGCGCCGCATCACGCTCTCCATACTCATGGTCGGTTGACTTTCTCCTTGCCCTTACCTGCACCACAGAGCACCCGTGAGCCGAAGCCGAGCAAGAAAACTCCACATAAACAGATATCATACGCATATGAACCATTTAGCATATAACCAATTTGTCAATAAGCTAAACACATACGGCCATGCCGTCTCAGGCGCTTTACCAGGCCCTGAGTTGCGGTCTACACCGTAAGGATATCCCAGGTATCCTTCAGGGTCTTACCCTGGCAGCTCGCACTCCGCGTGCTAAACGCTGCTCCCGGCCCCTTGCCGTTCCTGGCCTTCGCCGTTCCCGGCCCTTGCTGATCATTCACATATATGCATACACAGCATAATTAAAACATAACTTAAACATATACTAACATAATTAATGGGCTACACCCAACACATAATCATATAGGGCCGTACCCTGCAACGCAACTATGGGTACAACAGCTTTCTTACCTGTGTCCCGAGCTTCTTGAGCATTGAACCCTTGAGAACGATCCTCTAATCCGAGCCTCACCGAGAACCAAGTCACAACACATAAATAGCACTCCCATTACTAACCAATTCAAAAGCATCTCCCGGAACCAATCCCGAGCCCTCGGGACCTCCCGGATCCCCACACAAAGTGGCGAAAGCGTCCCCCGAGCCCCCTGGGCAAAAGCCTAAAATCTAAAATTTTCCCCTGCCCATAAATGGTCTAGTGCCGCGGCACTATCCCTTAAGGGCCGCGGCGCCCAGCGTAGCTCCCTTCCCCTGATGCAGCCTAGCGCTGCGGCGCAAAAGAACAGGGTCGCGACGCCCCTTCGCAAACCCAGAAATCTGGGTTTTTCCTAGGGCTGAGCATAAAATCCGAAAAACCGAAAAAACCGTGTACATCGACCTACCGAACACCGAAAAAACCGAAACCGTTTAAACCGAAAACCGAAAAAACCGCCGACGGTGCAAACCGCCACTGTTCGGTCGGTTTGGAAATTTTAGGTGAACCGACCAATAAAACCGAAACCGACCGAACACAATAAAATAATAATATAATATTATATAATTATTAATTATTAAAAATTTTAATAAAAAAAAAAAAAAACTTAGGGCACTTGTAAATATAATTATGTTCTATATATTTATGTTGTAAAAACACACAAAAATGGATTCTAACAATCCAAAATTTTTAATTTTTTAACTAAAACTTAAAAAAAATATAAAAAAATAATAATCATATTCGGTTTGGTCGGTTTAACCGACCAAACCGCGGTCCAAAACGGTCGGTTTTTTTTTAAACTGGTTTGGTTCGGTCGGTTTTTGGATTGCACCAATCCGAACCGAAAACCGAATTCTGGATTTTTTTTTGTGAAAAAACCGCCCAAACCGACCGATGCTCACCCCTAGTTTTTCCCAAACATTTTCCCGAGCCAAAACACTCCCAAATCAATACCAATGCATACCTAAGTCCCAAATTCAATCCAAAACCCCATATAAACCATCTAACAACTCAGAAACATCAACAACAAGCCTAGACACACAATCAAACCCATGATTCACAAATTGGTTTAAAACTTTATAAAACTTAAACCATAAACCAGAAACTTAAACCACAGCAACTCATACATAACAGAGATGCATGAAACCCTTACCTCAAGTAGAAATTCGTCCCTGAGCCTCCTCCAAATCCAGCTCCAAGCTAATCCCTCTTATTCCCCAACTGAATCTAGCCACAAACCAACTTTCTGCTTCCATTATCAATCTCTCAAAATCAAGCTTAGAAACTCAAAGAAAACAGGGATGAACTCCTTACCACTGACCTTAGCACACCTTTGAGCTAACTTTCCTAGCCACAGCAGCCAAATTCCTTCAATTCACTAGCCCAAAATCCTCAAAACTCAACAAGTTCTCATTCACCAAGGAGAGGAAGAAGAAAATCGCATGGAGAGAGAGAGAGCTGAGAAGTTATGTTTTTTTTTCTTTCCTTTGCTTTTCTAAACCATTCTAAAATTTCCTCAATCCCTATCTCAACATAACCAGCTGCCAAAAGACCCAATTACCCCTTAAGTTATCCCAAGTCCTCATATGCCACCAAGGGCGGTTTAGTCTTTTAACACATCCCGCTAAATCCTCAAATGTGCCTAAAAAAAATCCCCATTTTAATCCCGACATGTCTAAACTATTGCTATTGCTAACTGCTACTCAATAATTCCCGATCATTTAATAATATTCCCAAAATACCCCTAGGCTCCTCCCAAGCCTGGTATTTGACCCCATTGTGATTTTCTAGCTAAACAGCTCCCTAGGATCGTCTCGGAACGTGCATCACAAATATATCACCATTATATCACATTTATGCCCTCAACGGGCTAAAATTACAAATATGCCCCTGACAACCAAATGGGGCCCACATGCATATTTAATCACCTAAACATGCATTCTAACCACATATTCATTAAATTCACATATATTATCACAGTATAACAATTATTGCCCTCCAGGCACACTAATCAAGGCCCAAAGCCTTATTAGCAAAATTGGGTCGCTACAGTTGCCATCTGGTTGGTCGATGGTGAAGAATAAGAGTTGGTTGTTCTGAAAAATTTGGTCACATGAAACGTGACAGATAAAACATATGTGTATTTTGTTATCTGTGTTTTCACCAAGTGCACGTGGCACAAATTAAGAGTGAAGAGCTCTCTAGAATTTGGTTAAGGCTCCACAAGAGTTGCGTCCCATTATCATCACTATTCACCACCACTGGAGGAGTACATCCTCCAAAAAGCATTACCTCCCAAGGACCATGCCAAAGGATAATGCTCCAAGTCTCACAACGAGATCACTTCCTCCATAATCACTTCCTCTAGGCGTGCAAGAACCCTTCTCCGGACCAGGAGGATAGACGCCAGGTGTCAACCAAAGGGACCCTGAACCACAAACAGCCTTCTGACACCTACTGTCACACGGATCGTGGTGTCGATTCCATGTTGGGATTAATGTCTTTTAAAGCATATGCACTGAACAATGTTTTATGAAATAAATAATTGAAATGAATTTTGTGCATATATTGATTGTTTATTATTATTGATAGAATAATATTATATGAATATTATAAAATTATCAAGTTCGTTATTATGACTGCAATCTTGTATTGGTACGAGAGGATTAAGATTGTAGGGAATGAATTTAAATAGTTCACAGTAAAACAAAGTTATATGGAATCTTTGGATTAAATACTATAAGTACGGTTCACTAGTATTATGAATACATGTGATCTAGATACGGATTACTGATGTAGTAGGACATCTTAGAGAGGTACTTTGTATAAAGTAGTTATACATGAATGGGGTCCGATGTGTTATTAATACTTAATAATACCATTTACTTTATAAGTATTAGAACATATCGATAAGATGAACATATACAAATTGATTTTAATCCTGAAGTTATTATGAACTCCTGTTTATGTCATATAAGTTCTTTGATTCACTCGTTATGGTTTGTCAAAATGATCAGGCTGAAAACTTTTATTTTGGGAGCTCACTGATATAGAATCTATACCTTTTCGAGAGGAATTGAATACTGGTTCTCTTTAGGGTTTGCTTTTGGAACTGAAATGTTATTGAACTCAAATTCATAAATCAGTTTGTGAATTAACCTTCACTAGTAAAGTTAATGGTACTTAAGGAAACAATATGTAATTAAAGAGGTTAAACGATAATTATTTCCTACTTTCATTATGAATCATTAATAGGGGGATTGAATTGTATGTAATGATTAAATCGATTGACGTTTTTTTTTTATATGTAAAAGTACTCAATAAATAAATGTATATAATTACAATAGTGCAGTCTCATATTTTTAGTGGAAGAATATTGAGATTAATAAATTAAGGTTATTATACTAAAGAATTTTAATTAATAATCTAAATTTATTGGAGCTTAAAATTATAGGTCCATAGGTCCCCGAGACGGTTCTATCAACACTATTCAAGGTAAGAGTTGAAATTATGAAAAATCAGGAAAATGACATATTTGGAGGAAATTTGTTATTCATAGCCAAATATGTAATTGAGACAAATTAATTAATTAAAATATTAATTTTCAAAATTAATAAGTTAATTAATATAATTTTTGAAAATAATTTTTTAAATAAAATGGGCATTTTCGAAAATAGCATTTAAATAATTAAGATAATTACTTTCGAATTAATTAGTTTATTTATTTAAATAATGTGAAAATATATTTCTGATAATTCAAATTGGATTTGAAATTTTAAATGATATTTATTATTTAATTAATTTGATAAGATAAGTTATGAGGTTTATGTATTTTTTAATAAATAATTATTAAATAATAATTAAATAAAAGTAGTTGGAACACATCGCTGAAATCGGGGATGTATTACACGCCAACTACAGTGCATGCCATGTAGTTGGCGTGTAACAAAGATCCAAGATTAGATCTTAATATTTATTTTATTTATTTAATAATTGGTTTGTAATTTGAAATTTAATTAATTCTTTTATAAATCTATTAGATAGAAATTGTTTCTAGATACGCTTAAGTGAGAGAATAATCTAGAGAGAAAAATTCTAAGCTTTTCACATAGAGAGAAAAATATAACGTGATATTTTCCTATCCTTGAAAACTGTCTCAGTATAATATTCCAAGATCTCATGAGTTGAGAACATCTTGTAAATCATAAAATTTCTCACCATTACTCTACGTGTCCATACACGTCTTGCGGTGTAGAAATACATCTTGGAAGATTTTGGTCTAAGTATTCCCAAGGCTGCTTTTGATTTGATGTTCGTTGGAGTTACTAAAAGATAGCGAGGATTCTTTATTGTTCTACAACTGGTAAATCCTCATCTTTTTATTTCTCTTTGATTAATGTTTTACATATTAATGGATCATGTTATTTAAAGATTGTTTAAATAAAATTTTTGGAAATCTCTGGGCCCACCACCCCATGCTTTCCATTGCGCATTTGGTAAACCCGTTACCAACAATTGGTATCAGAGAGGTCATTGATCCCTGCATACATTAATTGTTGTGTGGGTATAATATGCATTCTTATATTATTGTAATATGTGATTAATGGATGGATGTTTGTTTTGATGAATGTTTGTTCTTAAGAGTCGTTAATTATATGGTGTTTTGGGTTTAGGAATTGTTCGTAATTTTTATAGATCTACAAAATTGTAAGCCATATGGGGCATATGATTTTTGTAATTTAATTTTATGTATTTAAAATTATTTGCAAAAGTGTAAACCTAAGCCCCTAGGTGCCTTCTCGACACTTGCTGCCCGAGCACCAGGCGCACTAGAAGCACTGGCGCCCACGTGCCTATCTCAACCTTAGCCGCCCCTCGCGCCTCCTCACCTAGCCACGCCCCAGCACGCCTCGTGCCTAGTCGCGCCCTAGCACGCCTCCTGCCTTTGACGTGCCCCTTACACACTTGGCTCGCTCCTTTGTTGTGCCCTAGCCTTTACAGCTTGGTGAGTTGGTGGCTCTTTGAGCTGCCCCACCAAGCTGAGCCCCTTATTGCAAATCATCACCACTTGGCTCCTTACCCGAGCCCTAGGGTGGTTGGTGGTTTCCTTGAATTTGTGGGCTTGACCCATATTGTTAATTGTAATTTTAAAATTCTAATTAAATTTTGAATTAAGTGACTCAAGTTCAAAATTGACCTAAATGACCTATTGGGCTTTAATTATTCAAGTTCAATATTTTTAAAAGATTGTTTAAAAATTATTGAAGTCATTTATAATTAAAAATTGGGCTTGATGGCATAAAAATAATAGAAGGCTCAAAAGATGGAGATGGAGAATCCACATGAAGCATTGATTTTATTTTTATTTTATTTTGTAATATATTGCAAGTGTTGTAATTTTTCCAGAAATACCCAAAACATCTGACTCACATTTATTTATTGTATTTATTTATTTAAATATTTAAATGTATTAAATGTGTTTAATAACATTGTCATGCATTATAACATGTCACACATATTACCCACACAATATATAATTAAAGCATGAATCTCATATCGAGTAGAAACATGTTTTGATTAGGAACGTACTATTTTATTATATCCATTTAATGAATCATATAATTAATCTACATTAATCCAGAACAAAGCGGTAAATTGATTTTAAGTGTTAATTTCAAGACCTATTTGATAATTAATTTTATTAGATAGGCAAATAATATTCTTAATAATTAGAGAATTTATTGACTAGATAGTTTAAGGGCCCATTTAGTAGTTTAGTTAAATCTTGTTTAATGATTAAATGCTTAATGAGATTAGTAATTATTAGAATATCATTTGGTAAATTAATTTGATTAATTTAATTAATTAAAAAACATATGATGTTTTGAGAAAACACATATTAAAAAATAGTGAGCGGGAGCAAGGGTCATAACAATAACTCCTATGGTATCCATTATTAGTTACCACCGATGTTTCATGGAATGGGCATCGAGGTGCCTTTGTTTGCGTCTCCCTAAGGAAGGTTTCTGACTGTGTTATTAATCAATGTTAACTTCTTTAAAGAATAGAAATAAATGATGTATTTCAAGTTTAACTGACCCTAAGGCAAACTTTTGAGTTAAGTCATTAATATAAAATAATGGGTTACACTCAGAAATGTTAACTAGGCTTTCGAGTGGAATAGTTAATCTTGATCAAACTAGCGGTTGTTCGTAAGTCAAAAAAGAAAATAGTTGATTTTAAGTTTTCACTTATGGATTTGAGAAGTGTCTCACAATTAATTTGAGATTAGTATGGCCTACCTTAAGGCTGGTCCATTAATTTTCAAATTACTTTATCACGGAATTAGTAATAATTATTTTTATGTGTTATTCAAATTTTTTGCATTCATGCATCATATTTACTATTCCAAAATTTATTGATATTCATAATATATGATGAATTCATTTTGTGATTTTATTTATTTATTTCGGCAATGATGAATAACTCAAATCCTGTTACTGCTTTACTTGAAAATGAGAAACTTACTGGTGATAAATTTATGAAATGGAAATCAAACATGAACATTGTGTTTATCTGTGATAACACAAGTTTGTCTTTACAGAGGAATGTCCTGAGGTCCCTACTGCCACTACCCCCAAAACTGCTAGATAGAAGTATGATGGATTTCATTAAACAACAAGGCTAAATGCTACATGCTTGCTAGTATGAGTGATGTATTAAGAAAGAAGCATGAAAACATGGAGACTGCATATGAAATATGGGAGTCTCTTCAAGCCATGTTTGGACAACAGTCTGATCAATGCAGACATGAGGCTACTAAAGCCTATATGAACATGAAAATGGAGAAAGGATTTTCTGTTAGAGAACATGTGTTTGTTGAGGGTGAGAACTTATCAATGATATAAGGTCAGAAAATTCAATGCTTGCTATAAAAATAACATAGATAGAACTCAGGAAAAACTTGAAGAAGAAAAGTGTAGAACAATAACAATGGAGAAAAACTCGTATATTGATTAACTGCCTATGTATACAATGAATTTTCCAACCTTGTAGCTGGAGGGGTGAAGATTTATTCATAGTGGAGTTCTAATGGCTCCTGATACATTGTCCTAGGGGACAATATTGTACGAAGGTACATTGTCAGGGTAGTGGTACATGTCGTAGTGGAGCAGAAGGTTGTGGTGTCAGCCCTGGTACATGGTCAAAGGTATGCAGAAAGTGCCTCCACTCTTTGTACAAATTCGTACCACCACTACTTGTATGATATAGATGTCAGGGTCATGCCTTTGTCCTCCTCATGGTTGTACATGTTGTACCCATACATGTACAAGTACAAGTACACGTACCTTGTATCTGATGGTTATTCTCACATTTTCAAGACATGTATTTGCTCCAAGCTCTTCCATATTCTGCTAAGTGTAGGAAAGCTTGTGAGTTATCATGAATAACTCAATCTTCTTCATCACTCTTGGATTGACACCAAATAATTGTTGCGTCTCTCTTAGTGTTCCTCATACGCCCATTCAGGAGGTTTCAGACTTTATACGTCGAGAGAAGTCGAGGAGTGGGGGTGCCTCGCTGGTGGCACTTACTTCAGGAAGGGAAGTAGGGCCTCTTCAATGAGGCATGAGGTGCTTAGGCGTGCGCGGGAGGCCAAGCAAAGGACCTCGCATAGCAAGGGTGGCCTCTTGGGGTACCCTTATTTGGGTTCTTAGGCGCACGTGGGAGGATAAGCAATGGCCTTGCGTAGCGATGGTGGCCTCTCGGGGTACCCTTACTCGAGTTCCTAGGCGCGCGCGGGAGGCCTGGGCCTCGCATAGTGAGGGTGGCCTCTCGAGGTACCTTTATTTGGGTTCTTAGGCGCACGTGAGATGCCAGGAAATGGCCTCGCATAGCGAGGGTGGCCTTTTGGGGTACCCTTACTCAAGTTCATAGGCGCACGCGGTAGGCCTGACAAGGGCCTCGCACAGCAAGGGTGACCTCTCAGGGCACTTATGTTCTGGTGCTTCATCATGAGTGCAAGGCTATTCTAGGGTCTCGCATAGCGAGACGTGAGAGGTCCATAGAGTGCCTCACATAGCGAGGCACCCTCTTTATTCGAAGGCTTTAATGCATGCATTCAAGTTAGCGATATATGAGAGGTCTAGTGAGAGCCTTACATAGTGAGGCGACCCTCTCGGCCTAATGACTTCGATGAAAGGATGGCTCAGCGAGGGCCTTGCATAGTAAGACCGACCCTTTGAGGAGCCTTTACACATTGACCTTAACACGTGGGAGGCCTTTTTATTGGGGATACGACCCAACAGGCTAGGTTTTTCATGGTAAGACACTTTCCCATAGGGTCTTTGTGCTTAGAAGCCACTTTGCATAATGAGGGATTCATTTCGATTAAAATTGAGGCCTTGACTTCAGAATTTAGCTAATGTCGCTTGTGGGGTCAATTTTTCCATATTCACACTTGCCCCTAAGTCTATGAGTACACTTTCAAGTGTTATTATAGACTATTTAATATGTTCTTCTTGTGACATACATGGCAATTTCACCTTTGCCTTGTTTTATATAAAGAAACATTGAAGACATAAGATGGGTGTGTTATCTTGTGGTGCATGAAGGAACACAAAAACTAAATAGCTAGAGTGGTGATCCAAGTGCATCCTTGTAATTAAATGAGAACTAATCATTTTCAGGTGCGGATCCAAAAGTTACTGTACGCCCTAAAAATCAGCACGTACCTTGTTGAGGCAGCTCGGGTACAGCGAACTAATAAAAAGCCATAATCGATGCACCACGTGTTCACCTCTCATCCAAGGACATTCGGTGCCATCCCTTATACAGATAGCTCGAGCTGATGAGACATTAGCAACTTATCACCTGGAACCATTTTGTGTAATATGGCATCAAAAGGCACAAGCTAACATTACGTTAAGCTCGTGGTACGCCAGAGGCCTGACGTACCTCAGGATCTTTATAAAGTTGACCACGCAATATAAACGTGCATAAAACAGACATCACGTGTCTGTTTTATTCCCAAATTTCCGGATACGCAATATAAACGGGCGTGATCAGACATCACACGCCTGATTTAGGCCATGCGGCCCATTATCCATTTTACCTATTGATTAGACCACACTTCAATATAAAATTTATATAATAATTATCAATGTCATAGAGATGATGTGAAGGATCAAGATATCACGGGATGACCCCAACCCCTACCCAGAGATCATTCTCCTATAAATACCAAGACCTTGGGTAGTGAAAGGGGTTGGGTTCTTTCTGTAATGCAAATACTCTGTAAAAATAAAGAGAGGTATACATCAATAATATTGACTCGTGAACTAGGGGGCTTTTAACCTCCGAACCACGTAAAAAGGAGTGATCATCTTCTTTGCAATTAATTTCCAACATCCTTGAGTATTATCCCTTTCTTAGTACGGTTTATCATTAGGCACTAATCCATCCTAGTTATTTATATAATTCACTGTTGGCGAAAAACCATGTCAACAGTTTGGTGCTTTCATTGAGAGGATTTAGATTAGTGCTATCACAAAAAGTTCATCATGGTGGTCACTCGTTCAAGGCATGGTAATGAAATAGATCATCATGGTGGGTAGGAGGCTCACCGTACCACTGTATCCAATGAACAAAACCCAGAGATTCAACAACGATTGGGAAAACAACCGATGGGCCATGATGACACCAAAAGTTTAGCGCCCCTACCACCAAATCCGAACCTGGGTTACCTGAAGGTGGTAGAGATGGAATACATGCAGTTGAGGAGCCATCTAGCCAAAGCAAATAAGCAAATCGAGGAAGTCTTGGCCCGACTACCCCCTCTTGCAATCGACGTTAATGTCGAAAAGAGGCAAAGCAAGACTCGCAAGTCCCACCGGGGTAGTTGGCCCAGGCCCAGTCGATCGGTTAGAACCTCAACCTCGAGTTCTACACCCATGTCGCACCATCACTAGGAAACTATGTTTGATGATTTTCCCAGGGACCATCAACGAGTCAGCCGGTCAGTCAGAACTTCAACCCAAAGTTCGGCTCCACCTTCGAATGCACCCAGGAGAGCTTGTGACGAATTAAGAAGGAGGTCTGGGGGGAGCTCGCGTAGACAAGCTGCTCCGGCTAGCCCTCCTGCGCAGCGATCGGATCACCAAACACAGAGGGTTGAAGGCTCTAGAGAAGAGAGACCGCGGGCTAGTTTGGTCCGACCTGACTGAACTAGAATTGCGCCACCGATCAGACATCCTCCTTCACCGATAAGATATCCATCTCCTCCTCATCCTGCTCGAGACATTACTACATACGGAAACAGTAGGAGGAATCTTCCTCCCTCTGCTCCTGCTCACCCCCCACGAGCGCGTGGAAATATCCTAGATCCTCACCCTCGACAGTCGGCTCTGAGCTTCTGTAATGGGAGTTATTGGATCGAAAGCCACCGAAGTGGCAGATCTGGTGGAGATCTGAGAAATCATCTAAGTTCGGCACAAAGCCCTCGAGCCGACCCATGGACCGACCTTCGAGATCGCCTCAACTCCCAGAGGGGGGATCTGACCAGAAATGAAAGTCATGCTCACCGAGAGAATGGTCCTTCCGAAATACGTGACAGCGGGAATGTCCCACCAAACCAAGCTCAAGCTTGGAGGGACAATAACCCACCTAACACGTACAATGGGACGAGAGCTGTTGAACAGCCCCAGAACAATGAAGGGTTCAAAGACCAAACCCTTGAAAGGTTGGCTCAGATGGAGGAGCTAATGAAGAGACTCCTGTCAGAAAAGGGAAAAGATGAATATGACTCGGGGGACGAGCTCGAGCTTTTTGCCCCCAACATCGCAGCAACAGTGTACCCGCTGGGTTTCAGGATGCCCCATCTATCCAAATTTGATGGGGATGGAGATCCGTCGAATCACTTGGGGATGTTCAACACCCTAATGATGGCCCATAATATCGGGCCCGAGCTGAGATGCCTGATATTCCCTTCGACCCTGATCGGGCCAGCTAGGCAATGGTTTAATCAATATAAGAAACATTCTATCAGCTTGTGGAAGAGTTTCTCTGCCGATTTCAATAGGGCATTCCGGGCCTCTCAGGCAGTTTGTGTCAAGGTGGACTCCCTTGCTAACGTAAAGCAGCAGCTCGGAGAACCCTTAAAAGCTTATCTGAGCAGGTTTGCCAACGTGGCAGCCCGAGCTAAAGACGCAGACGAAAGTTCCAAACTCATGGCTATGAGAACTGGAATCCTTGTTGGGGGTGACCTATGGAAAGAAATCTAGAGGAAGGGCATCAACACCATGGATGAATTCCTGAACAAGGCCCAGAGATGGATAAACTTGGAAGAAGCACGAGCATTGGTCGCAGGAACCGACCAAGTCCTTGACTAGCCTGCTGGAGCGGTGGACGTTGTAACTACGACTCAAACCATTGCCCAGAATAACCAAGGGGGAGGAAGCAAGAGAAAGGGAAATGGTGAGGGCGACCAGAATGGTCCTAAGAAAAACAAGCCCATGGAGAAGTTCAAACCAGTCTACGCGACTTAAGCTGACCTCCCGGATACTAGAGAGTGTATTTTTCTGGCAAATTCTGCTCACCTTCCTTGGAAAAAGCCAGAGCCCTTAAAAATCAAAGGGCAAAAAGAGACCCTTCTAAATTTTTTCAATTCCACAACGACATTGGTCACAACACAGATGATTGCAGGCATTTGAAGGATGAGATCGAGACACTCATCAGGGCCGGACCCTTGGCTCAGTATGCGTGGAATCGAGTCCCTTCCAGTCAGCTCGCTGGGAAAAGTACTCAGCAAGCTCCAAAGGCTCCTATAAACCAGCCCGGGGCCCGGGTAAATCAGGATACTCCTCCTCCAATAGTAGGGGGAGAGATAACCACCATCTCCGGAGGCCCTCATCTAGCGGGCACGAGCAGAGGTGCCCAGAAGAGATACATCAATGAACTGAGGTCTCATAACGAGGTTGAGTTTATCCTGGAGCAGCATCTGCCTAAACAGCAGTGATTAGAGAAACAACCAATCAGCTTTACCGAAGAAGATGCTAGTCATGCCCAGTTCCCACATAACGATCCTCTAGTCATAACTGCCCAGCTCGCCAATCGGAGAGTTAGGAGGATACTAGTTGATAATGGGAGTTTGTTGAACCTATTGTTTCGGTCCACGCTATAAAAAATGGGGTTGTCTGTAACCGAGCTGAAGGCCACCTCCATGATGTTGTATGGGTTTTCTGGCAAAGGGTCGGCAGCGATAGGAACAATCGAGTTAGTAATAACCTTGGGTGAGGGACCCCGAACTGTTTCCAAGCTCCTCGAGTTTGTGGTCATCGATTGTCCCACCGCATACAATGCAATTTTGGGTCAGCCTACATTGATGGCATTCGAAGCCATAACTTCTGTCCGCCACCTAGTAGTCAAATTCCCCTCGTCTATGGGGATATGTACGGTCCAAGGTGATCATCTCGCTGCCAAGGAATGCTATAGCATTTCCACTGGGATAAAAGAACCTCAGCAAGCCGATGGCATAGGTACCACCTTGAGTGATGATATCGACCCTAGAGTAGGCAAAGATAGATCTGAGCTCCAGGCTATCGAAGAGCTCGAAGAGGTAAACATCGATCCTAAAGACCCTTCGAGGGTGGTTAGGCTCGGGAAAACCTTGACGACGAGAGAAAGACAGAGCTGCTGAAATTTCTACAAGGAAATCTAGACGTTTTCACCTGGTCTCATGAAGACATGGTAGGGATCAGCCGAGCGTCATCATGCATACCCTTAACTTGGACAAAAGCATGCCTACAAAGTCCTAGAAATAGAGGCGCCTGGGCACGACCTGAGCTGCGGCCCTGGAAGAGGAAGTAGCTCGACTTTTAAAATTGGGCTTTATTCGCGAAGCAAAATACCCGATCTAGGTCACTAATCCTGTTCTAGTCCCAAAACCTAACGGAAAATGGCGGACCTGCATCGACTTCTGTGACCTAAATAAAGCATGTCCCAAGGATTGCTTCCCTTTGCCAAGGATTGACCAGTTGGTGGATGCCACAGCGGGGCACGAGCTCATGTCCTTCATGGATGCGTACTCTGGTTATAACTAGATTGCTATGAATCCCGCGGACTAGGAGCATACAAGCTTCATGACTCCAACCAACGTCTATTGTTATAAAGTCATGACCTTTGGGCTGAAGAACGCAAGAGCTACATATCAGAGATTGGTTAACAGAATGTTCACTAATCAGATCGGCAAAACACATGGAAGTGTATGTTGATGACATGTTGGTCAAGTAAAAAACAGCCGATAACCATGTTCCCGATCTGAGGGAGTGTTTTGAGATCCTAAGGAAGTATGGTATGAAGTTGAATCCCCAAAAATGTACCTTCGGGGTAGCGTCAGGGAAATTTCTGGGTTTCATAGTCAACACTAGAGGGATAGAGGCGAACCCTGAAAAAATCAGATCGTTGCTCGAAATGCCACCGCCTAGGTCGCGAGAAGACATTCAGAGTCTGACAGGAAGAGTGGCAGCCCTTAATTGGTTTATGTCCAAGTCTACTGACAAGTGTTTGCCATTCTATAACCTGCTCCGGGGGAACAAAAAGTTTGAATGGATCGATGAATGTGAGCGGGCCTTCCTCGATCTAAAAACACATTTAGCCGAGCCGCCAGTGTTGTCTAAACCAATGGCAGGAGAGCCTCTTTTTCTTTACTTAGCTGTTACGAAAGATGCGGCTAGCGCCATGCTGGTCTGGGAAGAGGACCGAGTTCAAAATTCAGTCTATTACTTTAGCAAAAGACTTCTCGGAGCTGAATCGCGGTATCCTTTAATGCAAAAGTTGGCTTTCTGCCTTATCATAGCCTCTAGAAAGCTTAGGCCATACTTCCAGTCTCATTCAATCCACGTCATGACCGATCAACCTTTAAGGCAGGTACTGCAGAAACCTGAAGCATCGGGACGTCTCTTGAAGTGGGCTATCGAGCTCAGCCAATTCAAAATATTGTACGTACCACGGACTACAATCAAAAGCCAAGCTCTAGCTAATTTTGTGGCTAAATGCACTGGATTCCAAGAGGAACCTGTGGAAGAACCGGTGCAGGCTTTGTGGAGAGTCTTTGTGGATGGTTCATCTAACGAGAACGGGTTTGGAGCTGGAATCATTTTGATATCCCCAGAGGGGCATCGCTTCCACTCCGCGTTACGGTTTGGATTCGAGGCGTCCAACAACGAGGTCGAGTACGAAGCTCTATTGGCTGGGCTTAGAGTGGCAAAGGAGTTGAAGGCCAGAGCCGTCCAGTGCTACAGCGATTCACAGCTCATGGTAAACCAAGTATTAGGGGAATACCAAGCGCGGGGAACCACGATGGCGGCCTACCTGGCCAAGGTGAAGAAAGAGCTGTCTGAATTTGAATATAGCCTAGTCGAGCAGATCCCTCGTGAGCAGAATGCCAATGCTGATGCTCTAGCAAAACTCGCCACCTCCAAGGAGGTCGAAACCTTGAGCCTGATACCGGTGGAATTCTTGAATAGGCCAAGTGTGGTGGAGAATACAAGGGAGATCGAGATGATCGACACCAGGCCAACCTGGATAACTCCCATAGTCAAATACCTTACAACAGGGAAGTTACCCGACGAGCGAAATGACGCGAGGAAGATACTCTATCAAGCTCTGAGGTATACAATCGTAGACGAAAAGTTGTACCGACGTGGCCTTTCTCTGCCTCTTCTGTGATGTGTTCTGCCAGAGGAGGCTAAAACTATTTTGCAGGAGGTGCATGAAGGTTTTTGTGGAAATCACGCTGGGGGGCAAAACCTGGCCTTAAAGATATTGAGGCAAGGATATTATTGGCCCACTCTATCAAAGGACTCAATTTCCTACATCCGAAAGTGTGACAAATGCCAACGGTTTGCCACGATCGCCCGAGCTCCACCAGTCGAGCTGAAGATGATCTCGTCCCCCTGGCCATTTGCAGTCTGGGGGATTGATTTAATTGGAGCCCTGCCCATGGGAAAAGGAGGAGTTCGCTATGCGTTGGTGGCTATTTATTATTGTAACGACCCAAATTTAGTGTTAAGGCTTAAGGGCCTGGAGTAGTGTGCCAGGAGGGCATAATGGAAGTCTGTGTGTGTCTTTAATGAGTTCTATGCATGATTATGGCTTATTGCACGTTATATAACTATTCGATTATTTGAGATGCATGACTATGTGAATTAGTATGCATGTAGACCTGATTGTCTTAGAATGAGCATGATTGTAATTTGGCCATTTTAGAGCACGACTGTGATAATTGTATTATGTGATCGTGCAATGTGAGTGTGATGTTATTATCAGGATGCACGCACCGAGACGGTCCTAGTGAGCCAATTAGTCTAAAGTCACAACGGGATGTTGTACCCGGCTCGGGAGGAGCCTAGGGGTACTTTGGGAATCTTATAAGTTGAGTTGAGAATGAGTGATTAGTTATTGGTATTTTGGTAACCATTTGTAACTGCTGTGAGTAACAAGTTTTAAGATAGAAAGTGGTAGAATTGAAATGATAGTGTAAAGACTTAAGTACCCTTGAAGGTTTAGCTTAGAAGGATTAGTAAGAAGGGGTAATTTGGTCTTTTGGCAAGGCAAATAGGCAAGTTTCAGCTGGGTATATGGGGTATACGGTTTGGAGTATTTGGGTTCACTTGTGGTTTTGATAAAATTAGAAGAGAAGGAAAAGAAGAGGAGAGAAAGGCTAGGGCAAGAAGAAGAAAGAAGAAGAGGTGTTGAACGGGGCTGAAGTGGGAAGCTTAGGAGGAGATCAAGGAAATTTTAGGGTGGATTCTACTCTTGAGGTAAGGATCTTATGCTTATTTAAGTTTATTTCCTGTGTTGATTTGAGGAATGTAATGCTTGAGTTAGGATTTTCATGGGTTTTTGTTTGAGTTGCTGAATTTGAAGATCAAAGGTTTGGATCTTGGGTGTGTTGATGTTTTGACCTTGATCCTAGTGTTTGTAGGGTGTTAGATTGTTCATATGAGGTTTGGATTTGAGTTTTGGGGCTTAGGTATTGGTTTGGGGTGATTTGGAGAGGTTAAAGCTCGAGAAATATTGCAGGAAAAACCCAGAATTCTAGGTCTGCGAAGGTGTGCCGCGGCATGGTTTTTGCGTGCCGCGGCGGGGAGCTTCTGACTGATGGGTGCCGCGGCACAAGGCAAATTTTCAGGATAGCTTTTTGGCCAATTTTAGGTCTTAGCTCCGGGGGTTCGGGGGATGCCTCCGGGGTGTTGTTTTAAGGTTTTAGAGGTCCCGGGAGTACGGAATTGGTCCCGGGAAGTGGTTTTGGCATGGTTAGTATTTAAAGTGTTTGATGTGTGTGTTGTGACTAGGATTTCGGAGAGGCTCGTGCTAAGGGGACCGTGCTCGTGACCGTGCTCGTGACCGTGGTGCATCGGAAAGCACGGAATACAGGTAAGAAAACCGTAACACCCGGGAATAGGGCATAGGCCCACTGTGTGATTGCAGGGCACGGCCCTAGATTGTATTGCGTGCGAATGTGTAATCTTAGATAAATTGTTGTATGTTTGAATGGCAATTTCTGAATGTATTATATGTGTGATTGTATTGGAATGAACGGCTACGGCCGAGAGCGGCGTAGGCCGGGTACGGCAGCGGGGCCGGAAGTAACGCTCAGCACATGGGATGCTATAGCCAGGGTGGTACCCAAGGGATACATGGGTTATCCTACGGTAATGACCGAGACCCCAAGCTTTGGTAAGGCCTCTGGGGCGGCATGGCCGTGCTTGTTTAATTGATGATTTCCTATTTTATCAGTGAATTATGCCAATGATATTATTTGCATATGTTATGTGTTATTTGGGTTTTCTTGCTGGGCTTCGGCTCACGGGTGCTCCGTGTGGCAGGTAAAAGCAAGGAGTCAGTCAACCGACCATGAGTATGGAGAGCGTGGGGGCGGCGCGTACATGTTCGGCCTGCCCGACTGCTTTGGTTGGGAGCTTTTTTTGTAAATGGCTGTATTAGCTCATTCTTTTGATAGGCAAACCTGTTGTAAATCTATTTTTGAGTTGTAAATGTTTTGTAAACCTTATTTTGGGATCCCAGATGTTTTATATCTAACGTTTTCAATGAAGTTAAACAATTTAAAAGAATACAGCCTTAAACTCTGGTTTAATCACACTTTTGGTTTTAGAAACCACTTTGAGTCAATTAAATGCACAATTTCTGTTTTAAACTCACTTAGTAACGGCTCTAAGGTAGTAGGGCGTTACAATTATTTCACGAAGTGGGCAGAAGAAGAGCCCCTGGCAACAATAACGTCAAAGAGAGTCCTCGATTTTGTGGTTAAGAATTTCATTTGCCGGTTCAGGCTGTCAAGGAAGATCGTTTCAGACAATGGAACCCAGTTCGATAGTGACCTCTTCACCAAATTTTGTGGAAGACACGACATAATTAAGAGTTTCTCCTCAGTGGCCTACCCCTAGGCTAATGGACAGGTCAAAGCTGTGAACAAGATGCTCATGGCAAGCCTTAAGAAGAGGCTGGATGAGGCCAAGGGAGTTTGGCCCGAGCAGCTCCCACAGGTACTATGGGCGTACCGGACCTCACACCGAACTTCGACGGGGCACACCCCTTTTTCCCTAACTTTCGGAAGTTAGGCCGTCCTTCCTGTCGAAACAAAGATAGCTACGCAAAGGATCCAGACCTTCAGCTAGGAGCAGAATGATAAATTACTTAGCGCATCCCTCAACATGATTGATGAAAAGCGAGAAGATTCACAGCTACAGCTTGCGCATTATCAACAAAGAATCACTCGTTACTTTAATTCAAAGGTCAAGAAGCATGTCTTTGGATTAGGAGACCTGGTACTCCAAAGGGTATTTTTAGAAGGCAAGGACCCCAAAGATGGTGCCTTAGGCCCAAGCTGGGAGGGGCCCTATCAGATAATCGAAATCGTACAAGAAGGAACTTTCAAATTGGCTCGACCTAATGGAGAAATGGTACCACAGACCTAGAATGCTATACATTTGAAAAAGTACTATCAGTGATCAAACCACCTGTCTATGTAAGGCTTGGATATAAAAGCCATTTAATTTTGGAAGTGTATAAAAAAAATGTTTATGGTACATTTGTGTCTTTGTACGGTTTCATTTGTATTTTAGTTCAAAGTAACCCAGAAAGTCCACTTCCTGATTACTTGGGGGGCAGATAGCCCGAGGACCAGGTTCCAAAACTTAGAAGTTGGTTAAATTGATTAAAAATGTTTTTTCTAAGGAAAAAGCGGAGTATTCAATAAAACTAACACGAACTAAGTTTTTAAATTAAATATCCTGGACACGACCAGGTTCAAAAACTTAGAAGTTGGTTAAATTGATTAACAATATTTTTTCTAAGGAAAAAGCAGAGTATTCAATAAAACTAACACGAACTAAGTTTTTAAATTAAATATCCTGAACACGACCAGGTTCCAAAACTTAGAAGTTGGTTAAATTGATTAACAATGTTTTTTCTAAGGAAAAAGCGGAGTATTCAATAAAACTAACACGAACTAAGTTTTTAAATTAAATATCTTGGACACGACCAGGTTCCAAAACTTAGAAGTTGGTTAAATTGATTAACAATATTTTTTCTAAGGAAAAAGCGGAGTATTCAATAAAACTAACACGAACTAAGTTTTTAAATTAAATATCCTAGACACGACCAGGTTCCAAAACTTAGAAGTTGGTTAAATTGATTAACAATGTTTTTTCTAAGGAAAAAGCGGAGTATTCAATCAAATTAATACGAACTAAGTTTTTAAATTAAATATCTTGGATACGACCAGGTTCCAAAACTTAGAATTTGGTTAAATTGAGTAACAATGTTTTTTCTAAGGAAAAAGCGGAGTATTCAATAAAATTAACACGAACTAAATTTTTAAATTAAATATCTTGGACATGACCAGGTTCCAAAACTTAGAAGTTGGTTAAATTAAGTAACAATGTTTTTTCTAAGGAAAAAGCGGAGTATTCAATAAAATTAACACGAACTAAGTTTTTAATTAAATATCCTGGACACAACCAGGTTCCAAAACATAGAAGCTGGTTAAATTGAGTAACAATGTTTTTTCTAAGAAAAAAGCGGAGTATTCAATAAAATTAACACGAACTAAGTTTTTATTTAAATATCCTGGACACGACCAGGTTCCAAAACATAGAAGTTGGTTAAATTGAGTAACAATGTTTTTTCTAAGGAAAAAGCGGAGTATTCAATAAAATTAACACGTACTAAGTTTTTATTTAAATATCCTGGACACGACCAGGTTTCGAAACTTAGAAGTTGGTTAAATTGATTAACAAAGTTTTTTCTAAAGAAAAAGCGGTGTCAATAAAACTAACGCGAACTAAGTTTCTACCGAACACATCATAAAGTATGAGAAAAAGATTGAAGAACAAGTAAAACTTGGATAACTAAAATTAATATATATATAAATTGTCTCGAGGTGAATAACCTCGTGCTTAGCATTTACAAATGAAAAATTCAAAATACACTAGGACTCCCTAGGACGCCCCGAAGAGGTAACCTCCTCAATTTCTTGCTCGCCGGCGGTAGAGGTCTCCCCAATCTCAGAAGGCGACTCTTGTTGAAGTCGAGCCTTGAACTTCTCGAGGTATGGCTCCCACACCTCGGGGGCCAGGAAAGAGAAGTTGCCGTCTTGATTGAAGGCCCAACAATGGTAAAGCATGGCCTCCATGGAGGAGCTGGAAGACACCTTCTCTGCCTTGGTGGCAGCCTCGGCCTCCAGCTGTTTAGCCCTGGCCTCCACGAGTTCAGCCTTCACAGCATCCAAGGAAGCCTGTGCAGCCTGCTCGCCTTCTTGGGCAGTCGTCAAGGCAACCTTGGCGCTTTTCTCTTGTTGTTGAGTGGATGTGAGAGCGGCCTGAGCGCCCTAGAGCTCGGCCATGAACTCTTCATTCCTAGCCCTGGACCGAGCTAGGCTGCGATGTAGGGCCAAAGCCGCCTGCAAAAAAGCAAAGAAAGTTAGGCGCGTGCTGGGAAGAAAGCAAAAGAATAAATTTAACTAAGTAGACTTACAGTGAGGTTCATCCCCAATGCAGACTCTATGACATTCTTGGGACTCCTCGCCTCGATCTCCCTTAAGTCCTTCAGATTGGCTTTGTAAAAATGCTCCAGCGTGTAGTTCATGGTCTCATAGACCATTCCCCGGAAGGTGTCTGGAATTTTCTCCAGATCTTGGGCGTTGACCGGGATACGCACGATGGGAGTGGGGACCGGCGGAGCTTCGGCTGGTGCCACCTGGTCCCGAGCAGGGGCTAAGTGTCGTGGGGGAGGAGGCGGCATCTTCTCTGTAGCTGCAGGAGTCTGACCTCTCCCCTTGGCAAGGGACTTGGAGGTTGTCCCAGCGGCAGGAGGAGTTTTCTAGGGAAGCCGGGGCCTCTTTACATGTGGCTCGGATGGCCAGGAGGAGGGATTCCCCTCCTGGAAGATGGAGCGCAGGTCGTTGTCCGCGAGCTGTGCCATCTCCTCATCTGAAACAAGAGGAAAAGGACGTTATTACACATGTAAAGTTATTATATTACAAAGGAAATCTAAAGGTGTATTGAAAAAGTCCTACCCTCCGAGCTAGAGGAGGAGTCTATTGCCACGACCTCCGGCCTCAAAACCTCTATAGGGGGGGGGGGAGTCTAAGTCTACTACTTCGTGAATCAAAGGGGGTTCTGGTTCAGGATCTGCCTCAGAACTAGACTCCTCTACGTATTGTCTAAGTCCTGAAGCAACTATACCCTCAAGAAGGGAGGGCCACAACCTAAGGTTGGTCCCATACTCCTCAAAGAAGGCCGACCTAAAAGACAAGGTGTTGTCTACTACTACGGTACCCCTAGGACAACCCATGTCATGACATAGTACTAATTGGTCTATGCATTGGAGCAAGGTTATGTTATAGTTTGGGTCATTTTGGTGGCGGTGTACGAGCTGGTTTGGGCTAAACCTAGCTAGCCTAAGGTCTGCGGCAGCCCTATCTAGGTCCCTAAAAGGGTATGGGTTACCTTGGTCGGAGGGACCGGCTACTGCCCCCGATTGAGCTCATTCCAAATCGGGGTCCCGAGCAGCCTCAAGAGCTTGCCTCTTTCGCACGAGCGGCACCTCAGTCTCCTCTTCCTGCTTGTCGCCATCGTCGACCGTAGCGTCTCCCTTGGGAATAGGCACCAGCTCGCGGGCTACTGGGTAATTAGCCCGCGTCCTCCTCAAGGCCAGATTTGGCCTGTGGAGATTAACTTACACGCCAACATCGTGTCATTAGACACGAGCTGGCGGTAGTCCTTCTCACTGGGCGGAAGCCTCGCCAGAGTATTGTTGATACATGTTCCCAGCCATCCATGATATTAAATCTCCAAAACAAAAGTCATTAGCCTCATTCTTTGAAGAGACCTTAACGAATGAATCAAAAGATTTAATAAACATGAACAGGAGTTCATGAACACTCAGGATTTAGGTTGATCTATAAATGATCATCAGTTATGATATGAATTACAAGTCTTTATTGTTAAATAGTTTTTGGATAAAGACTTTAATTCATATCGGTCCATGTCATATATAATCATATTATATAAAGCACCTTTACCGAGATGTCTTACCACATCAATAATCTGAATCTAGATTATTTGTATCATTATGATACTCAGTAAACCGTACTTACAACTCCAATTAAAGAATTACATAACTTCAATTTTTTGTTGTTGACTATTTTTATTCATAAATGTGATCTTAATTCTCTCGTACTAATACAAGATCACATCCTCAATAATGAATATGGAATTTTTCTTATATTTACAAAATTATTCAAACAATAATTTAACAATCTAAATATAACAATAATGTTATCCCCAAAATTTGAAAATGATGATGTGGCAATAGGAATGACAAGTGGCAAGGAATGACTTGGCGTAGGAGTAGCTCAGTAAGCCATTGAAGAATTTTGACTAGCTAGAGATGTGCCATGTTAGACCAGAGATTTGCCATGTTAGACTAGAGATGTGCCATGTTAGACCAGAGAAATGTCATGCTAGACCAGAGATGTGCCATGTTAGACCAGAGATGTGTCATGTTAGACCGGTGGAGTGCATGTCCTACCAGCTAAGTGCATGTCCTACCAGCCAAGTGCATGTCCTACCAGTCAAGGGAATAACTGTCCAGTAGAGGTATGGCCGACCAGAAGGTGATATTCATCAACCAGGTAGAACAGACTACGTCAAGATTCCCAGAAACGTCTTCAACAAGAATCGGTCTTGGCATACGCGGGAATCTCTCATTCTTCCCACAAATTGGGTGTTCTGTTACATTTTGAATATTTTTGTAATTTAAATATAATAAATATAATGAAATATCTCGATTCTAGGGGATAGCAGATGTATGATCCTAAGCCTATAAATATATGGCTTATGGGATTAGAAAAGGACTTTTGGAAATTTGGAGTTTTGATCTGAATTTTCTAGAGAGAGAGTGCTTTTTCTTGAGAGAACTCTTTTGTATTATGAGAATTTACACTGAAGAAACTCAGTTGACACAGGTTCATCTGATCTTGAGTGTAGATAAATAATCATATCTCTAAGTGGATTAGGCTATTACCAACATATTGGGGCTGAACCACTATAAAAATTGTGTGTGTTATTTACTTTCTATTCAAAATTGTCTGTGTCATTTAATTTCTCTTGAAGGCTTTATCGTTTTTGACGTTCTCACGTTGTTGGCCAAAATCGCGGTCAACATTTTGGTGCTTTCATTGAGAGCGTGAAGAGAAACACAGACGGTCCCTAAAGTATTATGGCGCCTAAGAACACCAATGCAGCGTCCAAGAAGATGGGCTCCTCTAAAGAGCCTACCAGATCAGAAGGTCCTAGCCTTCAAGATCATGAAACTGAGCCTAGAGTCGTGCTCGAGGACGTAACCCCAGAGGTTGAAGAGCTCCAGGAAGCCATGAGCGCCTTCCAGGAGGAGTTGGCACAGTTCAATGCCAGGTAAGAGGCGTTCGCTGAGGAAATGGCTAGGCAGAATGCCGCATTCGAGCAGCAAAGACGGGAAATGGACGCCCAGAGTGAGGAGATCCATCGACAGCAGGAGGAGGCCAACAGGCGACATCGCGAGGCTGCACTCGCTCTGGAGGCAGCTACGCAGCTGACCCGAGCTAATGCCCAAGCTGCACATGGGGTGGCAGCCACCCCAGGAGCAAGGACCACAAAAGCTGGTCGTAAGAACAATGATAGACCAAGGAGGGGTGGTAATAACCCACCTGGTCATGAGGAAGATGGAGTCTGATCGCACATTGCCTTAACTCAAAGGGGGAACTCCAAAACCCCCTCAAGGAGCCACCAATCAGAGACTTCCATGTCAGGAAGTTGCAGGTCAGGCAGCAAGAAAACACCTCCTGAGCAGGAGCACAATAGAGCTCCTCGAGACAATGAGACTTCCCACTTCAAAGATGGGCATGGGCGTGATGAAGCTGACAGTCATCACACTGACCATTCGAAGGAGAAGAATAATGATAACCATCGAGGAGGAGAAGATCGCCCAGCTCAGACAGGAAGGCCACCACTGCATCCCAACCAGCGCAGTGGCAAGGAGCATGTTCCACTCAGCAAACCTTCCGAGAAGACTCGAAGTACGGTATTCGATCGGTTGGGAAAGCACACTACTCAGAAGGATCTGAGGGACGTCATTGCTGATAGAAGAAGGACCGTCCTGGTCGAAGGGTAAGAGCCAATCCGTCCTACCAGTTGAGTAGAAATACTCGATGATGGTTTGCCGGATAGGAATGCCCGACCAGGCGGTCCCAAAAATGAGTCCCTAGCAGTGGCCCCAGGCATCCAAGCCCAGCTTGATGCTTTGACAGTGGCCGTTCAGAGTATGTCAAAACGACCATCTGCAATTGATCCAGTAGACCACAGGAGTGGCAGCCCTTTTTGTGCTCAAATTAGAGCAGCCCAACCACCAGCGAAATACAAAGCACCGGTACTGCCAGTTTATACAAAAAAGGCAGACCCGGTAAGACATGTTGGGAAGTTCGAAGATCAGATGGAGCTGCTCAGGGTGAGTGATGACTATCGCTGCAGAGTCTTCCCCACCACATTGTTCGACATCGCCCAGGAGTGGTACTGGAAATTTAAGCCTGACTCTATCACTTCTTGGGAAAGTTTTAGAAAGGAGTTTTGCAGGCAGTTTAGTACTGCTCAGACCCCTCCTGTTTACGCCAATCACTTGGTAGATATCAAACAGGCAAAGGATGAGTCTCTCAAGAACTACATACAAAGGTTCATGAGAGAAGTTAACCGAGCTACTGCGGTTGGAGATGAGGGGAAGATGGTGGCAATTTCTTCTGGCATTATCTACCGAAGTCCTTTGTGGGACAACATCCATCGCCATCCAATTTCAACATTACAATAGTTTTTAGACTGGGCGGACAAATACATGAAGTTGGATGATGCAATTGAGAAGGGAGAGAATGGACTGAATAATCTGAGCGAATCGACTGATCCTCCCAAGAATGGTGGAAACGATCAGAATGGTGGTAAGAAACGTGGGAATAATGGGTCTGACCGCCACTATGAGAAGAAGGCTAAGTCGGGATCAAACGACAAGCCAACTAAGTATGAACCTCGATTCACCAACTACACCACTCTTTCGGCGAGCCGAGCGGAGATCTATTTGGCCAGTCATCAAGAGGTCCCTTACCGGAAACCCCCACCTATCAAGAAGGAGATGAGTAAGAGAGATATGAACAAGTTCTGTCGCTTCCATGGAGACTATGGTCACGACATGAATGAGTGTAATCATCTCAAAGATGAGATAGGGTTTCTCCTTCGGTCGGGGAAGCTAAAAAAGTATCGAGCAGAGAAGACCCAAGGAGAGGGGAGTAACAACAATCCTTGGTTCAAGCGGCAACGATCCCCACCTTTGCAACCTAAACCTGTGGACTTCACACTAGATACCATATGTGGAGGACCACATCTTGCTGGAGATAGCCATAAGGCAAGGGAGAGGTATGCTCGCACCCTTCGTCATGAGTTGGATGCAGCATCCACCTCCGAAATTATGACAGTGGAGGAGCGACCACCAAAGAACCCAAGATACGAAAGTGAGTCCCTCACTTTCATTGAAGAAGATGCTCGACACGTGAGGTATCCTCACAATGACCCTCTTGTTGTGACAGTCCAAATTGCCAATATGAAAGTGAAGAGATGTCTGGTCGATACAGGGAGCTCTGTGAACATTATTTATAAGTCATCCTTCGAGAGGATGAAGTTATCTATCAATGACTTGAAGCCGTGCTCTCAAGTCATTTATGGGTTTACTGGAGAAGGATTGTCACCAGCTGGAACAATCAAGTTTCCAGTCACGACGAGGGAGGCTCCCAAACATGAAACAATAATGATCGAGTTTTTGATTGTTGACTGCTCGTCCGCCTACAATGTGGTTATTGGTCGACCACTGCTCACAAACTTACATGCGGTAGTTTCAATCTGGCACCTTTCCATGAAGTTCTCGACCAGTGCTGGCATAGGTTGTGTCCAAGGAGACCAGAGGGAGGCTAGGGAGTGCTATAATGCCTCGGTAGCTAAGGCAAGGAAGGGGGCCAAGGAGAGCAATATGATTGTATGTGCTGAGAGAGAGGAGGTGGACGAGATGGATGTCGATCAAAGTTTAGCAGTTGTAATCGATCAGGAAGAGATGTTACAGGAGTTTGGCCAAGAGAGCACTCTTGGTCTAAAAGAGCAGAAAACCCCATCCGGTGATGAAGTCACCAAATAAAGCGTTGCCCAAAGCGAGGGAATGGACTTTGATCCTCGCTTTGGGGATTATGAAAGTGATGTGGGACCGTCCGAGGAGTTAGAGGAGGTCCTGATAGATGAGAATGACCCGACCAGAGGGGTTAAAATTGGAAAAAAGTTGAAAGCAGAGGTGAGAGCACAGCTGATAGAATTCTTGCGAAGGAATCAAGATGTCTTTGCCTGGTCTCACAAGGATATGGTGGGTATCTCACCAACTGTGATCAGCCACGTGCTCAACGTGGATGAAAGCTATCCAGCAGTGCAGCAGAAGAGGAGATTGCTTAACAAAGATCGAGCAAAAGCTCTTAAGGAGGAGGTAGAGTGGCTAAACGAGAATGGGTTTATCAGGGAAGCATATTACCCTGCCTGGGTTTCAAACCCAGTGTTGGTGCCCAAACCCAATGGAAAATGGAGGACTTGTGTAGATTTTACTGATCTGAACAAAGCATGCCCAAAGGATTGCTTTCCTTTACCGAGAATAGACCAGTTGGTAGATGCAACCTCTGGTCATGAAACATTGTCCTTCATGGATGCATATTCGGGGTACAACCAGATCAGCATGCATCCTCCTGATGAAGAGCATACCAGCTTCCGAACAGATATAGGGCTATATTGCTATAGGGTCATTCCCTTTGGAGTGAAGAATGCAGGAGCTTCCTACCAGCGTTTGGTCAATGGTATGTTCCGTGACTTAATCGGCAAAAGCATGGAGGTATACGTAGATGATATGCTATTGAAATCAAAGGAAGCTGAAGGGCATGTGCGAGACTTGGAGGAGTGCTTTGTAATACTTAGAAAGTACAACATGAAGTTAAACCCCCTCAAGTGCTCATTTGGAGTGGGTTCTGGAAAATTTCTTGGGTTTATTGTGAACTCCCGAGGAATAGAGGCAAACCCTGAAAAGATAAAGGCTCTCATTGAAATGAAGTCTCCAGCCAGAATAAAGGATGTACAAAGCTTGACTGGGCGGATTGCAGCTCTAAGCAGGTTCGTTTCTAAATCAGCGGACAAGTGTGTCCCGTTTTTTAACCTGCTTAGAGGGAGCAAAAAGTTTGAGTGGATGGTAGAATGTGAGCAAGCTTTCCAGGCCATAAAGGAGAATTTGGCCCAACCTCCAGTTCTTTCTAAGCCAGTTGATGGAGAAGACCTCTTTTTGTACTTAGCAGTCACGGAGCATGCTGTTAGTGCTGCCTTAATACGAGAACAGGATAGAGTGCAGCACCCGGTGTACTATGTTAGCAAGCGACTGATAGGAGCAGAGTCCCGGTATCCTGTGATCGAGAAGTTGGCTTATTGCTTGGTACTTGCATCACGAAAATTGCGGCCATACTTCCAGGCACACCCCATTAAAGTCCTTACTGACCAGCCTCTACGCCAAGTCCTACAGAAGCCGAAGTCGTCTGGTCGGCTACTTAAATTGGTAGTTGAGTTGGGCCAATTCGAAATCAAGTACCAGCCGAGGTCTGCTATTAAGGGTCAAGCTTTGGCAGATTTCATCGCTGAATGTACCGGGATCGTTGATGTTCCTGACTAGCAAAAGCGTGTCACTGGGCAGAAAGATGAACTTCCTACTTGGCAACTTTTCATTGATGGGTCATCGAATGAGCATCATTCAGGAGCTGGAATTATATTGGTCACACCAGAGAAGCACCGAATTCATTGTGCACTGAGGTTCGGATTCAATGCTTCTAATAATGAGGCGGAGTATGAAGCCCTCCCAGCAGGCTTGCGACTGGCTAGAGATGTGCGTGTCCGGTCGGTGGAAGTAAACATCGATTCCCAATTGGTGGTCTACCAAGTCTTGGGGGAATATCAAGTAAGGGGCCTACGCATGATGGCATACTTAAATAAGACCAAGGATTTGCTAGCACAATTCGAGGAGTATACCATCAAATTAGTACCACGAGAGCAGAACTCTAATGCAGATGCTCTAGCAAAGCTAGCTAGTGCAAAAGATGCCGAAACTCTAAATATAGTACCAGTGGAATACTTGGCAGAACCAAGCATTGATGAACAAGAAGCCTTGCCTATCACAATAGCTAACACTTGGATGACTCCCATCATTGCTTACCTTGAGCAAGGAACCCTCCCAGATGATCGTAATGAAGCAAGGAAGATTATGAGGCAAGCTCCTAGGTACATCATGATGGATGGAGTGTTATATAGAAGAGGGTACTCCCTAACTTTACTCAGGTGCATAACACCCGACCAATCAAAAACTTTACTGGCTGAAGTGCATGAAGGGTTCTGTGGAGATCATGCTGGGGGGCAGAGTCTCTCTAAAAAGATTCTGCGGCAAGGATTTTTCTGGCCTACAATGAACGAGGATTCTATGGAGTATGTGAAAAGGTGTGACAAATGCCAGAGATTTTCAAAAGTGCCCAGGGCGCCTCCGAATGTCTTGAAGCAAATGCAGAGTCCATGGCCTTTTGCAGTATGGGGCATTGATCTGATCGGGAAATTGCCCAAAGGGAAAGGAGGAGTGCAGTTTGCAGTGGTTGCAGTAGATTATTTCACTAAGTGGACTGAGGCCGAACCACTAGCCACGATCACATCGAAGAAAGTGTTGGACTTTGTAGTTAAGAACGTAATATGTCGCTATGGTCTGCCTAAGAAGAAAGTGTCTGACAACGGCACCCAATTTGATAGCGACATATTTACCGATTTTTGCACTCGGCATGGCATCACAAAAATTTTCTCCTCGGTAGCCCATCCACAAGCCAATGGGCAGGTTGAAGCCGTAAACAAAACACTGAAGGACACTCTAAAAAAGCGCTTGGAGCGAGTTAAGGGTGCTTGGGCGGAAGAATTACCAGAAGTCCTTTGGTCATATAGGACTACTGCCCGGACAGCAACTGGATATACCCCATTTTCCTTGGCATATGGGTATGAAGCCATGTTACCTGTGGAGATAGACCCACCATCTCATCGAAGGACCATGTACAACCAGGAGGAGAATCATCAATTGCTAGCAGAATCCTTGGACTTCCTCAAGGAGAGAAGAGATGAGGCAAACCTGAGAGTTACTGCTCACCAGCAAAAAGTGGCGCGCTACTTCAATTCCAAATTTCGAGATCGAAAGTTCCAGGTCGAAGATTTGGTCCTCAGAAAGGTGTTTGTCAGAGATCCAGCAGCTGGCGTACTAGGACCAAACTGGGAAGGACCATATCAAATTGAGCAAGTCTTGCCACCCGACACCTACAAGCTTGCTCGGTTAAATGGAGAGTTGATCAGGAATTTCTGGAATGGCGAGCACTTGAGAAAATATTATCAATGAATACTGCTTACAGAGTAATAGCTTTGTATCAAGTGCTTAACTTGTTATTTAAGTTTTTTGTTTGTGAACTGGCTATTTGCTAACCAGTCATGTTATTTTGTTTGAAACTCGTTGTTAGACACGTTTTGTCATTTATTTTTACAAGTAATAAAAGAGATCACGCGCAGCGTGGTTGGATCTTGCTACAAATTTTGCATATGTGTTAATTATTCTTGCTTGGCAGTGTTCAACTGTCATCATAACTTAAAACATAAAAGGTCTTCTAGAAGAAATACCGGGCAGTGATCAACTGGTCGGTATCCATCAGATGAATGACCAACGTTTAACTAGTTTCATGTTTTTGTAGTGGTTAACTGCTGAAATATGTTTGTATATTCTATGTGTTTCACGAGTAGTTATTGCTCGGAAAAATTCGGTCAAGTAGCAAGTGATCAAGGATTTTTCAACCCTCAATCACTTGGGGGGCACATAGGGTATACTGGCGTACACTTGCGTACATTTCAACACAGGCAATAAGAGCACGAGCAAAGATATTTGTTTTTAGGCTGACTTGTAAATTTTGGAAGTCTAAAAAGGCCATTAAGCTAACTTGTTTGACAAAGCTTAAGTAACTTGGAATTTTTAAAATTTTAAGTTAGAAGCAGATATTCATGTGATAATAAACGTTATGCTCATAAAATGTTAGAGCAATAAGAGCATGAGGAAGTATATTTAGTATGGACTTATGAAATGTTTAGAATTTCTAAGTTAGAAAACTAAGTACTCATGTGAAAGTTGAGGGCATATAGAGACTTTACTATTCACAATAAACTTGTAATGTCTTAAGTGTAAAAAGACCTAAATGTTTCAAGCTAGTTAAAAAAGAAAAGTAAAGTGCAAGTGCCAAGTAGCTCAATCATACGAGCAAAAGTATAAAAAAACAAAACAAACTATGATAAAAGACTGGTAGGACTACAACTGGTCGTGCAGAAGCTTCTCTAATAGGATGAGGGATCACTGGTCGGCTGCTCTAGTAGGCTGATCAACCCCCTCCTTGGCATCAACTGCTCCTCTCGCTCGAAATGATAGTGTAGAGGAGGTAGGTGTAGTGCCGGTAGGATTAGCAGCTTCATCAGCAGCCCTGGCCTCGCATCTGGCGAGCTCCTCTGCCTTAATCTCATCGGTGAGAAAGTCGAGCTTGAGGGGTTTATTTAGCTTCCACACCTGATAAAAGCAGTTGAAGCAAGTCTCCTCGTAACGGGTTAGATTAGCTTCCTTCTCCTGCTTCAGCTCTTCATTCTCGCTAATTAGTCCCTCGTTCTCACGAGCTAACCCCTCGTTCTCACGAGTCAGTCTATCTAGCCGATCAATCAAGGACTTGTTGGCTTGGGTTAGCTGATCATTCCCATCAGCCAACCCCTTGAGAGACTCCTTTTGCTCAGTTACAGTCTTCTCTGCCCGTTCCAGCTTGGATTGAAGAGCGTCCGATTTCACTTGAGCCTCCACGAGTTGATCATTTAGGACCTTGATCAACTCCTTGTAGTCGACTGATCACTGCTGGGCATGACAGATGGTCATGAGCGTCTGCATGAAAAACAAAAAGTTACTATAAAGCATGAACGTAAGTAACAATCTATCTTGTGGTAGAGCACTTACATTGGTCAACTAAGCAATCCCTCTCTCTAAGACAACATCAACACTGAGTCGAGGGAAGGATTCAAAGCCTTGAATCATTGAAGCGTCGTGGAGGGTCTGATCAACTGCCCCCCTAAGTTTGGTGCAAGCAGTACAGAGTGCCTCGCTCGGGCCGGATGGACAAGGGGGAGTTAGGCTCGCTGATGGAGGAAGTGAGGAAGGGGTCAACTGCGGGATCATAACTGACCCCTCAGGTTGTCTCCCTTGGCTCGGTGGCACTGCCCTCGGGACCTTCCTCGGAGGAGTAGAGCCACTTCCTTCGCCAGACTTCCTCTTTGGAGAAGGAGGAACGATGTAGTGCCTGGATCTACAAAACAGGAAAACATAAGATTCGTTAGAAAAAAATAATAATAAAATGTAGATAAGTATATTACTACTACAATTTTATTAGTCTCAAATCACCAAGTTATTAAACATATTCCTATGAATACTAGACCTGAGTTGAGAATCTGATCGAGGAAGTCATCCTCGTCGTCAGAAGATGAGCTGAGGTCTCTCTCAGTCTGGATGGCCTTTCCTTTCCCGGACTGAGCGGGAATAGCAGATCTGTGCTGAGGCTCAGGCTGAGGCTCCCTAATGACAAGATCGCCAGGTCTATGGGAGAGCGGAGATGGCCCAGGAGAAAACTGGTCAGTCACCACCTCAGTGCCCGCATTGGACTGATCAGTCGTGTTGTTCTCCTCAGTGGTACTCTCCACCATGATATTTTGGTTACATGGTATCAGGCCCACCATCTGAAGGTTGTCGATAGTGACCAAACTTTTCATGTCTTTCTCCTCGATACACATGTCAGCCAACTCCTTTGCTCGCTTAAACATTTCTTCAGTGGGCAAGGGTTGCTTGAACGGACCCGCATGTGTAAAAGCCAAATTGTTGGCTTTGATGTCTGAGGCGAGGAAATACTCTGTGTAGTATCTCCCGGGGTTCGACTTGTGTGCGATACCGCAAAGTTATCTAACCCCCTTTTGCCTGTGAAAGAAGTGGAAAAAGCATGTGTTCTTATGGCTTGGGTTAGTCCTGAAGTCGAACAGGTAATGTACCTCATGAGGAGTAGGCTCATCCCAGCCTTGCAGATAGTAGAGAATTTACAGCGCAGACAACGCCTGAATCCCGTTCGGAGCGATCTGAAAAGGGGAGACGTTGAAGTAATCCGCTATAGACTGGAAGAAAGAGTGTAGCTGGATTGTTGCTCCTGCGTAGATATGGTGCCTAGACTAGGCACAGTATGGTCCGCTGGGCCTGTTGGCTCTCTGGTGAGGGCGCGGGCATATCACATTCACCTCACTCAAACCCAAAGCTTGGATGTGTTTGTCGAACATCCCGGGTTTGAGTTTTGTAGGCTGAGCAGTGAGCCAGGAAGGTGTTTCTTCTCCTACCTTCCGTGATTTTTGAACGGCCAAGTGCTGGATCTCGGTGGAAAACTCCTGGGTGATTTGTTTCTTAGCCTTGCTTGATTTTGACACCTGGCGGGGTGGTCTCGAAGGAGCTGCGGTGTGGACCTCGCTGCGTTCCACCACTTTTTGCACCGCTCTACGGGCCACTTGGGGATCTTGGTCTTGGGGGAGTCTATTAGACTTCTTCACCCTCATGGTCGGCTGTGCAGCTTGTTGAAGAAACTGCTCCTCGTGAAGGAGGTACAAGGCTGAACGGGGAAGGATCTGCTTGAAGCGGCGGAGGCGATCCTTAGGAGTGCGACTGGTGGAAGACTTTGATGAGGAATCGCTGCTTTGAGGAGTTTCGATTGACTGCGGGATAGATGTATCGGAGTCCGTATGGTTGTCACCCCCCTATAGTCAAAGCGATTCATCTACAAAAATTAAAAAATAGGGAGGTGAGTAACCATACAGATAAAATTCAATAAGAACAAAATTTATTTTCTTACTTAGAAAAATTTCTCTAAGTGATAAAAATATCGCATGCATGGGAAAAAAGAATTTTAGTGCTTAAAAGTGCGTAGAAAATTCTTAAAATGAATAAGGCATGGAGCATGAAACGCTAGGTCCGAAGAGCCAAGAGGGGCCAAGGGGTCGTGTGCTGTCCACTCAGAAGTAACTAGTCCGATCAGGTGTGTGTGCCTAAAGGGCTGTCCGAGGTGTCCATCACCCATGTCCATGTGTGTGCGTGCCTAGCCGTGTGCACCCCAGCCTAGTGCATCCAAGGAGGCAAGGTGCGTGTCCGGTCGGACACCATACGTTCGACGAGAAGCATCCAAGGTGTGGCAGGCCGTGTGCGTGCCTATGTGCGTGCCTAGCCGTGTGCACCCCAGCCTAGTGCATCCGAGGAGGCAAGGTACGTGTTCGGTCGGACACCATATGTTCGATGAGAGGCATCCAAGCAGGCCCATCCGAGGATCCAATGCATAGGTCCGGTCGGACACCCTACATCCGAGGAGAGGCGTCCGAGGGGGTGCGTGCCTTGCGTCCGAGGGGTGACATGGGTTTAGTCCGAGCGGACCATGCTTGGGCATGGTGCCAGGCCGAGCATGTCCAAGGAGGCCTAATTCAGGTGTCCGGTCGGATGCTTCATGGTCCGAGAAGCTAATATGTGGTCCGATCGGACCACATGTTTACCAAGAAAAAAAAAACACAATACCCAAATCTCACCATAAATCTATATCGAAAAGAGCAAGAGCCTAAAATCCCTAACACTAACATGTTTTCTCATCCAAGGCACACAACTACAAGATCAAAAAGGGGAAATGGAAAAGTTTTTCAATGTTCTTGAAGCCACATATACCATCAAAAACCCAAAAACCCATAATCATGATTTATGTTAAATTGACCTATTTTTCTTGAAATTCTTATGAAATTGAAGATAATGTTGGGTTACCCATAATACAAACATCATCAAAACAGCCACCAAACACATTATATCTCTAAGATTCATGGACAAATTCAAGAAGAAATCCCCTATAAAGTTTCGGCCATAGCATGTTATTTCATGAAGTTTTGGAAAAAATAACACAAGTAAAGATGGAAGAGAGGGCTTACCCAACTTTGAAGAGCCCTTGATTTGCTTGGAGAAGTGCTTGAAGAAATGGGGAGATTCACCTTGAAGACCTTGAAGTTTCGGCAAGAGAAGAAAGAAATCTAGGGGTTTCGGCCAAAGAAAGAAGATGGAGGGTTTTTGAGCTCTAACTTTCTTGTGTGTGTGGGAATGTATAAGTGTAGGGACCTATTTAAAGAAAAAAAGTGGGAGTTACCACTTATTTTGGACCCTTGGAATTCCTGGGATATTTTTTCTCCCCACGATTATGGACAGTTATTTGCAGTGATCGTGGTCTGTGGAGTTGTGGTCTGCTGCATGGCGGGAGATGAACAATTTTTTTTATATAGTACCGTCAGCTGTAAAGAAGAAAGTTTATTATTTGAGACAACATATAATAAACTTTGGGGGGCAAATTTTATCCCCAAAATTTGAAAATGATGATGTGGCAATAGGAATGACAAGTGGCAAGGAATGGATGGGTGACTTGGCTTAGGAGTAGCTCAGTAAGCCATTGAAGAATTTTGACTAGCTAGAGATGTGCCATGTTAGACCAGAGAAATGTCATGCTAGACCAGAGATGTGCCATTTTAGACCAGAGATCTGTCATGTTAGACCGGTGGAGTGCATTCCTACCAGCTAAGTGCATGTCCTACCAGCCAAGTGCATGTCCTACCAGTCAAGAGCATAACTGTCCAGTAGAGGTATGGCCGACCAGAAGGTGATATTCATCAACCAGGTAGAACAGACAACGTCAAGATTCCCAGAAACGGCTTCAACAAGAATCGGTCTTGGCATACGCGGGAATCTCTCATTCTTCCCACAAATTGGGTGTTCTGTTACATTTTGAATATTTTTCTAATTTAAATATAATAAATATAATGAAATATCCTGATTCTAGGGGATAGCAGATGTATGATCCTAAGCCTATAAATATATGGCTTATGGGATTAGAAAAGGACTTTTGGAAATTTGGAGTTTTGATCTGAATTTTCTAGAGAGAGAGTGCTTTTTCTTGAGAGAACTCTTTTGTATTATGAGAATTTACACTGAAGAAACTCAGTTGACACAGGTTCATTTGATCTTGAGTGTAGATAAATAATCATATCTCTAAGTGGATTAGGCTATTACCAACATATTGGGGCTGAACCACTATAAAAATTGTGTATGTTATTTACTTTCTGTTCAAAATTGTTTGTGTCGTTTAATTTCTCTTGAAGGCTTTATCGTTTTTGACGTTCCCACGTCGTTTGCCAAAAACGCGGTCAACAAATAATAATAAACCATTGTATTTATTTATTCACAGAAAAAACAAATGTCTTTTACATGCTTTTAGGACACACTCCTAACATAGAAGTCACAAATTGGAGCTCTAGACTTGAAGATTAGCTCAGTATTAGCTTGTGAATTCAAACACAAATTGAGGTAAGCTTTGAATTATGATTTTAGCCATTAAATTCTGTAGTTATTGGCTGAGTTTTAGTGTTCTTGGGTCTTTGAAGTTAAAGATTGAATTGGAGATTTGATGAGGTTTTAAGCTAGCTTTTTGTTGGGTTTTGTTGCTGGGAACATTTTAGAACTACTGTGATAGTTAAATTGTGTTGTTGGATTGATTTTGGGTTAAATTGGCTGAGATTTGGCTATTGAAATGGGGGATTTTTCTGGGTTCGAAGGGGTCGGGTCGTGGCTCTGTTCTTGGTAAAACGCGACCCTCTAGAACAGATGGGGGCCAAGGAGAAAGGCCGGCCATGGCGGCACTATGGCTGGGCTGCGACGCGTGTCTGCTGGTTGGGGAGGTTGGGCCTCTAGTTAGAGGTGGGCCACGGCGTGGGGGCATAGGGCCGCGGCTCTTACGAGGATTTTGGACCCCTAGAGGGTTTTGAGCGCATGAACTTAACCTTAGGGGCTTGGGATTGTTTCCACTACCCAGTTTGGTTGAACCCGAGGTCCCGGAGGCTAGGACTTGGTCCGGAAACCTTTGATCATTCGATATTAATAGAACCTATTTTATGGTTGTGACTTAGGGTATTGCTAAGGGCTTAGAACCGGGATCGTGCTCGAGGGTCGTTCTTATTTTCACGTACTTGGACCTAAGGTAAGAAAACTACACCCAGAACGTGTTGTATGTGATTAGGGCTTGGCCTGTCTGTTGTATATTAATATGATTAGGGCTTGGGCCCCAAGATTGATTATGTTAGGCTATTGTTCTAAATTCTTGTTGATAAATGCTTAAGTGCTTATATTCGTTACATGAATTCTATCGTGGGTCCCCTTTATGTGAATATGTCTAGTATCGTGGGTATGGTTATTCAATGGGATTATATGATTAGCATGAATATGTGCTTAATTGTCGGGATTGCCTTTCCACATATATTTCTTGTAAGTAAGGTATGAAATCCTGGATCATGGCTTGACTTATAAGTCAAGGGCGGCAATAGCGCACTGTGCGCTGGTCAAGAGGCATTGGCCTAAACCAGCAACGTACTATTATGTTGATCGACTCTAAGGTCGAAGATGAACCACGGTGGTTGGGCTAGCTCTATGGCTAGTGAGATAGAGCTAAGGGCGAGGCCCCAGGTGACTATATGGTCACGTAGCTAGGGCATAGGCCCAAGAGTTGGCATGAAAGCTAATTGAATAGGGAAACGACCCAGGTCGATCCAATGATCGTGTATTTGAACTAAATGACATTGGTTATGAGTTAATATAGTTGATTATTGTTGAATGGTTATTTAAAGTTATTTTCTCTATTGTTATACGTTCTGTTTTCTTACTGAGCCTCGACTCATGGGTGCTTTGTGGTGCAGGTAAGGGAAAGGGAAAGCTTGACCAGCCATGAGTTGGAGAGCTTCGGTTGCGGTGTGTACATATGTGGCTGTTCGACCATCACGGCCGGGGTTATCTCAGAGGAACTAGGGTTATAGCCCTATTTTGCCGCTTAGGCCGGCTGATGTAACTTTTGTTATGTATTTACCCTTTTAAACAGTTTTGTTGTAATATTTTGGGATTCCATGTTGTATAACACTTTTGAAATAAAAGTCAAAAGTTCCTTGACCAAAATTTTTAACCCTAACCCTTGTCACTAACCTTAGTTACACGATTTAAGCCAAATGACCTGATTAGCATGTCTGACAAAATTATAAGTACACAGTGTAACAGTCCTGGATTAGGAGGGTGTTATAACTTGGTATCAGAGCTGCCAAGGTTTAAGGGTTCCTGAAGACTGGCCGGGCATGTACACTCGCCACTAAAGACAAGCTCGACTCAAGGTTCAGTAACTATTATATTTTTATATGTTTAAATGCTTAAACATGATATGAATACCTTATCTATATGCCTGTTTAGGAAGCATGCGATTATCTGATAGGGCCTGGCCCTTGACTATTGCATGAATGTTAAAGAACGTGTTTATTAGCATAGTTATTACTTGTGGATGCAAGGGGATTGCTTATTAGCGCTATCATTGTTTATAGGCCAGGGGAAATGTTTATTAGCATTGTTATTGCTGGCAGGAATTAAAAGAACATGCTTATTAACTATGATGGATTGGTAAAAAATACTTGGATATGCCTATGTGTATTGTTATTTGCTGATGGATATTAGGAGGTGCTTATTAGCACTATGAATGTATATATTTATTGTGTGATGGCATGCTTATTAGCATTGCATATGTATGTTATATGATGATCTTAGACCGTTAGGCGGCAAGTGGTATAGTTATGACTTACCTAATGGCCGATTTGATCTCTGTAGGGTGGATAGGGTGTCAGAATGAACCCTCGAAGGTCAGAGAGACTGTCTGACCAAGAGTTAAAGGCCAGTGAAGGGAATATTTAGGGCCAGGCCCCACTGCCAGCTCTAGAAAACTGGCAACAAGTGCTTGCTGACATGCAAGCCAGGTTAGAGATAACTAATTTCGACATAATTCTTGGTATGGATTGGCTAGAGATGTATGGGGCATCGATAGACTGTAAGAAGAAGATGGTAACTTTCGAGCCAGAGGGTGAGGACCCCTTTGTTTTTGTTGGCATTGTGCATGGACCCCATATACCTATGATATCAGTACTTAGAGCTAGAGACCTGTTGCAGGGAGGATGCATAGGGTTCATAGCTAGTGTGGTGGGTACCACTCAAATCGTGCCAGTGGGACCAGAACAGACTCGATTAGTTTGTGAGTTTCTGGATGTGTTTCTAGAGGACTTGCTACGGTTACCTCCACACAAGGAGATTGAGTTTGTGATTGAATTGGCGCTAGGGACAGAGCCAGTGTCTAGGGTACCTTATAGGATGGCTCCAGCAGAGCTGAAGGAACTAAAGGTTCAATTACAGGAGTTATTGGACTTGGGTTTTATTAGGCCCAATTTCTCGCCATGGGGTGCATCGCTTCTTTTTGTGAAGAAGAAAGACGGTTGTCTGAGGATGTGCATCGATTACGGGGAACTGAATAAGTTGACTATCAAGAACAGATATCCTCTGCCAAGGATTGATGATCTGTTTGACCAGTTACAGGGTAGAATGGTATTCTCTAAGATAGATCTTTGATCTGGTTATCACCAGCTAAGGATCAAGGAGGAAGATGTACTGAAGACAACTTTTCGCACCAGGTATGGGCATTATGAGTTTTCGGTGATGTCATTCGGATTGACTAATGGCCCGACAACATTTATGGATTTGATGAACAAAGTGTTCAAGGACTACCTGGATCAGTTTGTGATCGTCTTCATTAATGATATATTGATATACTCTCGGACGGAGACAGAGCATGAGTATCATCTTAGGTTAGTATTACAGAGGTTGAGAGAGCACAAGCTGTATCGAAGTTCAAGAAGTGTGAGTTTTGGTTGCCACAGGTGACCATCTTAGGTCACATGGTCAGTAAAGAAGTGTGAGTTTTGGTTGCCACAGGTGACCTTCTTGGGTCACATAGTCAGTAAAGATGGTATTAAGGTGGATCCAGTGAAGATTGCAGCAGTCAGAGATTGGCCAAGACCGAAGAACGCTTCCAAGATTAGAAGTTTCTTGGGTTTAGCGGGTTATTACAGAAACTTTATGGAAGGGTTCTCCAAGGTTGCATCATCATTGACAGAGTTGACATGCAAGAATCAGAAATTTGTTTGGTCGGACAAGTGTGAAGACAGTTTTCAGAAGCTCAAGGAGAGTTTGATCACCGCACTAGTTTTGAGCCTTCCTACAGATCAGGGTAAATTTTTGGTTTACTATGATGCTTCGAGGCAGGGTTTGGGTTGTGTACTTATGCAGATAGGAAAGGTGATTGCCTATGCATCATGTCAGCTGAAGGATTATGAGTAGAGATACTCCACACATGATTTAGAGCTGGCAGCGGTAGTTTTTGCACTGAAGGTGTGGCAGCACTACCTATATGGTGAGAAGTGTGAGATATACACTGATCACAAGAGCCTGAAGTATTTTTTCACTCAGAAGGATCTGAACATGAAGCAGAGACGTTGGTTGGAGCTAGTAAAGGATTATGATTGTGATATCCTCTATTACCCTGGAAAGGCCAACGTGGTAGCAGATGCCTTGAGCCAGAAGGGGCCGGGACAGTTATATAGTGCCAGACATATATCGAGGAAGTTGGCTGATGAGATGACTCGAGTGGGGATAGAGTTAGTGGTGGGCCGGTTGGCCAATATCACTTTATAGTCGACTCTCTTGGAGAGAATCAAGCAGAGAAAGTTGGATGATCCACAGTTGGGGCAGGTTAGGGAGGACGTCCTAGCTGGAGTAGCTAAGGACTATTTGGTGTCGAGTATGGGTTTACTGAGGTATAAGGGTCAGGTTTGTGTTCCGATGGACATCGAGATCAGATGAGAGATTCTGGATGAATCTCACACCACCCCGTATTCTCTTCATCCAGGCACCACAAAGATGTACCAGGACCTGAGATTTTTATATTGGTGGCCTGGGATGAAGAGGGATGTGACAGAGTATGTAGCGAGATGCCTGACCTGTCAGCAGGTCAAGGCTAAGAATCAGAGGCCGGCAGGACTGTTACAGCCTCTAGATATCCCAGAATGGAAGTGGGAGGATATCATGATGGATTTCGTGGTAGGCTTGCCCAAGACAGTGGGCCAGCACGATTCTATTTGGGTCATTATGGATCGATAAACGAAGTCAGCTCATTTTCTACCAGTGAGGACAAATTACACAGTTGACTAGTATGCAGATCTCTATGTGAGAAAGATAGTTTGCTTTCATGGGACGCCGAGGTCTATCGTGTCTGATAGGGACCATATCTTTACTTCCAAGTTTTAGGGGAGTTTGCAGAGGGCGATGGGTACACAGCTGAAGTTCAGCACAACTTATCATCCTCATATCGATGGTCAGTCTGAGGACTATCCAGATATTGGAGGACATGCTGAGAGCGTGTGTGTTGGACTTTGAAGGGTCCTGGAGTAAATATTTGCCTCTGATAGAATTTTCATATAACAGCAGTTATCAGTCCACCATCAGAGTGGCACCTTATGAGATACTATATGGTAGGAAGTGCAGATCGCCCATTCACTGGGATAAGATGGGTGAGAGGAAATATCTTGGTCCGGATGCAGTGCAGAGGACCACTGAGGCTATCGAGAAGATTAGAGCTCGAATGCTCTCTTCTCAGAGTAGGCAGAAGAGCTATTTTGACCTAAGACGGAGGAACGTAGAGTTCCAGGTGGGATCTATGTCTTCCTTAGGGTTTCACCTCTGAGAGGGGTGAAGAGGTTCGGGAAGAAGGGCAAGCTAAGCCCTAGGTTTGTGGGACTATTTGAGATCCTGGAGAGGATCGGGCAGGTGGCCTACAGGTTGGCTTTATCCCCTGCACTGTCTAGCGTGCATAATGTATTCCATATTTCCATGTTGAGGAAGTATGTGTCAGCTGGGACTCATTACCTGAGTTATGAAGATTTGGAATTGGAGACAGATTTGTCTTATGAAGAACAACCAGTTCAGATTCTTGATAGGAAGGACAAGGTCCTAAGGAACAAGACTATACCATTGGTTAAGGTATTATGGAGGAACAACAGGGTCGAGGAAGTGACCTGGGAGCTGGAGGCAGATATGCGAGCTCAGTTTCCCGAGCTGTCCAGGTAAAATTTTGAGGATAAAATTTCTGTAAGGAGGGGACAGTTGTAACGTCCCAAAATTACCTAATAAGGCTTAGGGCCTTGATTAGGGGGCCAAGATGGAAATATGTGGAAATATATGTTTAATTGCTATATTAATTGTTAATATGTGAATTATGTGATAATATGACTAGATGTGCATATTTAGGGATATTAAATATGCATGTGGGCCCGCTTCTTATTAGAAGGGAGATTTGGTAATTTGACCCGTTGCGGGCATAAATGTGTATTTATATGCATATATGTGATATATGTGAGAGGCCACATTATTATGTGGGTTTATTTGGGTTACTCGGCACGAGGCGATCCTAGGGAGCAAGTTAGCAGGAAAGTCACAACGAGACCCAATACCCAGCTCGGGGTGAGTCAAGGGGTATTTTGGGTATTGGACAATTAATTGGGTTATCAGGTTATGAAAATAAATAATTGGAGATATATTTGGAGTTAGAGAGTCTGGGAGGGAATGTTGGGGAAATTTACCATTTTGCCCCCGGGGACGTTTTTGGTACCCCGAGCCTTGGGATTAACTTAAGTGACTTAAGTTAGAAACAAATGACAAAAACAGAGAACTTTGCCTAAGCCAACCCTTTCTTTTCTCTCTCACTCTTGTTTCCTCTAGACACTTCTCCAAGGGAAAAGCTTTGAAGCTAAGTGGGATTGTTGGAAGTCACAAATTGGAGCTCTAGACTTGAAGATTAGCTCAGTATTAGCTTGTGAATTCAAACAGAAATTGAGGTAAGCTTTGAATTATGATTTTTGCCATTAAATTCTGTAGTTCTTGGCTGAGTTTTAGTTTTCTTGGGTCTTTGAAGTTAAAGATTGAATTGGAGATTTGATGAGGTTTTAAGCTAGCTTTTTGTTGGGTTTTGTTGCTGGGAACATTTTAGAACTACTGTGATAGTTAAATTGTGTTGTTGGATTGATTTTGGGTTAAATTGGCTGAGATTTGGCTATTGAAATGGGGGATTTTTCTGGGTTCGAAGGGGTCGGGCCGCGACTCTGTTCTTGGTGAGCCGCAACCCTCTAGAACAGATGGGGGCCAAGGAGAAGGGCGGGCTGCGATGCCACTATGGCTGGGCCGCGGTGCATGTCTGCTGGTTGGGGAGGCTGGGTCTCTGGTTGGAGGCGGGGTGCAACATGGGGGCATAGGGCCACTACTCTTAAGGGGTTTTTGAACCCCTAGAAGGTTTTGAGTGCGGGAACTTAACCTTAGGGAGTCGGGGTTGTTTCCACTACCCAGTTTGGTGGAACTCGAGGTCCCGGAGGCTATGACTTGGTCCAGAAGCCTTTGATCATTTGATATTAATAGAATCCTATTTTATGGTTGTGACTTAGGGTATCGCTAAGGGTTGGAACCGGGATCGTGCTCGAGGGTCGTTCTTATTTTCACGTGCTTGGAGCTAAGGTAAGAAAACTGCACCCATAACGTGTTGTATGTGATTAGGGCTTGGCCCGTCTGTTGTATATTAATATGATTAGGGCTTGGGCCCCAGGATTGATTATGTTAGGCTATTATTCTAAATGCTTGTTGATAAATGCTTAAGTGCTTATATTCATTACATGAATTCTATGATTAGGGCATGCATCCCCTTTATGTGAATATGTCTAGTATCGTGGGTATGGTTATTCAATGGGATTATATGATTACCATGAATATGTGCTTAATTTTCGGGATGTGCCTATCCACATCTATTTCTTGTAAGTAAGGTATGAAATCCTGGATTAGGGCTTGACTTATAAGTTCAGGGCGGCAATAGTGCACTGTGCGCTGGTCGAGAGGCATTGGCCTAAACCAGAAATGTACTATTACGTTGATCAACTCTAAGGTCGAAGGTGAACCACAGAGGTTGGGCTAGCTCTATGGCTAGTGAGACAGAGCTAAGGGCGAGGCCCCAGGTGACTCTATGGTCACGTAGCTAGGGCATAGACCCGAGAGTTGGCATGAAAGCTAACTGAATAGGGCAACGGCCCAGGTCGATACAATGATCGTGTATTTGAACTAAATGACACTGGTTATGAGTTAATATGGTTGATTATTGTTGAATGGTTATTTAAAGTTATTTTCTCTATTTTTATACGTTCTGTTTTCTTGTTGAGCCTCGGCTCACGGGTGCTTTGTGGTGCAAGTAAGGGAAAGGGAAAGCTTGACCAGCCATGAGTTGGAGAGCTTCGATGGTGGCGTGTACATATGCGGCTGCTCGACCATCACGACCGGGGTTATCTCAGAGGAACTAGGGTTATAGCCCTATTTTGTCGCTTAGGTCGGCTAATATAACTTTTGTTATGTATTTACCCTTTTAAACCATTGTGTTGTAATATTTTGGGATCCCATGTTGTATAACACTTTTGAAATAAAAGTCAATGATTCTTTGACCAAAATTTTTAACCTTAACCCTTGTCACTAACCTTAGTTACACGATTTAAGCCAAATGACTTGATTAACAGGTCTGATAAAATTATAAGTACACAGTGTAACGATCCTGGATTAGGAGGGCGTTACACACCCCGTGTTGGTTCCGAAGCCAAGCAAGAAGTGGAGAACCTATATCAACTTCTCTGACCTCAACAAGGCTTGTCCTAAGGACTGTTTCCCACTACCAAGGATTGACCAGTTGGTAGATGCCACAGCAGGTCATGACCTCGTGTCTTTCATGGACGCATATTTTGGATATAACTAGATCGTGATGAACCCTGCAAACCAAGAGCATACCAGTTTCATGACCGAACATAATGTATATTGTTACAAAGTTATGCCACACGGACTGAAAAACATCGGGGCTACATACCAACGGTTGGTCAACAAAATATTTGCTAACCAGATCGGGAGAAACATGGAGGTGTATGACAATGACATGCTCGGCAAGTCAAAGACTGCCAATAACCATGTATCTGACCCGGAAGAATATTTTCGTATCTTGAGAAATTATGACATGAAGATGAATCCCCAGAAATGCACTTTCGGGGTGGCATCTGGAAAGTTTCTAGGGGTCATAGTCAACACAAGGGGGATAGAGGAAAATTCGGAAAAAATCAGGTCGTTGTTAGAAATGCCTTCACCCAGGTCGCGTAAGGAAGTTCAAAGCCTAACTGGAAGGGTGGCGGCTCTAAATTGCTTCATTTCAAAATCCACTGACAAGTGTTTGCTGTTCTACAACTTTCTCAGGGGAAACAAAAAATTTGATTGGACCGAAGAATGTGAACAAGCATTTCACGATCTGAAAATGCATCTAGTTGAACCCCCTATACTATCCAATCCGACGTCTGGAGAATCTTTGTTTCTTTACCTGGCCGTGACAGAAAATGCAATCAGTACTGTGTTAGTTCGAGAGGAAGACCAGACGCAGAAACCAGTATATTATGTAAGCAAGAGGCTTCTCAGAGCTGAATCATGGTACTCACTGATAGAGAAGCTGACATTCTGTCTAATTTTGGCTTCCAGAAAGCTCAGGCCATATTTCCAGTCCCATTCTATTAATATCTTAATTGACTAACCTTTAAGGCAGGTATTGCAAAAGCCTGAAACATCGAGACGTCTCTTAAAATGGGCCATCGAACTTAGCCAGTTCGAGATATTACACATGCCATGAACAACAATTTATGAGTCAAGCCCTTGCTGATTTTATGGTTGAGTGCACTGGTTTTCAGAACGAGCTCATGAGGGAGCCAGTGTAGGAATTATGGAAAATCTTCATTGATGGATCGTCAAACGAGAATGGATCGAGAGTTCGGGTAATCTTAATCTCGCCTAAAGGACATCGGTTCCATACAATTCTTAGAATCGGGTTTGAAGCATCCAACAACGAAGCAGAGTATGGGGCCTTATTGGTAGGGCTAAGGGTGGCGAAAGAGCTGAAGGTGAAAGCCATGCAATGCTATAGTAATTCCCAGCTTGTGGTAAATCAGATATTGGGAGAGTATCAAGCTCGAGGCATCAAGATGGCGACTTACCTGGCTAAGGTAAAGGGGGAATTGTCTGAATTTGAGTTTAGCTCTATTGAACAGATACCTCGAGAGCAGAACTCTAATGATGATGCTCTGGCTCGACTTGCTATCACCAAAGAGGCTGAGTTCTTAGAAAGCCTAAGTGTAACAGGAGAAATAGTGGAGGTCGGAATGATTGACATAAGAACGACCTGGATGACTCCTATAGTGGAATATCTCATAACTGGAAAGCTACTTGATGACAGGAGCGACGTGAGAAAACTGCTTTATCAAGCTCCATGGTATGTAATAGTTGAGGGAATCCTATATCGGCGAGGTCATTCGTTGCTCCTCCTGCGATGTGTTCTGTCCGAAGAAGCCAAAACCATCTTATAAGAAATACACGAAGGTTTTTGTGGAGATCACGCTGGGAGGCAAAACCTAGCACTGAAGGTACTGAGGTAGGGCTATTTCTGGCCCACTTTAACGAAGGACTCGATCTCGTATGTTTAGAAGTGTGACAAATGCCAGCATTTCGCCATAGTTGCCCGAGCTGCTCCAGTCAAGCTAACCATGATTTCCTCCCCTTGGCCATTTGCAGCATGGGGAATCGACTTGACAGGTTCCCTACCTATGGGAAAGGGAGGAGTTCGGTATGCAGTAGTGGCGATCGATTACTTCAGGAAGTGGGTAGAGGCCGAACCTCTGGCAACCATCACCTCAAAGAGAGTCCTGGACTTCGTTGTGAAGAATATTTCTCATCGGTAGCATACCCACAAGCCAATGGGTAGGTCAAGGCTGTAAATAAGACCCTCAAGACGAGGCTGAAGAAAAGGTTGGATGAAGCTAAAGGATTATGGTAGCAGCTCCCACAAGTACTTTGGGCCTACCGAACCTCGCATAAGACATCCACGGGACATACTCCTTTTTCCCTAACCTTGGGAAGCAAGGCCATGCTTCCAATTGAGGCAATGGTGGCTACTCACAGACAAAGGACATTTGATCCAGATCAGAACAATGAGCTACTTAGTGTGTTCCTCGTTCAGATTGAAGAAAAATGTGAGGCATCGCAATTACAGCTCGCCCATTATCAACAAAAGATCACCGTTATTTCAATTCAAAAGTTAAGGGATGCAAACTCGGATTAGGCGATTTGGTTCTCTGAAGGATCTTTTTGGCGAATAAAGATCCCAAGGATGGTGTGTTAGGTCCGAATTGGGAAGGTCGAGCTGTATCAAATTATAGAGGTCCTACACGAAGGAACTTTTAAGCTAGCCCGACTAAATGGGGAAATAGTTCCACGGACCTGGAATGCTCTTCATTTGAAAAAGTATTATCAATAGTATTACCATTAATGTAAGACTTATTTATAAAAGCCATTTCAATTCAATAACAGATGGATTATTAAATAACCACTTCTTTGTTTTATTATTACGAGTTCGTGTTCTCACATTGTAAAAGCATCCAAGAACGTTTATACGTTCTGGTTACTTAGGGGGCACATAACCGATGAGACTTTTTGAGAAAATTATTAAGCTTACTTGGATAAAGATTAAAAACTTAGAAGCTTGGAGAAATTGATTATTCAACGACTTTTTAAAGCTCGAGTTTTCAATAGACCTAACACGAACTAAGTTTAAGAAATCATTAAAAACCCTAGATATAACCAGGTGCGAGGTTGGATTCTTAATAGGTACAATGCTTTTAAGTTTGTTAAAAACCCTGAATATAACCAGGCCCGAGGCCTGATACTTAACAGGTACAACGCAAATAAGCAAGAAAAATCTTAGATACAACTAACATATCGATAAAGCCTATCTCGATCTAAGGTCAATCCCTGAGATTGCAAATGTACAAGAGTCTAAAGATTCATAAACATGAGAAAATAATAAACTAAGGGAAACACAAATAGATCACAATTTAGATATATATTCAAAGTATATTGTCATCTCGAGGAGAAAAAAAGCTTGAACTAAGCCCAAAGGCAATTGTCTTGGTCCTAAGGGACTGTTACAAAAATTTGAAAAAATAATAGCAATAAATGGTTAAATAATAAAGTCACTGGGCTCCATCAGCTCGCTCCAAAGAAGTCACCTCCTCACCATCCCCCTCTGCAGCTCCGGGAGCTTCACCAATCTTCGAAGGTTCCTGAGAGAACCGAACCTTGAACCTAGGAAGATATGGATCCCACAGCTCGAGCTGCATAAAAGAGAAGTTTCCATCCGGGTTAAAGGTCCAACAACGGTAAAGCATCTCCTCCATTTACGATGAGGACACTGTAGCTTCCTCCTTGGCCTTGGCCTCGATCACCTTTTCTTTCGGTCTGAAACTGATCTGCGCGATGACTCGCCTCCACGACCTGAGAGGTGGACAGGGCGGCCTTCACAGACTGCTCGCCTTCCTGAGAAGAAATAAGAGCAGCTTTGGCAGCCTATTTGTTCTCTTGAGCAACACTCAGGGCGTCTTTGGCGGCCTGCTCATTCTCTTGAGTAAGATTTAGGGCAGCTCAGAGTTCCTTGTTCCTGGATTTAACATGAGCTATAATTAGATATTGGGCCAAGACAGACTGCAGAATAATGAAGCAAGTCAAGAATAAAAAAAAAATAATGAAGCAAGGAAAATTTAGGAGGGTGAAAGGGATTCACGGTAAGGATCATCCCCATAGTAGATTCGAGGACGTCTTCAGGGTTGCGCTTTTCTATAGCCCTCAAATCCCTGGCACTAGCCTTGTAAGCATGGCCCACCATATGGCTTGCTGTCTCATAGACGATACCCTAAAAAGCCTCGGGGATCTTGTCCAGGTCATGTGGATCAACTGGGATTCGAACAATGGGAATTTTTCTTTGAATGGGGGCCTCGTTTTGAATGACTTTAGGATTTGAGGAGGGCACATGTTGAGAGGAGGAGGGGGGGCTTGGCGAACAGTAACCGTTGTTACTAAAGTAGTTGAGGGGAGCTCTCTTTGTGGCTGCTCTCGAGCGATTCTAGCACCCTTATCCTTAGACAGAGATTTAGTGATATCCTCGTCTTCGAAGTTTCTTTCTTTGTCACCCTAGGCCTTTTCACCACGGGACCAGTTCCGGTCCCGCCGACCTTAAAGGCACCCCTTAAATCTAGAGCTCCTGGCAAATCCATCTCTTCACCTGAAAAAAGAGCGAACAGAGGATTCAGTTCACTAGAGTAATACTTCAAAAATATTATAACTACAAGAAAAAGAGCAAGAATCCTACCCTCTTGGCCATGGGAGGAATATATTACGATCAGCTCGGGGGAATTGACCGGGCTAGGCACAACCTATAACTCTGGGATTCACAGAGGAAGGGGGAGTTTAAAGCTATGACCTCCTGGATCCTAAAGGGTTCAGGTCCTTCCTCAGGGATGGACTAATCTACGTATTGCCTAAAACTAGGGGCATACACGCCCTGGAGCAGGGAAGGCCAGGACTTACGGTTTGTCCCTACTCCTAAAAAATGGTGGAACTAAAATGTAGTAGTAGTAGTAATAGTAATAGCTAGTAGTAGTAATAGTATGATTATTACTGTGGATTTTGGTTCAAGCCGGGACTTAGTTGGATACTCGTAGCAATACTTGTAGATTTTATAAGTTTAACCTATAGTTTAAGAATATTAATTATAACCTAAGGTTTGATTAATATGACTGATTATGGAGATGATAATTATTATACTATAAGGTTTAGATAGACCCAATAAGATATTAACGCTTGTCATGTGTATGTTTAATGAGAAATTAATTATTTTTGAGGAATAAGTTTATTAAGAGCAATATTTGAAAATCCTAGGGTCTGCCAGCAGCTTTGAAATCGTTAAAGGACTTAGTCAAGGCTGTTTACTCAATTCAAATTAGGCTAAAAAAGTGTAATTACGTGTATAATATTTCAGCGTATGCTGATATATCGCAGCTCTAGGGGGCGATATATCGCCATACGGGGATACGAAAAACACATAGCTTCGCACGACAACCTCGACGAGCCTCAGGAGCATCAGTCTAGGTGATATATCGCCTAGCATGGGCGATATATCGACTGTGGTGCATGGTTTTTTAATGATTTTGAAACCGAGCTCATTTTAATCCTTAACCTCTTGATAAGTCCAGAATCTTTTTGACCGAGTCTTCAGCCTCTGCTGAACGATTATTCAAATGTTTTTCAATTAAAAAGCCATTATTTTATTCAAGCTAAATGAAGATCTTTTCATTCTTGAACTCTATAAATAGGACCTAGTACCCAACCAATTATTCATTCATCAAGCTGAGTTCAGAGCCTACAAGATATTAGGATTACTTTAGAGTGTTAAACACTTGGGTTAGGGTTATAAGCTTTATCATTATAAGCTTACTAAACACTTGGGAAGTAAGGTTTATAGTATATTTCGGTTTCGAGGTGTAGTTCAGTCATAGAAGCATTCAAGGTATTCCTAATTCTAGTTCCTTTCTGTATTGTTCTTATAGTTTTTTCTCTACTCAAATTCCTAAATCATCTTCTCTAGTCTTGGTTAGGCATCTAAGTTCCTCGAACTTGAGATTTCTTGTTGGTAAGTATCTTTTCGAAGGTGTAGCTCATTCTTTTCATCTTTTTCTTTTAGAATACTCACCTTTCTCAATTATGGTTTTTAGGAGTGTTCCAAAGTCCCGATCTTGTTCTCACATTCCAGTTTTTGGTAAGGAAAATAGAGTAGATTTGTATGCTTTTATGTTTTTGATATTTTTCTATGTTATAAGTATGATATGTTTTTAGTTGTTTTAGTATACGAATTGTTTAGATAACAAATCACATAATTTGTTTAGACAACAAATATATAACTTGTTTAGATAACAAGTCCCAATAGTAGATTCCTTGGGCATATGATTGTTTAGATAATGAGCCCCATAAATTTATGTGACTTGTTTAGATAACTAGCCCCGTAAATTTATGGGCATATGATTGCTTAGCTAGCAAGTCCCAAGAAGTATGATGGCTAGTGTAATAGATGTTGTATTTATATAGTCATATGATTATAGGTTAAAGTTTATAGTTTATAGTTTATGTGTATGTATGTGTTTCATGCTTGTAGTAGATTTTCCTTGCTGGGCATTAGGCTCATTCCTTTATGTTTTATATGTGCAGTAAAATAGTATGGCGGCGGAAAGGTTCTTGGCAGCTTGGGAATGTGTATTGAGGCAGAATGTAATCGGTGGACTGCGCAAACGATTCGAGGATGAAGTGTTTTCTAGTCTTTTAAAATTTTGCTTTATATGTATTTTTCCGCATCTGAGTTGTAACAAATTTTAAGGTTTAAGTCATGATCTATTTCATTTTCAAAACAATGGGATCCCATATCCTACTTATGAATTTTCATGTATTTCAAACCTTTGCTTACAGTTTATAATAAAGTTATAGTTATTTCGTATGTATGTTTTCTTAAGATTAGTTTAATAGCTTTTAATGGTCCAAGGTCTAGTATAGTTGGGTCGTTACAGTTGGTATCAGAGAAACGGTTCATTCGCATGAATTTCTCCTCGATACACACACTCAAAGCTCCGAATCTGACTGCCAAGTAAGTGTTTAAGTTATAGTTATTATGTTTATAAGTATAACTAACGATTTTAGTCTTTATGTTTTCAATTAAGAATGAACAAAGCATTAACCTATGAGGATATCCGAGCCATTAAGGCTTTAAAGAGAATTAGAGAACCGAAAAACACCGTAGGAGTGCTAGAAAGAATCACTTGGAGACTGGTTTTGTTCCACAGAGAAATAGGTCATCACCAAGAATCTAAGCAGACCATGATGAGAGCAACGGAGCAATACATTTTAGTAATAAGACTATTTAGAGATTATCGTACCGTAATTGCAGCCTTAGAGGAGATATGGGAAACAGTGGATAATGAAGATGAATTGCCAATAGCGATGAGATATTATTTTCTCTTAATTAGGTTTACTTCAAAAATGGAATTTCAGTTTACAAATGAGCAAAAGCATAGGATTTTTAAGAACCTTCCTCGAGGGCATTTTGAGGCACATGATAATGAAGACTATAAGGAATTAAATGATGATATGCTAGATGAAGGATCATATATAGAAGATCCCGATTTTTAGAATAAGATTAGTTTCATTGTTTGTTTTAATTTATTATTTGTTTTCTTTAATGGTTGTAAATAGTGAAAACGTTATTTTCCAAGTTAATATCAATGTTATTTTGTTAACATGTATGAGTTTGATTTTCTTTCGCAATCATAATAAATAATAAATAAAATAAATAATGACTAAGTTCAGTGAGGGTGGATACAAATCAATGAACCAAGTTTCTATATTCAGAGTTAGGGGGCCATAGTAGTGGGAACGATTTTACTGATCCCAGCCCTCCCTCAATATGGTTAACTTTGGAACAAAGATGAGTTTCGAGCATGAGAATTTAGTCATATAGGATGATTAGAAACAGACTTAGAAAATAATAAAGATGGCTTATTTTTCTAAGCATAGAAACCCACTCTAATAATAAAGAAGACTTATATAATTTTCATAAGAAGTCATAATTAATAGGTCCGAGTTATTTTTGTTTAGATTAAGTTTTGCCTTAGAGCCTATTAGGGTAAAGTTCTAACATGTTTCTCTCAACTGTTAGAACTCTACTGTGATGTCACTCTGAAGATCTGCTCGTACCAACGGAAATGCCTCCAACACTGCTCCGGTGAACAATGAAGCCCCTCCGGTTCGCAGAAGGGGAGTGCGTGCTACTGCCAGCCGCTACGCGCTGCCGCCACCAGCTGACAACACTGCGAAGATCGCCAGACTGCGACAACAAGTCGAGGAACTATTGCAGCAACAACGACAACAGGCTCAGCCCCAGACTCAGCCTTCGCCTCCACCGCAGCCACAACCACAGCAAATGGCCTCAACACCCCAACAAGTTAGTCCATTTGGGGGATGGCCAGTGGCGAATTACGCGTCATATCCAGTACAACACATGGAGCCAGTTTATGAGCAGTTCCGTAAGCAGCACGCTTTGAACTTTGAAGGGACTACAGACCCCTTCGAGGTCGAAGAGTGGCTAAGAAACGTGGAGCCAATCCTGACACACATGAACCTCAGCAACGCGGACCGCATATCCTGCGTTTCGTCCTTGCTCAAGAAAGATGCCAGGATATGGTGGGATTTAGTCCAGCAGATGCATGATGTTGCCACCATGACTTGGACTCGATTTGTGGAGTTGTTCCACAAAAAAGTACTATAATTCGGCTGTACTCGCTTCATGAGTTGAGGAGTTCGCTGGCTTGAAGCAAGGGAATTTATCAGTGGCAGAGTATGCTCGGCAGTTCGACTGTTTGGCTAAGTTTGCACCAGAAATGGTTCCAACCGACTATCTGAGGGTGTCTAAGTTCGTTAGAGGACTTCAACCGAAGATTGAGCTGGGGGTTAAGTTAGCAAACCCAGGAAATACTACTTATGCCGACGTTCTAGAGACGACAATAGAAGTGGAAAGGCTGCAGGCTAACATTAGTAAAGAAGAAGCCAGTAAGCCCGAGTCTAGATAGCAGGGTCAATCTTAGACAAGTCAGAACAACAACCATAACAACAACAATCAGTCCAGTAACAAAAACAACAACGGTCAGAAAAGAAGGAATCCTGACAACAAACAGTCTGACAACGATAAAAGGGCATAGACAAATAATGAAGGTAGCAAGTCGGGTTATGTAGAATACCTGCAATGTGCTAAGTGTCAGAAGAAACATCCTGGTGAATGTCGTGCAAACACCAAAGGATGCTTCAACTGTGGTCAGGAAGGTCACCAAAAGAGGCAGTGTCCCCAGCTCAAGCCAGAAGGGAAAAAGGAAGACAAGATGGTTCTTGCCAGGGTATTCGCCTTAACCCAAGGAGAGGCTGATGCTAGCAATAAGGTGGTCACAGGTCAGGTTTCTATCCTCAATAATATATGTTATGTATTATTTGATTCGGGAGCCACTCATTCGTATATCTCGTTAGGAATGATAGAAAAACTAGACAAACCTTGTGAAAGATTTAGAACTAGGTTTGTAACCGAGTTGCCTTCGGGCAAAGTAGTTCTATCATCACGGATAGTACGAGGTGTACCAATCAAGACTGAGGATGTAGAACTAGAAGGAGACTTGATAGAACTAGAGATCAAAGACTTCGACGTGATACTAGGTATGGACTGGCTAGTAAAGCATGGCGCGGCCATTGACTGCAAATGCAAGAAGGTGATGTTCGAGACTCCTGACGGCCAGAAATTATGCTTCATGGGACAAGTTTCAGGACTACGCACCCTGCTAATATCATCTCTCAAGGCCCAAAGGATGATAGGAAAAGGGTGTCAAGCGTTCTTAGCCAGCATCACAGATGTGGTAAAGGAAACACCACTTAAGGTTGGAGACGTCCGCATTGTAAGAGAATTCCCAAAAGTATTTCCCGATGACTTGCCAGGGTTGCCACCAACTCGGGAAATTGACTTCAAGATTGAATTAGGACCAGGCACTGAGCCTATCTCTAAGGCACCATACCGGATGGCACCTACAGAACTCAAGGAGTTAAAGACACAGCTGTAAGAACTCCTGGACTTGGGTTTTATTAGGCCAAGCCATTCGGCATGGGGAGCACCGGTTCTATTGGTGAAGAAAAAGGACGGAAGTATGTGGATGTGCATAGACTACCGCGAGCTGAATAAGGTAACAATCAAGAATAAGTACTCGCTACCTCGAATTGACGACTTGTTTGAAAACTCCGAGGTGCGACTGTATTTTCAAAGATTGATTTATGGTCTGGGTACCATTAGCTCAAGGTGCGAGGAGAGGATATTTCTAAGACAACTTTTAGGACTTGTTATGGGCATTACGGGCTCTTGGTTATGTCTTTTGGTCTTACCAACGCACCAGCCGCGTTTGTGGACTTGATGAATAGGGTCTTCAAGGACTACTTAGATAAATTCGTCGTAGTGTTCATCGAAGACATCTTAGTATACTCTAAGGACGAAGTCGAGCGCGAGGAACATTTGAGGTTGATTTTGTCACGGCTAAAGGAGCATCAAATCTACGCCAATTTCAAGAAATGCGAGTTTTGGCTTTTGCAAGTGGCGTTCCTCGGGCACATTATATCTAAGGATGGAGTTGCAGTAGACCCATCAAAGGTAGAGGCCGTGAAGGATTGGCCAAGACTAAAGAACGCATCCGAAGTAAGAAGTTTTATGGGATTAGCAGGTTATTATAGGAGGTTCGTAGAGGGATTTTCTAAGATAGCCACTCCATTCACCAACCTGACCCAGAAACAACAAAGATTCAACTGGAATGATAGATGTGAAGAAAGCTTCCAGTTGCTTAAGGACAAGTTGTGCTTAGCACCAGTACTCTATGTACCGACACCCAACGACAAGTTCGTAGTTTACTGCGATGCATTGAAGCAAGGGTTGGGTTGCGTGCTGATGCAAAATGACAAGGTGATAGCCTACGCCTCATGACAGCTGAAGGAGTACGAGCAACGCTATCCAACGCATGATATGGAGTTGGCAGCGGTGATCTTTGCGTTGAAAATCTAGCACCATTATCTTTATGGGGAACGGTGCGAGATTTATACGGACCACAAAATTTTAAAGTACTTCTTCACTCAGAAGGAGCTTAACATGAGGCAGCACAGGTGGTTAGAGCTAGTAAAGGATTACGACTGCGAAATCCTATACTACCCGAGAAAGGCAAACGTAGTTGCCGATGCGCTAAGTAGGAAGAGTTATGGAAGTTTAGCAGCACTAGCCGAAATGGGAAAGCCGCTACAGCAGGAGCTGATCAGTGCCGGAATAGAAATAATTGTCGGTAAGCAGGCTAATTTGTCTATCCAGTCAAATCTGCTAGAAGATATCCGGATTGGGCAAGGGCATGACGACACACTAGCGGCACATATGGATGCAGTCAGAGAAGGCAAGGCCACAAATTTCTCAATATCAAGTCAAGGATTATTGAGATATAAGGATCGGGTATGCGTGCCAAATGATCAAAGGATTAAGATGACGATTCAAGAAGAAGCACACAGTACCCCGTACTCAGTTCACCCAGGATCGACCAAGATGACTCACGACATCAAGGCAATATATTGGTGGCCAGGGATGAAGAAGGACATAGCAGAATTTATGTCTAAGTGTCTAGTATGCCAGCAAGTGAAAGCAAAACATCAGCGGCCCGCAGGCTTATTGCAACTGCTTAGCGTACCAGAATGGAAATGGGACGATATAGCCATGGATTTCGTGACAGGGTTGCCACGAATGAACAAGCAGCATGATTCTGCTTGGGTAGTGATAGATAGAATAACCAAGTCTGCTCATTTCCTGCCTGTTAAGACTTCATACACGACAGATCAATATGCAGACATATATGTCCAAGAGATAGTATGGTTGCATGGAATCCCCAAGACAATAATGTCGGATAGAGGATTGGTGTTTACATCGAGATTTTGGGGAAGTTTACAGCAAGCCATGGGTACTAAGTTAAGTCTTAGTACAACTTTTCATCCTCAGACAGATGGGCAATCCGAGCATACGATACAAATTTTAGAAGATATGCTATGCGCTTGTGTACTTGATTTCGGAGGATCGTGGAATAAGTACTTGCTGCTAATAGAGTTCTCCTACAAAAATAGCTACTAGTCAAAGATCGGGATGGCACCTTATGAGTTGCTTTATGGAAGGTGTCGATCGTCGCTTCACTGGGACGAGGTAGGAGAAAGGCAGCTTCTCGGTCCCGAAGCTGTTAGAGAAGCTCAAGAAGCAGTAGCGCTAATTAGATAGCGTATGCTTGCTGCTCAAAGCCGTCAGAAAAGCTATGCAGATGCCAAGTGACACGATGTGGAATTCAAAGTCGGAGATCAAGTCTTCCTGAAGATATCTCCTATGAAAGGCGTAAAGCGGTTTGGGAAGAAAGGCAAACTTAGTCCCCGATTTATAGGTCCTTTTGAGAAATTGGACAAAGTGGGAGTAGTTGCGTATAGATTAGCCCTACCACCAGCCCTAGCATATAGTCACAACGTGTTCCACATCTCAATGCTACGCAAGTATGTGTCAGACCCATCTCACGTCCTCAAGTACGATACGATAGTACTCCAGAAAGACTTGAGTTACGAGGAACGACCGGTTAGCATCCTAGATAGAGGGATGAAGCTGGTATCCGGAATAATAGTTCTGAACGAGAAGTGACGTGGGAGTTGGAGGAGGACATGCAAGGCTGGTATCCGGAATAATTTGGTAAGTAAATTTCGAGGACGAAATTCTTTTTAGTAGGGGAGAATTGTAGAGTCCAAGAACTTTACTTAGCTAGTTAGATAGTAGTAGTAATAGCAATGGCTAGTAGTAGTAATAGTATGATTATTACTGTGGATTTTGGTTCAAGCCGGGACTTAGTTGGACACTCGTAGCAATACTTGTAGATTTTATAAGTTTAACCTATAGTTTAAGAATATTAATTATAACCTAAGGTTTGATTAATATGACTGATTATGGAGATGATAATTATTATACTATAAGGTTTAGATAGACCCAATAAGATATTAACGCTTGTCATGTGTATGTTTAATGAGAAATTAAGTATTTTTGAGGAATAAGTTTATTAAGAGCAATATTTGAAAATCCTAGGGCCTGCCAACAGCTTTGAAGTTGTTAAAGGACTTAGTCAAGGTTGATTTCTCAATTCAAATTAGGCTGAAAAAGTGTAATTACGTGTATAATATTTCAGCGTATGCCGATATATCGCAGCTCTAGGGGCAATATATCGCCATACGGGGATATGAAAAACATGTAGCTTCGCACGACAGCCTCGATGAGCCTCGGGAGCATCAGTCCAGGCGATATATCGCCTAGCATGGGCGGTATATCGACTGTGGTGCATGGTTTTTGAATGATTTTGAAACCGAGCTCATTTTAATCCTTAACCTCTTGATAAGCCCAGAATCTTTTTGACCGAGTCTTCAGCCTCTACTGAACGATTATTCAAATGTTTTTCAATTAAAAAGCCATTATTTTATTCAAGCTAAATGAAGATCTTTTCATTCTTGAACTCTATAAATAGGACCTAGTACCCAGCCAATTATTCATTCATCAAGCTGAGTTCAGAGCCTACAAGCTGCTAGGATTACTTTAGAGTATTAAACACTTGGGTTAGGGTTATAAGCTTTATCATTATAAGCTTACTAAACACTTGGAAAGTAAGGTTTATAGTATATTTCAGTTTCGAGGTGTAGTTCGGTCATAGAAGCATTCAAGGTATTCCTAATTCTAGTTCCTTTTTGTATTATTTTTATAGTTTTTCTCTACTCAAATTCCTAACTCATCTTCTCTATTCTTGGTTAGGCATCTAAGTTCCTCGAACTTGAGATTTCTTGTTGGTAAGTATCTTTTCGATGGTGTAGCTCATTCTTTTCATCTTTTTCTTTTAGAATACTCACCTTTCTCAATTATGGTTTTTAGGAGTGTTCCAAAGTCCCGATCTTGTTCTCACATTCCAGTTTTTGGTAAGGAAAATAGGGTAGATTTGTATGCTTTTATGTTGTTGATACATGTCTATGTTATAAGTATGATATGTTTTTAGTTGTTTTAGTATACGAATTGTTTAGATGAAAAATCACATAATTTGTTTAGACAACAAATATATAACTTGTTTAGATAACAGGTCCCAATAGTAGATTCCTTGGGCATATGATTGTTTAGATAACGAGCCCCATAAATTTATGTGACTTGTTTAGATAACTAGCCCCGTAAATTTATGGGCATATGATTGCTTAGCTAGCAAGTCCCAAGAAGTATGATGGTCATTGTAATAGATGTTGTATTTATATAGTCATATGATTATAGTTTAAAGTTTATAGTTTATAGTTTATGTGTATGTATATGTTTCATGCTTGTAGTAGATTTTCCTTGCTGGGCATTAGGCTCATTCCTTTATGTTTTATATGTGCAGGAAAATAGTATGACGGCGGAAAGGTTCTTGGCAGCTTGGGAATGTGTATTGAGGCAGAATGTAATCGGTGGACTGCGCAAATGATTCGAGGATGAAGTGTTTTCTAGTCTTTTAAAATTTTGCTTTATATGTATTTTTCCGCATCTGAGTTGTAACAAATTTTAAGGTTTAAGTCATGATCTATTTTATTTTCAAAACAATGGGATCCCATATCCTACTTATGAATTTTTATGTATTTCAACCCTTTGCTTACAGTTTATAATAAAGTTATAGTTATTTCGTATGTATGTTTTCTTAAGATTAGTTTAGTAGTTTTTAATGGTCCAAGGTCTAGAATAGTTGGGTCGTTACGTGACGACTAGCGAGCTGGTTAGGGTTAAATCGAATTAGCCTATAACTGGTAGTAGCCTGATCTAACTCCTGAAAAGGTATGGGTTACCTTGGCTGGAGGGGCCAGTTGCTGCCCCGGATGCAGTTCGCTCAGGATCGGGCCCCTGATTATCTTTAGGAGCTCTCCTTTTTTCGCACAAGCAGTGCCACATTTTCTTCCTTGACGTCCTCGTCGGCTGGCAAGGCCTCTTGAGAAGGGGGGAGCTCGGGGATGACTAGAAGAGAAGCTCGGGTCCTTAGAGCTAATGCCTGTCCCTTGCTGATCAGTTTCCAATCCACCATGGTGGAGTCATTCAAAATCAGATGATAGTCTTTCTCCCTGGGAGGAAGACTAGACAGGATCTCGTACTGACCTCCGAGGGTCTCAGATCGCCCTGTCCTCGCAAATATAGCTGCACAAAGAGTGAACTCAGTCATAATCTTAAAAAAATATATAAAATAAAAAGTATATTTTTTTTATAAATGCAAAAGTGATAAAAGTTAAAGTGCTGAATTCACAAAGGTAGAAGACTTATGAGGACAGTTGAAGTATCGATGGTCGCAATTCTTGAACCCATTTGACATAAAAAATAAATCTTTATCGTCATTTGGGTGGCTAGGAAGGTCGATGACAGAGGCAGAGTTTTGGAAACGAGTGAGGTAATAAAACCCGTCACCTCGCCCTTTTTGGTCGGGACTGGCCTTGAGGCAGAAGAAGTACATGATGTTTGCTGGAGTGGGGACCTCCCACTCGTGCCTTAGAAACAAATATTTTAACCCTGCCCAAAGCCTGTATGAGTTTGGGGGGTGCATGAAATGGGCCAGTTTGATGTAGTTTAGAAAGTCTACAAAATATTGGTCTAGTGGGAGGAAGGCACTGAACTTTAGGTGCTCATCACTCCAAGCCCTGTAGTTGTCATGGAAAGGGGCGCAGCTCCATTCTCCCTCAAACATAGGTCGGGCAATAAGACTGTCAATCTTGTGACTCGGCAGGATCTTATTCACATTCCCCTGAGTCATTATCCGAGAGACTATATGCTGGGCCTCAAAAAATGTGTTTGGGTCGATTACAATCTCTCTCTCCACCACAGGACCGAAGAGAAGGATGGGAGAATCAGAGGCGATTTACTGGGCTTTATTTTATTTTTTTGAGCAGAGGATAGATATTATTTATTTGCAAAAAAGGCTCTTTCGTGCCTTTATCAAAATGCTTCAATTTGAAGCAATTTATATATTTGGAAACAATATTCTATATAATAGTCTATTATATTTCTTCATTCAATTTAATTTGAAGTGGACTCTTTCTTATTCTAGTTCTATTTTTCTATAGTATTTATTTTTATGTATTCTTTCTAAATTTAAGGACCACCCACTGGATTGAATCAGAAATAAAAAACTGGGACTAGATTTACAGGATCGATGACTTGTAATGGAAAAGAAGTGATACTTGATAGGAATATTAGTATCATATAGAGTCAACGAATGAGGTGAGTTCATTTAAAAATTCACAGACGAGCAAATGGCAAAAAAAAAAGCATTTATTTCCCTTCTATATCTTGCATCTATAGTATTTTTGCCTTGGTGGATCTCTCTCTCATTTACATTTAATAAATGTTTGGAATCTTGGAAACCCTCGGTACCCTATTGACGATCTCACAAAGATACTATTTTAGTGAATTTCTGTTTACTAATTTCATCTTTTACGGAGTCGACCCCCCTTTGATTGTACAAGAATATGCGGAGCTTAAGATGTCTGGAAGCATAGGAGAACGTTCTTTTGCTGATATTATCACCAGTATTCGATACTGGGTCATTCATATCATTACTATACCTTCCCTATTCATTGTGGGTTGGTTATTCGTCAGCACGAGTTTAGCTTACGATGTATTTGGAAGTCCCCGTCCAAACGAGTATTTTACAAAGAATCAACAAGGAATTCCATTAATAACGGGCCGCTTTGATTCTTTGGAACAACTCGATGAATTTAGTAGATCTTTTTAGGAGGCACAAATGACTTTAGATAAAACCTATCCAATTTTTACTGTGCGATGGTTAGCTGTTCACGGACAAGCTGTACCTACCGTTTCTTTTTTGGGGTCAATATCAGCAATGCAGTTCATCCAACGATAAACCTAATCCGAATCATAGAGCTACGACACAATCAAACCCAAATGAACAAAATGTTGAATTGAATCATACCAGTCTCTACTGGGGGTTATTACTCATTTTTGTACTTGCTGTTTTATTTTCCAATTATTTCTTCAATTAAAAAAAAAGAGAAGAATAGGAAATAATAGTAGGAATTCTCTTATCCCATTCGGAAGGATATCATCTCATAATTATCTATGGCTATTTATGTCTCTAGCATGACCACCTGATGAAATGTGGAGGAAAGTAGGATAAATGGCTGATACTACTGGAAGGATTCCTCTTTGGATAATAGGTACTGTAGTTGGTATTCTTGTGATCGGTTTAATCGTTATTTTCTTTTATGGTTCATATTCGGGATTAGGTTCTTCCCTTTAGTAATTGGGTAAACTGAGTTGTAGATAGGACATGAAAGCGTAAGAACTCAACGGAATCCCCCTCGAAGAAGACAAAGAAAGAGGGGGTAGGTCCCGTTGAGCTCTTAATAATCATAATATTTTATTCGTCTAAATGATAAAAAAAAAATATTTTTTTCTTTCTGATGTTTCAAAAAACTCCATTTTCGTTTTTTATGATATTTTTAGAAAATTAACTTATATTACTTGATTCAGAACATCTGTTCCTCGATAGTATCCGTCCATACTTTAATTTATGGAATAAATCTAAAAAAGGGGTTATGATAAACGTAGAAAAAAAATGGAAACTATGAGACGAATATGAATCTTTAACGAATGGGATCAAGAATGATTATTATTTCGACACAAGAAAGGGTTGTGGAAAATTCCTTTTCTTGTGTCAAAGACTAGGAATACAAAAAATTCCTTTTCGAATTAGAATGCTTTCTTCCTCTCATTCATTTTTTTGATACTTTGGTTTCTATTTTCTGCTTATTTATCATATGGTTAGTGTTGAGTTAAATAGGATTCTAGATCTAGTAGAATAGAAAACTATTGATTCATTCTATGGAATTTTAAATGGCATTTAAATCAAACAATAGTGACACAATCATACCGCTTCAGTTCGGTTTTTATTGAAAAAAATAAAGAAATAAATAAGTAAAGTCAAATAGTCTTCTTCACAGTATACATACTATAACTAGTAATGCGTTCCAAGTAATTCTCAAAATATGATATGATATAAGATAGAAAAAGAATATAAACAAGCCTAAAGACTTTTCAGAATTTTTTTGATAGAATTCCATACCATAACAGATTTTCCAACAAAAATCGGAGTTCTTTTTAGAGCTTGGTATTGAATCTGTGGATCTAGAAATTCATTTCGGACAATTGAACCTTTTCAAACTGTTTCTTTTTAAGAACCAAAAATATTTGTGCCAAAATAATCGATGCCAAGAAGAGCAAAAGGCCTTGTACACGTAGTGGATCTTGAAGTACTATTTCTACATCGCCTTAACCAAATCCACCCACATTAGGATTACTCGTTAATGGTTGATCCAGTTTGATGGATTTTCCCTCTGAAACAAGAAGTTCGGGTCTTAGAGGAATAATATCAACCACTTGACGTCCATCAGATGCCTCCACTACGGTTATTTCGTATCCCCCTTTTTCTTTTCGTATGATTTTGCTTACTATACTCGCCGCTGTAGCATTATAAACATTATTGTTACTCTTGCTCCCGTCGGGATAAATCTGACCCCTTCCTCTGTTCCCGCCTACATAGATGGGATATTTTAAGAAATGAACGTCTTTATTAGTAGCGAGGTCTGGGGAAAGAATAGGAAATGTGATTTCACTATATTTTTGACCAAGAACGGGACTTATCACAAGAATATTTTTTTTAGTGGGGTGATAGCTCTGAAAAGACAGATTGCCCATCTTCTCTTTAATCTCGGGCGAAATACGGTCGGGAGGGGCTAATTCAAACCCCTCAGGTAAAATAAGAACAGCACCCACATTCAAGGCTCCTTTTTTACCATTAGCAAGAGCTTGTTTCAATTGCAGATCATAAGGAATTCGAACAACTGCTTTAAATACAGTATCGGGCAGTACCGCTTGTGGAACCTCGATATCTACGGGCTTGTTAGCTAAATGACAATTGGCACATACAATATGGTCTGTCACTTCTCGTGGATTTTCATAACCATGTTGGGCAAAAATGGGATATGCATTTGAAATGGGTACCCTGGTTATTATATATATTAATAGTGATACGGAAATGAATCGAATAATCTATTCCTTTATCCAAGAAAAGGTATTTCTAGCTTGCATGGTCTAATCATTTATCCTGAAAATTTCTACAATAAAATTAGATAAGTCACTAGTATAGTTCCCTATCTATGATTTTGCTATTTAGATTTACTGAAATAATTTTACTGGAATATTGAAGGAATCTCCCAGGTGGGTAGAAATAATAAGTACAGTTTTGACTGTTTTGCTAATGTACAAAGTAACAAACATTATATATAATTTGATCGGTCGATCATTTTTCAATCATTCATTGAATGATAAATCACTACAAGTGACAGAGATACACAATTTAAATAACGAAAGATCCGATATTTAAAAATTGTATCTAAAATAACTGGAAAAGTAGAAACAAGACCGGATATAATTTGTTCATTATGAGCAAATCCAAAATCTTTGTAGATAGAGCCAATCATTAGTTCCCAACCATGGGGTGAATGGAATCTTACACATAAATCAGTTAATAAAAGAATAGAAATTTTTTTTACTGTGTCACTTAAATTATATAGAAATTCTTGAAGACAAGAGTTAAGAAAAATAAGTTCTTCATTACCTAGAATAGAATAAACACTTAGAATAAGGAAAGAAATTAGATTTGTTGAGAAATGTAAAATCGTATGGATACGGCCTTCATTGTCCATCTTGATCAATTGGATCATTTCTTTGTAAACTCCAACGTGAAACTTTTGTAACTGCCTTTCCGGGTAGTCCTTTATCATTTCGTCGAAGAAGGAGAGTTCTTTTAATTCTATGAATTTTTTGAGAATATTCTTTTCTTGAATATCATTCAAAAAAAAATCGGAGGAGCTCGCGACATTCTTCTTTGCGGGTGCCATGATTCAGATCGTCTGACGATAGAGCGACCTATTAGTAGGTGACCTAAGATGGATTCTAGCTATGGTTGTAGAGGTACGGGAGATCAAAAGGTTTAATTTGTTTACTTTCGAAATTTGAAAGTTTATACGAGCTAGGCTTTGCCCTAGCTTCAACGTGTGATCCCACGCGGGATCCTAGGCAACACGCCTCGATTTCTTAAAATTCCCAAATCCTTCAGGATTCGCGTGTCAGAGCCGTCAGACCCACTACTTTCTTTTTGAAAATGGTTTAATGCAAAACTGCCTAAGGAATCGTAACCTCTAAGCTATCCAGGATTAAACCAAAAACCCCTTCGGCTTCTACACCCGAAACAGCTATTCAAACCGATTTACCATTAGAATTTTCTCAAAAAACCCAAAAAATTGCCCAGATTTATGAGTACCTTATTTCTAAATGAGTCTGATTTCTTTCATTTAGCCTAAACCGAATCCTATTTCTTATTTACACTCAGACATAGCCTAAACGATATTGAGCAATGAGCATTTTTTGAAGTAAGAAACTCACTGCAAAATAAATAATTGAAAAAATTCAAACCAGGTGGGGAAATACTTATAGAGTATATGTTCGTTCAAAGAAGATATTGATATGTCCACAGGAAGCTCCTTGAAAGCTTTTGAAAGTTTGAAAGGCGATGAAGGTTTTTGGGAAATGTTGGAGAAGAAAAAAGGAAACTTTGTTTTTTTTTTTAAAAGAATTTTTTTTTAATGCAAAGGTGGTGAGGTTTCAGGACTGATCATCCTATTTATACGTAAACTATGGGAATTAATTTAGGTCATCCGATTGGGTTAGCTCAAGATCCAAAGGCCTAGATTTAATGAACCATATGGCGGCAAAAAGTTGACAGGACAATTATCACAGTCCTTAAAACTTGAACAGACGCCAATTGCAGGCAGTCACGTGTCCAGTACTTGAGTAGTGGGCAGGCACGATTTTACATGGCAGAAGCCTAAAAGCCCCTACTGTGCATGTCAAAAAGTGACGACATCAAGCATGAGCAGGAGTGTAACACCCTGGATAACCAAGACCATTACACTGTGTAGTTAAAATAGCGCAGGACTTGCTAATAAAGTCATTTTATTAAAAATGTGATCCTAAGGTAAACAATTGGATTAGGGTTAAAAGATTTTGATCATAAACAGTTAATTTTTCATTAAAATACATGTTTGGAACATGGGATCCCAGAAACTGGGTTTAAGTGTTAATTTACAAACTCTCAAATTATATATAATCAGTGGCCATTCTAATGGAAAAATACAAGTTTTAGGCTTTTGTCCCTGTGCTTCCCTCAGCCATGGTGGACGAGCAGCTGACAATGTACACCTCGCCCCCAGAGCTCTCCAACTCATGGTTGATCTAGCTTACCCTTGCCTTTACCTGCACCACGTAGCACCCGTGAGCTAAGGCCCAACAAGAAAACCAAAACAACAATCACATGTAACAATATGAATATTCAATCAAGCTTATCTCATATAAACATAAAATAGAGTACATATATTCAATTAATCAATGATAATCACATAATCTCAAGTAATCAGGGTTGGCACCCTTAGGCTGATCCCCTTGTTGATCTAGCTGGCCCCGGCTTGCTTAGGCCGGGCCACGCTCAATATGTTTACCATTAGCCTCGACTCCCTTAGGGCGATCTTCCTTGTATGAAAAATCAATCTTACAAACACATAATACAAACAATCAATATTTGGGAATCTCAGTCCCATTCACAACCACACCGGGTGCAATTTTCTTACCTTGAATTCCGAGCAGAGATAATAGAGCAATCTCGAGCACGATCCTTAGTCCTAAGCCTTGGCGATAAACCTAGTCACAGTGGCCAATGGGTAATTGTTAACTTCCAATCCAAATAAATTCTCAGGAGATAAAAACTAGCCTCCGGGACCTCAAGTTCTACTAAACTGGGTAGAAGAAATTGTCCCGAGCGCCTAGGTTCGAGCCCCCGAGCCTTACCAAACCTAGAAACCAACCTAAGGCAAAAATCCCTAGGCAGGCCGCGACCTAGCCCCAAGGGTCGCAACTTGCCCCCAAGTCAGAGGCTATACCCCCAAGCCTCAAGGGGAGGCAGGCCGCGACTTGCCTCTTAAGGTCGCAGCGCGTCCCCAAGTCAGAGAGCATACCCAGGCCCTTTTGGGCACATGCGTCGTGGCGCCCCCTTCAAACCCATTAATTATGGGTTTTCTTCACACTTCTCCTAGCCAAATTTCCCCAGAATTCAACTCAGAAGAACCTCCCAACCAAAGCAAGTTTTAGCTACAAATCTAAGACTTTTAATCATCCAATTAAACACAAAATCACAACAATGAATATAGAAGTTTCTACCCCAAATGGTCAGTTATTTATTACCCAAAACCCAGTCTAATTCCACACCAATACCAAAATTTCTTGACATGACCAGTGGTAAGGAACTTACCTCAATTATGATTGAATTTCCTCAAGCTACAACCTCCAATCTTTGAGCTTAAGTCCCAGCTAAACCCCCTGGTTTCTAAAGCTTCAATTCCTCCAAATTCCCTCCAAAAGTCCAGCTTCAAGCTTAAACTTTTCTGCCCCTTTCTTTTCTTCCCTTAGCTTCAAAGTGTAAAGAGAGTGAGAGAGAGAATCGTGAGGGGGAAGGAGAGTGAAAACCGAGAGTGTCTACTACTTCTAAATTAATCCTAAGTGTTTGCTGAGTATATCCTTTCCCTAACTAAAGACTCTTTTGTCCCTCAAGCCTACTAATCCTCTAAGAGTACCAAAGGGTAAAATTGTAATTTCACTCCCGATTCCCGCTAATTCCTCTCAAGTGTTCCTACTATTAAATAATTAACCTCGTCGTGTCCCATTAATTACCAATATACTTATTCAATATCTAATAAATCCCAAAATATTCTCCAATTTCCCAAAAATACCCTAGGCTCCCATCGAGCCGGGTATTAAACCCCGCTGTGACTATTTCGCTAATCCGCTCACTAGGACCGTCTCGAGCCATATACTGCAAATATATCCACATAATAATGTGGTATCAATAATTTATCACAAATAATCACATTTATGCCCTCTACGGGCCAAAATTATAGATATGCCCTTATAAGCTATAAATGGCCCACATGCATATCTAATGTTCATAAATATGCATATAATATATCCATATAATCATATTAATCATGCATGCCACATAATCATGCATTTAATTATCTAATCACACATATACCAATTATGCCCTCCAAGCATGCTAATCAAGGCTCTTAAGCCTTATTAGTGAATTTTGGGTCGTTATAAGGAGCTTGGGGGGTAAATGTTATACCCTGAAATTAGCACGAGTTCAATTACTCAGCTCGGGTACAGCTGGCAGATGAATATGTGGAAAAATAGCCAAATAGAATATCTGGCTAACAGTGATGTGAATAGCTCGAGTTTAGAGGTTGGACAGCACGATGCACAGGTTATTATCAAACCGCCTCTCAGGATAGCAAGTAAGTTCGAGACTTATAATAACCAGATCCAACTTTGGGCGCTCTGAACTTACTATGAGCTAGAGTTCAGATAGTCGTTGAACACGAGCTCGGGTGAGATATTCAGCTCATGGAAACTTGGAAAGAACACATACTGAAGGATCCCAAGAGATTTGGAGACTCCTTATACGCTCATTAATGCCCAGGCTGTATCACATATCTATCATTTATTATCCGAGATAGTAGGAGTATATTCTATTATGTTATCAAATGATATCCCAATGAAAATGGGAATAATCTATATTAAATAGATACCTTATTTATTCACACGGTTTATTCATGCGGTTACCCAAACCTGTCCATGAAATTCCCCTATAAGTATTAGGAATATTGGACAGCAAAAGGGGACCCATTTTTGTATTACCGAAACTCTGCAGAAATAGAGAGAGAAACATAATAATATTGACTCGTGGACTAGGTGGATTTTAACCACTGAACCACGTAAAAGTTGTGCGTTCTTGAGAGACTGTTTACTATTTCATTACGGTTTATAATCTAGCACTAATCTACCCGTTTCATATCTTAATACACTGTTGGCGAAAAACCACGTCAACACTCACAAACCACATTTTGTTCATATTTAGGTACCGAATATGCCAAGGAGGACCCTGGCGATTTTGAGATTATGGACATCGAGTCCACCATGACTTGGACCAAGCTTTCCAACATGTTGAAAGCCCATCAACTATCACCAAACATCAACTTCTTTATCCCGACCTGCGGCTGCTGTGCGCATAATCCCCAGAAGGGCTTGTAGCTTTTAGTGATTCTATGATCAGATCTGGGGGTGTCTTGCCACTCCATCCCATATTTGTGAAGGTACTTAACTACTTTGAACTAGCGTCTCTCCAGTCGTCCCCTAACTCATGGGTCATATTGAGTTGTTTATATGTTTTGTACAGGCAAGTAAACCAGCGTGGACCCTCGATGAAGGAGGTTCATCATCTGTTTACTTTGAGGGCGAACCCATCAGCCCCTGGCTTCTGCCGATACAAAAGGTCATGGCCCTCACAGGGTACCCCCTCGTGGAGGGTTTTATCTCCCATCAGATTTCGTGGACGAACGACTTTTTCTTTTGTAGAGTCCCAGAATATTTACTTAACTAGCTAGATAGTAGTAGTAGTAGTTAGTATTATTTTGTAGTATGTTAGATTTTGTGGATTTTGGTTCAAGTCGGGACTTAGTTGGAAACTCATAGCAATAGTTATGAATTTTATAAGTTTAACCTATAGTTTAAGAATATTAATTATAACATAAGGTTTGATTAATATTGCTGGTCCTAGGTGTATTATTTATTATAACCTAAGATTTAGATAGTGCTAATAAGAATATGACACTTGTCATAAGCATGATTATTAGGGAATTAGAGTTTGTTATTTTATGGTTAAGAAATTTGTGAATTAGGTTGTTATTTAGATAATTGAATAGATTTTCCCGTAACTTTAGGGTAATGTAACTTCTGACCTATTTTTGACATAGTTATATTATGAATTTCGAAAAATAGTATTACTATAAAGTTGTAGATAATTGAATTATCTTTCTAACGGTATAAAGATGGTCTAAATCGAAGTTCTACAACTCTAGTTATATTGATTTTACTACATGTGAGTTTAGAGTTACGAGATTTAGGAAGTTAGAAGTTAGGATTCTTTTTTTTTTTTTTTTTAAATTTTTAAAACAAGCTTTGACTCCTTAGACCTACCTCTGAATGATTTGATCGAGTCCTAAGCCTTTGATTGACGAATATTCAAATAATTTCAATTAAATTCATTATTTTTATTCAAAGCCAAAAAGAAGATTTTTATTCCTAGAACTCTATAAATAAGACTTAGAACCCAGCCCTTCTCCTCACTCTTCAGTTGTGATCAGACTCCAAGGTGCTAGTACTACCAAAGAGTGATAAACACTTGGGTTGGGAAAAAGCTTTGCCATTCTTAAGCTTTATAAAATACTTGGGAAGTGAGGTTTAGTGTATTTCGGTATTGGAGTTAGACTAATCCATAAGGTCAACTAAGGTACTATATTCTTTAAGTCCAATTCTTTAAAACTATTTAGTTTTCTTTAGTTCCTTTTATTCAGATCCTAACTTTCGTTAATGGTTCTTGAAACTTAAGTTCTTTCTTGGTAAGTTTCTTCTTGATGGTTTACTTTCCACACTCATTCTTTATTCTTTAGAAATACTCACCATTTGTATTGTTGGTTTTAGGAGTGTTCCAAACCCCGTCCTTGTTCTCATATCCCGGTGTTGGTAAGGAAAATATGATAGATTTTATGTGCTTATATGTTATGTTATGTTATGTTATATGTTTATGCTATAATATGTATATGTATGATATGTTTTAGTTCTTGGGTATATGTTTTGTTTAGATAACAAGCATATAATTTGTTTAGAAAACAAATAACTTGTTTAGATAACAAGTCCCAATAGTATATTCCTTGGGCATATGATTTGTTTGGATAACAAGCCCCATAAATTTATATGACTTGTTTAGATAACTAGCCCTGTAGAATTATGGGCATATGATTGCCTAGCTAGCAAGCCCCTACATGTATGATGTCCATTGTAATAGATATTTTTGTAGCCATATGTTTTATAGTGTATGCTTATGATATATGATATATGTTTTAGATAGTCTTATGTTCTTTTATAGTATTTGATGTAGTCTTATGCTTATGTTTGCGATGTATGTTTTGTTTTTAGTAGATTTTTCTTGTCGGGAATTAAGCTCATTCCTTTATTTTAGTGTGATGCAAGAAAATGATTATGTAGGCGGAAGGATTCTTGGTAGCATGGCATGTGTGTTGAGGATGAATGAAATTGATGGGCTGCGTGTCGATCGAGGATGACGTTTATTTTCGTCTTTTGAAATATGTCTCTTTTGTAATTCCGCATTCAACTTTTTTTTTTTGAACTTGTTTTTAAAGTTATGTTTTATGTTTTGTAAACAATGGGATCCCATACCATATCACATTTTATTTTACATTTTTAATAAAGGCATGCTATTTCTTATATTTTGGGTATTCAATAAAGGCATGTTATTTCTTATGTTTGTATCGAAATAGTAGCTATGTCTAGTAGTTTTAATGGTCCAAGGTCTTAGAAGTAGTTGGGTCATTACATCTTTACTGCTAGCGTGTCTACACAACATACCCATTTCAGCCAGTCAAGTAGGCTCGTTGTTTTCTACCCCTTTTTTATTTTTACCTTTATCTTTTTTAGGACTTGCCCTACTAAATTATTTTTTTTCTTTTGTTTTCAGGCCGTGAGGGGGTAGATGGTCCTATCTTGGGTCCTGAGAAATTTGAGCGTGTAACAAGGATCCTGGTCGTGCCATCCACTTGCAAGCAGGCCAGTAGTCTTTTCACTGAGGGCAACCTCCATTCATTTGGGTTGTTGTCTCTTGATTAGATGATTTCCTTGTGTTCTATCTCATCCACACTTTCTGATCCGGAGGGTGCGGATGATGACAACGATGAAGACTACCACTATTCTGATGACAATGTGATAGATACAGAGGATGAGGTTGAGGTGGATTCAGAGAATTACTCATGCTTAAGGTCCTTGACTAATAGGGACAAGAAAGGTGCATATGATGGATGCATTGATGATGTTACTGTTGGGGTTTTATGCCCTAATTAAAACCCAATTTCTTTGTAATCTCATTTATTATCAATAAAATAATAGAATCATTTTTTGACTTGGTCAATCACTTTGCTCACATATTTTATTTTCATGATTATTTGTTTAATATAAGCTTCTATTAAATCCTGAGCATATAACTAATCGTATTTATAGTGACGTAATCACAGCGGAATATAAATATGATTATATGTTCAAAATAAGTTAGTCCTAAGATTATTCTGTGCACATGATTTGCATTGATTTACCAATCTACGATATGATCTACTTACACATTGTAGTGTTATGTTCTTTCCAGAACATTAGCAAAGTAGATAAGACCGGGTGTATTTGTTACATCGGGCTGAATTAATATTGACAGTAGATAGGATAAGTAAACATACAGTTATTATCTATTCTAGTCATATCATATAGTTGACCATAGGTCAATTGAATCTCAATTATGAGTGGTTAGTATTCTAACTGATTGTATTATTTTAGTTCTTTGACTTGTTCGTTACCAGCTTACCCTACGGACTGGCCCATACTTACATCTTGGGAAATCGGTAGTATAATTGAGTGGGAGCATAAATCATAGATATGAACATCTATAGCTTCTGATGAAGAAGTGAAATGATGGTTTCCTTTTAGTTTGGTTCAAGGTGCTAAATGATAGAGATCTCATTTGAGTAATTAATATTAGTTTACTGAAATATCATTTACAAGGAAATAAGTGTTTTAAAGATAAAATACAATGAAGGGTAAAATGGTATTTTAGTCTCATCTCATTATAGACCGTCTATAGAGGATTGAGTGACAATTATGGTTGTAAAAATGGATATTAATAACGTATCTATATTGCTTATAAGCGTTTTATGAATTCAAAGAGTGCAATTCCAAGTCTTTAGTGGAGTCACGAGGAATTAATAAGATAGTAAATTTATTTGTTAGATTTATGATAACTTATTGGAGCTTGATTTCATAGGCCCATGGTCCCCACTGTACCTTGGATAAAATCATCTAGATAGTCTCAATTAATTGATTTAATTATCAATTAGAATTATCAAAGTTGACTAGGTCAATTTTGGATAGTTTCACAGAGTTATGTAATTTAGAGAAGAAAAGAGAAATTAGAGCAGATTTATTAATTAAGATAAATTTGTATCTAAATTAATAAATAAGTTTAAATCAAGGTTCAAATAATAAATAATAAATTTTATAAAGGATGTAAATAATTATTTAATTAATTAAATCAATAGAAAATAATACATGCCTTGATTTTAAGTCCAACATGCTTATAATTAAATGGAAATTTAACGGGCTTAAAGCCCATGATAATTTCAACCTAGGGCTGATATTATCTATTATTTTATTGATTTTTTAATTAAAATAAATGACCTAATTGAGTCTATAAAAGGAATGCTAAGTGAGAGTTGAAACACACTTGTTTCTGAGAAGATCAAAATATCTAGTAGGTTTTAGATTCTCTCTACAGCATAAGTCCTTTTTTAAGCCTCAATATTCTTTTTTCTTCTTCTCTCTGTACCTATCTCATGTGTTGAGAATTTCCCACTCTAGTCTAGGTGATTCTAAGGATAGTTTGGAAGACTGTGAAGAAAATTGAAGAACGGTTCAGATTCTTGGTGATATCCTACGACAGAAAGGATACAAGGGTTAGAACTGAAGGAATGACTCATTCATTTCACTGCGTATAAGGTAAGTGTTCTTATCATTATTTTTGTTTGAATTCAATTTTAGAAACATGTTGTAGGTCATCTTATATTAATATGTTTAATATATGATTTACATGAAAATAAACAAGTTCCTGTATAAGTTTCCCTATAGTTACTTCTTAAATTTTTCCATCGACAATAGGTGACAATTTTATCTTCATTGCTCCTCCTCCTTCTTCCTTTATTCCGAAGAGGAACTTTGTCTTGTCCTCCTTTGACGATGTTCTTCCACTCTCGAGGGCGTACTTCGGACAGAGACCCTCGAATACTTCACTCCCTAGGGAGGTGACTCCTCGCACCTCTGCCCCTATGCTTCTATTGATCAGTCAGGACCCTCCCGGTCCCCTTCTCTATCTAGGCATGCGTCCACAGGTGTGCACGCTTCGCCTCATTGAGCTTAAACCTCCACTCCATGGGGGCATCCTCTGGCGCCCCAGTATGGAGAGGTCGTGAGCCATCATATGAGGAGGATCCTCGAGGTTGAGTGGAAGTCTATGTATGAATTTCCGGACACCAACTTGGATGAGGCTTATTTGCAAGCCTCTATGCAGGTATGCATCAAGACACTTATTATATGCCTTTCAGTTTTGTTAGTGACCGATTGCTGAAGTTCTAGTTTATTTTCTTATTTTTACTTAGGCTACCATCTTGGGACATCGTGTTGTCGCCTCAAGTTCTTCATCAATGCAGTGTTTGCAGTCCGAGCTCGATGTGGCGATGAAGGACCTTTCCTTGGCCAGGACAGAGAAAGATGAGTTGACCGCACAGGTTAGTAATTTGGAGGGCCAGCTTGCTTAGGTGATTCACTAGATTGTTGCTGCAATAGCCAAGGCTGGATCGACCTCCCAATCCAACATCAGGCTTGAAGCCACCATCCAGTCTCTTATTGAGAAAATTAGCGCTCTTGAAGCTGAGCTTGTGAATGCCGAGAATCACATAGTCGAGCGAACATTGCATGCTATATGGAGGACCAACCCCAACGTGAACCTGTCTCCCTTTGGTGACTATGCTATTGAGAAGATTGTTGAATGGAAAGGTTGAGGTAGTAACCCATAGGGCCATCTTCAAGGCTCATCTTTTGTCTTTTCATGAGGGGTGTCGCGTGACTTTCTACCTTCTTTGCATGGAACTTCTTAAGGCCTTTGTTATGTGTGGAACTTTTATGTTTCAGATCCTTTTAAGTTTGCTTTCTAGTGTGGAATTTGTATGTAGCGTCTCAAATTTGCTAATAAGGCTTAGGGCCTTGATTAGTGTGCTGGGAGGGCAATAATTGATTTAATTATACTAATATGTGAATTAAATGATTATGTGATTAGAAATGCATGTTTAGGTGAATTATATATGCATGTGGGCCCCATTTGGTTATTAGGGGCATATATGTAATTTTAGCCTGTTGAGGGCATAAATGTGATATATGTGTGTATTGTGATTGAGACCACGAAGGTGTGGTGATATATTTATGATACACGATCCGAGATGGTCCAAAGGAGAGAATTAGCTAAATAATCACAACGGGGTCGAATACCCGGCTCGGGAGGAGCCTAGGGATATTTTGGGAATAAAGTATATGCTTAGGAATTATCGGGTAACAGGTAGTAGTTTAGCAATTATTTGGGCATGTCGGGATTAGAATGGGGATTTATAGGAACACTCGAGGATTTAGCGGGATTTGGCAATTGACAAGAATGCCCTTGGTTGCACTAAGGGATTAAGGTTACACTTGGGGGCATTTTTTGAAACTTAGGCAATTAAGGGTAGAGTTAAATCAAGATACTAGAACTAATGGGAAGTAGACAGAAACAAGAATTCTCAGCTCTCTCGCTGTTTTACTTAGTTCTCTCTCCTTCTCTTAGACATTTGGAAGTTGAGAAATTGTGGAGGATTTAAGCTAAGGAATTGGAGGCTAGAGGCTTGCTGAGCTTGGGGAGATTTACAGCTTGTGGCAACTGAAGTTAGCTCAGGGCGAAATTGTTACAAAGGTAAGAATTAAAGCAAGTCTTTGTACAAATTTCTCAGTCTTTGTTAGAGTTTTGGGGGTTGGAAACTTGGGTGATTGAAGTTAGCTTATGATGAGGTTTTTGTTGGATTTTTGGATGCTTATACTAGTTTTGTTGTTTGGATATGAATCCTAGGTTGAATTATAGAATTAAGGCTCGGAATTGGTGAGTTTTAGGGAGGTTGGCTTGTGAAATGCATGGGGAAATTCTGGGTTTAGAGGCTCGAGCCGCAACTCTGTTCATCAGGCGCTGCGGCTTGCTTGAACATGGAGGCCTAGGGGCCTTAGAAATTTTCCTAGGCGCCGCGGCGCAAGGCTTAGCATGTTGCAGCCTGTGTCCTCCAGGAAGGAGGGCTTTGCCCTCTGACTAGCAGTGAGCCGCGACCCTTGAGGGCATGCCGCTATGTGTTTAGCCCATTTGCTGTTTTGCTGTATACTGTGGATTGTTATGTTATACGTTATATGTTGAGTTTTCTTGCTAGGCTTCGGCTCACGAGAGCTCTATGGTGCAGGTAAGGGGACATGGAAGGTCGACCACCCATTAGTACGGAGAGTGTGGAGCGATGGGTACATGTTCAACCTACCTGGCTGCCATGGCCAGGGTTATTTTGGGGAAAGTACTATAATGAACTGCTTTGTCGCTTAGGTCGACCGTAATTATATTTTTGAGTTGTAATATATTTTCCAAAAAATATTTTGGGATCCCAACTGTATAACTTTTATGATTTCAATGAATGTCCAAATTTTTATAATTAATGTCATTAAACTAGTTTTATTTCAATTTAGTCACACTTTTAACCTAAAACCTCGATTAGCGAGCTAATGGCACATTTTAACTCATATAGTAACTGCTCTAAGGAAGTAGGGCGTTACAACTTGGTATCAGAGCGTGCCAAGGTTTATGGTTCCTAAAGATCGACCAAACATGTACGCTCAGTGCCAGTGGCAAGCTCGATTCAGGGTTGGTTGGTATTCTATGAAATATATGATTAATTGCTTGTTTAAATGCCCTGTTTGCCTGAATTTATAGATATAGCATGATGAATGTGTTATTATATGCATGATGTTAGGGTATGGCCCCCTTGATTGTTATATGCTATGTGTGATATGTGGACTTGCTTGTTGTGGTTGAATGATGAGATTGGGAGGTGGTTTTGGATGTTGTTATCATGCCTGATGTGCGGCGTCGTTGATTGCAGGCATACCGTAGTAATGCCTCGACAATCAATCAGACTCCGCGGTGATAAGGCTGAGGATGACAATGAGGGTCAGGACCCTCCACCTGCCTTACTGAATTGGCAACAATTATTTGCCGAGATGGAAGCTAGACTTCATCAAACAAAAGAAGAGCTTCGACAGTTAAGGCAATAGGCCCCTCCTCGGGGCATTGGGCTACAGGTCCCACAGGTTGTGGCACTAGTGCCAGCCTAGCCTATTATGGAGAATAGGTGGGGACCTCTGTATGAGAGGTTTAGGAAGCAGCATCCTCCCACCTTTGAGGGTACCCCAGACCCACTGCGGGCATAGCAGTGGATGAACATGATTTCTTCCATCCTAGATTTCATGAGGGTGGAAGGGAATGAGAGAGTAGCCTGCGCCAGCTACATGTTGAGAGAAGATGCCCGCATCTGATGGGATGTTGTGTCTTAAAGAAGGAGTGTGGCAGTCATGACTTGGGAAGAATTCAGAAACATCTTTAATGAGAAGTATTACAGTGTTGTAGTCCGAGCAGCAAAGGTGGACGAGTTTGTTAAGTTGACTCATAACCAGATGACAATTATAGAGTATGCTTTGAAGTTTGACCAGTTAGCGAAGTTCGCGTTGGACTTGGTGCCCATTGACATGGCATAGAAGGATCGATTTGTGCGAGGATTGAACGTTATGATCTCCCGTGATGTTACGATAGCTCTAGATCGAAGAACTACTACTTATGCACATGTAGTGGAGAAGGCCCTTATAGCTGAGGGGGCCAAGGATCAGATTTGGAGAGAAGGCACTACTAGGCGTGATGCTCGGAGGATGGTGCCTCCTTTTTCTGGGTCTAGCTGGGGTAGTGGCCCCAGTGAGCAGAAGAGAAAGGCCCCAGATTCTTTTGTTCCTCTTGGTTTAGATAGGAGGGTATGGGGTGCTTTCAGTGGCTGTCGGGGCGGGGGAGACAACTGGAGGAGTTTCCCAGTGTGTCCTCGGTGCAGACAAAAACATCAGGGAGAGTGCAGGATTAGGGCTTGCTTTACTTGTGGGAGCATTAGTCATATGAGGAAGGACTACCCATAAGTTAGGAAAAAGGAACCAAAGACTGAGGCTAAGGCTAGCCCCTCAGTCGTGATAGGCCAGATTTCTAGTGCTGGTTCTTCTTTTACCGCGTTTATTGACTCAGGGGCTACTTGTTCATTTGTATCAGCTAGAGTGATAGATGTGTCGACTTAGTGATTTTTATGCTAGGGGATTCAGGACTTTATTGCTGACTAGGGAACTGGTAGTCTCTAGGAGATGGGTTAGAGCATTGTCAGTAGAGATAGACATTAGAGAGTTGTTGGTGGACCTAATTGAGTTAGCGATGGATGACTTTGATATGATCCTAGGGATGGATTGGTTATCAAAGTACAAGGTGACAATTGCCTGCAAGCGTAGGATGGTGACCTTTGAACCGGAAGGGGAGGTACCCTTTGTATTCGTGGGCACAGTGAGTGGATCGCGAGTACCTATAATTTTGGTGTTGAAGGCTAGAGACTTAATGCAAGAGGGTTGCATAGGATTTCTAGCGAGCATTGTGGATACTTCTAAGGTTGTTTCGGTTGGACCGAATGAGACCAGATTAGTATGCGAGTTTCCTGATGTGTTTCCTACAGATTTGCCATTGTTTCCACCACACCGAGAGATCGAGTTTGTCATAGAATTGGCGCCAGGGGTGGAGCCAGTATCTTGGACACCTTATAGAATGGCTCTAGTAGAGTTGAAGGAACTAAAGATTTAGTTGTAGGAGTTACTGGATTTGGGATTCATCAAATCGAGTTTTTCTCCATGAGGTGCTCCAGTGTAGTTTGTCAAGAAGAAGGATGGATCCTTAAGGATGTGTATTGAATACAAAGATTTAAACAAGTTGACCATCAAGAATAAGTACCCACTGCCCAGTATCGACGACTTGTTTGACCAAATACAGGGGAAGACATTGTTCTCCAAGATTGACCTTTGGTTAGGCTATCACCAGTTAAGGATTAAAAATGAGGACATACCAAAGACCGCTTTCCGCACAAGGTATGGACATTATGAATTCTTGGTCATGTCCTTTGGATTAACTAATGCCCCAACAACCTTGATGGATTTGATGAATATGGTCTTTAGGGATTATTTGGACAAGTTTGTGATCGTACTCTCAGTCAGAGATAGAACACGAACAACATCTTCGCCTGGTGTTACAACAATTGAGAGAGCATAGGTTATATGCTAAGTTCAGCAAGTGTGAGTTTTGGCTACCCCAAGTAACATTTCTGGGCCATATTGTCAGTAAGGAGGGGATTCTGGTGGACCCAAGTAAGATGGAGGTAGTGAGAGATTGGCCCAGGTTGAGTAGTGTACCAGAGGTGAGGAGCTTTTTGGGATTGGCAGGGCACTATCGACGGTTCATTGAGGGATTCTCCAGGATAGCCACACCATTGATCGAACTAACACGTAAGAAGACTAAGTATGTGTGGACAGATAGGTGTGAGAACAGTTTCAAGGAGTTGAAGTGGCGACTAATCACCGCTCCAGTATTGAGTCTGTCGTCAGACAATGAGAAGTTTGTAGTCTACTGCGATGTTTCCTGATAGGGTTTGGGGTGTGTATTGATGCAAGTGGGTAAGGTAATAGCTTACGTGTTGAGATAGTTGAAGGAGTATAAGCATAGGTATCCCACACATGACCTGGAATTGACAGCGGTGGTATTTGCACTAAAGGTTTGGAGCCATTATTTGTATGGTGAGAAGTGCAAAATATACACTGACCATAAGAGTTTGAAGTACTTCTTTTCTTAGAAGGATCTGAATATGCGCCAGAGGCACTGGCTGGAATTGGTAAAGGATTATGACTGTGATATTCTATACCATCATGGGGAGGCCAATGTGGTGGCCGACACGTTGAGTCAGAAGGGCCAAGGAAAGTTATTCAGTTTGAGGTAAATATCAGATAGGTTAGTTGAAGAGATGACTAGAGTCGATATTGAGTTAGTGGTTGGTCAGCTAGCCAACATCACTCTTCTATCCACGCTCCTTGAAAGGATCAAGGAGGCACACGGGGAGGATCACCAGTTGAAATAGTACACAGAGGGCGTCTTATCCAGAGCGGCTAAAGACTTTTCTATTCCAGAGACGAGGTTGCTGAGGTATAAAGGTCGGATTTGCGTTCCGATGGATTCTAGTATCCGGTGAGAGATTTTAGATGAATCTCATACCACTCCCTACTCTTTACATCGGGGTACGACGAAGATGTACCAAAATTTGAGAACTTTATATTGGTGGCCGGGAATGAAGATGGATGTGGTTGATTATGTGGCCAAGTGTTTGACTTGTTAGCAGGTAAAGGCTGAATATCAGAGGCCAGCGGGGTTGCTGCAGCCTCTAGGGATTCCGGAGTGGAAATGGAAGGATATCTCCATGGAGTTCGTGGTTGGATTATCGAAGACTATGGGACAACATGATTCAGTGTGGGTGGTTGTGAATAGGTACACCAAATCAACTCACTTTTTTCCTGTTAGGACAACTTATATGGTGGAGTAGTATGCTGAATTGTATGTGAAGGAAATTGTGTGACTACATGGGGCTCCGAGGTTGATAGTACCCGACAAAGACCCCACCTTCACCTCCTGCAGAGGGCTATGGGCACACAATTGTGGTTCAGTATTGCTTATCATCCTCAGACAAATTGACAGTTTGAGAGGACGATTCAGATACTGGAGGATATGTTGCAAGCCTGCGTGCTGGATTTTGGGGAATCTTGGAGTAAGTATCTCCCATTGATTGAGTTTTCAAACAATAACAGTTATCAAGCGACTATCAGAGTTGCTCCATATTAGATTTTATATGGGAGGAAGTGCAGATCACCCATCCACTGGGATGAGATAGGTGAAATGAGGTATTTAGGTCCTGAAGTTGTTCATAGGACCAATGAGAAGATTGAGAAGATCAGAGAACGAATGCTCGCCTCCCAGAGTCGGCAAAAAAGTTACTCAGACTTAAGACGCAGGAGCGTTGAGTTTCAGGTCAGGGACCATGTGTTTCTCAGAGTTTCTCCCTTGAAAGGGGTGAAACAGTTTGGAATAAGGGGCAAGCTGAGCCCTAGGTTTGTTAGCCCTTTTGAAATTCCAAAAATAGGTCGGAGATGTAACGCCCTGGTTACTCCAAGACCGTTACTATGAGCTTTGAACCGTGCATAACTCGCTAATCGAGTCATTTGGTTATAAACGTGCATCTAGGTGTTATTAATAGGAAAAGGCGAAAAAATCAATCAAAAGGAAATGATATATTTTATTTAAAACATAAAACTGTACATGGGCCCATAAAAGCGTTTACAAGTTATTTACAATCCAAAACGGTCATTACAGTGTAAAATTACAATCCGCCGACTTAAGCGGCAAAAATAAGGTTAACCCCTAGTTCCTTTGAGAAACACCTGGGCCGTGGTGGTCAAGCGACCGCATATGTACACATCACCACCTAAGCTCTCCACTCAAGGCTGGGTGAGCTTTTCTTTCCCTTTACCTGCACCACATAGCACCCGTGAGCTAAGGCTCAGCAAGAAAACTCATTACTGCTTATATACAATATCAAATGATGATCATGATAATTATATAGAGCTTATAGCCCTAAACAGATGAGTGAATATCACTTCAAGGTTCTAGTAACCATGCTGGGGCTTGTAGCCCTAATCAGATAATATCGAGATTCTGATAATCATGTTGGGGCGTGTATCCCTAATCAGATGAGTAAGTCACAAACTTTAACCAGATGAGTGACTATGGAGTCACAAACTTGAATCAGATAAGTGGCTCATGTGTGAGTCACAAACTTGGGCTCAGCGCCCACAGCTGTGTGACGATGCAGTCACCTGGGCCTTCTGGCCCCGGCTCTAAGTAACTAGCCATTAGACTAGATAAGTGCTTTTGTTTTTCATCGAACTTAGGGTTGGTCAAGCATTTCATGCTCATGACGATAATGCTTATGTCGATTAGATCTAATCTTTTCAGCTTGTGTTAAACACGCTAATACCATTCTTGACTCGTAAGTCAATACCATACGACCAGTGCTCCGTACTACTGCCGAACTTGACAAATGAGTCACAACTTCACAATCAATACTAACACCATTGCTGATTCCTGACTCATAGGTCAGTGCCATACACAAGTAAGCAAGAATTTCTAAGCATTTGATATGCAATCAATGTCCACATATACATCACTCAACATGCCTCATGAATAACCATGCATGTCACATATGGGGTGCAGTTTTCTTACCTCTGGTTCGAGCAAGAAATAATACAAGAACGACCCTTGAGAACGATCGATTCCTTTGATTCCATAGCGGTCACCTAGTCATAACCAAATATAACCTCCATCAATGAAAATGAGCAATGAAAGGTTCTAGACCTAAACCTCACTCTCGGGATCTCAAATCGTACCCAAATGGTGAGTAGATTCGATCCCGAGCCTTAGGAATTGAAATCTCGAGCCAAAAACCCTCAAAAGTGCCTAAAATAGAAATCTGGAAAAGCAGGGTAGTGCTGTAGCGCTGCCCCCCTAGCGCCTCAGCGCTATAAGCAGAGTTGAAGGCTCCTGGCTAGCGCTGTAGCGCCCATACCTAGGTGCTGTAGCACTACAACCAGGGTTTTCAGCCCTGGTTTTTCCCTCCTTCGACTTGTCCATTTCCAACCTTCATGAATTGATTCTAAACTTCACCCAAACTCACAAAAGAACCCCACAACCATATATACAAGTCCTAGGCATCAAAACCTAGTCAATCTTTGCCAAAAACCTCATTGAATCCCCAATTATCCACTTCAAAATCTCATCTGAAAACTAATAGAAAAACAGAGGAAAACCACCCTAAGCCCTCAAGACTCACTTCCCTAGCTTGATTCCTCAAATGGAGCTCAAAATCTCTAAGAGAAAAGGAATAAAAATGCTGAACGGGAAAAGAAGAACTATGCTCTGTTTTGCAAGTTTCTACAGCCTTCAATGGTTATATCTATCCTTAGGTGAAAAGAATATATTTCCCCTAAGCTTAAATAAAACCCTAAACAGCCACCAAGGGAAAAATCGTCATTTCCCGCCTATCTCGTTAATTATAATTAACACCTTCCAATACCCGTTATTCCCAATATTCTCAAATGCTAATAAATCATATCCCTTTACTTCCCGGTAATGTTCTAATCACCAAATTACCCTAAGACTCCCCCCGAGCTCTGAAATCAACCCCGTTATGACCAAACCGCTAACTAGTATTCAAAGATCATCTTATGCCGAATGGCTCGAACAAATCCACATTATAATGTGGCCTCATCAATGATTCACCAACATGCATGAAAATACACAATTATGCCTTTAATGAGCCAAATTACAAAAAAGCCCCTATCATGAAATGTGGACCCACATGCATGCATTTAACATCATATAATAAGATAATTCACATAAACATGCATATAATCATTTAATGGCATAATAAATCAATTATGGCCCTCTCGGCCTACTAATCCAACCATTAAACCTCATTAGGGATTTTGGGGCATTACAACTATCCCCTCCTTACAAAAATTTCGTCATCGAAATTTAGCTGAACAACTTGGGATACTGATTCTGCATATCTGACTCCAGCTCCCAGGTCGCTTCCTCGACCTTGCTGTTCCTCCATAATACCTTAACCAAAGGTATCGTCTTATTCCTGAGGACCTTGTCCTTTCTGTCAAGTATCTGGACTGACTGTTCCTCATAGGAGAGATCTGCCTCAAGCTCTAAATCTTCATAACTTAAGACATGAGTCACATCAGATTCATACCTCTGAAGAGCTGAAACATGAAACACGTTATGCACGGCTGACAATGCTAGTGGTAAGACCAACCTGTAAGCCACCTGACTATTCCTCTCCAGGATCTCAAATGGACCTACAAATCTAGGGCTCAACTTGTCCTTCTTCCCAAATCTTCTCACCCCTTTCCATGGCGAGACTATAAGGAAAACATAGTCTCCCACTTGGAACTCCACGTTCCTGCTCTTGGGATCTGCATAACTTTTCTGTCTACTTTGAGAAGCGAGCATTCGAGCTCTAATCTTCTCAATGGCCTCACTGTCCTCTGAACTACCTCAAGACCCAAGTATCTCCTTTCTCTTGTCTCATCCCAATGAATGGGAGATCTGCATTTCATATCATACATCATCTCATAAGGTGCTACCCCAATGGTCGACTGATAACTGTTGTTGTAGGAAAACTCTATCAAAGGTAGATACTTACTCCAGGATCCACCAAAGTCCAGCACACATGCTCGCAGCATGTCCTCTAATATCTGAATCGTCCTCTCAGATTGTCCATCTGTCTGAGGATGATAAGCAGTACTGAACTTCAATTGTGTTCCCATGGCCTTCTGTAAACTTCCCCAGAACTTGGAAGTAAAAGTGGGGTCTCGATCTGACACGATCGACCTCGGTTATCCATGGAGGCACATGATCTCTCTCACATAGAAATCTGCATACTGGTCAACAGTATATGTAGTCCTCATCGGTAGAAATTGAGCTGACTTGGTGTAGCGATCCATAATAACCCAAACTGAATCATGTTGACCAACAGTCCTGGGTAATCCCACCACGAAATTCATCGAGATGTCCTCCCATTTCCTCTCTAGGATATCTAGAGGATGCAATAACCCTGCTAGCCTTTGATGCTCAGCCTTAACCTGTTGACATGTCAAGCACTTAGCCACATACTCTACTACATCCCTCTTCATCCCAGGCCACCAATACAATGATCTCACATCCGATACATCTTCGTGGTACTTGGATGCAAAGAGTAGGGTGTAGTATGAGATTCATCCAGAATCTCTCGTCTCAAAGCAGTGTCTAACGAAACACATATCCAACCCTTGTATCTTAACAAGCCCAAATCAGACACCGTATAATCTCTGGATGCTCCAGCCAAAACATCCTCTCTGATCTTGATTAGTTGTGGATCACCTAACTAACCCTCCTTTATTCTCTCCAACAGCGTAGACTATAGCGTAATATTGGCCAACTGGCCCACCAACAACTCTATACCAGCTCTGGTCATATCCTCTGCTAACTCACTGGCTATCATCCTCGCAGTATAAATCTGTTGATAAGGTCATTTTTGTATTAATATTTGATAAGTTTTTCTATGATTTGATTGTGTTATGATAACATTTTTAGTAGTTTTAACTTAATTTCATGTCTCTACAACATATTTTCTACATTGCATTTTATGATGATAAATCTAATATTTTGATGGCAAGTGTATTTTATGAATCATAGGTTGAAAAAGACTCGCTGAGATAAGGTTAAAATGAAGTTTTTGAAGCATTCTAGGCTTTCGGGATTGAAATATTGAAGTGGCGGCAGTGTACAAGCTATCTAAGGTCAAGAATTGAAGAAATTGAAGATAGGTCACGGCGCATAAAATTCAGGTCGCGGTACTTTAATTGGAATTGACGTTTCAGTTTTTTCTTTTCTAGACAGGCCGCTGCTCAGTTTTGTCAGGCTGCTGCCTGCATGACGAATTTCTGCACATATTTTGTTTTAGGTCGCAGCGCGAATTTTCCAGGCCGCCGCTTGCGACGTCGTTTTCAGATTTTTAATTACTTTTAATTAGAATTTAATTGAGACTATAAAAGATTATTAGGGTTAATTTTAGAGGGGTTTTTTTTATTACAGTTTAGTAGATAAAAAGACTAAAAAAGGGCTGGAGAGAAGACTACAATATTATTGTTCATCAATCTAATTTCTTTTCTTCCCTTAATCTCTTTAATCTTAACTATAATTATGTTTGTGATTATGATTACTATTATAGAGTAGGTTCTTTTTAGGTTAAGGGTTAATTCAAAACCCAAGACATGAATTCTTGATTATTGATAATGAATATTATTCTTTAATTTCTCTCAATATTAAATTGTTTCTATTTTTCTAATTGAATGTTATGAATTTTGTGATTTCTTATTAGGTGGCCAACTAATTAATGTTTTACATTAATCAATTGTCATCGTAGAATTACTACTCACCTAATAGTTTAGGATTCTAAGTGTATGGGATAAATTGTAATTGATAGTGATGTCAAAAGAATTGTTGATTCTGATGAAAAATAGAACCTAGGTTAAATGAATTATATGCTTCATTAATTTATTGCCTAGATTAACTTGTTTCCATAGGACTTAATGCTTTATCTAAGTTAAATAGATTGTATGCTTCATAGATTTATTGCTTAATTAAAAGAGTTAATTATTGAGCACTTCGCCTTGATTACTTATAATAGGGAGACTGAGATAATTGATTGCTTCAGCGTTATCTGCGGGGTTAATAGTTTAATTGAGAAATTGGAATAATATTTATTATTAGTGATTATGAATGATTGTTAAGGGTGAAGATTAATCTTTAACTGTTTCTTAATATCGTAATATCAATCTTTATTTGCTTTCTAGTTTATGTTATTTAATTTTAAGTTCAAAATCAAAATCCATTTCTTTATTAGTTTGTATCTTTTGAATAATAAATTGAATAGTAGTCCTCGTGGGTTCGAACCTTATTTATCACTATACTGAAATAGTTGGTATAAGGAACTAGTAAAATCAATAATTAAATTTGATACGGCATACGACACCCATCATCTGTCCCGGACCCTTCCGGCTTAAAGCATCAGCTACTACGTTGGCCTTTCCTGGATGATACAAAATCTCATAGTCATAATCTTTTACTAACTCCAACCAACGTCTTTGTCACATATTCAGGTCTTTCTGTGTGAAGAAGTACTTCAGGCTCTTGTGGTCAGTGTAGATCTCACACTTCTACCCATGAAGGTAATGCCTCCATACCTTTAATGAAAAGACCACAGCCGCCAACTCTAGATCATGAGTGGGATATCTCTGTTCATATTCTTTCAGCTGACGTGAGGCATAAGCAATCACCTTCCCTGATTGCATCAGGACACAACCCAAAACCTGATGTGAGGCATCACAGTATATCACAAATTTCTCCTAATATGTTGGAAGACTCAGAACTAGAGTTGTAATCAACCTCTGTTTCAGTTCCTGGAAGTTGTTCTCACACCTGTCTGATCACACAAACTTCTGATTCTTGCGTGTCAGCTCAGTTAATGAAGTAGCAATCTTAGAGAATCCTTCCACGAAACATCTATAATAACCTACCAATCCAAGGAAACTTCTCACCTCAGAAGCATTCTTTGGCCTTGGCCAATCTTTGACTGCCTCAATCTTGGCTGGATCTACCTTAATCCCCTCCTTACTGACAATGTGCCCAATGAAAGATACCTGAGATAACCAGAACTCACATTTCTTTAACTTTGCAAACAATCTGTGTTCCCTCAGTCTTTGTAGAACCAATCTCAAATGTTGCTCATGTTCTGACTGTGACTGAGAATAAACCAGGATATCATCGATGAAGACGATTACAAACTGGTCCAAATAATCCTTGAACACCCTATTCATCGAATCCATAAAAGTAGCTGGGGCATTAGTCAATCCAAAGGACATGACTAAGAACTCATAATGCCCATATCTAGTGTGAAAAGCAGTCATTGGGATATCTCCCTCCTTGACCCTCAACTGATGATAACCAGAATGAAGGTCTATCTTTGAGAATACTCTTTTTCCTTGCAACTGATCAAACATATCACCTATCCTTGGCAGATGATACTTGTTCTTGATTGTTAAATTGTTCAGTTCTCTGTAATCAATGCACATCCTTAGAGAACCATCTTTCTTTCACAAACAGAACTGGCGCACCCCAAGGTGAGAAACTAGGTCTGATAAAACCCAAATCCAACAGCTCTTGCAACTGTACTTTCAATTCTTTTAACTCAGCTAGGGCCATTCTGTAAGGTGCTCTAGACATTGGCTTCGTCCCTGGTGGCAGTTCTATCACAAATTCAATCTCTCTATGCGGTGGCAACCTTGGTAATTCTTTTGGAAACACATCCAGGAACTCACATACTATTCTGGTCTCTTCTGGTCTCACTCGCATGACCTGAGTGGCATCCACCACACTGGCTAAGAATTCTATTGATAACTCTATAAAATAGAGTTATTTTACCACTTTTTATGTGCTAATTGTTGCTTAATTCTTGAGTTTTTAATTGATTTATTAAGTTTTAAAGTAATTTTGAATTTATTGGGTTTATTTTGATTTTATATATTTTTGTGTGTTTTTATAGTTATTTTGTTGTAAAATGTTGTAGTTAATTATTTGAATTATTGTTGTTTAATTTGAGGTAAAAAAATATTGTATTATTGAGCTTAAATGTTAAATATAAATTAAGTTATAACTAATATTTTCAAATAATTAACTTGATTTATTTTATAGTTGGAAATATTTTATTATGATTTATTTAATATTTATTTTGTAGGGAATTTGTGGTATTTTTGCATTTGGAAAAAAAGATAAAAAGCTAAAAAAGAAAGTAAAATGTGGCATTTTTCCAATTACATCACCAACTCCAGCACCTGGGCCCGAAGCTACCAAAGGCCCACGTCGAAGCCCACCAGCTACTGCTCCACTTCCTCCAGTTGCTCTAGGACGCCTAATGCTCCCATGCCACCAGCCAGCTGAAGGCCCTCCTGCCTCCATTTCCTTCATCCCATCCATCTGCCTCCAAAGTGCCAGGCCACTCGGCCCAGCAGAAGTCTCAGCTCATCACCTGACCAGGCCCAAGCCAGCTAAGACCCTGCCTTTTTCTATTTTTTGAGCCCAATAAAAGCACATTGTCCCCTTTGTCTAAAAATACCATTTTTATCCAAACTTTTCTACACATTTTACCCCAAAACATCATCATTACACCACCCTATTTGCCATATTATTATTAATTTAATCAATTTAGTTAATTTAAATTGATTATTTTAATACTCTCATTTTGGCTATAAATAGGGAATTTTCAAGACCATTTGGGTATGCTTATTTTGGGAGAGGTCATACCACAAAGTTTCTACACTTTCAAACCTCTCTATTCTTTTCATCTTCTTCTTCTTTTTGGTTAATTTTCTATGTATTTTTAGAGGAACAATTTGGGGGTTTTCCTCCAAATTTTCCTAAGTTATGTTTGTAATTTTTTTGTTTGTATTTTCTATTCTAGTTATGAGTTTCTAATCTTCTTAAGATTATTAAGGTGATGATGAAACAATATGTAACTAGATAGTATTTATTTTGTATGTTGATTTCCCATTTTGTGCAACAAAGTTTATGGATTTTTCTTTTTCAAATATATTCTTTCATCTTAAATATCATGTATTTTTTATTGTTAGCACATATTTACACTTTGTTCTTCATTAGTGCAAAAACATAATATTCTTTGTGTAAGATGTGTCATTAAATTGTACACATCCAATGGTTAGAACAAAAATATTATGTTTTGCCTTATAAATAATGTTATTTGATTTTTTGTTGTTTTATTAGGTTGATTCACATTAAATACTTTGAAATTATACTTTTTGAAAAGTGAAGAAAAATCTTATATTTTTAGAAGTAATTTGTGTTTAAAATTATAAATCTATTTGGAAAATGATAGTTTGATTTATTTTAACTATCACTAAAACTTGGGAATCAATGTACTTATAAATATTATTGAACTTATATTTTGTGGATTCTAATATCTTAATAATCTTCTTTTACCATCTTGATTTCTACTATTAATTTATGTTTATACATTGTCTTTAATTTATTTATTATTGTCTTTTATTTTATTTTCATTATACAAAAATCCCATCAATATTTGGAGCTAGGTTAGAATTTATTAATTTTGATTTAAAATAGTTTTCTTTTTTTATTTTAGACAACTCCTTTGGGTTCGATCTCATGCTTACACGAACACTATATTTCATATATGATTCGTGCGCTTGCGAGTATAAATTTTTAAAACATACCCGTTTTGGGTCCATCAAGATTTTGGCGCCGTTGCTGGGGAGTTGCAAGAAAGGAAACGAAATTTATCTCAAGGTTAGTGAATTCTTCTACTAGTTATTTAATTTTTGTGCCTTAAGAAAAAAAAAACTATATATACAAAAATATAAAAAAATTATATATTTATATAAAAACTAAAAAAAAAAGATAAAAAGAAAATTTGGGACGGTTCTACCACCCATAAAAAAAACTTACTTATATATTTATATATATTGTTTTTTTAGTTGACGACACTTGTGCCTCTTATCTATCTATTTAATTTTTATAGTCGATGATACTTGTGCCTCCTAATTTTATTGTAATTTATATTCCTTGTATTTCTTTGTTAGTGACGACACTTGTGCCTCCTAACCTTTGTTGTAACTTTCTTTATTTATCTTGTTGTAGTTTTTATTTTATTTTATTTTTGCAAGTTACTAGTTGATGGAAATTTTACCTCCTCATCGTTTATCTTATGTTTTAGTTGATGACACTTGTGCCTCCTAATTTTTATCTTATTTTTGTTATGGTTGATGGCATGTTATGCCTCCCTACTCTTGCCTAATTTTTGATAGTCTTATTTAATTTTACCTTATTCTTCGTTATCTTTTATCATATTATTGTGAAAAAAATACTTGAAAAAAAACTTAAATCTTGTCCTAGCTCTTGTTTTCATTTCTCAATATTGTTTATATTATATTAATTTTTTTTTTTTTTTGTGTTTAATACTCTTCTTAATTTCTGTTATAATTGTTTTTTTTTTAAATCTCTTGAAATGGATTATTTTTGGAATTCTAAGTACAACTATTATGAGCACTCAAATTTAAATTATGGAGAAACTAATAATATGTATGATATGCATGAATCCTTTGATATCCCATTTGCCCCCACCTATAATCCAAAATTTTCATGGAGTCATACCCAGTCTCCAATAGGGCATGAATTCAACATGCATAATCAAAGTGATGCCCAATCCGACCTATCATATCCCATTCAACAAGAAACGAGCCCATTTTTAGAGGATACCGTACAACAGTTTATGCAATCAACCTACCAAATCTTACTAGCCCAGTCTCAGTCAATCTCAAAAATTGAGACAATAGTAGGACAACTTGCAACTGTTATAGAGTCGGAAAAACAAGTTTATCCCAACCAACTCATTCTCAATCCAAATAGTCAAGTTGAAAGTGAAAAAGAGAATGAAGTTGTCGAAGAACCTTTGAATTGCATCCAACTATTACTTGAAACTAAGGAGTTCGATGAATTGATTGAAATGGATCATGAGGAAAAAGAAAATGAGATTGTTGTATCTCATGAGCCCATAGTTGAAGAAATATGCATATTCACTCAAATTGAAAAGGAGTCTAATATTGATATGCAATTTTCTTATTTTATTGATATTCCCTTAAAATTGCATATTTCTAACTTTCTTGTAGGTGTGATGTTATCCATTATTATTTATGGCATTTGCATCAAAGTCATAACTCACCCTACAAATTAAATTTTAAACCATCGATTGGGTGTAGGTTAAAAGAAAAAAAAATTATAGTCGAGCTAAAGACTATAAACTAAAGCACTTTGTGGGAGACAACCCATACTTTAATGTTTCATTTTATATTTCACTTTTGTTGTGTGTTTTTATTTCATGTTTTTCAAAAAGCTTGAAGGAAACTTTTTGCCCAAAAAGAATAGAAGAGAAGAAAACAAATGAGCCAAATTAAGGAAGTATACATCTAAGGGAGTAGTTCTGAACTTTTTCTATTTTATTACTCATTGAAGACAATGTTTCATTTAAGTTTGGGGGTAGTGTGTATGTGTTTTTCTTTGTGTTTGTACGCCCTGATTTTCCCATGGGCTGATTAGCGAGCTGAGATACAGCCTAATCATGACTACCACATGGACATCCCCAAGACCGGAGCTGCCATCGTAAGGTCCTACCTCCTTAGCTCGAGGTAACCTAAGGGTTTGCTAAGATTGCTCAAGGACTGAGTTTGGACTCTGAAGGCCGCAGGTCGAGGTAAGCATCCAGCTCGTGGTACGAGCTGGAGTTGGAGGCTGTGACCTTTTATAAAGTCAATCACGCAAGATAAACGTGCATATATCAGACATCACGTGTCTGATATACCCCTGACTTCTCGGACACGCAGCAGGAACGTGCGTATTCAGACACCCACGATTGGGTTGGGTCGTGCGGCCCATTATCCCCTTACCTATTGATTTGACCACACTTATGTGTCAGGTTTAGGAATTAATCATGAATGTCACAGAGTTGACATGATAGGTAAGAAGGTCACAGGATGACCTTCTTACCAACTCCCAGGTGCCTTCTCCTATAAATATGGAGACCTTGGGGGTTAATAGAGGTTGGATTCTATATTGTAAGAAATACCCTGTAATCAAACATCCAGTATATAGCAATAATACTGACTAGTGGAGTAGAAGGATTTTAACCTTTGAACCACTTAAAAAACGTATTTTGAGTCACCATTTCATTTTCTAAGATCATATATCTGTTTCGGTTCAACCTGAGCACTAATCCCTTTCTCTTATTTTCTTAATTACCTGTTGGCGAAGAACCGCGTCAACAGTTTATAGATAAATGATCTTAGAAAATGAAATGGTGACTCAAAATACGTTTTTTAAGTGGTTCAACCTGAGCACTAATCCCTTTCTCTTCTTTTCTTAATTACCTGTTGGCGAAGAACCGCGTCAATAGTGTTTTTGCATGTTTTTCATTTATTGTAAAATGTTAAAAAAAAATTATTTTCCTTGTTTTGTTTGAAGAAATATTGGTAATTTTCATTTTCCGATGATAAGAATTATGATTAAAATTATTTTTAGTTCCTAGAAAAATATAAATAAATCTTAAGCTTTATTTTTAATTTTTGAGTTAGTTTTGTTTAATTATAGATTTTTTTTTCATTATATGGCAATTTTCTATTCTATTTGAACTATTGTGATATTTGGACAAAGTTTATTTAAACATTAAATTATTTAAATCTCAAAAAAAAAAAAAAAATTGAAAAATCCTAGAATTTGCTTGATTATCTATTGAGATTTAATTGATTTTTGTTTGCATAAGCTTGTCTAATGTTCACATGATGATTTGATGATAGTTTTTTTGTGTTTGCATGTTAACTATCTATTTTGAAAACAATTTTAACTTTTTAATTAATTACATAAGCTTTACTTTTATTTGTGATTTTCTTTGAACTATTTTCATTATGTAATTTTTGACGAAAACATTTGACATCACTAATTAAAAAAAAATTTGTGTTTTTAAAAAATTTTCTTTTGCACGAGGACTAGCAAAATATTAAGTTTGTGGGTGTGATAACTCTACAAAATAGAGTTATTTTACTACTTTTTATGTGTTAATTGTTGCTTAATTCTTAAATTTTTAATTGCTTTATTAAGTTTTAAAGTAATTTTGAATTTATTGGGTTTATTTTGATTTTATATATTTTTGTGTGTTTTTATAGTTATTTTGTTGTAAAATATTGTAGTTAATTATTTGAATTATTGTTGTTTAATTTGAGGTAAAAAAATGTTGTATTATTGAGATTAAATGTTAAATATAAATTAAGTTATAATTAATATTTTCAAAGAATTAACTTGATTTATTTTATAGTTGGAAATATTTTATTATGATTTATTTTATAGGGAATTTGTGGTATTTTTGTGTTTGGAAAAAATGATAAAAAGCTAAAAAAGAAAGTAAAATGTGGCCTTTTTCCAAGTACATCACCAACTCCAACACCTGGGCCCGAAGCTGCCAAAGGCCCATTCTGAAGCCCACCAGCTACTGCTCCACTTCCTCTAGTTGCTCCAGGACGCCTGATGCTCCCATGCCACCAGCCAGCCGAAGGCCCTCCTGCCTCCATTTCCTTCATCCCATCCATCTGCCTCCAAAGTGCCAAGCCAACTCGACCCAACAGAAGTCTCAGCTCACCACCTGACCGAGCCCAAGCCAGCTAACACCCTGCCTTTTTCCATTTTTTGAGCCCAACAAAAGCACATTGTCCCCTTGTCCCCTCTGTCTAAAAATATCATTTTTTACCCAAACTTTTCTACATATTTTGCCCCAAAACATCATCATTACACCCTATAATTTACCCATATTTTCCATATTATTATTAATTTAATCAATTTAGTTAATTTAAATTGATTATTTTAATACTCTCATTTTGGCTATAAATAGGGAATTTTCAAGACCATTTGGGTGTGCTTATTTTGGGAGAGGTCATACCACAAAGTTTCTACACTTTCAAACCTCTCTATTCTCTTCATCTTCTTCTTCTTTTTGGTTAATTTTCTATGTATTTTTAGAGGAACAATTTGGGGGTTTTCCTCCAAATTTTCCTAAGTTATATTTGTTATTTTTTTGTTTGTATTTTCTATTCTAGTTATGAGTTTCTAATCTTTTTAAGATTATTAAGGTGATGATGAAACAATATGTAATTAGATAGTATTTATTTTGTATGTTGATTTCTCATTTTGTGCAACAAAGTGTATGGATTTTTCTTTTTCAAATATCTTCTTTCATCTTAAATATCATGTATTTTTATTTTTAGCACATATTTACACTTTGTTCTTCATTAGTGCAAAAACATAATATTCTTTGTGTAAGATGTGTCATTAAATTGAACACTCCAATGGTTAGAACAAAAATATTATATTTTGCCTTATAAATAAAGTTATTTGATTTTTGTTGTTTCATTAAGTTGATTCATATTAAATATTTTGAAATTATACTTTTTGAAAAGTGAAGAAAAATCTTATCTTTTTAGAAGTAATTTGTGCTTAAAATTATAAATCTATTTGGAAAATGATAGTTTGATTTATTTTAACTATCACTAAAACTTGGGAATCAATGTACTTATAAATATTATTAAACTTGTATTTTGTGGATTCTAATACCTTAATAATCTTCCTTTACCATCTTGATTTCTACTATTAATTTATGTTTATACATTTTCTTTAATTTCTTTATTATTGTCTTTTATTTTATTTTCATTATACAAAAATCCCATCAATCTTTGGAGCTAGGTTAGATTTTATGAATTTTGATTTAAAATAGTTTTTTTTTATTTATTTTTTATTTTAGACAACTCCTTTGGGTTCGATCTCATGCTTACACGAACACTATATTTCATATACGATTCGTGCGCTTGCGAGTATAAAATTTTAAAACATACCCGTTTTGGGTCCATCACCTATGCAACCTCCTTGCAATAGATCTCTAGCCCTTGAAATAGAAATCATAGGTATGCGAGGTCCATGCACAGTACCAAAAAACACAAAATGATCCTTACCTTTAGGCTCAAAGGTGACCATCTTCCTTCTACAATCAATGGTTGCCCCATACTTCACCAACCAGTCTATACCAAGAATTATGTCAATGTCAGCCATAACTAACTCTATCAAATCCACTGACAACTCTCTGCCCTCCACTGTCACTGGCAAAGATCTGACCCATCTCCTGGATACTACTAACTCCCCAGTGGGTAATAAGGTTCCGAACCCCACAGCATAATAATCACATAGTCTACATAGTCTATCAATAATTCTACTAGCAACAAAAGAATGTGTAGCACCAGAATCAATCAAAACAGTATAAGGGGTTCCAGCACTAAGAAGCTGACCTGTAACTACTGAGGGTGAAGCCTCAGCTTCTGCTTGTGTTAATGCGAACACTCGAGTTGGGGCCGAGCTGTTTGCTTTTTTGGTTTCTTCCTTTCTTCCTTTTGGGCAGTCTTTCTTGAAATGAGCCATTGCCCCACATAAGAAGCAAGACTTTTTCCTACATTCTCCCAAATGGTGCCTCTTGCACCTAGGGCACTCTGGATAAGTCTTCCAGGCCTCACTGCCACCCTGACGACCCATTGTAATACCACGTGGTCGCCTACCAGGATCTGGAGTTGGGAAGGTATCAAGAACCTTCCTCTTCTGATCAATGGGGCTTCCACCCCTACCTGAACCCACAAATGGAGGACTTGTCCTCCTTAACTCTCTTCTGGCTGCATTGTCACGCCAGATCTTGTTCTCTGCGCTCTTAGCTATGAGCGAATTCTCCACCACCTATGCATAAGTAGTAACTCCTGCCATAGTGGTGATACGAACATCCCGGGCTAGTCTAGGCTGTAGCCCCTGAAGAAACCTCTCCCTTCTGGTCCCATCGGTGGGCACCAGCTCCATGGAAAACTTTGCCAATCTATAAAAATTCAGGGCATATTCAGTTACTGATAAACTCCCTTGAAGTAATATAATAAACTCTTCAGCCTTTTCAGCCCTGATGGCATCATTGTAGTACTTCTCATTAAACAGAGTCTGAAACTCCTCCCAACTCAGGGCATTGCTGTTTCTAGTCTGGGATATATCTTCCCACCAAATTCGGGCATCTTCCCGAAACATGTATGTGGCATAGACCACATTCTCATTACCAGACACCCTCATGAAGTCAAGGATGGTGATAATCATACTCATCCACTACTCTGCCTTAGCAGGATCTACACTGCCCTAAAAAACTGGAGGTTGCTGTTTCCTGAACCTTTCATAAAGAGGCTCCCATTTACTTCCAACCTCCGATAGTTTCTTAACTGTTGGCACCGATACAGGTGGTGCGTCAGGAAAAACGTTCCCTACAGGAACTTGTTGTTGTCTCAGGAGGAGAATTTCCTCATCCTGCCTCAATACTCTGGCCTGCAGGTCATTAAACAACTGCTGCCAATTATCAGATGCTGGCTGTGGAATCTGATTCTGGTCATTGTCTTGACCCTGTCTGCTATTCTGGCCTTGATCATCCTGGCCAGCTGATGAATCTGTCTGTCTTGGAATCATTCTATCACTTATACTATGCAGCCAGTTAAGCAGTGATAACTAATCCTCTTGCCACCTCTTGGTCCAAGATCAACAGATATTCACCCATATTCCACAATTATACATATATACAAATGGATACATGATCATAAACTTTAGCACGTATCCGTTGATAATTCACATTGAACAATACTAATAAGTATGTTTTACCAATATCAGTACTAATAAGCACGTTCTTGCTGATGATGCAGTAGTTAAGGCCCAGCCTTATCAATGTATTTCATGTAGACAGGTAAAGCATTTATACTTTATTTAAGCAGTTAAATATATAACTACATAAATAGTTACCAAACCATGAGTCGAGCTTGTCTTCAGTGGCGAATGTACATGCCCAGCCAGCCTACAGGAACCCTAAACCTTGGCACGCTCTATACCAAGTTGTAACGCCCTGGTTAATCCAAGACCGTTACTGTGAGCTTTGAACCGTGATTAACTCGCTAATCGAGTCATTTGGTTATAAACGTGCATCTAGGTGTTATTAATAGGCTAAGGTGAAAACTCAATAAAAAGGAAATGATATGTTTTATTTAAAACATAAAACTGTACATGGGCCCATAAAAGCATTTACAAGCTATTTACAATCCAAAACGGTCATTACAGTGTAAAATTACAACCCGCCGACCTAAGCGGCAAAAATAGGGTTAACCCCTAGTTCCTCTGAGAAACACCTGGGCCGTGGTGGTCAAGCGACCACATATGTACACATCACCACCTAAGCTCTCCATTCAAGGCTGGGTGAGCTTTTCTTTCCCTTTACCTACACCACATAGCACCCATGAGCTAAGGCTGAGCAAGAAAACTCATTACTGCTTATATACAATATCAAATGATGATCATGATAATCATACAGAGCTTATAGCCCTAAACAAATGAATGAATATCACTTCAAGGTTATGGTAACCATGCTGGGGCTTGTAGCCCTAATAAGAAAATATCAAGATTCTGATAATCATGTTGGGGCGTGTAGCCCTAATCAGATGAGTGACTGATGAGTAAGTCACTAACTTGAATCAGATGAGTGACTGATGAGTAAGTCACAAACTTTAACCAGATGAGTGACTATGGAGTCACAAACTTGAATCAGATAAGTGGCTCATGTGTGAGTCACGAACTTGGGCTTAGCACCCACAGCTGTGTGACGATGCAGACACCTGGGCCTTCAGGCCTCGACTCTAAGTAACTAGCTATTAGACTAGACAAGTGCTTTTGTTTTTCATCGAACTTAGGGTCGGTCAAGCATTTCATGCTCAGGACGTATTGCTTATGTCGATTAGATCTAATCTTTTCAGCTTGCGTTAAACACGCTAATATCGTTCTTGACTCGTAAGTCAATACCATACGACCAGTGCTCCGTACTACTGCTGAACATGACTAATGAGTCACAACTTCACAGTCAATACTGATAACTCTACAAAATAGAGTTATTTTACCACTTTTTATGTGCTAATTGTTTCTTAATTCTTGAGTTTTTAATTGATTTATTTAGTTTTAAAGTAATTTTGAATTTATTAGGTTTATTTTAATTTTATAGATTTTTGTGTATTTTTATAGTTATATTATTGTAAAATGTTATAGTTTAATTATTTAAAATTAACATTGTTAAGTTAGGAGTAAAAAGATGCAATTTTGAGCTTAAATGTTTAAGTAAATTAAGTTTTAATTAATATTTTCATGGAACTTTTGTTGTATATTTTATTATTGAAAATATTTAGTTTTAATTTAATTTATGTTTGTTTTATAGGGAATTTGTTGTAACTTATTTGCTCCTGAAAAGCAATAAAAATGAGGATAAAGAGTGGCATTTTTTAGAAAAAAGAAATGAAAAGCTGGCATTTTTGAAGTCCACCAACCCAGCCTAACGCCTGGCCCAGTCCAACAACCCCACGACTCACCCAACCTCTTCAGCCCTCTTGAAGCTCCAATCAACGCCTGGGCCAGCCATCAACACTTCAACTTGCCTCCTTTTTCGCCCAGCCGAGCACTCCTCCTAGCAGTCATCTCCAGCCCAAGCTGCCTCCAACAGCCCAATTCGGCCCAGCCTAAAGCCAAGACCAACACTCCTCCCAGCTGATGCAACCGAAGCCCAACCAGTGCTCCAACACTCCACCTGGCCCAATTTTCCCCAGCCGAAGATCCCTTGCCCACAGCTGCCAACAACCACTTTATCCCATTTTTTGAGCCCAACAAATACATTTTGTCTACTTGTCCCCTTTGCCAAAAATACAAACTTTTTACCTAACTTTTATACACATTTTACCCCAAAACATCATCATTACACCCTATAATTTCCCCTATTTTCCATATTATTATTAATTTAATTAATTTAAATTGATTATTTTAATACACATTTTTTTGGTTATAAATAAGGGAATTAAGTGCTCATTTAAGGGGGAGGTCACCATACCACAAGTTCTACATTTCAAAACCTCTCTATTCTCTTCATCTTCTTCTTCTTTTTGATTAATTTTCTATGTATTTTTAGAGGAACAATTTGGGGGTTCATCCTCCAAATTTTCCTATTTATGTTTGTAATTTTTAGTTTGTATTTGCTATTCTAGTTATGAGTTTCTAATCTTTTTAAGATTATTAAGGTGATGATGAAACAATATGTAACTAGATAATGTTTATTTTGTATGTTGATTTCCCATTTTGTGCAATAAAGTTTATGGATTTTCTTCTTCAAATATTTTCTTTCATCTTAAATATCTTGTATTTTAGATTGTTAGAACATATTTACACTTTGTTCTTTATTAGTGCAAAATCATAATATTCTTTGTGTAAGACGTGTCATTAAATTGTACACATCCAATGCTTAGAACAAAAATATTATGTTTTGCCTTATAAATAATGCTCATTGATTTATTTGTTATTTCATTAGATTGATTTACATTAAATACTTTGAAATTATAATTTTAAAAAGGGAAGATAGATCCTATATTTTTATAAAAACTTGTGCTAAAATATAATATCTAATTTGAATAAGTGATGGTTTAATTAATTTCTACTATTACTAAAACTTGGGAATCAATGTACTTTTAAATATTCTTGAACTTATATTTTGTGGATTCTATTATCTTAATAATCTTTCTTTTACCATCTTGATTTCTATTATTAATTTATGTTTATATATTGTCTTTAATTTCTTAACTATTATCTTTTATTTTATTTTCATTATATAAAAATCTCATCAATCTTTGGAGCTAGGTTAGAATTTATTAATTTTGGTTTAAAATAGTTTTCTTTTTTATTTTAGACAACTCCTTTGGGTTCGATCTCATGCTTACACGAACACTATATTCCATATACGATTCGTGCGCTTGCGAGTATAAATTTTTAAAACATACCAGTTTTGGGTCCATCAAATACTAACACCATTTCCGATTCCTGACTCATAGGTCAGTGCCATACACAAGTAAGCAAGAATTGCTAAGCATTTGATATGCAATCAATGTCCACATATACATCACTCAACATGCCTCATGAATAACCATGCATGTCACATATGGGGTGCAGTTTTCTTACCTCTGGTTCGAGCGAGAAATAATACAAGAATGACCCTTGAGAACGACTGATTCCTTTGATTCCATAACGGTCACCTAGTCATAACCAAATATAACCTCCATCAACGAAAATGAGCAATGAAAGGTTCTTGACCTAAACCTCACTCTCGGGATCTCGAATCGTACCCAAACGGTGAGTAGATTCGATCCCGGGCCTTAGGAATTGAAACCTCAAGCCAAAAACCCTCAAAAGTGCCTAAAATAGAAATCTGGAAAAGTAGGGTAGTACTGTAGCGCTGCCCCCCTAGCACCCTAGCGCCACAAGCAGAGTTGAAGGCCCCTGGCTAGCGCTGTAGCGCTACAACCATGGTTTTCAGCCCTCGTTTTTCCCTCCTTCGACTTCTCCATTTCCAACCTTCATGAATTGATTCTAAACTTCACCCAAACTCACAAAAGAACCCCAAAACCATATATACAAGTCCTAGGCATCAAACCTAGTCAATCTTTGCCAAAAACCTCATTGAATCCCCAATTATCCACTTCAAAATCTCAGCTGAAAACTAATAGAAAAACAGAGCAAAACCAGAGTTTTAATGGTTAAAAAATTACCTCAAGCTCAGTATGGAACCCTCTTCAATGATGGAACACAACCCTAAGCCCTCAAGACTCACTTCCCTAGCTTGATTCCTCAAATGGAGCTCAAAATCTCAAAGAGAAAAGGAAGAAAAATGCTGAACGGGAGAAGAAGAACTATGCTCTATTTTGAAAGTTTCTATAGCCTTCAATGGTTATATCTATCCTTAGGTGAAAAGAATATATTTCCCCTAAGCTTAAATAAAACCCTAAACAGCTACCAAAGGCAAAATCGTCCTTTCCCGCCTATCTCGTTAATTATAATTAAGACCCTCTGTTGACCCTAATTTTGGCCAACTGACACGGAGTCAAATTTGCTTCATGTGGACAAATACGTTGGAAAGAATGTGATGGCGAAATAATAAAGAACACAAGGGTTTATAGTGGTTCGACCCCAGAATCTGGTAATAACCTACGTCCACTTGAATTGTTATTGATATAGGATTCAAAGGAGTGATCAAAGAACTAGGGTTCAATGAGTTTCACCAACCTCTGAAGAACAATACAATATATCAAATAGGATAACTCTAATCTCTAGTGATCAGAAAACAAGAAAAAAGAAGAAGATCCTCGTCCCTTGAGCCCTCCTTCTCTATTTATAGGCTCAAGGAGGATTTACATCAATTTGTTACAGATATCATTTCCTAAATAATCGGATACTCAGGAAATCATGGGAGATAATTTCAGATACTATCATAACTGCATAAGATCTTTTCCGCGCATAGCATTCATACGACCAGGCTGGTCGTATGAAGAGATTGAACGCCGTGACACTAGATGTCTTCCTGGTCGATAGTCGAGCACGAATTCTGCCAGATGTTAGCCACGTGTACTAAATGTTTGCCATGTCATCCATGCATGTTTTTTGGATAACATTTGCCCCCCAAGTTTGTTTAGTGCGACCAGCAATAAAGAAACTTTAAGGAAACAACCGTTCATATCCCCACGATGTCTGTTAGAATCCCCGTGCGTTTTTGAAAATCGTGACATGATTATGTCTAATCAAGCCCTCTCAGTTTTCAAGAAACAAATTGACGGCTTATACACTTCCCCACGTTTCGAGAATTAAAAAAAAATAATGATTACTACTTTTTAGTCATACCTCGGTCTCCATAAATACCTCATTTTTCTTCTCAAAAAAGTTTTTCTTACCGTCTTTGTCAAGAACTTCAAGAACCTTGCCTTCAAAGCTTCGAAACCAGACAGTCACCTAGCCGAGGATCTTCCCGACTCGAACTTTTTCATTCTCTTCCGAACCTCCATCTTTGCCCAGGTAATCACTCTGTCTTTTTTTTTTAGCTTTTCATTATACCATGCATGCCGTTTCTTGGTTCTGTAATTTCTGTGTTCTTGAGTAGGGTTTTTTGAGGATCTTTGTGTATGGACCTTCCATTGCTTGGTAAGAGGGCGTCTTTACACCTTGTATAGGTTGGGACCTAGTTTGATAGTAGGATCATAGGTTTAGGGCCTAAGATCGACGTAAAAATTCAATCTTTAAGCTAGGTGAAAAAACTGAGTTTTTTCCTGCCCTTTAGGAGTCGAAACAGTTCTCTTTCAGAAAACAGTTTTTTTTTTTCTCTTTGATCCGTTTTTCAAACCATTAGTGCCGAATCTTAGTGTAGGAGTAGGATGCTGCTGGTTTTTTAGATGCGAGCAACGTTATCCCAATCTTCCACACTACTTCGCAAATTGTGTCTTATCTCCTCCATTGTCTGTTTGTAGTTTTTATGCAAGACCCTTGGGGACGAGAAAGACCTATTGAAGACGATCTCTTGGCCCAACTACTCGAAGGCGAAGAGAACCCATCTACCTTGATACAGGAAATCCCTTTTTCTCGCCCTAATTCAAACCGTCCTCCAGTTCCCAACCAAAGAATGGCCCGAACAAAAACAAAAGCTCGAAAAAGGAAAAACCCTAACTCCCCAGGCCAGCCTTCTGCTGATGCCCCCTCGACCAGTGGTTGAGGCGAATTCGCTCCAGAGACCAATGTCCAAAGGCGTGCCCGCCCTCGCCATGTCGACCAGCCAGACGTTGCGTGGCACGTCGTCCCTCAAAGTACGGTGACACAGCGGATGATTGCCAACTATTTAAATAGATACAATCTGACGGGTGTGACCTTAGTCAAACCATCTATCGACCAGCGGGCCAACCTACCAGGCGGGGCTTACAGCACCTGGTCGTGGTTCCACATTGAGGCAGGTGCCACCCTGCCTTTTCACTCGTTTTTTCAGGGGGTGGCTAATTACTTCGGAGTAGCCCCCTTCCGAATCACCCCGAATGGATATAGAATGCTGGTCGCACTCTATATCCTTTATAATCTCAAAAAATGGCCAGTACCTTCCCCCCACGAGGTCAATTTTCTTTTTTACCTTAAGTCCAACCCCAACCAAGATGGTACGGGGTTTTTTAACTTCTGCCATCAGGAATCCAGACGCACTTTTTTGTCTGACACCACCCACATCTCTAATGTGGGGAAGTATCACCACGAATACTTCCTCACTCCTGACCTTGCTGCGGACAACCTGGCTTTCAACCGAGGAGGTAAAAATTCTTACGCGAGTAGCTTCTTTACTTAGTGTCTTTCTGTCATAATATCTTGACATCTATCATGTTCCAGGCCCGTGGCTACGTCCAACCCCTACTCCAGGGATGGAGTCAAGGGAAACACTCTTAGCCAGCATGCCAAATGCTGATAAGAGTGTAAAAAACTTAGTCAATGAGGCCAACCTTAGGCTAGTCGTCCTTTGGGGCTCTCCATCTGCGACGAACGAACCCTCGGTGGGCGATGTTCAAGCTGACGCAGAACCCGAACAGGAACCCGAGCAGCAACCTCAGGCGCCTCCTCGGAGGCGGCCAACTGGGGTTACGATCAGGGAACCTGCCGCCCCCCCCCCCCCCCCCCGAGCGGAGGAACCTTCAGTCCTCAAGGGCAAGGCAAAACAAAAGGCTGTCGAGCCTACCGAACTTTCTGACGATTCGTCGGATGTAAATGGTACAATAATCTCGCTTTTAAATAATTTGCCAATTCCCTCTCATCTATTTGATGGGGACGGCAACTTTAGGAATGTTCCCTCTTTAAACTAAGATTTCTTCCAGGAACTAGGTAGTTCAGTAAATATTGCTACGACCAGTAGTTGTAGCTCGGGTACTTTACTTGTAATCCTTTTACTTTTATCTCTGTTCCCCCTATGACCATTTAATCTCACTGCTCGAGTTGTTTCCCTTTGTGTAGGTATGGACTCTGGAGATGTCTTTGCTCATTACAAGGCTGCCGCTGCCTCTTCTGTCCCGAAGAAGGATAGCAAGAGGGCTAGAGGGGAAAGCAGCAAGACCCCCTCGAAGAAGGCTCGAACAGAAGATACTCCAACCGCCGTCCCTTCCAAGGAGAACATGACACCTCCGCCCCCCACCGAACAGTCGACGCCCACACCTGTGAATCCACAGCCCTCCTCTAGGGCCGCTGATAAGGAGACTTTGGATAACCTGTCCGAAGGCTCCCTGTCCAGCCTTGTGGTCGGGTCGGCCAGGGAGCGGATATATAAGCTCTCGAAGCACAGACGCAGCCAGGCCGCCATCATGAAACTGCCTCAATGGAGGTCGACCAAATCATCAACAGAGGGTTGAATGAGATAGTCAGCGTAAGTCATCTTCTGCTACTTCATCATTTATGTCTGACTTCTTTTCCTTACTTTATCTCATTTTTTGTTTTAGGGGCTGCTGTCTTTAACTGCTAGCTGGCGCCGTGCCGGGGCGTTGGTTTCTCGGGGACAGAACTTCGACTCCAGGCTTGCCCAGGCTAAGCAAGCTCTTGAGGATGAGAACAATAAGCTGCTCGAGGAGAACAAGGAGCTGTCCAAGCTGAATGAGCAACTGTGTGAGGACCAAGCCACTCTCACCAAGGAGCTTCAGGACAGCCAAAGGGCCCTGAAGAAAGCCAACGAGGAGCGGCAGAAATGGAGGGAAAGTTCTGTACTTGTGACCCAAGAGTACAAGCAGCTCAAACTCGATCTGACCGCTAGCAGGGATGAGGCAATGAAGCTTGAAGAGTGGGTGCGGGAGCTTGAGGGGTGAGTGCAGGAGGTTGAGGAGGAAGGGGTCATGAATTTGAAGTAGTATAAGGAGGCCACCCTCCTCTGCTTTTATGAATTCTGGAAGCACAACTGGGAGGCCAATTTCAACTATCTTTCCGAGCGGTTGAAGAGAACTTTGATGGCGTAGTGCGCCACTCGGTTGGAGGCAGAGGAGAAAGCTAAGGCTAAGGCTCCTACTGCTAATGCTGAAGCTGGTCCTCCTGCCGACCAGGGCATTCCTCCTAATCCTCAAGACCCTCCTGCCCAGTAAAATTTTTTCTTTTATTTTGCTTTTATGGCCCAAGGGCAGCTTTTTTACTTATAACTGAACAATTACATCCGAGCAATACTGCTCGCGGTGTAAAAGCTTTTTACTTTTAATTGAACAATTACATCCGAGCAATACTGCTCGCGGTGTAAAAGATTGCCTTATTGATATTATAATTTTTTATTATAATATCTGTTCGCATGAACGAACTTAGCATAGTACTTGGGTTTGATTTAAGAAAACATAAGTTTTGAAAAATACTCTAAGTACCGTAGCATGCTTTCACTCATTTTGTTCATGTGTTTACATACCCTTAGGTATGCTTTGCTATCGATGTACCTTGTATGCCCCTTAAGTGATCGAGGAGCTTTAGGTCCTTGGTCACTTGCCTTGACCACGACCTGTGTGAACATTACTGCTTGATAGTAAACATAACACTTATAATACAGCAAAACAACACATGTAATGAATAAATACTTGTAAAAATAAATTTACAAAGGTTGGCAAGAATGACTGGCTACGCACAATCCCTTATAATTTTGTATTAAAATGGACTAAACATGTCTGTACGAGTGATCTTTTTTTTTTTTTAAAAAAATAGATCTTACACTTATAAGCGATTAGCCATACAACGTGGCTAACCCTTTTTTGAAACTTGTAAAAAGTAAAAATTAATACAAGCCAGTCCTTTAAGAAGGACTATTCACTGATAATACTTGTGCAGGTGTTCTCCATTCCAATAGCGTGGAACGAGATCTCCATTTAAGCTTGCAAGTTTGTAGGTGCCTGGATGAAGGACTTCTTCAATCTAGTAAGGTTCTTCCCAGTTTGGTCCGAGCACTCCAGCAGTGGGGTCGCGGGTATTCAAGAAAACTCGTCGTAGCACTAGGTCACCGACGTTGAATTTCCTTTCTTTTACTTTTGAGTTAAAATACCGGGTGACCTTTTGCTGGTACGCAGCGACTCGGAGTTGGGCTCGTTCTCGTATTTCTTCAATTGAGTCTAGGGACTCCATCATTAGTTGGATATTCTGGCTCTAGCCGTATGTAATGCGTCGATGTGAGGAGGGATCTAATTCGACGGGCAACATAGCTTCATACCCGTATGCTAAGGAAAACGGAGTATGACCTGTTGCTGTTCGATGAGAAGTTCTATACGACCAGAGGACTTCAGGCAGCAGTTCTAGCCATGCTCCTTTAGCATCTTCAAGCCTTTTCTTCAGGGTGTCTTTAAGCGTTTTATTCACTGCTTCGACCTGCCCGTTTGCTTGTGGATGCGCGACTGAAGAAAAGCTTTTAATAATCCCGTGCCTTTCGCAGAAGTCTGTGAATAAGTCACTGTCAAATTGGGTGCCGTTGTCTGAGACAATCTTTCGAGGCAAACCATATCGGCATACAATGTTCTTAATGACAAAGTCAAGAACTTTTTTGGTCGTTATGGTAGCGAGTGGTTCAGCTTCGGCCCATTTGGTGAAGTAGTCGACTGCTACAACTGCGTACTTTACTCCACCCTATCCTGTTGGCAGGGATCCGATTAAGTCTATACCCCATACTGCGAAAGGCCAAGGACTTTGCATCTGCTTTAACTCGTTTGGAACTGCGTGTGGGATTTTGGAAAATCTCTGACACTTATCACATTTTCACACAAACTCCATTGAATCTTTGTTCATAGTCGGCCAGAAATAGCCTTGCTTTAGAATCTTTTTCGCCAAACTTTGCCCCCCAGCGTGATCCCCGCAGAAGCCTTCATGTACTTCTTTCATTAGCTCCTTTGCTTTCTCTGGTGTAATACATCTGAGCAGTGGCATGGAATATCCTCTTCGGTATAGAACGCCATCGACCAGTATATACCTAGCAGCCTGCCTTTGAAGAGTTCTGGCCTTGTTTCTATCTGCTGGTAGTACACCATTGGTCAAATACTCCAAGTAAGGCGCCATCCATGTATCTTCTATTCGGATTTCCATACTGGTTTCACCTGCTTGTATGCTTGGCTCGCCCAATCTTTCCACTGGCACAATATTCAAAGTGTCATCATCTTTTGTGCTCGCGAGTTTGGCTAAGGCATCTGCGTTCGAATTCTGATCTCGAGGTATCTGCTGGAGGGTATACTTCGTGAACTGGGCTAACAGATCTTTTGTTTTGTTCAAGTAGGCCACCATTTTCAGGCCCAGTGCTTGATATTCCCCTAGAACTTGATTCACTACCACCTGTGAATCACTGTAAATATCCAGCACCTTTATACTCATGTCTTTTGCCATTCTTAATCCAGCGAGGAGTGCTTCGCATTCGGCTTCATTATTTGACGCGGTGAAGTCGAACCTAATGGCGCAGTGAAATCGATGCCCTTCTGGCGTTATCAAGATCACCCCTGCTCCCGCGTGAGATTCATTAGACAACCCATCTGTGAATAACTTCCACGAAGGAGCTTCATCTTGAGGCTCAGGCGCACTAGGTTTTTCGCACTGCTCGTTGTCTGGGAGTTCGGTGAACTCTGCAATAAGATCAGCCAAGACTTGTCCTTTTACTGCTGCTCGCAGTGAATATGTAATATCGAACTGCCCCAGTTCGATTGCCCATTTTAATAAACGCCCAGCCGCCTCTGGTTTTTGGAGGACTTGCAGAAGGGGCTCATCAGTTAAAACTGTAATTGGATGGGCTTGGAAGTAAGGACGTAGCTTCCTTGAGGCCAAGATTAAACAATACGCTAACCTCTCAATGGGAGGATAACTCAGTTCTGCTCCGATTAGCCTCTTGCTTACATAGTAAACCGCTTTTTGTACGCCTTCTTCCTCTTGTACTAGTAACGCACTAGCAGCTACTTCAGTGATCGCCAGGTAAATGAACAAAGTTTCGCCTTCGATAGGATTTGATAAAACAGGAGGCTGTGCCATATGGGCTTTTAATGCCTGAAAAGCTTGCTCCCAGTCTCCTGTCCATTCGAACTTCTTGTTGCCCCTAAGTAGATTGAAGAATGGGACGCATTTGTCCGTTGATTTGGAAATGAATCTACTTAGGGTGACAATTCTCCCAGTTAAACTTTGTACATCCTTGATCTTCTCTGGCGATTTCATGTCGATCAGGGCTTTTATCTTGTCGGGGTTGGCCTCGATTCCTCTTGAATTGACAATAAACCCCAAGAACTTCCCTGATCCGACTCCGAAGGAACATTTGAGAGGATTTAATTTCATCTGGTACTTGTTCAATACTTTGAAACACTCTTGTAAATCCTTCACATGTCCTTCTGCCTTTTTTGACTTTGCCAGCATGTCATCCACGTACACCTCCATGTTTACTAAGATCAATTCTTTAAACATGTGGTTAACCAGTTGCTGGTAAGTCACACCTGCGTTTTTCAGTCCGAAGGGCATTACTTTATAACAGTATAATCCCGTATCGGTCCGAAAGCTGGTGTGATCCTCGTCAGGGGGATGCATGCTGATCTGATTATAGCCTGAGTATGCATCCATGAGAGAGAGGATCTCATGCCCTGCAGTAGCATCGACTAACTGGTCGATCCTTGGGAGTGGGAAGCAATCCTTCGGGCAGGCTTTATTGAGGTCTGTAAAATCCACACAGGTCCGCCATTTGCCGTTAGGCTTGGGAACCAGTACTGGATTAGAGACCCACGATGGATAAAACGCCAGCCTGATGAACCCATTCTCCTTTAATCTTTCAACTTCTTTTTTTAAGGCTCTCGAGCGATCCTTATCGAGCAGCCTTCTTTTCTGTTGCACGGGTGGAAAATTCTTGTCTACGTTTAGGACATGGCTGATAACTACAGGATCTATCCCAGCCATGTCTTTGTGCGACCAGGCAAAGACTCCCTGGTTTTTCCGCAAAAACTCCACCAGTGCATGCTTCATGGTTGGTTCTAAGTTTTTCCCGACCTTCACGACTTTGGTCGGGTCTTTTTCGTCAAGTTGGACCTCTTCCAGGTCCTCGATGGGTCCAACGTTTTCTTCAAAATCCCAAAAGCGAGGATCTAAATCTCTATCCTCACTTTGGGCAACACCCTATTTGGTGACTTCATCACCAGATTGGGCTTGTGTATCAATCGCCATCTGCAACCTATCTGGGGGAGTGCTTTCTGACATTCCCTTCTTCGCCTTCATGACTGAGGCGTTGTAGCACTCCCTAGCCTCCCTCTGGTTTCCCAACACAAGTCCTACCCCTGCGTCAGTCGGGAATTTCATGGCCAAGTGCCATATGGAGGTGACGGCCCGTAGATCAACTAGTATAGGCCTCCCAATGACGACATTGTACGCTGAAGGACAATTGACTACTATGAAAGTAACGAGTAATGTCCTGGTAGCAGGCGCTGTACCTGCTGTCACTGGTAGTCTGATTGACCTTGCGGGGGCGAGTCCCTCACCAGAGAAGCCGTATATTGTTTGGTTACAGGGCACCAGGTCCTTAACGGACAACTTCATGCGTTCCAGCGAAGACTTATACAGGATGTTCACCGAAATTCTTGTATCAACTAGCACTCTCTTCACCATCATGTTGGCCATTTGGATATCCACGACCAGCGGATCGGAATGTGGGAACCGGACATGTTGGGCGTCGACATCAGAGAAGGTTATTTCGCCTTCTACTGACTGAGCCTTTTTCGGTGCGCGGTCATCCATAGTCATCATCTCGATGTCCTGGTCATGGCGCAGAGTCCGAGCATATTGTTCTCTGGCCTTTCCGCTGTTTCCCGCGAGGTGCGGGCCTCCACGGATGGTTAACAATGTGCCAGTTACGAGGTCAGGCTGCAAAGGTGGCGAGCGTTGGCGTGTGGGCGCTTGCTCGTTGCCACCTGGAGCTTCTCGTTGGGAATTTCCCGAGGCCCGTATATATCTTCTCAAGTGTCCTTGTCTAATAAGGAACTCGATCTCATCCTTCAGCTGGTTGCATTAATTGGTATCATGTCCATAGTCGTTATGATAACGACAGAACTTGGTAGTGTCTCTTCTCGAAATATCTTTTCGAATAGGAGCAGGTTTCTTATAAGGCACGCTAGAACTTGTGGCCTGATAAACCTCTCCCCGAGACTCAATAAGGGCAGTATAGTTGGTGAACCGAGGTTCATAACAGTTACCCTTGGAACATTTATTGTCAGAGGTGGAAGGCTCATTGTGTGGCCGTTTCCCCCCGTTCTTGCCATTGCCGTTGCCGTTCTTGTTGCCTTTGCCGTTGCCGTTGGGCTTGGACCCATTGGCGGCTTTGGCGGGCTCGACAGTCCCCTTATCCTTGCCTAGGGGTTTCCCTTCGTTGGCAATAGCATCCTCGAGCTTGATGTATCGATCAGCTCGATCCAAGAATTCCTAGGTAGTTCTGACCCCATGTTTTCTGAGGCTGTCCCAGAGAGGCGTGCGGCGTTTAACCCCTGCGGTTATGGCCATCATCTTGCCTTCGTCTCCCACTATTTTTGCTCCAGCAGCTGCTCGCATAAAGCGCTGGACGTAGTCCTTCAGTGGTTCTCCGTCTTGCTGGCATATTTCAACCAGCTGGTTTGCCTCAGTCGGGTGCACACGACCCGCGTAGAACTGATTGTAAAAATCCTTCACGAACATTTCCCAGGAAACTATACTTGCAGGAGGGAATTTGAAAAACCACTCCTGTGCGGCATCAGAAAGTGTTGCAGGGAAGATCCTGCACCGAGCGTCTTCGGACACTTTCTGAATGTCCATTTTTCTCTCAAACTTGTTGACGTGAGATACCGGGTCACCATACCCATCAAAATTTGGAAGCATAGGCATCTTAAACTTGCTAGGAGTTTCTTCCATAGCTATCCTCTAGACGAAAGGAGTGCCTTTTCTCCTACCGTGGTCGATATGAGATGTTCTTCCCCCGACCAGCTGCTGCACCGCCTGGTTGAGGGCATCTATCTGGGCTTGCACGGCGCCAGGAATCACCATGGCCTCTGGTGCTAGGGGGACGTACTCATCGTGCCGCTCGCGGCGATCGTTGATTACATCTCTCAAATCCTCGTCTCTCTTCCGCTGCTCGCTAGCTCCGAGCCGGTTGAAGATGTTATTTTGTCTAGGCTGCCCCCTAGCGTCCCGTCTGTCGGGTTGGTCATCCCTAGGTGGCTGGCTTCTGCCTCCACCTCTTTCTTCATTCCTCCGACCGACATTTCCTCTGCCTGAGTCAGCCTCGTTATAACCATGGCCATCTCTGAATCTCGATTGGCTATGGTGGGATCGACTGTTCCCTCGATTGCCTTCCCGGGCTGGAACCTCTTGAGCGTTAGAGGGTGGCCTGCATTGGTCGGTAGGTCCCCGTGCATTAACATGCCGTGGGGGGCCTCAGACCGCAGAGCCTAACTCTGAGTTCCTCCTGTTACCAGGTGGACGCTGTCCTCTGCTCGGAGGGTTTGGCTCGTCGCCCCTGTGGCGTCTAGGACTGCGAGGCGGCTGCCCGTCCCTATTCTGCCTCTGCTGCGGGGGATTGTCGCCACCAGCTTAGGATAGAGGCTGTCCCTTAGGGTCCAGTGGGACATCATCTTGAGGTGCCGGTGGATGCTCGGGCCTTTGTGGGCTCGAGGGCTGGATAGGCGGGCTAGGATTGGGACCTCGGTGGGGTGGCCCATTCGTAGGTTGATCAGGTTGCGAGGTAGGTGCAGCCTGATTCCTAGCTAGTTGTAGGGCTGCCTCAAGGGCAGCCATGGCCTCCCTCTGGCGACAGTCCATCTCTGCCTGTCTTTCACTCAGCTCCAGGCGCCGCCATTCAATTTCTTGTTGCTGCCGCGCCATGATTTCGGCAGCACTTTCCTGGCCGGCCCTCAGATTGGCCAGTTCTTCCTGCAATACCCCTAGGGTATTCTTCAGTGTTTCGGAGTCCATATCTTCCTCATCAAATTCCAAATGTGGCTCATCCTCTGCCACGTTTGGAGGAGGAGGAGGCGGGTGAGATGGTGCAGCGCCGACCGCCTGTCCAGTTTTCTTGGTAGTTTTCGCCATTGATCTTTCAACGATAATGAATCAAGCTCTCAATGAAAGCACCAGAATGTTGACCTTGATTTTGGCCAACTGACACGGAGTCAAATTTGCTTGATGTAGACAAATACGTTGGAAAGAATGTGATGGAAAAATAATAAAGAACACAAGGGTTTATAGTGGTTCGGCCCCAGAATCTGGTAATATCCTACGTCCACTTGAATTGTTATTGATATAGGATTCAAAGGAGTGATCAAAGAACTAGGGTTCAATGAGTTTCACCAACCTCTAAAGAACAATACAATATATCAAATAGGATAACTCTAATCTCTAGTGATCAGAAAATAAGAAAAAAGAAGAAGATCCCTGTCCCTTGAGCCCTCCTTCTCTATTTATAGGTTCAAGGAGGATTTACATCAATTTGTTACAGATATCATTTCCTAAATAATCAGATACTCAGGAAATCATGGGAGATAATTTCGGATACTATCATAACTGCATAAGATCTTTTCCGCGCATAGCATTCGTATGACCAGGCTAGTCGTATGAAGAGATCGAACGTCGTGACACTAGATGTTTTCCTGGTCGATAGTCGAGCACGAATTCTGCCAGATGTTAGCCACGTGTACTAAATGTTTGCCATGTCATCCATGCTTGTTTTTTGGATAACACCCTCCAATACTCGTTATTCCCAATATTCTCAAATGCTAATAAATCATGTCCCATTACCCTTTACTTCCCGGTAATGTTCTAATCACCAAATTACCCCGAGACTCACCCTGAGCCCCGAAATCAACCCCGTTATGACCAAACCGCTAACTAGTATACAAAGATCGTCTCATGCCGAATGGCTCGAAAAAATCCACATTATAATGTGGCCTCATCAATGATTCACCAACATGCATGAAAATACACAATTATGCCCTCAACGAGCCAAATTACCAAAATGCCCCTATCATGAAATGTGGACCCAAATGCATGCATTTAACATCATATATAATTCACATAAACATGCATATAATCATTTAATGGCATAATAAATCAATTATGGCCCTCCCGGCCTACTAATCCAACCATTAAACCTCATTAAGGATTTTGGGGCATTACAGGAGAGGTAGCCTACAGATTGGTGATGCCTCCAACTCTATTAGGGGTTCACAATGTGTTTCATGTATACATGCTTTGGAAGTATGTATCAGAATCTACGCACGTGCTGAGTTATGAGAACCTGGAGTTGGATCAAGATTTATCGTATGAAGAGAAGTCAGTTCAGATTCTAGACTGAAAGGATAAAGTTTTGTGAAGCAAGACCATTGTCTTAGTGAAAGTGTTGTGGAGGAACAACATAGTGGAAGAGGCGACTTGGGAGCTTGAGATTGATATGCGGGATCGGTATCCCGAGTTATTCAGGTAAATTTCAAGGGTGAAATTTTTGTAAGGAGGGGATAGTTGTAGTGTCCCAAATTTTATAATATGGCTTAGGGCCTTGATTAGCGTGTCGGGAGGGCAATAATTGATTTAATTATACTAATATGTGAATTAAATGATTATGTGATTAAAAATGCACGTTTAGGTGAATTAAATATGCATGTGGGCCCCATTTGGTTAGTAGGGGCATATATGTAATTTTAGCAAGTTGAGGGCATAATTGTGATATATGTGTGTAATGTGATTGAGACCACGAGGGTGTGGTAATATATTTGTGATGCAAGATTCGAGACGGTCCTAAGGAGAGAATTAGCTAAATAGTCACAACATGATCGAATACCTAGCTCAGGAGGAGTCTAGGGGTATTTTGGGAATACAGTATATGCTTGGGATTATCGGGTAACAGGTAGTAATTTTGCAATTATTTGGGCATGTCGAGATTAGAATGGGGATTTATAGGAACACTTGAGGATTTAGCAGGATGTGGCAATTGACAAGAATGCCCTTGGTTGCACTAAGGGATTAAGGTTACACTTAGGGGCATTTTTGGAACATAGGCAATTAAGGGTAGAGTTAAATCAAGATACTAGAACTAAGGGGAAGTAGACATAAACTAGAATTCTCAGCTCTCTCTCTCTCTCTCTGTTTTACTCGGTTCTCTCTCCCTCTCATAGACATTTGGAAGCTGAGAAATTGTGGAGGATTTAAGCTAAGGAATTGGAGGCTTAAGGCTTGCTGAGCTTGGGGAGACTTACAGCTTGTGGCAACTGAAGTTAGCTCGGGGAAAAATTGTTACAAAGGAAGAATTAAAGGAAGTCTTTGTACAAATTTCTTAGTCTTTGTTAGAGTTTATGGGGTTGGAAACTTGGGTGAATGAATTTAGGTTATGATGAGTTTTTTGTTGGATTTTTGGATGCTTATACTAGTTTTGTTGTTTGGATATGAATCCTAGGCTGAATTCTAGGATTAAGGCTCGGAATTGGTGAGTTTGAGGGAAGTTGGCTCGTGAAATGCATGGGGAAATTATGGGTTTAGAGGCTTGAGCCGCGACCCTGTTCATCAGGCGTCGCGACCCACTTGAACGTGGAGGCCTAGGGGCCTCAGAAATTATCCCAGGCGCCATGGTGCAAGGCTTAGCGTGTTGTGGCCCGTGTCCTCCAGCAGGGAGGGCTTTACCCTCTAACTAGTAGTGTGTTGTGACCCTAGAGGGCATGCCGCCACCCAAAATGGATAGAAAGGGGAATGGAGGTTTTTAGCTCAGGAACTCGAATGTTAAGGCTCAGGAAGGATTCTACTACCCGGTTTAGTAGAATCCAAGGTCCCGGAGGCTAGATTAATATTCCAAAGTTATTTATTGGTTTAGGACTTGATTGAAGGTTATTATGAATGTGTTATGACTAGGTTATCAACAAGGCTCAGATTAGGGGACTGTGCTCGGGATCGCATTGCTTATTAGCTCAGAACACATGTAAGAAAACTATTGTACCCGTAGACTAGGGCACGACCCTATTGTTTGTGTTTCAGGGTGCTATGTGCTTAGTCCGTTTGTTGTTTTGCTGTATACTGTGGATTGTTATATTATACGTTATATGTTGAGTTTTCTTGCTAGGCTTCGGCTCACGGGTGCTCTATCGTGCAGGTAAGGGAAAGGGGAAGGTCGACCAACCATGAGTACAGAGAGCGTGGAGTGACAGGTATATGTTCGACCTACCTGGTTGCCACAGCCAAGCTTATTTTGGGGGAAAGTACTGTAATGAATTGCTTTGTCGCTTAGGTCGACTGTAATTATATTTTTGAGTTGTAATATATTTTCCAAACAGTATTTTGGGATCCCAACTATATAAATTTTTATGATTTCAATGAATGTCCAAATTTTTATAATTAATGTCATTAAACGAGTTTTATTTCAATTTAGTCACACTTTTATCCTAAAACATCGATTAGCAAGCTAATGGCACATTTTTAACTCACATAGTAACAACTCTAAGGAAGTAGGGCGTAACATTGTATGCTTGGAGTCCTTGTTTACCTTTCTAGTAACTATGATGATGTATTTGCCTCCAGAGCTTTTATCATCCTCTTTTGTGTGTAAGGGACTTTGATAAGCCCCTCCTTTATGATGAATTCCTTATGTTTTCTTTGGCCTGGTGACAATAGTCTTTTTGGTGCACCTTTGGGTTTTCGACATCCTTTTTATAATCTTTGCGCCCACTTGTTATTTTGTGCAAGAAGCGTCATTCTCGTCATTATGCATAGTACTATTTTTACAAGGGTCTCTTTTAGGACCCATTTTGGCTAGACGGCTTGGTGGCCGCTCTAGGCTTATTGGTGGACGTTCTCCTTGAGGCCTTACCCCTCGTGGAGATATTAGCCTTTATTAGGAGGTTATCCTTGTGAAACCTTTTGACTCCCTTGATATCCATAAGGGTAGCTAATCATCATGAATCCAAGAGATAGTTTGCAAGGACTTTGTTTACTTTTGCCATGTATCCTGCTCCTAAGTGGTTGGCAGGATTTATCTCATTAGGCACTGTTATCCAAAAAATTAGCATTGGTAACGTGGCAAGTGATTCCTGGACACGTGGCTGACACCTGGAAACGTTCTGCTAGAGTATCGACCAGAAGACACGTTAGAAGCAGTGCGAACCAGTCTTACCTGCGACCAGTCTGGTCGATAGCTCCGCATACAAGGCAACATTAATGGGAAGATCTTTGTAGAATCCCGAATTTATCTCACACAATCTCCTGAGTATCCGATTATTCAGGAAAGAATATCTGTAACAATCTTTTGTAATCCCCCTTGAGCCTATAAATAGCAAGAGATAGCTCAAGGGAGGGACTTTTGGCTTTTGAATCATTTGAGACTATAGCAATTCTCCTAGTAATATTGTATTGTTCTTCAGAGATTAGTAAAACTCATTGAACCCTAGTTCTTTGATCACTCATCTGATTTTTATATCAATATTAGTCTAAGTGGACGTAGGTCATTACCAGATCCTGGGGCCGAACCACTATAAAATACTGTGTCTTATTTACTTTTGTCATTACGTTCTTCTCATTACTTTCATTCATATCAAGCATATTCTGACTCCGTGTCAGTTGGCCAAATCGTGGGTCAACATTCTGGTGCTTTCATTGAGAGCTTGATTTATTGTTGTTGAGAAAACTAATGGCGAAAGCTGGACAGGCGGCCGCCGCTGCACCATCAAACCCGCCACCTCCTCCTCCTCCTGCAAGCATGGTAGAGGATGAGCCACAACTGGACTTTGAAGAGGAGGAAATGGATGATGCAACGTTGAAGAGTACCCTGGGCGCGTTGCAGGAAGAACTGGCCAGTCTGAGAGCCAGTCAGGAGACTGCCGCTGAAGTTATGGCGCGGCAGCAACAGGAGATTGAACGGCAGCTTGCGGAATTGAGCGAAAGGCAGGCGGAGGTGGACTGCCGCCAGAGCGAAGCCATGGCAGCCCTCGAGGCAGCCTTGCTATTGGCTAGAAATCAGGCTGCACCTACTTCGCAGCCTGACCAACCTGTGAATGGGCCACCTCAGAGGGGTCCCAATCCTAGCCCACCAATCCAGCCCTCAAGTCCACAAAGGCCCAAGCAGCCTCAGATGCCCCATGACGATGTCCCACTGGACCCTGAGGCACATCCACCATCCCAAGGTGCTCGGGGTAATCCCCCGCAACAGAGGCAGAATAGGGCCGAGCATCAGCCTCGCAGTCCTAGACGTCGTAGGGATGATGGACCGAACCTACCGAACAGAGGTCAGTGCCCTCCTGGTAACAGGAGGGACTCAGAGTTAGGCTCTGCGGTCCAGGGTCCCCCACGGCATGATAATGCACGGGGACACCATGACCAGCGCAGGCCGCCCTCTAACACTCGGGACGTTTCGGCCAGAGACGGGAATAGAGGGAACAGCCGGTCCCACCATAGCCAGTCAAGGTTCAGAGATGGCCACGGATATAATGAGGCCGACTCAGGCAAAGGAAACGCCGGTGGGAGGAACGAAGAAAGAGGTAAAGGTAGGAGCCAGGTACCTCAAGATGACCAGCCCAATAGACGGGACACTGGGGGGCAACCCAGGCAAAGTAATGCCTTCAACCGGCTCGGGGGTAGCGAGCAGCGGAGAAGAGAAGAGGACCTGAGAGATGTACTCAACGACCGTCGTGAGCAACATGGCGAGAATGTCCCTCCGGCAACAGAGGCCACAGCAATTCCTGCCACCGTACAGGCCCAGATAGACACCCTCAACCAGGCAGTGCAACAGCTGGTTGGGGGGAGGACATCTTACATCGCCCATGATAGGAGGAAAGGCACTCCTTTCGTGCAAAGGATAGCTAATGCCGAAACCCCGAGCAAATTCAAGATGCCTATGCTCCCAAACTTTGATGGATATGGGGACCCAGTGTCCCATGTCAACAAGTTTGAAAGTCAGATGGATATTCAGAAAGTGTCCGAAGATGCTCGGTGCAGGATCTTCCCTGCAACACTTTCTGAAGCTGCGCAGGAATGGTTTTTTAAGTTCCCTCCTGCAAGCACAGTTTCTTGGGAAATGTTCGTAAGGGAGTTCTACGGACAGTTCTACGCAGGTCGTGTGCATCCGACCGAAGCGAACCAGTTGGTTGAAATTCGCCAACAAGATGGGGAGTCAGTGAAAGACTACATCCAGTGTTTTATGCGAGCAGCAGCTGGAGCGAAGACGGTCGGGGACGAAGGCAAGATGATGGCCATAACTGCAGGAGTAAAACGTCGTTCTCCCCTCTGGAAGAGTCTCCGAAAGGAAGGGGTGAGAACTACCCAAGAATTTTTGGATCGAGCTGATCGCTATATCAAGCTTGAAGAAGCCATTGCCGACGATGGAAAGCCCTCAGGCAAGGATAAGAAGGCTTCCGAACCCACCAAGGCCGCCAATGGGTCCAAACCTAATGGCAACGGCAAAGGCAACGTGAATGGCAATGGTAATGGCAAGAACGGTGGAAAACAGCCGTATAACGAGCCTTCCACCTCCGACAACAAACGAGCCAAGGGTAATCGTTATGAGCCTCGTTCACTAACTACACTGTCCTCGTTGAGTCTCGGGGAGAGGTTTACCAGGCCACAAGTTCCAGTGTGCCTTACAAGAAACCTGGACCCATTCGAAAGGACATTTCGAAAAGAGACACCACCAAGTTCTATCGTTACCATAATGACTACGGACATGACACTAATGAATGCAACCAGTTAAAAGACGAGATCGAGTTCCTTATTAGACAAGGAAGGACACTTGAGAAGGTAGGTACGGGCCTCGAGAAATTCCCAACGAGAAGCTCTGGGTAGCAACGAGCAGGCGCCCACGCGCCAATGCTCGCCACCCTTACAGCCTGCCCCCGTAGCTGGCATGTTATTAACCATCTGTGGAGGCCCGCACCTCGCGGGAACTAGCGGAAAGGCTAGGGAACGATACGCACGAACCCTGCGCCACGACCAGGACACCGAGATGATGAATGTGGAGGACCGCGCTCCTAAGAAGGCTCGGTCAGAGGGAGGAGAGATAACCTTCTCTGATGACGACGCCCAACACGTCAGGTTCCCACATTCCGATCCGTTGGTCGTGGACATCCAGATGGCCAATATGATGGTGAAGAGGGTACTGGTCGATACAGGAAGTTCAGTGAATATCCTGTATAAATCAACACTGGAACGCATGAAATTTTCCGTGAAGGACTTGGAGCCCTGCAATCAAACGATATACGGCTTCTCTAGAGAAGGACTCGCTCCAGCCGGATTGATCAAACTCCCAGTAACGACGGGTACAGCGCCTGCAACAAGGACATTACTCGCCACTTTTGTAGTGGTTGATTGTCCTTCGGCGTACAACACCGTTATTGGAAGGCCCATACTGGTTGATCTACGGGCCGTCATCTCTATGTGGCACCTAGCCATGAAGTTCCCAACAGACGCGGGGGTAGGACGCGTTTTGGGAAACCAAAGGGAAGCCAGGGAGTGCTACAACGCCTCGATCACAAAGGCAAAAAGTGGAACGCCGAGGAGCACTACCCCAGATAGATTGCAGATGGCAGTTGATACGCAAGCCTAATCCGGTGATGAAGTCACCAAATAGGGCGTTGCCCAAAGTGAGGATGGAGATTTGGATCCTCGCTTTGGGGATTTTGAAGAAAATGTTGGACCCGTTGAGGACCTGGAGGAGGTCCAACTTGACAAAGAAGACCCAACCAGAGTCATAAAGGTTGGGAAAAACTTAGAGCCTACCATGAAGCACGCACTGGTGGAATTCTTGCGAAAAAACTAGGAGGTTTTCGCCTGGTCGCATAAAGACATGGTTGGGATAGATCCTGCAGTAATCAGCCATGTCTTGAATATAGACAAGACCTTTCCACCCGTGCAACAAAAGAGAAGGCTGCTCGATAAAGATAGATCACGAGCCTTAAAAGAAGAAGTCAAAAGGCTAAAGGAGAATGGGTTCATACGGGTGGCATTTTATCCGTCATGGGTCTCCAATCCGGTGCTGGTCCCCAAGCCTAACGGTAAGGGGCGGACCTGTGTGGATTTTATAGACCTCAATAAAGCCTGCCCAAAGGACTGCTTCCTGCTCCCGAGGATCGACTAGCTGGTCGACGCTACTGCAGGACATGATATCCTCTCATTCATGGATGCATATTCAGGCTACAACCAGATTAGCATGCATCCCCCTGATGAGGATCACACCAGCTTTCGGACCGATACGGGCTTGTACTGTTACAAAGTAATGCCCTTCGGACTGAAAAATGCAGGTGCGACTTACCAACGGCTTGTAAACCACATGTTTAAGGAGATAATCGGTGTAAACATGGAGGTATACGTGGACGACATGCTGGTAAAGTTTAGGAAGGCAGAAGGACATGTGAGGGATTTACAAGAGTGCTTTGATGTGTTAAACAAGTACCAGATGAAGTTGAATCTCCTCAAGTGTTCCTTTGGAGTCGGATCAGGGAAGTTTTTGGGGTTTATCGTAAATTCAAGAGGAATCGAGGCCAACCCCGACAAGATAAAATCCCTGATCGACATGAAGTCGCCAGAAAGGATCGAAGATGTACAAAGTTTAACCGGGAGGATCGCAGCCCTAAGTAGATTCATTTCGAAATCAACAGACAAGTGTGTCCCATTCTTCAATCTACTTAGGGGGAATAAGAGGTTTGAATGGACAGAAGACTGCGAGCAAGCATTCCAGGCGTTGAAAGCTCATATGGCACAACCTCCCATCTTGTCGAAGCCGATCGAAGGAGAAACCTTGTTTATTTATCTGGCGACTACCGAAGTTACTGCTAGCGCGGTACTTTTACGGGAGGAAGAAGGTGTACAGAAAGCAATCTACTATGTCAGCAAGAGGCTGATCGGTGCAGAATTAAGATATCCGCCAATCGAAAGGTTAGCATATTGCCTAATTCTAGCCTCTAGAAAGTTACGTCCTTACTTCCAAGCCCATCCTATCACAATTCTAACTGACCAGCCCCTTCGGGAAGTCCTCCAAAAACCTGAGGCGGCTGGGCGATTGTTAAAATGGGCAGCGAACTAGGGCAGTTCGACATAACTTATTCACCGCGAGCAGCAGTCAAGGGACAAGTCTTGGCCGACCTTATTGCAGAGTTCACCGAACTCCTGGACAATGAGCAGTGCGAACTGCCTGAAGCACCCGTGCCTCAAGACAAAACTCCTTCGTGGAAGCTATTCATGGATGGTTCATCCAACGAATCCCACGCTGGAGTGGGAGTGATATTGATAACGCTGGAAGGGCATCGATTTCACTGCGCCATCAGGTTCGACTTCACCGCATCAAATAATGAAGCGAAATATGAAGCACTCCTCGCTGGATTGAGAATGGCAAAGGATATGAGCATAAAGACGCTTGATATCTACAGTGATTCACAGCTGGTGGTGAATCAGGTCCTGGGAGAATACCAAGCGCGAGGCTTGAAAATGGTGGCCTACTTAAATAAAACAAAGGACCTGCTAGCCCAGTTCACGAAGTACACCCTCCAGCAAATCCCGCGGGATCAGAATTCAAACGCAGACACCTTAGCCAAACTCGCAAGCGCGAAGGATGCTGACACTTTGAACATTGTGCCAGTAGAAAGACTGAGTAAGCCGAGCATACAAGCAGCTGAGTCTAGTATGGAGATTCGAATGGATGATACATGGATGGCGCCTTACTTGGAGTATCTGACAAATGGTTCGTTGCCAACAGATAGAAACAAAGCCAGAACTCTACAAAGACGAGCTGCTAGATACATACTGGTCGATGGAGTTATGTACCGAAGAGGATATTCGATGCCACTACTCAGGTGCGTTACACCAGAAAAAGCTAAGGAACTCATGAAAGAGGTGCATGAAGGCTTCTGCGGGGATCACGCTGGGGGACAAAGTTTGGAAAAAACGATTCTAAGGCAGGGCTACTTCTGCCAACGATGAACGAGGATTCGATGGAGTTTGTACGAAAATGTGATAAATGTCAAAGGTACTCTAAGATTCCACGAGCAGCTCCAAACGAATTGAAACAAATGCAGAGTCCATGGCCTTTTGCAGTATGGGGGATAGATTTGATTGGATCCCTACCTACAGGGAAAGGCGGAGTAAAATACGTAGTTGTGGCAGTTGATTACTTCACCAAATGGGCTGAAGCTGAACCACTCGCAACCATCACGACCAAGAAAGTTCTCGACTTTGTCATCAAAAACATTGTCTGTCGGTATGGTTTGCCCAGAAAAATAGTTTCAGACAATGGGACCCAGTTTGACAGTGACTTATTCACCGATTTCTGCGAAAGGCATGGAGTTATTAAAAGCTTTTCTTCAGTCGCACACCCCCAGGCGAATGGGCAAGTCGAAGCCGTGAACAAAACTCTTAAAGACACCCTGAAGAAAAGACTTGAGGAAGCTAAAGGAGCATGGCCAGAGCAGTTGCCTGAAGTCCTCTGGTTTTATAGAACATCTCACCGAACAGCGACATGACATACTCCATTTTCCTTAGCCTATGGGTATGAGGCTATGTTGCCTGTTGAGTTAGATCCCCCCCTCACATCGGCGTTTGACTTACGACCAGGATCAGAACAGCCAGCTAATGATGGAGTCCCTAGACTCAATCGACGAGATACGAGAGAAATCTCAACTCCGAGTTGCTGCATACCAACAAAAAGTCTCCCGGTACTTTAACTCCAAAGTTAAAGAAAGAAAATTCAACGTCGGTGACTTGGTGTTACGACGAGTTTTCTTAAATACCCGCGACCCTACTGCTGGAGTACTCGGACCCAATTGGGAAGGACCTTACCAGATTGAAGAAGTCCTTCATCCAGGCACCTACAAACTTGCACGCTTAAACGGAGATCTCGTTCCACGCTATTGGAATGGAGAACACCTGCGCAAGTATTATCAGTAAACAATCCTTTTTAAAGGACTGGCTTGTATTAAATTTCAATTTTTACAAGTTTTGCAAAGAGGGTTAGCCACGTTGCATGGCTAACTGCTCGTATATGTAAGGTTCTATTATAGAATCACTCGTAAAGACATGTTTAGTCCATTTTTAATACGAGATTATAAGGGACTGTGCGCAGCCAGTCATTCTTGCCAACCATTGTGAATTTACATTTACAAGTATTTGTTCATTACGTGTGTTGTTTTGCCGTATTACAAGTATCATTTTTCACACGAACAAGAATGTTCGAATAGGCCATGGTCAGGGCAAGTGACCAAGGACCTAAAGCTCCTAGATCACTTGGGGGGCATATAAGGCACATCGATAGCAAAGCATACTCGCAAGGTATGTAAACACATGAACAAAATGAGTGAAAGCATGCTACAGTACTTAAAGTATTTTTCAAAATTTGTGTTTTGTTAAATCATGCCAAAGTACTATGCTAAGTTCGGTCATACGGACAAATGTTATAATAAATAAAGATATTATAGCATCAAGATTTAAGCTTTTACACCGCAAGCATTGCTGCTTGGATGTAACTGTTCGAGTAAAAGAAAAAAGATTTACTGCCCGTGCAGCAAAGTTTAAAACGAAAATATTGTCTTTACATCACGACCCGTGGGTCGTGTAGCCAAAAAGAAAGAAAAAATAAGGGAAAAGTTTAAGAGGCACTTGGGGCTGGAGGGTCCTGAGCAGCATCCTGGTTGGTCGCATCCTCAACAACTTCTTCTTCTTCTACAGCAACAATGCTTGGAGAGGCGGGGATCCTCACTCTTGCCTCCTCTTCGGCCAGTTGGGCAGTGCAGCGAGCCAACTAGGCAGTCCTGACATCTTCAGAAAGATAGCTGAAGTTGGCACCCTGATTATGTTTCCAGAAATTGTAGAAACATTGGAGCGTCGTCCTCTTGTACCTCTCCAGATTTTTGGAATTGTCGAGTTCCAACTGCACGACTTTGCCTTCGAGAGTAGCAATGGCCTCATCCTTGGGCTTGAGCATCTCTTCCAGCCTTTTGATTTCGCGAAGATGGGTTACGCTGGAATCTCGATACTGCTGCCGCGACTTTATTGCAGCTTCCTTTGCAACTTCAGCCTCTGACAGCTTAGTCACCGCATCATCCTTCTCTCGAACCATTGCCTCCAACTCCGTGGCATGCCTAGCCTCTGCAGCCGAAAGCTCCTCAGCCGCCTTCACCTGATGCCTCTCAGTGGCCATTGCCTTAGCCTGCTCGATGGAAGCCTGGGCACGGGTACGAGCAGTGATAGCAGACAGCAAGGTCTGTGGATAAAGGAAAAAGTTAGAGCCTGCCGTGAAGAATAAAAGACTAAGGCTTAAGAAATGAAGAAGTACTCACACTGGAGATTTCGTTCAGGGTCCTGTTCAGAATCTGGTCGACCCCCATGCTTTCAGCCTCGACCGTTGCATCCTTGACATGGTCACTTTTGCCGATGCGTTGAAGGCGATCCTTGGCTGATCGAAGGGCACGGCTTATGAGTTTGGCCCCGAGAGCTTCTTCACGAGTAATTTCCTCTTTGGCGGGCGCAGCCGGAGGATTTGGTGGGGCAAGAGGGGTCTGCTTCTCAGTAGGAGCTGGTGGATGGGCAGAAGTATGCCCAGTTGGCACGTCCTTGGGAAGGTCTTCTATTCGACCCTTCTTGGCTGGAGGACCTCGGCTGGATTCACCAGTTCTCCTCTTGGACCTCCGGTGGAGTTGAGGAACTTCCTCCTCCTCCTCAGCCTGATACATGTCAAAGATGTTGGGAGTGGCCATGTCTGCATACAAGTAAACACAGGAAAATGATAAGATAAGAGGCAGATGAAAATCCATTATACAACAGAAAAGAGGTAACAAAGTGAATACCCGAGCTACAACTACTGGTCGTTACACTATTGACTCTATTAGTCATATACTCATTATCTAGCATGAAGAAGTCTGGCCCTAGTTTTGGAGCATATGTAAAGTTACCTTCCCCGTCAAACAAATGACAGGGAATTGGCAAACCATTTAAAAGCGAAATAACTTTACCGTTATCATCAGAGGATTCTCCCAAGTCCACAATAGGCTCTTTGGCCTTTTGTTTCCCCTTGCCTTGGGGAGCAGAAGGTCTTTCTGCGGAAGGATTGCCCGTGGGTTCCCTGATTGTAACCCCCGTTGGCCTCCTCCTCCGAGGAGACACAGGGGGTTGCTGCTCGGGAACCCCATCGGCAGTGGTTTCGTCCACCACGGACCCTCTAGTTTCATGGCGAGGAGCTAGGAGGCCAGACAACCTCAAGTTTTCTTCAGTCAGCAGGGTCTTGACGCTTTTTGCTGCGTCGGACATCCTGGCCAAAGTATTGGACCTCAACACCATGTCTGGTGTTGGAGTCAGATGTAACTAGGGGCCTGAAAAACAGATTATAGTTTAAGAAAAATGAAAGGGAACACGTCGACGAAAAGTATCGATCAGTTGAAGACAAGCACTTACCTCCTCGAGTGAAGGCCAGGTTGTTGCTGGTTATGTCCGGGGTAAGGAAGTACTCCTTACTGTACTGCCCCACATTCGAGATATGCGTAGTGTCACTCAGGAATGTTCGATTGGTTTCCTGGTGACAAAAATGGAAGAAACCCGTTCCGTGTTGTTGCGGGTTAGACTTAAGGTCAAAAAGATAGTTGACCTCATGGGGCGAAGGTTCTGGACATTTCTTAAGTTTATACAGGATATAGAGTGCGGCCAGCATTTTATATCCGTTTGGAGTTATTTGGAAGGGGGCGACACCGAAATAATTGGCCACCCCCTCAAAAAAGGGATGAAGAGGGAGATAAGCTCCCGCCTCAATGTGATACCGGAACCAGGCGCTGTTTGCACCTCCGGGGAGGTTAGCCCTCTGGTCTGCGGTAGGACGTATAATGGAAACCCCTGTGAGAGGGAATTTCCTGAAGCAGTTAGCAACCATCCGAAGGGTCACTGAACTGGCCGGGGAAGTATACCACTCAATATCAGGCAGATTCTGATGGCGAGGGCGGGCCCTAGTTTGGATAGTAGGGTCAGGAACAAGATTTTCTCGACCACTGGTCGAGGGAGCCCTAGCCTGCGAATCAGGTTGGGCAGGAGAATTTGGGCTATTTTCGGACTCAGGTCTTTTCTTGCTTGAAGACTTGGAACGGGCCATTGGAGGAGAAGGATGGGGTCTGGAAGAGGATCGCGAAAAAGGGATCTCGTGGACACGGTCAGCCGGTTGTTCTTCTCCCTCGAGCAGTTGGGCGAGAAGGTCGTCGTCAATGGGCCTTTCACCTCCCCACAAATCTGGCATTAAAGTCTGCATACAGAAGAATGGGGAGGTGAGGATAGAAAACTTTTAAAAGCTTTTTAGAATAATGCTGGTCGAGTATAAAAGTCAAGCTTTTATACAACAACATTCTAACAAAAAGCTAAATTTTTCTACACGAACAGTTTGAAAAACGGATCAAAGGGTGAAAGTAAAAAGTTTTTTGAAAAAGCTTTTTCAACTCCCCTTAGGACGGGAAAAACTTTTTTTTCAACTAGCTTAAAGATCGAATTTTTACTTCGATTTTACGTCCTAAAAAGCATGATCCTGGATTTTAAACTAACTCGTAACTCTATTTTGCCTACAAAATATTCTGTCTACAAGCGTCTCAAACCAGAAACAGATAAACTCAAACAGTACACATTCAGAAGCATGCACCACGAAAAATTAGAAGCATGGGAATTCGAAAACTTACCAAGAAAAGTAGTCGTGGAGATGGAAGAAGGGTCTTCGGAGATCAAGGAGCTCTCGGACGGGGTCCTGAAAGTACAGAGGGAACGGTCTTCGGGAACGATAAGAGCTTTGGATTTTAGGTTTTCTGGTGAAGACGATGGCGTGCGTAAAAAGAAAATAAAGACTTCGAATGTCTTATATAAGTTTTTCTGTGGCATTAAAAAGATATAATCATCAGTTTCCCTTTTTTCAAAGTATAGGGAAGCGGGATGGCTGTCAAAATCTTTTCTGGGGAACCGAAAGGACATGATTAGACAGAAGTGGGTTACTTTTTTCAAGAACACACGAAGGGTTCTGACACGTCAGACGGGGTTACCGAAGAGTCGTTCGTTCAAAAGTTTATTTACTGCTTGTGGTAAATAAACTTGGGGGGCAAATGTTATCCAAAAAATTAGCATTGGTGACGTGGCAAGTGATTCCTGGACACGTGGCTGACACCTGGAAACGTTCTGCTAGAGTATCGACCAGAAGACACGTTAGAAGCAGTGCGAACCAGTCTTACCTGCGACCAGTCTGGTCGATAGCTCCGCATACAAGGCAACATTAATGGGAAGATCTTTGTAGAATCTCGAATTTATCTCACACAATCTCCTGAGTATCCGATTATTCAGGAAAGAATATCTGTAACAATCTTTTGTAATCCCCCTTGAGCCTATAAATAGCAAGAGATAACTCAAGGGAGGGACTTTTGGCTTTTGAATCATTTGAGGCTATAGCAATTCTCCTAGTAATATTGTATTGTTCTTCAGAGATTAGTGAAACTCATTGAACCCTAGTTCTTTGATCACTCATCTAATTTTTATATCAATATCAGTCTAAGTGGACGTAGGTCATTACCAGATCCTGGGGCCGAACCACTATAAAATACTGTGTCTTATTTACTTTTGTCATTACGTTCTTCTCATTACTTTCATTCATATCAAGCATATTCTGACTCCGTGTCAGTTGGCCAAATCGTGGGTCAACAGGCACTTTGATCATTTTGCTCTTTTATGTGTGTTTAACAATTTCAATTGGCAATGGGTGCACAAGAGTTAGATATGTGCTTGAATGAAGAAGATATATAATATGCAAGATAGAAAACATATTCATTGATAATGAGTAGAGTACAAGAACACTTATGACAATATTACATCTACTACATTATGAGGGCAACTGGGAGACCTCTTTGATTCAATGCATGACTTGTACTTAATTACTTACCGCTATGTTGGAAGGTCAACGAAGGTGACCTCTTTGATGCACTACTAAAAACAGGATAGTCTTACAAGAGGAACTCCATGAGATATTCAACATTTTAAGCACGGGTGCCAAGGAGGGCTCAAACGTGTGAAGGGTTAGGCATCACACAAGAGGGGGTTGAGGGGTCTTTAGTGCATGAGCGGCCTCTCGCTGTGCGAGGGGGTCATCCTCATGTAAAGAACTCCATAGTTGGCATCCTCATGTGGCCAACTCTTTCTTGTGGTCTCTTTAGCATATCGATCTCTACCTTTTCTCGAGTCTCCTGTTGGAAATTGTGCCCTGAAAGCATATGTAGTAGACATTGTTTTATGAAATAAATAAATGAATTGAATTTGTTTATGCATATATTTTATGGACTATATTATTCTGTGATAATATTATATAAATATCAAAAAAATTCTTAACGTATTGGTACGGGAGGATTGTGTTTGAGATAAATGAACTTGAATAGTTCGCAATAAAATAAAGTTATGGAATCTTTAGATTAATTACTGCAAGTACAGTCCACTAGTATTATGAATACATGTGATCTAGATCTGGATCACTAGTGTGGTAGGATACTTTAGTGGAGGTGCTTTATATATTAGAGAATATATAGAACTGGACTAGATATGTTTATTAATACTTAGTTAAATATCGTTTCAAAGTATTAATTAAATATATCAACTGATGATCATATACAAATAGATCTTAATCCTGAAGTTGCTATGAACTCCTGTTTATGTTATATGAGTTCTTTGATTCACTTGTTAGGGTCTGTCAGAATGATCAAGCTAGAAACTTTTGTTTAGGGAACTCATTAATGTAGATGGCTGGGGACATAGTATATAGATATGGAATCTATGCCTTCTCGCAAGAGATTGAATGATGGTTCTCTTAAGAGTTGACTTTTGGGACTGAAAGGTTATTGAGCTCAAATTCATAATTTAGTTATGAATTAACCTTCACTAGTAAAGTCAATGGTACTTAAGGAAACAAGAGACAATTAAAAGGGTAAAACAGTAATTTTATTCCCGATTAATTATGAACCATTATTAGAGGGTCAATTTGTATGCAATGATTATATCAATGGACGCTTTATAATTATATAGTACTCATTAAATGAAATGTCTATAATTACAAGAGTGCAGTCTCATATTTATAGTGGAATAATCATGAGATTAATAAATTAAGATTATTTAATTAAAGAGTTTAATAAATAATCTCAAATTTATTGGAGCTTGGAATTATAGGTCTATAGGTCCCCATAGCGGTTCTATCAACACCATTCGAGGTAAGAGTTGATATGAAGGGAAAAATAGTTTAAAGACATATTTAAGAAGAAATTTGTTCTCCAGGCCAAATATGCAATTATATGATAATAGTAATTAATTAATTAATTACAAATTAGTTGTAGTTAACAAAATTAATTAATATTTAATTATTATATAATTTTCGAAATTATATTAAATAATTAAATTAATTTTTGAAATTTAATTAAATAATTAATTAATTATAATTTTTGAAATTAAAATAAATTAAATATTTATTTTTGAAAATATTAGATTTAATTAATTGGTAGAATTAATTAAATATCTTTATTTGAGTGGGAGATAATAATCTGATAAGTTCAAATTGGATTTGAATTTCAAAGATTAATATTTATTCAAATAATTAATTATATTTGATAATTAGTTAAAAATGTATTTAATTTAAATTTGTTAGATCTCTTCTCACAAAGAAGTTTGAATAAATAATTAAATAAAAATTGAAAAAACCAACATCCCTAAAAATAGGGATGCTATGCGTGCACACACAATCCATGGACTGTGTGTGGCGTGTAGGGCTATTTTTCAGGGATATGATTTTCATTTTTATTTATTTAATTAATTAATTAATTAATAATTCAAAAAATTAGTTTTTTGGATTTTTTTTTCATTAATAAAATAAATAATTAATTAAAAAGTAAATTGTAAGTTGGTTACAGATTTATTTTTTAAATTTGAATATTTTCTTTTAAGTATGACTAATCAGAAAATATTCAGATATCTGAGACAACTCAGAAGATTTGCTCTGTGAAAAATAGAACGATAGTTTTCTCTCCCTGAAAAATAAAGAGCCAATTCTCAGGCCTATTCTCTTGATCTCATGTGTTGAGTACATCAAGTAGAATCACAAAATAAACTATCCTTCATTCTCTAAGTGCCCACACACTTCTTGAGATGTAGAGAACGCTTTGGAAGATCTTGGTGTGAGTACGTGGGAGTAGCCTGGATAGGAAGATCGTTCTTATTACGAAAAGATAGCAAGGGCACTTGATAGGCTTCAAGAGGTATGATTTCTATTCTTAACTTGCTTATGATTAATGTATGTATATTAATGGATCGGCATATTTAAACGTAGTTTAAATATGTTACAAAAATTTTGTTGTACACTGGGCCAACCCTACCACCATTCCGCTACGTATTAGGAAACTTGTTCCTAACATCTCCGCCATATCCTGACCCTTCAAATATTGTTTTGACCTCCCCTTGGACTTCTGGGGCTTGCTTAGGGGCGCGAGGTGAAGTTGGTTAATCATCTAGTCTCTGATTATTTCTCCTCACATACCTACCAAGATGCCCCCTGCGAATGAGCTCTTCAATCTCAATCTTTAGATGGGTACACTCCGCGGTGGTATGGCCTATGTCTTTGTGGTATTGACAATATTTGATTGGGTCCCTCTTTGACCTATCATGCCTCATGGGTGGTGGCTTCTTCAATGGGACTTGATTCTCATTGGTGATGAATATATGTTCCCTTGAGTTCATCAATTCTATGTAGAATGTATATGTGGAAGGTCGGGGCTTGTTCCCATGTCTGCTCTTCTTTGGGCGGTCATCTCTTGGGTTGTCATGTATCCTTTTCTTCACGTCATCGGAGGTGTCTTGAGGTAAAGAGTTTGGTGAGGGTCCCATCCTTCCAACCTTGAGGTTCTCATGCCCATCTTCGACTCTGATGTATATCTGCAATCTCTCATAAAAATCATCCAAGTCTGCAACTTTTCTCTTGAGCATGTTATCCCAAAGTTTACTTCCGGGACACACTCCTACTGTGATGACCATTTTGAGTTCACCCCTTGACAAGCTCCCTACCTTTGCTGTCTCCATATTGAACCGATGGATGCAACTTTTCAAACTCTCATTCTCGCCCTGTTTCACATTGGCAAGGCTCATACCCGCATAGTGTAGTCATAGACAACGTGATGCTGTTGAAGGAACTCATCAGAAATTTGTTGCCATGACCTGATGGTTCCCAGCCTTGGCCTCTTGAACCTTTTGTATGCAACTCCCCATAGTGTTACGACAAAACAATGACATCTTGCTCTACTATTGACCCCCTTTAACTATATAATGTTGTTGTAGGCGTTGAAGTGATACTTAGGGTCCGTAGTGCCCTCATATAGAGTCATGTGAGGCTCCTTGAAGTTGGTAGAGAGTTGTTCAACCTGGATTTCCCTTGTGAAGGGCGACTTACAATCAAACTCATCGTCACCTCTGTGCCCCCTAGATGCAGAGACTATCTTCCCCCAAAGACTTTGGATTTCGGTGTCCAGTCCCTTCTCCTTTTGTTCAAGGAGTCTTGTAGGTTCTCAGGGCGAACCCTTGCTTGGGCTGTGTCCCTCGGGGGATCCACATGAGGTGTGGCTCTTACCTCGGTCCCTCTTTGGTTAAGTTTTCCCCTTAAGTCAGATGGAGCTCTTTTGGAGGTGGTCTTGGGTTCGCACCTCCCATTGGCGGGGTTTTCTCCAAGTTGCACTGTTGGCATGTAATCTTCCTTGCGTCTTGTGCAAGGGGTATCACTAGTGGAGAGTTGAGTTTCACCATCAACCACGGGTATGGATGTTTCTCCTCATACATGTTCCCTCCCTTTATGCTTAGGGAGGTGAGCATCAGTCTTTCCGTGTAACAGGCTGTTGAGTACCTCTTGCATGTTCTCCATGGTAGTCTCCAACCTCTAGCTCTTTAAGTGTAAATCACATATTTCATCTTCATAGTGACGAGTTTGGGAGCTTGAACTCATTGAGTGTACTCATGGGCTCTTACCGGGTCTCTGTTTGGAGTGACTCGGGTCTTGATGGTTTGGACTTGGGGACACCGGTGACCGTGGTGGAAGGTGAGTTGCATAACCCTTCGTTGGAGTGGTGGCATGTACCATAGGGTCCGACATAGGATGAATGGTCAGGGATGACACTTCTTTCTCTTTGGGAGCACCTTTATTTGTCGGCGGAGGAGGATCTCTCACAGATTCCCTTAACTGGATTTCATTTAGGTGAATCTCCACTTCTTGATAGTCTTGTAGGCATTGTAAATGCCTTGGCATGTTTCCTTACTAGAGTCAATGGAAGAATAGTAGTTTGATACTTGTTCTTCCCACAGACAATGCCAAACTATTGATGGTGAGAACTCATCAATGATATAAGGTCAGAACTCAAAGCTTGCCATGAAAATAATGTAGATAGAACTGAGGAAAAACTTGAAGAAGAAAAGTGTAGAATATTAACAATAACTAAAAACTCGTATATTGCTTAACTGCCTCTGTATACAAAGAATTTTCCAACCCTTTAGCTGGAAGGGTGAAGATCTATTTATAGTGGAGCTATAATGGCTCCTGATACATTATGATCCCAGGGGACAAGATTGTACACAGGTACATTGTCAAGGTAGTGGCACATGTCGTAGTGGAGTAGAAGGTTATGGTGTCAGCCATGGTACATGGTCAGAGGTATGTAGGTAGTGCCTCCACTCTTTGTACAAATTCATACCACCACTACTTGTCTGATATAGATGTCACAGTCATGCCTCTATCCTCCTCATGGCTGTACATGCCGTACCCGTACTTGTACATGAACATGTACACGTACACGTACCTTGTACCTGATGGTTATTCTCACATTTCCAAGACATGTATTTACTCCAAGCTCTTCCATATTCTGCTAAGTGTAGGAAATCTTGTGAGTTATTATAAATGATATACTTAGTCATCCTCATCACTCTTGGCTTGACACCAAATAATTGTTGGGTCTCTTTCAGTGTTCCTTGTACGCCCATTCATGAGGTTTTCGACTTTATACGTCGAGAGAAGTTGAAGAGTGGGGGTTCCTCGCTGGTGGCACCTACTTTAGGAAGGGAAGTAAGGCCTCTTCAACGAGGCATGGGGTGCTTAGGCGCGCATGGGAGGCCAAGCATGGGCGTCGCATAGCGAGGGCGATATCAAGGGGCACCCTTATTCGGGCGCTTAGGCGCACTCTTACTTAGGTACTTAGGCGCACGGGACGCCAAGCAAAGGGCCTCGCATAGCGAGGGTGGTCTCTCGAGGTACCCTTATTCGGGTTATTAGGCGCGCGCAGGAGGCCAAGAAATGGCCTCGCATAGTGAGGGTGGCCTCTCGGGGAGCAACCTTTGATGAAAGGACTCAAGTTAGCCTGATACTTGAATGACTCACACCAACTTTTTCCACATTTACTACCAACTATGATATGAACAAGTTGGAGTATAATATGACTCGGCTTATAAATGAGTTGCAGACTTTTGAATCACTCAATAAGAGTAATTCAAAAGTAGAAGAAGCAAATTTTGCTGATTCTAAACCTTCCTCTTCAAAAGGGAAAAATAAGAAGAGAAAGAGATCCAATGAAATGTATAATGACAAATAGGAAAAGAAGCCTAAAAATTAAACTAAAGGCAAGGAGAACAAAGAGAATAGGATAACAATGCTTCCAAGAAAAAGAAACCCAAAGGGACATGCTTTCATTGTGGAGTTGAGGGTCCTTAGAAGAGAAACTACCCTAAGTATCTCTCAGACCTAAGAGAGAAGAAGAAAGGTAAATATGATTTACTTGTTTTAGAAGCCTGCTTAGTTGTGGAAGATGATACATCATCCTTGATTGTTGATTCTGGTGCCACTAACTGTGTTTGCTTTTCTTTACAGATTCTTAGTTCTTCGAGGGAGCTTGCTGATAAGGAGGTGACTATGAAGGTTGGTAGTGATCAGGCCGTCTATGCCAAAGCAGTTGGAACAACCCGTTTAGAATTTGATAAAAATAAATTTCTTGTTGTGAACAATGTTTATTTTATTCCTGGATTTACTAGAAACTTAATTTCTGTTTCTATGTTGCATGAACAAAGTTTTGATATTTCTTTCAATAATAATTCGATTTTTCTCTCAAGATCTGGTATTCAAACCTGTCATGCAAAATTTGATGATGGGGTGTATAAAGTAAGGCAAAAGAGCAATATGTATACAACTTTAAAATGTTAAAAGTTGCAAACCTAAGGTCTATTAAACGTCAAAAGACTGATTCTGATAGTGAAACATATCTATGGAATTTAAGGTTGGGGCATATTGGATTTGATAGAATTAATAGACTAGCAAAGGAGGGACCTTTAAGAAAATTAATTATTGGTTCTCTTCCAGTCTGTGAATTCTATCTGGAAGGCAAGATGACCAAAAGACCTTTCTCTGCAAAAGGTTCAAGAGCCATAGAACCACTCCAACTCATACACACTGATGTGTGTGGACCCCTTAATATGCAAGCGAGAGGAGGGTTTGAATATTTTGTCACCCTTCATTGACGATTATCCAAGATATGGTTACCTATATTTGATGCAAAAGAAATCTAAAACTTTTGGAAACTTTAAAGAATTCCAAGTTGAAGTTGAAAAGCAATTAGGCAAATCATTGAAAGTTCATTGATCTGATCGATAAGGAGAGTACTTAGATTATGAATTCAATGACCACTTGCGTGAGCATGGAATTCAATCCCAACTCATTGCACCTAGAATGCCACAACAAAATGGTGTTTCAGAAAGAAGGAACAAAACATTATTGGACATGGTTTGATCAATGATGAGCTATTCATCATTGCTAATGTCATTTTAGAGTTATGCCATACAATGTGCAATGTAAATATTGAATGTTGTTCCATCCAAGTCTATCAAGAAGACACTGTTATAATTATGGAATGGCACTAAACCTAGTTTCGATCATTTTCATATTTGAGGGTGTCTAGCACACGTGTTGAAAGGAAAGACAGTAAGAACCTTGCACTGAACTGTGAATGTTTGTGGGATATTCCAAAGAGACCAGAGGTGGTATATTTTATAGTCATTAAGAAAATAAAACATTTGTATCGACAAATGCTACTTTCTTTAATATGACTATATTAACAACCACAAGCCTTGTAATAAGATTGTATTGGAGGAGTTGGTCTCAAATCAAGTATACAGATCACCAACTGTTCGCAATGAACAACGACAAGAGGAAACCACAAGTTCTAGTCAGAACAATAGAGAGCTTTGTCGTAGTGGGAGGGTTGTGAGGCATCCAATTCGCTATGAACATGAAGTTCAAATGCTTGTGTTAGACACAAACAAAGATGACCCATTGACATATAGAGATGCAATGAAAGATTTTGACAAAGAAAAATGGCAAGATGCCATGAACCTGGAAATGGAATCGATGTATTCCAATTCTATCTGGACTCTTAAAGATCTTCCTGAAAATGTTAAACCTATTGGTTGCAAATGGATATTCAAGAAGAAAAGAGGAGCATATGGGAAAGTGGAAACTTTCAAAGCTAGGCTTGTAGCCAAGGGAAATACTCAGCGAGAAGGGGTTGATTATGAAGAAACTTTTTCTCCTATGGCAATGCTTAAATCCATTCACATACTCTTGTCCATAGCTGCTTGTGTAATGTCCAATATTACCTAATAAGGCTTAGGGCCTTGATTAGGGGGCTAGGATGACAAATTATGGAGAATTATATGGGATATGTGTTTATATGATATATATGTGTATCATTATATGATTGCGTGAGTTATATTATAATATGACTAGATATGCATTTTTAGGTGTATTAAATATGCATGCGGGCCCGTTTCTTGATAGAAGGGCGATTTTCGTAATTTGGCTCGTTGCAGGTATATTTGGAATATATGTGCCTATGTGATACATGTGTGATACCAAATTATTATGTGGATATACTTAGGTTACTCGGCACGAGGCGATCCTAGGGAGCAAGTTAGCGGGAAAGTCAAAACGAGACCTAATACCCGACTTGGTGTGAGTTAAGGGGTATTTTGGGTATTTAGTGTATTACCAGGATATCAGGAAACGGGGATAAATATTCAATGATATATTCAGAGTTAATGAGATTAGGAGTGAATTTAAGGGATTTTGACAATTTTACCCTCAGGGACATTTTTAGTACCCCGAGCCTCGGGATTTGCTTAAGGTTACTTGAACCCTAAGTAAACCACACAAAACAAATGAAACACTCTCAGCTTTCTCTCTCTCCCTCATGTCCCTTGAGGGGTTTTCTTGAATTTTAAGAAGGAAGAGGCTGGAAACTTGAGACTCGAAGCTAGCTTAGGGTCGGGATTGCTTGGGGAAAAGCTTAGCATCGATTGGGGCAATAGAGGTAATGATTTCTAGCCCTAAATCTCAGTGATTTCCATGGTTTTAGTTGAGTTTTAGATTTTTAGAAACTTAGTTATGAATTTAGAGATTTGGTTGGCTAAGTTAGGCTTAGGTTTTGTGGGTATTGAGGTGCTAAGTTGATTAGGAAATTTGTTTTTGGGATTTAGCTATGTTTGGATATGTTTTTGGTAAGATTTGGCTTGAAGAAAATGAGGAAAATTTCAGGTTTTCCTGGCGAGTTGCGACCCTGCTCTTGGGGCGCCGCAACTCTCATGAACATAGGGAGAAGGAGGTGCCGAACCTACATTTGAGTCGCGACGCTAGTAAGGGCACGCTGCGGTGTGTGTGGTCCAGAGGAGAGCCCTTGGGCTCTCTGACTTGAGGTGGGCCATGACTCTTTTGCCTTGGGTCGTGGTACTTGAAGGGCTTTTGAGCCCCAGGAAGGTTTTGAGTGCAAGAACTCAAACCTAAGGGCTCAGGATCGATTCTACTACCCGGTTTAGTAGAATTCAACGTCCCGAAGGCTAGGACTCAGTCCAGAAGCCTTTATTCGCTCGTGATTGATGGGAATTCATATTGTGGTTGTGACTAGGTTACCACTAGGGGCTTGGAACTGAGATCATGCTCGAGGTTGTTCTTGCTATGTGTTGCACTTGGACTTGAGGTAAGAAAACTGTCTGTGCACGTAGAGCAGGGAATGGCCCAATTATCTATGCTTGTATTGTGCATAGTATTATGTGTAAATGTTTGTAACCATTATGTCATATTCGTGTTTGTGACTGAGCGGCAAGGGTCGAAATTGGCAAGGGGCTGGGGTTGGCAAGGGACGGGATCGACAATAAGCATGCTGAATGCAGGCCGCCATGGCATGGTCAACTAAGGGTGCTGTACTCACCTGCTCGGTTAGGACCGTGAACTTGGTGCCTGGTTACGCACCTTGACCGACTTAGGCTGTTGTTGTGAATTTTAATGGGAAGCATGTGAATTTTATGTTGTGTTTGATTAAGTTATTCATTTATTGAAATGAATTATTATATGCTATGTTGGTGAAGTTTCCTTGCTAGGCCTCGGCTCACAGGTGCTCAATGATGCATGTAAGGGCAAGGATAAAGTTGGACCAGCCATTAGTTGGAGAGCTTCGGCAGCAACGTTTACATATGCAGCTGCTCGACCACCACGATCGAGGGTTTCTAAGAGGAACTAGGGTCAAACACTGTTTTGTTGCTTAGGTCGGCTGGTTGTAACTTTTGAATTGTAATAAAACCTTTTAAACAACTATTTACATTATTTTGGGATCCCATGTATGAACATAAATACTTTTAATGAAAAGTCAACAATTCCTTTTGACAAAAACTTAAACCCCAATCCTTGTCATTAACCTTAGTTACACGTTTATGACCAAGAGACTTGATTAGCAAGTATGAAACTATGTAAAGCACACAGTGTAACGGTCTTGGAATAGGAGGACGTTACAACTTGCATGGATTATGAGATATGACAAATGGACGTTAAGACAACATATTTGACTGACTATCTTGATGATGCCATTTATATGTCTCAACTATAAGGGTTCAAAATAAAAGGTCAAGAGCAAAAGATTTGCAAGCTTCTTAGATCCATTTATGGACTTAAACAAGCTTCTAGATCTTAGAATCTGAGATTTGATGACACAATCAAAATGTATGGTTTTGAACAAAATTTTGACGAGCCTTGTGTCTATAAACAAATCAAAGATGACATTGTGTTATTCCTGGTTCTTTATGTTGATGATATTCTACTGATTGGAAATGGCTTTGGAACATTGACAAAAGTAAAGAATGGCTAGCTAAGCAATTCCAAATGAAAGATTTGGGAGATGCAAACTACTTTCTGGGCATTCAGATCCTTCGGGATCGACAGAACAAAGTTTTGGATCTGTCTCAAGCTACTTATATTGATAAGGTACTAGAGTGATTCGGTATGCGAAATTCCAAGAAGGGTGATATGCCAACCCGTCATGAAATTGTCCTTTCTAAAGAGCAGTGTCCTAAGACACCTTAAGAAGAAGAAGATATAAGACAGTATCTGTAACGCCCTGGTTAGCCAAGACTATTACACTGTGTATTTTAAATAGTGCTTAACTCGCTAAACGAGTCATTAGGGCATAAACGTGCAACTAAATGAGATTAATGGTCCAAGGTTAAAAATTTCGGTCAAAAGGAATGGATATTTCATTAAAAGTGTAAGCTGTTCATGGGATCCCATAATAAACGTTTACAAAGTTATTTACAGTTCCAAAAAGGTTATTACAACTCAAAAGGTACAACTTGCCGACCTAAGCAGAAAAAATAGGGTTTAACCCTAGTTCCTCTGAGAAACCTTGGCCGTGGTGGTCAAGCAGCCGCATATGTACACGTCACCTCCTAAGCTCTCCAACTCATGGCTGGTCCAGCTTTCCTTTCTCCTTACTTGCACATCATAGCACCCGTGAGTCAAGGCCCAACAAGAAAACTTAAACATGCTCAAAAGCAGTGAATAACACATTCCAAATCATAATAAACATGCCCAACAATAATATCCCTACTCATGCATGCACACCATTCATATTAATGACTACGATGTCATATGGGACCAGATGCCCTAATTAAATGATTAACTGAATCATATCGGGGGCCCATTGCCCAAGTTACATGATTAATAAATCACACTGGGGCCCAACCCTAGGATATGGGGCTAATAAGTCACCTGAGGGCCCATTGCCCTATCCTCTGAATAAACAGCCTTGGAGCTGGCCCAACGTACTTGGCACTTTAGTTGTCCATGACCATTGGATCAAACAAGCATATGATATGCTCCTGATTAGATCTAACCATATCGACCAGCACTCAGCGTTCTATTGCCACCCTTGACTCACGAGTCAATGCTTTTCGACTAGCGCTTAGCGCTATTTCTGTCCTTGACTGATAAGTCAATGCTTTTCGACCGCGCTCAATGCTATTATCGTCCTTGACTGATAAGTCAATGGTTTTCGACCAGCGCTCAATGCTATTTCCATCTTGACTCATAAGTCAAGCCTTTCTCAATTATATAATGCTAACAAGCATTTATCATATAACAAATATCCATATACAGAGCACTCAACATGCTTAATCAATAATCACAGGCATAATCATAATCATGCGCATTTATAGGGGCCAATGCCCTAATCAAGACTATATTCAACATTCAGGCCAAGCCCTAATCATGTACGTCACATAATGGGTGCAGTTTTCTTACCTCAGGTCCAAGCGTGATGTAAAATAAGAATGACCCTCGAGCACGATCCTGATCCCAAGCCCCTAGCAATAACCTAGTCACAACCAAGTAAAGAACCCTGTAAATAACGAGCAAACATAGAATTTCAGACCAAGTCCTAGCCTCTTGGACATTGAACTCTACTAAACTGGGTAGTAGGATCGATCCCGAGCCCTAAGGTTTGAGTTCCCGCACTCAAAACCTTCATTGGCCAAAAACTGCCATTTGTGTCGCGGCGCATTCTATTAGGGTCGTGGTGCCCGACCATTTAGAGTCGCAGCTCTCACAACCAGAGAGCCCAGCCCCAAACACACAGGACCAAGGCTGCGATGCTACCCAGCTTCAGGAAATCACCAGACACCTGAGGTCATGAGGGTCGCGGTGTGACCCCACAAACTTAGTTTTCTCAGCCCCAAATCCTCCAAAATATCACCCCAAATTCGTACCAAACTCACCATTCAATCACCCAAGATCCATATAACCTCTCAAACATCAAAACCCGTAGTTCCGATGGGGCAAAAACTCACCAAATCGTGAAATCCAATTCAAAACTTAAGAAACTTAAAAAATGAAAACTCAGAAATTCAAAGCTTAATTACCTCGCTAAATCCTTCGACTATCAAGCTTTTAATCTTCCCTAGAATCGTTATGACTTTAACCTTGCTTGAATCCAAGCCCTAAAACTCAATTTTCCTTCAAAAATGCAACGAGCGGTAAAAAGAAGAACGAGAGAGAGAAAATTGTTTGAACGCATATCTGTTTCTGATAGGTTACTTCGAGCTCAAGTAACCTTAAGTAAAACCTAAGGCTTGGGGTCCCAAAAACACCCCCAAGGATAAAATAGTCAAAATCCTAGAATTTCCTCCTGATCTTACTAATTCCCAATATATAATCAAATAATCATTCCCATTACCCAATATCCCAGTAATGTACTAAATACCCAAAATACCCCATTGACTCACCCCGAGTCAAGTATTAATCTTGTTGTGACTTTCCCACTAGCTTACTCCCTAAGATCGCCTCGTGTTGAGTAACCCAAATATATCCACATAATAATGTGGTCTCACACATATATCACATATATGCCAAATATACCCATAACGAGCCAAATTGCGAAAATTTCCCTTCTGATAAGAAACAGGTCCACATGCATATTTAATACACATAAACATGCAAATCAAGTCATATTATAATATAACTCACATAATCATGCAATGATACACACATATATATATATATATATATATCACATAAGCACATAATTTACATAACTTTCCATCCTGGCCCCCTAATCAAGGCCCTAAGCCTTATTAGGTAATTTGGGACGTTACAGTATCCCTACGCCTTTGCGACAGGTAGTCTAACGTATGCCATGTTGTGTATAAGACCTAACATTTGTTATGCAGTAGGAATAGTCAGTCGTTATCAATCCAATCTTGGATTGAGTATTTGGGTTGCAGTAAAGATTATTCTCAAGTATCTTAGAAAACCTAGAGAATATATGCTTGTATATTCAGGTGTTGACCTGAACCCCACTGGATGTAATGATTCTGATTTTCAATCAGACAGAGACAGTTGGAAATTGACTTATGGATCAGTGTTCAAGCTTGGTGGATGAGTTGTAGTCTAGCATAGTGTACGCCCTGATTTTCCCACGGGCTGATTAGCGAGCTGAGTCGCGGCCTAATCATGATTATCTCGTGGACATCCCCAAAACTGGAGCTTCCGTCATAAGGTCGTACCTCCTTAGATCGAGATAACCCAAGGGTTCGCCAAGCTTGCCTAAGAACTGAGTCCGGACTCTGAGGGCCAAAGGTCGAGTTAGGTATCCAGATCGTGGTACGAGCTGGACCTGGAGACTATGACCCTTTGTAAAGTCAACACACGCAAGGTAAACATGCATATATCAGACATCACGTGTCTAATATGCCCCTGACTTCTCGGACACGCAGCAGGAATGTGCGTATTCAGACACCCATGACTGGGTTGGGCTGTGCGGCCCATTATCTCCTTACCTATTGATTTGACCACACTTATGTGTCAGGTTTAGGAATTAATCATGAATGTCACAGAGTTAATACGATAGGTAAGAAGGTCACGGGATGACCTTCTTACCAACTCCCAGGTGCCTTCTCCCATAAATATGGAGACCCTGGGAGTTAATAAGGGTTGGATTATCTCTTGTAAGAAATACCCTGTAATCAAATATCCAGTATATAGCAATAATACTGACTAGTGGAGTAGAAGGATTTTAACCTTCGAACCACTTAAAAAACGTGTCTTGAGTCACCATTTCACTTTTCCAAGATCATATATCTGTTACGGTTCAACATTAGCACAAATCCCTTTCTCTTCTTTTCTTAATTACCTGTTGGCGAAGAACCGCGTCAACACATAGTATCAAACAAACCAGTATTGCAGTTTCTATTGTGGAAGCCAAATACATAGCAGCTTGTGAATAACTAAAGAGGCTGTGTGGCTCAAAAAGTTCTATTATGATATGGAAGTTGTTTCAGACATGGATAAGCCATTGATCCTGTATTGTGATAACAGTCGGGCGGTAGCTAACTCAAAGGAACCAAGGAATTACAAGAGGGGAAAGCATATCGAGAGGAAGTACCACTTGATTAGAGATATTGTTCATAGAGGACATGTAGCAGTTATGAAGATAGCTTCAGAACATAACCTTGTAGATCCTTTTACTAAGACTTGGTCTACTAAGTCTTTTAAAGATCATGTTAGAAATTGGGTTTGAGGAAGATGCCTCATTTGCTTGAGGGAAAATGGGAGATTATTGGGATTAATGCACTTTAAAGCATATGTATTAAACAATGTTTTATGAAATGAATTTATTTTGCATATATTGATTGTTTATTATTATTGATAGAATAATATTATATGAATATCATAAAATTCTAAAGTTTGTTACTGTGAATACAATCTTGTATTAGTACGAGAGGATTAAGATTGTAGGGAACGAATTTAAATAGTTCGCAGTAAAACAAAGTTATATGGAATCATGGGATTAAATACTACAATTACGGTTCACTAGTATTATGAATACATGTAATCTAGATCCATATTACTGATGTATTAGGACATCTTAGTGGAGGTACTTTATATAAAGTGGTTATATATGGACGAGGCCCGATATGTTATTAATACTTAATAATATCGTTTACTTTATATGTATTAATTAAACATATCAATAAGATGATCATATAAAATTGATATTAATCCTGAAGTTATTATGAACTCTTGCTTATGTCATTTGAGTTCTTTGATTCACTCGTTATGGTTTGTCAAAATGATCAGGCTAAAAACTTTTGTTTTGGGAACTCATTGATGTAAATGGTTAGGAACATAATATACAAATATGAAATCTATACTTTTCCGAGATGAATTGAATAATGGTTCTCTTAAGGGTTATTGTTTGGAACTGAATGATTATTGAGCTCAAATTCATAAATAAGTTTGTTAATTAACCTTCACTAGTAAAGTTAATGATACTTAATGAAACAAAATTTAATTATAGAGTTTAAATGGTAATTAATTCCTACTTTAATTGTAAATGATTGAATTGTATGTAATGATTAAATCGATGGATGCTTTTTATACTTAAAAACACTCAATAAATAAATGTCTATAATTACAAGAGTGTAGTCTCATATTTTTAGTGGAAAAATATTGAGATTAATAAATTAAGGTTATTATATTAAAGAGTTTTAATTAATAATCTAAATTTATTAGAGCATGAAATTATAGATCCATAGGTCCCCGGGACGACTCTATCAACATTATTCAAGGTAAGAGTTGAAATTGGGAAAAATCAGAGAGATGACATATTTGGAAGAAATTTATTCTTTAGGGTCAAATATGTAATTGAGAAAAATTAATTAATTAATTAATATAATTTTCAAAAATAATTTTTTAAATAAAATGGGCATTTTCTAAAATAGCATATAAATAATTAAGATAATTAATTAGTTTTATTTATTTAAATAATGTGAAAAGATATTTCTGATAATTCGAATTGGATTTGAATTTGAAATGATATTTATTCTTTATTTAATCTGATAAGATAAGTTATCAGGTTTAGATATTTTTGAATAAATAATTATTAAACATAAGTAGTTGGAACACATCCCTGAAATCAAGGATGTACACGCCAAAGTGTAACAAAGATCCAAGATTGGATCTTGATATTTATGATATGATAGATTTTTAATACTATTTTGTCTTAGCCTTTTTGGTTTTATTATTTTATATTTTTAGTTCTTTTCATGTGTGGTTGTTCTATTTTACATGCTGTCATTTGTTAAATGGATATTTGAGAAATATTTCAAAATTTATTTGAAATATTTTCTTCAATCAAGAGAAAAACAATAAAAGATATTTATTTGAATTGATTGGAGAAGATAAATGAGAATTCAAACTTAAATTGTTGGAAAAATCTGAGATAGTTTCGATATTTTGACCATATCTCCTGACTCACTTATCTGATTTATGTGTTCTTTGTGGCGTTGGAAATATTATTCAAATACATAGGAAAGCTTGTTTCACAATAAAAGTCAAATTCGAATGTTTACTTGGTGATATTTGAGCTACAAGGTTACGCAAGCTAGAGTTACGGGATTTGAAATTCGAATAAAGATATTTTGAAGCATTATCAAGTAACAAGTGGAAACATCTAGAAAATTATTTTCACAACCTTATCACTATAAAAAGAATGTTTTACATTATTTTAGATCTCTCTCTTCTCTTTCTCTCTTTCTATTCTTTTCCATGAACTAATTTTCTTTTTAGGATGTTAATGGATTCTTCTTGAAACATTATGGTAATCTAATACAATTTTTATGAATTTCCTATCATTATTGTGAATTTTTTGACTTGTGTTTAATGCTCGTGAATGCTTGATCACCATTTGCATGATTTATATGATTTTAATTCAAAATCTGAAAAGTGAGAGTTAAATATGCTATAGTTGTTTAGACATAAATTTTGATATTGGACAAGAGTACCTGTATGGTTTGTGTAGTTCTTAGGTTTCTATGTTTAATGCCTGCTGTATGTTAAAACTTATCACAGAGATGTAGAAAGTTTGCATATAGGTTGAGATTTATATATCCTAATAAGAATATAGAATGATTTAGTAAATCTGCTATCACAAGGAGAGGAAGAATAATAAAAATTGTATTGATAATATAATAGAGTGGAATAAATGATGAAATTAAATACCTAGAATTTTCATCCATTGAATTATTTGTTATTTGTTTCTTTAATTTTCAATTGTTAATTTAGTTATTTTGTTCTTTTTCTTTTTATTCTTGAAATCTAATTTTTAGTAACCAAATAGAACTAAGAAATTAATTCATTGGTAATTAATATTCAATCATCTATTTATCACTTTATTAATTGTTTACGATTACGTGCACTTGCGTTGAACATAATTTCCGCAACAGGTTTTTGGTGCCGTTGTCGGGGATTGTATTATTAATATCAATATAGTTGATTTTTATTCTAACTTGATTTTTTTTATTATTTAACTTATTTTTATTTACTTTGTTTGATTTACGAGTTAAAAAAATATTCCATCAAGATTACATCGCGAGTTTTTTTCAACAACACAATGAGCCATTTTACTTCGACTGGGAGAGATTTAATGAATTGGTGGAGAGATGTTATCACAATTCCTCAAGGGGGTGTCTTACACTTTTCTTTTATAATAGATTAGATGATACAACAAAATGTTGGGTAAACTATTGTAACGACCCAAATTCGCTAATAAGGCTTAAGGGCCTTGATTAGTGTGCCAGGAGGGCAGGTTGGGATTTATGTGTGGTTTTATGAATTAAATGCATGATTATGATTTAAAGCATGTTATTTGGCTATTTGTTTAACTGAGATGCATGGCTATGTTTACTAGTATGCATGTAGGCCCGGATCGTGTTAGAAGGGCATAATTGTAATTTTGGCCATGTTGGGCATAACTGTATTGATATGTGATAATTTTATTCTGTGAATTGTACCACGTGGGTGTGGTTGTTTTATTGTGATGCACGTGCCGAGACGGTCCTAGAGAGCTAGTTAACTCAAGAGTCACAATGGGATTTCTATACCCGGCTCGGGAGGAGCCTAGGGGTACCTCGGGGTTTTATGGTTAAGTTGAGGTTTAGCGGGTAATGGTTATTGGAGATTTCGTAACCTGGGTAACCATTAGTTACTGCTGAGAGTAACAAGTTTTAGAAAGAAAATGGTAGAAATGAAATAGAAATGAAAGGACTTAAGTGCCCTTGAGGTTTAAGTAGGAAAGGATAGGCAAGGAGGGGCAAAATGGTCATTTGGTTGGGAAATAGATAAATGGCAGCTGGGATTTGGGGGTATACGGTTTGGGGCATTTATGCCACTTGAGGCTTGATAGAAATTGAAGAGAAGAAAGAGAAGGAGAAAGAAGGTTAGGGCAAGAAGAAGAAGAGAAGGAGAAGTGGGAGTCTAGGAGGAGATCAAGGAATTTGTGTGGGTTCTCCATTTGAGGTAAGGTTTTTAGACTCATCTAAGTTTTGATTCCTGTTTTGATTGGTAAAATCTAGAGCTTAAGTTGTTTTTGTTGAGTTTTGAGTTAGTTGTTTGAGTTTTGGTTTGGGTGGCTGAAAATAGGAATCAAGGGGTGGATTCTTGGGTGTGTTGATGTTTTGATCTTGTATCTAGTGCCTATAGGTTGTTAAGTTGTTCATATGAAGCTTGGAATTGAGTTTTGGGGTTTAGATATTGGTCTAGGGTGATTTGGAGAGGTTGAAGCTCGGGAAAACGCGAAGGAAAAACCCAGAATTCTGGGTCTGCGAGGGCGTGCCGCGGCACGGGTTTTGCTTGCCGCGGCGGGGAGCCTCTGGTTTATGGGTGCCGCGGCACAAGAAAGTTGTGCCGCGGCACAAGGAAAATTTCAGGATGGCATTTTTAGGCAATATTAGGCCTTTGCTCCGGGGGTTCGGGGGATGTCTCCGGGGTGTTGTTTTAAGGTTTTAGAGGTCCCGGGAGTGTGGGATTGGTCCCGGGAAGTGGTTTTGGGTTGATTAGTAATGAGGTATGTTTCTTGTGTGTTGTGACTAGGTTCTTGGAGAGGCTCGTGCTAGAGGACCGTGCTCGTGGCTTTAGTGCATCAGGAGGCTCGGAATGCAGGTAAGAAAACTATAACACCCGTAGGATAGGGCGTGGGCCCATAGTATGATTGTGGGGCGCGGCCCTATATTGCATCACATGTTAGGGTGCAGACTTAAATGAATAAATATTTGATTGCATGTTGTTGTGTTATATTATATGTGTGATTATGATGAAATGAACGGCAAGGGCCGAGTACGGCGTAAGCCGGGGCGGCCGTGGGCCGAGTACGGCGTAGGCCGGGGCGGCCGTGGGCCGAAAGTAACACCTAGCACATAGGATGCTATAGTCAGGGCGGGGCCCGGTGGATTCATGTGTTATGCTATATTCAGGGTGGGACCCAAGGGATACATGAGTTATCCTCGCGGTGAGAACCGATACCCCAGGGCTTTGGTAAGGTCTCTGGGGCGGCATGGCCATGTTTGCTTAGTCTAATGGTTGACTTGTTTATTTGAGGATTATCTGTTATGATAAACTGTATAAATTGCATATGTTATGTTCTGCATGAGTTTTCTTGCTGGGCTTCGGCTCACGGGTGCTCTGTGTTGCAGGTAGGGCAATGACTGAGTCAACCAACCATGAGTACGGAGAGCGTGAAGTGACGCGTACATGTTTGGCCTGCCCGACTGCTTTGGTTGGGGGTTTATTTGAAAATGGCTGTAATAATCTATGATTTTTATGATTTATCAACTGTGAACTCATTTGTTTGATGTAAATAGTTTTCAAACCTTATTTTGGGATCCCAATGTTTAATATTAGGAGTTTTATTGAAACAACGCATTTTTCTAAGATTACAGCCTTAACTTTTAATTAGTCACACTTTCGTTTCAAAACCTCGGTTAGCGAGATCCTTGCACACTGTTTTGTCTTAAAACTCACTAAGTAACGGCTCTAAGGAAGTAGGGCGTTACAACTTGGTATCAGAGCGAGCCAAGGTTTATTGGTTCTGGAGATCGACCGAACATGTACGCTCGCTGTCAGTGACAAGCTCGACTCAGGGTTGGTTGGTATGATTGATTGATTCATATGCTGAACATATGTTTTGCCCTGTTTGCCTGTTTACTTATATGGAGCATGATAGATGAAATAACATATGCATGAGATACTGATAGGGCCTGGCCCTTGACTATTGCATGTTGAGATTAATGCATGCTGAATGACATTATGATGTATATGGATGAATATTGGCATATTGGTTCGCGTTTTGTGTATATGCGATTAATTTTCTGGATGAAATTCATATCTTATATCTGTATATTGGCTTGTATGAAGCATGATGAGTATGGAAATACTTAGTGATGATTGAATTTGGTAGCTAAATGTATATCATTGTGGATTTGACCTAGTATATGCTTGTGTGTGCATTATACCTGTAAATGTTCGGATCTAGTTGTGGATTGGTTCAGGGTATGAACCTCTGAGTTCAGGAGTTTGGTCGGTTTTGACGGATGAACTCGTGTTGATTGTTCCTAGAAGGGTTTTGTGGACCGGGTATTGTGTTGAAAGGGGATTCTAGTTATAAGTTGGAGTTGAGATCTCCAGTTATCCCTGAAAGCAGCAACAGTGAGTCACTAGTGTGTGAGTAGGCTGTGGAGTTTGTTAGTTGAGATGGGATAGAAGAACAGCGGATTTCTACGGGGAAGGAGCTGATTTATAAGCTTTAGCAGTAAAGGTTACCAGTGTTGGTTTACTGTGAGGATGGATAGATAAAAGTATTATATGAGAGGTTTAAGGGGGTGTTATCCTCGGGTTTTGAGGAGAGCTCGAGTTGGCAAGGGTCTTATCAATAGACGAGCAGAGTTAATTCCACCCTTGGTTAAGAGGATGAGAGATCCTGATTAGAGGGTTGTGTTAAATGTTGAGGCAGAGAGTTGCCTGGAAGTGACACTCGGGCTAAGGTACTAGCTTATTGGGTTGGAAAGAACCTAGTTGATGAATGGTTAGAAGAGATTTCAAAGACATGATTAGAACCATGGAGACTGGTGGGCTTATAAGTTGGGTTCGGACCGTTAGGGTAAGAACAACGTAATTCAATGGGTTTGGTAAAGCGAGTAGTCCATTTCAGGAAGTTATACTGATGGATGTATCTGGAATTGGTGGCGATCCATTTAAGGATATGAGATCTGGTTTAGTCTAAGGTATTTGGGCGCTTCGATGTAAGGACTTATCGTCTGCATGTGGATGACGGAGAGGGCCATGTGGTTCGAGGAACTGATGGTTGATGTCTGGAGCATGAGTGCTAGAGTCGCTATGGCAGTGCTTCTTTGGATGGAATTAGTAAAGTTAGATTCGTGATAATCGAGTTAAAGGAACCCCGGATAGTTCTATGGCTTCTGGATTGCCAAAAAAGAGGAAAAGTCTGATTGATAAGATGGTGCTTGTGTTGATAGAACGCAGCGAGGTCGGATTCTCAATTTTGAGGTAGAAGGACCCCAGACAGTGCTTGGGCACCTAATTTGAGTTTGGAAAGAAACATGAGTGAGAAGCTAGTTACCAAGATGGCGATAGGAACCAGGGAGGTTATTGGTATGCGTGAGGGAGAGGATGCCACCTGAGAGGAGGTCAGGCGAGGGCATGACGTCTGCATGGATGACTCAGTATGATAGAATGGAATTCCTGTGGTGAGGGAACGGAGAACTTGAATGCCTCGCTACATTCGTAGTTCGAGGCCGATTCCTCGAGGATGAGTATTTAACAGAATGGTTTATGCTTTGGACATATGACGAACTGGAAGGACTCGGTGTTGTGAATGCTCCGAGAGGGTGATGGACATAGAGAGGTTGCCTCAATGGTGCCATTTGAGAGGCTAAGGACAGTAATGCTTATTGAGAAGGAATTAGAAGCTCTGGCAGATGGATTGTCGTGGATATCATCTGGAGTACATGAAGGAGACAGAGCTGACCAGTGGGAAAGCTATATGGTTATGCACAGAAAGATTTAGGTAATACTTCAAGGTCAGACTACAGATAGGATTGGTTTAAGGAATGTTGTAAAAGACGGTTTTGGCCGACAGAAAGCCTATTGAAACAATCGAAGGAATTTGAGCCTGGTGTAGCCACTGTGTTATACTACGGGGATTGTTAGCATCGTCGGGGTAGGACGAAAAGTACGATGTTGGATACAAGGTAGGACGATGTCTCCAAGAGTTGATCTATGACCTGTTAAATTCCAGTTGGAAACCAAGGAAAGAGACATTTCAGGAATTTTGTTTTGAACTGAGTAAAGTGCGAGGAGTTGGTAACAAAGATTCTAGATTTGGTTCAAGCTACGGCAGCACAGGTAAGTTCTTTAAGTAGAGGATACAAGAATGGTTTAGGCAAGTTCCCTTCAAGTTCACGAGCAGTACATGTGGATTACTCCCAGACGGAAATGGTGAGCAAGTGACTATGCGAAAGACGTTTGTACCCAGAAGGCAGAGTCTCAGGTAAGGTTCTACGGATTGTTATTTTGAGCGTCGTCAGGAATACTCAGATTAGAGCTACAAGGAGAAAGGACAGGTACGATAAGATTTGATCTGAAGCCACAAAGAAGCTAGTGAAGAACGTCTGAAGAATGGAAAGCATAACAAGACTGGTAAGCGCGTCATCCATTGCACAAGCACCTCCGGAGACAACTACATCAGAGATGAGGAGATCAGTAAAACTCGAGGTTAGACGGATGAGTGGTGTCAAATCAGGAAGAAATTCAGAAGATAAGGTAAGGTTGTTTAGTATCGGGTAATGATGGAATTTGCGTGTGTTTTGGTTAAGTAAAGAGTGATTTCATAAAGGACCTGATCTATGGTAGGATTATGAAAATGTGGGAGTGCATCACGAGTTGGGCACGCCCAGGAATAAATTGACGCGAGGATGGATTGAACCTTGCGGGAGACGAAAGAATGAATGTGGTTGATAACCTTGGAACGTTAAGTTGACAGTTATGCATATCATAAAGTGCTTGAGTACTGGGTATTAGTAAGAAGATAGCGCTGAGACACAGAGGTGGTGAAAAGTAATGGACAGATGATCAGTGTTTGAAATCCTCGATTGAGCGAGGGGAGCTATAATTGGAGGCGGAACTCCTAGCTGGGAGGCGTGTATCAATCAAGGAATAACGCTATAGGCTGTAATGGAGTGGACAAGGCAACGATTGAGATCGGCATGATGTTAGTAGGTAATGGTTAGCTGGTGGGTGTCACTGAGCTATGGAATTCAAAGTGTTGGCTTGAGTTGAAACAGGGAAGGACCCTGTCATGGTGGTACAAGTAAGATACCAGGATCGAGTGAGGGATCCAGTTAGGATTTGGTTTTGAATGAGGGTTCTGAATGGACATCATTCCACCTCCTAGGGTACGTCGTACCAGGAGGGTCGAGCGGATGACAGAATCTAGTGTTTTCCTTTGGACCCTAAGGGGTTAGGCGATGTGGTGGTGTATCGTGGGAATAGACCACAATAGACCTTAAGTGAGGCATTTGGACATGAAAAGTTTAACTCGGCTGCTTGAGTTAATGTTGTAGGGTCAAATGAACTGGTTTCAGGATAGAACGTCGATGATATCGAATTGAGACCCTATAAGATTTTAAGTTTTGGAATGGATTTAGTGAACGAAAAGAACAGAGTGGGAATCTAGGATTATCAGTTGATTGCAAGTGGAATGGCAGTTTGAAAGTTTATCAGGGATCTTACAGAATTAAGCGCTGAGTAGACGAATACTTGAGGTATTAAGGGAAGTGTAATCCCTGATGAGTTAGTCGTTGTGGCAGTTGCTGATGTCTTGATAATGTAACGCGGCATAGGGCTTGATAAGAGGTGAAGTATAGTGGATACTACAGTTTGGCTTTAGTTCAGAGAGAAAGACAAGTAGGTCGTTGAACTTCTTAAGGCAGGAGTGTCTGCCTATTTGGAAGAAGAAAGAGTTGCATCTCTGCGTAATAATAGACGAGGATCTGTAAGGTGTTCAGAGAAAGAAGGGAGAGTTCTGATCCCATGATTCAACATAAAATTTCGAAGTTGTACTAGGTGTTAGGCCAGCGGGGCCTACAAGCTGATCCCACCTAGTAGAGGTGATGACGTTTGAGTATCTATGGAATCAGGAATAAGACAATGAATTGGTCATTGTATTCTAGGCAGACCCTGGGCTTCGGCAGGGTTGCGGTGTTAAAGGGGGGGCTATCGAGAGTATGGCTATTAGACGAGATCTTGCGAGCCAAGATTGTTCTCCTGAAAGAGCTTTGGTGGGAACTAAGGTAAGGCGATGGACCTTGGAGATTATGGTCAGGTTGCGGGTTGCTGACTGATGTGTTTGGGTAAATTTCGAGGACGAAATTTTTATGAGGAGGGGATAGTTGTAACGACCCAAATTCGCTAATAAGGCTTAAGGGCCTTGATTAGTGTGCCAGGAGGGCAGGTTGGGATTTATGTGTGGTTTTATGAATTAAATGCATGATTATGATTTAAAGCATGTTATTTGGCTATTTGTTTAACTGAGATGCATGGCTATGTTTACTAGTATGCATGTAGGCCCGGATCGTGTTAGAAGGGCATAATTGTAATTTTGGCCATGTTGGGCATAACTGTATTGATATGTGATAATTTTATTCTGTGAATTGTACCACGTGGGTGTGGTTGTTTTATTGTGATGCACGTGCCGAGACGGTCCTAGAGAGCTAGTTAACTCAAGAGTCACAATGGGATTTCTATACCCGGCTCGGGAGGAGCCTAGGGGTACCTCGGGGTTTTATGGTTAAGTTGAGGTTTAGCGGGTAATGGTTATTGGAGATTTCGTAACCTGGGTAACCATTAGTTACTGCTGAGAGTAACAAGTTTTAGAAAGAAAATGGTAGAAATGAAATAGAAATGAAAGGACTTAAGTGCCCTTGAGGTTTAAGTAGGAAAGGATAGGCAAGGAGGGGCAAAATGGTCATTTGGTTGGGAAATAGATAAATGGCAGCTGGGATTTGGGGGTATACGGTTTGGGGCATTTATGCCACTTGAGGCTTGATAGAAATTGAAGAGAAGAAAGAGAAGGAGAAAGAAGGTTAGGGCAAGAAGAAGAAGAGAAGGAGAAGTGGGAGTCTAGGAGGAGATCAAGGAATTTGTGTGGGTTCTCCATTTGAGGTAAGGTTTTTAGACTCATCTAAGTTTTGATTCCTGTTTTGATTGGTAAAATCTAGAGCTTAAGTTGTTTTTGTTGAGTTTTGAGTTAGTTGTTTGAGTTTTGGTTTGGGTGGCTGAAAATAGGAATCAAGGGGTGGATTCTTGGGTGTGTTGATGTTTTGATCTTGTATCTAGTGCCTATAGGTTGTTAATTTGTTCATATGAAGCTTGGAATTGAGTTTTGGGGTTTAGATATTGGTCTAGGGTGATTTGGAGAGGTTGAAGCTCGGGAAAACGCGAAGGAAAAACCCAGAATTCTGGGTCTGCGAGGGCGTGCCGCGGCACGGGTTTTGCTTGCCGCGGCGGGGAGCCTCTGGTTTATGGGTGCCGCGGCACAAGAAAGTTGTGCCGCGGCACAAGGAAAATTTCAGGATGGCATTTTTAGGCAATATTAGGCCTTTGCTCCGGGGGTTCGGGGGATGTCTCCGGGGTGTTGTTTTAAGGTTTTAGAGGTCCCGGGAGTGTGGGATTGGTCCCGGGAAGTGGTTTTGGGTTGATTAGTAATGAGGTATGTTTCTTGTGTGTTGTGACTAGGTTCTTGGAGAGGCTCGTGCTAGAGGACCGTGCTCGTGGCTTTAGTGCATCAGGAGGCTCGGAATGCAGGTAAGAAAACTATAACACCCGTAGGATAGGGCGTGGGCCCATAGTATGATTGCGGGGCGCGGCCCTATATTGCATCACATGTTAGGGTGCAGACTTAAATGAATAAATATTTGATTGCATGTTGTTGTGGTATATTATATGTGTGATTATGATGAAATGAACGGCAAGGGCCGAGTACGGCGTAAGCCGGGGCGGCCGTGGGCCGAGTACGGCGTAGGCCGGGGCGGCCGTGGGCCGAAAGTAACACCTAGCACATGGGATGCTATAGTCAGGGCGGGGCCCGGTGGATTCATGTGTTATGCTATATTCAGGGTGGGACCCAAGGGATACATGAGTTATCCTCGCGGTGAGAACCGATACCCCAGGGCTTTGGTAAGGTCTCTGGGGCGGCATGGCCGTGTTTGCTTAGTCTAATGGTTGACTTGTTTATTTGAGGATTATCTGTTATGATAAACTGTATAAATTGCATATGTTATGTTCTGCATGAGTTTTCTTGCTGGGCTTCGGCTCACGGGTGCTCTGTGTTGCAGGTAGGGCAATGACTGAGTCAACCAACCATGAGTACGGAGAGCGTGAAGCGACGCGTACATGTTTGGCCTGCCCGACTGCTTTGGTTGGGGGTTTATTTGAAAATGGCTGTAATAATCTATGATTTTTATGATTTATCAACTGTGAACTCATTTGTTTGATGTAAATAGTTTTCAAACCTTATTTTGGGATCCCAATGTTTAATATTAGGAGTTTTATTGAAACAACGCATTTTTCTAAGATTACAGCCTTAACTTTTAATTAGTCACACTTTCGTTTCAAAACCTCGGTTAGCGAGATCCTTGCACACTGTTTTGTCTTAAAACTCACTAAGTAACGGCTCTAAGGAAGTAGGGCGTTACAACTATGGAGCAGAGGTAACTGGTGAACCTTTATTAAGAAGATGCCATGATGATATAATGGAGTTGTTAAATGATATGACAAATTTTGATTACCATTAGCATTAGGATCCTTCACTGGAAGGTTGGAGTCACCAATATCCTCCATCATTCCAAGATTCTAATATTATACCCCAACCATTCGAGTATGAAGAGCATAAACCAGAAATTGAAGAAGTAATGGCTCAATTGAATAACACTTTAAATTTAATGGTACAAAATATGGAGTGTGTTGACCCAGAATTTGGTCAACTGACACGGAGTCAGAATATGCTTGATATAAATGAATGTGTTGATAATAACGTAATGACGAAAAAGTAATAAGAACACGATATTTTTATAGTGGTTCGGCCCCAGCATCTGGTAATAACCTACGTCCACTTAGACTGTTATTGATATAGGAATCAAAGGAGTGATCAAAGAACAAGGGCTCAATGAGTTTCACTAGCCTCTGAAGAACAATACAATATTCCAAGGAGAATTACTCTAATCTCAAATAATTCAAAAGCCAAAAGTCCCTTCCTTGAGCTATCTTTTGCAATTTATAGGCTCAAGGGGGATTATAAAAGATTGTTACAGATACTTTCCCCTGAATCATCGGATATTCCAGAGATTGAGTGAGTTAAATTCGGGATTTATAAAGATCTTCACAGTAATGTTACTTTGTATGCGGAACCATCGACCAGGCTGGTCGCAGGTAAGACCGGGCGGCTTACTGCTTCTAGTGCATCCTCTGGTCGATACCCTAGCAGAGCTCTTCCAGGTGTCAGCCACGTGTCTAGGGATCACATGCCACGTCATCAATGCTAATTTTTTGGATAACATTTGCCCCCCAAGTTTATTTATCACGAGCAATAAATAAACTTTTGAGCGAACGACTCTTCGGTAATCCCACCATACGTGTCAGAACCCTTCGTGTGTTCTTGGAAAAAGTAACCTACTTCTGTCTATTCATGACTTTTCGGTTCCCCAGTAATAATTCGACGGCCATTCTGCTTCCCCATACTTCGAAAAAGGGAAACTGATGATTACACCTTTTCAATGCCATAGACAAACTTATATAATATCTTCGAAATCTTCCTTTTCACTTTACGCACGCCATTGTACTCACAAGAAACCCTAAAAACCAGAGTTTTAACCTTCTCCAGAGACCGTTCTTCTGCATTTTCAAGATTCAGTCCGAGAGTTCCCTGACCTCCGAAGACCCTTTTTCCATCTCCACGATCATTTTCTTGGTGAGTTTTTGAATTCTTATGCTTCAAATTTTCATGATGCACGCTTCTGTATGTTGATTGTTTGAGTTCATCTGTTTCTGGTTTGAGACGCTTGTGAGTAGAATATTTTGTAGGAAAAAAAGGGTTACTTGTTAGTGTAATAGTCGGGATCATACTTTTAGGACGTAAAGTCGAAGTAAAAATTCGATCTTTAGGCTAGTTGGAAAATAGGTTTTTTTCCCGCCCTAAGGGGAGTTGAAAAAGCTTTCTTGAAAAACTTTTTACTTTCACCCTTTGATCCGTCTTTCAAACTGTTCGTGCGGAAAATTTAGCTTTTTGTTAGAATGCTGATGTATAAAAGCTTGGCTTTTATACTCGACCAGCGTTATTCTAAAAAGCCTTTAAAAATTCTTCATCCTCACCTCCCCATTTTTCTGTTTGCAGACATTGATGCCAGATTTGTGGGGAGGTGAACGACCCATCGACGACGATCTTCTCACCCAGCTGCTCGAAGGCGAAGAACAACCGGCCGACCGAGTCTACGAGATTCCCTTCTCACGATCCTCCTTCAGACCTCGTCCTTCTCCTCCTCAAATGGCCCGTTCCAATTCTGTAGGCAAGAAAAGACCTGAATCGGATAATAGCCCAAACCTTCCTGCCCAGCCTGATTTGCAGGCTAGGGCTCCCTCGACTAGTGGTCGAGACGATCCTGTTCCTGACCCTAACATCCAAATTAAAGCCTGCCCTCATCATCAGAATCTGCCTGATGTTGAGTGGTATACCTCCCCGACCAGCGTAGTGACCCTTCGGATGGTTGCTAACTATTTCAGGAAGTATCCCCTCATAGGGGTTACTATCAAAATTCCTGCCGCAGACCAAAGGGCTAACCTCCCCGGAGGTATATACAGCGCCTGGTCTCAGTATCACATAGAGGCGGGGGCTTTCCTCCCTCTACATCCTTTTTATCAGGGGGTGGCGAATTATTTTGACGTCTCCCCCTTCCAAATTACTCCAAATAGATATAGAATGCTGGCCGCACTCTATATCTTGTACAAACTTAACAAATGGCCAGAACCTTCTCCCCACGAGGTCAATTATCTTTTCGACCTTAAATCCAACCCGCAACAATATGGAACGGGTTTCTTCCACTTCTGTCACCAGGAGACAAACCGGACATTCTTGAGTGACACTACGCACATATCGAACGTGGGGCAGTACAGTAAGGAGTATTTCCTTACACTGGACATAACCAGCAACAACTTGGCCTTCGCTTGAGGAGGTAAGTGCCGTCTTTGACTAGTCGATACTTTTAATCAAAGAGTCTCCTTTCATTTTTCTCAAACTGTACTTTGTCTTTCAGGCCCATGGTTACGCCTGACCCCAACACCAGACATGGTGTTGAGGTCCAACACATTGGCCAAGATGACAGACACAGCAAAAAGCGTCAAGTCCCTGGTTACCGATGAAAACTTGAGGCTATCAAGTGGTAGACGATGCCACTGCCGAGGGGGTTCCCGAGCAGCAACCTCCCGTGTCTCCTCCTCGAAGGAGGCCAACGGGGGTTACAATCAGGGAGCCCATGGGCAATCCTTCCGCAGAAAGGCCTTCTGCTCCCCAAGGCAAGGGGAAATAAAAGGCCAAAGAGCCAGTTGTGGATCTGGGGGAATCCTCTGATGAGAACGGTAAAATTATTTTGCTTTTAAATAGTTTGCCAATTCCTTGTCATTTGTTTGATGGGGAGGGCAACTTTACATATACTCCAAATCTAGGGCCAGACTTCTTCATGCCAGATAGTGAGTGTGTGACTAATAGGGTCAATAGTATAGCGACCAGTAGTTGTAGCTCGGGTACTAACTTTGTGACCTTCTTTTTCGTTTTGATAAAGAGTTTTCATCTGCTTTTATCTTTACCCTTTGCATGTTTTTACTTATGTGCAGATATGGCCACTCCCAACGTCTTCGACTTATACCAGGCTGAGGAGGAAGAGGAAGTTCCTCAGCTTCGGAGAAAATCGTCACGGAGACATATTGGCGAGACGAGCCAGGGACCTGCAAAAAAGAGTCGAACAGAAGACCCTCCTAGGGGCGTGCCTACTGGGAAAACTTCTGCTCATCCTCTGGCCCCTGCTGAGAAGGAGACTCCCCCTGCTCCAATGAACCCTCCTCCGGCTACGCCCAGAAGGGAACAAGACAAGCGGGAAGAAACTCTTGGGGCCAAACTCTCGAGCCGTGCCGTACGAGTAGCCAAAGACCGTATTGTGCACATTGGGAAAAATGACCGCATCAAGGATGCAATGGTTGAGGCAGAGAGTATGACGGTCGACCTGATTCTGAACAGGACCCTGAACGAAATAACCAGCGTAAGTACTTCTTTCTCTTTTTGGCTTCAGTCTTTTAGTCTTTGCCGCAGGTTCTAACTTTTATCCTCTGTCCTCAGGCTTTGCTGTCTGCCACCACTGCTCGCACCCGCACCCAAGCCACCATCGAACAGGCTAAGGCAAAGTCTATCAAGAGGCACCAGGTGAAGGCAGCCGAGGAACTTTCAGCTGCAGAGGCCAGGCACGCAAAGGAATTGGAGGCGATGGCTCAGCAGAGGGATGTTGCGGTGACAAAGCTATCAGAGGCCGAAGCTACAAAGGAAGCTATAATAAAGCAGAGGCAGGATTATCAAGATGCCAGCCAAACCCATCTTCGCGAAGCCAAGAGGTTGGAAGAGGTGCTTAAGTCCAAGGACGAGGCCATCGCCACTCTTGAGGGCCAGGTGGAGCAGCTGAAGCTCGACAACTCCAAAAATCTGGACAGGTATAAGAAGACGACGCTCCGGTGTTTTTACAACTTCTGGAAACACAATTAGGGTGCCGACTTCAGCTATCTTTCAGAGGATGTCTGGACTGCTGAGCTGGCTCGCTGCATTGCTCAACTGGCTGAAGAGGAGGCAAGAGCGAGGATCCCTGCTTCCCCAAGCTTGGCTGGTGCTGAAGAAGAAGGGGTTGTTGAGGATGCGTCCAATCAGAATGCTGATAAAGACCCTCCTGTTCCCAGTGCCTCTTGAGTTTTTTTTTATTATTTTCTCTATCTTTTGATTACACGACCCACGGGTCGTGATGTAAAGACAATATTTTTATTTTAAACTTTGCTGCACGGGCAGTAAACCTTTTCTTTTACTTGGACAGTTACATCCAAGCAGTGATGCTTGCGGTGTAAAAGATTGCATGATGCTATAACATTTTCATTTATTATAACATTTGTCCATATGATCGAACTTAGCATAGTACTTTGGCATGATTTAACAAAATATAAATTTTGAAAAATACTTTAAGTACCTTAGCATGCTTTCACTCATTTTGTTCATGTGTTACATACCTCATGGTACGCTTTGCTATCGATGTGCCTTATATGCCCCCCAAGTGATCGAGGAGCTTTAGGTCCTTGGTCACTTGCCTTGACCATGACCTGTTCAAACATTTCTGCTCGGGTGAAAAAGTAATACTTGTAATATAGCAAAACAACACACGTAATGAACAAATACTTGTAAATATAAATTCACAAAGGTTGGCAAGAATGACTGGCTACGCACAGTCCCTTATAATCTCGTATTAAAAATGGACTAAACATGTCTTTACGAGCGATTCTGAAATAGAATCTTACATATACGAGCGATTAGACATACAGCATGGCTAACCCTCTTTGCTAAACTTGTAAAAAGAAAAATTAATACAAGCCAGTCCTTTAAAAAGGATTGTTCACTAATAATACTTGCGCAGGTGTTCTCCATTCCAATAACGTGGAACGAGATCTCTGTTTAAGCGTGCAAGTTTGTAGGTGCCTGGATGAAGGACTTCTTCAATCTGGTAAAGTCCTTCCCAATTAGGTCCGAGCACTCCAGCAGTAGGGTCGCGGGTATTTAAGAAAACTCGTCGTAGCACCAAGTCTCCGACGTTGAATTTTCTTTCTTTAACTTTGGAGTTAAAGTACCGAGCGACTTTTTGTTGGTATGCAGCAACTCGGAGTTGGGCCTTCTCCCGTATCTCGTCAATCGAGTCTAGGGATTCCATCATCAGTTGGCTGTTCTGGTCCTGGTCGTATGTTAGGCGTCGATGTGAGGGGGGATCTAATTCGACAGGCAACATTGCCTCATATCCATAGGCTAAGGAAAATGGGGTATGTCCTGTCGCTGTTCGGTGAGACGTTCTATACGACCAGAGGACTTCAGGCAGTTGCTCTAGCCATGCTCCCTTAGCTTCTTCAAGCCTCTTCTTTAGGGTGTCTTTAAGAGTTTTATTCACGGCTTCGACTTGTCCATTCGCCTGGGGGTGTGCAACTGAAGAAAAGCTTTTCATGACTCCATGTCTTTCGCAGAAATCGGTGAATAAATCACTGTCAAATTGGGTTCCGTTGTCTGAAACTATCTTTCTAGGCAAGCCATATCGACAGACAATGTTCTTGATAACAAAGTCAAGAACTTTCTTGGTCGTGATGGTAGCGAGCGGTTCAGCTTCGGCCCATTTGGTGAAGTAATCGACTGCTACGACTGCGTACTTTACTCCGCCCTTCCCCGTAGGTAGGGATCCAATCAAATCTATCCCCCATACTACAAAAGGCCATGGACTTTGCATCTGTTTTAATTCGTTCGGAGCTGCTCGTGGAATCTTGGAGAATCTTTGACATTTATCGCATCTTCGTACAAACTCCATTGAATCCTCGTTCATAGTTGGCCAGAAGTAACCTTGCCTTAGAATCTTCTTTACCAAACTCTGCCCCCCAGCATGATCCCCACAGAAGCCTTCATGCACCTCCTTCATGAGTTCCTTAGCTTTTTCTGGTGTAACGCATCTGAGTAGCGGCAAGGAATATCCTCTTCGGTACATAACTCCACCGACCAGTATGTACCTAGCAGCTCGCCTTTGTAGGGTTCTGGCTTTGTTTCTATCCTCTGGTAGCGTACCGTTTATCAGATACTCCAAATAAGGTGCCATCCATGCATCCTCCATTCGAATCTCCATACTGGATTCGACCGCTTGTATGCTTGGCTTACTCAGTCTTTCTATCGGCACAATGTTCAAAGTGTCAGCATCCTTCGTGCTCGCGAGTGTGGCTAAGGCATCTGCGTTTGAATTCTGATCCCGCAGAATTTGCTGAAGGGTGTACTCCATAAATTGGGCTAGCAAGTCTTTTGTTTTATTTAAGTAGGCCACTATTTTTAAGCCTCGTGCTTCATATTCTCCTAGAACTTGATTCACCACCAGCTGTGAATCACTGTAGATATCAAGCGTCTTTATGCTCATATCTTCGCCATTCTCAACCCAGCGAGGAGTGCTTCGTATTCCGCTTCATTATTTGACGCGGTGAAGTCGAACCTGATGGCGCAGTGAAATTGATGCCCTTCCGGCGTTATCAATATCACTCCCGCTCCAGCGTGGGATTCGTTGGATGACCCATCCATGAATAACTTCCACAAAGGAGCTTTGTCTTGAGGCTTAGGCGCTTTAGGCTGTTCGTACTGCTTGCTATCTGGGAGTTCGGTGAACTCTGCAATAAGGTCGGCCAAGACTTGTCCCTTGACTGCTGCTCGCGGTGAATAAGTTATGTCGAACTGCCCTAATTCGACTGCCCATTTTAATAATCGCCCAGCCGCCTCTGGCTTTTGGAGGACTTGCCGAAGGGGCTGGTCAGTTAGAACTGTAATAGGATGGGCTTGAAAGTAGGGGCATAGCTTCCTAGAGGCCAGGATTAGGCAATATGCTAACCTCTCGATTGGTGGATATCTCAATTCTGCCCCGATCAGTCTCTTGCTGACATAGTAGACTGCTTTTTGTACGCCGTCTTCCTCTCGCACTAGTACCGCGCTAGCAGCAACTTCAGTAATCGCCAGGTAAATAAACAAAGTTTCTCCTTTGATTGGCTTTGATAAGATGGGAGGTTGTGCCATATGGGCTTTCAAGGCCTGGAAAGCTTGCTCGCAGTCTCCTGTCCATTCAAACTTCTTATTTCCTCTAAGTAGGTTGAAAAAAGGGACACACTTGTCTGTTGACTTCGAAATAAATCTACTTAGGGCTGCGATTCTCCCGGTTAAACTTTGTACATCTTTGATCCTTTCTGGCGACTTCATGTCGATCAGGGCTTTTATCTTGTCGGAGTTGGCCTCGATTCCTCTTGAATTTACAATAAACCCCAAAAACTTCCCTGATCCAACTCCGAAGGAACATTTGAGGGGATTTAACTTCATTTGGTATTTGTTCAATACATCAAAGCACTTTTGTAAATCCCTCACATGTCCTTCTGCCTTCTTAGACTTTACCAGCATGTCGTCTACATACACCTCCATGTTTACTCCGATCAGCTCCTTAAAAATGTGGTTGACTAGCCGTTGGTAAGTCGCACCTGCGTTTTTCAGTCCGAAGGGCATTACTTTGTAACAGTATAAACCCGTATCGGTCCGAAAGCTGGTGTGATCCTCATCAGGGGGGTGCATGCTAATCTAGTTGTAGCCCGAATATGCATCCATGAACGAGAGGGTCTCGTGACCTGCAGTTGCATCGACCAGCTGGTCGATCCTTGGGAGTGGGAAGCAGTCTTTTGGGCAGGCTTTATTGAGGTCTGTAAAATCCACGCAGGTCCGCCACTTGCCGTTAGGCTTGGGAACCAGCACTGGATTGGAGACCCACGATGGATAAAATGCCACCCTGATGAACCCATTCTCCTTTAGTCTTTCAACTTCTTCTTTTAAGGCTCTCGATCTATCTTTATCGAGCAGCCTTCTCTTTTGTTGCACGGGTGGAAAGGTCTTGTCTATATTCAGGACATGGCTGATAACTGTGGGATCTATCCCAGTCATGTCTTTATGCGACCAGGCGAAAACCTTCTGGTTCTTTCGCAAAAATTCCACCAGTGCGTGCTTCGTGGTAGGCTCTAAGTTTTTCCCAACCTTTACGACTCTGGTCGGGTCTTCTTTGTCGAGTTGAACCTCCTCCAGGCCCTCGACGGGTCCAACGTTTTCTTCAAAATCCCCAAAGCGAGGATCTAAGTCTCTATCCTCACTTTGGGCAACACCCTATTTGGTGACTTCATCACCGGATTGGGCTTGTGTATCACCTGCCATTTGCAACCTATCTGAGGCAGTGCTCTTCGACGTTCCATTCTTCGCCTTTGTGATTGAGGCATTGTAGCACTCCCTGGCTTCCCTCTGGTTTCCCAATACGCATCCTACCCCCGCGTCTGTTGGGAACTTCATGGCCAAGTGCCACATAGAGATGATGGCCCGTAGATCAACCAGTTTAGGCCTTCCAATAACGGCATTGTACGCCAAGGGACAATCGACCACTACAAAAGTGGCGAGTAATGTCCTTGTTGCAGGCGCTGTACCCGTCGTTACTGGCAGTTTGATCAACCCGGCGGGGGCGAGTCCTTCTCCAGAGAAGCTGTATATCGTCTGGTTGCAGGGCTCCAAGTCCTTAACGGACAATTTCATGCGTTCCAGTGTTGATTTATACAGGATATTCACTGAACTTCCTGTATCGACCAGTACTCTCTTCACCATCATGTTGGCCATCTGGATGTCCACGACCAGCTGATCGGAATGTGGGAACTGGACGTGTTGGGCATCACCATCAGAGAAGGTTATCTCACCTTCCTCTGACCAAGCCTTTTTTGGTGCACGGTCCTCCATAGTCATCATCTCGATGTCCTGGTCGTGGCGCAGAGTCCGAACGTATCGTTCCCTGGCCTTTCCGCTATTTCCCGCGAGGTACGGGCCTCCACAGATGGTTAAGAGTGTGCCAGTCACGGGGGCAGTCTGTAAGGGTGGCGAGCGTTGGCACGCGGGCGCCTGCTCGTTGCTACCCGGAGCTTCTCGTTGGGAATTTCCCGAGGCTCGTACGTATCTTCTTAAGTGTCCTTGTCTAATAAGGAACTCGATTTCGTCTTTTAACTAGTTGCATTCATTGGTGTCATGTCCGTAGTCGTTATGATAACGACAGAACTTGGTAGTGTCTCTTTTCAAAATATCCTTTCGAATGGGGCCAGGTTTTTTGTAAGGCACACTAGAACTTGTGGCCTGATAAACCTCTCCCCGAGACTCAACGAGGGCAGTGTAGTTAGTGAACTGAGGTTCATAACGATTACCCTTGGCTCGTTTATTGTCGGAGGTGGAAGGCTCATTGTGCGGCCGTTTTCCACCATTCTTGCCATTGCCATTGCCGTTGCCGTTGCAATTAGGTTTGGACCCATTGGCGGCTTTGGCAGGCTCGGCTGCTTTCTTATCCTTGTCGGAAGGCTTTCCATCGTCGGCAATGGCATCTTCGAGCTTGATGTAACGATCAACCCGATCCAAGAATTCTTGGGTAGTTCTAACTCCTTCCTTACAGAGGCTTTTCCAGAGGGGGGAGCGACGCCTAACCCCTGCGGTTATGGCCATCCTTTTGCCTTCGCCCCCCACTGTTTTTGCTCCCGCTGCTCCTCGCATAAAGCGCTGGATGTAGTCCTTCACTGATTCTCCATCCTGCTGGCGAATTTCAACCAGCTGGTTTGCTTCGGTCGGATGTACCCGGCCTGCATAGAACTGTCCGTAAAACTCCCTTACGAACATTTCCCAGGAAACTATGCTTGCGGGAGGGAACTTAAAAAACCATTCCTGTGCGGCTTCAGAAAGTGTTGCAGGGAAGATCCTGCACCGAGCGTCTTCGGACACTTTCTGAATGTCCGTTTGTATTTCAAACTTATTGACATGAGACACTGGGTCTCCATACCCGTCAAAGTTTGGAAGCGTAGGCATTTTGAACTTGCTTGGATTTTCGGAATTAGCTATCCTCTGTACGAAAGGAGTGCCTTTCCTCCTATCGTGGTCGATATAAGATGTCCTTCCCCCGACCAGCTGTTGCACTGCTTGGTTGAGGGCGTCTATCTGGGCCTGTACAGCGGTAGGAATCGCTGTGGCCTCTGTTGCTGGGGGGACGTTCTCGCCATGCCGCTCATGGCGATCATTGAGTACGTCACGCAAATCTTCGTCTCTTCTTCGCTGCTCGCTACCCCCGAGCCGGTTGAAGACATTATTTTGCCTGGGCTGCCCCCCAGCATCCCGTCTATCGGGTTGGTCATCTGGAGGTACCTGGCTCCTGCCTTTACCTCTTTCTTCATTCCTTCGGCCAGCGTTTCCCCTGCCTGAGTCGGCCTCGTTATACCCATGGCCATCCCTAAACCTTGATTGGCTATGGCGGGACTGACTGTTCCCCCGATTTCCGTCCCTGGCTGAAACGTTCTGAACGTTAGAGGGTGGCCTGCGCTGGTCATGGTGTCCTCGTGCATTATCATGCCGCGGGGGACCCTGGACCGCAGAGCCTAACTCTGAGTCCCTCCTGTTACCAGGGGGGTACTGACCTTTGTTCGGTAGGTTTGGCTCATCGCCCCTACGGTTTGATTTTTGAAGCTTGGAGTTTAGGAGAATTGAAGCTAAGTTGAGCTAGGTTCTTGATTGGGTGAAGCTAAGGGATAATTCAGTGATTGAGGTAATGATTCTAAGCTTAAACTTTGAAGTTTTCCTCTGTTTTTATATTGTTTATAAGCTTGGAAGTTTGATTATGGAATTGGGTTTTTGATAGGGTTTTGAGGGTTTCTAAGCTTTGGTTTTGTTGCTAGATTGATGATAATGTTGTTGTGAGTTATGGTTTTGATTTTGGGATTGATTGGAAGTATTTTAAGCTGAGTTTGAATTGAAGAAAATGTAGGGGAGATGGGTTCGCGGGGTCAAGTCGCAGCTGAGTTCTTGGGCCCCGCGACCTGAGCGAACCCCAGAGCCTTGTTGGGGCTCTGTCTACACGGCGCGCTGTGAATTTCAAGGGAAAGTCACGGCCTGCCCCTGGCACCCAGACATGGGAGTTGTCTCTCTGGGAGGCGCGTCACGACCCTTGGGGGCAGGTCGCGACCCACTTGTAAGGCGTATTTTCAAACTTTAAGGCTCAGGATTGAATCTACTACCCGATTTAGTAGAGTTTGAGGTCTTGGGGGCTAGGACTTGGTCTGGGAACCTTTTATTACTCCTTTTATTAATGGGATTTCATATTTCGTTATGATTAGGTTATCGCTGAGGGCCTAAGGTCAGGGTCGTTCTTAAATTAATTTACGCTCGAGCCTAAGGTAAGAAAACTGCACCCATTATGTGAAATACAAGATTATTGATGAAGCATGTTGAGTGCTCTATATATGGATATCTGTTGCATCATGAATGATTGGTTGCATTGTTTACTTGAGAAACGCACTGACTTATCAGTCAGAAACAACAATAGTGATGAGTGCTGGTGGTGAAGCTCTGACTTATCAGTTAGGAACGACAATAGTGCTGAGCACCGGTCATATGGCATTGACTTATGAGTCAAGAGCGGCAATAGCGCAAAGAGCACTGGTCGATATGATTAGATCTAATCAACATATCATTATATGCTCGTTTGAACCAATGGTCAAAGAGAACTAAAGCGCTTGGCTAGTCTATGGCTAGTTACTCAGAGCCAGGGCTAAAAGGCCTAGAGTGATTTAATAGTCACATGGCTTAGGGCACAGGACCCTAGGATGACTTAACAGTCATCTATTCAGGGCGCAGGACCCCGGGATGATGTAATAGTCATCTATTCAGGGCACATGACCCCATGATCATTTATTACTACTTGTATACATGCAGTAATAAGTTTTGTTGATGAGCCTTGGCTCATGGGTGCTATGTGGTGCAGGTAAAGGGAAAGAAAAGCTTACCCATCCTTGAGTGGAGAGCTTAGGTGGCAACGTGTACATATGCGGCCGCTTGACCACCACGACCAAAGTGTTTCATGGAACTAGGGTTTAACCTTATTTTTGCTGCTTAGGTTAGCGGGATTTTAACTTTTGAATTGTAATGACCATTTTGGATTGTAAACAAATTTGTAAAAACTTTTATGGGATCCCCATGTACAACTTAACGTTTTGATAAAATATCCATTCCTTTTTACCGAAATTTTAACCCTGGCCATTAATCACACTTAGATGCACGTTTATGGCCTAATGAATCGTTTAGTGAGTTAAGCACTATTTAAAATTCATAGTGTGACAGTCTTGGTTATCCAGGGCATTTCAATTACTTGTTTACGATTACATGCGTTTAGGTAGTACATAATTTCCTCAACAATTTCCTTTATTTATTTAATAATTGGTTTATAATTTAAATTTAATTTATTCTTGTATAAATCTATCAGATAGAAATTGTTTCAAGATACGCTTAAGTAAAAGAATATTTTAGAGAAAAAATTCTAAGGTTTTTACAGAGAGAGAAAAATATAACATAATATTTTCCTATCGTTAAATACTATTTCAGACCTAATATTCTAAGATCTCATTAGTTGAGACCATCTTGTGAATCAGAAAAATTTCCCACCATTACTCTATGTGTCCACACACTTCTTGAGGTGTAGAGATACATCTTGGAAGATATTGGTTGGAGTATTCACAAGGATGCTTTGGATTGAATGTTCGTTGGAGTTACTAAAAGATAGCGAGGATTCTTTTTTTTTTTTGTTAAGAAAAGATAGCGATGATTCTTGATTGTTCTACATATTTCGCTTCGATTAATGCTTTTCATATTAATGGATCCGGTTATTTAAATATTTTTTAAATAAATTCTTTTCAAATCTCTGGGCCCACCATCCTGTACTTTCTGCTGCGCATTTAGTAAACCAGTTACCAACATTTTCGTACAAGTGGCAAAAAGGATTTCCCACGACACTGCCTTACATGGGAAACGTGCAGCTACTACCCTGACAATGTCAGGGGCGTTTTCCCAATAAATTAGTGGGTTGAACTTCCTCGTATTTTGCCCACCGAGATATGTTGGAGCCCACCACCTTATTTAATACAGAATGTTCATTTATATTGTAACAAACCTCCATTAAGAGAGGATAATTGCAATCAGCTCCAATTAATGAGCTTAATTGTCCCAGCGAACACATTGTAAAGGATCTGATTCCTAGTTTTCATAGTGAGCACAAACACAGCCTGATAATCCCAAGAGAAATTAAGCTGTGCAAGCTCTTCATCGTCCTAAGGATCTAATTCCTAGTTTTCAAAGTGAGTACAAACATTACTGGAAAACCCCAAGAGAACTTAAGCTATGCAAGTTCTTTATCGTCCTAATACAAGTGACTCGTGGACTAGAGTTCATTAATAACCTGAACCACATAAAATATGTGTTCCATTTTCATTTTCTTTAAGCTTTTCTATTATTTTAGTTGTTAGCAAAAAAACTAGTCAACATTTTGGTGCTTTCATTGAGAGTTTGAATAAATAATAGTTTCAACAATGGTGAATACTCGTAGAACACTCCCTGATGAAGACCTTCCTGCTGTCGTGGGAGGAGAACAGGTACGTCCACCTCCTAGGACACTCTTTCCAATTGAAGTCTCCACTACCCGAGGATTAGTGAAGACTTGGGGGCAAATGTTGTCCGTGTTTTCACCAGGTCACACGTGGCACACTTTGAAGGGAATTAAGATTTTGCATAAACTAATTCAAGTCTCCCAGAGCCTACTCTGAGTTCCACAGGAGGTAAGCCTATCCTTCAACCACAGTTCACCACCACCGAAGGAGTATTTACTCCTAGAAGTGTCACTTCCTGAGGACCATGTTCTGAGATGGTGCTCCAAGGCTCACTACAAGACCGTCACCCCATTCGCTTCCTCTAGGCCTACGGGGACCTTCCTCTGACCCAAGAGAAGAGTAACCAGGTGTCAAGCACAGTGGCCCTGGACCACCGACAACTTTCTAACACCCACTGTCACCTGGATCGTGGCGTCGACTCCGTACAAGCGGCAAAATGGCTATACCACAATGCCGCCTGACATGGGAAAACGTTCAGCTACCACTCTGATAGTGTAGAGGCGTTCCCACAACAAAATAGTGGGCTGACATTCCTCACAATAGGCCTACTAAGATATGCTGGAGCCCACCCGCTGAGTTATTACAAGAATGTTCATTTATCATCTAATAAATCCTCATTAAGGGAGAATAATTGTAATCAGCTCCAATTAATGAGCTTAATTTCCCCACCAGCGTATAAATAGGTCTAGGGCACACATTGTAAAGGGATCTGAATTCTTGTTTCAGAGTGAGCATATACACTGCTTGAAACGCCAAGAGAACTTGAGCTTTACAATTTCTTAACATCCTTATACAAGTTCTTAAAAAACCTGTGTTCAATCTTCTTTTCTTTAAGCTTTAGATTAATTAGTTGTTAGGAAAAAAAACTAGTCAACAATGTTAATTCATTATTTAATAATTTTATATTTTTAAATGAAAAGATAAAAGTTTCCTAAAAATAAGAAATCGATTTTTGTAATTTAAATTCGAATGTAGCAAAGGTCAGCCTATAAAGAAGGGACATCCATGCATGGCTACTGTTTACGTTCTTTTGGTTATTGAAAGGTTGTAACTTTGTATTTTGAGCTTATTGTTTCTAGAAAACTTAGTTGATTATAGTTCATCTGATTCTTGTAGTTTTGAGTAAGAAGATCTGAACCGAGTCTAAGAAGGATTCCTCTTGTACGAACCTATGTGTTGACTCATTTTTTTGTTAACTCGTGAAACACCTAAAGAATAATTAAGAGAAGATTTGTAAGAGCTAAATCAAGGGTTTAAGATGTAATTAATGCTATGAAATAATGGATAAAGAGAAGATTTTATAGTGGTTCGACCATTAATGAGACCTACGTCCATTGTAAATGCTATGGACGTAGGTCAATTGTATTGATGATACACTTTGAACAACCGAGAATAGTTACACTTAGTTTTGATTCTGCTCTTGAGGTAGTTGTGAATACAAAAATGGAGAGTAAATGCTCTCTTAAGGGTGAATAGTCTCTGACCCTTTTTACTATTTACATTGCAATATTTATAGCCGCAAAAATGGGAAAAGCTAACAATGGAAAGTCATTTCCCGATCTGGATAATTCCTGAGACATGCGGATGAGCTCTAGGTTTATGTACCCTTCAAATATGGCAAACCAGGGTGTCCTTTGCATGAGGAGTTTGGTTACATATTTTTGCTAGAGGAAGCTCGGGTGGCGAGGGTCACTAGTGAGTGGTGATGGGACATTATCGATGGGTCATTGGCGATGGTGATGAACAATTGTCGCGAAACAAGTGGCGAGTGATTACATTCGTAATGAGTGGCGATGGCCTCAGGGCATTGGAGAGGGTCTATTTTCCCAAGTGATCACTGATGGCCTAGGGCCATTGGCGATGGACTCCTAGGCGACAGACGAGCAAGGGAGTGGAAATTGGCGACTAGAAATATACTCATGTGATCAGCGAGTTGAGGCCTCATCGGCCAAACCCAATGTGAGTGATGAACACTAATTTCACCTAATTGTTTTGAGAAGGATGAGGGTCACCCCTTTGGTGAGGGATGGCGATCAATGGGTCTTGCCATGTCATCACTCATTTTGACACGTCATTTTCTATGTGAACCGACATGTGGCAATACGAAAATTGGGTATATCATTTGCCCCTCCCCAAGTCAGAATTCACGTTGGCGTATGGCTAACTTAAGATTCTAGGCAGATGAACTTGTCAAGTGAAGGGGATGGAATCAAAGTTCGTCAACAGGTTATTGAATTCAAATTGAAACCACCTTCTTTCAGGGTTGTCATGCTGTCACACTATGCTCATGGTCCGTGTAATGATCCGTACCTTGGGTACGTCTCCCGCACACTCATAGGATAAGTCCTACAGATATGTCAGGCATTTATACTTTGGAACCCCCTTTAGGGATTACCCCACTCCATGCGACACATGTGCCTTCAGATGTGCCCTCTCTTTTCGCACCCCTCCAGACAATGATTGGCATGTCGAGGAGATGCTGGACACTGTTGTTGCGGGTTTTTGCTTGCTCCATACTTGGCCTTTAGCGACTACTGGGTCCTCTCTTGATCTTATCCTTCGGCAAATGGAGAATATTACCATGGTGAGTATTCTAGCTATGCATTTTCACTTCCCTTTGATCTTTGTCATTGTTGAACTTAAAGTAAACTTGTTATTTAGGTGGCGCTGATCGTGGTGAACCTTCATCGGCAACTTCTGCAAGAGATCGAGAACTTGGCCTCTGTCAGTGAGCGACGAGACGCTATTGAGGAGCAACTCCAAAGGCTCAATTGGACCTTGGGATCACCAACAAATAGCGAGAGGCTGCTGAGGAACAATTCCAAAGGGCTCAATTGGACCTTGGGATTGCAAAGAAGCTATGAGAGGTTGTTGAGGAGCAGCTTCAGAGGGCTCACTTTAACCTTGACAACTTCAAGAAGGATTTAGAAAGACCCACTAAGAATCCATTGCTTGGAAAGCTCAACATGACACCCTTGACGTAGTCTGCATGGCTGAGGGTAGAAAACTCCAATGTGAGATTGAGGCCGCGAAGAAGAGTGGAAGTGATAAGATGAACAACATGTTGTTTTCCATTTGGAGTTTCAATCACAACATTGACTTTAGCTTTTTGAGTGAGCAGGCCACTACCAACGTTGTCGCCTACTATGAGGTTCATCTTGCCAAGGAGGATGGTTAAGGCGGGGGCGCAAAGAACACCACCACGAAGACCATTGGAGAGAGTTCCACTAGTGAGGGCTTGGTGACTGAAAATGGTGCAACTGACGTGTAACGTCCTCCTAATCCAGGACCGTTACACTGTGTAATTAAATAGTGATTAACTTGCTAAACGAGTCATTTGGACTTAAACCGTGTAATTGAAACTAACCACAGGGTTGGGTACTAAAAATTTTGGTCAAAAGTCAACCATTTCATTAAAATGTTTAATATGAATACATGGGATCCCAATAGAGTTTAAAACGGTTACAAACCCAAAATGTATACAAAAGCCGACCTAGGCGGCAAAATCAGGGTCCAACTGATAACCTCGGCCGTGGTGAAGGAGCAGGCCACATATGTACACTCTACCCCTGAAGCTCTCCAACTCATGGCTGGTCCAGCTTTTCCTTTCCTTTACCTACACCATTTAACACCCGTGAGCCAAGGCTCAGAAAGAAAACATAATCACGCTTATAAGTAATAAATCATCAGATCATAGAATCATAAATATCATGCCTAGCAATAATAACCCTACTCATGCATGCTGTCAATCCAGATAAGTGTCTATAAAGACACACTACGACCTATTGCCCAGTTTCTCATATAACCAGCCTTACAGCTGGCCAAGCAGGTTCGGCGCTTAACATTGCAGACGACCTTAGGGCCATTCAAGTGTACATCTCACTTCCTGGTTAGTTCAACCACATCGGCTGGTGCCTAGCACGCTATCGCCACCCTTGACTCATAGGCTGAGTCTTTTAACTTTGACTGATAAGTCGAGTCGTTTAACCTTTGACTGATAAGTCGAATCTTTTAAACTTCGATTGATAAGTCAAGTCTTTTAACCTTCGACTGATAAATCGAGTCTTTTAACCTTCAACTGATATGTCGAGTCTTTTAACCTTCGACTGATAAGTCGAGTCTTTTAACCTTCAACTGATATGTCGAGTCTTTTAACCTTCGACTGATAAGTCGAGTCTTCTAACCTTTGACTGATAATTTGAGTCTTAGGTTTGAGTTCCCACCACTCAAAATCTACTTTGGCCAATATTCCCCATTTGAGCCGCGACACCCCTCATTAAGCGTTGCGGCTCTCCACAGTCAGAGATCCCAGCCCTCTTCAATAGACACGCAGTGCGGCGCAACCTGTCTAGCGCCGCAGCGCCAAGGCAATTTGAGGCACTCCCCTATTCTCTGAGTTCATGAGAGCCGCGACGTGACCTTGTGAACCCAGTTTTTTCAAACATTTTCCCCAAGCGAATTCCTCAAAAATTCACCCCATAGCAGCACCAAAACCATAATTCATTCCCAAAACATCATCAATACATTATAAACATCAAAACCCAACCTCAAACTTAACAAACTATCCTCCCCAAAAAAAAAAACTCAAACCTTGAGTTCCAAAACTCAAAACACTATAAAAATCATACCAGAATTTAGCAAAACAGAGCTAGGGATCTTACCTCAGCTGTGAATTACGACCCTGAACTGTTTCCTACTCCAATTGCAGCTTAAATCCTCAAATTTCCAAGCTTCTCTTCTTAGAAATTCAAAAGTTTCCCCCAAGTGCAAAGTGAGAGATAGAGAGCAACATGTGTGTGTGTGTGTGTGTGAGAGAGAGAGAGAGAGAGAGAGAGAGAGAGAGAGTTATGTTTCTTTGTGTTCCTTTATTCAAAGAGGTTCCAAGTGACTAAGTCACTCAAGCTTGGTAAAAGACCAACATACCCCTTACTAAACCCTTACTCATCTAATGCCCCCAAGGGAAAATTCGTCTTTTGCACTCCCAACTCTCATTACACTTAAAATCCCCAGTTAATTCTGCTAAACCCGGAATATCACTAATTCTTCCAAATTATGACTCATACTCTCGTGAGTCCCGGTAATTCACCGAATTACCGAAATACCCCTTGGCTCACCCTGAGCAAGGTATAAATTCCCCGTTGTGACTAAATCACTATCTTGCTTGAAAGGAACGACTCCTACTGAATATCTAAAAAATATCCACATAATAATGTGGTCTCAATCACAAAATATAATATAATTAAAATTAGACCCTCAACGGGTCAAAATTACAAATATGTCCGTTTAAATAAAAGCGGGCTTGTTTCACACATTTAATACACTTAAACATGCATAATCAGCTATATAATAATATAACCTATGCAATTCACATAATCACATAAATATCCAATTAATTCACATAATATTCCAATATTGCCCTCCCGGGCCCCTAATCAAGGCACTGAGCCTTATTAGGAATTTTGGGCGTTACATGACGAGGGCATCATTGGTTGGGGTTCCAGCGATGGGGGCACCACTGGCGAGATTGCCATTGGCAATGGCACCATCAGCAAGTGCGATCACACCATTGATGAAGGCAACCGTCTTTCCACCAAGGCCTAGGCCTTGTGCATGTTCTTTACTTAGATCTTTTATGTATATTGGGCTACAAATCTTTTTGTACAACCACTAGCCATTTCACTGACCCTTTTGACGTATTATTGATGACAACCTTGTTTATTTCTCATAGTTATGTCTCCTATTTCCTTCCAACAAAATTTAAACTTTGCATGTTCATTATTTATTGTCTACTTGTATGATTTATTCCATATGCATGATGTCACCTATGCCCCCAAGTGACTTGGGGACTGAGGGTTCCTGGTCACTTATATGGTGGCCACCCCTCATATTGGTGAGGGAGCTCTCTGGGGTCACTCTGTCACATATAATGGCTTTTATCAATTGAAGGCAGACTCTTGTGCTTGCCCCTTCGCCTATAATGACTCTTATGTTTCTACGACATGACTTGGGATCCTGTCACAACCCCTTAGGGCCTTATAATGTGTGTTACTTTCTTATGTTTCAGTAATCCTATCAAAGTGCTGTCACCATTCATCGACAAGTTTGCAATATAGAAATTATAGAGATGAGGATGTCTCTTTTAATTCTCATTGATTGTAGCCTGAAGACATTTACATAAGAGTCACTTGAGAGTGACACAAAACTCAAAATAATTATATTAAGAGCATCCACTTAAAAGTTGGTCTTTTGATGACAAAAGTTGGGCTATGACCAGCTCACTGATAGTATTTTCTTAGGTGCTCGCCATTCCAATATTGCGGTATGGCCTTTCCATTCATCCTAGCCAGTTTTTTGGTTCCCGGCTCCAACACTTCTTCAACCAAGTAAGGTCCTTCCCAATTTGGTCCCAAAACACCAGCAGTTTTGTCTCGCGTATTAAGGAACACGGCATAGGACTAGGTCGTCAACCACAAATTTTCCATCTTTGACTCGAGAGTTGAAATAGTGAGCCACTCGCTGCTGGTATACTGCTACCTTTAAGCTTTCTTGTTCCCTTCACTCTTCGACGAGGTTGAGGGCCTCGGCAAGGAGGGCCTTATTAACCTCTTGGTTGTAGTTAAGTCATCCATGTGAAGGGACGTCAATCTCGAACAAAACCATTGCTTTATACCTATAGGTGAGCAAGAACAGGGTGTGCCTAGTGGAGGTCCTTGCACATGTCCTGTAGTACTAAAATACCTCAGTTAGCTCATCCGACCATGTTCCTTTTGCCTTTTCCAGACATTTTTTTCAAGGTGTCTTTGAGGGTCTTGTTAACTGCCTCTACTTGACCATTTTCCTGCAGGTGTTCCACTGCCGAGAAGCTTTCCACAATTCCATGGAGAACTCAAAAATTTGTGATGTTTTCTATTAAATTGGGTCCCGTTATCAGACACAATCTTGTAGGATAACCCGTAACATAAGATGATATTCTTTATGAAAAAATCTTTTTGGAAGTGAAAGTCACTAATGGGTCAACCTCGCACCATTTAGAAAAGTAGTCCACTGCGACCACTACGTATGTTACTCATCCATGGCTCGTGGGGAGTTGATCTATAAATCGATCCCCCAAACTACGAAGGGCCATGGACTTTGCATCTACTTCAACTCATTCGAAGGAGCTCTGCGAATCACTAACATTTGTCATACTTTGTCACGTACTCCATCGATTCCCCGTTCATGGTGGGCCAAAAGTAACCTTGCCGGAGTTTTTGGTAACATGTTTACCATGTGCGCAGCAGAATGCACGAGGTGGTGGGCCAGAGAGATTTCAAAATTTTTATTTAAACAAACTTTAAATAACAGATCAATTAATATACATACATTAATGAAAACACATATAAAGATTAAGAACTTACCAGTTGATGTCTATCAAAATTCCTTGCAATCATTTAGTATTTAAATAACGAACATCAAATCCTAGCAATCAGCAGGTACTCAGACCACGATCTTCCAAGATGTTCTCTAAACCTTAAGACGTGTGTGGGCACGTAGAGTAATGGTGGGATTTTTAGTGATTCAAAATATGTACTCAACACATGAGATCTTGGAATTAGGTCTTCTGATTGGTTTTTAGGCTTAGAGAAAATATACGATATATTTTCTCTCTGTGAAAAATCTGCTTCTCTTGGAAGTCTCTAGAAAACTCTTTTTCTATTTAATTGTTTAATAATTGAATTAAATTCAAAATTCAAATTCAAAAATGAAAAAAATTTAATTATTAAATTTATCAAATAAATAAAATATCCCATATTGAGTCTGAGACTTTATTACACGCTAGTCACAGTGTAAGCACTGTGATTGGCGACACTGTGATTGGCGTGTGAGACATGTCTTTTTTAGGGCATATGTCTTAACAATTTTATTTCTTAATTATTAAAAATCTATTTATTAAAAAATGATAAAATATCTAAAAAATTATAACCAACCTTACTAGATAAATATTTTAATTATCTGAATAAATTTTTGAACCAATTCAAATCCAATTTGAATGATCAGATTTATTTTTCACATTTTAAATAAAAAACTAATTAATTAAGATTTAATTATTTTTATTATTTATTAATAATTTTGAAAATTATAATTATTATTTAATTAGTTAATTTCAAAAATTAATTAGCCTCAATTACATATTTGCCCTGAAGAACAAATTTCTTCCAAATATGCCCTTTCACCGATTAATCTCGAATTCAAATCTTACCTATAATAGTGTTGATAGAGCTACCTTGGGGACCTATGGACCTATAATTTCAAGCTCCAATAAATTTATATTCTTAATTAAATTTCTTTAATATAATAACCTTAATATATTAATCTCAATATTATTCCACTAAAAATATGAGTTTGCACTCTTGCAATTATAGACATTTATTTACAGAGTACTTTTTAATGATAAATAGTGTCCATCGATTTAATAATTGCATACAATTCAATCCTCAATCAATGGTTCATAATTAAAGTAGGGATAAGATCACCATTTTACCTCTTTAATTATTTATTGTTTCCTTAAGTACCATTAGCTTTACTAGTGAAGGTTAATTCATAAACTCATTTATGAATTTGAGCTCAATACACTTCCAGTTCCAAAAGTTAACCCTTAATGGAAGCATTGTTCAATTCCTCTAAAAAATGTATAGATTCCATATCTGTATACTATGTCCCTAGCCACTCACATCAATGAGTCCCCAAAAAAATGTTTTTCAACATGATCATTTTGACAAACCATAACGAGTGAATCAAAGAACTCAAATGACATAAACAAGAGTTCACAACAACTTCAGGATTAAGATTAATTTGTATATGATCATCTTATTGATATGTTTAATTAATACTTATAAAATAAAATGATATTTAACTAACTATTAATAACATATCAGGTCCAACTTTTGTATAATCACATTATACAAAGTTCCTCCACTAAGATGTCCTACTACATCAATAATCCGGATCTAGATTACATGTATTCATAATACTAGTGAACTTCAAGCAAACTCATCCACCTTTGCAGATTTGACTGCATCATTATAATACTTCTCATTGAATAACTCCCTAAATTTTTCCCAGTTTATTGTAGCTACATCCCGAGTAGGATACCACCTCCCACCAAATCCAAGCATAATCCCGTAACATATATGTGGCGCAGGACACTCTGTCGTTACCTACCATCCTCCAGGATGGAGGTAGTCAACGAAAGAAACAAATATTCATCATAAACAACATGCTTCACAGTTATAAAAAAAATCAAACAAGCATATAACTCATATGCGCCCCCATGCCGAATGAGCGCGTACTGCACTCTCGTTGGCCCTGCCATAACGGCCTACATTCCACATGATTATTGCCGATCACGACTCCTTAGTCGATCATGCCAAACAAGTGAAAACAGATACAAATAACAGAAGCAACACAAACAGATATAGTCTAAAGACATTCAAACCTAAATAGATATACAAGACATGGTTACAACCACATTCGATAACTGGGGCCAATGCCTTAATCTCGGTGCATGTGCCAGTTTTCTTACCTCAAGTCCTGTATGGAAGATGGAACGGCCCTGAATGCGATCCCTGTTTCGAGCCTCGTGGTAACCCTAATCACAATGTAAGTATACACTTATCAGGAATTAAATCTAGATCTCGAGATCCAATCCAAACCCTAACTCTTGGAACCATTATTCCTAGTTTAGGGGGTACTAGAAACATCCCCCGGGCCCCTTAGTGGGCAACCAAAACAGACCCTCGGATCCCCGAGCCTTATATCCAAAACACAGAAAACAGACCTGGTGTGGTCACGCCACAAGCCTCGAAACCCCAAATTAGGCTTGAAATTACTTGTCTTTTGGGACACTAGCACAGTCTCGCCACACCCTAGCGCGGTCGCGCTCAGTCGCCAGAAACACAAAACGAGCCTAGAACTTTGATGTTCTTCCCTCCACCTTAGCGCGGTCGAGTTTCCTTTTCATTCCAGACCTCAAAACACAACTTCAAATAGGTTTCCCAACAATTTTCAACCACAAATCACCTCAAATAACTTAGGCAAACAATAATCAACAATAAAATACCTAAAAAACGCACTAAAACACAAAGATTTCAAGATTTACCATTTTGAGCTTTTTAACTCAAGCTCTTGCTCAAATCCAAAAATTCAAACTCAATTTCACAACTACAGTAAAGATTCAAGCTTCAAATCATTAATTTAAATAACCTCTATCACCAATATCTATTATCTACTCTCTAATTGACTCAAACCCACAGTATTCACAAACTCAACTCAATACCCCAAAATCATCAAGAAGAAATAAAGAAAGTGAAAATCAAAGATGGAATTCTATACCTTCTCTTAAATTCTGAAAATCCTTGTGCTACTAAAGACTTTGGCTGCTCCAATCTTCTCCTTTGATACTCAATCCTACCAAAGATCCCCAAAAATCACAACTTGATCTATCTCTTGAGCTTAGTATCCTTGAGATTATTCTTCCAAAAATGACCAAATGAGAACTAAGAGAATGCTTGAACGTGATCAGCAGTTGGAATCTACCCTTAACCAAAACAATCACTACCAAATGGTCAAATGACCATTTTACCCTTCCTTTCCATAATCCCTTTAACCAAATTCTAAGAGCATTTTAGTCATTTGTCTAAATCCCCACTAAACCTCAAATTATACTTGTAACTCCCAATTAAATCCTATAATCTTCCAATTTCAAATATTTTCCCCAATAGTATTTCATTTTCCAATAATTCTCACAATCCACAAAATTAACAAATATACCCATTGGCTCACCCCGAGGCGGGTATAAATCCTTGTTGTGACTTTTCCGCTAAATTTCTCAAAAGGGTCGACTCATGCCGGATATCGCAAATATATCCACATAATAGTGTGGTCCTAATCACAAAGCATATAAAATTACAATTATACCCTCAACAGGCCAAGAATTACGAAAATGCTTTTTTTTTTAAACAAAAGCGGGTTTTTAAACACTTTTAATACATATAACAATGCATACTCAATCATATAGATGTATACATCACATAACCCACTTAAATCAATCAATTAGCACATAATTACCCCACGTGCCCTCCTTGTTAAGAACTGTTCCAGTGCACAGCGAAAATTTCGGTAATGGTAGTATTGTATACAACAAAAATTTTCATATAAAAAACTTTATATGAGGATCCTCTAATATGCAATATGTTAATCAACAAAATATGTATATGTAAAAATAATACGAAATTATTTTGTAACGACCCAAATTTCCTAATAAGGTTTAGGACCTTGATTAGGAGGCCGGGAGGGCCATAACTGATTTATTATGCTATTATATGAATATATGCATGATTATGTGGGTCATATTATTATATGATGATAAAGGCATGCATGGGGTTATATACTCTGTTGTAAGGGTATTTTGGTAATTTGGCTCATTGAGAGCGTAATTGTGTACTTGTGTGTATGTTGGTAGGCTAATGTTGAGACCACATTATTAAGTGGGTATGTCTGCAGCTTGTGGCTCGAGGCGATCCTAACAAGCGGTTTAGCGGGAAAGTTACAGTGGGGAATTATACCCGGCTCGGTGTGAGCCTGGGGATGTATCTGGGAATTTGGAGAATATATATATTGGAGATGATTTGATATTGAGAAATATAATTGGTGACTAATTAGAAGATGGGAATTAAGTGGTAAATATTTAGGATACTTGAGGAGTTAGTGGGAATTGGGAGCAATGACCAAAATGCCCTTAGGATGATTTAAAGGTTTAGTTATTATTGGGAGGGCAAGGTGGTCATTTGGCATATTAAAGGATAGACTATATTCTGCTTTATGATATTAGTGGAAGTTGTAGATAAACTCAGAAGCTTAAGGAAAAGAGAAGAAGAAGGAAAGAAAGAAAAACAGGACACTTAATGTTGTCTCTCCCTCTCATTCGGCTGGGTCATCTCTTCACCATTCTTTGTGAGTTTTGGAGCTGGAATTCCAGGGTAAGCTTAAGATGGAGCTTAGGGCTAAGGACCTTGGTGAAGCTAGAAGAACTAGCAGGATTTAGCCAGTCAATTGAGGTAAGCTTTAAGGTTTCCTGATGTGATTTTCTGGGTTTTAATGAGATTGTTTCTAAGTTTGAGTTTTTGGATGCAATAAAGGGATATGAACCTGAAGATTTGAAGGGCTTGAGGCTGGTTGGATGCTAGGGATAACCTAAGGTCGAAATCCTCCATAAAAGGTAACAAGTTTTGGCTTTGATGTTCAAAGTATCTGAGTTTTTGGTTGAATCTTTCAGTTCTTGGGTTCAATGTTTGTTTTTCTAGTTTGATGATGCATGTGGTTAGGTCTTGTGTTATTGAGTTGTATGGGGTGAGTTATAGGTGGTGGTAGACTCAATTTGGTGTGTAATTGAGGATTAGAAGGGTTCCAAGGGGTTTTGGTTCGAGGAAAGTCGAAGAGGGAAAACAGGGTGCTGCTGGTCTGTGACTAGCGCTGTAGCGCTAGCCTTTGGGCGCTACAGCGCTAGGCTAGGGCTTTCTGGGCGTTTTGGTTCTGCCTGTAGCGCTATAGCACCCTCCTTAGAGCGATGTAGCGCTACCCTATCTCCAAGAAGGGGTTTTTGAGTTTTTCTTTAGGGTTTTTGCCCGGAGGCTCGGGGTTTGATACCACCACCCCGTTTGGTGGAATTAGGGCTTCCCGGGGGCTCGGGATTGGTCCCGAGGCTAGGTTTTGGATTTGAAGTTTTGTGGTGATTCTGATCTATGGTTGTGACTAGGTATGTGCTAAGGTTCAGACGGGATCGAGCTTGAGGATCAATTGAGCGAGCTAGCGGGATCTAAAGGTAAGAAAGCTGCACCTGATTGTGTGGCTAGGTTGGGACTAAGTGTTCGCTATGTTTGTATGCATTGTTATGTGAATGTGATTAACCGTGTGGACACGATGGGACTAAGAGCTCCCCATATTTGTTTATCATGTCGCGAGATGGTATTATTATGCCATGGGACATGCGATAGCCGGCCTAAGGGTGTCGGAGTCAATATTTGCGCACGGAGGCGCGGCTCGGCCACTGGTAGCTGAGGCAGCTTGTTTATCACTGAGCTCAGTTAAGCTGGTCGGAGTCAGTGAGTATTACACTGGGGGCAGCCCAAGTGAGCCGAAGACAGTGTGTTAAATAGAGGGTGCGACTAAGGGCGCCGACCCTGAATATTATTTGATGGATGTGATAATTTGTTGATTATGAACGTGAATATTGCGTTATGGATATGATTGGCTGATTGTCTGGATGACAAATTGTTAACTCGTTGAGTGTTATCACTGATTGGATAAATGTTATGAATTGTTGAATTCCTGGTATGTATTGTGGAATATTTGATTATCGTTGTTGATCTTGCTATGATATCATGCTTTCTTGCTGGGCCTCGGCTCACGGGTGCTACGTGGTGCAGGTAAAGGCAAGGGTAGGCTGAATCAACCATGAGTTGGAGAGCTCTGGGGGTGAGGTGTACATTGTCAGCTGCTCGGCCGCCACGGTCGAGGGATTGTACAGGGACGGAAACCTAAAATGTATATTTTTCCATTAGAGTGGCTTGAATTATTTGTAACTCTAGAAATTTGCTGTAACTAAGTCATCTAAACCCTGTTTTGAGTTTCCATGTATTAAACTGTCATTTTCAATAAAATAGCATGTTTGTAACCAAAATATTTTATTCCTAATCCGTTGATGACGTTGAATTCACATTTTGTTTAAATGACTTGATTAGCAAGTCTTGCACTATTTTAAACACACAGTGTAACGGTCTTGGTTATCCAGGGCATTACAGATTTAGCTCTTGTAGCCTATCCAGAATCCTTGAATCTTAGAGTATATATTCTGATCTTCCTATCCTAGCTAGAGTACACCAAGATCTTCCAAAGCGTTCTCTACACCTCAAGATGTGGGTGGGCACATAGAGAACAAGAATCAAATTTGTGAATCAAAAGTATTCTCAACACACGAGACTCTTGATTATAGGCTAGAGAGAAAGATTTATCTTTTGTGAGAAAAGGTGATTAGTTTTTCTTATTCTCCTTATAAAACTGTTGTTCTCCTATCTTCTATCACATAGAATATATAGGTATTATTATGATAATATTAATAATCAAATAAAATTGATCATCTTAATGATAAAATAAATAATAATTAGAGACAAAGTCATACATTCCATTTTAAAACCCTTTTCAAAATGTTTTATTAATTAATTAAATAAAAAAAACCAATAGTTGATCACTATCAGCAGTGGTACACACATAGGGCAGTCCAGGAAGCCCTATCTGTGTAACACCTCCCTAAAATAAGGTGATTTGATTTTTCATGCATATTTATTTTAATTAATTAATAATTAGAAATTCAAATAAGATATCATCCTTTTAAGGAAAAGATAACAACTTAAATTTTGAAATTCAAAATTTGAATTTTCATTATCATCTTATTATTAATTAAATAAATATAATCATCAAAACCAATTTTGACTATCCATATTTATCATTTTCTCACTTAAATTAAATAATTGATAAAATAAACTTCTTTTATTTCTATACAATTTCAAAAATTGCATTAATGCAATAATAAATTGTACAACTTCAATTATCACATAATTGTATATTTATCTTGAAGAATAAATATTCTCTCAAATAGCCCATTTACAGTTTGACCCTTGTATCAATTATTTACCTTGAATAGTGTTGATAAAGCCTCCCCGGGGACCTATGAACCAATAATTCCAAGCTCCAATAAATAAAAGATTATAAAACAAAACTCTTTGATTCAATAATTATATTTATTAATCTCATGATTACTCCACTATAAATATGAGAGTACACTCTTGAGAGTTAAAGACATACATTTACTTAGTACTTTACTGTAACCATAAAGTCTCCATTGATATTATCATTACATACAAATTAATCCTCTATTGACGATTCATAATTAAGTAAGAATAAAATTACCTTTTTACCCTTTTAATTATATCTTGATTCCTAGTGTACCATTGACTTTACTAGTGAAGGTTAATTCATAATCTGATTATGAATTTGATGTCAATAACCTTTTCAGTTCCAAAAGCCAACCCAATAGGGAACCATCATTCAATCTATAAGAAGGTATAGATTCCATATCTATTAAGCTATGTCCCCAGCCATATACATCATTGAATCCCCAAAACAATAGTTCTTAGCCTGATCATTCTGACAAACAGTAACGCATGCATCAAATGATCAAATGACATATATAGGAGTTCATAGTAACTTCAGGATTAAGATCAGTTTGTATATGATCATTAGTTGATGTGTTTTATAATACTACGGAAAGAAATTTAAATAAGTATCATCAAATCACATCTGGTCCAGTTCTACATACTCTCTGTATGCAAAGTACCTCCACTAAAGTGTCCTACTACACTAGTAACCCAGATCTAGGTCACATGTATTTATAATACTAGTGGACCATACTAGCAGTAATTAATCTAAAGATTCCACAACTTTATTTTACTGTACTATTTAAGTCCATTATCTCAATCTCGATCCTCTCATACCAATATGAGATCGAGACCACATAGATAAACTTGAGAATTTTTTATATTTACTTAATATTATTAACAATAATATAGTACATAAGCTACATATACAAAATAATTCAATTCATTTATTCATTTCATTAAAACCATTGTCAACTACAATTGCTTTAAGGGCACAATTCCCAACACTCCTGACATGCTAACCAAGGCTCTTAATCAAATTAGAAATTTTGGGACACTACATAATCTCCCTCACATAAAGCTCAACATAATTTTCCACAGTATAATTCGTTCGCTCAGGCAGAAAGTGCGCTGACTTGGTATATCGATTCACGATCACCCATATAGAATCATATTGCCCCACAATCCTAGGCAATCCATCCACAAAATCCATGGTTATATCTTCCCATTTCCATTTTGGAGGGCCCAAAGGTTGTAGTAACACTGTTGGCCTCTGGTGTTCAGCTCTCACTTGCTGAAAAAGTTAGGCGCTTGGCCACCAATATAAAGATTTCAAATATTGATGCATCTTTGCAGTGTATGATACTCATCTAGAGTCCATTTCTTAATACCAGCATCCATCAAAATCACGTATCTGATCTTCATATCTCCACAGATCCAAAAAAAAAAAAGTCCTTAGCCATTCTTGTTAAGACTTTCTCTCTATACCAGCACTAGTCGTTTCCTCAGCTAACTTGGCTATGATCTGCTTCGAACTATAAACTTGGTCCTGACCTTTCCGAGTTAGGGCATCAGCAACCACGTTAGTTTTTCCTATATGATAAAGGATTTCATAATCACAATCCTTCACTAGTTCTAACCATTATCTCTATGTCATATTCCAATCTTCTTGGGTAGCATAATATTTTAACTCGTATGTCGTGTATATCTCACACTTGTCCCTATATAAATAGTGTCGCCACACCTTAACTGCAAATACCACTGCTGCCAACTCAAGGTCATGTGCAGGATATCTTTGTTCATATTTTTTCAGTCGTCTCAAATGTAAGCTATGCCGCCCCCAGCTTGCATAAGGATACATCCTAGTCCCTTTTGTGTTGCATAACCATACACCACAGACTTCTCGTGCTCAAATGAAAAATTAAGCGCTGGTGTAGTGATCAGTCTCTATTTCAATGCTTTGAAGCTCGATTCACACCTATCAGTCTACACAACTACTGGGTTGTTACGTATTAGTCCTGCAAGGGTGTTGCAATCCTTGTGAATCCCCCGAGGAAACGACTATAATATCCTGCCAATTCAAGGAAACTTAAAACCTCTGAACCATTCCTTGGTCAAACTCTTACCACTTCTGTCTTAGTTGGATCATCCATAATCCCATTCATTCTCACAATGTAACCCATAAATATTATTTGAAGTAGTCATAACTCACATTTCTTAAACTTTACATGCAATTTATGTTCCCTTAACCTCTGCAGTACCAAACGGATATGTTCTTTATGTTCTTCTTCTAACTGAGAGTAAACCAATATGTCATCAATAAGCACAACCATAAACTTGTCAAAATAATCTTCAAACTCTCTATTTGTCAGATCCTTGAAATTCGTTGGAGCATTAATTAGTTCAAAAGACACCACCAAAATCCACAATGGACATACCTCGCACAGAAGGCAGTCTTTGGAATATCTTCTTCCTTGATCCTCAGCTGGTGATAACCTGATCAAAGATCAATCTTTAAGAACATTGTCTTGCCTTGCAACTGATCAACTAAGTCGTCAATCCTTGGCGGTGGCTACTTATTCTTGACAATCACCTTATTTAATTCCCAGTAGCTGATACACTTCTGCAATGATCCACCTTTATTTTTCACAAATAATACTGGTGCATTGCATGGTGAGAAACTCGGTATGATTAAACCCCAAATCCAGTAGCTCTTGTAATTGAACCTCCAATTCTTTTAACTCTGTCATTGCCATTTGGTAAGGTTCCTCGGATATCAGTTCACAATTTATGGTTGCCCCATACTTGGCTAACCAATCCATGACTTGTACTATGTCAAAATCCTCCTTTTATAACCAAACCAAATCCACAAATAAGTCTCTACTATCCACCTCCACTAGTAAGGATTTAACCTATATCCTAGATTTTACTAACTTTCCAAAAGGTAACAGGGTTCCAGACCTCACACCATGCATATCCCAAAGTCTTGTAAGATTTTCTACCGTCGAACTGAATACAAACAACGAGTGGCATCAGCTTGTCGCCTACATCTGCACACTCAGGATAGGTTTTGCAATTCGCATTCCATCCCGACAAATGCTATGAGTACCCCGAAATCGTTTATCTAACCCGATGGTTCCAGAAATATTAAAATTTATTCTTCTTGAATAAATGGGGCCACCACATCTACTAGACTCAGTAAATGGAGGAACAGTCCTCTTGGTATCGCATCTTGCAATGCCATCACCCCATAACTTGTTCTCTATCCTCTTAGCTATAAAGTACTTCTCTGCCACCTGAGCATAAGTGGTAAGTGCTAGCACAAATGGGATTATCTCATCGCGAGCTATCATAACATTCAGCCACTGAACAAACCTTTCTTTCCTTGCGACGTCCATAGGCACTAAGTCAATAGTAAACGTAGCCGACCTATCAAATTTAAAGGCATATTCAATCATGGTCAATGCCTTGAACCAAACTAGTGAGCTCGTCCACCTTCGCAGTTCAAACTGCATCATTATAATAATTTTCATTAAATAACTCCCGGGACTCCTCTTCGTTCATTGTAGCAACACTGAGTGACTGGGATAGAATCTCCCATCCTATCCGAGCATTGTCTCGTAGCATATTATAACACCCTGGATAGCCAAGACTGCTACACTGTGTATTTAAATAGTGCTAGACTCGCTAAATGAGTCATTTGGCCACAATATGTGTAACTAAACATGATTGACAGTTTAGGGTTAAAAATTTTGGTCAAAATGAATAATTATTTCATTAAAACATTAAGTTTGTACATGGGATCCACTAATAAACATTGACAAAGTCGTTTACAGTTCCAAAATGGTAATTACAATTCAGAAGTTACAAACAACTGACCTAGGTGGCAAGATAGGGTTTAGCCCTAGTTCCTCTGAGAAACCCTGACCGTTGAGGTTGAGCAACCGCATATGTACACGACGCCACATAAGCTCCCCAAATCATGGTTGGTCCAACTTCCCTTTCCCCTTACCTGCACCACATAGTACCCATGAGCCAAGGCTCAGCAAGAAAACTTAAACATGCTCATAAGAAGTTAATAACATATTATTGAATCATATTAAGCATGCCTAGCAGAAAGAACCCTACTCATGCATGCATTATATTCATATAAATGACTACAACGCCATAGCGGGGCCAGTTGGCCTAATTAACTGACTAATAAGTCATACTGGGGCCCAGTGCCCTAGGATACGGGACTAATAAGTCACCCTGGGGCACATTGCCCTATCCTTTGTATAACTAGCCTTTGAGCTGGCCTAGTGTACCTGTCGCTTTAATTTTCCATGACCATTGGATCGGACAAGCATATAGTGCGCTCCTGGTTAGGCCTAACCATAATGACCAGAGCTCAATGTGCTATTGTCGCACTTGACTCATAAGTCAAGCCTTTCTTAAGCAGATAATGCAAACAGACATGCATAATATAACAATTATCTAGATACAGAGCATTCAACATGCTTAATCAAACAATCACAAGCATAATCATAATCATAATCATGCGCATTTATAGAGGCCCAAGGCCTAATCAAATACATATTCAACAACGACCCTCGAACACGATCATGTCCCGAGCCCTAGCGGTAATCTAGTCACAACCATAAATAAGATCTTCATTAAGATTCAATCCCAAAACAAACTTCGGGACCACTCTCATGCTCTCGGGACTTCCAATCCCTCCCCAACGGGGTGGTAGAACCAAACCCCGAGCCCTCAATTCCTTCCCAAGCCCTAAAATTGGGTCTTGCTAAAACTGGTATAGTGCAGGGGCGCCCGAGAATAGAACAGGGGTGCCCAACCAAGTCAGAAAGCCCTTTAGGGCTTCCCCTACATAGTGTAGGCACGCCCAACTTAAGCGCAGGGGCGCCCTAGCCCAAACAAAGAACCTTCATGCCTTTCTCTGCATAGCGTAGAGGAGCCCAACCCCAGGACAGGGGCGCTACCCTATGAACCCAGAAATTTCTGAGTTTTTTCCCTGCATTTTCCCTAACTCAAACCACCAAAATCCAACCTAAACACAACCCAAACTCATAATTCAGCCTCAGAACATCATCAATACATTAAGACCACCAAAACTCAACCTTAAACTTGATCTAAAACCTACCAAAACTCAAAACCCACATCTTGAGCTTCAAAGCTCAAGAACACCTCAAGAACATGAAGAATTTACAGCGAAACTCAGAGAATTCTTACCTCAAGCTATTAGTATGGAAGCCTAAGCTGTCTTTTAGCAAAACTCTAGCTTCAACCTTCAAATTTCTGAGCTTTCCTTCCTTCAAAATCCAAAAACACCTCAAGGCAAAGAGAGAGAGAGAGAGAGAGAGAGAGAGAGAGAGAGAGAGCAACGAGAGAGAAAATTGAGAGTTGTAAGTGTTTCTATTTGTTTCCCCTAGATTTTGAATTACTGATTATATCCCTTCCTTAGGCTAGAAATGACTAAAATACCCTTCTAGTCAAACTTAGGTCCTTTAGTGCCCTCAAGGGCAAAGTGGTCATTTACCACACATTTTACTAATCTCCAAATTATCTAAAAGTTTCCCAATAAATTCTAATATCCCAAATATTCATCAAATAATTTCCCATTACCAGGTAAATCTCGTTAATGTACTAAATTACCAAAATACCCCTAGGCTCACCCCGAGCTAGGTATTTGACTTCGTTATGACTAAACCACTCATTTATTTATGCTGAATAACCCAAATATATCCACATAATAATGTGGTATCAATCAATATACATGTATATATACAAATATGACCTCACGAGCCAAAGTTACTAAAATGCCCTTCTAATAAGAAACGGACCCACATGCATGAAAATACAGTCGTAGTATAATATAACTCACATAATTCATTTATTCATGCATCAAATCACATAATAATGTAATTAATTAGTTATTGCCCTCCTGCCCCCCTAATCAAGGCTTAGTGCCTTATTAGGGAATTTGAGACGTTACAACTATCCCCTCCTTACAGGAATTTCTTTCTCGAAATTTTACCTGAACATCTCGAGATACTGATCCCGCATGTTGGACTCTAACTCCCAGGTCACCTCCTCGACCTTGGTCTACCTTGACCTCATAGGATAGATCTGCCTGTAGATCCAGATCTTTGTAACTCAACAAATGAGTCACATCTGACACATACTTCCGAAGTGTCAAAATATGATACACATTGTGTACGATCGACAATGCTGGAGGTAAGGCCAACCTATAGGCCACCTGACCAATCCTCTCAAGGATCTCAAATAGTCCTACAAATATAGGGCTTAACTTGCCCTTCTTCCCAAATTTCCTACCCCTTTCCATGGTGAGACTCTAAGGAAGACATAGTCTCCCACTTGGAACTTCACGTTCCCGCGCTTCGGGTCTGCTTAACTTTTCTGTCTACTTTGAGAAGCAAGCATCCGAGCTCTGATCTTCTCAATAGCCTCATTGGTCCTCTAAACCGCCTCAAAACCCAAGTATTTCCTTTCTCCTATCTCATCCCAATGAATGGGCAATCTACATTTCCTACCATACAACATCTCATAAGGTTATTGTAGGAAAACTCTATCAAAGGAAAATACTTACTCCAAGACCCTTCAAAGTCTAGAACACATGCTAGTAGCATGCCCTCTAATATCTATATCGTCCTCTCAGATTGTCCATCTGTCTAAGGATGATAAGCTGTACTGAATTTCAACTATGTACCCATAGCCTTCAACAAACTTTCCCAAAATTTGGAAGTAAATGTGGGGTCCTGTTCTGACACGACCGACCTCGGAGCCCTATGAAGGTGCACTACCTCTCTCACATAGAGATCTGCGTACAAGTCAACTGTATAAGTCGTCCTCACTGGTAAAAACTGATCTGATTTGGTGTATCGATCCATAATAACCCACACCGAATCATGTTGAACCACGGTCCTGGGTAACCAAACCAGAAAATCCATTGTGATATCCCCCCATTTCCATTTTGGAATATCCAGAGGCTGCAGTAGCCCTCTTGGTCTCTGGTGCTCAGCCTTGACCTGTTGACATGTCAAGCACTTAGCCACATATTTTTTCACATCCCTCTTCATCCCAGGTCACCAATATAGCGATCCCAATTCCTGGTACATCTTCATGGTTCCTGGATGCAAAGAGTAAGGTGTAGTATAAGAATCTCTCGTCTGATAATAGTGTCCATTAGAACACAGATCTAACCCTTGTATCTCAAGAAATCCATATTTGACACTGTATAATCCCTTGCTACTCTAGCTAGGATGTCCCCTCTGATCCTCACCAACTGTGGATCGCTCAACTGACTTTCCTTTATCCTCTCCAACAATGTAGACTGCAGTGTGATGTTGGCCAGCTGGCCCACCAACAGCTCTATTCCAGATCTGGTCATATCCTTTGCCAATTCCTTGGATATCAGTCTCGCACTACATAATTTCCCCAAACCCTTCCGGCTTAAGGCATCTGCCACCACGTTGGCCTTTCCTGGGTGATATAGGATTTCGCACTCATAATCGTTCACCAACTCCAACCAATGCCTCTGCCTCAAGTTCAGGTCTTTTTGCATGAAGAAGTACTTCAAGCTCTTGGGGTCAGTGTATATCTCACACTTCTCCCCATAAAGGTAATTCCTCCATACCTTTAATGCAAAGACCACTGTTGCCAACTCCAAATCATGAGTGGGATATCTCTGTTCATACTCCTTCAATTGACACGATGCATAAGCAATCACCTTTCATGATTCCATAAGGACACAACCCAAACCATGTCTCGAGGCATCAAAATACACAACAAAATTCTCTTGATCTGTCAGAAGACATAGAACCGGAGTTGTGATCAACCGCTGCTTCAGCTCCGAGAAGCTGTTCTCACACCTATCTGACCACACAAAATTCTGATTCTTGCATTTCTTGCGTGTTAGTTCTGTCTATGGGGTAGCAATCCTTGAGAACCCTTCCACAAAATATTTGTAATACCCTGCCAATCCAAGGAAACTCCTGATCTCGGATGCATTCCTTGGCCTTAGCTAATCTCTGACTGCCTCAACATTGGCTGGGTCCACCTTGATCCCATCTCTGCTGACAATGTGACCAAGGAAAGTCACCTATGGTAACCAGAACTCACATTTATTGAACTTCGCATATAGCATGTGTTCCCTTAGTCTCTGTAGAACCAACCTGAGATGCTGCTCATGTTCTGCCTCTGACTGAGAATAAACCAGAATATCGTCGATGAAGACGATCACAAACCGATCTAGATAATCTTTGAACACCCTGTTCATTAGATCTATAAAAGCGACAAGGGCATTAGTCAAATTAAATGACATGACTAAGAACTCATAATGTGCATATTTGGTACGAAAAGCAGTCTTTGGTATCTCTCCCTCCTTGATCCTCAACTGGTGATAACTAGATCGAAGATCTATCTTTGAGAATAACGTCTTACCCTGCAACTGATCGAACATGTCATCTATCCTTAACAGAGGATACTTATTCTTAATGGTTAACTTGTTCAGTTCTCTGTAATCAATGCACATCCTCAGAGAACCATTCTTCCTCTTCACAAATAGAACTGGTGCACCCCATGGTGAGAAACTGGGTCTAATAAAACCCAAGTCTAACAACTCCTGCAACTATACCTTTAGTTCATTCAACTCTACTGGGGCCATTATGTACGGTGCCCTAAACACTGGCTCTACCCTTGGTGCCAGTTAAATAGTGAACTCTATCTCTCTGTGTGGCGGCAACCCTGGTAAATCCTCGGGAAACACATCTAGAAACTCATAGACTAATCTAGTCTCTTCTGGTCCCACTAGCAAGACCTGAGTGGTGTCTACCACACTGGCTAGGAATTTTATGCAACCACTTTGTAGTAGGTCTTTAGCCCTCAATAAAGATATCATAGGTGCTCGGGGTCCATGCATAGTGCCAACAAATACAAAGGGATTCTCACCCTCAGGTTCATAGGTTACCATCTTCTTCTTGCAATCTATGGTTGCCCCATACTTAACACTAACAAGTCCATACCATGAATCATGTCAAAGTCGGCCATAACCAACTCTATCAAGTCGACTGACAACTCTCTGCCATCCACTATCATTGTTAGTGCTCTAATCCATCTCCTGGAAACTACTAACTCCCCAATGTGTAATAAGGTCTCGAATCCCACAACATAATAATCACATGGCCTACACAATCTATCAATTATCCTACAAGAAACAAAAGAATGTGTAGAACCAGAATCAATCAAAATAGTATAAGAGGTTCCAGCACTAGAAAGCAGACCTGTCACTACTGAGGGACTAGCCTCAGCCTTTGCCTATGTCAATGTGAGCACTCGATCTGGAGTTGAGCTGTCTGCCTTCCTTGGTTCTTCCTTTCTTCCTTTCAGGCAATCTTTCTTTAGGTGTCCCACTATCCCACACAAAAAGCAGACCTTTGCCCGACATTCTCCTATATGGCGCTTCCTACATCTGGCCTACTCTGCCTACATCCTCCAGCCCTCATTGCCGCCGTGGCGGCCAATCAATACCACGTGGTCTTCTTTCAAGGCCTGGAGTTGGAAACACATTTGAAGCCTTCCTTTTTTGATCACTGGGGCCTTCGCCCCTACCTGAACCCATAAATGGAGATCCCATCCTCCTAGTGTCTCTCCTGGTCGCGTTCTTGCGTTAGATTCTGTTCTTTGTGCCCTTAACAGTAAGGGCCTTCTCTACCACCTGTGCATATGTTGTCACTCCGGGCACGGTGGTAATACTGACATCTTGGGCTATCATAGGATGTAGCCCCTGAAGGAATCTTTCATTCCTTGTCCCATCTATGGGCACTAAGTCTGCAACGAACTTGGCCAATCTATCAAACCTTAGTGCATACTCTAACACTAACATATTCTTATGAAGCATTTTAATGAACTCTTCAGCTTTTGCAGCCCTAACTACATCATTGTAATACTTCTCATTGAACAGGGTCCTAAACTCTTCCCAATTCAGGGTATTGACGTTTCTGGTCTGGGATATCACCTCCCACCAAATTCGGGCATCCTCCCGAAACATGTATGTGGCACATGCCACCCTCTCATTACCAACCACCCTCATAAAATCCAGGATGGTGGTAACTGCTCATCCAATGTTCAGCCTTAGCCGGATCTGTGCTGCCCTACAAAACTGGAGGGTGTTGTTTCCTGAATCTTTCATAAAGAGGTTCCCATCTGTTCCCAGCCTCTGGCAGCTGTTCTACTATTGGCACCATCACAGGTGGTACCTCTGATTGACTGTTTCCTGCAAGAACCTATTGCTGTCTCAAGAGGTGGATTTCTTCTTCTTGCCTCTGCAACCTGGCTTGCATATTAGCAAGCACTTGCTGCTGCCAATTCTCTAGAGCTAGCTGTGATGTTTGGCCTTGAATATCATTCTAGCTTTGTCTATCACTCTGGGCTTGATCTTCCTAACCAGCTGATAACTCTGTCTGCCTTGGAAGTATACTTCCAAGCTTGTACCCTGTTGTAGTAATCAATTCAGCCAGTTAAGTAGTAATAACAAAACCTTTTGTTGCCCCATAGTCCAAGACCGAGTAAACAAACATTCACACTCAAGAATCATGATAGTAGGCATGTCAATTCATATTCATACTCAATCATGGTGCTAATAAGCACTTCCTGACATTCATAAACAAATAATAATGCTAATAAGCATTTTTTGGCACTCATAAACAATTAACAATGCCAAGAATCATTTTCTGACTTTCATAGCTAAATAGCGATGCTAATAAGCATTTCTCTAACATTTAACAGTGCTAATTGTTGACGCGGTTTTTCGCCAACAGTGAATTAAGAGAATAACTGGGATGAATTAGTGCTTAATGATAAACCGTAATAAGAAAAGGACTCTCGAGAATTCTCTAAAGGAAATTCCCAAGAACACTCAACTTTTTTACGTGGTTCAGTGATTAAATCCACATAGTCCATGAGTCTATGTTATTACTGTCTTTCTCTCTGAATTTTGACGGAGTTGTAGTATTACAGAAAAATTCCCCCTCCTTCTATCCAAGATCTCAGTATTTATAGAGAAAATCCTTGGACAGGTCTTTGAGTCATCATGTGACTTAACACCTATTTTTATCTGTATTACACTTATTATAAATATTCCAATTTATCCTAAGGTATGGTCTGATCAGGAAATAAAACTGATCCTGGATCCTCAGGGACATACAGACATGCCCTGCCTGACCATGCATGATTATATTACGTGTCTGGATTTTCAGGGATCCACAAACATGCCATGTCTGGCCATGCACGATTATATAACGTGTCCAGGTTTTCAGGGATCCAAGGACACGCCAGATCTTTAGCGTGCCCCGAGCTGAATACACCATGAGCTCGTGCCATTGATGCTATGCCTTATACATATTATAAGTTAGTGCCTATCGCTTTATACACCCCAGCTCGTGCCATCACCTTGGGGACCGTGCTGTCTTCGTGGAGAATACACGGATTCATTGGCCATTTTTTTCCGTGCCTTCACTTGCCAGTTGTACTCGAGCTGAATAAAGGACTCGTGCTGAATTAGGATGCACATTTGCCCCCCAAGTCCCTGCTCAGGTTTTATGATGTCATCTTTTGACCTACATAGTATGGACTTTTGTAACGCCCTCCATATAAGGACCATTACACTGTGTAGTTTAAATAGTGCTTAACTCGCTAAACGAGTCATTTGAGTTTAAACTGTGTAATTAAGCTAACCGCAGGTTTTGGTACTAAAAATTTCGATCAAAGCAAATAATTTTATTAAAAATGTTTAACTTCCATGCATGGAATTCCATTGTAATTAAAAACAGTTACAAACCCAAAAACAAATACAACAGCCGACCTAGGTGGCAAAATCAGGGTTCAATCCTAGTTCCAACTGCCAACCTCGGTCGTGGCGGACGAGCAGGCCGCATATGTACACTCCACCCCTGAAGCTCTCCAACTCATGGCTGGTCTAACCTTTCCTTTTCTTTACCTGCACCAACTAGCACCCGTGAGCCGAGGCTCAGCAAGAAAACATATTCATACTTATAAGCAGTACATTGACATATCATAGATTTACAACTAACATGCCAAGTAATAATAATCCTACTAATGCATGCAAGTAACTTAGCTGAGTCGCTACAGAGCCACACTAGAGCCCATCTCCATCTTTCATACAATCGGCCCCAAAGCTGGCCAAGAGAGTGTGATGCTAACATTTTCGACGACCTTAGAAGAATTCAAACGCATATCTCGCTTCTGGATTGGCTTAACCCTATCGGTCAACGTTTGGCACATTACTGTCGCCCTTAACTCCTGGATCGAGCCTTTAAACTCTCGACTAATAAGCTGAGTGCATCAGCCTTTGACTAGTAAGTCAATTCCTTTATGGTTCAGTTGGTAAGCTGAGTCCTTTAACTTCCAACTGATAAGTCGAGTGCTTTACCTTTGACTAATAAGTCAAATCTTTGTTTTTCGACTGGTAAGTCGCATTTGTAACCTTCGACTGATGAGTCGGATCCGTAATCTTTGACTGATAAGTCGAGTCCTTCAACCTTTGACTGATAAGTCGAATCCTTTCATCCTTTGACTGATAATTCAAGTCTTTCCATCTTCGACTGATAAGTCTAATCCTTTAACCTTCGACTGATAAGTCGAGTCTGTAGAGAATGTTATAACCTTGACTATTAAGCCAGGCCCTTTATCAGATAACATAGACAAATCTTCAGCTTATAAGCTGAACTTTCCCAAACAGATATACAGAATAACAACCACAGGGTTACACAAGTGTGTATCACACTCCTTTTTATTTGTATGGCATCCGAGCCAGTCAAGTGTGTGTCCCACTCCCTTTCCATTTGTTTGGCATCCGAGCCAGTCAAGTGCATGTTGCACTCCCAGGGTGACCCAGCCATGGTGGCCCACACTCCACGTGCTTAATGCCAATCTCAGCTCATAAGCCGAGTCCTACTGATCCTCGACTCATAAGTCGAACCTCACAAGCCTTCGACTTATAAGTCCAAGCTTTAGGACCCTCGACTTATAAGATGAGTCTCTCAAAGTCCAATATGCCCTTGACTAATAAGTCGATTCCTAATTAACATCCTAATAACCCTCTGGTTTATAAACTGAGCTTTCTAGTCACAATAGACAATCACATATTTCATTCAACATACATACTTACAGATACAATGCATTATAATACATTCAAACAACAATCATAGGCATAATCATAATTATGCCTATTCCAGTGTACTTAACCAGATATTCACAAATATAATTGTAATCATGTTCATCAACAGGGCCAAAGCCTTAATCATATCTATATTTAACCACCAAGCCAAGCCCTAATCACACAATTACATACTGGGTGCAGTTTTCTTACCTTCGATCTGAATGCAAGTTACTAGCGACGCCCTTTGACTACGGTTCCTGATCCGAGTCCTTAGCGTTGACCTAGTCACAACCATAATAAGGAACTCCATCACAACGAATGATTAAAGGCTTTCAGACCGAGTCCTAGCCTCAAGGACATCGAATTCCACCCAACACAGGAGTAGAAACATATGGACCCATACCGCGGCCAAAAGGTTAAGTCCCTAAACCCAAAACATACTCAAGGCCAAAAATCCCCTTAAGGGTCGCGGCCCTATGGACCCATACCGCGGCCCGCCTCTAATCAGAGGCTCGGCCTCCCTAAAAGCTAGACACGCGTCGCAACCCTTCCCCTGTGGCATCGCGGCCCGCCCTTGCCTCTGAGCCAACCTGGCTCCCATTTTTCCCTTAGAGGGTCGCGACATACCAAGAACAGAGACGCGGCCCAGCCCTTCAAACCCAGAATTTCTGGGTTTTTTCCTTAGCCGAACCCAACTAGAAACCACCCAATTATATCCCAATCTTTCAATTCAATCCCTATAATCAACATAATCCTTTCCAGCAGCAAAACCTAGCAATTACTAGATTAAAAACTCATCAATACTTCAGAATTCACCCTCCAAACTATTAAGCATGCAAACACTTAAACTTCAAACAAAACTACAAAATTTCCAAGAACCAAATCAAGTTTTAAGCTCTTACCTCAAAGATAAAATCACCCTGAATTGAATCCCCAACTAAGCCAATCCACCCCTTCAATTTCCTAAGCTTGGTCCTCCAATTTTTCCTTAAAATTCCTCCCAAGCTCTAAGAGACAGGGAGAAAACGAGAGAGAGAAAGAATGATGCTGTTAAGAGTTTTCTTTTGGTGTCCTAAGCCCTTTCAAAGGTTCCCAACCAACCAAGTCAAATCTTTGGCCATAAATGACCAAACTGCCCCTTTGCCCTTAGCCTATTCTTCACATGCTCCCAAGGGCAATTTTGTCCTTTGTCTCATACCCAACTACTCACAATTTACATCCTAAAATTCACGTTACTTCCAACACTCTCACACGATTACCAAATAATTTCCCATTACCCGCTAAAACCCGGTAATGTACTAAGTTACCAAAATACCCCTAAGCTCATCCCGAGCTGGGTATTTTACCCCGTTGTGACTCTTCTGCTAACTTGCTCACCAGAATCGCCTCGCGTCGAGTAACCCAAATATATCCACATAATAATGTGGTCTTAATCACACACGCATAATTACAATTATTACCTCAACGAGTCAAAATTACTAAAATGCCCTTCTTATAAGAAACATGCCCACATACAAGTATTTAACATTTCTAACGTGCAAGCATAATTCTATTATAATATAATTCACATAATAACAAGCTCATACTATATTAACACATAATTAACACAATTATTGCCTCCCGGCCCCCTAATCCAGGCACTAGGCCATATTAGGAAATTTGGGATGTTACACTTTTAGACTTCCATTGCGATTACCCATGTTCGCCCACTACTTGAGTACTGGACACGTGGAACATTACAATTGGCGTATGTTCGGGTTACGAGGACTGCATTAATTGTCTTGTTAACTTTTTGTCGCCGTTTCATCTTTCGAACAGCAACCCTCGGATTTTGCATTGGCCAAATCGGGTGGCTCACGTTGATTTATGCCATTTACGTATAAAAGGGATAGAGAATTCCTACAGTTCATCACCTTTTATTCGAAAATTTTCTCTGTCTTCCATCTTCTGCATCTTCAAACATCCTTCTTTCTCAAAGAAATGAAAAACCTCCAAAACTCTTTGTTGCGATATCTTCTCAACACAAAGTCATACAACTACTCAAAAGTGAGCACTCCCATCCATACGGAATACACTTATCTCATCGACGTCCACACTGTAAGTTTTATTGTTTCACCTAAACTCTTTTTTTTATCGACTTATGAGTTCTATTTACCATGTCCACTTATGCTTCTCCGTAGTCACTATTAGGGTGTTTCCATGATCTTTTTGGCGTATAGGCTCCAACCTTAGGCTTATAGAGAAGGTTTAGAACCCTTCCCAAAATAATGATATTATGAAACTGGGCATTTTCTGGGTAGATTTGGGTAGTTCATGGTAAGTTTTTTAGGAAATACCCATTTGAGATGTAGAAGATGAAAGGTTAGGGTTCAAAAATTAGGTTGCATAGGGAAAACGCTCCTTGGGTGGTCTTTTCTCTAAACCGCCTCCCAAGGTCAGTAGCGACCAGATTCTCTGACACATGAATCCCAAAACATCAGCGGTTTATTGGGAAATTGAGGCACGTAGCGTAGGGTAGCGCGTGTGATCACGCAACGGGCTGAGACCAACTCAGCTCAGCGCGTGTGGTGGACCCCAATGCTTTCTATGAGGCAGAGACGATCGTCTCCAAGATCACGACCCAAGGAAGGGTCAAAAGATAATGTTGTCCCACAACATTGAGGTCGAGTCCAGGGGCCTTATCACCTAACCATCGTATGAAGGGGAAAGGAGCTGCGCGCCTCTCCAGGATGACTTCGCGGCCTGGAGTCATGAGCACTTGAAGGTGGGGGCCTTCCTTCCTCTAGACCAGTACTTCGCCGACTTCCTCAACTACGTGAAGTTGGCGCCGTTCCAGCTCCCCCCGAACTTATACCAATTGTTGGCGGGGTTGAAGTATCTTTTTCTAAAGCACGAGTGGGAGGTCCCTACTCCGGCGGACATCCTTGATTATTTCTGCCTCAAGGCCAGCTCGGAGCAACGAGGGCGAGGTGACAGGTTCTATTACTTAACCTGATTCCTGAACTCGCCCTCAATCATCGAGCTCCCCAGCCACCCCAACGACTATAAATATCAATTCTTTATGTCGAATGGGTTCCGAAACTGCGAACATCGATACTTCAACCATCCTTGTAAGTCTCCTTTCCTTTTTTAGCTCATGAAATCATTCTCTTTGTGTCTGGACCTACTCCTCGTGTATATACTAATTGAGTATTATTTTTGTGCAGCCATATTCGCGAGGACGAACAAATCTGTGACCTTCGGGGGTCAATACGATACACTGTCCAGGCTTCTGCCTAGTGAGAAGGACTATCGCCAACTTGTGACCAATGACACAATCCTGGCGTGTAAGTTAATCACTAAAGGCCATATTCTAGCCTTGAGAAGAACACGGGTTATTCTTTCGGTGGCTCGTGAGCTCCCGCCTACCCATGAAGGGGACGCCGAGGCTGTTGAAGACGAGGAGCAAGAAGAAGACGAAGTGCCTCTCGTGCAGAAGAGGCAGGCTCCCGAGGCTGCTCGGGACCCTGAGTTAGAGCGAGCTTCATCGAGGGCAGCAGCTGGCCCCTCCGGCTAAAGTAACCCATACCCCTATAGGGAATTAGATAGGGATGTCGCTGACCTTAGGTTAGTTAGGTTTAATCCAAACCAGCTCGTCCATCACCACCCTAATGATCCAGATCGTAATATAACCCTGCTCCAGTGCGTGGACCACTTAGTGTTACGCCATGATATGGGCTATCCTAAGGGCACTGTTGTCGTAGATAATACCCTATCCTTTAGGTCGGTCATTTTTGAAGAGTATGGGACCAATCTCAGGTTGTGGCACTCTCTGCTCCAGGGTACCCTTGCCCCTGGACTTAGGCAGTACGTAGAGGAGTCCAACCCCGAAATAGAACCTGAGCCTGAACCTCCCCTGATTCAGAAAATTGTAGACTTAGGTTCCCTATCTCCCCAAGTAGTCTTGAGGCTGAAGGTCGTAACAATAGACTCCTCCCCCAACCCAGAGGGTAGGACTTTTTATTATACTGTATATATATATTTGTAGATTTCTAACTTTATCCATGTTCTAACTCCCTTCTTATTCTTTTCAGACGAAGAAATGGAGCGATCCAGGGCTCCCAATCTCTCCACCGCTTTCCAGGGTAGGAAGTCAGACTCGGGTCTTGTCGTAAAGAGGCCCCGATATACGAAGAAAACACCTCCTTTGGCAGGAACCACATCCAAGTCCCCTACTAAGGGGAAAGATACGAGCTCAGCAGCTCCGGCCTCCACCGTGATGGAGAAAAGGATTACTCCTCCTCCTCCTCCTCGATTTGCACCTGCTCGGGATCAAGTCATACAAGCCTATCCCCCAGCTCTTGCTACCCCTACCGCCACCGTTCGTATTCTTGTGGATCCCCATGACCTAGAGAAAATCCCCGACACCTTCAGGGGGACCCTTTATGAGACTGTGAACAACATGGTGGAGCATGTCTACAAAGCTAACCCAAGGGACCTAAGGACGATAGAGGAGCGCAGCCCGGAGAATGTCCTGGAGTTAGCTCTGGGGATGACCCTCACTGTAAGTTAGTGAAATATTTTCCTTTAAGTTAGTGAAATTTTTCCTTTTCAATTTTGCCCCCCAGTGTGTGCCTAACTATCCCCTTTGTACTTTGCAGGCGGCCCTGGCTCAGCACCGCAACATAGCTCGAGCTCGAGCTAGGAACGATGAGCTTCAGACCGAGCTCCAAAACATAAAGATCATCCTGACCGTAGCCCAAGAGGGCGAGCAAGCTGCCAAAGTTGCCCTTGTAGTCGCAAAAAAAGGAGAGCACGATGCCAAGGCTGCCCTTGCATCGTCCCAAGAAAGTGAGCAGGCCACGAAGGCCGCCTTGGCCACTCTTCAGGTCGAGGTTGCTGAGGCCAAGGAAAAGCTACAAGAAGTCGAGTCTGCGGTGTAGGAGGAGAAGGTGACCTCCCTGTCCTCGATGGAAGATATGTTGTACTATTGCTAGGCATTCAACCAGAATGGCAACTTTTCTTTCATGGCTCCCGAGCTGTGGGATCCCTATCTTGAGAAATTCAAGGCTCGAATCCTACAAGAGCCATCGGAGATGGGGGAAGCCTCTGTTGTGGGCGAGCAGGAGGTTGAGGAGGTCACCTCCTCAGAGCGTCCTGGAGGAGTCTGATGCGGAGCTCCAATTTTTTGTGGTTTTTTCTTATAAGTGTTTGTAAACGATTGCCTTCGGGCCAGTTCGAGGTTGTTTTTTTCTTAATTCGTATATCTAATTTTAATCTTTTCCTTGATTCTCTCATGTTTATGCTTTCTTATAATTGCACATTTGAGATTTTAGGACTCGACTATTAGATTGGGATATATATTTTGAATTTGGCTACATTCAAACCTGATGTGTTGATTTATATCATACGTGTTATGTGTCAGGCCTCGGACCCAGTTATATCCGCGATTATAATATTTCAAACTTAGTTCACATTAGGTTTACTGATATCTCAAGCTTATAGGAAAGCCATCGGATTTTCAATTTTGCTAACTTCTAAGTTTTGGACCTGGTTGTATCCAGGGTTTTAAATGATTTAAACTTAGTTTGTGCTAGGTTTATTGACACCTCGTGTTTTTCTTAAAAGAAAAACATCGGTTAATCAATTTTACTAACTTCTATGTTTTGGACCTGGTTGTATCCAGGATAGTTTTGTATTTGGTTATATACAGGATTTTAAATGTTTCAAACTCATCCTTAATTCGCATATTCTAATTTTAATCTATCCCGAGTTATATGCATCCCAAGTAACCAGAATGTGAACTTTCATGGTTACTTAGACAAACGCTATTACACGAACTAATATATAAATAATCTTGCGATTGGAAAAGCTTAAAACTATATGAAAAACAAGAAATACATGGCAATCCCTTCATTTCTCAGTTAAATGGCTTTTATAACTAAGCCTTACATAGATGGATGGTATCACTATTGATAATACTTCTTTAGGTGCATGGCATTCCAGGTCCGTGGGGTTGTTTCTCCACTAAGTCGAGCTAATTTGAAAGGTCCTTCACGCATGACTTCCACAATCTGATAGGGCCCTTCCCAGTTCGGACCTAAAGTGCCGTCTTTAGGGTCCTTGTTCGCCAAAAAGACCCTTCGAAGAACCAGGTTGCCCAAACGAAATCTACGTCGTCTGACCTTAGAATTAAAATAACGAGTGATTTTCTGTTGGTAATGTGCGAGCTGTAGTTGTGAATCCTCTCATTTCTCATCAATCAGGTCGAGAGATGCATTAAGCGACTCCTCATTTTGCTCCTGGCTGAATGTTTATAGCCTGTGCATGGCTACTTTTGCTTCGACAGGAAAGACGACCTGTAACGCCCTAAACTCCAGGGATCGTTACTGTGCCTTATAAACAGTGCTAAACTCGCTAATCGAGTCATTTGGCCAAAATCGTGTAACTAAGTATGATTAGCAATTTAGGGATTAAAATTTTTGGTTAAGATATAATGTTTCATTAGAACGTTTACTGTATACATTGGGATCCCAAAGATATAATTTAAAGGTTTATTACAACAAAATATTTACAACCAGCCGATCTAAGCGGCAAAACAGGGTTTAACCCTAGTTCCTCTTTCAATCCTCGGTCGTGGCGGTTGAGCAGCCGCATATGTACACATCGTCACCTAAGCTCTCCAAATCAAGGATGGTCCAGCTTTCTTTTGCCTTTACCTGCACCGCATAGCACCCGTGAGCCGAAGCCCAGCAAGAAAACTCAATATGCTCATGAACAGTAATAACATGTCATCAAATCATAAGGCACACGCCTAGAAAATATAGCCCTATTCAAGCAGGCAAATGAGTTGACGTAATGATGAATATAAAACATCAATCGATGATCATAATAATCATCCAGGACTTTTAGCCCCAAATAGAAGAGTGTGATAGTTGAAATAGTCACTAAGGTGGGTTCTGTTCCCATTAGCCATGTGACGATAAGGTCATCGGGGCTTTGTAGATAAGTGATCATTTCACTAGCTTAAACAAGATGGGTGTTCGATGAACTAGTCACCAATATAACCTACCGCATGACCTTAGAGTCACAACCATGGGATTCCGCTCCCTAGCCATGTGACAAACAGTCACCTAAGCCTTTGGCCCTGGCTCTAAATAACTAGTCCTAGACTAGTCAAGTGCTTATAATTTTCATTGACCTTAGGGTTGGTCCAGCATTAATGCTCCTAGAGTCATTCAACGCTGATATCGATTAGATCTAATCTTTTATCGGCTCTGCATTCATGACGCTTATGCCATTTCTGACTCTCAGGTCAGTAATACGCGACCAGTGTCGACCCTGACTAGTCAGTGCCATACACAAGTAAGCAATGCTACCAAACATACATCATATGTCAAATATCTGAATATAAGGCATTCAACATGCTTACTTAACAATTGCTAGCATAATTAGGATCATGCATAATCACAGAGGCTCAAGCTCTGAACAATCTCATATTCAATATTCATAGCATGCCCTATTCACATGTTTCTCGTGCAACACATGCATCACATTTAATCACTTGACATGCTTCAACAATAACCATGCATGTCACATTTAAACATCCAACATGCATCAAGAATAACCATGCATGTCATATACATAGGGTACAGTTTTCTTACCTTTGGTCCAAGCACAGGTTACCAATAAACAAGTCACAAGCACGATCCTGATTCTAAGCCTCTAGTGATAACCTAGTCACAACCATAAACGGCGATCCAATGAGTTCAAGTTCTAAAACAAATTACAGAACCAAGACCTAGCCTCCGAGACATCAAATCCCACTAAACTGAGTAGTAGGAATGATCTCGAGGCCTAAGGTTTGAGTTCCCAAACTTAAAACATCATTTCGGCCATAAATTCCCTCAAGCGCCGCAGCCTTAAAACCCTGAGCTGCGACCCCTAGCCAAAACAAGAACACCAGGGGCAAGCGCTGTGGCACCCTATACCTAGTGTCGCGACCCCCAGAGCTCACAAAATCCTTCCACCTACTTCATCGAGCTTGGGCCGTGGCACCCAAGAACAGGGTCGCGGCCCAACCTCGGACCAGCCATTTTTCCCTGATTTTAACCTTTTAAAACCTTCCAAAAACCTATCCAAACATCTCCAAACTCAAAAATCAAAGTTCCCAAACATCCCCATGATCCAAAACCCAAGCTTCAATTCACTGAAAAATTCATCAAAACACAAAGTCCAATTCAAGCTTAATAACTTTAAAATACTTAAAACATAAAACTTGAATTACCTCTGATTGAGTTGTTCCCAACTAAATCCTTCGGCTAATAAGCTTCTAATATTTCCTAGGATCGCTATGCCTCGATCGTCACTTGAATCCGAGTCATAGAACTCAAGTTTCCTTTGAAAATGTGATCGAGAGACGAAAATGGAACTTAGAGGGAGAGAGAACTTACTGAACGTTCTTTTTATTCCTTTAAAGGTTACTTCAAGCTTAAGTAGCCTCAAACAAATCCTAAAGCTCGGGGTCCCGAAAACATCCTCGGGGGCAAAATAGTCAAAACCTCCATAATTTCTCCCTGATCTTACTAACTCCCAATTTATCACCAAATATTCATTCCCATTACCCAATAACCCGATAATGCTCTAAATACCCCTTGACTCACTCTGAGTCAAGAATAATTCCCGTTGTGACTTTCCCACTAGCTTACCTCCTAGGATTGTCTCGTGCTGAGTAACCCTGGCATAACCAAATAATAATAAACCACCACACACATATCACATATATGCCAAATATGCACGAAATGACCAAAATATGAAAATCACCCAATTACTCAGAAATGGGTTCACATGCATATTTAATACACCTAAACATGCATATAATCATTAAATAACATAATAAATCAATTATGGCCCTCCCAGTCTCCTAATCAAGGTCATAAACCTTATTAGGAAATTTGAGGCATTACAACTATCCCCTCCTTACAGGAATTTTGTCCTTGAAATTTATCTGAACCACCCAGAATATAAATTTCGCACAACTGATTCCAGTTTCCCAGGTCATTCCCTCCACCTCACTAATTCTGTAACATACCATAACCCAAGGTATAACTTTGTTCCTCAGATACTTATTCTTCCTGTCTCATATCTGGACTGGCTATTCTTTACAGGATAACATAGCCTCAAATCAACTGATCTCACAACTCAACTCACGAGTTTCTCTCAACCCATGTCCACAACATGGAAATACAAAATACATTGTATATAACTGACAGTGCCAAAGATAAGGTCGATCCAAAGTCAACCTTACCAGTCCTATCCAAGACTCAAACTGTTATACTATTCTAGGGCTCAACTTGCCCTTAACTCCTCACCCCTTTCCATGGTGATACTTTTAAGGAAGATACAATCTTCTACCTGGAACTCTATGTTCGTGCTTTTCAATTCAGTAAAACTTTTCCATTTACTCTGAGAAGTGAGCATCCAAGCTTTAACCTCTAATACTCTCAGTGGTCCCCTGAACAATCTCATGATCCAAATATAACATCTCACCCATTTCATTGCAATGAACTGGTGCTAAGCATTTTCAAACATACCTCATCTCATAAGGTACCCTTCCAATACTGGATAACTCTCTCTTTCCCTCTCTGATTTACCATTAGTCTGAGAATAATAAACTGCACTGAATTCCATCTATATACTTATGGCCTTCCTTAACCCTTCCAAAATCTGGAAGTAATAATAGAGTCTTCATCTGATAAGATAGACCTTGAATTTTATGAAGGCGCACTATCTCTCTCACATAGAGATCTGAATACTGATCAGCTGTATTATTCGTCCTTGCTGACAAAAATAAACTCACTTAAAACACTGGTCCACAATGACCTAAACCAATTCACGCTGACCCACTAACATGGGCAACCCCATCGGGAAACCCATCGCGATGTTTCTTTATTCCCATTACAAAATACTCAAAGGCTGCAATGGCCCCGCTGACTTCCGATACTCTGTCTTGACCTGCTAATAGGTTAAGAACTTTACCACACATTCCATTCCATCCCTCTCCATCTCAGGCCACCATTATAAATCTTTCATATCCTGTTACATTTCCATGATGCCTGAATGAAGAGAATAAAAGAATAGCATGAGATTCATCCAGAATCTTCCAATTAATCTCAATGTCCATCGAGTTCCAAATCCGATCCTTATACCACAATAAACCTATACTTGAAACTGCAAAACCCTTAGCTAATCCAGCTAAGACTTTCCACTCAATCTTTCTTATATGTGGTTCATTTAATCATCTTTCCTTTTAATCCTTTCCGAAATGATAATCTCAAACATAAAACTAGCCTCCTGGCCCACCAGAAACTCTACTCTAGTTCTGGTCAAAACCTTTAACCAACATATTGCATAGGCAATTACTTTTCTCTATCACTGAGGTGTCACAACCACCTACTAGCTGATTCTGATCTGCAAGAAGACTCAGAACCCTTTCCCAAGGTACATATAAAATCCTTACTACTAAGGAAACTCCTTCCCCTAATGTGTTCCTTGACCTTGGCAAATCTTTGCAGAGAACACATCACGATACCATCGTCCAAGACGATCACAAATCCCATTCAAATAAACCTTTGCACACTCTGTTCATCTAATTCATAAATACTTAGCATTAAAAAAATTCTCAAAACCTACTCAGCACTCCCAGTGCCCTTATCTGATATAAAATAGTCTTCCACATACCCTTCTCCCTGATCTCTAGCTGGTAATAACCAGATCCAAGATCCACCTTAGAGAATACCATCTTACTCACTAGTTGAACCTTTAATTCTTACAACTCTGCTGAGCCATTCAAAACAGTGCCCTAAATCTGACTCCATTCTTGGCACTAATCCAATCACCATTCTATTCTTTTCACATAAAGGAAACCATGGCAGATCCCCTGGAAGCACATCCAGAAACTCACAGACTAGTCTAGTCTGTCCTGAATCCACTGGCACAATCTAAGTGGTATCCACCACACTAGCTAAGAGTTCCATGCATCTCTCCACCATAAAACTCTAGCTCTCACTACAGATGTCATAATCATACAGAATCCATACATCATGCCAACTATCACAAGGCTTTCCGCTCTCAAGCCCAAGAGTTACTATCATTGCCTTACAATTTAGCATTGCCCCACACTTGGCTAACCAATCCAAATCTAGGATCATCCTAAAGTCAGTCATAACCAACTTTATCATAATCACTGATGAGTCCTTTTTATCATAACCCAGCTCATCTCTTAAATCACTAATACAATATTGCATTCCCATCACAACATGACCATGTGATCTCCATATCATCTTTATGCCCCTCTATATGCAACAAACAAAGGAATAGCATGGCAACAAAACCAGTCGGCACAATACAAAATCAGAACCAGAAAGCTGACCTGCCACCCCTGAGCAACTAGTCTCAATCTCAGACTCTGACTGCCTTGGAATAAACACTCGATCTGGAGTTGAGCTGTCCATCCCCTTTTTCTCTTCCTTCCTTAGCATTGGGCAATCCTTCTTACGATTTCCAAACATTTTACATGAGAAACATGCCTTTGCTCGGCATTCTCCCAGATGACGCCTCTTGCACTAAGTGCATACTGCACGGGCCTTCCAACTTTCATTCTTGCTTGCTCCAATAAGTGGAGGTACTGTAATGCCCTACTACCTTAGAGCCGTTACTAAGTGAGTTTATAAAGTGCAATTAACTCGCTAAGCGAGGTTTTTAGAACAAAAGTGTGTTTAAGCAATAAATCAAGGCTGTAATCTTTAAAATGTACTCAATTTCATTAAACATTCAAGAGTTTAACATTCGGGATCCCAAAATAAGGTTTGCAAAATATTTACAATTCAGAATGGGTTTACAGATGACTAATTAACAAAAACATGGTTTAGTACAGCCATTTCTCAAAACACCCCCAACCAAAGCAGTTGGGCAGGCCAAACATGTACGCGTCGTTCCCACGCTCTCCGTACTCATGACTGGTTGACTTTCTCTTTGCCCTTACCTGCAACATAGAGCACCCGTGAGCCGAAGCCCAGCAAGAAAACTCGTACATCACACAACATATGCATATCATGTAATCATTATAACAGGTAACTCATACCTAATCAAACAGTCCATAAGATTTAAACACATGTACGGCCATGCCGTCCCAGAAACATTACCAAAGCCTGGGATCTCGGTCTTCACCGTAAGGATATCCCATGTATCCATTGGGGTCTCACCCTAACCACAAGCACCCCATGTGCTAAGTGGTATTTTCGGCCCCACTGCCATTCTCGGCCTTCGCCGTTCATTCAGGTGTAACCACATATAGCATTTGCAAACAACAATCAAGCATATAATAATTCATTTAGAGCTACATCCTAGCAAAAATACAACTTAGGGCCACGCCCTACAACAATACTATGGGCCCGTGCCCTGCTCTACGGGTGCTACAGTTTTCTTACCTGTATCCCGAGCTTTCCGATGCACCAAGGCCGCGAGCACGGTCCTCTAACCCGAGCCTCTCTAAAGACCTCGTCACAACGCATATAAAACACCCTTTAATGCAAACCAATCCAAAACCACTTCCCGAGACCAATCGCACACTCTCAGAATCCCCAAATTCCTAAAACAATACATCGGAAACATCCCCCGAACCCCCGGAGCAAAAGCTCAAAATTGCAAAATTTCCATGTTCTGAAAATAGCCTAGCGCTGCGGCGCTGCCCTAGAGGGCCGCGACGCCCAGCAAGTCAGAGAGCATTCCTCTGCCCAGAAGCAGCCTCGTGTCGCGACGCAAAAGAACAAGGCCACGGCGCTCCTTCGCGAACCCAGAAATCTGGGTTTTCCCCTGCATTTTCCCCAAGCCAAAACACTCCCAATTCAACCCAAACACATACCTAAACCCCAAAATCAATTTAAAACCCCAATTAAAACATTTAACAACCTATAAACATCATAAACCATCTCAATTACACAATCACTCCCATTAATCACACTTTGGTTTCATGCCTCAATAGTTCAAACCAAAATTTTAGAAACTTAGACCCAAACTTAAACCATACCTCAAATTCCTTAAACCATAACAATGATAAACCATATAATTGCACAGAATCCTTACCTTAAATGGAGAATTCAACCTTAAGCTCCCTTGCTTCCAGCTCCAAGCTAAGCCTTCTAATTTCACAAGATGAATTCCCAAGCAAACCAGCCACAAACCATCTTTCAATTTCAACCTAAATTCTATAGAAACTTACTTAACACAAAAATTCAAAGATGAAACTTACCTCTGACCAAATCTTGATCCCTGCTTGGCTTTAACTACTTCAACCCACCTTGATTCCTCCTCTAGGTTCCAAACTCAGCTTCCTTCCTTTTCTTCTCTTTTCCTCTAGGTTTCTCCCAATTTCAGCATAAACAAAACATGCCCAAGTGAAATAACGTAAGTGATCCTTTTCCCTCAGCTGAAGTGATCTAAATCCCTGCCAAATTACTATCCTATCCTCCCATAGTTATCCTCTCCTAACTAAACCTCAAGGGCACTCTTGTCCTTTCACCTATATTATAATTCTACCATTTCTTCCGCCTAAACTTGTTACTCTCAGCAATTACTAATGGTTACCTAGGTTACTCAATCACCAATAACCATTAACCACAAATTCTCAACTCAACTCACGAGATTCCCTAAGGTACCCCTAGGCTCCTCCCGAGCTGGGTATGAAATCCCATTGTGAATTTTGAGTTATCTAGCACTCTAGGACCGTCTCGGCACGTGCATCACATTAATAACACCACACTCACGTGGTACAAATCACATAATACCATTAACACATTTATGCCCTCAGTGGGCTAAGATTACCAATTTCCGCTAACATACAAGCGGGGCCCACATGCATATTTATACCACCTAAACATGCATTCTAATCATATATTCATTCAAATTCATATATTAACATGTTAACTCATTTATTGCCCTCCAGGCACGCTAATCAAGGTCCTAAACCTTATTAGCAACTTGGGGTGTTACAATTATCCCCTCCTTACAAGAATTTCGTCCTCGAAATAACCTGAACAACTCGGGATGCCGCTCCCGCATATCGGACTCAAGCTCCCACGTTGCCTCTTTAACCTTGCTGTTTCTCCACAGCACTTTAACCAAGGCGACGGTCTTGCTTCGCAAGACTTTGTCCCTTCTATCAAGGATCTGTACAGGCTTCTCCTCGTGTGACAAATCCTGATCCAACTCCAAATTCTTATAGCTCAACACATGAGTAGTATCTGATACATATTTCCGAAGCATGGACACATGAAACACGTCATGAACCCCTGACAGAACCGGAGGCATCGCCAACCTGTAAGCTACCTCACCAACTCATTCCAGAACCTCAAAGGGGCCAACAAACCTGGGACTCAACTTGCCCCGAACACCGAATCATTTCACTCCTCTCAGGGGTGAAACTCTGAGGAACACATGATCGCCGACCTGAAACTCCACATTCCTGCGTCTCAGATCTGAGTAACTCTTCTGACGACTCTGGGAGGCGAGCATGCAAGCTCTAATCTTCTCAATTGCCTCATTGGTCCTCTGAACCATCTCAAGACCTAAATATCTTCTCTCACCTATCTCATCCCAGTGTATCGGTGACCTGCACTTCCTCCCATACAACATCTCATACGAAGCCACTTCGATAGTCGCTTGATAGCTATTATTGTACGAGAACTCGATCAGTGGGAGATACTTACTCCAAGATCCCCCAAAGTCTAACACATAGACTCGCAGCATATCCTCCAATATCTGAATTGTCCTCTTAGACTGCCCATCTGTCTGAGGATGGTAAGCGGTACTGAACCGTAGCTGTGTGCCCATTGCCTTCTGCAAGCTCTCCCAAAACTTGGAAGTGAAGGTGGGGTCTCTATCGGATACTATCGACCTCGGTGCCCCATGAAGTCGAATAATTTCCTTTACATAAAGCTCAGCATACTGCTCCACAGTATAACTTGTTCTCACAGGTAAAAAGTGGGCGAATTTAGTATACCTGTCTACAATCACCCACACCGAATCATGCTGACCCACGGTCTTCGGCAATCCAACAACAAAGTCCATGGTAACATCCTCCCATTTCCACTTAGGAATCCCTAGAGGCTGCAACAACCCTGCTGGCCTCTGATGTTCAACCTTAATCTGCTGACAAGTTAGGCACCTTGCCACATAGTCTACCACATCCCTCTTCATGCCTGACCACCAGTACAAAACTTTCAAGTCTTGGTACATCTTCGTAGTACCCGGGTGTAAAGAGTAGGGAGTGGTGTGAGCCTCATCTAGAATCTCTCGTCAAATATCTGGATCAATCGGAACACAAATCCGTCCTTTGTAACTCAACAAGCCCATCTCTGAGATAGAGAAGTCCTTAGTCGTTCCAACTAGGACATTCTCCCTACGTTAAACTAACTGGGGATCCTTTCCCTGTGCTTCCTTAATCCTCTCAAGGAGCGCGGACTGGAGAGTTATGTTGGCTAACCTACCAACCACTAACTCTATACCTGCTCTGGCCATCTCCTCAGCCAGCCTGTCTGATACCCGCCTCGAACTAAACAACTATCCTGGGCCCTTCCGGATTAATGCATCAGCCACCACGTTAGCCTTCCCAGGGTGATACAGGATGTCACAATCGTAATCCTTTACCAACTCTAGCCACCGCCTTTGGCGCATATTCAGATCTTTTTGGGTAAAGAAATACTTTAAACTCTTGTGGTCAGTGTATATCTCACACTTTTCACCATACAGATAATGCCTCCACACCTTAAGCGCGAATACCACTGCAGCTAACTCTAGATCATGCGTGGGATATCTCTGCTCATACTCCTTTAACTGTCTTGATGCATAAGCTATTACTTTCCCAGCTTGCATCAACACACATCCCAAACCCTGTCTAGAAGTGTCACAGTAGACCACAAACTTCTCATTGTTTGTCGGCAGACTCAACAGTGGTGCAGTAATCAATCGCCGCTTCAACTCCTTAAAGCTATTCTCACACCGATCTGGCCACACATATTTAGTCTTCTTTCTTGTCAACTCTGTCAATGGAGTAGCAATTCTGGAGAATCCCTCAACAAACTGTCGGCAGTACCCTGCTAACCCAAGAAAACTTCTGACTTCAGGAACACTGCTCGGTCTAGGCCAATCTCTCACTGCCTCTATCTTACTTGGGTCAACTAGTATCCCCTCCTTACTAACGATATGGCCCAGAAATGTAACTTACGGTAACCAGAACTCACACTTGCTGAACTTAGCATATAACTTATGCTCTCTCAATCGTTGTAACACCAGGCGCAAATGATGCGCATGCTCTGTCTCTGACTGAGAGTACACCAGTATATCATCGATAAATACAATCACAAACTTATCCAGGTAGTCCTTGAAAATTCTGTTCATCATATCCATGAAAGCTGCTGGGGCATTGGTTAATCCAAAAGACATAACCAGAAATTCATAATGCCCGTACCTTGTTCGAAAAGTTGTCTTCGGTATGTCCTCCTCTTTAATTCTCAACTGATGATAGCCTGACCGAAGATCGATCTTTGAAAACACTGTACTCCCCTGAAGCTGATCAAATAAATCATCATTCCTAGGCAGTGGATACTTATTCTTAATGGTCAGCTTATTCAACTCCCTGTAATCAATGCACATCCTAAGCGACCCATCCTTCTTCTTAACAAATAGTACTAGAGCACCCCATGGCGAGAAACTCGGTCTGATGAACCCCAAATCCAATAACTCCTGTAACTGAATCTTCAATTCTTTTAACTTTGCCGGAGCCATTCTATAGGGTGCCCTGGAAACTGGCTCCACCCCCGGTGCCAAATCTATGACGAACTCAATCTCTCGTTGTGGCGGCAACCCCGGCAAGTCCACTGGAAATAAGTCTGGAAACTCACATACCAATCTGGTTTCATTCGGTCCCACTGTCACCACCTTAGAAGTATCTACAACACTCACTAGGAATCCTATGCAACCTTCCTACATCAGGTCTCTAGCCTTCAGTGCGGAAATCATAGGCACTCGCGGTCCACTCACCGTCCCCACAAACACAAAAGGTACCGAGCCTTCTGGTTCAAAAGTCACCATATGCTGCTTACAATCAATCGTTGCTCCATACCTCATTAACCAATCCATCCCTAATATCATATCAAAATCATCCATATCTAATTCAACCAGATCAACAAATAGTTCCCTTCCATCTATCTCTACTGGTAATGTTCTAACCCATCTCCTAGAGACTACCAGTTCTCCTGTTGGCAACAAAGTCTGAAAATTCCTAGCATACACAATACTAGGCCTACAAAGCTAGTCTATCACCCTAGCAGATACAAATGAGTGGGTAGCCCCTGAATCAATCAATGCAGTATACAAAGAACCAGTGCTAGAGATCTGACCTGTCACAACTGAGGGACTAGCCTCCGCCTCAGTTTGAGTCAAAGCGAATACCCTGGCGGGAGCGAGACTGTCTCCCTGCTTTGGCTCTTCCTTCTTAGTTTGTGGGCAGTCTTTCTTCAGATGGTTGGCACTCCCACAGATAAAACATGCCCTAATCTGGCACTCACCCTGATGTCGTCGCCTGTACCGAGGACACACTGGGAAACTCCTCCAGTTGTCACCACTGCCTTGACGGCCACCAACAGAACCCCGAACTCTCCTATCAGAACTAGGAGGAGTAAATGAATCTGGAACCCTTCTTTTCTGCTCACTGGGGACACTGCCCCGACTAGACCCAACGAAAGGAGGCACCGTCCTCCTGGCATCGCACCTAACAGAGCTGTCCTTCCATATCTGATCCTCGGCCCTCTCTGCAGTAAGGGCCTTATCCACCACTTGGGCATAAGTAGTAGTCTCTGGAATCAACGTAATATTCACATCACGGGAGATCATCACATTCAACCCCCGTATAAATCTATCTCTCCTGGCCGCATTCGTCAGCACTAATTCTGGCGCAAACTTCGCCAGTCTGTCGAATCTCAAGGCGTACTCAGTAACTGATAACCTGTTCTGAGTCAGGTTGATAAACTCATCAACCTTTGCAGCTCGAACTGCTATGCTGTAGTATTTCTCGTTAAAGATACTCTTAAATTCTTCCCATGTCACGACTGCAACATTCCTCTGCTGACTCACCATATCCCACCAGATGCGGGCATCCTCCCTAAGCATGTAGCTAGCACAAGCTACTCTTTCACTTCCTTCGACCCTCATAAAGTCTAAGAACAAGGAAATCATGTTCATCCACTGCTCTGCCCGCAGTGGGTCCGATCCACCCTCAAAGGTAGGAGGTTGTTGCTTCCTGAATCTTTCATACAAGGACTCCCACCTATTCTTAGTCACAGGATGAACCGGCACTGGCGCCATATTCTGCTGTATTGGCAACCCTGTAACCTGTGGAGGGGCCTGTTGCCTCAACTGACGGAGCTCTTCCTCTGTTCTCTGCAGTCTAGCCTCCATTTCGGCCAATATTTGTTGCTAGTTCTGTGGGGCGGGTGGAGGGTCCTGACCCTGATTGTCATCCTCGGCTCTGCTGCCGCGGAGTCTAGATGATTGCTGAGGCATTACAACTATATGCCTGCAATCAGTGACACCGCTCATCAGGCATGATAACAAAATCCAATTCCACCTCCCATTCCCAACAAGCAACCACATCAACAATCCAGATAAAATACAAATAGAATATAACACACAACGGGCCTTGCCCTGACATCATGCATATGTTATTTCATTCATCATGCTCTTCATAAGCTAAGCAGGCAGACAAGGCATTCAAACACATAGTCAAGTACATTAATCAACCATACCAATCAACCCTGAGTCGAGCTTTTCAATGGCAGCATGCGTACATGTTCGGTCAATCTCCAGAACCAACAAACCTTGGCTCGCTCTGATACCAAGTTGTAATGCCCTACTACCTTAGAGTCGTTACTAAGTGAGTTTATAAAGTGTAATTAACTCGTTAAGCGAGGTTTTTAGAACAAAAGTGTGTTTAAGTAATAAATCAAGGCTGTAATCTTTAAAAAGTACTCAATTTCATTAAACATTCAAGAGTTTAACATTCGGGATCCCAAAATAAGGTTTGCAAAATATTTACAATTCAGAATGGGTTTACAGATGACTAATTAACAAAAACATGGTTTAGTACAACCATTTCTCAAAACGCCCCCAACCAAAGCAGTTAGGCAGGCCAAACATGTACGCGCCGTTCCCACGCTCTCCATACTCATGGCTAGTTGACTTTCTCTTTGCCCTTACCTGCAACACAGAGCACCTGTGAGCCGAAGCCCAGCAAGAAAACTCGTACAGCACACAACATATGCATATCATGCAATCATTATAACAGGTAACTCATACCTAATCAAACAGTCCCTAAGATTTAAACACATGTACGGCCATGTCGTCCCAGAAACATTACCAAAGCCTGGGATCTCAGTCTTCACTGTAAGGATATCCCATGTATCCATTGGGGTCTCACCCTAACCACAAGCACCCCATGTGCTAAGTGGTATTTCCGGCCCCACTGCCGTTCTCGGCCTTCGCCGTTCATTCAGATGTAACCACATATAGCATTTGCAAACAACAATCAAGCATATAATAATTCATTTAGAGCTACATCCTAGCAAAAATACAACTTAGGGCCACGCCCTACAACAATACTATTGGCGCGTGCCCTGCTCTACGGGTGCTATAGTTTTCTTACCTGTAACCCGAGCTTTCCGATGCACCAAGGCCGCGAGCACAGTCCTCTAACCTGAGCCTCTCCAAAGACCTAGTCACAACGCATATAAAACACCCTTTAATGCTAACCAATCCAAAACCACTTCCCGGGACCAATCCCACACTCTCGGAATCCCCAAATTCCTAAAACAATACATCGGAAACATCCCCCGAACCCTCGAAGCAAAAGCTCAAAATTGCAAAATTTTCATGTTCTAAAAATAGCCTAGCGCCGCGGCGCTGCCCTAGAGGGCCGCGGCGCCTAGCAAGTCAGAGAGCATTCCCCTGCCCAGAAGCAGCCTCGCGTCGCGACGCCAAAGAACAGGGTCGCGGCGCTCCTTCGCGAACCTAGAAATCTGGGTTTTCCCCTGCATTTTCCTCGAGCCAAAACACTCCCAATTCAACCCAAACACATACCTAAACCCCAAAATCAATTTAAAACCCCAAATAAACCATTTAACAACCTATAAACATCATAAACAGCTCAATTACACAATCACTCCCATTAATCACACTTTGGTTTCATGCCTCAATAGTTCAAACCAAAAAGTTAGAAACTTAGACCCAAACTTAAACCATACCTCAAATTCCTTAAACCATAACAATGATAAACCTTATAATTGCATAGAATCCTTACCTTAAATGGAGAATTCAACCTTAAGCTCCCTTGCTTCCAGCTCCAAGCTAAGCCTTCTAATTTCACAAGCTGAATTCCCAAGCAAACTAGCCACAAACCATCTTTCAATTTCAACCTAAATTCTAGAGAAACTTACTTAACACAGAAATTCAGAGATGAAACTTACCTCTGACCAAATCTTGATCCTTTCTTGGCTTTAACTACTTCAACTCACCTTGATTCCTCCTCTAGGTTCCAAACTCAGATTCCTTCCTTTTCTTCTCTTTTCCTCTAGGTTTCTCCCAATTTCAGCATAAACAAAACATGCCCAAGTGAAATAACGTAAGTGATCCTTTTCCCTCAGCTGAAGTGATCTAAATCCCTGCCAAATTACTATCCTATCCTCCCTTAGTTATCCTCTCCTAACTAAACCTCAAGGGCACTCTTGTCCTTTCACCTATATTATAATTCTACCATTTCTTCCGCCTAAACTTGTTACTCTCAGCAATTACTAATAGTTACCTAGGTTACTCAATCACCAATAACCATTAACCACAAATTCTCAACTCAACTCACGAGATTCCCCAAGGTACCCCTAGGCTCCTCCCGAGCCGGGTATGAAATCCCAGTGTGACTTTTGAGTTATCTAGCTCTCTTGGACCGTCTCAGCACGTGCATCACATTAATAACACCACACTCACGTGGTACAAATCACATAATACCATTAACACATTTATGCCCTCTGTGGGCTAAGATTACCAATTTACCCCTAACATACAAACGGGGCCCACATGCATATTTATACCACCTAAACATGCATTCTAATCACATATTCATTCAAATTCATATATTAACATGTTAACTCATTTATTGCCCTCCAGGCACGCTAATCAAGGTCCTAAACCTTATTAGCAACTTGGGGTGTTACAGGTACCACTATCCGAGCTCTGTGCTCCCTAGCACTCTTCTTCTCATCTCGTATGCTCTCAACAACAAGAGCCTTTTCTTCCACCTGAGCATAGATAGAGATTTCAAGCACTGGGGCAACTCTAATGCCCTGAGCTATTCCAGGATTCAATCCCTGAACAAATTTTTCCTTCCTAGCCACATCTGTGGGTACCATGTCAAAAGCGAACTCGGCCAACCCACCAAATCTATTAACATACTTGGTTACTGTTGCATTTCCCTAAACGAGATTCATAAACTCATTCATCATAGCAGTCTTGGCTACATCACAATAATACTTCTCATTAAACAGCTGCCTAAATTCTTTCCAATCCATCACAGTTGTGTCTCATGTCTGGGATACTACTTCCCACCATGTCCGGGCATCATCTTGCAATACAAGTGTCGCACAAGCCACCCTATCGTGACCTACCAGCCCCATAGTGTCAAGAATGGAACTGATCATCCCCATCCATTGCTCAGCTCTAAATGGATCTAGGCCTCCCTCGAAGACTAGAGGGTAATACTCCTGGAATCTTCCATAAAGAAATTCCCATCTATTCTCAACCCTAGGCTGAGCCAAAGCTGATGCCACTCTTGGCATAACCAAGGAAGAAGTGTTTCCCGACAGGTTCCGCTATTGCTTCAGACACCTGATCTCTTCCTCATGCCTCTGCAATCTTGATTGCAAATCTATGAACATCTGCTGAAAATTCATAGGAGCAGATGAAGAACTAAAACCCTGGCTATAACTCCCAGCCTCCGTATAACCACCACAAGGCCTCATTATCTGCCTTGGCTATAAACTTGCTGATCGAATCTGCAGTCAATAACTTGACCAATTAAACATGATGAGCATATCAAGAGCTTTCCCCCACGGGATCAATCTTACCACACCACAATCACAAACCACTTACAGTGCTATAAACATGCCCATGGCATTCATACATCAATCATAATCCCTGCTCTTCCTACATTCACACCATGCTTCCAACTCTAGCATGCAAGTATCACAATTATATATTCATAGAGCAGGTAATCATATGATCACATTCATATAAATATTCACGGAGCATATAATCATATAGTCAAGAGCCAGGCTCTATAAGAATCTCATGCTCCCTAATACAATGTGTAGGTAAAGCATTTACATTCTATTTAAGCAGTTAAACACATAACTACATAAATAGTTACCATTCCCTGAGTGAAGCTATCTTCAGTGACGAGTGTACATGCCCAGCTTGTCTTCAGGAACCATAAACCTTGGCTCACTCTGATACCAAGTTGTAATGCCCTAAACTCCAGGGATCGTTACTGTATGCCTTATAAACAGTGCTAAACTCGCTAATCGAGTCATTTGGCCAAAATCGTGTAACTAAGTATGATTAGCAATTTAGGGATTAAAATTTTTGGTTAAGATATAACGTTTCATTAGAACGTTTACTGTATACATTGGGATCCCAAAAATATAATTTAAAGGTTTATTACAACAAAATATTTACAACCAGCCGATCTAAGCGGCAAAACAGGGTTTAACCCTAGTTCCTTTTTCAACCCTCGGTCATGGCAGTCGAGCAGCCGCATATGTACAGATTGTCACCTAAGCTCTCCAAATCAAGGATGGTCTAGCTTTCATTTGCCTTTACCTACACCGCATAGCACCCGTGAGCCGAAGCCCAGCAAGAAAACTCAATATGCTCATGAACAGTAATAACATGTCATCAAATCATAAGGCACACGCCTAGCAAATATAGCCCTATTCAAGCAGGCAAATGAGTTGACGTAATGATGAATATAAAACATCAATCGATGATCATAATAATCATCCAGGTCTTTTAGCCCCAAATAGAAGAGTGTGACAGTTGAAATAGTCACTAAGATGGGTTCCGTTCCCATTAGCCATGTGACGATCGGGTCACCGGGGCTTTGTAGATAAGTGATCATTTCACTAGCTTAAACAAGATAGGTGTTCGATGAACTAGTCACCAATATAACCTACCGCATGACCATAGAGTCACAACCATGGGATTCCACTCCCTAGCCATGTGACAAACAGTCACCTAAGCCTTTGGCCCTAGCTCTGAGTAACTAGTCCTAGACTAGTCAAGCGCTTATAATTTTCATCGACCTTAGGGTCAGTCCATCATTAATGCTCCTAGAGTCATTCAACACTGATATCGATTAGATCTAATCTTTTATCGGCTCTGCGTTCATGATGCTTATGCCATTTCTGACTCTCAGGTCAGTAATACGCGACCAGTGCCGACCCTGACTAGTCAGTGCCATACACAAGTAAGCAATGCTACCAAACATATATCATATGTCAAATATCTGAATATAAGGCATTCAACATGCTTACTTAACAATTGCTAGCATAATTAGGATCATGCATAATCACAGAGGCTCAAGCTCTGAACAATCTCATATTCAATATTCATAGCATGCCCTAATCACATGTTTCTCGTGCAACACATGCATCACATTTAATCACTTGACATGCTTCAACAATAACCATGCATGTCACATTTAAACATCCAACATGCATCAAGAATAACCATGCATGTCATATACATAGGGTACAGTTTTCTTACCTTTGGTCCAAGCACAGGTTACCAATAAACAAGTCACAAGCACGATCTTGATTCCAAGCCTCTAGTGATAACCTAGTCACAACCATAAACGGTGATCTAATGAGTTCATGTTCTAAAGCCAATCACGGAAGCAAGACCTAGCCTCCAAGACATCAAATCCCACTAAGCAGGGTAGTAGGAATGATCTCGAGGCCTAAGGTTTGAGTTTCCAAGCTTAAAACATCATTCCGGCCATAAATACCCTTAAGCGCCGCGGCCCCAAAACCCTGAGTCGCGGCCCCCAGCCAAAACAAGAACACCGGGGGCAAGCGCCGCGGCGCCCTATACCTAGTGCCGCGGCCCCCAGAGCTGACAAAATCCTTCCACCTACTTCATCGAGCTTGGGCCGCGGCACCCAAGAACAGGGTCGCCGCCCAACTTCGGACTAGCCATTTTTCCCCAATCTTAACCTTTTAAAACCTTCAAAAAACCTATCCAAACTCAAAAATCAAAGTTCCAAAACATCCCCATGATCCAAAACCCATAAAACCCAAGCTTCAATTCACTCAAAAACTCATCAAAACACAAAGTCCAATTCAAGCTTAAAAACTTTAAAAAACTTAAAACTTAAAATTTGAATTACCTCCGATTGAGTTGTTCCCAACTAAATCCTTCGGCTAATAAGCTTCTAAACCTTATTAGGAAATTTGAGGCATTACACGACCTCACTCCCGAAAGTCAGGGAGAAAGGGGTGTGTCCCATGGAGGTCCGGTGGGAGGTCCGGTACGCCCATAGCACCTGCGGGAGCTGCTCAGGCCAGACTCCCTTGGCCTTATCTAACCTTTTCTTAAGACTCCCTTTGAGGGTCTTATTCACAGCCTCGACCTGCCAATTGGCCTATGGGTATGCAACCGAAGAGAAACTTTTCATTATGCCGTGCTTTTCACAGAAATCAGTGAAGAATTCACTGTCGAACTGAGTTCCATTATCTGACACGTTCTTCTTGGGAATCCCAAACCGGCACATAATACTCTTAACCGCAAATTCAAGGACTCTCTTTGAGGTGATGGTTTCCAGAGGCTTGGCAACTACCCACTTTGTGAAATAATCAACGGCCACCACCGCATAACGAACTCCTCCCTTTCCCGTAGGTAAAGTTCCTATTAAATCAATTCCCCATATTGCAAATGACCATGGCGATGAGATCATCGTTAGCTCGACTGGCGAAGCTCGTGCGACTATGGCAAAGCGTTGGCATTTGTCGCACTTCTGAACATGGGAGATGGAATCTTTTGTTAAAGTGGGCCAAAAATTACCTTGCCTTAATATTTTTAAGGCTAGGTTTTGCCCCCAACATGATCCCCACAGAAGCCTTCATGCACCTCTTACATAATGGTTTTAGCCTCTTCTGGCAGAACACACCGCAGAAGAGGCAAGGAAGGGCCACGTCGGTACAATATTCCATCCACTATTACATATCTTGGAGCTTGATAGAGTATCCTTCTTGCGTCTTTTCTCTCTCCAGGTAGCTTCCATGTTGTAAGATACTCCATCATGGGGGTCATCCAGGTCAGTCTAGTGTCAATCATCTCGACCTCCATCGTGTTTCATGCCACGCTTGGACTTTCCAAGAATTCCACCAGTACTACGTTCAAAGTCTCAACTTCCTTGGAGGTGGCGAGCCTTGCCAAAGCATCTGCATTAGCGTTCTGCTCACGAGGAATCTATTCGATGGTGCCACACTCAAATTCTTATAGCTCTTTCTTCACCTTGACTAGGTAAGCTGCCATCTTGGTACCCCGCGCTTGGTATTCCCCTAACACTTGATTGACCACGAGCTGGGAATCACTATAACATTGGACGGCCCTTGCTTTAAATTCCTTTGCCACTCTAAGCCTGGCTAACAAAGCCTCATATTTGGCCCCGTTGTTTGATGCTTCGAATCTAAATCATAGCACGGTATGGAATTGATGCCCCTCTGGAGAGATCAGTATGATTCCAGCTTCGGACCCACTCTTGTTAGAGGAGTCGTCCACGAATATTCTCCACAACTCCTACACCGGTTCTTTCAAGAGCTCCTCTTGAAATCTGGTGCATTCAGCCATGAAATCAACAAGGGTCTGGCTTTTGATCGAGGTTCGTGGTACATACAGTATCTTGAACTGGCTGAGTTCGACAACCCATTTTAAGAGACGTCCCGACGCTTCAAGTTTTTGCAATACCTGCCTTAGAGGTTGGTCGGTCATGACGTGAACTGAATGGGACTGGAAGTATGGCCTAAGCTTCCTGGAGGCTAATATCAGACAGAACGCCATCTTTTCCATCAAGGGATACCGTGATTCAGCTTCGAGAAGTCTTTTGCTTATATAATACACTAGTTTTTGCTCGGTCTTCTTCCCGAACCAACACGACGCTGGCTGCATTTTCTGTCACAGCCAAATAAAGGAATAGGGGCTCCCCTGCCACTGGCTTAGACAATACTGGGGGCTCAGCCAAATGTGTTTTCATATCAAGAAATGCCTGTTCGCACTCCTTAGTCCATTCAAATTTCTTATTTCCTCAGAGCAAGTTATAGAATGGTAAGCACTTGTCAGTGGATTTTGAAATTAACCAATTTAGGGCTGCCACCCTTCCAGTCAGGCTCTGGACTTCTTTACATGATCTGGGCGAAGGCATTTCCAATAGCGACCTGATTTATCTGGATTTGCCTCTATCCCCCTTGTATTGACTATGAATCCTAGAAACTTTCCCGATGCCACTCCAAAAGTACACTTCTGGGGATTCAGCCTCATATTGTATTTCCTCAGGATCTCGAAACATTCATTTAGGTCGGACACATGGCCGTCAACAGTCTTAGACTTGACTAGCATGTCGTCGACATACACTTCCATATTTTTTCTGATTTGGCCAACGAACATTCTGTTAACTAACCGTTGGTAAGTAGCCCTGACGTTCTTTAGTCCGAAGGGCATAACTTTATAACAGTATACATTTGTTGGAGTCATAAAGCTAGTATGCTCCTAGTCTGCAGGATTCATTGCGATCTGGTTATACCCAGAATACTCATCCATCAAATATAGGCAATAAACATTGGTGGTTGCTGAATGGAGAAAGAAAATAAAATGTTTTTCTACTTGTTTTCGAAAGTTGAGAGAACATTTAGTCTATTCTGTCTAGACTCTTGGAGGAACTATTGCTAGTGCTTATAGGTGTTTTGGAATCAAACCTTGAACATATGACATTCTTCTTTTCTAGAATTTAAATGGAATATGTGAGTGAAAATTATTCTTTTGATTCTAATAAAAGGACAATTTTCTTTCGTTTGTTGTATTACTACAACCTTTCTGTTTGCTATTCTAAGAAGTCATTATGCTTTTGTTTTGAAACATTGGTTATGCATGGCTTGAGGTCCTAACAGGTGAGCGTTCATCTTTTCAATTTTTGTTATATAAATATATATCTTGGAACTCTGCATTTGGTGTATAAATGTAGTATCTAATTTGCTAGTTTTCTCTTATTAGTTCATTACTAGCTAGTACTTTTGCTATCTTTTAAATTAAATAGTCTGGTTTCTTTTACTAGTCGTAGAAACAATTAAAAATCATTATTTCTTTTCGTGGAAGGATTTCTATGCTTGATTTGCATTATATGAATCATTATATGAATTATTATGTTGTCGTGGAAGGATTTCTATGCTTGATTTGCATATATGTCATACATGAAGCCTTTAATGGGCCATTACAGATGGTGCTCTTTTGTTTTATTGGATTATTGCTTATATTTCGATACATGAAGCATTTGCTTATATTTTCTCATGTATATATATAACTATAATTTTGTGATTATTTGCGAGAATTTTTGTTTAAATTAGGGATTGAATATACTATGTTCAAAGCAAGAAAGAAAGTGATAATTAGTGTTGAGCTTTGTGAATCATTATCTATAGTTTAGCATCATTTTTAATGGTTTATTGGAGCATAAAATGAAGGTATGGGTTCTCAAATCGGCAGTATATTTTTGTCTAATTTTTCCTACTTTTTTTTCTTTAATGCATTGGTTGGATCTTGATTGGTCTCTCTTTCCAAAAATTGGATTTCATGGAATGCATGTAGCGAATAAGTTCGGGGACAGTAAGTTAAATTATATTACATTGTATGTTATTATGTTTTTGAAGCTATTCTTTTATTTATGTAATGGCGGAATAGCTCATTTTAAATGGCAATGTACAATAGAAAGTTTAGAGTAAAGATGGGAATAAATGAAAGCCTTTTATGTTTAAGATTCATATCGTGACTTTAACTCAATTTCTCTTACGGAGTTTTACAATAAAAAGTGGCACAAGTTGAATAAATGAAATTGTGTTCTATGTTTTAATTGGTAAAGTTTTGGTGTAATTCAGGTTCATGAGTTTCCTTTTTTACCTTCAAAATTTGAAGTTATGCACGTCTTTGTTTATGTTTTTTGATTGTTTAGTTATTTGGTGTTTGAAGTAATGAATTCATTATTGGATGTTGCTTGAAACGAAGCTTATCTTTTGTTGTTGTGGAGGGGCTGGACTAGTTTTGTGCATGTCGTTCCTAATTTGAATCCAAAATTACATGAAAACTTTGGGGGAAGGGAAATGGTATATATGTCTCAATCTCATAGTGATATATGAGTCTCACTCACGTAGTGATATATGCAAAACTTCATTTGATTTGGAAGAGGAAAGTTGAGCAGTATTAATTATTAAAGGGTGCCATCTTTAAAAAAACGTTGTAGCTACTGAAAAATGATTCAATTTTGATGGTGATACTGCTTTTTACCTTCTATTTTATGTAGTTCATGGTATTTCCCCAAATATTTAATATAATGCATTAGTTGTGCATCAATTATTTAAAAAAAGTCATTGTTGAAAACCAATCCCTTCCCTTTTGCAGGGACAATGCTGTTGTACTAGTTCAAGAACTTATGTCCATGAGCGTGTGTATGACGAGTTTGTTGAAAAAGCGAAGGCATGTGCAATGAAACGTGTTGTTGGCGATCCATTCAAGTCAAGCATTGAACAAGGCCCACAGGTAAATCAGTAGCCGTTCTGTTTTATAGCAATCTTTATGAGATTATCTGGTTTTTCACTAGCTTTTAGCTCTATGTTACTACTCATTTGAACACTATAGGAAGCCCAGGTTGCATTTTGATTTTTGGATTCAGAACGAATGTTCAATTGTCATTGACCACTTTAATGGTTTTCCATTAATCAACTAGCTGTATGTTTTGAGTGATACTCTTTATAATGTGTTTATGATTTATAAATGCTTTAGTGATTCTTGTAAAGCATTGGATTGGTAGCTAATTGCAAGAGGTATGTTGTATTTGATTTTTTTTTAATTTTTAATCTTTTATAATTTTGAATAGAATTTGTATAACTTTAGTGGAGTTTGAATATCTTAGATATTCATTCGTAGTGAAGTAGGTTCTGAAAATTCTGCGTTCTGCGGTGATAACGGAAGGTTAAAAACTTGCATGTCTTACTGAAGTTGGTTATGAGAATTCTGTGTGCTATGGTGATATATGGATGAAAACATGTGTGTTGTTTGATTTGTTTGAATTGTCGGTGTTGATTGTGACAGATGGCTAGGCTAGTAAATTAGGGAATATGATGTCCGCTTTTTAGTAGATTTTTTATACTTAGTTTTGTTTTGTATGCTTATTTTATTTTCATAATTTGTATCTTTTATTAAAACAAATAGGCACAATATGGAAAAGGAATGGATGTCAGCCAATAGGTTGTCAGTGGAATATATAAAATTGGTCGATGAGTTTCTTATATTTAGTTTGGATCATGCCAAAAATCCAAACTATATTTGTTGTCCTTGTAGTAAGTGTGTAAATATGAAAAATATGACTGCCACAATAATCTCAACAGAACAATACCTTCACTCTATTGTCACATTTTAATTTAGTTGATTAGCTTATGGAAACTAGGTCTGTAGGATTTTGAGAAACATTTAATTGTCCAGTAGTGAAATCTACAATAAAAATGGCGAATTCATTGCTCTTGTTATTTGGAACATTATATTTGATCAAATTCTAGTTCATGTGTCTATGCTATTGGGTTTTATTTATAAATTAGTTGTTGTATTGTATATATATATATTTATATATATATATGTTTGGTTGGTGTATCATTTGCATTTTCATTTCATAATCATAAAGTGTTTGAGCTAACTTTTCTAATGAGTATTTTACCAAGCATTAATCTTCAATATTTCACCTATGTGTTGTAGTTAGTGTAATTGCATGGCTAGCTTATAAAGTCGTAATGAGGTTATTAACTTTCTTTCTTTTTGTACTCTTTTAGTTTACTATTAACTCTAAGTTTAAGCATTAATTATTTAAACTCTTCTGTAGCTAAGCAAATCAACCTCACAACAAAGACAAGTGCACAATGGAATGGATGATGAATTGGAGGGTGGAACAAGCTTCATGGTTTACTTTTTGTGTATCTTGTTATGTTTCTGTTTTTTACTTTTGAAGCAAAAGATGTGCAAGACTATAGAATTTTATTATGTATGCTTTCAAACTAAGTTAGAACTAAGAATTTATGAAGTGGACAGTGTCTTGGTTTGTAGTAAAAATACTCATGGTTTATCATATATATTGAATATTTTAGATTTTTTGATTTATTTAATATTACACTTGTGATCAATTGTGATTTTTTTAATCAAAATACAATAATAAAAACTTTTTACAACAATTAAAAATGCATACTACAAAATAAAAAAATGTTGTTACTAGGAGAATTTACAATAATTATGGTTGTTTTGTATAATATATTATAATTGGGACAAAAAGTTATTATTTATATAATAGAATGAACTAAAAACGTTATAAAATGATCAAATATAACAATTTTCTTAACAGTTGGAAAGTGTTATTGTTATCCAATAAATTAGCATTTGTGACGTGGCAAATAATCTCTTGACACGTGGCTGACACCTGGAGCGTCTGCTAGAGTATCGACCAGGAGACACACCAGAAGCAGGACAGACCTGTTTTTACCACGACCAGACTGGTCGGTGGTTCCGCTGGCAAAGCAACATTTATGGAAAGATCTTATGTATCCCGAATTTATTTCATGCAATCTTCTGAATATCCCATGATTCAGGGGATAAAATCTGTAACAATATTGGGCAACCCTCCATGAGCCTATAAAAAGCAGGAGATGGCTCATGGGAAGGGACTTTTGGAGCCCGGAAATCATAGAGATATAGAAATTATCTGTGAAAACTTGTATTGCTTATGAGGAGTGTTGAAACTCATTGAACCCAAGTTCTCTGATCACACTTTTGTTCCCATATCAATATCATTCTAAGTGGACGTAGGTCATTACCAGATTCTGGGGCCGAACCACTATAAATTACTGTGTTTTCTTTACTTTTGTCATTACGTTATTATCTATACATATTCGTCTATATCATTCATATTTTGACTCCGTGTCAGTTGGCTAAATCGAGGGTCAACATTCTGGTGCTTTCGTTGAGAGGACGACTCATCATTGTTGATAAAACTAATGGCGAAAGCAGGGAAGAAAGCTGCTCAGACCGCCGCCGCTACACCGTCGAATCCGCCACCTCCTCTTCCCCCTGCAAGCATGGCGGAAGATGAGCCGCAACTAGATTTTGAAGAGGAGGAAATGGACGATGCGACTTTGAGGAGCACCTTGGGCACGTTGCAGGAAGAGCTGGCTAGTCTGAGAGCCAATCAAGAGACTGCCGTAGAAGCTATGGCAAGGCAGCAGCAGGAACTTGATCGTCAGAGGGCGGAGTTAAGCGAGAGACAAGCGGAGGTGGATCGCCGCTAGACTGAGGCCATGGCAGCCCTTGAAGCGGCCTTGCTGTTGGCCAGAAATCAGGCCGCGCCTGCCTCGCAGCCTAATCAACCTGAAACTGGGCCACCCCAGGGAGGTCCCAATCCTAGCCCACCGGTCCATCCTTCAAGTCCGCAAAGGCCTGAACAGCCCCAGATGCCCCATGACGACGTCCCACTAGACCCCGAGGCAGATCCACCATCCCACGCTGCTCGAGGTAATCCCCCGCAGCAAAGGCAGAATAGGGCCGAGCGACAGCCTCGTAGTCCTAGACGCCGCGAGAATGATGGGCCACACCAAGCGAACAGGGGTCACTACCCTCCTGGTAACAGGAGAGACTCGGAGTTAGGCTCTGCGGTCCGTGGATCCCAACAGCATGATAATGCACGGGGACATCGCGACCAGCGCAGGCCACCCTCTAACGCTCGGGGTGTTTCTGCCAGAGACAGGAATAGAGGGAACAACCAGTCTTACCATAGCCAGTCAAAGTTCAAAGATGGCCACGGCTACAACGAGGCTGACTCAGGCAAGAACAATGCTGATGGGAGGAACGGAAATAAAGGTAAGAGCAGGAGCCAAATACCTCAAGATGATCAACCAAATAGACAAGATGCTGGGGGGCAACCCAGGCAAAATAATGTCTTCAACCGGCTCGGAGGTAGCGAGCAATGGAGAAGAGAGGAAGATCTAAGAGACATACTCAATGATCGTCGAGAGAAGCATGGTGAGAACATCCCCCCAGCAGCAGAGACCGTAGCTATTCCTACTGCGTTGCAAGCCCAGATAAGACGCACTAAATCAGGCTGTGCAACAGTTGGTCGGAGGAAGGACCTCTTATATTGACCACGATAGAAGAAAAGGCACTCCATTTATCCAAAGAATAGCCAACGCAAAGACTCCCAGCAAGTTCAAGATGCCCACGCTCCCGAACTTTGATGGATACGGAGATCCCGTCTCGCATGTGAATAAGTTTGAAATCCAGATGGACATTCAGAAGGTGTCCGAAGACGCTCGGTGTAGGATCTTTCCTGCAACACTTTCTGAAGCCGCGCAGGAATGGTTCTTTAAGTTCCCACCTGCAAGCATAGTTTCCTGGGAAATGTTCGTAAGGGAGTTCTACGGACAGTTCTACGCAGGTCGTGTCCACCCGACCGAAGCAAACCAACTGGTTGAGATCCGCCAGCAAGATGGAGAATCACTAAAAGATTACATCCAGCGCTTTATGCGAGCGGCAGCCGGAGCAAAGACAGTCGGGGACGAAGGAAAAATGATGGCTATAACCGCGGGAGTGAGGCGCCGTTCGCCCCTATGGAAAAGTCTTCGTAAGGATGGGGTTAGAACCACCCAGGAATTCTTAGACCGAGCTGATCGGTATATCAAACTCGAAGAAGCCATTGCCGATGATGGAAAATCCTCGAACAAGGGCAAGAAGGCTGCCGAACCCGCCAAAGCCGCCAATGGCACCAAACCAAATGGCAACGGCAAGGGCAACGGAAATGGCAACGGTAATGGCAAGAATGGTGGGAAACGGCAACACAATGAGCCTTCCACCTCCGACAATAAACGAGCCAAGGGTAATCGTTATGAACCTAGGTTCACTAACTACACTGCCCTCGTTGAGTCTCGAGGAGAGGTTTACCAGGCCACAAGCTCTAGTGTGCCCTACAAGAAGCCTGGGCCCATTCGAAAAGACATTTCAAAAAGAGACACTACCAAATTCTGTCGTTACCATAACGACTATGGACATGACACTAATGAATGCAACCAGCTAAAAGATGAAATCGAGTTCCTCATTAGACAAGGACACTTGAGAAGGTACGTACGGGCCTCGGGAACTTCCCAACGAGAAGCTCCAGGTGGCAACGAGCAGACGTCCACACGCCAACGCTCACCACCATTACAGCCTGCCCCCGTAGCCGGAACACTTTTAACCATCTGTGGAGGCCCACACCTCGCTGGAAATAGCGGAAAGGCTAGAGAACGATATGCTCGAACTCTGCGCCACGACCAGGACATCGAGATGATGACTGTGGAGGACCGAGCGCCGAAAAAGGCCCGCTCAGAGGAATGCGGGATAACCTTCTCTGAGGGCGATGCCCAACACGTCCGGTTCCCACATTCCGATCCGCTGGTCGTGGATATCCAAATGGCCAATATGATGGTAAAAAGAGTACTGGTCGATACAGGGAGTTCAGTGAATATCCTGTATAAATCAACGCTGGAACGCATGAAGCTGTCCGAGAAGGACTTGGAGCCCTGCAATCAAACCATATACGGCTTCTCTGGAGAAGGACTCGCACCAGCCGGAATGATCAAACTCCCAGTAACAACGGGTACAGCGCCTGCCTCAAGGACATTACTCGCCACTTTTGTAGTGGTCGATTGTCCTTCAGCGTATAACGCCGTTATTGGAAGACCCATACTGGTTGAACTAAGGGCCATCATCTCCATGTGGCATCTAGCCATGAAATTCCCAACGGACGCAGGGGTAGGATGCGTTTTGGGAAACCAAAGGGAGGCCAGGGAGTGCTATAACGCCTCGATCACAAAGGCAAAAAGTGGAGCATCGAGGAGCGCTACTCCAGAACGATTACAGATGACGGAAGACAGACAAACCCAATCAGGTGGAAAAGTCACCAAATAGGGTGTTGCCCAAAGTGAGGATATAGATTTGGATCCTCGCTTTGGGGATTTTGAAGAAAATGTTGGACCCGTTGAGGACCTGGAGGAGGTCCATCTCGATGAAAAAGACCCGACCTGAATCGTAAGGATTGGGAAGAATTTAGAACCTACCGCGAAACAGGCGCTGGTGGAATTCTTGCAAGAGAACCAGGGAGTTTTCGCCTGGTCACATAAAGACATGGTCGGAATAGATCCTGCGGTGATCAGCCATGTCCTGAACATAAACAAAGTCTTTCCACCGGTGCAACAAAAAAGAAGGCTGCTCGATAAAGACAGATCAAGAGCCTTGAAAGAAGAAGTCGAAAGACTTAAAGAAAATGGGTTCATCAGGGTGGCGTTTTATCCATCATGGGTCTCCAATCCGGTGTTGGTCCCCAAGCCTAACGGCAAATGGCGGACCTGTGTGGATTTTATAGACCTCAATAAGGCCTGCCCAAAAGACTGCTTCCCACTCCCGAGGATCGACCAGCTAGTCGATGCAACTGCTGGGCATGAGACCCTTTCGTTCATGGATGCGTATTCAGGCTACAATCAGATCAGCATGCATCCCCCTGATGAGGATCATACCAGCTTTCGGACCGATACGGGCTTATATTGTTACAAAGTAATGCCCTTTGGACTGAAAAACACAGGTGCAACTTACCAACGATTGGTCAACCACATGTTCAAGGAGCTGATCGGAGTAAGCATGGAAGTATATGTGGATGACATGCTGGTAAAGTCCAAGAAGGCTGAAGGACATGTGAAGGATTTGCAAAGGTGCTTTGATGTGTTAAACAAGTACCATATGAAGTTGAATCCCCTCAAATGTTCCTTTGGAGTCGGGTCAGGAAAGTTTTTGGGATTTATAGTGAATTCAAGGGGAATCGAGGCCAACCCCGACAAGATAAAAGCCCTGATCGATATGAAGTCGCCAGAAAAGATCAAGGATGTCCAAAGCCTGACCGGAAGGATAGCTGCCCTTAGTAGATTCATCTCAAAATCAACTGATAAGTGCGTTCCATTCTTCAATATACTTAGGGGAAATAAAAAGTTTGAATGGACGGAAGACTGCGAGCAAGAATTCCAGACAATAAAGGCTCATATGTCGCAACCTCCTATCCTATCAAAACCAATGGAAGGAGAGACTTTGTATATTTATCTGGCGATTACCGAAGTTGCTGCTAGTGCGGTACTAATACGGGATGAAGAAGGCGTGCAGAAAGCTGTTTACTACGTCAGCAAAAGGCTGATCGGTGCAGAATTAAAATACCCACCGATCGAAAGATTAGCATATTGCCTAATTCTAGCCTCCCGAAAGTTGCGACCGTACTTCCAAGCCCATCCTATCACGGTTTTGACCGACCAGCCCCTTCGGCAGGTCCTCCAAAAACCTGAGGCGGCTGGACGACTGTTAAAATGGGCGGTCGAATTGGGACAGTTCGACGTGACTTATTCACCGCGAGCAGCAATAAAAGGGCAAGCCTTAGGCGATTTTATTGCGGAGTTCACCGAACTCCCCAGCAACGAGTTGTGCGAAAAACCTGAGGCGCCCATGGCTCAAGACAAGACTCCTTCGTGGAAACTATTCACAGATGGATCATCTAATGAATCTCACGCTGGAGCGGGAGTGATATTGATAACGCCCGATGGGCATCGATTTCACTGCGCAATCAGGTTTGATTTCGCAGCGTCAAACAATGAGGCGGAATACGAAGCACTCCTCGCTGGACTGAAAATGGCCAGGGAGATGAACATAAAAGCGCTCGATATTTTCAGCGACTCTCAGCTGGTCGTGAATCAAGTCCTGGGAGAATATCAAGCGCGAGGGTTAAAAATGATGGCCTACCTTAATAAAACAAAAGATTTGCTAGCACAGTTTACAAAATACACCCTCCAGCAAATTCCGCGAGACCAAAATTCGAATGCAGACGCCTTGGCCAAACTTGCAAGTGCCAAAGATGCTGACACCTTAAACATAGTCCCAGTAGAGAGATTAAGTGAGCCAAGCATTGATGCGGCCGAAGCCAGCATGGAAATTCGAGTAGAAGATACATGGATGGCACCTTACCTGGAGTAGCTGACAAATGGGACATTGCCAGTAGATAGGAACAAAGCCAGAACTCTGCAAAGACAAGCTGCTAGGTACATACTGCTCGACGGTGTTATGTACCGAAGAGGATATTCAATGCCACTGCTCAGGTGCATTACATCAGAAAAAGCTAAGGAGCTCATGAAAGAGGTGCATGAAGGCTTCTGCGGAGATCACGCTGGGGGGCAGAGTTTGGCGAAAAAAATTCTTCGACAGGGCTATTTTTGGCCAACGATGAACGAGGATTCAATGGAGTACGTACGAAGGTGTGATAAATGTCAGAGGTTCTCCAAAATCCCACGAGCAGCTCCAAACGAGCTAAAGCAGATGCAAAGCCCGTGGCCTTTCGCAATATGGGGAATAGATTTAATTGGATCACTACCGACAGGAAAAGGAGGAGTAAAGTACGCAGTTGTGGCAGTCGATTACTTTACAAAATGGGTCGAAGCTGAACCACTCGCAACCATAACGACCAAGAAAGTTCTCGACTTTGTCATCAAGAACATTGTGTGCCGGTATGGTTTGCCCAGAAAGATAGTTTCAGACAACGGAACCCAATTTGACAGCGACCCGTTCACCGATTTCTGCGAAAGGCATGGGGTAATCAAGAGCTTTTCTTCAGTCGCACACCCCCAAGAGAATGGGCAAGTCGAAGCTGTAAACAAAACCCTCAAGGACACCCTGAAGAAAAGACTTGAAGAAGCGAAAGGAGCATGGCCAGAACAACTACCGAAAGTCCTCTGGTCGTATAGAACATCTCATCGAACAGCCACAGGGCGTACCCCATTTTCCTTAGCTTATGGGTATGAGGCCATGATACCCGTCGAGATAGATCCCCCCTCACATCGGCGTTTAACGTATGATCAAGAGAAAAACAGCCAGCTAATACTGGAGTCCTTAGACTCAATTGATGAGATACGAGAAAAGTCTCAACTCCGAGTTGCTGCTTATCAACAAAAAGTCGCCCGGTACTTTAACTCCAAAGTTAAAGAAAGAAGATTCAACGTCGGAGACTTGGTGTTACGACGAGTCTTCTTGAATACCCGCGACCCCACTGCTGGCGTGCTCGGACCTAACTGGGAAGGACCTTACCAGATTGAAGAAGTCCTTCACCCAGGCACCTACAAACTTGCACGCTTAAACGGAGATCTCGTTCCACGTTACTGGAATGGAGAACACCTGCGCAAGTATTATCAATAAACAGCCCTTCTTAAAGGACTGGCTTGTTCAAATTTTCCCATTAATTTTTACAAGTTTTGCAAAGAGGGTTAGCCACGGTGTATGGCTAACTGCTCGTATATGTAAGATTCTGTTTCAGAATCATTCGTAAAGACATGATTAGTCCATTTTTAATACGAAATTATAAGGGACTGTGCTCAGCCAGTCGTTCTTGCCAACCTTTGTGAATTTACATTTACAAGTATTTGTTCATTACGTGTGTTGTTTTGCTGTATTACAAGTATCATTTTTCCGCGCGAACAGGAATGTTCGGACAGGCCATGGTCAAGGCAAGTGACCAAGGACCTAAGAGCTCCTCGATCACTTGGGGGGCATATAAGGCACATCGATAGCAAAGCATACTCTCAAGGTATGTAAACACATGAACAAAATGAGTGAAAGCATGCTTCAAGTACTTAGAGTATTTTTTCAAAATATATGATGCCAAAGTACTATGCTAAGTTCGGTCATACGGACAAACGTTATAATAAGTAAAAATATTATAACACCAAGAGTTAAGCTTTTACACCGCAAGCATTGCTGCTTGGATGTAATTGTTCAAACAAAAAGATTTACTGCCCGTGCAGCAAAGTTTAAAAAGAAATTATTGTCTTTACATTGCGACCTGTGGGTCGCGTGTTTAAAAAGAAAGAAGAACAGCTAAATAAATTAAGAGGCATGGGGGGCAGGAGGATCCTGGGCAACAACCTGGTCAGTCTCTTCCTCGATGGTTTCTTCGTCCAAACCAACGACGCTTGGGATTGCAGGAGTCGCAGCTGTCTCCTCCTCTTCAGCCAGTTGAGCAGCGCACCGAGCCAACTCCGCAACTCTGACCTCCTCTGAAAGGTAGCTAAAGTCAGCACCCTGATTGTGTTTCCAAAAGTTATAGAAACATCGGAGTGTCGCCCTCTTGTACTTTTCCAGATTCTTGGAGTTGTCAAGCTCCGACTGCTACACCTTGCCCTCGAGAGTGGCAATAGTCTCGTCCTTAGACTTGACTACCCCCTCCAGATGCTTGATCTCGCGGAGATGAGTTTTATTGTACGACCGGTACTCTTCCCTCAGCTTAACCGCTGCATCTTTAGCAGCTTCAGCCGCGGACAGTTTGGTCACCGCTGCATCCCGCTCTCGGACCACCGTCCCCAACTCCTTAGCATGTTTGGCTTCAGCAGCCGAAAGCTCCTCAGCCGCCTTCACCTGATGTTTCTCGAGAACTTTAGCCTCAATCTGCTCAAAGTAGGCCTGGGCTCGGGTACGAGCAGTAATGGCAGAAAGTAAGGCCTGTAAACGAAAGAAAAACAAGTCAAGACTTATCACGAGAACTGAAAAAACAAAGACTCGGGAAACAAAGAAATACTTACGCTGGAGATCTCGTTCAGAGTCCTGTTCAGGATCTGATCGACTGGTAGCTCTACAGCTTGGATCATGGCGGCCCCAACACGCTCACCTCTGCCAATCCGTTCAATTCGATCCTTAGCGGATCGAATGGTATGGCTCACGAGCCTGGCCTCATGAGCCTCTTCGCGAGAAAGATGCTCCCTAGCAGGCGCAGGTGGAGGATTGGACCGAGCAGGGGTGTTTTGCTGTTCAGAAGGAGCTGGAGGAGGGGTAGGAGTTCGCCCAGTTGGCGCAGGACTTTGCCCGGTTGGAGTGCCCTGAGGAAGGTCTTCTGGTCGACTCTTCTTGGCTGAAGGGCCTCGACTGGTTTCACCAGTTCGTTTCTTTGACCTCCGTTGAAGTTGAGGGACTTCCTCTTCCTCTTCGGCCTGGTACATGTCAAAGATATTGGGAGTCGACATATCTGCATGAAAATAAACACAAGAGGTTAGTAAGGGAAGAAAAAGGTGAAAGTAAGTAATACAACAGAAAGAAGATAATAAAGTGAATACCCGAGCTACAACTACTGGTCGCTATACTATTGACTCTATTAATCATATACTCATTTTCTGGCATGAAGAAGTTTGGCCCTAGATTTGGAGCATATGTAAAGTTGCCATCCCTGTCAAACATGTGACAGGGGATTGGCAGACCATTTAAAAGCGAAATAACGTTACCATTGTCATCAGAAGACTCTTCCAAGTCAACAACTGGTTCTTTGGCCTTTTCTTTCCCCTTGCCTTGGGGAGCAGAAGGCCTTTCTGCAGAAGGGCTGCCCGTGGGTTCCCTGATCGTAACTCCTGTTGGCCTCCTCCTTGGAGAGGGCACAGGAAGTTGCTGCTCGGGAACCCCCCCGGCAGTGGGTTCGTCCGTTTCGAACCCTCTATTGTCATGGCGAGGAGCCAGAAGGCCAGACGACCTCAAATTCTTTTCTTGTGTCAAGGTCTTGACACATTTGGTAGCGGCAGACATCTTGGCTAGAGTGTCAGACCTCGACACCATGTCTGGTGTTGGGGTCGGGCGCAACCAGGGGCCTGAAAAGCAAGTCGAGTTTGAGAAATGACGAAAGGAAATACTCTATGATAAAGTATCGACCAAGGCAAAGACAAAATTGTACCTCCTCTCGCGAAAGCCAAGTTGTTGCTGGATATATCCGGAGTAAAGAAGTACTCCTTGTTGCAATGTCCCACGTTTGATATGTGGGTGGTGCCACTCAAAAACGTCCGGCCAGTTTCCTGATGACAGAAGTGAAAAAAGCCCGTCCCGTTGTGTTGAGGATTGGACTTAAGGTCAAAGAGGTAGTTAACCTCATGAGGTGAAGGTTCTGGCCATTTGTTAAGTTTGTACAGGACATAGAGTGCAGCCAACATCCTATATCTGTTAGGAGTTATTTGAAAGGGAACGACGCCGAAATAATTGGCCACCCCCACAAAGAAAGGATGAAGAGGGAGATAAGCCCCCGCTTCAATGTGATACCGGGACCAGGCGCTGTTTGCCCCTCCTGGACGGTTAGCCCTCTGCTCCGCAGTAGGACGTGTAATGGTTACCCCCGTTAGGGGGTATTTTCTGAAGCAGTTCGCGACCATCCGAAGGGTCATCGAACTGGCTGGAGGAGTGTACCACTCGACATCAGGCGGATTGCGATGACGAGGACGAGCCCTAGTTTGGATATTGGGGTCAGGAGTAAGATTCTCTCGACCACTGGTCGAGGGAGCCCCCGCCTGCGAATCAGGCTGGGCAGAAGGAGAAGGGTTACTTTCAGATTCGGGCCTTTTCTTGCCAGAGGATTTTGAACGGGTCATTGAAGGAGAAGGGTGCGGTCTGGAAGAGGCTCGTGAGAAGGGTATCTGGTGGATGCGATCGGCTAGTTGTTCTTCTCCCTCGAGCAGTTGGGCAAGGAGGTCGTCGTCGATGGGTCTCTCACCTCCCCACAAATCTGGCATTAAAATCTGCAAACAGAAGAATGGGGAGGCGAGGTCAGAGGAATCTAGGAGATTCTTAAAGTAACGCTGGTCGAAGTATAAAAGCTAAGCCTTTATATAACAGCATTCTAACTAAGTCTCTCTGCGCAAACAGTTTAAAAAACGGACCAACAGGGTGAAAGTGAAAAGTTTTCCTGAAAAGCTTTTTCGACTCCCCTCACATCGGGAAGAAATTATTTCCAACTGGTTTAAAAAATCGAAATGCTACTTCGATCCTACGTCCTAAAAAGCACTAATCCTGGGTTTTAGACCTACTCATAAGCCTACGTTGCCTACAAAGACATCTTATCTACAGGCGTTCAAAAAAAAAAAAAAAAAACCAGAAACCAAGAGATTCAAACAGTACACCATTTAAGAGCATGCACCACAAAAGGTTAGAAGCATGGAGTTTCAGAGTAACTTACCAAGGAAAGTGGTCGTGAAGATGGAAGTGAAAGTTTCGGGAGTCAATGAGCCCACCGTTTGATCCTACAGCACAAAGGAAGGTTCGCCGGAGAGAGTAAAGCTCTGGTTTTTAGGGTTTTTCGACAAAGAGATGACATGCGTAAAAAGGAAAGAAGTGCCTCAAGTAACCTTATATAAGTTTGTCTTTGGTGTTCAAAAGGCGTGATCATTAGTTTTCCATTTTCGAAGTATGGGGAAGCGTAATGGCCGTCGTAGTTGTTTCTGGGAAACTGAAAAGCCTTGATTAGACAGGAGTGGTTTGCTTTTTTCAAGAACGCACGAAGGGCTCTGACACGTCAGGAGGGGTTACCGAAGGGTCGTTCGTTCAAAGTTTATTTACTGTTCGTGGTAAATAAACTTTGGGGGCAAATGTTATCCAATAAATTAGCATTTGTGACGTGGAAAATAATCTCTTGACACGTGGCTGACACCTGGAGCGTCTGCTAGAGTATCGACCAGGAGACACACCAGAAGCAGGACAGACCTGTTTTTACCACGACCAGACTGGTCGGTGGTTCCGCTGGCAAAGCAACATTTATGGAAAGATTTTATGTATCCCGAATTTATTTCATGCAATCTTCTGAATATCCCATGATTCAGGGGATAAAATCTGTAACAATATTGGGCAACCCTCCATGAGCCTATAAAAAGCAGGAGATGGCTCATGGGAAGGGACTTTTGGAGCCCGGAAATCATAGAGATATAGAAATTATCTGTGAAAACTTGTATTGCTTATGAGGAGTGTTGAAACTCATTGAACCCAAGTTCTCTGATCACACTTTTGTTCCCATATCAATATCATTCTAAGTGGACGTAGGTCATTACCAGATTCTGGGGCCGAACCACTATAAATTACTGTGTTTTCTTTACTTTTGTCATTACGTTATTATCTATACATATTCGTCTATATCATTCATATTTTGACTCCGTGTCAGTTGGCTAAATCGAGGGTCAACAGTTATGTATAAAGTATAAGATTAAACTTAAAATTTATAACCAAATATTCTAACTAAATGTTATTATTTGAATATTATAGCAACTAAAAATGTGTTATTGAATAGTTTAAGATAACATCGAACATAACATTCGAATACTGTTATAGAAAAGACAGGACTTTTAATAACATGGGCTATGTTAGCGTTTTCAGAAGCGTTATCAATACTCCCGGTTAGCAGTTTTTAAATGTTATGAATATTGTTTTTTCTTGGTGAATTCTTTCGATATCTATGCAGAGCTAAACAACTGTCCCGGGCCCCTTCGGCTTAACGCATATGCCAGTACATTGGCTTTCCCTGGGTGGTAAAGGAAATCACAATCATAGTCCTTCACCAACTCTAGCTAGCGTCTTTGCCTCATGCTCAGATCCTTCTGGTGAAGAAATACTTCAAACTCTTATGATTGGTGTATATCTCGCACTTCTCTCCATACAGATAATGTCGCCACACTTTCAGTGTGAATACCACCACTGCAAACTCCAGATCATGGGTAGGGTACCGCTACTCATACTCTTTCAGCTGTCGTGATTCATAAGCTATAACCTTCTCATTCTTCATCAACACGCATCCCAAACCCAACCTCGATGTGTCACAATATACCACAAACTTCCCTCCCTTCGAAGGGAGACTCAACACCAGAGCAGTAATCAATCATCGCTTCAATTCCTGGAAGTTGTTCTCATACTTGTCTGAATAGACGAACTTCAGATTCTTCCGTGTCAATTGTGTCATTGATGCAACAATCTTCGAGATCCCTTCCACAAATCGCCTGTAATAACCTGCTAACCCGAGGAAGCACCTAACCTCTGAGGCATTCCTTGGCCTCGTCCAATCTCTCACTGCCTCCACCTTAGATGGATCAACCTTAATCCCATCTTCACCGACAATATGTCCAAGGAATGTCACTTTTGGTAGCCAAAACTCACACTTCTTAAATTTGGCATACAACAGATGCTCTCTCAACCTCTGCAAGACATGTCGGAGATCCTGTTCATGCTCTACCATTGAACTGGAGTATACTAGGATGTCGTCGATAAAGGCAATCGCAAACTGATCCAAGAAGTCCTTGAACACCCTTTTCAGTAGTTCAATGAATTCTATTGGGGCATTGGTAAAAGCAAACGACATGACTAGAAACTCATAATGCCCATACCTCATTTGGAAAGCCATCTTCGGTATATCCCCGTCCTTGATCCTCAGTTGGTGATAACCAGATCTAAGATCAATCTTAGAGAACATTGTCTTTCCCTGCAGCTGATCAAACAAGTCATCGATCCTTGGTAAGGGGTACTTATTCTTGATGGTCAACTTGTTCAACTCCTTGTAGTCTATACACATCCTCAAAGTCCCATCCTTCTTCTTCACAAACAAAATTGAAGCACCCCATGGCGAGTAGCTAGGCCTGATAAACCCCAAATCTAGAAGTTCTTGTAACTGTATCTTTAATTCTTTCAATTCCGCTGGAGCCATCCTATATGGTGCCCTCAACATTGGCTCTGTCACTGGCGCGAACTGAATCTCCCTGTGTGGCAATAGCCCTGGTAAATCCTCAGGGAACACATCCAAGAACTCTCGAACTAATCTGGTCTCTCCCGGTCCTGTTGGCAAAACTATGGTAGTATCCACAACACTAGCTAGGAAACCTATACAACCTCCCGGTAATAGGTATCTAGCTCTCAATACTAATATCATGGGTATGCATAGCCCATGTACCGCACCCACGAAAACAAAGGGATCCTTTCCCTCAGGCTCAAAAGTCACCATCTTTTTCCTGCAATCAATGGTAGCCCCATATCTGACCAACTAATCCATCCCAAGAATCATGTCAAAATCCTCCATACCTAACTCAATCAAGTCCATTGATAGCTCCCTACCATCAACCATCACTGGCAGTGCTCTAATCCACCTCCTAGATACCACCAATTCCCTTGTAGGCAATATAGTCCCAAACCCTGTAGTATAATACTCGCTAGGTCTACACAATCTATCAATTACTTTACTAGAAACAAATGAATCTGTAGCACCAAAGTCAAACAATACAGTAAAAGGAGAGTCATCACTAGAAATCCGACTTGTCACCACTGAGGGACTAGCCTTGGCCTTTGCCTACTTCAAGGTGAACACTCGAGCTGGAGTCAAGCTGTCTCCCTTCCTTGCTTCCTCTTTCTTCACTGTTGGGCAGTCTTTATTGAGGTGTCCCACCACCTTGCACACAGAGGAGGCCTTGGCCTGACATTCGCCCGGATGGTGTCTTCTACACCACGTGAACCGCCCTAGCGGCCACCTTGAGTACCCTGACCCCTCCTATCAGGACCAGCAGCAGTCGAAGTGTCAAGGATCTTGCTCTTTAGATCACTGGCGCCTCCACCCCTACCAGACCCTGAATATGGAGGCACCACCCTGTGAACCTCCCGTCTCACAGCGTTCTCCCTCCAAATCTTATTCTCTGCCTCCTCAACGATAAGAGCCTTCTCAACAGCATGGGCATAAGTCGTCCCCCCAGGTACTGTTGTAATCCTCACATCTCAGGCTATCATAACATTAAGCCCTCTAATGAATCTGTCCTGTCTAGCTGCGTCAGTAGGCACTAGATCGAGTGTGAACTTCGCCAGCCTATCAAACTTCAAGGCGTATTCTGTAACTGTCATATTGCCCTGCACTAACCCCAGAAATTCATTTACTTTCATTGTCTTGACGGCAACATTATAGTACTTATGGCTGAACAAGTCTCCGAACCCGTCCCAAGTCAGAGTGGAAACATCCCTAGTCTATGAGTCCACTTCCCACCAAATGCGGGCATCCTCTCTCAAGATATAGGTGGCACATGCCACCCTGTCATTACCTTCCACCCCATGAAATACAGGGTAGAAGTAATCATACTCATCCACTATTTGGCCTTCAGTTGATCTGGTCCCCCCTTAAAGGTTGGAGGATGTTGCCTCCTAAATCGTTCATACAAGGGCTCCCACTTGTTTCCAATCTCAGGTGCCTGTACAACTGGTGCCATAACAGGTGGCTCAATAGGTGCAGCACTCCCTGACGGAGCCTGCTGTCTCAGTAACCGAATCTATTCTTCCTGACTCTGCAATCGAGCTAGCATGTCTGCAAGTATCGGATGCCAATTCTCAGGGATTGGCGGAGGGCTGGCCCTGGTCATCATTTATAGCCTCAAACTCTGTGCCGGCTATTCATATGGATCACCTTGGACGCATAGCTGTCCAAGTTTATCTGCAATCAGCGACTCAGCGATCAGACTATGATGACAGGGTAACAATATTTCCATGATCCACCATTGGAACTCAACCAACCACAAGCAATCATGACACAAAAACTTATTCAAATATTCATCCACATGAATAACAATGCTAATAATCACGCCTCAATATCATCACACAACAGTCAAGGGCCAGGTCCTATCAATATCCCATGCTCCCTATTAATCATGTAGTAAAGCATTCATATTCCTTTCACTCATTTAAACATACAATCACATATATTCAATTCTCAAACCTTGAGTCAAGCTTGTCTTTAGCGGTGAGTGTACATGTCCAGCCAGTCTTCAAGAACCTTTAAACCTAGACCACTCTGATACCAAGTTGTAACACCCTAGATAACCAAGACAGTTACACTGTGTGTTTAAAATAATGCAAGACTTGCTAATCAAGTCATTTGAAAAATATGTGATCCTAAAGTCATAATAAAGTTAGGGTTAAAATATTTTGGTCATAAACAGACAATTTTCATTAAAATAAATGTTTAGTACATGGGATCCCAAAAACAGGATTTAAAGGAAAAATTTACATACTTCCAAAAGTTATATACAAGCAAAGGCCATTCTAATGGCAAAATACGCATTTTAGGTTTTTTGTCCCTGTACAATCCCTCAACCGTGGTAGACGAGCAGCTGGCAATGTACACTTCGCCCCTAGAGCTCTCCAACTAATGGTTGATCCATCTTACCCTTGCCTTTACCTGCAGCACATAGCACCCGTGAGCCAAGGCCCAGCAAGAAAACCATAACAGCATAGTAGACACATAATCAATGAGGATAACCAATGCAGCACAAGTCAATCATTCAAATATTCAACTAGTCTTAGGCATCAGATTAACAACTGAAAACATATTTATATTCAATAGTTTATCACAATCATCATACAATACTCAAGGTCGACGCCCTTAGGCCGCACCCTCTGTTTAACCCACTGACTCTGGCTCGCTTAGGCCGAGTCCAGTGTTTATATAGCTGACCCCAGCTCACAGTGGCTAAGCCGTGTCCTGTGCGCAAATTATCAGCCCCGGCTCTCATAGGTCGTTTATTTCATGCTCACATGGCTTTATCACAATCATACAACATATGTAATAAAAAACAAGGAATCTCAGTCCCAACACAGCCACACAAGGGTGGAGTTTTCTTACCTTTAAATTCTGAGCGGAGAAAATGATATGGTTCCGAGCACGATCCTCAGCCCTGAGCCTTGGCGATAAACCTAGTCACAGTGTCCAATGGGTAATTATTAACTTCTAATCAAAATAAATACTTAGGATACATAAAATAGCCTTTGGGACTTAAATTTCAACTAAACCGGGTAGTAGAAATTGTCCTGGGCACCTAGGTTTGAACCATCGAGCCTTACCAATTCTAGAAATAATTCTAAGGCTAAAATCCCCAAGCGGGTCATGACTTGGCTTAGTGAGCCGCAGTGCGCCCCCAAGTCAGAGAGCTTCTCTAGGCCAAAATGGCAACACGCGCTGCGGCGCCCTAGGGCTGGGTCACGGCGCGCCCCCTTCGAACCTAGAAAATATGGGTTTTCTCCTTCTTCTTCCCAGCCCAGAACCACAAGGTTTTAACCCATAATTTTTACCTAAATAAACCTCACCAACCATAATCAAACTTGCTACAAATTCAAGACTTTAATCCACATATTTAAACCATGAAATTCCTAACAATTACTAAAGCTAGTACCCCCATTCCAGCTAAATTCATTACCCAATTACTTAGCCTAAATTCTACCCTAACAGTCCAATACTTCAAAAAATTAAGAGTTTAAAGCTTACCTCAAATAGTTGCTACACCCTTAGCCTCCACCTTCAATTCTTGAGCTTAATCCCTCTAAGTTCCCAACTGCACCTTCTAGATAAATGACTTCAATTATCCAAGACTTCCCAGCCTAAAACCAGCGTTTCCCGTCAATTTTCCTTCAAAGGTTACCAACCCAAGCCTAAGCTTACATCCCTTTTCTTCCCTTGACTTCAATATATATTGAGAGAGTGAGAAAGAGAGTGAGGTCGTGAAGCTTCTTCCACTTTCTAAACAAATCTCAAGTACAACTGAGTATATCCTTTAGTTTTTAAGCAAAAGACCACTATGCCCCTCTTAATCATACTAACCCTCAAGTTTCCCTAGGGGTAAAATGGTCATTTTCCTCAGTTCCCGCTAATTCCTCAAATGTTCCCAATATTTACCCACTAACCACGTCATCCAATTAATTACCAATTATCTATTCAATGTCCAATAATTTCCTAATTGTTCTCTAAATTCCCAGAAATACCCCTAGGCCCCCACCGAACTGGGTATTAATCCCCGCTGTGACTATTTCGCCAATCTGCTCACTGGGACCGTTGAGTCATATGCTGCAAATATATCAACATAATAATGTGGTCTCAACAATTTATCACATATAACCACATTTATGCCCTCAACGGACTAAAATTACAAATATGCCCTTATAAGCTAGAAAGGGCCCACATGCATAATTAATACTCATAAACATGCTTATCACATATCCATATAATCATATAATCATGCATGCTACATAATCAGGCATTAAACCATTAAATCACACATATACCAATTATGCCCTCCCAGCACGCTAATCATGGCCCTTAAGCCTTATTAGAAATTTTGGGTCGTTACAAGGCATGACCATAAGTTTGGCAAGGATGTTTGCACGTTCTTAAATTGTATGTTAGGGTTCGGTTTCATCATAATCCTATTCTTGGTTGATTATCTGCCTAGTTACAGTCAGTTAAGTTCTTACTCTATTTATGTGGTTATGTTTGTTAAGTTGTTCTTACTAAGCGTTTCGCTTACCTAGTTGTTTCGTTTTGTAGGTAAGCTCAAAGGAAAAGTGGATCAATGAGCGCTGGTGTTTATTTGTGAGGATGTACATGTGGACCGACCTTTTGGAAATTTACATTTTGGGGATTAGAACCGATATGATAACTAAAAGTTTATTTTGGGCTCGTTGAATGTTTTAAAATTATGACATTGTAATTCACTTTTAAGTATGCGCATACTTCCGAACTATTGTATGTTTTGAAAAGTTTTTTTTATATGGATTTTCAGTTACCTTATTTTAGAAACTGGTTATGTTTTCCGTAAATTATGTTAAGAGATTTTATAGGATGTTACACCCCACGTGTGCATGGGCCACGTGGCACATGTTGCACCACATTATAAACATTCAATAATTTCACATAAAATCTTAAAAGAATAGCCTCAATTCTACTGACTAATCCTTAATAGTTACAAAATAAGAACCATGCACTTAATCAAATGACGTATATTTGAATGTAAAACTTAGCTTGCATGTAACATGCATACATGGGAGGGTTCTTAAAACGCACTTTGGAGTTGGTAGATTCTATGTGTTTGTTTTATTGTCACTTCCTTCAAAATTCAGCAAGAATTAATTTACCAACTTATTAACGTTACCATATCACCTCTTTGGACCATAAGGTTCTATTCTAGATTTTAATTTCACAAAATTTATTTTATTTAACTAGCCATTTAGTTATATTTGCACCAAAATAATAAAATCTCATTTATTATTTAAATCAAAATAAAAATGACAACACTTTTCTATTTCCTACAAAATAATTAATTTTAACAATATTAATTAATTTCATAAATTACTCTTATTCATTCTATCATAGTTACTTAGTTAATAAAAAAATAGAAATAAATTAGCCTTGTAAAAAGTGAAACCTCAAGGTCATGAATTTTTTATTAAATACACACCCAAAGTATGGAAAAATCATATTATTCATGTATAAACTCTAAAATATATATTTGATATCTTATAATTAAAAGAGATTTTTCATATAGTTAAGTAAAAATCAGCAAGCATATTATCAAATAAATTTTAAGGCATGGGTTTCCAAAACTTATTTTTACTATCCTTTTAATTAAAAGAAATTTACCATATTACTAAGCAAAATTCAGCAAGCAAGATACACCCATTATTCACAATTTTTCTATCAAACCAAATTCTAGTCATCTTTTAAAAAAAATATCTCAACTTTTAAACACTAAAAATCTGCATATATCTTATTAAGGAAAATACAATATTCATGTATAAAATTCACTATTTACTTGTCTTAGTTTTAAAATATGAATTTAGAGACATAATTTGCTTCCTCTCTTAATTTATTTGCAAATTTCCATAAAATATAAAATAAAATCAGCAAGCATAAATTATAAAATAAATATGATCATATTCATTTTAACCCCTCAACCTAGCATGTCTCTATAATTTTTATGCATTTCAATATTACAATTAGCATGCAACAAAAAATTTAATCAGTTCAAAAACATAAAACCCAAAAAGAGATGTCTTTGTCGAGACACACTAACAAGCATAAATGAAAATACAAAACAAATTAAAATATTACTACCATGGTTCCTAAATCAAACATACACCTTAATATATTCAAGACCAAAGCATTGCAATATAGTCAACATTAAACTCAAATATATTTTATTATAATATCAATGGAAATTCTAAGATGCCCCTTATTACAACAACATTTGCATGCTCATAATCTAAATAAAACAAAGGAACCTAAAGCCTAATATATGCCATGACCAAGATACACATAGGGTTCAATAGCAAAGTTTATCATAAAAACCCATCATGCTTTCTTTATTCAATATAACAAGAGAATTAGTACCAATAACATGCATAGCCCGAAACATGCATAGTGCCAATAATAAAATATACCACAGAACTTATCATGCTTTTATTTCAAAAAGAAAAAAAACATAACCACACAATCAATCAATACTTGTGATATGCATAAGAACCCTAGAATAGGCTCAACCAAAATCACTTCATCAATCCACAAAAAAAAAAATAATAGAAAACTCTACATGCATCATCTAGTCATAAGAAAACATCAAACAAATTAACAAAACTCAAATCATACAAGAACCCTAATGCGTCTAATACAACATTTACATAGGTGAACCCAAGATCAATATAACATCAAAACAAGGTCCTTCCTCACCTTGAGTACACAAAAGTGCCAAAATCTAAAGGCCTCTCCTTTTGATTGCTAGCTCCAACACCCTTGTATGATCACCAAACCATTAGACCAACCCAAAATCTAATTTCCATCAATCAAACATAAGAAATCAAAAGAAAATCTTACCCTTGTATGTGTAGATCGATTATCTATACAACACCCTCTCTAGGTCCTTGTGAAATTAAACCTATCACCATCATTGCATCCCAAAATACTTAGAATCAAGAAGAAGGAGGAGGAGAAGAAGAAAACTATGAATCTCAAAGCTTACCTTAGGGATTTCGAAGCCCTCTATTCTCTCCCTCTTCCTTTCTTTCTTTCTCAAGCTCTCTCTCTCTTCCTTTCTTTCTTTAGATAAGCGGCTAGGGTTTCAAAAGTGATAGGAAGAGGCTTAAGGACCTATTTATAGGTGATAGCTAGGTTAAGGGAAAAAAATTCAAAGTGGGTTTTTCGTGACCCAAATATCATGTAACTTGATACACATTTCTGACCCGGTTACACCACGATTTTGGAAAAATACTATTTCTTAGAAGTTTTAGATAATTTAATTAGCTTTCTAACGATACCAATTTTTCCTATATCAAACATCTACAGTGCAAGTTATGTTGTTTTACTGAGGCTGGGTCCAAAGTTACGGGAACTCAAAAAAAAAAGGCAACTCTCTTCTTACCATTTGTTTCGCATTTCTCATTAGTGTGAACACAAGCCTTCAAGAACATTATGTTAAGAACGAATTTCCTAATACGCAGCGGAATGGTGGTGTGGTTGGCCCAGTGTACAACAAAAGTTTTGTAACATATTTAAACTACCTTTAAATATGCGGATCCATTAATATACATACATTAATCATAAACAAGATAAGGATAGAATTCATACCTCTTGAAGCCTATCAAGTATCCTTGCTATCTTTTCGTATTTAGAACGAACTTCCTATCCAAAAAGCCGCTCCCACGTACTCACACCAAGATCTTCCAAAGCGTTCTCTACACCTCAAGAAATGTGTGGGCACTTAGAGAATGAAGGATAATTTATTTGTGATTCTACTTGATGTACTCAACACATGAGATCAAGAGAATAGGCCTGAGAATTGGTTCTTTATTTTCAGGGAGAGAAAACTATCGTTCTATTTTTTTCACAGAGCGAATAGTCTGAGTTGTCTCACTCCACTGAATATTTTTCTGATTAGTCATTCTTAAAAGAAAATATTCAAATTTTAAAAAATAAATCTGTAACCATTTTACAATTTACTTTTTAATTAATTAATTATTCTATTAATGAAAAAATCCAAAAACCAATTTTTGAATTATCCATTAATTAATTAATTAAATAAATAAAAATAAAAATCTCATCCCTGAAAATTGCCCTACACTCCACACACAGTCCATGGACTGTGTGTGCACGTGTAGCCTCCCTAATTTTAGGAATGTTGTTTTTTCAATTTTTATTTAATTATTTATTCAAACTGTTTTGTCAGATAAGATCTAACAACCTGATAACTAATTTAAATTTGAGTTAATTATCTTTTTAATTAATTATCAAATATAATTAATTATTTGAATAAATATTAATTTTTTAAATTCAAATCCAATTTGAACTTATCAGATTATTATCTCCCACTCAAATAAAGATATTTAATTAATTCTACCAATTAATTAAATCCAAAATTTTCAAAAAATAAATATTTAATTTATTATAATTTCGAAAATTATAATTAATTATTTAATTAAATTTCAAAATTACTTTAATTATTTAATATAATTTCGAAAATTATACAATAATTAAATATTAATTAATTTTGTTAACTACAACTAATTTGTAATTAATTAATTAATCACTATTATCATATAATTGCATATTTGGCCTAAAGAACAAATTTCTTCTTAAATATGTCTTTAAACTATTTTCCCTTCATATCAACTCTTACCTTGAATAGTGTTGATAGAGCCGCTATGGGGACCTATGGACCTATAATTCCAAGCTCCAATAAATTTGAGATTATTAATTAAACTCTTTAATTAAATAATCTTAATTTATTAATCTCATGATTATTCCACTATAAATATGAGATTGCACTCTTGTAATTATAGACATTTCATTTACTGAGTACTTTATAATCATAAAGCGTCCATTGATATAATCATTGCATACAACTTGACCCTCTAATAATGGTTCATAATTAATCGGGAATAAAATTACCGTTTTACCCTTTTAATTATCTCTTGTTTCCTTAAGTACCATTGACTCTACTAGTGAAGGTTAATTCATAACTAAATTATGAATTTGAGCTCAATAACCTTTCAATCCCAAAAGTCAACCTTTAAGAGAACCATCATTCAATCTCTTGCGAGAAAGCATAGATTCCATATCTGTATACTATGTCCCCAGCCATCTACATTAATGAGTTCCCAAAACAAAAGTTTCTAGCCTGATCATTCTGACAGACCCTAACAGGTGAATCAAAGAAGTCATATAACATAAACAGGAGTTCATAGTAACTTTAGGATTAAGATCTATTTGTATATGATCATCAGTTGATATATTTAATTAATACTTCGAAACAGTATTTAACTAAGTATTAATAAACATATCTGGTCCAGTTCTATATATTCTCTAATATATAAAGCACCTCCACTAAAATGTCTTACTACACTAGTGATCCGGATCTAGATCACATGTATTCATAATACTAATGGACCGTACTTGCAGTAATTAATCTAAAGAGTCCATAACTTTATTTTACTGCGAACTATTCAAGTTCATTTATCTCAAACACAATCCTTCCGTACCAATACGTGTTTGAGATCACATATATGAACTTAGGAATTTTCCTGATATTTACTTAATATTATTACAGAATAATATAGTCCATAAAATATATGCATAACAAATTCAATTCATTTATTTATTTCATAATAACAATGTCTACTACATATGCTTTCAGGGCACATTTCCAACACAATCCCTCTTTATTTCTCCAATTTTTCCTATTTCTTATTTAATAAAATAAATAAATGGAGAATAAAAATTACTATGCATAGAAACTAATGCATCCTCACCATGCATACCATGCACATGCACACACCTAACTGCTCAAGATTATCTTTACTACTCATGAACCCTAATGCACACAACCAAAACCCAAGAAAGTTCACAAAATAAAACCATTAAATAAAACAATTAACAAATTTCAATTCACATAATTTCTACCAAACAATTCAAACAACAAAAATAAAATTCTAACACTTAAGAATTAATAATAAAAATAACAATGCACACAAATAAAAATAAAAATAAAAATAAAAAGAAATTGGTGAGCTACAGTTAAAACTATTTCTCTAATACCAAATGTAACGACCCGACTTAAAACCCATTAATTTACTAAATACTAAATATTTAAGTAAATTAATGTTTGCATGAATCTCTTCAAGAAAAACAAAACTTTTATTGAAACAAACATGAATTAGCACCTTTTACAAAACACGCACTCGAGATCTTGATATTCAAAATAAATTATGTTTTAAATGCGTAATAAAAATACAAATTTTAAGACTCAACGTAAAACCAACGGTTAAAGACCTTTATAAAAATAATACATAAGTAACAGCCCCTTGACCCCCAGGTCAACATTCACAACATGCACACATCGCACCAAGGTTGTTCCAGCTCATCACTTCTTCTACTACGCTTTCGCTCTTACCTACAACACAGAGTACCCGTGAGCTAATGCCCAGCAAGAAGAGCTATGTAGGTCACAACCCCAAAGCCCAAATAGAAAACATAAACATAGAACATAAACTAATTCATATCATCACAACCTAAATTATAAACTATTCATAATCTATACCTTAACCTATAAAGAGTTCAATAATAATTACTATTGTATCATATCATTCTCATAGCATAACTTAACATAACATATCATACTATAATGTATCATGATTAACACATAATCATAGCATATTATATACTATCACCACATCACATAATTATAACATATCACAGCATATCACAATACAATCATAAACTTGTATTACTGACTTCATACCGGTTATGAGCCAATTCTGATTTTGGTTAAGTGTACCACTAAGCACGAGAAACATAAGCATGCATTTTATCATAATATACACATTCATTTTCATCATGTAAGTATCTCACACAAGTATTGTAATGCCCTGGATAGCCAAGACCGTTACATTGTGTGTTTACAAATGTGCAAGACTTGCTAATCAAGTCATTTAGTTAAAAACGTGTTACTGAAACTATAGTTGAGCTAGGGTTAAAAGAGTTTGGCCACAAAAGTTACTTTTCATACATTTGAACATTTTAGTACAGGGATCCCAAAAGTAATAACCTTTGACAGACAGTTTACAAAAATTCAAAACAAAAGTACAGCTACTAGTCACTCTAAGGGCAAAACAGACATTTAGGCTTTTCTCGTCGTGTGTCACTCCTCGACCGTGGCGGCCGATCACCTGACTATGTACATTCAGCCCCAAAGCTCTCCAACTCAGGACTGGTCCACTTTGCTCTTGCCTTTACCTGCACCACGTAGCACCCGTGAGCCAAGGCCCAGCAAGAAAACACAATAACAGAGCATAGTCATCAAATAGGCAACCAGATAACTCATACAGTATACTCATATACTCAACATTCCAAGTATTCGCATTAATCATGTATTCAACATACTAAGTGCATCATTTCATATCAATAATCAAACCCCATATGATAACCAGGGTTAATGCCCTTAGGCTGCACCCTCTTTTATCCCACTAACTCCGACCCACTTAAACCGAGCTCAGTGAATGTTAAGCTGTCCTCAACTACTAGTGGTCGAGCCGCGCCCTGTGCGCAAATATTGATTACAGCACCCTTAGGTCATTTATCACATGTCCCATGGCATAATACCATCTATGACATTATACAGATATAGGGAGCACTTAGTCCCATCACAATCACATAACCAGGTGCAGTTTTCTTACCTTTGATTCCGCTAGCTTTATTCATTGAGAACAACCCTCAAGCACGATCCCTTCTGAGCCCTAGCAATCACCTAGTCATAGCCACAAATTAGAATCATCACTAAACCTCAATTTCAAAACCTAGCCTCGGGACCAATCCCGAGCCCTCGGGAATCCCTAATTCCTCCAATTAGGGTGGTGGAATCAAACCCCGAGCCCCCGTGCAAAAACCCTAAGAAATAACCCAAAATCCTCTTTTTGGGAACAGGGTAGCGCTTCAGAGAGAGCGCTATAGCACTAAAAGCATAACCAAAAGCGCCAGGAAACCCAAGCCTAGCATTGTAGCGCCCAAAGGCTAGCGCTACAGCACTAGTTATAGACCAGCAACACTCTGTTTTTCTTCCTTCGATTTTCCTCGAGCCAAATTGAGTCTACCATCACCTATATCTCACCCCACACAACCCAATAACACAATACTTAACCACATGCATCATCAAACTAAGAAAACAAACATTGAACCCAAGAACTCAAAGATTCAACCAGAAACTAGAACAGCCCAGAAATTCAAGTGTTCAAGCTCAAAATTTCTTACCTCAAATTGGAAATTCGACCTTGGGTTACCCTTAGCATCCTTCCAGCCTTTAGCTCCTCAATTCTTCAAGCTTAAGTCCCTAGAATTCCCATTCAAAACTCAATTCAAGCACAACTCATCAAAACCAGCAAAAAAACTCAGACTAAACTCTTTAAGCCTTACCTTAATTTGATGGTTAATCCCAGCTAACCCTCTACAAATTCTTCAAGGATCAAGGTTCCAAAGCCCAGCTGTGACTCCCTCAGAATTTACAGCTTCAAATTCCTCTACAAATGGTGAAGAGATGACCCAACCGAAAAAGAGAAGGTGATAGCTCCAAGTGTTCTGTTTTTCTTTCCTTCCTTCCTTCTTTTCTTTTCCTTTAGTTTCTGAGTCTTTCTACAACTTCCACTAAAACCATAAAGAAGTATATAACCTATCCCTTAATAAGCCAAATGACCATATTGCCCTCCCAATAATAATTAAACCTTTAAATCACTTTAAGGGCATATCGGTCATTACTCCCGATCCTCGAGTGTCTTTAATATTTACCGCTTACTTCCCGATACCTAACTAATCACCAATTACATTTCTCAATATCAAATAATCTCCTATATACTTCTCAAATTCCCATAAATACCCCCAGACTCACCCCGAGTCGCGTATAAATCCCCGCCTTGACTTCTCCGCTAAACCGCTCACTAGGATCGCCTTGAATCACAAGTTGCAGATATATCCACATAATAATGTGGTCTCAACATTTTATCACAGATATTTACATTTATGCCCTCAACGGGCCAAAATTACAAATATGCCCTTATAACCTAATCAGGGCCTACATGCATACTAATACACATAGTCATGCATCACATTAATCCAAATAATCATATAAGCATGCATTTGCACCATAGATTCACATAACCTCCAATTGTGCCCTCCTGGCACACTAATCAAGGCCCTTAAACCTTATTAGTAATATTTGGGTCGTTACAACTATCCCCTCCTTATAATAATTTTGTCCTCGAAATTTATTCAAACACATCAGATAGTAAACCTCGTACCTCTGACCATAATTCCCAAGGTTCAACGCCTTTACTTTACTCCTCGATAACATGCTTACGAGAGTAACAATCTTGTTCTACAAAATCTTGTCTGATAGCCATACTTTCGTTAATCCCCCACTTGCATCACAATCCTGCTGACACTTCAGGGTCTGCTTAGTTCACAACGATCACTTTATTGTCTTATTCTTGATACCAGAAATACCTATAAGTCAACACCCTTACCAGGGTAGAGCCAGTTTATAGGCCCCTACAGCCTAACCCTTGGTACAACTTCATAATTTCTTTCGAGTTGGGAGTCAAAACTTCCCCTTTTCTTTTTTTTTTCTGAATATCATTGTAACGCCCTACTACCTTAGAGCCGCTACTTAGTGAGTTTAAGACAGAAATCGTGCTTTTGACTGATTCTAAGTGGTTTCTAAAACCAAAAGTGTGAGTAAATCAAAGTTTAAGGCTGTACTCATTTAAAATGCTTAGCTTCATTGAAAACGTTAAGTATAAAACATCTGGGATCCCAAAATAAGGTTTACAAAATATTTACAACTCAAAAATAGATTTACACTTGATCAACTATCAAAAGAATGGTAAATACAGCCATATACAAAAATGCCCCTAACCAAAGCAGTCGGGCAGGCCGAACATGTACGCGCCGCCCCCACGCTCTCCATACTCATGGCCGGTTGACAGACTCTTTGCTTTTACCTGCAACACGGAGCACCCGTGAGCCGAAGCCCAGCAAGAAAACCCAAATAGTACATAACATATGCAAATAATATAGCTGACATGATCCACTGACAAATGGGAAAACCATCAGACTAAACAAGCACGGCCATGCCGCCCCAGAGGCCTTACCGAAGCCTGGGGTCTCGGTCCTCACCGTAAGGATAACTCATGTATCCCTTGGGTCCCACCCTGGCTATAAGCATCCCATGTGCTGAGTGTTACTTCCGGCCCCAAGGCCGTACCCGGCCTTCGTCGCTCTCAGCCTTAGCCGTTCATTTCATTATAATAGCACGTATAATACATTTTGAAATAAACATTCAAACATATAATAGTTCATCTAAGATTACACATTTGCACATAATACAATCTAGGGCCATGCCCTGCAATCACACTGTGGGCCCATGCCCTATTCTCGGGTGTTACGATTTTCTTACCTGTATCCCGAGCTTTCCGATGCACCAAGGTCACAAGCACGGTCCTCTAGTACGAGCCTCCCCGAAATCCTAGTCACAACACACATAAAACACTTTTAATACTAACCAAGCCCAAGACCACTTCCCGGGACCAATCCCGCACTCCCGGGACCTCTAAATCCATAAAACAAAACATCGGAACCATCCCCCGTGTCCCCGGGCAAAAGCCCTAAAAGCTCAACTTTTTGGCTGCCAAAATGGCCTAGGGCCGCGGCACTCCCTTCAAGGGCCGCGGCGCCCAGCGGCTTGGCCCCCATCCTGAAGCATCCTCGCGCCGCAGCGCCCAAGAACAGGGCCGCGGCGCTCCTTCGCGAACCCAGATTTTCTGGGTTTTCCCATGCGTTTTTCCCGAGCTTCAACCTCTCCAAATCACCCCAAACAAATACCTAAACCCCAAAATCAAATCAAAACCTCATATGAACCATCTAACAACCTATAGATACTAGAATTAAGAGCAAAACACCATCACACCCAAAAATCCACCCCTTGATTTCTAATTTCAGCAACTCAAACCAAAACTCAAAAAAACTAACTCAAGCTTTAGATTCACAAGTCAAAACATAAATCAAACTTAAATATGCATAAGATCCTTACCTCAAGTGGAGAACCCACCCTAAAAGCTTCCTTGATCTCCTCCTAAGCTCCCACTTCAGCCCCTTCTACACCTCTTCTCCTTTCTTCTTCTTGCCCTAACCTTTCTTTCTTCTTCTTTTTCTTCTCTTCCAATTTTATCAAAACACCAAATGACCCAATGCCCAAACCGTGTACCCCATAAACCCAGCTGAAAATTGTCTAATTGCCTTGCCAAATGACCAAGTTACCCCTTCCTAATAACCCTTCCTAACTAAACCTTCAAGGGCACTTAAGTCCTTTCACTTCTATTTCATTTCTACCATTTTCTATCTAAAACTTGTTACTCACAGCAGTTACAAATGGTTACCCAGGTTACTCAATCGCCAAAACTATAACCATTAGTTCTCACTTCAACTTACGAAATTCCTAAAGTACCCCTAGGCTCCTCCCGAGCCGGGTATAAAATCCCGTTGTGACTTTTAGACTAATTGGCTCACTAGGACCGTCTCGATGCGTGCATCCTGATAAAAACACCATACTCACATGGCACAAATCACATAATACAATTATCACAGTTATGCCCTAAAATGGCCAGATTACAATTATGCTCTTTTTAAGACAATCAGGTCTACATGCATACTAATTCACATAGTCATGCATCTCAAATAATCAAATAGTCATATAACGTGCATTAAATCATAATCATGCATAAAACTCATTAAAGACACACACCAAATCCCATTATGCCCTCCAGGCACGCTACTCCAGGCCCTTAAGCCTCAATAGTGAATTTGGGGTCGTTACAATCATACTTTTCCTTTTCTACACTTACCTAGAGAGAAACAAATCTCTCATCCCGGGTCTTTGTATTATGAAATTGACAATTTACAAGTTTCCTAGGTCCTTTCAGATAGGCAGACACTCCTGCCTTAAGAATTCCCACAACCTCCTTGGTTTTTCCATTTGAATCAACACTAAACCGTAGTATCCATTGTCTTTCATTTCTTTACTTCGCATAGTACCTCTTACTTCTCATCTTACCATGTCTTATATTATGTCACCTTAATTGTAATCCGGTTTTCATCACCGTGACTAACTCATCAAGGACTACACCGTCCTTGATATCTCAAGCATTCACATACCCAATGCTTAATTTCTTAAAATAACTATTAAGCTTTTAGATCGCCATTCCATCAGCAATCAACCAATAATTCTAGGTTCCCATCTTATTCTCTTCGTTCTCCAGTTCCTTTCCAAGACTTGGAAAACTATAGGGTCTCATTCCAATATCATCAACGTTCTATCCCATTACCAGTTCACCTGAACCAATCACATTAACTCATTCAGCTGAGTTAAAACTTTTCTCTGTCCAAACACCTTACTTATTGTCTAATGCAGTTCATTCCTATGATACACCACTATATCACTTCACCTTCCAATATCCAAGTGTACTAGATTCTGTCACTCACTCAACCCTCCTGGTAAAACATACCCTAGGAGGTGGAATGATATCCACTCAGAACTCTCATCTCTACACCAAACTCCCATCGAATCATTCATCTGATCCTGATATCTCAACTTGTAATACCTTATCAGGGTTCTTCCCTGTTTCCACCAAAGCCAGCACTTTGGATTCCATAGTCCAAAGAATACACACCCGTTCATCACCACATACTAACGCTATACAAATTTCAGTCGTTACCTTGTCCACTCCGTTACAATCTGTGGCGTTCTTTTGACTGACACACACCTCCCAGGTAAGAGATCTGCCTCCATTTAGATCTTTTCCTCGCACAGTCGAGGATTCTTAACACCAATCATCCACCCATTCATTACATTTCACTAAATCTGGGTCTCAACGTTATCTTTCTTACATATGACCAAACGCTCATTACCTTTTGCTATGCATACACTGCCTACCTATTATTTCAAGTAAATTGACCATGTTCCCATTTTATCTTCCGTGAGACTCGATTCATCCTCCCATCGGTCTGAGCCTGGGTGTGCCCCCAACCTATGATGCACCCCTCACAGTTTCATATCTTCATTAAGAGTTAGGTCCTTTATACTGCAATTATATATCCCACTATAACACGCATATTCCTGCATCACCAAGCGCTAATCAATTCCTACTCAGTCTTCTGAACTTTTGATCTAACACTATCCATTCAGTCTAACTTCAAGTTTTGTTGTTCCTTTAATTTTTGGTGTAGCTGTCTGTGAAGGCACTTATGTAGTAGATGATGCATTTATCGGTTTTTTTGTGCTCCCTATCCTTCTAATGTTCTTAAGTAGGTTCTCTGTGGCTTTAGGTCAAATATCTTCATACCTGTTCCCTCTTCTTCTTGTAGCATTATTCTGAATACCCCTGGCGAGACCAAACTGACACTTCATGGAGCTTCACCTGTGACCCTGCTTCCTTAATACTAACATCTTCAGCGTAGTAGTCGTTCGCTCTATTTCTGACTGGGAGTAGTCCATCATACCGCCCATAATCCTTGAAGGAGATTTGTCCGTACTATTCCTATATCTTCTGCTTGTAGAACTTACCCGAGTTACTGGTGCTTGAATCAACTAAGAACCTTTGTTACCAATTCATCACACCCTACCCGGTATAAGTTGTGATTCCTGAAATGTCTCTTTCCTTGATCCCCAGCTGGTAATAACCAGATCGTAGATCAATTCCTGATGACATTGTCCTGTCTTATAACCGGGCATTTAAACCCTTTATCCTAAACAGACGATGCTAACAATTCCTGCAATACGATGCTCTATCTCCTAACACTTGAAACTCTAAGAAAATCAATCATAAACATCTAATAAACATTCATTAATCAATAACACAAATCCGAACCCTTTTTCATCATCAAAACCTGAATCTACCTTTAAACATAAATAACAAGATTATTAAAGTTTACCAATTATTTCTTCAGCCATCATTCATGTTTTCTTTCCTCTATTCCCACAACTAATCTATTTAGTTCACACAAAGGTCTTCCTTCTAGTCCTTAAGCCTCAAATAACCAGTTCAAGAATGTGAGACTTGCCTCCCAATTTGATAACCTAATTCTAAAAGACATATCATATAATGTTAATCTTATTTTCCAAAATTAAATAATTCATAAAAATCAATAATGGACAATTACCATCCTATCCCCCATTTTAGATTCCTTATGAAACCACTTAAGCCCTCTTTAGTAATTCCTCCTTAAGTAAATAGTTTTGAGTTATGAAAATTATGATTTCTACCACAAGATTCATAATTGTACTCTAACCCCAAATTTTGAATAGCTTTGGTCCTTAAGCCCCTGATACTTGAAGGAATCGTATTTTGTCGCTGTCATACATATACATATTGTTATCCCCAAAATTTCAATTTAATGACGTGGCAATCAGAGGTAACTGGTGGCAACTCATGGCTACCAAGTGGAGCATTAATGGTTAATAAATATGTTAACCAAGGGAAGTGCAAAGGTTAGAAAATGATTAGCAGAGTCATCGTGTCACTGATTGGAAGAACATCGATCGAAAAGATTGATTTGCCTGGTCAGGAAGTAATTTACCTGACCACATAAAAAATTTCCTGGTGAGGAGGGAGTTTTACCCAACCAGCAACATCAGGAGAGAGTCTTACCTGACCAGCCATGTCAGGAGGGAGTCTTACCAAACCAGCCACATCAGAAGGGGAGTTTAGCCGACTGGGTATGTTGAGTTAGTTGCCCAGTGACTTCTTTGCAGAACTTTAGTAACAACTTCAGCCAGAATCCACGTAACTACCATGCGAATCTCTCAAATATCCCAAAGGAATATATATATTGTTGTAATTTGAATTTTTTTATTACTTTATTAATTAAAATTGATTCAAACAACCAAGGACTCCGTCAAAATGGGAGATTTTTCATGTACCATCCATGAGCCTTTAAATAAAGAGCTCATGGCATCATTTGAGGGGATCAGATCTTTTGGAGACTGAGAAACTCTCTAGTTTTGAGACTTTGGGACGGTTACTTGGGGTATTTTGGGAGCATTTCTGAGAGCTTAGAGAGAGAAACATTGTACTTTTCGACTTATTCTTAAGAAACTCAATTGGCTCAAGTTCATTTGATCTTAAGTGTAGGTACATATATAACAATTCCAAGTGGATTAGGCTATTACCAACAAATTGGGGCTGAACCACTATAAAATTATCTATGTCATTTATTTTCTATTTAAGGTTTACTGTCGTTTTTGTGTCTACTCACCGTTGGGCAAAATCGTGGTCAACACATATCATAATCATGAAACAAATCACATATTATCATTAAATTTGTAAAGAAAATAATTTCACATATGCATCAACATAAATTACCAAAATACCCATGAAATGCAAAGGCAGATATTACAAAGACTGGGAAAGATTCAAAGACCTGTTAAATCAGTGCCATTACCATGGCTATGAGAACTGGCGTTTGGTCAGTTACTTCTATGAAGGCCTCACAAGTCGTGAACGCCAATTTGTAGAAATGATATGCAATGGTGAATTCCTCAAAAAAGAGTCAAACGATGCTCTTGAATTTCTCAAAGAAACTGCAAAAAATTCTCACACCTAGACTGGTCCAACTGCTACTGTAAAGCGCCCTATTCTATTACTTGTAAAACGTCTCTTATCTCATGGATAATTAGAAAATACCACTTAATAGATAAAATTTAGTGGGGCCTTAATAAAACATGCAAGTTGGGCGCAATAGTTTAAAATAAAAATAAAGTGTTCTTATGCAATGTTTAGAGAAATAAAAATTTAAGTCCCAGTGATAAGTTTAAAACTAAAGTCCATAACATGATTCTTTAAAACTCAGAGCTTATGTTGATCGTTTATTTGTTCATAGGATACTCCCACGCCATACACACCCATACATTGGAACTCCCCACATCACTACGCGTGCCAGAGAGAAACCCTATTTATTACCTGAATGGGGAAAGTAAGGGGGTGAGCTAAAAGCCCAGTAAGGAAGTATAAACAAATAGAACAATATTCAAGGAAACACAAGAAGAACATATTCGTATCGTAAAAACTCATAGCATATCATACTATAGCCATATCATATTCATTTCATAACCATATCGTATCACCTTCATAATCTTAATCATAATCATAATCATAATAACACATCATAATCATACTCTTTGTGATCATGGCACCGCTATTGTCCATGTCAAATCTTGAGGTAACCAGCAAAAGCATAAACTGGAAAGACCTCCTCTATGAGGTAAACAGAATCTCAGGTCCTCGAATAACCTCGACGCGTCCACCCTATGAGTTATGTCATATCCTTAGTAGCTCCTTTGTTGTGTCGCGTTCAGCACGCTAGCAACCCTTTGCTTTTCATACATCATACAAACACATGTAATCAATTTCACATCAAAACAAAGGAAACACATGTTGCATCATAACATTTCAAGATAGAACTCCATTTTTCATATTACATGGTCTATCATCATACATAGCATATCATTTTCCTCATAACAAACAAATCTTACCATATCATAGCATAAACATAGAAATTCTATCTAACTTCCTTACCTCAGGTCCGAGCAAAGCAAAAATGAGAAAAACTTCACAACGAGCCTATAATCATAATCAAACGTCATCTCTTAGAATCACATAACAATACTCATGCCCAACACACATACTCCACGTGTGCATAGGCCATGCACACGTTGTACAAGTTGCCCAATAATTCCAAACATACACATTTTTCACATAAAATTATAAAAGTGTTATCCAAAAAACAGGCACGGATGACGTGGCAAGTGATTTCTGGACACGTGACTGACACCTGGCGGAATTCTGCTAGGATATCGACCAATAAAGATATTGCAAGCAAAAGGCGGTTTAAGTTGACTTGTGACCAGTATGGTCGTAGGTTCCGCGTGTCTCACGATAATTTCATAAAGATCTTAGTCAATCCCGAGATTGACTCCCAGGATTTCCTAAGTATCCGATTATTTAGGAAGGAATATCTATAACAAATTAATGTAATCCCCCTTGAGCCTATAAATAAGAAAAGAGAGCTCAAGGAAGGGACTTTTTTTGGGGGGCTTTCTGATTACCTGAGATTAGAATTATTCTATTTGATATATTGTTTTGTTCTTCAGAGGTTTGTGAAACTCATTGAACCCTAGTTCTTTGATCACTCCTTTGAATTCTATATCAATAACAATTCAAGTGGACGTAGGTTGTTGCCAGATTCTGGGGCCGAACCACTATAAACTCTTGTGTGATTTATTGTTTTTGTCATCACATTCATTTCAACGCATTTGTCTACATCAAGCATATTCGACTCCGTGTCAGTTGGCCAAAATCAGGGTCAACAAAAAGAATAATGTTAATTGTACCTATTGATCCTTCATGGTTACAAAGAAAAAACCATATGCTTCAACAATAGGCATATATTTGAACGTAAAAATGTATTTGCATGCGACATGAATACGTGGGAGCGTTGTTAAAATTTAACGTTTTAAAACAATAATTCCTACATGCTTATTTCTTGCCCTTTCAAATAAAATTCAGCAACATAATTCCAATACCATTATTTGTTTATTTATATCCCAAAGCTTGATTTAAACAATTTAATTCATTATATTTACTTTATAAAATAATTCATTTGGCATTTCCTAATTTCTCATAAAATAATAACTCCATTAATTATTTTAAATAGCATAGAAAATGACAAAATTTGTAAACACTTAATAAATTTCTTGTTTCCTTTAGAAAATAGTCTTTCTAAATAAATATATATATATATATATTACATGTTTAATTGTGAAAAATTTATGATTTAAAGTGTGAGAAAAATGTATTTTCACTTATATTATTTAAGACTTGAATTATTTAGGTGTAAGACTCATTAATTTTAAACAAAATAATTATTTTAGCTTAATAACTCAAAGTTTCAGCAACTATTTATTTTGTTTAAAAATCATATGTGAATTAAACCATAATTTTTTTCTCATTTTAAATAATAAAAAAACTGCACCTAAATAAAAATGTAAAAAATTCATATTTACATTATAAAATATCACATTTATATATACATAACTTAGGGTATAATTTATTTGATGCAGTAACATTATTTATCTCATTTAAAAGACCTTTCTTATTTTTTTAATAAAAAATTCCAGCAACTATTAATTCATTCAAAATCACAAACTTGGATTAAAAACTATATTTTCTTCATAAAATATACACAAAAATCTGCATGTATTAATTTGATAAAAACATCATTTAAATGTGAAATAAAAATGCCTTGTTATTTACTTAAAAATTAAATATCACTGGAAGCATCACATGTGCATTTCAAAACATTGTTTCACCATTATACTCACAAATTGAAAAAAAAAAAAAGGCAAGCATAATTTCACCAAATCATGTTTAAACAATGCTCATAAAATGCTTTTATCCATTTAACAATTTACCCTAACCTTCACCTACACTTGAACACCACACTATTACATCTAGCAGGAAATTTAATCAACACAAAATAAGACCTTATACCGAAACCCTCATGATCAACATCTTATGTTTCTTTTGTATCTTTACAAGAATATTTAAAAGGCAACATTATCATAACATAGGCCAAACTAAACTTATGCCATAGCATGTGTCTATTAGCATTCTTGCATTCTTGTTACATAAACGATTGATTTAAAAATACCATGAAAACATAACCATAAGATTTCATACTTCATGTATAGCCCAAAATCTCTATTCATGTTTGCCTATATACACCACATGCCCAAGCATACACAAGCACATAAAATCACAGCGCCCACACGCTTAGGCCATATAAACTTCATAGCAAAACCCTTAAAGAACTACTCATACCTAATCCATATGCATATTCCTTTTCATGCTCTTGTGGATTACAAGATAGCAAACAATGTTTTTCAACATATAAGAACATCACCGATCAATCAACAAAATGCACACCATGAGTATACATACCAAAAAGATCACAACAACAATAAGAACCATTTCAAGGATAGAGGTTCCATTACCTCCTTTGATAGAAATCAAAGAACTCAAAATAAGTATGGTCACCATCTTGATTGCTAGCCTCCAACATCTTATCATCGTCACCAAATCATTAGACCAAACAAGCCAAAATCCCATATAGAACAACATAAGGAACCAAAACACACTTACCCTTGTAGGCCGAAACCCTAGACTACACTCCCTATGCTCTTGTGAGATTAAGACCTAGCATTACCATGGATTCCATCAAACTTAGAACCAAGAAGAGGAGGAAAATAAATCATAAGCCCAAACTCATACCTTAGGGATTTCGAAATGTCCTTCTTCTTCTTCTTCTTATTCTTCTTCTTCTTCTTTTATCCTTCTTTCTTTCTCTCCTTCTCTCCTTCTCTCCTCCTTCACATTCTCCCTTCTCCTTCTCTCTCTAGAACTCGACAGCCACCACAAATGAGCCTCCAAAGCTCATTTGTTTCCATCTTAACCTAGGCTAGACTCTAAAGGCAAATTACCCAAAATTGCCTCCAATCTTTCCCTTACCCTTTGCATGTAATCAAATTAATTAACAAGGAAAAGGAAACTAAATCACTCCTCATTTCACTCCACTCACACACACACACCTCTCACTACCACTCTCTCTATACACGGCTATGTGTGGCCTTTTCACACTAATATTCTCCTATATTTTATTTCACAAAATAGCATAAACAACCCATAGCAAACCAATTCCCTTAATCACTTGCCATTATCTAATTTTTTTAACTTTTAAAAAAAAAAGAAATTAATCTAAGATTAGAAAGGTAATTTCTATTCTTCTTTTTCCATTCACATGCCTATCTCCTCTTTCCTCTTCTTTTTATTTTCTTTTTAATTCTTTTAATTAAATAAATAAATCAAATAAAAGGAAATAATGTGTAGGAAATCTATTGCATGCTCACCATGCAACCACGCACATGCACACACCCAAGTGCTAAGGTGCATCACTACCTACCATGTACCTTGGTGCATTCAACCAAAACTCATTTTCTTACTAATTAAATTAATAAATAAATAAAACAACTAACAATTAAATTCACATAAACTGCATATTATTGCTCAAGTGGAACCACCAGAACCTTGTTTTGTTTGTGGAGGGACGGAGCATTTAGCTAAAGACTACTTAGCTTATAATGAAATTAGGGGGGTTTATGAGGAGCAATGCAATTCCTTAGGGACGTATAACAAGCCATTCTCCCATATGTACAACCCTGGTTGGAGAAACCACCCAAATTTCAATTGGATAGAATCCAACCATGCTCAATCATCTGGAATCCAATGGAGAAACGAGAACCAAGCATAACCACCAAAGGTGTATTCTACACTTCAATACAATGCTCATCCACAAAGGAATTCTATTGAGAATACCCTTCATGCATTCATAGAACAAAGAGGTATTATACACCTCAATACAATGCTCATCCACAAAGGAATTATATTGAGACTACCCTTCATGCATTCATAGAGGAACAAAAAAAATAAACCACCAAATGATGGAAGAAATCAAGAAAATGAAATGTCAATTTTCAAAACTGACTGGATCCTTGGCTATTTTTGAAAAATGAAAAATTCCTTATGAGCCTCATTTCAATGCATAAGGGCAACATATGGCCTATTCCTCCAACTCCACGATCAAAATGTTAAGGAGGTCAATGCCATCACAGCTAGAAGTGGTAAAACTTTAAAAGATCCATCCATAAAAACCACTACTTCAAGCACTCCAAATGTTATTTCTGCGAGTGCACCACCCAATGCTTCTGCAAAAGTACCATTTTCCCAGGCTTTGAAACATGTTGGGAAAATTCCTGATAACTGAGCTGAAATCCTTGAGCACTTGACACAAGTGAAGATTAATCTTCCTTTACTTCACATCATAAAACAAGTGTCGGCTTATTCCAAAATCATCAAGGATCTATGCACTACAAAAAGGAACCATCATTTCAAGAAAATTTCTTTCTTGGCTGAACAAATAAGTGCGATGATCGAACAAAAGACACCGCCAGAATACAAAGATCTCGGTTGTCCCCCCATTTCCTGCCAAATAGGGACTCATGAAGTCATCTAAGCTTTACTTGACCTTGGTGTGAGTGTAAATCTCATGCCTTATTCTGTGTACTCGCAACTCTGCCTTGGAGAAATGAAGCCAGCATCTTTTTTCTACAACTTGCTGACCGCTCTGTAACATCCTACTAATCCAGGACCGCTACACCATGTGTTTAAAATAGTGCTTAACTCAATAAACTAGTCATTTGAACTCAAAAGTGTAATTAAAATTAAACTATGGTTTAGGTACTAAAATTTTGATCAATAAAATTAAACTTTTCATTAAAAGCTTCAAATATGTACATGGGATCCCAAAAGTTTATAAACAAAAAAATTAGTTATATTAAACATTACAAAAATAGCCAGCCTAAGCAGCAAAACTAAACTAATTGTTCTAAGTTCCTCAAAATAACTTGAGTGTGGTGGCCAAACATGGCTGGTCCAACTCTATGTACGCGCTGCTCCAAAGCCCTCAAACTCATGGCTAATCCAACTCTAGCTTGCCCTTAGCTACACCATAGAGCAGCCATGAGCCAAGGCCCAGCAAGAAAACCACACATGGCATAATGATAATCCAATTATTTATAAGCAATAAACACATGCTTCACAAATACAAAGTGTGTTTATTCAAATCATATAAATCGTAAACATGTTTCATAGTTTGCAAGTATACTCATTTCAATCACATGAATAATTTACACGGCCCAGTAAATAGCCTTGTTGAATGACCCAACCGAGCGAGGTGCATACTCCAGTGCCAAGCCTATAGTCCATGCGGGGCCAGTGGGGATTGTACCCTTAAACTAGACTCAACTTCACGGCCTGCGTTACACACACTTGCCAACCGGCCCCACGTTCAACACGATGGTCGAATATAGATTATACCAATCATTCACAAATAATTCAATGCTAACATGCATATCAACCAATCAGCTCTATGTGCATATGTCAGTTTTCTTACCTCGGGTCTTGTTCCTGAAGACGGAGTGGCCTCGAGTGCGATCCATTTCCCAACCCCACAGAACCCTAATCACAACATAAACGGTACGCTTATTAGGGATAAAATTCAGATCCCGAGTTCCAATCCAGACCCTAACTCTTGGAACCATTATTCCCAGTTAACGGAGTACTAGAAATATCCCCCAAGCCCCTTAGTGGGCCCTCAAAACAAACCCTCGGAACCCCGAGCCTTATCTCCAAAACTCAGAAAATTCATCTTTCTAGGGTGATGGTGCCCTACCCCAGCGCGGTTGCGCCACTAGCTTTGAAACCAAAAATTTAATTCAAAATTTCTTACATTCTGGGAAACTAGTGCGGTCGTGCTAGGTCGCCAGAAACCCAAAAATGAGCCCAGATTTTTTGCGTTCTTCCCCAATTTAAAAGTTGCGACTTTCCCCTGCACACCAGACCTAAAACCCAGCAAAACAGACCTAAAAGCAACGTTTTCTCCAACCCAAAGTGCCAAAATAAACACTAAACAGCTACACCACCAACACATACCCTCAAAGCATCACTCAAATGTACATTTTCAAACCAAAACTAAAAAATGACAAGTTTAGAGTTCTCAACTCAACTTTGCTTCAATCCAAAAATTAAGCTTGAAATTCATGGATACCATAGATATTTCACGCTTCAAAACATTCATTAATCTCATTTCTAACACCAATATACATAGACCCATAATCTAAAATCTTCAAATTGAAATTCAAACAAAAATCCTTAAAAATTCAAGAACACGTGTATGAAATGAAGATCATCCAAAGGAAACGTACCACTAAATTGTAATCCAAAATTCTTGTGCCAAAAACCAGTTCCTAGGAGCTTTTAATTTCCTCTTTGGATCTTGATTATCCCTTAAAATCCTCCTCCAACTTCAAGAATCATCTTCCTAGAACTTGGGTGTTCTTTGGAACCAAAAGCAAAGAAGAGGCTAGAAGGGGGAAAAGGAGTCTTGAACGTGAAGTGTTGGCTGCCTACACACTTAGCCAAATTTCGTCTATCCCATGGAAAAAAGTCAAACATACCCCTCCCCAAAAACTCCTTTCTTAACACACCTCAAGGGCAAAATGGTCATTTGCCTATAATTCCAACTAAACCTCAAATTACACCACTAATTCCCAATTTAACAACTAATCCATCAACACAATAATTCCACCAATTAATTTCACTTTGCTAATTATGTCAAAATATATGTGAAATTACCAAAATACCCCTTTGGCTCACTCCAAGCCAGGTGTAAATTCTCGTTGTGACTTTTCCGCTAAATTACTCAAAAGGATCGACTCATGCCGAATATCACAAATATATCCACATAATAATGTGGTCTCAAGCACATAGCACATAAATTTACAGTTATACCCTCAATGAGTCAAAATTACGAAAATGCCTCTTTTTAACAAAAGCGGGTCTTTAAACATATTTAATACACATAGTCATGGATACTCCATCATATAAGCATATAGACAACATATTTATCCCACGTGCCCTCCAAACACACTAACACAAGCACTTAATCTTGATAAGAGTTTTGAGACGCTACACACTCCATCAAAAATCCTCGGGTATTGTTGAGGATGTTCTAGTTCAAATTGAAAAATTCTATTACCTCGTGGATTTCCTTGTTCTTGATACCCAATCTATGGTAAATATGGAGTCAAGAATTCATATTATCCTCAGAAGACCAATTGTCGGAATGGTCTAATGAAGATATCGTTTGGAAATATGATGCGATAGGTAAATATTTTCCACATTGGAAAACAACCCTGAGAGGATGATGAGTGTTACCAAACACTTATGATTGACACTCTCATTCCTGAGGAGATTCAGTTGCAAAGAAATTTTGATAACCATAATGAACTCCTCCGTCTGTCTGAGTATGAATGTCCCAGTCTTGTTGAGTCTGCTCTTGAAATTTTTTATCAAACATAGGGGCAAACTTCTGGAAGCCTCATTTTGAAGAGCTACCTCATGAGAGGGCATAGCCAAAAACTTTAGTTGAAAAGGTTCCAATCGTTCAATTGACCCAACTACCTGAGGGTTTAAAACATGTCTTCCTAGGAGAAGGTGAAACCTTTCTAGTTATCATCTCGTCCAACCTTTAAAATATGCAAGAATTACAATTACTCGAGCTACTGTGAATGCATAAATCCGTGATAGGTTGGACGCTTGCTGATATCAAAGGTATTAGCCCTTTAATTTGCTCCCATTGAATCAATCTGGGCGGTAAGGCTATTCCTCGAAGGGATCCTCAAAGGCGACTAAACCCCGCAATGAAAGAAGTCGTGAAAAATGAAGTATTGAAACTGTTAGATGTTGGTATCATCTATCTAGTGGCCGACAGCAAATGGGTTAGTCCGACTCAGGTAGTACCCAAGAAATCGAGTATAACTGTTGTCAAAAATGAGAAATGGGCCCTTGTCCCCACAAAAACTGTGACAGGACGGCGCATGTGCATTGATTATGGAAAATTAAATGTCGCCTTCCACAAAGATCATTATCCGCCCCCATTCATTGATCAAATCCTTGAGCGTGTAGCTGGCTATCCTTTCTATTACTTTCTTGGCGGCTATTCAAGCTATTACTAAATTGAGATTGCATTAGAGGACTGAGATAAGACCACTTTCACTTGTCCTTCTAACACTTATGCTTTCCAGCATATGCCATTTGGGTTGTGTAATGCACCAGCTACTTTCCAAAGATGCATGATGAGTATCTTCATTAACATGATTGAAAAATCTATGGAAGTATTCATGGATGACTAAACCGTCTTTGGAAACTCTTTTGATACTTGCCTTCTCAACCTTGAAGCCGTTTTAAAACGATGCATTGAGAAAAGTCTTGTGCTTAATTGGGAGAAATGCCATTTCATGGTATCTTCTGACATAGTCTTAGGCCACATTGTTTCTGAAAAAGGGATTCAGGTTTATCAATAAAAAATTGACCTCGTTTCAAAATTTCCTACCCCTAAGATTTTCAAAGACATTAGGTCATTCCTCGACCACACTGGTTAAGGCGTGATTAATACGGTGGATCATTCTCTTGCAAGAATTTGATATAACGATCAAAGACAAGAAATGTGTTGAAAACGTCATCACAGATCACTTGTCCCAACTTGAGTTCAACAATCCCACTGATGGTCCACCTATTAATGATGATTTCTCTGATGAACAATTGCTTTATGTTACTAAGTTATTGTGGTATGCACACATTGTTAACTACTTGATAACATGTGAACTTCGTTCTGAGTGAAGTTCACAAGATAAACGCAAATTTCTGGTCAAGGTGTGCAATTTCTTTTGGTATGACTCATACTTATTCAAGTATTGCCTCGACCAATTCATGGGAAGATGCATAAATGACGATGAGGTGTCTATTGTGCTAAATTTTTGCCACAATGATGCTTATGGTGGTCACTTCTCTGTGAAGAAAACTGCTACAAAAATCTTACAGTGCGGTCTTTACTGGCCCACTTTGTTTAAAGACACCAATGATTTCTGTCATTCTTGTATAAGGTGTCAAAAGTTAGGTTCCTTGTCCCGTTGGCACATGATGCCTTTGAACTAAATTCTTGTCATCAAAATATTTGGTTGTTAAGGGTAGACTTTATGGGACCATTTCCACCTTCTTTTGGCTACCTGTACATTCTCCTAGTTGGGGATTATGTTTCAAAATGATTTGAGGCACTACCCTGTCGAACCAATGACAACGCTACAGTTGTCAAATTCTTCAAAGAAAATGTGTTATCAAGGTTCGATACTCCTCGCACTATCATTAGTGATCAAGACACTCACTTTTGCAACAGATCTTTTGAGGCTCTTATGCGTAAGTATAGTGTACTTCATAAAGTTGCAAATGCTCATCATCCATAGACAATGGGCAAGTTGAGTTAGCCAATAGGGAGATAAAGCACATTTTGAAAAGGATGGCAAATCCTGAACACAAAGATTAGTCTACACGTCTTCTAGACGCTCTTTGGGCATACCACACTGCTTTCAAATCCCCTCTAGGGATGTATCCCTATCGGCTTGTCTTTGGAAAAGCCTGTCATTTACATGTCGAGCTTGAGCATAAATCTTATTGGGCTATCAAGGCTCTCAACTTTGATCATAATGTCGCAGGTATCAATCTCAAACTCCAATGTGGCGGCATTCCCATGTCAGGTGTAACACCCTACTTCCTTAGAGCCGTTACTAAGTGAGTTTTTAAGACAAAACAGTGTGCAATGAACTCACTAACCGAGGTTTTGAAACGAAAGTGTGACTAATTAAAAGTTAAGGCTGTAATCTTAGAAAAATGCGTTGTTTCAATAAAACTTCTAGTATTAAACATTTGGGATCCCAAAATAAGGTTTGAAAACTATTTACATCTTAAAATAAGTTTACAATTGATCAGTTATAAAAATCATAGATTATTACAGCCATTTTCGAATAAACCCCCAACCAAAGCAGTCGAGTAGGCCAAACATGTACGCGTCGCTTCACGCTCTCTGTACTCATGGTTGGTTGACTCAGTCATTGCCCCTACCTGCAACACAGAGCACCCGTGAGCCGAAGCCCAGCAAGAAAACTCATGCAGAACCTAACATATGCAATTTATACAGTTTATCATATCAGATAATCCACAGATAAACAAGTCAATCATTAGACTAAGCAAACACAGCCATGCATCCCCAGAACCCTTACCACAGCCTGGGGTCTCGGTCCTCACTGTAAGGATCTCACATTTATCCTCTGGGTCCTACCCTGACTATAAGCATCCCATGTGCTAAGTGTTACTTCTGGCCCCGCTGCCGTTCTCGGCCTTGCCGCCCTCGGCCATAGCCGTTCATTTCACTATAATCATATATAGCATAAATAAAACAGCATTCAAACAAATATCAATTCATTTAAATCTGCACCCTAACATGTAATGCAATATAGGGCCGTGCCCAGCAATCATCTCATCATGCAATATAGGGTCGTGCCCCGCAATCACACTATGGGCCCACGCCCTATCCTACGGGTGTTATGGTTTTCTTACCTTTCCATTCAATAGCTTAGATCACCTGACTCCTTGAGCACGATCCCACTCGAGCCTTAGCGCACATCTAGGCACAAACATAGGTTAAAGTCAACACCGAACCCCAAGTCCGAATACCTAGCCTCGGGACCAATCCCGAGCCCCCGGGAAGTCCTAAATCCCCAAAACAAAGTGGCGGAATCGAGCCCCGAACCCTAGGTCAAAATCCCTCATCAAAAACCCAAAAATCCACCTCTGTGAACAGTGCAGCGCTACAGCGCTCTAAAGAGGGCGCTGTAGCGCTACAAGCAGAACACTCCCCCCAGAACAGGGGCTAGCGCTACAGCGCCCACTGACTAGCGCTGTAGCACTAGTTGCAGCCCAACAGAACCCGAAAATCGCATCTTGCGATTTCCTTCAACCAATTCAACCCCAAACTTGTCCAAAACTTTTCCAAACCCAAAATCAAGCTTATAAACACCTCACATTCATCCCAAGCTTCCCAAGAACTCAAAACCCAAGCACAATCAACCCAAATCTCAAAATTCACCATGAACAACCCTAAACTAGAAATTCAATCAACAACAAAGTTAAAGGCTTAGAATTCTTACCATTGATGCAAATTTCGACCTTGATTCAACCCTAGACCTCCTTAGCTTGTTCATCCTCAAAGCTTGCCCAGAAATTCCCTAAAATTCCCATCAACTCAGCTCAAAACACATCTCAAACCATCAAAACCCTTAAAACTGAAATCTCTAAAACTTACCTCAAAAGTTGATGTGTTCTTGCTAATCCTTGCCAAATCTTCAAGTATAACCTTAAGATTTTTGATGCTCATCCTATCCTAGCTCTCCACCGAGCTTTGCCCCAAGAAAAACGGAGAGGAATGGTGCAAGAATGCACAAACCATTCCTTGAGAAAACCCCTCTGTTTTTCTCTCTTTCTTTTCTTTCCTTTTTCTTTCTTTTCCCTTCAACTTTCCCACTCTCTAACAATCCCACTCACTATATAAAGCCTTATAAAATCTATCTTTAAAATCCAATTGACCAAAATGCCCTCCCTAATAGTTCAAATCCCTATTTGTCCAAGTAGGGCCATTTTAGTCATTTTACCCAAATCCCGCTAATCCTCAAGTGTCTCTAATATTTTCCCGTTGCTTTCCAACACCTGATAAATCACCAACTAAGTATCCCCCATCATCAAAATAAATCTCAATCTATTCTCTGAATTCCTGCTTATACCCCCAGGCTCGCCCCGAGCCGGGTATAAATTCCCGTCATGACTTTTCCGCTAGCCTGCTCACTGGGATCGTCTCGAGTAACAAATCACAGATACACCCACATACCACTGTGGTCTCCACAATCATCACATATCAATGCAGTTATGCCCAACATGGCCAAAATTACAATTATGCCCTTCTAACACGAACCGGGCCTACATGCATACTAATATACATAGTCATGCATCTCAGATAAACAAATAGTCATATAACATGCTTTAAATCATAACCATGCATTTAATTCATAAAAATCACACATAAATCCCATCATGCCCTCCTGGCACGCTAATCAAGGCCCTTAAGCCTTATTAGCTAATTTGGGTCGTTACATCAGGGGTTTCAGCGGCATTAGGGTTTGCAGAGGCACCTCTTCCTCGGCCTCTTCCCCTTGCTTTGCCATCTCTTGCGCCTCTTCCTATTGTCGACATGATAATATTCTAAGGTACCAAAAGAAAATCACCATAAGAGAGGATAAATCACATAGAGTTTTGATTACTTAAGAGTTAATCGTAGAGGTTGTCATGCATACTTATATCCATACAATATCTAGGGTTTGTAAAGAGAGAAAGATAGATAAAACTTAGAAATATCCAAAATTACTCAGAAGCACCCACATAATCAAAACATCCAAAAATAATCATAATAATCCAAAAGTTTTCAAGGGTCTTCGTGGAAGTCCCATTTATTTAAATAGTAATATTTAGTGAAATTTTGAAAAGGACTCTAGTCCTCTACTGTGGACTCGTCCCCTGAACAATATTCAAAGATGTCCTCCGAAATGTGGAATTACTAGAGGGTGGTTGCTAAAGCCCTTCTCATATCATCCACCTCCGGGATGACATGTAGCAACTCGCGGAGTGTCGTCTCACCCTCCTTGTCATGAACGGTCTCCAACCTTTCCTCCAACTCCCCTTCATCGTTCCGAACCAGGACCGTTTCCATTCGTTGGAAGTCAAAGTACTCCATGCTCCTCAACAGCATCATACCACGTTGTGACCCACCAGAGGAGGGCCTCAGGATGCTCTGCCAGCACTTTTCTCAGCACCCAATACTGTTCTATGGGCCAAGGAGTGTCCCTCTTTTATTGATGATCCCTTGGATGTGTTCACATACCATCTGAGTCTCCTTTAGCACTGTGATTTGCCAGTCTCCATAGCTGATATCGACTTCAACCTTAGCTATTTCTCGAATCTCCTTAAGTAACTATTTTTTGGTGATCCTAATAATGGTAGGCATCCTTTCTATACTGCAGTTACAAAACTAGTTATTTAAAAGAAAATAGAACAAATAACAATTAAAGCAAATACTTATGACACGGTGAGGTGATATTTTACAGTCCTTAGCATGTATGTAGAGGGTCCTTAGAAACATGAATGACCGTCTCTGATACCATTTGTAACAATGCCCTATTCTACTCTCTTTGGAATAACGTCACTCAATTCACATTTATTAGAAATATAACATTATTGAAAAAAAAAATAGTGGGGCCTTGTCAAAACATGCAATTTGGGCCCAATGGTTTATAATAAATAGAAAAAAAAATATAGTGTCTTTATGCAATTTTGAAAATAAAATATAAAGTCTCACTGCAGCGTAATAAGAAAACATAAACCACAATATAAAGGTTCATAAATATTCTTGGTGTTTATCTAGATCGTTTTATCGCTCATGGATGCCCTGTGACATACATGCTTAGATGTTGGAACTCCCCACATCACAGTGCGTGCCAAGAAGAAACCCTATTGCCTACCTAAAAGGGGGAAAGTAAGGGGGTGAGTTAAAAGCCCAGTAAGGAAGTACAAACAAGATACAACAATTACATAGAAAAATAATATAGTCTACTTTCATAATGTAAGCTCATAACATATCATAATCATATCATAACCATACACTTTATCTAAATATATCATCATAACAAATAAAGCAAGCAAGTTCTAGGAGGCAATCGGTAAAGCATAAACTAGTAAATCATATTCTATGAGGTAAACAGGAACTCTGGTCCTCGAATAACCCTGGCGCATCTGCCCTTTGAGTTACGTCATATCCTTAGTAACTCCTTTGTTGTGTTGCGTTCAAAACGCTAACAACCCATGACTTTTCATACAACATACAAGCATATATACAAGCACTTCATCTCATAACATAATATCTCATTCATCTCATAGCATAATAGCTCATACTTCTCATTACATAATAGCTCATTCATCTCATAACATAATAGCTTATGCCTTTCATAACATAATTCATAGAAATTCTAGCTAACTTCATTACCTCAAGTCCAAGCAAATTAAAATAGCGTGATGCTTCACAATGAGCCTAAAATCACAACCCAAAATTCATCTTAATATCAAGTAAGATTACACATGCCCAACAAACATACCCCATGCATGGGCCATGCACACGTGGCATAGGTTACCTCACAAAATCATACATAAAATCATATAAGAATAATTCTTAAACTTACTATCATAATCTCAACGAATGCCAAACAATAAACATTCACTCAATTAAATATATATATTTTGAACGTAAACTAAACTTGCATGTGACATGCGTACGTAGGAAAGTCTTTAAAACATGCGTAGAAGTTGGTAGATTTTAATCCCCTTTTTTTATTCTTTAGAAATCGTGTATGAATTTATTGAACAAAATGTTTACCAACTTGATTTATACCGCAAGGCTATACTAAAATTGCAATCAAAATATAACTAAAAGAATTATTTCATTTTAGTGGTCATTTACCAAGTATTTATCCCATTTACCATCTTAAATTAAATAATAAAACAAAAGTGCAATAACCTTTTTTTTCCATTTCTTTTCTCACAAAATTAATTAATTTTGTATAAATTAATTAGAAAATAATTTACATAATTATTTAAGATAAAACAATCTTTGGTGCTCACTCCCTTTACCAAATGATTAAATAAAATAATTGCATATTTGACTTTGTTAAATTAGAAATATCTCAAGGTTACCACATTTTCATAATTATCATAATTTTAATTAAGTTGGAAAAGTTTCTTTATACCATCTTTTACTCAAATAAAAATACTTAGTCTCATAAAAATAATGTTACTTGATTAATTATTTTACAAATAAAAGTTGCATTATTTTAATTAAAATATTCCATATATTAAAGTATAGAAAAGTACATTTTTCATGTATATTGTCTAGGGTTTAATTTATATGAGCATATAACTTATATATTGTGTTTAAAAGAAATTTTCTTTCAATAAAATAAAAATTCCAACAAGCATTTTTATTTGTTTAAAATCACATAATTGAACAAATCACATTTTCTTTCACAAATTATATAAAAAAAAAAAATTGCATGTGTTTAATTAGTTAAAAGTCTCATTAAAATGAAGAAAAAAAATCTCTTGTTTACATAAGTTCTAAAATATTATTTTGGGCATAACTTGTGTATTTTTAAAATCATTGATTGATCATCACCATCAAAATAATAAAAATTACAGCAAGCATAATTATTTAAAAACACACATTTAATCATGTTCAAATTATCACCTAACATGTTCCTACCATTTCAAGTATTCCAAGAAACAAAACTACTCAAGCATCAAGAGTTTAAACCTTCTATATATACAAAACTTAATTAACATTTTTAAAGGAGTTTATACCAATATCAAATCTTCAAACCACCTAGCATATTTCTAAAATCACAAGTGACAACAAGATAAACAAAATATAAACCATCATGCTACAAAAAAAAAAAAAACCTAGGCCGAAACCTACATGACTAACAACCCAAACCTTTTTTGCATGTTTACAAGAATATTAAAGAAACAACATTAACATAAAATAGACAAAAATCAAAACTTAAGCCCTAACACGTATCTATTATCATTTTTGCATACTCTTACATAAATCATTAGATTCAAAATGTTCATAGCAACATAACATAAGAGCATTCAGAAGGATTTTTAAAAACCCTAGGTGCTACAACATCAAGATCTAGATGCTCATATTTCTAATACCAAAACAACAATAAACAAGAGATTAACATATTTTTCTTGACAACATCAAATCAAACAAAAATAAGAGAGAATCTATTACATCTCTTGATTGTAGAAGCAATAATACAATAGCAAAAAGAAACCTTGACACCTATTGGAATTTCAAAACCACCAAAGATGGAAAAAGAAAAAGAAAACATAGTGATGAGGAGAAGATTAATCTTATGGAATCAAACCAAAACCAAATCCAAAAACCATACCTATTGGAATTTCGAATTCCCTCTCCTCTTCCTCTTCTTCTATTCCATGATCTCCCTCTCTCTCTCTCTTTCTTTCTTTCTCTCTCTCTCTAGCTCACGTGTTCCCTCTCTCTCTTCCTCTCTTGCACAACAACCACAACAAGTGAGCCCCAAGGCTCATATTTTCCCTTTATATTAACCTAAAGGGTTAAGACTCCTTTCTACTGTTAATAGATTATATATCTTGACCTATCACTCATTTACCCTAAAATAAATAAAAGAAAAATCAAATAATTAAATGGGAAAAGATGGCAACAAGCTAAAAAGGGAAACTCTAAGCTCTCTCTCTCTCTTCCTCACGCCCACCTCCCACTCTCTCTCTCTCTTCTTTCGGGCAGCACACACACACACTCACATTTTTCTCAAGTCAACTTACCCAAAATAGCTAGAAGACAATTAATGACCATGATACAAATATTTCTACCTTAAATAAAAAAAACAAATGGGAGAAAAATCATTTCCCATTTTCCCTCTCATTCCTCACGCCCACTCTCTCTTTCTTTTTACTATAGTTTCCATTTTTATCATGCATCAATATCTTCTAGATTATTGCTTCTTCATATATCTTATATCTTCCTTTTCTTAAATAAATAAAAACTAAATAATAAAATAGAAGAATAATCTGGAATATGCATGCTCACCATGCAAATTATGCACATACACACACAAGTGCTAGGGCGCATTTTTACTAACCATGCACATTGGTGAATACAACAAAAACTCAAGAACTCACAAAACAAAATAATTAAATAAAACAAAACAATTTTAATTCACATAATTTCTACCAAACAATTCAAACAATAAAAGTGAATTCTTAACACTTAACAATTAATAATTCAAATTAAGCACACAAATTAATAAAATAAAATAAAAATTTGGTGCGCTACACTTGCCCACGGTAAATAGAGATTGCGAAGGACAGGTCCATTTGTGGTGAAACAAGTATTTTCCAACGGTTCTGTTGAGGTCAAGGACCCAACCGATGGGAGAACTTTTAGAGTCAATGGCCAAATATTGAAGCATTACATCGAGAGTGTGAGTCACATTGAAGAGGTCCTTCTTAAAGACCCAGTTTATACACTCTGAAATTCTGAATGCCTTGTTTGTTTTTCCTATATTTTATTTTTCTGTCTTTCTTTTATTTTTGTGTGTTTTTGTATTTTGTTTGTTTTGGGGGTATTGTTATCAGGTTATTTCCGCTCTCGCCTCATGGACATTGTCATCATCCAGGTGTTCTCTTTCCGTATCTTTTTCATTGAATATTCATTTTGACATTGAGGACATTGTCTGGTTTTTGGTTGGGGGTGGTGAGCATTCATTTGGAGAATCTTATTGTCTTGTTGAATTTTTAAGTCAAATTTTCTCAAAATTATCCGAGCATGAGTACAACTTGTTGGTTTGAGTCAGTTTTTACTATGTTTAGTTGTTAAGAAGTGATTTCCAGAGTTCTTTTTGTGCATTTTCCAAACATGTGGTAAAATGGTTGATTAACACAAATAATTGAGAATAATTTCAAGTTTAAGTTTTTCATTTCTTGGTGAGTTGTGTGAGTTGAGAAAATATCTTTTTGAATTTTTATTGATCATTTGAGTTGGTAAAGTTATGTTTTTGGAATTTAAAACATGACATTTACTATACGGATAATTTTCGCGAAAGAATGAGCATTTGTAATAAATTTTAAATTTGTGCTCTATTTATTTTATTTTCTTGTAATTTCTTTTTATTTATGTGTTGCCTCTTGTAAAAAAAATATATAAAAAAAGAAATATATATATATAAAAAGTAAAGCACAAAAAAAAATATATGAAAAAAAAGGAACTAGAGCAACACTTTATCCTTTTATTTTTTAATTTTGTTTTGTTTATTTGTATTAATATTTTTTTTTTAAAATCATAAAAATATATAAAAAAATGTATAAAATTATTAATAGTTTCCTTTTCTTATTTATCATTTCTAGTTAGTTGGCTCTTTATTCTATAAGTTTTATTTTTGTAAATCCAAAAAGTTGAAGTCATTTGAATTCTAATAAATTGATATGTCTATCTTGTGATCAATACTTGTTCAAATTGTTTGTCCTAAAAAGTTTATCTTCTCTCATTTGAGCATTAATTGTTTCATTTCCAACTCTTAGAGTGTTATCCTTCCTAAAAAAATACTTTCTGTAACGTCCTCTTAATCCAAGATAGTTACACTGTGTACTTTAAATTGTGTCAGGCTTGCTAATCAAATCATTTGGCTTAAAACGTGCAACTATGGTTAATGACAAGGGTTAGGGTTAAAAAATTTGGTAAAAGGAACCTTTGAATTTTATTTAAAAAGTTTCATACATTCGTGGGATCCCAAAATATTACAACCAAATTCTTAAAGAAGCATAGGTATATCAAAAATTACATCTAGCCGACCTAAGCGGCAAAAACTAGGCTATAACCCTAGTTCCTCTGAGATATCCTCGGTCGTGGTGGTCAAGCAGCTGCATATGTACATGCCGCCACCGAAGCTCTCCAACTCATGGCTGGTCAAGCTTTTCCTTCCCCTTACATGCACCACAAAGCACCCGTGAGCCAAGGCTCAACAAGAAAACTATACATGTGCATAAACAAAACAATACAGATTCTCAGATACTTGTCTAGCATGTCCAGCCATAATAACCTACACATACAGTCATTCAGTTAAAAACAAATGGTCCTTGGACCAATTTGGGGCCGCTGTCCTGAACAGTTGACCGTAGAGCCAACCCCGGATGCCCTAGCTATGTGACCATAGAGTCACCTGGGGCCCACGCCCTTAGTTCTGAGTAACTAGCCATAGAGTTAGCCCAACACCTTTGGTTTTTCAATGACCATAGGGTTGGCCAACATAATAGTACGTTACTAATTTATGCCTAAGCCTTTCGACCAGCGCGCTTTTGTTATCCTTGACTAATAAGTCAAGCCCTGATCTAGGTATTCAAACTTCAAAATAGAAACATATATGAATAGGCATATCCCAACAAAAATGAGTACACAAGCATGTTAATCATATAACACCATCGAGTAACTGTACTCATAATACTAATCATACCTATTTAACGAGGCCTCATGCCCTAACCATAGAATCCATACAAGAAACATGAAACACTTAAGCAGGTATAGAATATTCAAGTAGGATCAATCAACATACGAAACAATAGCTTAAACATAAACGTTCTCAGGGGCCAAATCCCTAATCATAATAATTGATAACAGTCAGGCCAAGCCCTGATCACATATAACACGTATTGGGTGCAGTTTTCTTACCTCAGGTTTGAGTATAGCATAAACAAGAACGACCCTCAAGCACGATTCTGGTTACGAACCCTTAGCGATAACCTAGTCACAACCATAATATAGGATTCCATCAATAACGAGCAAATAAAGGCTACCGAACTGAGTCCTAGCCTCCGGGGCCTCGAATTCCACTAAACGGGGTAGTGGAATCGATCTCGAGCCCTAAGGAAAAGGTTCCCTTCATTAAAAACTCCCCAAGGCCAAAACTGGTTGCGACCTGCCCTTCAGGGTCACGGCACGCCCCTTCTAATCTGAGGCCCTCTCCCTCTGCCAAAGGGATGCGAGCCACGACCTGCCCAAGAGGGTCACAGTGTGCCTCCCAGACAGAGGCCACCCAGGGCCCTAGGTTCAGCTGAGTCGCGACCCCTCAAGAATAGAGTTGCGACTTGGCCCTGCGAACCCAGATTTTCCACATTTTCCAACAGCCAAATTCAATCCAAACTATCCCAATTTCATCCCAAGACCATAATTCAATTACCACAATAGTTCTAACATCTTTCCAGCTGCAAAACCCACCAAAATTCTAGTTACAAAACTCATCAAAACACCAAATTCACTCTTGAGCTATAAGGTTCAAAAACACCTCAAGAACAACCATGGGTTCTACTAAAATTCAGTTAAACACAGAGATTAGATTATTACCTTAGCTGTGATTGATGATTCCTAGCCACAAGCTATCCAAGTCCCAATCCAAAGCCTTCAATTCTTTAGTTTCATAGCCAAAATCCTCTTAATTTTCTCAAGAAAACTAGTTTAAGGCAGCTTAGAGAGAATGAGAGTGAGAGAGAGAGTGTGTGAGTTGGTTCGATGGAGTATTCCCAAGTGTTTCCTTTTTGTTCCTAAGGTTAAGTTTCATTTAATTTAATCCCGAGGTTTGGGATACCAAAAACGTCCCCGACGACAAAATGGTCAAAATCCCCGGTATTCCCTCCTAAATTAACTCCAAATATATCCTCAATTATTCATTCCCATTATCCAATAACCCAATTAAATACCAAATACCAAAAATACCCCTTGATTCGCCCCGAGTCGGGTATTGGGTCCCGTTGTGACTTTCCCGCTAACTTGCTCCCAGAGATCGTCTTGTGCCAAGTAACTCAAATAAACCCACATAATAATGTGGTCTCACATATATATCACATATACATAAAATTATGCTCATAACGGGCCAAATTACGAAATTTTCCCTTCTAATAAGAAACAGGCCCACATGCATATTTAATACCTCTAACACATGCACACTAGTTATATTATCACATAACTCACATAATCGCAATCAAATATATCAAATAAACATATAGTTCCATATATTGCCATCCTGGCCCCCTAATCAAGGCCCTAAGCTTTATTAGGTAATTTTGGGACGTTACAACTATCTCTTCCTTACAGAAAATGTGCCCTCAAAATTTTACCTAAAAAGCTCCGGATACTGAGTCTGCGTATCTTCCTCTAGCTCTCAGGTTGCTTCCTCGACCTTGCTGTTCCTCCATAATACCTTAACTAAAGGTATAGTCTTATTCCTCAGGACCTTGTCCTTCCTATCTAAAATCTAAATTGGTTGCTCTTCATAAGACAAGTCTGCCTCCAATTCCAGATCCTCATAACTCAGTACATGAGTATTATCTGACACATACTTCCTCATCATGGAAATATAGAATACATTATGCACACTAAATAGTGCAGGGGTAAGGCCAACCTATAGGCCACCTACCCTATCCTCTCCAGGATCTCAAACGGTCCCACAAACCTAGGGCTCAACTTGCCCTTCTTCCCAAACCTCCTCACCCCTCTCAGAGGTGAAACCCTAAGGAAGACATAATCTCCCACTTGGAACTCTACATTCCTCCGCCTTAGGTCTAAATAGCTCTTCTTTCTCCTCTGAGACGAGAGCATCCGAGCTCTAATCTTCTTGATAGACTCAATGGTCTTCTGAACTGCATCAGGACCCAAATATTTATTCTCACCCATCTCATCCTAGTGAATGGACGATCTGCACTTCCTACCATACAACATCTCATAAGGTGCCACCCCAATGGTAGACCGGTAGCTTTTGTTAAAGGGAAACTCTATCAGAGGCAAATATTTACTCCAGGACCCTTCAAAGTCCAACACATGCTCTCAGCATGTCCTCCAATATCTGGATAGTCCTCTCAGACTGACCATCGATCTGAGGATGATAAGTTGTACTAAACTTCAGCTGTGTACCCATTGCCCTCTGCAAAGTTCCCCAAAAATTGGAAGTAATGATACCCTCCCTATCAGACATGATAGACCTCGGAGTCCCATGAAGGTGAACTATCTCTGTAATGCCCTGAATTCTCCGTTATGGTTTAATGGCGGGAATAGTAGGCCGAGAGGGCCATACTTGTTTAATTATGCCATTAAATGATAAAATGCATGTATATGTGGATTATATTATAATATGATGTTAAATGCATGCATGTGTGTCCATATTTTTAATTACAGGGGTGTGATGGTAATTTGGCCCGTTGAGGGTAAATTGTTTATTTGTATGCATGTCGGTGATATATTTTGAGACCACATTATAATGTGGGTTTGTTCGAGCCATTCGGCATGAGACGATCATGGTATGTTAATTATCGGTTTGGTCATAACAGGTTTAAGCTCGGGGCTCGGGGTGAGTCTCGGGGTGTTTTAATGATTAGAGCATTACCAGGAATTATAGGGTAACGGGATATGAATTATTGGTGTTTGAGAATATCGAGATTAGCGGGAATTGGAGAGCGTTAATTATAATTAACGAGATAGGTGGAAAGTACCGATTTTACCCTTGGAATGACTTTAGAAGCCTTAAATGACTTAGGGGCATTTAGGTCATTTGGGTGGATGTATATGAGGTTTTAGGTGGCTGTAGAAAACAGAACAAAAACAGGGTTTTCCTTCTCCTTCCCGTGCATCATTCTCTTCCATTTCTCCTTTGGAGTTTTTGAGCTCAAAGTGAGGTTTCAAGCTAGGAAATCAAGGGGCTGAGTTTTTAGACTTGGTTCAGCCATTGAAGGAGGTCTAATCTCGGATTTGAGGTGAGTTTAGCCATTGGTTTCTGGTTGTACTCTGTTTTAGCTTTGAGTTTTTAGTTTGTAACTCTCTTGATGGATAGTTGAATTGATGGAAGTTTGATTGAATTTTAACTTGGGTTTTGATGAGGGTATGATATAGATGATGTTTAGGGGTTGGCTTGAGTGTTTGGAGAAGGTTGGAACTGGTTTGAAGGCTTGGTTCCGAGGGAAAACGCAGGGGAAGCAAGCTGGTGCTTGCTGGTTTTGGTAAAGGGCCGCGGCATGGCTATGGTGAGCCGCGGCCTACGTGTGATTTCAAAGGTGGAAACGCCTCTGTCAGGAGGGTGAGCCGCGGCCCATCAGGGAAATTTTGGCCAGAAATGTGTTTCTAGCTTGGGGATTCAAGCCTTAGGCCTCGGGGTTGATCCTACTACCCGGTTTAGTAGTGTTTGATGTCTTGGAGGCTAGGTTTTGGTTTGGGAACCTTTTGTTATTCATTTTATTGATGGAATCCCATGATTGGTTATGACCAGGTAACCGCTAAAGGACCAAAAGGGTTGATCATTCTCAAGGGTCGTTCTTTTATTCATTCTAGCTCGAACCAGAGGTAAGAAAGCTGCACCCCAAATGTGACATGCATGGTTATTCATGAGGCATGTTGGTTGTATAAATGTGGACATGAATTGATTGTGGGATATTTAGCAAATATTGCTCACTTGTGCATGGTACTGACTCATTAGTCAGATTTGGCAAAGGTGCTAGTATCAACTGTGAAGCTGTGACTCATTAGTCAGGTTCGGCAGTGGTACTGGGCACTGGTCACATTGCGCTGACTCATTAGTCAAGACGGTCTTAGCGTGTTCAACGCAAGCCAACAAAGATTAGATCTAATCGAATTTTTGCATTGAATGACTCAAAGAGCATTAATGTCGGACCGACCTCATGGTCGATGAATAATATAAGCGCTTGAAGGCTAGTGGCTTACCTAGCAGCCACTCTTCCATTTGAATTAGTGACTTGCCTATCAGTCACTCAGTGTGGTTTACCAGAACCTGTTGAAGGCTGGTGGCTTACCTAGCAGCCACTCTTCCACTTGAATTAGTGACTTGCTTGTCAATCACTCAGTATGGTTTATCAGGACCTCAAGTAATATTCACTCATTTGTTTGAAAGCTTTGTGCTCAAGTGTGATTATAATGATAATCATTTGATAATGTTTACACATAATGTTATGTTTTCTTGCTGGGCTTTGGCTCATGGGTGCTATGTGGTGCAGGTAAAGGGAAAGAAAAGCTCACCTAGCCTTGAGTGGAGAGCTTAGGTGGTGATGTGTACATATGCGGCCGCTTGACCACCACGGCCAAGGAGTTCTCAGAGGAACTAGGGGGTTTACCCTATTTTTGCCGCTTAGGTCGGTGGGTTTATAATTTTGGAACAGTAATGACCTTTTTGAGTTGTAAATAACTTGTAAATGTTATTGTGGGCCCATGAACAGTTTTATGTATCAATAAAACATATCATTTCCTTTTTATTGGTTTTCACCTTAACTTGTTAATAACACTTAGAACACGTTTTTAACCAAAGGACTCAGGTAATGAGTCAAATTTCTGGTTCATCGTTCACCGTAACTGTTCTGGGGTAACCAGGGCGTTACAATCTCTCTCACATAGAGATCTGCATACTGGTCAACAGTGTAATTCGTCCTTACTGGTAGAAAATGAGCTGATTTCATATACCGATCCACGATGATCCAAATAGAATCATTCTGGCCCACTATCTTGGGCAATCCTACCACGAAATCCATTGTGATGTCTTCCCACTTCCACTCTGGAATATCCAAAGGCTGTAACAGCCCTGCTGGCCTCTGATGCTTAGCGTTGACCTGCTGACAGGTCAGACACCTTGCCACATACTCAGTCACATTTCTCTTCATCCTTGGCCACCAATATAGAACTCTCAGATCTTTATACATCTTCATGGTGTTCGGATGTAGAGAATAAGGGATAGTATGAGATTCATTCAGAATCTCTCATCTGATCCCAATGTCCATTAGAATGTAGATTCGATCCTTGTATCTCAACAAACCCATGCTTGACACTGTATAGTCCTTAGCTATTCCAGCTAGGACATCCCCTCTAATCTGCCCCAACTATGGGTCATCTAACTGCTTCTCCTTGATCCTCTCCAAATGATTAGACTGTAGGGTGATATTGGCTACCTGACCCACTACTAACTCAATTCTTCTTCTTGTCATATCATTAGCCAATTCCTTGATATCTGCCTGACACTATATAATTGTCCCAGACCCTTCTGGCTTAAGGCATCTGCTACCACGTTGGCCTTCCTAGGGTGATAGGGGATCTCACAATCATAATCCTTTACCAGTTCTAATCAACGTCTTTTCCTTGTGTTCAGATCCTTCTGGGTGAAAAAGTATTTTAAACTCTTATGATTAGTGTATATCTCACACTTCTCACCATACAAGTAATGCCACCACACCTTCGGTGCAAAAACTACTGCTGCAAGTTCTAAGTCATGTGTAGGGTACCTCTGCTCATATTCCTTCAACTAACGCGATGCATAGGCAATCACCTTCCCTGTCTGCATAAGTACACAACCTAGACCCTGCCTCGAGGCATCACAATATACTACAAACTTGTCACGATCTGTAGGATGGCTCAAAACTGGAGCGGTGATCAAAGTCTTCTTGAGCTTCTGGAAGTTGTCTTCACACTTGTTTGACCATACAAACTTCTGATTCTTGCATGTTAACTCTGTCAGTGATGACGCAATCTTGGCAAATCCCTCCATAAAGCGTCTGTAATATCCTGCCAATCCTAAGAAACGTCTGATCTCTGAAGCGTTCTTCGGTCTTGGCCAATCTCTGACTGCCTCGATCTTCGTTGGATCCACCTTAATCACATCCTTACTGACTATGTGACCTAAGAAAGTCACATGTGGCAACCAAAATTCGCATTTCTTGAACTTCGCATTCAGCTTATGTTCTCTCAACCTCTATAGTACCAATATGAGATGTTTCTCGTGTTTTGTCTCTATCTGAGAGTATATCAATATATCGTCAATAAAGACTATCAAAAACTGGTCCAAGTAATCTGTGAACACCTTTTTCATTAAATCCATAAATATTTTTGGGGCATTAGTCAATTCAAACGACATCACCAAAAACGCACAATGCCTGTACCTAGTGCGAAAAGTTGTCTTCGGTATATCCTCATCCCTGATCCTCAGCTGGTGATAACCAGATCAAAGATCTTTCTTAGAGAATATTGTTCTACCCTACAACTGATCAAACAAATCATCAATCCTTGGCAGTGGATATCTGTTCTTGATAGTCAACTTGTTCAGTTCTCTGTAGTCGATACACATCCTCAAAGAACCATCCTTCTTCTTCACAAAGAGAACTGGTGCGCCCCATGGCGAGAAATTGGGCCTGATAAAACCCAAGTCTAGTAACTCCTATAATTGAACCTTTAGTTCCTTCAGCTCAGTTGGAGCCATCCTATAAGGTGCCCTTGTAAAGACCCAAAATTGCTAATAAGGCTTAAGGGCCTTGATTAGCGTGTTGGGAGGGCATAATTGGTATATGAATGTTTAAATGGTTAAATGCATGATTATGTGGCATGCATGATTAATATGATTATCTAGGTATATTATATGCATGTTAATGAGTATTAGATATACATGTGGGCCATTTATAGCTTATAAGGGCATATTTGTAATTTTGGCCCGTTGAGGGCATAAATGTGATTATATATGATAAAATGTTGAGACCACATTATTAAGTGGATATATTTGCAGTGTATGGCTCGAGACGGTCCTAGTGAGCGGATTAGCAAAATAGTCACAGCGGGGTTTAATTCCTGGCACGGAGGGATCCTTGGGGTATTTTTGGGATTTATTAGATATTGAATAAGTAATTGGTAATTAGTTGAACATGACAGGGTTAATTGGTTAATAGTAGGAACACTTGAGGAATTAGCGGGAACTGGGAGCGGAATGACCATTGTACCCTTTAGTACCCTTAGAAGATTAATAGGCTTAAGGGGAAAAGGAGTCTTTTGTTAAGCAAAGGATATACTCAGTAAAACACTTAGGATTAACTCAGAAAGTGGTAGAAATTCTCAGTTCTCACTTTCCTTCCCCGTTACGATTCTCTCTACCTCTCTCTCAAGCTTGAGGAGTTCTTGTGGAACTAAAGGTTAAAGCTTAAGAAGCATCTATCCAGGAAGTTTAGTTGGGAATTTAGGAGAATTAAGCTCAAGGAGTGAGGATTGAATCTGGAAAGTGTAGCAGCCAATTAAGGTAAGTTCTTGTCACTGAATATGTTAGGAAGTTTCGGTTATTTGGGTGATAAAATTGCTACTAAGTTGGGGTATGGACTTTAGTATGTTTGTTAAGATCACTTGGTGAATTGCTGGTAGTTTTGATAGAGTTTCTGTGGTATAACATTCTTAGAATTTAAGGTTAGAGTCCTGGAGTCACCCTTGTGTTTTAGTTGAAAGTGGGGAGTATAATTGGCTTGAATTTTAGAAGTTTTGGCTGGAAAGAGGTCGAGAAAACCCAGAAAATTCTGGGCACAAGGGGGCACGCCGCGACCCAGCTCATGGGCACCGCGGCCCACGAGCCCAGAACGCCTAGGATTGCTCTCTAGCTTGGGGGTGTGTCACGGCCCTAGGGGGCAAGTTATGGCCTACCTCTCCCTGATGCTTGAAGATGGAGTCTCTGACTTGGGGGGGTGCCGTGACCCTTAGGGTCAAGACGGCCCGCCTGGGGGTTTTTGCCCTAGGTTAGTTTCTAGAATTGGTGAGGTTTGGGGGTTCGAACCTAGGCGCTCGGGACAATTTCTACTACCCGATTTAGTAGAAATTAAGGTCTCAGAGGCTAGATTTTGTCTCCTAAGTATTTATTTGGATTAGAATTTGATGATTACCCATTGACCACTGTGACTAGGTTTATCGCCAAGGCTTAGGACTGAGGATCGTGCTCAGGACCGTTCCGTAACTTCTGCTCGGAATTCAAGGTAAGAAAATTGCACCCTTGTGTGGGTGTGTTGGGAATGAGATTCCCTGTATCTGAGTATATGTGTTGTATAACTGTGATATTGTTATGCGAACTCGAAATGAACGACCTAAGAGAGCTGGGGTTGATGACTTGCGCACAGGTTGTGGCTGGACCACTGTGAGCCGGGGTCAGCTAGATAAACACTGGACTCGACCTAAGTGAGTCGGAGTCAGTTTAGTAAACAGAGGGCTCGGCCTAAGGGCACCAACCCTGAACATTTTCATATTGATAGAAATATATTGCTGAACGTACATGTTTACCGTTATTAGTTTGATGCCTATGACTTGTTGAATTTCTGGATAACTGTCTTTTGATTGATTGGTTGTAATTACTGATTATGTATTTGTTGTTATGGTTTTCTTGCTAGTCCTTGGCTCACGGGTGCTACGTGGTGCAGGTAAAGGCAAGGGTAAGCTGGACCAACCATGAGTTGGAGAGCTCTGGGGGCAAGGTGTACATAGTCAATTGCTCGTTCGCCACGGCAAAGGGAAAGTGCAGGGACAGAGCCAATGGCCACTGGTTATATGTACTTTTGAGAATTGTAAATTGTTTCTTAAACCCTGTTTTTGGGATCCCATGTATCAAGCAACTATTTTAATGAAAATTAACCGTTTACAATCAAAATCTTTTAACCTTAACCTAATTATTGACTTTAGGATCACATTTTTACTCAAATGACTTGATTAGAGAGTCCTACACTATTTCAAATACACAGTGTAACGGTCTTGGTTATCCAGGGTGTTACAGCCTTAGACACTGCCTCTGTCCCTGGCACCAAGTCAATTACAAACTCAATTTCCCTATGTGGAGGTAACCCTGGCAAATCCTCTGGAAACACATCTAGAAACTCACAGACTAATCGAGTCTGTTCTGGTCCCACTAGCATGACCTGAGTGGTATCCACCACGCTAGCTAAGAACCCTATGCATCCCCCCTGCAATAGGTCTCTAGCTCTAAGTACTGATATCATAGGTATACGGGGTCCATGCATAGTGCAACCGAATACAAAGGGGTCCTCACCCTCGGTCTCAAAGGTTACCATCTTCTTGTTAGAGAATATATTTTTTTAATTGCTCAATGGAAAAGTGGAAAAACCAATATACAACTCTATGCAAAAATTACAATAGACAAGGTAATTGATTAAATAAATATTACAACTCAATTGCTCAAAATACAAGTAACTAGAAAGATGTAGAAAAAGAAGATTACAAACTCAATACTATAATAATACAAGTAAATAAGAAGAACAAGAGGAACAAAAGAATGAAAACACAAACAAACTCTCACACAACCAAAGTGTAGAGTAGTGGGGATCACCAACTTGAACAAGGTTCAAGACCTTTGTCCAAAAGCTTATTTCCCCTATTCTCTAAGCACTAAGGGATTTCTCTAGGAAATAGCTCTCTGGAATTATCAAGTCTTTTGGTGAATTTTTCAGCCAAGTGCTTTGTGGATGAAAAATGGTGTGTCATACAAGTGAGCATTAGGCTCCTATTTATAGAGTTTGAGATACCCTTTGGATTTCAAATTCCACCAACCCCCATGGTTGTTACCAATGTTTAATTGGATTCATATGGAATTAAAATTGAGATTTGGGAGTTATTTGGGTTTTTAGAACCGTTCAACACATTTGGAAAAAACTAAAAATTTGGCCTGAAATGCACCTGTGGCCGCGGCCATTGCTCTCTGTCCCCCAGGCCGCGGCCACCATCATTCAGTGGCCGCGGCCACAGCCCATTTTCAGCACTTGAAAATGTGTTGTTTTTCCAAACGGTTCCAAACCCTCCCAAATGATTTTGTAACTCCCAAAACACATTATTGGGGTTAAAATCATATCTCCCACAGCCATATTTCATAATGGTTTTATGAAATCCAATCTCAAATGTGTAACATATAATATACACATTATTGGGTAATATTTGGGAGTTACAAATTTGTAATTGATTTTGTAACTCCAAAATATGTCACATTTGGGCACACATATGTGTCCAATTTTGTGACTCTCAATAATATGTTACAAGGTGTGACAAATCACATTTGTGTGACAAATCACATTTTGTCACATTATGTAATCTAATATTATATTATATGAAATAATATAAAACTTCTTCTTGCAATCTATCGTTGCCCCATACTTCTCTAGCCAATCCATACCTAGAATTATATCAAAGTCTGTCATCACCAATTCTACCAAATCAGCTGATAATTCCCTGCCATCCACTATAACTGGTAGTGATCTAACCCATCTCCTGGAAACCACTAACTCCCCAGTAAGCTACATAGTACCAAACCCCACAGGATAGAAGGCACATGGTCTACACAATCCATCTATAATCTTACTAGAAACAAAAGAGTGTGTAGCACCCAAATCAATCAAAACAGTTTAAAAGGTTCCAGCACTATAAAGTTGACCTGTATTTACCGAGGGACTAGCCTCGACCTCCGCCTGGGTCAAGGTGAACACCCGAGCTGGCGTCAGGCTGTCCACCTTCTTCGACTCCTCCTTTCTGGCTCTCAGACAATTTTTCTTCAAATGCTCCATACTACCACAAACGAAGCAGGCCTTCGCCTGACATTCCCCAATATGGTGCCTCCTGCACCTAGCACACTCTGGGAATGCTCTCCAGGTCTCACTGCCACTGTGGCAGCCCATTTGTATGCCTCGTGGCCTCTTATCTGACCTTGAAGCTGAAATTGTATTCGAAGTCTTCCTCTTCTGATCACTGGGGCCTCCGCCCCTACCAAAACCTGTAAATGGAGGTCTCGGCCTCCTATAATCCCTTTTGGCTTCATTGTCACGCCAAATCTTATTCTCTACGCTCTCAGTTGTAAGTGCCTTCTCCACAGCTTGTGCATATGTAGTCAATCCAGGCATAGAGGTATTATGAACATCTCGGGATATCATAGGTTGCAGTCTCTGAAGGAACCTCTCTCTTCTGGTCCTATCAGTGGGCACCAGATCCCCGAAAAACTTTGCCAATCTGTCAAACTTCAGGGCATAATCAGTCACTGTCATGTTACCCTGAAGTAACTTGCTGAATTCCTCAGCCTTCGCAGCTTTAGCTACATCGTTGTAGTACTTCTCATTGAACAAGGTTTTGAACTCTTTCCGTTCCATGGTGGTTACTCTCTGGTTTGGGATACCACCTCCCACCATATTCGGGCATCCTCCCGAAACATATAAGTGGCGCAAGCCACTCTCTCGTTACCACCTACCCTCATAAAATCTAGGATGGTGGTTATCATAGTCATCCACTACTCAGCCTTTAGTGGATCTGAGCCGCCCTCAAAGACTGGAGGGTATTGCTTCCTGAACCTCTCATATAGGGGTTCCCACCTATCTCCCCCTGGCTGGGGCTGCACTACTACCGGTACCTCCAGCTGTATCACTGTCAGTACCACGGGATGTGGGTTCCCTACTGGAACTTGTTGTTGTCTCAAGAGGCGTATCTCTTCTTCCTGCCTTTCTAATATGGCTTGCATGTCAGCAAACACTTGTTGCCAGTTTTCTGGAGTTGGCGGTGGGCCTGGCCCTGGTCATTCCCTTCACTGGCCTGTAACTCTTGGCCAGCCAAATCTGGCTTCATTGTTACGCCAAATCTTTTTCTCTACGCTCTCAGTTGTAAGTGCCTTCTCCACAGCCTGTGCATATGTAGTCAATCCGGGCATAGAGGTAATACGAACATCTCAGGATATCATAGGTTGTAGCCTCTAAAGGAACCTCTCTCTTCTGGTCCCATCAGTGGGCACCAGATCCCCGAAAAACTTTGCCATTCTCTCGAACTTCAGGGCGTAATCAGTCACTGTCATGTTACCCTGAAGTAACTTGCTGAATTCTTCAGCCTTCACATCTTTAACTACATCGTTATAGTATTTCTCATTGAACAAGGTTTTGAACTCTTCTCGTTCCATGGTGGTTACTGCTCTGGTTTGGGATACCACCTCCCACCATATTCGGGCATCCTCCCGAAACATATAAGTGGCACAAGCCACTCTCTCGTTACCACCTACCCTCATAAAATCTAGGATGGTGGTTATCATAGTCATCCACTACTCAGCCTTCAGTGGATCTAAGCGGCCCTCAATGACTGGAGGGTATTGCTTCCTGAACCTCTCATACAGGGGTTCCCACCTATCTCCCCCTGCCTGGGGCTGCACTACTACCAGTACCTCCGGCTATATCACTGTCGGTACCACGGGCTGTGGGCTCCCTACTGGAACTTGTTGTTGTCTCAATAGGTGTATCTCTTCTTCCTACCTCTCTAATATGGCTTGCATGTCAGCAAGCACTTGTTGCTAGTTTTCTAGAGCTGGCGGTGGGGCCTGGCCCTGGTCATTCCCTTCACTAGCCTGTAACTCTTGGCCAGCTAACCTCTCTGACCTTCGAGGATTCATACTGTTACTCAATCCACCCTACAGTGATCAAATCGGTCATTAGGTAAGTAATAACTATACATCTTGCTGCCTGACGGTCCAAGATTAAACAGATAAACAAACAAGTGCAATTCTAATAAACATGCCATCACTCAACATATCCAAGCATTTACACAAGTATAACATTGTTAATAAGCATGTTCTTTTAATCCCTGTGAGTGTTAACAGTTCTAATAAGCATTTCCTGGCCTATAAACAAATAATAATGCTAATAAGCGGTTCCCTTGAATTCACAAGCAGTAACGATGTTAATAAGCGCGTTCTTTATCATTCATGCATTAGTCAAGGGTCAGGCCCTATCATATTATCTCATGCTTCTAAAACTGGCATGTAGATAAGGCATTCATATCGTGTTTAAGCATTTAAGCACATAACCACATAATAATTACCGAACCCTGAGACAAGCTTGTCTTTAGTGGCGAGTGTACATTCCCAGCCAGTCTTCAGGAACCCTTAAACCTTGGCAGCTCTGATACCAAGTTGCAATGTCCTCCTAATCCAGGACTGTTACACTATGTACTTTAAATTGTGTCAGATTTGCTAATAAACTCATTTGCTTAAAAGGTGCAACTATGGTTAATGACAAAGGCCAGCATTAAAAATTTTGGTCAAAGGAACCGTTGACTTTTATTTAAAAAGTTTCATATTTCATGGGATCCCAAAATATTACAACAAAATTCTTAAAGAATCATAGGTATATCAAAAATTACATCCAACCGACCCAAGCGGCAAAAACAAGGCTACAACCCTAGTTCCTCTGAGATATCCTCAGTCGTGGTGGTCGAGCAGCTGCATATGTACATGCTGCCACCAAAGCTCTCCAACTCATGGCTGGTCAAGCTTTCCCTTCCCCTTACATGCACCACAAAGCACCCGTGAGCCATATGCATACATGTGCATAAACAGAACAATACAGATTCTCAGATACTTGTCTAGCATGTCCAGCCATAATAACCTACATATACAGTCATTTAGTTACAAACAAATGGTCCTTGGACCAATTTGGGGCCACTGGCCTAAACCGTTAACCGTAGAGCCAACCCCGAGGCCTATGCCTTAGCTATGTGACCAGAGTCACCTGGGGCCCTCGCTCTTAGCTCTGAGTAACTAGCCATAGAGTTAGCCCAACACCTTTGGTTTTTCAACGACGATAGGGTTGGCCAACGTAATAGTACGTTGCTGATTTAGGCCTAAACCTTTCAACCAGCGTGTAGCGCGCTTTTGCCGTCCTTGACTAAAAAGTCAAGCCCTGATCCAGGTATTCAAACTTCAAAATGGAAACATATATGAATAGGCATATCCCAACAAAAACGAGTACACAAGAATGTTAATCATATAACACCATCGAGTAACTGTACTCATAATACTAAGCATACCTATTTAACGGGGCCTCAGGCCCTAACCATAGAATCCATATAACAAACATGAAACACTTAAGCAGGTATAGAATATTTAAGTAGGATCAATCAAAATATGAAACAATATCTTCAACATAAATGTTCTCAGGGGCCCAAGCCCTAATCATAATAATTGATAACAGTCAGGACAAGCCATGATCACATATAACATGTATTGGGTGCAGTTTTCTTACCTTGGGTACGAGTATTGCGTAAACAAGAACGAACCTCGAGCATTCAATACAGTTAGTTAAGTGCAAAAAGACACTTCTTTTTATTCAGAGACGTTCAGGCCTAGCACCCTTAGGCCGAGTCCTCTGTTATTTAGCTTACCCTGGCACGCTTAGGTCGGGCTGCGTTCCACACGCTTAACATCAGTCCCGACTCCCTTAGGTCGGATCACGCAATCGATTGCAGCACAAACAAGTATGCCTATCCAGATATTCTCAAATATATATATATATTCATATTCATAATCATAATCATATTCGTTAATAGGGGTCCAAGCCCCGATCACAAACCGGGTACAGTTTTCTTACCTCGAGTCCCGAGCTGAAGGTGTAAGGTAGTCCCGAGCACGATCCTCAATCCCAAGCCTTAATGGTAAACATAGTCACAAAGCGATGATGGATAACCATTAAAACCTAAACCAATTAAACGCTTCAGAATATCATGCTAGCCTCCAGGACCTCGAATTCTACTAAACCGGGTAGTAGAATCCTTCCTGAGCACTTAGGTTTGTGTTCCCAAGCCTAAAAACCTAGTTTGGCTATTTCTCATAATTAGAGTCGCGGCCCAGCCCCCTAGGGCCGTGGCGTGCCACAAGTCAGAGAGCCTAAGGCTCTCTCCTGGGGGACATGGGCCACAACGCTCCCCAACCTGCACCGCAGCGCCTGGACAATTTCAGAGACCCCTAAGGCCCTTCTGGGTTCATGCGGATCGCGGTTCCTAAGAACAGTGTAACAGCGTGACTCCGCGAACCCAGAAACTTCAAAATTTTACCTGCGTTTTCTTGAGCTAAAACCCTGAAACCCCCGAACTTCTACAAAACTTAGAATTAAGTCTTAATCTTATAACAACACAGTATAACCAACATATTACCATTAAAACTAAACTAAAACCTTAGCATAACTTCGAATCTCAACCCTTAAGTACAAAGCTCAAGAACACCTAAAACCCACCAGAAAATTCATCAAAACAGAGCATATATCTCACCTCAGCTGTGTAGTCACGACCCCAAGCTGCTCCTAATCCAATTCTAGCCCCAAACATTCAACTTCCAAAGTCAATTTCCTCAAGAAAACTAGAGCACTCAATCAACTGAGAGGGAGGGAGAGGAAACAAGAGAGAGAAAAAGGGAGCTGCTGCCTAGATGTTTCTACCATATTCTAAGAGTTTCCCCTCAACTAAGTCACCCCAATAGTTATAAAAGACCAAACTACCCTTTGGTCAAACCTAAATTATTTAATGCCCTTCAGGGCAAAATCGTCTTTTTCCACCATTTCCCACTAAACCTCAAATAGTCCTATAGATCCCCTGTTAATCCCGACATGCCCAATTAATCACCAAATAATTACCCATTACCCGATAAATCCCAAATATATGCTAAGTTTCCCAAAATACCCCTAGGCTCACCCCGAGCCGAGTATTAGACCCCGTTGTGACTATTCTGCTAATCCGCTCCCTAGGATCGCCTCGAGTCGAATATCACAAACATATCCACATAATAATGTGGTCTCAATCATTTAACACATATAATCACATTTATACCCTCAACAGGTCAAAATTACAAATATGCCCTTATTAATAAGAACGGGCCTGCATGCATAGTTAGCTCACCGAAACATGCATATATATTCATATTACCATATAAATCATGTATGTCATGTAGTCACACACTTAATCATTTAATTTCACACATATATATCCAACTATGCTCTCCCAGCACACTAATCAAGGCACTAAGCCTTATAGCATTTGGGACGTTACAACTATCCCCTCCTACTGAAAATTTCTTCCTCAAAATTTACCTGAATAACTCAGGATGTTGATACCTGTTGACGCGGTTCTTCGCCAACAGGTAATTAAGAAAATAAGAGGAAGGGATTTGTGCTTATGTTGAACCGAAATAGATGAATGATCTTTTTAGAAATAGGCTGGTGACACAATTACGTTTTTAGGTGGTTCAAAGGTTAAAATCCTTCTACTCCACCAGTCAATATTATTGCTATATGCTTGGTATTCTTTTACAGGGTATTTCTTACACAATAGAATCCAACCCTTTGCAACTCCCAGGGTCTTCATATTTATAGGAGAGGGCACCTGGGAGTTGGTAAGAAGGTCATCCCGTGACCTTCTTACCTATCATGTCAACTCTGTGACATTCATGATTAATTCCTAAAACCTGACACATGAAGTGTGGTCTAATCAATAGGTAAGGGGGATAATGGGCCGCACGGCCCAACCCAGTCGTGGGTGCCAGAATGCGCACGTTCATGCTGCGTGTCCGAGAAGTCAGGGATATATCAGACACGTGATGTCTGATATATGCACGTTTACCTTGCGTGGTTGACTTTATAAAAGGTCACAGCCTCCAACTGTAGCTCGTACCACGAGCTGGATGCTTCCCTCGACCTGTGGCCTTCAGAGTCCAAACTCAGTCTAATCTTGGCGAACCCTTAGGTTACCTCGAGCTGAGGAGGTAGGATCTTTTGAGTGGCAGCTCCGGTCTTGGGGATGTCCACGTGGTAGACATGATCAGGTCGTATCTCATGATTAGGCCGTATCTCAGCTTGCTAACAGCCCGTGGGAAAACCAGGGCGTACAATACCGTATAACCAACTCTAGCTCCCAAGTCGCTTCCTCGACCTTGCTATTCCTCCATAAGACTTTGACTAGTGGAATTGTTTTATTCCTTAGAACCTTGTCCTTTCTGTCTAGGAACTGCACTGGTCGCTCCTCATAGGACATGTCTGTCTATAGCTCCAGATCCTCATATTCCAACACATGGATCATATTTGACACATACTTCCGGAGCATTGAGATATGAAACATATCGTGAAATTTTTATTATGACGAGGACAGAGCCAATTTATAGGCTACCTGCCCGATCATTTCCAAGATCTCAAAAGGTCCTACAAAACTAGGGCTCATCTTTCCCTTCTTCCTAAATCTCCCTACCTGGAACTCCACATCCCTACGCTTAGGATCAGCGTAGCTTTTTTGTCTGCTCTGTGAAGCGAGCGTTCGAGCTCAGATCTTCTCAATAGCTTCATTAGTCTTCTAAACCATCTCTGGCACCAAATATTTCCTTTCCCCCATCTCATCCCAATGAATGGGCGACCTACACTTTCTTCCATACAACATCTCGTATGGAGCTACTCCAATCGTTGACTGATAACTATTATTGTAGGAAAATTCAATCAACAGAAGGTACTTACTCCAAGACCGCTCGAAGTCTAGCACACATGCTCTAAGCATGTCCTCCAATATCTGAATTGTCCTCTCAGACTGCCCGTCTATCTGAGGATGAAAGGTTGTACTAAACTTCAGCTGAGTCCCCATAGCCTTCTGTAAACTACCCCCAAACTTGGAAGTAAATAAAGGATTTCGGCCTAATACTATAGACTTTGGAACTCCATGGAGACATACGATCGCCCTCACATACAGCTCCACATACTGATCCACAGTATAGTTTGTCCTCACTGGCAGAAAGTGAGCTTACTTGGTATATCTGTCTATTATCACCCATACCAAGTCATGTTGCCCCACCTTCCTCGGCAAGCCTCCTACAAAGTCCATGGTAATATCTTCCTAGGAATACCTAAAGGCTGCAACAACCCCGCTGGGCGCTGGTGTTCAGCCTTCACCTGCTGACAGGTTAAACACTTCGCTACGTAATCAACCGCGTCCTTTTTCATCCCAGGCCACCAGTACAACGACCGTAGATCCTAAAACATTTTCGTGGTGCCTGGATGTAATGAGTATGGTGTTGTGACAGTCAGAATCCCATGATCCGTAAGGGGAAAGACCGGGTAAGTTGTGCAATCCCACACCGCCTAGGGAAGGTCAAGTGTGATGATTCTAAGACTGTGTAGGTATGGGACTATACAGTTGAAGATGGCTTAAATGGATTGATGGGTACTACCTATATCAACAAGATGCATCTTCTTTTCGGTAGCCCATCACTTGAGAACTCCAAAGTTAAGCGTGCTTGACCTGGGGTAATCTAGGGATGGGTGACCTCCTAGGAAGTTTTCCCAGGAAGCATGCGAGTGAGGACAAAGCATGCTGGAAAGACTCGTGTTGGTTTGTAGGGCCAGTCGTCATTCCAGAAAGTAGCCATAGTGACGTGGGGCATCACATATGGTATCAGAGCCTTGACCCAGCCGGAAGTGTGGCCGACGAGGACGTCGGGCCCATAAGGGGGGGTGATTGTGACAGTCAGAATCCCATGATCCGTAAGGGGAAAGACCGGGTAAGCTGTGCAATCCCACACCGCCTGGGGAAGGTCAAGTGTGATGATTCTAAGACTGTGTAGGTATGGGACTACACAGTTGAAGAGGGCTTAAATGGATTGATGGGTACTACCTATATCAACAAGATGCATCTTCTTTTCGGTAGCCCATCACTTGAGAACTCCAAAGTTAAACGTGCTTGACCTGGGGTAATCTAGGGATGGGTGACCTCCTGGAAAGCTTTCCCAGGAAGCATGCGAGTGAGGACAAAGCACGCTGGAAAGACTCGTGTTGGTTTGTAGGGCCAGTCGTCATTCCAGAAAGTAGCCATAGTGACTTGGGGCGTCACAGGTGTGGTATGAGATTCATCAAGAATTCTCGTCTAATACCTATGTCCATCGAAACACAAATCTGATCCTTATATCTCAGCAAACCCGTCTCTGAAATGGAATAATCCTTAGCTACTCCAGCTAGGACATCCCCTTTAATCTCCTTGAACCATGTATCACTCATCTAGCCCTCTTTTATTCTCTCCAAGAGTGTGGACTACAGTGTAATATTGGCCAACTGGCCCACTACAAATTCTATCCTTGCTCTTCTCATATCTTCTGCCAATTCCTTCGATATCTGCTTCAAACTAAACAACTGTCCTCGGCCCCTCTGGCTTAAATCATCTGCCACTACATTGGCTTTCCCTGGGTGATAAAGGATCTCACAGTCATAATCTTTTACCAACTCTAGCCATTGTCTCTTTCTCATATTTAGGTCCTTCCAGGTGAAGAAATACTTCAAACTCTTGTGATTGGTGTATATCTCGCACTTCTCTCCATACAAGTAGTGTTGCCACACTTTCCGTGCAAATACCACCGCTGTCAATTCCAATTCATGAGTAGGATACCATTGCTCATATTCCTTCAGCTGTCACGATGCGTAAGCAATAATCTTCCCACTTTGCATCAACACACATCATAACCCCAGTCTCGATGTGTCACAATACACCACGAATTTGTCCCCATCTATATGAAGACTCAGCACCGGAGCAGTAATCAATTGTCACTTTAGTTCCTGGAAACTACCCTCACATTTGTTTGACCATGCAAACTTCAGATTCTTTCGTGTCAACTCAGTCAATGGTGTGGCAGTCCTCGAAAACCCTTCCACGAACTACCTGTAATATCCCGCTAACCCAAGGAAGCTCCTAACCTCCAAAGCCTTCCTTGGCCTCGACCAATTTTTAACTGCTTCTACCTTGGCCGGGTCTACCTTAATCCCGTCTCCACTAACAATATGGCCAAGGAATGTCACCTCCGATAGCCAAAACTCGCACTTCTGAAACTTATCATATAAGCGATGCTCCTTTAACCTCTATAATACCAATCGGAGATGCTGCTCATGCTCTGCCTCTAAACAAGAGTAAACCAGGATGTCGTCGATGAAGACAATCACAAATTGATCCAAATAATCCTTGAACACCTTGTTCATCAGATCCATAAATGCTGCTGGGGCATTGGTAAATCCAAATGACCTGACCAAGAACTCGTAATGCCCGTACCTCGTGCGGAAGGCCATCTTCAGGATATCCTCGTCCTTAATCCTCAGCTGATGATAACCAGATCGAAGATCATTCTTCGAGAATACTATCTTACCCTGCAACTGATCGAACAGGTCATCTATCCTCGGTAGTGGGTACTTGTTCTTGATAGTCAACTTGTTCAACTCCCTGTAGTCTATGCACATCCTCAAGGTCCCATCCTTCTTCTTCACAAACAAAACTGGAGCACCCCATGGTGAGAAGCTAGGTCTAATAAATCCCAGGTCTAATAACCCATGTAATTGTACCTTCAACTCTACCAGAGCCATTCTATATGGTGCCCTTGACACTGGTTTTGTACCCGACGCTAACTCAATGACAAACTCAATCTCTTGGTGTGGCGGCAGTCCCAGTAAGTCCTCAGGGAACACATCAAAGAACTCACATACCAGTCTAGCCTCCACTGGTCCCACTGGCATGACCCTAGTGGTGTCCACCACACTGGCTAGAAAACCTATACAACCTCCTTGTAATAGGTCTCTAGCCCTCAACGTTGATATCATGGAAATGCGAGGTCCATGCACAGTACCAACAAAAATGAAGGGATCCTCACCCTCAGACTCAAATGTCACCATCTTCTTCTTGCAGTCTATAGTTGCCACATACCTAACTAACCAATCCATCCTCAAAATCATATCGAAGTCATCCATACCCAACTCAATCAAGTCTACTGATAGTTCCATGTTGTCCACCATCACTGGCAGTGACCTAACCCATCTCCTAGAAACTACCAGTTCCCCTTATAGGCAGTATAATCCAAAACCCCGCAGTATAATACTCACAAGGCCTACATAATCTATCAATCACTTTGCTAGAAGCAAATAAATGTGTAGCACCAGAGTCAATCAATACAGTATATAAAGTGCTAGAGCTAGAAAGCTGACCTGTCACCACCGAGGGACTAGCGTTAGCCTCTGCCTGAGTCAAGGTGAACACTCGAGTTGAAGTCAAGCTGTCCGCCTTCCTTTGTTCTTCTTTCTTCAAAGTCAGGCAGTCTTTCTTGAGGTGTCCAATCACTCTACACAAGTAACAGGCTTTCGTTCGACATTCGCCCAGATGGCGCTTCTTGCATCTAGCACACTTTGGGTAGCTTCTCCAAGCCTCACTGTCGCCCTAGTGGCCGCCCTGGACACCCCGGCCCCTCCTATCAGGACCAACAGTGGTCGAGGTGTCAGGGGTCTTCCTCTTCTAATCATTGGGGCCTCTACCCCTACCAGATCCTGTAAGTGGAGGCACTGCCTTCCGAACATCCCATCTTGCAACGCTCTCCCTCCATATCTTGTTCTCTGCCTCCTCAGTTGTGAGGGCCTTCTCAACCACCTGGTCATAAGTAGTCTCCCCAGGCACTGATGTAATTTTCACGTCTTTGGCTATCATAGCATTAAGCCCCAGAACAAACTTGTCTTCCCTGGTTGCATCTGTAGGCACTAGATCCGATGCAAACTTTGCTAGTCTGTCAAATTTCTGGGCATACTCAGTAACTATCTTGCTACCTTGTACCAAATTGGTGAACTCATTCACCTTTGCCGCCCTGACGACAATGCTGCAGTATTTCTGGTTGAACAGATCTCTGAACTCATCCAAACTCATGGAAGAAACATCTTAATTCCGGGATGCCACCTCCCACCAAATGCGGGCATCATCTCGAAACATGTAAGTGGCGCAGGCCACCCTATCACTACCTACCACCCTCATAAAGTCCAGGATGGAGGTGATCAGACTCATCCATTATTCAACCTTAAGTGGATCTAGTCCTCCCTTGAAGATTGGAGGATGTTGCTTTCTATACCTTTCGTACAGCAGCTCCCACCTATTTCCAATCTCAGGTTGTTGTACTACTGGTGCCACAACAGGTGGCAAGTCCGGTGCAACATTCCCTAGCGGAACCTGCTGTCTCAGAAGATGAATCTCTTCCTCTTGACTCTGAAGTCTAGCTTACATATCAGCAAGCATCTACTGCCAGTTCTCAAGGACTGGCGGAGGGTTCTAACCCTGGTCATCATCTCTAGCCTTGATCTCGGCGTCAGCTAGTCAAACTAATCGCCTTGGAGGCATAACTCTCCAAGTTTATCTGCAATCAACAACTCCGCTGATTAGGCAATGATAACAGGTTTTTGAAATCACCCCATGATCTAATGCCAATACTCGAGCAACAATATGCAATTACAATGCAAACAGGCATTTTAACAATTATTCACATACAGTAGCAATGCTAGTAAGCATGTCTCATCATATACACATAACAGTCAAGGGCCAGGCCCTATCAGTATATCTCATGCCTCCTAATAAATAAGTAGATACGACATTTATATTTCATTTAAATAGTTAATCATATAATCACATATACAGTTACCAAACCCTGAGTCGAGCATGCCTTTAGCAGTGAGTGTACATGCCCAGCTAGTCTTAAGGAACCTTTAAATCTAGACCACTCTAATACCAAGTTTTAATACCATGGATAGCCAAGACCATTACACTGTGTATTTTAAATAGTGCAAGACTTGCTAATCAAGTCATTTGGACATAAACGTGCTACTAAGGTCAATTAACGGATTATGGTTAAAAGATTTTGATTATAAAAATAGTTATTTTCATTAAAAAGTTGAGTTTGTACATGGGATCCCAAAAATAGGTGTTTACAAGGCATTTACCACCCTCAAAATTATTACAATGAAAACCAGTCTAAGCAGAAAAAAAATAGGCTCTAGTCCTTGTTGATCCCTCAGCTGTGGCGGTCGAGTAGCTGCAAATGTACATGCTGCCCCTAAAGCTCTCCAACTCACAGCTGGTCTAGCTTTCCATTTCCCTTACCTGCACCACATACCCGTGAGCCAAGGTTCAACAAGAAAACTTAATTCACAATCAAAAATGAAAAACAATATATACTGTAAACTTAAATCGATCAATTCAATAACAACATAACATAAGCAATAAGCTCGGCAATGATAAACAGTTCAATCCAACATGTAATTCAATCTCAGCATTCAATACAGTTAGTTAAATGCAAAAAGGAACTTCTGTTTATTCAGAGACATTTAGGCCTAGCGCCCTTAGGCCGAGTCTTCTAGATATTTAGCTGACCCCGGCACGCTTAGGTCGGACTGCGTTCCGCACGCTTAACATCAGCCCCGACTCCCTTAGGTCAAACTTTCAGATCAAATATAACAAATGAATAGATTGCAAAATATGCAATCGATTGCAGCAAAAAAAAAGTATGCCTGTCTAGATATTCTCAAATACATATATATATTCACAATCATAATCATATTTGTTAACAGGGGTCCAAGCCTTGATCACAACCTGAGTGCAGTTTTCCTACCTCGAGTCCCAAGCTGAAGGTGTAAGGCAATCCCAAGCACGATCCTCAATCCCGAGCCTTAATGGTAAACCTAGTCACAAGTCGATAATGGATAACCCTTAAAACCTAAACCAATTAAAAACTTCAAAATAACATACTAGCCTCCGGGACCTCGAATTCTACTAAACTACGTAGTAGAATCTTTCCCGAGCACTTAGGTTTGAGTTCCCGAGCCTAAAAACTTGGTTTGGCTATTTCTCTGTGCCATAAGTCAGAGAGCCTACGGCTCTCTCCTAGGGGACACGGACCGCAGTGCGCCCTAACCTAAGCCGCGGCGCCTGGGCGATTTCAGAGACTCCTAAGGTCCTTCTGGGTTCATGCGGGTCGCGGCGCCCAAGAACAGCGCCGCAATGCGACCCAACCCTGCAAACCCAGAAACTTTAGCATTTTCCCTGCGTTTTCTAGAGCCAAAACCCTGAAATCAATCCCAAAACTTCTACCAAATTCTTAATTATGTCTTAATCTTATAACACAGTATAACCAACATATAACCATTAAAACTAAACCAAAACCTCAGCATAACTTAGAATCCCAACCCATAAGTACAAAGCTCAAGAACACCTAAAACCCACCAAAAAATTCATCAAAATAGAGCACAAATCTTACCTCAGTGTTGTAGTCACGACCCCAAGCTGCTCCTAATCCAATTCTAGCCCCAAATCTTCAACTTCCAAAGCCAATTTCCTCAAGAAAACCAAAGCACTCAATCAACTAAGAAGGATGGAGAGGAAATGAGAGAGAGAAAAGGGAGTTGTTGCCTAGATGTTTCTACCATATTCTAAGAATTTCCCCTCTACTAAGTCACCCCAACAGTTATAAAAGACCAAACTACCCTTTGGTCAAACCTAAATCATTTAATGCCCCCAAAGGCAAAATCGTCTTTTGCCACCATTTCCTGCTAAACCTCAAATAGTCCTATAGATCCCTAGTTAATCTTGACATGCCCAATTAATCACCAAATAATTACCCACTACCCGATAAATATGAAATATACAATAAGTTTCCCAAAATACCCCTAGGCTCACCCCGAGTCGGGTATTAGACCCCGTTGTGACTATACCGCTAATCCGCTCCCTAGGATCACCTCAAGCCGAATATCGCAAACATATACACATAATAATGTGGTCTCAATCATTTAACACATATAATCACATTTATACCCTCAACGGGTCAAAATTACAAATATGCCCTTCTTAGCAAGAACTGACTCGCATGCATATTTAATTCACCTAAACATGCATATATATTCATATTGTCATATAAATCATGTATGTCACATATTCACACATTTAATTAATTAATTTCACACATATATATCTAATTATGCCCTCCCGACACACTAATCAAGGCACTAAGTCTTATTAGCAATTTAGGACGTTACAACCAGAGTATTAAGATCATATATAATGAATAAAATAGTTAGCAACTTATTAAAGTATGTAATCTTTAATGAATGGTTTCTAGTACTATTCACTAAGTATTTTTTGTAATACATGTGATCTAGATCTGGATCGCTAATGTAGACATACATCTTAGTGAAAGTACTTTATATAATTAGTTTATATATGACTAGACCAATGTGAATTAATTTCTTTATAAACATATCATTTTGCGTAAAGATTTAATTCATATCGATATGATGATCATACGTAGATCAATCTAAATCTTGAGTAGTCATGAACTCTTGTTCATGTTTGTTTGGTCTTTTGATTCACTTGTTAAGGTCTCTTAGAATAATGAGGCTAGTGACTTTTGTTTTGGAGATTCAATAGCATGAATGGTTGGGAACATGATCTTATATGATTTGGAATCCAAGCTTTCCAAAAAAAGAATCGAATAATTATTTTCTTAAGGGTTAATTCTGAAACTGAATAGTTATTGAGCTCAAATTTATAATGTGATTATAAATTAACTATTCACTAGTGAATTAATGGTACTTACGAAACAAGAGGCAATTAGAAGGGTAAAACAATAATTTTGACCAATTCTAATTAACGAACTAATAATTTGAGGACAAAACTACATGAAGTGGTTATATCAATGGACTGCACGAAGTAATTCTATAAATTTAAATCAATAATAACTAAGAGTTCAATTCCATATTTATAATGGAGTAATAATGAAATTAATAAATAAAATTATTTAATTAAAGAGTTTAATTAATGCTCTAGTTTATTAGAGCTTGGTATTATAGGTCTATGGTCCCCAAGTCACTTCTATACTATATTGTCTAGGGTGTGGGTAGTATTGATAAGATAAATTGAGAAAGGACCAAAATTGCAAGGAATTAATTTTTCAGGGAAAATGTATAATTATGTGATAATTATATGTAATTAATTAATTAATTTAATTGATATGTTCTATTTGAAAACTATACATTAGTTGAATATAATATTAATTAACTTTCAATTAATTAATATCAAGAGAGAGTATGATCTTAATTTATTATGTGACAATAAATTATTTAAATTTTATAAGATAAATTAATTTTGAACGAATTGATATTTATGCTTATATAAAATAATATATTATTTTAATGCATAGATATTTTATCTTATTAATTAAATAAATAAATGAGAAAAAAATTGTGAGCACTATAGTGCTACACGCTCAGTTATAGTGGCTGGCGTGTGACATAGTTGTAGACCCAATTTTGAATCGTTCAAATTTTAATTGTTATACTATGAATTATTTTATTTCTTAAATTATTATTTAAAACATATATATTTTGATTTTATTAAAATATGAGTTTATACCTTTTTGGACCCTGTGTTTTGTAAAATAGTTCAAATAGACCCATAAATCCGATTTTGATGACAAAAAAATTAATATAACAACACAATTTTTAGGCAGAATAATTATGCTTTTGTTCTTAGTTGTTAGTTTGGTGAATTATTTGTAATTTTAGCTAAAAGTATTTTGACAAAAATCGAACTTGTAGGTTTATTTTAACTATTTTTCAAAACACAAGGTCCAAAAAGGTATAAACCATTAAAATATTGATTAAATAATTAAATCTAAACCTAATCAGTTATTGATGGAGTTTATATTGATAGATATTTTAGGTTTATAAAATCCAAAAATGTGTCATTATTTTTAGGGACACGGATTATTCAGTTTTTAGAGAAAGCCAAAAATAGAACGATACACTCTCTTAGCATCTCTCCTTCTCCAACCTCTTTGATCTCATGTGTTGAGAATATCAAGAGAGTCTATATTGTCTGTAGCATCCTACATGCCCACACATGTCCTAGTGTGTTGAGGATTGACTTGGAAGATCGCGGTGTAGATTTTGGTGCAATCTTGTAGACTGAATGTTTTTTATTTTTTACTAAAAGATATCAAGTGTAATGCCCCAAATTTCCTAATAAGGTTTAGGCCCTTGATTAGGAGGCCGGGAGGGCCATAATTGATTTATTGTGTTATTAAATGATAATATGCATGTTTAGGTGTATTAAATATGCATGTAAACCCATTTTTGAGTAATTGGGTATTTTCATATTTTGGCCATTTCGGGCATATTTGGCATATATGTGATATGTGTGTGGTACTTTATTATTATTTGGTTATACCAGGGTTACTCAGCACGAGACGATCCTAGGAGGTAAGCTAGTGGGAAAGTCACAACGAGATTTATTCTTGAATCGGAGTGAGTCAAGGGGTATTTAGAGCATTACCGGGTTATTGGGTAATGAGAATAAATATTTGGTGATAAATTGGGAGTTAGTAAGATTAGGAGGAAATTCTGGAGGTTTTGACTATTTTGCCCCGGGGATGTTTTCGGGACCCTGAGCGTTAGGATTTGTTTGAAGCTACTTAAGCTTGAAGTAACCTTTTAAGAAATAAAAAGAACGTTCAGAACGTTCTCTCTCCCTCTAAGTTCCATTTTTCGTCTCCCGATCGCATTTTCGAAGGAAACTTGAGTTCTAGGACTCGGATTCAAGCGAGGATCGAGGCATAGCAATCCTAGGAAAGACTAGAAGCTTATTAGCCAGAGGATTTAGTTGGAAACAACTCAATTGGAGGTAATTCAAGTTTTAAGTTTTTAAAGTTTTTAAGCTTGAATTGGACTTTGTGTTTTGATGAGTTTTTATTAGATTTGAGACTTGGGTTTTGTTGGTTTTGGATCATGGGGATGTTTGGGAACTTTGATTTTTGAGTTTGGAGATGTTTGGATAGGTTTTTCGAAGGTTTTAAAAGGTTAAAATCGGGGGAAAATGGCTGGTCCAAGGTTGGGCCATGGCCCTGTTCTTGGGCGCCGCGGCCCAGGCTCAAAGAAGCAGGTGGAAGACTTTGTGAGCTTTGGGGGCTGCGACACTGGGTATGGTGCAACGCGACGCTTGCCCCTGGTGCTTCTATTTTGGCTGGGGGCCGCGGCTCAGGGTTTTGGGGCTGCGGCGCTTGAGGGTATTTATGGCTAAAATGATGTTTTAAGCTTGGGAACTCAAACCTTAGGCCTCAAGATCATTCCTACTACCCGGTTTAGTGGGATTGGATGTCTTGGAGGCTAGGTCTTGGTTCCGGGATCGGTTTTAGAACTTGGACTCACTGGATCACCATTTATGGTTGTGACTAGGTTATCACTAGAGGCTTTGAATCAGGATTGTACTTGTGGCTCGTTTATTGGTAACATGTGCTTGGACCAAAGGTAAGAAAACGACACCCTATGTATATGACATGCATGGTTATTCTTGATGCATGTTGGATGTTTAAATGTGACATGCATGGTTATTGTTGAGGCATGTCAAGTGATTAAATGTGATGCATGTGTTGCACGAGAAACATGTGATTAAGGCATGCTATGAATATTGAATATGAGATTGTTCAGAGCTTGAGTTTATGTACTTATGCATGATCCTAATTATGCCAGCAATTGTTAAGTAAGCATGTTGAATGCCCTGTATTCGGATATTTGACATGTGATATATGCTTGGTAGCACGGCTTACTTGTGTATGGCACTGACTAGTCAGGGTCGGCACTGGTCGCGTATTACTGACCTAAGAGCCAGGAATGGCATAAGCGTCATGAACGCAGGGCTGATAAAAGATAAGATCTAATTGATATCAGCGTTGAATGACTCTAGGAGCATTAATGCTGGACCGACCTGAAGGTCTATGAAAATTATAAGTGCTTGACTAGTCTAGGACAAGTTACTCAGAGCCAGGGCCAAAGGCCTAGGTGACTGTTTGTCACGTGGCTAGGGAGCGGAATCCCATGGTTGTGACTCTATGGTATTGCGGCAAGTTATATTGGTGACTAGTTCATCGAACACCTATATTGTTTAAGCTAGTGAAATGATCACTTATCTACAAAGCCCCGGTGACCCTATCGTCACATGGCTAATGGGAACGAAACCCACCTTAGTGACTATTACAACTGTCACTCTTCTATTTGGGGCTAAAAGCCCGAGATGATTATTATGATCATCGGTTGATGTTGTATATTCATCATGACGTGAGCTCATTTTCCTGCTTGAATAGGGCTATATTTGCTAGGTGTGTGCCTTATGACTTGATGACATGTTATAACTGATCATGAGCACATTAAGTTTTCTTGCTGGGCTTCGGCTCACGGGTGCTATGTGGTGCAGGTAAAGGCAAAAGAAAGTTGGACCATCCTTGAGTTGGAGAGCTTAGGTGACGATGTGTACATATGCGGCTGCTCGACTGCCACGGCCGAGGGTTGAAAGAGGAACTATGGTTAAACCCTGTTTTGCCACTTAGATCGACTGGTTGTAAATATTTTCTTGTAATAGACCTTTAAATTATATTTTCGGGGTCCCAATGTATACAGTAAACGTTCTAATGAAACGTTACATCTTAACCAAAATTTGTAATCCCTAAACCGCTAATCATACTTAGTTACACGAATATGGCCAAATGACTCGATTAGCGAGTTTAGCACTGTTTATAATGCGCACCGCAACAGTCCCTAGAGTTTAGGGCGTTACATCAAGGATACTTGATAGGTTTCAAGAGGTATGCATATTTATTGTGTTTGATTTAATGCATTCATACATATAATGATCCTAGTTTTGGGTATTAAAGAATTTTTTTGCAATACACCTTCCACTACACACTTTGATTTACATATTTTATACCAACTTTTTGTTGTAGCTAAAGAAATACTAAACACTAGTGGATTTGGTTTCAATTATTCTATACAGAAGATTTAAGCAATTGTTGGCATTTGGGAATCATATATTAATGTAATTTGTTATAATATTATTTGTTTGACTAATTTCAGATAATAAATAATGCAATCTGCTCTTATATTTATTTTTGTTGGTCAAAATAGGCACATCCGAACATGTCTCAATTTTGATACAAACCCATCAAGAATTATGACAAGCTTGATGAGATTGAGGGTTGGGATCGTGCTATGGGAAATCTTGGCATAGGTCCAAGGGAAAAGCTGCATCATTGGAGTAGAGAGGAGCAACTTTTGGATGATGATGCATCTCCATTCAAATCGAGTAAATATGGGATCAGTAATAATAACTCAAGACAAGGATATGGACTTGGAGAAGAATAATATGCACCACAGACTGCTACTTCATCCAAAAAAATGGTAAAAAGAAAAAACACTAAGTGACATTGTGGCCAAGGAGTTAAAACATGTGAGATCTGGTATGGAAGTAGCTGCAGCTTTGAGTGGAGGAAGCACTACCAACCTTCAAGTAAAACACTTTGAACCTTGATTTTGGCACCAAAAATTATTATAACATTTACTAGAATTTGAATTTTAGAAGAAAAATACCATAAAACTACAATCAAAATTCTAAATGGAAGATTAAAACCATAACTTTTTAAACTCTTAGACAATCCCAAAATTTCTTGAACATAAACCTTAAATCCTCAAAGAATCAATCAAATGTGGCTTTGATACCACTTGTTAGATTTCTTGAACACTCAAGCAACATTGTAAGATCAACATACAATCCATATCCTAAGCATGCTGCTAAAAGTGCTTAAACGTGGAATCTTAAATCTAAAGAAATCCTTGATGATTAAAATAGAAGAAGAGCATAAATATCAAAAGCGTACCATAATCAATTGTTAAAGATGGTCTTTGGGTAATTGTAACATCTCAAATTTGCTAATCAAGCTTAGTTCCTTTATTAGTATGTCGGGAGGGCATAAACGAATATTATGTGCATTTTATGATTATATGCATGATTATATGAATTATGTGAGTTATATTATGATATGACTATTGTAGCATGTTTAGGTGTAATTTTGACCCGTTGATGGTGTATTTGTAAATATATGTGTTTTTTGATTTAGGCCACATTATTATGTGGATATATTTGAGTTATTCGGCACAAGACGATCCTAGAGTGCAAATTAGTGGAAAAGTGACAATGGGGTTAAATACCCAGCTCGGGGTGAACCTAGAAGTATTTTGATAATTTAGTACATTACCGAGATTTATCGGGTAATGGGAAGTTATTTGGTGATTATCTAAGGATATTGGAATTAATTGGGTATTATAAGTGGAAATTGAGGTTGTTACACCCAGATTTCGAGAATGGAGATTTTTGATCTCGAAACTCAGGCTCGTAAGGTGTAAGCTTGAGATAAGCATACTCGTCATGTAAATCAGCATTGATGAGAAAGTCAAGGATAGTCTCGCTAAATAGTAAATGCGACAACATTGGAATTGGTGAGCTCGGAAACTACGTGGTATCGGAGGAGTTCCGAGGTTATAAGTCAAGCTCGAAACCATAATGACAATAGTTCAACACTTGTATAAATCTCCTGATTTATTTCCTACCATCGGACAAGATGGTTCGAGCTCGAGCGTTGTGAGCTCGGAGAGGATGATCTCGACAACATTACTTGTTGAGAGAATAGGTGAAACAAGGTGTCGAGTTCGCGGTGGATGAACGGTCTCGAAGGCGTGAAAGTCTAATGTCCCAGCTCGTAAGCTGTGTGTGAACGTGTTTATTGTTGTAAAATCCCTATGTTTAAGGGATCATGTGTAATCTGTTATTAAATCCCAAATATCATGGGATATATACACGTACGTAGTAACTGTATGCATTTAATTGTATTTATTTTAATTGATTTTTATCATAACTCCCCCGAAATCTATGGGAAAATATTCGTTGAACCACTCTATAAATAGAGTGGAACAGTTCGTTTGTAGAGACAGAAAAATTTGTATTGGGAAGACTGTAAAATTGCTTCCAGAAAGCTTTGAGAGAATTCCAACAAGTGAATAACACAGACTCGTGGACTAGGTAGATTTTAACTGCTGAACCATGTAAACAATCGTATCTATATTGTTTGTTTCCTTTGGTATTTTTGTTTAATTACTCTTCATTTCTAAGTTGACCAAAAACGGCATCAACAATTTGATGCTTTCATTGAGAGCCATTAAACAAGACATGAGCCTATTTAATAAAAAAGCCTCCTGAATCATCAATGGCCGCTGCAAGTAACCCCAGTACTGGTGAGCGACCATTACCCCAGATACCTGAGGAGCAGACTCCTCATGCTGAAGACTACCCCTGATGGCCTGGAAAGTAGCCCATGGTGGACCCAGATCCTGAAGAGAGAAGTGATTCGTCCAAATATCAAGGGCTACCTGCCCTCAGGCCTGACGAGGATATGTATTACAATCCTGAAAGATATGTTCCAATTGTGGAACTTGAAAATCGCCAACTGCGCAAACAATGGGCAAAGGCAACAAAATGCAATGAAGAATTAGCCAAACATGCTGCTAATGCCCAGGCACCTCCTCGGAGGCCTAGGGGACGTCCCTGTGGGAGCATGGCCGCTAGGAGGGCGGAGCAAGTGCCACCACCGGCATCTCAGCTAGGTCAGCCAAGGCCCCGGAGGAGTAACCGGGCTGAGGCTTCTGCCAACCTGGCTGCAGAAGTACCAACAGGAACGGGTAATAACCGAGCCCCCTAGGCGGCTCGAAACTTGAATCCTGATGCTGCGTGAAATAATCTGGAGCCTGATCGGTCGAACTCTGAACCATCCAGGCCTGACAATCGGAGACAGCCACCGTCACCCATAAGTCACCCACCATCACCAATAAGGCACCCCTTGCCAGTCCAGGAGGTCCCGCGAACTGCACATCGGAGGCCATCTCGTAGTGGCAGTCGGGATGGAAACCGACAGGCTAGGCCTGAAAGGGGAATGAAAGAGAGGCTACCCGAGATTGCATGGCTCATCAACCTTTGGGAAACCAAATGTCAAGATCACAAACTACTGGGACAAGGAGGCCAGCAAGAGATCCACCTCGTAATCATCAAGCCATGCATCCAGAAAGGGCTATAAGTTACGTAAGTGAAAGCTCGGACTACACTTGGTCCGTGAGCATTTATAACACCGAGCCAAGGCATACAGGGAATCGAGGGAATCACCCTGATCTGCGGGATCATATAAACCATAATCGGGGTCGAGATAATCCCCTAAACCCTGATCTACGCGACCACCTGAATGGCTGCAAACAGTCAGCGTATAACCCTGTACCAAGACAAGGAGCTGGACTTTTTATTAACGATAACCAGCCACCTTAGGTCCAGGCTCGATCTCCAGTGGATTTAGTCCAGGAAAGGATTAACCAATTAGAAAGAGCATTCAGGCTCCTGCAGAACGAGCATAACAGGGATAAGGCTGAAGAGTCCGATGAAGAAATCGAGCCTTTTGCCCTGCATATCTCCAACACTTCGTTCCCTCAGGGGTTCAGGATACCTTATGTCCTGCCATTTGATGGAAACTCAGACCTGTATAGTCATCTGATTACCTTCATCACCATCATGCGAGCCAGCAATGTTGGGTACGAGCTTAGATGTATGTTGTTCCCTACCACACTTACAGGACCAGCAAAAAACTAGTTTGAGAAGTTTAAAAGGCATTCAATCTCGTCCTGGGATCAGTTATCCAGAGACTTTAAGAATTAATTTAAGGCTATGATTGGCATCAGACCCGAGGCCTCAGCCTTAACGAATGTCCTACAACAACAAAATGAGTCATTGAAGAGTTACCTTAGGACCTGATGGCTGTTAGAGCGAGTATACTGCCAGGAAGTCCCCTTTGGGAAGACTTACAAAGGAAACTTATCAGGTCGCTAACCGAGTTCAATCGGAGGGCCCAGAGCTTTGTCAATGTAGAAGAGGCGAGGTCAGCACTAAACATGACCTCTCAGCCCATAACTACAATGATGAACATAAACTCTGCTTCGACCTCAGTGGCCCCATCAACTTCAAAACCCTCTGGGGACAACCCTTCTAAAAGGAAGAAGAATGAAGGGAATAACCCCGAGGCTGAAGGAGGAAAGAAGAAGAAAGAGAACAAATATTTCTCCGTATACAAAGAGAATACCGAGCTTAACGAGTCTCGAGAGAATATCTACCTGGCTAATGAGAACCAGGTCCCGTTCTGACGACCTGACCCCATGAAGAACCAAAAGGCAAAAAGAGATTCAAATAAATACTGTAGATTCCATAGAGATATCGGACACACAACCAATGAATGTCGACAACTGAAAGATGATATCGAAGGCTTGATCTCAAGGGGATATTTCAGACAGTACGTCAGGAATCAAAATACCAATCAAGCTTCGACAAGCCAAAGGGCAGCAGCTGCACAACCTTCCCAGAACAATAACTCCCAAGCTCGGGAGGACGAGCGACCCCCTCCGAATGATGGAGAGGATGTAATAACCATCTCGGGGGGACTTGATATTGCAGGAACGGGAAGGAATGCCCAAAAGAGATACGTGAATGGGCTCAAGACTGGAGATGGTTCTCCCTGTGAACCCGAACCATGAGCTCCAAAACAACAGAGGGTTGAGACTCAACCCATAACGTTTACTGAAGAGGACGCATCACACATCCACTTTCCCCATAATGACCTGTTGACGGTAAGAACTCGTCAACGAAGTTAAGTTGGAAAAATTATCAAATTGAAATCGCTAATTGGAAAGCTATGAAAACTTGAACAATAACTCAAGAACAATGGTATAACAACAATGAAGAATTCAGTATCTCATTCACACTAATGCCTCTGCTACAGTCAAATTTCCAACCCCCTTTCAGGTGGCCTTGGAATTCATTTTATAGTAGGCTCTAATGGCCTTAGGTACATAGTGGTCTAGGGGACCAAGTGGTACAAACGTACTGTATTAGGGGTGTGGTTTCAGTGGTAGTGGTTGTACATCCCGTACAGGAGCAGGTGTCAGGGGGATGTCTCCACTACTTGTCTGTACCCCTTCCTGAGGTGTGGTAGCAGGTGTATTGGTGCAGGAGGTAGTGGTGTCGGTTCTGACCTATGGCCGTAGACGTATGGACCATGATCCTTACCCCAGCAACCTCACTGGCACTGGTATCCGTACCTAGTACTTGGTCGTACAAATATGTCTCATTTGACTCGTACTGGATCTCCTAAGCATAGGGACTTCGAGGTGTGAAAAAGGGGATCTTTGGTGTCCGTACTGGCCGTGGCGTTGAGTAGGGGTCTTGGGCCCATACGCATCAAGTCATGGGGTGTCGGCCTCCTGGGACAATGGTGGGCTAGTGGACCTCCCGGGGCGTGCGCGCGTGGGACCTTGCGTGGCCTCGCGCATGGGCATGGCGGGAATGGCCCAATGGCCTCTCGGATCGGCAGCCTCGCGAGATGAGGTGGTCTCGCGGATCAGGAGGGCCTCGCCCATCTGATGGCCATGTGAAATGGCAGCCTCGCAAGACGGGATGGTCTCGCGGATCAGGAGGGTCTCGCCCCTCTGATGGCCTCGCCCATCTGGGACCTTGCGTGGCCTCTCGAGATGAGGTGGTCTCGCGGATTAGGAGGGCCTCGCCCATCTGATGGCTTCGCCCATCTGGGACCTTGCGTGGCCTCGCGAGACGGGGTGGTCTCGCGGATCAGGAGGGCCTCGCCCATCTGATGGCTTCGCCCATCTGGGACCTTGCGTGGCCTCGCGAGACGGGGTGGTCTCGCGGATTAGGAGGGCCTCGCGAGACGGGGTAGCCTCGCGGAAGGCGAATTGGTGGCCTCGCGGAACAGCAGCCTCGCGAGACGGGGTAGCCTCGCGACTCGGTGGCCTCGCGGAAGGCAACTTGGTGGCCTCGCGGAACAGCAGCCTCGCGAGACGGGGTGGTCTCGCAGATCTGGGGGGCCTCGCGAGATGGGGTAGCCTCGCGACTCGGTGGCCTCGCGGAAGGCGACTCGGTGGCCTCGCGGAACAGCAGCCTCGCGAGACGGGGTGGTCTCGCGGATCAGGGGGGCCTCGCCAATCTGATGGCCATGCGAAATGGGGGGGGGGGGGTACGCCCAGGTGACGACCTTGCACTTTCCCTTGATGAGATTATGAGCATCAACATGACCCCTGGTCATAACTCTTGAACAAGAGGGTATGCCGAGTCCTGATTGATAACGGGAGCTCAGTGAATATCTTTTATAAAGCCACTCTAGAAAAGATGGGACTCGCACTTTGTGACCTGAAAACAACATTGTACGATTTTTTAGCAGAAGGGATTGCCTATATGGGATCCATCGAACTCCTCGTGACCTTGGGAGACTATCTAGTCTCAGTGATGATGGAGTTTTTTGTGGTGGACCTCCCATCAGCCTACAATGTATTGCTTGGGAGACCCACCCTAGTTGGGCTGGGGGCAGTATCATCTGTTAGGCATTTGGCCATCAAGTTCTCGACTTCTAGTGGCATCGGGATGCTGAAGGGAGACTAGCTTGCGGGAATAGAATGCTATAGCATCTCCATAAGGGGAAAGAAGCAAACAAGTGCACAAGCACTTGTAATTATTCAAAACAAGGATGGGACGGTCTTCGAGATAGATGAAGAGATCGACCCCAGGATAGAAGAAAGGGCTGACCTCGAACCTTTAGAGGAGCTCGAGGAGGTCAAGCTCGAAGAATTCAATCCCACGAAGATGATGAAGGTGGGTAAGATTCTTTCAAAAAAAGTGAAATAGCAATTAATCTGCTTCTTAAAAGAAAACCAGGATGTGTTTGCATGGTCACACTCGGACATGGTAGGAATTAGTCTGAATGTCATGAGCCACGTGCTTAACATTGACAAAAGCTTCCCCACGAAGCAGCAAAAGCGAAGACTCTCGGACGATGATAGAAAGAAGGCCCTCAAGGAAGAGGTCGACAGATTAAAGGCAAATCAATTCATACGAGATGCATTTTATCCTGATTGGATTGCCAATCCAGTGTTGGTCCCAAAGCCCAATGGAAAATGGCGAACCTGTATCGACTACTCAGACCTTAACAAGGCATGTCCAAAAGATTGTTTCCCCCTACCTCGGATAGATCAGCTCATAGATGCCACTGCAGGTCACGGCATTATGTCGTTCATGGATGCTTATTCTGGATACAACTAGATCGCCATGCACACGTGGGACCTAGAGCATACGAGCTTTGTAACTAATAAAGGGTTGTACTACTACAATGTCATGCCTTTCGGGCTCAAGAACGCTGGAGCTACGTACCAAAGACTAGTGAACAAGATGTTTTCCAAGAAAATAGGGAATAACATGGAAGTTTATGTTGACGACATGCTAGTTAAGTCTAAACATAACAATAACCATGTGGATGATCTCACAGAATGCTTTACTGTACTACGAAAGTACAACATGAAACTTAACCCACAAAAGTGCTCTTTCGGAGTGTCTTCAGGAAAGTTTCTGGGATTTATAGTAAATGCACAAAGAATGGAGGTTAATCCAGACAAGATCAAGGCATTGATTAATATGCTCTCACCTTGAAAGCATAAGGATGTCCAGAGCTTAACTAGACGAATGGCGGCACTAAGTAGGTATATATTATCTTCCTTTTTTCAACCTTTTAAGAGGGGGCAAAAAGTTCGAGTGGTCAGAGGATTGCGAGCTTGCATTCCAAATCCTAAAGAAGCACCTCACCGAACCACCGATCTTGTCAAAACCTATCGCAGGAGAAGTCTTGTATTTATATCTCGCTACAACCGAGCACGCCATTAGTGTTGTGCTCGTCCGAGAGAAGGAGAAGGTACAAAAACCAGTGTACTATGTCAGCAAAAGGTTACTGGGGGAAAAATCGAGGTACCCATTAATGGAAAAATTGGCTCATAGCCTGATCCACTCATCTCGAAAGCTTCGACCTTATTTTCAAGCACACCCTATTCATGTGCTAACTGACCAACCACTACGACAAGTTTTATCTAAACCAAAAGCTTCTGGAAGATTTTTAAAGTGGGCTGTCGAACTCGGACAATTCGAGATCACATACCACCCGAGAATGACCATCAAGGGACAGGCCCTGGCAAATTTCATTGTCGAGTGTACTAGAGTATCTAACAATGAAGTTGTAACCCCAGCCCGCGAGCTGTGGAAACTTTACGTCGACGGATCCTCCAACTAAAATGGATCGAGGGCAGGCATTATACTGATCACCCTAGCAGGAAATCAATCCCACTCGGCTTTAAGGTTCAACTTTGAAGCATCAAATAACGAGGCTGAATACGAATGATTACTAACAGGACTTCGAATAGCCAATGAACTCAAAGCGAAGGCTATACACTGCTATAGTGACTCACAACTGGTGGTTAACCAAGTTTTAGGGGAATATCAAGCTCGTGGTGTAAAAATGGTCGTGTACCTAGAGAAAGCCAAGGCTGCGCTCAGACAGATTGAATTCTACGCTATAGAGCAAGTTCCCCGAGAACAAAATTCAAATACAGATGTGTTGGCCAAGCTCGCTTCCATCAGCGAGGCTGATACATTGAACATTGTCCCAGTAGAAATTCTATTGACCCCCAGTATCAATGAGCCTGACGAATAAGACGTATGCATGATCGATTCTCAACCTACCTGGGTGACCCCAATAGTCGATTACCTCGAAACCGGAAGTCTCCTAGCAGAATGGAACGAGGCTCGAAAACTAATGTATCAAATCCTGAGATATACTATTGTTGAAGGAAGGTTATATCGAAGAGGGTATTCTATGCCATTACTCCGATGTGTAACTCCACTTGAGGCAAAGAAAATTCTGAAAGAAATTCATGAAGGATTTTGTGGAGATCACACCGGGGAGCATAGTCTATCCAAAAAGGTGATAAGGAAAGGGTATTTCTGGCCCACAGTCAAGGTAGATGCGTTCGAATATGTCAAAAGATGCGATAAGTGCCAGTGATTTTCCTCAATTCCACGAGCTCCACCGACTGAGCTTACCATGTTGACCTCCCCATGGCCATTTGCGATATGGGGAATCGACCTTATAGGCTCGCTACCAACAGGCAAAGGTGGAGTAAAGTACGATGTGGTCGTGATCGATTATTTCACAAAATGGACAGAGGCCAAACCCCTGTCCACAATTACCTCGAAAAAAGTTTTAGACTTTGTGGTAAGAAATATCATCTGCCGATATGGGATGCCTAGGAAGATAGTGTCGGAAAATGGTACTCAGTTCGACAGTGACCTATTTACCCATTTCTGTGAGAAGAATGGGATAATAAAAAGCTTTTCCTCCATCTCCCATCCCCAATCAAATGTCCATGTCGAAGCAGTCAACAAAACCCTAAAAAGCTCCATAAAGAAAAGGTTAGAGGATGCTAAGGGGAGGTGGCCCGAGGAGTTACCTCAGGTTTTGTGGGCTTATCGAACCACAGCTCGAACTTCAATAGGGCATACACCCTTCTCCCTACCATATGGATGTGAGGCCATGTTTTCGATTGAAGTCGAAATACCTACAATACGGAGCCATGCCTACAATCAAGCCTCAAACCAATCCTAGCTCGAAGAAAGTCTAGACCTCATTGAAGAAAGACGGGATGAAGCTCGATTGAAAAATGCTGCATACTAGCAATGAACTACCATGTATTTCAACAAGAGGGTTCAAGATAGAAAATTTGGATTGGGAGATCTGGTATTAAGATGTGTATTTTTTGCTACACGAGACCCATCTGCTGGAGTACTCGGACCTAACTTGGAAGGACCTTACCAGATTGAGTCTATCATCCGGCCTGGGGTATATAAATTGGCAAGACTAAACAGAGAGTTGGTGCCGCGAGCTTGGAACGGTGAACATCTACGACCTTATTATCAATAATGTAGGAAGGGTATTTTTGTTGTAACCAAGCTTGTTTAATTTTCAAACATTTGTTAATAAAATGTTAAACTTTGCTCAAAAAGTTATTTTATTTATTATATGTTGTATTTTTTGCAAACTCTCTTAATTCAATAACCTATGGTCACACTCATAGGATATTAAGGGGGCATCAGTGGTATACAATCATACCATAAGTTTGAAAAAATAAATAACATAAAATAAAAATGTCTGTATATAACCAGATTCGCGAACTAAGATAGTCTGGACGTAACCAGATTATAAAAATTATAAATGTATGGATTAATAACCAAACACGCAAGCTAAAGCTGTCTGGATATAACCAGATTTGCGAACTAAGATAGTCTGGACATAACCAGATTATAAAAATTATAAGTGTATGGATTAATAACCAAACACGCGAGCTAAAGATGTCTGGATATAACCAGATTCGCAAGCTAAGATAGTCTGGTCATAACCAGACTATAAAAACTATAAGTGTATGGATTAATAACCTAGCACGCAAGCTAAATAAGTTTGGAACAAACCAGATAAAAACTAATCGACAGAAAATTGGAATGTAAATAAACTTACTTCGAATTAAGTCGAGTCCAAGGCTGGAAAATGTAGCAAAAATTAGTTTCGACCTCACAACCTTGAGAAGCTACTCAAGGATGAGAAAAAGTGACTAGAAGAGCAAAATATAACTAAACTACTAAGATTACATGCCATATAAGTACTTTCGAGTGCATGGTAAAAGTAAATTTTGACCTTGACGATAACGAGGTCGAACATGGATATATCGAGTAAACTGTGCATGAATGCATTGAAACTCAAGCTTAAATCCAACAAATGTGTTTGTATGAATAAACAAACATAAAATCAAGCCTTTAGTATAACATGCTTGAAATATTTCGACCCAGAAATGTAAAGCAAAATATATTAAAGTAAACATTGAATGTAAAATCAAATGCATAAAGGTTTTCGAGCAAGAAAATCATATACATAAAGATCAAATTACTATCTAAATAAATATAAAGAGCCCTAAAATGAGTTATGTATTGTTTTTGCCCCAATGGCACATATATATATAAAAAAAAAAAAGGGTACTACAAAAATCTTAACGGGACGCAACCCATGACCTCGCTTTTATGAAGCAGGCACATCCCCATCAACAGCACCAGACTTCTCTGCCGCCTCCTCTGCCTCGTCCCTGGCATCCTCCTCGTCAAGCCGAGCTTCCACCTCTTAAGGAATTCATCTTCGAGGTTGTCCAGAAAGCTGGTGTCGAGATCAGCATTGTTGGCCCAGATTCGGTACATGGCCATGTCAACAGCATGATCCTTTTTCTGCTTAAACTCCTCGAGGAGGCGAGCCTTCTCACCCTCGATTATATCAAAGGTGGCCTTTTTCTCCTCCTCGAGCTTGGCATTCAGCTCTTCAAGCTCCTTGATTCTGGAGTCTCTCTCCTTGATTTCAGAATCCTTAGCCTCTAGTTTTGACTCGAGCTCAGACATTGTCGACTTCGCAGCCTTAAACTCGTCTGCGAGCTTTATCTGGAGGTTCTTTGCCTCCTGAGCGTAGGACAGGCTCGAGTGAACTTCATTGTTCAGCTTGTAATTAAGCTGAGCAAATGCGGCGAAAGCCTGTACGCAAACAAAAATGGGTTAGTAAACATACAGGATAAGTCCGAATGAGCAACATGACATAGTAAAAGGACTTACTGAGGTGAGGAGCTCGCTGCCCTTGTCAAAAATTGCATTGGTGTCACGGTAGGAGGTGAGAAACTTCCATTGAGGAGCACCAAGATTGTTGAGACCTTGGCCAACTTGGGATAGTACCTCCGAGCCCAAACTGACTCTGTGTGTCCCCACAGTGTTATCAATCACGTACTCGGGGACGTGGGGCGAGACTGACAATAAACATTCCAGTGTGGGAACCTACTTCTTTAGGGGCGGAGCATTCTGTTGGGAGATTTGGACTTCAGGAGGAGGCGAGGGAAGTGAGAGCTCGGTAGATACTCTACCCTCGAGGTTCGTATCAGCAGGTAGGCTCAGGCCATGGGTGTCCGAGGCAGGAGGTGTCGTCTCAAATTTCTTCAAGATTTTAGAAGGGTGTCCCGCTCTTTGCGATGGCCTCGAGCGTTTGCTCTGCTTAGCTCCCGAGCGATGGTTGAGCACGTTGTCTAAATCAGACTCCATGTCACCTGCACATACACAATTTACCCACTAGTAGTCGAGCCTAAACTACAAAAAGATGCAAGATTAAAGTAAAAAAAAACCTAACTGGTACTTTCCCCCGAGCTTGTGCTCGACAACCAAGTAATCCCCCTATCTTCAAAATATGCTGAGGGAGTCCCTTCCCTATATGTGGGAGACAATCTCGAAAGGTCTCTATAGACATTGGTTCCGTGCTAAACGGCGACCCCATCCCATACTTCGTTTAAACTATACGTAGTTTGGAATTTGTCTAACTAGCTATCAAACCTATGAACCCTCTCATCTACCCAAGAACAAGCATGGAAGATGTCCCTAGGAACCGAGAATAGGATCAATGTGTCAGGCTTGTGCTTAAGCAAGGAAGGGGAACACATGGCAGAGCTAAGTATTACTTTACCTCCACCGCCTGAGCTCAAGGCCTCATCTTGGGTTTTATTTCCCGAGCTAGGTCAATCATGACGACGAGCCACAAGAGGACGGGCCTGTGAGCTCAAAGACCTCTGTCTCGTGGGAAGTATCTCTGTGGGAAGTGGCACGTGCTCCCATTTGAGGTACTTGCGGTAGGTAGCATCATCTGTCGACTGGTCTTGCTCTAGGAGACCACAGGCTAAAAGTCGTTCTTCATGGAGAAGATAGGATAGGGAACGCCGACCATATGATAGTTGGAGCAGAGCTATCTTGTGCTCCACCATTGACTCTGAAGGGGTGGGACATTGACAGTTGGCTGAAGAAGTGGATGTATTGTTATTTCGAGCCCAGACATTAAATGAACAAGAAAGGAATAAGTATGAGTACTTACGGATGCGTTGGAATGAGTAGAATTGGGAGTGAGCGAGGCCATCCGTCCAGAAGAAGGCTAGCTTGAAGTTTGGAGGATGGTTTGGCATATCCTCGAAAATCTTCTTCTCTTTCAAATAGCTCGAGAAGTAGTAGAAGCCATCCCCTCCCCAAGCTCGAGAGGGGTTGCTATTCAGACAAAAGAGATACAAAATCTCTTGTGGTGAGGGTCCTTTCAACTTCAGCTCATGGTACAGGGACTTGAGGGCGGACAGAACCCTATAAGAATTGGTCTGGAGTTAGAATGGGGCGAGCCCAACAAAATCTAGAAAATCCTTAAAAAAAAAAGGATTTCAGGGGGAGTAGGGCCCCTGCCTTCATATGCTCGCGACTCCAGGCCGCGAGCTTAATTTTGCTGTCGAGTTTGCCATCACCCGGGGCGTAGCAGCTCTGCTCGTTTGGAGTCGCAGATTGACACATCAGTGTGCCAGAGAGCTTCAAGCTGCAGCAAGCTAGAATCTCAGAGATTTGGCCCGTTGAGGTGACTGATCTCCAATAATGTTTTGCCTCAAAAAAACCCTCTTGCAGGGTCGGAATAGATGCTGCTCGAGAAGTAGAAGGGCGATCTGAAGGTTCCTCCATCAACGAGAAGGAAAGTGCACCAGGCTCGTAAGCAACAATGACTTTTAGTTTTGGATCGAGCAGGATAGGTCTGATCTCGGGGTCTGAATCTGAATAAATCGCAACCTGGAGTTTCTTCCTTTTTCTTTCCTCGACCTCGCCAATCTGACGTTGGAAATGGTCTCAGATGTCCTCTTGTTGGCACCTCACATGGTGCTCGCATATCAATCGCTGGTTCTTAGTGAAGAGAGACTCCGGACTGAGAGTTGATGGAGAGTAAGGAATTGCGAGCACTGACCCCCACCGGTTCTCAGAGTTCTGCGACATCTAATAAGAAAAAAGAGGGTGAGGGCAAGGCATGCAATGAGTCAAAGAATACAATTTTGGTGATTCAAGCCCGAAATCCCGAGATCATGGAGTAAGCTCAATCGAGACCGAGGTCTCGAAAGGACGGATCGAATTCGAAGTGGAACCCCGAACTATTGTAAAGTTCGGGCTTCGAGCGTGTACTTAACACGAGAGTGGGAAAGTTTGGATTCATTTTAAGAATCCAAGATTTTCAGGGATAAAGTTGGCGGTTACCCAAAAAGGTGATAATTTTGGGATTTGTGCAATGAAAAAACCCTAATACAGAACCTCCATTTCTTGGCTTACACGATACACTACCCTTAATTTGAAGAAAAAAAAACCCTATGTTTGCATTTTTTACGCTAAATCTGGGTTTCATAATTATGCTGTATAAAAAAACTTTGAATTGAAAGTTCAGGTGGTATCAGCTAAACAATGTGGCTAAAACTACTAACTACATCATGCATTCATACGGGAATGAAAAACATAAAAATGCACGAAGAAATAGAAGTACGAGAGTCAAGAACAGAAACTTACACACAGAAGCTTGCGGATACAATGAAATCGACGACTGGAGGAGTGGTTGCAAGAATGATCTCACGGAGTCGAAAATGCCAAGGTTGTTTTGTCTTCTCGGTTTAGAGAACATGCAAAAAGAAAAAATAGAGTTTTTTGGCTCTTGTTCATCTTTCTTTCTTTCTGAAACTTGAAACATAAAGATGAGAGTGAAGAAGAAGAGAAAGTGAATATATATATATATGTCCCAAAAGGAAATCAAGGGACGAGCTAATCAGGGCCTTTGGTTGGATTTGGTATTGAACAGACGGTCGGGTGCAACGTGACAATGGCGACAAAAAGTTGAAATGTGAAAAGACGTGGGTGTGTTGGAAAAAGTACTCAAGTACTTTGTTTGAGCAACCCGTGGCTGGCGCGTGTCCACACTCGAGTGTGGTAGGCAGCTCAATTTTCGAAGTTTGCAGTTCAAAAGTTTCCTTCTCATAGGATTTGAACTAATACTTTTGAGGGGGCAAAATGTTACACCCAAATTTCGAGAATGGAGATTTTTTATCTTGATACTCAGGCTCGTATGGTGTCAGCTCGAGATAAGCATGCTTGTCATGTAAATCAGCATTGATGAGAAAGTCAAGGACAGTTTCGCTAAATAGTAAATGCGGCAACATTGGAATTGGTGAGCTCAAAAACTACGTGGTCTCAGAAGAGTTCCGAGGTTATAAGTCAGGCTCGAAACCACAATGACAATAGTTCAACACTTGTATAAATCTCCTGATTTATTTCCTACCATCGGACAAGATGGTTCGAGCTCGAGTGTTGTGAGCTCAGAGAGGATGATCTCGACAGCATTACTTGTTGAGAGCATAGGTGAACTGAGGTGTCAAGTTCGCGATGGATGAACAGTCTTGAAGGCATGAAAATCTAATGTCCCAGCTCGTAAGCTATGTGTGAATGTGTTTATTGTTGTAAAATCCCTATGTTTAAGGGATCAGGTGTAATCTTTTATTAAATCCCAAATATCATGGGATATATACGCGTACGTAGTAACTGTATGCATTTAATTGTATTTATTTTAATTGATTTATATCATAACTCCCTGAAATCTGTGGGAAGATATTCATTGAACCACTCTATAAATAGAGTGGAACAATTCGTTTGTAGGGACAGAAAAATTTGTATTGGGAAGACTCTGTAAAATTGCTTCCAGAAAGCTTTGAGAGAATTCCAACAAGTGAATAACACAGACTCGTGGACTAGGCAGATTTTAACTGCTGAACCACGTAAAAAATCATGTCTATATTGTTTGTTTCCTCTAGTATTTTTGTTTAATTGCTCTTCATTTCTAAGTTGATGAAAAATGGCGTCAACAGAGGTTTAGCGGGAAGTGGTGTCAAAAGACCCTTTTGCCCTTGAGGGGCTTTGAGAAGAGATTTGTGGGGGAGGGACATTTTGGTCTTTGGGAACTTTAGGTTGGGAATAGGCCAAGTGATGAGCTGATTAGCTCAAACTGTTACTCTCTCTCTCTCTCTCTCTCTCTCTCTCTCTCTTGGAAAGTCTATCTCAAAGGGTGAAGGAAAGTTCTTGAAGGATAAAGACTAGAAGTGTTCTTTAGAGGGAATTGGAAGTTTTTTCTTAAGGATTAGAAGATGCCAATCTTTTGGAATCCAGTGGGGAACTCGAATTCAAAGAGGAACTAGGCTCGACTGCCATGACCGGGGATTCAAAGAGGAACTAGGGTCAAACCCTAATTTTTCTACTTAGGCCGCCATGTTTTGTATTTACCCTTTTGATTTGTAAATAAATTTTTAATTGTTTATTTTGGGATCCCATGTACAAACTTGAACTTTTTAATGAAAGTAAATATTCCTTTGACCAAAAATTTAACCTAAACTCGTTAATTACTTATAGTTACACGTTTATGTCCAAATGACTTGATTAGCGAGTCCAACATTATTTAAAATACACAGTGTAACGGTCTTGGCTATCTAGGGCATTTCAACTTGGTATCAGATCTACTAAGGTTTAAGAGTTCCTGAAGACTGGCTGGGCATGTACACTTGTTGCTAAACACAAGCTCGACTCAAGGTTTGGTAACAGTTTATGTGGTTATGTGTTTAACTGCTTAAATGAGATATAAATGCCTTATCTGTCTGCCTTATTATAGAGTATGAGATATTTTGATAGGGCCTAATTCTTGACTGTTGTGTGTATGTTAAAGATGTGCTTATTAGCACTATCATTTCTTGTGAATGCTAAGGAAATGCTTATTAGCGTTGTTATATGCATATGTATGCTATAAAATGCTTATTAGCATTGCTATTTGCTTCTGAATACAAGAAATCATTTATTAACATCGATATTTGCTTACAAGTGTCAAGAAATGCTTATTAGCACTATGTTTGAGAATGAATATGAACCGACATACTTATTAGTATGATTTCTGAGTGTGAAAGCTATTGAAATGCTTATTAGCATTGTGATTGCATTTGAATGCTTAATTGATCGGTTTTGGACCGTGAAGCAGCAAGAGGTATTGTTATCACTACCTGATAGGCCTAGTTGTTAACTGCAGATAAACTTGTAAGTATGCTTCCAATCAGATCAGATCAATTAACCGCCCAAGAAATACAGGCCCAGGAAGATAATGTTGGGCATAGTGCCCTTAAAGCAATGAAAGTAGTTCATTATTTATGAAATTTATAAAAGAAATATTTTTATATATAATTAATGCAATATTTAGATAAATATCAGAAAATTCCTAATTCATTAATGTAGCTATAATCTTGTATTGGTACAAGAGGATTAAGATTATAGGTAATGAATTAAATAGCCCGCAGTTTATATTAAAGTTATGGAATCTTTAATTAAACATTGCTAGTACGGTCCACTAGTATTATGAATACATGTAATCTAGATCTGAATCACTAGTGTAGTGGGACATCTTAGTGGATGTGCTTTATACAATAAGATTGTATAAGACTAAAACAGATATGTATTTAACTCTTTATTAAAATACCGTTTACTATAAAGAGTTATAATCATATCACTCGATGATCATATGCAAATCGATCTAAATCCCGAAGTTATCATGAACTCCTGTTTATGTTATTTGGGTCCTTTGATTCACTCGTTAGGGTCTGTCAGAATGATCAGGCTAAAAACTTTTATTTGGGGGCTCATTAACGTAGATGGTTGAGGACATGATTTACAGATATGGAATCCAAGCCTTCTTCATATGAAGATTGAATAATGGTTCCCGTAAGTGTTAATTCTGGAACTGTACAGTTTGAGGCCTCTAATTTATAAAAGGTTTATAAATTAACTGTTCGCTAATGAATTAATGGTACTTAAGGATAAAGAGGTAATTAGAGGGGTAAAATGGTAATTTCACGTAGCTCTAATTATGAACCAATTATTGGAGGATTGAATTGCATGAAGTGATTAAATCAATGGACACTTAATAAAGTACTCACTAAATATAAGTCTATAATTACAAGAGTGCAATCTCATATTTTTAGTGGAATAATATTGAGATTAATAAATAAGATGATAATATTAAAGTGTTTTAATTAATAATCTAAACTTATTGGAGCTTGAAATTATAGGTCCATAGGTCCCCGGATCGACTCTATAAACATTGTATAGGGTAAGAGCATCAAATATCTTATTTTTGAATTAATTATGTCATCTTATTTTGAATTAATTTGAGAAATTAATTTAATATTTAAATTTTGGAAATTTAAATTTAGATAACTGATTTGAAATAAATCAAATATCTCATCTGGGTTGTTATATTGGTTTTAAATCAATTTAAATTTAATTAAATATATTTTGAATATAATAATAGATAAGATCTATTTTAATTGAATTAATTAAAATTGTTTTTATAAAACCCTAGATGACTAATATAAATATATATTATATTTCTCTAAAAAAAAAAGATACATAACGTAATATGCAATCTGAAAGAAAAAAAGAGTTTTGTCAGAGAGAAAAGAAATTGTTTCAACCCTTCTCTTTACCCAAACTTCATTGATCTCATGTGTTGAGAATATCAATGGATTCCTAAATTGTCCTATTGAATCTCTACGTGCCCACACACGTTCTTTTGTGTTGAGATTACGGTATGGAAGACTTTGGTGTGAGTCTTGCGAGCTTGGATAAGATGATCGTTTATTATACAAGAAAATAGCAACGACACTTGATAGGCTTCAAGAGTTAAATCTTCTTCTATTAGATTATTATATATAAATCATAGGATCGCATATATAAAATGGTTTTATATATAGAATTTTTGTAATCTACTTGGGCCATAAATTGCATTCCGCTGTGCACTCCGAAAAATCTGTTTCCATCAGATAATCAGGGCCAAGCCCCCCGCCAGCTCCAGAGAATTGGAAGCAAATGCTTGCTGATATGCAAGCTAGATTACTGAGGCAGGAATAAGAGATCCGCCTATTCAGACAACAACAAGTTCTAGCAGGGAACATTCCACCAGCGGTGCCACCTACATTGGTACTGGTAGTAGTACAACTGCCAGAGGCTAAGAACAGATGGGAACCCTTTTATGAAAGATTCAAAAAGTAGCACCCTCCAATTTTTTAGGGTAGTGCAAATCTGGTTAAGAGCGAACAATGGATGAGTATAATTTCTGCTATCCTAGACTTCATGAGGGTAGTTGGTAATGAGAGAGTGGCCTATGCCACGTATATGTTTCGGGAGGATGCCCGAATTTGGTGGGAAGTAATATCCCAAACCAGGAACGTGAAAACCATGAATTGGGAAGAGTTCAAAAAAAAATTTGATTAAAAGTACTACAATGATGTAGTTAGGGCTGCAAAGGCATAGAAAATTTAATAGGCTGTTACAGGGGAATATGTCAGTGACAAAAAATGGACTGAAATTTGACAGACTAGCCAAGTTTGCTGCAGACTTGGTGCCCACAGATGGGACAAGGAAGGAAAGGTTCCTTTAGGGGTTACAACCTATGATAGCTCGAGACGTTGGAATTACCACTGTGTTTGGGATGACGACATATAACAGGTGGTAGAGAAAGCCTTTACTGCAGAGGGCGCTCAGAATAAGATCTGGCGTGAGAACGCGACCAGAATAGATATTAGGAGGACAGGACCTCCATTTACAACTTTGGGTAGGGGCAGAGGCCCTAGTGATCAGAAAAGGATGGCTCCAGATACTTTGTCAGATTTAGGCTCTAATAGGAGGCCAAAAGGTATACAAATAGGTCACCAGGGCAGCAATAAGGTCTGGAGGACCTACCCAAAGTGCACTAGATGTATAAGACGCCATCTGGGAGAGTGTCAGGGAAAAGACCTGCTTTTTATGCGGGATAGTGGGACATTTAAAGAAAGACTGCCCGAGAGCGAAGAAAGAGGAACCAAAGAAAGCGGACAGCTTGACTCCAGCTCGAGTGTTCTCGTTGACACAGGCAGAGGGTGAGGCTAGTCCCTTAGTAGTGACAAGACATCTTTCTAGTGCTGGAACCTATTATAATATTTTGATTGATTCTAGTGCTACACATTCATTTGCTTCTTGTAGAATAATAGATACAATGTGTAGACCATGTGACAATTATACTGTAGGGTTTGGGACTTTATTGCTCACTGTGGAGTAAGTAGTCTCTAAGAGATGGATCAGATCACTTCCAATAGTGGTTGATAGCATGGAGTCGTCATGGACTTGATTGAATTGGTTATGGATGATTTTGACATGATTTTGGTATGGACTGGCTAGTTAAATATGGGGCAACTATAGACTGCAAGAAGAAGATGGTAACCTTTGAGCCTGAGGGTCAAGATCCCTTTATTTTTGTTGGCACTGTGCATGGACCCCGTGTACCCATGATATCAGCATTAAGGGCTAGAGACCTATTGCGAGGTGGTTGCATATGATTCCTAGCCAGTGTGGTGGATACCACTTAGGTTGTGCCATTGGGACTAGAAGAGACCAGACAAGTCTGTGAATTTCTGAATGTCTTTCCAGAATTTTTGCCAGGATTTCCGCCACGCACAGAGGTAGAGTTTGTTATTGAACTAGCACCAGGGACAGAACCAGTGTCTAGGGCACCATACAAAATGGCCCCAGCAGAGTTGAAAAAACTAAAGGTACAGTTACAGGAGTTGTTAGACTTGGGTTTTATTAGACCCAGTTTCTGTCCATGGGGTGCGCCAGTCTTATTTGTGAAGAAGAAGGATGGTTCTCTGTGGATGTGCATTGATTACAGGGAACTGAACAAGCTAGCCATCAAGAACAAGTATCCATTGCCAAGGATAGATGACTTGTTTGATCAGTTACAAGGCAAGACTGTATTCTCAAAGATTGATCTTCGATATGGTTATCACCAACTGAGGATCAATGAGGAAAATCTATCGAAGACAACTTTTCACACCAGATATGGGCATAATGAGTTCCTGGTCATGTCATTTGGTTTGACTAATGCCCCAACAACTTTTATGGATCTGATGAACAGGGTGTTCAAGGATTACTTGGATCGGTTTGTGTTATCCCCATTCCTTCCAAAATGTACGGATCCGCACTCTAAGTCCATGGGCCGCCTTCCTGGGAGTTAAGGCCCAGATCAGTCCCATTAGACAAAGGAAAAACCGATATTGGTAGCCCAGATCTCGACAAGGCCCAAAGGGCATCCAAGAGTGTAAGCCGGGACCATCGCCAGGGCAGGTTGTATAAACCCGGGATTGTGTACTGGGATGTCCCCTGAGATGCGGTAAAGGAGGTCACGGCACCCAAATCTGAGATTGGGCTGGGATCACTATGGATAAACCCGGGTCCTAGTAAATGGACCGGGACCCTGGTAAACAAAGGGGGACATTGGTAAACGGACCTGGATAGGTTGGCTGAGTTTGGCAAGATAAAGTATCCCCAATACTGACACCGTCCCAAGAAGTATGGAGCGTGGTCCTCATAAGTAACCTGCAGAGGAGGCTACCTCGGGATTGTACGCCATTGGTTCAGAACTACGTTGCCACTACTCTGACCAATCTTGTTCCCCAAATCTTCCTCGTAGCCCATAACACCCAGACAGAAACACAAGTTTGTCGCATGTCTTATAGTAAGATCTTGTTTGGGCTGGCCCAATGGGCTTTGATTAATGTATGTTTCATATTTCAATCCTTTATATTGGGCTCCCATCAGAGAAGCCAATGGTACTTACACCCTTATTTGGCCCGGACTAGCCCGGCCCAAGCCCAGTGTACTCGCGTGCCTATAAATACGAATAGTGGTGCATTGAGGAGGGGATCCTATATTTTCTATTGTAAGCAATTACTCTGCTCAAACTTGCAGAAAGCTCCATTGTCAAAAGCTCTCTAAGCTTTAATACAACTGACTCATGGACTATGGCTCATTAACGCCCCAACCACGTAAAAACCTTGTTTACGTTTCTTAAATCCTTTCTTTTAAGCTCTCTAATATTTTATAATTCTAGTTTCCGAAAAAACTCGGTAAACATTTTGGTGCTTTCATTGAGAGTTTGAGAAATCTTGAGTTGATCTTGAACGTCAGCAACAATGGTGAACACAAGACACACCACTTTCGACCCTACTAACCAAGAACAAGGCAATGGAGAGCCCTGCCTAGCCAACCTCTTCCTCAGAGCCAACCTGAGGACACATCTCATCAGATGTCCTAGCCTGACGAGTCGCAGAACTATGAAGGTGGGGCAGAGTATGAGGAAGATTACAATGAGGAAGAGGAGGGAAATGAGGGGGAATACCACGATCTCGAGGCTGAGGATCCCGTGATCCTTGAAGAAGTAGACCCTAACTAGGAGGACCCGGAGGTGACCAAACTAAGATAACAAGTCTTGGACCAAGAGGCCAGGATTGCCGAACAAAAGGAAGCCACTCGACGAATGCAAGAGTCCCTGCAAGCCCTGCAAGCTTTCATAGCCACCCAAGGTTTGGCAGCTAGTCCTCTAGTTGTTCCGTCTCCAGGAACACAACCGCCCGCTCTGCAGGCTAGGAATAGCACGCCCGAAAATGCGAGGCCGATTCCTGCCCCGGGACAAGCTTCCAGACAGGGCCCGGTTAACCCGGCCCAAGAGAAAGGGAAGGCCAAAGCAGCCAACCTAGAGGGAAAAGCAAACCCCCAGAGGGAAGTCCCTCCCGTCCAGAAAACCGGGACCTACCCCCGGCCGCTCCCTAAGAAAGAGAGGGTGCGTCCTGTCCCAGGACAGGGCCACCCGATAATTCTATAAAGGACATGCCCGCAGGGTACCAGGCCCTAGCGTGCCCCAGACCAGACTGGACGGGAACGGTTTTTCTGTCCAAGCACTTCTGTGAATAAGGACCACCAGAGGCGCCAGCATGGTGACGAGCCGAACGCCTTCAGCTCCAGGGACAATACATCTCGGGTAGACCTGCGCGACGGGCTGAATGCTCGAAAGGAATGGGCCCGCAAGGAAAAGATCCGCCCCCAAGGAGGCGATTTGAGAAATAATCTCAACAACAGAAGGAATGAGAGAGTTCCCCTGGAAGATGAGACGGCCAGGCAGTTCATGGAACAGCTGGCTACCTTAAAAAAGGTCACGGACCGCCTGGTCCGCAAGCAGGAGGGAGGAGACTCTTATTCCGACGAAGAAGAAAAAGAGCCATGCGCCAAGTACATCCTGGATGTGGTGCTCCCCAAAGGGTTCAAAATGCCGAATCTGCTCGCCTACATTGGAAACACCAACCCTAGATATCATCTGTTGCGCTACAATCGGTTAATGACCGTAGCCCACGTCTGCAACAACTACAAGTGCCTCTGCTTTTCGATTACTCTAGGCGGACCTGCAGAGGAATGGTGGAAGAGGCTCAAGCCAGGATCCATCCAATCCTGGTCCGGACTGTAGTCGGCTTTCCGCAAATAGTTCGTGGCCACCATGAGGATGGACATGCAGATCAGTGCCCTCGCCAACATCAAGCAGCTCCCCACGGAGACGTTGAGGGACTACATCCAACGTTTCACAAAGGAAGCCTCCAAAACCAAGGAGGACGATGGACAGCGCCTGGTGGCCCTACAATCCAGAATCCGGGCCGGGTCTCCCCTCTGGGACGACATGCAGCGTAGCAAGGCGGCCACCCTCGAGGAATTCATAAGGAGGGCCCAAGGCTTTATAAACTGGGAGGAGGCCCAAATCCAGGCATTTGGATGGCAGCTGGCACCTCGGCCAAATGCCCAAACCTTTCCGGGATACGGGGTGCAGTATCCGGCCCAACAGTACTTGACTCCCCCAATAGCACCGGGATTGGCAGCCACGCCTACGGTCTATGGCCCTGCATCTTCGGGATACGCCCCGGCCCAGACTACCCCTTTGCCTGGATATGGAATCATGCCAGTCGGGTACAGTGCTGCTCCCAGCAGGGCCCAACCATCCCAGATGGGGGGAACTTTGAAGTAAGTGTGAATCCCTCCCGGGGAAAGAGATCCGGGAAGGGACAAAATCAGTCTGAACCATCTAAGAAGGGCAAGGGGGGCTACGAGCCCCAATATTCGGAGTACACCAACCTAGTGGATACTAGGGAAAACATCTACCTGGCCACAGAAAGGACGGTTCATTACCGGAAACCAGCCCCCATGTTAAAAGGAGGAAAAAACCCAAGGGATACCAGTAAAAGGTGTGCGTACCAAAAGGAGGCGGGCCACACAACCGAAGAATGTCGACAGCTAAAGGACGAGATCAAAAATTTGATCAAGCTGGGACATCTCCACTAGTGGATCAAGATGCCCGTGGGAGCTCCGGGACTGTCAGTAGTCCCCGGACAGTCCACGATCCCGGGCGCACCTGGAGCGTACCCACCTCCCCAGGGAGGATACGCAAAGGACCTGAGATCACAGGCCCCTCAAGGGGCCCCCGCTATGCAGGCGCCCGGGCCTGGAATGCCTTACCCGGCCGGGACCGCACCCCCGCAAGTAGATGGTCACGTAGCCACCATCTCGGGCGGGCCCCATCTGGGAGGACCGTCCCGGAATGATCAAAAGCGTTACCTCAGCGAACTTGACCATGATCAAGAGGAATGCGCCCTGGTCCAAGCACCGGCTCAACGCTTGAAGTTGATGAACCTCCACATCACCTTTACGGAAGACGACGCTCGTAACGTCCATTTCCCGCATCATGACCCTCTGGTCATTGATGCCCAAATCGCCAACAAGATGGTGTCCAGAGTGTTGGTGGACAATGGAAGCTCCGTCAACATCTTGTTCAAACCTGCCTTCATCGCAATTGGCTTGACCGAGACGGATCTGGCCTCGTGCCCAACCCAGATCTATGGCTTCAATGGGGATTCAATACTCCTGATGGGAAAAATCCAATTGCCTATTACACTGGGGGACGAGATGCAAAGCTCGTTCAAATGTTGTACGTTCGTGGTGGTGAACTGCCCCACCGCTTACAACATCATTTTCGGTCGACCCGCATTGGTCGACTTCGGGGCTATCACCTCCATCCGCCACCTATGCATGAAATTCCCTTGTGATAACAGAGGAGTGGGAACAGTCCAGGGAGATCAGAAGAATGCATGAAAATGTTACCACATATCCGCCTGACCCGTTTACATGGTCCGCGAAGAACCTCTTGAGGAAATCACCAATCCAGTCCCGCCTCCTCCTCCGACAAGACGGATTGTCAGGGAAGAGGACAAGCTGGACCCGCGGATAGGGGAGGACTGAGTACTGGAACCCATGGAGGAGATTGAAGAAGTGTGCATCAGTGACACCGACTCGACCAAGGTAATCCAAATCGGGAAGAACCTAAAAGCAGAGGTTCGGGCCGCCATCATCGCCCGGGTGAAGGAGAACCAGGATGTCCTGGCCTGGTCTCATTCGGATATGACTGGGATTAACCGCAATATCATCTGCCACGCCTTGAATATCGACAAGGATGTGGCCCCGGTCCGACAGAAACGAAGACCCCTAGGGGCAGAAAGGGCGGAAGCCCTCAAGCTGAAGTTGAAAAGTTGTACTCGATCAACTTCATCCGAGAAGCTTTATATCCCGTATGGCTGGCCAACCCAGTGATGGTGCCTAAGCCGAACGGGACCTGGAGAACATGCATCGACTTCACGTATCTCAACAAAGCTTTCCCTAAAGATTGCTTCCCGCTCCCTCGGATCGATCAGATGGTGGACGCAACATCCGGATACGAGATCCTAAGTTTCATGGATGCCTACTCAGGCTACAATAAGATCTCTATGCATGTAGAGGACTAGGAACATACTAGTTTCCAAATCGACAAAGGGGTGTACTGCTACATCGTCATGCCCTTCGGACTAAAAAACGCCGGAGCCACCTATCAGCGGCTAGTCGACAGAATGTTCAGGGCTCAACTGGGATGAAACATGGAGGTATACATCGATGACATGGTGGTCAATCCAAGACCTCCAGTGAACATTCTGACAATATGGCCGAAGCCTTCACGATCATTTGAAGGTATGGGATGAAGTTGAATCCAAAAAGTGCACCTTCGGCGTAGCATCCGGGAAGTTCCTAGGGTTCATAGTAAGCTACTGGGGAATAGAGGCCAATCCAGACAAGATCAAGGCACTGGTTGAGATGCCCTCACCACGGAAGCACAAAGATGTTCAAAGCCTGACTGGGCGGATAGCCGCTTTGAGTCGTTTTGTCTCGAAGGCCACGGACAAATGTGTCCCGTTCTTCAACATCCTTCGGGGAAGCCAAAGGTTTGAATGGTCGGCTGAATGCGAAGAGGCTTTCCAAAAGCTAAAAGAACATATGGCCCGATCACCAATATTGGTGAAACAGGTGGAGGGAGAACTGCTGTACCTCTATTTGGCCGTGACCGAACACGCCGTCAGCGGTGCACTAGTATGGGAAGACGGGAAGGCCCAGCTCCTGGTCTATTACGTAAGCAAAAGGTTATTATGCACAGAATCACGATATCCACTAACTAAAAAGCTACTAATCGCGTCCCAGAAGCTTAGGCCTTATTTCCAGGCTCATGCCATAAGAGTTCTGACCAACCATCCTTTGCAGCAAGTGTTGCAAAAACCTGAGTCATCGGGAAGACTCTTGAAATGGGCCATGGAACTGAGTCAGTTCGACATCGCGTACATCCCTAGAATATCAATCAAGGGGCAGGCCCTAGCCGACTTCATCGTGGAATGCTCCGGGATCACTAAAGATGACGATCCCACGGATCCCGCAATGCCCTTGTGGAAGGTTTTCATAGACGGAGCCTCGAATGAAAATGGAGCAGGGGCCCAAATCCTCCTAGTGTCTCCACAGGGACACCAGTTAGAAAATGCCTTGTGTTTCCAGTTCAAGGCTTCAAACAACAAGGTCGAGCATGAGGCCATGTTGGCCGGGTTGCGCCTGGCCTGGGAGGTAGGGGCCGCAAACCTAGAGATCTATAGCGATTCCCAATTGGTTGTAAGATAGATCTTGGGAGAATACCAAACGAAAGGGGAAAATATGGAAGCTTACATGACTCAGACGCGAGAGATGCTTCAAACTTTCAAGAAGCACTTCATCCGCCAGATCCCCAGGGAGCAAAATGTGTTTGCGGACACATTGGCAAAACTGGCCACGAATGCTGAGGCAGAGCTTTTCAGGCTAGTCCCGATCAACTGTCTCCTCATACCAAGTATTCAAACCCCCACGATAAATGCTATTGACTACTACACGTCCTGGATGGGACCCATCATCCAATACCTGACAACCGGGGGGTTGCCCATGGACAGGGCAGCAGCCACGAAGCTTCAGTACCAGGTCCATAGATACATCATGATGGAGGGAAAGCTCTATTGTAGATTGTTATCCATGTCTTATCTCCGATGCGTGTCCGAGACCAAAATGAGCGCAATCATGCACGATGTTCACGGAGGCTTCTGCGGAGATCATACAGCCGGACTCAACTTCTCCAAGAAAATCCTGCGCCAAGGATATTTCTGGCCAACCATGAAAAAAGACTGTGTTGATTACGTCTACAAATACAAGCAATGCCAAAGGTACGCGAAGATCCCGCGAGCCCCTCCAACGAAAATAACTCTAATGACAAGTCTCTGACCCTTCACGGTATGGGGAATCGACCTAGTAGGATCGCTCCCAACCGGGAAAGGTGGTGTGAAGTATGTTATCGTGGCCATTGACTACTATACCAAGTGGGTCGAAGTAGAGCCTATGAACACCATCACGTCAAAGAAGGCCTTGGACTTTGTCGTCAACAACATCATGTGCCGGTACAGGCTCCCCTACAAGTTTGTGTCCGACAACGGGAAATAGTTTGATAGCATCCACTTCACGGACTTCTCTGAAAGACATGGTATCATCAAGAGCTTCTCTGCGGTCACCAGACCTCAAGCGAATGGGCAAACAGAGGCCGTCAACAAAATCTTGAAGGGGACATTAAAGAAAAAGCTTCAAGCCTGCAAGAGAAAATGGCCAAAAGAGTTGTCCCGCGTGCTATGGGCATACAGAACCACCGAACGAACGTCTACCAGACACACTCCTTACTCCATGGTGTACAGGTGTGAAGCCATCATCCCAGTAGAAATAGCTGCCCCATCCCACAGGAGGGACACGTATGATCCCGCCTAGAACCACGCCTTACTCCAGGAATCCTTGGATCTTATCGAAGAGATCCGGGAAGAATCGCAAGTTCAGTTGAAGATGTACCAAGGCAAGATCGCTCGGCATTTTAACTCGAAAGTAAAAAGCTGAAGGTTTGGAATCGGTGACCTAGTCCTAAGGAGAGTCTTCCCTGCAACCCAAGATCCAGGAGTGGGGGTTCTGGGCCCGAACTGGGAAGGGCCATACAAAATTCAACATGAAGTATGTCCGGGAACGTACCGCTTAAAGCGACTTGACGAAACTGAAGTCCCAAGGGCCTGGAACGTAGAACATCTCCGTAAGTACTATCAGTAGTCAGGAGAGCATGTTTCGGCTTTAAATTTTCTTTGTAAACAATGTATGCCCTAGGGAGATTTCTTGAATAATAAAAATGACGTGTACAAAACATCATAAAGAAATATTGTGAAACAATGAAAGTTCTCGTCTGTCTCCATAAGCGAGTGACCCAAGATCAGTCTTGCATCACTAAGGGGGGGTGTATCCATTCACACAAGCAAGTCCGAGAACAAAAACAAAACAAGACGCTAAATGCTCTTGGTTCTAACCAACGGATAGAAATGGAAGCCCAACTCCTAGCGAAAGGGCACAAGGCTAATGCCTAGTCCCAACCCAGACCAACAAGGTCTGGGGGGTACAAACCAAGTAGGACGCAAGGCTCAGGCCTAGTACCGACCCGGACATACGTGGTCCGGGGCTACAAACTATAGGACTTAAGGCTCAGGCCTAATCCAGGCCCAGACATACATAGTCCAGGAGGTGAAATATCTAGTAGGACATGCGAGCCAACCCTAGTCCTAACCCGGTCATGCATGACCCGGGGATATAAAATACCTAAAAATTGGTTGACCAAGCGTGGTCCCAAATAACCAAATACTCATCCACGTCATCTTTGCAATAGCACAGGACTATTGGAGCGCGAGTCCCAGGTATAAGTTGTCTAAAATTAGTCTTATAAACGGCCCAGGCCGTGGGAACCCAACCCAGGTTTCAAAATAAGCTAATCAACTAATCCCTGATGGTCCAGACCGTCAAAACTTGAACACTAGAATCGGGACGGATAGATTTAGTGATAATTATCAACTCCCTAAAGGCCCAGGGCATTTGAACCTGAGCAACAGGATTAAAGCGAGTTGATAAGTTAAAATCTAGAAAGATCTCAAGCAGTCCGGGCTATTGGAGCTCGTATTATAAAATTGGAATAATCTAGTCCAGGCCATCAAGACCCAAATACATTTTCTGCAACTTTTCCCCAACGGTCCTGGCCGTTGGAACCAGGACCGAACCTTCGACTTATTTACACAAGGTGGTAAAAATACTTAGTGAAAGTTTAACGAATGGAAACAGGAAAGCCTTATGCAAGAAATGAAGTAAATGCGAATATAAAAAATGTTTTAGACGCATCCGTGTCCATAAAAGTGTTACAAAATTAGAAAAAAAGAGAGAAAAACAAATAGAAGTCCCGGGCCTAGGCTTCATTGTGCCCTGATGCCTCTGGGTTGGCTCCATCTGCCTCTTCCTCGTCCAAGGGTTCCGCGTCAACTTTCTCCTTGGCCTCAAATTCAGCTCTTTTCGCGGCGGAGTCGGGGTAAACCAGGAGGTTCATGTTCTTGTCCTGGAGCCAGGCCATGTAGATGGCCTCATCAAAGGTGGCCTCCAGCAAGGCGTTCGCCTGTTCCTTCTCACAACGGGTCTCATCGTGTGCCTTCACCTCTTGCCAAAACAAGTCGTTCGATTCATGGACCCGAGACTCAAGACCAGTGACCCTCTCATGGTCCTGGGTAGATTAGGCTTCGGCCGCCTCCTGCAGGGCCTTTACTCGGAGAAGCTCCGCCTCCAGAGTGGCCACCAGCTTGCTATTCTCAGCTTCTCTTCAAGACATAGTCTCTTCAAGTTGAAACTTAGTCTGGGTAGCCTCTTTGCGGTCCACTTTGGCCTGAGCCACCTCATTGGCCAGGGCTTCTTTAGCGACTTCCTACTGATTCACGGCTGCCTCCAGCTCCAGTTGGCTTGTCTCCATTTTCATTGCAATCTCGGCCACTAAGTCGGCATTTCGGTGAGCAAGTAGAGCATCCTGGAATGAATTGAAGTTAGAAAAATCTTAAGAACTAAAAATGAAAGAAGAAAAAGGAGATGTAAATGGATAGCTTACAGCAGTGGCCTGATGGCGGAGGGCCTAGGAGATGAATAGCATGTCCTGGTTGGCTATGGTGGTGTACTACTTCAACTAGAGGTTGGACATAGTAGTCCCTACCTGATCCAGCAAGTCTGCGGCAAACGGAGTCGTGTCTTGCCCCAATTTGGGATGGAACCCCGTCTCAGCAGCAAGCTGGTCCACAATCGGCTAGGAAGCACTAAAAGCTGACGGACGCTCCAAGAACTCGGCCTGATGATGAATCATCAAGGCCCGGTAAACCTCCTCCTTCTTCTCCTGGCCATTCTCCCACGTCCGGGACACCATTTTGGACCGTTCCTCTTGCAAAATCACCTCTACCTCTTCGGGCAAAGCCGGATGGACGGGAAGCGCGGGCGATTCCGGAAGTTCCTGGGTGGCGAGTTGACTCTCCCCAAAGGATTCCTCGGCCAAGCCAGCACCTTTGGTCTTGGCCTTCTTCGTCCCTTTCACAGCCTCACCAGCGCCCGAGTCCGCGGTTCTCTTCTCGGAACTCCAACTCACCAGCGGTTCCCACTCCAGGTCGATTACCAGAGGATGAGCAGGGAGAGCTGGGACAGTTTTAGGATGAACTATCGTGGTCGAGACCGCAGCTGAGGCCTCCCCGACGAAGTTAGGCTCCGGCACCGAGCTCCCAAGGATCGCGTCCAGAGCTTTCGGTTTGGGCGCACCTTTGGCGACTTTTTTGGTCGAAGCCCTAGCCTTGGTAGCCCGGGCCTCAAGGGCTTGGTTCATTTTCTCTACGGGGTTGGACATGTCGAAATCTTCTGAAATAGACAAACAAAAATGGAATTAGAAAAATGAACAAGTTAAGATAAATGAATAATAACAAGACTAAAAGTACTCCGGGACGAACCCTTGTCTAGACCTCGGACTCGACTTAATTCTCCTAAGGCGAAGGAATGGATTTGGTCTCCCATGTCATCCGGGTATAGGAAGTTCCCATACTGAAGGAATCCGGACGAGTACATGATAGTTTCCGGATCTATGGTGATGGGAGACGAAGGTCTCATTTCTCCATCAGCCCCGAAAATGGGGCCTCAATAAGCTAGTATATCCCTAACTAAGTCCCCAACGCGGGGAGCATAAATCAATAGCAAAGGTGAATTACCTCGCCTTGATACACTAGCATCGAGGGTCCTCATATTCGGTTGGGCCTCGTCGAAGAGGGCTTCCAGCTCCTCGGAGGTGGCACTCTCCTCCTGCTGAGTCTGGTCCCGCTTTCTTTTGGCCGCGTCTGCCAGGGTCGCGACCTCTACAGCCCTGATGTGCTCAAGGGCAAGCTCCTCTCTCAGGGCTGGGTCTTTCTCGCATTGTGTCCCCCGGAGGCTGGGGGCCTTAATCGTTTGGTTGGCCGCCAACATCCTGACCACTCGGAGGTTTTCGGTGTTGACATAGCCCCCTACGTCCAAATCTTCTGTGCTTAGCATGGAGTAGAACTTCTTCTGGTCCAAGATAAACTTGGTGAGTGGGGTCTGGGCATAGGGTCCTGCCATCCAAGGCAATATATTGAGAATGAGGAATAAAAAGTGAAAACAAGAAAGAAACTAGGGAATGGGAAGCCACTTACCCACTCGCTGGAAGTCCAGCATCAACGTGGGGTTCTTTTCCAAAAGAAACCCAGACGTCATGAACCAATAATGTCTGACATCCGGGGGGGTGCTTCCATGTGCTGGTGGGAGCAGCGTAGTTGCCCCGCGGTCTTAGTATGTAAAAGTCGTCCAGGTTCTTGTCCTTGATGTTGAGCTGCGGCTCCACCTTGTAGAAATACAGCACCTCTTCCGGATTCGGATCTGAGAGTCCCTTTGTTATACAGAATATGCGCCATCCTGCAAGCAGTCAGTATGCTTGGGGCAGGAGCTGGAACGATGCAATCCCCACGAACTTGAGGAATTGCGCGAAGTAGTCATGAAGCGGGAGAGTGGCTCCCGCACTAATGTGGCCTACGCTCTAGGCCCCAAATTCGCCCACGCCAGTGTGAGCTTTCTTTTCTTTTCTGGCCAGGATGTTATAGAACAGTCCGGGAGTCGACTCCACGCCCAAATGCTTCTCTAGGGCATACAACATCCGATAATTTTGGAAAAGGTTCTACACCCCGTCCATCTCCCATCTATTGCCACTGGAAGCCTTGGGTCCTAGTAGAGTGAAAGGGGCTGCATGAACATGTTCTTCTGAATGGAGGGTAACACCTGAAGTCATGGCTGATGATCTGGAAGCAAAACAGAACAAACAAACAACCAAGCAGTCAGCATCAAAACCCAAGAAGGTTGGTTAAGGCACGGGGGCTCTCCTACGAACTTCTTGGAAGAGTCCCCTCCGGATCAGGTCCGGGATCACCAAGGAACTGCGAAACCCTGATTGGGAACGAATAAGAAGGAATCTAGCTGAAGTTCTCCTAAGCTGGCCTATTACCGCTAGTTCGGGAACCGCCCGAACCTAAGGAGATCCGGGAAAGTCCAGACTATTTTTTCCTAACCTATTCTAATGCACCCAGAGCCAGCCTAAACATAGGCAAGCTCTAATAGCCTAAACAGACAATTTTGATGACATGGCAAACGCAAGAAAATAAAAGTAAAAGTCAGGAAAACTTACTGGAAAAGGCTGGTCATGAAAAATGATGTGTTTCTGGTGACAGTAACGATAAAATCGCGGCCTTGAACAGATGAAGGCGGCTCAAAAGCTCGTCTATTGGGTAGGCCAATGTCATCTGCTCAGGCGAAGGTGCGAAGATCAGGTGTGTCGGGAATAAATGACGGCGAAGACGAAGTAGATGATGGAGAATGTCGTCGATGAGCTCGGACATAAAAGGTCCTTTAAGCGTTCTTTTTGTTCTGAGAGTGTAAAGATGTCCAATGAGAATCAGAGGTTATTTATAAGAACCAGAAGGCTGTTTCGATCTAATGGTTCGGCACGATCCCCCCCCATCAAATGGTCCTGGGTCGTGCAGGGACATTAATGGACCTACTCGAGTACTGGATCATGGTTATCCAGAGGTGTGATCCGCCCCGCCCCGATCCAACGACCCAAAAGAAGAGCACCTTAAAGGTCGTCCCATCCAACGGTCCTCTTTGTCGCAAAGATAATAATGGGGACATTCGTATGGATGGGACGCTTTGTAAATCGAGATGACATCTAACTCCTTACATAGTAACCAATAGAATGTTTGCTAACCTTTCATAATCGAGTCCCATCAATACGCCAATCGCAAAGGGACACGTGCGCCCTTCATGATGAAGCAGGGCAAAAGGGAGGCCTCCAGATGGCCCTGAAGTAAATGAATCGGGGCTCTGGTAAACGAACCCGGATCCTGGTAAACGGACCGGGCTTTTTGGATTCGGTCCAGGACATCGAAACAGGTTTTCACTCCATGATCGTTCAGTAAGTAGTGTTCCCCATCCATGGACCCATCGCCTTGGAAACGAACCAGGAAGTGCTGAGATGGTCCGAGAGGGAGACAAGCCTCCACCGCGCAAGCCCAGATGAAGGCTTGGGGGGTAATTGTTATCCCCGTTTCTTCCAAAATGTACGGATCCGCACTTTAAGTCCATGGGCCACCTTCCTGGGAGTTAAGGCCCAGATCAGGCCCATTAAACGAAGGGAAAACCGATATTGGCAGCCCAGATCTTGGCAAGGCCCAAAGGGCATCCGGGAGTGTAAGTCGGGACCATCACCGGGGCAGGTTGTATAAACCCGGGACCGCATACCGGGATGTCCCCTGAGATGTGGTAAAGGAGGTCGCGGCTCCCAAATCCGAGATTGGGCCAGGATCGCTGTGGATAAACCCAGGTCCTGGTAAACGGACTGGGGCCCTGTTAAATAGAGGGGGACGTTGGTAAACGGACTTGGATAGGTTGGCCAAGTTTGGCATGATAAAGTATCCCCGATACTGACACCGTCCCAAGAAGCGTGGAGTGTTGTCCCCATAAGTAACCTGCAGAGGAGGCTACCTCGGGATTGTACGCCTTTGGTTTAGAACTACGCTGCCACTACTTTGACCGATCTTGTCCCCCAAATCTTCCTCGTAGCCCATAACACTCAGACTGAAACACCAGTTTGTCGCGTGTCTTATAGTAAGATCTTGTTTGGGCTGGCCCAATGGGCTTTGATTAATGTATGTTTCATATTTCAATCCTCTGTATTGGGCTCCCATCAGAGAAGCCAATGGTACTTACACCCTTATTGGGCCCGGACTAGCACTGCCCAAGCCCAGTGCACTCGCGTGCCTATAAATACGAATAGTGGTGCATTGAGGAGAAAATCCTAGATTTTCTATTGTAAGCAATTACTCTGCTCAGAAAGATCCATTTTCAAAAGCTCTCTAAGCTCTAATACAACTGACTCATGGACTAAGGCTCATTAACGCCCCAACCACGTAAAAACCTTGTTTACGTTTCTTAAATCCTTTCTTTTAAGCTCTCTAATCTTTTATAATTCTAGTTTCCAAAAAAAACTCGGTAAACAGTTTGTTATCGTCTTCATTGACGATATACTAGTTTATTCTCAATCAGAGGTAGAACATGAGCAGCATCTCAGGTTGGTTTTGCAGAGGTTGAGAGAGAACAGACTATATGCAAAGTTCAAGAAATGTGAGTTCTGGTTACCTTAGGTGACTTTCCTTGGTCACATTATCATTAGAGATGGAATCAAGATTGAGGTAGTTAGAAATTGGGCAAGGCCAAAGAGTGCTTCAAAGATCAGAAGTTTTTTGGGATTGGCATGTTATTACAGGTGTTGTGGAAAGGTTCTCCAGGATTGCTTCACCATTGATAGAGTTGACATGAAAGAACCATAAGTTTGCGTGGTCAGATAGATGTGAGAACAACTTCCAGGAGTTGAAGTAGCAATTGATTACAGCTCCAGTACTAAGTCTTCCATCAGATCAGGAAAAGTTTGTCGTTTACTGTGATGCTTCAGGACAAGGGTTAGGTTGTGTCCTTATGCAAGCGGAAAATGTTATTGCATATGCATCACAACAGTTGAAGGATTATGAACAGTGGTACCCTACGCATGATTTGGAATTAACATCAATGGTTTACTGGTTTTTGCACTAAAGGTATGGAGGCATTACCTTTATGTGAGAAGTGTGAGATATACACTGACCATAAGAGCCTGAAGTATTTCTTCACACAGAAAGATCTGAACATGAGGCATAGACGTTGGCTAGAGTTGGTAAAAGATTATGACTACGAGATTCTGTATCATCCAGGGAAAGCCAACGTGGTATCGAAAAGGTCCAAGACAGTTATTCAGTTCAAAGCATATATCCAAGAAATTGGCAAAGGATATGACCAGAGCAGGGATAGAGTTGGTGGTGGGCCAATTAGCCAATATCACCTTGTAGTCTACTCTTTTAAAGGGGATAAAAGAAAGTCAGTTGAATGATCTTTAGTTGATGAAGATTAGAGGGGACATCTTAGCTGGAGTAGCTAAAGACTATACAATTTCAGAGATGGGTTTACTGAGATATAAGGGTCGAATTTGTGTTCCGATGGAAGCTACTATTAGACGGGAGATTCTGGATGAATCTCATACTACCCCTTATTCTTTGCATCCAGGCACCACGAAGATGAATCAGTATCTAAAGACTTTATATTGGTGGCTTGGAATGAAGAAAGATGTGACTGAATATGTGGCTAAGTGCCTGACGTGTCAGCAGGTCAAGGTTGAAGATCAGAGACCAGCGGGGCTATTATAGCCCTTGGATATCCCAGAGTGGAAATGGGAGGACATCACCATGGATTTTGTGGTTGGTTTGCCTAAGACGGTGGGTTAGCATGGTTCAGTATGGGTTATTGTGGATCGGTATACCAAATCAGCTCACTTTCTACTAGTAAGGATGACTTACACAGTTGACCAGTATGCAAATATCTATGTGAGAGAGATAGTAGGTCTTCATGGGGCTCTGAAGTCGATTGTGTCAGATCGGGACCCCACATTTACTTCCAAGTTCTAGGGAAGTTTGTAGAAAGCTATGGGTACACAGTTGAAATTCAGTACAACTTACCATCCTCTGAAAGATGGTCAGTCTAAGAGGACGATTCAGATACTGGAAGACATGCTTCAGGCATGCGTTTTGGACTTTGAAGGGTCCTAGAGTAAGTGTAATGCCCTGGATAGCCAGGATCGCTACACTGTGTACTTGTAAAGGTGTAGGACTTGCTAATCAAGTCATTTAGTCAAAACGTGTCACTAAACCATAAAAGTTCTAAGGATAAAATGGTTTTGGTCTAAAAAGATACATTTCATATACTTAAACAAATTTACATATGGGATCCCAAAAAAGAACAGTGTTTAAATGTTAGTTTACAAAATTTCCAAAATACAGACTATCATCAGCCACTCTAAGGCAAAACAGACATTTATAGCTTTTATGTTCCTGTTATCCTCTCAACCGTGGCGGCTGAGCAGCTGGTTATGTACATTCCGCTCACAGAGCTCTCCAAGTCAGGGCTGATCAAGTTTGCCCTTGCCTTTACCTGCACCACGTAGCACCCATGAGCCATGGCCCAGCAAGAAAACATATTACACATCTCAACAATCATATCAAGAGAATAATTCATTAAGCATGATCAACCACTTAACATTCCACATTAATCACATAGCATGTAATCAAAATCAAAGATGCAACCAATCATTAATAACAGTCAAATCACATAATAACTAGGGCTGACAACTTAGGCCGATTAGCAGGCCGAGCTACAGACTAATCATGATTAGCCCATTAACATCCCCAAGACCGGAGCTCCCGTTTCGAGGTCGTACCTTCTTAGCTCGAGCAATCCCTGAGGACTCACCAAGGTTGCCCAGGATGGGGGGAAGGAATCCGAAGGCCGAAGGTCGGGCAGGGGAGCAGCTCGTGGCACGAGCTATGTATGGAGCCCTGACCCTCTGTAAAGTCAACACACGCAAGATAAACGTGCATAAATCTGACATCACGTGTCTGATATCTCCCTGACTTCTCGAACACGCAGCAGGAACGTACGTGTTCAGATATCCACGGCTGGGTTGGGCCGTGCGGCCCATTATCTCCTTACCTATCGATTTGACCATACTTATGTGTCAGGTTTAGGAATTAATCATGAATGTCACAGAGTTGATATGACAAATAATAAGGTCACGGGATGACCTCCTTACCAACTTCCAGGTGCCTTCTCCTATAAATATGAGAACCTGGGAGTTTATAAGGGTTGGGAGAAATAGTCTCTGAATAGATATATGCTTTGTAACCAAATACCCAGAATATATCAATAATATTGACTAGTGGAGTAGAAGGATTTTAACCTTCGAACCACTTAAAAACGCATCTTGAGTCACCTAGTTCATTCTCTCAGATTCTATATCTGTGACGGTTCTATATTCATCACTAATCGCTTTCTCTTCTTCTCTTAATTACCTGTTGGCGAAGAACCGCGTCAACAGTTTGGTGCTTTCATTGAGAGCAAGTTCGATTAGTGCTGCCGCAAACATCCAGCTATGGTGACCACTCGGTCCAGGCACGGCAATGAAACGGAGCAGCATGATGGGCAGGAGGCTCATCATATTGCCATCCCTGATGAACAAATTCCTGAAGTCCAACAGAGGCCAGGAAAGCAGCCGGCGGGCCAGGATGATACAGGTAGTTCGGCGCCCCGGCCACCTAATCCGAACCCGTGTTATTATACTGCGGTGGAGATGGAGAATGCTCAACTGAGGAGCCAGTTAGCAGCTGCCGGTCAGCAAATCCAGGATATTCTGGCCCGACTACCCCCTCTCACAACCAACGTTAATGTTGGAGAGAGGCAAGGTGAGGCTCCAAAGTCTCGCCGGGGTAATCGGTCCAGGCATAGCCGTTCGGATAGACTTCCGGCAGCCAACTCCACCCCTTCATCACACCATCGAGAGGCCAACTTCAGGGAAATGCCTGGGACCAGACAACAACAATACAGCCGTTCGGTCAGGACGTCAACTCCTAGCTCTCAACCTTCCTCGGAAACGCCCAGGAGAAATCGAGGGAATTCCCGAAGGAGGTCCGGGGAGGGCCCACGACGTCAGCCCGTCCCCAAAGACCGTACTGCGCCCCGTCCAAATCGCCCGGCGCGGGACCAGCACGTTGGCAGGGCCGAAAGGCCCCCACCAAATTTGATCCGTCCAGACGGAACCAGGATCGCTTCTCCAGTCAGGCATCCTTCATCTCCGATCAGATATCCGTCTCCTCCTCAGCCCGTCCGAGACATCCCAGCTTACGGAAGTAGTAGGAGAAACCCACCATCAGCGGGACCTTACCGGCGTAGCAGGGTGCCTGAAGGAAGCTCAGGTCCTCACCACCAAAGGCGGACTCCAAGCCTATCCGGCAGGAGACATTGGACCGACAGTCGCCGGAGTGATCTCTCTGGAGGAGACCTGCGTCAGCGACTAAGTTCGGCACAAAGCCACTAGACCACTCAGGGAGGCGACCTTCGAGATCGCCTCAACTCTCACAGAGAGGACCGAGCTAGAGATGGTAGCCAGGCTCGCTCGGGGGGGGTCCGATCCGAAGTACATAACGGAGGGAATGTCCCAAATAACCTATCTCAAGATGGGAGGGGCAATAACCCACCTAATATGTACAATGGGTTCGGAGCTGTTGAGCAGCCCCGGAATGACCCAGGATCTCAGGACCAAACCCTCGAGCGCCTAACTCAGATGGAGGAACTGATGAGGAAGCTCTTATCAAAAAAAGAAAAAGACGAATATGATTCAGGAGATGAGATGGAACTCTTCGCCCCCAACATAGCAGCGACGGCATACCCATCTGGTTTTCGTATGCCTCACTTGTCAAAGTTCAACGGGGACGGAGATCTGTCGGACCATTTAGGGATGTTCAACACCCTAATGATGGCCCATAACATTGGCCCGGAGATGCATTGCTTGATCTTCCCTTCCACACTGACTAGACCTGCCAGGCAGTGGTTCAAGCAGAGTAAAAGACAGTCAATCAGCTCCTAGAAGACCTTCTCAGCTGATTTCAAAAGGGCGTTCTGCGCCTCTCAGGCCGCCCGTGTTCAGGCCGACTCCCTAGCCAACGTAAGGCAGCAGCCCGGTGAGACGCTGAAAGCCTACTTGAGCAGATTCGCGAATGTCGCTGCTCGAGCCAGGGACGCAGATGATAGCTCCAAGCTCATGGCCATGAGAACCGGAATCCTGGTCGGGGGAGACCTGTGGAAAGACATTCAGAGGAAGGGAGTCAGCTCGGTTAACGAATTCCTTAACAGAGCCCAAGAGTGGATAAACTTGGAAGAAGCTGAAGCTTCAGCCGTGGGGACCAGCCAGGTTCCCGAGAAGCCCGCTGGAATGGGGACGGAGATCGTGATGGCAACCCCCGACGTCGCGCAGAACAACCAGCCCGGTGGTGGAAAAAGAAAGGGGAATGGTGAAAACAGTCAGCACGGTCAAAAGAAGAACAAGTCCGTGGATAAGTTCAAGCCCGTGTTCACAACATATATCAAGCTCACCCAGTCCAGGGAAAGTATCTTCCTGGCCAACTCTACTCGGGTCCCCTGGAAAAGGCCGGAACCATTGAAACACCACAAGGGAAAGAGAGACACTTCCAAATTCTGCCGTTTTCACAACGACGTCGGCCACAATACCGACGATTGCAGACATCTAAAAGATGAGATCGAGACTCTCATCCGAGCAGGCCCCTTGGCGCAATACTCACGAAACAGGATCCCAGCGAGTCGACCCGCTCCAGAAGTCCCAGCCAGTCAGCCCGGGCCTCGTGTAGATCAGGACGTCCCTCCTCCCGTGGTCGAAGGAGAGATATCCACCATCTCTGGAGGACCGCACATGGCTGGAACGAGTAGAGGCGCCCAGAAGAGATATGTGAATGAATTAAAGGCCCACAACGGAGCGGAGTTCGTCTCGGAGCAGCGTCAGTCGAAACAGCAGCGGTTAGAAAAGCAACCGATCACTTTTACGGAGGAAGACGCAGGCCATGTCCAATTCCCTCATAATGATCCCTTGGTCGTAGCAGTCCAGCTCGCCAACCCGAGAGTAAGGAGAGTGTTGGTGGACAACGGAAGCTCGGTAAACCTCCTATTCCGATCCACCTTAGAAAAGATGGGATTGACTGTCGCCGAGCTAAAGGCGACCTCAATGATGCTGTATGGCTTTTCGGGAGAAGGGTCGGTAGCGATAGGGACGATCGAGCTGGTGATCACCCTAGGAGAAGAATCCTGAACAGTCTCCAAGCTACTTGAGTTCGTGGTCATTGACTGCTCCGCTGCCTACAACGCCATTTTAGGCCGACCTACCCTCATAGCTTTCGAGGCTATCACTTCCATTCGACACCTCACCATGAAGTTCCCTACTTCAACCGGAATATGTACTATCAAGGGCGATCAGCTCGCTGCCAGGGAATGCTACAGCATTTCCATGAAGGGAAAATCTAAACCCGGGCAGCTGGCAATGGCCATTCAGGGCAAAGAGGAATCTCAGGGACCCTTGGTGGATCCTGAGATTGAAAAACCTCAGAGCGCCGAAGAGGAAAAGGTCGACTTGAGTGAGGACATTGACCCCCGAGTAGGCGAAGACAGATCCGGGCTCCAGGCCATTGAGGAGCTCGAGGAGGTGAACCTCGATCCGCAAATTCCATCACGGATGGTCAAGCTCGAGAAAAACCTCTGTAGCAAGAGGAAGACGGAGCTGGTTACGTTTCTCCGGGCTAATTTAGATGTATTTGCCTGGTCCCACGAGGACATGGTAGGAATTAGCCCGAGTGTCATCATGCACATGCTCCATCTGGATAAAAGCGTTCTCACCAAGTCTCAAAAGCAAAGGCGTTTAGGGACAACCCGAGCTGAAGCCCTAGAAGAAGAGGTAGCCCGACTCAAAAAATGTGGTTTTATCCGGGAAGTCAAATTTCCAATTTGGGTCGCCAATCCCGTGCTATTTCCGAAGCCCAACGGGAAATGGCGGACCTGCATTGACTTCTCCGATCTGAATAAGGCCTGCCCCAAGGATTATTTTCCATTGCCAAGGATCGACCAGCTGGTGGACGCCACGGCGGGGCACGAGCTCATGTCCTTTATGGATGCGTACTCAGGCTACAATCAGATCGCGATGAATCCGGCGGATCAGGAACACACTAGATTCATGACCCCGACTAATGTCTATTGCTACAAGGTCATGCCGTTCGGTCTGAAGAACGCCGGAGCTACCTACCAAAGGCTAGTAAACAGAATGTTCGCGGACCAGATCGGAAAGAACATGGAAGTATATGTTGATGACATGCTCGTCAAGTCAAAGACTGCCGACAACCATGTTTCTGACCTGGAAGAATGTTTTAAAATACTACGGAAATATGACATGAGGCTCAATCCCCAGAAATGCACTTTTGGTGTCGCATCCGGGAAATTCCTGGGGTTCATAGTTAATACCCGAGGAATCGAGGCAAACCCCAACAAGATCAGGTCACTGCTCGAGCTTCCTTCCCCCAGGTCGCGGAAAGATGTCCAAGGCCTCACAGGAAGGGTAGCAGCACTCAACCGGTTCATTTCCAAGTCAACCGATAAATGTTTGCCCTTCTACAACCTGCTCTGGGGAAACAAGAAGTTTGAATGGACAGTAGAATGCGAAAGCGCATTCCTCGACCTGAAGGCACATCTGGCCGAACCACCTGTGCTATCCAAGCCCAAGGCAGGAGAGTCTCTCTTCCTCTACCTGACCGTCACTAAGGACGCGGCCAGCGCCGTACTAGTACGAGAGGAAGACCAAGTGCAGAAGCCAGTTTATTACATCAGCAAGAGACTCCTCGAAGCAGAATCACGGTACCCACTGATGGAAAAATTGGCGTTCTGCCTAATCACGACCTCGCGAAAGCTCAGACCGTACTTCCAGTCCCACTCGGTACATGTCATCACCAATCAGCCTCTAAGGCAGGTTTTGCAAAAACCTGAAGCATCGGGACGTTTGTTAAAGTGGGCGGTCGAACTCAGTCAGTTCGAGATTTTCTATACTCCACGAACTTCCATAAAAAGTCAGGCCTTGGCCGACTTCGTGGCAGAGTGCACGGGATTCCAGGAGGATCCATCAGAAGGCTCATCTCAGCTCACCTCGCCCGAATCGTTGTGGAAGATCTTTGTGGATGGTTCATCCAACGAGAATGGTTCCGGGGCCGGAATCATTCTGATCACCCCCGAGGGACATAGGTTCCACTCGGCGCTAAGGTTCGGGTTCAAGGCCTCCAACAACGAGGCGGAATACGAAGCTTTGTTAGCCGGGTTGAGGATAGCCAATGAGTTAAAGGCGAGCTCTGTCCAGTGCTTTAGTGACTCCCAGCTCGTGGTAAACCAGGTTCTGGGCGAATATCAGGCGCGGGGACCCAAGATGGCCGCCTATTTGGCAAAGGTAAAAGTCGAGCTGTCCGCATACGAACGAGGATCGATCGAATAGATACCTCGAGAACAGAATGCCAATGCGGATGCCCTTGCCAAACTCGCCACCTCGGGAGAGACGGAGACCCTGGGGTTGGTGCCAATAGAATTCTTGGAAAAACCAAGTATAGAAGGAGATCGGGCAGAGGTCGAGATGATTGATGCTCGACCAACCTGGATGACCCCCATTCTTGAATATCTCGTCGAGGGCAAGCTGCCTGAAGGACGTAACGATGCGCGGCGAGTCCTATATCAAGTCCCTAGATATACAATAGTTTATGGGTTATTGTACCGACGTGGGCAATCCCTACCTCTCCTCCGATGCGTTCTTCCAGGTGAGGCGAAGGCCATCCTGCAGGAAATTCACGAAGGATTCTGCGGAGACCACACTGGGGGGCAAAGCCTGGCCTTAAAGGTTCTCAGGCAAGGTTATTACTGGCCAACTCTGTCCAAAGACGCGATCTCATACGTGAAGAAGTGCGACAAATGCCAGCGATTCGCTGCAGTTGCCTGAGCTCCTCCAGTCGAGCTGAGGATGATCTCGGCCCCTTGGCCATTTGCTATTTGGGGAATAGACCTAGTGGGCGCCCTGCCCACTGGAAAGGGCGGGGTCCGTTACGCCGTGGTAGCCATCGACTACTTCACTAAGTGGGCCGAGGCAGAGCCGTTGGCAACAATAACATCGAAGAGGGTACTCGACTTCATGGTTAAAAGCATCATCTGACGATTCGGTTTGCCGAAGAAAATCGTCTCCGACAACGGCACTCAGTTCGATAGCGACTTGTTCACCGAGTTTTGTGAAAGGCACGGGATTGTAAAAAGCTTCTCCTCCGTGGCCTATCCTCAGGCGAACGGCCAGGTCGAGGCTGTCAACAAGACTCTAAAGGCGAGCCTCAAGAAAAGATTAGATGAGGCAAAGGGGGTCTGGCCAGAACAGCTCCCCCAGATCCTATGGGCATACCGGACCTCGCATCGGACTCCTACGGGTCATACTCCTTTCTCCCTAACCTTTGGGAGTGAAGCAGTCCTCCCCGTGGAAGTTGAGGTTCTGTCACATAGAGTCCAGTCTTACGACCAAGATCGGAACCATGAGCTCCTGTGCCATTCCCTCGATCTAATTGATGAAAGGCGAGAAGATTCGCAACTCCAGCTCGCCCATTATCAGCAGAAGATCACTCGCTACTTCAACTCTAAAGTCAAAAAACGCACCTTTAGCGTTGGCGACTTGGTCCTAAGGAGAGTTTTCCTGGCCGGAAAAGATCCCAAAGATGGAGTGTTGGGACCAAACTGGGAAGGACCATACCAGGTCATCGAAGTCGTCAAGGAGGGAACTTATAAGTTAGCTCGACTTGATGGAGGAGCCGTACCACGGACCTGGAACGCCATCCACTTAAAGAAATATTATCAATGATCCACTTGTAAGGCCTGGAAGGCCACTTTCTATATATTAATAAAAATCAGCTTTTTACGCACATTTGCAATTGTAATCTTAAAGTAACCACGAAAGACCCTTTCCCAGTTACTTGGGGGGCATATGGTACCTGGATATAACTAGGTCTCCTTAACGACTTAGATGTTGATTTTTATCTATGGATCGTTGCCCTTCTTAAAGAGCTCGAGACACGGATAAGGGTTAACGCCAACTAAGTTTTCAAAATAAGTTCCTGGTTTTAACTGGGTCATAAAAACTTGGACGTTAACTTAAATTTATTGATCGTGTTTCTTCTTAAAGAACTCGAGATATGGATCAAAGTTAACACGAACTAAGTTTTCAAAATAAGTTCCTGGTTTTAACTGGGTCATAAAAACTTGGAAGTTAACTTAAATTTATTGATCGTGTTTCTTCTTAAAGAACTCGAGATATGGATAAAAGTTAACACGAACTAAGTTTTCAAAATAAGTTCCTGGTTTTAACTGGGTCATAAAAACTTGGAAGTTAACTTAAATTTATTGATCGCGGTTCTTCTTAAAGAACCCGAGATTTGGATAAAAGTTATCACGAACTAAGTTTTCAAAATAAGTTCCTGGTTTTAACTAGGTCATAAAACTTGGAAGTTAATTTAAATCTATTTATCGTTGTTCTTCTTAAAGAGTTCAAGATATGGATAAAAATTAACACGAACTAAGTTTATCAATAAAAGATATATATATTGTAGCCGAAAGCATGAAAAATATGAGTTAAAAGCGCAAGGCAAATTTTCTCAAGGTAAAGACACCTCATGCAAAAGTTAAAAAAAAAAAATACTTCAAAATATATAAAGAGAAAAAGAGAAGAGCGTCCTAAGCTCCATCAGTCGGCCCTTTGGAGGTCGCCGTTTCACCTTGCTCCGCCGCACCAGAGGCTTCCCCAGTCTCCGAAGGTGGCGCCTCTTTGTCGAGGCGAGCTTGGAACTTCACCAACAAGCGCGCCCAGAAATTCGGTGGCATGAAAGAGAAGTCAGCCTCCGGATTATGGAGCCAACAGTGGTAGAACAGATCCTGCATGGACTGCTCCGAGATGGTCCTCTCTTCCTCCAGGGTGGCCTGGGCGGCCTGGATTTCTGTCCTCGCTGCCTCAAGGTCCGCCTGCGAGGTGGCAAGGGATGTCTCGAGCTCCTGGACCTTCGAGCGGGTCTTCTCCAGGTCGACCTGGGCCCTCTCCAACTCGCCCTTCGAGGCCGTCAGGGCATCCTTGGCCGCCTTAACCTCCTGAAGGGTGGCCTGGTGCTCGGTCCTCATGTCACCGAGCTGAGTCCTGGCCCTGATGATGATTCGGTGAAGGGCGACGACACCCTGCGAGGAATGAAAGATAAACTGGCTCAGAGAAAAAATAAGGCAAAGTGTAATGGTAAAAGCTTTAAAAGAATAGGGCAGCTTACCGTTAGGGTCATGCTCATAGAAGAGTCCATGACGTCAACTGGGCTCATCGTCTTAATAGTCCGGAGTTCCTTCTCGGTGAACTTGTAGATATGGTTAACGGCGTAGCTCGCCGATTCGTACACCGTTCCCCGAAAGACCTCTGGGATCTTCTCCAAGTCCTGGGGATTGACTGGGATGCGTACATCGGAGACTGCCGCAGACGAAGTCCCGATCTCCATTCCTCCGTCCTGGGGGGCAGGCGGAACTCGCTGAGGCGGTGGAGGCATTTGTCCTACTCCGGCAGCTGGAAGGATCGCCCCCACGACCTGGGCTGGCGGGGTTTTCTCCTTCTCCTTTGCAGGAGATTTAGTGGAGACCCCGGCAGAGCTCTTGGAACCCCGGAGCCTTTTCGGTCTTGGCTCGGCTGGGGGGTTCCCCCCGAAGACTATGCCCCGCAAGCTATCCTCGGGCTGAGACATCTCTTCTGTCAAAAAAAAAAAAACCATGGTTATTATAAGTTAGCAATCATACAAAGATAAAGACAAAAGGTTAAAGCTAAAAAAGCATATGAATACTGAGGGAGCCCTACCTCCCGAGCTGGAAGAACCTAAGACGATTATTTCACGAACTGGCGCAAGTTCTAGGTCCGGTTCTGACTCAGGGCTAGACTCTTCTACATACTGCCTAAGCCTCGGAGCATAGATACCCCTCTGGAGTGATGGCCATGTGCGTAGGTTGGTCCCATACTCCTCGAATAAGATCGACCTAAAAGCTAGGGTATTATCTACTATTACGGTACCCCTAGGCCGGCTCTCTTGGTGATCCAGCACGAGCCAGTCAACACAATGGAGCAGGAGTGTGTTCAGGTCCGGATCCCTTCGGTGACGATGGACGATCTGCCTAGGATTGAACCTAACCAGCCGGGGGTCTGCAGTGGCCCTATCTAGACTCTTAAACAAGTAAGGGTTACCTTGGCCAGAAGGACCCGTGGCTGCTCCGGATTGGACCCTCTCCTCGCCCATCCTCTGGGCGACCTCCAAGGCCCTCTTCCTATTCCTCACGAGCGGAACTTCAGCCGCCTCGTCCTCCTCGTCTTCCTCTACCGCGACCTCCTCCACGATGATAGGTCTGTTGTCGCGGGCTGGGGGCGGCCCCCGGGGCCTCTTCAGGTTTAGGGTCTGATTTGGGAAGATCAGTTTGCAGAACACCATCGTCTCGTCCGTCACGAGCACGCGATAGTCCTTCTCACTGGGGGGCAAGCCCGCCAGTGTTTCATATTGGCCCCCGAGGGTCACAGACTTTTCGGTCCTCGCGTAGATGGCTGCAAGATTGGCTAGAATCAGAATGGAATACGGGAGGAGCTAAAATAAAATAACACTTAAAAGGCGAGCTAAGATCAGGGATTACTTACGAGGACGATTGAAATAGTGATGGTCGCAGTTCCGGAACCCAGTTGACATGAAGAATTGGTCCTTGAAGTCATTTGGGTGGCTGGACAGCTCGATCACCGCCGCTGTATTGGGAAAACGGGTTAAATAGTAAAACCCGTCACCTCACCCCCGCTGATCCGGGCTGGCTTTGAGGCAAAAGAAATATAAAATATCAGCAGGAGTAGGGACCTCCCACTCCTGCTTCTTGAATAAATACCTCAACCCTGCCAGCAGACGGTAGGAGTTGGGGGGGAGCTGAAAAGGGGCCAACCCCACGTAGTTCAGGAAATCAGCGAAGTACTGATCCAGGGGAAGGAAGGCCTCTGCCTTGAAGTGTTCACCGCTCTAGGCCACGAACGATTCATCGAGCGGCGTGCAGCTCCGCTCGCCATCCGCGGTAGGTCGGGCAATAACGGAGGCTTTCCCCAGTGGAATGTTGTGAGTGAGGAAGAGTTTGTTGATCTTCGTCTGGTCGGTTATCTTTGAGACGATTTTCTCCGCCTCAAAGAATGCGTCGGGGGCCACCTCGACCTCCTTCTCCACGGCCGGCCCGAAGCGGGGGATCAGGGAGCTAGGCATCACCACCTTTCCTTTTTCCTGCTGGGGGGCCGAGCTTCCAACGTTCTTCTGAGGGAGGTTCTTTTTTGGAGCCATCTGGTCGCCTAGCGAACAAAAGAAAACACTTTAGAAAAGGCGACCCAAGCAGGAGGAAGAAGCAATTATTATTTGCACGAGCTGAGGTAAGCCCAGCTCGTGGAGAGTGGAACCATGCGGTTCAGTGAACACGCGCGTATGCTCCCAACAGATCCCAGATTACTCGGAATTCACGTGTCAGGGGGTTCAGAATAGAATTTGCCTTGGGGGGAAAGTTTCAATAGGCAGAAAATTACAAAACCGCTTATGAGGCGTGTTCCCTAAGCTACCTGGTTTTGCACCCAAAAATTCCCAAAACTCCTACCCAGAAATTTGTCCAGAAAAAGCACCCTGAAACCCATACTCTAAAGCGATTTCTTACAACAAATGTGCCCTAACATAAAAAGGGTTGTCACCCTCCATATCCACACAACCCAGAAATTTTTTTCCTAAGCTACAGTAGCATGTTTTCAAAGTGAATAGGGTCAGGAAACTTACAGTGTATGGCTGGGAGGTAGACGAGGGCGTTGCGTTGGTAGGAGCTTCGTCGGTGTAGTAGCTTCCAAAGCTTCGGAGAAATCCGTGCACCTAAGCTTCGTGAACGATGAAAATGGCAGCAACAGGGTTGAGGGTTTCGTTCTTCTGAAATATGGAGAAGGAAGAGAAAAGGAGATTTGGAAAATTTTGAATGAGAGGGTGGCCCGTGCGTAGGGTGGCCACCCCCTTTTTATATACGTGAGGGATCACGTGTAGAAGGCTCTTGGGTGGCCCTGGTGAGGGATCTGAGGCCTTCCACTAGAAATATGAAACGACGGCTGGGCATAGGCTAGGCCATTAAATGCGGTTCTCGTAAGACGTACCGTCACCACCCACGACGTTCCACGTATCAGACGCCTGCGTAAAGAGTGGAATGCGAAGAGTTTATGGGGAAATCTAAAAGCGCCTACTGTGGTCTTATATACGACGTCATGTACCACGAGCAGGAGCTTGGGGGGCAGATGTATGCCCTGGTTTTCCCATGGGCTGATTAGCAGGCCGAGCTACGGACTAATCACGATTAGCCCATTAACATCCCCAAGACCGGAGCTCCTGTTTCGAGGTCGTACCTTCTTAGATCGAGCAATCCCTGAGGACTCGCCAAGGTTGCCCAGGATGGGGGGAAGGAATCCGAAGGCCAAAGGTCAGGTCAGGGGAGCAGCTCGTGGCACGAGCTATGTATGGAGCCCTGACCCTCTGTAAAGTCAACACACGCAAGATAAACGTGCATATATCTGACATCACGTGTCCGATATCTCCCTGACTTCTCGGACACGCAGCAGGAACGTGCGTGTTCAGATATCCACGGCTGGGTTGGGCCGTGCGGCCCATTATCTCCTTACATATCGATTTGACCATACTTATGTGTCAGGTTTAGGAATTAATCATGAATGTCACAGAGTTGATATGACAAATAATAAGGTCACGGGATGACCTCCTTACCAACTTCCAGGTGCCTTCTCCTATAAATATGGAGAACCTAGGAGTTGATAAGGGTTGGGAGAAATAGTCTCTGAATAGATATATGCTTTGTAACCAAATACCCAGAATATATCAATAATATTGACTAGTGGAGTAGAAGGATTTTAACCTTCGAACCACTTAAAAACGCATCTTGAGTCACCTAGTTCATTCTCTCAGATTCTATATCTGTGACGGTTCTATATTCATCACTAATCGCTTTCTCTTCTTCTCTTAATTACCTGTTGGCGAAGAACCGTGTCAACAGATACCATCAACAATCTTAAATGAGCTTCTAGACAAAGTTCTAGTCTCCGGAACATTGAACTTCACCAAACATGGTAAAAGATTCAATCCCGAGCACCCTAGGTTAAATTCCCAAGCCTAGAATCTCAAAATCCCAAAATCCCTTAAGGGTCGTGGCATTAGCCACCCATGTCGTGGCATGGCCCCAACCAGAGACCTCCCAAAGCCCAAAAACAGCTAAGGGTCGCGGCCCTACTCAGACCATGCCGCGGCCTACCCTCCTTCCTCAGCACACATCAGCTTCGAAGGGTCGCAGCTCACCAAGAACTATGCCGCGGCCTGACCCCTTCGAACCCAGAAAAACCTCCATTTTTAACTCTCAAACCTCATGCAAACTCACCCAAAACTACCCCAATTTCACAACTCAATTACCCAAAAACTTCCCACAAGATTCCAACAACACAACCCAGCTGAAACCTAGACTAGAAACCCATTAAAAACCTACTTCAATCACTGAAAATTTCTATCTCAAGAACACAAAACCCAGCCATGGAAACACTATAACTCAACCTTTAAACCTTAAATTAGAGCTTACCTCAGCTGCAGAACCAATCCTCCAAGAGTTTTCTAGCCTAACTTCCAAAGTTCCGGCCTCAATTTAATCTTCAAATCCAAAAACCCAAAACTTCTTAGAACACACTCAAAAACACAAAATTTCAACAATAGAAAATGGAATTCAATGCTTACCTCAACCTTGATTAAGTTCCTTTGATAATCCTTGAGCTAATCCTCTAAACTCCAGCTTCAATTCTTAGAATTCCAGCCAAGACCTCTAAGTTTATGTGTTCTTCTTTGAGAGAGAAAGAGAGAAAGGAAGAGAGGGTGGGTTTACTATATTCCACAGTTTTCTAAAATCTTCTTAAGTCTATCCTTAAGCAATTAAGCTAATCCCAAAGCTCGGGGTGCCGGAAACGTCCCCGAGGGAAAAATGGTAAAATTCCCCAATATTCCCACCTAGACTTCCTAACCTCAAATATATCTCCAATTATTTATTTTCATAACCCGATAACCTAAATAACCACCCGATACCTGAAATACCCTTTGACTTGTCCAAAGTCAAATATTAAGCCCCGTTGTGACTTTCCCGCTATCTAGCTCCCTAAGATCGCCTCAAGTCGCCTGCTGCAAATTTACCCACATAATAATGTGGTTCTCACAAGTATAACATTTAATCACATTTATATTCATATAATCATACAAGCATGCTTGTCATGCATTAAATCAATAAATTCACACATAAACCAATTATGCCCTCCTGACACACTAATCAAGGCCCTTAAGCCATATTGGTGATTTTGGGTCGTTACAGTAAGTATTTGCCTTTTGATAGAATTTTCTTACAATAACAGCTATCACTCGACCATTGAAGTGGCTCCTTATGAGATGTTGTATGCTAGGAAGTGTAGATTGCCCATTCAATGGGACAAGATTGGTGAAAGGAAATACTTGGGTCCTGAAGCAGTTCAGAGGACCAATGAGGCTATCAAAAATATTAGAGCTTGGATTCTCGCGTCGCAAAGTAGACAGAAAAGTTATTCAGATTCGAAGTGCATGAACATGGAGTTCCAAGTGGGAGCTATATCTTCCGTAGGGTTTCACCATTGAAAGGGGTGAAGAGGTTTGGGAAGAAGGGCAAGTTGAGCCCTAGATTTGTAGGACCTTTTAAGATCCTGGAGAGAATTGGTCAAGTGGCCTATATTGTAGCGTCCCAAATTTGCTAATAAGGCTTAGGGCCTTGATTAGCGTGTCGGGAGGGCAATAATTTATTTAATTATGTTAATATGTGAATTTGATGATTATATGATTAGAAATGCATGTTTAGGTGAATTAAATATGCATGTGGGCCCTATTTGGTTATTAGGGGCATATTTGTAAATTTAGCCTGTTGAGGGAAAAAATGCAATATTTGTGTATATTGTGAGTGGAACCACGAGTGAGTGGTGATATATTTGTGATGTACGATCTGAGACGGTCCTAGGGAGCAGTTTAGCTAGAAAGTCACAACAAGGTCGAATACCTGGCTCAGGAGGAGCCTAGGGGTATTTTGGGAGCGTATTATGTGTATGAGATTTATCGAGTAACAGGTAGTAGTTTAGTAATGATTTGGACATGTTGGGATTAAATGGGGATTTATGGGAACACTCGAGGAATTAGCGGGATTTGGTAATTTACAAAATTGCCCTTAGTAGCACTAGATGGACTTAAGGGTAATTTGGACTTTTTCCTTGGGGATAAACTTAAGCTCATGAGCTTCTGAGATGTTAGAAGGAAAACAGAACGAGAGAAAACATTAACTCTCACACTCTCTCTCTCTCTCAAAGTCAGTTCTCACTCTCATCCTTTGGTGTTTGAGAATTTTGAAGGAATTTGAGAGTATTAAGCTGAAGAATTGAGGGATCGTGCTTGTTGTGCTTAAGGGAAACAATTTAGGGGAGGAGATACCACAGAGGTAAGGGTTAATCTAACTTATTTTATTGGTTTTTGCTATTGAATTCTACTGGAAATAGAGGCTTGCATGGGAGTGAGTTTTGATTGAATTTTAGTGTTAGTGAGGATTAGGGAGCTGCTCTTAGGTAGATATGATGACTAGGTTGTGTGGACAAGGAATCCAGGTTCAATTATGAGTTTAGGTGATGTTTGAAGTATGAAAATGGGGTTTAGGCTCGAGGAAAATGTTGGAAATAGGGGAAAATTTTTGGGTTTCGGGCTCGAGTCACGGCCCTGTTCTTCAGGCGTCGCGGCCCGTGTGTGTCGAGGAGGCTGGAAGCCTCTGTCTGCCTAGGCACATTGCGACGCAAGGTATAGTGCGCCGCGGCCCATGTCCCCCAGTAGAGAGGCGTATTCGCCTCTGACTTGAGTGCGCCGCGACCCTTAAGGGGGCTGGGCCACGACTCAAATGCAGAATTTTGGTTGTTTGAAGGTTTTTAGCTTGGGAACTCAAATGTTAAGGTTCGAGAAGGTTTCTACTACCCAGTTTGGTAGAATCCAAGGTCCCGGAGGCTAGTTTTATATTCTGAAGTTATTTAATGGATTAGAACTTGATGGATGGTTATTTTGAATGCGTTATGACTAGGTTTTGCAGCGAGGCTCGGGTTAGAGGACTGTGCTCGGGATTGCGATGCTCAGATAGCTTGGGACACAGGTAAGAAAACTGTTGTAATTGTAGAGCAGGGCGTGGCCCTATTATTTATATTGAGGGGTGTAGCTCTATTGTTTGTATTGCGGGGCATGACCCTGTTGACTGAATTGTAGGTCGTATCCCTAGTGTTTAAGTTTAGTATGTGTTTAAATATCTATTGTTATTATGTTATGTGATGCATATTTGTGAGTGAACGGCGAAGGCCGAAAATGACAAAGGCCGGGAACAGCGAAGGCCGAGAACGGTAGGAAGCTGAGTGTGGAAAGGGGCCGGGAATGGCGTTGAGCACGCAAAGTGTAGGCCGTTAAGGCAAGACCCTCCTAGGATGCTAGAGACATCCTCTCGGTGAAGACCGCGAACCCAGGGCCTAGTAAAGCGCCTGGGACGACATGGCTGCTATGTGTTTAGCATGTTGGTTGCTTTGTTATATGTTATTGATAGATATACATATGTTATTTGTTTTTTGTTGAGTTTTCTTGCTGGGCTTCGACTCATAGGTGCTCTATGGTGCAGGTAAGGGCAAAGGAAAAGTTGACCAACCATGAGTATGGAGAGCATGGAGCGATGGGTACATGTTCGGCCTGCCTGACCGCCACAGCCAGGGTTATTTTGGGAAGATGTAATGTATTGGTTTATTTGTCGCTTAGGTCGACCTTAAATGTATTTTGAGATGTAAAATATTTTCTAAACAGTAATTTGGGATCCCAAATGTTTAACTCTTTATGTTTTCAACGAATGACCACATTTTTATATTAAATACCTTTAAACGACTTTCATCACAGTTTAGCTACACTTTTAACCTAAAACCTCGATTAACGAGCTAATGGCACGTTTTAAACTCACTTAGTAACGACTCTAAGGATGTAGGGCGTTACATATAGGGTGCCCTTACCTCCGAAATTGTCGGGAGTGCATAATGTGTTCCATATTTCAATGCTTCAGAAGTATGTGTCAGATGAGACTCATGTGTTGAGTTATGAAGATCTAGAACTACATACAGATTTATCCTACGAGGAACGACCAGTCCAGATATTATATAAGAAAGACAAGGTCCTAAGGAATAAAATCATACCTTTGGTTAAGATATTATGGAGGAACAACAAGTTCGAGGAAGTGACCTGGGAATTGGAGTCATATATGCGGGATCAGTATCCCGAGCTGTTCAGGTAAAAATTTCGAGGACGAAATTCCTGTAAGGAGGGGATAATTATAACATCACAAATTTTCTAATCAGGCTTAGTGCTTTGATTAGTGTGCCGAGAGGGCATAAACGGAAACTATGTGCATTTTATGATTATATGAATTATGTGAGTTACATTTTGATATGACTATTATAGCATGTTTAGGTGTATATAGTATGCATGTGGGCCCATTTCTTATTAAAATGGTATTTTTGTAATTTTGACCCATTGAGGATGTATTTGTAAATATATGTGTGCGTATCCCAATTTCAGCACGGGTCTTTCACTCAGATCGTGTGCAGCTCGCAAATAAATGCATGGAAGAAATAGCCAAGGAGTCCATGTACTTTCCATATAGACAACATGATTTTCATGATGGTTGTACGAGCTAGGGATGCATAAATTGATAAGCGTGAGCTTATAGTATTTATAAGGCATGACCTCCATGATACGAGCTCGGCGGTGTGTTCAGCTCGGGGTGAATTGAATATATGGCATGTCCGCGGATCCTCGAAGACCCGGATACTTTATACGATCGTTTATGGCCAGCCTATGATAGTTAATGCCCCAGATATTAGAAGTCAAATTTTTTCATGATCAGATCATATCCTAGTATAAATGGGAATATTCCATAATAAATGTAATAAATACGCAAATCCGTGATTGACTCACAGGGTTACCCAAACTTGTCCAAGGAATTTCTCTATAAATACTGAGAATATTGGATAGGAAAAGGGACGATTATTCTATGATACCGAAACTCTGTCAAAATAAAGAAAGAGAAAAGAAGTAATAATATAGACTCGTGGACTAGGTGAATTTTAACCACTGAACCACGTAAAAAGACCAGTGTTCTTGAGTGTTATTTTCTTACTTCGGTTTACCATCAAGCACTAATTCATTCTTGTTATTTTCTTAATTCACTGTTGGCGAAAAACTGCGTCAACGATGTGTTTTGTGATTTAGACCACATTATTATGTGGATATATTTGAGTTATTCCGCACAAGATGATCCTAGCAAACAAATTAGCGGAAAAGTCACAACGGGGTTAAATACCCGGCTTGGGGTGAGCCTAGGAGTATTTTGGTAATTTAGTATATTACCAGGATTTATCGGGTAATGAGAAGTTATTTGGTGATTATTTGGGGATATTAGAATTAATTGGGTATTATAAGTGGAAATTGAGGTTTAGTGGAAAGTGGTGTCAAAAGACCATTTTGCCCTTGAGGGGGTTTGAGAAGAGATTTGTGGGGGAGGGGCATTTTGGTCTTTTGGGACCATTAGGCTAGGAATAGGCCAAGTGCTGAGCTGGTTAGCTCAAACCGTTACTCTCTCTCTCTCTTGGAAAGTCTCTCTCAAAGGGTGAAGGAAAGTTCTTGAAGGTTAAACACTAGAAGTGATCTTTAGAGGGGATTGGAAGTTTGTTCTTGAGGATTATAAGATGCCAATCTTTGGGAATCTAGTGGGGAACTCGAATTCTATGAGGGTTCACCGATTGGCTCAGGATGAAAGGGTTATTATACATGTCTCGTTAAGGACCTAAGGTAAGGGAAATGAGAAGTTGGACCAGCCATGAGTTAGAGAGCTTCGGTGGCGGCATGTACATATACAACCTTCTCGACTGCCACGACCGGGGATTCAAAGAGGAACTAGGGTCAAATCCTAATTTTTCTGCTTCGGCTGCCATGTTTGTATTCACCATTTGATTTGTAAATAACCTTTTAAATGTTTATTTTGTGATCCCATGTACAAACTTAAACTTTTTAATGAAAGTAAATATTCATTTGACCAAAATTTTTAACCCTAACTCGTTAATTACTTCTAGTTACATGTTTATGTCCAAATGACTTGATTAGCGAGTCCAACACTATTTAAAATACACAGTGTAATGGTCTTGGCTATCCAGGCGTTACAGTAATGATCTTCAAAGAATACAAGACAAGTGCTCTCTCTTATTTTCTCTCTTGATGGGGGAAGAGGAGAATAGAGTGATGTCTTTGTTACTTGGGGACCACTACTAATGTATAAAACTAATAGTTTATTAGTTTTTTAGTATTTCTAATTTAGCCCCTCTATAAATTAGAAATACCACTTAAGATATCTACACATTTAATTCATAACACTTTAATACCCAATAACCCAATTACCAAAATGGTCGCTTTATGTGGGTTGACCTTAGGATAGCTGTACACACTAATACATATAAACCCACAATATGATTTTAATCCAACAAAATTGAGATAGAAAGAGAGATGTCAAGGAGGGACAATAGATTTATCTCATTTGAATGACCTTATTTATATAATTAAATGTTTATCGTCTTTTTTCCTAGTTGTAACTTTGTCTCACTTGTTAGAGAGACTAATATTTTAGCATATTCTTTTATAAAGTATGTTTTAGGGTTAGACAATGAGCTTTTTATGGAATGATAAAATTTCATAATTTCTGTGTAATGGTATCTTTAATGGACATTTGATTTTTTTTTAAAGAAATCTATATAAATATAGGGTAATTCTTTAGTAGTCCCTTTAAAAAAAAAACTACTAGTGTACTTCATTTGGTTTTCGGTACATGGATAATTATAATCTCATTTTTTTATATGAATATACATTGTAGTTATAGTAGGTATTCTATAAGTTTTTAAGAAATTATGAATAATTTAAGATAATGAAAGCATGATTTAAAATATTCGGCTGCACGTGTACTTGTTTTTTTAAACACGTGTGCAACAAAATATTTGAATACTGATTTTAATACCGTAAATTATTAAAAAACTAGTAGAATGTCTGCTATAATTATAATGAGCACCGTTTTATAAAAAAAATTAGGATGATAATTATCCACGTGCCGAAAATATGTATATCAATAGTCTCATTGTCACTGGCCAACAAAGAACAATAGGAAAATCCAACAAGTAATGGTACTTCAATTATATGATTTTTTTTATAGGAGGAGCTATTTGAGATTAGCTTTTTTGTATTAATTGATTAAATATAAAATTATGGGGAAATTCTATTATAGGGGATTCAAAAAGTGCTCCAACAGTTGGACTTTTGTGTATTTCTGACCCGTAAATAATTTTTTGTGCAATTTTTGTTATGACCGTGTATTTTGTAGTTATTTAAAGCATCCTACAAATTTTCAGAAAATTCTCAATAATTTATAGTAGTGAAAACTAATTCAAACAAGTTATTTTCTATGCTCATAAAAAAAATTAGTCACGAGTACAATAATCTATTTTGAAGGTAATTTTTGGCAAGCTATGGGCCCATTTGGTAAAATTTTTGTTTTTGAATTTTTTAAACACAAAAATGGAAATATTATTTTATTTTTAAAAAATAAAAATATGTTTGGTAACTATTTTTATTTTTTGTTTTTTTAAAAAAATATAATAAATGTGTTTGATAACTTTTATTTTTATTTTTTGTTTAACAATATGATGTGTTGATTTGAAGAAGAGAAGAAAAAAATGAAAGGAAAAATTGAAAACTGTTGAAAAAAAATTTGAAAGTGAAAAATTTTTGTTTTCAAAATTTAATAAATTGTAATTAAAATTTAAAAAAAAATAAAAATAAAAATAGAGTAATCAAACATATTTTATGTTTAATTTTTAAATTTTTAATTAATTAAATAAAAAATTATTTTTTTAAGTGAAATTATTTATAATTTTCAACCCCTAAATTGTTTATAATTTTCTAAATAGTTTGAAGATGCTCTAAATATAAAAGTATAATATACATAGCACAAACTCTTTTTAGAGCCCCTGTACTAGAATCTCCCTAAAATTATAATCTGATATTCTTTATGCTTCTCTTCAACGGTGGAGGTGGTGGAGTAGACTAGCCGTGGGTTAAGATAACTCCAATTCGGACACGAATAACGCACCCGAAGCCGGGAATAAAACACCATCACTAGCATCCCCGTCTTATTCAATGGAGGAACACAGAAATTGGAAAGAGTAAGCAAAACAGAACTCATAATACCCATTCACATATTCACCTGTTCGGGCTTTTCAATCTTCACATTGTATGTATGCAATTTTGTTTTATTTTCAGCGCTCAGGATTCTCTCAAGAACAAACTAATTGCAGAAGATAACTTCTCATGGAAAATACCGATGTCCAGACCCAGAAGAAGCTTAAGCATGGAGGAAGGGGTTGGGGGGTTTTTGGAGTATGTGGGTGGGGTTGATATAAGCTTTTCTAAGAAGGATTCATCAGTAGCTTGTGGTATCCTTGTAGTTTTAGACCTCCATAGCCTTAAGGTAGTCTATGAAGACTTCTCAGTTGTTACCCTCGATGTCCCTTATGTTCCTGGCTTCCTTGCTTTCAGAGAGGTCCTATTTGTTTCATATTTATTTTGCTTTGGGATCTGTTTGGTTGATAGGAAGATTGAAAGGAGAGATAAACGATTTTAATATGCATTTATGGTACTTTTGGTGGCGTCAGCTTAGTTACCGTTGAATTCCTTAGCTTAGGTTATTTGCTATCTTTAGCACTCAGTGAACAAAAGTAGTTGTGGTTTTGTTCAAATAGTTGTTGCGTTTTGGTTCAGTAATTTCTCTTTTATGAATTTATCTGGGTTTTAATGAGGGCATGCTTAAGCATCTTTTGTCTGTTATTTGTTGGGTCTTTCATTTTTTGATGATCTTGTGAATGGTATTTGTGACTAATTGCTTAATGCATTTGGCTCTTGTATTTGTTTTAGGCTCCAGTGCTTCTCGACCTTTTGGAGAAAATGAAATACTGTGCAAATCCTTTGTACCCACAGGTAGATCTCATAATACAAATGGGTATTTATTGCTTTTGAATTACCTACTACTACAAGTTGCATGTCTCACTATAGGAAGTGATTTCAGTGGGGTTTTTTTTTTTTAATGAGTAGCAAGGAATGATTTTATTTTCACAAAGCTTCTCGTTTGACTTTTCACTCTTTTGACTGTAACACTACTGCTATCAATTTACTTCAAGTGCCAGATACTAAATGAAAAAGTAAAAGATTACAGGCATGAGTTAACCAGCCTTGTTATGGTTTTGATTTCTTATTTGTTTGTTAATCGATGTGTACTAAGTTGGTTTACACTTTTCTTATTGCTGTAGTTGCTAATGATAGACGGAAATGGAGTACTGCATCCTCGAGGTTAGTGTTTAGTATGGACATATATACTTATGAATTGGACATAGAAGCCAAAAAGATGTTTATTCAATGGTTTAAGTGAAGGAGATTAGGTTGAAATTATTTGGGATACGGTTTAGTTTACTCAATTAAAATTTTCCCCATTCATGTTCGGTTGGATGAAAAAATTGTGCAAGAGACTGGATATATTTATATAGAAGATGAACTGATTGATGGGGCATCAAAATAATATGTGAAGAATGATCCTTGTTTACCCAGAGCATGCATAACTGTAGCTAACATTGAATTCAGTAATGAATATTAATTCTCTCTCTCTCTCTTTCTCAATTAGGTTTTGGCTTAGGTTGTCATTTAGGCGTGCTGGCTAATATTCCTACTATTGGTGTGGGAAAGAATGCAAGTCCCGACTCTATCATCCTTTAACACCTCCCTATATGATTGTTGAAGCAGCATTCGTTTCATAAATATATGTACATGATTTTCTCGTTTTGTTTAGATCCATTTTTTTGCATATTTTGAAATGAAAAAGTTAATAGGAAAGAGTTAGCTTCCATCAAAATCTGGGCACCTATTTGTTTTCTGCTAATATGGAGAATCATGTTATCTACCATTGCTGCATGACACAATAAATTGGTTCTTAATGCTTATGATTTTGGTTAAGAACTTAAATCCTTGACAAGTTGTGTCATTTGTTCATATCAGCTGCATCACGTGGATGGCCTTACACTGTCTGGAGTGAAGGAGCTTCTTAAAGAAAGAGAAAATAATGGCGGAGATTTCTTTACTTTGACAGGAGACTCTGGACGCACATGGGGAGTGGTAAGAGTTTTGAGTAATCTTCTCTTATTTAAGGACTACCGAAATCTCCTGATGCAGAAATGCTATGTGGTACTTAATATATGACAGATGGTGATAGAGGATCTATCTTTCAACCTCATGTGGTTGGCATGACTCCTAAGGGGATTTCGAGATTACTGCTTTATAAAATAATTGATGGAGGTTGAGGTTGTTAGAGATTTAACTATCATTGGATATCTAGGATTGTTTTTAGATATGTGATCACTGGAGGCGTGTTTTCAGGTTTTTGTTAATACATATGTTTATGTTTCTAAGCAAGCTAAGAAGACCCCTTGTTAATTTTGATGAAGTAATCAACGTCAACTTCAATATTATTTGCTTACTAATGGTTTAATCTTTCTGTCTAGATTTTATAATTGTCATTTTTGTTTTCCAAGTGAGATGATGATTCCTTATTCCAGTTTTTGTCTTTGTAATAAGAAGTGAAGAGAATTGTATTCACTTGTATTTCAATGAGAAATAAACATATATTTATATACAAACTAGGGAAGCTATTCTAGGAAACTATGAGATAATAGGAAACTAATTAGTCCTAATTTATAGCTAATTTCCAGTTAATATGAACAACTAATATATAGCTAACACTCCCCCTCAAGCTGGAGCATATAAGTTAATCATGCTCAGCTTGTTACAAAAATAATCAACTCGCACCCCATTTAATGCTTTTGTAAAGATATCCCCTAGGTATTCGCCGGTCTTCACATATCCTGTAGAGATGAAGCCTTGCTGAATTTTCTCACGAATAAAATGACAATCAATTTCGATGTATTTAGTCCGCTCATGGAACACAGGATTAGATGCAATATGAAAAGCAGCTTGGTTATCACACCATAATTTTGCTGGTACTGAAGTCTTAAGTCCTACTTCAATCAATAGCTGATAGATCCACATTACCTCACACACAGACTGTGCCATAGCCCTATATTTTGATTCTGCGCTTGATCGTGACACAACATTTTGCTTCTTACTCTTCCAAGAGACTAAATTCCCTCCAACAAAAATACAATAACCTGAAGTGGATCTTCTATCCACTTTAGAACCTGTCCAATCTGCATCTGAGAAACACTCAATATGAGTGTGCCCATGATCTGTGTACACGATACCTCGTCCTGGTGCTCCTTTCAAGTAACACAAAATTTGCTCTAACGCTGCCCAATGATGAATTGTTGGAGATGACATGAACTGACTAACAACACTAACTGAGAATGCAATGTCTGGACGAGTCACGGTAAGATAATTCAACTTTCCAACCAACCTGTGATATCTTTCAGGATCTTCAAATGGTTCCCATCTTTTGTAAGGTGCACATTAGGACTTATTGGAGTACTACAAGGCTTTGCTCCCAATTTTCCGGTCCCAGTCAACAAATCAACGACATACTTTCTTTGAGATAGAAAAATACCTTGTTTACTCCGAGTTACCTCAACTCCCAAGAAATACTTGAGCACCCCCAAATCCTTCGTGTGAAACTGAGTATGAATGAAGGACTTAAGAGATGAGATTCCTCTAGTATCATTTCCAGTAATAACAATATCATCTACATACACAACCAATAAAATGATACCTGCAGTTGATCATTTGTAAGACACAGAATGATCGGACTTACTTTTCAGCATACCAAATTTCTCAACAGCCTGACTAAATTTACCAAACCAAGCACGAGGACTTTGCTTCAAACCGTATAAAGATTTTCGAAGACGACAGACTCGCCCTAACTCCCCCTGAGTAACAAAACCAGGAGGTTGCTCCATAAACACCTCCTCCTGAAGATCTCCATGAAGAAAATCATTCTTGATATCTAGCTGATGTAGAGGCCAATGATGAGTAGCTGCCATTGAAATAAACAATCGAACAGATGTCAACTTAGCAACGGGAGAAAAAGTATCACAATAGTCCACGCCATAGGTTTGAGCATAACCCTTTGCAACAAGACGAGCCTTTAATCGAGCAATTGATCTATCTGGATTGACCTTAACAGTGAATACCCATTTGCATCTTATGATCCGTGTAAATCGACCAAGTCCCAAGTACCATTGTCATATAAAACATTCATTTCTTCTATCATTGCATCATGCCAACCAGGATGCGATATGGCTTCGTGAACTATTAGGAATCGAAATAGAATCAAGGGAAGCAATAAAAGAACAAGAAGAAGATGACAAGTGATTATAAGAAACAAAAGAAGAAATAGGATAAGTGTACTGACGTTTACCTTTGCGTAGCGCAATAGGAAGATCATCGCTTGGCACCGAATCTGATAATAAAGAAGCAGGTGCAGGACATGAAACAGGAGGCAGACGCCTGGTGTACACTTTAATAGGAGGCGGAGGTGTGCCTGGAGCTGTGGCTGAGACAGAGTGAGTAATAGGAGACTCATCGTGAGTAGTGTCTGAGATAGGTTCAGAAATAGGAGATTCCTCAGGAAGTGGGTCAGGGGTAGAAGAAGTGATAGAATATACCAAAAAATCATCATCATCCTCCCCCTGACGAGTAGGAATAGAGGAAGATGAAAAATAGGGTGTGGTTTCCATGAAGGTAACATCAATGGAGACAAGATACACTTGTTGAGATTTGGACAATAACTGTTATACCCTTTCTGAAGACGAGAATAGCCAAGGAATACACACTTCAATGACTTAGGATCTAATTTGGAGACATTTGGACGAACATCTCGAGCAAAACAAGTACTACCAAATATCCTAGGATTAACAGGAAATAATGACTTGTCAGGAAAAAGAATTTTATACGGGATCTCACCATTAAGAACAGAAGATGGCATGTGATTGATAAGAAAACATGCTGTAGAAACGACATCGGCCCAAAAATGTTTAGGAACATGCATTTGAAATAAGAGGGCTCGTGCAGTTTCAAGAAGACGTCTGTTTTTACGTTCTGCTACACCATTTTGGGATGCAGTATCAACGCAAGAGGTTTCATGAAGCATGCCATTAGAGACCATATAAGAATGAAATAAAGCAGATGTATATTCTTTGACATTATCACTTCGAAAAGTATGAATAGAAACATTAAATTGATTCTTAATCTCAGCACAAAATGCACAAAATATAGAAAACAACTCAAAACAATTTTTTATTAAATATAACCAAGTTACACGAGAATAATCATCAACAAAAGTAACAAAATACTTGAATCTAGGTTTAGAAAAAATAAGAGAAGGACCCCAAACATCAGAATGAACTAATTCGAAAGGAACACTAGCACGTTTATTGACTCGTGGACTTGAACTAAGAAGATGGTGTTTGTCAAATTGACACGACTCACAATCTAATGAAGACACCTTACTATATCGCAAACAAAGTTTCTTGAGCAAAGGAAGAGACGGATGACCCAATCGACAATGAGCCTCAAAAGCGGAAGTGACACTCGAATAAGCAAAAGAAGTTGGTGGGGTATGTCAAGAACATAGAGGCCTCCAGATTCATGTCCTTTACCAATAATTTTCTTCGTCATAAGATCTTGAAATAAACAATGATCGGGAAAGAATGAGATGCAACAATTAAGATTACGAGTGAGTTGACTAACAGAGAGCAAATTGAAGGATAAACTAGGTAAATGTAAGACAGATGACAAAGTAAGCAGGGGTGTAGGAGTAATAGTGCCAGACCCACGAACACAAGATGGTGACCCATCAGCTAAGGTAACAGTAGAAGTTGAAGTGTGGGATTGAAAAGTGGAAAAGAGATGGGAATTATCTGTCATGTGATCTGTGGCACCAGAATCAATGATCCATTTGGAGGATGAAGAAAGAAGATACGTATTAGATTTACCTGAATCGGCAATTGCAGTGACAAGAAGACATGACGATTTGAGTGATTCCTGATATCGTGAGAACTTGGCAAATTCATTAGCAGAAAGGACGGATTTATCAGTGGCATCAATAGTATTTGCAACATTAACAGAGTGTTGTTGCTGATTTTTATACTGTAGCTTTCTACTCTCAAACTTGGTGTGACCTGGCTTTTTACAGTAGTTGCAAGTAATGCCTCCAGAATCCGGTGTTCCAATTTCAACTCCTTGTGAACGAGCTCCTTTATGCCCAGTTGGAATAGAAGATTTCTTAGGCGCATAATTATTACGACTTACCAAAGCACTATTAAGAGGAACAGAAGATGTAATTTCCGTGCGAAGAATACGACTAAAGACATCTTGTAAAGAGAAAATATCAGAACCAGAAAGAACCTGTGCTTTCGCAGAATCAAATTCAGGTGAGAGCCCTGCTAGAAAGCTCATAATAGCCATCTGCTCTCGCTGGCGTTGCTGAACCTTCACATCAGTGCTAAATGGCAGCAACATATTAAGCTCTTCATACGTCTTCTTAAAGAACATAAAGTAGTTCATAAGGGACTGATCTTGTTTCTCCACACGGTAGAATGCTTTGCACACCTCATACATACGGGAGAGATTGCCTTTTCCAGAATTCAAAAATTCCAAATAATCCATTAGTTCTTTAACAAACTCACAATGATTGATCAAACCAATTACCTCACTGTCAATAGAATTCCGGATTTGAAGGAATAAGCGAGCATCCTCCCGGAGTCACGTCTGTCTTGAATCATCTTTTTCTTTAGGAGGATCATCAGTCAAGTAGTCATCTTTGTCAATATTTTGTAGATAAAGTCGAACAGTCTTACACTACTCTAAATAATTCGAACCAATCAGTTTATGGTCTGTGATTTTAGACATCACAGGAACCACATCAGACAAAACCACGGATTTTGTCTCTGATTTATTCTCAGCCATAACTCCTTAAAGAAACACAACAGAAAACACGAAAAACCAATGTAGAATCACAACAAAGATAGACTAAACCCTAATTTGTGTTTATGAAGAACCCCAAAAGAAAAAACCTTAATTTTGTAGCAAAATTCGAATTTTATAGACTAATGCTCTGATAACATGTAATAAGAGGTGAAGAGAATTATATTCACTTGTATTTCAACGAGAAATAAACATATATTTATATACAAACTAGGGAAGCTATTCTAGGAAACTATGAGAGAATAAGAAACTAGTTAGTCCTAATTTATAGCTAATTTATAGTTAATATGAACAACTAATATATATATATATATAGCTAACAGTCTTTAAGTTCAAATCTTGGTATAGTTCTATGATGATTGAGCCCTTCTGATTAGTTTTATTTTTATTTGAATTTTTGGTTTTTATAGGCACTAAGATCGACAGGAGATTTGTTGAAGCCTATATTTATATCAATTGGACACCGTATATCACTTGACACTGCCATCAAAATAGTTAAAATGACTAGCAAGTATCGTGTGCCAGAGCCTATCCGCCAGGTGAAATACTACTCGTAAAATCTTTGAATGTCTGCTTTGGTAACTATTTTGGTTCTTCTGTGTGAGGACAGATTCTTTACACTGGTTCCAATTGGAAGGTATTTATAGTTTGATGAGAGCACTGACGAATTTTGGTCATTAACTCATCAGCTAATTTTCAATCATGTTGATCTCAAAATTTCTACTTTAAACTTTGGTGTTACTAGAAAATTTGATTAACTTCCAGTTTTGTTTTTAAATGAAAATGTAGGCTGATATAAGATCAAGAGACTATCTTCGGAAACATCAGTTATGAGTCGTTCTTGGATGATGAAATTCCGTGAGCCTGGTAGATTTACTCTCTTCTTTTTGTTTGATTTACTATATCGTGCAATGACTTGAAAGAATAAACCATGAAAACAAATAAATGAATAAAATGAAAGTATCAGGGAATTGATGTAACAATCCTCCCACTCACTCTGTTCCTTTTAAAATTAATGAGATATCCTTGTTTTTTCAATTTTAATTTTCATATTGCTAATAGGAGTTGTAGATGTATTGTAATATCTATTGTTACATAAAATTTATATATATATATATATATATATTTATAGTTTAAAAAAATATATTAAATTCAAGCCGTTTTGGCTAATGAGAAGCAAAGTTTCCTGGATCCCAAACATGTAGAAAATTAGCGCTGAGTAAAACTCTACAGACAACATTGCTTCAAGCAACCTATTTTACAATAAAGCAAAGATAAACCATGTTTTAGACACTCCGTGTATATAATGATGATTTTTTCTTTCTTTCTTCCCTTCTTATTTTAGATGATGAATATACTTGTTCAAACAACTTGTTTGACATGAACATAAAATATGTGTGTTTATGTGCGCGCGCACACAAATATTATATTTATGTATATAGGAGAGACTCTAAATTATTGAAATGATAGCAAAATGTTTAAGCGATATTGTATAAATAAAGAGAAATATAAGGAAAGATACAAACATATTTTGAAGTTTCTAGAATTTGAACCTAATGTGAGTTTAAACAAATTGAATAGCATAAATGTTAACATGCTGATCAATTTGTTGTTCAATATAAACATAGCTACAACATTTGAAAGTCCAGACTTTCCAAACTACTAGTAGTATTAACTGCTTTATGAAGTACTCAAACTTAATTCTCTATAAACATCAACCGGAAAAGAAAAAAAAACTAGTAATAATAATAATACAAGCTCAAAAGTCACAAAAACATCATAGTCACAAACAACATCATCATCATCAAACCATGGGGCTTTTTAAGATGGCCAGCTCCAGCTCCAGCTCCTTGTCCTGCTCCCTCATTAGCTGGCGATTCTGCTCGGATCATAATCCTAAATTTGCAGTCTCCAACGGATGGGTCTTGGTCTGTGATGACAGAAAGATTTGGGAATCTACAGGCACTATCTAGCTGGTTGTATATCTGATAGTAACTGTTAAATGCATAAGAAATGTTTCCCTGAGCATCCAAGTTTCCACAAGAAGCACCATATCCAAGACTGGTACAATCACCATTTTCACAAGCATAGCTCACACTCGGTGCCAATTGTGAATCCTGCAAGTTAGCTGATGAAGACAAAACACACCATTTTCTAGCCAGATAACGCACATTGCTTGCTGCTACTAAGCCGTTCGAATTGGACCCTAACTTGAGCTGGTACTTGGGTGATCCGTCGAAGTAAAATATACCCCAATGGCGTTCAAAGTTACCTGGCTGAATGCTCTTGTGGTCTTCATCGATGAAACTAAACAAGTAGACATCCATGGGTCCAGATCTCATTGGGGTTCCTGTCCCAGCATTGTACCTAGACATGAACCCTTGGTTGAACCGCTGAGCAAGTTGCACAGTCGCACTTTTGTCGCCATCAGTAGGCCAGCCAATCTCGCCGATGATTATGGACAAGTTTCCAAATCCATTTTTCTGCAGAGCCCATACCAGGGTATCGTGGTTTGCATCCAAGACATTCTGGTAGATGTTTCCGTTGTCGTTTATGGCAGCTGAATAGCCATCGAAGAAGGCAAAATCAATAGGGAAATTGGGATCATTGTGAAGGCTGATAAAGGGATAGATGTTTACAGTAAAGGAACCTCCATTGTCGCTTAAGAACTTGACAATTTCTACCATGAGATCTTTTATGTCTGTTCGGAAGTCTCCGTCGGAAGGTTTGTTGCTCGAGCTGCCATATACATCAGCGTTTAGAGGGATAGTGACTTTAACTTGGCTGCTCAAACCAGCTTTTATAAGGGCCGATTGAACGTTTTGAAGAGCAGGAAAAGTTGTTTGAAGGAAGCTTCCATTGTAGGTTGATAAGAATGGTTCATTCCCTACTGCAACATACCTTGTAAAATGATATGTGATTTTGAATAACTACTTGCAAATGAGATGTGTAAAATATGAATTAAGTTCAGATAGATAAAAACATGAAAGTGCAAACTGAACTTTGTAACAGGTCTACCTCATAAGAACGTTCGAGTTTTTAGTTGCACTTTCCAATTTAGAAAAATGGGTCATCTAAATGATCAAAACAGCAGAAGCAGCACAAACTATACATATACATATATTGATATATTTTGAACAGAAATAAATAGAAGGAAATCCTATGAATTTTACCTAATGTCCACACCGTTTGAGACGTGACTGGAGACATTTTTAGCTACCCAATTCTCAGCTGTTTTGACAGTACTAGCCATGCTACCAAGCATGTCGTTTGGAATACCCACCATGACTTGAATCCCAGAATTTCTTAAAGCATTCAATATTGTTGAATCTGCATCAAAGAGCTTAGCCTTTTCGATCTCATTATCCTTCAGTAACTTCACCACTGTTGCAGGAGGCAAACGGTGAGTTGCCTGAGTGCCCCAATTGACTCCGATTCCCACCACCGAGTTCACTAACAAAGACACGATGAGAAACCCACCTAGAAAATCAACTGCTTTTACAAACCCCATGAACCTCCTTTTTCCCAAAAACACAATTTGTTGTTGGGGTGAAAGAAAAGAAAGAGAAAATGGGTTTCTTTCCCTTTTTCTTTTTTCTTGTTCTTTTGTTGAGTTTGAAGCTAATTTTAAAGGCTAAAGCTTAAAAAAATATTACCCAGTTTTCCAAATAGGAAAATGAAACTAACGGATGAAAGGGAAATTGGCTTCTTTTTTAGTTTTGGATATGAAACGAAATGCAGATTTAGCAGAAGAGCTCTAAACTGGTATCAGAAACTGAAGCTCAAAAAAGGACAACCCAGTTTCTGAATTGGAAAATTAAAGTTAAAAGACTCAAATATGATTAAAGAAATTGTACGAGGTGAAGTACCGGCCAACAGGCAGATTCAAAAGAAGAGATTGAACTTGATTTCAGAAAATGAGGCTGCAACAAAGAGATTTGATCTTTGACCCAGCTTCTAACGTAAAGTGGAAAACTCACTTGGATCAATCAAGATTCAAGAACACTATGAAACTAAGCAAAAAAGGAAAAGGGTACTAGAGTTAGCAAAAGAAATAACAGAGTAGGAAGATATATGAACTTAAAAAGTAAAAGAGTTAACAGCAAAGAAGCATGAAAATTATAGAGGCAGATGAATCCATCAAAGATTAAAGCAACAAACCAGAAATGGAAATTTTTGCTATAAATAAGTAGAGATGGGATTCCAAGTTATGTTACATGGTGAGAAGATTTACCATGAAAGTGAAAACGAAAAAGAAAGGTTCAAGAGTTGAGAAGAAGTTGGAAGAGTTTGATTGAGTATGATGAAAAAGGTCAAGGAAGGGAGAGATCGACATGCAGGAAGGTGTCGAGTTTTGAATGATCATAATCTAAGCTTAGTCATATCTCATAATATGACATATAAGTTAGTATAATTGTTTCTTTAAATTGATTTTAATTTGAGTATCCAATGGTTGGATTGGTTGGCAAGTTTTAAAAAAAAGCTATACTGTATAGAATACAACAGTAAAGTACACATATTCCTTAAACAACATTTTAAAGGAAAAGAAAGAAGGAAAAAAACAAGAAATAAAAGGAAAGAATGTTTCTTTGCTGGAACATTTTGTAGAGTCCCACGCATTGAAGTTTGAGCTATTTGATTACTGTTTTTTTTCAATGTTTAATCAGAAATGGAAGAGTCCAACAAAAAGAATTTTTCATTAGATTTGAAACATATTTTTATTTAAAATAGAATTTTCACTTCTTAATTCTAAAATCAATAAGGGATATTTACATGAAAATACTTTAAGTTATTAAGTATGAAGTACTTTAGTATCTATGTTATTTTGTTATGGTAAAAGTATATTTTGTCAATATTTTGGTGTTGTTTGATATAACTGTTTATTCCACTGTAAAGTCCACCTACATGACATCAAATTTGCTTATAATTTAAGTACTTTCGCTACAAATATCTTTTTAATTGATCACTTTCACTGTAAATATCTATTTAATTAGGTACTTTTGCTGCAAATATTTATTTTATTTAGTACTTTTACACATATATCGAAATAAACTTAACAGAAGAAACAAATAATTGCACCAAAGTATGAATAAAAGTTACTTTTGCATAAAAAAAAAATTTGAGTCTTAAGTGCTGTAAAGATAATAATTTTATTACTTTTGACCCAAATATCCGTGTAAGTAATAATTTGTATAAGCATTGTGAGTGAAATTTTGCAAATAATTGACATATTTAAAACAACATAAATGTGTGATCTCTTATTTAATTGACGTCATTATATATATAAATATATATAAAAAATATTATTATATTGGATTGTGCTACTTGTCCCAAAATTCAGCCCCAACTAACTTGTAGAGAAAAAATTAATTATATATAATGAAAATAATTACCCTAGATATGTGTTTCGGTTGCCCAATCCGTTCGGACAAAATATATCTTTTGTATATTTAAATTATTGTAACTAAAATTATGTGAATATAGGTAGTATTTTTTAACTGCCTCAAATGCATTGCTAACTACTAAATTCAACCAAGTCTATCCTAAAAACATATGGACCAGGAAATTAGTAAGCCAATGGTGGACATCTTCGGCACAATATATATATATATATATAATGTGTGTACATGAATAGATATAATTAATATGACACCATCCAATATCCATTATTGGGTCCAATTCCATCCTCACATAACTAGTTTTGGGTCTATCCAGCTCAGCTCACAAGTCATAATTCATAACTACTACAGCTTGTCCCAATAAAATGCTGCCGACTATAACTTCCTTAAGAATACATTTGACGCAATTAATGATGGTGATACCACTCATTTAACTTAAAACAATGTATTAGTTGGGATCAAGCAATGGAAGAAATGCTTTTGTATTGAATCAGTCAAGCAAAAAGAAGTTGGTGATACAATGGACCCGAGACTAGCTTTATAGTAGCTCAAGTGGGTCTGTTTGTTACAAGAGAGTCATGTGACTCAAACACAATTGGTTACAACAAGATTAACTAAGTGATAGCTAACTAGTATAATCTTGATACGACCCCTCAAGATGGAGGTGTAAAGATTTTTTACACCCATTTTAGAAACTAAATCATGAAAGAAGCTTGGAAATAAAGCTTTGGTGAAGATGTCAGCTATGTTGCTCTTGGAAGGAAAATGAATCATCTTGAGAATGCCCTTTAAGACTTTTTCGCGTACAATGTGGCAGTCAATTTCGACGTGTTTGGTACGCTCGTGGAAGATTGGATTATTTGAGATGTGTATAGCAGCATTGTGGTCACAATAGAGAATGGCTGGCTGTTTGTGTTGAATTCCAAAGTCTTGGAGAAGAGCAAGTATCCAAGTGACTTCACATGTGTCATTAGCCATTGCACGATACTCAGCTTCAGCGGAAGATCTTGAGACGCTGGCTTGCTTTTTGGACTTCCATGACACTAAAGAATTACCAATGAACACACAATAACCAGATATAGATCGTCTTGTATCCTGGCAGCTGGCCCAATCGGCATCAACAAAGAGTTGTACTGGGATAGCTGCTGTATTATGACTTGCTCCTGCAAAGGCTGAAACTTGAGAATTAGAGTGAGAGGGAAAAAATAGACCTTGACCAGGAGTAGCTTTTATATATTGTAAAATTCTATTTGCGGCATGAAAATGAGGTATTCTTGGAACTTGTAAGAATTGACATAGTTTATTAACAACATAGGAGAGGTCAGGTCGTGTGATAGTGAGGTAAATAAGCTACTAATAAGTCTGCGATAAGTAGGATCAGGGAGGATATCACCTTGATCAGAGCTGAGCTTTTAAGTTTGGTTCCAATGGTGTAGAAGCAGGGCTGACACCAAGGTTTCCATAATCTTTAAGTATTTGTAAGGCAAATGGTCGATGTGAGACAGATATTCCTTTTGGGGATCTGTCGATTTCAAGACCAAGGAAGAACCGTAATGGACCGAGGTCTTTTAGTTGAAACTGATTGTTAAACGTGGCCTTAAAACTTTGAATTGCTGAATCATTATTACTTGCAATGATGATATCATCAACATAGAATAGTAAAGCTAGAAATTTGTTATCTTTGTTCCAAATGAATAGAGAGTGATCTGAATGAGATTGAAGAAATCCATGGTTGAGAAGAGTGGAACTTATCTTAGCATACCATTGCCTTGAAGCTTGTTTGAGACCATAGAGGCTGTTGACTGCCTTTTTCTCTATCAACCTTAATAAGAGAGATTAAAGAAATGAACTACAAGAATGCAAGGATTTTTACGTGGTTCAGGTTATAAAAGAATCCTAGTCCACGAGTCTCTAGTATTAAGATGGTTGTAAGCTCCAGTAGTGTATTCTCAGACAGCGTTTAGATTGCTCTGAGTACAATTAGTTTTCTCTATAAGAAACCGGACCCATTACAATGAGACTCCCAACCTTATTTATAGAGGCTGGGGTCATTAATGTTAATCATAAGTAATTAATACACATTCTTCCCATAATTGGGGGATTAATACACTTCAATGCATTGGGCTGCATTGAATAGAGACCACGACCCAAGCGAGATTTGCGGGGCCCATTGCAGAAAGGTAACCACTTTATGGGGAACATGCCCCTGGGACTGTCAGGGCATGCTGCATGTACTTCTGTGTCAGGCGGTGTAGTTGGAGTGTGAGTTTTCGAGTCATACCATCGGTAACATTGTAGGCAGATTACCCAAAAAGGTTGTCAGGTCTTCCTCTGAGGCAGCTAATCTGCATTGGCTGACACTTGGCCTATCCCTAAGATTCCGAGGACTAGGTCCTCGGCCTGGAATATAGTTGAGGGAAAGGAAAGACGTGGACTACCAAGCATCCTCAGGAGGTAACCTTATGAAGACATTCATAGCTCTCGGGACATGTCCTAGGAGAGATGTCGGCGCCTTCTCATTATTCGAGGAGGACGACCTCCAGCTGTGGGAATGACCTCCTGAGGACATATCCTTTGGGTGTTGCCTCATAAAAGAGGTATGCGTCTTACTCGAGAGATCACGTGTTTTTGGGTGAAAATATTGACAACATTTGCCCCCCAAGTCTCTACTTGTCCTCGGACAGTGGAGACATAGAACTGATGAAGGCTTTGAAAGGTCCTCGGGCAGGAAACGTTGGACTTCTGCTGACGTCACTGCGAGATTTCCTACCACGTGCCTTAACCCCATTGCTGGGCCCATCAATCGGTGCAATTAATGAAAGGTCAATTCCATAGCGTGAAACGTCTTTTCCATACCCTAGGCGTCCTTTCGGCTTACGCTTGAGATTTTCCTTTTCCAATGCCAACGATCACGATCCGTATCACTCTAATTTTAGGCCCTTGGATCATCCTCGAGTACCCAGGTCCTAGATTGTAACGACCTACCACCTTAGAGCCGTTACTAAGTGAGTTTAAAGACTAAAAATGTGCAACTAACTCGCTAGACGAGGTTTTTAAGACCAAAAGTGTGACTAAACAAACATTAAGGCTGTAATCTTTGAAAATGCTTAGTTTCATTGAAAACTTCAAGTATCAACATCTGGGATCCCAAAAATAAGGTTTACAAAATATTTACAAATCAAAAATAGATTTACAATCGATTATCCATCAAAAGAACAGGTTAATACAGCCATTTTCCAAAATGCTCCCAACCAAAGCAATCGGGCAGGCCAAACATGTACACACCAACCCCACGCTCTCCATACTCATGGCTGGTTGACTTTATCTTTGCCCTTACCTGCAGCACAGAGCACCCGTGAGCCGAAGCCCAGCAAGAAAACTCAAACAGTATATAACACATGCATATTATATAGTTAACATATCAGATAATCCACATATAATCAAGTAGTCCATCAGGCTAAACAAACACGGCCATGCTGCCCCGGAAGCATTACCAAAGCCTGGGGTCTCGGTCCTCGCCGTAAGGATATTCAATGTGTCCATTTGGGTCCCACCCTGACTATAAGCACTCCCTGTGCTAAATGTTACTTCCGGCCCTGCTGCCGTTCTCGGCCTTCGCCGTTCTCGGCCCTTTGCCGTTCTCGGATCCCTTGTCGTTCCTTCTACTATAAACACATATAGTACAACTTGAAATAACATTCAAACATATAATAATTCAATTAAGTTTACACCTTATCATGCAATGCAATCTAGGGCCGTGCCCTGCAATAACACTATGGGCCCATGCCCTGTCCTACGGGTGCTACAGTTTCTTACCTGTATCCCAAGCCGCACAGTGCACCAAAGACGCGAGCACGATCCTCTAACTTGAGCCTCGCCGAAACCCTAGTCACAACACAAATAAAACACTCTTTAATACTAACCAATCCAAAACCACTTTCCGGGACCAATCCCGCACTCTTGGGACCTCCAAATTCCTAAAACAATGCATCGGAAACATCCCCCGAGCCCCCGGAACAAATGCCCAAAAATGCAAATTTTCCCATCCTGAAAATAGCCTAGCGCCGCGGCGCTACCCGTGAGGGTCGCGGCGCCCAGAAAAGTCAGAAAGCTCCCCCCCTGACTTATTCTCGCGCCGCGGCGCCGAAGAACAGGGCCGCGGCGCCCCTACGCGAAACCAGAATTCTGGGTTTTTCTTCTGCAATTTCCTGAACCAAAACACCTCTAAACCAACCCAAACACACACCTAGACCCCAACACCAATTTGAAACTTCAAATGAACCATCTAACAACCTATAAACACTAGTATCAAGATCAAAAACACAATCACACCCAAAAATCCACACCTTTGATTTCAACTTCAGAAAATTTAAACCCATAGCTCAAAACTTAAACCATGCTTCAATTCCTTAAACCAAAACAGAAACAAACCTTAAAATTGCATAAAATCCTTACCTCAAGTGGAGAATTCAACCTTAAGCTTCTTTGATTCTCCTTCTAAATTCCCACTTCAGCTCCTTCTACTCTTCTTGCCCTAGATTTCCCTCTAGCTTTTCTTCTCTCAATTTTTAACAAAACCCATAATATGACTAAGTGTCTAAACCGAGTACCCCTATATCCCAGCTGAAATTTGTCTAAACCCCCTGCCAAATGACCATTCTACCCCTTCATAGTAATCCTTTCCTAACTAAACCTCAAGGGCACTCTTGTCCTTTCACCTATATTACAATTTTACCAATTTCCATCTAAACTTGTTACCCTCAGCAGTAACTAATGGTTACTCAGGTTACTCAAACACCAATAACCATAACCACTCATTCTCAACTCAACTTATAAGATTCCCAAAGTACCCCTAGGCTCCTCTCGAGCCGGGTACAAAATCCCGTTGTGACTTTTAGACTAATTAGCACACTAGGACCGTCTCGACGCGTGCATCACAATAAAAACACCACACTCACGTGGTACAAATCACATAATACAATTATCACATTTATGCCCTCAACGGGCTAAAATTACCAGTTTACCCCTAACATACAAACGGGGCCCACATGCATCTATATACCACCTAAACATGCATTACTAATCACATAATCATTCAAATTCATATATTATCATGTTAATTCATTTATTGCCCTCCAGGCACGCTAAACAAGGTCTTAAACCTTATTAGCAACTTGGGGTGTTACATAGATAATCCAACGGTTTGGGTGAACTTACTTCGCCTCCAAGCACTGGGTCTATAAAAGGCCGAGAACCAAATTCCCAATGTTACTCTAGCTCATTTCAAGTTTTTTGTGCCTTCAAACTCTTCAAACTATCTCGACCTCTCTTAAACTCTTTTCCGGCAGTGCCTCTTCTCCAGTTCCTTCTGTCATTCTGGACGACTGGCGCAAGGCTTCATACTTCCGGGTGAACGACCAATTGTTCTTCAAAGTTCGCACTCGGTTCAACACAATCCGACGCTTCATTTCGAGTAAGTACCCCCAAACTGTGATTTCTAGTTTTCATGCGTATTTGAGAGTTTAGGATGCATGCTTAGGAGTTGCTTTTTGAGATTTTATGAGGTTGTTTTTGCCTTTTTTGGGATCATAAATGGCCCAAATTTCCCATTTGACCACTCTGCAGTGTTCTGGGGCAATTTTCCAGTAACGTCTCAAATTTCCTAATAAGGCTTAGGGCCTTGATTAGGGGGCCAGGATGGAAAATTATGAAATTATGTGATATTATGTGCAATTATGTAATTACAAGCATGATTATGTAAGTTATATTATTATATGATGATAATTGCATCCATGTGGGCCCACTTCTTATCAGAAGAGCATTTTTTGTAATTTTGGCCATTGAGAGCGTAGTTGTATATTTTTATGTGCATGTATATGATATATGGATGAGACCACATTATTATGTGGATATTTTTGAGCTATTTGGCATGAGACAACCCTAGATGTATGTTAGCGGTTTGGGCATAACAGGATTAATTACTGGGCTCGGGGTGAGCCTAGGGGTAAATTGATGTTTAGTACATTATCGGGAATGAGCGGGTAATGGGATATGATTTATTAATTATTGAGGATATTGGGAATAATGGGAATTAGAGGACGTTAATTGTGATTAACGGGATAGGTGGGAAATGACTGTTTTACCCTTGGTGGCTTTGAAGGTTTTAATTCAGCCTTAGGGGCATTTTGGTCATTTTGACCAATGGATATATTTAAGTTAGGAAGGCTGTGGAAATTAGCTAAGGCAGCGGGAAAATAGAGGTTCTTCTCTCTCTCACTCTCAATCATTTTTTCTTCTGTCTTTCGAGTTGGATTTATGAGGCAAACTAGGGATTTAAGCTTGAGGATTAAAGCTTGAGAGTTTAGGATTGTGTTCAGCAGTTGAAGGGGTTCAATTCATAACTGAGGTAAGGTTTTCAGCTTGGAATTCCAAGGTTTTAATCTATTTTTGAAGATAGCTTATAAGCTTGAGATTTTGATCTTAGGTTTGTGTGTTTGATGATGTTTTGAGTGTTCTAATGCTTGGGTTTTGTTGTTTGAATGGTGGTGAGGTTGTGGTGATGACTAATTATGATATTGGGATTGGTTTGATGAGTTTTGGTTGAGGTTTAGATTGAGAAAAATGTAGGGGAGCTGGGTTCGTGGGGTCAAGTCGCGACCGAGTTCATGCTCGCGACTTGAAGGTGTTCTAGAGCCTCCCCTAGGATCTGTCAAGAAGGCGCGCCGCGACCCACAAGGTCAAGTCGCGGCCTGCCCCTGACACCCAGGCAGGGGACCGCTCTAACTTGGGGGCGCGCTGCGACCCTTGGGGGCAGGTCACGACCCACCTGTCTTCCTTGTGCCAGGTTGGGTTTTAATAGGTTTTAAGCACGGGTTTCCAATTCTCAAGGCTCGGGATCGAATCTACAAACCGTTTTAGTAGGATTCGAGGTCTCGGGAGCTGGGTTTTAAGCCATGAACCTTTTATTACTCATTTTATTGATGAGATTTTATATTTGGTTATGATTAGGTGGCCACTAAGGGACCTAAGGATAGGATCGTTCTCAAGAGTCGTTATTCATTTATTTTATGCTCAAGTCTAAGGTAAGAAAACTGCACCCAGTATGTGATGCATATGATACATATGGATATAGCATGGCATAAATGTTGAATATGGAATTGACCAGAGCTTGATTCTGTGTAATTGTGCATGATTATGATTATGCTTGTGATTATTGGTTAAGCATGCTGAATGCCTTATATCTAGATATTTGACATGTGATATATGTCTGTTGCATTACCTCATTGAGGAAGCACTGACCTATTAGTCAGGGAACGACATTGGTGTTTAGTATTGGTTGTGAAACTGTGACTTATCAATCAAGATCGACATTAGTACTGAGCACTGGTTGTATGGTATTGGCTTATGAGTCAAGAGCGGTATTAGCGTGTTTAACGCAGGTCGAAATGATTAGATCTAATTAATATGAGCATTAAATGCTTGACCGACCTATTAGTCGAAGAAAACTAAAACGCTTGTCAAGTCTAAAGGCTAGTTACTTAGAGCCAGGGATGAAAGGCTCAGGTGACTGAAACGTCACATGGCTTGGGGCGTGGGACTCAGAGAGACTTGTTAGTCATCTACTCTAGAGAGAGACTTATTAGTCATCTACCCAGAGACAGACTTATTAGTCATCTATACAGAGATAGACTTATTAGTCATCTATACAGAGAAAGACTTATTAGCCATCTATACAAAGATAGACTTACTAGTCATCTATACAGAGATAAACTTACTAGTCATCTTTTCAGAGAGTGACTTACTAGTCATCTACCTTAGAGAGACTTATTAGTTGTAACGCCCTAAACTCCAGGGATTATTACGGTGTGCCTTTTAAACAGTGCTAAACTCACTAATCGAGTCATTTGGCCATAATCGTGTAACTAAGTATGATTAGCGGTTTAGGGATTAAATTTTTTGGTTAAGATATAACATTTCACTAAAACCTTTACTGTATACATTGGGATCCCAAAAATATAATTTAAAGGTTAATTATAAGAAAATAATTACAATCAGCCGACCTAAGCGGCAAAATAAGGTTTAGCCCTAATTCCTCTTTCAACCCTCGGCCGTGGCGGTCGAGCAGCCACATATGTACATGTAACGCCCTACTTCCTTAGAGCCGTTACCGAGTGAGTTTAAAAAAAAAAACTTTGTGCAATTAACTCGCTAACCGAGGTTTTTAAAACAGAAGTGTGACTAAGCAAAAGTTAAGGCTGTAATCTTTTGAAAATGCTTTACTTCATTGAAAACTTCAAGTATCTAATATTTGGGATCCCAAAATAAGGTTTGCAAAATGTTTTACAACTTAAAATAAGTTTACAGTTGATTGACTATCAAATTACAGGTTAATACAACCATTTAGAAAATGCCCCCAACCAAAGCAGTCGGGCAGGCCAAACATGTACGCGTCGCTTCACGATCTCCGTACTCATGGCTGGTTGACTCAATCTTTGCCCTTACCTGCAATGCAGAGCACCCGTGAGCCGAAGCCCAGCAAGAAAACTCATACAGTATATAACATATGCGAATTATATAGTTAACATATCATATAATCCACAGATAACTAAATGTTCCATCAGACTAAACAAACACGGCCATGCCGTCCCAGAGGCATTACCAGAGCCTGGGGCCTCGGTCCTCACGGTAAGGATATCACATGTATCCATTGGGGTCCCACCCTGACTACAAGCACTTCATGTGCTAAGTGTTACTTCGGGCCCCACGGCCGTTCTCAGCCTTCGCCGCTCTCGGCCTTAGCCGTTCATTTCATTATAATCGTACATATAGTACCTCTCGAAATAATCATTCAAACATATAATAATTCATTTAAGGTTATACATTAGCACGTAATACAATCTAGGGCCATGCCCTGCAATAACACTATGGGCCCATGCCCTGTTCTCGGGTGCTACAGTTTTCTTACCTGTATTCCGAGCTTTCTGATGCACTAAAGCCGCGAGCACGGTCCTCTAACCCAAGCTTTTCCAAAGACCTAGTCACAACACGTATAAAACATCCTTTAATACTAATCAATTCAAAACCTCTTCCCGGGACCAATTCCACACTCTCGGGACTCCCAATTCCTAAAACAATTCATTGGAAACATCCCCCGAACCCCCGGAGCAAAAGCTCAAAATTGCAAAATTTCATGCCCTGAAAATGGCCTAGCGCCGCGGCGCTGCCCAAGAGGGCCGCGGCGCCCAGCAAGTCAGAGAGCCTCCCCTGACTGGAAACAGCCTCGCGCCGCGGCGCTCCTTCGCGAACCCATATTTCTGGATTTTTCTCTTGCATTTTTCCCGAGCTAAACCCCCTCAAAATCATCCCAAACAATTACCTAAACCCCAAGATCAATTTAAAGCCTCAAATGAACCATCTAACAACCCATAAACACTAGTATCAAGATCAAAACACAATCACACCCAAAATCCACTCATTGATTTCTAATTTCAGCAACTCAAACAAAACTTAAAAACTTAACTCATGCATTTAAATTTCTCAAATCAAAACAGAAACAAGACTTAAATTTTCATAGAAACCTTACCTCAAGTGGAGAATTCACCCCTAAGCTCCCTTGATTCTCCTCCTAAACTCCCACTTCAGCCCCTTCTACTCTTCTTCTTCTTCTTGCCCTAGCTTTTCTTCTTCTAGTTTTTCTTCTCTTCAATTTTTATCAAAACCATAATATGACCCAATGCCTAAACCGTATACCCCAATATCACAACTGAAATTTGTCTAAACCCCTTGCCAAATGACCATTTTACCCCTTCTAATAATCCTTCCAAACTAAACCTTCAAGGGTACTCAAGTCCTTTCACTCCTATTCAATTCTACCATTTTCCATCTAAAACTTGTTACTCAAAGCAGTTACAAACGGTTACACATGTTACTCAATCGCCAATAACTATAACCATTAGTTCTCAATTCAACTTACGAAATTCCTAAAGTACCCCTAGGCTCCTCCCGAGCGGGGTACAAAATCCCGTTGTGACTTTTAGACTTACTAGCTCACTAGGACCGTCTCGACGCGTGCATTACAATAAAAACTCCACACTCACGTGGAACAAATCACATAATACAATTATCACATTTATGCCCTCAACGGGCTAAAATTACCAATTTACTCCTAACATACAAACGGGGCCCACAAGCATAAATATACAACCTAAACATGCATTACTAATCACATATTCATTCAAATTCACATAAATTAATGCAATATAACAATTATTGCCCTCCAGGCACACTAATCAAGGCTCCAAGCCTTATTAGCAAATTTAGGTCGTTACAACTATCCCCTTCTCATAAAAATTTCGTCCTCGAAATTTACCCAAACACATTAGTCAGTAAACTCGCACCTCTGACCATAATTTCCAAGGTCCACCACCTTTACTTTATTTCTCGACGACACTCTTACAAGAGTAACAATCTTATCCCACGAGATCTTGTCTAATAGCCATACTTTTGTTAGCTCTTTACTTGCACCGTAACCCTGCTGAAGCTTCAGGGTTTGCTTAGATTACCATAATCACCTCAATGTCTTATTCCTGATTCCATAGATTCCCAATAGTGATCAACCTACTAGGGTGAGATCAATTTATAGGCCCCTGGCCTAACCCTCGGTACAATTCCAGACTTATATTGAATCAGGAGTCAGAACTCCTCTTTCTTTCTCTGAACAAAATACTAATCCTCGTCTGTTATTACTTAGAGATATACAAATCTCTCAACCTGGAACTTTATTTTCCCAAAATTTAACAGTTTACAAGTTCCTTTATTCTTCCAGATAGGCAGACACTCTTGCCTTAAGAATTCCAACAACCTCTTCGGCTTTCTCTCTGAACCAATGCCAAACTGTAGTATCCACTATCTTTCACCTCTTACCATGTCCCATGTCGTGTTACCTTAATAAGACGCCAATATTGTCACCATGACTAACTCATCAAGGATTGCACGTCTCTAAATATCTCAAGTACTCGCATACTCAACGCTTAACTCCTTAAGATATCTGATAAGCTTTCAGACTGCTATTCCACTTGCAATCAACTGATAATTCCAGATTCCCACTCTGTTCTCTTTATTCTCTAGTTCCTTTCTAAAATTTAGAAAACTATAAGGTCTCAGTTCAGTACCATCGACGTTCTACCCTGATACCAGTTCACCTGAACCCACTACATTAACTCAATCGCTGAGTTAAAACTTTTCATGTCCAAGCACCTTACTAAAGTCTAATGTGGTATATTCCTACGATAGACCACCACATCACTTAACCCCTCAGTGTCCAAAGAAAACACTAAATTCTGTCACCCGCTCAACCCCCCCAGTACAACGTACCCTAGGAGGTGGAATGATATCCATTCAGAATTCTCATTCATATGCCAAATTCTAATTGGATCCTTCATTCGATCCTGGTATCCTAACTTGTACCACCTTGACAGGGTTCTTCCCTGTTTCAACCCAAGCCAACATTTTGGATTCCAAAGATCAGTGATACTCACCAGTTTATCATTACATACTAACGCTATGCCAATCTCAGTCATTGCCTTGTCCACTCCATTACAATTTATGGCATCATCCCTTGACTGCCACATGCCTCCCAGTTAGGAGTTCCGCCTCCAATTAAATTCCCCCCTCGTACAATCGAGGATTTCAAACACCAATCACCCATCTGTTACTTTTCACTAAATCTGGGTCTCAACGTTATCTTTCTTCCTAATACCCAACACTCAAGTACCTTATGCCATGCATAACTGTCAACTTAACGTTCCAAGTATATCAACCTTGTTCCATTCTTTCACCTCTCGCAAGGTTCGATCCATCCTCGCATCAATTTGAGCCTGGGCGTGCCCAACCTGTGATGCACCCCCACAGTTCCATATCCTCATCATGGATTAGTTCCTTTTGGCTATCCCTCTATACTTAACCATAACACACCCATATATCTGCATCACCAGATACCAATCAACTCCTACCTTATCTTCTGAACTCCGATTTAACACCATTCACTCTGTCTTACTTCAAGTTTTACTGTTCCTCCCGTCTTTGATGTAGTTGTCTGTGGAGATACTTATGTGATAGATGACGCGCTTACCAGTCCTGTTATGCTTTCTATCCTTCAGACATTCTTCATTAGCTTCTTTGTGGCTTCAGATCAAATCTTCTTATACCTATCCTTTCTTCTTATAGTTCTACTCTGAGTACTCCTAATGAAACCCAAATTGACACTTCGTAGAACCTTACCTGCGACCCTGCCTTCTGGGTACTTCAGCATAATAATCATTTGCTCTCCATTTCCGTCTAGGAGTAATCCACATATACTGCTAGTGAACTTGAAGGGGACTTTCCTATACCATTCTTGTATTCTCCACATTAAGAACTTACCTGTGCTGCTGTAGCTTGAACCAATCTAGAATCTTTGTTACCAACTCCTCACACATTACTCAGTACAAAATAAAAAAAAATTCCTGAAATGTCTCTTTCCTTGATTTCCAGCTGTAATAACCAGGTTATAGATCAACTCTTGGAGACATTGTCCCATCTTGTACCCAACATCAAACTTTATATTCTTAACCGACGATGTTAACAATCCCCGCAGTATAATGCTCTGGCTACTCCAAGGTCAAATTTCTTCGATTGCTTCAGTAATTCTTTCTGTCAACCAATACCATCTTTCTCAACATTCCTGATACCAATCCTATCTGTAGTCTGACCTTGAAGTACCCCCAATCTTTCCTTATATACCCATAAAATATTCCCACTGGTCAACTCAGTTTCCATTCAGTCTCATTAACATACTCCAGGTGGTATCCTCTACCATCCATGGTTATCTTTTAACTGATTAACTCTCTCACTATGACTCATGCTGAGGCTCCCTTAAAACAAACTCTGTTGTTATCACTATGAACTTCTTGATTACTTGTATCCCAATTCATCTGCCAGAAGTTTCTAATTCCTCCTCAATAAATACTACTATCGTCAGCCTCTCGCATAGCACCCTTGAGGCAAACTCTCTATGTCTAACTCCCTCTCGGAACATTCTCAACACCAAGTTCTTCCAGTTCGTTACATGACCAAAGCATAATCCATTCAGTTAAATACTCATCTTTGAGGAATCAGCCTCGAACTTTGAATGTAACGAGGCATTCTAGTTTTCCGTTCCCTCACCATGGGAAATCCATCCTAACATATCGAATCATTTCATATAGAAGCCGTGCCCTCACCCAACATCCTCTCAGGTGGCACCCTCTCCCTCACGAGCATACCAAATAACCTCCCTGGTTCCTGTTACCATCTAGATAACTACCTTTTCAATCAGGCTTCTTTCCAATCACAAATTAGGTGCCCTAGCATTGTCTGGGGTCCTTCTACCTCAAAAATTGAGAATCTGTCCTTGCTAAATTCTATCAATAGAAGTACTATCTTTCACAACCCTTGTCCTGCAGCATTCATGCTCTTTACATCATTCCTCATTCTTCGAACAACATGGCCCTCTCCGCTGTCCCCATACAGATGATGAGTACATACATCGGAGCGGCCCAAAAACTTTGGACTATTCCAGAGTTTAAATCCTTAAATGGGTCATCATCATTTCCAACTGCATCCATCCGTATCAATTTCCCGAAATTAATTACCCAATTCACAAAGCCCATAGATTTACCCTGTTGCTACTTTATCATTCTAAACCAAGCTTATAAGGCCCCCATTCTCCACAGTTCAGATCATGTCTTTATAACCTCTTCTATCAATTCATCATCTGAGTTCTTGCCAGCCCATCATGCCAATGCCTCGACCCGAGTGCCATTTCCAGGCATTCCTCAAGCACAATACCTAACACAACCCATTAGTCATAGTCTCTCATCCTCTTATAACTAAGGGTGGAATTAACTTTTCCCATCCACTGATAAACTCTTTGTCAACCCGAACTTTCCTCAAAACCAGAGGATAACACCCTTTAAGCCTTTCATATAATACCCTTATCTGTCCCTACCCTCACAATAAACCGACACTGGTAACCTTACTGTTAAAGCACACAAAGCAGCTATTTTCCCAAAGAAGTCCGCTGCTCTTCTGTTCCATCTTAACTATTAAACTCCACAGCTTACTCACACACTAGTGACCGATTGCTGCTGCTTTTCAGGGATAAATGGAGATCTCTAACTCCAACTATTATCTAGAATCCCCCCTTCAACACAATGTCAAGTCCACTTAACCATGCCAGGAACAAACAATTTGAGTTCACCTGCCACTACTGACCAAACTCCTCAGCCCTGTGGTTCATACTCTGAACCAATCCACAACTAGATCCAAATAACCACAGTTATCATGTACACATAAAGCATATTAGGCCAAATTCACAATGTCATACATTTAGCTACCAAATTTTTATCGCAACTAAGTATTTTCACATTTCATCATGCTTCTTACAAGTCACTAAACATATATCACATATGGATTCAATTTAGACAACTAACCACATAAATTCAATATGCAAATCATTATCCCAATATTCATCCACATGCATAATAATGTTATTCAACACACTTTAATCTCAACATGCAATAGTCAAGGGCCCAGCCCCAACAGTATCTCATGCATATGTCAACTCATTCCTCATGCTCAATATAAATAAGCAGGCAAACAGGGCATTCAAACATATGTTCAAGCATGTCAATCATACATACCAACCAACCCTGAGTCGAGCTTGTCACTGATAGCGAGCGTACATGTTCGGTCGATCTCCAGAACCAATAAACCTTGGCTCGCTCTGATACCAAGTTGTAACGCCCTACTTCCTTAGAGCCGTTACCGAGTGAGTTTAAAAAAAAAAAACTTTGTGCAATTAACTCGCTAACCGAGGTTTTTAAAACAGAAGTGTGACTAAGCAAAAGTTAAGGCTGTAATCTTTTGAAAATGCTTTACTTCATTGAAAACTTCAAGTATCTAATATTTGGGATCCCAAAATAAGGTTTGTAAAATGTTTTACAACTTAAAATAAGTTTACAGTTGATTGACTATCAAATTACAGGTTAATACAGCCATTTAGAAAATGCCCCCAACCAAAGCAGTCGGGCAGGCCAAACATGTACGCGTCGCTTCACGCTCTCCGTACTCATGGCTGGTTGACTCAATCTTTGCCCTTACCTGCAATGCAGAGCACCCATGAGCCGAAGCCCAGCAAGAAAACTCATACAGTATATAACATATGCGAATTATATAGTTAACATATCATATAATCCACAGATAACCAAATGTTCCATCAGACTAAACAAACACGGCCATGCCGTCCCAGAGGGATTACCAGAGCCTGGGGCCTCGGTCCTCACCGTAAGGATATCACATGTATCCATTGGGGTTCCACCCTGACTACAAGCACTTCACGTGCTAAGTGTTACTTCTGGCCCCACGGCCGTTCTCAGCCTTCGCCGCTCTCGGCCTTAGCCGTTCATTTCATTATAATCGCACATATAGTACCTCTCGAAATAATCATTCAAACATATAATAATTCATTTAAGGTTATACATTAGCACGTAATACAATCTAGGGCCATGCCCTGCAATAACACTATGGGCCCATGCCCTGTTCTCGGGTGCTACAGTTTTCTTACCTGTATTCCGAGCTTTCTGATGCACTAAAGCCGGAGCACGGTCCTCTAACCCGAGCTTTTCCAAAGACCTAGTCACAACACGTATAAAACATCCTTTAATACTAATTAATTCAAAACCACTTCCCAGGACCAATTCCACACTCTCGGGACTCCCAATTCCTAAAACAATTCATTGGAAACATCCCCCGAACCCCCGGAGCAAAAGCTCAAAATTGCAAAATTTCATGCCCTGAAAATGGCCTAGCGCCGCGGTGCTGCCCAAGAGGGCCGCGGCGCCCAGCAAGTCAGAGAGCCTCCCCTGACTGGAAACAGCCTCGCGCCGCGGCGCCCAAGAACAGGGCCGCGACGCTCCTTCGCGAACCCAGATTTATGGGTTTTTCTCTTGCATTTTTCCCGAGCTAAACCCCCTCAAAATAATCCCAAACAATTACCTAAACCCCAAGATCAATTTAAAGCCTCAAATGAACCATCTAACAACCCATAAACACTAGTATCAAGATCAAAACACAATCACACCCAAAATCCACTCATTGATTTCTAATTTCAGCAACTCAAACAAAACTTAAAAACTTAACTCATGCATTTAAATTTCTCAAATCAAAACAGAAACAAGACTTAAATTTTCATAGAAACCTTACCTCAAGTGGAGAATTCACCCCTAAGCTCCCTTGATTCTCCTCCTAAACTCCCACTTCAGCCCCTTATACTCTTCTTCTTCTTCTTGCCCTAGCTTTTCTTCTTCTAGTTTTTCTTCTCTTCAATTTTTATCAAAACCATAATATGACCCAATGCCTAAACCGTATACCCCAATATCACAGCTGAAATTTGTCTAAACCCCTTGCCAAATGACCATTTTACCCCTTCTAATAATCCTTCCTAACTAAACCTTCAAGGGTACTCAAGTCCTTTCACTCCTATTCAATTCTACCATTTTCCATCTAAAACTTGTTACTCAAAGCAGTTACACAGGTTACTCAATCACCAATAACTATAACCATTAGTTCTCAGTTCAACTTACGAAATTCCTAAAGTACCCCTAGGCTCCTCCCGAGCGGGGTACAAAATCCCGTTGTGACTTTTAGACTTACTAGCTCACTAGGACCGTCTCGACGCGTGCATTACAATAAAAACTCCACACTCACGTGGAACGAATCACATAATAAAATTATCACATTTATGCCCTCAACGGGCTAAAATTACCAGTTTACCCCTAACATACAAACGGGGCCCACAAGCATAAATATACAACCTAAACATGCATTACTAATCACATATTCATTCAAATTCACATAAATTAATGCAATATAACAATTATTGCCCTCCAGGCACACTAATCAAGGCTCCAAGCCTTATTAGCAAATTTAGGTCGTTACAGTACACATCGTCACCTAAGCTCTCCAACTCAAGGATAGTCCAGCTTTCTTTTGCCTTTACCTGCACCACATAGCACCCGTGAGCCAAAGCCAAGCAAGAAAACTCAATATGCTCATGAACAGTAATAACATGTCATCAAATCATAATGTGCATGCCAAGCAATAATAACCTTAATCATGCATGCAAACAAGTTCAGATAAAGACGGGGGATTCATGATGAGGAATCCTGCCCTCCTAAATGGATGACTATCAAGTCAATCCTAATCAGATGAGTGATTAAACACTTTGAGGTTCCGTTAACAATAATGAGTGACTGACGAGGAAGTCACCACGGGGCTCAGCACCCACAGCCATGTGATGACGCAGCCACTTGGGCCTTCTGGCCCTAGCTCTAATTAGATGAGTGACTGATGGGTAGTCACTAACTTATACAGATGAGTGACAGATGGGTAGTCACTAACTTAAACAGATGAGTGACTGATGAGCAGTCACTACGGGCTCAACACCCATAGCCATGTGACAAAGTAGTCACCTGGGCCTTCTGGCCCTGGCTCTAAGTGACTAGCCATAGGCTAGACAAGCACTTTTAGTTTTCATCGAACTTGAGGTCGGTCTGGCATTAATGCTCAAGTTGAGTCATTCAATGCAGATGTCGATTAGATCTAATCTTTGTCGGCTTGCGTTAAACACGCCAAGTCTGTTCTTGACTTATTAGTCAATACCACGTGACCAGTGCTCAGTACTACTGCCGAACTTGACTAGTGAGTCACAACTTCATAGTTAATACTGACACCATTACCAATTCTGACTAATTAGTTAGTGCCATGCACAAGTAAGCAATGCAACCATGCATATATCATATATCAAATATCCAAATGTAGGGCACTCAGCATGCTTACTTAACAATTGCTAGTATAATTATGATCATGCACAAAGACAGAGACTCAAGCTCTGATCAATCTCATATCAACATTCATGGCATGCCTTAATCACATGTTTCTCGTGCATCACATGCATCACATACTTGGTGCAGTTTTCTTACCTCTGGTTCGAGCGAGAAATAATAATTGAACGACCCTTGAGAACGATCGATCATTTAATCCCTTAGCAGTTACCTAGTCATAACCAATTATAACTTCCATTAATGAAAGTCAACAATAATGTCTTGACCTAAACTTCACTCCCGGGACCCTGAATTGTACCCAAACAGTGAGTAGATTCGATCCTAAGCCTTAGGAATTGAAACCCCGAGCCAAAAATCCTCAAAAGTTCCCAAAACATGCATCAGAGAAAACAGGGTAGCGCTACAGCGCTGCCCCCTTAGCGCCCCAGTGCTACAAGGAGAATGAAAAACCCCTGGCTAGCGCTGTAGCGCTCCCTTTGGGTGCTGTAGCGCTAGGACAAGGCAGATCACCCTGGTTTTTCCCCTCCTTCGAATCATCCATTTCCAACCTGAAACTCAAGCTCTCAAACACCATTTTAAGTCCCAAATGAACCCAAATACCATATACACATGACCTAGACATCATAACTTAAGCAACCTTAGCCAAAAACTCCCGTTGAAACTCAACTTTCAAACCAAAACCCAACTGAAACTCAAATAGAAAAACAGAGCAAGGACTAAGGTTTTAATGGCCAGAAACTCACCTCAATCTCAGCTTAGAACCCTCTTCAATGGTGAAACACAACCCTAGATTGTCAAAGCTTGCTTCCCTAGCTTGGTTCCTCAAAAGAAGCTTCAAAATCCAAAGAGAAATGGAGAGGAAATGATGATCGGTTGAAGAAGGAGGAGGTGCTCTGTTTTGGTTAACTTCCACAACCATCTAATGACTAATATATATCCTTTAGGGTGAAAAGACTAAATACCCTTAGGTCATTTCAAATCCCCTTAAGGCCACCAAGGGCAAAATCGTCCTTTCTCGCCTATCTCATTAATCATAATTAACACCCTCAAATTTCCATTATTCTCAATATTCTCAAATGCTAATAAATCATATCTCATTACCCTTTAATTCTCGGTAATATTCTAATCCTCAAATCACCCCGAGACTCACCCCGAGCCCCGAAACTAACCCCGTTATGACTAGACTAATAACTTGCATTCAAAGATCATCTCATGTCGAATGGCTTGAACAAATCCACATATAATGTGGTATTCTTCATAATTCTCCAACATGCATGAAAATACACAATTACGCCCTCAATGGGCCAAATTACCAAAATGCCCTTATAATTAAAAATGGACCCATATGCATGCATTTATCATCATATTATAATATAATTCACATAAACATGCATATAATCATTTAATAACATAATATATCAATTATGGCCCTCCTGGCCTCCTAATCAAGGTCCTAAACCTTATTAGGGATTTTGGGGCATTACAACTATCCCCTCACAGAAATTTCATCCTCGAAATTTATCTGAACTGCTCGGAATAAGAATTCCGCACAACTCATTCCAGCTTCCCAGGTCGCTCCCTCGACTTCACTGTTTCTGCAACATACCTTAACCTAAGGTTTAATTTTGTTCCTTAGAACCTTATTCTTTTTGTTAAAATCTGAACTGGCTATTCCTTATAGGATAACTTAGCCAAAATTCCGAGATTCTCATAACTCAACACATGAGTCTCTTCTAACCCATGTCTTCAACATGGAAATATAAAATGCACTGTATACAGCTGACAGTGCCAAAGATAAGGCCAATCCAAAGTCAACTTGACCAGTCCTATCTAAAACTCAAACGGTCATAACAATCTAGGGCTCAACTTGCCCTTATCTCCTCACCCCTTTCTTTGGTGATACTTGAAAGAAGATATAATCTTCTACTTGGAACACCATGTTCCTGCTTTTCAAATCAATAAAACTTTTCCATTTACTCTGAGAAGTGAGCATCCAAGCTCTAACCTCTAATAATCTCAATGGTCCCCTGAACTATTTCAGGATCCAAAATAACACCTCACCCATCTCATTCCAATGAACGGGTGATAAACATCCTCTATCATACCTCATCTCATAAGGTACCTTTTAAATAACTAAATAACTCTCTCTCTGGTTTACCATCAGTCTGAGGATAATGAACTGTACTGAATTCCAACTATATACTCTTTGCCTTCTGTAATTTTCCTCCAGACTTGGAAGTAAAAATTGAGTCCTCATCTGATAAGATAGACCTCGGATTCTCAAGAAGGCCTACTATCTCTCTCACATAGAGATCTGCATACTGATCACCTGTATTATTCGTTCTTACTGACAGAAGTGAACTCACTTTAAATACTGGTCCATAATGACCCAATTCAATTCACGCTGACCCATTGTCCTGGGCAACCCCACTGCGAAACCCATCGCGATGTTTCCTTATTTCCACTATAGAATACTCAAAGGCTACAATGGCCTTACTGATTTCTGATGCTCTGATTTGACTTGCGAACAGGTTAAGAACTTTGTCAAGTATTCTGATATGTCCCTCTCCATCCCAGGCCATCAATATAAAATTTCAAACTCTGGTACACTGTCATGATGCTTGAATGAAGAGAATAAGAGAGTAGCACGAGATTCATCCAGAATCTCCCAATTAATCCCAGTGTCCATCAAATTCCAAATCCGATCCTTATACCACAATAAGTTCATACCTGACACTGCAGAACCCTTAGCTAATCTAGCTAAGACATTCTCCTCAATTTTCCTATATGTGGTTCACTTAATTATTTTCCTTTTGATCCTCTCTAAAATAGTAATCTCAAGCATAAAATTGACCACCTAGCCCACCAAAAACTCTACTCCAGTTCTGGTCAGATCCTTTAACCAACACGATGCATAGGCAATCACTTCTCCCTGTCACTGAGGTGTCATAACAACCTACAAAATGATTCTGATCTGTAAAAAGACTTAGAACTCTTTCCCAAAGCACATATATAATATCCTGCCCGTCCAAGGAAACTTCTGCTCCTATGGCGTTCCTTGACCTAGGAAAATCTCCAACTGAGGGTATATCACAACACTGTCGCTCAAGATGATCACAAATCCAATTAAGATAATCCTTGAATACTCTGATCATCTAATTCATCAAGACAACTCAACATTAATCAAACTCTCAAATCATAACTCAACACTCCCAGTGCCCTTATCTGATATAATAGTATTCTGTTTATCCTTCTCCCTGATTTTCAACTGGCACTAACCAGATCAAAGATCCACCTTGGAGAATACCACCTTATCCAATAACTGAATCTTAAGCTCTTACGACTTTGCTGAAGCCGTTCAATACAGTGCCCTAGACCTGATTCCATTCCTGGCACCAATCCAATCACCATTCTATCTCTTTATATGAAAGTAATCCTGACAAATCCCCTGGAAATACATCCAGAACTTCACAAACTAATCCAGCCTGTCTTGATCCCACTGGCACAACCTAAGTGGTATCCACCACACTAGCTAAGAGTTCTATGCATCCTCCTACAATATATCTCTAGCTCTCAATACATATTTCATTAGCATACAAGATCCATGCACAGTGCCAAATACCACAAGGGTCTCCCACTCTCAAACCCAAGAGTTACTATTCTTTTCTTGCAATCTAGCATTGCCCCACACTTGGTTAACCAATCCAAATCCAGGATTATCTCAAAATCAGTGATAATCAACCTTATCAAACCAACTGATGAGTCATTTCTCCACAATAATCTAACTCATCTCTTAAAATTTACCCATAGAGTATCACATTCTCTTTATAACATAACCATGCAATCTGCATAAAATCTCTATGCTTCTCTAGATGCAACAAGCAAAGAACAACATGGCACCAAAACCAGTCAGCATAATACAAAAATCAGAGCTAGAAAGCTGACCTGCCATCCCTGAGGAACTAATCTCAGTCTCAGTCTCGAACTCTGACTGCATCGGAACGAACACTCGAGTTGGATTCGAGCTGACCACCCCCTTTTGTTCATCCTTCATTCATCTTGGGAAATCCTTCTTGAAATGCCCAACCATTTTACATAAGAAACAGGCCCTTGCTCGACATTCTCCCAAATGACGCCTCTTGCACCGAGCACATATTGGATAAGTCTTCTAGTTTTCCATCTTGCTTGCTCCAACAAATGGAGGCATCACTGCTTGAGCTCCGTGCTCTCCAGTACTCTCCTTCTCAATCTGATTTTCGGTGCTCTCAACAACAAGAGCCTTCCCTACCACCTGAGCGTAGGTAGAGATCTCATGCACTGGGGAAACTCTAATGCCTTGAGCTATCCTGGAATTCAATCCTTCGATAAACCTTTCTTTCCGAGCTACATCTGTGGGTACCATTTCAAAAGCGAACATGGCCAACCCACCAAATTTATGAACATACTCTGTTACTGTTGCATTGCCCTGAACGAGATTCAGAAACTCATTCATCTTAGCAGTCTTGGCTGCATCACAGTAATACCTTTCATTAAACAGCTGCCTAAATTCTTTCTAGTCCATCACAGCTGTTTCTCGCGTCTGGGATAACTTCCCACCACGTCTGGGCATCATCCCGCAATACATATGTAGCACAGATCACCCTATCGTGTCCTACCAGCCCCATACTATCAAGAATGGAATTGATCATGCCCATCCATTGCTCAGCTCTGATCTAGGCCTCCCTCAAAGACTGGAGGGTAAAACTCCTGGAATCTTCCACAAAGAAATTCCCATCTGCTCTCAACTCTAGGCTGAGCCAAAACTGGTGCCACTCCTGGCATAGCAAAGGAAGAGGTGCTCCCTGACAGATTCTGATGTTGCTTCAAACACCTAATCTCTTCCTCCTGCCTCTGCAATCTTAATTGCGCATTTGTTGGAAATTCTGAGGGGCAGATGAAGAACTCAACCCCTGGCTGAAACTCCCAGCCTCAGCATAACCACCATCAGGTCTCATTATCTGCCTTGGATACATACTTGCTGGTTGAATCTACAGTCAATAACTTGACCTATTAAACATGATGAAAATATCAAGAGCTTTCCCCACGAGAATGATCTTACCACACTACATTCACAAACCACTGCAGTGCTAAAAAAACATGCCCATGGCATTCATACATCAATCATAACCCCTGCTTCTCCAACATACCTACCATGCCCTAACTACAACATGCAAATATCACAATTATATATATTCATGGAGAAGGTAATCATAGAGTCAAGAGACTGGCTCTAACAAAATCTCATGCTCCCTAATACAATGTGCAAGTAAAGCATTTACATTCTATTTAAGCAGTTAAACACATAACTACAAAAATAGTTACCATTCCTTGAGTGAAGCTATCTTTGATGACGAGTGTACATGCCCAGCTTGTCTTTAGGAACCCTTAACCTTGGCTCGCTTTGATACCAAGTTGTAACGCCCTAAACTCCAGGGACTGTTATGGTGTGCCTTTTAAACACTACTAAACTCGCTAATCGAGTCATTTGGCCATAATCGTGTAACTAAGTATGATTAGCGGTTTGGGGATTAAAAATTTTGGTTAAGAGATAACATTTCACTAAAACGTTTACTGTATACATTGGGATCCCAAAAATATAATTTAAAGGTTAATTATAAGAAAATATTTACAATCAGCCGACCTAAGCGGCAAAATAGGGTTTAACCCTAGTTCCTCTTTCAACCCTCGACCATGGCGGTCGAGCAGCCACATATGTACACATCGTCACCTAAGCTCTCCAACTCAAGGATGGTCCAGCTTTCTTTTGCCTTTACCTGCACCACATAGCACCCGTGAGCCGAAGCCCAGCAAGAAAACTCAATATGCTCAAGAACAGTAATGACATGTCATCAAATCATAATGTGCATGCCAAGCAATAGTAGCCTTAATCATCTATGCAAGCAAGTTCAGATAAAGATGGGGGATTCATGATGAGGAATCCTGCCCTCTTGAATGGATGACTATCAAGTCAATCCTAATCAGATGAGTGATTAAACACTTTGAGGTTCCGTTAACCATAATGAGTGACTGACGAGCAAGTCACCACGGGGCTCAGCACCCACAACCATGTGACGACGCAATCACTTGGGCCTTTTGGCACTGACTCTAATTAGATGAGTGACTGATGGGTAGCCATTAACTTAAATAGATGAGTGACTGATGAGCAGTCACTACGGGCTCAACACCCATAGCCATGTGACAAAGCAGTCACCTGGGCCTTCTGGCCCTGGCTCTAAGTGACTAGCCATAGGCTAGACAGGCGCTTTTAGATTTCATCGAACTCGAGAGGTCGATCCAGCATTAATGCTCAAGTTGAGTCATTCAATGCAGATGTCGATTAGATCTAATCTTTGTCGGCTTGTGTTAAACACGCCAAGTCTGTTCTTGACTTATTAGTCAATACCACGTGACCAGTGCTCAGTAATACTGCCGAACTTGACTAGTGAGTCACAGCTTCACAGTTAATACTAACACCATTGCCAATTCTGACTAATTAGTCAGTGCCATGCACAAGTAAGCAATGCTACCAGGCATATATCATATGTCAAATATCCAAATGTAGGGCACTCAGCATGCTTACTTAATAGTTGCTAGCATAATTATGATCATGCATAAACACAGAGACTCAAGCTCTGATCAATCTCATATTCAATATTCATGGCATGCCCTAATCACATGTTTCTCGTGCATCACATACTGGGTGCAGTTTTCTTACCTCTGGTTCGAGCGAGAAATAATAATTGAAAGACCCTTGAGAATGATCAATCATTTAATCCCGTAGCAGTTACCTAGGCATAACCAATTATAACTTCCATTAATGAAAATCAACAATAAAAGGGTCTTGACCTAAACCTCACTCCCGGGACCCCGAATTGTACCCAAACAGTGAGTAGATTCGATCTCGAGCCTTAGGAATTGAAACCACGAGCCAAAAACCCTCAAAAGTTCCCAAAACATGCATTAGAGAAAATAGGGCAGCACTATATGTTAGGAGTGTGTCCTAAAAGCATGTAAAGACTTTTGTTTTTTTTCTGTGAATAAATAAATAAATACAATGGTTCATTATTATTGTTATATTTAGATTGTTAAATTATTGTTGGAATAATTTTGTAAATATCAGAAAAATTCCATTATCATTATTGAGGATGTGATCTTGTATTAGTACGAGAGAATTAAGATCACATGAATGAATAAAAATAGTCAACAACAACAAATTAAAGTTATGGAATTCTTTAATTGGAGTTGTAAGTACGGTTTACTGAGTATCATAATGATACAAATAATCTAGATTTGGATTATTGATGTGGAAAGACATCTCGGTAAAGGTGCTTTATATAATATGATTATATATGACATGGACCGATATGAATTAAAGTCTTTATCCAAAAACCATTTAACAATAAAGACTTGTAATTCATATCATAACTGATGATCATTTATAGATCAACCTAAATCCTGAGTGTTCATGAACTCCTGTTCATGTTTATTAAATCTTTTGATTCATTCGTTAAGGTCTCTTCAAAGAATGAGGCTAATGACTTTTGTTTTGGAGATTTAATATCATGGATGGCTGGGAACATGTATCAACAATATGGAATCTAATCTTTCCTAACGGATCGTATATTAGTTTCCTTAAGGGTTAATTCTGGAACTAAATGATTTTGAGCTCAAATCTATAATTAGATTATAGATTAATTATTCACTAGTGAATTAATGGTACTTAAGGAATAAGAAGTAAATTAGAAAGGTAAAATGGTAATTCTTCCATTCTAATTTATGAAATAATTAATTAGAGGGTTGAAATATTGTAAGATGGTTATATCAATGGACGACTTAAGAAAAGATTTCTGTAAAAGTATATCTATAACATAAAGATGCAATTCTGAATTTATAGTGGAGTAATATCAGAATTAATAAATTAACTATTATAATTAAAGAGTTTAATTATTTAGTTTATTTATTGGAGCTTAATGTTATAGGTCCATGGTCCCCGAAATGGCTTAAACAAACACTGGCAAAGGTAAACACAAAAAATGGGCAAAAAAGACTTATGTGATAAGTAAAATATTTTTCTATGTATCAAACATAATTATTGCTTAATTATGTGTAATTAATTAATTAATTATTTGATTTAACAAAAATATAATTAATTTTGAATTAATTTATTTTTGGGATTTTTGGTATTTAAATAATAATAGAAATTGGGAAAAATCACATGCCATCACTGGCATGTGGTACATGTGTAGCACAGTGCACAGTCACTGTGCTACACGCATAAGAGACTGTGATCAGTTTTTTGGTTCCACAATTTTAGTTATTTAAATATTAAATAAATAATGAGATATTTTAATATAATTAAAATATTATTATTTAAACAAAAATCTGATAACTGATCAGTTATTTTAAATTGTTTAAAATAACAAATATTTTAATATATGGGATATATTAAATATAGGATATTAGTTTTACAGAATGTATTTTTTCAGGGATAGAAAAATATCTAGAAATCTTTATTAGAGAAAGAGAACAGTGACACAAACAAAAGTCACTATTCTTCACAAAACCTAGGTCCAAACTTTATCAGATCTCATGTGTTGAGAACATCTGATAAATAGTTTTTTGCCTTTTGTTTGTATAGCGAGCCCACATTCGTTCTTTGTGTGCTGAGAACATTTTGGAAGATCTTGGTGTGAGATCTCAAGGATTTAGCCATACAAAAAGATAGCAGCAAGGAAGGACCTGAGGTAATTTTTCTATTCTTGTCTTTGATTCAGTATATATATGCATGTGAAGAAGTAGATCTAGAAATCTTTTGGGATTAAACTGACAACTTGATTGTTGTTCCGCTGCGTATAATCTCTGATTTGATCAATAAAAACCAACACTATAGCGCTGCCCCCCTAGCACCCCAGCGCTACAAGCAGAATGAAAAACCCCTGGCTAGCATCGTAGCGCTCCCTTTGGGTGCTATAGCGCTAGGACCAGGGAGATCACCCTGGTTTTCCCCCTCCTTCGAATCCTCCATTTCCAACCTAAAACTCAAGATCCCAAACACCATTTTAAGTCCCAAATGAACCCAAATACCATCTACACATGACCTAGGCATCATAACCTAAGCAACCTTAGCCAAAAACTCCTGTTGAAACTCAACTTTCAAACCAAAACCCAACTGAAACTCAAATAGAAAAACAGAGCAAGAACTAAGGTTTTAATGGCTAGAAACTCACCTCAATCTCGGCTTAGAGTCCTCTTCAATGGTGGAACACAACCCTAGATTGTCAAAGCTTGCTTCCCTAGCTTGGTTCCTCAAAAGAAGCTTCAAAATCCAAAGAGAAATGGAGATGAAATGATGATCGATTGAAGAAGGAGGAGGTGCTCTATTTTGGTTAACTCCCACAACCATCTAATGACTAATATATATCCTTTAGGGTGAAAAGACTAAAATACCCTTAGGTCATTTCAAATCCCCTTAAGGCCACCAAGGGTAAAATTGTCCTTTCTCGCCTATCTCGTTAATCATAATTAACACCCTCAAATTTCCATTATTCTCAATATTCTCAAATGCTAATAAATCATATCTCATTACCCTTTAATTCTCAGTAATGTTCTAATCCTCAAATCACCCCGAGACTCACTCCGAGCCTCGAAACTTACCTCGTTATGACTAGACCAATAACTTGCATTCAAAGATCGTCTCATGTTGAATGGCTCGAAAAAATCCACATATAATGTGGTATTATTCATAATTCTCCAACATGCATGAAAATACACAATTACACCCTCAACGCGCCAAATTTCCAAAATGCCCTTATAATTAAAAATGGATCCATATGCATGCATTTATCATCATATTATAATATAATTCACATAAACATGCATATAATCATTTAATAACATAATAAATCAATTATGGCCCTCCTGACCTCCTAATAAAGGTCCTAAACCTTATTAGGGATTTTGGGGCATTACATTAGTCATCTACCTCAGAGAGAGACTTATTAGTCATCTACTCAGAGCGCAAGACTCCACAATCATTGATTTGTATCTGCCTGCATGCATGAATAGAGTTATTACTACTAGGCATGTTTATTATGATTTAGTGACATGTTATTATTTGCTTATAAGCATGTGTTTGAGTTTTCTTGCTGAGCTTCGACTCACAGACCCTATTTCGCCGCTTAGGTCGGCTGGTTGTAACTCTTTTATTGTAGTTAACCTTTAAAATGTATTTTGGGATCCCAATGTATACAGTAAACGTTTTAGTGAAACGTTGTATCTTTGACCAAAAATTTTAACCCTAAACCGTTAATCACATTTAGTTACACGATTATGACCAAATGACTCATTTAGCGAGTTTAGCACTGTTTAAAATGCACAGCGTAATGATCCCTGTGTAGTAGGGCGTTACATTTCCTTAGTCTGCTTCCTTGGCCGGAATCTGGAAAATTTCCAGATTCTGATGATGTTCATCATCTCCCATTGTGTTCATCTTTTCCAGTGGTGCCTCTGGTGTCAAGTACTTGGATCTGAGGACACCCGAGAGCCACTAGTCTATACGTTTTTTTTTTCTTTTTTCTGCTTCCCCGAGTAGTTTTCTTAAGGGCTCTCGTTTTGGCCCATCTTCCTTTGGGTCAAGGCGCTAACTGCTTGGTGTTTTTTTTTTTCCAGATGTTCGAGGAGCTTCATCAGCTCCACCAACAAGGATTCTACGCCTTTGACAACGAAATCCTCCAGATGGCTCGGGAGGTAGAACAACGTTTTGAGAAAGGGAAACGTGTGGCTAGCAGTAGTCAGAATCTTACTGTTCAAGAGAATTGAGGGCCAACGGCGGAGAGGCCTCGCAGATCTGGCCTCTCGCTGGAAGGGGCCAACGCTAACCTGATGCTATCAGATACCACATACCCCGACATTGGATTCACAGTAGAGGACATTCTGAGCAAACTTCGGCATCAGGGGGCCTTAAATAAAAAACTCGCCAACTACGGGGTGGATGACAAAGAGATATTAGTGCGCATGGCTCAGGAGGATGAGAGGGCGCATGAAAGCGTTCACGGGCTCAGGCCTTGGAGTGCCTCACACCTTCAGGGGAGTGTAGCCCTGCCACTGCACCAATACTATGTCGACTTTCTCAAATATGTCTGCATAGCCCCGTTCTAGCTATCTCCGAACGGTTATCGGGTGTTGGCTGGACTTTACGTCCTATACAAAAGCAAGGACTGGCCTACCCCTTCACCCGTCGAAATACTATATATCTACAGTTTTCGGCAATGCTCGTACAAGTATGGGGAAAGGAAGTTATAAAGCCCCATGCGACAATGAGAACCACGCCCAAGCACACAAAGATCAATTCTTTTGGGCGGACGACTTCCAGACGAGGACTAACCCCACCTTACTCCTGGACTTCACCACCGTTGATAAGTATCGAACCTTCGTAGGTTAGCCCGATGGTGCTTAGCTTGTAACTGATTTCTGTACATATTTTCCCAATCAGGTTCGTACCGTCGTACCCTTTTCATGGACTCCTTTGAAGAGAGGATTCAGGGGATGGACTCCCTCAATGACAAAGAGCTAGAGCTCCCCTGCCTCATCACTGATGCCCGTCTTCGACAGTGTGGGCTGCTGTGGGTGGGGCAAAGTGTAAAACCCGTGGTCCGTACCCCGTTTCAAGACTCAAAGAGGTCTCAGATAGAAGCAAAGCTGCACACAGACTTCATGGCGGTAAAGGCACTCCAGCAATACCAGCATCGCCTTCCCGAGGAGCGCGCGGAGAGCGTTCTCGCCATCAAAGCCAACAAAGAGGCGAAAGAAGATGAGGAACTTGAGGCGGAGCTAGAAGCGGGGATCGAATCATCATCCGCACACCAAGGTAAATCTTTGATCTTTCTCCACTATGCTAGGCGCGTAGGGGAGGGAACTAGTCCCAACCATATCTTAGTCTCTCCCTCCCTTCTTGAGTGCGGCCAAGTTTCAGACCGTTGCTGGTCTGCGGAAGAGTATCAAGATTACCAGGAGCTCATCAATGTGTTTCTTCACAACCTGAAGAGAAAAAGGCACCTTCCCGACTTCATACCTCTTGATGAATCGAAGACCATGTATGCATCTTGGTTTTGTCAGTACGAGACCAATTTGACACAAGAGATGGGTCATCTCGTACGTGACTTTGCTAGTACTCTCCTTCATTCCGAGGAACTTGATCGTGGTGGGGATCCCGAGAGTTTTACCTTTCTTTTTATGCATTTATTATCATGCTATGGTTTTCTTTTCATTTATCATGACTAACTAGGGTGTTTCCTTTGGAAAAATAGCATGGGCCTTTCAGATTTGGTGCGCTTGAAGCGTCAAAGGGTGTCGGGCCCTTCCGAGATCAACCTCCTGACGGCTTCGACACCCATGCCACTGCCACTTCCGTCTGTTCTGGAATCCTCAGCCGCTGCTCCAGTGGCCCCTAACTCGAGCGCAGCAGTCACCGGCGAGGTCATAGACCTTGAGGTCTCCTCCCCTCGAGATGAGGGGTTCTATGGGAAAGGCAAGGAAATTCCTCCCAATCTTCCTCAACCCAAGGATCCCCATCTGGTTATCTTTCCATAGTACTACGATGATGATGACTCGAGTCTACATAGGGAGGTCATCGAGTAATACAATGCTCGCATCGACGAAGGCAATGAGAGTGTCCGACTATTGACCGAGTTTCTGCATGAGGACTGGCCGAAAGTACCTGTCTCTGCTCCTCACCGCGAAGAACTTGAACCTCTCCTCATAGGGAGAATAGGAGAGAGGGCCATACCTCTCAGCACATAACTCCTGCAAGGACTAACGACATCCTTTTGTGAGATGACCGCAGGCAGCTTCGTTCGTTGCGGTGGTGACAACGAGGTGGCGCTAGTGGCAACTAGCCGTCACGCTGCCACTAGGGTAAGTCTTGGTTTCTGTTTATGCATGATGAATATCTTTTTTTTTTGGCTGTTTCATCATCCTGAATTTATAGGTTACTGCTTTAAACCAACGACTCAGGGACTTGGTGCTGACGCAGTCTCTTGAGCTGAAGAAGACTCGAGAGGAGTTGGCTCGCATCCAGGTGGAGCTTGCTCAAACCAAAGAGACTGTAGTTCCTCTGGAAGAACATTCATGGCTTCAGAAAGAGGTGGAGGACACCAAGGTCCACGTTTGAGAGGTGGAGGATTAATTGGTCGTGGAGAGGTCAAAATTGTCCGCCTTGGAGGAGACATCTGCCAAGCTATTGGAAGATGCCACGATCCGGACACGGACCGTGGAGGAGGAACTGGCCCGAGTCCACGAGGAGTTTCAGATAAGCCAGATGGAACTTGAAACCCGCGTTGGTGAGCTGGATAAAACCAACGGGAACCTGTCCAAAGACATCGACGTGATGGATGAGGACATGCTCTTTATCGCATGGTAGAACAACAAGGACATGGACCTGTCCTTCATAGAGGATCTTGATATGAGGAACAAAATCGAAGCACCTCTCGAGGCAAACATTGCTCGCGGGGCTCAAGAGAGAGATACCTTGGTGGCGGGCCAGATTCCCAAAGACAACCCAGTGGTTGAGTTGGTGACAGAGGTTCCATCAAGCGAAGGTCCCCAACAACTCCTTGAGTAGAATCAGGCCTGCGTGCCATAATTTTTAGGGGTATAAACATACATTTTAATTCTTGAGCCCCCGAGCACACTTTTACTTGTTTTCCTATTTAACTACGCATTTTTTCTTTCACTTGATTTGGTTCTTTGAATTCAACGTAACCTAAGTTGCCACACGAATAAGCACCCAAATCATTTTAAACACTTGGTTCTATAAATTCAACGTAACATGAATGCTACGAGAACAAGAACTCATACTTGTTTTATAACACTTGGTTCTGTACATTCAACGTAGCACGAATGTCACGTGAACATGAGCTCAAATCATTTTTAAACTCTTGGTTCTATAAATTCAACGTAACATGAATGTCACGAGAACAAGAACTCAAATCATTTTTAAACTCTTGGTTCTATAAATTCAACGTAACACGAATGTCACGAGAACAAGAACTCAAATCATTTTTAAACTCTTGGTTCTATAAATTCAATGTAACATGAATGTCACGAGAACAAGAACTCGAATCGTTTTTAAACTCTTGTTTCTATAAATTCAACGCAACATGAATGTTATGCGAACAAGAACTCAAGCTATTTCAAATACATGGTTTCCACATTTAGTCTCTTGTAGGCCCACAGTCCTAGAAGTAGCTTTGATGCGAAATTTATTGCAGGTCTTTACTCGTCGCCTCATGCCCCTACCACCTGAAGATTCAGGTTTTCAGGGGTTCTGGCATGTGAAAACACCTACCCTTCGAGTATGCACTACTCGAGAGGTTGGGGGTTTCGACACTGCTCTCTGAGTACATATCTACCTTTTGAGCTATCTTCTCGGGAGGTGAAGTTAACGAGACGCCCAAGCGTAGGCCACCTGGGTATTTATTTGTATTGCACTATCCTCCGGGTGTGCGCTATCCTCGAGAGGTAACCTAAATTCTTAAGTCTGTTATACTGGCTTTTCTAAATATGGGATATAATGATATTAGGGGCACTTCGCTTGTCGACTAGCCAAGCTCCCCATATCACAGATTTCCTGAGGCCAAGTATGTGTACTCGGCCTTCCGTTCACATCTCGAGACCAAAAGACTTGGTAAGAGCTCCTTGGGCTCGATGTCCGCGGGAGATGACAATAGTCTATTCTCCCGCTACTTGGGTTATCTAGCTCTTAGGTACTAAGCTTAGTTCTGCCTGGAACAAGCTACATTCTAGGCTATACTTTATTAGTTTCCTATTTCCCAGGTCTTTCATTGCGAGGCGCATTGCTGCCCTAACTCCATGCCCCCCAAGTGATCGGAGACTAGATTGCAGTCACTTGTCCAGGCGAGCGGGTGCTCTTTACACAACATTAATAGAATATAATGGAAACTAAAGAACACAAGCAAAACAAACAAATTTCTTACCGTGTTTTATATACACAGTTTCCATTACATGTGCCTGAAGGATACATGGGATATTACAGAAATAAACAATGTTGCTCATACTACTGGTAATACCGACAAAGATGCTCAACATTCCAGGCGTGAGGAATCATCTCCCCATTAAGTTCGGATAATTTATATGTTCCCGGACATACAATGCTCTTGACCTGGTATGGGCCCTCCCAATTGGGTGGCTAAGAAGACTTTTTGCAACACCAGGTTTCCGACCCCGAATTTTCTCTCTTTCACTTTGGAGATGAAATATCTGGCCACCTTTTGCTGGTAGGATGCTACTCGTAGCTGAGAAGATTCACGCAGCTTCTTCACGAGGTCCAGGGACTCCCGAAGTAAGGCATGGTTTATGGTCGGATCATACATATCTCGTCGGTGCGTGGAGATCGCTGCTTCAATCGGGGCATAGCCTCGTACCCGTAGGCCATCAAGAAGGGAGAATGGCCAGTGGAGGTCTAGGCAGTGGTACGGTAGCTCCATAATGCCCTAGGCAACTCCTCGGTCTGAGCTCCTTTTGCGTGCTCTAGCCTTTTCTTCAGAGTGGACTTCAGTGTCTTGTTCACTGCTTCCACTTGGCCGTTGGCCTACAGATGGGATATGGAAGAGAAGCTCTTGATGACACCATGTCGTTGACAGAATTCTGTGAACACTTCACTGTCGAACTGCAATCCGTTGTTGGAGACTATCTTCCTTGGAAGCCCATACCGACAAACGATATTTTTTATGACGAAGTCCAAAGCCTTTTTGGAGGTAATTGTGGTGAGTGGCTTGGCCTCAACCCATTTCATGAAGTAGTTGACGAACACTATGGCGTATTTTACCCCTCCTTTCCCTGTAGGCAGAGACCCGATAAGGTCGATGCTCCAGACGGTAAAAGGCCATGGGATGGTCATTTGAGTAAGCTCATTTGGAGGCGCTCGGGGAATGTTGGAGAAGCACTGGCATTTGTCGCATTTCTTGACGTAATCCATCATATGTCCATTCATGGTGGGCCAAAAATACCCTTGCCTTAAGATCTTCTTGGAAATGCTTTGCCCCTCGACGTGGTCACCGCATAATCCTTCATGTACCTCTCACAGTATTAAACTGGCTTCTTTCCTGGACACGCAACAAAGCAAGGGAAAAGAAAAGCCTCGCCTATAAAGCCTATTATCCATAATTATGTACCTCGGCACCTGGTACAGCAACTTCCAAGCTGCCTTCTTGTCTTGGGGCAACTCCCCAGAGACTAGGTATTTAACTATTGGCTCCATCCACCCATCTTGGGGTTGTACTGTTTCCACCTCGTCTGGAGCCAAGATACTCGGAGACTCCAAGTAGTCGATGGGGACCACATTGATTAATTCGACATCTTTAGTCGTAGCCAGCTTTGCCAGGGCGTCTGCATTAGAATTTTTCTCCCTTGACACTTGTCAAATAGTGAAACTTTGGAAGTTGTGCAGTATTTCTTGAGCCTTTGCCAAGTATGCTGCCATCTTTGTTCCCCGGACCTGGTATTCTTCGAGAATTTGGTTCACCATGAGTTGGGAATCGCAAAAGATCTTAAGTCCTTCGGCCTTGAGCTCTAGTGCCACGCGAAGTCCAGCGATTAAGGCTTCGTACTCGACTTCGTTATTAGAGGCGCTAAACCCAAAGCGGAGAGCACTATCTACTCTATGCCCTTCTGGGGAGACCAAAATAAGTCTCGCCCTTGCACCATTCTCCTTTGAAGACCCATCCATAAACAACTTCCATGCTGGTCTGACCACTGGGGTGCACTCGGTTCTCTCTTGATTCTCGGTGCACTCGGTGATGAAATCGACGAGTGCTTGATATTTTATGGCGGTCCTCGGGAGGAATGTGATGTCTAACTAACTTAGCTCGACCGACCATTTCAAGAGCGTTCCCGACGATTCAGGCTTCTGAAGGACTTGTCTGAGCGCGTGGTTCGTGAGGACCCTAAATGGATGCGCCTGGAAGTAAGGTCTTAGCTTTCGAGAGGCCACCATCAAGCAGAAGGTTAGCTTCTCCATCAGTGGGTACCTAGATTCCGCCCCGAGGAGTCTCTTGCTGATGTAATAGATGGGGTGTTGAACGCGACTTTCCTCCCTAACCAACGTGGCACTAATGGCGTCTTCCGACACAACAATGTAGAGTAGGAGGGGTTCTCCATCCATTGGCTTGGAAAGGATCTAAGGGTTTTCCATGTGTGCCTTGAGCTCTTGTAACGCCCATTCGCACTCTTCTGTGCATTCAAATCTCTGACTCCCTCGGAGAATATTGAAGAAAGGGACGCACTTGTCCATTGCTTTGGAGACAAAACAGCTCAAAGCTGCGATCCTCCCTGTCAGGCTTTGAACATCTTTATGCTTTTGGGGAGAAGGCATTTTGATTAAGGCCTTGATTTTTTCGGGGTTTGCCTCAATTCCCCGAGCGCTTACGATGAAGCCTAAAAACTTGCTGGAGGCTACCCCAAATGTGCGCTTTTGGGGGTTGAGCTTCATTCCGAACCGGCAGAGCACCGCGAAGACCTCAGCCAAGTCGCGTACATGATCTGGGGCGGTCTGGGACTTAACCAACATATCGTCCACATAGAGCTCCATGTTTTGCCCCAACTGGTTCCTGAACATTCTATTAACCAGCCTTTGGTAAGTGGCACCGGCATTCTTCAACCCGAAAGGCATCACGATGTAACAATCGACACCCTTGTCGGTTCGAAAGCTAGTGTGCTCCTGATCAGCGATGTGCATGGATATTTGGTTATATCCCGAGTACGTGTCCATAAATGATAGCGACTCATAACCGGAGGTGGCATCGACCATCCGATCTGCCTTAGGGAGTGGAAAATAGTCCTTCAGACATGCCTTGTTAAGGTCCGAAAAATCTATGCATGTCCTCAAAGTGCCATTCGACTTTGGCACGTGGACAGGATTGGATAGCCACCTGGGATATTGGGCTTCTCAGATAAACCCATTGGAAATGAGCTTGTTAACCTCGACCTTGAGGGCCTCTTTTTAAGTTTGGTCAAATGTCCATTGCTTCTGCTGGACGGGAGCAAAGCTAGAGTCGACATTCAAGGCATGGCATATGATATTTGGATCAATGCTAGTCATGTCGGAATGTGACCACGGGAACATATCTTGGTTCTCTTGGAGGAAGACCACTAATGCTTCGCGAACCTCTGTTTCCAACCCTCCCCCAAATTTCACATTCCTATCGAGGATGGAGGTATCTAGAACTACCTCCTCTATTTCCTCTATTGGTTTGATGGACCTCTACTCTTGAACCCTTGGGTCTAACTCGTCAGGCCTCGAGTCCTACACAACTCGTACCTCTGTGGTCTCGAATTTCTTAGAGACTTCCTCCCTTACCATCATCACGGGAGACTTGATGGAGACATTGTAGCATTGTCTCACCTCTTTTTGGTCACTACAGACTGTGCCGATTCCTGCATTTGTGGGGAATTTCATGCATAGATGATGGATGGAGGTGATTGCCCCGAACTCCACCAGTGTTGGCCGTCCCAAAATGGCATTGTATGCCGAGAGACAATCCACCACCACGAAGGTGCAATACTTAAAAGGCATGGCTAGGTACCTCTCCAAGTGTCACTGGGAGCTTTATCTGCCCCATTGGGATGAGGGCTTCTCCTGAGAACCCATAGAGTGTCGAGGCACAAGGGGATAGGTCTGTTGTAGTCAGTTCTATCTTTTAGAAGGCTTACTTAAACAGGATATTCACCAAACTCCTGTTGTCTACCAGAATCCGCGCCACCATTTTTTTTGGAGATTTGGTTCTCAATCACCAACGAATCGTGATGCGGGAAATGCACTCTCTGAGCATCGTCTTTAGAGAATGTTATGACTTGGTCAGTCATTCGCGACATTTGGGCAGGTAATTGGGCAAAGCCATTACCTCATCATCGTGGTTCAAAGCTCATGCATACCTATTCTATAAGCTTCGTGAGGTGCCCTCCAGGTGAGGTCCTCCTAAGATGGTTTCTACCCGCCCATTTACTGAAGGAGGCCCTTGGGCTGCTGGATGCTGGGGACCTACAAGAGTTGCTGTTGGGGCCTCAGGTGTGGCAGGCAGGACCGCCGGTCCGGCCACGAATGCCGGTGCTTGACGCGGTCGACCCTTAGACTACTGATGGAGGTGTCCCAGCTTGATGAGGTTCTCAATCTCATCCTTGAGATGGCGGCATTCGTTAGTGTGATGCCCTATGTTGTGGAAATGACAAAATTTGCCAGGGTCCCGTCTATCCCTATCTATTCGGATGGGTTGTGGCTTCCTATAGTGCACGTGCTGTGTCGTGGCCACGAAGATGTTCTCTCGGGAGTCCACCAAGTCAGTATACTCTGAATACTGTGAGACATACTTCTCACCTGATGCGACTCCCTTCTCGGGCTGTGTGATTTTGCTTCCCCTGGGTTTGCGTGTAATGCCCCAAATTTTCCTAATAAGGTTGAGGACCTTGATTAGGAGGCCGGGAGGACCATACTTGATTTACTATGTTATTAAATGGTTATATGCATGTTTATGTGAGTTATATTATAATATGATGATAAATGCATGCATATGGGTTTATTTTAATTATAAGGGCATTTTGGTAATTTGCCCAGTTGAGGGTGTAATTGTGTATTTTCGTGCATGTGGGTGAGTTATGAATGGTACCACATTATATGTGGATTTGTTCGAGCTTTTCGGCATGAGACGATCATGAAATGCAAGTGTTCAGTTTGGTCATAACGGGTTAAGTTCGGGGCTTGGGGTGAATCTCGGGGTGATTTTAATGGTTAGAACATTATCGGGAATTAAAGGGTAATGGGATATGATTTATTGGTATTTAAGAATAGCGAAAATTGGAGGGTGTTAATTATAATTAACAAAATAGGTGCGAAAGGATGATTTTGCCCTTGATGGCTGTTAAGGTTTTATTTTAGACTGAGGGCATTTAGGTCTTTTCACCCTTAAGGATTTATATAAGCCATTAAGGCTGTAGAAGCTTACCAAAACAGAGTCCCACTTCCTTCTTCTCTCCCGATGGTTTTCTTCCCCATTTCCCTTTTGATTTTCAAGCTCTCTTTTGAGGAACCAAGCCAAGGAACCAAGCCATGATAGGCTAGGGTTATGCTCCACCATTGAAGAGGGTGTGTTACTAAGATTGGGTGAGTTTTGAGCCATTAGAACTCTTGCTTTTGCTCTGTTTTCCTAGTCGAGTTTCAGCTGGTTTTTGAGTTGGAAAGTTGGGAATTGATTAGAGTTTTGGCTAGGGTTCTTGCGGTTGTGGGGCCTAGGACATGTGGAGGTGGTATTTGGGTTCATTTGGGACTTAATTTGATGTTTGGAAGCTTTTAGTTTGGGTTGGAAATGGTGGAATCGAAGGAAGAGGTTTCTGGGCATTTTCTGGCTGAAGGTAGCGTTACAACGCCCAGTAGGGGGCGCTACAGCGCTACCTGAAGGGGTGCTGGGGCGGTTTGGTTCTGCCTTGAGCGCTGGGGCACTAGGAGGGTAGCGCTACAACACTACCCTATTTCTTCAGAACCCTGTTTTGAGTGTTTTTAAGGGTTTTTGGCTCGGGGTTTCAATCCTTAAGGTCCGGGATCGAATCTACTCACCATGTGGGTACATTTCGGGGTCCCAAGAGTGGGGTTTAGATCAAGACCCTATTATTGTTGATTTTCATTAATGGAGGTTATATTTGGTTATGACTAGGTGACTGCTAAAGGATTAAAGGATCGATTGTTCTCAAGGAACGTTCTTGTTCTAATTCTCGCTCGAACCAAAGGTAAGAAAACTGCACCCTGTGTATATGTGTCATGCATGGTTATTCTTGATGCATGTTGGATGTTTAAATGTAATGCACGAGAAACATGTGATTAGGACATGCTATGAATATTGAGTATGAGATTGTTCAGATCTTGAGCCTCTGTGTTTATGCATGATCCTAATTGTGCTAGTAATTATTGAGTAAGCATGCTGAATTCCTTGTATTCAGATATTTGACGTATGCTATATGTTTGGTAGCATTGCTTACTTGTGTATGGCACTGATTAGTCAGGGACGACACTGGTCGCATATTACCAACCTGAGAGTCAGAAACGGCATAAGCGTCCTGAACGCAGGGCCGATTAAAGTTTAGATCTAATCAATATTAACGTTGAATGACTCTAGGAGCATTAATGCTGGACCGACCCTAAGGCCGATGAAAATTATAAGCGCTTGTCTAGTCTAAGACTAGTTACTCAGAGCCAGAGCCAAAGGCCTAGGTGACTGTTTGTCACGTGGCTAGGGAGCGGAATCCCATGGTTGTGACTCTATGGTCATGCGGTAGGTTATATTGGTGACCAGTTCTGTAACGACCCCAAATTCGCTAATGAGGCTTAAGGGCCTTGATTAGTGTGCCGGGAGGGCATAATTGGGTTTAATGTGAATTGAATGACTTAATTGATTTATTGCATAATTCTATGATTAATAATGTTTGTATGATAATTGATGATAATATGATATACATGTGTGATATATGTGAGAACCACATTATTATGTGGGTAGGTCTGCAGAGCACGACTCGAGGCGATCCTAGAGCTAGTTAGCGTGGAAAAGTCACAACGGGGCTAAGCAGTTGACTTTGGATAAGTCAAGGGTATTTTAGGTATCGGGTTGCTATTTAGACTATCGGGTTATGAAAATAAATATATGGAGATATATTTGAGGTTAGGAAGTCTAAGCGGGAATATTGGGGGATTTTACCATTTTTCCCTCGGGGACGGTTCCGGCATCCCGAGCCTTGGGATTAACTTAACGAATAAGACAAACTTAAGGAAACCCTTAGAAAGAAATAAATCGACTTTATTTCTCAACTTATCCTTCTCTCTCTCAAGGAAACTAAGTAAAGGCCATAAGGGAAAAATAGAGGAAATTTATGAGAATTGGAGCTGAAGATCTCTGGGAACTCAGTGGGAATTGAGGCCGAAACTCTGAGGCTTAGTTTAAGACTCATCCAAGGAATTGAATCAAAGCTAAGGTAAGGATTAAACCATGTGTTTTATGAGGTTCAACCTTGAGTTTTCAGCCGGGTATTGAGGTTATTGTTTAATTGATGCTTAGGGTGGAATTTGAGCTGGAAAGCTGGAATTTGAGAAAGGATCCAGCAGAAGAGGTAAGTCTCAATTCATGATTTAGAAGTTTTAATTTGGGTTTGAATGGCTGGTTTGAGTGTTTATAGCTCTTGAGTTTCAGAAATTGGAAAGGGAATTCTAATGTATGTTAGGTTAGGTTTTCTGTGGGATTATGTTGTTTAAGTCATGCTAAAAGTGTTGGGATTGTTGGGTGTTGAAGTAGGGAGCTTAAGGGTGGTTTTGGCTAAGGTTTCAAGCCTAGAAATGTTGGGAATTATGGGCTCGAAGGGAAGGGCCGCGGCTCTGTTCTAGAGTGCTGCGACCCTAGGTTGAAGATGAGCCAAGGAGGCTCGGCCAGGGGTGAGCGTCGCGGCGCCCATTGCAAGGGCCGCGACGCGTGTCATTGCCTAGGGTGGTCCTTGGTTCTATTTTGAGGCTAGGGCCGCAGCTATGCTTCAAGGGCCGCAACCCTTAGTTGTGCACTTGAACTTTTGGGGATTTTAGGCATGGGAATGTGGTCTAGTATGCTCGGGATTGATTTCACCACCGTGCTTGGTGGAAATCAGATTCTCGGAAGTTAGTTTCGTAACTGGAAACCCATACTTGGATATTAATGAAACCTAATACTTTGGTTGTGACTAGGTGATAAACGCATAGGCTCGGGAAGGGATCGTGCTTGAGGAGTGTTGCTCATAAACAATAACCGTAAAGACTAAAGGTAAGAAAACTGCACCTGGTTGAATATATGTGACAGGACTAAGGGTTCCCTATTGTGAATGCTTGAAAAGATGGTACTATGCCATGCAAGCCATTTAGTGAACCAACGGCCTAAGGGTGCCAAGGGTTACACTAGCGCACAGGGCGCGGCTCGGCCACTGGTAGCCGAGGACAGCTTAATATGCACTGAGCTCGGTTTAAGCGGGCCGGAGTTAGTGGGATAAACAGAGGGTGCGGCCTAAGTTTTCGGCCTTGATTATTATGTGATATAAATGTTATAAGTGTTTGTTTGCATCCATGACTCTGAATATATGCCGGATGATATTATGTGGATTTCTTGATAAGAGTTCATGCTTAATGAATTTACTATCTGTTATTACTGTTTGTGTTGCATATGTTTTCTTGCTGGGCCTTGGCTCACGGGTGCTACGTGGTGCAGGTAAAGGCAAGGGCAAGCTTGATCAGCCTTGATTGGAGAGCTCTGCGAGCAGAATGTACATGGCCAGCTGCTCAGCCGCCACGGTTGAGGTTTAGGTAGGGATGCGAGACCCAAAGATTGTCCATTTTGCCTTAGTATGGCTTACCTTTGTTTATGTACTTTTGGAAGTCTGTAAATCAACTTTTAACTCTATTTCTTTTGGGATCCCGTGTATATAACAGTTTAATTATATAAAATGAGTCTTTTGAGACCAAAATATTTTAACCCTAGCTCATACATGTTTAATAACACGTTTTCAAATTAATAGCTTGATTAGCAAGTCTTGCACCTTTATAAGTACACAGTGTAGCGGTCTTGGCTATCCAGGGCATTACAAGTTCATCGAACACCTATCTTGTTTAAGCTAGTGCAAGGATCACTTATTTTAAAGGGAACGGAACCCACCTTAGTGACTATTACAACTGTCACTCATATATTTAGGGCTATCAGCCTGGTATGGTTACCGGAACCACCAGTGTTAAATAACTTATCTGATTGAGATTGACTTGAGAGTCATCCACTCAGGAGGGCAGGATTCCTTATCCTGGATACCCATCATTACATGGATTTGTTTGCCTACTTGAATATGGCTATATTTGCTAGGCGTGTGCCTTATGATTTGATGACATGTTATTACTGTTCATGAGCATATTAAGTTTTCTTGCTGGGCTTCGGCTCACGGGTGCTGTGTGGTGCAGGTAAAAGCAAAAGAAAGCTGGACCATCCTTGAGTTGGAGAGCTTGGGTGACGATGTGTACATATGCGGCTGCTCGACCACCACGGCCGAGGGTTGAAAGAGGAACTAGGGTTAAACCCTGTTTTGCCGCTTAGATTGGCCTGTTGTAAATGTTTTCTTGTAATAGACCATAATATTATATTTTTTGGATCCCAATGTATATAGTAAACGTTCTAATGAAACGTTACATCTTAACCAAAATTTTTAATCCCTAAACCGCTAATCATACTTAGTTACACGATTTTGGCCAAATGACTCAATTAGCGAGTTTAGCACTGTTTATAAGGCACACTGTAACGGTCCCTGGAGTTTAGGGCGTTACATTGCGACCCTTACCCTTCCCTTCGCGCCTTGTGCCACTTGGAGCACGACTGGATTTAGCTGGATGGGATGGGGTGACAACTCCAGCACTGAATGCAGGTTGAAAAGCATTGTATTGAGTGGGCGCTGCCCCGAACCCTACATGAGACATACCAAATCTAGAAGCAGACATGGCGCTACAACTAGAAGGGGTGGCGCTCTGGCTTGGCTGGGCTCTCAATGACCCCTGCTGAATGTGAACATAGGGAGAGTATTGGATCCCCGAGGCCATGGGGCCAGGAGTGACCGAGGCAGGGAAAAGGGCAGACGCTCTGAATGCCCCGATCTGGGCATCTTCCCAGCTGGTTTATTCTTGATCTCGACGAATGAAGTCTTTGAGATGCCAAAATCTCCTTCGCTGGAGATCATCCCAGAGTGGGGATCCCGCGTGGATGCCAGCCTGCAATGCCATCATCTATTGGCCATCATCGACCCCCTTAGTTCTTGTCGCTTTCTCTTTGACGCGTTTGATGTAGGCCTTGAGGGTCTCAAAAGGTCCTTGCTTGATGTTGGCCAAGGCGTTGACCTCAAAGCTTACCTTCCGAACCCCTATGAACTATCTTCAGAAGGCAGATGATAACTGTTGCCACGTCTGAATGGACCCTAGTCAGAACTTCTTAAACCATTTGTCTTCAGGTTCTGTCAGGGTGAGGGGGAACACGTGACATTTTGTGTCATCGGAGACACAATGCACCGACACTAGCCTGTTGAACTTGGACAAATTGTCCGTGGGATCCCAACCACCATCATAAGCTGGTATGGACGACATCTTGAATCTCGGAGGTAGTGGGGCCTCAACAAGGTGAGGAGCACATGGCTCTACCTCCTCATCTTCCGAGTTAGACTCGTGACCTTGTCGCCTGGCCATTCTGAGCATTATTCACTTCAGACTTTCTAATTATGCTCGGAGCAAATCGCCATCCCGGTTCATGCTCTGTGCCAGGCAATCTCTTCTCCGAGCGTTGAGATTGCCTTAGAGATCTGACGGGCCTCTACCAGCAGGCTCATGTACTTTGGCCTTATTACACCTCCGAGCATTGAGGTTATCTCGTAGGTCGGCTTGTCCTCAGAATGCAGCGTTATCTTCTGGGCGGGCCACCACAGTTTCTCCATCAGACTCGTTTTCGTTTACCGAGATACTGATGCCCCGTTTCTGATTTAGTGGGGCATTCCTCGGGCGATATTCCTGTGGGACTAGTTAGGTCCCGAAGGGACATCAGCTCTAGGCCTCGCGCGGTCCGTATAGCATCCCAAATTTGCTAATAAGGCTTAGGGCCTTGATTAGTGTGCCGAGAGGGAAATAATTGATTTAATTATGTTAATATGTGAATTTAATGATTATGTGATTAGAAATGCATGTTCAGGTGAATTAAATATGCATGTGGGCCCCATTTGGCCATTAGGGGCATATTTGTAATTTGAACCCATTGAAGGTGTGATTTTGCGCTTTGTGCGGTGTTTCCGGCATGAGGAGATCCTGCCCAGCGGGGTTAGCAGAGAGTCAAGAAATTAGCGTTTAGTTGTGAAACTGGTAACTACTAGTAACCTGAGAATTAGTGTTGATACTGAAATAATAGTTAAAAGGTGGTATTTTTCGCAAAGAGTGAAAGAACTAGGCTGCCCTTGAGGTTTATTAAAGAATTGAGTTAGAAGGATGGGTAGAATGGTAATTTATGCTCTAAAATAGATAAACCAGAGCCGAAGTTAGCCTTCATGTTCTAGGCTTCTCTAGAGATCTTTGGTCATTTGGTTCAAGTTTTCAAGAAGGATAGGAGAGCTCAAGACTAGGTAGCTGGATTTTGAGGAATTAGAAGTAGAATCAAGATGTGGAGGAGGATTAACGGCTGCCAAGCCTTAGGAAATTCAAAATCCAAGAAGAGGTAAGAGCTTCATTTTCTGGTTTTGAGTATTGCTTGATGTTCTCGAGAGTTTTGGATTTTTTTTGTGTGATTTCTAAATTTGGGTTTTGGGATAAGTTTTGAGGAACTTAAGCTTGAGGATTGAAGCTTGAAGTAGCATTGGAGGCAGACTAGGGTCGAAATCTGATTTAAAGGTAAGGATTCCTTCAAGTTTTGAAAAATTTTCTGGTTTGGTTTAAGTTTCTGTTGAATTTTAAACCATTGAAATTGAGTTTAGGTATGAGTTTGGATTGAGTTTTGGTGCATATATGTTGTATATGTGGTGTTATTTGGGGTTTTGGGACCCTTTGGGACTTAGGTGCACTTGGGGCATGACTTAGGTGAGTTTTTTCTAGGGGAAAAATGGTGGAAAAACCCAGTTTTCTAGGTTGCGTAGGAGCGTCGCGACGCTGGGATGATTCAGGACAGGGAGCCCCTGCTGAGTGTCGCGGTGCCTATGAGGTTGTGCCGCAACACTAAGGCATTTTCAGAGCCTTGAATTTTATGTTTTTAGGGCTTGGGCCCAGGGGGCTCGGGGGACGATTTCACCACCCCGTGTGGAGAAATGGGAGGTTCCGAGAGCACGGGATTGGTTCCGGGGATCAATTATAAAATCAGGTAGTAACAACAATGTTACTTGTGGTGTGTGACTAGGTTACCGCTGAGACTCAGAAGAGGATCATTCTCGGAAGTCATGGTTTCTTGCCTGACAGCTAGCACTTGGAATTAAAGGTAAGAAAACTATTGTGCCCGTAGGGCAGGGCATGGCCCTATGTGATTGAATTGCAGGGCGTAGTCCTATTGTTTATGTTTAGTATATGTTTAAATATTTGTTAATATTATGATATGTAGTGTATATTTGTGAATGAACGGCGAAGGCCGGGAACGACGAAGGCTGGAAACGGCAAAGGCCGAGAACGGCAGGAAAACGAGTACGACAAGGGACCAGGAATGGCGTTGTGCATGCAGAGTACAAAGCTGAGTATGGCAAGGGGCTAGGAACGACATTGAGCACGCGGAGTGCAAGTCGTTAGGGTGCAACCCTCCTAGGATGTTGGAGTCATCCTCTCGGTAAAGACTGTGAAGCCAGGGCCTGGTAAAGCGCTTGGGACGGCATGGCTGCTATGTGTTTAGCTTGTTGGCTACTCTGTTATATGTTTTTGACAGATATGCTATCTTTTCTATTTTGTGTTGAGTTTTCTTGCTGGGCTTCGGCTCACAGGTGCTCTATGGTGTAGGTAAGGGCAAGAGAAATGTCGACCAACCACGAGTTTGGAGAGCATGGGGCGACGGGTACATGTTCGGCCTACCTGGCTGCCATGGCCAGGGTTATTTCGGGAAAATGTACTGTAATAATTGTTTTGTTGCCTAAGTCGACCTTAAATGTGTTTTGAGATGTAACGTATTTTCTAAACAGTATTTTGGGATCCCAAATGTTTAACTCTTTATGTTTTAATGAATAACCAAATATTTTATATTCAATGTCGTTAAATGAATTTTGTCTCAGTTTAGTTACACTTTTGACCTAAAACCTCGATTAGCAAGATAATGACATTTTTTTAAACTCACTTAGTAACGACTCTAAGGAAGTAGGGCGTTACAACTTGGTATCAGAGCGAGCCAAGGTTTATGGTTCCTGGAGATCGACCGAACATGTACGCTCGCTGCCAGTGACAAGCTCGACTCAGGGTTGGTTGGTAATTATTGAAATATATGCTTAATTGCTTGCTTGAGTGTCATGTTTGCCTGAATATATATAAATAGAGCATGATGAATGTGGTGATATATGCATCATGCTAGGGAATGGCCCCTTGATTGCTGTATGTTATCTGTGTTATGTGGATTTACTGATTGTGATTGGTTTATGCAAATTGAGAGGTGGTTTTGGATGTTGTTATCGTGCTTGATGAGCATCGTCATTGATTGCAGGCATATTGTTGTGATGCCTTGACGATCAATCAGACTCTGCGACAATAGGGTCGAGGATGACATCTAGGGTCAGGACCTTCCACCTGCCCCACCGAATTGGCAATAGTTATTTGCCGAGATTGAAGCTAGACTTCACCGAGCTAAAGAAGAGCTTTGACTGTTGAGATAGCAGGCCCCTCCTCAGGGCAGTGGGTTACAGGTTCAATAGGCCAAGGCACCAATGCCAGCCCAGCCTATAGTGGAGAATAGATGGGAACTTTTGTATGAGAGGTTTAGGAAGAAACATCCTCCCACCTTCGAGGGTGGACCAAACCCATTGCTGGTAGAGCAATGGATGAACATGATTTCTTCTATCCTGTATTTCATGAGGGTGGAAGGGAATGAGAGAGTAGCTTGTGCCAGCTACATGTTGAGAGAGGACGCCCGCATCTGGTGGGATGTTGTGTCGCAGAGAAGGAATGTTGCTGTTATGACCTGGGAAGAGTTCATAAACATTTTTAATGAAAAGTATTATAGTGTTTCAGTCTGAGCGACAAATGTGGATAAGTTTACGAACCTGACTCAAAACCGGATTACAGTTATTGAGTATGCTCTGAAGTTTGACCAGTTAGCGAAGTTCACACCGGATCTGGCGCCGACTGACATGGCACAGAGAGATCGGTTTGTGCGGGGATTGAATGTTATGATCGCCCGTGACGCCAAGATAATTTTGGATCCGCGGACGATCACTTATGCACAGGTAGTGGACAAGGCCCTTACAACTGAGGGGGTCGAGGATTAGATATGGAGAGAGGGCACTGCTAGGCGCGGAGGACAGTGCCTCCTTTTACTGGATCTAGTCGGGGTAGTGGCCCCAGTGAGCAGAAGAGAAAGGCCCCAGACTCTTTTGTTCCTCCTGGCTTGGATAGGAGGGTACAAGATACTTTCGGTGGCCGTCAGGGTGGGGAGACAACTGGAGGAGTTTCCCAGTATGTCCTTGGTGCAGATGTCGTCATTAGGGAGAGTGCAGGATCATGGCCTGCTTTACTTGTGGGAGCATCAGTCATTTGAGGAAGGATTGCCCATAGGCCAGGAAGGAAGAGCCGAAACAGAGTGATAGTCTTGCTCCTGCCAGAGTATTTACTTTGACCCAGACTGAGGCAAAGGCTAGCCCCTCGGTTGTGACATGTCAGATTGATTCATTGATTGATTCAGGGGCTACTCATTCATTTGTTTATGCTAGAGTGATAGATCAGCTGTGTAGACCTAGTGATTTGTATGCTAGGGGATTTTAGACTTTGTTGTTGACTGGGGAATATGTAGTCTCTTGAAGATGGGTTAAAGCGTTGCTAGTACAGATAGACAATAGGGAGTTGTTTGTGGATTTGATTGAGTTAGCGATGAATGACTTTGATATGATCCTAGGGATGGATTGGTTATCGAAGTATGGGGCGACGATTGATTGCAACCGTAGGATGGTGACCTTTGAACCGGAAGGGGAGGTACCATTTGTATTCGTGGGGACAGTGAGTGGACCACGAGTACCTATGATTTTAGAATTGAAGGCTAGAGACCTGATGCAGGAGGGTTGCATAGGATTCCTAGCAAACATTGTGGATACTTGTAGAGTTGTTTCGGCTGGACCGAAGGAGACCAGATTGTTATGTGAGTTTCCTGATTTGTTCCCCGCAGATTTGCCAGGGTTTCCGCCACACCGAGAGATCGAGTTCGTCATAGAGTTAGCACCGGGGGCAAAGCCAGTATCTAGGATGCCTTATAGAATGGCTCCAGTAGAGTTGAAGGAACTAAAGATTTAGTTGCAAGAGCTACTGGACTTGGGATTCATCAGACCGAGTTTTTCGCCATAGGGAGCTCCAGTGTTGATCATAAAGAAGAAGGATGGATCTTTAAGAATGTGAATTGACTACAAGGAATTGAATAAGTTGACCATTAAGAACAAGTACCCACTGCCTAGGATCGACGATTTGTTTGATCAACTATAGGGGAAGATAGGGTTCTCTAAGATTGACCTTCGGTCAGGCTATCACCAGTTAAGGATCAAAGAGGAGGACATACCAAAAACTGCTTTCTGCACGAGGTATGGACACTATGAATTCTTGGTTATGTACTTTGGATTAACCAAGGCGCCAACAAATTTTATGGATTTGATGAATAGGGTCTTCAAGGACTACTTGGACAAGTTTGTGATCGTGTTCATTGATGACATACTGGTGTACTCTCAATCAGAGATAGAGCACGAGCAACATCTACGCCTGGTATTACAGCAGTTGAAAGAGCATAGATTATATGCTAAGTTTAGCAAGTGTGAGTTTTGGCTACCGCAAGTAACATTTCTGGGTCATATTGTCAGTAAGGAGGGGATTCTACTTGACCCAAGTAAGATTGAGGCAGTGAGGGATTGGCCTAGGCCGAGTAATGTACCAGAGGTTAGGAGCTTTTTGGGATTGGCAGGGTACTATCGGCGGTTCATCGAGGGATTCTCCAGAATAGCCACACCATTAACCGAACTGAAACAGAAGAAGACTAAGTATGTATGAATATATAGGTGTGAGAACAATTTCAAGGACCTGAAGCAGCGACTGATCACTGCTCCAGTATTAAGTCTGCCGTCAGACAATGAGAAGTTTGTAGTCTATTGTGATGCTTCCAGATAGGGTTTGGGGTGTGTACTGATGCAAGCTGGAAATGTAATAGCCTACACATAGAGACAACTAAATGAGTACGAGCAGAGGTATCCAACACATGATCTAGAATTAGCAACGGTGGTATTTGAACTTAAGGTTTGGAGACACTATTTATATGGCAAGAACTGCGAAATATACACTGACCATAAGAGTTTGAAGTATTTCTTTACTCAGAAGGATCTGAACATGCGCAAGAGACGTTGGTTGGAATCGGTAAAGGATTATGATTGTGATATTCTATATCATCCTGGGAAGGCCAATGTAGTGGCTGACGCGCTGAGTTGGAAGGGCCCAGGAAAGTTGTTTTGTTCAAGGTAGATATCAGACAAGTTAGCTGAAGAAATGACTAGAGCAGGTATAGAGTTGGTGGTTGGTCAGTTAGCCAACATCAATCTTCAATCTACACTCCTTGAGAGGATCAAGGAGGTACAGAGGGAGGATCCCCAGTTGAGAGAGCACAAAGAGAAAGTCTTAGCAGGAGCGGCTAAAGACTTTTCTATTTCGGAGATGAGATTATTGAAGTTCAAAGGTCGGATTTGGGTTCCGGTGGATTCTGGTATTCAGTGAGAGATCTTGGATGAGTCTCATACCACTCCCTATTCTTTACATCCGGGTACGACGAAGATGTACCAAGATTTGAGAACTCTGTAATGGTGGCCAGGAATGAAGATGGATGTGGTGAATTATGTGGCCAAGTGTTTGACTTGTCAGCAAGTAAAAGCTGAATATCAGAGGCCAACAGGGTTGTTTCAGCCACTAGGGATTCCATAGTGGAAATGGGAGGATATCACCATGGACTTCGTGGTTGGATTGTCGAAAACCGTGGGAAAACACGATTCAGTGTGGGTGATTGTGGATAGGTACACCAAGTCAGCCCACTTTTTGCCTATTAGGACAACTTATATAATTGAGCAGTATACAAAATTGTATGTGAAGGAAATTGTACGATTACACGGGGCTTCGAGGTCGATAGTATTCGACAGGGACCCCACCTTCACCTCCAAGTTTTGGGAGAGCCTACAGAAGGCTATAGGCACACAGTTGCGGTTTAGTACCGCTTATCATCCCCAGACGGATGGGCAGGCTGAGAGGACAATTCAAATACTGGAGGATATGTTGCGAGCCTGCATGTTTGATTTTGGGGGATCGTGGAGTAAGTATCTCCCTTTGATTGAGTTTTCATACAATAATAGTTATCAGGCGACTATCGGAGTGGCTCCGTATGAGATGTTGTATGGGAGAAAGTCTAGATCACCCATCCATTGGGATAGTGAGAGAAGGTATTTAGGCCATGAGGTTGTTCAGAGGACCGATGAGGTGATTGAGAAGATTAGAGCTCGAATGCTTGCCTCCTAGAGTCAGCAGAAGAGTTACTCAAACTTGAGACGTAGGAGCGTAGAGTTTCAAGTCGGTGACCATGTGTTTCTCAGAGTTTCTCCCTTGAGAGGAGTGAAACAGTTTGGTGTATGGGGCAAGTTGAGCCCTAGGATTGTTGGCCCCTTTGAGATTCTGGAACGGGTTAGAGAGGTAGCTTACAGATTGGCGATGCCTCCAGCTCTAGTAGGGGTTCACAATGCATTTCACATATCCATGCTCCAAAAGTATGTATCAGATTCTACACATGTGTTGAGTTATGGGAACTTGGAATTGGATCAAGATTTATCATATGAAGAGAAGCCAGTTTAGATTCTCAACTGAAAGGATAAAGTCTTGCGAAGCAAGACCATCGCCTTAGTAATAGTGCTGTGGAGAAACAACAAAATGGAAGAGGCGACTTGGGAACTTGAGACAGATATGCGGGATCGCTATCCTTTAGTTATTCAACTAATTTCGAGGATGAAATTTCTGTAAGGAAGGGATAGTTGTAGCGTCCCAAATTTGCTAATAAAGCTTAGGGTCTTGATTAGTGTGCCGGGAGGGAAATAATTGATTTAATTATGTTAATATGTGAATTTAATGATATTAGGGGCATATTTGTAATTTGAACACGTTGAGGGTGTGATTTTGCTCTTTGTGCGGTGTTTCCGACATGAGGAGATCCTACCCAGCGGTGTTAGCAGAGAGTCACGAAATTGGTGTTTAGTTGTGAAACTGGTAACTACTAGTAACCTGAGAATTAGTGTTGATACTAAAATAATAGTTAAAAGGTGGTATTTTTCGCAAAGAGTGAAAGAACTAGGCTGCCCTTGAGGTTTATTAAAGAATTGAGTTAGAAGGATGGGTAGAATGGTAATTTATGCTCTAAAATAGATAAACCAGAGCCGAAGTTAGCCTTCATGTTCTAGGCTTCTCTAGAGATCTTTGGTCATTTGGTTCAAGTTTTCAAGAAGGATAGGAGAGCTCAAGACTAGGTAGCTGGATTTTGAGGAATTAGAAGTAGAATCAAGATGTGGAGGAGGATTAACGGCTGCCAAGCCTTAGGAAATTCAAAATCCAAGAAGAGGTAAGAGCTTCATTTTTTGGTTTTGAGTATTGCTTGATGTTCTCGAGAGTTTTGGATTTTTTTTGTGTGATTTCTAAATTTGGGTTTTGGGATAAGTTTTGAGGAACTTAAGCTTGAGGATTGAAGCTTGAAGTAGCATCGTAGGCAGCCTAGGGTCGAAATCTGATCTAAAGGTAAGGATTCCTTCAAGTTTTGAAAAAGTTTCTTGTTTGGTTTAAGTTTCTGTTGAATTTTAAACAATTGAAATTGAGTTTAGGTATGAGTTTTGATTGGGTTTTGGTGCATATATGTTGTATATGTTGTATATGTGGTGTTATTTGGGGTTTTGGGACCCTTTGGGACTTAGGTGCACTTGAGGCATGACTTGGGTGAGTTTTGGCTCGGGGAAAAATGGTGGAAAAACCCAGTTTTCTGGGTTTGTGTAGGAGCGCTGCGACGCCTGTGAGGTTGTGCCACAGCACTAGGCCATTTTTAAAGCCTTGAATTTTATGTTTTTAGGGCTTAGGCCCAGGGGGCTCGGGGGACGATTTCACCATCCCGAGTGGGGAAATGGGAGGTTCCGAGAACGAGATTGGTTTCGGGGGTCAATTATAAAATCGGGTAGTAACAAAAATGTTACTTGTGGTGTGTGACTAGGTTACCGCTGAGACTCAGAAGAGGATCGTTCTCGGAAGTCGAGGTTGCTTGCCTGACAGCTAGCACTTGGAATTAAGGGTAAAAAAACTGTTGTGCCCGTAGGGTAGGGCATGGCCCTATTTGATTGAATTGCAGGGCGTAGCCCTATTGTTTATGTTTAGTATATGTTTAAATATTTGTTGATATTATGATATGTAGTGAATATTTGGAATGAATGGCGAAGACCGGGAATGACGAAGGCTGTAAACGGCAAAGACCGAGAACAACAGGAAGCCGAGTACAGAAAGGGACCAGGAACGACATTGAGCACACTGAGTGCAAAGGTGAGTACGGCAAGGGTCCACGAATGACGTTGAGCATGCATAGTGCAGGTTGTTAGAGTGAGACCCTCCTAGGATGCTGGAGTCATCCTCTCGGTGAAGACCGCGAACCCAGGGCCTGGTAAAGCGCCTGGGACGGCATGGCCGCTATGTGTTTAGCCTGTTGGCTACTCTGTTATATGTTGTTGATAGATATGCATATGTTATCTATTTTGTGTTGAGTTTTCTTGCTGGGCTTCGACTCACGGGTGCTCTATGGTGCATGTAAGGGCAAGGGAAAGGTCGACCAACCATGAGTATGGAGAGCGTGGGGCGACGGGTACATGTTCGGCCTACCTGGCTGCCACGGCCAGGGTTATTTTGGGAAAATGTACTGTAATAATTATTTTGTTGCCTAAGTCAACCTTAAATGTGTTTTGAGATGTAAAATGTTTTCTAAACAGTATTTTGGGATCATAAATGCTTAACTCTTTATGTTTTAATGAATAACCAAATATTTTATATTCAATGTCGTTAAACAATTTTTGTCTCAGTTTAGTTACACTTTTGACCTAAAACCTTGATTAGCGAGCTATTGGCATTTTTTTAAACTCACTTGGTAACAACTCTAAGGAAGTAGGGCATTACAGTCAGTATGAGCGCATTGGGGCAGAGGGCCCCGAGCTCCATGGGCGCTGCCTGCTAGTAGTGTCCTCGGGCCCTTGCGTCTTTACCCTTATCAGTTTGCTATGGAGCTGGGTGGCCTTCGGGCTCTTGACTGGCCCTCTTATACTTCGTAGCAGGGTCATCATTGGCCTTTCCTTTACCATGGTCTTGAGGTGGCGCTGAGGCTCGAACTCCTGCTGGGTGCCCAGTGGGCACCCCAGCTGGCAGATCCCGCGCCTCGGCAGCCGGGTGCTTAGGAGGCACATCAGCTGTGTTGACAGGTGGCACTCCAACAGGGTGCGCAGGTGGCATACCCATTGCGTGCCCAGCTGGCGCTTTGCCGTTGGGGTCCACTCACAACCCTTGGGCTGCAAGAGTGGCCTTCATGGCAAGCACCATCTCTTGAAGGGCAGCGATTTTACTTTCTTAAGGATCACGTTTTTGTTGTTGGGTAGCCACCTACTCACGAAGCACCACCACCTTTGGTGTCTCTTACGCCTCCATGGGCTGAGGATATTCATCCTCATAATACCCTTGGTCGGCATCATTATCTTCGCCGTCATACTTAACATACTCATCGTAGTCCTCCATCATCTTACGTACGTCCTGAGGTGGTTGCCTACTGGGTTCTCCTCCTTCAACTCTAGTAGGAGGGGGCACTTCATCTGTAACGTTTCTTCGTGTAGTCACCATGATCGTGAATGTCAAATGCTTCCTTCAAGCTCTCAATGAAAGCACCAAAATGTTGACTGCCTTTTTCACTATTAACCTTAATGAGAGATTAAAGAAATGAACTACAAGAATGCAAGGATTTTTACGTGGTTCAGGTTATAAAAGAACCCTAGTCCACGAGTCTCTGGTATTAAGATGGTTGTAAGCTTGTGATTGCAAGCTCCAGTAGTATATTCTCAGGCAGCATTTAGATTGCTCTAAGTACAAGTAGCTTTCTCTCTCAAAAACCAAACCCTATTTATAGAGGCTGGGGTCATTAATATTAATCATAAGTAATTAATACACATTCTTCACATAATTATGGGATTGATACACTTTAATGCATTGGGCTGCATTGAATAGAGACCACGACTCAAGCAAGATTTGCAGGGCCCTATCAGGGCATGCTGTATATACTTCCGTGTTAGACGGTATAGTGGGAGTGCGAGTTGTCGAGTCGTATCATCGGTAACAATATAGGCAGATCACCCGAAAAGGTTGTCAGGTCGTCCTCTGAGGCAGCTAATCCGCATTGGTAGAAACCTGGCCTATCCCTAAGATTCTGAGGACTAGGTCCTTGGCCTAGAATATAGCTGAGGGCAAGGAAAGATGCAGACCACCAAGCATCCTCGGGAGGTAACCTTATGAAGACATTCACAACTCTCGGGACATGGCCCAGGAGAGATGTCGACGCCTTCTCATCATCCGAGGAGGATGAGCTCCAACTGTGGGACTGACCTCTTGAGGACATATCCTTTGGGCGTTGCCTCATAAAAGAGGCATGTGTCTTACTCGAGAGATCACGTGTTCTTGAGTGAAAACATAGATAACAGAGGCTTTTGTGTAATTTGTATACAGGATGTGGAGGTAAATGTTTGGAAGGATTACATCCTTTTGGTATATGCATGTAAACTTTGTCATGTAAGTCACCATGTAAGAAGGCATTGTTGATGTCTAATTGATGAAGGGACCATTGTTTATGGGTAACAATGGCCAATTATATTTTGAGTGTGTTAAATTTTTCTATAGGAGCGTAAGTGTTAAGATAATCAATACCATGTTGTTGGGTGTACCCTTTCGCCACTAATCGAGTTTTGTATCATGCAATAGATTCATTTGGTTTATACTTGATTTTTTATACCCATTTGTTGGCTATGGCTTTATGGCCATGAGGTAAGGAAGTTATGGACGAAGTCTTATTAGTTTCCAAGGCATGAAGTTCAACATTCATTACTGCTTGCCATTTAGGCTGTAGAATAGCCTCTAAATAGTTGGACAGTCCAGCTAAAGTTTGAGCAACAAGTATGGCTGTTTTAAAACTAGTAGAAAACCTATTGTAGGCAAGAGTATTTTGGATGGGATGTGCAGTAGAGGCAGCAACATTTGTAAGATTACAATGGTAATCTTTGAGATGAGCTGGTGCATTGGTTTGGCGACCAGCTTTTGTTGTAACAACTGGTATTGCTTTTGTTGTAACAGCTGGTGTAGCTGTTGAGACATTTGGCTGGGGAGAAGTTTAACTTGGTAAAATGATTGGTGATAAAAAATCATCTATTTCTACAGTTTGTAAAGAATCATGGAATGGAAATATTGTTTCATGAAAAATAATATCTCTTGAATGAAATATTTTGTTTGTTTGAAGATCGAGTAAAGTATAGGTTTTCATACCATCTGGGTAGCCAATGAAAACACACTTGCGAGATTGTGGTGAAAACTTGTGGCGAGTATGGTCAAGTGTAGATGCATAGACTAAGCATCCAAATGTGCGTCAATGGTCATATGCATGAGGTTTATTGTATAAAATCTGAAAATAACTTTGGCCTTGAAAAAGAGCCAAAGGAGTTTGATTCATTAAATAGGTGGCTATTTTTATGATATAAGACCAATATGAAAGAGGTAAATGAGATTGGAGCAATAGAGCTCTAGAAATATTTAAGATGTGTTGATGTTTTCTTTCAACAACTGAGTTTTGTTGGGGTCTATCTACACAAGAGTGATAATGAATGACGCCTTGATTTGCATAAAATGCATTAAGGTTTAGTTCCTTGGCATTATATGTTCGGACAACTTTGATGGTAGCTGCAAATTGAGTTTGAACATAAGAAATAAAAATTGGAATGACATTTTGAACATCTAATTTGGACTTGGGCATGTATACCCAAGTAAATCTAGACTTATCATCCACTATAGTTAAGAAATATTTGTATCCTTCAATACTAAGGACATGAAAGGACCCCATACATCCATGTGCAAAAGGTCAAATATGTTGTCTGAAAAATTATTATTGGAAACAAGGGGAAAATTCTTTTGTTTTGCCAAATGACAAATAGAACAATGTGAAGATTTAGATTGCTGAAATGAAAACTCTAAACTTTTATTGAATTTGTTTGAAATCTGCAAAGCAGGGTGACTTAGGCGGAAATGCCATTGTTCTACAATGTTTGCTATAGTGCATCTAGTGGCACTGGATATACAGAAAGCTCTATGCTGTATACATGAGTTCGGAAGTAAAAATTGCTCTAGAATATACAAATTTCCAAGCTTTCTAGTAGTCCCAATCGTCAAAGTCTGCATTGGTTCATGGATTAGGCATGAGTTATGATTGAAAACCATGATGTTAGTAGATTCTTTGAGAAAATCATTGACAGAAAAAAGGTTAAACCTGAATTCAGGGACAAGAAGAACATTAGTTAGAGTGATGGATGGATTTATCCTCACAATGCCAATGTTTTTGATAGCAACAAGAGTTCCATTAGGTAATATAACATGTTTTGGAGGGAAAGCATAAGTGAAACAAGATAAAAGAGAAGAACCATGGAAAATGTGATGTGTTGCTCCACTATCTAAAATCCAAAAATTAGAAGGGAAAGGATGTTTGTTACCAAAAAATTCGGATACCACAACATTGGAGGTTTGTTCCCGATGAGTAGCATTTTATTGGATGTCATTAGTATGGTTGTGATGAGCACCTTGTTGGATTTGTTGATTCAACAGATAAATGAACTGTTGGCATCTTGTGTTGATGTCATTGGACATACTGACATCATTTGAAGAACTAGGAGTGTGGCTTGTGGAGGCTTGATTGGAAACAACCTTCCCTTTGTCTTGCTTCTTTCGATCACCATACCCTTTGTCTGGTTTGTTACAATGGGAACAAGATGGTCGGGGTTTCTTGTTGCGAGAGTTTGGATTTTGGTGACATTGGACAATAGAAGGAAGAGGGGGGATAGTGGTCCCAAGGGTTCTTTGACGTTCTTCTTGAACAATCATAGAGAAAAATTTAGAAATTGGGGTAAAGGATCTTAGAGAAGAATTTGAGCTTTGACCAAGTGGTAGGATTCATTCAGTCCAATCAAGAATTGCAAGACTTGATTTTGATTGTAGAATTCTTGGATGGATTTTAGGGCTCCACAGGTACAAGAATTTGTTGGTTGAAATTCCTTTAGCTCATCCCAGAGAGCTTTTAGCTTTGTGAAGTACGTGTTGATGGAGTTGTTGCCTTGTTGAAGGGCATGGAGATGAGTCTTCATTTGGAAAATACAAGGCCAATTCCATTGATTGAATCACTTGGAGAGATCGGTCCACATATTTAATGCACGGTCATGGAACATGATGCTCTATTTGATTTCAGGGGATACCAAATGAAAAAGCCAGGACATCACCATGTTGTTGCAGCGAGTCCAAGACCAGAACGGAGAGTCTAGAGCGTCTGGTCGGGGGAGAATGCCTTCAACGAAGGGTGTCTTGTTCTTTGCTGCAAGAGCCATGGAAATGGTACGTTTCCAAGATTGGTAATTTGTGCCTTGAAGAGTGGCCTAGACAAGGACGAGGCTAGGGTGGTCTCCGGTGCTCAAGAAATATGGATTGGAAACGTCTTCATGAGCAGGTCGACTTGTATTCTCCATCATTCGAGGCTGAGCAGAACCGGAGGCAGTGTCACCAGTTGGAGGAGGGCTGCTGCGATTGGCATCGCCGGTGCCATTGTTGGAGGAGTTGCGGGTTGGGATTCGAGCCATTGATCGATCTTTGAAAAAAGATGTAATCTTGGGATCAAGAAATGGAAGAAATGCTTTTGTATTGAATCAGTCAAGCAAAAAGAAGTTGGTGATACAATGGTCCCGAGACTAGCTTAATAGTAGCTCACTTGGGACTGTTTATTACAAGAGAGTCATGTGACTCAAACACAATTGGTTTCAACAAGACTAACTACTAACAAGATTAACTAAGTGGCTAGCTAACTAATATAATCTTGAAACAATGTATGTAATCTCATGCAACATTTATCAAACATATTAAAATTTGAGAGACTAATGGAGTGTTTTTTATGGGGGGACTCGAAATATGAAACCAAACTCATATTTAGTGTAATTTTTAGAATATGGTTTATGTTTTTGTAGGTCTTCATTTTAGTATATTTTTAGGATAATGTCAAACTATTTGAACACTTGAGTTTGAGATTTCTTTAATCTCAACATCCCTCAACTAAAGTCCATCAAATGAAACCCTTACACTAAATAACCCCACAAATAAAACAGACAAGTTCATAGTAAATGAGCTCAAATTGTGTGAACCACGTAAGTAGATATAATTTTAGCCATAGCAAGAAAATTTTACTCCATTGATCAAATTGCATCAACAACCACTAATGAACTTGAGAACATCCAATGACTTACTGGAAGGTCGAGGCCGACTTTAATATGAAAATATTATTCTTATTCTTTCTCCAAAGGACTTTTGTAAATTGAAAACTTGGAAAGAAAAAAAAAGTTATTGGTTATTTCTTTCTGGAATATATTAAAATTTGTTAGTTAAAAGTTTTAATAACATTTTACGTCATTTAATTTCTAAGTTTACGATGATAACTGAATTTCTAACTTGACTACAATAAAACAAATTTAAATGATAATAAATGAGAGATACATATTTTTATATGATTCTTTGTTTTTCTTAAAAAAAAAGAAATATTTAACTAGTGAAAATTTTAGAAAGAAACAAGGACAAAATTCATTTGTTCGGTTAAAAATAATGAAAAAAAAGATAATAATAATAAGGTTTAGTGCCCTGGTTAGAGTGCCGAGAGGAAATAATTGGATATATATGTGATTATGTGATTTAAATGCATGACTATGTGACATGCATGCTATATATGATGATGTGAATATATTTATATGCATGTTTATAAGTATTAAATATGCATGTGGACCCGTTATTATTTATAAGGGCATATCTGTAATTTTGGCCCATCAAGGGCATAAATGTGATTATATTTTCTTAATGATTAAGACCACATTATTATGTGGATATATTTGAAGTATACGACTCGAGACGATCCTAGTGAGCGGATTAGTGATATAGTCACAATAGGGAATAATACCCGGTTCGGGGTGAACTTAGGGGTATTTTGGGAAGTTTAATGTATATTTGGAGTTTAATTGAGTAACGAGTAGGTATTTGGTAATTAGTTGGACATGTCGGGATTAATTAGAAATTGGTAGGATGACTTGAGGAATTAGCGGGAATCAGGAAAATGATCATTCTACCATTTGAGGTAATTGGAGGGCTGGGTTAGTAATAAGGGGCAATTTGGTCCTTTTTAATTAAGTTAATACTTAGTAAGCTTCTAAGGAACAACCAGAATGTAGTGGAACCTCTCAGCACACTCTTTCACCCTCTCACTCACGTACACTCTCTCTTCCTCTCTAGAACTAAGGAAAACTTTGAAGCTTGAAGGAGGAAAAGTCAGGGAAACTATGCTTGGATTTGATCTGGAAACAAGGGGAAATTAAGCTAGGAACAACTAATTGATTGTTGAGGATCTAATCTGCAAGCTGAGGTAAGATTCTAAGTTTTAATTCTTGAATAATGGTTGGGTTTAGGTAGGTTCAGAAATGTTTAAATTAGCTTTAGGTTTTGGGATTTTAGGTAGTTTAAGCTGGTATGATAAGTTGCATATGTTGTTTGTGATGAGTTACTAAGAGTTTTGGGTTCAATTCTGGCGTTAGTACACAGCAGGGGCAGGGGGGGGGGGGGATCTGCTGAGCTGGTTAAGAGGAATCGCTGGAAAAACCCAGGGAATTTTGGGTTCACGGGGGCGTGCCGCGATCCGCGTGGCCCAGATGGTCCTGGGAGGGCTATTGATTGTAGGGCGCACCACGACCCTAAGGGGCAAGTCGTGACCCACCTCCCCTAGAAGCAAGGGGCTGTGCCTCTGACTTGAGGCGCACCGCGACCCCCAAGGCCAGGTTGCGGCTGGCCTAGAAATTTTTGGGCTAGGGTTGTTTATAGGCTCGGGGATTGAAACCTAAGCGCTCGTGACGAATTATACTACCCAGTTTATTAGAATTCGTGGTCCCAGAGGCTAGTATTTGGTTTCAAAAACATTTAATTGGAGTAGAATTTGATAGTTATCCATTATTTCTTGTGACTAATATTACCGTTAAGGCTTAGGACTGAGGATTGTGCTCGGGACCTGTAACGCCCTACTTCCTTAGAGCCGTTACTAAGTGAGTTTAAAACGTGCATTTAACTCCAAAATCGAGGTTTTAGATCAAACAGTGTAACTAAGCCATAAACAGAGGAAAAACTTTAGAAATAAATTCATTTCATTGAAAATCATAAAAGTTTAACACTTGGGATCCCAAATTACAGTTTAGAAACATTTACAACATATAAACTGAACCAAGTCGACTAAACGACAAAATCTAGGTTTGTTTACAAACATCTCCCAAATTCCACTGGCTTTGGCAGCCAGGCTGGCCAAACATGTACACGCCGCTTCATGCCTGCTACACTCGTGGTTGGTTGGCTTTCTCCCCACCCTTACCTACACCACAGAGCATCTGTGAGCCAAAGCCCAGCAAGAAAACCTGCAAACAGATAACATATGCAACACATATATCAAGCATACAAACAGGCCACCAATGGGCTAAACACATACGGCCTATCCGTCCCAGGCGTTTTACCAAACCCTGGGTTCACGGTCCACACTGTGAGGATATCCCAGGTATCCTTTAGGGACTCGCCCTGGAAACTTGCACTCCACATGCTCAACGCTGCTCCCGGTCCCTTGCCGTACCCGGCCTCGCACTCAACGTGCCTAACGCCGTTCCCGGTTCTTGCCGATCATTCACATAATAGCATACATAGCATAGCAAGCAAATACAGAATTCTAGCATACTCAGCTAAAGGTCTACACCCCGTAGTTCTAACATATTAGGCTCGACCCTGCATACCAATTCTATTTCAACACATTGGGCTCAGCCCTGCACACAAGCTCTATGGGAACAAGGGTTTTATTACCTGAGTCCCGAGCTCTCCGAGCACCGATGTCCCGAGCATAGTCCTCTAACTTGAGCCTCGCTGGAACCCTATTCACAACACATTAACAATAACCATTCATCAAGTTCTAATCCAATAAATAACTTTGAGCCACAACCATAGTTCAGTGACACTCAACAACTAATCATTAACTACTAACGTTATGCCAATTTCAGTCGCTGCCTTGTCCATTCCATTACAATTTATAGCGCTATTCCTTGACTGATACACGGCTCCCAGCTAGGAGTTCCGCCTCCAATTAAATTTCCCCTCGCTCAATCGAGGATTTCAAGCACCGATCACCCGTCTGCTACTTTTCACCACATTTGGGTCTCAACGTTATCTTTCTTACTAATACCCAATACTCAAGTACCTTATGATATGCATAACTGTCAACTTAACGTTCCAAGGATATCAACCGTGATCCATTCTTTCATCTCCCGCAAGGTTCGGTCTATCCTCACGCCAAATGCGCCTGGGCGTGCCCAATCCGTGATGCACTCCCACAATTCCGCATCCTCATCATAGTTCAAGTCCTTTATGCTATTACTCTATACTTAACCATTTCACACATCTATTCCAGCATTTCCAGATACCAATCGATCCTTACCTTGTCTTATCTTTAAGATTTGACACCACTCATTCCGTCTAACCTCAAGTCTTACTGTTCTCCTCATCTCTGATGTAGCTGTCTCCGGAGATACTTATGCAATAGATGACGCGCTTACCACTCCCGTTATGCTTTCTACTCTTCAGATATTCTTCATTAGTTTCTTTGTGGCTTCAGATCAAATCTCCTCATACCCATCCTTTCTTCTTGTAGCTCTATTCTGGGTACTCCTGACGACACCCAAACTAACACTCCATAGAACCTTACCTGTGACTCTGCCTTCTGGGTACAAACGTCTTCAGCATAATCATTTGCTCACCATTTCCGTCTGGGAGTAATCCACATGCACTGCTCGTGAGCTTGAAGGGGACTTGCCCATACCGTTCATGCATTCTCTGCCTAAAGAACTTACCTGTGCTGCTGTAGCTTGAACCATTCTAGAATCTTTGTTACCAACTCCTCACACCCTACCCGGTGCAAAATAGACAATTCACGAAATGTCTCTATCCTTGGTTTCCAACTGGTAATAACCAGGTCATAGATCAACTCTTGGAGACATCGTCCCATCTTGTGTCCAACATTGTACTTTTCGTTCTAACCCGACGATGCTAACAATCCCTGCAGTATAACACACTGGCTACTCTAGGGTCAAATTCCTTCGATTGCTTCAATAGATTTTCTGTCAGCCAAAACCATCTTTCACAACATTCCTTATACCAATCCTATCGGTAGTCCGACCTTGAAGTACCTCCAAATCTTTCTTTACATACCTACATAATTTTTCCACTGGTCAGCCCAGTTCCACTTAGTCTTGTTAACATACTCCAGATGATATCCCCTACAATCCATGGTTATCTCTTAACCGATTAACCTTCTCACTATGGCTCATGCTGAGGCTCCCTTTAGACAAACTCCGTCATTATTACTATGAACTTCCTGATCACTTGCATCCCAATCCATCTGCCAGAGTTTCTAATTTCTTCCCAATAAGTATTACTGTCATCAGCCTCTCGAATAGCACCTTTGAGGCAACCTCTCTATGTCCATCTCCCTCTCGGAACCTTCTCAACACTGAGTTCTTCCAGTTCGTCACATGACCAAAGCATAAACCAGTCAGTTAAATACTCATTCTCGAGGAATCAGCCTCGAACTTTGAATGTATCAATGCATTCTAGTTCTCCGTTTCCTCACCATGGGAAATCCATCCTAACATATCGAGTCATTCTATGTAGAAGTCATGCCCTCACCTGACCTCCTCTCAGGTGGCATCCTCTCCCTCATGTGCATACCAAATAACCTCCCTGGTTCCTGTCACCATCTTGATAACTACCTTTTTAATCAGGCTTCTTTCCAATCTCAAATTAGGTGCCCAAGCACTGTCTGGGGTCCTTCTACCTCAAAAATTGAGAATCCTTCCTTGCGGCATTGTATCAATAAAGGTACCATCTTATCAATCAAACTTTTCCCCCATTCTGGCAAAACCAAAAGCCACAGAACTATCCGGGGATCTTTTAACTCGGTTATCACAAATCTATCTTTACTAACTCCATCAAAGGAAGCACTGCCATTGCAGTTCTGGTACTTAGGCTCTATGCATCATTCATCAGTTCCTCGAACAACATGGCCCTCTCCGCCATCCACATACAGACGATAAGCCCTTACATCAGAGCGGCCCGAATACCTTAGACTATTCCATATCTCAAATCCTTAAATGGGTCGCCATCAATTCCAGATACATCCATCAGTATAAATTTCCGAAATGAATTACCCAATTCACCAAACCCATTGATTTACACTGTTGTTACCCTATCAGTCCAAACCAAACTTATGAGCCCACCAGTCTCCACAGTTCAAACCATGTCTTTATAACCTCTCCTATCAATCACCATCTGAGTTCTTTCCAGCCCACTAAGCCAGTACCTCAGCCCGAGTACCATTTCCAGGCATCTCTCTGCCTCAACATTTAACACAACCCTCTAATCAGGATCTCTCATCCTCTTAACCAATGGTGGAATTAACTCTGCCCATCTATGATAAATTCCTTGTCAGCCCGAACTCTCCTCAAAACCAGAGGATAACACCCTTTAAGCCTTCCATATAATACCCTTATCTGTCCATACCTTCACAGTAAACCAATACTGGTAACCTTACTGTTAAAACATCGAAATCAACTATTTTCCCAGAGAAATCTGCTGTTCTTCTGTTCCATCTCGACTAATAAACTCCACAGCTTACTCACACACTAGTGACCCTCTGCTGCTGCTTTTAGGGATAAATGGAGATCTCAACTCCAACTTATATCCAGAATCCCCCCTTCAACACAATATCAGGTCCACATAACCCTTCTAGGAACCAACAATTCGAGTTCATCTGTCAATACTGACCAAACTCCTGAGCTCTGTGGTTCATACTCTGAATCAAACCACAACTAGATCCAAATAACCACAGTTATCATGCACACACAAAGCATATATAGGCCAAATCCACAATGATATACATTTAGCTACCAGATTTGAACATCACCAAGTATACCTAGGTCTCAACATGCTTCATGCAAGCAAATAAACAGATATTACATACGATTTCAATTTAAACCATTAACCACATAAACTCAATATGCGAACCATCATCACAATATTCATCCACAGGCATAATAATGTTATTCAGCACGCATCAATCTCAACATGCAATAGTCAAGGGCCCAGCCCCAACAGTATCTCATGCATATGTCAATTCATTCCTCATGCTCCATATAAATAAGCAGGCAAACAGGGCATTTAAACATATGTTCAGACATGTTAATTAATCATACCAACCAACCCTGAGTCGAGCTTGTCACTGACAGCGAGCGTACATGTTCGGTCAATCTCCAGAACCAATAAACCTTGGCTCGCTCTGATACCAAGTTGTAACACCCTACTTCCTTAGAGCCATTACTAAGTGAGTTTTAAGACAAAAGAGTGTGCAATGAACTCGCTAACCGAGATTTTTAAAATGAAAGTGTGACTAATCAAAAGTTAAGGCTGTAATCTTTGAAAATGCGTTGTTTCATTAAAAACTTCTAGTATTAAACATTTGGGATCCCAAAATAAGGTTTGAAAACTATTTACATCTTAAAATAAGTTTATAGTTGATTAGTTATAAAATCATAGTTTATTACAGCCATTTCTCGAATAAACCCCCAACCAAAGCAGTCGGGCAGGCCAAACATGTACGCGTCGCTTCACGCTCTCCGTACTCATGGCTGGTTGACTCAATCTATGCCCTTACCTACAACACAGAGCACCCGTGAGCCGAAGCCCAGCAAGAAAACTCAAGCCGTACATAACATATGAAAATTATACAGTTAATCATATCAGATAGTCCACAGATAAACAGGTCAACCATTTGACTTAAGCAACCCGGCCATGCCGTCCCAGAAGCCTTACCAAAGCTTGGGGTCTCGGTCCTCACCGTAAGGATATCACATGTATCCACGGGGTCCCACCCTGACTACAAGCACTCCACATGCTATGTGGTACTTCCAGCCCCACTACTGTTCTCGGCCTTTCGCCGTTCTCGGCCTCATTGCCGTTCTCGGCTCCTCGCCGTATCATTCAACTATAATCACAGATAGTCTAACTCAAATAACATTTGAACATATGACAATTCTATCAAGTCTGCACCCTAACATGTAATGCAATATAGGGTCGTGCCCCGCAATCACACTATGGGCCCATGCCCTATCCTACGGGTGTTATAGTTTTCTTACCTTTCAATTCGATGGCTTTCAACACTTGACTCCTTGAGCACGATCCCACTCGAGCCTTAGCGCACACCTAAACACAGTCATAGGTCAAAGTCAACACTGAACCCCAAGTCTGAAAACCTAGCCTCGGGACCAATCCCGAGCCCCCGGGAAGTCCTAGATCCCCAAAACAAAGTGGTGGAATCGAGCCCCGAACCCTAGGTCAAAATCCCTTAACAAAAGTCCAAAAATCCCCTTCTGTGAATAGTGCAGCGCTACAACGCTCTAAAGAGGGCGCTGTAGCGCTACAAGCAGAACCACACCCCCCAGAATAGGGGCTAGTGCTACAGCGCCCACTGACTAGCGCTGTAGCGCTAGTTGCAGCCAGACCAAACCCGAAAATCGCATTAGCGATTTTCCATCAACCATTTCAACCCCAAACTTGTCCAAACCTTTACCAAACTCAAAATCAAGCTTATAAACACTCTCCACTCATCCCAAGCATCCCAAATCCTCAAAACTCAAGCACATTCAACCCAAATCTCAAAATTCACCATGATCAACCCTAACTCAGAAATTCAGTCAAACAACAAAGTTAAAGGCTTAGAATTCATACCGTTGATGAAATTTCGACCTTGATTCATTTCCTAGACCTTCATAGCTTGCTCTTCCTCAAGGCTTGCCCAGAAATTCCCTAAAATTCCCATCATCTCAGCTCAAAACACAGCTCAAACCAGCCAAACCCTTAAAACTGAACACTCTAAAAACTTACCTCCAAAGTTGATGTGTTCTTGCTAATCCTTGCCAAATATTCAAGTATAACCTTAAGATCCTTGATGCTCAGCCTATCCTAGCTCTCCACTGAGTTTTGCTCTAAGAAAAATGGAGAGAAATGGTGCAAGAATGCACAAACCGATCCTTTGGAAAACCCCTCTGTTTTCTCTGTTTTCTTTCTTTTCTTTCTTTCTCTCCACAACCAACACACTTTCTCTATAAATCCCATTAAGTGTAAAGCCTTATTTAATCTATCTCTAAAAAGCCAAATGACCAAAGTGCCCTCCCTATTAATTCTAAACCCTTTTGTCCAAGTAGGGCCATTTTAGTCATTTCACCCAATTCCCGCTAATCCTCAAGTGTCTCTAATATTTTCCCGATGCTTTCCAATACCTGATAAATCACCAAATAATATTCCTCGATATCAAAATAAACGCCAATAAACTCAACAGGTTCCTATTTATAACCCAGGCTCGCCCCGAGCCGGGTATAAATTCCCGCCATGACTTTTCTGCTAACCTGCTCTCCAGGATCGTCTCGAGTCACAAATCACAGAGGCACCCACATCACAATGTGGTCTCAACAATCATCACATATCAACACAGTTATGCCCAAAATGGCCAAAATTACAATTATGCCCTTCTAACACAATCAGGGCCTACATGCATACTAATACACATAGCCATGCATCTCAAATAGTCAAATAATCATATAACATGATTTAAATCATAACCATGCATTTAACTCATTAAAATCAAACATAAATTCCATTATGCCCTCCAGGCACACTACCCAAGGCCCTTAAGCCTTAATAGCGATTTTGGGTCGTTACACACACCTAGTACCCAAATTACCCCTCGACTCGCCCCAAGTCAGAATCTCAACCCCGTTGTGACTCTCTGGCTAACCGCTCCCCAGGACTATCTCGGATCGTGCTGCGCAGACATATCACATATATATCGCACTTATCACATTTATGCCCCTAATATCCAGACGGGGCCCACATGCACATTTAACTTAACTAAACATGCATTAATATCACATATTCACATAAATCCACATATTAGCACATTAATCGATTTATTGCCCTCCAGGCACACTAATCAAGGCCCTAAGCCCGATTAGCGAATTCGGGTCATTACAAGACCGCTCTTTATCCATCGCTCGAGACTCGAGGTAAGAAAACTGCACCCATGTGGTTGTGATTGGGACTAAGATTCCCTGCAATTGAATATATGCGTTCTGCGATTTATATTTTTGTTATGTGGGATATGAAAGTACGAACTAAGGGTGCTGGGGCTGATGATAAGCGTACTAAACGCAGGTCGGCCTAAGCGCGCCGTGGTCAGCTAAATAATCAGAGGGCTTGGCCTAAGGGCACTGACACCTAAGTATTCATATTATAGTTTGAGTTATGTGTGAAAGTATATGCTAATCACTGCCTAGCTTAATACTTGTATCCTGTTGATTAATCGAATTAATTGGTTTGAAGTTTATTAAATGCTCTTGTTGCTGTTTAGTTGATTATGGTTTTCTTGTTGGGCCTTGGCTCACGAGTGCTACGTGGTGCAAGTAAAGGCAAAGGAAAGCAGGACCAACCATGAATTGGAGAGCTCTGGGGGCGGAGTGTACATTGTTAGCTGCTTGACCACCATGACCGAGGGAATTTCACAGGAATTAGAGCTCTAAACTGTGTTTGCCGTTAGACTGACTTTTGTTGTATCAGTCTTTGAGAGTTGTATTTTCCATGTAAACCCTATTTTTGGGATCCCATGTATCAAACATTTGTTTGAATGAAAATTAACTATTTATTATCAAAATCTCTTAACCCTAACTTGCAAGTTGACTTTAGAATCACATTTATGTTCAAACGACTTGATTAGCAATTCCTGCACTGTTTTAAACACACAGTGTAACAGTCTTGGTTATCCAGGGCGTTACAACTTGGTATCAAAGCCATCTAGGTTTAAGGGTTCCTGAAGACCGACTGAGCATGTACACTCCTCGCTAAAGACAAGCTCGACTGATGGTTTGGGTAACCATATATGTGATTATGTGTTTAAATGTTTAAATGAAATATAAATGCTTTAGCTTTATGATTAATAGGGAGCATGAGATATACTGATAGGGCTTGGCCCTTGACTAATATGATAATATGTTAGGTCGTGCTTATTAGCATTGCTACTGTATGTGAATAAATGTTTAAATGCCTGTTTGCATCATGATTGTGCATTGTGGCCTGGATATTGGCATTGGATCATGGAATGAATATGAACTTGTTATTATTGCGTGACCAAACGAGTTGTTGATTGCAGATAAACTTGGTTAGTTATGCGTTTAAGGCGATCAATACAACTAGCCAGGGTCGAGGCTAGAGATGAAGAGCAGAGCCAGAACCCTCCGCCAGTCCCTGAGAACTGGCAGCAGTTGCTTGCTGATATGCAAGCCAGACTTTAGAGTCAAGAAGAGCAAATTCGCCTTTTGAGGCAACAGGCTCCGTCAGGAATGTCGCACCTAATTTTCTACCTATTGTGGCACCAATTATACAACCACTTGAGATTGGAAATAGGTGGGAGGCACTTTATGAACGATTCAGGAGACAACATCCTCCAATCTTTGAGGGAGGACCAGATCCACTGAAAGATGAACAGTGGATGAGTTTGATCACCTCCATCCTGGACATCATGAGGGTGGAAGGTAATGACAGGGTGGCCTGTACCACTTATATGCTTAGAGTGGATGCCCATATTTGGTGGGAGGTGGCATCACAGACTCGGGATGTTTCTGCTATGAGCTGTGATGCCCGTATTATAACGTTTCCATCAGGGTCACGAAGTTGAATGAGTTTATTGGGTTGGTGTAGGGCGGCATGACAGTTACCGAGTATGCCTTGAAGATTGATAGGCTAGCAAAGTTTGCACTAGATTTAGTGCCTACTGATGCAGCTAGGCAGGATAGGTTTTGTAGATGCTAAAAATTCCATGCTGATGAAAGACTCAAAGTATGTGCTTAGGACCCAAGTCCCTAGGTGTGTATTGGGAAATCTTGACAAACGTAGCCCCACTAAGTGTGCCACCCAGGACCCCCCATCTCGCGAGCCTAGGAGGTGTGCCACTCAAGCCCCTCAGGCACCTACATGAGGTCGTCACCCCCACATCTCCACGAGGCTGTTATGCCCTCACCTCGCCTTGCCACAGCCGTGCCACCAGGGCATCACGAGGGATTGCCTCGCCACGCCTCGCCATGCTCCTAGCCCATAAGTGTCTCACGCTAGGAGGAGCCCCACGCAAGGAGGTGCCTTGCGCCTAGGAGCGTCTTGCGCCTCACCATGCCTTGGCCGCGCCATGGGCCTCGCAAGACGGTGTGTCGCCCTCGCCTCGGCCGTGCACCCAAGGCCCCGCGCTAAGGACCTTGCAAGACGGTGTCTCACCCTCACCTTGGTCGCGCACCCAAGGCCCCACACCATGGGCCTCGTGAGATGGTATCTCACCCACGCCTTGGCCGCGCACCCAAGGCCCCACGCCATGGGCTTCACGAGACGGGGTCTCGCCCACGCCTCGACCGCACACCCAAGGCCCCGCGCCATGAGCTTCACGAGACAGAATCTCACCCTCACCTCGGTCGCGCATCCAAGGCCCCGCGCCATGGGCCTCGTGAGATGGTGTCTCGCCCTCGCCTCAGCCACGCACCCAAGGCCCCTCGCCATGGGCCTCGTGAGACGGCATCTCTTCCTCGCCTCGGCCACGCACCCAAGGCCCCGCGCCATGGGCCTCGCGAGACGGTTTCTCGCTCTCGCCTCGGCTGCGCACCCAAGGCCCCTCGCCATGGGCCTTGCGAGACGATGTCTCGCCCTCGCCTTGGCCGCGCACCCAAGGCCCCTCGCCATGGGCCTTGCGAGACGGTGTCTCACCCTCGCCTCGACCGCACACCCAAGGCCCCACACCATGGGCCTCGCGAGATGGTGTCTCGCCCCCGCCTACAAGCGCCACACACCAATAAACCAAGGGCTCCCTCTCGCGATTCACCGAGGCCAGCGCCTCGTGCACCCAAGGCATTCCCAGGTGGCCTCGCGCCTGGCACCTCATAGCACTGTATCCTATGAGGACCTGCAGAAACTCCAATGTTTAGAGACAAAAGAACAAGTATAATTCGAAAAGATCGTACAAGTACGGAGCTCATATAGGGTATGACCTGTAAGACCCCGTATGTCTGATCCAAATACTCATGCTAGACAAGTAGTGGGAGTACTGGGAGAGGGGACATGGCCTGTATGCTTCTAACCAGATGTCAGAGTTGACACCAGCACCAGCACCACTAAGATTGATGGCACTCCTCTGACATTCATACGAAATAAGTAGTGGAGACATCCTCATGGTATCTGACCACGTATTGGAGCCAACACCACTACCCCTGAGACCACTCTCTTGATAGTGTACTTGTGTACAACCTGGTCCCCTGGACCACAATGTATCAGGGGCCATTAGAGCCCACTATAAAAGGAACCCCCCTTCCACATGGAAGGGGGTTGGAAAAAACACTGTAGCATCATACCATAAGAAATACAAGTTCTTTTCACCATTTTCTTTCTGCAACTATTCTCTAAGTTTCTGTTTAGATTTTTGAAGTTCTTCATTGGTAATCTCGATACTTTGATTTTTCTAATTTAATTTCATTGACGAGTTCTCACCTTCAACAGTTTGGCGCCGTCTGTGGGAAGAATAAGTATCAAGCCACTGTTCTTTCGTCGATTTTGATAAGAAAAAGATGCCACGATGTTCGAAACAATTGAGAGAGTCGCGAGAGGTGGAGGTCCATCTTGACGGAGATCATCTAAAAGCCTCTATGAAGGATCCTCCTCCACCCGCAAATGTGGAGGCCCCAAAGGAGCCTGAGGTTCACGGAGATGAAAGGGAAGCCTCATCCCCGACAGTCCCACCTGAGGAGGATCATCCAAGGCCAACGGCTGCCCCAGCAAGGGGTACCGATGAGTTCTTGCCTCCAAGGCCGCTGTAGGTGCCAAACTTCGACTAGCAGGATCTAGGCCCATCGACGCGCAAACCTGACAAGCATCCTCGGGTCCACTCTGTGAGCTTGAGTTCTAGGTCTCGATTCTATGCAGACGAGATACGTTGTAACACCCCAAGTTGCTAATAAGGTTTAGGGCCTTGATTAGCGTGCCTGGAGGGAAATAAGTGAATTAACATGATAATATATGTGAATTTGAATGAATATGTGATTAGAATGCATGCTTAGGTGGTATAAATATGCATGTGGGCCTCGTTTGTATGTTAGGGGTAAATTGGTAATTTTAGCCCGCTGAGGGCATAAATGTGATAATTGTATTATGTGATTTGTACCACGTGAGTGTGGTGATATTAATGTGATGCACGTGCCAAGATGGTCCTAGGGAGATAGTTAACTTAAAAGTCACAACGGGATTTTATACCCGGCTCGGGAGGAGCCTAGGGGTACTTTGGGAATTTCGTAAGTTGAGTTGAGAATTAGTGGTTAATGGTTATTGGTGATTGAGTAACTTGAGTAACCATTAGTAACTGCTGAGAGTAACAAGTTGTGATGGGAAAATGGTAGAATAGTAATAGAGATGAAATGACAAAAGTGCCTTTGAGGTTTAGTTAGGAAAGAATTTTTATGGAAGGGTAGAATGGTCATTTGGCTAAGGGTAGATAAGTTTCAGCTGAAGGAAAGATGGTTCACGTTCAACACTTTATTATTTTGGTTTATGCTGAAATTGAAGAAAAGGCTAGAAAGAAAGGGAAGCAAGAATGAGGGTTGAAACTTGAGACCTAGGAGGAAATTCAAGAGGGATTGGAGACAACCAAGGCCAAATTTAAGCTAGGACTACTCAGAGGTAAGGATTATGCTCTATTTTTGCTTGAGCTTAAGGTTGATTTTCAGAGATTAAGTGTGGAAATTTAAGGATAGGATGGCTGGTTTTATTTGAAAATTCAGTTTGGATAATCAAAAGGAAGGTGACTTGAAGCTAGGATTGAGGAGAATTCAAGCTGAGTTTTTGACTGAGGTAAGAGTTTTAACATGTTTAAATTTTCGTACCTGATGTGGTTTAAGATTTTAGAGGCATGGTGTTTAGTTTTCAAGCTCTGGGTTATGTTCTAGAAGCCATGATTTAAGTTTATGAAATTTGGAACCCAAGGGTGGATTTTGGGTGTGATTGTATGTTTGAGTTTGTTGTTGGTGTTTATAGGTTGTATAATGGTTCATTTGAGGTTTTAAATTGGTTTTGGGGTTTAGGTATGTGTTTGGGTTGAGTTGGAGGTGTTTTGGCTCGGGAAAAACGTAGGGGAAAACCCAGATTTCTGGGTTCGCGAAGGGGCGCCGCGGCGCGAGGCTGCTTCAGGGCTGGGGGATACTCTCTGACTTGTTGGGCACCGCGGCCCTCAAGGACAGCGCCGCGACACTAGGCTATTTTCAGACACATGGAATTTTGCATTTTTGGGCTTTTGCTCCGGGGGGCTTGGGGGATGTTTCCGATGCATTGTTTTAGGAATTTGGGGATTCCGAGAGTGTGGGATTGGTCCCGGGAAGTAATTTTGGATTGGTTAGTATTAAAGGATGTTTTATATATGTTGTAACTAGGTCTTCGGAGAGGCTCGGGATAGTGGACCGTGCTCGTGACTTTGGTGCATTGTGAAGCTCGGGATACAGGTAAGTAAACTGTAGCACCCGTAGAGCAGGGCATGGGCCCATAGTGTTGTTGTAGGGCACGACCCTAGATTGTATTATTATTAGGGTGTAGCCTTGATTGAATTATTATATGTTCGTATGTTGTTTGAGAATTCTACATGTGGTTTTAGTAGAATGAACGGCAAGGAGCCGAGAATGGCGAAGGGCCGAGAACGGCAAAGGCCGAGAACGGCAGTGGGGCTGGGAATATCACTTAGCACGTGGAGTGCTTATGGTTAGGGTGAGACCCCAATGGATACGTGGGATATCCTTATGGTGTGGACCGAGAACCCAGGCTTTGGTAACGCTTCTAGGATGGCATGGCCGTATATTTGTTTAAATCTTATAGACTATTTGTTTATTTGTTGATTATCTGACATAGTGGTTATATGTTATGCGTATGTTATGTGCTGTGTGGGTTTTCTTGCTGGGATTCGGCTCACAGGTGCTCTGTGTTTTAGGTAAAGGCAAGGAGAAAGTCAACCAGCCATGAGTACGGAGAGCGTGAGGGCGGCGCGTACATGTTTGGCCTGCCCGACTGCTTTGGTTGGGGGCATTTTGAGAAATGGCTGTATTAAACTATGTTTTTGATAATTAGTCATCTGAAAACCTATTTTGAATTGTAAATATTTTACAAACCTCGTTTTGGGATCCCGAATGTTAAACTCTTGGAACTTTTAATGGAATGGAGTACTTTCAAAGATTACAGCCTTGACTTTTTGCTTAATCACAGTTTTGTTCTAAAAACCTCGCTTAGCGAGTTAATTGCACATTTTAAACTCACTTAGTAATGGCTCTAAGGTAGTAGGGTGTTACATACGTGAACTTCACCATAAGAACCAGAGGCTAGAAACCACCTTGGAAAACATGCAAGAGGTGCTAAATGGCTTGTTGCAAGGGAGATCAAGCGTAACACTCCCTAAGCGGAAAGAGAGAGGTCAAGAGGGGGTAGAAACCACTGTCTTAGTAGAAAACGGAAGGACTCGACTCTCCACCAGTAACACCCCCCAGACGAAGCAGCACGAACATCCCAGACCACCGAAGCAGCCCCAGAGGCCAGAGCCGAAGACCAACGCTGCCCCTCGTAATGATGTCGAGGTTACCTCAAGGAGAACACCCTCAGATTTACGAGAGGAACTCAACAAAAAGAGGGCGGGTAAAAGGACCACGTCTCCTATGGCGCCCCGGGAAGGCAAAGGAAAGGGAGACCCTAACCCATCCGCACTGAAGGACTCCCTGAACAAGAGGAGACAAGACCTAGATACGGAAATGAGGAGCCTACGAAGCAAAATCATCACCGCCTCTGGAGGACAAGCCATTGAAGAAGAGTTTGACCATGAGTCTCCCTTCATCAAGGAGATCCAAGCCATCCGACTCCCAGCCAACTTCAAGGAGCCCCATATGACCCCATATGAAGGAAGCACGGATCCTAAATACCATATGGATGCATTTAACGACCTGATGAAGTTAAAGGGGATTAGTAGCGGGGCCAGATGCCATTGCTTCACTGTCACATTGAAAGGACCTGCATACAAATGGTTCAAAAGACTGAGACCAGGGTCCATCAGATCTTGGCAACAATTTTCCAATGAATTTCTCCAGCAACACCATGCTATGCGGGACTACACGATGCCGGGCACCAACCTCGCCAATGTGAAGCAAGGAGAAAATGAGAGTCTAAAGAGCTACATCCACAGGTTCAATATGGAGGCAACCAAAGTAGGGAGTTTGACCCGTAGAGAGCTAAAAATGGCCATCACATCTGGAGTATGCCCGGGGAGCAAGTTATAGGATAACATGCTCAAGAGGGAGGTCACAAATTTGGACAACTTCTATGAGAGGGCACATAAATATATTCGCGTGGAGGATGGTCATGAAAGCCTCAAGACCGGAAAAGGCCAGTCGCCACCAAAACTCTCAATCCGAGAAAGCCAAAGTGGTGCAAAGAAGAAGAGGGTATATGAAAGAACAAGAGATGACCGACCCCGGAAGCATCAGTGCACTGATGAGTGCAGACAGGGCCCCTACACCTTTTATACTGACCTCACCCACGCTAGAGAACATATCTTCATCACGAATGAAAACCAGATCCCTTTCAGAAGACCCCCACCAATGAAAAAAGACCGGTCCAAAAGAGACCCCAGCAAATATTGCCAGTATGACAAAGATATCGGCCACACCACCGCGGAATGCAACCATTTAAAAGTAGAAATCAAGGAGCTTATACATAGAGAACATTTGGGCAGATATGTCTGCAAGGAGAGCCAAAGGCCGGAAGAAGGAGCATCCTCACACCGAGCATGAGAGGTGGCCCCTGAAGTACAAGGAAAGGTCAGGACAATCTTTGGAGGGCCAGGATTCGGGGGCGAATCAAGGTAGGGGCGAGATAAATATGCTAGGGAGGCCAGACGAAGTCCACCACCATGCATCTTAAGTTTGGAGCAACGCCCCCCGAAGAGTTTTAAGGGTGAAAATGACTCAATAACCTTCACTAAGGAGGATGCCCGGGGTGTACATTTCCCCCATAATGACCCCCTAGTGTTGACTGTCCAGCTTGCTAACATGAGGGTGCATTGAGTCTTGGTGGATAACGGAAGCTCTGTGGACATCTCATATCGCCCAGCTCTAGAGAAGATGGGACTAAACATTCAGAACCTAAAGCCTTGCAATACCTCCTTGTATAGATTTATGGGAGATTCAATACAACCCCTAGGGGCGATCGAGTTAGCCCTCCCTATGGGAGAACAACCCAGACAAACCACCATAATGGCAAACTTTGTTGTGGTCGATTGCGCCTCAGCCTTCAATGTGGTATTAGGGAGACCTTCCCTAAGAGAATTGAAGGCGATAACTGCTGTATACCACTTAGCTATGAAATTCCCAACTTCCGGGGGAATAGCATGCATGAAAGGAGAGCAGAAGGAAGAGAGGGAATGCTATAACACATCCCTCCGAAAGACCACAAAGCCATCAACGCCTATGGCAATGGTTGTGCATGAAGGTGCGAACCCGCACAAATTAGATCCACGAGTCACAGAAGAACCCAGAGCTGAACCAGTAGAGGAGTTGGAGGTAGTCACGGTCATGAATGAGCCGTTAAGAAAGTTGAAGGTAGGAAAAAACCTTATGGGTGATGTGAAGGAGAAGCTAGTAGATTTCTTGAAAGCCAACCTCGATGTATTCACCTGGAGTCACGAGGATATGGTAGGAATAGACCCAGCAGTCATATGCCACCACCTGAACATCGACCCAAAAGCAAGGCCTGTGAGGTAGAAAAGGAGAGCACTGGACCCAGAAAGATACGCGGCCCTAAAAGAGGAGGTTGACAAGTTGAAGGCAAATGGGTTCATTCAAGAGGCTTTTTACCCACTATGGGTATTAAACCCAGTGCTAGTCCCGAAGCCCAACGGAAAATGGAGGACTTGTGTGGACTTTACTAGCCTCAATAAGGCCTGCCCTAAGGACAGCTTCCCGCTTCCTAGGATAGACCAGTTAGTAGATGCCACAGCGGGGCACGAACTACTTAGCTTCATGGATGAATATTCTAGGTACAACCAAATACCCATGAACTCGACTGATGAAGAGCACACTTCGTTCATAACAGACAAGGGGCTGTATTGCTACAAAGTGATGCCTTTTGATTTAAAAAACGCAGGTGCTACTTATCAAAGGCTAGTGAACAAAATGTTTGCAAATCAAAAAGGAAGGAATATGGACGTATACGTGGACGATATGCTGGTAAAGAAAAAGAAGGCGGGAGAGCTCACCAACGATCTCATGGAGATGTTTGACACCCTTCGAAAGTTTAGAATGAAGCTAAGTTCGCTCAAGTGCACCTTTGGAGTCTCGTCAGGAAAGTTCCTGGGTTTTATGTTGAATTCCCGAGGTATCGAGGCTAACCCTGAAAAAATCAAGGCATTGCTGGAAATGAGCCCACCACGAAGCAAAAAGGAAGTGCAGTGCTTAACAGGGAGAGTAGCGGCCCTCAATAGGTTCATCTCCAGGTCTACTGACAAATGCCTCCCTTTCTTCAACATCCTAAAAGGGAACAAAAAGTTCGCTTGGGATGCTGAATGCCAGGATGCCTTCAACAAACTAAAGGAAGACCTTGGAAAACCACCCCTTTTGGCCAAGCCAGAAAAAGGGGAGAGGTTGTATTTGTATCTAGCTGTATCAGAGCATGCTATAAGCGCCACCTTGGTTAAAGGAGAAAATAAGCACCAACAACCCGTGTACTATGTGAGCAAACGATTAATAGACGCAGAAGCTCGATACCCAGAAATAGAGAAGTTAGCATATGCCTTGATAGCGACTTCTCGAAAGTTGAGGGCCTATTTTCATGCTCATGCTATCGAGGTGCTCACAAACACCCCCTGCGTCAAGTCTTGCACAAGCCGGAGACTTCAGGAAGGTTGTTAAAATGGTCGATTGAATTGAGTCAATTCGACATCACTTACACCCCAAGGACCTCAATCAATGGCCAAGTACTTGCAGATTTTATAGTCGAGTTTGCATACTGACTCCATGAGGAGGGAGAAATAGAAGAGAATGAATCGGCGCATGAAGAGGAAAAGAACCCTGAAGAAATGGAGCCTCCATGTAGACGGAGCATCTAACAAAGGAGGAGCCGGTGCTGACATAGTAATGACGGGACCTGAGGGGCACAAGATGTATTGTGCCTTGAGATTTGGATTCGAAGCTTCCAACAATGAGGTAGAATATGAGGCGCTGTTGGCCGGCCTGCGACTAGCTAAGGAGTTAAAGATAACCCACTTGCATGTCTTTAGTGACTCACAGCTGGTAGTGTTTTAGGTGAAGGGTGAATACCAAGCTAGAGGTCCAAAAATGGCTGCATATCTCGCCAAGGTGAAGGGGTATTTGGATTAGTTCGAAAAATACACCATAGAAAAAATCCCAAAGGAGCAGAACACAAATGTCGATGCACTCGCGAAACTCGCCTCCACACGAGACGAAGACACGCTTGAGTCCATACCGGTCGAATACCTCCCTAAGACAAGCATAGTAGAGGAAAGGATCAACATGGTCAATAGCACTAAGGAGTCATGGTTTGCACCCATCGTGAGGTACTTAAATGATGGGACCTTGCCTTTGGACAAAAAAGAGGTCCGCAAACTGACTTACAAATCTGCTCAGTACACCCTAGTAGATGGAACCTTATATAAGAGAGCCTTCTCTACCCCGCTCCTACGGTGCATAGATAGGGGAGATGCTTTAAATATTTTACAAGAGATACACGAAGGGGAATGTGGAAATCATGCTGGGGGGCAGTCCACAACAAAAAAGGCCATCCGCCAAGGGTATTATTAGCCTACCATGGAGAAGGACGCCAGCGACTTCACGTAAAGGTGTGACAAGTGCCAGAGACATGCAAATTATCCTCGACAGTCACCAAATGAGCTGGTGAGCATGAACAGTCTGTGGCCCTTTGCTGTGTGGGGAATTGACATGATTGGAGCGTTGCCAATAGGGAGAAGAGGAGCTAAATACACAGTGGTAGCAGTCAATTATTTCACTAAGTGGGTGGAAGTAGAGCCTTTAGTCAACATAACGATTAAGCAAATCACCACCTTTGTCAATAAGTATATCGTCTGCAGATTTGGAGTACCCTACAAGATTATCTCCGACAATGGAACACAATTTGAAGGAGGAATGTTTGAGGGATACTGCAAGGAAAAAGGAATCAAGCGGAGTTTCTCCACAGTAGTACACCCAAAAGCCAATGGACAAGTAGAGGCCATCAACAAGGTCCTAAAAAGGAACTTGAAAACAAAGTTGGAAAAGTTGAAAGGGGCCTGGGTCGAGGAACTCCCCAATGTACTCTAGGCCTACAAGACCACCCCTCATTCCACCACTGGGGAGACGCCTTTCGCTTTGGCCTATGGCTGTGAGGCTGTCCTTCAGATAGAAATGAAGACTAACTCCATCCGCACGCAAGCATATGATGACCAGGCTAATATCGCAGCATTGGTCGGGAATTTGGACTTGCAGGAACCCAAAAAAGAAAGGGCACAACCGAGGCTAGCCACATATCAACAACGAGCAGTGAGGTACTACAACTCAAGGGAGTGAGTGAGAATGTTCAGGGTAGGAGACTTGGTGCTAAGAAAAGTACTCCCCAACACGCGAGACCCGGGGACGGGGGTACTAGGAGCGAACTGGGAAGGACCCTACCAGGTTGCTCAATGCATACCACCAAACACCTACAAACTGGGCCGCATGGATAACAATGTCATACCTCGAGCATGGAATGTGGAAAACCTCAAGAAATACTACCAATGAGACTTCTGCACCCGATGCAAAGAAGACCTATGTTTAGTTTGTTCCTTGTTATGTTCACTTAGTAGGTAGGAATCAAAGAGGCTACCTGGGTAACCTTCTAATTAGATGTAACCCTTTCATATATGTCATTGTAATCCGCACGCTATGAATGAAACTGTTCACAACTTCACGTGTCATTCTTCTTCTCTATAGCATCCACCAAAGTGCCTACTGAAATAATTTCACCAAGCACTTGGGGGGGGGGGGGGGGGGTATGACAGGAGGCAAAATATATAGCAAAGAAAAGGACCCATGATATCAAAAGGGATCCTAAAAGGACCCTTATATCAGAGGGACCCTAAAAAGTCCCCCTATTAGGAGGACCCTCAAAGGACCTCCTATCAGGAGGATCCTAAAAGGACCCCCTTATCGGAAGGGCCCCAAAAGGACCCCCTTATCAGGAGGACCCTAAAAGGATCCCTTATATCAGAGGGACCCTAAAAGGACCCCCTATCAGGAGGATCCTAAAAGGATCCCCTTATTAGGAGGATCCTAAAAGGACCCCTTATCTCAGGATCCTAACGAAATCCTTATATATATATATATATATATAAAACCCCTTATAAATCAAGAAGAAAACCTTGTAAGGTATCGCTTGAGTTCACAAGGATTAGCTATCCTTATGAACATCAAGGAGAGCAAAAGGTCCTACAAGAAAAACACCTAAATAAGAGTAAATGCTTCCACAAGAGGAAATGCCTCAGGGGAAGCACCCTCCGATAAGCCTATAGTGGCCACCAAGCCGTCTAGCCAAAAACAGTCCTAAAAGAGACCCTTGCAAAAACAGTACTATGAATAATGACGAGAAGGACGCTTCTCGCAAGAAGTAATAAGCAGGCGCAAAAATATATAAAAGGAAAACTAGAACCCAAGGGGTCAATATATCCTTATAGGAACAATCAAGAGGCACCAAAGAGGGACCTATTGAACCCCTTCGCATGGGCTCCAAAGGATCTCAAGCCTAATAAATAAAAAAGAGAACCTATTGAACCCCATCGTGCGAGCTTAAAAGTACCTCGAACACAGAGGAATAAAGATGAATGATCACGTATGTATATATAAAAAAGAGTTTTGATAACATAACAGGACTCGGAGAAATTACAAGAAAAATAGGGCTCGAATGAGCATACATCCACATTGGACTAACTGGCAAAAACCACAGAATGATAATCTCAAGGCCTCCTGCCATGGGCGTTCCACTCAGCCGCCCAGGCAACGATGTGCTCACCAAAGGAGGAGAAATCAAAGTTAGGATTCTACCTCCATACTCCGTAAAGGGCGCGCTCTATGGATCTATACTCAATAGCCACCTTGTCCACCTCTATAGTTGCCTTGTCCACCTCTAAGGAAGCGACCCTCCCCTGCAACGCTGCGATAGTAGCCTTGGCACCCTCAAGTTTGGTCTCTAAGCTAGTGACCCTTTCTTGCAGGATCGTGGCCTTGGCAATTGCCCTCTTCTTCTTTTTTGACGAGGAAGAGGCCTTCGCCAGGGCCTTCTCTAGCTTAAGCCTGGTTTCAGCAAGTTCCCTCTCGAGCCCCTGGACTTGGACAGTAAGACGGCCCCTCCCAGCATTCGACGTGGAGAGGTCTTGAGCCGAGTCGGTAAATTGCTGAGCCACTGTAGAGGTCTGCACAAGAAAAATAACAATAACAATGATAAGCAACAAAAAAAAAAGAGAGAGAAAAGGGATAAGGCCGACATAAGGTGCATGAACTCACTCAAGCGGCGGAATGCGCAAGAGTCTCCCCGAGCTCTGACATAGCAAAACTCCCAAGACCACTCCAATCAGCCTCAGGAAGGTTCGTGGTGACCTGGACATACCGTCGCCCATAAGAGGCCGCCAGGCGGCCCACCAAGGGTGCCCCTTCTGAGCCAAGGGCGCTTGGATGGGTAAGGACAGATGACCCACTCACTGAAGGAGGAGGGGGCGCAGGAAGATCGGAAAAATGGGCCCCCGATGGACATGAGGGGGAGCAGGAAGATTGGAAAAATGAGCCCCTGACGGACCAGGAGGGGGCGTAGGAAGATCAAAAAAATGAGCCCCCGATGGACCAGGGTCAAGGGAAGCCTGAGGAAAAGCATCAAAGTCCTCAGAATAAGGACAAACGAAACCCCTCGGCAAGGCCTGTTGATCCTGGGAGTGGGAGGCCATGTCACGGTTTGTAGGGGCTAAAGGAGGGCACCCCCTGAGAGACAAAGACGGTCGATGGGGTTGCCCATGTCCAGGGGATTGTTAGGAGTGTGTCCTAAAAGCATTTAAAGATATTTGTTTTTCTGTGAATAAATAAATACAATGGTTTATTATTATTGTTATATTTAGATTGTTAAATTAATGTTTGAATAATTTTGTAAATAGCAGAAAAATTCCATATTCATTATTGAGGATGTTATCTGGTATTAGTATGAGAGAATTAAGATCACATGAATGAATAAAAATAGTCAACAACAACAAATTAAAGTTATGGAATTCTTTAATTGGAGTAATAAGTACGGTTTACTGAGTATCATAATGATACAAAAAATTTAGATTCAGATTATTGATGTGGAAAGACATCTCAGTAAAGGAACTTTATATAATATGATTATATATGACATGGACCGATATGAATTAAAGTCTTTATCCAAAAACCATTTAACAATAAAGACTTGTAATTCATATCATAACTGATGATCATTTATAGATCAACCTAAATCATGAGTGTTCATGGACTCCTCTTCATGTTTATTAAATCTTTTGATTCATTCGTTAAGGTCTCTTCAAAGAATAAGGCTAATGACTTTTGTTTTGGAGATTTAATATCATGGATGGCTAGGAATATGTATCAACAATACGGAATCTAATCTTTCCTAACAAATCGTATATTAGTTCCCTTAAGGGTTAATTATGGAACTGAATGATTTTGAGCTCAAATCTATAATTAGATTAGAGATTAATTATTCACTAGTGAATTAATGGTACTTAAGGAATAAGAAGTAAATTAGAAAGGTAAAATGGTAATTCTTCCATTCTAATTTATGAACTAATTAATTAGAGGGTTGAACTATTGTAAGATGGTTATATCAATGGACGACTTAAGAAAAGATTTCTGTAAAAGTATATCTATAACATAAAGAGTGCAATTCTGAATTTATAGTGGAGTAATATCAGAATTAATAAATTAACTATTATAATTAAAGAGTTTAATTATTTAGTTTATTTATTGGAGCTTAATGTTATAGGTCCATGGTCCCCGAAATGACTCAAACAATCATTGACAAAGGTAAATACAAAAATGGGCAAAAATAACTTATGTGATAAGTAAAATATTTTTCTATGTATCAAACATAATTATTGTTTAATTATGTGTAATTAATTAATTATTTGATTTAACAAAAATATAATTAATTTTGAATTAATTTATTTGTGGGATTTTTGGTATTTAAATAATAATAAAAATAGGGAAAAATCACATGCCATCACTGGCATGTGGTACACATGTAGCACAGTGCATAGTCACTGTGCTACACGCATAAGAGACTGTGATCAGTTTCTCAGTTCCACAATTTTAGTTATTAAAATATTAAATAAATAATGAGATATTGTGATTTGATTAAAATATTATTATTTAAACAAAAATTTGATAACTGATTAGTTATTTTCAAATTGTTTAAAATAACTAAGATTTTATTTTAATATCTTGGATATATTAAATATAGGATATCGGTTTTTCAGAACGTAACTTTTCAGGTATAGAAAAATATCTAGAAATCTCTCTCAGAGAAAGAGAACAGTGACACAAACAAAAGTCAGTATTCTTAACAAAACCTAGGTCCAAACTTTATCAGATCTCATGTGTTGAGAACATCTGATAAATAGTTTCTTGCCTATTGTTTGTATAGCGAGCCCACACTCGTTCTTTGTGTGCTGAGAACATTTCGGAAGATCTTGGTGTGAGATCTCAAGGATATAGCCATAGAAAAAGATAGCAGCAAGGAAGGACCTGAGGTAATTTTGCTATTCATGTCTTTGATTCAATATATATATATGCATGAGATGAAGTAGATCTAGAAATCTTATGGGATTAAACTAACAATTTGATTGTTGTTCCGCTGCGTATAATCTTTGATTTGATCCATAAAAACCAACAAGGAGACCCCCTCTGGCACACACTCAGCCTCACCCCTGTCTGAGTGATGTTCAGCCGAAGCAGCCTCCTTTTTCTTTGTTCCATAAATAGTCCACAACAACCCGAAATCCGAAACCGGGGACAACTTGTGAAAGTTGAGTTTGTCCACGGTGAAGAGGTGTACAACCATTTTCTCGACAGGGTTAGCCTCGAGAAATTCATCCACTGCATTTGCCTCCGACTCAACAACTCCAGGCATGGTGAAATGCTTTGTACAATCCACACAGTTGCCGACACAAACATAAGTTCCAAAACAGTAAGTTTTTTTTAAAAAAAAAGGGCTTGAAGTACTTACTAGGAGCAGAGCGAAAGTGATCACGAACAAAGAGGGGACCCTTCACAAAGAAAAAGTCATGCTTCCAAGACCCAGGGTTGGATACATAGCCCTCTATCAAGGAGACCGAAGTATTGGCTTTTTGCAGGAAATTAAATCCCTTGGACTTAGGAGAGGGCATGAGATTGTACATGAAATGCACCTCTTGGGTCGTAGGAGCACGCTCGAAATGATCCATATACGAGATGAAGAGGCAACTTAAGGTCAGCCAGCTGTTGGGCACCACCTAGAGTGGAGCAATGTCAAAATAATTGAGAACTGTGACGAAAAATGGGTGTAATGGTATTATACCACCCGCTTTCAAGATATGCTCGCTCATAGCCACGTAACCCGGATTTGGGCAGTCAGCCCGACACTTGTTCGAAGGAACGTATAACGTGTATTCTGGGCCAACACGGTAGTTCTCCATTATTTCCAACAATTTATTTTCAGACACATGGGACACTAGAGTGGATGCCAACAGGGGGCCAGTGTCCTGATCATCAGCAGTCACCTGTCGCCGCCCTCTCTTTGGCATATCTGCAAAACCAAAAGAAAAAGGTGAGTTGGAAACAGGGCACTTTACCCTCCATTTTTTCTTCCTAGCAAGGGTCTTCCACCAAGGCACCGGGTGTGGTGTGAAAGCGCTAAGCAAGGGTAGATCGAGAATAAGGGTTGAGGAGAAGATGGGACGGCCCCATGACAGTCATTAGGGGAAAACGGGGTAGGAGGCTCAGGCGGGAGATTTCCCTCCATAAACTCCAACTCCATCTGCAAATCTAAAAGGGTCACCCTAAGGTTCGCTACATGGTCGTTAAGGTCAAGGGGGAAAGGTACTCTGTCTCCCCTCAACACCAAGTCTATTTCGCTCTCTACCACCCAAAATTTTACGCCTAAGTTTAGCCATTTGCTGAAGATGACGAATGCGGGCCTGCCTTAAGGTGTCGTAGTCATGGTAAGGATTGTCCTCAGGGGACTCCGAGTCTGAAGACAAGTCAACAAACTCAACCCCTGGAGGAGTGTCGAACAAACCTTCACATGCCATGAGATCTCGTCCTGAAAGAAAAAAGAGTTCACATATAAATGAGAGGATTGCTACAAAACACAAAGGAATGGGCTTAAAACCTCTAGGTACAAGCGCTCTAAATAACCCACTACGGGGTATGAATAAGGACATGCAGCTGGGTTAACTCACGACAAGCTCATGCCAAAATACCCCTTCCCGAGTGGTGCTAATTTGGACCCAATAAACATAAGGGGAAAGAAAGTATCTCAAGCAAGTAAATTGGGTGCTGTCGTGGTCAAAAGGAGGTCGGGGGCTAAAAGCACCGTCACGTTCAAATAGAGACAAGTGGTCAAAAGTACGCGTCTGCAAAAACAAAGAAAAGGGGTGTTTTAGTCCTCAAATGCCTGCATGGATATATACATACAAGAAATGAACTCAAATATATATAAAAAAATAGAAAAAGAAGGGAAAAGATAACAAAAATGAGGTTGTGGGGGATTGAAACCCTCACCTCTTGAAAGGAGCAAGGATCCCAAACCCACTAAGCTGAAGAGGTAAGGTGTAAATAATAGGCTAGGCATGAAGGCCTATTTATAAGAATAAAAAAGGAGAGTCTACCGGAGCACCTAAAGGTCGTCTCCTAGACTGCGGGCAAGTGTAGATGCTCAAAATTCCACGCTGATGAAAGACTCAAAGTACGTGCTTAGGACCCATGTCCCTAGGTGTGTATTGGGAAATCTTGACAAATATAGCCCCACTAAGTGTGCCACCCAGGACCCCCCGTCTCATGCCTCACAAGCCTACGAGGTGTACCACTCAAGCCCCTCAGGCACCTACACGAGGTCGTCACCCCCACATCTCCGCAAGGCAGTTATGCCCTCGCCTCGCCATAGCCGTGCCACTAGGGCATCGTGAGGGATCGCTTCGCCACAGCCATGCCACTAGGGCATCGTGAGGGATCGCCTCGCCACGCCTCACCATTCTCCTCGCTCACAAGTGTCTCGCGCCAGGAGGAGCCCCACGCAAGGAGGTGCCTCGCACCTCACCATGCCTCGGTCGCGCCATGGGCTTTGTGAGATGGTGTCTCACCCTCGCCTCGGGCACGCAACCAAGGCCCCGCACCATGGGCCTTGCAAGACGGTGTCTTGCCCTCGCCTCAGCCGCGCACCCAAGGCCCCATGCCATGGGCCTCGTGAGACGGTGTCTCACCCATGCCTCGGCCGTGCACCCAAGGCCCCACGCCATGGGCCTCGCAAGACAGGGTCTAGCCCACACCTCGGTCGCGCACCCAAGGCCCCGTGCCATGGGCTTTGTGAGACGGAGTCTCACCTTAGCCTCAGCCGCGCACCCAAGGCCCCGCGCCATGGGCCTCATGAGACGGTGTCTTGCGCTCGCCTTGGCTGCACACCCAAGGCCCCTCTCCATGGGCCTTGCGAGATGACGTCTCGCCCTTGCCTCGGCCACGCACCCACGGCCCTGTGCCATGGGCCTCGCGAGACACTGTCTCACCCTCGCCTCAGCCGTGCACCCAAGGCCCCTCGCCATGGGCCTCGCGAGATGGTGTCTCGCCCTCACCTCGGCCACGCACCCAAGGCCCCTCGCCATGGACCTCGCGAGATGGTGTCTTGCCCTCGCCTCTGCCGTGCACCCAAGGCTTCGCGCCATGGGCCTCACGAGACGGTGGCTCACCCCCGCCTACAAGCGCCACACACCAACGACCCAAGGGCTCCCTTTTGCGACTCACCCAGGCCAGCGCCTAGTGCACCCAAGGCATCCCAGGTGGCCTCGCACATGGCACCTCAAAGAAGTGTATCCTTTGAGGGCCTGCGAAAACTCCAACTTTTAGAGGCAAAAGAACAAGTATAATTCAAAAAGATCGTACAAGTACTGAGCTCATATGGGGTACAACCTGTAAGACCCCATATGCATGATCCAAATACTCATGCCAAACAAGTAGTGGGAGTACTGGGAGAGGGGACATGGCCTGTATGCTTCTAACCAGATGTCAGAGTCGACACCACCACCAGCACCACTATGCCTGATGCCACTCCTCTGACATTCGTATGAAATAAGTAGTGGAGACATCCTCATGGTATCTGACCACGTACTGGAGCCAACACCACTACCCCTTAGACCACTCTCTTGACAGTGTACTTGTGTACCACCTGGTCCCCTGGACCACAATGTATCAGGGGCCATTAGAGCCCACTATAAAAGGAACCCCACTTCCACATGGAAGGGGGTTGGAAAAAACACCGAAGCATCATACCATAAGAAATATAAGTTCTTTTCACCATTTTATTTTTGCAACTATTCTCTAAGTTTCTATTTAGATTTTTGAAGTTCTTCATTGGTAATCTCGATACTTTGATTTTTCTAATTTAACTTCGTTGACGAGTTCTCACCGTCAACAGGTTTATTCGAGGGCTTAATGCTATGATAGCCCGAGATGTGAGTATCACATCAGTTCTTGGGGAAACAACTTATGCCTAGGTGATTGAGAAGGCCCTCACTGCTAAGGAGGCGGAGAACAAGATTTGGAGGGAGAACGCTGCGAGACAGAATGATCGCAGGGCAGTGCCTCCATATATATGGTATGGTAGGGGCGGAGGCCCCAGTGATCAGAAGAGGAAGACCCCTGACACCTCGACCACTGCTAGTCCTGATAGGAGGGGCAAGGGTGTTCAAGGTGGCCACCAGGGAGGCGGTGAGACATGGAGGAGTTATCCAGAGTGCACTAGATGCAGGAAGCGCCATCTGGGTGAATGTCTAGCCAAGGCTTGTTACTTGTGCGGGGTGGTGTGACACCTTAAGAAAGATTGCCCAATGCCAAAGAAGGAGGAATCAGGGAAGGTGGATTGCTTGACTCCAGCTCGAGTGTTCACCTTGACATAGGCAAAGGCTGAGGCTAGTCCCTCGGTAGTGACAGGTCAGCTTTCTAGCGCTGGGTCTTCATATATTGTATTGATTGAATCTGGTGCTACACATTCTTTTGATTCTAGTAAGGTGATTGATAGATTGTGTAGGCCTAGTGAGTATTATACTACGGGGTTTGGGACTATACTGCCTACAAGGGAGCTGATAGTTTTTAGGAGATGGATTAGAGCACTGCTAGTGATGGTGGATAGTAGGGAACTATCAGTAGATTTGATTGAGTTGAGTATGGATGATTTCAATATGATTTTGGGGATGGATTGGCTAGGTAGATATGGGGCCACTATAGATTGCAGGAAGAAGATGGTGACTTTTGAGCTTGAGAGTGAGAACCCCTTTGTCTTTGTCGGTGCTGTGCATGGACCCCGCATTCCTATGATATTAGCGTTGAGGGCTAGAGACCTATTACAAGGAGGTTGTATAGGATTTCTAACTAGTGTGGTGGATACCACTAGGGTTACGCCAGTGGGGCCGGGAGAGACTAGCCTGGTATGCGAGTTCTTGGACGTGTTTTCTGAGGACTTGCTGGGACTGTCGTTGCACAGGGAGATTCAGTTTGTCATTGAGTTTGCACTAGGAACCCATGACAGAGCTAAAGGAGTTGAAGATACAGTTGCAAGAGCTTCTAGACTTGGGGTTTATTAGACCTACCTTCTGGCCATGGGGTGCTCCAATTTTATTTGTGAAGAAGAAGGGTGGGACTTTGAGAATGTGTATAGACTATAGGGAGTTGAATAAGTTAATCATCAAGAACAAGTACCCCTTACTGAGAATAGATGACCTGTTCGATCAGCTGCAGGGTAAGACAATATTCTCGAAGATTGATCTTCGATCTAGTTATCACCAGCTGAGAATCAAGGACGAGGATATTCCAAAGACGACCTTTCGTATAAGGTATAGGCATTATGAGTTCTTTGTCATGTTGTTTGGTTTGACCAATTCCCCAGTAGCATTTATGGATTTGATGAACATGTTGTTCAAGGATTTCTTGGATCGGTTTGTGATTGTCTTCATCGACGACATCTTAGTTTACTCCAGTTCAGAGGCAAAGCATGAGTAGCATCTCTGGTGGATATTATAGAGATTGAGAGATCATCAGTTGTATGATAAGTTTAAGAAGTGTGAGTTCTAGCTACCAGAAGTGACATTCCTTGGACACATAGTTAGTGGAGATGGAATTAAGGTAGATCCGACCAAGGTTGAAGCAGTTAGGGATTGGCCGAGGCCAAGGAACACCTCGAAGGTTGGAAGCTTCCTTGGATTAGTTGGATATTACAGATGGTTCGTGGAAGGATTTTCAAAGATTGCCACACCATTGACTGAGTTGACACGAAAGAATCTGAAGTTCACATGGCCAGACAAGTGTGAGGGTAGCTTCGAGGAACTAAAGCGACGACTGATTACTACTCCTGTGTTGAGTCTTCCGTCAGAGGGAGGGAAGTTTGTAGTGTAGTGTGACACGTCGAGGCTGGGATTGGGGTGCGTGTTGATGTAGAATGAGAAGATTATTTCCTATGCATCGCGATAGTTGAAGGAGTATGAGCAGCGGTACCCTACCCATTATCTGGAACTGGTAGATGTGGTATTCGCATTGAAAGTATAGTGAAATTATTTGTATGGGGAGAAGTGCGAGATATACACATATCATAAGAGTTTGAAGTATTTCTTCACCCAGAAGGACTTAAACATGAGACAGAGACGTTGGCTGGAATTGGTGAAGGAGTACGACTATGACATCCTTTATCACCTAGGAAAATCCAATGTAGTGGTAAATGCATTGAGCCGGAGAGGCCCTGGACAGTTATTTAGTTCAAAGCAGATATCGAAGGATTAGCAGAAGAGATGGCTAGAGTAAGGATAAAGCTGGTTGTGGGCCGGTTGGCCAAAATTACTTTACAGTCTACCCTCCTAGAGATGATAGGAGAGGGTCAGCTAGATGATGCACAGTTACTGGAGGTTAGAGGAAATGTCTTAGTTGGAGTAGCTAAGGATTATTCTATTTCAGAGATGGGTTTACTATGGTACAAGGAACGAATCTATGTTTCGATGGATATGGGTATTAGACGAGAGATACTTGAGGAATCCCATACTACACCATACTCACTCCATCCAGACACCACAAAGATGTATCAGGATCTACAAACTTTGTCTTGGTGGCTTGGGATGAAGAAGGAAGTGGTTGAATACGTGGCCAAGTGTTTGACCTGTCAGCAGGTAAAGGCTGAGCATCAGCGACCCACGGGGTTGCTACAGCCTTTGGGTATTCTTGAGTGGAATCGAGAAGATACTATGGATTTCGTGGGAGGTTTACCCAGGACAGTGGGACTACACGACTCGGTGTGGGTGATAGTAGATAGATACACCAAGTCAGCTCACTTTCTGCCAATGAGGACGACCTATATTGTGGATCAGTACGCAGAGTTGTATCTGAGGGAGATTGTACGTCTCCATGGGGTTCCTAAATCTATAGTATCATACTAGGATCCCATATTTACCTCCAAGTTTTGGGGTGGTTTGCAGAAGGCTATGGGAACTCAGTTGAAGTTCAGTACGACCTTTCATCCTCAGACAGACAGAAAATCTGAGAGGATGATTCATATATTGGAGGACATGATTAGAACGTGTGTGCTAGACTTTGAGGGGTCTTGGAGTAAGTACCTCCCGTTAATTGAGTTTTCGTACAACAACAGTTATCAATCAACAATTGGAGTAGCTCCATACGAGATGTTGTATGGAAGGAGATGTAGATCACCTATTCATTGGGATGAGATGGGGGAGAGGAAGTATTTGGGACTGGAGATGGTTCAGAGGACTAATAAAGTTATTGAGAAGATCCGAGCTCGAATGCTTGCTTCGCAGAGCAGACATAAAAGCTATACTGATCCTAAGCGTAGGGACGTGGAGTTCCAGGTTGGGGACCACGTGTTTCTGCGAGTTTCACCAATGCAAGGGTGAGGAGATTTTGGAAAAAGGGCAAACTCAACCCTAGGTTCGTAGGACCTTTTGAGATCCTGGAGATGATCGGGTAGGTAGCCTATAGATTGGCTCTGCCACAATCATTATCAGGAGTTCATGACGTATTCCACATCTCTATGCTTCGGAAGTATGTCTCAAATACGACTCGTGTTTTGGGATATGAGGGCGTAGAGCTACAGGACGATTTATCGTATGAGGAGCGACTAGTTAAGATCCTAGATAGGAAGGATACAGTTTGGAGGAACAAGACGATTCCTCTAGTCAAAGTTTTATGGAGGAATAGTAAGGTCGAGGAAGAGACCTGGAAGCCTGAGTCAACTATGCAGGATCAGTATCTCGAGTTATTTAGGTAAATTTTGAGGACAAAATTCTCAGTAGGAGGGGATAGTTGTAATGACCCAAAAATGCTAATAGGGTTTAGTGCCTTGGTTAGAGTGCCAAAAGAGCATAATTAGATATGTATGTGATTACATGATTTAAATGCATGACTATGTGGCATGCATGATATATATGATGATGTGAATATATTTATATGCATGTTTATAAGTATTAAATATGCATGTGGGCCCGTTATTGTTTATAAGGGCATATCTGTAATTTTGGCCCATTAAGGGCATAAATGTGATTATATATGCTTAATGATTGAGAACAAATTATTATGTGGATATATTTGATGTATACAGCTCGAGACAATCCTAGTGAGCGGATTAGTGAAATAGTCACAACAGGGAATAATACCCGGCTCGGGGTGAGCTTATGGGTATTTTGGGAAGTTTAATGTATATTTGGAGTTTAATTGAGTAACGAGTAGGTATTTGGTAATTAGTTGAACATGTCGGGAATAATTAGAAATTGGTAGGATGACTTGAGGAATTAGCGGGAATCGGGAAAATGACCATTCTACCCTTTGAGGTAATTGGAGGGATGGGTTAGTAATAAGGGGAAATTTGGTCCTTTTTAATTAAGTTATATACTCAGTAAGCTTCTAAGGAACAACCAGAATGTAGTGGAACCTCTTAGCACACTTTCTCACCCTCTCACTCACATACACTCTCTCTCCCTTTCTAGAACTAAGGAAAACTTTGAAGCTTGAAGGAGGAAGAGTCAGGGAAACTAAGCTTGGATTTAAGCTGGAAACCAGGGGAAATTAAGCTAGGAACAACTAAGTGATTGTTGAGGATCTAAGCTGCAAGCTGAGGTAAGATTCTAAGTTTTAATTCTTGAATTATGGTTGGGTTTAGATAGGTTCAAAAATGTTTAAATTACCTTCAGGTTTTGGAATTTTAGGTAGTTTAAGTTGGTATGATAAGTTGCATATGTTGTTTGTGATGAGTGACTAAGAGTTTTGGGTTCAATTCTGGTGTTAGTACACATTCTTGGGGGCGAGGGGGGACTGCTGAATTGGTTAAGAGGAATTGTTGGAATAACCCAGGGAATTCTAGGTTCACGGGGTCGCGCCACGACTCGCATGGTCCAGATGGCCCTGGGAGGGCTGCTGATTGTAGGGCACGCCACGACCCTAAGGGGTAAGTCGCCACCCGCCTCCCTCAGAATCAAGGGGCTGCGCCTCTGACTTGAGGTGCACCGCGACCCCCAAGGCCAGGTCGCGGCCCGCCTAGAAAGTTTTGGCCTAGGGTTGTTTTTAGGCTCGAGGAGGCTCGGGGATTGAAACCTAAGCGCTCTTGACAAATTATACTACCCGATTTAGTAGAATTCGAGGTCTGGAGGCTAGTATTTGGTTTCCAAAACATTTAATTGGATTAGAATTTGATAGTTATCCTTTATTTCTTGTGACTAGGATTACCGTTAAGGCTCAAGACTAAGGATCGTGCTCGGGACCGCTCTTTATCCATCGCTCGAGACTCGAGGTAAGAAAATTGCACCCATGTGGTTGTGATTGGGACTGAGATTCCCTGTAATTGAATATATGGATTTTGTGAGTTATATATCTGTTATGTGGGATATGAAAGTACGAGCTAAGGGTGCCGAGGCTAATGATAAGCATACTGAATGTAACTCGGCCTAAGCGCGTCGTGGTCAGCAAAATAATCAGAGGGCTCGGCCTAAGGGCGCCGACACCTAAGTATTCGTATTATAGTTTGAGTTATGTGTGAAAGTATGTGCTAATCGTTGCCTAGCTTAATACTTGTATTCTGTTGATTAATCGAACTAGTTGGTTTGAAGTTTATTAAATGCTCTTGTTGCTGTTTATGCTTATTGATTATGGTTTTTTTTTTTGGGTCTTGGCTCACGAGTGCTACGTGGTGCAGATAAAGGCAAAGGAAAGCTGGACCAACCATGAATTGGAGAGCTCTGGGGGTGGAGTGTACATTGTTAGCTGCTCGACTGCCACGGCTGAGGGAATTTTACAGGAATTAGAGCTGTAAACTGTATTTTGCCATTAGACTGGCTTTTATTGTATCACTCTTTGAGAGTTGTATTTGTCATGTAAACCCTATTTTTGGGATCCCATTTATCAAACATTTGTTTTAATGAAAATTAACTGTTTATGATCAAAATCTCTTAACCCTAACCTACAAGTTGACTTTAGAATCACATTTATGTTCAAACGACTTAATTAGCAAGTCCTGCACTGTTTTAAACACATAGTATAACGGTCTTGATTATCCAGTGCGTTACTATAATAATAATGAAAATATAAGTAAAAAAATTATAAAAAGAAAAATATACGTAATAGGATGATTATCTATTTCCTTAAGTTTTTAGGAAAAATATCTTTGTATTAAAATAATGTAAAAAAGTTATTATATTAGAATAATAATTATAATAGTCCATTTCTTTCTCCAAAATAGTACATGTTTCGTAGGATGGAGTGAATGGATAACCATTTTGTAGAGTGATAATTCTAATATTTAATTTATCAATTAAACAATGAAATCATAATTGCAAGAAATAATTCTATTATTAAGTAGAAATAACTTTCCAATCCGCTTTCCATTCCTTAAATAAATTAAAATGTTTAAATAAAAGTAACATCTCAGATTTTTATTTTTCTTTTCTTTTCCTTTATATTAATATTTTATACAATAGTAATTTTATTCTATTATTTTATATTTAACCAAACAAAATAATTTTAATTTTAATATTAAGAATAAGTAAATAATTATTTTAATGGTTCCATGTTATTATTATTCTAGTTTTATTCTACCGAATCAAATCGCACTTAAATATAAGAACATTAAGGATTATATAAATAAATCAATCAAATCACTAATGTTGAATGAGAAAAGGGCATTTAATTTTAAAGGTTGAGCAGTGTGCACATTGCATAACGGTTCAAGACAAATGAAGTCCGAGCGAAGCAAAGTTATGGCCTTAAAGTTTGATACGTTAGGCATATAGAACAAAAATTCACGACATTCCACTCTTTTTCCTTTTTGGCTGCTGAGTTTGATACATTTATTGGGAACAATATCAGCAGCCAATAAAGAAAGGAAACCCATAAAATATCCCATAACACATTCTTTTTTAGTAAAAGTTGCAAATATCATTAAATCATAACATCTTCCAACAACATAGACATGAGTTTAGTGGGAACATCTACCCCACTAATACTACGATCAATTTGGAAACAAGAAGTTCTCGCTAAATGGTGAATAACTTTGTTTGCAGATCATTTTACTAAAAACAAAAAAATATTTGAGAAGCTAGACAAAAGTGACTTACAATCTTGAATTAACAAACCAAAAGGAGAAAGCATTGTAACTGTGCTTCTAATGGCATGTACCACAACTAGATTCTATAATCACATTTGACCAAGCTTGTCTTTTAATCCAACTAAGCGCCTCCTTAACTCCCAAAGCCTCAACAACCTCGGGCTTCACACTACCATTCCTGCATTATCTCTAGCAATACAACTGAAGCCAAACTGTCCCTCATTATCAAACATGGCTGCATTAACATTTATCTTGATCTTATCCATTGGAGGTTTAGTCCATCGCTCCCCACCATCATCTGACAATAATGATATCGGCGATGGTGTCAAACACTTCTCTTGAGTTGACACCCATTGATCAAGACTTGTTTTAGCTAACACAACCATATCTACCACAAACATTGACTTCTGATTCCACACCAGATCATTCCGCCCCTTCCAAATTGTCCAACATAACATCCTAACTAAATTCCTAACCTCTTGCGAATTAGCTTCGAACACCGCTTGAAGCCATTCTGTAAATTCAAAGCTTGCAGCATTAGGAAGCTTCACTCCCACCTTACGCCAGCAACTTGTTGCGAATGAACACTCTGCCGAGATGTGTAATATTGTCTCAGGACAACTTTGGCACAAAGGGCATATCCCTTCCAATTCAACTCTTTTAGTTCTCAGTTGAACACGAGTAGGTAGGCATCTTGTTGAAGCTCTCAACAGGAAGTTTCGCACCTTTGGAGGAGCTTTTAACTGCAATAATTTTCACCAATAGCTAGAATTGTCATTTACACTCCATCTTCCTTTGAGCTCCTGGATGAATTTGTATGCACTTTTTACTATATAATATCCAAACCTCTCCTTGATCCATTTCCATTGATCTCTTTTAGCAGAGAAACTAAGTGGAATACCCAAAATTAGCTTCTTATCCCTTTCTTCAAACAAGTCATTTATCACATCAACATCTCATTCACCTTGACCTGGAATAAAGAGACTAGCTACCTTCTTATTTTCCAAACCTGGATTGGCTGAAACAACACAAGGATTTTCTTCATTTGGGATCCATGGTTCTTGAAGAATATCAACCTTCAAACCCATACTAATGCTCCATCTAACTCCTTTCCTCACCAACTCTTGGGCCTCCCAAATGCTACGCCAAATGAAGCTTGGGTTGTTCCCCAAAGTAGCATTCAGAAAAGAACCTCTTGGGTAATATCTAGCCTTGAAATTTTTTCCAACCAAGCCATCTTCACTATTCAATAGGAGCCATCCTTGTTTCCCCAATAAGGCTAGATTGAAGTCTCTCAAATTTCTGAAGTCCATCCCTCCATTTGACTTATGAGAACTTAACCGATCTAAGCTCATCCAATTGATTCCTTTTCTCCTATTATCATAAGTATTCCACCAAAAATGACTCATCATTTTATCCACATCTTTACATAACGATAAAGGAAGAAGAAAAAAATTCATGACACAGGTCGACAGTGCTTGCACCACAGTCTTTAACAAAATCTCTTTCCGTGCTCTAGAAAGTAATTTACCATCCCAGCTCTGTATTCTCTTCCTCATCCTTTCCTTCATGGAGCCCAGCATAACTCCCTTATTTCTTCCCATGGTATTCGGTAAATCCAGTTACATACTCCCTTCTTCTGCCTCTTGTATGCCCATCAGAGCACAAATTGTATGTCGAGTAGGCTTGCTTGTATTTTTACTAAAGAACACTGAAGACTTAGCAAAATTTACCTTCTGCCCTGATGCTCTCTCAAAGCAATTAAGCATGCACATTACCTATCATGCCTTGGTCTAAGTCGCCTTGCAATACAAATAACTATCATTAACAAAGAACATATGTGACACCCTAGGTGCTCCTCTAGCAACATTACACCCTTGTATCCACTTCTTATGCTCATATTTCTTTATTAAAGAGGAGAAGCCCTCTGTACATATAATGAACATATATGTTGAGATTGGGCTGCCCTGCCTGATTCCTCGCGTTGGCACTATCTGTCCCAACTCATGACCCCCACATACAATTTTATATTTGACTGAAGCTAGGCATTGCTTAACCATGTTCACCCATTTCAGATCAAAACCCATTCTATTTAACATCGTTCTCAAAAAGAGCCACTCAATTTTATCATGGGCTTTGCTCATGTCTAGCTTAACTTCCATGTAACCATCATTTCCTTGTTGCTTATTTTTCAAGTAGTGTAGAACTTCCAAGGAGACCATGATATTATCTGTAATCAATTTACCAGGTATAAACGCACTTTGAGTGTCAGATATAGTCTGACTCAGTAGATATTTCATATGATTAGCCAGTACCTTTGAAGATACCTTATATAAGACATTAAACAGAGATATTGGCCACAAATCCCCCATAACTTTTTGTTGACCCTTCATTTGGTCAACGACACAGAGTCAAGTAAAACGATAAAAACGAGATGAAATCAAGACTAAAAGATAAACGACACCAAATATTTATAGTGGTTCGGCCCCAGAAAATGGTAATAGCCTATGTCCATTTAGTGTTCTTATTGATGTAGAATCCCAAACACTGTGATCAATGAACTAGGGTTCACGAGTTTCACAAGCCTCAGGTCGAATACAAATTTGGTGGATAAAAACTCTATAATTCTCTCTCAGAATTCCAAAGTTCAAAAAGTTTGAGCCCTTTGATTCTTATTTATAGGCTCAAGGAGTTCTACATGGGCCGATGGGCCTTAATTACATTTAATATAGGCGTATCTAAATAATAATGGAAATCACAATTATTACATAAATGCGAAATTACATATCTGAAATACTGCGACCAGACTGGTTGCTGAGTGAACTCTCTTCTAGTCGATGGTCGAACAGATCGTACTCACTTAAACGGTCACTTGTATCCTATGTGCTTGTTAATTCTGCCACATCATCAGGTAAATCTTTTTTGGGTAAACATTTCCCCCCTAAGTTTATTTTACTGTGACCGACATATAATAAACTTAATCGACCAACTCACCATCTGACCTGCCACGTCTGTCAGCGCCTTTTCGAAAAAGTAAATAATCATGACCGTTGCAGTTTCCCAAAGACGTTTTGACGGCTAACACGATTTCCCACACATCAAAAAATTACCCCCATCATACCTCTATTATTGTGCCACGACTTGCCTCATTTTTTACTTTTTACCAAACCTTCCTCTCTCAAGAACTCAGAAGAAAAATCCTCAAGAGAAGCCCAGAAAATTTCAGTGATCCGAGGCATGTCCGACCAATCTTGAGCAGAAACACTAATGAATTCTACATAATATGCAACCCAAGTAAGTTTCTTGATCCCGCGATCTTTGTTATACCATGCAAAATAAATTTTACGAGTTTTCTGGTATTCGGGTATGAGTTTTTTAATGTTCTTTGAGAAAAGTATTCTGGGGTATTCGGGCTTATACACAAAAGTAGGAGTTTTAAGTGGTAAAAGCATAAAATGAGGCTTAGAAATCGATGTGGGAAGTAGGAATACTGTTTTAGGGCCCAAAATTGAAGTGAAAATTTGAATTTTACGCTTTCGGGAAAATCTAGGTGTTTCCCGCCTATTTTCGGAGTTGAAGAGTTTTTTTTTGAATTTTTTTTTTCATTTTCGCTTTTTAATCTGTTTTTCTAAACTGCTCACATAATTTTAGTGTTTACGTTTGGATGTTGCTGGTCATATAAAAGCTTAACTTTTATACACGAGCAACGTTATCCCAACTCTCCTTCTAACCAGCCGTAGATTCTCATCTCCCCTTTTCTGTTCTCAAATATTCATGCACAATCCTTAGGGAGGTGAGAGGCCAATCGATGATGATCTTCTCACGCTACTATTTGAGGATCAAGAACAACTGTCACTGTCATTTTTTGGAAGTCCCATTTTCACAATAAAACCTAGCGACTAGCCAGTCAACCAAACATGGGTCGCATGAAATACACTGCCCGTAGAAAAAAGAAAACACCAGCTCTCCTTCTAACCAACCTGCCCCACGCACCGAGGACCCTTCTACTAACCATCAACCTATAAATACTACACCACCAAAAATCCATCCTAAAGCCTGACCTCACGATGGCCTTAGGCCAGACGTTAACTGGTACATTGCACCTCCTAGCATCACATCGGCTAGGATGGTGAATAATTATCTCAAGAAGTACGGTCTTCCAAGGATCACCCTAGTCAAACCTTCACCCAACCAGAGGGAAAACGTGCCTGGGGGCGCCTTCAGCGCCTAGTCGAGGTACCATATTGAGGCATGGGCAATCTTGCCCCTGCACGGATTTTTTCAAGGGGTGGCCAATTATTTCGAGGTCGCTCCTTTCCAAATTACCCCAAACGGATATAGAGTACTATCAGCATTCTATATCCTTTACAACCATAGAAAAGTGCCTGTGCCTACACCACACGAGATCAACCACTTGTTTGATCTCAAGTCCAACCCCAACCACAACAACACAAGGTTTTTCCATTTCTACCATCAAGAGTCTTCTCGTACCTTTCTGAGCGACATCACCTACAAATCCAATGTAGGGAATTACTTTCAGGAGTATTTCCTTACGACAAACCTGGTCGCCGATAACCTGGCCTTCACTCGAGGAGGTAAATTTCTTAATTTCTGGTCGTTTATTTTCTGCTAGTTTGTTTTTATCCATCCTTAGAACCTTGATGTTGCGTCTAGGTCCGTGGTATCGACCAGATCCCACTCTAAAGATGGAGATATGGGCCGCAGCCCTGGCCAGCTTGACGAATATCGAGAAGAGCATCAAGTAGCTGGTCACAGAAAGCAATCTGAGGCTGGTCGACCTCTTGGGTCCTCACCAGGAAGTGAGGGAGTCCACCGTGGGGAGTGCTACTGGAGAGGCAATCCCCGAGAAATAACAGGATGTGTCACAACCCCCGAGATGGCGGGCAACAAGAGTGACCATCCAGGAACCCTCCAGCAACCCTCAGGCTGCTGCTGCCCCTGCCCAACATGGGAAGGGCAATCGAAAACTCCCAGAGTACACCGAGCATGTACTCGAGTCTTCCGAAGAGGACGGTACTGACTTCTCACTTTTAGATAACTTGCCCATTCTCTATCATTTATTTGACGAGGACGACAACTTTAGATTTGCGATCAGCAATTTAGATTCAGACTTCTTCGAGCCAGAGAGTGAGTGTAGCAGTAGTTCTATAAATAATGTATCGACCAGTAATAATAGCTCAGGTATATTACTTAGAATTTCCTTTCTCCTTATTCCCTTTCTCTTTTGAATAACTCAAACTATATTGTCTGATCGTTTGTTTCCATCCTGCAGTCATGCCTTCCGGAGAAGCCTTTGATCTGTACGCTGATGATGATGCTCCTCTAAGCAAAAAGAGAGCGAGCAGAAGGCATCCTGGGGAGGGCAGCAGCGATCCTGCTAGGAAGAAGGCTCGAGCAGAGGATCCTCCAACACCCCATGTTGCGCCCACTCCTTCTATGAATATGACGCCTCTTCCCCCTCCTCGCAATAACCTTCCTCCCGAGCAGGCAAGGAAACCTTCAACAAATGACCTGCTGAGTGTCGCCAACGCCACTCAGGAGAGGATACAAAGGCTTTCATGGCACTGTCGTAGCTAGGAGGCCTTCTCGCACCTTCCTCCGCTACCGCACAGCCAAGTCATCAGCCGCGGACTGTCTGAAATTCTCATCGTAAGTTTTCCTTCTTTCTTTAATTAAACAACATTTTCTTTCATTGCCTCTGGCTGGTTTACTGTTCTTTTTCTGTTCGTAGGGTATCCTCACAATGGGGCATGGCTACTGCTGAGCTGAGGAGAAAGGCTAAATTTGCTGAGGAGGTCAAGGCGGTCGAGGCCAGATATGCCGAGAAGCTGAAAGCGGCCGAGGAGAAAAGTGCTAAACTGGGCGAGGAGCTGAAGAACCATCAGGAGGCATTGGTTAAAATTACTGAGGCCAAGGAAAAGTATAAGGAGGCTTCAGCGTTGAATTTTAAAGAGGCCTCCAAACTTCAGGATGACCTGGTGATCAGCAGGAAAGAAACCGACGAGCAGGAGGAGCGCGCTAATTGGCTCGAGGAAGCCAATGCTCGCAACCTGGAGAAATATAAGGGAGCAGCATTCAAATGCTTCTACCTATTCTGGAAGAGCAACCCACGGGATAACTTTGACTACCTCCCAGAGCATATGAAGCAAGCTGAACTGGCCAAGTGTGCTGCTCGCCTGGAAGAAGAGAAGAAAGTTCAGGAGTCTCCTGAGATTTCTTTGGCGACGAACATTGAAGGCGCCGAAGAGGATGCTGAGACCACAATCGATTAGCAGTCCCAGCAAGATCCTCCAGCTGCTCCTGTCGCTCAATAATTTTATTTGTAACCAGGACATACGAACCATGGTTCATGATGTCAAGACAATTTTCGCTGCGTAGGGCAGCTTTCTTTTAACTATTAGTTACATCCTCTACTTATAGGCTCACAACTCAACTCCTTTCCTTGATTCTCTCCACCTTCATTCAACTAGTTTTCAAAATTTAAATCTCCCTCCCACTCTAAGATTTCGGCCAGCACTAGTTTTTACCTATTCCAAGTGCTACAAACTCTCACAACATGCCAAATAGCTTCCAATTGATTAAAAAATGAGTCAAATTCCCAACTTACCCACCTTTTTAGCCTACACTCCCATAACCATGCAAACATCTTCAAAATGGTTCAACAAATTTTCAATTTGGTAACTTGACTTAAGCTTAGTGTGACACCTATGTAAAATTCAAAATTTAGTCTAAATTCTTGCCTAAATATGCTCCACATGCCTATGACTAATTAATCTTCAATTTTGTTCTTAAAAATAACTCTTATACTTAATAAATAATTTCACAAAAATTCCACCTAATAAAACTATAGGAAAATTCGGCCACACCTAATATTTTAAATAATTGGGACTTAATTTAATGCCACATGTAAAATCCTTGGACCACCAAAATATGTGCATTAAAATTATATTGTAATTTAATTAAAAGTTTAAATTATACACTAATTTAAATCATATGCTAAAATCTTATAAATACTAACTAAAATAATTATAACTATCCAAATTATAATTATTTTCTAAATCATAAAATCATATCCTTAAAAATAAATATTTCAAACTTAAAGCAATTCTTTTTAATTTTTACCACCCAACTAACTATAAACTATAATAACTAACATATAGTCATAATTAAGGAGAAAAATAATAACATTGGTTATTACAATTATGACTGGAGAAAAGTTGGAATAATAAGAGAAGATGAAGAATTTATTGTCTGACAATTTTCTGAAACTATTTTGAATCACCATTATCTTTCTCATTATCAAATAACATATATATAGAATATATATTACATTATTACTCATAATAATAATAATAATAATAATAATAATAATACAATCATAATGATGATAGGAATTGATTTAGGTGATATCTAACTTACCAAATTTGAAAAAATCTATTTTTAAATTATTAATTTAATAAATAAAAATAATATCGATACTTTATCAATATCATATACATGCATGGCACAGTTCTTGGACTGTGTCATGCGTGTAGCATTATTCCCTTTTAGGAAATATTGCATTTTTTCTATTTGCTTTTATTTAATTAAATAAATCATTCCCACAAAATATGGTATTACCATTTTAAGGAAAAGATCACAAACATAATTCAAATTTAAATTTTAAATTCAAAATTCATATTAATAATCATCACTATCATCATCATTTTAAAAATCAATAAATCAAAACTATTTTGACTTACCATTTTTATTTTCTCCTACTCAAATAAAATAATTTATTTATTTATTATTCTATATATATTTAAAAAAACTATACATTTCAATAAATAAATATATTTTCAAAATTTAATAATTAATTGCAAATTAATTATTTAACCTCAATTATCATATAATTGTATATTTGATCCGAAGAATAAAATTCTTCTCAAATTTTCAAATTACAGTTTTACCCTTGTATCAAGTCTTACCTTGGTATGGTGTTGATAGAGCCACCATGAGGACCTATGGACCTATAATTTCAAGCTCCAATAAATATTATATTATTAATCAAAGCTCTTTGATTAAATAATTATATTTATTATTATCATGATTATTCCACTATAAATATGAGATTGAACTCTTGATAATTATAGACATATATTTACAGAGTACTTTATTAAAGAATAAAGTGTCCATTGATATAATCATTACTTACAACATTAATCCTCTATTAATGGTTCATAATTAAAAGGGAATAAAATTACCGTTTTACCCTTTTAACTATATCTAGAACCTAGTTTACTGTTGTCTTTACTAGTGAAGGTTGTGTCACAAGAAGTTTGAGACATGAGCGCTCATAACCTTTTCAGTTCCAAAAGTCAACCCAATAGGGGGCCATTATTCAATCTATAAGAAGGTATAAATTCCATATATGTTAAACTATGTCCCCAGTCATATGTATCATTCTGACAAAACAATTATTTCCAGCCTGATTATTCTGACAAACCTTAACACATGAATCTGAGGATCAGAAGACATATATAGGAGTTCATAGTAACCTCAGGATTAAGATCATCTTCTATATGATTGTCGTTTGATGTGTTTGATTAATACTACGAAATAGTGTTTAAATAAGAATTAACGAATCACATCTGGTCCAGTTCTATATGTCACTATATATAAAGTACCTTCACTAAAGTGTCCTACTACACTAGTGACCCGGATCTAGGTCACTTGTATTCATAATACCAGTGAACAGTACTAGCAGTAATTAATCTAAAGATTCCATAACTTTATTTTACTGCGAACTATTTTAAGTTCATTATCTCAATCTCGGTCCTTCCATACCAATATGATATTAAGACCACATAGATGAACTTTGTGTTGGGTTTATACCCTTAATAAAACCATATTTCTTATGTAACACGTTATTATTATCAGTAAAAGAAGTAGAAATTATTTTGTTTATTCAATCACATTGTTAGCTTGTTTTCTTACATGTTTATTCAATTAATACAAACATTCATAAAATCTCAAACATATGGATAGTTACAAATATAGTGACTAGGTCCCAATGGATTATAGTTGTAATTATATGTTAAAAAAATGAGTCCTAAGATTAGATCAGTGCATTGGATTTTCATTGATTAGGAAATCTACGATATGATGTACTTACACATTCAGGGTGTGATGTCTTGTCCAAGGCATTGACCAAGCAGATATGATCAGATGTATTTGGTTACATCGGATTAGGACCGATATTAATTATTGATTGATAAATAAGTATCGTTGTTATCGAATCTAATCGCTCTCACAACGTTGACCATAGGTTAAGTCGTTCTTAATTCTGAGTGATAATATTCTGCTAATTATATTATATAAATCTTTTGACTTGTTCGTTACCAGCTTACCCTATGGTCTATCCCCTACTTACATCTTGGAGATTTAGTAGTGTAATTGAGTGGGAGTATTATTCATAGATATGAAATCTATAACTTCTGTATGAGAAGTGAAAAGATGATTTCCTTAATTGATTTGTTCAAAAGGTTAAATGATTGAGATCTCATTTCTGTGATTAAGTTCACAGAAATATCATTTATAATGAACTTAGTGGGAGTTAAGGATAAAATACTGATGAGGGGTAAAACGGTAATGTGCACCCAGCTCGTTAGTAAGTCATCGATAGAGGATTGACTAACTGTAATGGTTATAATAATGGATAATGTATTTATGGTTTGGAAAATACATTCTATCAATTCAAGAGTTCAATTTCGAGTCTATAGTGAAGTCACAAGAAATTGATGAGGTAGTGATATTATTCATAAATAAATTCACGGTAACTTATTGGAGCTTGATTTCATGGATCCATGGTCCCTGCATCACCTTTGAGTAAATCATCTAGAATGTCTCAAATAATTGATTTAATTATCAATTAGGATTTTTTAAAGTTGACTAGGTAAATTTTAGAAAATTTACAGAGATATGAGATTTAGAGAATAAAAGAGAATCTTTGGGTAAATTTATTAATAGTGATAAATTGGTGTCAATATAAATAAATAATATTAAATCAAGTTTTAAATTATGATAAGTTAATATGAATAAGGATTTTATTAATTAATTAAAAATAAATAAATAAAAGGTTTTTAATTTAGGCCCATTTGAGATTTAAATTCAAAACAAAGAGATTGGGCCCAAGCCCATTTGTGGGAGCCCAAGTCTTTTATATTTTTGTTTATTATTTTAATTATTTTAAATTTAAATTTAAATAAAGCCCATTAAGTTGCCTATATAAGGAATATGATATCTAGGGTTTTATAAATTAGTCTCAATTGATTCATTAGGTAAGTGAAAACCTAGACACTCTAATCCTTTATTAGCCACTATCTCTTCTTCTTTTCTAGATCTCTATCTCATGTGTTGAGAACTAACACACACTAGTTCTAGGTTGATCAAAGGATTGGTGAGGATGGTTGTGTTGCTATTCTAGTTCAATCTCTTGATAATACTCTGGTACAGAAAGGAATCAAGAGTTAGAGAGATTGAAAGAAGGAGTTGTTCCAGTTCCGCTGCGTCCTCGTAAGTTTCTACATCTTTGTATTTATGTTAATTTATGAATCTGATGTTCATATGTATGTCATATTATTCTAGTGTTTGGAAAAATAATAGGAAGCATGCATCTAGATTTAAATTCCAAGATCCTACACTTTGGAATTTTTTGATCTTTACTTAATATTATCAACATAATATCGGACATATTCTATATATATAATGATTCAATTCAATTATTTATTTCATTGAAAATATTTGTCAACTACAATTGTTTTAAGGACACTATTCCCAACACACTCTCTCAATCCGCCTACTCTCTTTCTTTGTTTTTGAGGCGATGGATATGATTATTCCTCCTTCTAATACTGGCTAATGCATGGAAGTACTTTCAATTTTGATTCCCTACTTGGAGCCAAAGTTGCTTTGATCTTTGTCTCTAGAACACCTCCCTTTGGGTCATAATCTCAATTCTTCTGTTATTTTGCATAATGATAAACCCCATCACTGTTACTTCTACTCTTATACTGTTTAAGGGCCCCCTTTCCACTCTTAATTCAATCTTTGAAGTTACCAGTACCTCCTTCACCCACTTTGATAAAACTTCACTACAGACCTTCACCTTTTCTTGATTGTCCATTGTCGTACAACCTTCCCAACTTTCTTGTACAATTTTTTGGTACATTGGCTCTCTAAGCCATGCATTCTCAAATCTAAATTGTCTTAGACTCAATGTTTCTTGCCGATAACAGGGGTCTAAGAGAAATTGACAATGGTTTGAAGAAGTAGGCGTAAGATTAATTAATTTTTCTGACACAAAAAGCTCCAACCAACGCTAGGAAGCTAGCGCTCTGTCCAACCTAACCTCCACCCATCTATCTGAGCCACTCCCTTTCTCCCATATAAATTGTGTTAGGAATTGTGGCCTTGAAAGCTTATGTATTGGACAATGTTTTATGAAGTAAATAGTTGTAACGTCCCAAATTTTCTAATAAGGCTTAGGGCCTTGATTAGAAGTCCAGGATGGAAAATTATGTGATATATATGTGTGTCTATTGAGAGATAGGAAATCAAGTATATTAGTTGTGTATATATTTAGTTTCTGAATTTAGAAATTGATATGATCTTGTATTTATGTTAGAATATCTTGTGAAGCCTATATAATTGTATCATATTCATCTCAATAAAATATACAATTCCCACCATTCTTCTAAATTTCTTTATGGTATCAGAACTATAAGCTCTATTCTCTCCTTCTTGAAACAAAAATTGTTCAAGCTTCGATTGTCTTCTCCTGCACTGCTAGCCTCTGTCCTCTGTCCTCCTTCAGTTAAAGAACCAGGAGCCATCACACAGAAGCCTGTACACGATTCCATCGTAGCCCAGAAAACTTAGGAGACCTATGCACAGCCTTGTCACAGCCCACAAACCCAGGAGGCCTTCTCACAATCCTATCCCTGTCCTGCGAAGTCCTCAGACGATCTCATAATCACTCTTGGTAGTCTCGACATTTTTTTTTCTCTCTATAAACTTGAAATTTCTTTTCAGATCTCCTAGTGATGGCCACCATCAGTGAAGAGCTCTCCTTTCAGTTCAGCAGCCCAGTCAGTTCCCTTCAACTATTGAACACCACTTCTCCAGCCCCAACTCAGTCCATGGGTTCCGTGGGACCACTTTATATCCATTACAGTGGCTCCATCCATATTACGACACATAAACTTGAGGGTAAAAATTAGTTGCAATGGGCCCAATCTGTGAAAATTTTCATTTATGGTCGCGGAAAAATAGGTTATATCACTAGTGACCTCCCTGCGCCTCCATTGACTGATGCATCTTACAAGGTATGACAGGCTGAGAATTCAATTCTGCTTGCTTGGCTCATTAATTCTATGGATCCGAAAATCAGTCGCAGGTATCTATTTTTTAAGACGGCTAAGGAGGTGTGGGATGCTACTCGAAAAATGTATTATGATCTCAGGAATACTTCTCAAATATTTGAAATTCACACGAAACTCAAAGTTATCAAGCAAGGTAATAAGACTGTGACTCAATATTTTTCGGACTTACAAGATTTATGGCAGGAGCTCGATCTGTATCTCGAGACCACACCTCTCTGTACTGGATGTAGCATAATCCAGAGACAACAATTGGAAAAGGAACAGGTTTTTGAGTTCCTTATTGGGTTAAACAACAATCTTGATGAAGTCCAGGGTCGTATAGTCAATCGTTCTCCTCTACCTGATACCAAGGAAGCTTTTTCTAAAGTCCGTCGTGAAGAAGCACAACGTCAAGTCATGCTTACTATTTCTGAATCCCAACCTGTTGATGGCTTTGCTCTCATTTCCCAATCTGGTTATTCATCCTATGGAAAATCCGATCCTGATCCACATTCAAACTGCAAGGGTGAACGACCCTGGTGTGATCATTGTCAACGCCATGGACACTCCTGCTCCACTTGCTAGGGGATTCATGGAAAACCTGCTAATTGGACTCCTCGGTGTCAACCTGAGAGGAAAGCGTACCAAACACAGAACCAAGGCATCACTGATATTCCACCAGACTCTGCCTCACTCCCATTCAGTAAGGAACAACTTGTACAATTGTATGCTCTCTTGAATCAGTCCTCTTCCTCGGGTTCTGGGTCTCATAGTGCGTCTTGTTCTATTGCCCACTCTGGTAATTTTTCCTCTGCTCCCACTGACTCTCAAACACCTTGGATATTGACTCTGGCACCTCTGATCATATGACCAGTTTGTATACTTTGTTTGAATCCTATACTTCATGTTCTAATCCTTCTAGTGTCAAAATAGCAGATGACACGCTCTCTCCTATTGTGGCAATTGGTACCATTAAATTGTCGGCTGATTTAATTCTTAAATCTATCCTTCATGTTTCTTCTTTAACATGCAATTTAATTTCTATTAGTAAGTTGACTACTGATAATCGTTGCCTTGCTAAATTCCTTTCCAATTCTTGTCAATTTCAGGAACTATCCTCGGGGAGGATGATTGGCAGTGCTAGGATTCATGGTGGACTTTATTTCTTTGAAAATCATCAACAAATAATAAAGCAACCTAGTTCGTCTAGTTTGGCTTCTACTTCTGTTTCTATAATAAACTTTGTTTCCATTTCAAACTCAAGTAAAATTATGTTATGGCATTATCGGCTTGGTCATCCAAGTTTTTCATATTTAAAACATTTGTTTCCATTATTATTTTCAAATAATAATTATAGTTCTCTGCAATGTGATATTTGTCAATTGGCTAAACACACACGAGCTGTATTTCCTCCAAAACATTACACTCCAACCAACCCTTTCTCTTTAATTCACAGTGACCTATGGGGACCTTCAAAAGTCACCACTTCTCATTGTCATCGATGGTTTATCACTATTGATGATCACACCGTCTTACTTGGTCCTCAAACACAAGTATGATACATTTCATGTGTTTAAAATTTTCTATAACATGATTCAAAAACATTTTCTGATTTCTATTCGTATATTACGAATGGATAATGGCATAGAATATTTCAATTCTATCTTAGGTCCCTACCTATTTGAAAAAGGCCTTATTCATCAATGTTCATGTGTCGATACCCCTCAACAGAATGGCATTGCTGAACGTAAGAATCGTCATCTCTTAGAAGTTTCCCGAGCTCTACTTTTTACTATTCATGTTCCTAAATACCTTTGGGGAGATGCTATCCTTACCACCGCCTATCTCATTAATCGTCTCCCTAATCATCCACTTGGCTTTTGGACACCATATTCTCTCCTTTAGATTTTCTATCCCCATCTATCTTCAAACAGTCTTCTTGTCAAAACCTTTGGGTGTACCACTTTTGTCCATATCCATCCTAAGGATTGCACCAAGCATGACCCTAGAGCCCTAAAAGATATCTTCATTGGTTACTCTCCTACTTAAAAAGGCTATCGATGCTACTGTCCTCTTACCAAAAAAATCTTTGTCTCCAGAGATGTCAGTTTTTTTTTAAACCACTCCATACTTCTCTCCCACCTTGCTTCAGGGGGAGACCAACACTTATCCAGAGAATGAAGCTCAATGGTCATGGGTATTAGAATTACCTTTGAGTCAATCTATAATCCCATCACATCCCACAGACTCATCTCTTCGAGAATCCAGTCACCCTCTGGCAGATCCAAATTCAATAGATCTTGGCTCATCTTCTGAGTCAATAAAAATGGATGCACATCCTCCAAGCCAACAACAAGAGTTGCGTGTTTATTCTAGAGGACAAAGAAATAACCAAACCATGAATCCTCAACACAGTCAGGAAGCCAACCCGATGGTAGATCCTCTTCCTCCAGATGAGTCAGGTAATAATCACTCAAACACTGATCTAGACGTTCCTATAGCCCTAAGAAAAGGAACTAGGTCTTGCACCCAACATCCCATCTCCAAGTTCATCTCTTATTCAAAATTGTCATCTTCATTTAAAGCTTTTACTTCTAGCTTTTCAGAAATTGTCGTTCCTAGGAATATAGAAGAAGCACTTAATCTTCCCGAATGAAGATCAACTGTTCTTGAAGAAATGAAAGCCCTTATGAAAAATGAGACTTGGAAATTAGTTGAATTACCTCCTGAGAAAATGGTAGTAGGATGAAAATGGGTGTTTACTATCAAGTATAATGCAAGTGGATCTGTCAAAAGGTACAAAGCTCGGTTAGTTGCAAAAGGGTTTACACAAACCTATGCGATTGATTATACTGAAACCTTTTCTCCTATTGCTAAATTCAATACTATCAGAGTTTTACTCTCGCTAGCAGCCAATCTAGATTGGGAGTTACATCAGTTGGATGTAAAATATGCCTTCTTAAATGGAGAGTTAGAAGAAGAAGAAGTTTATATGATTCAACCGTCAGGATTTGAAGATACTCCTAATTCCAAGATTGCCTGCAAGCTCAACAAGTCACTCTATGCCCTGAAACAATCACCTCGGGCATGGTTCAATTGATTTTTGAAAGCAATCAAAGGTCTTAGGTACTCACAGGGCCAAACAGATCACACTCTATTCATTAAACACTCAGGAAAAGGCGAAATAATTATCCTGATCGTGTATGTTGATGATATAATCGTTACCGGTAATAATACCAAAGAGATGATTATGATCAAAGGATTGTTGGCAAAGGAATTTGAAGTCAAGGATCTTGGAGTATTAAAATACTTCCTGGGTATGGAATTTGTTAGGAGTGAAAGGGGTATTTCTGTATCACAAAGAAAGTACACTCTTGATCTTCTAAAAGAAAATGGAATGCTAAGCAGTAAACCTTGCAAAAACTCCAATTAAACTTGGAGATAAAAAATGAATGTTCATGGGAGATCTAGTTGACAAGGGGAGATACCAACAGTTAGTTGGAAAACTCATTTATCTCTCACACACTAGACCCGACATTGCATTCGCCATGAGTCTAGTAAGCCAATATATGCATGACCCTTGCTAAGGTCACCTCAATGCCATGTATCGAGTGTTGGGGTATTTAAAGAAAACACCAGGAAAAGGGTTATTCTTCAAGCAAGCTCCTAAACGGACAGTTAAAGCATTCACAGATGTAGACTGGGCTGGATCGATTGATGATAGAAAATCCACATCTGGCTATTGTACTTTATTATGGGGTAACTTGGTAACATGGAGAAGTAGGAAGCAAATTGTTGTTGCAAGAAGTAGTGTAGAAGCAAAATATAGAGCCATGACCCATGGAGTGTGCGAAGCAATTTGGCTAAAGAGACTATTGGGGAGTTAATGATTGAATATGAAGCTCCTGTTCAACTTTACTGTGACAACCAGTCTATTATTAGTATTTCTCATAACCCGATACATCATGATAGAACAAAGCATGTAGAGGTGGATCGTCACTTTATCAAGGAGAAAATTAATGGAGGTGTTATCAAAATTAGATACGTGCACACAGGCCAACAACTGGCAGATATTCTTACCAAGGGATTATTTGAAAAAATATTTGATTTCCTTACACACAAGCTTGGACTCATCAACATCTATAGTCAAGCTTGAGGGGGAGTATTGGCAGATAGGAAATCAAGTATATTATTTGTGTATATATTTATTTAGAAATTGATCAAATTTTGTATTTATGTTAGAATATCACGTAAAGCCTATATATTTGTAACATATTCATCTCAATAAAATATACAATTCCTACCATTCTTCTAAATTTCTTTAGTGTCATTATATGACTACGTGAGTTATATTATAATATGACTAGATATGCATGTTTAGGTGTATTAAATATGCATGTGGGCCCGTTCCTTATCAGAAGGGAAATTTTCGTAATTTGGCTCGCTACGGGTATATTCGGAATATATGTGCATATATGTGATATATGTGTGAGAACACATTATTATGTGGATATATTTGGGTTACTTGGCATGAGGCGATCCTAGGGAGCAAGTTAGCAGAAAAGTCACAACAAGACCAATACCCAACTCGGGGTGAGTTAAGGGGTATTTTGGGTATTCAGTACATTACCAGGATATCGAGTAATGAGAATAAATATTCGAGGATATATTCGGAGTTAGTGAGATTAGGAGGGAATTTTGGAGATTTTGACCATTTTACCCTCAGGGACATTTTTTGTACCCCGAGCCTCAGGAATTACTTAGAGTTACTTGAACTCTAAGTAACCTCACAAATACAGAAACACAAACACGTTCACTTAGAAAAACTCTCTCAACACTTTCTCTCTCACGTGTATACTCACTATCTCTCTCTCAATCTTTGAAATTCTTGCGATCCAAGGGGAAATTGAAGCTAACATAGGCTCAGGATTGCTTGGGGAAAAGCTTAGCATCGTTTTGGGTTACAGAGGTAACGATTTCTAGCCTTAATTCTCTGTGTTTTCTCTAATTTTAGCTAAGTTTTAGAGTTTTGAAAACTCAATCTGACTTTGGAGATTTGATGAGGTTTTGGCCAAGTTTAAGCTTGGGTTTTGTGGGTATTGAGGTGCTGAGTTGATTTTGAACTTTGTCTTTTTGGATTTAGCTATGTTTGGATAGGTTTTCAGTGAGATTTGGCTGGAGAAATGAGGGAAAATTATGGGTTTTCATGTCGAGTCGCAACCTAGTTCTTGGGGTGTCATGGCTCTCATGACTGAATCCCTTTTGAGTCGCGACGCTTGTAGGGGCTCGCCGCGGCGCGTATGGTCCAGAGGAGAGCCCTTGGGCCCTCTGACTTGGGGTGGGTTGCAACCCTTTTGCCTTGGGCCACACGCTTGAAGGGCTTTTGAGCCTCGAGAAGGTTTTGAGTGCAGGCACTCAAACCTAAGGGCTCGGGATCGATTCTATTACCCGATTTAGTAGAATTCGATGTCCCGGAGGCTAGGACTCTGTCCGAAAGCCTCTATTTGCTCGTTATTGACGGGATTCTATAATATTGTTGTGCCTAGGTTATCACTAGGGGCTCAGAACCTAGATCGTGCTTGAGGGTCGTTCTTATTATTCATTGCACTCAGACCTGAGTTAAGAAAACTGTACCCAATATATGATATATGTGAATAGGGCTTGGTCCGGTTGTTAAATGTAATTATGAATAGGGCTTGGGCCCTTGAGAATGAACGTGATTAAGGTTATGTTTGTGCTCGTTGATTAATCATGCTTGAATGCTCTGTGTATGGATAATTGTTTAATGGTTATTTGCATTGTTTGCGTAATTAGGGCTCAACCCCATTAAGGAACATGGTCATTACTGTGTACGTATTTAATTGGCTAAAATATATGATTAACATGTATGCATACTTGTATTGTCTGAAGTATGCTTATCTGTATTTGTTTTTCTGGTTATCTTAATATCTGGTTAAGGCATTGACTTATTAGTCAAGGGCGACAATAGCACGCTGTGCACTGGTCGAGAGGCTTAGGCCTAATCAAGGACATACTATTACGTTGGCCGACCCTATGTTCGTTTGGAAAACAAAGCGCTTGGCTAGCTCTATGGCCACTCAGAGCTAGGTCAAAGGGCCCTGGGTGACTTTTTGGTCACATAGCTAGTGCATAGGGCCCTGGATTAACTCTATGGTCATGAATTCAGGGCAGCGGCCCCCAGAATGATCCTATGGTCATTTATTTGTAATTGTATGCATGCAAGAGTAGGTTATTACTGCTGGGCATGTTGGATATGCATCTAGAGTCTGTACTTATTGTTCATGCACTTGTTTATGGTTTTCTTGCTGAGCCTTGGCTCACGAGTGCTATGTGGTGCAGGTAATGGGAAAGGAAAGCTAGACAAGCCATGAGTTGGAGAGCTTCGGTGGCAGCGTGTACATATGCGGCTGCTCGACCACCATGGCTGGGGTTATCTTGGAGGAACTAGGGTTGTAACCCTTATTTTTGTCGCTTAGTTCGGCTAGTTGTAACTTTTGATCTGTAATAACCCTTTTAAACATCTATTAATGTAATTGTTTACCCAAGAATGGACTACCCAATGACGTGGCAGGATTGATCTACATGTGGGAAACACGTGGTAGTTTTAAGTGAACATATCCTCCTCGACCCTCGATCAGGACCATTGGCTTATCAAGTAATCAAGGGCAACCAGGCTGGTTTCATATATTCAGTTATTTCCTTTAAATATGCAATCTTGTAATTACGTATTAATTACAATTTTCATTATTGTTTAGATACACATGTATTAAATGTAATTAAGGCCCATTGGCCCATGAAAACCTCCTTGAGCCTATAAATAAGAATCAAAGGGCTCAAGAGAGGGGACTTTTGCTTTTCGAACGTTTGGCTTGAGAACGCTTAAGCTAAGAGATTCCAAGAGAGAAAAATAGTGTTGTTATCCATCACAATTGTATTTATCTGAGATCTAGTGAAACTCGTGAACCCAAGTTCATTGATCACTGTTCTTGGAATACTACACCAATAAGAACACTAAGTGGACGTAGGTTGTTACCATTCTATTGGGGCCGAACCACTATAAATCATTTGTGTCATTTATCTTTTTGTCTGGAGTTCTTCTCATTTTTCATCTTACTTTATATAGTTTATCTAACTCCGTGTCGTTGGCCAATTCGAGGGTCAACATTTTGGTGCTCTCGTTTAGAGTTCAACTCAAGACTTCCAGAAAAATCAAATGGCGAAAACATCCAGAAAGACGGGACAAACCTCTGGTGCTGCATCCACCCAGCCTCCTCCAGCAAATGTGGCTGAAGATGAACCACAGTTGGATTTCAGAGGAGATGGATTATGACACCTGGAGGATAACACTGAGTGTGTTGCAGGAGGAGTTAGCCAATCTGAGGGCTAATCAAGAGAATGTGGCCGAGACAATGGTGTTGCAACAGAGAGAAATTGACTGTTAGCGTCAAGAATTGAATGAGTGGCAGGCTGACATGGACCGCTGATAGAGAGATGCCATTGCTGCCCTGGAAGCAACCATTCAGTTTGCCCGGGGACAACCAGCGCCAACTTCTCAACCGGATCAGCCACCAAGTGCACCACCACAACAAGGCCTAGACCCAAGTCCTCCACCTCAAACGGCAAGCCCTCAGAGGTCAGAACAACCTCCTGCGACTCAACAGGATATTCCATTTCAAAACCCTGAGCAGCAGCCACCTTCTCGTTCTGGTGGAGATAATCCCCAGCATCAAAGGCAGAATAGGGTCGGGCAGCCTCCCCGAAGACCTAGACGCCAAACTGCTAAGGAATCGAACCCACCGAATAGGGGACATCTTCCTTTTGCTAGCAGAAGACAAGTTGAGTCAGGCTCTGCGACCAAGGCTCCCCCATGACATAATAATGCCCGGGGACCCACCGACCAGTGCAGGCCTCTCCCTGACGCTCGGGACATGCCAGCGAGAGGAGGTGATAGTGCGATCAGTAGGTCGCGACATAACCAGTCACATTTTTGAGATGGACACGACTACAATGAGGTTGATTCCGATAGAGGAAATGTTGGTTGAAGACAAGGAGAGAGGGGTGGAGAACGGAATCCCCCACTAAGAGAAAATAGGCCTGCGAGCCAGAACGCTGGGGGTAGCCTAACATCTTTGATTGGTTGGGTGCTAGCAAGCAAAGGCGTAGAGATGATGACTTGAGGGATGTGCTCAACGATAGGTAGGAAAGGCACGATGAGTATGCTCCTCCAGCACCGGTAGCCCCAGTAATACCAAATGCAGTACATGCCCAAATCGATGTGCTGAATTAGGTCGTACAGTAGCTAGTGGGGAGTCAAACATCCAACATCGAGTATGATCAGAGAAGAGGCACTCCATTCATACAAAGAATAACGATGGTAGAAACCCCAAGAAAATTTAAGATGCCAGTATTGCCCAACTTTGATGGATATGAGGACGCAGTATCTCATGTGAATAAATTCAAGATACAGATGGACATCCAGAAGGTGTCGGATGATGCTCGCTGCAGAATCTTTCAGGCCACCTTGTCTGATACTGCTCAGGAGTGGTTTTTCAAATTCCCTCCTGCTAGAATAGTGTCATGGGAGATGTTTGTAAAGGAGTTCTACGGGCAATTCTATGCTGGTCGAGTACATCCGACTGAAGCCAACCAACTGGTCGAGATACGCCAGAAGGAGGGAGAATCCTTAAAGGAATATGTCCAGCATTTTATGCGATCGGCAGCTGGAGCCAAGATGGTTGGCGATGAGGGGAAAATGATGGCACTTACTGCTAGAGTGCGGTGCCACTCACCCCTCTAGAATAGTTTAAGGAAGAATAGGGTGAAGAGTACCCAAGAATTCTTGGATCGAGCAAACCGATACATCAAACTCGAAGAGGCGATTGCTAACAAAGGGAATTCACCTACAGGAGATAAGGGGCCAAAGGCAGATCCCACCAAAGCCACCAATGGGCCAGATAAAGCCAACGACAACAACTAAAACAATGGGAAAAATGGTGGAAAAAGGGCAAACAACGAGCCATCGACATATGAGAATAAGCGCCATAAGGGTAACAGATACGAGCCAAGATTCACCAATTACACGACCCTAGTCAAAAGCAAAGCAGAGGTGTACTAGGCAACTAGCACCAATGTCCCTTACAAGTGACCGGCTTTGATAAGGAAAGATATCTCCAAGTGAGATACAACCAAGTTACAAGTTAAAATAATTACAGGTAAAAATTTATAAAGCATCAGAAGGATCCTGAGGCTCTTGTGGCTGCTCATCGATGGTGGCCCCAGCATCTTCATTGATGCCTTCAATGTCGGTTGCCAAAGATATCCCAGGGGATCCCTGAGCCCTCTCCTCCTCTTCCAGCCCAGCAACACACTTCGCCAACTCAACCTCCCTTATAGGGTCTAGCAGGTAGGTAAAGTCTGCCTTGGGATTGCTCTTCCCAGAACATGTAGAAGCACTGGAACGCCGCTCCCTCGTACTTCTCTAGGTTGCGGGCGTTGGTTTCCTCAAGGTCAGCAACCTCTTTACGGTTGATTTCAAACTCCGACTGAAGTTTGTTTACTTCTCGGTAGTTTATCAGCGAGGCTTCCTTGTACCTCTCCTTGGAGTTAGAATTGACCATGGAGTCCTCCTTCTTCTTCAGTTTCTCCTCGAGCTTGGTGATCTTAGCCTCAGCTGCTCGCAACTCTTCAGCATGCTTGGCCTAAACCACCTTGTGCTGCTCGACTAGCCTCTCCTCAACTGCCTTGATCTCTTTAGCATGCTTGGAAACCACCTCCTCCGAGTGGCACCAACTGGTACTCACGGTCAGAATCCCCTACGATAAGAAAATAAAAGAAAAAAGACTGTTAGTATCAATTAGAGTAGTTCGTGAGTAGTTCTTGGTAAAGTAACCAAAACACAATGAAAGTAGTGGCTTACCGTGAGTAGTTCATTCAGCGTGCGGCTAAGGAGCTGGTCGATCGGCATGGTAGAAGCATTGTTGAATGATTCCAAACTACGCTGGTGTCTGGACAGTTTATTCATCCTGTCAATGGTCGAAGTGCAGGTGGACTTTAGGATCGCCTTAGCCAGAGTTTTATCTGGCTGAGCAACAGGACTCGGGTTGGCAGGAGCTAGGGGATTCTGGTCAGTGGGAGCTGGAGGAGTCTGGTCAGCAGGGCCTGGAGGGGGAGTTGTCTCTTTGGAAGGAGTTGGTGCAGGAAGGTCCTCTGTCCGAGCCCTCTTTGAAGATGGGTCACTACAACCATCTCTTGGCTGGCGCCTGTTCGATTTCTTCCTGCTCGCAGGAGTGGTGGTAGTAGGGTTGGTGTATAAATCGAATGCGCTCTTGGCAGGCATGTCTGCAAAAAAGAAGCATACGATCAGTCAGGGCAAGTTGTCACACAAAAAAGACAATGAAATGGAGAGAAAAGAAATTATAAGTAAAATACCCGAGCTACAACTACTGGTCATTACATTATCTATTGTCCTACTGCTACACTCACTCTCTGCCATTGTCTGAATCTAAACTAGTCGCGCATTTAAAGTTTCCATCCCTGTCAAATAAATGATAGGGAATGGGCAAACTATCTAAAAGTGAGAAGTCGGTATCGTTCTCATCCAAGGACTCAAGTATAGGCTCAGGGTGTTTAGAAAGCTTTTGCTTGCCTTTTCCCTATTGAGCAGGGGCAGCAGTTGCTCATGGAGTACTAGAGGGTTCCCTGATGGTCACTTCCGTAGCCCTCCTTGGGGGTTGTGACACATCCTGGTTTTTCTCAGGAACTTCTCCCCCACTTGCACTTCCCGCTGTCGATTCCCTCACATCCTGGTGAGGTGTAAGAAGGCCAACCAGCCTTAGGTTATTCTCTGTGACCAGCTCTATGACACTTTTTTCAATATTTGTCATGCTGGCTAGGGCTGCTGCTCGTATCTCCATGTCTGGAGTAGGGACTGGTCGATGCCATGGACCTGAACAACACCGAAGTTCTAAAATGCGAATAGGAAAGCTAATAGAAAACAAACGACTAGTAAGTAAATGACTTACCTCCTTCAGTGAAGGCCAGGTTGTGGGCGACCAGGTCTGGTGTTAAAAAGTACTCCTGGAAGTACTTCCCCTCATTGGACTTATGGGTAATGTCACTCAGGAAGGTGCGAGCAAATTCCTGATGGTAGAAATTGGAGAACCCCATGTTTTTGTGGTTGGGGTTAGATTTGAGATCAAACAAGTAATTGATCTCATGTGGCGTAGGAACGGGCCACTTCATGTGATTGTAAAGGATATAGAGAGCAGAAAGCACTCTATATCTGTTTGGGGTGATTTGGAAGGGAGAGACCTCGAAATAGTTGGCCATTCCCTAGAAGAATGGATGTAGAGGCAAGGTTGCCCCTGCCTCAATGTGATACCTCGACCAGGCGCTGAAGGTGCCCCCAGGCAAGTTTGCCTGCTAGTCGATCGTGGGCTTGATGAGAGTTTTCCTAGGAAGGCCATACTTCTTGAGATAATTAGCTACCATCCTAGCTGTAATAATACTAGGAGGTGCTACGTACAACTCGATTTCTAGTCGAAGGACGTCGTGGGGTTGGGCTTTGGTTTGAATTTCTAGCGAGGAAGTGTTTTTAGGTTGAAGGTTTGTTGGAGGAGTTTTAGCTTGAGGAGCAGGTGGAGTAGTATGAGGCTTGTTTGTAGTCTTTATTCTTTGAGCGATGGACTTCATGCGACCCATATTTGTTGGGCTGCTCGCTGGTCTGTTTGTGGGGTTATGTTGAGAAAAGGGAATTTCTGAGAATTGCAGCGACGACTTTCTTAATCTTTGAGCAGTAGCGCGAGAAAGTCGTCATCAATCAGCCTCTCACCTCCCCATGGGTCGTGCATGAAAATCTGCGAACAGAGAAGGGGAGATGAGAATCTACGGCCAATAGACTAAAGAAGTGGAAGCGTTGGGATAACAATGCTCGTGTATAAAAGTTAAGCTTTTATACGACCAATAGCATTCTAACGTAAACACTAAATAATTGCGAACAGTTTGGAAAATGGATTAAAAAGCATAAATGAAAAGTTTTTCAAAGAAAACTTTTCAACTCTGAAAAAGGGAGGGAAAAACCCAGTTTTTTCCGAGTGCCTAAAAATCAAATTTTTACTTCGATTTTGCACCCTAAATCAATAATCCTAACTTCCAAACCAATTCCAAAGCCTCATTTAGTGTTTTTCCCTTATCCTATCATGTTTATACCTATTAGCCCAATTACCCCAATCATTTTTTAAGAACATTCAAGAACTCAGAATTAAAAAACGCACCAGAAAACTCAAAATATAACTACTGCATGGCATCTCAGAAACGAAGAAGTTCAAGGGACTTACTTGAGTAGAAAGTTGAAGGAGAGATACGAGCGTTAATTCGAGTGGCTGAACAAAGACTCCACGGAGCACCGAAGTCGTCTGAGTTTTCTGGGTCCTTTGTATTTTGTTCTTCAGTTTCTGCTTCGGTCTTCAGTGTTCTTGAGGACATAAGGAAAGTAAAAAGTAAAAAGTGAATTTGAGAGCTATTTATAGTGGTCGATGCGTGGTTAATAAGGTAATGATGGGAGATGGTTTTTCGAGGCATGGAAAATTGTGATAGCCGTCAAATTTATTTTTGGGAACTACAATGACATGATTGGTTGCCTTTTTTCGAAAAAGGCATTGATGGCTCTGATAGGTCTAACAGGTCACACGAAGGGTCACCCAAAGGGTTGATCATTTAAGTTTACTTTATACTGGTCGTAGTAAAATAAACTTGGGGGGAAAATGTTTACCCAAGAATGGACTGTCTGATGATGTGGCAGGATTGATCTACATGTGGGAAACATGTGGCAATTTTAAGTGAACATATCCTCCTTGACCCTCGACTAGGATCATTGACTTATCAAGTAATCAAGGGCGACCAACTTGGTCGCATATATTCAGTTATTTCCTTTAAATATGCAATCTTGTAATTACGTATTAATTACAATTTTCATTATTGTTAAGATACGCATGTATTAAATGTAATTAAGGCCCATTGGCCCATGAAAACCTCCTTGAGCCTATAAATAAGAATCAAAGGGCTCAAGAGAGGGGACTTTTGCTTTTCGAAAGTTTGGCTTATAGAACACTTGAGATAAGAGATTCCAAGAGAGAAAAAGAGTGTTGTTATCCATCATAATTGTATTTATCTGAGATCTAGTGAAACTCGTGAACCCTAGTTCATTGATCACTGTTCTTGGAATACTACATAAATAAGAACACTAAGTGGACGTAGGTTGTTACCATTCTATTAGGGCCGAGCCACTATAAATCGTTTGTGTCGTTTATCTTTTTGTCTGGAGTTCTTCTCATTTTTCAGCTTACTTTATATTGTTTATCTTACTCTGTGTCGTTGGCCAATTCGAGGGTCAACACCATGTATGAACGTAATTATTTTAAATGGAAAGTTAACATTTCCTTTTGACCAAAAATTTTAAGCGTAACCCTTGTCACTAACCTTATTTACACGTTTATAACCAAGGGACTTGATTAGCAAGTCTGGAACTACTTAAATTACACAATGTAACGGTCCTGGATTAGGAGGATGTTACAATAATTACAATGAATTTTTGCATATTTTGATTGTTTATTATTATTATTACAATAATATTATATGAATGTCAGAAAATTCCCAAATTTGTTATTGTTATTACAATATTGTATTGGTACGGGAGGATTAAGATTGTAGGGATCAACTTCAAATAGTTCACAATCAAACAAAGTTATATGGAATCTTTGGTTTAAATAATGTAAGTAGAGTTCATTAATATTATGAATAAATGTATTCTAGATCTAGATTACTGATGTAGTAGGACACCTTAGTGGAGGTACTTTGTATGAAGTAGTTATACATGAACGATATGCTATTTATACTTAACCGAATATCGCTTGTTTTATAAGTATTAATTAAACATATTAATAAAATGATCATTTACAAAATGATCTTAGTGTTGAAGTTATTATGAACTCCTATTTATGTCATTTGAGTCATTCGATTCACTCATTATGGTTTGTCAAAATGATCAAGCTGAAAACTATTGTTTTGGGGACTCATTGATGTGAATGGATAGGGACATAATATACATATATGGAATCTATAACTTTCTGAGAGGAATTGAATAATGGTTCTCTTAAGGGTTAGCTTTTTGAACTGAAAGGTTATTGAGCTCAAATTCATAATTCAGTTTATGAATTAACCTTCACTAGTAAAGTTAATGGTACTTAAAGAAACAAGAAATAATTAAAGTGGTAAAACGATAACTTATCCCTACTTTAATTATGAACCATTAATTGATGATTGAATTGTATGTAATGATTAAATCGATGAACGCTTTTTATATTTAAAAAGTACGCAATCAATAAATGTCTATAATTGCAAGTGTGCAATCTCATATTTTTAGTGGAATAATATTGAGATTAATAAATTAGGATATTATATTAAAAATATTTAATTAATAATCTAAATTGACTAGAGCTTGAAAGTATAGGTCCATAGGTCACTGAGATAGCTCTATAAACACTATTCAAGGTAAGAGTTGAAATCGGGAAAAATAAAGGAAATAACATATTTGAAAGAAATTTGTTCTTCGGGGTCAAATATGTTAATGAGATAAATTAATTAATTAATAAATTAGTTTTCAAAATTAATATAATTTTCAAAAATAATTTTTTAAAATAAAATGGTGATTTTTGAAATTGGCATTTAAATATTTAAGATAATTAATTTTGAATTAATTGGTTTTATTTATTTAAATAATGTGAAAAGATAATTAAAATGATTCAAAATTGGTTTGAATGAATTTGAAATTTATTCATTAATTAATCTGATAGGAATATTTATCAGGTTTAGATATTTTTTAATAAATTTTTACTATATAATAAATAAATAAGCGTGGTTAAGACACATATCCCTGAAAATGGGATGTGCTACACGCCATCACACTGCTTGGCGTGTAACAAGGTTCAAGACCAGGTCTTGGATATTTCTTTATTTATTTAATAATTAGTTTATAATTTGAATTTTTAATTTATTATTCTTTTATAATTCTTCCTGGCACAAAATTAGTATCAGCACAACAACAAGATTCTAGAGAATTCTAAAGCTTTTTCACAGAGAGAAAAATATATCGTATTACTTTTCTCTATCACTGAAAATTGTGTCAGGCCTAAAAATTCCAAGAACTCATGTGTTGAGAATATCTTGTGAATAAAAAAAATTCCCACCATAACTCTACATGCCCACATGCATCTTAAGGTGTAGAGATACTTCTTGGAAGATCTTGGTCTAAGTATTTTAGAGACTGCTTTGGATTGGATGTTCATAGGGGATACAAAAAGATAGCGAGAAATCTTGATAGTTCTACAACTGGTAATTCCTTATCTTTTTCTATCTCATTAATTCATGTTTGCATATTAATGGACCAAGTTATTTAAAGTTTGTTTAAATATATATTTTTGAAATCCCTTGCCCTATCACCCCGTGCATTTCGCTACGCACATGGTAAACAAGTTACCAACAATTGGTACCGGAGCGGTCATTAATCTCTGGATACAATAATTTTTGTGTGGGTAAATTATGTATTCTTAAATTATTGTACTATGTGAAGAATGAATTGATGAATGTTTATTCTTAAGAGTTGTTAATTATATGGTGTTTTGGATTTATGAATTGTTCTTATTTTTCTAGATCTACAAAATTGTAAGCCATATGGGGCATATGATTTTTGTAATTTAATTTTATGAACTTATAAAAATTATTTACAAAATGTAATCCTAAGCCCCAAGATCAAGAGACCTCGAGCCCACTCGGCACCCACTGGCTGAGTGCAACAGGTTCGAGCACCGGCGCGCCTGCTGTGGCCCAAGCCACCGACGTGCCTGCCTTGGTCCGAGCTACCCGCGCGCCTGCCAGCGTCCTGTGCCCCTTATGCGCATGCCTAGTTGCACCCCCCTGCGTGCATGCCTAGCCGCGACCCTGCGCGCATGCCCAGTCGCGTCCCTGCACGGATGCCCAGCCACGTCCCAGTGCGTATGCTTAATTCACGTCGCACACCTGCCTTGTTGCGCCCCTGTCGTGGATGCTGGTGCGTCGGGGGCTTTTCGAGCTGCCTACACCAAGCCAAGCCCAAATTGCAAATTTTCATTACCTGACTCCTCACAAGAGCCCTAGGGCATTGGAATTTTCCTTGAATTTGTGGGCTTGGCCCAATTGTTAATAATGATTTTAAATTCTAATTAAATCTTAAATTAAGTGGCCTAAATTCAAAATGGTCCTAAATAACTAATTGGGCAGTAATTAGCGAAGTTCAATATTTTTAAAGGATTATTTAAAAATTATTGAAGTTATTTATAATTCAAAATTGGGCTTGATGACATAAAAATAATAGAAGGCCCAAAAGATGGAGATGAAGGTTCTACATGAAGTCTTGGTTTTATTTTATTTTATTTTGTAATTTATTGCAAGTGTTATAATTTTTCTAGAAATATCCAAAACATCCAACTTGCATTTATTTATTTACTGTATTTATTTATTTATAATTTTGAATGTATTAAATGTGTTTAGTAGTATTATCATGCATTGTAACATGTCATATATATATATTTTGATTAGGAACGTCTTATTTCATTATATGCATGCATCTCATACGGGTAGCAACATGTTTTGATTAGGAACGACCTATTTGATTATATGATTTTATTTGATGAATCATATAATTAATCTAGTTCAATATAGCACAACGTGGTGAATTGATTTCAAGTGTTAATTTCAAACCTATTTGATAATTAATTTATTAGACAGGCAAATGATATTCTAAATAATTAGAGCATTTATAGACCAGATAGTTTAAGAGCCTATTTAATAGATTGATTAAATATTCTTTAATGTTTAAATTCTTAATAAGATTATTAATTATTATAATATTATTTGGTAAATTAATTGGATTAATTTAATTAATTAAAAAGCATAGGATGTTTTGAGAAAACAGATATTCTAAAATAGTGAGTGGGAGAAAGAGATGTAACAATAACTCCTATGGTCTTCATTGTTAGTTAACACCGATGTTTCATGGAATGGGCCTCAAGGCACCTTTGTTTGTGTCCCCCCTAAGGAAGGTTTTTGACTGTGTTATTATTCAAGGTTAACTTATTTAACTTTAAGAATAGGATTGAATGATGTATTTCAAGTTTGACTGACCCTAAGACACACTCTTGAGTTAAGTCATTAATCTAAAATAATGGGTTACACTCACAAAGGGTTGACAAGGCTTTCGAGCAGACTAGTTAATCTTGACCAAATAAGCAGTTGTTTGTAAGTCAAAAGAGAAAATAGTTGATTTTAAGTTTTCACTTATGAATTTGAGAATTGTCTCAAAATAAATTTGAAATTAGTCTGACCTATACTAAGGTTGATCCATTAATTTTCAAATTAATTTATTGCGGAATTAGTAATAATTATTTTTATGTGTTATTTAAATTTGTTGCATCCATGCATCGTATTTACTATTATGACATTATTGTTATTCATTATATGTGCTAAGTTCATTTTGTATTATTTATATATTACAACAATCATGTATGAATATCTTTCTCGACAAATTGACTATACTCTAGAAAATGTTGATTTTGATATCAAAAGAATTCATGTGTGGAACGCCTGTATGTTGTACATTCTAAGTGAAATTGAGATTTCTTATATTGTATGTCAAAAACAACTTGAAAAGCCAACTATAGATGATACCTATAGTACGCATTAAAAATATACCAAATGGTTAAAGAATAATCACATGGGGCAATTTTATATACTCAAAAGCCTACCAGAAGAGTACAAAGACAAGTACAAACACATCAAGACATCGTATGAGTTGTGGCATACAATTCATAAATATGTTGGATCTCAAGATATATTAGAATTGGTGAAAAAGGACACAGAGGGTAAATTCAGATTTGCTTTGCCTTTTACACTTATGTGATTGATGTTTTATTAACATTTCAGAACGATCAATCTACAACTCTAAAATGTTTAAAGTTACAAACCCAAGATTTATTAAACGTCAAAAGACTGATTTTTATAGTGTAGCATATCTATGACACTTGAGATTGGGACATATTGGTTTGGATAGGATAAACAGGTTAGTAAAGGAAGGTCCTTTAAGAGAATGAATTGTTTGTTCTCTTCCAGTTTGTGAATACTGTCTATAAGGCAAGATGACCAAAAGCACTTTCTGTGCAAAAGGTTCAAGAGCCAAAGAACCACTCCAACTTGTACACACTGACGTGTGTGGTCCACTTAATGTACAAGAAAGATGATGGTTTGAATACTTTGTCACTTTTATTGATAATTATTCAAGATATGGTTACCTATATTTAATTCAAAAGAAATCTGAAACTTTTGGAAAGCTTAAAGAATTCCGAGAAGAAGATGAAAAGCAATTAGGTAAATTACTAAAAGTTCTTCGATCTAATCGAGGACATAGAGTCCCAGAATATTTACTTAACTAGCTAGGAAGTAGTAGTAGTAGTAGTTAGTATTAGTTTGTAGTATGTTAGATTCCGTGGATTTGGGTTCAAGTCGGGACTTAGTTGGAAACTCATAGCAATAGTTATGAATTTTATAAGTTTAACCTATAGTTTAAGAATATTAATTATATCATAATGTTTGATTAATATTGCTGGTCCTGGGTGTATTATTAATTATAACCTAAGGTTTAGATAAAGCCAATAAGAATATGACACTTTTCATAAGCATGATTATTAGGGAATTAGAATTTGTTATTTTATGGTTAGTTAAGAAATTTGTCGATTAGGCTGTTATTTAGATAATTAAATATATTTTCCCGTAAATTTAGGGTAATGTAACTTCCGACCTATTTTTGACCCAGTTATATTATGAATTTCGAAAAATAATATTTCTAGAAAGTTGTAGATAATTGAATTAGATTTCTCACAGTATAAAGATGGTCTAAATTGGAGTCCTACAACTCCAGTTATGTTAATTTTACTACAGGTGAGTTTAGAGTTACGAGAATTAGGAAGTTAGAAGTTAGGATTCTATTTTTTTATTTTTATTTTTTATTTTTAATTTTTAAAACCAGCTTTGACTTCTTAGACCTACCTCTGAACGATTTGACCGAGTCCTAAGCCTTTGACTGGAGAGTATTCAAATATTTTCAATTAAATTCCTTATTTTTATTCAAAGCCAAAAATAAGATTTTTATTCCTAGAACTCTATAAATAGGACTTAGAACTCAGCCCTTCTCCTCACTCTTCAGCTGTGATCAGACTCCAATGTGCTAGTACTACCATAGAGTAATAAACACTTGGTTTGGGAAAAAGCTTTGTCATTCTTAACCTTTATAAAATACTTGGGAAGTGAGGTTTAGTGTATTTCGGTATTGGAGTTAGACCAATCCATAAAGTCAACTAAGGTACTCCTATTCTTTAAGTCCAATTCTTTAAAACTCTTTAGTTTTCTTTAGTTCCTTTTATTCAGATCCTAACTTTCGTTATTGGTTCTTGATTAGGTTCTTGAAACTTAAGTTCTTTCTTGGTAAGTTTCTTCTTGATGGTTTAGTTTCCACATTCATTCTTTATTCTTTAGAAATACTCACCATTTGTATTGTTGGTTTTAGGAGTGTTCCAAATCCTGTCCTTGTTCTCATATCCCGGTGTTGGTAAGGAAAATAGGATAGATTTTATGTGCTTATATGTTATGTTATGTTATGATATGTTATGTTATGTTATGTTATGTTATATGTTTATGTTATGATATGTATATGTATGATATGTTTTAGTTCATGGGTATATGTTTTGTTTAGATAACAAGCATATAATTTGTTTAGATAACAAGTCCCAATAGTATATTCCTTGGGCATATGATTTGTTTAGATAACACGCCCCATAAATTTATATGACTTGTTTAGATAACTAGCCCTGTAGAATTATGGGCATATGATTGCCTAGCTAGCAAGCCCCAAGATGTATGATGGCCATTGTAATAGATGTTTTTGTAGCCATATGTTTTATAGTGTATGCTTATGATATATGATATATGTTTTAGATAGTCTTATGTTCTTTTATAGTATTTGATGTAGTCTTATGCTTATGTTTACGATGTATGTTTTGTTTTTAGTAGATTTTCCTTGCTGGGCATTAGGCTCATTCCTTTATTTTAGTGTGATGCAGGAAAATTATTATGGAGGCGGAAGGATTCTTGGTAGCATGGCATGTGTGTTGAGGATGAATGGAATGGATGGGCTGCGTGTTGATTGAGAATGACATTTATTTTAGTCTTTTGAAATATGTCTCTTTTGTAATTCTGCATTCAAATTTTTTTTGAACTTGTTTTAAAGCTATGTTTTATGTTTTGTAAACAATGGGATCCCATACCATACCATTTCATACCATATCACATTTTATTTTACATTTTTAATAAAGATATGTTATTTCTTATATTTTGGGTTTTCAATAAAGGCATGTTATTTCTTATTTTTGTATCGAAATAGAAGCTATGTCTAGTAGTTTTAATGGTCCAAGGTCTTAGAAATAGTTGGGTCATTACAGAGGAGGAGAGTACTTGGATTATGAATTCGAGGACCACTTGCATGAGCATGGAATTCAATCCCAACTCACTACACCTAGAACGCCACAGCTAAATGGTGTTTCAGAAAGAAGGAACATGACGTTATTAAATATGGTTAGATCAATGATGAGCTATTCATCATTGCCACTTTCATTCTGGGGCTAGGCAATTCAATGTGCAATTTACATGTTGAATGTTGTTCCATCCAAGTCAACCTAGAAGACACCATTAGAATTATGGAATGGTACTAAACCTAGTTTATACAATTTTCGTATATAGGGGTGTCTAGCACACGTGCTAAAAGGAAAGACTTGAAAGTTGGACTCACTCATTGAATTGTGCATATTTGTAGGGCAATCCAAAGAGACTAGAGGTAGTATATTCTATAGTCCAAATGAAAACAAAGCATTTGAATAAACAAATGCTACTTTTCTTGAATATGACTATTTTAATAACCACAAGCCTCAGAGTAAGGTTGTACTAGAGGAAATGGTCTTAGATCATGTAAATAGATAACCAACTGTTCACAATGAACAACAACAAGAAGAAGACACAAGTTTTAGTCAGGATAATAGAGAGCTTCATCGTAGTGGGAGGGTTGTCAGACAACCAATTCACTATGAACATGAAGTTCAAATGCTTGTGTCTGACACAAACAAAGATGATCCATTGACATATAGAGATGCAATAAGAGATTCTGACAAAGAAAAATGGCAAGGCGCCATGAACCTAGAAATGGAATCGATGTATTCCAATTCCCTTTGGATTCTTAAAGATCTACCAGAAAATGTTAAACCTATCCAGTTGCAAATGGATATTCAAGAAGAAAAGAGGAGTGGATGGAAAAGTGGAAACTTTCAAAGCAAGGCTTATAGCCAAAGGCACTCAGAGATAAGAGGTTGATTATGAATAGACCTTTTCTCCTGCAGCCATGCTAAAATCTATTCGCATACTCTTGTCCATAGCTACTTGCATGTATTATGAGATATGGAAAATGGATGTCAAGACAACATTTCTGAATGGTTATCTAGACGAAATCATTTATATGTCTCAACTAGAAGGGGTCAAAGTCAAAGGTCAACATAAAATTATTTGCAAGCTTCTTAGGTCCATTTATGGGCTCAAACAAGCTTCGAGATCTTGGAGTCTAAGATTTGATGACACAATCAAAACGTATTATTTTGAACAAAACGTTGATGAATCTTGTGTCTATAAACAAATCAAAGATGGCATTGTGGTATTCTTAGTTCTTTACGTTGATGATATTCTACTAATTGGAAATGACGAAGAAACATTAAGAAAAGTAAAGAAATGGTTGGCTGAGAAATTCCAAATGAAAGATTTGAGACATGCAAACTATATTTTGGGCATTCAGATCCTTCGGGATCGACAGAACAAAGTTTTGTGCTGTCTCAAACGACTTATATTGATAAGGTACTGGAACAATTCAATATGCAAAATTCCAAGAAGGGTGACAACCCATCATGTAATTATCATTTCTAAAGAACAGTGTCCTAAGACACCTCAAGAAGAAGAGGATATGAGACAGTATCCCTATGCCTCTGCAGTAGGCAGACTGATGTACGCCATATTGTGTACAAGACCTGACATTTGTTATGTAGTAGGGATTGTCAGTCGTTATCAATCCAACCCTTGATTGAGTCATTGGGTTGCAGTAAAGAGTATTCTCAAGTATATAAGGAAAACTCGAGAATATATGCTTGTATATTTAGGTGGTGACCTGATCCCCACTAGTTACACTAATTATGATTTTCAATCAGACAGAGATAGTCAGAAATCGACTTCTGGATCAATGTTCACACTTGGTGGAGGAGCTGTAGTCTGGCATAGTATCAAACAAACCAGTATTGCATATTCTAAGGAGGTTGTGTGGCTCAAAAAGTTCTATTCTGATATGGAAGTTGTTTCAGACATGGATAAGCCACTGGTCCTGTACTGTGACAACAGTGGGGCAGTAGCTAACGCTAAGAAACCGAGGAGTCATAAGATGGGAAAACATATCATGAGGAAGTATTACTTGATCAAGGATATTCTTCACAAATGAGATGTAGCAGTTATGATGATAGCTTAAGAACATAACCTCGCGGATCTTTTTACTAAGACTTTGGCTACTAAATCTTTTAAGGATCATGTTAGAAACATGGGTTTGAAAGAGATGCCTCATTTGGTTTAGGGCAAGTGAGATAATTTTGAGAATTGTGCCCTTGAAAGCATATGTATTGGACAATATTTTATTAATTAAATAATTAAAATGAATTTGTACATATATTGATTTATTATTATTATTGTTATTATTATTATTATTAGAATAATATTATATGAATATCATAAAATTACCAAATTCGTTATTGTGGCTACAATCTTGTATTGGTAGGAGAGGATTAAGATTGTAGGGAATGAATTTAAATAGTTTGCAGTAAAACAAAGTTGTATGGAATCTTTGGATAAAATACTGTAACTACAGTTCACTAGTATTATGAATACATGTAATCTAGATTCGGATTACTAATGTTGTAGGACATCTTAGTGGATGACTTTGTATAAAGTAGTTATACATGAATGAGACCCGATATATTATTAATACTTACCAAATACCGTTTGTTTTATAAGTAATAATTAAACATATCAATAAAATGATCATATACAAATTGATCTTAATCCTGAATTTATTATGTAACAACACCTTATTCTATTCTCTTGTAAAATTGATACTCAGTTTATAATTATTAGAAAACACCATAATTGTTAAAAGGTTCAGTGGGGCCTTAACAAAACATGAAATATGAGCCCAATAATTTAAAATAAAATAATGTGTCTTTGTACAATTTTATAAATAAAAGATTAAGTCCCACTGTATCATAATAAAACATTAAAAAAATAAACAACTCCATAAGTATTCTTGGCATTAAAATAGATCATTTAATCGTTCATGGTCGCCTTGCAACATACATGCCTAGATCATGGAACACCCCACATCACATTGCGTGCCAATTAGAAACCCTATTGCCTACCTGAAAAGGGGGAAAGTAAGGGAGATGAGCTGAAAGCCGAGTAAGGAAGTACAAACAAGTTACAACAATTCACATAAATAAAAAACAAGTCTATTCTCATCATAACATAAGCTTATAACATAACATATCATATAATAAGCATATCATCATCATATCATAATCATACACTTTATCTCAATATATCATCATAACAAATAAAGCAAACAAGTTCTAAGAGGCAAACGGTAAAACATAAACTAGTAAATCCTCCTTTATTACATACTTAGGAGCTCTGGTCCTAGAATAGCCTTAACCCGTTCGCCCTATGAGTTATGTCATACCTTAATAACTCCTTTGTTGTGTCGCGTTCAACACACTAACAACCTCTGCTTTTCATACAACATGCAAGCACATATACAACCAGCTCATCTCATAAAATTACATCTCATATAGTCAACATAAACTCATAGAAATTCTAGCTAACTTCCTTACCTTAAGTCCAAGCAAATTAAATAGCAGGATGGTTCACAACGAGCTTAAAATCACAACCCAAACATTCTTCTCAATATAGATTAAGCATACCCAACAAATATACCCCACGCATGCACACGTGGCACATGTTACATCTCAAACATAATCACAAAATAACACATAAAATCATAAAAGAATAATCTTAATCTTACTAATGTATCTCAACGAATGCCAAACAAAAAACGTACATTTAATTAAAAGGCATATTTTGAACATAAAACTAAATTTGCATGCGACATGCGTACGTGGAAATGTCCTTAAAACATGCGTAGAAGTTAGTAGATTTTAGTCCCTTTAATTGTAACGCCCTGTAAAATTCCTTAATATAATTTGTGAAATAACATAACCATTTGCTAAAAATAAGGTAACCAAAAATCCATATAAAAAAAAACTTTTCAAAACATGCAATAGTTCAAAAGTAGGCGCATACTTAAAAGTGAATTACGATGTCATAATTTAAAAACATTCAACAAGCCCAAAATAAATTCTTAATTATCATATGAGTTCTAGTCCCCAAAATATAAAATTCCCAAAAGGTCGGTCCACATGTACATCCTCGCAGATAAACTCAAGTGCTCAATGATCCACTTTGCCTTTGAGCTTACCTACAACACAAAACAACTAGGTAAGCGAAACAGTTAGAAAGAAAAACTTAACAAACATAACCACATAAACGGAGCAAGAACTTAAATCAACTGTAACTAGGTAGATAACCAACCAAGAATAGGATTCTGGTGAAACTGAAACTTTAGAATACAATGTAAGAGTGTGTGAACGTTTTGGCAAACTTACGGTCATGCCTCATAACCAAAATTCATATCCTAAAAATACACCTGCACGCAGAAGATCCCAGAGCATACATACAGTCTTAATTGGTAACATACATAACATTCTTAACATACTTAACGTTCTTATCATGCATACATAGTTTTCTTACAGACTCGTTAATCTTAACGTACATAATTGCTTACTCATTAATCTTAACATACATACTTACTTAGGGTTTCAGAGGAACAATCAAATATAACTTAACATATCTTAATATATCTTACCATAGCGTCGACAGGTGCAAACTAGTTACACTAGTTACCCAGACTCCTAGAAGAATTTGGCATACTTTCTTAGTCATAGAGAGTTGATTACAAAATCAACTTACTTATGTGTCACGGAGTTTAACCGGACTCTTATGTCATGGTTGTTAAACCAGACTTCTTACATATTGTGGTGGCCAACTGACCTTAGTTACATAGTCACCGGTGGTGAACCAGTTTCTTACTTAGTTCCTGGTGGCTAGCTGGAGTTCATAGTTGTCACGGTAGCTAGCCGGACTGCTTACCTTAGTCATGAGTATGCAAACCCTCTAGGACCACGGTCTTGAGTAAATCTTCCAAGACTAGTTCTATTTATTAGCTTATATCTTAGTTATCTAAACTAGTCATGATCGTGTTGTAGCCAAACAAATCATAAGTTGTCTTACTCAGATTCCTTAGCGCTTGCTTGTGGAAATCTTCTATCCAGAAGAGTGCCTTCCCGCTTAGATAACACTGTAGTAAAACCACACAGTGACTCAGATTAATTATGGAAATTATCTAAGATTGTTCATTCATAATTTGGGCATTGAAATTCTAATACTTAATTCTTATCATGCATTAGCGTTTAGAATTTTTTATTCTTAAGCATCGGGGAAAACTGGTTTCCATAACCAGTTTAAAGGTAGGATCCTTAGTTATCTTAGCCCCCAAGGCATACCCTTGAGTATTCGTAATCGTTAATGAGCCCACGTAGTCTTAAGTCTAGTAGTTACAGGGTCTACTACACGTTCTTGCAAGTTTTGTAAAAATGCCATTAATTCATCTTGTCAAGAAAATACCCTTTTTTTTATCTCTTATTAGAAAATACTATCAAGGTACCTCTCTTAGGGAGAATTAGTTGCAAATTCTTATTCTTTTTAATTTCTTAAATTATTTTGAAGAGAAAACCTTAAAAAAAAAATACCCTTTTAAAAGTGATAACCCTCTAGAAGGATTATTTGGTCTGTTTTTAAGGAAATCCTATTTTAGTGTCTATTTTTCAAAAGTGGGCAATTGGACCCATTAATTATTTTTTTAAGGAAACTTTTTCTTTAATTAATTTAAGGAACATAATCTAATCAAGTTAAATGATTTAAAGTCCATTAGCAACAAAATTTGTGAATAAATAGGTTTTGTAGAAATTTTGTTACAAAAGACCTAATATTTTCTAAGTGTTGAAAAACTGTCCTTTTTGTGACAAAGTCCCAACTTTGGAACGCTGCCATTTCTAAACCGTTTACTGTTTGGGTATAAAATTTTACAGGTTAAAACCTTGCTATAAAATAAACAATCTTACAAAATTTCAGCTGAAGAAGAGATCTATTTCATAGTGAAATTCGTTCACAAAAACCCTTACTTAAACTGTCCAGTTTTTGGAAAATTCCAAATTTTAACCCCAAACTTTGAAAAATCATAACTCTGAAACTATACGGAATTTTTAGAAACTGTTTCAGGGAATTAATATTAAATATGTCAAGAACATTAAGTAAATATTTCAGCCAAAAATAATAATTTTTACCCATTCTGCTAACTGTTCAAAGTTTTAAGGTCGGAACTGTCAAATCCTGATCCAGCTTGCACTATATTCCCAAAAAGCTCATAACTTGTGTTATATAAAACATTTTTCAGTGGTTCAAGATGTTAAAATCATGCAATATTTCTAAATAACAGATTACAAAAACTTTCATTGTGCAATTAGGTCGTTTAGGTATGATTTGGCTCTTTGAAAGCCACTATAAAATTTTGTCCAAGCTACCAAACACCACATAAACCACATGCATGCATCATCAGCCAACTAAATAACCTTATAACAACCCAAATAACTAATTTAACTCACAAAACAACAATAAAATTCAGATTTGCTAAAGCCATTAAAATATTATGGTAAGAATCAAGATTTTTACCTCTTTATGTTCAAGCCTTTGGGGTGGTTGAGCTCTTAGGGTTTCAGACCACTTCTCAACACTTCACATGCTTAAATCCCTTCCCATAAACACTAAGAATCAGATTATAGAGATAGAAAAAGAAAATGAGAGGGATGATTAAATAGAGTTTGCTCTAGGGTTTACCTCTTTTAAAAATTTCCTTCTAAGCTTGCATGCATTAAATAATGGTGCTCAACTTGGAGATCCGACTAGTAAGGCTTTTCTTGAACCCTAGAACACAAGAACAAGGCCATGCATGACTTTTAGTTTTAGATCACATGCATGCACAAGGAACCCTAGGTTTCAAGTTTGAATGAGAAGGAGAAGAACGAATCACAAGAGAGGATTTCACTTACCTTGAGCTTGGTCTTGCTTAGGATTGGCACCCTAGCTTCAAATGAGTCCTTCCCTGAGAAGGAAATGGAGAGGGAGAGAGCCTCTGATTTTATTTCTCTTTTTCAGAGTTAGAGAAATGAAAAGGGAAGGGGAAGGAGGGTGCCTCGGTTTTTGGGGGAAAAAGGTAGAGAAAAGTGTTTTGAGAAAAAAACAAAACAATGATTAAACCCCTAGCTTGTGAATGGGTAAGACTCTTCCTATTCTCTTTGGGGTATGTGTAACGACCCAGATTTTCTGTAATGCCCTACTTCCTTAGATCTGTTACTAAGTGAGTTTTAAAATGTGCTTTTAACTCGCTAATCGAGGTTTTAGGTCAAACAGTGTAATTAAGCCGTAAACAAAGGAAAAAACATTAGAGATAGTAATCTTTCATAGTAAGTCATAAAAGTTTTACACCTGGGATCCCAAAATAGAGTTTAGAAATATTTACAACATAAAAACTGTATTAAGTCGGCTAAACGACAAAATCTAAATTCATTGCAAACATCTCCCAAAATCCTCTGGCTGTGGCAGCCAGGCTGGCCAAACATGTACACGCCGCCTCATGCATGCTGTACTCATGGTTGGTTGATCTTCTCTTTACCCTTACCTGCACCACAGAGCATCTGTGAGCCGAAGCCTAGCAAGAAAACCCACAAACAGATAACATACGCAACACATAAGTCAAGCATATAAACAGGCCACCAATGGCTAAACACATACGGCCTAGCCGTTCCAGGCGTTTACCAAGCCCTGGGTTCGCGGACCACGCCGTGAGGATATCCCAGGTATCCTTCTAGGGACTCGCCCTGGCAACTTGCACCCCACGTGCTCAATGCTACTCCCGGCCCCTTGCCGTTCTCTTCCTTGCACTCAACGTGCCTAACGTCGTTCCCGGCCCCTCGCCGTTCTCGGTCTACACCATTCCCGGCTCTTGCCGATCACTCACATAATATCATACATGATATAACAACAAGTACAAAATTCTAGCATAAACAGATAAAGGGATATGCCCTGCAGTTCTAACATATATGGGCCTGGCCCTGCATATCAATTCCATACAAACACATAGGGCTCAGCCCTGCACACAAGCTCTATGGGAACATGGGTTTTCTTACCTGAGTTCCGAGCTTTCTGAGCACCGATGCCCCAAGCACAGTCCTCTAGCGTGAGCCTCGCCGAAATCCTAGCCACAACACATTAATAATGTCCATCCATCAAATTCTAATCCAACAAATAACTTCGAGCCATAACCCCAACCTCCGGGACCTTGAATTCTATCAATCTAGGTGATAAAATCCATCCCGAACCTTACCCCTTAAGTTCCCAAGCCTAAATGCCCTTAAAATCTCAAATTGGCACTAAGGGCCGCGGCCCCACCCATAAGAGTCGCGGCTAGCCTCGAAACAGAGGCTAGCACCACACTGACCCCCACACGGGCCGCGGCGCGCCCACCAGGCGCCGCGGCGCACATGAACCTCTCGACCTCCCATGGTCGCGTGCGCACGCGGGCCGCGGCGCTCCACACCGAACCCAGATTTTACACCATTTTTCTAAACCTTTCCCCAAGCCAATGCATCCTAAAACTTAACTAATATTCCCAGACATCCAGCACAGTTATTCCAGCCCAGAAACAACATCAAGACCCCATTAAAATATGCTCCAAAACTCAGCTAGAACACCCAAAGATAAATCAAGCTTAGCCAACATGCAATCCCCTATAACCAGCAGAAATTTAAGACTAAACCTTAGTAATTAAAGCTTACCTTGCAGAGCTTAATCCCTGAGTTTGATCCTCAATCCCCAAGCTTGAAGTTCCTAGAGTATCCCAGCTGAAATCCCTTTAATTCCCAGCCAATTCCTTTGAGTTCCCTTTGAGTTTTGCCTAAGAGAGTGAAAGAGAGAGGGAGACAAGAGCTATCTACAGTTCAAAGGAAAATATGTGTCGGTTTCCTCAAGTTTCTAAACAATTCTCCCTTTTTGTTTTATTTGACTTAAGTCTAAAGGGTTACCTCAAGGCTCGGGGTACCAAAACGTCCCCAAGGGCAAAATGGTAAATTTTCCCAAATATTCCCGCCTAGACATTCTATCCTCAAATATATCTCCAAATATTTATTTTCATGTCCCAATAACCCCATAACTCATCTAATACCCAAATTACCCCTCGACTTGCCCCGAGTCCGAATCTCAACCCCGTTGTGACTCTCTGGCTAACCGCTCCTCAGGACTGTCTCGGATCGTGCTGTACAGACATATCACATATATACAACATTTATCTCATTTATCACACCTACGCCCCTAATATCCAGACGGGGCCCACATGCACATTTAACTCAATTAAACATGTATCATAATCATATATTCACATAAATCCACATATAAGAATATTAAATCACTTATTGCCCTCCAGGCACACTAATCAAGGCTCTAAGCCTGATTAGAAAATTCAGGTCGTTACATTTTCGAGACTAGATAATGCGGAAATATAAACATTTTCATTTAACAAAATGTCTCAAAAACCCGTATAAAAAAAAATTAAAAGTCGTATGGCCATACTTAACATTTAACACAAACATAGTTTATGAAGAGTAAAGTGAGCCTAGTTTATGAAAATAACACAACATTTCCAAAAACAAAATGGCTTCCCAAAAGGTCGGTCCACATGTACATTCACAAGGTAGACTCCAACGCTCACTGCTCTGCCTTGCCCTTGTTCTTACCTACAACAGGAAACAACTAGGTAAGCGAAAACACTTAGTAAGTTCAACTTTAAAACAAAAGCATGTAGAGAAGACAGGTGGTCACTGACCAAGTTACTATCCACAGATAACAATAGCTCACAAAAATTAGGGTTCCGGATCCATCCGGACCCTACGCAATCAATTTCAAGAACGCAAAAGCGTCCTGACCAAGTTACTGTCCACAGATAACAATAGCTCACAAAAATTAGGGTTCCGGATCCATCCGGACCCTACGCAATCCATTTCAAGAACGCAAAAGCGTCCTGACAAACTTATGGTTATGCCTGATAACCAATGGCAAACTATATCATATAAATAGATAAATCCCGGCACACAGAAAATCCCAGAGCAAGCAAATATAATATATTACAACTATTTCATATAAACCTATAAATCCCTACACTCAGAAAATCCCAGAGCAAGCAGATATAATATATAACAATATAATTCAAGACCAACGCTCGAAAATTTCCAACAATTCGGGCGTAACACGCCCTCCAGCATAAATGCTAATCTATAAGAGAAAATCGAGTCTCAACACTAAGATCTAGACAATAAATATCCCCATCAAGGGTAACTATCGCGTTACCTAGGGCATAGCTACTTATCCAAGAGTAAACCCATCACAAGGGTAACCATCAAGTTACCTAGGGCATCACTACTTATCCAAGAGTGTAATCGAAGTTACACTGGTTTACAGAGACTTCTATGTTAATCAGTGGTGCTGGTGAGCAGTTGCCCCTAGGGTGTTTAGCCTCACTCAAACTTGGCAACCCCTAGTATCTCTAGGCACTCTCACTGAATGGCCAATATTCATGGCTACTATCCGGAAATAACTTATCAGAGCACTTGCTCGGGTTCTAACTGTTCACTGATTAAGTAAGCATGAGGGCCCCCAGGTCCCATTCATTTTGGCGCCCCTAGGTTTAAACCAGCAATCCTCACCTCTTGGCCACTCGTCGCGGTAATGAACTGGACATAAATACAATCAAGCAGTGTGACGAGGATTAGTCGTCTAGAATAAGACGGATATCTATCGGTCATATTTTTTGAATCAGCACCAACTAGACTAACGTCTCTAAGCAAACTTTCTACGACAGTGTATAAATGTGCATGTGTCTCTATACTAACATACAATACAATAGTCGTTTCATGTTGCAGCCACACAATAGAAGTTGACTTACTTGGAGTCCTTAGCTCTCAGCAAGATTTCACCCTCCAATGTATACTCCAGTTATGCTTAGCCAATATTGCAAGTATCCATACACTTCATAATTCATAATTATTATTTTGGGTAGTTTGGTCATTTTTAAAAATCATTTGTAAGGATTAAAGATCCTTAATTGGCTTTAAACGCATTAAAGAAATTCATACTAAAAAATTTGAGACTAAACCCTAAGTCTCGGGGAGACCTATCCTATGGTCTCGATACTTAGGCTTGGGTTTCGCAATAGTATTTTCCCACAATCCGCTAAAAATCTTATTCTTTAAAAGTTTCGCTATTAAACCGTTCTTTCAACAGGCGGTTAAATATATAAAAGATTTTTGCCGGTATTATATCCAGAAAATACTAATTAAATTCCTTAATTATTTCCTTTTTATTTTTCTTAAAGTTTTAATCTCTAAAAACCGTTTTAAGAAAATTGCCTAATTTTAACTTAATTTAGGAAAACCGTTAAAAATTTCTTATCTTGACAAGTAAATTTTTCCGAAGTCAATTAATCAATTTTACTTACTAGAAAAATAATTTACTTAATTATTTTCTCAAAATATAGGGTTTTAAACCCTCTTTTAATTTATTAACTTATTAATAAATTAAATTTTTTATTTTTAGAAAGAATAAAATTCTTTAATAAAAATAATTCTCACTAATCTCAAAGTGGTATTTTAGGTCAAAATGTTTTTAAGACTTACCAAGTTTTTATCTTACAATAAGCATAATTGTACTTTTTACCTTAAGTTCCAAAATCTCATTTTTACACTAAGTGTGAAAACCTCATTTTTCCCATTTTTAACTACATACTTTGTTAAGTTATAACTTGAAATTTACTCACTCAATTATTACAAAAATTTCCCAATTTAATATTTGGTATCTCATTTAGGTCTTTGTAAAATCTTAGGTCAAAATGAGCATTTTTGATTGGTGAAAATATTTTCCAACAATGAGGTAAAAATGACCTTATTTCCAAGTCCTTATTTTTTTTTTTCAAATTTGGCACTTAATAACTTTCAAACCGTTCAATATTTTGTTACCAAATTTTACAGTGGAATACTAGGTTATTCCAAGAGTATGTCCACAATTTTTAGAAAAAATTGGATTCATTTGACCTATACAGTGGTTGTCCAAACTTGGTCCCGAAATTAAGAATACGAAAAAATAGTTTTTTACATAAACTTTGAAATAGCATAACTCACTAATTTTTTTAGTGTTCCAAAAACTCAATTTTATGTACTCCATCTCAACAACATCACAGTACAATTTAATTTTATAAAATAAATATACAGATGATGCTTTACCCCTTGGAAGTCACAGCTCAAAACTTGTATTTTTGTTTTAGAGTTTTCAACAAAAGCCTTAGGGATTTTGGTCCCTATTTTAAAAAATAAACACACAAGCATCATAAAATTATAAAGCAACTACCATAGCCTTATTACATCACAAATAAGAAACTTTAAGCATTAAATATACAAAATAATGCTTAAAAATAAAAACCATACAATAACAACCATAAAAAGTAAACTTTTTACCTCTTGTTGTTCTTGCTCAAGGTTTGGATCTTTCTACTAGATTTGGCTCCTTCAAAATCCTTTCAAAACCTGAACCAACTCCCCCAACAACATATATAATTAGCTATTGAAAAATCTATGGTTAAAACATTACAAGAGTCTAGTTTTTTGAATCTTTACCTTAGGGGAACCCTTTCTAGACCAAAGCTTAGCTTCCATGCCTTCTTAGTGTTTTTGAGGTTTAAAATGGAGAGAAAACTTGAGAGAGTTTTCAAAATAAAGATGAGAGTGATTGTGAGAGAGAGGGGGTTGGTTTTGGGGGGTTTAGAATGAGCATATCAACTAAATAATATCTAAACACTTGAGTGTTTTACCTTAATCACTTTATGTCATTATTCCTAATTTAAATATGATCAAAACTTAATTAATTTGGCCCACACACTTAATATCCTCACATGGCTGGCCACCACTTTCTCTATATATGTAATTATTTTTCTATTTTTTTTATATATAAAAGTTAATAAATATATTCTAAGAAGAAAAATCCAAATTGACTTTCTAACATTTTTCACTCTTAATAAGTTTTAAAAATAAAACTTAACATATAATAATTAAATTAAATGTCTCTCACATTTAATTTAATTAATCACACAATAAAATTTAACCTGAGGTCCATTTATGGAATGAAATTCCCCAATTCGGTAAAATTAAGCATTTAACACCAAAATGCCCTAAAATTTCCATTTTCTCTTAGGTTATTATTTTTAACCAAACTTTAATTTTTATGAATGTATTTTATGCCCAAAATATATTTTCTGTAGTTTTTCATTTTATTTTTCTGAGATTTTTACCCGATTTGGGTTTTTGTGTCGGTCCAAGACCGAAAGTCTTATATTGATTTTTAAACACAAAATTCATAATTTGGCTAGCAATAACTCATGGAAATAAATTTCAAACAAATATAATATTATTTAAAATAATATTCTTAACTCGGGGAAAACAATCCCGACCTGAGTCGTTTCAAGGTACCTGAAACGCATGACATTACATTATGTGTCCTAGCTCTTGAGAGCCCTAGGACCTACCTTTCTACCCACCCCTCTCTCTCTTCCATTTGAAATTAATTTTATGCCCTTGCTTATTTTACCTCACATTTAAGGGATCCAAGGGCCCTTTGGGAATTTTTTGCTCTAAATTTCCCTTAACTTTTAACCTATAGTTTTTAAGTGTCTCCAAGCTTAATTAATTAAATTAAATGTGACCCAAAAATAAAATTTTCACATATCACATAATTTTGGTAATTTTTAAAATTGACCAAAATGCCCTTAGAGGCCTGAGCAAGAAATTCTTATTCTTAAGTCTAGTTGATTGGAATTCAAACCTCAATCAATTTTTCTTAAACTTATTGGCTCGACTATAAAGTCAAAGTTTCCAGAAAAAATTAAATACTTTTATGCCATAGTATTTTCTATTTTATTTAATCCGAGATTTTTCTCCCACTAAAGTTTATTCCTTGGTCTGAGACCAATCTTTCTTTGCATAAAGCTAGATCATTTACCAGATCATTACAGCGGCTATAAAAAAGCACGAATCATCACAAATTCATATAATATCATTTATCAAAATAATATTCCACATAATTCTTCACCAACTCCAACCGGCTACTAACGGGTGTTCAAAACACGGGATGTTACATTAATTCTTAGTAATCGCATAGGAGTTTATTAAACCAACATATTTTACTAACTTGATTTACACCGCAATGCTACATTAAAATTGTACTAAAAATAGTAATAAAAGAGTTATTGTATTTTAATTGTCATTTACAAACATTAATTTTGTTTACTACCTTAAATAAAATAAAACAAAAGTAGTAACTCACTTCTATTTCTTTTTCTCACAAAATAATTAATTTGACAAAATTAATTAATATTGAATAACTTAACATAATTATTTAAGATAATACAATTCCGTACTCACTCATTCTGCCAAGTGGATGATAAAATAATTACATATTTAAGTTTGCAAAAATAGTGATATCTCAAGGTTACCATTTTTTTTTCATAAATATCATAATTTTAAATAAGTAGGAAAATTTTATTAATACCTTCATTTTACTTAAATAAAAATACTTAATTTCATAAAAATAATGCTACTTATTTAATTATTTTACAAATAAAAACGACATTATTTTTAATTAAAATATTCCATCATTAAAGTATAAAAAAACACATTTTTCATGTATAAAGTCTAAGGCTTAATTTATTTGAGCATATACTCTATATATTGTAAATAAAACACATTTTCCTTCAAGAAGTTAAAAATTCCAGCAAGCATTTTTATTATATTTAATCTACATAATAATATAAAAATCTATTTTTCTTTCACAAAATATATAAAAAAAACTGCATGTATTTAATAGGAGAAAAATCATCTTTAAAATGTAAAAAATCAACTCTTGCTTACATAAGTTCTAAAATATGAATTTTGAGGCTTAGCATGTGCAATTTTAAAATCATTGATTAATTAACACAAAAAAATAAGAAAAATACAGCAAACAATATTTATTTAAACAAAAACATCTTTAATCATGTTTAGATCATTACCTAGCATGTTTCTACCATTTCATGTACTCCAAGAAACAACAATAGTTCTAGCATTAAGAATCTAAACCACCTATACACAAAATTCAAATTAACATTTTTAATAACAAGACTTTAACATTTTAAAGAAACTTAATACACATTTTTGAAATCCTAAAATAACTTAGCATGCTTCTATGATGACAAGTGACAACAAGATAAAAATTGAAACATACCAAAGGATAATAAAGCCTTAGGCCGAAACCTACATGTTTCAACCACACAAATCTTTTGCATGATTTAATAAAAAATAAAGGATAATGGTCAACATAAATTAATAGTAGACCAAAACCAAAACTAGAACCCTAGCCTGCATCTATTATAATCTCTGCATACTTATACATAAAGCATTAGAATCAAAATACTCATAGCAACATAAATATAGAATTCCCCTAAGGATTTTCAAAAACCCTAGGTGCTACAACATCAAGATCAATATGCTCATATTTTTAACATCAAGACAAGATCAATAGACAAGAGATTTAACATACATTTCTTGTCAAACAACAACCCATATTTTGAAATGAGAAACAAGAATCAACACATCAACAAGCAAAGATGAGAGAGAATCCATTACCTCTCTTGATTGTTGATCAAGAACACAAGAGTAACGAGAACCCTGGGTGCAACCATCTTGAACACCCTATTAGGATTTTCCAACCACAAAGAAAGGAAAAAGGAGAGACTTAGCAGTGAGGAGAAGAAATATACTTAGGGGGGATAAACCTAAACCAAAACCATACCTATCAATTTCGAACCCTCAATCTTCTTCTTCTCCTCCCCTTTCACGATTTCTCTCCCTCTCTGTCTTTCTTTCTCTCTCTGGCTCACGAGCTCTCACTCTCTCTCTTCCTTCTCAAGATACGGCAGCAACAATGAGTCTCTAAGACTCATTGTTCCCTATTTTATTCTCATTAAACCTTATAGATAATTTCTCAAATCTTCCCTCATTCATTTCCTTTAATATTCTCCTCCAAATCATGGCATTAAAGCCATTGACTTGTCAAATAATGAAAGAAAAAGGAAATCAATCCCTTCTCCCCTAGGCTGTCGTCCGCCCTGTCTCTCTCTCCTCCTCAATTTCTCACATTTTTATTTACTCACAATATCAAAAGACAACCAAGAGAATAACCTCACAATCACATTGTGATTTACTTACCCAATATAGTGAAAAGACAACTAATGCCTCACTATTCTGTAAAGAACGCCCTAAACTAATACTTATAAAACATTTGCATAACATAGTTTATAAAAGAATACCACTCATTATCAAACTCTCAGTGGGGACTTGCTTAAAACCATGCAAGTTGGCGCCATTAGTTTTAAAAGAAAACATAATTTTTTATACAAAGTTTAAAGAAACAAAAATTAAATAATTGAGTCCCGCTGATAATTAGGAAAGTCTCTTAAAACAAAACATAATTTAAATGGCATTCTAAGATGATCGTTTTTCCGTCCATAGGATTATCCCACGCCATACACCCCATGATGATAGAACTCCTCACGTCACCACGCGTGCCATAAAAAAATCCTATTTGTTACCTGTAAGGAAAGTAAGGGGGTGAGCTAAAAGCCCAGTAAGGAAGTACAAACAATAAGCAAGTAAGAATACAACAAATACAAACACTAACGTTCATCTAAAACATCATGGCATATCATAACATATCATCATTGCATATCATAACGTAATCGTAACATATCATCATATAACAATCATACAGCATACATGATGAGCATGGCTCGCTAGTTTTCCATGTCACCCTATGAGGTAAACAAGAGTCTCTGGTCCTTGAATAGCCTCGGCGCATCCGCCCTAGGAGTTACGTCTTTATCTATAGTAACTCATTTGATGTATCTAACATCGTAATTTGTTTGATGTATCTAACATCCATACACATATCATATTCAACATATCATCACATTATGACATTCATAATTCATAATAATTCATTCATACAACAGTCTTACCATTCATAGCATAAAATCATAGAATCTATCTAACTTCCTTACCTCAGGTCCAAGCTAAGAAATTTTCACAATCTTTCAACGAGCCTATATCATAATCAAAACAACATTTCTTAGGTTCATAAAATTACTATTTTGCCCTTCCATACAACTCATGTGTGCATGGGCCATGCACACATAATAACAGTTACACATAACACACAATTATTCTTAACTGCACATAAAGCTATAAAATAATAATGCTCATTTTACCTATTTTACAAGCATGATCTTTTTATAAAAACCACATAGTTGAATAGTAAACATAATTTTGGACGTAAAAGTGGATTTGCATGTAACATGCATACGTGGGAACATTACGTAATTGCGACGTTTTAAAAACGATAATTCTACATTTCTTACTTTTATTGTTTTTAAAAATCAATAGACATATAACATGCTTTATTTTTCTTAAAATTTCTAAGTTGATTAATTTCTCAAAACATTATTTTATTTTATAAAATAATTTGATTTAGCTTAAAAATAAAATATGTGACAATTTCACTTATTAATCTCAAATTACAAGGAATTAACAAAAAGCTTGGAATTAATAAAAATACCTATGTTTAATATGTTTCTTTAGAAAAACAAATTTTAACATTGGTTAATTGTGTTACATAAATGGTGTGAGAAAATATATTTTTAAGTGTGGGAAAAATATATTTTTATTTAAATTATTTAAGACTTAGTTTTATGTAACATAAATCCATATGTAACAATTAAATAATCATTTTTATACTTTTTAAACCAAACTTTCAGCCACTATTTAATTTGTTTTTCTAAGTTGATTAATTTCTCAAAACATTATTTTATTTTATAAAATAATTTGATTTAGCTTAAAAATAAAATATGTGACAATTTCACTTATTAATCTCAAATTACAAGGAATTAACAAAAAGCTTGGAATTAATAAAAATACCTATGTTTAATATGTTTCTTTAGAAAAACAAATTTTAACATTGGTTAATTGTGTTACATAAATGGTGTGAGAAAATATATTTTTAAGTGTGGGAAAAATATATTTTTATTTAAATTATTTAAGACTTAGTTTTATGTAACATAAATCCATATGTAACAATTAAATAATCATTTTTATACTTTTTAAACCAAACTTTCAGCCACTATTTAATTTCTTTAAAAATCACAAATAAATAGAATCTAAATATTTTTCTCAATCAAAATAAAGGAAAATCATAACTTATCAAAATATGCATTCATACCATTTTTCAATATTACCATAACTTAGGATAATAATTTGTTCCAAAAACTCATCAAATTTATTTTAGTGGAACACACTTCACATTTTCTTACAAAAATTCCTGCAACTATTTTTACCTTTAAAAATCACCACATTCAATTTAAAACCTCATATTTTTCTAAAAATTCAATAAAAATTATGTAGGTAATTATTTACACACAATATAATTTCAAAGCATAATTAAACTTCACATTAAATTTCTTAAAACATCAAAATATTTGCAAACTTTATTTGAGCACTCAAAACATTAATCTCATCATGAACAACATCATTTTTGTACAAAAATCAGCAAGCACATTAAATCATAAAATTTATTCCTTTCATTATATTCACAAAATTCATACTCATTTATGCACAATATTTCAACACAAACCCTAGCATGCTTCTAACCTCTTTATCCATTTTAATCACATCATAAGTATATAATAATTCATCATTCACCATAGAACTTATTCACAAGTCATGAACAACAACCACCATTGATCTTGTGTTACACATATTCTCAATACATTATTATCATGCAATTATTCCAAAAATCACAATCATCATAACATCATACAAGATCTTGCCACAACCTATCATGTTTCTAAAATTTTCATTGACATAATACATAATAAAAATAACAATCATGTTTTGCATACCCCTCTAGGCCGAAACTCATACAATAAACAAGTAACCTATTCTTTTCATTTTTTTCAAATACTCATCATCACTACACATATTCTTATTACACAACCATAAAAATCAAACCCAACAACATAAACTCATGCATAAAATAATAAGAAAACACTCCATCAATCCATGAACATCATAACACTAGGGTTATAGATTTTATACCTCTCTTGATTGTAAAATCAAGAATACAATATGATCAACACCCAAACTTGTAGAGTCCAAGAACTTTACTTAGCTAGTTAGATAGTAGTATTATAGTAATTATAGAATCATCTTTATAACTGTGGATTTTTGGTTCAGACCGGGATTTATTTGGACACTCATAGTAGTACTCGTAGATTTTCTAAGTTTAACCTATAGTTTAAGAATATTAATGTTAACCTAAGGTTTGATTAATATGGCTGATATTGAGGATAATATTTATTATACTATAAGGTTTAGATAAGAACCAATAGGATTTTAAGCACATGTTATGTATGGGTGATTAAGGATTAAGTATTTAGAGGATTAAATTTAATAAGGGTAAAATTTGAATGCTCTAAGGTCAGTCAGCAGCTTTGAAAACGTTTGAGGGATTAGTCAAGGCTGTTTACTCAATTTGAATTAAGCTAAAAATGTGTAATTTCGTGTTTAAATAATCAGCTTATGCCGATATATCGCAGCTATAGGGGGCGATATATCGCAGCACGTAGATACGGAAAACACGAAACGATGCACGTTTGCCTCGGGCATAATGGTTCAAACCTTCAACCTCTTGATAAGTCCAGCACCTTTCTAAACGAGTCTTCAGCCTCTGCAGAAAGATAATTCAAATTATTTTCACTTAAAAGCCATTATTTTATTCAAGTTAAATTAAGATCCTTTCATTCCTAAACTCTATAAATAGGACCTAGTACCCAGCCATTATTCATCTTTTGCTCTAAGTTCAGAGGCTGCAAGTTGCTAGGTGAGAGTGAGAGTGTAAACACTTGGGTTGGGAATCATAAGCTTATCAAACACTTGGGGAAGTAAGGTTTTATAGTATTTCGGTTCGAGGTTTAGATTGGTCTTACAAGTCTTCAAGGTATTTCCACACCTTAGTTCATTGGTATTATTTTATTTTAAGTTCTCATAGTCTTCTACTCAGCCTTCTAACCTTAATCTTTATTTTGGTTAGGAAATCTAAGAACTTGCACATAAGTTTTTGGTAAGTATATTCTCAATGGTATAGTCCTCCCATTCCTTTCATTTCTTTTCTTCAAAGTACTCACTCTGTTATAAATGGTTTTTAGGAGTGTTCCAAAGTCCCAACTCTGTCCTCATATCCCGGTATTTTGGTAAGGAAAATAGGATAGAATTTATATGTTATATGTTTTTATATGTTATCTTATGATTTTTATGTTATGAAATATGTTATGTTAAGTATGTTTGTAGGCTTGGGCATATGACCCATATGACTAACAAGCCCCAAATAGATTATGGGCATATGACTTGCTTAGCTAGCAAGACCCCACTAATCTAATGGGCATATGACTTGTTTAGTCTATGGGACCCCAAGTAATAATGGCCATTATAGTATGTATGTGATGTAAGTGTTATGTTATGTTTTTTTATGTTTCTTATGAAATTTATGTATATGAACTATGTGTTAGATTTTCCTTGCTGGGCATTAGACTCATTCCTTTTTGTTTATATGTGCAGGAAAATAGTCTTAGTGGCGGGAAAGGTTCTTGGAAGCTTGGAGAATGTGTATTGAGGCGGAATGGATTCAAGAGCCGAGCATTTCGATTCGAGGATGTAGTCTTGTTTTTTATGGTTTTACATGTATTTTTCCGCACTTGTTATGTAATCCCTTTTTATTTTAAATTATGTCTTGTTTTGTTTTTAAAATAATGGGATCCCATATCCTAACCTAAATTTTATGTAAGTTTAACTCTTACTTTTACAAGTTTCTTAATAAAGTTATGGTATTTTTCACTTGTAAGTTTTATTAAGGATTAGTATGTATAGTTTTCGTTAATGGTCAAAAAGTCTAGAGTAGTTGGGTCATTACAAAACTTCACACCCCTTGTTCAAGCCTAGGGTTTTTTTTTTTTTTTTTGTAGAAATCCACCATGAGGAGGAGAAAGAAATCCAATCACACACAACAAATAAACCAAGTCAAAATCATATAATCAAGAAAAAGAGATTGGACAACAAAAATACAAGAAAGACATACTCTAAACTTGGTTCCTCTTCTCCTTCTTCCTCTTTCTTTCTTTCTTTCTTCTTCTCCTTCTCTCTCTACACGCCACACTCTCTCTCTCTACCTCTCTCTCTAGGTCACGGCAGCCACACAAGAATGCCCTCCTCTTCTCTTCCTTTCCCCTTTATTTCCATTCTCTCATAATGACCAAATAAAAGAAAAAAGGTAAGTTTCCTTTCTTCATTTTATTTTCTTTTAATTCCTTTTATTTTTCTTTTATTATAAAAGATTGGAGTCAAATGGTAGTTTCCCAAAATGTCTATCCTCATCTAATTTAACTTTATTTACCTTACAAAAAAAAGGAAAAAAATATCACTCCATTTCCCACTACACCACACATCCACTTACTTGCCATATCCTTTATTTTTATTTTCCTACTTATTAAAATAAAACTACCCAAAAATATCAATAAATGGAAATTGTAAAATGTGTAGAAAATCCACACATGTGCACCCTATTACCATATACTAGCACACACTAAAACACTAGGGTGCATCACTATCTACCATGCACCTTAGTGCATTCAACCATAACTCACATAATTACCTCAATTGTCACACTTATTTAAAATGTAACAGTAATAGTAAAATAAACATGTTACACAATTATTCACTTATTAAATTAATTAACCAAACAAACAATTAACAAATTTAAATTCAAAAGATTATACCAAACAATTCTAACAATTAAATAAAATAATAAACAATCAAATAAACACAAACAACAACTAAATAAAATAAACAACATTTAAATAAAACAATTCATCACACTTAACATTTAAATAAAATAAAACACAAAATTTAAATAATCTAAAAAAAATTTGGTGCACTACATATTCTTACTCCATTTTCTTCTAGATGACTTAATTTTTTTAAAAAATAAATGGAAAAAGAAATCTCACTCTTTCCCTCTCATTCCCACACCCACTTGATGGACCAAAAACGGGTATATTTTAAATATTTATAAATCGCAAGCACACGAATCGTTCATATAGAATAGTGATCGTGTAAGCAAGGATGTTGAACCCAAAGGAGTTGTCTAAAATAAAAAAGAAAACTATTATAAATCAAAATTGATAAATTCTAACATAGCCCCAAAGATTGATGAGATTTTTGTATAATGAAAATAAAATAAAAGATAATAATAAAGATATTAAAGACAATATATATACTTAAATTAATAATTTTAAACAAGATGGTAAAAGAAAGATTATTAAGATAATAGAATCCACAAAATATAAGTTCAATAATATTTAAAAGTACATTGATTCCCAAGTTTTAGTAATAGTAGAAATTAATCAAACCATCACTTATTCAAATTAGATATTCTATTTAAGCAAAAGTTTTATAAAAATATAGGATCTATCTTCACTTTTCAAAAAGTATAATTTCAAAGCATTTAGTGTAAACCAATATAATGAAATAACAAATAAATCAATGAACATTATTTATAAGGCAAAACATAATATTTTTGTTCTAAGCATTGGATGTGTACAATTTAATGACAAATCTTACACAAAGAATGTTATGTTTTTGCACTAATGAAGAACAAAGTGTAAATATGAGCTAACAATAAAAAATACGTGATATTTAAGATGAAAGAAAATATTGCAAAAAATGGGAAATCAACATACAAAATAAACATTATCTAATTACATATTGTTTCATCATCACCTTAGTAATCTTAAAAAGATTAGAAACTCAAAACTAGAATAGCAAATACAAACTAAAAATTACAAACATAAATAGGAAAATTTGGAGGATGAACCCCCAAAATTTTCCTCTAAAATCTCATAGGAAATGTAGAGTCCAAGAACTTTACTTAGCTAAGATAGATAGTAGTATGATAGTATTTATAGCATTATCTTTGTTACTTTGGATTTTTGGTTCAGACCGGGAATTATTTGGACACTCATAGTAGTACTTATAGATTTTCTAAGGTTAATCTATAGTTTAAGAATATTAAGATAACCTAAGGTTTGATTAATGTGACTGATATTAAGGATTATATATTTTATACTATAAGGTTTAGATATCAACCAATAGGATTTTAAGCACATGTTATGAATGGTGATTAAGGATTAAAGATTTTTGAGGATTAAATATAATAAGGAGTAAAGTTTGAATGTTATAGGGTCAGTCAGCAGCTTTTAGTACGTTGAGGGCTTAGTCAAGGCTGTTTACTCCATTCAAACTTAGCTAAAAATGTGTAATTTCGTGTTTAAATATTCAGCGTGTGCCGATATATCGCAGCTATAGGGGGCGATATATCGCAGCACGTAGATACGGAAAACACGAGACGATGCACGGTCGCCTCGGGCATACTGGCCCAGGCGATATATCGCCTACAGGGGGCGATATATCGCCTCCTTCAGCATGGATTCAAACTCTTTTGAATTCATTTCCTTTCAGCCATTCAAACTCCTTCAACAGTCCAGCATCTTGTGAACGAGTCTTCAGCCTCTACTGAACGATTATTCAAATGATTTTCACCTAAAAAGCCATTATTTTTATTCAAGTAAAATCAAGATATTTTCATTCCCAAACTCTATAAATAGGACCTAGTACCCAGCCATTATTCACCATTTGCTCTAAGTTCAGAAGCTGCTAGTGTTAAGTGAGTGTGAGAGTGTAAACACTTGGTTGGGGAAAACTATAAGCTTAAACATCATAAGCTTATCAAACACTTTGGAAAGTGAGTTCTATAGTATTTCGGTGAAGGTTAGAGTGATCTTGCAATCTTTGAGGTAAACCCAAAACTCTAGTTCCTTTCTGTATTTTATGTTATTTCTTTTCTCAAAACCTTCTACTCAGTCCCCTAACCTTATTCTTATTTTGGTTAGGGAATCCAAGCTCTTAAGCATTTAAGTTGGTAAGTATGTTTTTATGGTTTAGTCTTTCCATCTCTTTCATTTCATCTCCTTTCTTTAGACTCACTCTTTCTTATGGTTTTAGGAGTGTTCCAAAAGTCCCAACTCAGTCCATAATCCCGGTAACTTTGGTAAGGAAAATAGGCTAGAATCAACATGTTATGTGCTTATGTTATCTATATGATTTATGTTATTAAAAGTGTTATGATATGTATATGTGTATGTTTGCAGGCTTGGGCATATGACCCATATGACTAACAAGACCCCAAATGGGTTATGGGCATATGACCTACTTAGCTAGTAGGACCCCACTAATCCCATGGGCATATGCTTGTTTAGTCTATGGGACCCCAAGTAATAATGGCCATTATAATAAGTGAATTATGTGTTATGATATGTCTTTACGTTATTATGAAATTATGTTTATGTTTATGACTATGTGTTAGATTTTCCTTGCTGGGCATTAGGCTCATTCCTTTCTGTTTATGTGCAGGAAATAAGCTTTAGAGGTGGAAAGATTCGTGACGCTTAGAGGATGTGTATCGATGGTGAATGGAGTCAAGGGGCCGAGCGTTATTCGATTCGAGGATGTAGTCTTGTTTATGCTTTTATGGTTTTAAATGTATTTTCCGCATTTTCTATGTAACTCTTTTTAGTTTTTAAGTTATTTTGTTTTAAAGACAATGGGTACCCATATCCTACTTATTTTTATGAAAGTAACCTTTGTTTCTACAAGTTTATAATAAATTGTGGTATTTTCGCAAATATATGTTTTAGTAAGAATATGTATGTATAGTTCGATAATGGTCCAAGAGTCTAGATTAGTGGGTCGTTACAGGAAAAATGACCAAAAAGAAGAAAAAGATGAAGAGAATTGAGAGGTTTTGAAAGTGTAGAACTTGTGGTATGGTAACCTCCTCCAAAATGAGCACCCCAAATGGTCTTGAAAATTCCCTATATATAGCCAAAATGAGATTACTAAAATAATCAATTTAAATTAATTAAATTGATTAAATTGATTAAATTAATAATAATATGGCAAATATGGGTAAATTTTAGGGTGTAATGATGATGTTTTGGGGTAAAATGTGTAGAAAAGTTTGGGTAAAAAAATGGTATTTTGGGACATTGTGGGACAAGGGGACAATTTGTGCCTTTGATGGGCTCAAGAGAAAATAAAGAGGAAAAATTGGTTGCTGGTGGCAGGTGAGAGGCGGATTGGGCTTGGCGGAATGCTGGCATTGGGCCTGGTCTGGGAAAGGAAGCTGGGGGGCCGAGTGTTGCACAAGCTCGTGGGGACTGCTAAAGAGCTGGGATAGTTGGGGTCTTCGATGGGCAGCTGGCTGGAGTAGTTGAAGATAGGAGGTGTACGACTGGGCAGGTGGTGGGCTTACGTGGGCCAAGGGTGCAGCTGGGAGGGAAACATTAGGCAAAAAAGCTGCTAGAAAATGGTTGGTGGAGTTCGGCTGGGAGGAGAGGAAAAGGCTGGGCCGAACCTGGGCTGCTGGGCTGGGAAGGAGTGGCACACGGGCTAGCTGGATGTGGGCCTGGTGCGTGTTGGACCTAGGCAGAAGCTTCAGCAAGCCATTTGGAAAAATGCTATTTTTCCCTTTCTTTTCCTTGAAAATACCACATTTTCCTTCATTTTTATTTCTTTTCAAGAATAATAATGCAACAAATTCTCTACAAAATAAACATAAATTAAATTAAAACTAAATATTTTCAATAATAAAATATACAACAAAAGTTCCATGAAAATATTAATTAAAACTTAATTTACTTAAACATTTAAGCTCAAAATTGCATCTTTTTACTCCTAACTTAACAATATTAATTTTAAATAATTAAACTATAACATTTTACAATAATATAACTATAAAAATACACAAAAATCTATAAAATCAAAATAAATCCCATAAATTCAAAATTACTTAAAAACTTAATAAATCAATTAAAAACTCAAGAATTAAGCAACAATTAGCACATAAAAAGTGGTCAAATAACTCTATTTTGTAGAGTTATCACACCCCCAAACTTAATATTTTGCTAGTCCTCGAGCAAAAGAAAAATTAAAAACACACACATTTTTTTAATTGGTGATGTCTAATGTTTTCGTCAAAAATTACATAATGAAAATAGTTCAAAGAAAATCACAAATAAAAGTAAAACTTATGTAATTAATTTGAAAAGTTAAATGTGTTTTCAAAATAGATATTCAACATGCAAACATAAATCTATCACCATGAGAAAATTAGACAAGCTTATGCAACCAAAAATAAATTAAATCTCAAGAAACATATTTTTTTATATAAAAACTCATAAATTTGGTTCTCTTATCTCTCTCCACTAATGTAGAATAAAACATTATCTAAAATCAATAAGACTTTATTAGGCTTGTAATGTGGTTAGGCAAAATAGTGAGCTAAAAGATATTGAAATTGGCTTAACTTACTAGTTACTAACTTTGATTCTTTCATAACCATTTTCAACAATTTTTTTATACATTCCAAATACACCACCATGCTTCAAAATAATTATTTTCACCATTTGTATTATTATTATTTTTTTCAAGTCACTATTTCTTTTTTTTAATTCACAAACATATATATATATATATTCCTTTTTTTTAATGTGACTTTTTGAACTTCTTTCCAAAAGTTCAGTAACGTTTTTAACATAAACAATAATGACCATTTACTCATGATGTAAGGAATGAATTTTGTAGAAACATGCAACTCCAAAGGTGGGTGAAACAAGAATGGCTTGTGTTTGGCTCAAATTGGTGACTTAAGGAATATCATGTGTAATGGTGATTATATAGAAAATCTCAAACGTTCCAAAAATTGCCTAAAATCATTTCCTAAATAATGTGTTTTCTAGGATTTCGTCTCAAGAGATAATCTGCTTTGTTTGAATCTATTATGTTATAATTGTTTGTAATAATCGCTTGGTTGGGAGGCCGTTATATATGTGTAATGTATGTCGTAGTGACGAGGCCATAATGCGGATGCAATATCCGCCATAGTGGCGGGGCCATTATGGAGATGTGATATCCATCTACTTGACATGAGTCGTATATTGGTTGGAAAATCTATGTGAACCAGTAGTGGTTATAGAGTATGCAGTACATGTTATTGTTTATCTGGATATCTGTATGAATTTGTTTGAGTTTTCTTGCGAGCCTTGGCTCACGGGTGCTTTGTGGTGCAGGTTAGGGTTGCACATGGGTTGGGTTGGTCGGGTTGAGAACATTTGAATGAGCCAACCCAACTACATCGGCCTAGAGAATCTTAACCCATTCAAAATATTTTTAGTGTATAACCCAACCTTACTATTTACAGTGTTGGGTTGGATTGGTTTGGTCGAGTTGAACATAATTTTTAATTTTCAAAAGTTTGAAATTTCTTTCAGAGTTTAATTTTCAACATCAATAATTCATGATGATCAAATTAAAATCTAATATTTTAGTAGATAATACTTAACCACCCAAAATATTACAGTCATCCAAATCTTACTAGATAGTGAATAGAAAAAGAAAAGTTTAAAAAAAATAAAAAGTTTGAATCAATTATCATTGTCTTTGGCCTTCTTCTCCTTTGTTGTTGCTTGTCCTTAATTTTATTATCTACAAATCAAAAACCAAAGTTACACAATTGATTGAAAATAAATAAGCATAAAAGAAACAACATTAGTCACAAATCAATTTATTTCCATTCTTCAAGTAACTCATAAACTTGTATAGAAAAAACCATCTTAATAAATAAAAATCAGCAACTAAACAAGCAATATAACATAGTATTCTAATACCCACTTTAATAAATAAAAAACTAAGCAAGCATAATATAACCAATTTTTCTAAAAAACAAAAACAACAATATGCATGATAAATTAGATCTATAATCAGCATTCAACAACATATGTAAACAATATTGGAGACTTAGTGAAGGAGAAATGAATACCCTTTCTTCTTCCCAAGAAAATTAATAGCAATCAAACACAACTTCACAAAGCACCTCAAGCACAATTTTCACCCTTTGAATCTCTTATTTCAAAGCAAACAACTAGAGATATTGAGTAGAAAAATAAATTATAAATCAAATAAATAAATGAGACAAACTTCATAATACTAAAAATTTGAACAAAACTAAAATTTTGAGTTAGTGTTACAATGTTTATTCATGAAATACTCTACAAAAGCAAAGATATTTTTCATGAAATCATATACCATTGAAAAAGTAATTGACAATTACTGAGAGAAAATAGTACGCACATGAAATATATGATGTCTAATGTTCAAATATAGAGAAAATAGTATATACCTTAGAAGCTGAGATTTAGATAGGAAAAACACAATTAACTAACATTTTCCCAAAAGTGTTGATATTGATCCATCGGAGACAGAATATTTATAGTTTCCTACTCCCTCACTATTCCAAGATATCTCTAAGGAGCCAAAATGAATATACAATTAGAATATTGATAAACTTTTAGTAGTTGATTAGACATTGGAGGTTCATAGTTACAAATATGTTTGGATGAGAAAGATTTTTCGAAAACTAAAAATTACAAAAAAATAAAATCAGACCCAAAAAAATTGAAAGAAAAAAAAAGCAAATATGAAATATGACGCTAAGTTTTGAATCAGAACATAAAACTAAAATAGCAATAGTCATAGAAATAAAATACCATAACCCACATGGAAATAGCTCTTTGCTGCCGTGAGTGAGGAGTGGTGGTGCCTAGTATAGCTAGTGGTGGTGGTGGTGGCTAACAAGAAAGAAAGAACATTGCTGGAGGATTGAGAGAGAAAGTGACTGAACCTCAAAGGGTGAGGTGTTGGGTTTTATGCCCTTATAAAACCATGTTGGACATGTAACACGATTTCATATTGGCAATAAAAGTAGTAGAAATAATTTAGTTTGACAACCGTGGTGCTTGCTTGATTTATGACATGATTATTTATATAATACAAACATTTATAAAATCCCGAATATATGGATAGTTACAATTATAGTGACTAGGTCACGGTGCATTTTAATTATAATTATATGTTCAAAAGAACAAGTTCTAAGATTAGATCAGTGCATTGGATTTTCACTGATTAGGCAATCTACGATATGATCTACAAACACATTCGGGGCGTGATGTCTTGTCCAAGGCATTGACCAAGTAGATAAGATTAGATGTATTTGGTTACATTGAACTAGGACCGATATTGATTATTGATTGATAAATAAGTATTGTTGTTATCGAATCTAATCAATGCCACAACGTTGACCATAGGATAAGTCGATCTTAATTCTGAGTGATAATATTCTGCTAATTATATTATTTAAATCTTTTGACTTGTTTGTTACCAGCTTATCCTACGGTCTAGCCCATACTTACATCTTGGAGATTTAGTAGTGTAATTGAGTGGGAGTATTATTCATAGATATGAAATCTATAACATCTGTACGAGAAGTAAAAATATGATTTCCTTAATTGCTCTGTCCAAAAGGTTAAATGATTGAGATCTCATTTATGTGATTAAGTTCACGGAAATATCATTTATAAGGAACTTAGTGGGAGTTAAGGATAAAATACTGATGAGGGGTAAAACGGTAATTTGCGCCCAACTCATTAGTAAGTCATCGATAGAGGATTGGCTGATTATAATGGTTATAACAATAGATAACATATTTATGGTTTGGGAAATACGTTCTATGAATTCAAGAGTTCAATTCCGAGTCTATAGTGGAGTCACGAGGAATTAATAAGGTAGTGAAATTATTCATAAATAAATTCACGGTAACTTATTGAGCTTGATTTCATGGATCCATGGTCCCCGCATCACCTTTGAGTAAATCATCTAGAATGTCTCAATTAATTGATTTAATTATCAATTAAGATTTTTAAAGTTGACTAGGTCAATTTTGGAAAATTTACAGAGATATGAGATTTATAGAATAAAACAGAATATTTGAGTAAATTTATTAATATTGATAAATTGGTGTCAATATAAATAAATAATATTAAATTAAGTTTCAAATTATAATTATTTAATTTGAATAAAGATTTAATTAATTAATTAAAAATAAATAAATAAAAGGTTTTGAATTTAGGCTCAATTGAGATTTAAATTCAAAACAAAGAGATTGGGCCCAAGTCCATTTGTGGGAGCCCAAAGCTTTTATCTTTTTGTTTATTATTTTAATTAATTTAAATTTAAATAAAGCCCATTAAATTGCCTATATAAGGAATATGATATCTAGGGTTTTCAAAAGTAAGTCTCAGTTGATTCATTGGTAAGTGAAAACCTAGACAGTCTAATCCTTTCTTGGCCACTCACTTTCTTCTTCTTCTCTTCTCTATCTCATGTGTTGAGAACCAGCCCACACTAGTTCTAGGTTGATCAAAGGCTTGGTGAGGAAGACTGTGTTGCTGATCTGGTTTAATCTCTTAATAATACTCTGCTACAGAAAGGAATCAAGGGTTAGAGAGATTGAAGGAAAAAGTTGTTCCAGTTCCGCTGCGTAATGTAAGTTTTTACTTTACTCTATTTTGTATCAATTTCATAGGAGCATGTTCTAGGAATTTTCATGTTTGTTTGATAATATGTAAATTTCATGAAAATAACAAAGATCCTGCTATATGTATATCCTACATGAGGAAAAGAGTGGCTGTCAGAGTGTTAGGGTTAGAGAATATGAGAGAGACATTTAGTTTTTATACTTAGGGTTTTAAGTGTATTAATATATATATGTATTTTATTTAAGAGGTTTGGTCATAATGGGTTGGGTTATAAATTACAAGGCCCATTACCGAGCCGATTCGTTTGGCCTATGAAGCTCAGCCACCGAATGGATTTCGGCACAGTAAGGGTCGGCCTGTTTCGACCCATTTTCGATGTGGGTTGGGTTGGGTAGTCGGCCCAGAGGAATTTCTGTGCAGTCCTAGTGCAGGTAAGGGCAAAGGAAAGCTGGACCAGCCATAAGTTGGAGAGCTTTAGGGGCGGCGTGTACATGCTCAGCCTGCTCGGCCGCCACGGTCGAGATATTTAGAGGGCCAGGAGTCATTACTTAAAATTTATCGCTTATCTCTACTAAGTCTATAATTTTGATAAATTTGTATTTTCTTTAGAAACTTTTGGGATCCCTTGTAACTATTCAACCCTTTTAAAGAAAAGTTCAACTTACCGACCAAAGCATTTTCATACCTAAACTATAGTTTAAACCTAATTACACTTTTAAGTCCAAATGATTCTCTTAACAAGTTAAGCACCATTTTTAACACACGGTGTAACAGTCTTGACTATTCAGGGGCATTACAAAGACCCATTCTTGGACCTTGTTACACGCCAACTACAGTGCATGCACTGTAGTTGGCGTGTAATACATCCATGATTTCAGGGATGTGTTCCAACCATTTTATTTTAATAATTATTTATTCAAAAATATCTAAACTTGATAACTTATCTTATCAAATTAATTAAAGAATAAGTATCATTTCAAATTCAAATCCAATTTGAATTATCAAAACTATCTTTTCACATTATTTAAATAAATAAAACTAATTAATTCAAAATTAATTATCTTAATTATTTAAATGATCTTTTCGAAAATACCATTTTATTTAAAAACAGTATTTTTAAAACTATAATTAATTAATTTATTAATTTGTCTTAATAACATATTTGACCATGAAGAATAAATTTCTTCCAAATATGCCATTTTCATGATTTTTCCCAATTCCAACTCTTACCTTAATAGTGTTGATAGAGCCATCTCGGAGACTTATGGACCTATAATTTCAAGCTCCAATAAATTTAGATTATTTGTTAAAACTCTTTAATATAATAACCTTATTTTATTAATCTCAATATTATTCCCCTAGAAATATGAGATTGCACTATTGTAATTACAGACATTTATTTATTGAGTACTTTTAAACATATAAAATATGACCATCGATTTAATCACTACATACAATTCATACAATTCAATCATATATTACTGGTTCAGAATTAAAGTAGGAATTAATCACCGTTTAACCTCTGTAATTATATCTTGTTTCCTTAAGTACCATTAACTTTACTAGTGAAGGTTAATTCATACACTGATTTATGAATTTGAGCTCAATAACCTTTCAGTTCTAAAAGTCAATCCTTAAGAGAACCATTATTCAATTCCTCTCAGAAAGATATATATTCTATATCTCTACATTATGTCACAATCCATTTACATCAATGAGTTCCCAAAATAAAAGTTTTCAGCCTGATTATTCTAAGCCATAACAAGTGAATCAAAGAACTCATATGACATAAACAAGAGTTCATAATAACTTCAGGATTAAGATCAATTTGTATATGATCATCTTATTGATATGTTTACTTAATGCATATAAAAGTAAACAATATTATTAAATATTAATAACATATCGGGTCCCGTTCATGTATAACCACTTTATACAAAGGACATCCACTAAGATGTCGTACTACATCAGTAATCTGGGTCTAGATTACATGTATTCATAATACTAGTGAATCGTTCTTGTAGTATTGAATCCAAAGATTCCATATAACTTTGTTTTACTGTGAACTGTTGAAATTTGTTCCCTACAATCTTAATCCTCTCGTACCAATACAAGATTGTAGTCAGAATAAAGAATTTGGGAATTTTATGATATTTATATAATATTATTCTAATAATAATAATAAACAAACAATATATGCAAAATTTCATTTCAATTATTTATTTCATAAAACATTGTTCAAAACATATGCTTTAAAGGGCACTAATCCCAACAATCTCCCACTTCCCTTAAAGTAAATAAGGCATCTCCCTCAAACCCATATTGCTAACATATCTTTAAAAGACTTGTAGTCAAAGTCTTAATAAATGGTTCGGCAAGGTTATGTTTCGAAGCTGTCTTCATAACCACTACATCTTCTCTATGAACAATATCCCTGATCAAGTGGTATTTCCTTTCAATATGCTTTCCCCTCTTGTGACTCCTTGGTTCCTTTGAGTTAGCTACTACTCCACTGTTGTCACAGTATAGGACAAGTGGCTTATTCCTATTTAGAACAATTCCTAGATTGGAATAGAACTTCTTTAGTGACACAACCTCCTTGGATGCTTCACAAGCCAATATGTACTCAACTTCCATGGTAGAATTTATGATACTCATTTGTTTAATACTACGCCAGCCACAACTCCTCCACCAAGTGTGAACAGTGATGCAAAAGTTGATTTCCGACTATCTCTGTCTGATTGAAAATCAGAATCAGTGTATCCAGTGGGGTTCATGCACCACCTGAATATACAAGCATATATTCTCTAGTTTTTTGAAGATACTTGAGAATATTCTTTACTGTAATCCAATGACTCAATCTAGGATTGGATTGATAACGATTTACTATCCCTACTACATAACAAATGTTAGGTCTTTTACACAACATGGCGTGCATTAGATTGCCTACCACAGAGGCGTAGGGATACTGTCTCATATCCTCTTCTTCTTGAGGTGTTTTAGGACACTACTCGTTAGAAAGGATAATTCCGTGACAGGTTGGCATATCCCCCTTCTTGGAATTTTTCATACCGAATCTCTTCGGTACCTTATCTATATAAGTAGCTTGAGACAGAGCCAAAACTTTGTTCTGACGACCCCGAAGGATCTTTATGCCTAGAACATAGTTTGCATCTCCCAAATCTTCCATTTGGAATTGCTCGGCTAGCCATTTAATTAATTTTGTCAATGTTTCCATGTCATTATCAATTAGAAGGATATCATCAACATAAAGAACCAGAAATACCACGTTGCCATTTCTAATTTGTTTGTCGACAAAAGGCTCATCAATGTTTTGTTCAAAACCATACGTTTTGATTGTGTCATCAAATCTTAGAGTCCAAGATCTTGAAGCTTGTTTGAGTCCTTAAATGGACCTAAGAAGGTTGCAAACTTTTTTCTCTTGACCTTTTACTATGAACCCTTCAGGTTCAGACATATAAATGGTTTCGTCAAGAAAGCCGTTCAAAAAAGTTGTCTTAACATCCATTTGCCACATCTCATAATCCATGCACGCAACTATGGACAAGATTGTGCATGTTGTAGAGTCTCAGAATATTTACTTAACTAGCTAGATAGTAGTAGTAGTTAGTATTAGTTTGTAGTATGTTAGATTCTGTGGATTTTTGTTCAAGTCGGGACTTAGTAGGACACTTGTAGAAATAGCTATGGATTTTATAAGTTTAACCTATAGGTCAGAAATATTAATTATAACATAAGGTTTAATTTTTTTTAGTAGTTATGATTATTATAGTATAGTATAGGTTTATGATATTAGTAGTCTTGTTTGAGGAAAAGGGGGTGATTTCATAAGAATAAATTAATTATGACATTATTAAAAAGTGTTATGGATCGAGCCTACATAAAGCCCAAAAACCCAATAAGATTTTGGGCTTAGTAAATTCGAAATCAGCCTAGGGAATTAGAGTTTGTTATTTTATGGTTAGTTAAGATATTTGTGGATTAGGTTGTTATTTAGATAATTAAATAGATTTTTCGTAACTTTAGGGTACTGTAACTTCTGACCTATTTTTGACCTAGTTATGTTATGAATTTTGAAAAATAGTATTTCTAGAAAGTTGTAGATAATTGAATAAGCTTTCTAACGTTATAATGATGGTCTAAATCTGAATTCTACAACTCCAGTTATGTTGATTTTACTACAGACGAGTTTAGAGTTACGAGATTTAGGAAGTTAGAAGTTAGGATTCTATTTTATTTAAATTTAAATTTGGATTATAGTTAGAATGAAATTAAGTATTTTTTTTAAATAAAAGAAAGATCTAGAAACTCTAGAACCTTCCAGAACCACTAAAAGCATGACATTTGTCATAAGCATGTTTATTTAAGGATTTAATTATAAAATAAAGTTCTAGAAACTCTAGAATCTTCCAGAACTACTAAGAGCATGACACTTGTCATAATTATGTTTATTTAAGGATTTAAGTATTTTTTTTACAGGATAGTTTCACTCCTCAAACTATATAAATAGGACCTAGTACTCAGCCATTTTCTTCATTCTTCAAGTTGTGTTCAGAGCCTTCAAAGCTGCTAGGATTTCTATAGAGTGATACACTTGGGTTTTGGGGAATAAAAACTTTATCATCTTAAGCTTTATAAACACTTGGGTAGTGAGATAAAGTGTGTTTTTGATATTGAGGTGCAGATCGGTTCTAGTTCATCCAAGGTAATATTATTCATAAATTCTATTCTTGATTATTCCTTAGTTTTCCTTAAGTTTCTTTCAGATCCTAACTTATGTTTATGGTTTCGTGGTTAGGTGTTTAAGTTCTTAAACATTAAGGTTCTTCGTAAGTTTCCCTCCTTGATGGTTTAGTTTCCTTAATCTTCTTTTCTATAGATACTCATATGTTCTTATGTTGGTTTTAGGACTGTTCCAAATCCCGTCCTTGTTCTCACTTATCCTGGTGTTGGTAAGGAAAATAGGATAGTTTTGATATGCTTATATGTTATGATATGTTTATGTTATAATATGATTTGTTATGATATGTTTATGTTATAATATGTTATGTTATGATATGTTATGATATATGATTATGTTTTTTGCTGCTTAGGGGCTCATTATTGTTATCTAGCAAACCTCAATGTATTTTGAGGCTCATTGTTGTTAGCTAGCAAACCCCAAATGTTTTTATGTTATATAGGGCTCATAGCTGCTTAGCTAGCAAACCTCAATGTATTTTGAGGCTCATAGTTGCTTAGCTAGAAAACCCTAATGTTTACCATGTACATGGGTCAGAGTTGTAATAGATGTTTTATAGTCATATGTTTTGATATAGTATATGTATAGTATGTGTTTTGATATAGTCTTATGTTTATGTTTTATGTTATATGTTTGATTGGTAGATTTTGCTTTCTGGGCATTAGGCTCACTCCTTTATTTTTAGTGTGATGCAGGAAGTTAGATACGGAGGCGGAAGGATTCTTGGTGGCTTGACTTGTGTGTTGAGGATGAATGGAATGGATGGGCTGCGTGTCGATTTGAGGACAACGTTATTTTTAGTCTCTTTAAATTATTTTTTTATGTATTTTCAGCATTTAGTTTTTTAAACAACTTCTTTTAAATTAAAGTTATATTTTATTTTAAAAAAACGGGATCCCATATCACACATTTATGTATTTCGAATATTTACTTTAGAGTTTTTTTAATATTTCTCTTCAAAGTAGTAGCTATGTCTAGTAGTTTTAATGGTCCAATGTCTTAGAAATAGTTGGGTCATTACACATGTGGATTTAAGAATGGCTATAGGAGAAAAAATTTTCTTCATAATCTCTGTTCTCTCTGAGTGTAGCCCTTGGCTACAAGCCTAGCTTTGAAAGCTTCCACTTTCCTATCCGCTCCTCTTTTCTTCTTGAATATCCATTTGCAAGCACTATGCTTAATTTTTTTTGGAAGATCTTCAAGAGTCCAGACGGAATTGGAATACATCGATTCCATTTCCAAGTTCATGGCATCTTGCCATTTTTCTTTTTCTGAATCTTCCATTGCATCTTTGTATGTTAATGGATCATCTTTGTTTGTGTCAGACAAAAGCATTTGAACTTCATGTTCATAGCGAGTTGGCTGCCTAAAATCCCTCCCACTACGATGAAGCTCTCTATTGTTCTAAACTCGTGGTTTCCTCTTGTCGTTGTTCATTGGAAACATTTGGTGATCTTATTACTTGATCTGAGACTATCTCCTCCAGTACAACCTTACTGCGAGGTTTGTGGTAGTTAATATAATCCTATTCAAGAAAAGTAGCATTTCTCGATACAAATGTTTTATTTTATTTAGGGCATTAAAATATACCACCTCGGGTCTCTTTGGAATATCCCATTAATATGCACAGTTCTGTGCAAGATTCCAGCTTTCCAATTTTTCCTTTCAGCACGTGCACTGGACCCCCCAAATACGAAAAATGGTGTAAACTAGGTTTAGTACCATTGCATAATTCCATTGGTGTCTTCTTGATATACTTGGAAGGAACAACATTCAATATATACATTGCACATTGAATGACATAGCCCTAGAATGACAATGGCAATGATTAGTAACTCATCATTGATCTAACAATGTCTAATAACGTCTTGTTCCTTCTTTAAGAAACACCATTCTGTTGTGGCATTCCTGGTGCAATGAGTTGGGATTGAATTCCATGCTCATGTAGGTGGTCCTCAAAATATAATATAGGTAATCTCCTCCTCGATTAGAACGAAGAACTTTCAGTGATTTACCTAATTGCTTTTCAACTTCGTCTTGGAATTCTTTAAACTTTCCAAAAGTTTCAGATTTCTTTTACATCAAATATAGATAACCATATCCAGAATAATCGTCAATGAAGGTGACAAAATATTCAAACTTTCCTCTTACTTGTACGTTAAGTGGACCACACACATAAGTGTGTATGAGTTTGAGTGGTTCTATGGCTGTTGAAACTTTTGTAGAGAAATGTCTTTTGGTCATCTTGCCTTCCAAACAGGATTTACAGACTGGAAGAGAACCAACAGTTAATTATCTTCAAGGTCCCTCCTTTTCTAGTCTGTTAATTCTATCCAAACCATTATGCCCAATCTCAAATGCCATAGACATGTTTCACTGTCAGAATCTATTTTAGACGTTTAGTAGATCTTGGGTTTGCAACCTTAAACATTTCAGAGTTGTAGTTAGATCACTCGTTTGCCTTAATTTTATACAACCTATCATTGGATTTTGCATGACATATTTCAATACTAGATATTCGAGATAACAATCGAATTATTATTGAAAAAAATATTGAAACATTGTTCATGCAACATAGAAATAATAAAGTTCCCAATTAATAATCACATTACTATTCATAAACTAAAATTTTCTAAGACATTAGTTTTTTTGTTCTAAATAGAAATATAAAACTTCTAAAAATAAGAACAGATTAAATTTTTTTTAAATTGTTCATTACAAAATAATAATTCCAAATAAATCTAATGAGGGCCTTTCGCTTGTCCTTTGATGCCGATGCCTTCCCATTGAAGTTGAGTCTTATGGAGGAAGAGCCATCATATCATCAAGGAACAGAAAAATAATTTTAGAATCATGCATTATAACTTTCATAATTTTAATAAAACATCAATATAGCGCCCTGGATAACCAAGACCGTTACACTGTGTGTTTGAAATAGTGCGAGACTTGCTAATCAAGTCATTTAAATAAAAACGTGAATCTAAAGACATGAACAAGTTGGGTTTAAAAGATTCTGGTTGTAAACGAATAACTTTCATTAAAATAAATGTTTGGTACACGGGATCCCAAATCAGGGTTTAAATGACATAATTATAGAATTTCCAAATGTTATAAATAATCAAGCCACTCTAATGGAAAAATACGCATTTTAGGTTTCGGTCCCTGTACAATCCCTCGACCGTGGCGGCCGAGCAGCTGACAATGTACACCTCTCCCCCAGAGCTCTCCAACCCATGGTCAATTCGTCTTACCCTTGCCTTTACCTGCACCATGTAGCAGCAGTGAGCCGAGGCCCAGCAAGAAAACATAATATCATAGCATGGTCAATACCAATAACCAATTATTCCACAAAGCATAACCAAGTACTTAAAAATTCATAACATTCACCTACTCAGTGATAACAATCGACAAATTAACAATTTGTCATTCAGATAATCAACATATCATATTCATCAGATTAACAACAATAATCACGTTCATAATCATCAGTTTATCGCAACCATTAAACAATATTCAGAGTCGGCGCCTTTAGGCCACACTCTCTATTTAACCCACTGTCTTCAACTCACATAGGCCACCCCCAGTGTTATATCCACTGACTTCGGCCACCTTAACCGAGCTCAGTGATTAATAAGCTGTCCTCAACTACCAGTGGCTGAGCTGCACCCTATGCGCAAGTATTGATTCTGCCACTCTTAGGCCATTTATCACATGTCCCCATGGCATAATACCACCTCATGACATTCATACAATTATAGGGAGCTCTTAGTCCCAACATATTCACATGGTTTATCACAATCATATAATAGTGCATACAAATATAGGGAACACTTAGTCCCAACCTATCCACATAAACGGGTGCATTTTTCTTACCTTTAATTCCAAGTGTTTTGATTAAGAAAGATGACCCCCCAAGCACGATCCTGCCCTGAGCCCATGCGTACACCTAGTCACAACCACGATAAAGGGTTCCATCAATAATAAATGAATAAGGGTTTCCAGATCAAGTTCTAGCCATCGGGACATCCAATTCCACCAAGCATGGTAGTGGAATTGATCCTGAGCACCCTAGGTCAAGTCCCCGCACCTTAAACCTCCAAAAGACCAAGAATTCCCTTAAGTGACGCAACCCAAGCTTCCTATGCCGCGGCTTGCCCCTGACTAGAGGCTCAGCTTCACCAAAAACTAGACATAGGCCGCGGCCTGGCACTCCCCATGCCGCTGCCCGCCCTTCTTCCCCAGCTCTATCCGCTTCAAAGGGCTGCGGCACGCCAAGAACTAAGCCGTGGCCCGACCCCTTCAAGCCCAAAACATCAACCATTTTTAACACTCAAACCTCAATCAAATCCATCCAAAATAATCCTAATGATATAATTCAATTATCACAAACATTCTAGCATGTTTTCAGCAACATAACCCAACAAAAAACCTAGTCTGGAAACTCACCAAAACAACATTTTAATCTCTGAAATCCACAAGCTCAAGAACACCAGAACCAGCCAAGAAAACCCAGAATTCAAACACTAAACCATAAATTGAAGCTTACCTTCAATGAAGAACCAATCCTCCAAGAAATTTATGAGCTAACTCCCAAGTCTTCTGCCTTAATTCAACCTTTATATTTAGAACCCAAGAACTCTTAGAATCTAGCGCCAAAGGTACATAATCAAATGACCAAAACTGTAATTAAAGCCTTACCTCAACTCCTGTTGAATTCCTTAGCTAAACTGAGCTAATCTCCAAAGCTTTAACCCAATTCCCTGAGTTTCTAGCCCAAATTCCCTTGGTTTCCACGGCTAACTTGGAAGAACTTCTTGAGAGAAAGAAAGAGAAATATGGAATCGCTTCAGGCATTCTTCTAAACATTTCTTTTCCTTTGTCTTATCTATCTTAAGCCTCTTAAGTTAATCCCAAGGCTCAGGGTACCGAAAACTTCCCCGAGGGAAACATGGTAAACTTCCCCAATATTCCCACCTAGGCTAACCCCAAATATATCTCCAATTATTTATTTCGATAACCCAATAGCCCAAATAAGTGTCTAATATCCAAAATACCCCTTGACTCGCCCCGAGTCAAGTATCGGGTCCCGTTGTGACTTTTCCGCTACTTGCTCCCTAGGATCGCCTCGTGTCGAATACTGCAAGTATAAATATATGCACATAATAATGTGGTCTCAACAGTTTATCACATTTATGTCCTAACGGGCCAAAATTACAATTATGCCCTTACAAGCTAAACAGGGCCCGCATGCTTATCTAGTACTCATAAACATGCATTTCACATATCCATATAGTCATAGGACCATGCATATCACGTAATCATGCATTTTCACCATCAATTCACATAACTTTCAATTATGCCCTCCTGACACACTAATCAAGGCCCTTAAGCCTTATTAGTAATTTTGGGTCGTTACAACTATCCCCTCCTTATAACTATTTCGTCCTCGAAATTTACTCAAACACATCAGATAGTAAATCTCGTACCTCTGACTAAAATTCCCAAGGTCCAATGCCTTTTATTTTACTCTTCGATAACACTCTTATGTGAGTAACAATCTGGTTCCACAAAATCTTGTCTAATAACCATACTTTTATATACCTTCGCTTGCACCTCAGATCTGTAGAAACTCCCGGGTATGCCTATTTCATCAACGGTCGCTTATTGTCTTATTATCGATTCCAGAAACACTCATGAGTCACCACCCCAACCAGGGTGAGATCGACTTATAGGCCCCCAGCCTAACCCTTGGTACAAACTCAGAACTCCCATTTCGTTCCTCAGAATATTATACTCTTCCTTGTCTACGCTACTTGGAGAAATACAAATCCCTCATCCTGGAACTTTGTATTCCAAAGTTAACAATTTACAAGCTCTTATGTCCTTTTAAATAAGCAGATACTCCTGCCTTAAGAATTCCAATAACCTCTTTGGTTTTCCCCCGAACCAATATTGAACCGTAGTATCCACTACCTTTCATTTCTTTACTTAGCATAATACTTCATACTTTTTATCTTACCGTGTTCTATGCCATGTCACCTTAGCTGTACTCCAGCATTCATCACTGTGACTACTTCATCAAGGATTACACTTTCCTTAATATCTCAAATTTATGTACATTCAATGCATAATCCCTTAAAATAACCGTTAAGTCCCCAATTTTCTATTCCATCTACAATCAACCACTAACTCCAGGGTTCCACTCTGTTCTCTTTGCTCTCTAATTTCCTTCCAAAACTTGGAAAATTATAGGGTTCCAACTCAACATTATCAGTATTCTGCCCCATTACCAGTTCATATGAACCAAATTACATTAACTCATTCAGCTGAGTTATAACCTTCCATGTCCAATCACCTTACTTATAGTCTAATGCGGTCCATTCCTATGATCCATCACCATATCACCGATGCTATACCAATCTCAATCGTTACCTTGTTTGTTCTACTGTAGCCCATGGCGTTCTGTTCAAGTAACATACACCTTCCAAGTAAGAGATATACCTCCAATTAAATCTCCTCCTCATACAGTCAAGGACTTCTATCATCAACCATCCATCCATTACATTTCCTTAAATCTTGGTTCCAAGGCTATCCTTCATACAAATGACCGAACGCTCAAAAACCTTACGCTATGCATACACTGCCAACTTAACGTTCCATGTATATCGACCACGTTACCACTCTTTTACCTCCCGCATGGCTTAATCCATCCTCTCGTCAGTCCGAGCCTTGGCGAACCCCAACCTGTGATGTACCCCTCACAATTTCATATCTTTATCAAAAATTAGGTTCTTCATGCTATCCTTCTATATTAATCCATAACACGTATATTCCTACATCACCAAACGCTAATCAATCCTCACTCTATCTTCTGAACTTCTGATCTGACACTATCCATTCAGTCTAACTTCAAGTTTTACTATCCTTCTAATCTCTGGTGTAGCTGCCTGCGAAGATACTTACGTAGTAGATGACGCGTTTTCCGGCCTCGTTGTGCTTCCTATCCTTCAAAAATTCTTCAGTGTCTTCTCTGTGGCTTTAGATCAAATCTCTTCATACCTGACCCCCTTCGCTTCTTATAGCATTATTTTGAATACCCCTGGCGAGACCAAACCAACACTTCATGGAGCCTTACTTGTGACCCTACTTCCTTAGTACTAACATCATCAGCGTAGTATTCGTTCACATTCCACTTCTAGCTAGAGAGTAGTCCAACATATCGCCATTAAACTTGAAGGTGACTTGTTCACACTGTTCCTATATTTTCTGCTTGTAGAACTTACCTGTGTTGTTGAAGCTTGAATCAGTTAAGAACCTTTGTTACCAATTCATCACACCCTACTTGATACAAGTAGTAATTCTTGAAATGTCTCTTTCCTTGATCCTCAGCTGGTAATAACCAGATCGTAGATCAATTCCTGAAGACATTGTCCTATCTCGTAACCGGGAATTTAAACTCTTTATCCTTAATAGACGATGCCAACAATTCCCACAATATGATCCTCTGTCCGATCCACCCCGAGGTCAAACTTCTTCGACTGCTTCAGTAATTCTTTCTGTAAAACCATCACCATCTTCCATACTGTCCCTAATACCGATCCTACCCGTAGCCCAGTCCTGAAGCGTACCCAATCCTTCATTATATACCCATCTGAATTCCTACTGGTCAGCTCAATTTCCATTCAGTCCAATTAACATTCCCAAGTGACATCCTCTACTATCCATAGTTGTCTCTTAACAAATTAACTCTTACTTTAACTCATGCCAAGGTTACCATATGACGAGCTCTATTGCTCTTACTACGAACCTCTTTATTACTTGTATCCCAATTCCTCTTCCAGAAGTTTCTAATTTCTCCTCAACAGATACTAATATCTCCAGTTCCTCATATATTACCCCTGAGGCATATTCTCTATATTTGAACCTTTCCTGGGACATTCTCACCATCGAACTCTCCCAGCTTGTTATATAACCAAGAACGTGAACTATCCAATCAACTGATCACCTCCAAGGAAATAGCCTCGGACTTGTAATGTTACAAAGCATTCTAGTCTTCCATTCCCTAATCATGGGCAATCCATCCTAACATATCGAATCATTTCACGTAGAAATCGTGCCCTCACCTGACATCTTTCCAGGTGGCATCCCCTGTCTCTGTTGCACAATAAATAACCCCTCTGGTTCCCATCACTGTCCTGACGGCTATCTTGTAAATCAGACCCCTTCCTGTCAAAACCAAGAGCCACAACACTGCCCGGGGTTCTTCTACTTCGATTACTGAGAATTTGTCCATACTAGATTCCTCCAATAGGAATACTGCCATTGCATCTCTTGCCCTGCGCGTTCATCCCCTATACGTCATTCCACATATCTCCAATAACATGGCCCTCTCCGCTGCCTAAATACAGGTGAAGATCTCATACATTGGAGTGGCCCTGATGCTCTGACCATTCCTGAGTTTAATCCTTAAATGGGTCATCATTTCCAGCTACACCCACTTGTATCAATTTCTAAAATGAATTGTTCAACTCACAAAATTCATTGACATACACTGTCGTTACCTTATCATTCCAAATCAATCTCATAAGCCTATTAATCTTCACAGCTCAAACTATGTCTTTATAACCTCTTGTATCAAATCACCATCTGAGTTCTTTCCAGCCCATCATGCCAATATCCTGGTCTGAGTACCATTTCCGAGCATCCTTTTGCCACAAATACTTAGCACAACCCCATAGTTATGACCTCTCACCTTCATATAACCAAGGATGGAATTAGCGTTGCCCATCCACTGACCAATTCTTAGGCACACCCAAACTTTCCTCAAAACCAGAGGATAATGCCTTTTAGGCCTTCCATTTAGTACTCTTATCTGCCTGTATCCTCATATCAAACCAACACTGGTATCCTCACTGTCAAAGTATACAAAGCAGCCCTTTCCCCAGAAAAGTCTGCTATTCTTCCATCTAGTCTTCACTATTAGACCCCACACCTTACCCAAATACTGGCGAACATCTGCTGTGACTTTCAGGGGAAGATGGGGGTTTCCAACCCCGATTATCATCTGAATCTTCCCCTCCATAACAACACCAAATCCACTTAACCATTATGGGGACAAACAATTTGAATTCATCCGCCACTGCTGATTAAACTCCTCAACCCTGAGGTTCACACTCCGAACCAATCCACAACCAGGTCCAAATAACCACAATAATCATGCATACATAAAGCATATTAAACACGAATCCACAATACTATACATTTAGCTACCAGATTTTTATTACAACCAAGTATACTCACACTTTTTCATGCTTCCTACAAGCCAATAAACAAGTATAACATATAAGTTCAATTTAAGCAGTTCACCACATACCATCAATACACAAACCATTGCTCAGATATTCATTCACATGCAATAGCAATGCTAATCAGCACGCCTCAATCTCATCACACAATAGGCAAGGACCAAGCCCTATCAGTATCTCATGCTTCCTATAATCATACAACATAATGCATTCATACTTCAATCAAGAACTTAAGCATATAATCTCATAGACTCAATTACAAAACCCTGAGTCGAGCTTGTCTTTAGCGGCGAGTGTACATGTCCAGTCAATCTTCAGGAACCCTTAAACCTAGGACACTCTGATACCAAGTTGTAACGCCTTGGATAACCAAGACCGTTACACTGTGTGTTTGAAATAGTGCGAGACTTGCTAATCAAGTCATTTAAATAAAAACGTGAATCTAAAGACATGAACAGGTTGGGTTTAAAAGATTCTGGTTGTAAACGAATAACTTTCATTAAAATAAATGTTTGGTACACGGGATCCCAAATCAGGGTTTAAATGACATAATTATAGAATTTCCAAATGTTATAAATAATCAAGCCACTCTAATGGAAAAATACGCATTTTAGGTTTCGGTCCCTGTACAATCCCTCGACCGTGGCGGCCGAGCAGCTGACAATGTACACCTCTCCCCCAGAGCTCTCCAACCCATGGTCAATTCGTCTTACCCTTGCCTTTACCTGCACCATGTAGCAGCAGTGAGCCGAGGCCCAGCAAGAAAACATAATATCATAGCATGGTCAATACTAATAACCAATTATTCCACAAAGCATAACCAAGTACTTAACAATTCATAACATTCACCTACTCAGTGATAACAATCGACAGATTAACAATTTTTCATTTAGATAATCAACATATCATATTCATCAGATTAACAACAATAATCACGTTCATAATCATAAGTTTATTGAAACCATTAAACAATATTCAGGGTCGGCGCCCTTAGGCCACACTCTCTATTTAACCCACTGTCTTCAGCTCACATAGGCCACCCCTAGTGTTATATCCACTGACTCCGACCACCTTAACCGAGCTCAGTGATTAATAAGCTGTCCTCAGCTACCAGTGGCTGTGTCGCGCCTTATGTGCAAGTATTGATTTCGACACTCTTAGGTCATTTATCACATGTCACCATGGCATAATACCACCTCATGACATTCATAAAATTATAGGGAGCTCTTAGTCCCAACATATTCACATGGTTTATCACAATCATATAATAGTGCATACAAATAGAGGGAACACTTAGTCCTAGCCTATAACGACCCTCAATTACTAATAAGGCTTAAGGACCTTAATTAGTGTGCCGGGAGGGCATAATTGGAGGTTATGTGAATTAATGGTGTGAGATGCATGTTTATGAATATTGGATAAGCATGCGGGCTCTGTTTGGTTTTTAAGGGCCTAATTATAATTTTGGCCCGTTAGGGCATAAACGTTATTATTTGTGAAAAACCGTTGAGACCACATTATTATGTGGATATATGTGTTTGTAACTTTCGGCACGAGGCGCTCCTAGGGAGCAAGTAGCGAGAAAGTCACAACGGGACCCGATACTCGACTCGGGGTGAGTAAAGGGGTATTTGGGGTATTAGACAGTTATTTGGGTTATTGGGTTATGGAAATAAATAATTGGAGATATATTTGAGGTTAGGAAGCCTAGGTGGGAATACCGGGGAATTTTACCATTTTTCCCTCGGGGATATTTTTGGCACCCCGAGCTTTGAGATTAACTTAAGCGAAGTAAATAAGGTAAAACAAAACAAAGGGAGGCAGCAGAAACACCTAGAACCGACCCTTCTCTCTGTTCTCTCACTCTCTCAAGGGAAACTATAGAAAAGGTAAGGGAATTTGGCTGGAACTCAGTGATTTAGGTAGAGGTTTTGGAAGATTAACTTGGTAGAGGCTAAGGAATCAAACCAGGAACAGAGGTAAGCATTGAATTATACTTCTGATCATTTGATTATGTAGATTTGGGGCTGAATTCTAAGAGTTCTTGGGTTATGAAATTAAAGGTTGAATTAAGGTAGAAAGCTTGGGAGTTAGCTCAGTAATTATTTTGAGGGTTGAGTCTTTAGTGACGGTAAGCTTCAATTAATGATATTGTGTTTGAATTCTAGGTTTTTCGGATTGGTTTTTGGTGTTCTTGAGCTTGTGGGTTTCAAAGATTGAAATGTTATTTTGATGAGTTTCTAATCTAGGTTTATGTTGGGTTATGTTGTTGAGATCATGTTAGAATGTTGGGATAATTGGATTATGCTATTGGGATGGTTATGGGTGGTTTTGAGTGAGGTTTGAGTGTAAAAAATGGTGGTTTTTCTGGGTTCGAAGGGGTCGGGCCGCGACATGGTTCTTGGTGCGCCGCGTCCCTCTAGAACAGTTGGTGCTGGAGAAGGAGGGTTGGCCGCGGCATGGAGTGTGTAGGGTCGTGACCCGTGTCTATTTCTAGGCGTGCTTAAGCCTCTGTTTGGGGCCATGCCGCGGCATGGGAAGTTTGAGCCTTGGCCCTTAAGGGCATTTCTAGCCTTTTGGTGTATTTAAGCTTGGGAACCTAACCTAGGGTGCTCGGGATCGATTCCACTACCGTGTTTGGTGGAATTCGATGTCCCGGAGGCTAGAACTCTATTTGGAAACCCGTATACAATTATTGATGGAGTCCTTTATCATGGTTATGACTAGGTTTACGCTTGGGCTCGGGGCAGGATTGCGCTCGGGGTTCTTCTTTCTTCATCAAAGCACTTGGAATTAAAGGTAAGAAAACTGCACCTGTATATGTGGATAGGGTGGGACAAAGTGTTCCCTATATTTGTATGCACTGTTATATGATTATGATATACCATGTGAATACGTTTGGACTAAGAGTTCCCTATAATTGTATGAATGTCATTAGGTGGTATTATGCCACGGGGACATGTGATAAACGGCCTAAGAGTGCCAAAATCAATACTTGCGCACAGGGCGCGGCTCAGCCACTGGTAGCTGAGGACAGCTTAATAATCACTACGCTCGGTTAAGCTGGCCGGAGTCAGTGGGCATAACACTGGGCTTGGCCTAAGCGAGGCATAGACAGTGGATTAAATAGAGGGTGCGGCCTACAGACGTTAATCCTAGTTGTTGCTTGATGTGTATTCTATTGTTAATTGTTGTGTATGATATGCTGAATATCTGGAACTAGATCATTGGTTATTGACTGATGTGCTGTATTGAGTGAATGCTATGGCTTGCTGGGTAATTGGTTAATGACTTGTAAATTATTTGGTTATGCTCTGTGAACTACTTAGTTGTTGGTAATGATTGCATTATAATATTATGTTTTCTTGCTGGGCCTTGGCTCATGGGTGCTACGTGGTGCAGGTAAAGGCAAGGGTAAGACGGTTCAACCATGGGTTGGAGAGCTCTGGGGGCAAGGTGTACATTGTCAGCTGCTCGGCTGCCACGGTCGAGGGTTTGTATAGGGACAGAAGCCTAAAACGTGTATTTTGCGATTACGGTGGCTTGATTATTTACTTGATTTGGAAATTCAGTAATTACGTTATTTAAACCCTGATTTGGGATCCCATGTACCAAACATTTATTTTAATGAAAATTATTCTTTTATAAACAAAATCTTTTAAACCTAACCTGTTTATGTCGTTAGGTTCACATTTTTAATTAAATTTCTTGATTAGCAAGTCTTGCACTATTTCAAACACACCGTGTAACAGTCTTGGTTATCCTGGGCGTTACAACTTGGTATCAGAGTGTCCTAGGTTTAAGGGTTCCTGGAGAAAGGTTGGACATGTACACTCGCCGCTAAAGACAAGCTCGACTCAGGGTTCTGTAATTGAATATATGAGACTTTATGCTTAAGTTCTTAACTGAGATATGAATGTATTATGTTGTATGGCTGTAGGGAGCATGAGAAATTGATGGGGCTTGGCCCTTGACTATTGTGTGATGAGATTGAGGCTTGCTGATCAGCATTGCTATTGCATGTGAATGAATACTTGGATAATGGTCTACATACTGAGTGTATGTGGTTAATTGCTTGAATTGAATTTATATGTTATATTTTTTTATTGGCTTGTAGGAAGCATGATAGGGTGTGAATATACGTGGTAGTAATAATTTGGTAGCTAAATGCGTAGAGTTGCGGATTATGCTTTATGTGTGCATGGATATTGTGGTTATTTGGACCTGGATGTGGTTTGGTTCGGAGTGTGAACCTTAGGGCCGAGGAGTCAGTCAGCAGTGGCGAATGAATTCAAATTGTTCGCGTCCAGAATGGTTAAGTAGACCTGGCATTGTATTACAGGGGGTTACAGATGATAGTTGGGGTTGGAAACCTCAATCCACCCCTGAAAGTCGCAGCAGATGTCACTTGTATATGAGTAAGCTGTGGGGTTTAATAGTCGAGACTAGATGGCAGAACAACAAGCTTTTCTGGAGAAGGAGCTGCTTTGTGTGTTTTGATAGTAAAGTTACCAGTGTTGGTTTGATATGAGGATATAGACAAATAAGGGTATTTTATGGAAGGCGTAGAAGGCGTTATCCTTTGGTTTAGAGGAAAGTTTGGGTTGCCTATGAATTGGACAGTGGATGGGCAAAGCTAATTCCATCCTTGGTTATATGAAGATGAGAGGTCGTAAATAAGAAGTTGCGCTAAGTATTTGTGACAGAAGGATGCCAGGAAATGGTATTCAGACTGAGATATTGGCATGATGGGTTGGAAAGGACTCAGATGGTGATTTGATAAAAGAGGTTATAAAGACATAGTTTGAGCTGCGGAGACTAATAGGTTTACGAGCTTGATTTGAAATGATAAGGGAATGGCAGTGTATGTCAATGAGTTTTGTGAGTTGGGTAATTCATTTTGGGAAATTGGTACCGAAGGGTGTGGCTAGAAGAGCGACCTAGTTAGGGATCAACCTCTGGGATGGGCTAGAGCGTCAGGGTCACTCCAATGTATAAGATCTTTGGAACGAGGTATAGGGTAGAATGTCATAGGGCAAGGGATGCAAAAGACAGTACTTCCATTGGTAGAATTCAGTAAGGGCAGATTCTCGATTATCGGGGTAGAAGAACCCCAGATAGTGCTATGGAACCTAGTTTTTTGATAGGAAAGGGTCTGATCTACAAGATAGCCGTCAGGACAGTGATGGGAACTAGTGAGGTTATTTGGTATGCCCTGAGGTAGGAAAACACCACCTGGGAAGATACCAAGTGAGGACACGACTTCTACATATATTGAATGATTTGCTATGTTAAGATGGATTTTCCATGGTTAAGGAACAGAAAGCTGGAATGCCTTGTTACATTTGAGCTTGAGGCTAGTTCCTCAAAGATGATTAGTTTACTGGATAGTTCATGTTTTCGGTTATATAACGAGCTGGAAGAGTTCGGTGTTGAGAATGTCTCAGGAAAGATTCAAACATAGAGAGTATGCCTCAAGGGTACTGTGCGAGGGACTGAAGATATTAGTATTTGTTGAGGAGGAATTGGAAACTTCTAGAATAGGAATTGGAATACAAGTAATAGAGAGGTTTATGGAGAGAACAATAGAGCTCGTCATATGGAAGTCTTGACATGAAACAAAGTGAGAGTTAATATGTTAAGAGACAACCGTGGATTATAGGGGATATCACTGGGAGGACTTTAGTTGGACTGAAAGAAAACTAAGCTCACTTGTAGGGATTCAGATGGGTATATAGGGAAGATTGGATATGCTTCAGGGTCGGGCTACAGGTAGGTTCGGTATCAGGGACATTATGGAAGATGGTAATGGTTTGACAGAAAGAATTACTAAAGCACTCAAAGAAGTTTGGCCTCAGGGTGAATCAGACAGAGCGTCGTATTGTGGGAATTGTCGGCATCATCTATTAAGGATGAAGAGTTTAATGCCAGTTACAAGGCAGGACAATGTCTTCAGGAATTGATCTACGATCTGGTTATTACCAACTGGAGATCAAGGAAAGAGACATTTCAGGAATTACTACTTGTATCGAGTAGGGTGTAATGAATGGGTAACAAAGGTTCTTAATTGACTCAAGCTTTAGCAACACAGGTAAGTTCTTCAAGCAAAAAATATAAGCACGGTATGGACAAGTCTCCTTTAGGTTTATTGGCGGTATGTTGGACTACTCTCAAGTCAAAAGTGGAAAGGAACGACTACTATGATGGTGATGTTAGTACTAAGGAAGCAGGGTCACAGGTAAGGCTCCATGAAGTGTCAGTTTGGTCTCGCCAGGAGTATTCAGAATAGTGCTAAAAGAAGAAGAGGGAAAAGGTATGAAGAGATTTGATCTGAAGCCATGGAGAAGCTACTGAAGAACATCTGAAGGATATGGAGCACAACAAGGCTGGCAAACGCATCATCTACTACATAAGTATCTTCGCAGACAGCTACACCAGAGATTAGAAGGACAGTAAAACTTGAAGTTAGACTGAATGGATAGTGTCAGATCAGAAGATTCAGAAGACAAAGTAAGAATTGATTAGCATTTTGTGATGTGAGAATATGTATGTTATGGTTGAATACAGAAGGGTAGCATAAAGGACCTAACTTTGGATAAAGATATGAAACTGGGAGGGGTGCACCATAGGTTGGGGCACGCCCAGGCTCAAACTGACCATAGGGTGGATCAAGCCTCACAGGAGTTAAAATAAGAACATAGTCGGTATACATGATACGATAGGTAGGCAATGTATGCATAACGTAAGGTATTGAGCGTTTGGTCATTTGTAAGAAGGATAACCTTGAGACCGAGATTTGGTGAAATGTAATGGATGGATGGTTGATGTTAGAAATCCTTGATTGTGCGAGGGAAAGATTTAATTGGAAGTGAATCTCTTACTTGGGAGGTGTGTGTTAGTTAAAAAGAACGTCGCAGATTACAACGGACTGGAAAAGGTAACGATTGAGATTGGTATAGCCACAGTGTGTGGTGATGAACAGGTACGTAATCCTTTGGTTAATGGAATCTAAAGTGACGATTTTGGTGGAAACAGGGAAGAACCCTGCCAAGGTATTACGAGTTAAGGTACCAGGATCGGATGAATGAACCGATGAGAATTTGGCGTGGAGATGGGAATTCTAAATGGATATCGTTCCACCTCCTAGGGTATGTTGTACCGAGAGGTTTAAGCAGGTGACAGAACCTAATATGCTTGAAAAATTGAAAGGTAAAGTGATATGGTGGTGGATTATAGGAATGGACCACATTAGACTATAAGTAAGGTAATGGTACGGGGCGTTGATAATGCTAAGTTAAGACCCTGTAAATTTTTTTCCAAGCTTTGGAAAGAAACTAGGGAACGAAGATAATAGAGTGGGAACCTAGAATTATTGATTGGTTGCAGATGGAATAACAATCTAAGGGCTTAACAGTTATGTTAAGGGATGAAACATTAACTGTGCGAATACGTGAAATATTAAGGAAGGTGTAATCCTTGATGAGGTAGTTACAGTAGTGAATGTTGAGGTACAATTAAGGTGACATGGCATAGGGCTTGGTAAAATAAAAAGCAAGGAGTACTAGACAAAGTAAAGATGTGAAAGATAGTGGATACTACGGTTTAGTACTAGTTCAGGAAAAAAAAAACCAAAGAGGTTGTTGGAATTCTTAAGGCATGAGTGTCTGCCTATCTGAGAAGACATAAGAGTTGGTAAATTGTTAACTTTGGAATACAAGGTTCCAGGGTGGGAGATTTGTATCTTTCCGAGTAAGTGCAGACAAGGAAAAGTATGTTATTCAGGGAAAGAAAGGGGAGTTTTAACTCCCGATTCAACAGAAATTCTGAGGTTGTACCACGGATTAGGTCGAGGGCCTATAAGCTGATCTCACCCTGGTAGGGGTGATGACTTATAAGTATTTCTGGTATCAGACAATGAAGCAATCGTTATGAACTAAACAGACTCTAGAGTTTCTGCCGATCTAATGTGCAAGCAAAAGTTAAAAAAAAAGTATAGTTATCAGACAAGATTGTTACTGACGTTTGAGTGTTATCGAAGATTAAGAGTAAAGGCGTTGGACCTTGGGAATTATAGTCAAAGGTATGAGGTTTACTATCTGTTGTGTTCGAGTAAATTTCAAGGACGAAATTATTATAAGGAGGGGATAGTTGTAACGACCCAAAATTACTAATAAGGCTTAAGGACCTTTATTATTGTGTCGGGAGGGCGTAATTGGAGGTTATGTAAATTAGTGGTGTGAGATGCATGTTTATGAGTATTGGATAAGCATGTAGGCCCTGTTTGGTTGGTAAGGGCCTAATTGTAATTTTGGCATGTTAGGGCATAAACGTGATTATTTGTGATAAACTGTTGAGACCACATTATTATGTGGATATATGTGTTTGTAGCTTTCGACACGAGGCGATCCTAGGGAGCAAGTAGCGTGAAATTCACAACGGGACTCGATACTCGACTCGGGGTGAGTCAAGGGGTATTTGGGGTATTAGACAATTATTTGGGTTATCGAGTTATGAAAATAAATAATTGGAGATATATTTGAGGTTAGGAAGCCTAGGTGGGAATACCGAGGAATTTTACCATTTTTCCCTCAGGGATGTTTTTGGCACCCCCGAGCTTTGAGATTAACTTAAGTGAAGTAAATAAGGTAAAACAAAACAAAGGGAGGTAGCAGAAACACCTAGAACCGACCCTCCTCTCTCTTCTCTCACTCTCTCAAGGGAAACTATAGAAAAGCGAAGGGAACTTGGCTGGAACTCAGTGATTTGGGTAGAGGTTTTGGAAGATTAACTTGGTTGAGGCTAAGGAATCAAACCAGGAACTGAGGTAAGAATTGAATTATACTTTTGATCATTTGATTATGTAGCTTTGGGGCTAAATTCTAAGAGTTCTTGGGTTCTGAAATTAAAGGTTGAATTAAGGCAGAAATCTTGGGAGTTAGCTCAGTAATTGTTTGGAGGATTGAGTCTTCAGTGAAGGTAAGCTTCAATTAATGATATTGTGTTTTAATTCTGGGTTTTTCGGATTGGTTTTTAGTGTTCTTGAGCTTGTGGGTTTCAAAGATTGAAATGTTGCTTTGATGAGTTTCTAGTCTTTGTTTCTGTTGGGTTATGTTGTTGAGATCATGTTAGAATGTTGGGATAATAGGATTATGTTATTGGGATGGTTATGGGTGGTTTTGAGTGAGGTTTGAGTGTAAAAAATGGTGGTTTTTCTGGGTTTGAAGGGATCGGGCCGCAGCATGGTTCTTGGTGCGCCGCGACCCTCTAGAATAGTTGGTGCTGGAGAAGGAGGGCGGGCCACGGCATGGAGTGTGTAGGGCCATGGCCCGTGTCTATTTCTGGGCGTGGTTGAGCCTCTGTTTGGGGCCATGCCGCGGCATGGGAAGTTTGAGCCTTGGCCCTTAAGGGCATTTCTAGCCTTTTGGAGTTTTTAAGCATGGGAACCTAACCTAGGGTGCTCGAGATCGATTCCACTACCATGTTTGGTGGAATTCGATGTCCCGGAGGCTAGAACTCTATCCGAAAACCCTTATACAAATATTGATGGAATCCTTTATCATGGTTGTGACTAGGTTTACACTTGGGCTTGGGGCAGGATCGTGCTCGGGGGTCTTCTTTCTTCATCAAAGAACTTGGAATTAAAGGTAAGAAAACTACACATGTATATGTGGATAGGATGGGACTAGGTGTTCCTTATATTTGTATGCACTGTTATATGATTGTGATAAACCATGTGAATACGTTGGGACTAAGAATTCCGTAAAATTGTATGAATTTCATTAGGTGGTATTATGCCACGAGGACATGTGATAAATGGCCTAAGAGTGCCAAAATCAATACTTGCGCACAGGGCGCGGCTTAGCCACTGGTAGCTGAGGACAACTTAATAATCACTACGCTCGGTTAAGCTGGCCGGAGTCAGTGGGCATAACACTAGGCTTGGCCTAAGCGAGCCATAGACAGTGGATTAAATAGAGGCTACGCCCTATGGGCGTTAACCTTAGTTGTTGCTTGACGTGTATTCTATTGTTAATTGTTGTGTATGATATGCTGAATATCTGGAACTAGATCATTGGTTATTGAGTGATGTGCTGTATTGAGTGAATGCTATGGCTTGCTGAGTAATTGGTTAATGACTTGTAAATTATTTGGTTATGCTATGTGAACTACTTAGTTGTTGATAATGATTGTAATATGATATTACGTTTTATTGCTGGGCCTTGGCTCATTGGTGCTACATGGTGTAGGTAAAGGCAAGGGTAAGACGGTTCAACCATGGGTTGGAGAGCTCTGGGGGCGAGGTGTACATTATCAGTTGCTCGGCCACCACGGTCGAGGGTTTGTACTGGGACGGAAGCCTAAAACGTGTATTTTGCCATTAGGGTGGCTTGATTATTTACTTGATTTGGAAATTCAATAATTACGTTATTTAAACCCTAATTTGGGATCCCATGTACCAAACATTTATTTTAATGAAAATTATTTTTTTATAACCAAAATATTTTAAACCTAACCTGTTTGTGTCATTAGGTTCACATTTTTAATTAAATGTCTTGATTAGCAAGTTTCGCACTATTTCAAAGACACAGTGTAACGGTCTTGGTTATCCAAGGCATTACTCAACCTATCCACATAAACGGGTGCAGTTTTCTTTCCTTTAATTCCAAGTGCTTTGATTAAGAAAGACGACCCCTGAGCACAATCCTGCCCTGAGCCCAAGCGTACACCTAGTCACAACTACGATAAGGATTCCACAAAGCACGGTAGTGGAATCGATCCCGAGCACCCTGGGTCATGTCCCCGCACCTTAAACCTCCAAAAGACCAAGAATTCCATTAAGAGCCACGACCCAAGCTTCCTATGCCGCGGCTTGCCCCTGACCAGAGGCTCAGGTCGCGGCCCAGCACTCCCCATGCTGCGGCCCGCCCTTCTTGCCAACTCTATCTGCTTCAAAGGGCCGCGATACACCAAGAACAGAGTCGTGGCCTAACCCCTTCGAGCCCAGAAAATCAACCATTTTTAACACTCAAACCTCAATCAAATCCATTGAATATCATCCTAATGATACAATCCAATTATCGCAAACATTCTAGAATGTTTTCAACAACATAACCCAACAAAAAACCTAGTCTAGAAACTCACCAAAACAACATTTTAATCTCTGAAATCCACAAGCTCAAGAACACCAGAACCAGCCAAGAAAACCCAGAATTCAAACACTAAACCATAAATTGAAGCTTACCTTCACTAAAGAACCAATCCTCCAAGAAATTGCTGAGCTACCTCCCAAGTCTTCTGCCTTAATTCAACCTTTAAATTCAAAACCTAAGAACTCTTAGAATCCAGCCCCAAAGCTACATAATCAAATGACCAAAACTATAATTCAAGCCTTACCTCAACTCCTGTTGAATTCCTTAGCTAAACTGAGCTAATCTCCAAAGCTTCAACCCAATTCCCTAAGTTTCTAGCCCAAATTCCCTTGGTTTCCATGGCTAACTTGGAAGAAATTCTTGAGAGAAAGAGAGAGAAATAGGGAATCGGTTCGGGCATTCTTCTAAACATTTCTTTTCCTTTGTCTTATCTAGCTTAAGCCTCTTAAGTTAATCCCAAGGCTCGGGGTACTGTAAACGTCCCTGAGGGAAAAATGGTAAACTTCCCCAATATTCCCACCTAGGCTTCCTAACCCCAAATATACCTCCAATTATTTATTTCCATAACCCAATAGCCCAAATAATTGTCTAATACCCAAAATACCCCTTGACTCTCCCCGAGTCAAGTATCGGGTCCCGTTGTGACTTTCCCGCTACTTGCTCCCTAGGATCGCCTCGTGCCGAATACTGCAAGTATAAATATATCCACATAATAATGTTGTCTCAATAGTTTATCACATTTATGTCCTAACGGGCCAAAATTACAATTATGCCCTTACAAGCTAAACAGGGCCCGCATGCTTATCTAGTACTCATAAACATGCATTTCATATATCCTTATAGTCATAGGACCATGCATATCGCATAATCATGCATTTTCACCATTAATTCACCTAACTTCCAATTATGCCCTCCCGGCACACTAATCAAGGCCCTTAAGCCTTATTAGTAATTTTGGGTCGTTACAGTCAATCACATTAGTGTAAAAGTAAAGGCAAATATGAATTTACCTTTTGTGTCCTTTTTCACTAACTCCATAATATATGGAGATCCAACATCTTTATGAATCGTATGCCCCAACTCATACGATGTTTTGATGTGTTTGTACTTGTCTTTGTACTCTTTTGGTAGGCTTTTCAGTAAACAAAACTGCCCCATATTATCATATAACCATTTGATATATTTTTCATGCATGTTATAGATATGATCTATAGGTGGCTCTTAAAGTGGTGGTTGGCATAAAATATAAGAAATCCCAATTTTTCTTAGAATGTACGACATACAAACGTACAAAATATGAATTCTTTGGGGATCAAAATCAGCACTTTCTAGAGTATAGTCAATTTGTTGAGAAAGATAATCAGGCATGATTGCTGAAATGAATAAATAATATCACAAATGAATTTAGCATATATTATGAATATCATCAATTTTAGTAAATATGATGCATGATTGCAACAATAATTTAAATAACACATAAAAAAGTAATTATTACTAATTCCGCGATAAATTAATTTACAAATTAATAGACCAGCCATGGGGTAGGTTAGACTAATCTTAAATTAATTTTGAGAACTTCTCAAATTCATAAGTGAAAACTTAAAATCAACTATTTTCTTTTTTGACTTACGAACAATCGCTAGTTTGGTAGAGATTATCTAGTCCTCTCGAAAGCCTAGTTAAGCTTTGTGAGTGTAAACCATTATTTTAAATTAGTGACTAAGCTCAAGAGTGTGTGTAACGCCCTCCTAATCAAGGACCGTTACACTGTGTACTTTAAATTGAGTCAGACTTTCTAATCAATTCATTTGGTTATAAACGTGTAACTAAGGTTAACGTTAAAGGTTAGGGTTAAAATTTTTGGTCAAAGCAACTGTTGACCTTTACCGTAGTTCCTCTGAGATATCCTCTGGCGTGGTGGATGAGCAGCCACATATGTACACGCCGCCACCAAAGCTCTCCAACTCTTGGCTGATCAAGCTTTCCTTTTCCCTTACATGCACCACAAAGCACCTGTGAGCCAAGGCTCAGCAAGAAAACTTAAACATGTGCATAAACAGGGGTAATAATCTACTCATATTGACATACAATCGTAAATAAACGGCCATTGGGCCATTCTGGGGCCACTGCCCTGAACAATTGACCTTAGAGTCAACCTCGGGGCCTTATCCCCTAACTATGTGACCATAGAGTCACCTGGGGCCCTCGCCCTTAGCTTTGGGTAACTAGCCAAAGACTTTTTTTTTCCATCGGCCATAGGGTCGGCCTACATAATAGTACGATGCTGGTTTAGGCCTAAGCCTTTCGGCCAGCGCACAGCACGCTATTGCCATCCTTGACTAATAAGTGAAGCCCTGATCCAGGTATTCGAATATCAATACCGAAACAATATATGGATATGCATACCTCAACAAGAAAAACACACATACATATTAATAACATAACATCATCAAGTAATCATAATCATAGTAATAATCCTGCTTATTTAACGGGACCAAGCCTTAGCCACGCAAACTAAGCGAACAGTCATGAAACACTTAAGCAGGTCAAGTATGTTTAATCAATAAACATAACGATAACATAATCATAATAATTCTCAAGGGGCCAAGCCCTATTCATAATTATTATTAACAGTCGGGCCAAGCCCTAATACCATATAACATGTATTGGGTGCAGTTTTCTTACCTGAGGTCCGAGTATAGCGTAAAATAAGAACGACCCTCGAGCACAACCATAATATAAGATTCCATAAATAACGAGCAACTAAAGGCTTCCGAAATGAGTCCTAGCCTTCGGGACCTCGAATTCTACTAAACTGGGTAGTAGAATCGATCCCGAGCCCTATGGAAAAGATTCCCATCTCTATAAGCTCACCATGGACAAAATAGCCCAGGCGGGCTGGGACCTGCCCTTGAGGATCGCGGCACGCCCCTCAAGTCAGAGGCACTCCTCCCTTGGAAATGAAACACAGGCCGCGACTTTCCCTTGAGGGTCGCGATACACCTCCCACACAGAAGACCCCAAGGGCCCTGGGTTCAGTTGGGTCGCGACCCCTCAAGGACAGGGCCGTGATTTGGCCCTGCGAACCAAAATTTCCTCCATTTTTCATCATCCAAATTCAACCAAAACCATCCCAATTCCACTCTTAAACAATAATTCAATCATCATAATATTTTTAATATCTTCCCAGCAACAAAACCAAAAAAAATCTAGATTAAAAACCCAACAAAAATAAAACTCTCATACTTAAGCCACAAGCTCAAGAACACCTCAAAATTTAAGGAAAACAGGGCAGAAATCAATCTAAAACAAGGATTAAGGTATTACGCTAGCTATGAATGGTGATCCCCAAGCCACAACTATCCGAATTCTAATCCTGAGCCTTCAATTCCTTATTTTCCAGCCAAAATCTACTTAGTTCTTCAAGAAGTTACTTAGGGAAGCTGAGAGAGAAAGAGAGAGAGAGAGAGAGAGAGAGAGAGAGAGAGAGAGAGATAAGAGAGTCAATTCAGTGAGGTGTTTAAGTGTTTATGCTTTTGTTTCCTTGAGGCTTAAACGACTTAAGCTAATCCCGAGGCTCGGGGTACCAAAAACGTCCCCAAGGGAAAAATGGTTAAAATCCCCAGTATTCCCTCCTAATCTCGCTAACTCAAAATATATCCTCAATTATTCATTCCCATTACCCAATAACCCGATTTAATGCCAAATACCTAAAATTCCCCTTGACTCACCCGAGTCGGGTATTGGGTCCCATTGTGACTTTCCCGCGAACTTGCTCCCTATGATCGTCTCATGCCGAGTAACCCAAATAAACCCACATAATAATGTGGTCTCTCACATATATCACTTAAATGGACATATATACAATTATGCCCATAACAGGCCAAATTACGAAAGTTGCCCTTCTAATAAGAAACAGGCCCACATGTATATTTAATATCCCTAAACATGTATAACTAGTTATATTATCATATAACTCACATAATCACAATCAAATAAACATATAATTCCATATTGCCATCCTGCCCCCCTAATCAAGGCCCTAAGCCTTTTTAGGTAATTTTGGGATGTTACTACTATCCCCTCCTTACAGAAATTTCATCCTCGAAATTTTACTTGAACAGCTTGGGACGTTGCAGTGTGCCTTAGGGTTAGTCAAACTTGAAATACATCATCAATCATACTCTATATAGATGTTAACCTTGAATAATAACATAGTCAGAAACCTTCCTTAGGTGGACACAAGCAAAGGCAACTCGATGTCAATTCCATGAAACATCGGTGTTATAACTAATAATGGAAACCATAGGAGTTATTGTTATTACACCTTCTGCCACTCACTATTTTAGAATATGTGTTTTCTCAAAACATCCTATGCTTTTTAATTAATTAAATTAATCCAATTAATTTACCAAATGATGTTCTAATAATTACAAATCTCATCAAGCATTTAAATCGTTAAACAATATTTAATCAACTTACTAAATAGGTCATTTAAATATCTAGTCAATAAATGTTGTAATTATTTAGAATACCGTTTGCCTATCTAATAATATTAATTATCAAATAGGTCTTGAAATTAAGACTTAAAACAAATTTGCTTTGTTCTAGATTAATTATATGATTCATTTAATGCATATAACCAAAGACGACGTTCCTAATTCAAACATGTTTCTACTCGATATGAGATGTATGCTTGAATTAGATATACTTTGTGGGTAATATGAATGACATGTTATAATACATGACAATGTTATTAAACACTTTTAATACATTCAAACATTTAAATAAATAAATAAAATATGTAAATAAATGCTAGCCGAGTGTTTTGGGTATTTCTAGAAAAATTACAACGCTTCCAATAATTTACAAAATAAATAAAAATAAAACCAAGGCTTCATGTAGGACTTATAAATGACTTCAATAATTTTAAACAATCTTTTAAAAATATTGAACTTGGCTAATAAAAGCCTAATATGTCATTTAGGTCCATTTTGAATTTGGTCCATTTAATTCAAAATTTAGTTAGAATTTTAAATCCCAATTAACAATTTGGGCCAAGCCCACAAATTCAAGGAAATCAATAATCACTCTAAGGCTCGGGTAAGGAGCCAAGTGAGTTAGGGTTTGCAATTTGGGGCTTGGGTTGGTGGGGCGGCTCAAAGAGCCACAAAACACCAACACACTAGGAAGCTAGGCACGACTGGGCAAGCAAGGTAGCTGGGGCGGCTAGTGCCAGACGCACGCACGGGCGTGCATGTGATGGGCCGCATGAGGTGCGCTAGGGGCGCGGTGCAAGGTAGCCACGGGGTTGGGGCTGGGGTTGCCCAGAGGCTCTTAGTCCCATGGGGGCTTGGGGCTCGAGATTTTACAATTTTGCAATTAATCATACTATTGTAGAAAATTAAATTACAAAAAATCCTATGCCCCATATGGCTTACAATTTTGTAGATCTAGAAAAATAAGAGCAATTCCTAAACCCAAAATACCATATAATTAATGAATCTTAAGAACAAATATTCATCAAAATAAACATCCACCCATTCATCACAGATTACAATAATATAAGAACGAATATTATACCCACACATCAATTAATGTATATAGAGATTAATGACCTCTATGGTACCAATTGTTGGTAACTTGTTTACCATGTGCGCAGCGGAAAGCACAGGGTGTTGGGCCTAGAGATTTCCAAATAAAAAAACATTTAATCAAACCTTAAATAATTGGATCCATTAACATGCAAAACATTAATCATAGAGAAATAAAAAGATGAGTATTTACTAGTTGAAGAACTATCAAGAATCCTCGTTATCTTTTTGTATCTCCAACGAACATCCAATCCAAAGCAGTTCTTTAAAATACTCAGACCAATATCTTCCAAGATGTATCTCTACACCTCAAGACTTGTGTGGGCATGTAGAGTAATTGTAGGAAAATATTTTTGATTCACAAGATATTCTCAACACATGAGATCTTGGAATATTAGGTCTGAGAAAGTTTAGAGGGATAGAGAAAAAAATTACGATATATTTTTCTCTCTATTAAAAGTCTTATGAAACTATTTCTATTTGATAGATTTATAAAAGAATTAACTAAATTTTTAAATTAAAATTATAAATCAATCATTAAATAATTAAATAAATAAAAGAAATATCTAAGTATCATTCTTGGACATTCTTACACTCCAACTACAGTGCATGCACTATAGTTGGTGTGTAGCACATCCCTGATTTCATGGATGTGTTCCAACCATTTTTTTAATTATTATTTATTCAAAAATATCTAAACTTGATAACTTATCTTATCAAATTAATTAAATAATAAATATCTTTTCAAATTCAAATTCAATTTGAATTATCAAAAATATATTTCCACATTATTTAAATAAATAAAACTAATTAATTCAAAATTAATTATCTTAATTATTTAAATGCTATTTTCGAAAATACCATTTTATTTAAAAAATAATTTTTGAAAAAAATATATTATTAATTATTTAATTTGTCTCAATTACATATTTGACCCTGAACAATAAATTTCTTCCAAATATGTCATTTTCCTGATTTTTCCCAATTTCAACTCTTACCTTGAATAGTGTTGATAGAGCCACCTCGGGGACCTATGGACTTATAATTTCAAGCTTCAATAAATTTAAATTATTAATTAAAAATATTTAATATAATAACCTTTATTTATTAGTCTTAATATTATTCCACTAAAAATATGAGATTGCACTATTGTAATTATGGACATTTATTTATTGAGTACTTTTAAACATATAAAAAGTTTCCATCAATTTAATAACTACATACAATTCAATCCTCTATTAATGGTTCATAATTAAAGTAGGAGTTAATCACCATTTAACATCTTTAATTATATCTTGTTTCCTTAAGGACCATTAACTTAACTAGTGAAGGTTAATTCATAAACTGATTTATGAATTTGAGCTCAATAACCTTTCAGTTCCAAAAGACAACCCTTAAGAGAATCATTATTCAATTCCTGTCAGAAAGGTATGGAATCCATATCTGTATATTATGTCCCCAACCATTTAAATTATGAGTTCCCAAAACAAAAGTTTTCAGCCTAATCATTCTGACAAACCATAACGACTGAATCAAAGAACTTATATAACATAAACAAGAGTTCATAATAACTTCAGAAATAAGATCAATTTGTATATGATCATCTTATTAATATGTTTAACTAATACTTATAAAGTAAATGATATTATTAAGTATTAATAACATATCGGGTCTCGTTCATGTATAACTACTTTATACAAAGTACCTCCACTAAGATGTCATTCTACATCAGTAATCTGGATATAGAATACTCGTATTCATAATATTAGTGAATCATTCTTGTAGTATTTAATCCAAAGATTCCATATAATTTTGTTTTACTTTGAACTGTTTAAATTTGTTCCCTAAAATCTTAATCCTCTCGTACGAATACAAGATTGTAGTCACAATAACAAATTATTGAATTTTTTGATATTCATATAATATTATTCAAATAATAATAATAAAAATACAATATTTGCAAAAATTCATTTCAATTATTAACATTGTTTAAAACATATGCTTTAAAGGGCACTAATCCCAACATAACTCGGGGTATTTTTCTCTCATGTCTTCCTCTAGATCCTATGTTGCCTCTCTCTCTCCATACAATTCTTCCACATGACCTTAACTAATGGAATATATTTGGTTTACAGTTCCTTGACTCCCTCTTCGATGACACGCTCAAGTTGTTCATCGTAACTCAGATCCTACTTCAGCTGTAACGGCTCATAACTCAAAACATGGGAAGGATCTGATATGTACTCACACAACATCAAGATATGAAAGACGCTATGCATTTTAGCTAGTGCTGGGGGCAGTGCTAGACGGTATGCAACTTGTCCAACTCTGTCCAAAATATCAAATGGACCTATAAATCTCGGGCTCAATTTCCCTTTCTTCCAAAAATGCATAACACCGTTCATTGGTGAGACTCTCAAGAACACAAGAAGCTTCGAACCTCTGAGGCATTCATGGGTTGGGGCCAGTCTCTAATGCTCTCGATCTTTGTTGTGTCCACTACTATTCCATGCTTGGATAGTATATGTCCGAGGAAAGTCACTTGTTCCAACCAAAATTCATACTTAGAGAAATTAGCATAAAGTTGATGCTCTCATAGTCTATTGAGCGTCAATCTCAAATGCTCATCCTTAGTCTTTGAGTAGATAAGGATATCATCTATAAACACCACTATGAATTTATCCAAGTAGCCTTTAAACATTATGTTCATCATGTCCATCAATGTCGCTAGGGGATTAGTGAGCCCAAGAGACATTACTAAAAACTCTAGTGCCCATAGCAGGTTCTGAATGTTGTTTTGGGAATATCTCCCTCCTTCACCTTTAACTAATGATACCCTGATCGCATATCAATCTTAGAGAACACAGCTTCCTCTTGCAGTTGGTCAAAAAGATCGTTTGTCCTAGGCAAAGGATACTTGTTCTTGATTGTGGCCTTATTGAGTTCTCGGTAATCGATGCACATCATCATGCTTCCATCCTTCTTTTTACAAACAGTACCGGTACCCTCCATGGCGAATGACTAGGTCAAATGAAACCTTTGTCTAACAACTCTTGTAATTGGTTCTTAAGTTCTTTCAACTCTACAGGTGTCGTTTCGTAGGGTGCCTTGGATATTAGTGTTGTTTCTGGTGCATGCTTGATCACAAATTTGATTTCTCTGTTTCAGGGTAAACCTGGTAAGTCCTTGAAAAACACTTATGGAAACTCACAAACTATGTGAACATCTTCTGGTATAATTTCGGTCTTTCTGGATTTATCTACAACACTTGCGAAGTATGTTGAACAACCATGCTCCATCATGTTTCGAGCATCCAATGTCGATATGATAGGCGTTTGTAATCTCGTCAATTCTCCCTTAAAAGAAAAAGGTTCACCTTCATTTGGTTTGAACTCTACTGTTTTCCTTCTATAGTCTAAGTAGCTCTGAACTTGGTTAACTAGTCCATGCCAGGGATTACATCATAATTTGACATCTCTAATTCTATAAGGTCCGCTGGACATTCCCTGCCCTCAAATACTATTGAGATTGATTGTAACCACCTGTATGACAACATAATCTCTCCTAATGGTATCAGTGTACTAAAACTATTCTCAAAGAGTTTACAAGGAAATCCCAGTTTATCAATTACATTTATAGCTACAAAATAATGAGTTGCTCCATAATCAATGAGGACTCTACACATCAAACTAGAAATAGGGGGCTGACATGTGACAACAGTGTTACTGTTGGCCGCTTCTTCTGGAGTCAAAGCAAAGACTCTTGATGGCACTAGGTTGCCATTATTGCCTTGCCCAACTCCTTCCTTCCACTACGAGCAATCCTTCTTCAGGTGGTCTGTCTGACTGCACTTGTAACATTTGTTCGTGCCTGCCTAACATTATCCTAAATGTCGGCATGAGCATTTGGGATAGTTGGGTTACTCAACTTTATGGTTCTGATAGTTTCTACAGTTATGACCATTGTTGTGACTATTATGGTTCTTGTGGTGGTTACGGTTGTCGTGGTTGTTATGACTGTTATGGTTGTTACCATTTGGAGTTATTGTTCTAGATCTCTTGTCAATGCCATTTCTATGCCCCTCTCGAGCATTTCTCTTATTGCTCTCTTGGAAGGCCTTGTTCTTGTTGGCCTCCCTTCTTACAACATTGTCTTTCCATATACGGTCCTCTAAGTACTCTGCATCAAGGGCTTTGTCTATGATCTCAGCATAACTAACCACTTCAGTACTAGTCATCTTCACATCCTTGGCTATCATGGGATTTAATCCTCTCACAAACCTTTGGACTTTCATGGCCTCAGTTGGTACTATCTCAGGAGCAAACCATGCCGACCTATCAAAATTTTTGGCATACTTTGTGGCAGAAAGGCTACCTTGTATCAATGTTACGAATTCATCAACCCTATTTTCTAGTACAGCCACACAGTAGTACTTCTTGCTGAACACTTGGATAAAGTCTACCCAAGTCAGGGTGTTCAAGTCACGTGTTTGCTTCACCACTTCCCACCAGATTCTAGCATCCTTCTTGAGTAGATGAGCAACACATGAAACCCTTTGATGATCATTCAACTCCATGTGATCAAAGATGGTCTTGATCGACTTCAACCAATCCTCAGCCACCATAGGGTCGGGTGTGGAGACTATTTCCTAAAGCACTCATAGACCGGCTCGAATCCATAACCCATTGGCATTGGAGTAGATGGAGGTACTGGTTGTACGGGAGGCTCAGGTTGTTTCCAACGGTACTTGTGGGGCTTGGGGCACTTGCTGAGCTCGAGCCAACTCTTCATCTCTCTATCTTAATTGTTCTCTTAATCTTTCTACGTCTATAGCTAAATCCATAGCTGGTGCAACTGGGGATGCTGGCTGAGATGGAAGCATTTCTATGCCAAGGATTTTAGCGGCATTAGGGTTTGTAGAGGCGCCTCTTCCACGACCTCTTCCCCTTCCTATGCCACCTCTTGCTCCTCTTCCTCGTGGTGACATGATGATATTCTAAGGCACCAAAAGAAAGGATAAATTTCATAATGTTTTACTACTTAAGAGCTAGGGTTGTCATGCATGCTAATATTCCTACAACATCCAAAGTTTGCAAAAAGAGAGAAGAGAAGATAGAATTGAAGAATATCCAAAATCACCCAAAAGCATCCACATAATTATCATATCCAAAATGTGTCCAAAACATTAAAAAATAAGCAAAATATTACAAAGTAACCAAGGGTCTTAATGGAAGTCCCAATTATTCGAGTAATACTAATAGGTTGGAAATTTGGGAAATGATTCTAGTCCTCCACAGTGGACCCATCCCCTGAATCGTAGTTGAAAATGTTCTCCAAAAAGTGGAATATAGTCAGGGGCATTTACTAGAGTCCTCCTCCTCTCATCCACCTCTAGAATACCCTGCAGTGCTTCCTGAAGCGCAATTTATCCCTCTAGGTCATGAAAGGCCGAAAAGCTCTCCTCCAACTCCCCGTCTTTGTTCAGAACAAGGACCGATTCCAAACGGTGGAAATCAAAGTTCTCCATAAACCTATACATGGTGTGTTTCCAGCATTTTCCTCATCACCAAGTATTGCTCAATTAGCCACAGGAGTGCCCCTCTCTTGTTGATTACTCCCTGCATCTTTTTCAGCACCGTAATCCTCCAGTCTCCATAGAGGGTGTTGACCTTGACCTTTGTTATCTCTCGAATCTCCTAAAGTAGTTTTTTCTTGGTCGTCCTAATAATGGGATGCATCCTTTCTATACTATAGTCACAAAACTAGTCTACTTAAAAGAAGATAAAACAAATAACAATTAAAGAAAATACTTACGACACGATGAGGTGAGATTTTCCTATATTTAGCATGTATGCGGAGGGTCCATGGAAACATGAACAACTGTCTTCTGATACCATTTGTAACAATGCCCTATTCTATTCTCTTGTAAATTGGTACTCAGTTGATAATTATTAGAAAATGTCATAATTGTTAAAATGTTCAATGGAGCCTTAACAAAATATGCAATATGGGCACAATAGTTTAAAATAAAGTGTATTTATGCAGTTTTAAAAATAAAAGATTAAGTCCCACTCTATCATCATAAAACATAAAAGAAAAACAACTCCATAAGTATTTTTGGCGTTAAACTAGATCGTTTAATTGTTCATGGACGCCCCGTGACATACATGCCTAGATCATGGAACGCCCCACATCACATTGCGTGCCAATGAGAAACCCTATTGCCTACCTGAAAGAGGGAAAGTAAGGGGGAATGAGATGAAAACCGAGTAAGGAAGTACAAACAAGATACAACAATTCACATAAATACAAAACAAGTCTATTCTTATCATAACATATGCTCATAGCATAACATATTATATTATAAACATATCCTCATCATATCATAATCATACACTTTATCTGAATATATATCATCATAACAAATAAAGAAAACAAGTTCTATGAGGCAACCGGTAAAGCATAAACCAGTAAATCCTGCTCTATTAGGTACTCGGGAGATCTGGTCCTAGAATAACCTCGGTGCGTCCGCCCTATGAATTCTGCCATACCTTAGTAACTTCTTTGCTGTGTCGCGCTCAGCACGCTAACAACCTCTACTTTTCATACAACATTCAAGCACATATACAAGCAACTCATCTCATAATATTACATCTCATACAGTCAACATAAACTCATAGAAATTCTAGCTAACTTCCTTATCTCAAATCCAAGCAAATTAAATTGTGGGATGCTTCACAACAAGCCTAAAATCACAACCCAAACATTCATCTCAATATCAAGTAAGACTAAGCATACCCAAAAAATATACCCTACGTGTGCATGGGCCATGCACACATGGCACATGTTACATCTCAAACATAATCACAAAATCACACATAAATCATAGAAAAATAATCTTAATCTTACTAACGTAATCTCAACGAATGGCAAACAACAAAATTGTTTTTAATTAAAATATGTATTTTGAGCGTAAAACTAAACTTACATGCGACATGTGTATGTGGAAAGATCCTTAAAATGCGTGTAGAAGTTGATAGATTTTAGTCCCTTTAATTCTTAGTAATCGCATAAGAGTTTATCAAACCAACATATTTTACCAACTTGATTTACACCAAAATGCTACATTAAAATTTTACTCAAAATATTAATATAAGAGTTATTGTATTTTAGTTGTCATTTACCAACAGTAAGCATTTTTATTATATTTAATCCACATAATTAGATAAAAATCTATTTTTCTTTCACAAAATGTATAAAAGAACTGCATGTATTTAATTGGATACAAATCATCTTTAAAATGTGAAAAATCTTCTCTTGCTTACATAAGTTCTAAAATATGAATTTTGAGGCTTAACTTGTGCATTTTTAAAATCATTGATTAATTACCACAACAAAATATGAAAAATACAGCAAGCAATATTTATTTAAAAATACATCTTTACTCATGTTTAGATCATTACCTTGCATGTTTCTACCATTTCATGTACTCCAAGAAACAACTATAGTTCAAGCATTAAGAATATAAACCATCTATTGTAGCACACCATTTTATTTAATTTCGTGCTTTATTTTATTATTAATTGGTAAGTGTTAGGAATTTATTTTAACTGTTCGAATTGTTTGGTAGAAATTATGTGAATGAAAATTGTTAATTATTTTAATTTGTTAATTCTAGAGAATTGGTTGTGTGGACCAAGGTGCATGGTTAGTAGAAATGCACTCTAGTACTTGTGTGTGTGTGCATATGCATGGTATGTATGGTGAGCATGCATTAGTTTCCATGCATAGTGTATATCTTCCTATTATTTATTTAATTTTTTTATTATTATTATGAAAAGAGAAAATTAGAACACTAATGGTAAGAAATAGAGAAAGAGTGGCGTGAGTGTGAACAAGGAAGGGAGGATCTTTCCTTAATAATCTTTTGTTAATTTGAAATTAGAGAAATAGAACAACGGGTAAGTGATTTGAGGGAATTGATTTGCTAAGGGTTGTCTTTGGTTATTTTTGGGAAAGAAAAAGGAGAGTGTTAGTGTGAAAATGCCACACAAGAGAAATAGGGAATTCCAAAATCCCTAGGGGTAAGCATTCTAGTCATGGTGTTATTCTCTTTTTCTTCTTCTTCTTAATTCTATGAGCAAGTTGTCTTTTCTTTGTTGTGGATTTCGAAAATCCCTAAGGTGTATCAAGAGGAGGTTTTAGTTTGAGTTGTTGATCTCTATCAAAGGAGGTAATGGAGCCTCTAACCCTATTCTTTGCTTTATTGTTGTTCTAGATACTTTAAATATGACTATGTCATTTTATTAATATTGTTTTAATGATTTGATCTCTTGTTTATGGCTTGTGGAATATTGGTTGTTGTTTTGGGGTTCCAAGTGCCTATGGGATTCAGCTAGGGTAATGGCCTTTATGTTGTTGTTGAATCTTTATTTTATCTTGTTCTTAGAAAGCATGTTAGAACTATTTGATGTTGTATTTTAGTTTTGGTTTTGGTCTACTACTATATGCTAATGTTGTTTTATTATTATTCTTATAAGCATGCAAAATGAATTTGTTGTTGATTGAATATGATGGTTTCGATCTAGAGCCTTATTATTCCTTAATATGTTTTATTTATTTTTTGTTTTGTCACTTGTAATCTTAGAAATATGCTAGGATTTTCTTTGGGTTTTGGAAACAGTATGATTAGACACATGCATAGGGTTTGGCCTAGTGCTTTATTAAAGAGTTGTCAATTTTGTTTGGTTTCTTGACTCTACTTTTAAATTTTGGGATAATGAGCTTGTTGTTAATTGTGATATTTTATGTTATTAGGTTGTATAGAATTTGAACATGAACATGCATTGTGATTTTGGCTTATTTTGATTTGTTGTTAATCTTACATGCTTAAAATGTATTATTGAATTTGTTCAAGTATAGAAACACGCTAGGGCAATTGGTTAAAATGAATATGAGCATATTTGAATAAATTGGGCTTGCTGATTTTATTTTTATACCTTATGAAAATTATAAATAATTTATCAAGAGAACAAATTATATCTTAAACATCATTTTTTAAAGCTAAGACAAGTAAAATGGTGATTTTCACATGTTTATCTATGAATTTTCTTCTCTAAATACATGCAGATTTTTGTTACAAAATAATTTAGTAAAATTATTTTCTAAAAGATAACCAAAGAAATTATTTGAATAAATGGGAGCATAGTTAAATCTTTTTCAACATTTATAATTATGAATTTTTGACATATATTTCTTGCTGATTTTTTTTTTTTTTTTTAGAAAAATCTCTTCTAATGAAAAGATATAAAGTGCATGTCTTAATGATTTATGCCTTAAATTTTATACATGAAGTGAATGTTTTTAAATAGGCATTTTCTTATTTGTATTAATGCATATTTTATTTGCAAAATAAGTAAGTAAAATTATTTTTAAAGGTGATCAAATAATTTATTTAATAATTATAAATAATTACAAAATTTTGTCACATTCTTTTAATTGTTATTAAATAATAAATGAGATTATTATTTTATTCAATTAAAGCAAATGAGTTTTTTTTGCTAATTAATTTTTTGTAATAAAATTTATGAATAACAAATGTGTGATTTAAATTAATAATGTAGTAATAATTAAAGTGACAAATTATTTTATACTTCGTGAATTTTTGTGAAATTAACAATAAAATAAAGGAACAAATAATTCCAATTTCAACGCTAGTTTTATGAACCGTCCCACGTATGCATGTTTCATGCAAGTTTACTTTTATGCTCAAATATGTGTTATTTAATTAAATTCATGGTTCATGATTTGAAATCATTGAGAATTACTTAGTAGAATTGACATTATTCTTTTATGATTCTATGAGACGTTGTTGTATGAATATACTTGTGGTGCAACTTGTGTCACGTGTGCATGACCCATGCACACATGGAGTATGTATGTTGGGCATGCGTAATCTTACATGATTTTAAGACGAAGGTTTGGTTGTGATTCTAGGCTCATTGTTAAGTACCCCTAACCTTATTTTTGCTCAAACTTGAAGCAAGGAAGTTAGCTAGAATTTTTCTATGAATTATGTTATGAAAAGTATGAACTATTGTGTTGCAAAAGTTATAGTGTTACGGAAAGTATAAGTTATGGTAAACTAAAGTGTGTATGGATTATTATGTTATGTTGTGGATTGTTGTTTTGTCTGCTTGTATGATGTATGAAAAAGCAGAAGGTTGTTATTGTGTTGAACGCAACACACCACAGGAGTTACTAAAGATATGACGTAACTCATAGGGTAAAAGCGCCGAGGTTATTCGAGGTCCAGAGTTCATGTTTACCTCATTGAGGAGGTCTTACCAGTTTATGCTTTTGTTGGTTACCTCACAGTGTGACATGGACAATATGGGTGTCATGCTCACATGAAGTATGAAGTATGATTATGATTATGAATATGATACGATATGATTATGAAATGGATATGATATGGTTATGCTATGAGTTTTACGTAGGTATGTAGTTTTTCCTTGTTATTTCTTGAAATTCTTGCATTTGTTTGTACTTCCTTACTGGGGTTTTAGCTCACCCCCTTACTTTCCCCCTTTCAGGTAGGCAGTAGAGTTTCTCCTTGGCACGCACAGTGATGTGGGAAGTTCCGATGTCTCGGCATGTATGATGCGGGGTGTCCTATGAGCGATTAACGATCAAGATGAGCGCCAAGAAAGATTATGAATTTATATGTTATGATTTATGTTTTATTTATGTCAATGTGACTTATTATTTTTATTTTATTTTCAATGACTGCATAAAGACACTTATTTTTATTTTCAATGACCATGCACTTTAGTGGACACAACCAAAACTTAAGAACTTAACATTTAACTATTAACTAAATAAATCAATTAACAAATAAAATTATATATTTCCTACCAAAAAATTCAAATGATAAAAAAAATAACACTTAAGAAATATTAATTCAAATAAAGCACACAATTTAAATATAAATAAAAAAAATTGGTTCGCTACATATTATGAACTCCTATTTATGTCATTTGATTCACTCATTATGGTTTGTCAAAATGATCAGGCTGAATTTTTTTTATTTGGGGCCTCATTGATGTGAATGGATGGGGACATAATATACCGATATGGAATCTATACCTTCCTGAGAGGAATTGAATAATGATTCTCTTAAGGATTGACTTTTAGAACTGAAAGGTCAAATTCATAAATCAACTTATGAATTAACCTTCACTAGTAAAGTTAATGGTACTTAAGGAAACAATAAATAATTAAAGAGGTAAAATAATATCTTATCCCTACTTTAATTATGAACCATTAATAGATGATTCAATTGTATGTAACAATTAAATCGATGGACGCTTTTTATTTTTAAAAAGCACTCAATAAATAAAGGTCTATAATTGCAAGAGTGCAGTTTCATATTTTTAGTAGAATAATATTGAAATTAATAAGTCAAGGTTATTATATTAAAGAGATTAAATTAATAATCTAAATTTATTAAGGTGCTCATAATTCTTGGCGAGCCCCATTGCCAAGGCCCACCAAAGACAAGTTTTTTGAAGTGTCGTTCTTCTCCTAGCCCAATTTGAAATCTGGCCCAACCTCTTCTTCACTCGTGCGTCTCCTATTAGGGTCCACAATCAATAATCCTTCATTTTGGAATTTTACCGCTCCTTCATGTGTGTTGACTCCCTCATTCAAAGCCATGTGATCTCCCCCCATATTTTGCACATTCAATGCCCTACGATTGCCTCCCAAATTCTCTCCCACTCTTCTCTCTGCCCTGATTTCTTGCTCATTAACTTCCATGTCTTCTTGGATATGTCTACTTGTCATATTTAGTCTATTCTAGCTGGCGTCGTTCTCATTCCAGCCACCCATCAGTTTCTTTGATGCCACTCCTGATTGCAGCCAACGTGATCCAATGAATTGGTTGTGCTGGCGGGGTTGTGCTCTCATCCAAGCTCCATATATGGCTTCTTCACTTCTTCCAATGGCCTATCAAAGAATTGCTCACAATATTTTTCTCAATTCCTGATTATGCCACAAATAAAAAAAATGTGGCTACTCTTTCATATTTAAAAGTAATCCAGAACCATTCACTACCACTTTTCCTGATCTTCATTCTCCTTTTGAGAGGATTATCGATATTGATGGTTACTCTTATACGTAGGTAGTCACGCCATACCCCAACAAAATTATTTGGGTCTGACTTGATAAACTCTCCAATGTTATTGCCTACATCCTTAGCCACATGTTTCGACATAAACCCCAATTGCATTTCAAAGACATGGACCCAGATGTAAAGCTTGTTCAATCTTACAGTTCTCACATTTTCCCCCCACTTTCAGACTTGCAAAGATCAGTATTTTTGGTTAAACGTCCATGGATTTCCCTCCATCACTCTCTTAAAATCAATTTCATGGTAGAACTGAAAAAGATACAGATTGTGCTGTAGCTCCTTAACATACACATCTCTTCCCGGACGCCATAGCGCAACCAATTGATGCTGCATCATAACAAAATAAATCAAGCCTTCTGTTAAAATCTTCCCAGCCAGACACCATCGAGCGTCTATGCCTTCATCCTCTGCCACATTGTCATAAGAAATCCCCCTATTCTCCTCCTCCTCCAGACTTATGTTAGCACAACGAGATTCAATCTCTTGCATGGATGTACTACTCGAAGCCATGAATACACACACCAATCTGATTATCACAACAATCAATGAAAAGAAACCAGCACTTACAAGACAGAGACCTTACACCAACTACCCATACAGAGAGTAGACCATGTCAAAAGACAAGACTACTTCTATTTGATTTTCTTTCCCATAACACACTTTATACTAATAGTATCCCCACAAAATATAAGGAGAGTATCAATGTTCTCATAAGGATTTATACATTTTTTTAGTATGGGATATGATTAGTTTAAAGTATGTTATGGGGATATTTTGTAGAAATTTCTATATAGAAATGATGATATATCTATAATCCCTCTTATATATATACCCTTTATATATACAAGGGTTTATACAATTTTTGGTATATTTATTTATTTAAAAAAACACAGATTTGATTTTTTTTCTTTCAAAAACACATATAAGGAAAATTAATTACACATACACAGTACTCTCTTTTATCCTTTTCTTATTCCTCCGCCATCAACGTCGATACACGTCGCCAAAAAAAAAGTGTTGGTTTTGATCATATGATTGATAGTGCAACAAAAGTATGGGATAACATTTCAATGCGATAATAACAATTATTAAAGCATAAGAACGAATCACTCTAGGAACCATAACTAGAATAAGATCTTTCTCATGCGACATGAATCTGAATAAAATCGAAAATAACAAATACCTATTCTAGATGGATAACACGTGTAGATCAAATAATGTCTTAGCCTCCTAACCAACCATCTTCCATACTATGACTCGTACAAAGAGAATGAGATATGTGGATGTTTATGCTATTTGGTAGGATACACAAGAACACACTTTTGAATCTCAACACATGAGAGAGTATTCTTCTCATAAAATAGAGAGAATAAAGTTCTCTATTTTTCTCTCTTGGCAAATAACGTGAAATTGCATCTTCTATCTTCTCTCTTGATGTTATGTTCTAATTATAGAACAATCAAAAGAAGACCTAGCCCTAATCTCATTGGACCTATGTGTGGGTCACATTCCATTTGGATTGTGTTTGGCGCCAACAGTAGGTCTACAAGTATGGTATTTTATCTCTATAAAATGCTATTTGTTGGGCCTTTATCATATTTGTAACCACCCTCAAAACATACAAGACCAAAACATGCGGAAATCTAAACTTTTACTTTAATTCATTGTACTAAAAATTCATATAAAAAAAACTTTTAAAAAGATCGTGTGTGCACACTTTTAGTTTTAGCAAACGGAATTACAACTTCTCTTTTTCAGAGTTAAAGCAAAATAAATGTCATAAAAGAAATAACAAGCTCCCAACATTTCTTTTCAATATGGTGTTCCATCAAAAACCTCCCCAGGTCGGGCCACATGTACATATCCACAAGCAAACTCCGGCGCTCACTGCTCCACTTTGCTTTTGCATTCTTAACAATATCCATACAGAAATCAAGCACATTGGTTGCGCCCAATAACCCATTTCACACACACCATATCAACTTGCACTTAGAAAATCCCAGAACATTCAAGATATATAATTATAAAATTTAATCAATTCAAACAAACACAAAGGATCATGGCTCCAACCCGGATTCACTCTTAGCGTCTTGGCTCCAACCTGGACTATATTACCATGTCTTGGCTCCAACCTGGACTTTGTCTTACCATGTCTTGGCTCCAACCCAGACTAAAATTTTACATTGTCCTGGATCCAACCCAGACTATATTTTCACCATGTCCTGGCTCCAACCAAGACTATAATCTCACCATGTTCTGGCTCCAACCCGGACTATAATTTCACCATGTCCTGGCTCCACCCAGGACAGTATTATAATAAGGTTCTGGCTCCAACCCGAACTAACTTACCATTAAGCCATAGAATGCATACGCATTCCAAAGGTAGGCATTAAGTGTACCCTGGTCTTAACGACCCAAACAAAACTAGTGTAATATACTACTACAAGCACACACTAGTATATTCATGTTGTAGCCAAGAAAGAGAAAGGCTAACTTACTTGGAGTCCTTAGATCCTAGTTGGATCTTTAACACCGCTATTCGTTTTCCCTTTTCGCAATTACTGTAATTAATACAGTGTACTCAAATTAAACTACGGCATACTCGTATAGCTAATATTCTATGATAGCTACATTCAATAAAGTTCTCTTAGAAACTCTATATTGACATTTCTCTTATACACTTTACAGTGTATAAGACCAGATTCCGCTTTAAATCAATTTACGGTTTCCTGAGAAAAATTGTCCTTACCGCAACATGCTCTCTGTGTTGTGCATTTTAATATTCTATCTCTAGAAGAATCTCTCAATCGTATTACGCGTATTTTGGTTACTTATAAAAGGAGTTTTAAACGACTCTTAATCTTAGAAAACCACCCACTTTCTACTCAAGTACAGAGTTTACCATTTTCCATTCTTCACCCAAAAATACCGCATTTCGACCTTTTATAATTTATTATCCATTAACGATAATAATTTTTGATTTACGGTTTTATAAAACCTAACTCCCATTTTTACCATCTTTAATCCATAACCTAGGATGTCTATTACGTCATTTTAGAAAAGAAAGGGAAATTGGACCCTGTGTTTAGAAAATAGAAAAAATGAATTCTTAATAACCTTAAACTAATTTGGGATTTGTTAGATATCCAAAACTTTAGCTATTTTTTAAAACAATTTCACTTCCAATTCAGAACCTAACTTTTTCACTATTCATTTTAACGTGACAAAAATCTTGCTTTTAAGCTCATATTCAATGTTAGGTTCTCTAACCACAACCCTTTAAAATCTCGTTCACGTATTATGCGTCCTAATGATGGGAACTAGGTGAAAGCTCATGTCAAAAATTTAATTTAGGTTAGGGGAACTAACCTCCCAAAACTCGTTTTTGTCAAGGTTCAAAATTACTATTTTCCCCAATTTTTAGGTAATTTAGAAAAAATACTACTCTTAAATCGTGACATATTTTAATCTAAAATTTTACTAGGGCCTTAATACCTATCTTAAAAAATTTCTCACCAAGTCTCATAATTTTTGGCAAGGGAAAACCCATTAAACCATTTAAACAAATCTGGGCATTGCCTGCTACCCAAGAGTTTTTCTCAGATTTTTAGGGTTCTTTGAAAAATTATTTTTCTTACACCATAGCCCAGTTTTCCTAAAATATTACAAGGATCTTTAATCATATCTAATTTAGTTTCTCTTAAATTTTCATAATTTTAAGGATAGGGGAACCCATAAAAAAATGTAAGACAATCTGGGCAGTGTTTGCTGCCCATAAATTTCATTTTCAGATCATTAGGGCAAACTTTGAAAAACCATTACTCTTTAACCATTTCCTATTTTCCACTAAAATTTTTCTTTGATCCTTATACATATTTAAATTAATAGTTTACTAAATTTCAAGGCTTTTGGCTCAGTAAAACGTGTTCAATATTCAAAACAATCTGCGTAGTGCATGCTGCCCAAAATTTTTCTAGATTGCATCAAGATGCCAAAAAGTTCATAACATAGGTTTGAAAACACCTTTTTTCGATTGTACAAATCCTAAACTCAAGTACTCATCTAGAACTATGCAAAAATATAAATTATTTCCACAAACAGAGGTAGTAGGGTGCGATATGACCCATTAGAAGTCAGACAACGAAAACTTGGCAGCATTCATTTCTACACATTCTAGCAAAAATAAACACAATGAGCAATAAAACCCCAGCCGCATGTATGCATGCATGCATGCAAATAAAAAAATCAACCAATCTAACCCTCAAGCATAAAATAAACTTCAAAAACCAACAAAACAACATATACAACCAGATCTAACATCAATAACCAAAAACAACTCAAAAACCAACCAAAAATCTACCTTTGATGGTCCTAGCTTGGAGATAAGGTTCCCATAGCCTTTCAAACTTCCTCCTTGTGTTCTATACACTCAAACCGAGCCCCAATAGTTCCACATGCTTATTTTTAAAAGAATGTTAGGGTAGAAGATGGAGATGAGTGGAAAAACATAAAAACTCTAGAACCCTTACCTTTGTTTTCACTAGATCACCAGAAAACTTCAAACTTTGAGATCTTCTTAGAACAACTTCCCTTTAGACCTAGAACACAAGATCCATGTCATGCATGGCTATTAGAATCTCATGCATGCATAGTAAAACCCCTTAGGATTTCGAGTTTGAAATAAAAAGAGAAGGAAAAAGAGTGTACTAGGGTTCGAAACTTACACTTGCCTAGATATCTCTTGAGCTTTCTTCCTTCTTCAATGGGGAGAGAGTGCTCTTGCTCTTGGAGAGAAAATGACAGCCATGGAGGGTAGAGAGAGACCAAGCTTCGGTTTTGGGGAGAAGAATGGAGAGAGTTCTTTTTGTTTTCTTGAGAAAAAAAAGAAATTAAAATAAATAATGATTATATGTGAAAGGGGGAATGATTGGAGGTTTAGCCAATGGGTGAGGTAGGCTCTTACTCTTCCTAGGGTAGGTGTCATAGACACTTGAGTACACTAGGACATAGCCTAGCTGCCCATCACACCCTCTCTCCACCTTTGGAAATGACTAAAATGCCCTTGCCCATTTTAACTCACTTCTAATGCACTCAAGGGACCTTTGGTAATTTCACTCAAAATTTAACCAAATTTTCACCCTATAGTTTTTAAATAACTCAAAGTAAAATAAAATAAATGTGACCAAAAATAAATTTTGTCACATAACACATAATTTTGGTAATTTACTCAAATTGACCAAAATGCCCTTAGAGGCTCAGGCAAGAATTTCCATTCTTAAGCCCGGTAGATTGGAATTAAATCCTTAATCAATTTTTCATAAATTTACCGGCTTGACTATACAGTCCCAGTTGCCAAATATTTTTATGTCATAGTATTCCTCATTTTACCTAATCCGAGATTTTTATGTTATTAGGGTTTGCCCCTTGCTCCACGACCAATTTTCTTTGCATAGGCCTAAACCCCTTTATCAAATTAGCACAATGGCTATAAAATTCATGAAATAACATACTTTCACATAATATTATTTATCGAAATAATATTTCAAAAAATTCTTCACCAGCTCCAACCAGCTACTAACGATGTTCAAAATACGGGATGTTACTGTAACGCCCTGGATACCCCAGAACCGTTACGGTGAACTGGAAATTTGACTCGCTACCCAAGTCCTTTGGTTAAAAATGTGTTCTAAGTGATATTAACAAGCTAAGGTGAAAAACAACAAAAAGGAAAGGATATGTTTTATTTAATACATAAAACTGTTCATGGGCCCACAAGAACATTTACAAGTTATTTACAACTAAAAAAGGTCATTACTGTTTCAAAATTACAAACCTGCCGACCTAAGCGGAAAAAATAGGGTAAACCCCCTAGTTCCTCTGAGAACTCCTTGGCCGTGGTGGTCAAGCGGCCGCAAATGTACACATCACCACCTAAGCTCTCTACTCAGGGCTGGGTGAGCTTTTCTTTCCCTTTACCTGCACCACACAGCACCCATGAGCCAAAGCCCAGCAAGAAAACACAGTATTGAATATAAACATTATCAAATGATTATCATTATAATCACATAGAGCTTATAGCTCTTAAACAAATGAGTGAATATCAATTGAGGTTCTAGAAAACCATACTGAGTGACTGACAAGCAAGTCACTAATTTAATCAGAAGAGTGGCTGCTAGGTAAGCCACTAGCCTTAAATAGATGAGAGAGTGATAGGTATGTCTCTAACTTAACAGATGAGTGACTGATGGGTAAGTCACACAAGCGCTTATAATATTCATCGAACTTGAGGTCGGTCCGGCATTAATGCTCTTTTAGTCATCCAATGCAGATATCAATTAGACCTAATCTTTATTGGCTTGCGTTGAACACGCTAAAGCCGTCTTGACTAATAAGTCAGCACTATGTGACCAGTGCCCAGTACCACTGCCGAACGTGACTAATAAGTCACAGCTTCACAGTTGATACTGACACCTATGCCAATTCCGACTAATGAGTCAGTACCATGCACAAGTGAGCAAGATTTGCTAAGCATTCAATAATAAATCCATGTCCACATTACACATTCAACATGCCTCAAGAATAACCATGCATGTCACATATGGGGTGCAGTTTTCTTACCTTTGATTCGAGCTAGAATGAATAAAAGAATGACCCTTGAGAACGGTCTAACTTTTAGTCCTTTAGCGGTCACCTAATCATAACACATTATAGGATACCATCAATAAGATGATAATCAAGGGTTCCCAAACCAATACCTAGCCTCCGAGACATCAATCCCCACTAATCCGGGTAGTAGGAGTGATCCCGAGGCCTAAAACCATATTCCCAGGGCCAAAACACTCAAACGGGCTTAACCCTGCTCAAGGGCTGCGGCCCTGGCACCTTGGGTCGCGGCCCCCAGCCACCACTGAAGCAAGGGCCGTGGCGCCCAGCAAGCACAAATTCCCCCACCTGCTTCTTCGAGCTAGGGTCGCGGCGCCCAACTCAGAACACGCCCAAACTCGTTCTCCAACATCCCAAAGCCTCCAAAATCATGCCTAAACATTAAAAAATCATCAAATCAAAGTTCCCAAGCTTGCCAATGCTCCAAAACCATCAAAACCCAAGGCTCAATCGAGCCAAAAACTCAACGATTCACAAAAGCCAATTCTAAGCTTAGAAACTCTAAAAACTCAAAACTTTAAACTTAGATTACCTTCGATTAGGTTGTTTCTTGTCAAATCCTTCGGTCAAGAAGCTTCTAATCTTTCCTAGGATCGCTATGCCTCGATCCTCGCTTGATTCCAACTGCTAGAACTCAAGATATCTTCGAAAACGCTTCGAACGGTGAAAATGAGTTAACGGGGAAGAACGAGAGGTTTTCTAATGTACGTTCTATCTGACAAGCTACTTCAAGCTTAAGTAACCTCAAATAAAACCTAGTGCTCGGGGTCCCGAAAACACTCCCGGGGATGTTATAGTCAAAACATCCAGAATTTCACCCTGATCTCAATAACTCCCAATTTATCATCAAATAAACATTCTTATTACCCAATAATTGACCACGTTATGACAAAACCGCTAATCCATTATATAGGACCGTCTCATGCCGAATAGCTCGAATATATCTCCATAATAATGGAATCTCATTCACAAATCACATTATGCACCCAAATACACAAATTTTCCCTCAATGGGCCAAATTATCAAAACATCATAATATTCAAATGTGGACTCACATGCATGCATATAACATCATATTATAATATAATTCACATAAACATGCATATATTCATTTAATGACATAATTAAACAGTTATGGCCCTCCCGGCCTACTAATCCAGCCACTAAACCGCATTAGGGATTCAGGGCATTACAGTTACAATATTACTTTATGTAATATACAATTATACCACAAAATTAAATATGATTAAATTAATTTTCCATAAAAATTAATTTCATAAAATTATCAATATAATTTTATTTTCCATTAAATAAATAATATTTTCCAATATTATTTCACAAATAATATTAATTTGTGATATAAAAAATAATACTTTATTATTTTCAATTATTTCTTTTTAATACAGAAATTCTACCTCTGTGTTATCGAGCTAGTATGGGGATGGAATGGACCTGTAGCTCTAAGCTCCAATAATTTAATTAATTTTACTAACTCTTAGTTCCATTAATTAATTATTAACAATGAATGATTCTACTAGAAATTCATAGTTGAACTCTCAAAACTATAGTCTTATATTATGAGAAGTCATAACTATAAAGTTGTCCATTGATTTAGTCATTAAAAGAGTTATGACCATTATAACGACCTGGATTTTTAAGACTCTATAATGCGGAAATATAAATGTTTTCATTTAATAAAATGTCTCAAAAACCCGTACAAAAAAGTTTTAAAAATTCGTACGGCCATATTTAACATTTAATTACAAACATATTTTATAAAGAGTAGAGTGAGCCTAGTTTAGGAAAATTACACAACATTTCCAAAAATAAAATAACTTCCCAAAAGGTCGGTCCACATGTACATTTGCAAGGTAGACTCCAGCGCTCACTGCTCTGCCTTGCCCTTGCTCTTACCTACAACAGGAAACAACTAGGTAAGCAAAAACGCTTAGTAAGTTCAACTTTAAAAAAAAAACATGTAGAGAATTAGGGTTCTGGATCCATCTGAATCTTATACAATCAATTTCAAGAACGCAAAGCATCCTGGGAAACTTATGGTCATACCTGATAACCATTGACAAATTATTTCATATAACCAGATAAATTCTTGAACTCAGAAAATCCCAAAACAAGCAGATATATTATATCATAACTATATCTTATCAACAAATATATCCCTGCACTCAGAAAATCCCAGAGCAAGCAGATATAATATATCACAATATAATTCGAGACCAATGCTCGACAATTTCCAACAATTCGGGCGTAAATGTCCTCCAGCATAAATGTTGATCTGTAAGAGAGAATCGAGTCTCAACACTAATACCTAGCCAATAAATATCCCCATCAAGGGTAACCATCATTTTATCTAGGGAATCGCTACTTATCCAAGAGTAAATCCCTCACAAGGGTAACCATCAAGTTACCTAGGGCATCACTACATATCCAAGAGTGTAATCGAATCTACACGGGTTTACAGAGACTTCTATGTTAATCAGTGATGCTGGTGAGTAGTTTCCCCTAGGGTGTTCAACCTCACTCAAACTTGGCAACTCCTAGTATCTCTAGGCACTCTCACTGAATGGAAAATATTCACGGCTACTATCCGGGAATAACTTATTAGAGCACTTGCTCAGATTCTAACTGTTCATTGATTAAGTAAGCATGAGGGCCCCTAGGTCCCATTCATTTTGGTGCCCCTAGGTTTAACCAGCAATCCTCACCTCTTGGCCACTCGTCGCGGTAATGAACCAGACATAATAAAATCAAGCAGTGTGACGGGGATCAGCCGTCTAGGATATGATGAATATCTACCGTTCATATTTTCTAAATCAGCACTCACTAGACTAACGTCTCTAACAAACTTTCTACGACAGTGTATATATGTGCATGTGTCCCTATACTAACATACAATACAATGGTCGTTTCATGTTGCAGCCACATAGTATAAGTTGACTTACTTGGAGTCCTTAGCACTCAGCAGGTTTTCACCCTCCAACGTTCAGTCCAGTTACGCTAGCCAATACTGTAGTTATCCTTACATTATAATCGGATTAATTATAACACTCATAATTCATTATTATTATTTTGGGCAGTATCACTACTACAAAACTGGGCTTTCCCGACACCCAACAACGACAGTCAACTCTGTTGACTGTCGTAATTGCTTAGCGGGACTCTACGTCGACAGTTAAAAACTGTAGGCATAGAGATTAACGCCGACAGCTAATAACTGTCACTGTTGCTTTTGACTGTCACTATTGACCCCAACGCCGACAGTTAATTCGAGACCAATGCCGACAGTTAAAATGTGTCACTATTGACCCCAACGCCGACAGTTAATTCGAGACCAATGCCGACAATTAAAATGTGTCGTTGTTGACCCCAACGCCGACAGTTAATTTAAGACCAATGCCGACAGTTAAACGGTGTCGCTATTGACCTCAACGCCGACAGTTAAAAAACGTCCAATGCCGACAGTCATAAAATGTCGCCAAAATTCAAATAAAAAATTATAATTAATGAATAATAAAATTTAAAAAATAAACTAAATTATGTAAATATGTATTTATTAAAATCTTTTAAAACTAGATTTTTTTTTGTTTCTAAATTTTTCATATTATTAACTTTTGTATTTATAATAATTTTTATATCAAATTTTAAATTAATTATAATATTAAGAGTAACAATACTATAATTTAATTTTATAAAAGATATTAATTACTAAAATGTCGCCAAAATTCAAATAAAAAATTATAATTAATGTATAATAAAATTTAAAAAGTAAACTAAATTATGTAAATATGTATTTATTAAAATCTTTTAAAACTAGTTTTTTTTTTATATAAAATTTTCATATTATTAACTTTTGTATTTATAATAATTTTTACATCAAATTTTAAATTAATTATGATATTAAGAGTAAAAATACTATAATATAATTTTATAAAAAAATATTAATTACTAAATTATAATACTAAAGTTTTAGTTAAAAAAATTTATTTGAATAATTTATCAAACTTTTTAAGGATATTAAATAGTACACATATAATATTTAAAATAATTTATAATAGTGTTAACCTGTTTCGAACCCCCCACCCTTCCAAATCAAGTTAGAGACTCTAACACTAAACCAACACAACTAATTGAACAACAAATGAATATACAAATATTTATATAGGTGTCCAATTTTATTTTTTGGCTTGACCCCAAGTAGGTTATCCTAATAGACAATACTAAGTTTCATTATTTTCACAAAGAAAAGAGAAGGTTGTACGGCAGCAGGCGCAGGGGACTCGGGGCTGGGCTCGACGGCAACGACTGGTTGCTCGGGGGCAGGCTCGACAACGGGTGGGGGGTCTCTGGTCTGGGCTCGATGGCGCAGGGGGGTCGAGGTAAGGGTGTACAGCGGCAGGGGGCTCGGGGCTGGGCTCGATGGCAACGAATGGTGGCTCGGGGGCTGGGCTCGATGGCGGGTGGGGGGGTCTCGGGTCTGGGCTTGATGGCGCAGGGGGGTCGAGGTCAGGGTGTACAACGGCAGGGGGCTCGGGGCTGGGCTCGACGGCAATGAATGGTGGCTCGGGGGCAGTTTTGAGCAATTCTGTATCAATTTGACAAATGAAAAACTACAGCAACATTTTAATCAGGTTTGAGAAGATTTATCTTCTTTTGGTTTTAGTGAATCTGCTAAACCTTTTTTGGCTTACTTAAATTACTATTTGACAGCATGTCTTCAAGATGGAGCAAGAAGAATATACAAAATAAGAAATTGACTGGAGTTATATAGAGTTTATTGACAATCAAGATGTTCTTGATCTCATTGAAAAGGTTGGTTGCTGTCTTTATATATATATACACATATTATGAAACATGTTTCTTGGCATACTTGTGTTAAAATCAATTATGATCTTTCCAACTTTGGTCCTTGAGGCTTTATATCTTTGATATACAAGTGCTTTTGCTGTTATGAGGATTCTAAGACATGTAATTTCTTTGTTGTTTCAGGCCATATGATTTAGACTATTACATTACTGAATATGATGCATCTTAATCGGAGAACTTTATTTGATATTGGGTAGTTATTTAGATATTCAATGATATAAAGTTATATGGGATTGTCCGGGAAAATATTGGATATAGTTTGATATTGGGTAGTTATTTGGTTATTCAATGTGAAAGAGTCAAAAGTGTTTTTATTTGCTGATTGAGTTTGCTAGAGACTGGAGTTTCTTGTTGTAATTTTCTTCAATCTGATCTTCTATCAGACCTGTATTTTTTCATATATTTATACAAGTTCATATTTTTTTTAAAATCTGGGAACTTTATTAGTATGGATTTATAACAAGTACGAGTCTTATTTGTAAAATTTTATCAAACTGTGTTTTCTGTAACATTTATCTTGAAGCTGACATATCTATGATCTGTCAAATATTGAAATAATTTGAGAGTTTATTTTTGAAGTTTGACTTAGTTATTGATTTGCTTAACTCCCTACCCTCCCTGCTGAGTATAGAGTGGTCTTTTTTTTTAGGGGATTTATTCAACTTCAATCAGTTGGTGAGGCATATAAATTGTTCTACCTTGGGCCCCTTCAATTCACAAAAATTAAGAAGGGTATTAGAGCATGTTGGCTTTCTTGCACCCACAAGTATTCAGAATAGCAATTCATACATACACATTCTTTCAAATAATTAATTGTCACATACTTCAGCTTTTGATAATTCCATGTTGACTTTTGCTATACAATATGTAACGCCCTACTTCCTTAGAGCCGTTACTAAGTGAGTTTTTAAGACAAAACAGTGTGCAATGAACTCGCTAACCGAGGTTTTGAACAAAAGTGTGACTAATTAAAAGCTAAGGCTGTAATCTTTGAAAATGCGTCGTTTCATTAAAACTTCTATCATTAAACATTTGGGATCCCAAAATAAGGTTTGAAAACTAATTACATCTTGAAATAAGGTTACAGTTGTTTAATCATAAAATCATAGATTATTACAGCCATTTTCGAATAAACCCCCAACCAAAGCAGTCGGGCAGGCCAAACATGTACGCGTCGCTTCACGCTCTCCGTACTCATGGTTGGTTGACTCAGTCTTTGCCCTACCTGCAACACGGAGCACCCGTGAGCCGAAGCCCAGCAAGAAAACTCATGCAGAACATAACATATGCCAATATATATAGTTAATCATATCAAATAGCCCACAGATAAACAAGTCAATCATTAGACTAAGCAAACACGGCCAAGCCGCCCCAGAGCCTTACCGAAGCCTGGGGTATCGGTTCTTACCGCGAGGATAACTCATGTATCCCTTGGGTCCCACCCTGAATATAGCATAACACATGTATCCACCGGGCCCCGCCCTGACTATAACATCCCATGTGCTAGGTGTTACTTTCGGCCCCACGGCCGCCCCGGCCTACGCCGTACTCGGCCCCACGGCCGCCCCGGCCTATGCCGTACTCGGCTCTTGCCGTTCATTTCATCATAATCACACATATAGTATATTCGAAATAAACATTCACACACATCACGGTTCATTTAAGGTTAAACATTTACACATAATACAATCCGGGGCCATGCCCTACAATCACACAGTGGGGCCATGCCCTATTATCGGGTGTTACGGTTTTCTTACCTTAATTCCAAATGCTTTAAATAGAAAAATGACGGCCCCCGAGCACGTTCCACCTCCCGAGCACTAGCTTAACACCTAGTCACAACCAAGATAATGGATACCAATAAGATTAATCTCAAATGAGTTTCTAACCCAAGTTCTAGTCCCCGGAACATTGAACTTCACCAAAAATATAAAAAGATTCAATCCCGAGCACCCGTGGTTAAATTCCCAAGCTTAGATTCTCAAAATCCCAAAATTCCTTAAGCGCCGCGGCATGGCCCCCAAACAGAGCCACAAAATGCCCAGAAACAGGTAAGGGCCGCGGCCCTACAAGGACCATGCCGCGGTCCGCCCTCCATCCTCAGCACAACTTAGCCTTCAAGGGCCGCGGCCCGACCCTTCGAACCCAGAAAAACCCACCATTTTCAAGCTTAAAACCTCACCTTAAGCCATCCCAAAGCTCCCAAATCAAAACCAATTAATAATCACAACATTAGGATGGTTTAAACAACACAATTCCACCAAAAATCCAACCTAACACTCACCAAGATCCCAAATTCCAAATTTCTGAAATTTCAAACCTAAAACTCAAAACCAACCATGGAAATTCTCAATTTCAACCATCAAACTTTAATTTAAACCTTACCTCAGTTGTACAATCATTTCCCAAAGGATCCCATGACCTATCTTCAAAGTTTCAAGCCTCAAACTCCACCTTGAATATCAAAATCCATAAACATTCACAACCCAACAAAATCTCAGAATTTAACTTGAGAAAGAGAATTAATTGCTTACCTTTACCCTGATTTGTTCTTGATTAACTCTTGAGCTAAACCTCCAAATCCCACCATCAACTTTCAGAAATTCAAGCTTGATTTCTCCTAAGATTTCTATGGATTTCATGAAAGAAAGAGGAAAGAAAGAAGAAGAAGAGAGGGTGGAGGCTGGGTCGGTTTCTCTAAGTCTCCAAATGGTTTATTTGTTTTGTTTTTATAACTTAAGCTGGTTACCTCAAGGTTCGGGGTACCAAAATATCCCCGAGGCAAAAATGGTAAAATCCCCCAGTATTCCCGCCTAGACATCCTAACCTCAAATATATCTCCAATTATTTATTTTCATAACCCAATACCAAAAATACTCCTTGACTTGCCCAAAGTCAATCATAATGCCCCGTTGTGACTTTTCCCCGCTATTCAGCTCTAGGATCGCCTCGTGCCGAAAGTTACAAATCACAGATATACCCACATACCACTGTGGTCTCAACAATCATCACATATTAATACAGTTATGCCCAACATGGCCAAAATTACAATTATGCCCTTCTAACACAATCCGGGCCTACATGCATACTAATATACATAGTCATGCATCTCAAATAATCAAATAGTCACATAATACGCTTTAAATCATAACCATGCATTTAACTCATAAAATCACACATAAATCCCAACATGCCCTCCTGGCACACTAATCAAGGCCCTTAAGCCTTATTAGCGATTTTGGATCGTTACACAATAGCTGCTTGATTGGACATTGTCATTTGATAGACATGTTTTTCTTCTCTTTGCTAGAATCTATCATTTAATGAATGAGAGAGTAGTTGGAAGTTCATTTCTTTGTTTCTATTTTAATGTACATGTACTTCTATTATTTCAGAAACCTGGAGGAATCATTGCTCTTCTGGATGAGGCGTGGTATATATACAAGCTTTTATGGAATAACCTCTTTCATTCATTTTTTTAAGATAGGAATATTTACATTTTACTTTAGATGTATTGTTCTATGTTAGGAATAATTTTATGTTTTTTAATATATTTTGATATCATCCAATCTTTTGCATGCTGCTAAGGAAACTGGTGCCCTTCAGGCTGCCAAAAATAAGCTGGAAAAGCAAGTTGAAGAATTGACCTGGCGTCTACAGCTAGAGAAGCGAATGAGGGTAAGCTTTGCTTCTTCTTTTCTAATTTTTATTTTAGATTATTTTTCTGCTTTTATATTTCCAGTTGTTATCTTCCTAGAGATTAATTGATATTTATGGTACTTGTATCATGTTTGATTGATATGATTTGATTGAGTTTGATACTTTTACCATGTGTTTTGGCTATGTAATTTAGAAAACATATTAAAAAGATTAATTCAACTACCAATTTTATCCACTTAGCATGTGATAATTTTGATATTCCACTGCTCTGAGAATATTTGAAAAATGTTATACTCCAAATCCAAAACTAATACTAATCCAAAAGAAAAAAAAAAGAACAGAATAAGTAAAGAATAAATGAATTACCTAATGTATAATAACAAGAGTGGGCAGTAACCAAACAAATTAAGAACTGAAACAATTGCAGAAATGGAGCACCTGATTTTTTTTTAGGTACCATTTAATCTATATAATATACATGGATATATACATGTAACATCAGCCATACATTATATATCAATGAAAAATTGAAAATAAATCTCTTGTTTCATATCAGGCAATGAGTCTATATTCCACAGTATTACTATCTGCTATTGATATTTGATTTCCATGTCCAGGAGAGGATATTTTTGTATGCATCTGTTTGGCAATCTTGATATTATTATTTGATGACGAGGGTGAAAATAACTTAATAGCTTGTTGCTAAATTCTTATTTTCTTTCCCAATTACCATGAGCCTAGTTCATAGCTCCTACTAGTTTTTCTTCTGGGTTTATTCTGGCTATATAGTGGCTGTAGTTAAGGTGTTTGGTCAAAGGCAGATCTCTTTAATGCTTTAAATTTTGTTATCTATAATTCTGTAAATTCGCTTGTATTCGGACCAATTGCAGCGGCGCAGGAAGGGACTCCTCCAACAGGTTCTGTCAGCTCTCTTCTTTCTTTGTATTCAACTTTTTCTTTGTTATTATCGAATTGATTAGAAGCTGAAATAGTTATTATTGAGAAGATTGAATGCTGAAATAGATAATATAGAATTGAGCAGTGGGTTTATACTTTATATTTTTGTGAGTAATTGATGTGGTTACTAGTTTATATATTGCTTAATATCTTGTTTCCACTTGAGAAGATTCATTTGGACATTTGGTTTCAAATCTTTTATTTTGCTCAGATTTTCATTTTTAAAGCACACAAGTGTTTGGCAAAATGTGTCGGAGAATATTAAGAATATTTGATGTTTTGAACTTATTGTTTATTTCACAAAATGTCTCAGAGAATTATAAGCATATTTTAAATATACCCGAAATATACGTTGGTTTGGTTGAACACTATAATATACATGTGTACCTATAAGATACAAAATAAACATATAAGAATCTGATCTCACTTGGCTAGTGGTTGCTCATTTTTTTGTTCTGTTACCAGAAATTATATTTGGACATGGAAGTAGTGTGTTCGAAAGTTTCAAACTTTGGAGTCTTTTGGCTTTTATTGATTGTTGCTTTTATTAGTAGGCAGAAGTTAGGCCATGTAGATATTGTTGGGGGCTACTATTTGGTCAGAAGGCACAGACAAAAAAATTATTAACTTAGTGTGGTAATGCAATTAGATATATTGTTTCCTGTGCCTTCTATTTAGAGGCTCGTACTATCAGGGGGCTTGGGGCTGGGCTACAACATATATAATATATAGATAGTTGGTGGTGACTCTTCTACATGCACATAAATATTATAAAGATTGTAGGTATAAATATATGTATATATATTTATATTAGTTTTTTGTCAAAATGTAATCCATCTTTGCATTTTGAAAATACATAAACTAAGTTATGATTTAGTTTTCTATGTATTTTAGGTGGACAAGCTAAGCATTTGACTCAACCCAAGGCTGAGAAGAAAGAGTAAGATGAGCATTTGGTTTTTCTCTTCTTTGCATTATTATTTAATGATTTAATTCAGATTTGACTCACTTTCATTATATTATAACATTGTAAATGTGTGTATGTGCTGAGACAGACTTCAAAGAAACTATTTTGCAACAGTTTGCAAGAGGTATGCTTCTAACTTTTATTTTAATACTATGCAAATGTTAGAGGAGTTTGAATATCTTAAAAATTCATCCATAGTGAAGTAGGTTATGAGATTGTTACTGTGTGCTGCGGTGATAACGGAAGGTTGAGAACTTGTGTGTTTTAGTGAAGTAGGATCTGAGAAATTTGTGTGCTGCGGAGATAAGAAAGAAAACTTGTGTGTTGTTTGAATTGATGTAGACTTGTCTATGATCATCCTATAATTGAATTGTGTTTGTTTGATTGGTTTGATTATAACATATACTTGTATGAATGTACATATTGTGTGTTGGCATATGCATATAGCATAACCTTTTGTATTTCTTGTTTTGTATATGTTAGTTTTCTTCTTGTCCCTTGTCTAATGTCTTTGGTGAGGTGATTTATAACATTGAGCATCACTTTTGGTTCTTGTGATCACATGTAGGTTCAATAGTATAAAGTTCTATACAAAAGCTTGACGTTATTAGCATATTGGTTGATAATTCATGATTTGTTTTTTTGCACCAGAACTACTATCTCAATTTGTGTTTATTTTAATTGAAGCATAGCTTTATGTTTCATTGTAGTCTAATAGTTTGATCATTTTCTTACTTAAATAATATTCAAGTTATTTTTTTTCTTCCAAATTGTAGTTGTTTTCACCATGTTCGATGGCCTTAGATGAAACAATGTATTCTTTAAACAATTGAAAATTTTCTAAAAAAATCAATTGGTGAGTTTTGGGTTCAATCAATTGAGACATAGGATATATATTTATATATTTACTCGATGATTTCTTTTTCTGCACTAGAACTACTATCTCAATTTGTGTTTATTTTAATTGAAGCATAGCTTTATGTTTCTTTGTATTCTAATAGTTTGATCATTTTCTTATTTAAATAATATCTAAGTTATTTGTTTTCTTCCAAACTGTGATTGTTTTTACCATGCTCGATGGCTTTAGCTGAAACAATGTATTCTTTAAACAATTGAAAGTTTTCAAAAAAAATCAATTGGTGAGATTTTGGTTCAATCAATTGAGACATAGGATATATATTTATATATTTACTCGATGATTTCCTTTTCTGCACCAGAACTACTATCTCAATTTGTGTTTATTTTAATTGAAGCATAGCTTTGTGTTTCATTGCAGTCTAATAGTTTGATCATCTTGGTGCTCTTATTTATAACTATATTATCTTTTCTTTTCTTTCCAAGTACTATGGACTTAGAATCTTATGCATATTACCTACACAGTGCATGTCTTTATATGTGTATATATGTATATTAATTTCTCGATGTTTATTGTATATTTGCTAATGTGCTATGAATGATTGGTCATTTGGTTTATTAATGTCTGTGATTTCATAAACTAACTAGCTTGAGCACTTTTAAATTGAGACTGACAGGTATGCATTCCTTAGTTTAAAGAATTAAGACTAACTACTTAAGCCATGAGGCTATCCAATTTGATAAGAAAAATACAACTTTTATATAAATTATTTTTGTGACTGAAAACCACAATCATCCTTTTTATTTATTCTGCAACCTCAAGTTCTCTATTTATTTTAGTTTTGGTTTAACTTTAATGGTGTTTATTCTGTATTTTAGGCTAAAACTCTACTTGAATATTTAAGAGAACCAAGACAATTATATAAGAGAACCAAGGCAACACAAAATTCTTCTTCAAGTTGTTGGGTATTATTTTCTTTCTTGCTTGTAAGAATTATGTACAGTGAGGATTTGATGTATTATTTACATCGAGAATAATGAATTTTTATTGAGAATTATAATGAATTTTCATCGAGACTTATTTAGTCTCATGGGGATTTGATGTATTATTTACATTTCAATTGTATGAATAAATGTTGTATGTATATGAATTTTTATTGTGATAAATATAATTTTTTTTACAAATTATGGTAATAATAATTATGTGAGTAATTTTTTTATTTAAATTTATATCAAACTTCACATGTTAAAAATATAATTAAAAGTTTTAAAAAATATATATCGAAAAATTATTATATATATATAAATTCAATGTTACGGCGACACGTATTAACTGTCGGCATTGCTAGCAACGACGACACGTATTAACTGTCGGCGTTGTCAGCAATGGCGACACCTATTAACTATCGGCATTGCCAGCAACGACGACACGTATTAACTGTCGTTGTTGCTAGCAACGGCGACACGTATTAACTGTCGGCGTAGCCAGCAACGGCGACACGTATTAACTGTCGGCGTAGCCAGCAACGGCGACACGTATTAACTGTCGGCGTAGCCAGCAACGGCGACACGTATTAACTGTCGGCGTAGCCAGCAATGACGACACATATTAACTGTCGGCGTAGCCAGCAACGACGACACTTATTAACTGTCGGCGTAGCTACCCTACGCTGGCATAGGCAAATACGACAGTTAGTCGACTGTCGTCATTGCTCAATAGCGACAGTTAAAATCTCTCGGGAAATCCCATTTTTGTAGTAGTGTATGGTCATTTTAATAAAAATATTTGTAAGGATTAGTGATCCTTATTTAGTTTTAAACCCATTAAGGAAATTCATACAAAAATATTTGAGACTAAACCCTAAGTCTCGGGGAGACCTATCCTATGGTCTCGATACCTAGGCTTGGGTATCACAATAGTACTTACCCACAATCCGCTTCTTTAAATGCATCGCTATTAACCCGTACTTTCAACAAGTTGGTTAAATATATGGAAGATTTTAGCCGGTATTATATCTAGAAAATACTAATTAATTCCTTAATTATTCTTAAAGAAAATAAACTCTTAATTTTCGTATTTTTTTTTTAAGGTTTTAATCTCTAAAAATCGTTTTAAGAAAATTGTCTAATTTGTCTTAATTAGGAAAACTGTTAAAAATTTCCCATCTTGACTAGTTAATCTTTCTGAAGTCAATTAATCAAGTTTACTTACTAGAAAAATAATTCACTCAATTATTTTATCAAAAGATAGGGTTTTAAACCCTCTTTTAATTTATTAACTTATTAATAAATAAATTCTTTTATTTTTTTGAAAGAATAAAATTTTTTTAATAAAAATAATTCCCACTAAACTCAAAATGGTATTTTAGGTCAAAATATGTTTTCAAGACTTACCAAGTTTTTATTATCTTGCAATAAGCAAACTTTAACTTTTTACCTTAAGTTTCAAAATCTCATTTATACACTAAGTGTGAAAACCCTATTTTTCACATTTGTAACTACATACTTTGTTAGTTCATAACTTGAAATTTACTTAAGAAATTGTTACAAAAATTTCCCAATTCCATTTTTGGCATGCCATTTAGGTCTTTGTAGAATCTTAGGTCAAAAGAAGAATTTTTTATTGGTGAAATTATTTTCCAACATGAGATAAAAATGACCTTATTTTCATGTCCTTATTTTTTCCAAACTTTGACACTTAATAACTTTCAAACTGTTTAGAATTTTCTTACCAAATTTTACAGTGGAATACTAGGTTATGCCAATAATATGTCCACCAAATTTTAGAAAAACTGAATTCATTTGCCCTATACAGTGGCTGTCCAAACTTGGTCCTGAAATTAAGAATACGAAAAAATAGTTTTTTTTACCTAAACTTTGAAATAGCATAATTCACTCATTTTTAAACATTTTTGAGTGTTTCAAAAGCCCAATTTTATGTAATCAATCTCAAAACCATCACAGTAAAATTAAATTTTACAAAATCAATATACAGTAGATGCTTGACCCCTTGGAAGTCACAGCTCAAAACATATATTTTGTTTTAGGGTTTCCAACAAAACCCTTGGGGGTTTTGGTCCCTATTTTCAAAAATCAACACACAAGCATCATAAAAATTATAAAACAACTACCGTAACCTTATTACATCACCAATAAGAAACTTTAAGCATTAACTATATAAAATGATGTTTAAAACAAAAACCATACAATAATAACCATAAAAGTAAACTTTTTACCTCTTGTTGTTCTTGCTTAAGGTTTGGATCTTCCTATTAGCTTTGGCTCCTTCAAAACCCTTTCAAAACCTTAATCAACTCCCCCAACAACATATATAATCAGCTATTGCAAAATCTATGGTTAAAACTTTACAAGAGTCTAGTTTTTTGAAACTTTACCTTACGGAAACCCTTTCTAGACCAAAGCTTAGCTTCCAAGCCTTCTTAGTGTTATTGAGGTTGAAGATGGAGAGAAACTTGATATAGAGTTTTCAAATAAGATGAGAGTGATTGTGAGAGAGAGAGGGTTGGATTTGGGGGGGTTAGAAGGGTTTAGACTACTCTAAAATATCCTAAAACATTTGAGTATTTTGACTATCCACTTGCCCTTATCCCTAATATTTAAAATGAGATTTAAAACTTAATTAATTTTGTACACACTATTTAAAACCTCACATGGCCAGCCACCTCTTTCCATTTATGCATTTATATATATATTTATATATTTTATAAAGGTTAATAAACATTTCCTAAGAAGAAAAATCCAATTTGACTTCCTATAACATTTTTCAATCTTATTAAGTTTTTTTTAAAAAAAGCTTAACACATAATAATTAAATTAAATATATCTCACATTTAATTTAATTAATCACACAATAAAATTTATTCTACGGTCCATTCATGGAATAAAATTTCCCATTTCGGTAAAATTAAGCATTTAACACAAAATGCCCTAAAATTTCCATTTTCTCTTCGGTTTATTATTTTTGACCAAACTTTAATTTTTATGAATGTATTTTATGCCAAAAATATATTTTCCATAGTTTTTCATTTTATTTTCCGATATTTTTTACCTGATCAGGGTTTTTGTGTCGGTCCAAGACCGAAAGTCTTACCTTGACTTTTAAACACAAAATTCATAATTTAGCTAGCAATAAATCATGGAAATAAATTTCAAACAAAATATAATATTATTTAAAATAATATTTTTAACTCGGGGAAAATAATCCCGACCCGAGTCGTTTCAAGGTACCCGAAAACGCAGGACATTACAACCATCTGCTAGTTGTTCATAAGTAGAGCTAGGTCTTAATGTCCATTAACCTCTCTAATTATGTATTTATCAATTAGTTCCATTTGATCCTCTAATGAATATTATTCTATAAATTTAAAGGATTACACTATTTTGGGCCCTGTGTTTTGATAAATTATTTTTTGCATCATGTATTTTGTAAAATTGTTCAAATATACCCCTGAACTCGCAAGATGTACTCAACACATAAGGTCTTGGAATTAGGCCTGAGATTGGTTTTTCAGGCTTACAGAAAAGATACGATATATTTTCTCACTGTGTGAAAAATTTGAGAAAACTTAATCACTATGTATCTTTTTAAAACTGTAGAAAACTCTTTTCTTTTTAATTGTTTTAATAATTGAATTAAATTCAAATTTTAAAAATTAAATAATTTTAATTATTAAATTAACAATATAAATAAAACATCCCAGACAGAGTCTTGGGACTCTGTTTCACGCCAGTCACACTATGACTTGCGTGTGACACATGTCGTTTTTCAGGGCATGTGCCTTGACCATTTTATTTATTAAATAATAAATTTATCCAAAAATTGATAAAATATCTAAAAACTGATATCTAACATTATCAAATAAATATTTTAATTATCTGAATAAATTTATAAACCAATTCAAATCCAATTTGAATTATCATATTTATTTTTCATAATTTTAAATAAATTAAAACTAATTATTTTTGTTATTTATTAATTTCGAATATAATAATTTTGAAAATTATAATTAATAAATTTTGTAAATTAATAATTAATTAATCTCAATTACATATTTGCCATGAAGAACAAATTTCTTCCTGTAAAGCGTCCTATTCTATTACTTTGTAAAATGTCTCCCATCTCATAAATAATTAGAAAATACCTTTTAACATATGAAATTCAATGGGGCCTTGATAAAACAGGCAAGTTGGACCCAATAGTTTAAAATAAAAATAAAGTGTTCTTATGCAACGTTTAAAGAAAAATAAAATTTAAGTCCCACAGATAGGTTTTAAAACTAAAGTCCATAACATGATTGTTTTAAAACTCGAGACTTATGTTGATCGTTTATTCGTTCATAGGATACCCCCACGACATACACATACAGACGTCAAAACTCTCCACATCACAACGCGTGCCAAAGAGAAACCCTATTTATTACCTGAAAGAGAAAAAGTAAAAGAGTGAGCTAAAAGCCTAGTAAGTACAAACAAATACAACAATATTTAAGGAAACACAATAAGAACATATTCATATCATAAAACTCATATGATATCATACCGTTGCCATATCATATTCCTTTCATAATCATACTGTATCAACTTCATAATCATAATCATTGTTATCAAAAAAACAAGCATGGATGACATGGCAAATATTTAGTACACGTGGCTAACATCTGGCAGAATTCGTGCTCGACTATCGACCAGGAAGACATCCACTGTCATGACGTTCGATCTCTTCATACGACCAGCCTGGTCGTACGCATGCTATACGCAGAAAATATCTTATGCAGTTATGATAGTATTTGAAATTATCTCCCATGATTTCCTGAGTATCCGATTATTTAGGAGATAATATTTGTAACAAATTATGTAAATCCTCCTTGAGCCTATAAATAGAGAAGGAGGGCTCAAGGGAAAGGGATCTTCTTCTTCTTGCTTGCTTTCTGATCATTTTGATATATTGTCTTGTTCTTCAGAGGTTGGTGAAACTCATTGAACCCTAGTTCTTTGATCACTCATTTGAATCCTATATCAATAACAATTCAAGTGGACGTAGGTTATTACCAGATTCTAGGGCAGAACCACTATAAACTCTTGTGTCCTTTATTATTTCATCATCACATTCTTTCCAACGTGTTTGTCCACATCAAGCAAATTTGACTCCGTGTCAGTTGGCTAAAATCAGGGTCAACATTCTGGTGCTTTCATTGAGAGCTTGATTCATTATCGTTGAAAGATCAATGGCGAAAACTACCAAGAAAACTGGACAGGCGGCCGGCGCTGCACCATCTCACCCGCCTCCTCCTCCTCCAAACGTGGCAAAGGATGAGCCACATTTGGAATTTGATGAGGAAGAAATGGACTCCGAAATGCTGAAGAATACCCTAGGGGTATTGCAGGAGGAACTGGCCAATCTGAGGGCCGGGCAGGAAAGTGCTGCCGAAATCATGACGCGACAGCAACAAGAAATTGAACGGCAGTGCCTGGAGCTGAGTGAAAGATAGGCAGAGATGGACCGTCGCCAGAGGGAGGCCATGGCAACCCTCGAGGCAGCCCTACAACTAGCTAGGAATCAGGCAGCACCCGCCTCGCAGCTTGATCAACCTGCGAATGGGCCACCCCACAGGGGTCCCAATCCTAGCCCGCCTATCCAACCCTCGAGCCCACAAAGGCCCGAGCAGCCACCAGCACCTCAGGATGATGTCCCGCTGATGGACCCTGAGGCACAGCCTCTATCCCAAGCTGGTCGTAGCAATCCCCCACAACAGAGGCAGAATAGGGCCGGGCAGCCGCATCGCAGTCCTAGACGCCACAGGGGCGACGAGCCAAACCCTCCGAGCAGAGGACAGCGTCCACCTGGTAACAGGAGGAACTCAGAGTTAGGCTCTGCGGTCCGAGGCCCCCCACGGCATGATAATGGACGGGGACCTACCGACCAATGCAGGCCACCCTCTAACGCTCAAGAGGTTCCAGCCCGGGAAGGCAACAGACGGAACAGTCGATCCCACCATAGCCAATCAAGATTCAGAGATGGCCATGGTTATAATGAGGCCGACTCAGGCAGAGGAAATGCCGGTCAGAGGAATGAAGAAAGAGGTGGAGGCACAAGCCAGCCACCTCGGGATGACCAACCCGAAAGACGGGACGCTGGGGGGCAGCCCAGGCAAAATAACGTCTTCAACCGGCTCGGAGCTAGCAAGCAGCGGAGGAGAGACTAGGATTTGAGAGATGTACTCAACGATCGCCGCGAGCGGCATGACGAGTACGTCCCCCCAGCACCAGAGGCCACAACGATTCCTGGCGTAGTGCAAGCCCAGATAGATGCCCTCAACCAGGCAGTGCAGCAGCTGGTTGGGGGAAGAACGTCTTATATCGACCACGATAGGAGAAAAGGCACTCCTTTCGTATAGAGGATAGCTATGGCAGAAACTCCTAGTAAGTTTAAGATGCCTACGCTTCCAAACTTTGATGGGTATGGTGACCCGGTATCTCACGTCAACAAGTTTGAGATACAAATGGACATTCAGAAAGTGTCCGAAGACGCTCGATGCAGGATCTTCCCTGCAACACTTTCTGATGCCGCACAGGAGTGGTTTTTAAAATTCCCTCCTACAAGTATAGTTTCCTGGGAAATGTTCGTAAAGGAGTTCTACGGACAGTTCTACACGGGTTGTGTGCACCCGACTGAGGCAAACCAACTGGTTGAAATACGCCAGCAAGACGGAGAACCACTGAAGGACTACGTCCAGCGCTTTATGCGAGCAGTTGCTGGAGCAAAAATAGTGGGAGATGAAGGCAAGATGATGGCCATAACCACAGGGGTTAAACACCGCACGCCTCTCTGGGACAGCCTCAGAAAACATGGGGTTAGAACCACCCAGGAATTCTTGGATCGAGTTGATCGATACATCAAGCTCGAAGATGCTATTGCCAATGAAGGGAAGCCCCCAGGCAAGGACAAGGGGACTGCCGAGCCCGCAAAAGCTGCCAATGGGTCCAAGCCCAATGGCAACGACAAAGGCAACAGGAACGACAACGGCAATGGCAAGAACGGGGGGAAACAACCACACAATGAGCCTTCCACCTCTGACAATAAACGATCCAAGGGTAATTGTTATGAAGCTCGGTTCACTAACTATACTGCCCTTATTGAGTCTCGGGGAGAGGTTTATCAGTCCACGAGTTCCAGTGTGCCTTATAAGAAACCTGCTCCCATTTGAAAGGATATTTCGAGAAGAGACACTACCAAGTTCTGTCGTTATCATAACGACTACGGACACAATACCAACGAATGCAACCAGTTGAAGGATGAGATCGAGTTCCTTATAAGACAAGGACACATGAGAAGATATATACGGGCCTCGGGAAATTCCCAACGAGAGGCTCCAGGTGGCAACGAGCAAGCGCCCACACGCCAACGCTCACCACCTTTACAGCTAGATCCCGTAACTGGCACATTGTTAACCATCTGTGGAGGCCCGCACCTCGCGGGAAACAGCGGAAAGGCCAGAGAACGATATGCTCGGACTCTGCGCCACGACCAGGACATCGAGATGATGACTGTGGATGACCGTGCGCCGAAGAAGGCTCGCTCAGAAGAGGGCAAAAAAACCTTCTCTGATGGCGACGCCCAGCATGTCCAGTTTCCACATTCTGACTCGCTGGTCGTGGATATCCAAATGGCCAACATGATGGTGAAGAGAGTGCTAGTTAATACAGGAAGTTCGGTGAACATCCTGTATAAGTCTTCGCTGGAACGCATGAAGTTGTCCGTTAAGGACCTGGAGCCCTGCAACCAAACAATATACGACTTCTCTGGTGAGGGACTCGCCCCCGCAGGGTCAATCAGACTACCAGTGACAGCAGGTACAACGCCTGCTACCAGGACATTACTCGCTACTTTCATAGTAGTCGATTGTCCTTCGGCGTACAATGCCGTCATTGGGAGGCATATACTGGTTGATCTACGGGCCGTCACCTCCATATGTCACTTGGCCATGAAATTCCCGACAGACGCAGGGGTAGGACGCGTGTTGGGAAACTAGAGGGAGGCCAGGGAATGCTACAACGCCTCAGTCACGAAGGCGAAGAAGGGAATGTCAAAAAGCACTCCCCCAGATAGGTTGCAGATGGAGATTGATACACAAGCCCAATCCGGTGATGGAGTCACCAAATAAGGTGTTGCCCAAAGTGAGGATAGAGATTTAGATCCTCGCTTCGGGGATTTTGAAGAAAATGTTGGACCCGTCGAGGACCTAGAAGAGGTCCAACTTGACGAGAAAGACCCGACCAGAGTCGTGAAGGTCGGGAAAAACTTAGAACCAACCACGAAGCATGCAGTGGTGGAGTTTTTGCGGAAAAACCAGGAAGTCTTTTCCTGGTCGCACAAAGACATGGCTGGGATAGATCCTGCAGTTATCAGCCATGTCCTGAACATAGACAAGAGTTTCCCACCCGTGCAACAGAAAAGAAGGTTGCTCGATAAGGATCGCTCGAGAGCCTTAAAAGAAGAAGTTGAAAGATTAAAGGAGAATGGGTTCATCACGGTGGCGTTTTATCCATCGTGGGTCTCTAATCCAGTACTGGTTCCCAAGCCTAACGGTAAATGGCGAACCTGTGTGGATTTTACAGACCTCAATAAAGCCTGCCCGAAGGGTTGCTTCCCACTCCCAAGGATCGACCAGTTGGTCGATGCTACTGCAGGACATGAGATCCTCTCCTTCATGGATGCATACTCAGGCTACAATCAGATTAGCATGCATCCCCCTGATGAGGATCACACCAGCTTTCGGACCGATATGGGATTATACTGTTATAGAGTAATGCCCTTCGGACTGAAAAACGCAGGTGCGACTTACCAGTGATTGGTTAACCACATGTTTAAAGAATTGATCGGCGTAAACATGGAGGTGTACGTGGACGACATGCTGGTAAAGTCAAAAAAAGCATAAGGACATGTGAAGGATTTACGAGAGTGTTTCGATGTATTGAACAAATACAAAATGAAGTTAAATCCTCTCAAATGTTCCTTCAGAGTCGGATTAGGGAAGTTCTTGGGGTTCATTGTTAATTCAAGAGGAATCGAGGCCAACCCCAACAAGATAAAAGCCCTGATCGACATGAAATCGCCAGAGAAGATCAAGGATGTACAAAGTTTAACTGGGAGAATTGCCGCCCTAAGTAGATTCATTTCCAAATCAACGGACAAATGCGTCCCTTTCTTCAATCTGCTTAGGGGCAACAAGAAGTTCGAATGGACAGGAGACTGCGAGCAAGCTTTTCAGGCCTTAAAAGCCCATATGGCACAGCCTCCTATCTTATCAAAGCCTATCGAAGGAGAAACTTTGTTCATTTACCTGGCGATCACTGAAGTTGCTGCTAGTGCGGTACTAGTACGAGAGGAAGAAGGCATACAAAAAGCAGTTTACTATGTAAACAAGAGGCTAATCGGAGCAGAACTGAGGTATCCTCCCATCGAGAGGTTAGCATATTGTTTAATCTTGGCCTCAAGGAAGCTACGTCCTTACTTCCAAGCCCATCCTATTACAGTTTTAACTGACCAGCCCCTTCGACAAGTCCTCCAAAAACCAGAGGCGGCTGGGCGTTTATTAAAATGGGCAGTCGAACTGGGGCAGTTCGATATTACATATTCACCGCGACCACTAGTAAAAGGACAAGTCTTGGCTGATCTTATTGCAGAGTTCACCGAACTCCCAGACAACGAGCAGTGCGAAAAGCCTAATGCGCCTGAGCCCCAAGATGAAGCTCCTTCGGGGAAGTTATTCACAAATCGGTCATCCAACGAATCTCACGCGGGAGCAGGGGTGATCTTGATAACGCCAGAAGGGCATCGATTTCACTGCGCCATTAGGTTCGACTTCACCGCGTCAAATAATGAAGCCGAATACGAAGCACTCCTCGCTGGATTAAGAATGGAAAAAGACATGAGTATAAAGGTGCTCGATATTTACAGTGATTCACAGCTGGTAGTGAATCAAGTTCTAGGGGAATATCAAGAAGAGGCCTAAAAATGGTGGCCTACTTGAACAAAACAAAAGATCTGTTGGCGCAGTTTGAGAAGTATACCCTCCAGCAAATACCTTGAGATTAGAATTCGAATGCAGATGCCTTAGCTAAACTCGCGAGCGCGAAAGATGCTGACACTTTGAATATTGTGCCAGTGGAAAGATTGAGCGAGCCAAGCATACGAGCAAGTGAAACAAGTATGGAAATCCGAATACAAGATACATGGACGGTGCCTTACTTGGAGCATCTGACCAATGGTGTAATACCAGCAGATAGAAACAAGGCCAGAACTCTTCAAAGGCAGGCTGCTAGGTATATACTGGTCGATGGCGTTCTATACCAAAGAGGATATTCCATGTCACTGCTCAGATGTATTACAGCAGAGAAAGCTAAGGAGCTAATGAAGGAAGTAAATGAAGGCTTCTGCGGGGATCACGCTGGGGGGCAAAGTTTGGCGAAAAAGATTCTAAGGCAAGGCTATTTCTGGCCGACTATGAACGAAGATTCAATGGAGTTTGTGCAAAAGTGCGATAAGTGTCAGAGATTTTCCAAAATCCCACGCGCAGCTCCAACGAGTTAAAACAGATGCAGAGTCCTTGGCCTTTCGCAGTATGGGGTATAGACTTAATTGGATCCCTGCCAACAGGAAAAGGCGGAGTGAAGTACGCAGTTGTAGCAGTCGACTACTTCACCAAATGGGCCGAAGCTGAACCACTCGCTACCATAATGATCAAGAAAGTTCTTGACTTTGTCATCAAGAACATTATTTGCCGATATGGTTTGCCTCGAAAGATTGTCTCAGACAACGGCACCCAATTTGACAGTGACTTATTCACAGACTTCTGTGAAAGGCATGGGATTATTAAAAGCTTTTCTTCAGTTGCGCATCCACAAGAAAACGGGCAGGTCGAAGCAGTAAATAAAACGCTTAAAGACACCTTGAAGAAAAGGCTTGAAGACGCTAAAGGAGCATGGCCAGAACAGCTGCCTGAAGTCCTCTGGTCGTATAGAACTTCTCATCGAACAGCAACTGGTCATACTCCGTTTTCCTTGGCATACGGGTATGAAGCTATGTTGCCCGTCGAATTAGATCCCCCCTCACATAGACGCATTACATACGACCAGAGCCAGAATAGCCAACTAATGATGGAGTCCCTAGACTTAATTGAAGAAGTACGAGAACGAGCCCAACTCCGAGTTGCTGCGTACCAGCAAAAGGTCGCCCGGTATTTTAACTCAAAAGTAAAAGAAGGGAAATTCAACATCGGTGACCTAGTGCTACGACGAGTTTTCTTGAATACCCGCGACCCCACTGCTGGAGTGCTCGGACCAAACTGGGAAGGACCTTACCAGATTGAAGAAGTCCTTCATCCGGGCACCTACAAACTTACACGCTTAAATGGAGATCTCGTTCCACGCTATTGGAATGGAGAACACCTGCACAAGTATTATCAGTGAACATTACTTTTTAAAGGACTCGCTTGTATTAATTTTTACTTTTTACAAGTTTCGAAAAAGGGTTAGCCACATTGTATGGCTAATTACTTTTAAGTGTAAGATCTTTTTTTTAAGATCACTCGTACAGACACGTTTAGTCCATTTTAATACGAGATTATAAGGGACTGTGCGCAGCCATTCATTCTAGCCAACCTTTGTAAATTTATTTTTACAAGTATTTGTTCATTACGTGTGTTGTTTTGCTGTATTATAAATGTTATGTTTACTCCCGAGCAGCAATGTTCGCACAGGTCATGGTCAAGGCAAGTGACCAAGGACCTAAAGCTCCTTGATCACTTGGGGGCACATAAGGTACATCGATAGCAAAGCACACCAAAGGGTATGTAAACACATGAACAAAATAAGCGAAAGCATGCTACGGTACTTAGAGTATTTTTCAAAATTTATGTTTTGTTAAATCAAACCAAAGTACTATGCTAAGTTTGGTCATGCGAACAGATATTATAATAAAATAAATTATAATATCAATAAGGCAACCTTTTACACCGCGAGCAGTATTGCTTGGATGTAATTGTTCAATTAAAAGTAAAAAGCTTTTACATCGCAAGCAGTATTGCTCGGATGTAACTGTTCAGTTATAAGTAAAAAAGCTGCCCTTGCAGCAATAAAAATGAATTGTCTTTACAAACAGACCCGTGGGCCATCAAAACAAAATAAAAGAAATTTTTTTACTAAGCAGAAGGGTCTTGAGGATTAGGGGGAGTGCCCTGGTCAGCAGGAGGACCAGCTTCAGCATCAACAGCAGGAGCCTTAGCCTTAGCCTTCTCCTCTGCCTCCAACCGGGTGGCGCACTGTGCCATCAAAGTTCTCTTCAACCGCTCAGGAAGATAGTTGAAGTTGGCCTCCCGGTTGTGCTTCCAGAAGTCGTAAAAGCAGAGGAGGGTGGCCTCCTTATACTTCATCAAGTTCATGGCCCCTTCCTCCTCAACCTCCTGCACTCGCCCTTCGAGCTCCCGCACCCACTCCTCGAGTTTCTTCGCCTCATCCCTGCTGGCGGTCAGATCGAGTTTAAGCTGCTTGCACTCTTGGGTAACAAGTACACAACTTTCCCTCCATTTCTGCTGGTCCTCGTTGGCTTTCTTCAAGGCCCCTTGGTGTCCTGAAGCTCCTTGGTGAGAGTGGCTTGGTCCTCGCACAGTTGCTCATTCAGCTTGGACAGCTCGTTGTTCTCCTCGAGCAGCTTGTTGTTCTCATCCTGAAGTGCTTGCTTAGCTTGGGCAAGCCTGGAGTCGAAGTTCTGTCCCCGAGAAACCAACGCCCCGGCACGGTGCCAGCTAGAAGTTAATGACAGTAGCCCCTGAAGACAAAGAATGAGATAAAGTAAGGAAAAGAAGTCAGACATAAATGATGAAGTAGCAGAAGATGACTTACGCTGACTATCTCATTCAACCCTCTGTTGATGATTTGGTCGACCTCCATTGAGGCAGTTTCATTGATGGCGGCCTGGCTGCGTCTGTGCTTTGAGAGCTTGTATATCCTCTCCCTGGCCGACCCGACCACGAGGCTGAACAGGGAGCCTTCGGGCAGGTTGTCCAATGCCTCCTTGTCAGAGGCCCTAGAGGAGGGCTGTAGATTCACAGGTGTGGGGGTCGACTGCTCGGTGGGGGGCAGAGGTGTCGTGTTCTCCTTGGAAGGGACGGCGGCTGGAGCATCGTCTATTCGAGCCTTCTTCGAGGGGGTCTTGCTGCTTTCCCCTCGAGCCCTCTTGCTATCCTTCTTCGGGACAGAAGAGGTTGCGGTGGCCTGATAGTGTGCAAAGACGTCCTCGGAGTCCATACCTGCGCCAAAGGAAACAACTCAAGCAGTGAGATTAAATGGTCATAGGGGGAACAGAGATAAAAGTAAAAGGATTACAAGTAAAGTACCCGGGCTACAACTACTGGTCATAGCATTATTTACTGAACTACCTAGTTCCTGGAAGAAATCCGAGTTTAAAGAGGGAGCATTCCTAAAGTTGCCGTCCCCATCAAATAGATGAGAGGGAATTGGCAAATTATGTAAAAGCGAGATTATTGTACCGTTTACATCCGACGAATCGTCAGACAGTTCGGTAAGCTTGACAGCCTTTTGTTTTCCCTTGCCCTTGGGGACTGAAGGTTTCTCCGCTCGAGGAGGGACGGCATGTTCCCTGATCATAACCCCAGTTGGGCGCCTCTGAGGAGGAGGCGCCTGAGGTTGCTGCTCGGGTTCCTGCTCGGATTCTGCATTGGCTTGGACACCGCCCGCCGAAGGTTCATTCGTCGCAGATTGGGAGCCCCAAAGGCCAATCAACCTTAGGTTAGCCTCGTTGACTAAGTTTTTTACATTCTTATCAGAATTTCCATGCTGGCTAAGAGTGTTTCCCTTGACTCCATCCCTAGAGTAGGGACTGGACGTAACTAGGGGCCTGAAACACAATGGATGTCAAGATATAATGACAAAAAAGCACTAAGTAAAGAAACTGCTCGCGTAAGAATTCTTTACCTCCTCGGGTGAAAGCCAGGTTATCCGCAGCAAGATTAGGAGTGAGGAAGTATTCATGATGATACTTCCCCACATTAGAGATATGTGTGGTGTCGGACAAAAAAGTATGTCCGGATTCTTGATGGCAGAATTGAAAAAACCCCGTACCATCTTGGTTGGGGTTGGACTTAAGGTCAAAAAGAAAATTGACCTCGTGGGGGGAAGGTACTGGCCATTTTTTGAGCTTATAAAGGATATTGAGCGCGGCCAGCATTCTATATCCGTTCGGGGTGATTTGAAAGGGGGCTACTCCGAAGTAATTAGCCACCCCCTGAAAAAATGAGTGCAAAAGCAGGGTGGCTCCTGCCTCAATGTGGAACCTCGACCAGGCGCTGTAAGCCCCGCCTGGCAACTTGGCGCGCTGGTCGATAGATGGTTTGACTATAGTCACACCCGTTAGATTGTATCTGTTTAAATAGTTGGAAATCATCCGCAGTGTCACCGTACTTTGAGGGACGATGTGCCACGCAACGGCTGGCTGGTCAACATGGTGAAGGCCGGTACGCCTTTGGATATTGGTCTCAGGAGCGAATTCGCCTCGACCACTGGTCGAGGGGGCATCAGCAGAAGGCTGGCCTGAGGAGTTAGGGTCTTTCCTTTTTCGAGCCTTTGTTTTTGTTCGGGCCATTCTCTGATTCGGGGCTGGAGGACGGTTTGAGCTAGGGCGAGAAAAGGGGATTTCTGGTATCAAAGTAGATGGGTTCTCTTCGCCTTCAAGAAGTTGGGCCAAGAGGTCGTCTTCAATAGGTCTTTCTCCCCCCCAAGGATCTTGCATATGAACTGCAAACAGACAATGGAGGAGATAAGACACAATCTGCGAAGTAGTGTGGAAGGTTGGGATAACGTTGCTCGCGTCTAAAATACCAGCAGCATCCTACTCCTACGCTAAGTTCGGCATTAACGATTTGAAAAATGGATCAGGAAGGAAGAAAAACTGTTTTTTGAAAGAGAACTTTTTCGACTCCTAAAGGGCGGGAAAAAACCCAGTTTTTTCAACTAGCTTAAAAATTGAATTTTTACGTCGATCTTACGCCCTAGGCCTATGATCCTTACTATCAAACTAGATTCTAACCTATACAAAGCATAAAGACGCCCTCTTACCAAGCAGTGGAAGGTTTATACAAAAAAAAAAATCCTCGTAAAACCCTATTCAAGAACACGGAAATTACAGAACCTAGAAACGACATGCATGGTATAATGAAAAGTTTAAAAAGACAAGGTGATTACCTGGGCGAAGATGGAGATTCAGAAGAGAATGAAAAAGTTCGAGTCGGAAAGATCCTCGGCTAGGCGACTGACTGGTTTCGAAGCTCTGTACTCTGAAGGCAAGGTTCTTCAAGTTCTTGACAAAGACGGTAAGAAAAAAAATTTAAAGAGGAAAAAGAAGGTAATTATGGGGACCGAGGTATGGCCAAAAAGTAGCAATCATTATTTTTAATTCCCGAAACGTGGGGAAGTGTATAAGCTGTCAATTTTTTTCTTGAAAACTGAAAAGGCTTGATTTGACATAATCATGTCACGGTTTTCAAAAACGCACCGGGATTCTGACAGACATCGTGGGGATATGAACGGTTGTTTCCCTAAAGTTTCTTTATTGCTGGTCGCACTAAACAAACTTTGGGGGCAAATGTTATCCAAAAAACAAGCATGGATGACATGGAAAATATTTAGTACACGTGTCTAACATCTGGCAGAATTCGTGCTCGACTATCGACCAGGAAGACATCTACTGTCACGACGTTCGATCTCTTCATACGACCAGCCTGGTCGTACGCATGCTATACGCGGAAAAGATCTTATGCAGTTATGATAGTATCCAAAATTATCTCCCATGATTTCCTGAGTAACCGATTATTTAGGAAATAATATCTGTAACAAATTAATGTAAATCCTCCTTGAGCCTATAAATAGAGAAGGAGGGCTCAAGGGAAAGGGATCTTCATCTTCTTGCTTGCTTTCTGATCATTTTGATATATTGTCTTGTTCTTCAGAGGTTGGTGAAACTCATTGAACCCTAGTTCTTTGATCACTCCTTTGAATCCTATATCAATAACAATTCGAGTGGACATATGTTATTACCAGATTCTGGGGTCGAACCTCTATAAACTCTTGTGTCCTTTATTATTTCGTCATCACATTCTTTCCAATGTGTTTGTCCACATCAAGCAAATTTGACTCCATGTCAGTTGGCTAAAATCAGGGTCAACAATCATATATCATAATCACACATCATAACCATACATCATAATCACACATCATAACCATACCTCATAATCACACATCATAATCATACTCTTTGTGATCATGGCACTGCTATTGTCCATGTCACTTCTTGAGGTAACCAGTAAAAGCATAAAACTGGAAAGACCTCCTCTATGAGGTAAACAGGATCTCAGGTCCTTGAATAACCTTGGCGCGTCCACTCTATGAGTTACGTCATATCCTTAGTAACTCCTTTGTTGTATCTCGTTCAGCACGCTAGCAACCCTTTGCTTTCCATACATCATACAAACATATGTAATTCATTTCACATCAAAACAAAGGAAACACATGTTGCATCATACTCATCATAACATTTCAAGATAGAACTCCATTTTTCATATTACATGGTCTATCATCATACATAGCACATCATTTTCCTCATAACAAACAAATCTTACCATTTCATAACATAAACATAGAAATTCTATCTAACTTCCTTACCTCAGGTCCGAGCAAAGCAAAAATGTGAAAAACTTCACAACGAGCCTATAATCATAATCAAACGTCGTCTCTTAGAATCACATGTTAATACTCATGCTCAACACATATACCCCACTTGTGCATAGGCCATGCACATGTGGTTTAAGTTTCCCAATAATTCCAAACATACACATTCTCACATAAAATCATAAAAGAATAATGATAATTCTACCTATGAACCCTTCATGGTTACAAAGTAAAAACTATATGTTTGAACAATAGGCATATAAATATATATATATTTGAACGTAAAAATGTATTTGCATGCGACATGCATACGTGGGAGCATTGTTCAAATGTAACGTTTTAAAACGATATTCTTACATGTTTATTTCTTGCCTTTTCAACTAAAATTCAGCAACATTATTACTTTACCATTATTTGTCTCATTAAGTCCCAAAGTTTGATTAAACCATTTAATACATTATTTTTACTTTATAAAAAAAATTCATTTAGTTTTTTCCTAATTCTCACAAAATAATAATTCCATTTATTATTTTAAATAGCATATAAAATAACAAAATTTTTAATCTTTTAGAAATACTTAATAAATTTCTTGTGTCTTTAGAAAATAACTTTTTCTAAACCAATAAAAAATTACATGATCAAATGTGAGAATTTATAATTTAAAGTGTGGAAAAAAATGTATTTTTACTTATATTATTTAAGACTTGAATTATTAGGTGTAAGATTCATTAATTTTAAACAAAATAATTATTTTAGTTTAATAACTCAAAGTTTCAGCAACTAGTTATTTTGTTTAAAAAAATCATAAGTGAATTTAAATCAAAATATTCTTCTCATTTAAATAAAAAACTGCACCTAAATAATAATGTGAAAACATGTTTACATTTTAAAAATATCACTTTTACATATACATAACTTAAGGGCATAATTTATTTGATGTTTACATCTTAAGAATTTCGAATTCCTTCCTCCCTTCTTTCTCTTCTTTCTTTCTTCCTTTCTCTCTCTAGCTCTCTCTCTCTCTCTCTCTCTCTCTCTCTCTCTCTCTCTCTCTCTCTCTCTCTCTCTCTCTCTCTCTCTCTCTCTCTCTCCAAGCCAATGGCACCAAGAGCACAAATGCTCTCTTCTTTTCTTTCTTTTCCTTTTATCTAAAGGAAAATGGGTAAGTTTCCTCTTTTTCTTTATTTTCATTTACTTTGTTTTTAATTAATTTTTCTTAATTAGAGGAAATAAAGATTACAAAAAAAAAAAAAAAAAAAAGATGGCAACTATTCTTCCTATTTTAACCATTTGAAATAAAAAATGTAACGCACTGGATAACTAAGACCGTTACACCATGTGTTTCAAATCGTGCAAGACTTGCTAATCAAGTCATTTAAATGAAAATGTGATCCTAAAGTCATAAACAAGTTAGGGTTAAAATATTTTGGTCATAAACAGACAATTTTCATTAAAATAAATTTTTAGTACATGGGATCCCAAAAGCAGGGTTTAAAGAACAAATTTACAAAATTCCTAAAGTTATATACAATCAAGGCCACTCTAATGGCAAAAACACATTTTAGGTTTCCGTCCCTGTACAATCCCTCGATCGTGGTGGATGAGCAGCTGACAATGTACACCTCGCCCCTAGAGCTCTCCAACTCATGGTTGAACCATCAAATGCTTGCCTTACCTACACCACGTAGCACTCGTGAGCCGAGGCCCAGCACATAGCATAAACAATCCAGAGTATCAAATGATTCATAAGATATTAACCAGATATTAAGCAGGCCATAACAGGCACAAAATCAGTGACGACAAACAAAGAATCATCAAGTTTTTATCCAGGTATTCAACAATCCACAAGCATTAGATTAATAACAGTAAACACATTCATAATCAATATTTTATCAAAATCATCATACAATACTCAGGGTCGACGCCCTCAGGCCGCACCCTCTATTTAGCCCACTGTCTCCGGCTCACTTAGGCCGAGCCCAGTGTTTAACCCACTGACTTTGGCCCGCTTATGCTAAGCTTAGTAATTATTTAGCTGTCCTCAGCTACCAATTGTCGAGCCGTGTCCTGTGCGCAAATATCAGTTCCAGCACTCTTAGGCCATTTATTTCATACTCACATGGCATATCACAATCACACAACATATGAATTCAAATACAGGGAATCTCAGTCCCACACAGTCACATAAGGGTGCAATTTTCATACCTTTAGTTTCAAGCAGAGAAGGCGAAATGGTTCTGAGCACGATCCTTAGTTCCGAGCCTTGGTGTTAACCTAGTCACAATCCACAAGTGGTACTTCGATGAGTTTAACTTCCAAATAACAATCCCAGGACCAAACTCGCACTCTCAGAACCTCTAATTCCACCAAACGAAGTGGTGAGACCGTCCCCCGAGTGTAACGCCCTGGATAACCAAGACAGTTACACTGTGTGTTTATAAAGGTGCAAGACTTGCTAATCAAGTCATTTAGTCGAAAATGTGACACTAAACCATTATTGAACTAGGGGTTAAAAGATTTTGGTCATTGTTGACGGTGAGAACTCGTCAACGAAGTTAAGTTGGAAAAATTATCAAATTAAGATCACTAATCGGAAAGCTGTAAAAACTTGAACAATAACTCAAGAACAATGATAGAACAATAATGGAGAATTCAGTCTTTCATTCACACTCACACCTCTGCTACAGTAAAATTTCCAACCCCCTTTCAGGTTGTCTTAGAGTTCATTTTATAGTAGGCTCTAATGGCCTTAGGTACATAGTGGTCCAGGGGACCAAGTAGTACATACGTACTGTGTCAGGGGAGTGGCTTCAGAGGTCGTGGTTGTACAACCTGTACAGGAGCAGGTGTCAGGAGGATGTCTCCACTACTTGTATGTACCCATGTCTGATGCGTGGTGGCAGGCGTAGTGGCGCAGGAGGTAGTGGTGTCGGCTCTGACCTATGGCCGCAGACGTACGGACCATGATCCTTACCCCAGCAGTTTCACTGGCACTGGTATCCGTACTTAGTACTTGGTCGTACAAATATGTCCCATTCGACTCGTACTGGATCTCCTAAGCATAGGGATCTCGAGGTGTGAGGAATGGGACCCTTGGTGTGAGGTGGAGATCTTGGGTCCTTGGTATGGGATATCCGAAACCTCCAGAGGTCATTCATGAGTCTGAGCGATAGGCATGTGGCCCTGGAAGATGTCTAAGGATGCGTGGCGAGACGCCCTCCTTGCTACCCCCTTGAGGGCGTGGCTCCCTAGCTATTCACAATGTCGAGTGCGTTGTGGATGCGGCCCTCATGAGGCCAGGGGCACCGAGACTCGCGAGGCCACTTGGGTGGCGCAGCCTAGGCATCTCGCGAGGCCCTTTGGGAGGCATGGTCTAGGCATCTCGCGAGGCCACTTGGGAGGCGTGGCCTAGGCATCTCGCGAGGCCACTTGTGTGGCGTGGCCGAGACCTCTCGCGAGGCCACTTGAGAGGTGTGGCCTAGGCATCTCGCGAGGCCCTTTGGGAGGCATGGTCTAGGCATCTCGCGAGGCCACTTGGGAGGCGTGGCCTAGGCATCTCGCGAGGCCACTTGTGTGGCGTGGCCGAGACCTCTCGCGAGGCCACTTAAGAGGTGTGGCCTAGGCATCTTGTGAGGCCCTTTGGGAGGCATGGTCTAGGCATCTCGTGAGGCCACTTGGGTGGCGTGGCCTAGACATCTTGCGAGGCCACTTGGGTGGCGTGGCCTAGGCATCTTGCGAGGCCACTTGAGAGGTGTGGCCTAGGCATCTCGCGATGCCACTTGGGAGGCGTGGCCTAGGCATCTCGCGAGGCCACTTGGGTGGCGTGGCCGAGACCTCTTGCGAGGCCACTTGAGGGGTGTGGCCTAGGCATCTCACGAGGCCCTTTGGGAGGCATGGCCTAGGCATCTCGCGAGGCTAATTGGGTGGCGTGGCCTAGACATCTCGCGAGGCCACTTGGGTGGCGTGGCCTAGACACCTTGCGAGGCCACTTGGGTGGCGCGGCCTAGACATCTCGCGAGGCCCTTTAGGCGGTATGGGCTGGCGAGGCCAAGCGAGGCCATGGGGCCGAGGGCATAGGCGAGGCCATGGGGCGAGGCCGTGGGGCCGAGTGCGTGGGCGAGATGGGTCCCGCGAGGCTACTGAGCCTTGGCACTTATGCCTTGCCAACGTGGGCCACTTGGCATCGACTCCACGAGAACCGAACCCAGACTTAAGTTGTGATGGTGCGATGGCTTCCCAAGACGACGGTGGCCGAAGGGCCTTGCCTCGGCCTCATGCTTTCTATTGATGAGATTATGAGCATCAACACTTGCCCCCCAGTCTAGGAGAGTACCTTTAGGTGCCTTTGTAGACTATTCACCTCAATTCCTATAAATAGGCCCTTATGCATGGCTTGATATTCTCACTTTACTCCCTTGGCTTAGTGGTGCATAGACCCTTATTCCTTTCAAGAGGTAAGGGGTTCAATCCCCCACAACCTCACTTTCACAATAATTCCTTTCATTTGTTTTGTATATTTTTTCACTTCATATTTTTTTTTTATGAGCTAATTTCTTGGTGTATCTATTTTATGACTAACACATCTTTTTGGTTCATTCTTGCAGACGTGCACTTTCGACTCTGTGGTGCTTTTCGCTCCCTGACCTTCTTTAGATCCCGCCTTTGCTTTTTTAATCGCTTGAGGTATTTTTTCTTTCCTTCTCCCTTTTATTTATTTATTTTGTCGGGTCCAAACTAGCAGTACTCGGGATTGGGTACATTAGTCTGAGCTTGTAGTGAGTTTGACCATATGCACGCCCCTCCTCCCTTTTTTTTTATATATATACCCTGTAGTAGTCCATTTAGGGCGTTTGCATCTAGAGGTATTAAGCCTATTCCTTTGTCTTTTGTAGCCTTCCCCTCGTTTATACGTGAGCCCCTTTTTGCTGTTGGGACGTGGTTTCATGGCCAGTGACGGCCCATCCGACATACCCCCAAGGGCTGAGTTTATTGACCTATCCTCAGACTCAGAGTCCCCTGAGGGCAACCCTCACCAGGACTATGATTCTTTAAGACAAGCCCGCATTCGTCACCTCGAGTGCATGGCTGATCTTAGGCGCAAAATTTGGGTGGTAGAGAGCGAAATTGACTCGGTGTCGAGAGGCGATGAAGGACCTTCACCCCTGGGCCTTAGTGACCATATAGCGCGTCTTAGGACGACCCTTTTCGAATTGCGGTGGGAGTTAGAATTTATGGAGGGACACATTCCGCCAGAACCTCCTACTCCTTCTTCGCCTGATGACAGTCATGGGGTTGCTAACTCCTCTCCCCAGCCCCTAGTCTCAGTTTATCCTAGCTTAGTGCTTCCGCCATCGCTCCCTCGATGGAAAACTCTTGCTAGGAAGAAAAAATGGAGGGTTAAGTGTTCTGCCCCTTCCTCACATATTTCTTTTGATTTTGCAGATATGTCGAAAGCACGCAGACAGGTGTCCGCCCAGGAAGAGGACGACGCCCCCCTACTGGCGTCCAGTCTAGTGTCACACGTGTCTCCGAACAAACTGAAGGCAATCGTGAAGCACTACCGAGCTCCTCCAGAATACGCCCTGCATGTTCCTCAGGAGGCTTGCTGGGCCGACCGTCCTGAGAAGGGCTTTGTGGCTTTGAGTGAGCAGATTTTGAAGGCGGGTGGCACCATTCCTCTGCACCCGTTCTTCGTGGCGGTTCTCAACTATTTTGATTTGGCCCCTCTTCAACTATCGCCCAACAGTTGGTTGACTTTAAGTTGCCTCTTCATTTGGTTCAAGGATAATGTCCAACGCGCCCCGACGGCACAGGAGGTGCATTCCTTGTATAACCTTATGGGAGTGCCCAAGTCCAAGGGCTTCTACTACCTGCAGAAGGCCAACAGTGAGCTTCCCTTAATAGAGGGCTCGTTTTCCAACACAGGGCCTTGGAAACAAGACTTTTTCTGGGTAGAGGAGCCTCTCTCGGTTCGTGAAGGATTTCGCGCCGGCCCTAGTAAGTATCCTGGTCTTTCTCTTTTTCTTATTAGAACTTACTGTTTTGCACTCTTGCTTGTACTGACATTGGCGTGGTTCTTGTAGGGAAATTTGCTGATCCCTCGGTCATTGGGCCGGAGGCGGAGGCCATAGGAAAACTCCTTGCTGCAGACTCTGCCCTGAAGAAGGCAGCAGTCCTATTTACTGTGGTGAATCTCAACCGCCACCAATTGTCCCCGGTCTCTAACCCCAAGTTCCTGTGGTCAGTTACTGGGTCTAAGAAGGCTATGGCTATGCCGGCTGGGCCGTCCCTACACGATGGTGGGGCTGAGGAGGAGACGGAGGATGTTCCCCTCGAATGTGGGGGGTCTCATCAGCGCCCCCTGTCCCCCGGAGGATGCCCTCCTTACGGTTCCCATGACCAGGACATGGCCTGTCAATCTCCGGACCCGCAGGCCGCAGGGGGATGTTACGCTCCTTCTGGCCTTGATGGCAATGATGCCTTCCCTCAGGTCCCTCATGATATTGGCTTACCGGATGCTGATTACATCGACCTCGCGGAGCCCCCTTCTAATGCACGAGGGTTCCAGTTTTTCCCCTTCCCTGCGCCTCCTCCTGCTTCGGCGAGTGGGTCATCCGTTCCTGTCCAACCAGATGTTCCTAGCGCGGAGGCAGAGCCTTGGGTGACTAGGATGGCTTCAGCTTATGGGCAGCATTTCGTTCAAATAGCCTCGGGCCTCCCTGCCTCCGACTAGAGGGGTCTAGGGAATGTGACTCAACCAGACCTTGGGGAGACCCTAAGGCGTGCCGCGGCCTGGGTGAGGTCTTGCGCCTTGCATTGATTAGTATTATGTATAGGTGTACATGTGTTTTTCTTTTTGTTACTTATTGCTGACGCCATTGACTTTCTTGTGCAGGTCTACATCGTGTCTCTTCGGCATGCTGACACGTCCGGCGTCCTCTCCGCATCTACTACCGAGAGGGACGGCCTCATGACCCAGGTCCAAGAGCTCGAAAATGAGCTTAGCGCAACCAAGGTCCAATTGTCAAAGGCCCGGACTAAGTATGCCAAGTTGGACTCGAAGAAGGAGAAGCTGAAGGCCAAGATCAAGGAGCTAAAGGGCAGGGCTAGATGCTTGGAGCGCGAGCTCCGGGGGACCAAGGCCGCTGCGTCCGCGTCGCAGGAGAGGGTTACTCAACTGGAGACTGAAGTTGAGGTCCTTAGGGCTGAACTACAGTTGGCTCAGGAGAAGAACGCTTCCTTGGAGGCGGAGAAGGCTTCCTGGGAGGCGGCGAGGGCTTCCTGGGAGGCGGCGAGGGCTTCTTTGGAGGCAGAGAGGGTCATAACCGAGCGCAAGTCTATAGGCCATGCTCTTTACAATGTGTGGAAACAGGATCCCAACTTCAACTTCTCCTCTTTTGGCGAACAAGCCGTTGCCCGAGCGGCCTGGTGGAGTGCCCACTACGGGAGACCTTGAAATAGTCTCGCTCCTTTTTTGTTTTCTTTTTATTTTGTAACATCATTACCAGTGCTACTTTTCTGTTAGTAACTCTTGTACTATCCCGAGAACTCCTTTTTTTTTTTTAATGTATAAATACATATGTTGCTGTTTATTTCTTGTTCTATTGCATTCGAGGCCCTTTTAAGCTCGTGTGATGGGGTTTAGTTGGTTCCCTTCTTTTATCTATCAGGCTGGAGGTCCTTTGGAGCCCCTGTGAAAGGGTTCGCTAGGACCTCTTTTGTTGCCTCTTGGTTGCTTTTATAAGGATATTTTGACCCCTTGGGTCTTAGTTATCCTTTTATGTTTTTCTTGCGCGCACTTATTATTTCTTTGCGAGAGCGTCCTTCTCGTCGTTATTCATAGTACTATTTTTGCAAGGGTCTCCTTTGGGACCCTTTTTGGCTAGGCGGCTTGGTGGCCGCTCTAGACTTATTATTATTGTCGTCATCATGCAGTTTTTGTAAGTTCCTATGGCCTCCCTTGGTGTTCATAAGGGTAGCTAATCCTTGTGATCCCAAGGGATGCCTTGTAGGGACTTCGTTTGAGGCCCTAGTATAGGGGGTCTCTTTGGTTTTGGGTTACTTCCTCTTGATAGAGGGCCCTTTTTAGGATACTCTTGGTAGTGGGTCCTCTTCTTTTTTTTTAGGGGCTTCCTTTTTAGGAGGGCTAGGGGTCCTCTTGGTAGAGGTTCCCTTTTAGGGGCCTCATTTTTAGGAGGGCAAGGGGTCCCTTTTTAGGATCCTTTGCTAGCTGCCTGCTGTCGCCTCCTATCCTGCCCCCCAAGTGTCTGGTGAAATTTATTTCGGCAGGCAATTTGGCTGATGCCCACGTAGCGAAGGAAAATAATACATGAGGTTGAACAGTTTTACCCACAACATGCAGTTCCATTCATCACATTCATAATAAATGGTCTCATACAAATTGTTGCAATGGTACATATGAAGTTTTTATGTAAGACAAAAATAAAAGGCTCACACCTACTTAGGAGGCTATCTAAGTAACCTCTTTGATTTCTTCCTATCATATTAAGGCAGTGTGCAACACTTGTTCTTTTTCCATCGAACATGGGCGCCTTACTGGTAGTACTTCCTCAGGTGCTCTGCGTTCCATGCTCGGGGTATGAGGGTGTCGTCCATGCGAGCCAGCTTGTAAGTGTTCGGGGGGATGCACTGAGCAACCTGGTAGGGCCCCTCCCAATTCGCCCCCAACACTCCTGCGCCTGGGTCTCGTGTGTTTGCGAGTACCTTCCTTAGCACCAGGTCGCCAACTCTGAAAGTTCTCTCTTGCACCCTCGAATTGTAATACCTTGCGGCGCGCTGCTGGTATACCGCCACCCTCATTTGGGTTTTTTCTCTCTTCTCTTCCAGCATGTCTAAGTTTTCGACCAGGGCTACGTGGTTGGCTTCGTCTCCATATGCCTGTACCCTGTGGGACTCGACTCACATCTCGACTGGGAGCACGGCCTCGCACCCATAGGCCAAGGAGAATGGGGATTCCCCAGTAGTTGTGCGTGGGGTGGTTCTGTAAGCCCACAGCACATTTGGTAGCTCATCTACCCAGGCTCCCTTCATCTTTTCCAGCTTTGTCTTCAGGTTCTTCTTAAGGACCCTGTTTATGGCCTCCACTTTCCCATTGGCCTGAGGGTGCACAACTGCGGAGAAACTCCTCCTTATGCCTCTATCCTTACAATATTCATCGAAGGCTCCTCCCTCGAACTGGGTACCATTGTCGGAAATAATCTTGTAGGGTACTCCATATCGACACACAATGAATTTGTTGACGAAAGAGGTGATGTGCTTAGCGGTTATCTTCCCAAGGGGTTCCGCTTCTACCCACTTAGTGAAATAATCCACTGCTACCACCGCGTACTTTGCTCCACCCCTGCCTGTAGGAAGAGCGCCGATCAAGTCTATCCCCCAAATAGCGAAGGGCCAGGGGCTGGTCATGCTGGTCAGTTCGCTTGGGGGTTTCCGAGGGTAGTTGGCGTGCCTCTGGCATTTGCCGCATTTCGTGGCAAAGTCATGCGCATCTTTCTCCATGGAAGGCCAGCAGTATCCTTGTCTCATGGCCTTCCTAGCCGTGGAGGGTCCGCTCTTGTGGTTGCCGCACTCTCCCTCATGTATCTCCTGTAACACTTTCAACGCCTCCTCTTCTTCTACACACCGCAAGAGTGGCATTGAGAATCCTCTTTTGTAAAGGACCCCATCTACCAGGGTGTATCTTGCAGCCTTGTACACCAACCTCCGAGATTCATTTTAATCCGCAGGCAAGGTTCCTTCTTCCAGGTACCTCTTGATTGGCTCGGTCCATGATTCCCTCGGGACACTAATCATGTGCACGTCCGCGCCTTCGATGCTGGGTTTTGGTAAGTAATCCACGGGTATCGATTCCAAGACATCACTATCCTTGGTAGATGCCAGCTTTGCGAGTGCATCGGCATGGGTGTTCTTTTCTCTGGGGATTTGCTCTATAGTATATGCCACCAACTGTCCCAGGTAGCCCTTCATCTTCTCCAAGTAAGCTGCCATCTTGGGTCCCCTCGCTTGGTACTCTCCCTTTACTTGGTATACTACCAATTGAGAGTCGCTGAAGATTTGGAGGCGCGTCACTCTCAGTTCCTGGGCCAAACGCAGGCAGCCTAAGAGCGCCTCGTACTCTGCTTCATTATTGGAGGCCTCAAACCCAAATCGGATTGCGCAATACATTCTATGTCCCTCGGGCCCAGTCATCATGATGTCCGCTCCTGATCCTCCTTCATTTGACGCCCCATCAACGTACAAACTCCACTCTTCTGAACCTCCTATCTCTTCCTCCGTAACAGGCTGCTCTTCTTCTTCATTCCTTCCTTCATTCGGCTGATGGGTGAGTTCTACTATAAAATCTGCCAGCACCTGTCCATTGATGGAAGCCCTCGGAGTGTATACAATATCAAACTGACTTAGCTCAATCGACTATTTCATTAGTCTCCCCGAAGTCTCTGGCTTATGTAAGACCTGTCTTAAAGGACTATCTGTTAAGACTTCAATTGTATGTGCATGGAAGTAAGGCTTCAACTTCCTCAAATATCAAATCATACATGCCATATACCTGTACAGGGTGCAACTATATTCATACACTGTTTTCTTACCTCTGGTTCGAGTGAGTATTATAATATGAACGACCCCTGAGAACGATCAACCTTTAAATTCCTCGACGGTCACCTGGTCATAACCAAAATATAGGATTCATCAATAAAAATGATAACCAAGGGTTCCCAAACCAAATCCTAGCCCCTGAGACATCAAATACTACCCAACCGGGTACTAGGTCCAACCCCGAGGCCTATGGTTTGAATCCCCAAGCTAAAAACCTTATTTTAGCAAGTCTCTGGCTTATGTAAGACCTGTCTCATAGGACTATCTGTTAAGACTTCAATTGTATGTGCATGGAAGTAAGGCTTCAACTTCCTCGAAGCCACTACTAGCGCATAGGCCAGTTTTTCGATCTCTGGATACCGGTTCTCCGCGTCCACCAAACATTTGCTGATATAGTATACGGGTTGTTGCTGTTTCTTCTCTCCCTTAACCAGGGCGACGCTGATGGCATGCTCAGACACTGCCAAGTACAGGTACAACTTCTCGCCCTTCTCTGGCTTTGCTAACAGGGGTGGCTTCCTCAGGTGCTCTTTTAGCTTGAAAAAAGCTTCCTCACATCTTTCATCCCAAGCGAACTTTTTGCTCCCTTTGAGGATGTCAAAGAATGGGAGGCATTTGTCAGTGGACCTTGAGATAAAATAATTAAGGGCCGCCACCCTTCCTGTTAGGCACTGCACCTCCTTCTTATTCTTTGGCGGGCTCATCTCTATGAGTGCCTTTATCTTGTTAGGATTTGCCTCGATGCCTCTGGAATTGACCATGAAGCCCAAGAATTTTCCTGAGGACACCCCGAAGGTGCACTTGACTGGGTTCAACTTCATCCGGTATTTCCTGAGCGTGTCAAACATCTCACCAAGGTCTTTGTTGAGCCCTGCTGCTACTTTGGTCTTCACTAACATGTCATCCACATACACCTCCATATTCCTTCCTATCTGATTGGCAAAAATTTTATTCACCAGCCTTTGATAGGTGGCTCCCGCGTTCTTGAGCCCGAAGGGCATCACCTTGTAACAGTATAGCCCTTTGTCTGTAATGAATGACGGGTGCTCTTCATCTGCCGGGTTCATTGGGATTTGGTTGTACCCTGAGTAGGCGTCCATAAAACTTAGTAACTCATGTCCCGCTGTCGCATCTACTAGCTGATCTATCCTGGGAAGTGGGAAACTGTCCTTAGGACAAGCTTTATTCAAGTTCGTGAAATCGACACAAGTTCTCCACTTCCCATTCGGCTTCGGCACAAGTACTGGGTTCGATACCCACACAGGGTAGAAAGACTCACGGATGAAACCGTTGGCCTTCAACTTGTCAACCTCCTCCTTTAACGCTGCGTATCTTGTTGGGTCTAGCGCCCGCCTTTTTTGCCGGACGGGCCTTGCTTCTGGGGAGATGTTCAGGTGGTGACACATCACACTGGGGTCTATGCCCACCATGTCCTCATGACTCCATGCAAACACGTCTAGATTGTCTTTCAAAAATTTCGTCAACTCCTCCTTCACGTCACCTTGCAGGCTCCTTCCTATCTTCAATTTCCTTAATGGTTCCTCCGTCACCGTAACCTCCTCTACTTCTTCTACCGGTTCTGCTCTTGACTCATCTACGACCCGAGGGTCCAGCTCCTACAGACCCCCGGTGGGCATACATAGCGCCTCATGTACCACCATGGCCATTGTCTCACACGGTTTTACAGGCGTGCGGAGTGAGGTGTTGTAACACTCCCTCGCTTCCTTCTGTTCTCCCTTCATACTTGCGACCCCTCCTGGGGTCGGGAACTTAACAACCAAGTGATACATTGAAGATATGGCTTTCAATTCTCTCAGGGAGGGTCTCCCCAATACCGCGTTGAAAGCTGATGCACAATCTACTACAACAAAGTTAGACATGACTGTAGTCTGTCGAGGTTGTTCCCCCATGGTAATTGTCAATTCGATCATTCCAAGGGGTTGCACTGAGTCCCCTGTGAATCCATATAGGGACGACTGGCAGGGCTTCAGGTGACGAATGCCCAGTCCAATCTTTTCCAAAGCAGGGCGATATAGGATGTCCACTGAGCTCCCATTGTCCACTAGGACTCGATGTACACGCATATTTGCCAACTGGACTGTCAACACCAGCAGATCATTGTGGGGAAAGTGTACCCCCCGTGCGTCCTCCTCAGTGAACGTTATCGAGTCGTTTTCCCCCTTGAAACTCTTCGGGGGTCGTTGCTCCAAACTCATGACGCAGGGAGGCGGACTTCGCCGAGCCTCTCTTGCATACCTTTCTCGCCCCTTCCTAGAATCTCCCCCAAATCCTGGACCTCCAAAAATGGTTTGGACCTCCCCCTGTACTTCTGGGGCTCGCTCTTGTGCCTGGGGTATTGTGGGCTTGTCTTCTGGCCTTTGCCTTTCTCTCCTAACATAGCGGCCCAAGTGCCCCTGGAGGATAAGCTCCTCAATTTCCTCCTTCAGGTGGATACACTCTGCCGTGGTGTGTCCGATGTCCTTGTGGTATTGGCAGTATCTATTGGGGTCTCTTTTGGACCAATCCTTTCTCATTGGTGGGGGCTTTTTGAAGGGCACTCGATCTTCGTTGGTGATGTAAATATGCTCCCTGGTGTCTGTGAGGTTCGTATAGTAAGTATAGGCCGTTGGCCTATGATCACCCCCTCATTTGGTTTTCCTCTGCTGGTCATCTCTTGGCCCATCGTACGTCCTTTTCTTCTTTGCTACATTCGATACGTCATTAGTTGGGGGCTTCGCGTGGGGCTCCTCCTTCCCCGCCTTTAGGTTTGCATGGCCATCCTCCACACGGATGTACTTCTGCGCTCTCTCATAGAAGTCATCTATGTCGGTGACTTCCCTCTTCAACATGTTGTCCCACAACTTGCTTCCTGGGAACACTCCTGCGGTAATGGCCATTTTTAACTCTCGGCGCGTTAGGCTTCCCACTTTTGCGGCCTCCATATTGAACCGATGAATGTAGCTCTTCAGGCTTTCATTCTCCCCTTGCTTCACGTTAGCCAGGCTGGTACCAGGCATCGTGTAGTCTCGCACAGCATGGTGTTGCTGGAGGAATTCGTCAGAAAACTGCTGCCAGGACCTGATGGACCCCGGCCTTAGTCTTTTGAACCATTTGTAGGCAGGTCCTTTCAGAGTAACAGCGAAGCAATGGCACCTGGCACCACTTCCGATCCCTCTCAGTTTCATCAGATCATTAAACGCATCCAGGTGGTATTTCGGATCCGTGTTCCCTTCGTAAGGGGTCATATTGGGCTCCTTAAAATTGGCAGGGAGTCGGATTGCCTGAATTTCTCTCACAAAGGGTGACTCATGGTCGAAGTCCTCCTCAAAGGCCTGGCCGCCTGACGCGGTGACGATCTTGCTCTGCAAGCTCCTCATCTCCGTGTCTAGGTCCTGTCTCCTCTTGCTGAGAGTGTCCCTTAAAGCGGACGGGCTGAGATCCGCCTTTCCCTTGCTTTCTCGAGGCGCCACAGGGGGCGTGGTCCCTTTGCCCGCCCTCTTCTTATTAAGCTCCTCCCGCAAGTCTGAGGGTGTTCTTTTGGAGGTGACCTCATCCTCATGGCGAGGGGCAGCGTTGATCCTCGGTGCTGGCTTCGGGGCCTGCTTAGGCGGTTCGGGGTGATCGCGTTGCTTCGCGCGGGGGGTGTTACTAGTTGAATGTCGGGTTCTCCCATCATCTACCGGTACCGTGGTCTCCACCCTATCCTTGCCCTTCTCCTTCCTCTTAGGCAAGGTTACGCTGGACTTACCCTGCAGCAGGCCGTTAAGGACCTCTTGCATGCTTTCTAAGGTGGTTTCTAATCTTTGGTTCTTGCGGTGGAGCTCACGTATCACCTCTTCGTAAAACCGCGATTTCGAACTCGAGCTCACGGAGTGGACCTAGGGGTGCTTGTCAGGTCTACGGGCAGAAGGGCCCGGGTCTTGCCGGCCGGAGTTTGGTGCCTGCGGCGCTTTTGGAGGAGGGAACTCATCAGCGTGTACTGGTGGTGCTCTTGGAGGACTCCCTCCAGGTGGAGCGGCCGGCGATGAGGCCACCCTATCACCTCCGTGAACTTCAGGGTCTTTCGGGGGCTCCACGTTCCTGGGTGGAGGAGCGTCCTTCATGGAGGCCTTCAGCTGGACTTCGTTCAGGTGAACTTCTACCTCCCGCGCTCTCTCAGTCGCTTCGAGCGTCTTGGCATCTTCTTCTTGTCGGAAACAATGGTGGAACAGTAGCTTGAAACTAACTTTCCCACAGACGGCGCCAAACTGTTGACGGTGAGAAGTCGTTAACGAAGTTAAGTTGGAAAAATTATCAAATTAAGATCACTAATCGGAAAGCTGTAAAAACTTGAACAATAACTCAAGAACAATGATAGAACAATAATGGAGAATTCAGTCTTTCATTCACACTCACACCTCTGCTACAGTAAAATTTCCAACCCCCTTTCAGGTTGTCTTAGAGTTCATTTTATAGTAGGCTCTAATGGCCTTAGGTACATAGTGGTCCAGGGGACCAAGTAGTACATACGTACTGTGTCAGGGGAGTGGCTTCAGAGGTCGTGGTTGTACAACCTGTACAGGAGCAGGTGTCAGGAGGATGTCTCCACTACTTGTATGTACCCATGTCTGATGCGTGGTGGCAGGCGTAGTGGCGCAGGAGGTAGTGGTGTCGGCTCTGACCTATGGCCGCAGACGTACGGACCATGATCCTTACCCTAGCAGTTTCACTGGCACTGGTATCCGTACTTAGTACTTGGTCGTACAAATATGTCCCATTCGACTCGTACTGGATCTCCTAAGCATAGGGATCTCGAGGTGTGAGGAATGGGACCCTTGGTGTGAGGTGGAGATCTTGGGTCCTTGGTATGGGATATCCGAAACCTCCTGAGGTCATTCACGAGTCTGAGCGATAGGCATGTGGCCCTGGAAGATGTCTAAGGATGCGTGGCGAGACGCCCTCCTTGCTACCCCCTTGAGGGCGTGGCTCCCTAGCTATTCACAATGTCGAGTGCGTTGTGGATGCGGCCCTCATGAGGCCAGGGGCACCGAGACTCGCGAGGCCACTTGGGTGGCGCAGCCTAGGCATCTCGCGAGGCCCTTTGGGAGGCATGGTCTAGGCATCTCGCGAGGCCACTTGGGAGGCGCGGCCTAGGCATCTCGCGAGGCCCTTTGGGAGTCATGGTCTAGGCATCTCGCGAGGCCACTTGGGAGGCGTGGCCTAGGCATCTTGTGAGGCCACTTGTGTGGCGTGGCCGAGACCTCTCACGAGGCCACTTGAGAGGTGTGGCCTAGGCATCTCGCGAGGCCCTTTGGGAGGCATGGTCTAGGCATCTCGCGAGGCCACTTGGGAGGCGTGGCCTAGGCATCTCGCGAGGCCACTTGTGGGGCGTGGCCAAGACCTCTCGCGATGCCACTTGAGAGGTGTGGCCTAGGCATCTCGCGAGGCCCTTTGGGAGGCATGGTCTAGGCATCTCGCGAGGCCACTTGGGTGGCGTGGCCTAGACATCTCGCGAGGCCACTTGGGTGGCGTGGCCTAGACATCTTGCGAGGCCACTTGAGAGGTGTGGCCTAGGCATCTCGCGAGGCCACTTGGGAGGCGTGGCCTAGGCATCTCGCGAGGCCACTTGGGTGGCGTGGCCTAGACACCTTGCGAGGCCACTTGGGTGGCGCGGCCTAGACATCTCGCGAGGCCCTTTAGGCGGTATGGGCTGGCGAGGCCAAGCGAGGCCATGGGGCCGAGGGCATAGGCAAGGCCGTGGGGCGAGGCCGTGGGGCCGAGTGCGTGGGCGAGATGGGTTCTGCGAGGCTACTGAGCCTTGGCACTTATGCCTTGCCAGCGTGGGCCACTTGGCATCGACTCCACGAGAACCGAACCCAGACTTGTGTTGTGATGGCGCGATGGCTTCCCGAGACGACGGTGGCCGAAGGGCCTTGCCTCGGCCTCATGCTTTCTATTGATGAGATTATGAGCATCAACAGTCATAAAAGATAAATTTTCATTTAAATAAGCATTTGATACACAGGATCCCAAAAACAGGGTTAAATAACAGTTTACGAAATTTTCAGAGGTTATAAACAACCAGAATCCATTCTAATGGAAAAATAGGCATTTTAGGGTCTCTTGTCCCTATATCATCCCTCGGTTGTGGCGACCGAGCAGCTGTCTATGTACATTCTGCCCCCAAAGCTCTCCAAATCAGGGTTGGTCCTGCCTACCCTTGCCTTTACCTACACCACGTAGCACCCGTGAGCCAAGGCCCAACAAGAAAACCATATATAGAGCATAACCAATAACTGTAATCAAATAATTCATGTATCATTCATCAAATACTCAGTAGACCACATCGTTCACATAATCACTGATATCAATCAACAAACCAACAATCTATCATCTAGATAATTAACATGCCACAACCATTAGATTAACAACAGTAAACATATCATACAATATCCAGGGTCGATGCCCTTAGGCCGGACCCACTGTTTATCCCACTGACTCCGGCTCACTTAGGCCGAGCTTAGTGATTATATAATTAACCTCAGCTACCAGTGGCTGATCCACGTCCTGTGCGCCAATATTAATTCAGGCACTCTTAGGTCATTTATCTCATGCTCACATGGCATAATACAATCATACAACATTGCATACAAGTATAGGAAACTCTTAGTCCCAACATAGCCACATAACCGGGTGCAGTTTTCTTACCTTTGATTCTGAGCGGAGAAGGTGAACTGGTTCCGAGCACGATCCCTAGCCTCAAGCCTTGACGACAATGCTAGTCACAAAAGTCATTGGTATCTATCAACTTCCAATTATAAATAAAATACCTAGGGAACAAAACTAGCCTTCGGGACCCCAATTTCTACTAAACTGGGTAGTAGAAATTGTCCCGAGCCCCTAGGTTCGAACCCCCGAGCCATGACAATACTTAGAATTCCTCTAAGCTTAAAACTCCCAGGCAGGTCGCGACTTTGCTCAGCAAGTCACGACTTGCCCCAAGTCAGAGACCAAGCTCTCACACCAAAGGGGAGGCGGGTCACGACTTGGCCAAGCAAGTCGGGCGCGCCCCCAAGTCAGAGACCTCCCACATCCAGAAGGGCCACACACGCCATGACATGCCCTGCAAACCCAGAGAAAACCAGGGTTTCCTCCTCTTTCTTCCAGCCAAGATCACCTTAGTTTACCCATAATTTTCCCAAAAGCTTCCCCAATCCAACACTAGTCAGTAACAAACTCAGAATCAATTTGCACGTTTTAACCACTCAAAACATCAGCAATATCCCTCAATTATTACCTCAATTCATCAAGAAATCAACATTCAAGAACCTAGAATCAAACCTATTCTTAAGCCCCAAGCTACTCAACTTAACTCTACATAGCTAACCATGTTCATCAGCTAATCATACCCAGAAGCCTAGTTAAAATTCAATGATGAGACTGAATCTCTTACCTCAAATTTGGCAGACCTTTCCTCTGAATTTTCCAACTTCAAATCCTTGCATGAATCTCCTTAACTTTCTGTCCAAAATCTTCAAGCATCAGCCACTTCCAACAGCCCCAAAACAATCACACCAAGTGTGAGTGGGAGAACTCATGAGGGAGAGAAAGAGTGAGTGAGTGAGCTAAACCCTTTTCCCTTCTTTCCTTCCTTAATTCTTCTATATTTTTCTACCTTATTCTAACAAAAGGCTGAGCATATCCTTTATTAACCAAAATGACCATCTTACCCCCTTCAAACCAAACTAACCTTAACTTAAACTAGGGGTAGAATAGTCATTTATTCCTAATTCCCACTAATTTCCTCAAGTGTTCCTAATATTTACCATTTAAATCCCATCATCCAATTAATAACCAATTATTTACCTAATGTCTAATAGTCTCCAATATATCTCCTAAATTCCTGAAAATACCCCCAAGCTCTCCCAAGTCGGGTATAAATCCCTGTCGAGACTATTTCACCAAACCGTTCACTAGGACTGTCTCGAGCCATATGCTGCAAATATATCCACATAATAATGTGGTCTCAACAATTACCACAAATAATCACATTTATTCCCTCAATGGGCCAAATATTACAAATAGGCCCCAATAAGCTAAACAGGACCCACATGCATATTAATACTCGTAAACATGCATTTCACATATCCATATAATCATATAAGCATGCTTATCACATAATCATGCATTAAATAATTTAAATCACACATAAACCAATTATGCCCTCCTGACACACTAATCAAGGCCCTTTAGCCTTATTATTAATTTTGGGTCGTTACATTGAGCCCCTGAGCAGAAACCCTAAAAAGTACCAAAAAACCAAGTTCTGAAAGCTGAGTAGCGCTACAGCGCTGCCTAATGGGTGCTACAGTGCTAGAGTAAAAGACTCTAGCCCCCCAAACTCGCGTCCTAGCACTGTAGCGCTCCTAACCTAGTGCTACAGTGCTAATACCAGAGCTTCAACAATTCTGGGTTTCCTCCGAGCCAAAGCTCCAAAATCCATCCCTCAAGACCTCCAAACCCAAAATTAACTATAAAACTACACTCTACTCATCATAGGCAACAAAACCTAACCAGGTTTTCCCAAAAACTCCAACCAATTCCGAAAACCCATATTTAAACTCTTAAACGCAAACACCATAAAACACAAGCTAAGAACTCAGAAATTCAGAGATAATAGTCAAAATTTACCTCAGTTGTGACCATCTTCTCACAAGCTTCAACCTCCAATTTCTGAACTTAAGTCTCAGCTAAACCCTTCCTAGTTCCAGAACTTCAATTCATCTACAATCCCTTCAAAATCCCAGAATAAGCACATGCTCCAAGCTCAAACTACTCAGCCTAACACAGAGAATAACAATGGAAACCTTACCTCAACTATGGTTGAAACCACACCAATTCCAGCTTTAATTCCTAGCTGAATTCCCTTCCCCCGATTTCCAGCTCCACTTCTAGCTTAATTTTCCCAAGCTCCTAAGTTGAACTTCCTGGACAGAGGTCTCAATTCCTCAAGACTTCCAGCAGAACTTCGTTAGCATTAATGTTTCACAAAAGAGGGTGAAAGAGAAGGAGTACGTGAGGTGAGAGAGAGTGAGCTAAGAGTTCCTTTAGTTTCTAGTTTCTTCTCTTTTGTTTCGCTAAATTTCTGAATATATTACTTATACAAAAGGCCAAGCTTCCCCTCTAATTTAACTAATCCTCAAATGACTCCTAGGGGTAAAAAGGTCATTTCTTTCCCCATTCCAACCAATTCCTCAAATGTTCCTATTAACCACCAATTAATCCCATCATCCAATTAATTACCAATTATATACACAATGTCTAATAATCCCCGATATATTTTCTAAATTTCTGGAAACACCCCTAGGCTCCCCCTAGCCGGGTATAAATCCCTGTCGTGAAAATTTCAGTAATCTGCTCACTAGGACCGTCTCTAGCCATATGCTGCAAATATATCCACATAATAATGTGGTCTTAACAATTCATCACATATAATTACATTTATGTCATCAATGGGACAAAATGACAAATATGGCCTTACAAGCTAAACAGGGCCCACATGCATATTTAACACTCCTAAACATGCATTTAATCACATCCATATAATCATATAATCATGCATGCCACGTAATCATGCATTAAATCATTTATTCACATAAATACCAATTATGCCCTCCCGACACACTAATCAAGGCCCTTAAGCCTTATTAGCAATTTTGGGTCGTTGCAATTTTTTTATTTACTTACCAAATAAAATAGGAAAACAAAATATTCCTTTCCCACTCTACCTCACACGCCCGTCTCCTCTCTTTCTTCTTCTTTTATTTTATTTATTTTTAATTCTTTTAATTAAATAAAGTAAATCAAATAAAAGGAAATAATGTGTAGGAAATCTATTGCATGCTACCCATGCAACCATGCACATACACACACCCAAGTGCTATGGTGCATCACTACCTACCATGCACCTTGGTCCATTCAACCAAAACTGTAACGACCCAAATTTACTAATAAGGCTTAAGGGCCTTGATTAGTGTGCCAGGAGGGCATAATTGGAATATATGTGCTTTAATGATTAAAAGTATGCAATATGACTATTTGAATATCTGAGATGCATGACTATGTGTATAAGTATGCATGTAGGGTCTGATTAGGTTAGAAATGGCATAATTGAAATTTTGGCCCGTTGAGGGCATCAATGTATATATGTATGAGATAACTTTTGAGACCACATTATTATGTGGATATATTTGTGATCTGTGATTTGAGACGATCCAAGTGAGCAGGTTAGCAAAAAATTCACGGCGGGGATTTATACCCAGCTCGGGGCGAGCCTGGGGGTATAAATGGGAATTTAGAGATTATATTGGGGTCTTTCTTGATATTGAGGAATATAATTGGAGATTAATTATGTATCGGGAAGTAAGTGAAAAATATTAGAAACACTTGAGGAATTAGCGAGAATTGGGTAAAATGACCAAAATGCCCCTAGGTGGATTAAAGGATTAAGAATTAAAGGGGAGGGTATTGTGGTCATTTGGCATATAAAACTAGGCATAACTGAGGCTTTATGCTTAGTGGAGTTTGTAGAATGAAGTAGAAGTCTGAAGAAAGAAAGAAAAGGAAAGAAAGAAAAGAAGGGAAAGAAAAGGGAAAGAAGAGTAGGCCATTTTGTCAAGTTCGGTCTAGGTTTTTCTTCATCAGTTCTTGAGGTATTTTGAAGCAGAAACTCAGGGGAAGCCAGAGTAAAGCTTGAGGCTAGAGTCCTTGGTTTGGCTTGAAGAATTGGCAAGATTCTAGCAAGATCAAACCATTTAGTTGAGGTAAGACTTTGAAGTTTCTAGTTTTGGTATTGAACTAAGGTGTCTAAGCTGAATTTGATGGGAACACTAGGGAATTCAAACCAAGGATTAAGGAGGAATAAGCCAAGGAGGTGTAGAGGCTGACTTAAGGTCGAATCCCCATTAAAGGTATGAAATTCTAAGCTCTAAATTCTGAAGTTTTGATTGTTGTGCTAAAGTTTCTGAGTTTGAGGTTCAACCATGGTGAATTTTGAGATTAGGGATGCATGTGATTGGGTTTTGGGTATTTGGGATGATTGGGATGAGTGGAGCATGTTGATAAGCTTGTTTTTAGGTTTGGTTGAAAATTGGAAAAGTTTTGGTAAGGCTTGGCTCGGAGAAATCGTAGGAAGGAAAATGCAGTGTTGCTGGTTCTGTGACTAGCGCTACAGCGCTAGCCTTTGGGCGTTATAGAGTTAGGCTAGGTTGTCTGGGGGTTTCTGGGTTCTGTTTGTAGCCCTGTAGCGCCCTCCAAAGAGCGCTGTAGCACTACCCTGCTTCCTGAAGAGGGTTTTTGAGTTATTTTCAAAGGTTTTTGCCCGGGGGTTCGAGGTTCGATTCCACCACCCCGTTTGGTGGAATTAGAGCTTCCCAAGGGCTCGAGAATATTTGCACATAGGGCGCGGCTTGGCCACTGGTAGCCAAGGATAGCTTAATATTCATTGAGCTCGGTTTAAGCGAGCCGGAGTTAGTGGGATAAACAAAGGGTGCGGCTTAAGGGCGCTAACCCTAGTTATCATTTGTGATTAATTATTGATGTGAAATGACATGTTTGGTATACTTGATCATCATGGATGTTTTGATCTAATGAGAATATGTTTATGTGATATGAGATATTGAATTGTCTGATGATTGTTTATGCTCTATTATTGTGTTTTCTTGCTGGGCCTTGGCTCACGAGTGCTACGTGGTGCAGGTAAAGACAAAGGCAAGTTGGACCAATCCTGAGATGGAGAGCTGCGGGGTTGAATGTACATAGTCAGCTGTTCGGCCGCCATGGCCGAGGAGTGGATCAGGACAAAGAATGCTTATCAGTCTGTTTTGCCTTAGAGTGGCTAATTACTGTATTTAAATCTTAGATCTTTGTAAATGGTTTTAATCTTATTAATTTTTGGGATCCCGTTGAAATAGAAAATGTTTACTTATAAGAAATGCAGCTTTTGAGACCAAAATCTTTTAACCCTAGTTCCATTATAGTTTCGGTGACACGTTTTTAATTAAATGACTTGATTAGCAAGTTTGGCACTTTTATAAACACACAGTGTAATGGTCTTGGCTATCCAGGGTGTTACAACTTGGTATCAAAGCGTCCTAGGTTTATTGGTTCCTGAAGACTGGCTGGACATGTACATTCGCCGCGAAAGACAAACTCGACTCATGGTTTGGTTATTGTGTACACATGATTATGTGCTTAAATGATTTGAATGAGATATGACTATTGATATTTGTTTGATTAATAGGGAGCATGAGATACTAATAGGGCCTGGCCCTTGATTATTGCATGATGTTATTGAGGTGTGCTTATCAGCACTGCTCTGCATGTGAATGAATATATGGACGAATATTTGGATAGATTGCTATGAAATTGATTGCTTGTGAATTATTGGAGTTCCAGTGATGGATCATGAAAGGATTATTACCTTGTCATCATAGTCTGATTACCGAGTCGTTAATTGCAGATTGACTTGGATAATTATACGTCTAAGAAAATCTACACGACTAGCTGGCAGGTCCGGGACTAGAGATGATGATCAGGGCCAGACCCCTCCACTAGTCCCTGAGAATTGGCAACAACTGATGTAAGATATGCAGGCTCGGCTACAGAGCCAAGATGAACAGATCCGAATTTGGCGGCAGCAGGCTCCATCTGGGAGTGTTGCCCCCATTGTGCCACCTGCAGTGGTACCTGTTGTGCAGCCAGTTAAGGTTGGGAACAAGTGGGAACCGTTGTATGAGCAGTTCAGGAAGCAGCAGCCCCCAATCTTTGAGGGAGGACCTGATCCACTGAAGGCTGAACAGTGGATGACTATGATTACTACCATTCTTGATTTTATGAGGGTAAAGGGACATGACAGGGTGGCCTGTGCCACATATATGCTGAGAGAGGATGCCCGAATCTGGTGGGAAGTGGCATCACATACCAGGGATGTTACTACGTTGACTTGGGAAGGATTTAAGGACTTATTCAGTCAAAAGTATTATAATGTTGCCATCAGGGTAGTGAAGATAAATGAGTTCGTGGGGCTGGTTCAGGGCAACATGACAGTTACAGAGTATGCCCTGAAGTTTGACAGACTTGCAAAATTTGCACCAGATCTTGTGCCTACTGATGCAGCTAGGCAGGATAGATTCATTAGAGGGCTTAATGCTATAATAGCCCGAGATGTGAGAATTACAACAGTTCCTAGTGGAACAACTTATGCCCAGGCTGTAGAAAAGGCTCTTACCGCTGAGGAAGCAGAGAATAAGATATGGAGAGAGAGTGCAGTAAGACGGGAGGGCGGCAGGGCGGTGCCTCCATATGCAGGTTCTGGTAGGGGTGGAGGCCCAAGTGATTTGAATAGGAAGACCCCTGAGGCTTCGATCGCTCCTGGTCCTAATAGGAGAGGTCGGGGTACTCAGGGTGGCCGTCAGGGAGGCGGTGATACATGGAGGACTTATCTTGAGTATGCATCCATGAAAGAGAGGATCTCATGTCCTCCAGTTGCATCGACCAGCTGGTCGATCCTTGGGAGTGGGAAACAATCCTTTGGGCAGGCTTTATTAAGGTCTGTGAAATCCACACAGGTTCGCCATTTTTTGTTAGGCTTGGGAACCAGTACTAGATTAGAGACCCACGATGGATAAAAAGCCACCTTGATGAACCCATTCTCCTTCAGTTTTTCAACTTCTTCTTTTAAGGCTTTCGATCTTTCTTTATCGAGCAGCCTTCTTTTCTGTTGCACAGGTGGAAAGCTTTTGTTGACGTTCAGGACATGGCTGATGACTGCAGGATCTATCCCAGCCATGTCTTTATGTGACCAGGCGAAAACTTCCTGGTTCTTCCTTAAAAATTCCACCAGTGCGTGCTTCGTTGTTGCTTCCAAATTTTTACTGACCTTTACTACTCTGGTCAGAAATTCTTCATCAAGCTGGACCTCCTCGAGGTCCTCAATAGGTCCAACATCTTCCTCAAAATCCCCAAAGCGAGGATCTAAGCCTCTATCCTCTCTTTGGGCAACACCCTATTTGGTGACTTCATCACCTGATTGGACTTGTGTATCAATGGCCATCTGCAACCTATCTGGGGGAGTGCTCCTCGAAGTTCCCTCCTTGGACTTTGTAATTGAGGAATTATAGCACTCCCTTGCTTCCCTCTGATTTCCCAACACGCGTCCTACCCCTGCGTCTGTCGGGAATTTCATGGCCAGGTGCCAAATTGAGGTGACGGCCCGAAGGTCAACCAGTATGGGCCTTCCGATTACAGCATTGTACGCCGAAGGACAATCGACTACTATGAAAGTAGTGAGTAATGTCCTGGTAGTAGGCGTTGTACCTGCTGTTACCGGAAGTCTGATTGACCCTGTCGGGGCGAGTCCCTCACCAGAGAAGCCGTAAATTGTTTGGTTGCAGGACTCCAAGTCCTTGAGGGACAACTTCATGCATTCCAACAAAGATTTATACAGGATGTTTACTAAACTTCCCGTATCGACCAGCACTCTCTTTACTATCATGTTGGCAATTTGAACATCCACGACCAGCGGATCGAAATGCGGGAATCGGACATGCTGGGCGTCGCTATCAGAGAAGGTTATTTCACCGTCCTCTGATTGAGCCTTCTTTGATGCCCGGTCCTCCAATATCATCATCTCGATGTCCTGGTCATGGCGAAGGGTCCAAGCATATCGTTCCCTTGCCTTTCCTCTGTTTCCCGCGAGGTGCGGGCCTCCACAGATGGTGAGTAAAGTGCCAGCTATGGGATCAGGCTGCAAAGGTGGTGAGCGTTGGCGTGCAGGCGCCTGCTCGTTTCCACTTGGAGCCTCTCGTTGGGAAGTTCCCGAGGCCCGTACATATCTCCTCAAGTGTCCTTGTCTGATAAGGAACTCGATTTCGTCCTTCAGCTGGTTGCACTCGTTCGTATCGTGTCCGTAGTCGTTATTATAACAACAAAACTTGGTAGTATCTCTTTCCAAAATATCCTTTCGAATGGGAGCGGGTCTTTTGTAAGGTACACTAGAACTCGTGGCCTGATACACCTCTCCTCGAGACTCGATAAGGGCAGTATAGTTAGTGAACCGTAGTTCATAACGGTTTCCCTTAGCGCGCTTATTCTCAGAGGTGGAAGGTTCATTATGGGGTCTCTTTCCCCCATTTTTGCTGTTGCCATTGCCGTTCCCGTTGCCTTTACCGTTGACATTGGGTTTTGACCAATTGGCGGTTTTGGCGGGGTCTTCAGTCCCCTTATCTTTGCCTGAGGGCTTTCCTTCGCTGGCAATGGCATCTTTGAGGTTGATGTAACGATCAACTCGATCCCAGAATTCTTGGGTAGTCTTAACCCCATGCTTTCTGAGGCAACTCCACAAAGGCGTACGACGCCTAACTCCTGCAGTTAGGGCCATCATCTTGCCCTTATCTCCCACTGTTTTAGCTCCAGCAGCTGCTCGCCTAAAACGCTTGATGTCATCTTTCAGTGGTTCTCCTTCTTGCTGGCGTATCTCAACTAGCTGGTTTGCCTCAGTTGGGTGCACATGACCCGCATAGAATTGTCCGTAAAACTCCTTTACGAACATCTCCCAGGATACAATACTTGCAGGAGGGAATTTGAAAAACCACTCCTGTGCAGCATCAGAAAGTGTTGCAGGGAAGATCTTGCACCGAACGTCTTCAGACACTTTTTGAATGTCCATCTGTATCTCAAACTTGTTGACATGAGATACCAGATCACCATACCCATCAAAGTTTGGAAGTGTGGGCATTTTAAACTTGTTGGGAGTCTCTGCCACAACTATCCTCTGAACGAAAGGATTGCCTCTTCTCCTATCGTACTCGATGTGAGACGTCCTTCCCCTGACCAACTGTTGCACTGCTTGGTTCAGAGCATCTATCTGGGCTTGCACGGCTTCAGGAATCGCCGGGGCCTCAGCTGCTGGGGGGATGTATTCATCATGTCGTTCTCGGCGGTCGTTGAGTACATCCCTTAAGTCTTTGTTTCTTCGCCGCTGCTCACTTGCTCCGAGCCGGTTAAAGACGTTGTTTTGTCTGGGCTGCCCCCTAGCGTTACGGATCTCCTATTGGTATTCTCTAGGTGGTGGGCTTCTACCCCCACCTCTCTCTTCATTTCTCCGACAGACATTACCTCTGCCTGAGTCAGCCTCATTGTAACCATGGCCATCTTTGAATCTAGATTGGCTATGGTGGGATCGACTGTCCCCTTGGTTGCCCCCTCGGGCTGGAACTTCCCGAGCGTTAGAGGGTGGTCTGCGTTGGTCGGTAGGTCCCCGTGCATTATCATGCCGTGGGGGGCCCCAGACCGCAGAGCTTATCTCTGAGTTCCTTCTGTTGCCAAAAGGACGCTGCCCCCTGCTCGGTGGGTTCGGATCTTCACCCCTATGGCGTCCAGGACAACAGGGCTGCTGCCGGCCCTATTCTGCCTTGGTTGTGGGGGATTGCCACGACCATCCTGGGATGGAGGTTGCATCTCAGGATCCCTTGGTGGGACAACATCCTGAGGCATTGGTGGCTGCTCGGGCCTTTGAGGGCTCGTCGGCTGTATTGGAGGGCTAGAATTGGGACCCCTTTAGGGTGGCCCATTTGAGGGTTGATCAGGCTGTGAGGCAGGTGCAGCCTGATTCCTAGCCAATGCAGGGCTTCCATGGCCTTCCTCTTATGACAGTCCATCTCTGCCTGTCTTTCACTTTGCTCCTGGCGCTGTCGCTCTATCTCTTGCTGCTGTCGCGCCATAATCTCCGTAGCACTTTCTTGACTGGCCCTCAGATTGGCCAATTCATCTTGCAATACCCCCAGGGTATTTCTCAGCGTCTCGGAGTCCAGTTCATCCTCATCAAATTCCAAGTGTTGCTCATTTTCAGCCATGTTTGGGGGAGGAGGCGGTTGAGATGGTGCAGCGCCAGCCGCCTGCCCAGTCTTCTTTGTTGTTTTCGCCATTAATGCTTCAACAATCTTGTATTAAGCTCTCAATGAAAGCACCAGAATGTTGCCCTCGATTTGGTCAACTGACACGGAGTCAAATACTTGATGTGACTAGATGTGTTGAAATAGATCTAATGGCAAAAAACAATAAACGACACACAAACTTATAGTGGTTCAGTCCCAAGAACTGGTAATGACCTACGTCCACTTAAGCTATTATTGATATCGGTTCTCAAAGGAGTGATCAAAGAATTAGGGTTCTCTAAGTTTCATAAACCTAAGAGAGATGAATAATACAATCGTAAGATAATTGCCTTAATTCTCTTGTGAAGTGTAAACATAAATCAGCCAAAAGTCCCTTCCTTGAGATATTTCTATCTATTTATAGGCTCAAGGAGGATTACATGAATCAGTTACAGATATTCTTTCCTAAATAATCGAATCATCATGGATCATGGGAGATAATCTCATATATGATTACAATTGTACAAAATTATCTCTAAATATATGGAGTATACGACCAGGCTGGTCGTATATAAGCTTCAAATGTTTCGCCAGGGAATTCTTATTGGACGATGGTTGAACAGACCTTCAGCCAGGTGTCAGCCACGTGCTAAAAATGTCTGCCACGTCATCCGTGCTTGTTTTTTGGATAACAACGTTTTATTGAGTATCATAATGATACAAATAATCTAGATTCAGATTATTGATGTGGTAAGACATCTCGGTAAAGGTGCTTTATATAATATGATTATATATGACATGGACCGATGTGAATTAAAGTCTTTATCCAAAAACTATTTAACAATAAAGACTTGTAATTCATATCATAACTTATGATCATTTATAGATCAACCTAAATCCTGAGTGTTCATGAACTCCTGTTCATGTTTATTAAATCTTTTGATTAATTCGTTAAGGTCTCTTCAAAGAATGAAGCTAATGACTTTTGTTTTGGAGATTTAATATCATGGATGGCTGGGAACATCTATCAACAATACGGAATCTAATATTTCCTAACGGATCGTATATTAGTTCCCTTAAGGGTTAATTCTGGAACTGAATGATTTTGAGCTCAAATCTATAATTAGATTATAGATTAATTATTCACTAGTGAATTAATGGTACTTAAGGAATAAGAAGTAAATTAGAAAGGTAAAATGGTAATTCTTCCATTCTAATTTATGAACTAATTAATTAGAGGGTTGAACTATTGTAAGATGGTTATATCAATGGACGACTTAAGAAAAGATTTCAGTAAAAGTATATCTATAACATAAAGAATGAAATTCTGAATTATAGTGGAGTAATATCAGAATTAATAAATTAACTATTATAATTAAAGAGTTTAATTATTTAGTTTATTTATTGGAGGTTAATGTCATAGGTCCATGGTCCCTGAAATGGCTCAAACAATCGCTAACAAAGGTAAACACAAAAATGGGCAAAAAGGACTTATGTGATAAGTAAAATATTTTTCTATGTATCAAACATAATTATTGTTTAATTATGTGCAATTAATTAATTAAGAATTAGTTAATTATTTTATTTAACAAAAATATAATTAATTTTGAATTAATTTATTTTTGGTATTTAAATAATAATAAAAACTAGGAAAAATCACATGCCATCATTGACATATGGTACATGTGTAGCACAGTGCATAGTCACTGTGCTACACGCATAAGAGACTGTAATCAGTTTCTAGGTTCCACAATTTTAGTTATTTAAATATTAAATAAATAATGAGATATTGTAATTTGATTAAAATATTATTATTTAAAAAAAAATCTCAAAACTGATTAGTTATTTTCAAATTGTTTAAAATAACTAAGATTTTATTTTTAATATATTGGATATATTAAATATAGGATATCAGTTTTATTTTAGAACGTAACTTTTCAGGGATAGAAAAATATCTAGAAATCTCTCTCAGAGAAAGAGAACAGTGACACAAACAAAAGTCACTATTCTTCACAAAACCTAGGTCCAAACTTTATCAGATATCATATGATGAGAATATCTGATAAATAGTTTTTTGCCAATTGTTTGTATAGCGAGCCCACACTCGTTCTTTGTGTGCTGAGAACATTTTGGAAGATCTTGGTGTGAGATCTCAAGGATTTAGCCATACAAAAATATTGCAGCAAGGAAGGACCTGAGGTAATTTTTCTATTCATGTCTTTGATTCAATATATATATATATGCATGTGAAGAAGTAGATCTAGAAATCTTATAGGATTACACTAACAATTTGATTGTTGTTCCACTGCGTATAATCTCTTATTTGATCAATAAGAACCAACACATGAACCCTGCGGACTAGGAACATAGTAGCTTCATGACTCCAACCAACGTGTATTGCTATAAAGTAATGCCCTTCGAGCTGAAAAATGCTGGGGCGCCCTACCAGAGGTTGGTCAACAGAATGTTCGCTGATCAGATTGGAAAAAACATGGAAGTGTATGTTGATGATATGCTGGTCAAATAAAAAATTGTCAATAACCATGTCTCCGATCTGAAGGAATGTTTTGGAATTCTAAGGAAGTACGGTATGAGGCTAAACCCCATAAATGTACTTTCGGAGTGGCGTTGGGAAAATTTTTGGGATTCATAGTCAACACCAGGGGGATAGAGACGAACCCTGACAAAATCAGATCGCTGCTAGAGATGCCTTCGCCCAAGTCGCATAAAGTTGTCCAGAGTCTGACAGGAAGGGTGGCGTCCCTCAACCGGTTTATTTCTACATCTACCGAAAAGTGTTTGCCATTCTACAACCTGCTTTGGGGGAACCAAAAGTTCTAATGGACTGAGGAGTGCGAGTAGGTTTTCATCGACCTGAAGACACATTTGGCTGAGCCACCGGTGTTGTCTAAACCAACGGCAGGAGAGCCCATTTTTCTCTATTTAGTCGTGACCGAAAATGCGGCCAGCGCCGTGTTGGTCCTAGAGGAGAACTAAGTTCAAAACCAATATATTATATAAGCAAAAGGTTCCTTGGAGCAGAATCTCGGTATCCTCTAATGGAAAAGATGGCGTTCTGCCTTATTACAGCTTCCAGGAAGCTTAGGCCATATTTCCAATCTCATTCAATCAACGTCATGACCGATCAGCCTTTAAGGCAGGTGCTGCAGAAACCTGAGACATTGAGGCGACTGTTGAAATGTGAGATCAAGCTCAGCCAGTTCGAGATACTGTATATACCTCGAACGACTATAAAAAGCCAATCCCTGGCTGATTTCATGGCTGAATGCACTGGATTCCAAGAAGAGCCTTTGAGAGAACTAGTGCAGGAATTATGGAGAATCTTCATAGACAGGTCATCTAATGAGAATGGGTCTGGAGCTGGGATCATCTTAATATTCCCCGAAGGGCATCATTTCCACTCCGTACTGCAGTTCAGGTTCATGGCGTCCAACAACGAAGCCGAATACGAAGCCCTATTGGCCAGGCTTAGAGTAGCGAAGGAGCTGAAAGCCAAGGCCGTCCACTGCTACAACGATTCCCAGCTCATGGTAAACCAATTATCTTGGTAATATCAAGCTCGGGGGACCCAAATGGCAGCTTACCTGGCCAAGGTCAAGAAGGAGATATCAGAGTTTGAGTACAGCCTAGTCGAGCAGATCCCTCGCGAGCAGAACGCGAATGCCGACACTTTGGCTAGACTCGCTACCTCCAATGAAGTCGAGACTCTGAGCATAGTATAAGTGGAATTCTTGGAAAGTCCGAGTGTGGCAGAAAAAGTGATGGAGGTCGAGATGATCGACATCTGGCCGACCTGGATGACTCCCATGATAGAGTATCTTACGACAGGAAAATTGCCTGGTGAGCAGAAAGATGCGAGGAGATTACTCTATCAAGCTGCAAGGTATACAATCATAGACGAGACGCTATACCGACGTGGCCATTGCTTGCCTCTTCTGCGATGTGTTCTGCCAGAAGAAGCCAAAACTATTTTGCAGGAGGTGCATGAATGCTTCTGTGGGGATCACGCTAGGGGGCAAAACCTAGCCTTGAAAATATTAAGGCAGGGGTATTTTTGGCCCACGTTATCAAAGGACTCCATCTCCTATATCCTAAAGTGTGATAAGTGTCAGCAGTTTACCACCATCATCCGAGCTCCTCCAGTCGAGCTAAAAATGATATCATCCCCCTGGCCATTTGCAGTATGAGGAATCGATTTAATTGGAGCCCTGCCCACGGGGAAGGGAGGAGTTCGCTATGCTGTAGTGGCCATTGATTATTTTACAAAATGGGCGGAGGCAGAGACCCTGGCTACGATCACCGCAAAAAGAGTCCTTGACTTCGTGGTAAAGAATATTGTTTGTCGATTCGAGATGCCAAGAAAGATTATGTCAGACAATGGGACGCAATTCGATAGTGATCTCTTTACTGAATTTTGTGAAAGATACGGCTTAATAAAAAGCTTCTCCTTGGTGGCCTACCCGCAAATCAACGGACAGGTTGAGGTTGTGAATAAAACCCTCAAAGCAAGTCTTAGAAAGAGGTTGGACGAGGCCAGGGGAGTGTGGCCTGAGCAGCTCCCGCATGTGTTGTGGGCATACCAGACCTCCCACCGAACTTCCATGGGGCACACCCCTTTCTCCTTAACTTTCAGAAGTGGGGTTGTCCTCCCTGTCGAAACAAAGATAGCCACGCATAGGCTCCAGAATTTTAGCTCGGAGCAGAATGACGAACTACTCAGCGCATCCCTTAACCTGATTGATGAAAAATGAGAAGATTCATAGCTACGGCTCGCGCATTATCAACAAAAAATCACTCATTACTTTAATTTAAAGGTCAAGAAGTGTGTCTTTGGGTTGGGAGACCTGGTACTCCGAAGGGTGTTTTTAGTAGGCAAGGACCCTAAAGATGGTGCCATACGCCCAAACTGGGAAGGGCCCTATCAGATAGTGGAAATCATACAGGAAGGTACTTTTAAATTGGCCCGACTTAGTGGAGAAATGGTACTATCAATGATCAGATCATCTATCTATGTAAGGCTCAGATATAAAAGCCATTTAATTTTAAAAATATAAAAAAAAATTGGTATATTTGTATCTTTGTATGGTTTCATCTGCGTGCTAGTTTAATGTAACCCAGAAAGTCCACTTCCCGATTACTTGGGGGGCAGATAGCCCGAGAACCAGGTTCTGAAACTTAGAAGTTGGTTAAATTGATTAACCAGTGTTTTTCTAAAAAACGCGAGGTGTCAATAAAACTAACGCGAACAAGTTTTTAATGAAATATCCTGGACACGACCAGGTTCTGAAACTTAGAAGTTGGTTAAATTGATTAACCGGTGTTTTTCTAAAAAAATGCAAGGTGTCAATAAAAGTAACGCGAACTAAGATTTTAATTAAATATCCTGGACCAACTAGGTTCCGAAACTTAGAAGTTGTTTAAATTGATTAACCAGTGTTTTTCTAAAAAAATGTGAGGTGTCATTAAAACTAACGCGAACTAAGTTTTTAATTAAATATCCTGGACACGACCAGGTTCCGAAACATAGAAATTGGTTAAATTGATTAACCAGTGTTTTTCTAAAAAATGCGAGGTGTCAATAAAACTAACGCGAACTAAGTTTGTAATTAAATATCCTGGACCCAACCAGGTTCCGATACTTAGAAGTTGGTAAAATTGATTAACCAAAGTCTTTTCTAAAGAAAAAAGTGAGGTGATGATAAAACTAACATGAACTGGGTTTTTAATTAAAAAACCCCGAATACAACCGGGTCCAAGACCTGATACTTAATAGGTAGGATATAAATCGTCATTTTTGGTTACGGCCAGAAGTATCTATCTCGACCTAAGGGCCATTTCCTAAGGCTTTAAAAGTGCACGTCATGAAGCATGAGGAAGAAATCAAGGAATAAATAAAACTTAGATAACTGAAAATAATGTATATAAATTGTCTCGAGGAGAGTAACCTCATGCTTAAAGTTTACAAAAGAAAAATATACATAACATAGAAAAAGGAAGATGAAATCTAAGACCCTCCAGGCCGCTCTGAGGATGTCACCTCCTCGATCTCCTACTCGCCAGCGACATAGGCCTCCCCGGTCTCAGACTGCAGCTCTTGTTGTAGCCGAGCCTTGAACTTCTCGAGGTAGTGCCCCCACACTTTGGAGGCCATAAAGGAGAAGTTTCCATCCTTATTAAAGGCCCAACAGTGGTACAACATGCTCTCCATGGAGGATGTTGATGCCTTCTTCTCCTCCTCAATAGCCGCCTCGACCTCCAGCTGTTTGGCCTTGGCCCCCTCGAGCTCGGCCTGAAGGGCTGCCAAGGCAGCCTTCGTCGCCTGCTCGCCTTCTTGAGCCGTGGTTAAGGCATCCTTTGCCACCTGTTCGCCTACTTGGGCCGCCGCCGAAGCCACCTTGGCACTTTGTTCACTCTGCTGAGAGGCGGCGAGAGCAGTTTGGGCCGTAGTCAGGGCAGCCTGAGCAATCTGGAGCTCGGCTTTGAGTTCATCATTCCTGGCCCTGGCTCAAGGTATGCTGCGATGATGAGCCAAGATCTCCTGCAAAAAGCAAAGAATCATTTAGGCACATACCAAGGAAAAATAATAAATGTTAGGTCTGGGAAAATGCTTACTGTGAGGTTCATCCCCAAGACCGATTCCATGACATTCTCCAGGCTCCAATCCTCGATCGCCCTCAGGTCATTGGGCTTGGCCTTATAGAAGTGTTCCACCGCATAGTTCTCCGTCACGTAGACGGTCACCCAAAAAGTGTCTGGAATTATCTCCAGATCCTGGGCATTGACGGGGATGCGAACAGTGGTGGTAGGGACTACCGGTGCTACCTGGTCTAGAGCAGGAGCTGGGGGAATGCGAGGAAGGGGTGTTGCCGGACTCCTCTTCTCCGGGGCTGCGAGGGGCAGAGCCCGAGCCCGAGCCTTTGCCCTTGGCCGGGGATTTGGAAGCGGTTGCAGCCAAGGGGGGTGTTTTCTTTGCGGTAGGCCGAAGTTTCTTCACTAGGGGACCTTTGCTGAATCTCCCTTCCTAGAACATCAAGCGGATGTCAGGTTCCCCTCGTTGTGCCATCTCCTCACCTGAAAAGGAATGGGAAATACGTTAAGTGGACATATGCATTCGTCAGTTTGCAAAGAAAATACGTACAAAGTAACAAAAAATCCTACCCTCCGAGCTAGAGGAGTAGTCTATTTCCACGACCTCCGGCCTCGGAACTGCTATAGGGGAAGGAGATTCTAAGTCAACCACTTCTTGGATTAGGGGGTTTCGGGTCAGGCTCTACCTTCCTCTACGTATTGTCTAAGTCCTGGAGCAACTATACCCTCGAGAAGGGAGGGCCACGACCTAAGGTTGGTCCCATACTCCTCAAAGAAGACCGACCTAAAAGACAAGGTGTTGTCTACTACTACAGTGCCCCTAGGACGACCCATGTCATGACGTAGTACTAATTGATCTACGCACTGAAGTATGGTTGTGTTATAGGCAGGGTCTCTAGGGTGGCGATGTACGAACTGCTTGGGGTTAAAACTAACTAGCCTAAGGTCGGTGGTAGCCCTATCTAGGTCCCTAAAGGGGTATGGGTTACCTTGGCTGGAGGGGCCAGCTACTGCCCCCGATAGAGCTCGGTTCGCGTCAGGGTTTCGAGCGGTCTCAAGAGCTCGCCTCTTTCCCACAGCGGCACCTTGGCCTCTTCTTGCTCTTCACTTCCATCAGCAACAACGTCTCCCTTTGGAATGGGCACTGACTTGCGGACTATCGAGAAATTAGCTCGCGTCCTCCTCCGGGCCAAAGTCTGGCCTTCGGAAATTAATTTACACGCCAACATCGTCTTGTCAAACATGAGCTGGCGGTAGTCCTTCTCGCTGGACGGAAGCCCCGCCAAAGTTTCATATTGACCACCAAGGGTCTCTAATCTGGCCGTCCTCGCAAAAATGGCTGCACGATGATGCTCCAATCAGTATACACGCGAAAAATCTAAGAATAAAAAATAATAATAATTTTGCGAGCTAAGAATAGAAAGGAAACTTATGAGGATGGTTGAAGTAATGGTATTCGCAATTGCAAAACCCATTCATCATAAAGAACTGATCTTTGAAGTCGTTGGGATGGCTGGGCAATTCGATGACTGCGGATGAATTCGGGAAATGAGTCAAATAGTAGAACCCGTCGCCTCATCCCCGTTGATCCGGCCTGACCTTGAGGCAAAAGAAATAAAGGATATTCACATGGGTGGGGACCTCCCACATCTGCTTCTAGAAGAGATGCCTCAGCCCAGCCAGTAGACGATAGGAGTTTGGGGGAAGTTGAAATGGTACCAACCTCACATAATTGAGGAATTCTGCGAAGTACTGGTCTGCCTTTAAGTGTTCATCACTCTAGGCCGCGAAATCTTCCTGGAGTGGGGCACATCTTCGCTCCCCTCGTGGGGAGGTCGGGAGATGAGAGCCCCCGTCCCAGCCTCGATGTTATGGGATAGTAGGATCTTGTTGACCTTTCCTTGGGTCGTTATCTTGGAGACAATCCTTTCGTCCTTGAAAAAGGCATCAGATGCGACCACGACCTCCTTCTCCACCACGGGGCTGAACTCAGGCAGAGGGGAATCAGGGACGACCTCCTTTCCCTTGTGAGATTGCTGGGACGATGAGCCAGCTACATTTTTCTTGGATGCACCTTTCTTGGGTGCCATCAGCTCGCCTATCGAATAAGAACGATGGAGATTTTAGTGGGCGACATAGAATTTTTTGAACAGGAGAAATAACAAAGGTCAGGGGTCCTAACACGCGAGCTGATGCAATATCAGCTCGTGTGATGCCACGCGTTGCCTATGCTACGCGCCTAGGTTTTCTAACAAACCCCTGATATTCAGGGATCCGTGTGTCAGTAGAGTCAGGCCATTACTTGCCTTGAGGAAAGGGATTTAAAGAAAAACCGCCTAAGAAACGTGAACCCTAAGCTACCCAGTTTTATACCCTAAAAACCTCTCGTCTTCCATATCCCGAATGGGTATTTCCTAAATTTACCCAGAAATCACCCAGAAATTACCTAGTTATGGACATCACAATCCTAGACATGTTTTAGGACCTACTCAATACGCCTAAAATCGGAACCTATGCATCAAAGTTATTTGGGAACAACCTACTGTTGGTGACTATGAAATGCAGATTCACATGACAAAGAAAAAGGAAGAAAATTGAAACACACGAAAAACAGGAAACTTACAGTATGTTCCTCAAACGAATGTTGCAAGCAACATAGAAGAAGGACTCCTGTGGAAATCCTTCATGATTAGGTTTCTGAGGGTTCTTTGTGACGAGATTGTGGGGATTTCTGGGATTTTTAATCAGAAGAATAAGAGTTTTTGAAGCTCGAAAGAAAGAAAATGAAGCAAAATTTCGAATGAAAGGTGATGAGTACTGAAAATTGCCAGCCCTATTTATACATAAAAGGCATAAGGGAATGAGGAACGTTCAATCAAGCTAATGCGAGATGCGAGGGTCATGTTTCGAAAGATTAAACGACAGCAAAAAAGGTGGCCAGGCCATTTAATGCAATCCTCGAAACCCAAACAGGCGCCAATCGCGGCGTTCCACGTGTCCAGTACTCAAGTAATGAACAAACATGGATAATCGCAACAGAAGTTTAAAAGTCCCCACCGTGTCAGTCAGGGAATGACGTTATAAGACATGGACAGAGACTTGGGGGGCAAATTTACGTCCTGATATTTAACCCGGGTACTTTTTGCAGCTCGAGTATAGCTGGCCATCTAAGAATAATACTGAGGGACCCACAGATTGACATCTCCTCGGTAGAGGCAGTACGACCCCCCAGATAATAACACGAGCTGAGGAGTATGAAGCGTTAAAGTATGAACTGGAGATGGATATAACTTACAGCCTCCAGGACACGGACTGGAATTATGCTCAGGTCGGAGTCTTCTGACCATCTGCCATGCCCACAAGTTTATTAAGCTAGATAAGTTATATGTAAACGTGCGCGGTCAGGCATCGTATGTCCATTTATTCCTGAATTCTCGGACACATAAGATAAACATGCGTAATTAGACATCACGTGTCTGATTACGCCAGGCGATCCATGATCATTTCTACCTAATGATTAGACCTTACCTTAAGATATATTGTAATATTCACCATTTGTGGATGACAGGTCACAAGTGAGGGATGTATATTCACGTGACAACCCCAACACCTATTCTGGGATGGTTCTTCTATAAATACCAAGACCTTGGAATGAAAAGGGGTTGGGTTTTCTCTGTGTAAGGCAAATACTCTGTCAAAATATAGAGAGACATACAGTAATAATATCGACTCATGGACAATGGGGATTTTAACCTTCGAACCACGTAAAAAGGAACTAGTGTTCTTACTATATCATCTTTAAATAACTTTAAGAGGGATTATTATTCTTACGGTTTACTCTTAAGCACTAGTTTATTTCAACTAAATTTCGTAATACACTGTTGGCGAAAAACCGCATCAACACATTAAGTTTCACACATTGTCTATTATCTCTCCAAAGCTTATCTCAATAAAATAATAAACAAAGTTTAAGTTTGCAAAAGAGCCATAAAAAATAGGTTCTTATATACATATATAGATAGCAAGCATATTAAAATAATAGTCAACAACATAAACATTACGATAGCAAGCATATATAGATAACAAGCATATTAAACTAGTTTCAACAAGCATAATGATTACGATGTTACAACCATAGAATCTCACCAAAATCAGTTTTTCACCCATACTCCAAATCTCATATTTCATTCAAGCTAATCAGTCAATAACATACAATATAATTTAAATATTAAAATAATATAATATTCTTACTGCATCATACACAATACTCTTTTTTTTCCTTGGCTTTATTTATTGTAGAAGTGACACGAGCCAAAATATAGTCTGGCACATCACAAGCCAATGCAGAATTTGGCACAAATAATTTAATAAATTTGAATAACCACAGAAAAAACTAAAAAATATCACAGAGAACCATAGAGTCTAATAAGGTCCATAGAGCCTATCATTTAACCCTATGTATTATGCAAATATAACTTGTAACATGACACATTTAAAAGCATTAGCAAGTCACCTAGAAGAAATTATTTATAATTGTATAACACATAAAAAACAACAGAACCAACTGGACAAGCTTTTATTAGGAGACAATAGCTTCAACACAAGCTTTCCTTCAAACCATTGCATTGAGCCTTATAAGGTCCATAGAGCCTATCATTTAACCCTATGTATTATGCAAATCTAACTTGCAAGATGACATATTTAAAAGCATTAGCAAGTCACCGAGAAGAAATTATTTATAATTGTATAACACATAAAAAAACAACAGAACCAACTGCACAAGCTTTTATTAGGAGACAATAGCTTTAACACAAGCTTTCCTTCAAACCATTGCATTGAGCCTTATAAGACTAAGCAAAAGGAAAAGAAAAAAAGGGGAGGGGAGAGGAGAGGAGAGGGGAGAGGAAGAGGGGGGGGGGGGGGGGGGTAATTCTTTAAAATGAATGCAATTTAGAAAGCACCAATACCCATCTCATAAACACAAAGTATAAGAAAAAGATAGCTAATTCAATTTAATGGATAAAGATATACACATTAGATAATTTAAACAATGACTTTAACTAGTACAAATCAACTAATAGTTCTAATAGAAGTATATATACATATATTTCTAGTTGAAGTTCAATTTTAGATTGAGAAAGACAAGTGTAAATGTAACCCACATGAACATAAAAAGGCTCTTTTAAATATAATAATTGTGGTCATAAACATGAAAGAAATGAAAAAAGTACTAGTAAAATTAATTTAAACCAGCTTGAGTTGATTTATCAAATCAAAATATTTTGTTGATTTCAGAAAATTATGTTTATGCATATTAAAAAAGCACAATGCAGTAATTGAACTATTAATTATTCCCAAGTGTTTTAATAGTGATTATCATCCAAGCATTTTTAAAACTCAAACATGTTAAGAAGAACAGAAAGTATAAACATCTTTAATCAGCCTAAATATACAGAATAAGTTAAATGACATTCTGCAAATCAAAATAAAAGCTAGTCATACCTCTTTAATCATCACTGTGTTATCCTGTAGGTGCGAATTCAATGTTAAGAATCTGAACACTAACATAACTATAGTGTATTGGTTTCATCTTCATCAATCTTTAACTAACCTCTTACTTCACATTCTACCAGGTGAAAACATAGACAGAGAAATCTTTTTACATATATATGAGTTATAAGAAGGCACATTGATAATACTTGACATCCAGAAAAAACCATGATAGAAGACATTACTAGTAGACAAAGTAAGAACCTATAAACAAAGAAAATCAAAGAGAAATTACAAGCAGAGAATTAAAAAGAATCAAAGATATCCACTAGATAATTAAATTACCTTATCCATTGACCATTCATACTCCAAGTCTAAGGAAAATACACTTTTTGTTTTTCTTTCCTACTTAAATGGAAAAATGTTGTTGTTGATGGATCCTTATTCCTAATCTTTCAATATAAAAAGAATAATTATATTAAAATTATATGTGGCTAGAGGTGCTATATAAAAAGACAATTGAAATCAAATGAACTGACATATGTGAAGATTCACTTCACTTATATTAATTGGCTTTCAATAATTTATTCCCACAAGACAGAATATCTCATAAATACGAAACAAAAACAACAGAAAATCTTTCTCATAATGTAAAAGGTCATCCAAAATATTAAAAAACAATATCGTAAGGTCCATATGGTTTGGTGTTACACAACTAGTAATGAAGTCTAACACTCTAATTCATCCAAATTCCCTACATCATGAACTCTTCCCATGTTGGCACATTCAGAAACAATTGTTGTAAACAGAAATATAAGCTAATAATTGCTCTAAAGTGAAGAATTTAGAAAAGAATTTGGAATTAACAGTTTCACTTCCTGGTCATCCAGACTAGGCGCGAGAAATAACAAACAAAGATCAAAATTACCTTTAGAGAGACTTGTGCTTCCTATTTTCAAAGACCAAAGAGATAACCAAGAAATGAAAAATAACAAGAAATAAATCTAATGTTGTACTATACCATGAGACTAAGAGAATCAGACCACCTAAATGGGTGGCCAATGAGTATTGAATTAACTTCCTATGTTTTGAGAATGAATAAGGGCAATCTCTTACAGTTTATACTTAATATGTCTATATAAACATGTTTGGTATAATAAGAGTTGGTCATTACCTTAAGTGCTTCTCCACCAAAGAGAATCAAACCCATGTTACCAAGAATAAGAACCATAAACTGGAAAACCCAAGCGATGTAATACATTTTTGTTCCTTGTAAAAATGAAAGAAAGAGAAATCACTAATTAACTACTTCTTAATATCATAGTAGACAAAATTTATGGAATATAGAGGTATGTTTCACCATAAAGATAGCATGGGTTTGATACCCCATAAAGATAGTGGTATGTAGTTTAAAAAAAAAGATAATGGTATGTTTCTAATGAATCTTTGGCAATTGACAAAGTGTAATGAAGCTAGAAGCCAATTAGCATAAAAAGCGCAAAACCCCACAACAAGCAAGCATGTGATACCCCATTTCCAACCCAAAGGCTCCAACATGATATTTGAAAATCTCAGCATGTATCCACAATTTAAGCTAGTAAACAACACCAACCCAACTTGTTCCCATGAATTTTGCACATTATTTTCAAGTTCATCCATATCGATAATTAAATTCGTAACAATCTCAAATAAGAATAAAATCAAATAAATAGATGTCTATAGCTTTTTTTCATTCAAACATTCAGTCAAACATCATAACTACATTAATTATATAGTTAAAATGTATATTTTATAAACACTTTCATTCTCACAAATGAATCATAAATAATGGAACACCACTATCAAATACACACATTTTCAACAAAATCAGTAATACTCAATCAAATTTATTGAACTATAAGTTATTTTGTAGAAAAAAAACTCATCGCAGAAAAGAAAAAGAGAAAAATACCAAAATATTTGTGCCTGTCACTGTGAGGGACATGGAGAGGCTGAAATGCTCGGCTTGCATGGCTCTAGGCTGGATAAGGTGGCTGGGCGACGAAGAATGCTCAGGCTGAAGGCTGGATGGAGCTAGCTGGTCTCACGCAGGGAAGAAGAAGGCTTGGCCGCACACAGGGAAAATGAGAAGAAGAGCTGGCCTCCGTTATCGCCGTTCGCCTCTGGTGTCGTGTGAGGGCTTGGGCCCACGTGGGTCGAAGCTTCGACGACCTCTAAAGATTCCTAGCCAGCGCATGTAGGGGAAGGTAGTGGTCGGGCTCCACAAAGACAGGCGAGAGAGAAAGAGTGAAGGAGAGAGGTTTGGTGGGAGAAAGAGATCCGAGAGAGAACGATGAGGAAAAAGGAGAAGAAAAGAAAGAGAAAGAGAGATCGGGGGCTGAGTGAGAGAACATAGTTTTTTTAATTTAGTTATTAATAAAGATTTAATTTATTAATTTATTTATTTATTAATTTTTAGGGCCCATTTTGTGCACTTTCAATACTCGTATAGGACACTTAAAGTGTGCCCTTAAAAGTCTTCATAGACTCAAATTTCTTCATAGTCTTTTAGGACCCACATCAATAATTAGGGCTCACACTGCATGTCCTAAAATATATTTTTTAAGGACTTTCACTAAGTATACTAAAAAGTCTATGAGATATTTTTAGGGCTTGCATCTAAGTGAGTGTCCTAAAAAAGTGTCATAAAAGCCAGTTTTTTGTAGCAGTGGTTACAAGTATTCATAATACTAGTGAACCGTACTAACAGTATTTAATCCAAAGATTCTATATAAATTTGTTCCCTACAATCTTAATCCTTTCGTACCAATACAAGATTATAGTCACAATAACGAATTTATGAATTTTATTATATTAAAATAATAATAGTAATAAACAATTGATATATACAAAAATTCATCTCAATTATTTATTTCATAAAAACATTGTCTAATACATATGCTTCCAACAACACCAATCCTAACAATCTCTCACTTTCCCTAAAGAAGATGAGGCAACTCTCTCAAACCCATGTTTCTAACATGATCCTTAAAAGACTTAGTAGCTAAAGTCTTAGTGAAAGGATCTGCAAGGTTATGTCCTGAAGCTATCTTCATAACTGATACATCTCCTCTTTGGACTATATCTTTCATTAAGTGGTACTTCCTCTCGATGTGCTTTCCCCTCTTATGACTCCTTAGTTCCTTTGAGTTAGCTACCACCCCATTGTTGTCACAGTATAGGACTCGTGGCTTATCCATGTCTAGAACAACTTCAAGATCAATATAGAAATTTTTGAGCCACACAGCTCTTTAGTTGCTTCCATGGTAGAATCTGCAATGCTAGTTTGTTTGATACTAAGTCAGACTACAACTCCTCCACCAAGTTTGAACACTGATCCAGAAGTCGATTCCTAATTATCTCTGTCTAATTGAAAATCAGAATCAGTGTAACCAGTGGGGTTCAGATCACCACCTAAATATACAAGCTTATATTCTCTAGTTTTCCTAAGAAACTTGAGAATATTCTTTACTACAACCCAATGACTCAATCCAAGATTGGACTGATGACGACTGACAATCCCTACTGCATAACAAATGTCAGGTCTTGTACATAGCATGGCGTACATCAGACTGCCTACTATAGAGACATAGGGATATTGTCTCATGTCCTCTTCTTCTTGAGGAGTCTTAGGACATTGTTCTTTAGAAAGGAAAATTCCATGATGGGCTGGCATGTCACCCTTCTTGGAATTTTTCATACCTAAGCATTCCAATTCCTTATAAGTTGCTTGAGAACATAATTTGTTTCTCCCAAATTATTCATTTGGAATGGTTTAGCTAGCCATTTCTTTACTTTTGTTAATGTATCTACGTCATTTCTAATCAGTAGAATATCATCAACGTACAGAACTAAGAAGACCACTATGCCATCTTTGATTTGTTTATAGACACAAGGTTCATCAACATTTTTTTTCAAAACCATACGTTTTAATTGTGTCATCAAATCTTAGATTCCAAGATCTTGAAGCTTGTTTGAGTCCATAAATGGACCTTAAAAGCTTGCAAACCTTTTGCTCTTGAACTATGACTTCGAACCCTTCTGGTTGAGACATATAAATGGTCTCGTCAAGATATCCATTCAGAAATGTCGTCGTTACGCCCATTATCCATGTCTCATATTCCATCCACGCATCTATGGAAAAGAGTATGCGAATTGATTTTAGCATGGCTACAGGAGAAAATGTTTCTTCATAATCAACCCCTTCTCTCTGGGTATAGCCTTTGCTGAAAGCCTAGCTTTGAAAGTCTCTAATTTCTCATATGCTCCTTCTTTCTTATTGAATATCCGTTTACAACCGATAGGTTTAACATTTTCGGGTAGATCTTTAAGAATCCATACGAAATTGGAATACACTGATTCCATTTCCATGTTCATGGCATCTTTCCATTTTTCTTTGTCAGAATCTCTCATTGCATCTCTATATGTCAATGGATAATCTTTGATTTGTGTTAGACACAAGCATTTGAACTTCATGTTCATAGCGAATTGGTTCCCTAACAACCCTCCCACTACGACGAGGTTCTCTATTATTGTGACTAGAACTTGTGGTTGCTTCTTGTCATTGTTCATTGTGAAATTTCAGTGATTTATTTATTTGATCTGAGACCAATTCCTCCAGTACAACCTTACTGCAAGGCTTGTGGTTGTTAATATAGTCATGTTCAAGAAAATTTGCATTTGTCAATACAAATATTTTGTTTTCTTTTGGACTATAGAATATACCAACTCTAGTATCATTGGAAAACCCTACAAACATGCATAATCAATCCGTGAGTCTAGCTTCACAATCTTTTCCTTTAGCATGTGTGTTGGACACCCCTAAATTCGAAAAATGGTGCAAACTATGTTTACTAGCTGTAACACCCTACTACATAGGGACCATTACACTGTGTATTTTAAATAGTGCTAAACTCGCTAAACGAGTCATTTGGCCATAATCGTGTAACTAAATGTGATTAACGGTTTAGGGTTAAAATTTTTGGTCAAAGATACAAACGTTTCACTAAAACATTTATTGTATACATGGAATCCCAAAATACATTTAAACTATTAATTACAATAAACGAGTTACAACCTGCCAACCTAAGTCACCCCAGATCCCTTAGCCCTTATCCTCTGTATAAGCGCGCTAACCAGCACTCAACGTGCTAAGGCTGTTCTTGACTGATAAGTCAATGCTAGGAATTGGGACTAATAAGTCACCCTAGATTCCTTAGTCCTATCCTCTATATAAGCGTACCTGGCACTTCTGGTTAGCCTAACCAATATGACCAGCGTTGTGCATTATTTCCATCCTTGACTGATAAGCCAATGCTTTTCGACCAGTGCTCATCGCTATTGTCGACCTTGACGAATAATTCAATGCTTTTCTCAATAAGATAATGCAAACAGACATATATCATAAGTCAAATATCCCGATATAAAGCATTCAACATGCTTAATCAACAATCATAAGCATAATCATAATCATGCACATACTCAGATGTTTATACCCTATTCAAGTTCCTGTTCAACAATTCGGAATCACAAGCATAATAATAATCATGGACATTTACAGAGACTCATTCTCTGATCAAATCTATATCCAACATTCAGGCCATGCCATAATCACAAGTATCACATACCGGGTGCAGTTTTCTTACCTTTGGTCAAAGCACAGGTTACCAATAAATGACCCTTGAGCACGATCCTAATTCTAAGCCCTTAGCGATAACCTAGTCACAACCATAATATAAAATCTCATAAAAAAATGGGTAAATAAAGGCTTCCGAACTGAGTCCTAGCCTCTGGGACATCGAATCCTACTAAATCGGGTAGTAGGATCGATCTCGAGCCTTAGGTTTTAGTTCCTGCACTCAAAACCTCCCCGAGGCCCAAAATCCCTTAAGCGTCGCGGCCCCCGAACATTTGAGTCGTGACCCGTTCAAGTAAGAGGCTAGAGCCTCTTCTCTGCTTGCACTAGCGCTTTAGCGCGTTCTAGCAGGCACCGCGGCGCCAATAGCCCATTGGCACCTGCTTCTCCTTCACTTAATTCGAGCTGCGGCGCCCCAAAAACAAGGCTGAGACTTGACCTACAGACTCAGTTTTTTCCTCCGTTTTCACATGCCAATTCCCTCCATAAACCTATCCATACATAGCCAAATCTCATAAACAAAGTTCCCAATCAACTCAATGGCCTAAAACCATACGAACATAAGCTTCAAACAACTCAAAAACTCACCAAAACATAGAATCCTCTTCAAAACTTAAGAAACTTAAGGAAATAGAAACTCGAAAACTCTAAGATTAAATTACCTCTGATTAAGTCATTTCTCGCTAAATCCTCTTGCTAATAAGCTTCTAATCTTTCCTAGAATCGATATGACTCGACCCTTGCTTGAACCCGAGTTTCCTTTGAAAATGCTAACGGACGTCAAATGACGAACAAGAAAGAAAGAGAACCGTATGTTCTCTTTTTATATATTCTGTCAGGTTACTTCAAGTTTAAGTAACCTCAAGCAAATCCAAATACTCGGGGTCCCAAATATGCCCCACGAGGTAAAATAGTAAAAATTCCCAGAATTCCCTCCTGATCTCATTAACTCCCAATATATCATCAAATATTCATTCCCATTACCCAATAACCCGGTAATGTAGTCAATGTCTAATATACCCCTTGACTCACACCGAGTCAAGTATGGGTCTCGTTGTGACTTTCCCACTAGCTTGTGCCCTAGGATTGTCTCGTGTCGAGTAACCCAAATATATTCACATAATATTGTGGTCTCACACATATATCACATATATGCCAAATATACCCATAACGGGCCAAATTACAAAAATTGGTCTTTTAATAAAAAATGGGCCCACATGCATATTTAATACACCGAAACATGCATATCAAGTCGTATTATAATATAACTCACATAATCATAAAATGATACACATATATATCACATAATCACATAACTCCATAATTTGCCATCCTGGCCCCCTAATCAAGGCCCTAAGCCTTATTAGGTAATTTGGGACGTTACAACTATCCCCTCCTTATAGAAAAATCATCCTCAAAATTTTACCTGAATTGCCCGGGATATAAATCCCGCATATTTGATTCTAGTTCTCCCTCGACCTTACTGTTTCTGTATAATACCTTAACCAAAGGTATAGTTTTGTTCCTCAGAACCTTGTCTTTTTTGTCTCATATCTAGACTGGATGTTCCTCATAGGAGAATTATGCCTGAAGTCCTAGATCCTCATAACTCATCACATGAGTCTCATCCCATACATGTTTCCTCAACATGGAAATAGGAAATACATTGTGTACGGCCGACAGTACCGAAGGTAAGGCCAATCTATAGTCCACTTGATTGATCTTATCCAGGATTTCAAACGGTCCTACAAATCTAGGGCTCAACTTGCCCTTATCTCCTCACCGCTTTCAATGGTGATACTCTAAGGAAGATATAGTCTTCCACTTGGAATTCTACGTTCCTTCATTTCAAATCAACATAAATTTCCCAGTTACTTTGAGAAACGAGCATCCGAGCTCTAATATTTTCAATAGCCTCAGTGGTCCTCTAAACTACCTCAAGACTCAAATATTTCCTCTCACCCATCTCATTCTAGTGAATGGGCGATCTATACTTCCCACCCTAAAACTTCTCATAAGTTGGCACTCCAATAACTTGATATCTCTCTCTGGTTTACCATCAGTCCGAGGATAATAAGCTGTACTGAACTCCAGTTGTATACTCATCACCTTTAGTAACCTTTCTCAACACTTGGAAGTAAATACAAGGTCCCCATCTAATAAGATAGACCTCGAATCTCATGAAGGCGTACTATCTCTCTCACACAGAGTTCTACATAATTGTCAACTGTATTTTTCATCCTCACTGGTAATAGTGAGTTGACTTCATATACCGGTCCATAATAACCTGAACTAAATCACACTGGCCTACTATCCTGGGCAACCCCATCACAAAATCCATCATGATGTTCTCCCACTTTCACTTTGGGATACACAAAGGCTGTAATGGCCTTACTGGTTTCTGATACTCTGCCTTGACCTGCTAACAGGTCAGGCGCTTTGCCACGTACTCAATTATGTCCCTCTCCATCCCAAGCCACCAATATAAAGCTTTCAGATCCTGGTACATCTTCATGGTGCCTGGATGAAGAGAATAAGGGATAATATGCGATTCATCCAGAATCTCCTGTTTAATCCTAGTGTTCATCAAATCCCAAGTTCGATCCTTATACCTCAATAACTCATGCCTAACACTGTATAGTCCTTAGCTAATCCAGCTAAGACATCCCCTCTAATCCTTCCCATCTGTGGGTCACTTAATTGTTTTCTTTACTCCTCTCTAAAAGAGTAAAGTCAAGTGTAATGTTGGCCACGTGGCCTACCAGTAACTCTGCTCTAGTTCTGGCCATATCATTCAACTGATGTGATGCATAGGCAATCACCTTTTCTGTCAATGAGACGTCATAATAACCCATAGACTTGTTTTGATCTGTAGGAAGACTTGGAACTCTTCCACAAAACACATGTAATACCTTGCCCATCCAAGGAAACTCCTAACCCCTGAGGCATTCCTTGGCCTTGGACAATCTCTAACTGAGAGTATACCACAATACGTCGATAGAGACGATCACAAACCAATTCAAATAATCCTTGAACACGCTGTTCATCTATCCATAGAAAAAACTAGGGCCTTAGCCAAAACCAAAAGACATAACTCAACACTCCCAATGCACATATCTGATATAAAAGATAGTCTTCAGCTTATCCTTCTCCCTAATCTTCAGCTGGTAATAACCAGATCGAAGATCCACCTTGGAGAATACCATCTTACTCAATAACTGAACCTTTAGTTTCTACAGCTCTGCTAAATTCGTTCAATAGAGTTCCCTAGACTTGGTTCTGTCCCTGGCACCAACACAATCACCATTCTATCTCTTGGTGTAGAGGTAACCCTGACAAACCCTTGGAAACAAATCCAGAAACTCACAGACTAATCCAGTTTGTCCTGGTCCCACTAGCACAACCTGAGTGGTATCCACCACACTAGCTAAGAGTCCTATGCATCCTTCTGCAATAGGTCTCTAGGTCTAAGTACAGACGTCATAAGTATATAGGGTCCACGCACAGTACCAACAAATACAAGGCTTTCTCACCCTCATGTTCAAGGGTTACTATCTTTTCCTTACAATCTATCATTGCCTCATACTTGGCTAACCAATCCATATCCAGAATCATATTGAAGTCGGTCATAACCAACTTTATCAAGTCAACTGATGAGTCCCTTCCCACCATAACCTAACCAATCTCTTAAAATTAACAATAGAGTACCAAATTCTCATCACAACATAACCATGTAATCTGCATATCAAGTCTATATCTCTCTCAAATGAAACAAAACAAAGAGCAACATGGCACCAAAACCAATCAACATAATACAAAAATCAGAACTAGGAAGTTGACTTGCCACCAGTGAGGTACCAGCCTCAGTCTCAGTCTTTGACTCTAACTGCGTCAGAGTGAACACTCGAGCTGGAGTCGAGCTATCCGTCCCCTTTTGGATCATCCTTCCTTAACCTTGGGAAATCCCTCTTGAGATTCCCAACCATACCACATAAGAAACATGTCTTTGCTCGACATACCCCCAAATGGCGTCTCTTACACTGAGTGCATTCTAGGTAGAGTTTCCAATACTCATCCTCGCCCTGATGGCCTATTTGAACACTTCAGAACCCCTTTTCTAATCCAGAGGTACCGAATACATTGATAACTTTTCTTTTCTGATCGCTGGGGCCTCTAATCCAATAAATAGAGGTATCACTGCCTAAGCTGCGAGCTCTCCGGCATTCTCCTTCCAAATCTCATTTCCTGTTCCCTCAACATCAATGGCCCTCCCTACCACCTAAGCATAGGCAGAGATCTCATGAACTAGGGCGATTCTAATGCCCTAAGCCATCCCGAAATTCAATCCCTGGATAAATCGCTCCTTTCGAGCAACATCTGTGGGTACCATATCAAAAGCAAACTTGGCCAACCCATCGAATTTGTTAACATATTTTGTTACTTTTGCATTTCCCTGAATCAGGTTCAGAATCTTATTTGTCTTAGCAGTCTTAACTGCGTCACAATAATACCTCTCATTAAAAAACTGCCTAAATTCCTCCCAATTCATTACACTTGTATCTCGTGTCTGGGATACCACTTCCCACCACATTCTGGCATCTTCCCGTAACACATATATAGCACAAATCATCCTATCGTGACCCACCACCCTCATATTATCGAGGATAGAACTAATCATTCCCATCCATTGCTCAACTCTAAATGGATCTTGGCCTCCTTAAAAAACTGGAGAGTAATATTCCTAGAACCTTTCACACAGAAATTCACATCTGTTCTCAACCCCAGGCTGAGCTAATACTGGTGCCACTCCTGGCATAACAAAGGAAAAGGTGTTCCTTGATAGAACCTGTTGTTTCAAACACCTGATCTCTTCCTCTTGCCTCTACAATCTTAATTGCATATCTATAAACACTTACTGCCAATTTTGAGCGGCAAGCAGAGGGCACAGGCCTTGGCTGTAATTCCCAACCCCAATATAACCACCACCGGGTCTCATTAACTGCCTTGGGTACATATTCTCTGATTGAGTCTACAGTCAATAACTTGACCCATTAAGCATGATGAGCACATTCAAAATCTTTCCCCACAGAGACAATCACACAGCACCACATTCACATACCACTGTAGTGCAAAAATACGTGCCACAACATTCATACATCAATCAATAACCCTGCTCTTGCCAACCAAATATCATGTTCTTTACTCTAGCATGCTAATAACACATTCATATATTCACTGAGCAGGTAATCACATAATCATATCAATAGTCAAGGGTCAGGCCCTATCAGAATCTCATGCTTCCTAATAAGGCATGCAGGTAAAACATTTATATCTTATTTAAGCAGTTAAACACATAACCACATAAATAGTCACCATACACTGAGTGGAGCTTGTCTTTAGTGATGAGTGTACATGCCCAGCTTGTCTTCAGGAACCCTTAACCTTGGCACACTCTAATACCAAGTAGCAATGCCCTACTACCTAGGGATCGTTACACGCTGTATTTTAAATAGTGCTAAACTTGTTAAACGAGTCATTTGGCCATAATCATTAACGGTTTAGGATTAAAAAAATTGGTCAAGGATACAAACGTTTCACTAAAACATTTACTGTATACATGGGATCCAAAAATGCATTTGAAAGGTTAACTACAATAAAAGAGTTACAACCTGCCAACCTAAGCGGCAAAATAGGGTTTGACCCTAGTTCCTCTTTAAACCCTCGGCCATGGTGGTCGAGCAACCGCATATGTACACATCGTCACCTAAGCTCTCCAACTCAAGGATGCTCCAACTTTCTTTTCCCTTTACCTGCACCACATAGCACCCGTGAGCCAAGGCTCAGCAATAAAACTTAAACATGCTCATAAGCAGTTAATAACATGTTACCAAATCATAATAAGCATGCCTAACAGTAATAACCATACTCATGCATGCATACAGGTACAAATAAATGATTATGGAATCATTTTGGGGGCTTTCAGCCCTAATTAGATGATCATAGAGTCAACCCAGGGTCCTTTTCCCTAAATAAATGACCATAGAGTCAATCAGGGTCTTTTTCCATGTCCTCTGTATAACCAGCTTTGGAGCTGATCTAGCGTACTAAGTGCTAAGTCTTCTCCGACCAATAGATCGGTCAAGAGTATGATGCTCTCCTGGTTAGGCTAAACCATATGGACCAGTGCTCCGTGCTATTGCCATGCTTGACTAATAAGTAAATACCTTACGACCAACACTCAGCATGCTAATGCCATCCTTGACTAATAAGTCAATGTGTTATGACGAACATTCACCGTGCTAATGTCATCCTTGGCTAATAAGTCAGTGTTAGGATATAGGACTAATAAGTTACCTCAGGTCTCTTAACCCTCATCCTCTATATAAGCGTACCTAGCACTGACTAGCACTCAATGTGTTAAGGTCGTTCTTGAATAATAAGTCATTGCAATGATATGGGAATAATAAGTCACCACGAATCCCTTAGTCCTATCCCCTATTTAAGCGTATAATGCCCTGACCAACACTCAACATGCTAAGGTCGTTCTTGACTGATAAGTCTATGCTAGGATATGGCAATAATAAGTCACCCTAGATTCCTTAGTCCTATCCTCTGTATAAGCGTCCCTGGCGCTTCTGGTTAACCTAATCAATACAACCAGCACTCAGTGCGTTATTGTCATCCTTGACTGATAAGTCATTGCTTTTCGACTAGCGCTCAACGCTATTGTCGACCTTCACTAATAAGTCAATGCTTTTCTCAATAAGATAATTCAAACAGACATATATCATATGTCAAATATCCCGATATAAAGCATTCAACATGCTTAATCAATAATTATAAGAATAATTGTAATGCCCCAAATTCTCCGATATGGTTTAATGTCGGGATTAGTCGGTCGAGAGGGCCATACTTGTTTAATTATGCCATTAAATGATATTATGCATGTATATGAGAATTATATTGTAATATGATGTTAAATGCATGCATGTGGGTCCACATCTGTTTACAGGGGTACTTTGGTAATTTGGCCCGTTGAGGGCATAATTGTATATTTGTTTGCATGTCAATGATATATTGTGAGGCCACATTATAATGTGGATTGGTTCGAGTTATTCGGCATGAGATGATCTTTAAATATAAATTATCGGTTTGGTCATAACAGGCTTAAGCTTGGGGCTCGGAGTGAGACTTGGGGTGATTTTAATGATTAGAGCATTACCAGGAATTATAGGGTAACGGGATATGAATTATTGGTGTTTGAGTTTATCGAGATTAGCGGGAATTCGAGAGCGTTAATTATAATTAACAGTATAGGTTGGAAAGGACAATTTTTCCCTTGGGAAGGCTTTAGAAACCTTAAGTGACCTAGGGGCATTTAGGTCATTTGGTTTGGATGTATATGAAACTTTAGTGGCTGTAGAAAAACAGAACAAAAACAGAGCCCTTACTTCTCTTTCCCGTACATCATTTTCTCTCATTTCTCCTTTGGAGTTTTTGAGCCCAAATTGAGGAATCAAGCTAGGAAATCAAGGGGTTGAGTTCATAAAGTTGGTTCAGCCATTGAAGGGGATTTAATCTCAAGCCTAAGGTGAGTTTCAGCCATAAGTTTTCTGGTTTTGCTCTATTTTCTTTTAGTTTTCACCCTATGATTTTGTTGGGGATAGTTTGGATTAATGGAAGTTTTGATTGATGTTTAACTTGGGTTTTGATGAGGGTTTGCTATAGATGATGTTTAGGGGTTGGATTGAGTGTTGGGATGAGGTTTGGAACTGGTTTGAAGGTTTGGTTTCAAGGAAAAATGCAGGGGAAGAACTTGGTGTTTGCTGGTTTGCGTAAAGGGCCGCGGCATGGCTATGGTGAGCCGCGGCCTATGTTGGCATTTTTGGGGCAAAAATGCCTCTGTCAGAGAGGTGATCCGTGGCATGGCTGTGGTGATCCGCGACCCATAAGGGAATTTTTGGCCAGAAATGTGTTTCTAGCTTGGGGATTTAAGCCTTAGGCCTCGAGATCGATCTTACTACCCGGTTTAGTAGGATTTGATGTCTTGGAGGCTAGGTTTTGATTTTGGAATCCTTTGTTATCATTTTTATTGATGGAATCCCATAATTGGTTATGACCAGGTAACTGCTAAAGGACCAAAAGATTGATCGTTCTCAGGGGTCGTTCTTACATTAATTTTCACTCGAACAGGAGGTAAGAAAAATGCACCCTGTGTATATATGACATGCGTGATTATTATTAAGGCATGTTGATTGATAAATGTGGACATGGATTGCCTATTGAATGCTAGCGAATGTTAAATACTTGTATATGTACTGATTAGTCAGGGGCACTGACCTAAAGAGTCAGAAATGGCATAGCGTCATGAACGCCGAGCCAAATGAAGATTAGATCTAATCGATATCAGCAAAGAATGACTCATATGGGGTATTAACGCTGGACCGACCCTAAGGTCGATGAGCTTATAAGCGCTTGTCTGCTCTAAGACCAGTTATTCAGAGCCAGGGCATATGGCCCCGGTGACTGTTTGTCACAAGGCTAGGGAACACTGTTCCAAGGTTATGACTCTATGGTCATGAGGAAGGTTATGTTGGTGACTATTCACCATACACCTATCCTATCCAAATTTATGAAAGGTTCTCTTATCAGTTAAGCCCGAGTGACCCTAACGTCACATGGTTAGAGGGGGTTGTACCCACTTTTGTGACTGTTGCGACGGTCACCAATTTGTTTGGACTGATGGTCCTGAATGATTATTATGATCATTGTTGATATGATATCATGCTTTATTGCATTTTCTTGCTGGGCCTTGGCTCATGGGTGCTATGTGGTGCAGGTAAAGGGAAAGAAAAGCTCACCCAACCTTGACAAGGAGAGCTTAGGTGGTGATGTGTACATATGCAGCCGCTTGACCACCACGGCCAAGGCGTTCTCAGAGGAACTAGGGGGCTTACCCTATTTTTGCCGCTTAGGTTAGCGTGATTGTAAATTTAAAACTGTAACGACCATTTTGTACTGAGAACAACTTGTAAATGTTTTGATTAGCTCTGCAGAGCAGTTTGTAATGAAAATATTCATTCCCTTTTTATTAGTTTTCCACCTTAACTTGATAATTACATTTAGAGCACGTTTTTGACCAAAGGACTCGGGTAGCGGGTCAAATTTCCGGTCCACCGTTCACCGTAACTGTTCTAGGGTAACCAGGGCGTTACAACTTGGTATCAGAGCAATGCCAAGGTTAGGGTTCCTGTAGACTGGCTGGGCATGTATGCACATCACTGAAGTCAAGCTCGACTCATGGTTTGGTAACTATTTATGTAGTTATACGTGTGACTGCTTAAATACAGCATATATGCTTTACCTGTATGCATGAAGCACTATGTTAAACCCATGCCCTGAAATATGATATCTTCAGCAACTGTGTGTTTATTAGTACTGGGAATTGCTGGAATATACTTATAAGTACGATTGGTTGTGAACCATTATGTGATACATGCAGAGTGTTAGATGCTATAGACATGTATCTGCTTGTATATCTGTATGACTGTGGAATGTGATAATTGTCTGCTTGTTCTTGGAGCATAAGGCGGCAAGAGGTTTAGTTATTACTACCTAACTGGCCGTATTGATCATTATTTCAGCAAGGTATCAGTGACAGAATTATGAATCTGGGACAGACAGACAGACACATCAGCTAGCCAGAGTGATCAAGGCCAGAATAATAATAATAATAATAGCCAGGGTCAGGAAAATGACCAGTCACAGATTCCACAGCCAGCTCCTATAAATTGGCAGCAGATAGTCAGTGATCTGCAGGCTACTATATTGAAACAGGGAGAAGAGCTTAATCTCTTGAAGCAACAGCAAGGGCCTTCAGTGGCCAGTGTATTAGAGGCACCCCCTGTGTCGGTGCCAGTAGCTGGGTAGTTGCCTGAGGTTGGAATTAAATGGGAGCCTCTTTATGAAAGGTTCAAGAAACAACAACCTCCAGTATTTGAGGGCAGTGCAGATCCTGCCAAGGCTGAACAATGGATGAGCATGATTACCACTATCCTTGACTTTATGAGGGTATCTGGTAATGAGAGGGTGGCCTGTGCTACCTATATGTTTCGGGAGGATGCCCGGATTTGGTGGGAAGTGACTACCCAGACCAAGAATGTAAATGCCCTGAGTTGGGAAGAGTTTCAAACTCTATTCAATGAGAAGTATTATAATGATGCTATTAGGGCGGCGAAGGCCGAGGAGTTTATTAGGCTGTTGCAGGGGAACTTATCAGCCACTGAGTACGCCTTAAAGTTTGATCGTTTGGCAAAGTTTTCCATTGAGATGGTGCCCACTGATGGGACCAGGAGAGAGAGATTCTTACAGGGGCTACAGCCCAGGTTAGCCCGAGATGTACGTATCACCACTGTGGCAGGAGTTACTACTTATGCACAAGTGGTGGAGAAGGCACTCACAGCTGAGAGTGCAGAGAACAGGATCTGGCGTGACAGTGCAGCCAGAAAGGAATTCAGGAGGCCAGGTCCTCCATTTGTGGGTTTTGGTAGGGGTGTTGGCCCCAGTGATAAGAAGAGGAAGGTTCCTGACACCTTCCCAGTTCCAGGTCCTGACAGGAGGCCCCGTGGTATTACAATGGGTCATCTGGGAGGTGGTGAAGCCTGGAGGTCTTATCCTGAGTGCCCTAGATGCAAGAGGCATCACTTGGGAGAATGTAGGGCAAAGGCCTGCTTCTCTTGTGGAGCAGTGGGTCATCTTAAAAAGGATTTCCCTAAGGCAAGAAAGGAAGAACCCAGAAAGGCGGACAGCTCGGCTCCAGCTCGAGTGTTCGCATTGACTCAAGCAAAAGCTGAGGCTTCCCCCTCAGTTGTTACAGGTCAGCTTCTTAGTGCTGGAACCCCTTATAGTGTGTTTATTGATTCTGGTGCTACACACTCTTTTGTTGCTAGTAGTGTTATTGATAGATTGTATAGACCTTGTGATTTTTATGCTGTGGGGTTTGGTACCTTGTTACCCACTGGAGAGTTAGTGGTATCCAGGAGGTGGGTCAGATCTTTGCCAGTGACAGTAGAGGGCAGAGAGTTGTCAGTGGATTTAATAGAGTTGGTTATGACTAACTTTGATATGATAATGGGTATGGATTGGTTGGCAAAGTATGGGGCAACCATTGATTGCAGAAGGAAGATTGTCACCTTTGAGCCTGAAGGTAAGGATCCTTTTGTGTTTGTTGGTGCGGTGCATGGACCTCGTATTCCTATGATTTCTGCATTGAGGGCTAGGTATTTGTTGTAGGGAGGTTGCATTGGATTCTTAGCCAGTGTGGTTGATACCACTCAGGTCGTGCCAGTGAGACCAGAGGATACCAGGTTAGTTTGTGAGTTTCTGGATGTGTTTCCAGAGGATTTGCCAGGGTTGCCACCACATACAGAAATTGAGTTCGTTATAGAACTGGCACCAGGGACAGAGCCAGTGTTTAGAGCACCTTACAGAATGGCCCCAGCTGAGTTGAAAGAATTAAAAGTGCAGTTGCAAGAACTGTTGGACTTAGGTTTCATTAGACCTAGTTTTTCACCTTGGGGTGCGCTAGTTTTGTTTGTAAAGAAAAAGGATGGTTCTCTGAGAATGTGTATTGATTACAGAGAATTGAACAAGCTGACAATTAAGAATAAGTATCCTTTGCCAATGATAGATGATCTATTCGATCAGTTGCAAGGCAAGAAGGTATTTTCAAAGATCGACCTTCGTTCAGGTTATCATCAGTTGAGGGTCAAGGAGGGAGATATACCCAAGACTGCTTTCCGTACCAGGTATGGGCATTATGAGTTTCTAGTTATGTCATTTGGATTGACTAATGCCCCTGCTGATTTTATGGATCTGATGAACAGAGTGTTTAAGGATTATTTAGACTAGTTTGTGATTGTCTTTATTGATGACATTCTGGTATATTCTCAGTCAGAGTCAGAACATGAGTATCACTTGAGATTGGTTCTACAAAGACTGAGGGAACACAGACTGTTTGCTAAGTTCAAGAAATGTGAGTTCTGGTTGTCTCAGATGGCCTTTCTTGGACATATTGTCAGTAAGGAGGGGATTAAAGTGGATCCAGCAAAGATCGAAGCGGTCAGAGATTGGCCAAGGCCAAAGAATGCTTCTGAGGTTAGAAGTTTCATTGGATTGGCAAGGTATTACAGGCGTTTCGTGGAAGGGTTCTCGAAGATTTCTAGTGCATTGACTGGACTGACATGCAAGAATCAGAAATTTGTGTGGTCAGATAAGTGTGAGAACAGCTTCCAGGAACTGAAGCAGAGATTGATTACAGCTCCAATCCTGAGTCTTCCGACAGGCCAGGAGAAGTTTGTGATTTATTGTGATGCTTCTCATCAGGGTTTGGGCTATGTTTTGATGCAATCAGAGAAGATTATTGCCTATGCTTCTCGTCGGTTGAAGGAGTATGAAAAAAGGTATCCTACTCATGATTTAGAGTTAGCAGCTGTGGTTTTTTCTTTTTGGAGGCACTATCTCTATGGAGAGAAGTGTAAGATTTATACAGACCACGAGAGCCTGAAGTACTTCTTCACCCAAAAAGACTTGAACATGAGGCAAAGGCGTTGGCTGGAGTTAGTAAAAGATTATGATTGTGAGATCCTGTATCATCCAGGAAAGGCCAACGTGGTAGCTGATGCTTTAAGCCGGAAGGGTCCGGGCCAAATTTATGGTATGAGGCTGATAGCCAGGGAATTAGCTGATGATATGACCAGAGCTGGTATAGAGTTGCTGGTGGGCCAGTTGGCTAACATTACGCTACAGTCTATGCTGTTAGAGAGGATTAAGGAGGGTCAGCTGAGTGATCCACAGCTGATCAAGATCAGAGAGGATGTTCTGGCTGGAGCATCTAGGGATTATTCAGTGTCTGAGCTAGGCTTGTTGAGATACAAGGGGCGGATATGTGTTCCGTTAGACACTGCAATGAGGCGAGAGATTCTGGATGAATCTCATACTACACCTTACTCTTTGCATCCAGGCACCATGAAGATGTATCAGGATGTGAGATTGTTATATTGGTGGCCAGGGATGAAGAGAGATGTAGTAGAGTATGTGGCTAAGTGCTTGACATGTCAACAGGTCAAGGCTGAGCATCAGAGGCCTGCAGGGCTACTGCAGCCTCTGGATATCCCAGAGTGGAAGTGGGAAGACATCACAATGGATTTTGTGGTGGGCTTACCAAGGACTGTTGGTCAGCATGATTCTATTTGGGTGATAGTGGATCGCTACACCAAATCAGCTCACTTTCTGCCAGTGAGGACTACTTATACAGTTGACCAGTATGTAGATCTCTATGTGAGAGAGATCGTCCGGCTCCATGGTGCGCCTAGGTCGATCGTGTCAGATCGGGACCCTACTTTTACTTCCAATTTTTGGGGAAGTTTGCAGAAGGCCATGGGGACACAGTTGAAGTTCAGTACTGCTTATCATCCTTAGACAGATGGGCAATCTGAGAGGACGATCCAGATTTTGGAGGACATGTTGTCAGCATGTGTGCTGGACTTTGGTGGATCTTGGAGTAAGTATCTGCCTTTGATAGAATTCTCCTACAACAACAGTTACCAGTCTACCATTGGGGTTGCACCTTATGAGATGTTGTATGGTAGGAAATGTAGGTCTCCCATTCATTGGGACGAGACAGGTGAAAGGAGATACTTAGGTCCTGAGGCAGTTCAGAGGACCAATGAGGCCATAGAGAAGATTAGAGCTAGAATGCTTACTTCTCAGAGTAGACAGAAGAGCTATGCAGATCCCAAACGCAGGAACGTGGAGTTCTAGGTAGGAGACTATGTCTTCCTTAGAGTCTCGCCATGGAAAGGGGTGAGAAGGTTTGGGAAGAAAGGCAAACTGAGCCCCAGATATGTAGGTCCATTTGAGATCTTGGAGAGGGTTGGTCAGGTGGCTTACAGGTTAGCTTTGCCTTCGGCGTTGTCTGCCGTGCATAATGTATTTCATGTTTTAGCTCTTTGGAGGTATGTACCTGATGCTAATCATATTTTGAGCTATGAAGATCTGGAGCTTGAGGTAGATCTCTCCTATGAGGAACAACCTGTCCAGATACTTGACAGAAAAGATAAGGTCCTCAGAAACAAGACGATACCTTTGGTAAAGGTATTGTGGAGGAACACCGAGGTTGAGGAAGCGACCTGGGAGCTGGAGTCAGACATGCAGAGTCAGTATCCCGAGCTGTTCAAGTAAATTTCGAGGACGAAATTTCTTTAAGGAGGGGATAGTTGTAATGCCCCGAATTCTCCGATATGGTTTAATGGCGGGATTAGTAGGCCGGGAGGGCCATACATGTTTAATTATGCCATTAAATGATATTATGCATGTATATGAGAATTATATTATAATATGATGTTAAATGCATGCATGTGGGTCCACATCTGTTTACAGGGGTACTTTGGTAATTTGGCCCGTTGAGGGCATAATTGTATATTTGTTTGCATGTCAATGATATATTGTGAGGCCACATTATAATGTGGATTGGTTCGAGTTATTCGGCATGAGACGATCTTTAAATATAAATTATCGGTTTGGTCATAACAGGCTTAAGCTTGGGGCTCGGAGTGAGACTTGGGGTGATTTTAATGATTAGAGCATTACCAGGAATTATAGGGTAACGGGATATGAATTATTGGTGTTTGAGTTTATCGAGATTAGCGGGAATTCGAGAGCGTTAATTATAATTAACAGTATAGGTTGGAAAGGACAATTTTTCCCTTGGGAAGGCTTTAGAAACCTTAAGTGACCTAGGGGCATTTAGGTCATTTGGTTTGGATGTATATGAAACTTTAGTGGCTGTAGAAAAACAGAACAAAAACAGAGCCCTTACTTCTCCTTCCCGTACATCATTTTCTCTCATCTCTCCTTTGGAGTTTTTGAGCCCAAATTGAGGAATCAAGCTAGGAAATCAAGGGGTTGAGTTCATAGAGTTGGTTCAGCCATTGAAGGGGATTTAATCTCAAGCTTCAGGTGAGTTTCAGCCATAAGTTTTCTGGTTTTGCTCTATTTTCTTTTAGTTTTCATCCTATGATTTTGTTGGGGATAGTTTGGATTAATGGAAGTTTTGATTGATGTTTAACTTGGGTTTTGATGAGGATTGTTATAGATGATGTTTAGGGGTTGGATTGAGTGTTGGGATGAGGTTTGGAATTGGTTTAAAGGTTTGGTTTCAAGGAAAAACCCAGGGGAAGAAGTTAGTGTTTGCTGGTTTGCGTAAAGGGCCGCGACATGGCTATGGTGAGCCGCGGCCTATGTTGGCATTTCTGGGGCAGAAATGCCTCTGTCAGAGAGGTGAGTCGCGGCATGGCTGTGGTGAGCCGTGGCCCATAAGGGCATTTTTGGCCAGAAATGTGTTTTTAGCTTGGGGATTTAAGCCTTAGGCCTCGAGATCGATCCTACTATCTGGTTTAGTAGGATTCGATGTCTCGGAGGCTAGGTTTTGATTTGGGAATCCTTTGTTATCATTTTTATTGATGGAATCCCATAATTGGTTATGACCAAGTAACCGCTAAAGGACCAAAAGATTGATCGTTCTCAGGGGTCGTTCTTACATTAATTTTCACTAGAACAGGAGGCAAGAAAACTGTACCCTGTGTATATATGACATGCGTGATTATTATTAAGGCATGTTGATTGATAAATGTGGACATGGATTGCCTATTGAATGCTAGCAAATGTTAAATACTTGTATATGTACTGATTAGTCAGGGGCACTGACCTAAAGAGTCTGAAATGGCATAGCGTCATGAACGTCGAGCCAAATGAAGATTAGACCTAATCGATATCAGCAAAGAATGACTCATATGGGGTATTAACGCTGGACCGATCCTAAGGTCAATGAACTTATAAGCACTTGTCTGGTCTAAGACCAGTTATTCAGAGCCAGGGCATATGGCTCCGGTGACTGTTTGTGACAAGGCTAGGGAACACTGTTCCAAGGTTATGAATCTATGGATATGAGGAAGGTTATGTTGGTGACTATTCACCATACACCTATCTTGTCCAAATTTATGAAAGGTTCTCTTATCAGTTAAGCCCGAGTGACCCTAACATCACATGGTTAGAGGGGGCTATACCCACTTTTGTGACTGTTGCGACGGTCACCAATTTGTTTGGACTGATGGTCTTGAATGATTATTATGATCATTGTTGATATGATATCTTGCTTTGTTGTGTTTTCTTGCTGGGCCTTGGCTCATGGGTGCTATGTGGTGCAGGTAAAGGGAAAGAAAAGCTCACCCAGCCTTGAGTGGAGAGCTTAGGTGGTGATGTGTACATATGCGGCCGCTTGACCACCACGACTAAGGCATTCTCAAAGGAACTAGGGGCTTACCCTATTTTTGCCGCTTAGGTCGGCGGGATTGTAAATTTAAAACTGTAACGACCATTTTGTACTGAGAACAACTTGTAAATGTTTTGATTAGCTCTGCAGAGCAGTTTGTAATGAAAATATTCATTCCCTTTTCATTAGTTTTCCACCTTAACCTGATAATTACATTTAGAGAACGTTTTTGACCAAAGGACTCGAGTAGCGGGTCAAATTTCTGGTCCACCGTTCACCATAACTATTCTAGGGTTACCAGGGAGTTACAATAATCATAATCATGCACATACTCAGACGTTCATGCCCTATTCAAGTTCTTGTTCAACAATTCAGAATCACAAGCATAATAATAATCATGGACATTTATAGAGACTCAAGCTCTGATCAAATCTATATCCAACATTCAGGCCAAGCCATAATCACATGTATCACATACCGGGTGCAGTTTTCTTACCTTTGGTCCAACCACAGGTTACCAATAAATGAACCTCGAGCACGATCCTGATTTTGAGCCCCTAGCGATAACCTAGTTACAACCATAGTATAAAATCTCGTCAAAAATGAGTAAGTAAAGGCTCGTGGACTGAGTCCTAGCCTCTGGGACATCGAATCCTACTAAACCGAGTAGTAGGATCAATCCTAAGCCTTTTGGTTTGAGTTCCCGCACTCAAAATCTCCCTGAGGCCAAAAATCTCTTAAGCGTCGTGGACCCCAAACATTTGAGCCGTGACCCATTCAAGTCAGAGGTCTGAGCCTCTTCTCTGCCTATACTAGCATCGCGGTGCCAATAGCCCATTGCTTGCTTCTCCTTCGCTCAATTTGAGCTAGGACTTCAATAAGCCCATCTCTGAGATAGAGAAGTCCCCAGTCGTTCCAGCTAGGACATTCTCCCTACGTTCAACTAACTGGGGATCCCTTCCCTGTGCTCCTTAATCCTCTCAAGGAGCGTGGACTGAAGAGTTATGTTGGCTAACCTACCAACCAAAAACTCTATACCTGCTCTGGTCATCTCTTCAGCTAATCTGTCAGATATCTGTCTCGACCTAAACAACTGTCCTAGGCCCTTCCGGCTCAGTGCATCAGCCACTACGTTAGCCTTCCCAGGATGGTATAGGATATCACAATCATAATCTTTTCCCAATTCTAGCCACTGTCTTTGACGCATGTTCAAATCTTTCTGAGTAAAGAAATACTTTAAACTCGTGTGATCAGTGTATATCTCACACCTTTCACCATACAGGTAATGTCTCCAAATCTTAAGTGCGAATACCACTGTAGCCAACTCTAGATCATGCATGGGATATCTCTGCTCATACTCTTTTAATTGCCTTGATGCGCAAGCTATTACCTTCCCAGCTTGCATCAACACACATCCCAAACCTTGTCTGGAAGCGTCACAGTAAACCACGAACTTCTCATTGTCTGTCGGCAGGCTCAACACTGGTGCAGTAACCAATCACTGCTTCAACTCCTTGAATTTGTTCTCACATTGATCTGTCCACACATACTTGGTCTTCTTTCTTGTCAACTCTGTCAATGGAGTAGCAATTCTCGAGAATCCCTCTACAAATCGCCGGTAGTATCCTGCCAACCCAAGAAAACTTCTAACCTCAGGAACACTGCTTGGTCTAGGCCAATCTCTCACTACCTCTATCTTACTTGGGTCAACCAGTATCCCCTCCTTACTGACAATATGGCCCAGAAATGTAACTTGCGGTAACCAGAACTCGTACTTGCTGAACTTGGCATATAACTTATGCTCTCTCAATCGATGCAATACCAAGCGCAGATGATGCTCATGCTCTGTCTCTGACTGGGAGTACACCAGGATATCATCGATAAATACAATCACAAACTTATCTAGATAATCTTTGAATATCCTATTCATCATATCCATAAAAGCTGCTGGGGCATTGGTTAATCCAAAGGACATAACCAAAAATTCATAGTGCCCATACCTCGTTCGAAATGTCCTCCTCTTTAATCCTCAACTGATGGTAACCTGACCGGAGATCAATCTTTGAATACACCGTACTCCCCTGTAACTGATCAAATAAATCATCGATCTTAGGCAGTGGATACTTATTCTTAATAGTCAACTTGTTCAACTCCCTATAGTCAATGCACATCCTAAGCGATCCATCCTTCTTCTTAACAAATAACACAGGAGCACCCCACGACGAGAAACTCGTTCTGATGAACCCCAAATCCAGTAGCTCCTGTAACTGAATCTTCAACTCCTTTAACTCCATCGAAGCCATTCTATAGGGTGCCCTGGACACTGGCTCTGGTCCCGGTGCCAACTCTATGATGAACTCGATCTCCCGCTGTGGCGACAATCCTGGCAAATCAGCTGGAAATAAGTCTGGGAACTCACATACCAATCTGGTTTCATTCGGTCCCACTGTTACCACTCTAGAGGTATCTACAGCACTTGCTAGGAATCCTATGCAACCTTCTTGCATCAGGTCTCTAGCCTTCAGTGTTGAGATCATAGGCACTCGCGATCCATTCACCGTCCCCACAAATACAAAAGGTACCTCGCCTTCTGGTTCAAAAGTCACCATTCGTCGCTTGCAATCAATCGTTGCTCATACCTCGTTAACCAATCCATCCCTAATATCATATCAAAATCATCCATGTCTAATTCAACCAGATCAACAAACAATTCCCTACCATCTATCTCTACTGGTAATGCTCTAATCCATCTCCTAGAGACTACCAGTTCTCCTGTTGGTAACAAAGTCTAGAAACCCCTAGCATACACAATACTAGGTCTACAAAGTTGGTCTATCACCCTAGCAGATACAAATGAGTGGGTAGCCCCTGAATCAATCAATGCAGTATACAAAGAACCAGTGCTAGAGATCTGACCTGCACAACTGAGGGACTAGCCTCCGCCTCAGAGTCTAAGTCAAAGCAAATATCCTGGGAGGAGCGAGACTGTCTCCCTGCTTTGGCTCCTCTTTCTTAGCTTGTGGGCAGTCTCTCTTCAGATGGTTGGCACTCCCACAAATAAAACATGCCCTAATCCGGCACTCGCCCTGATGTCGTCGCTGTGACGCCCCACGTCACTATGGCTGCTTTCTGGAATAACGACTGGCCCTAAAAACCAACAAGAGTCTTTTCAGCGTGCTTTGTCCTCACTCACATGCTTCCTAGGAAAACTTCCCAGGAGGTCACCCATCCCTAGATTACCCCAGGTCAAGCATGCTTAACTTTGGAGTTCTCAAGTGATGGGCTACCGAAAAGAAGATGCATCTTGTTGATATAGGTAGTACCCATCAATCCATTTAAGCCATCTTCAACTGTGTAGTCCCATACCTACACAGTCTTAGAATCATCACACTTGACCTTCCCCAGGCGGTGTGGGATTGCACATCTTACCCGGTCTTTCCCCTTACGGATCACGGGATTCTGACTGTCACAATCACCCCCCCTTACGGGCCCGACGTCCCTGTCGGCCACACTTCCGGCTAGGTCAAGTCTCTGATACCATTTGTGATGCCCCACGTCACTATGGCTGCTTTCTGGAATATCGACTGGCCCTACAAACCAACACAATTCTTTTTAGCATGCTTTGTCCTCACTCACATGCTTCCTAGGAAAACTTCCCAGGAGGTCACCCATCCCTAGATTACCCCAAGTCAACCAGGCTTAACTTTGGAGTTCTCAAGTGATGGGCTACCGAAAAGAAGATGCATCTTGTTGATATAGGTAGTACCCATCAATCCATTTAAGCCATCTTCAACTGTGTAGTCCCATACCTACACAGTCTTAGAATCATCACACTTGATCTTCCCCAGGCGGTGTGGGATTGCACAGCTTACCCGGTCTTTCCCCTTACGGATCACGGGATTCTGACTGTCACAGTCGCCTGCATCGAGGACACACTGGAAAACTCCTCCAGTTGTCACTTCTGCCCTAACGGCCACCAGTAGAAACTCGTACCCTCCTATCAGAACTAGGAGGAACAAATGAATCTGGAACTCTTCTTTTCTGCTCACTGGGGCCACTGCCCCAACTAGGCCCAGTAAAAGGAGGCACCGTCCTCCCGGCATCGCGCCTAACCGCTCTGTCCTTCCATATCTGGTCCTCGACCCTCTCTGCAGTAAGGGCCTTATCCACTGCTTGAGCATAGGTAGTAGTCTCTGAATTTAAGGTAATATTCACGTCATGGGTGATCATCACATTCAACCCCCGTATGAATCTATCTCTCCTCGCCACATCTGTCGGCACCAAGTCTGGCGCAAACTTCACCAGTCTATCAAATCTCAGGGCATACTCAGTAACTGATAACTTGTTCTGGGTTAGGTTAATAAACTCTTCAACCTTCATAGCTCGAACTGCTACACTGTAGTATTTCTCATTAAAGATACTCTTAAATTCTTCCCAAGTCATAACTGTAATATTCCTCCGCTGACTCACTACATCCCACCAGATGCGGTCATCCTCTCTAAGCATGTAGCTAGCACAAGCCACTCTTTCATTTCCTTCAACCCTCATTAAATCTAAGATTAAGGAAATCATATTCATCCACTGCTCGGCCCGCAGTGGGTCTGATCCACCCTCAAAGGTAGGAGGTTGTTACTTTCTGAATCTTTCGTACAGAGGTTCCCACCTATTCTCAACCACAGGCTGAACCGGCACTGGCACTACATTCTGCTGAATTGGTAACCCTGTGACCTGTGAAGGAGCCTGCTGCCTCAACTGACGAAGTTCTTCTTCTATTTTCTGCAATCTAGCCTCCATTTCGGCTAATATCTGTTGCCAGTTCTGTGGGGCAGGTTGTAACACCCTAAGTTGCTAATAAGGTTTAGGACCCTGATTAGCATGCCTGGAGGGCAATAAGTGAATTAATATGTTAATATATGAATTTAAATGAATATGTGACTAGGATGCATGTTTAGGTGGTATAAATATGCATGTGGGCCCCGTTTGCATGATAGGGGTAAATTGGTAATTTTAGCCCGTTGAGGGCATAAATGCGATAATTGTATTGTGTGATTTGTACCACGTGAGTGTGGTGATATCTGTGTAATGCACATACCGAGATAGTCCTAGCGAGCTAGACAACTTAAAAGTCACAACGGGATTTTATACCCGGCTCGGGAGGAGCCTAGGGGTATTTCGGGGATTTTGTAATTTAGTTCTTGAGAGATAATGGTAATTTGGTAACTTGTGTAACCTTAGGTAACTGCTGAGAGTAACAAGTTGTGATAGGAAAATGGTAGAATTGCAATAGAGATGAGTTGACAAAAGTGACCTTGAGGTTTAGTTAGGAAGGGGTATTTATGGAAGGGTAGAATAGTTATTTGGCAGGATAGATAACCATTAGCTGAAGGAAAAGGATCATACACGTTATTTTCATTTGGGGCATGATTTGTTTATGCTGAAATTGGGAGAAACCTAAAGCAAAAGATAAGAAAAGGAAGGAAGCTGAGTTTGGAACCTAGAGGAGAAATCAAGGTGGGTTGAAGTAGTTGAAGCCAAACAAGAGTCAAGATTAGCTCTGAGGTAAGAATTGCTTCTATTTTATTGGGTTTTAAGCTTGATTTCAGAGAGTAAGAGTGGAAATTTAAGGAATAGCCATGGCTAGTTTTGTGAGAATTCAGCTTGTGGAATTAGAAGGCTTAGCTTGGAGCTGGAAGCAAGGGAGCTTAGGGTTGGATTCATCATTCAAGGTAGGGATTCTGTGCAATTATAAAGTTTGTTTCTGTTGTGAATTATGGAATTTGAAGTGTGGTTTAGGTTGGGTCTAAGCTTTTAACTTTCTGGTTTGAATTACTAAGGCATGGAACTAAAGTGTGATTTATGGGAGTGATTGTGTAATTGAGCTAGATTATGATGTTTATAGGTTGCTGAATAGTCTATGTGGGGTTTTGAATTGATTTGGGGCTTAGGTATGAGTTTGGGATGATTTGGGGTGGTTTTGGCTCGGGGAAACGCAGGGGAAAAACCCAGATTTCTGGGTTCGCGAAGGAGCACCGCGGCCCTGTTCTTGGGCGCTGCGGCGCGAGGCTGATTCTGGGCAGGGGGAAATCTCTAACTTGCTGGGCGCCATAGCCCTCTAGGGCAGCGCCACGGCGCAGGCCAATTTCAGAGCATGGGATTTTACAATTTTGAGCCTTTGCTCTGGGGGTTCGGGGAATGTCTTCGGTGTATTGTTTTAGGGATTTGAGGGTTCCGAGAGTGTGGGATTGGTCCCGGGAAGTGGTTTTGGATTGGTTAGTGATAAAGGATGTTTCATATGTGTTGTGACTAGGTCTTTGGAGAGGCTCGGGGTAGAGGACCGTGCTCGCGACTTTGGGGCATCGAAAGCTCGGGATACAGGTAAGAGAACTGTAGCACCCGTGTTGCAGGGCTTGGGCACATTGAATTGTTGCAGGGCGCGGCCCTAGATTGTATTATTGCTAGGTTATAGCTCTAAATGTACTATTATAGGTTTGATTGTTGAATGCGAATGCTATATGTGACTATAGCTGAAAGAACGGTGAATGGCCGAGAACGGCAATGGGGCCGAGGATACCACTTAGCACATGGAGTGCTCGTGGTTAAGGTGAGACCCCAGTGGATACATGGGATATCCATACGGTGTAGACCGCGACCCCAGGCTTTGGTAACGCTTCTGGGACGGCATGGCCGTATATGTGTTAGATTATATGGACTGTCTGACTAGATTTGAGATATCTGCTGTAGTGACTGTATATTATGCATATGTTATGTACTGTTTGAGTTTTCTTGCTGGGCTTCGGCTCACGGGTGCTCTGTGTTGCAGGTAAGGGCAAAGAGAAAGTCAACCAGCCATGAGTACGGAGGGCGTGGGGGCAGCGCATACATGTTCGGTCTGCCCAACTATCTTGGTTGGGGATATTTTTTGAGAAATGGCTGTATAAACCCTAGTTTTGATGGTTAATTACTTATAATCTTGCTTTGAGTTGTAAATATTTTATAAACTGAGTTATGTGATCCAGAATGTTAAACTCTTAAACTTTTAATGAAATAGAGTAACTTTTTAAAGATTACAGCCTAGACTTTCACTTAATCACATTTTTGTTTTAAAAACCTCGTCTAGCGAGTAGGTTGCTCATTTTAACCTCACTTAGTAACGGCTCTAAGGTAGTAGGGCATTACACAGGTGGAGGGTCCTGACCCTTATTGTCATCCTCTGCCCGACTGCCGCAGAGTCTAGATGATTGCCGAGGCATCACAACTATATGCCTGCAATCAACGACGTCGCTCATCAGGCATGATAACAAAGTCCATTTCCACCTCTCATTCACAAAAGCCAACCATATTCAACAATCCAGATAACATACAGATAGCATATAACACACAACGGGCCTTGCCCTGGCATCACGCATATGTTAACTCATTCATCATGCTCTTTATAAACTAAGCAGGAAAATAGGGCATCCATACACATATTCAAGCATAATAGTCAACCATACCAATCAACCCTGAGTCGAGCTTTTCAATGACAGCAAGCGTACATGTTCGGTCAATCTCTAGAACCAATAAACCTTGGCTCGCTCTGATACCAAGTTGTAACGCCCTACTACCTTAGAGTCGTTACTAAGTGAGTTTAAAATGTGCAATTAACTCGCTAAACGAGGTTTTTAGAACAAAAGTGTGACTAAGCAAAAGTTATGGCTGCAAACTTTGAAAATACTCTATTTCATTGAAAATTTCAAGTGTCTAACATTTGGGATTCCCAAAATAAGGTTTACAAAATATTTATAACCCAAAATAGGTTTGCAGTTATTTAACTATCAAAATCACAGTTTAATACATTCATTTCTCAAAATGCCCCCAACCAAAGCAGTCGGGCAGGCCAAACATGTCCGCGCCGCTTCATGCTCTCCGTACTCATGGCTGGTTGACTTTTTCTTTGCCCTTACCTGCAACACAGAGCACTCGTGAGCCGAAGCCTAGCAATAAAACTCAAACAGAACATAACATATGCATATTATATAATCAACATATCAGATAATCCACAGATAAACAGATAGTCCATCAGACTAAACAAATACGGCCATGTCGTCCAAGAAGCGTTACCAAAGCCTGGGGTCTCGGTTCTCACCGTAAGGATATCCCATGTATCCATTGGGGTCTCACCCTAACAATAAGCACTCCATGTGCTAAGTGTTATTCCCGGCCCCACTTCCGTTCTCGGCCTTCGCCGTTCCCGGCCCTTCGCCGTTCTCGGTTCCTTGCCGTTCCCGGCTCCTTTTCCGTTTATTCTACTATAATCACATATAGCATAACTCAAACAACATTCAAGCATATAATAATTCAGTCAAGGCTACACCCTAACATGTAATACAATCTAGGGCCGTGCCCTGCAACAACACTATGGGCCCATGCCCTGCTCTACAGGTACTACAGTTTTCTTACCTGTATCCCGAGCTCCTCAATGCACCAAAGTCACGAGTACGGTCCTCTATCCTGAGCCTCTCCGAAAACCTAGTCACAACACATGAAAAACACTATTTAATACTAACCAATCCAAAAACCACTTCCTGGGACCAATCCCACACTTTCGGGACCTCCAATTTCCCAAAACAATACAACGGAAACATCCCCCGAGCCCCTAGGGCAAATGCCCAAAATTGCAAAATTTCACTGCCCAGAAAATAGCCTAGTGCCGCGGCACTACCCTTTGAGGGCCGCGGCGCCCAAAAAGTTCCCCCAGCTCCTGATGCAGCCTTGCGCCGTGGCGCCAAAGAACAGGGCCACGGCGCCCCTTCGCGAACCCAGAATTTTGGGTTTTCCCCTGCATTTTCCCCGAGCCAAAACACCTCCAATCCATCCCAAACACATACCTAAACCCCAAAACCAATTTGAAACCTCAAATGAACCATCTAACAACCTATAAACACCAACAACAAGGTCAAACACACAATCACACCCAAAATCCACACTTTGGTTTCAAACTTCATAAACTTAAACCAGTAGGCCAAAAACTTAAACCATGCTTCCAAATTCTTAAACCACATCAGATACGAAAGCTCAAAGATATTTAAAACTCTTACCTCAATCAAGAATTATACTTTGAGCCCTCTCCAAACCCAGCTTCAAACCAAATCCTCTTGATTACCAAGCTGAATTCCCATACAAAACCAGCCACAACATTCTTTCAATTTTAATGCTTACTTTCTAAAATCAAACTTGAAACTTAGTAAAACAGGGGATAAACTCTTACCTCTGAACAAGCCTTAGCCTATACTTGATTTTAGTTGCCTCAAGCCTCTTGATTCTCCTCCTAAGTTCCCAATTTCAGCTCCCCTCTTTTCTTCTTCTTGCCCTTGGTTTTCCTTTTCCTTCTAGTTTCTCCTCCAATTTCAGCAAGAGCAAAATGTGACCAAGTGTTAGAACGTGAATCATCTTTTCCTTCAACTGAAGGTTTCTATATTCTGCTAAAAGACCACTTTACCCCTCCATGTAATTCCTTTCCTAACTAAACCTCAAGGCATTTTTGACATTTCACCTTTCCTACAATTCTACCATTTTTCCCATCTAAAATTGTTACTCTCAATAGTTACCAATGGTCACTCAAGTTACTCAATTAACATCAATCATTAACTCACAAACTCAAATTATAGAATTCCCAAAATACCCCTAGGCTCCTCCCGAGCCGGGTATTTAATCCTATTGTGACTTTTAAACTAATTAGCTCCGTAGGACCGTCTCGGCACGTGCATCACAATAATCTCACCACTCACACGTGGTATTAATCATATAACATAATTATTACATTTATGCCCTCAGTGGGCTAAAATTACCATTTTACCCCTAACATACAAATGGGGCCCACATGCATATTTATTCCACCTAAACATGCATTCTAATCACATATTCATTTAAACTCATATATTAACATGTTAATTTATTTATTGCCCTCCAGGCACGCTAATCAAAGTCCTAAACCTTATTAGCAAGTTGGGGTGTTACACAAGTGGTCCTCAAATTCATAATCCAAGTACTCTCCTCCTTGATCTGATCAAAGAATCTTTTGTGATTTACCTAGTTGTTTTTCATCTTATCCTTGGAATTCTTTGAACTTCCCAAAAGTTTTAGATTTCCTTTGCACCAAGTATAGGTAACCATTTCTTGAATAATATTCAATAAAAGTGATGAAATATTCATACCCTCCTCTTGCATTTACATTAAGTGGACCGCAAACGTCAGTATGTAAAAGCTTTAGTGGTTCTTTGTCTCTTGAACCTTTAACAGAGAAATTTATTTTGGTCATTTTTCTTTCTAGACAGGATTCACAAATAGGTAGAGACCAATGGATATTTATCTTAAAGTACTGTCCTTTACCAACCTATTTATTCTATCTAAACCAATATGGCCCAATCTCAAATGCCACTGATATGTATCACTATTGGAATCAATCTTTTGACGTTTAATATATTTAGGATTAACAACTTTAAACATTTCAGAGTTAGATTGATCGTTCTTTAGCCTTCAGTTTATATAGCACATCAATGGATTGTGCATAACAAATTTCAATACCAGATCTCGAAATGATAATCGAATTATTACTAAAATAAATACTAAAACCTTGTTAATGCAACATAGAAACTAAAATTAAGTTTCTATTAAATCCAGGAATAAAATGAACATTGTCGAAAACAAGAAATTTATTTTTATCAAATTCTAAACAGTTTGTTCCAACTACCTTAGCTGAGACGATTTGACCACTGCCAACCATCATAGTCACCTCTTCATCAGCAAGCGCCCTCGAGGAACTAAGAATCTATACTAAAAAGCAAACATGATTAGAGGCACCAGAATCGACTATCCAAGATTATGTATCATCTTCCACTAAACAGGCTTCTAAAGCAAGTAAATCAAATTTACCTTTGTTATTCCCTTTTAGGCCTAAGAGAAACTTGGGACAGTTTCTCTTCCAATGACCATCAACTCCATAATGAAAGCACATCCCATTGGGGTTCTTTTTCTTGGAAGTCTTGTTATCATTATTATATTTGTTCTCCTTGCCTTTAGATGACTTTTTAGGCTTCTTTCCCTATTCGACATTGTCCTTTTCATTGGATTTATTTCTCTTCTTATTTTTCCCTTTAAAAGAGGAAGGTTTAGAATCAACAACATTTGCTACTTCTACTTTTGTATTACCCTTGTTGAGTGACTCAAAAGTTTGCAACTCATTTAACAGCTGAGTCATATTATACTCCAACTGTAACGACCCAAAATCCCTAATATGGCTTAAGGGCCTTGATTAGTGTGCCGGGAGGGCATAATTATTGGTTTATGTGTGAATTTATTAGCTTAATGCATGATTCTATGATAAGCTTGCTTGTATGGTTATATGAATGTAAATGAGATTATATGCTATAATTGTGAGGACCACATTATTATGTGGGTAAATCTCCAGCATGCGACTTGAGGTGAACCTAGGGAGCTAGTTAGCAGGAAAGTCACAACGGGACCTAATACTTGACTTGGGGCAAGTCAAGGGGTATTTTGGGTATTAGATGGTTATTTGGGCTATTGAGTTATGGAAATAAATAATTGGAGATATATTTGAGGTTAGGAAGCTTAGGTGAGAATACTGGGGAGTTTTACCATTTTTCCCTCGAGGGCGATTCCGGTACCCCGAGCCTCGGAATTGATTTAATTACTTAAGGATAGACTAGTAAACTTTAGAAAACAGTAGAACCAAAAGCTAAACCGAGCCTTCTCTCTCAAGGAAACTACAGAAAAACTAAGGGAAATAGGCTGGGGCTCAGAGAATTGAGTGGAAGATTTGGAGGAATAACTCAATGGAAGCTAAAGAATCTAGTTTGGAACTGAGGTAAGCATTGACATGCATTTTTTATCAATTGATTATATAGTTTTGGGGCTGGATTCTAAGAGATTTTAGGTTCTTAACTTCAAGGTTGAATTAAGGCAGAAAGCTTGGGTGTTAGCTTAGTAATTGCTTGGAGGATTGAGTCTTCAATCAAGGTAAGTTCCAATTCATGATTTAGTGTTTCAAATCTGAGTTTTATGACTGGTTTTAGTGTTCTTGAGTGTGTGAGTTTCAGAAATTGAAAAGGTGTTTTGATGAGTTTTTAGATTAGGTTTTTACTGGCTTGTACTTCTGAAATCATGCATGAATGTTTGTGATAATTGTGGTATATTATTGGGATGGTTTTGGATGGTTTTGAGTGAGGTTTGAGAGTTAAAAATGGAGGTTTTTTTGGGTTCGAATGGGGCGGGCCGCGACATAGTTCTTGGTGAGCCGTGGCCCTCTGAAGATGATGAGTGCTGGAGAGGGAGGGCGGGCCGCGGCATGGGCTATGTAGGGTCGCGGCCCGTGTCTGGTTCTGAGCAAGGATGAGCCTCTGGTTGGGGCCATGCTGCAGCATAGGGAGCTTGAGCCGCGACCCTTAAGGAAATTTGTGTTTTTTTGATTTTAAACATGGGAATTTAACCTAGGGTGCTCAGGATCGATTCTACTACCGTGTTTGGTGGAATTCGATGTTCCGAAGACTAGAACCTTGTCCAGAAGCCTCTTACAATTATTAATGGTATCCCTTATCTTGGTTGTGACTAGGTATAAGCTAGGGGCTTGGGAAACGGATCGTGCTCAAGAGGCATCTCATGTAACCAGTACACTTGGAAATTAAAGGTAAGAAAATTGCGCCCGGTTGTGATTTGATAATGGAACTAAGGGCTCCCTATCTTGTATGCTTATTGAAGGATGGTATTATTCCATGTGAATAATAAAAAAACGGCCTAAGAGTGCCGGAGATTACATTGGTGCACAGGGCGTGGCTTAGCCACTAGTAGCTGAGGACAGCTTCCTATGCACTAAGCTCGGTTTAAGCGGATCGGAATCAGTGGGGTATTTGGAGGGTGCGACCTAAGGGTGTCGACCCTTATTATTATATGACTTGATTATTATTATTGATTGGTGGATTTGTCATGCTAAATGAATAAGTGTTGGTTTGTTGATTCTTTCCTTATGTCTATGGATTATGTAATTAGTGTGGTATGCTAAGTGTATGAACATGCTTTGAAGATTATTCAGTTGATATCATGGTTTGTATTATAATGTTATGTTTTCATGTTGGGCCTTGGCTCACGGGTGCTACGTGGTGCAGGTAAAGGCAAGGGCAAGCTTGATCAGCCCTGATTCAGAGAGCTCTGAGAGCAGAATGTACATGATCAACTGCTCAGCCGCCACGGTTGAGGGGGAGACAGGAATAGGAGAACCATAAATGTCTATTTTGCCCTTAGAGTGGCTAGTGGTTGTTTGTACTCTGGAAATTTTGTAAACTGACTTTTAAACGCTGTTTCTTTTGGGATCCCTTGTGTAAAATGTTTAATTATATGAAATGTATCTTTTGAGACCAAAACCTTTTAACCCTAGCTCATTAATGGTTTCAGTGACACATTTTTAACTAAATGACTTGATTAGCAAGTCCTGCACCTTTATAAGTACACAGTGTTGCAGTCCTGGCTATCCAGGGCATTACACTAACTTGTTTATAACATAATTGGTAGTAAATGTGGAAAAAGTCGCTGTGAGTGATTCAAGGGTCAGACTAACTTGAGTCCTCTAGGCAATGGTTGCTCCATGAACTTCCGCATCATGCATGGTATTGATCATGTTTAGAACATGTGCTCTGACAGAAACACCTTTCTTCATCTTCATGTTCATATAAGCTCTAGTAGCCTCATGTCTGCATTGATCAGATTGCTGCCCAACCATGGGTTGTAGAGACTCCCATATCTTATGTGCAGTTTTCCATGTCTTCATGCTTCTTTATGAGTACATCACTCATACTAGAAAGCATGTAGCACTTAGCCTTGTTGTTGGATAATATCTAAGCATCATATTTCTCCCTAGTATTTTTTGGAGCAAATGCAACAGGGACCTCAGGACATTCCTTAGTAAAGAGAAACTTGTGCTTCTCACAAATCAACACAATGTTCATGTTTGATTTGCATTTCATATAATTATCACCTGTAAGTTTCTCATTTGCAAGTAAAGCAGTAATGGGGTTTGAGCTAGACATAATTGTTTAAATAACATAAAATGAATTTAGCATATCAGTAATTTTGAAATAGTAAATATGATGCATGAATTCAACAAATTTAAACCGTAATAAATTAATTTGACAATTAATGGAACCACCTTAGGGTAGGTCGGACTAATTTCAAAATTAATTTTGAGACAATTCTCAAATTCATAAGTAAAAAGTTAAAATCAACCATTTTCTCTTTTGACTTACGAACAACCGCTTATTTGGTCAAGATTGACTAGTCTGCTCGAAATCCTAGTCAACCTTTGTGTGTGTAACCCATTATTTTATATTAATGACTTAACTCAAGAGTGTGCCTTAAGGTCAGTCAAACTTGAAATGCATCATTCAATTATATTCTTAAAAAATAAAGAAGTTAACCTTGAAAATAACATAGTCAGAAACCTTTCTTATGGGGACGCAAACAAAGGCGCCTCGAGGCCCAATCCATGAAACATCGGTGTTAAATAATAATGGAGACCATAAGAGCTATTGTTACATCTCCTTCTTCCATTCACTATTTTAGAAAATGTATTTTCTCAAAACATCATATGTTTTTTAATTAATTAAATTAATCCAATTAATTTACCAAATGATATTCTCATAATTACCAATCTCATTAAGCATTTAAATATTAAACAAAAATTAATAAAACTACCGATTAGGCCATTAAAATATTTAGTTTTAAAATGCCCTAATTATTAAGAATATCACTTGTCTATCTAATAAAATTTATTATCAAATAGATTTGATATTAGCTCCTTAAAATCAATTCACCACCTTATAATAGATTAAACTAGGTTTATTATATGATTCATCAAATGAAAACATATGATCAAATAGGACGTTCCTAACTAAAACATGTTGCTACTCATATGTGATGCATGCTTTAATTAAATATTGAGTGGGTAATATGTATGGCGTGTTACAATATATGACAACGATATTAAACACATCTGATACATTCAAACATTTGAATAAATAAATACAACAAATAAATAAATGCGAGCCATGTGTTTTAGGTTTTTCTAGAAAAATTGCAACACTTGCAAGAAATTACAAAAGAAAAAAAATAAGGCTTCATGTAGAATTTCCATCTCTATCTTTTGGGCCTTTATTTATTTTAATGTCATCAAGTCCAATTTTGAATTATAAATAACTTCAATTATTTTTAAAGATTCTTTTTAAAATATTGAACTTGGATAATAAAATCCCAACAACTTATTTAGGCCCAGTTAGAATTTGGGTCACTTAATTCAAAATTTAATTAGAATTTTAAACGACTAATTAACATTGGGCCAAGCCCACAAATTCAAGGAAACAACCAGCCACCCTTGGGCTCTAGTGAAGAGACAGGTGGTGGGAGTTTGCAACAAGGAGGCATGACATGGTGCAGGCAGCTCGAGAGCCACCTGCGGACTGCATGGCTCAGCAAGGGTGTGACAAGAGCGTGCTTGGGCGGGGCAGGGGTGCGACTGGGGCGTGGCGAGGGCGCGACTAGGGAGCACCAGGGGCGCAGCTCGGTGGGTGGTCGAGTGACTCTCGGCCATGGCTGGATGCGAGCCTTGGGGCTTGAGCGGCTTGGGGCTTGGGACTACACAATCTTATAAAAAAATTTACAACACTAGAAAATTAAATTACAAAAACCTATGCCCCAAATATGGCTTACAATTTTGTAGTTCTAGAAAAAATTTAATAACAATTCCTACAAAACACCATATAATTAATGACTCTTAAGAACAAACACTCATCACACATACATCCATCCATTGATCACATATTACAATGACAAAGAATGCATATTATACCTACACAACAATTAATGTATGCAAAGATTAATGACCGCTCTGGTGCTAATTGTTGGTAACAAGTTTACCATGTGCGCAGCAGAATGCACGGGGTGGTGGGCCCAAGAGATTTCAAAACACAATTATTGAAACAATCTTTAAATAACGAATCCATTAATAGACATACATTCATAAAAACAAATACAAAGAAGAAGAACATAGTAGTTGAAGTCTATCAAGAGTCCTACCAATCTTTTAGTATTTAATTAACGAACATCCAATCCAAGCTATCAACAGGTACTCAGACCACGATCTCCAAATGTGTTCTCTACACCTCAAGACGTCTGTGGGCACGTAGAGTAACAGTGGGAATTTTTTAGTGATTCGCAAGATTTACTCAACACATGAGATCTTGGAATTAGGTATGAGATTGATTTTTAGGCTTAGAGAAAAGATACGAGATATTTTCTCTCTCTGTGAAAAATCTTAGAAAACTTAATCACGCTCTTTTTAAAACTCTATAAAACACTTTTCTTTTTAATTGTTTTAATAATTGAATTAAATTCAAAATTCAAAAATTAAACAATTTTAATTATTAAATGAATTAAATAAAATAAAACATCCAAGACAGAGTCTTAGGACTCTGTTACACGCCAGTCACCAGTCACAGTGCAAGTACTGTGACTTACGTGTGACACATGTCATTTTCAGGGAATGTGTCTTAACCATTTTATTTATTTAATAATATATTTATTCAAAAAATGATAAACTATCTAAAAGTGGATAACTACCGTTGTCAGATAAATATTTTAATTATTTGAATAAATTTATAAACCAATTCAAATCCAATTCGAATTATCTGATTTATTTTTCTCAATTTCAAACAAAGAAAAACTAATTATTTTTATTATTTCTTAATTACGAAATTTATAATTTCTATTTAATAATAATTTTGAAAATTATAATTAATTAATTTAAAAAACTAATAATTAAGTAATTAATCTCAATTACATATTTTTCCTGAAGAAAAAATTTCTTCCAAATATGCCTTTTTCAACGTTTATCCTGGTTTCAACTCTTTCATTGAATAGTGTTGATAGAGCCACCTTGGAGACCTATGGATCTATAATTTCAAGCTCTAATAAATTTAGATTATTAATTAAATCTCTTTAATATAATAACCATAATTTATTAATCTCAATACTATTTCACTAAAAATATGAGGTTGCACTCTTGCATTTACAGACATATATTTACAGAGTAATTTTTAAAAATAAAAAATGTCCATCGATTTAATCATTACATACAATTCAATCATCTATTAATGGTTCATAATTACAGTAGGGATAAGATAACTGTATATATCTTTAATTATTTTTTGTTTCCTTAAGTACCATTAACTTTACTATTGAAGGTTAACTCATAAAGTGATTTATGAATTTGAGCTCAATAACCTTTTAATTCCCAAAGCTAACCTTTAAGGGAACTATTATTCAATTCCTCTCAAAAAGGTATAGATTGCATATCTGTATACTATGTCCCCAGCCACTTACATCAATGAGTCATCAAAACAAAAGTTTTCAGCCTGATCATTTTGACAAACCATAATGAGTGAATGAAATGACTCAAATGACACAAACAGGAGTTCATAGTAACTTCAGGAATGAGATCAATATGTACATGATAATCTTATTGATATGTTTAATTAATACTAATAAAGCAAAATGGTGTTTAACTAAGCATTAATAACATATCTAGTACAATTATGCATAAGCATATTATACAAAGTACCTCTACTAAGATGTCCTACTACATCAGTAATCCAAACCAGGATTACAAGTATTCATAATACTAGTGAACCATACTAATAGTATTTAATCCAAAGATTTCATATAACTTTGTTTTACTGTGAACTATTTAAATTCTTTCCTTGCAATCTTAATCCTCTCGCACTAATGCAAGATTGTAGTCACAATAACGAATTTGGGATTTTTTTTATTCATATTATATTATTCAAATAATAATAATAAACAATTAATATATGCAAAAATTCATCTCAATTATTTATTTCATAAAAACATTGTCTAATACATATGTTTTCAAGAGCATCATTCCTAACATAGAGAACACTTTAGAAGATCGTGGTCTGAGTACCGAAGATTGTTAGGAGTGGATGTTCATTATGTAAATACAAAAAGATTGCAAGGACTTCTGATAGACTTCAACTGGTATGTTCTTCTTCTTTGTATGTGTTTTGATTTATGTATGTGTATTAATGGGTATGTTATTTAAAGTTTGTTTAAATAAATTTTTTGAAATCTCTCAGGCCCACATGGCAAACTTGTTACCAACACTTGAAACTAAAGAGAATTTTATTAAATGTTGCATAGCTCTACTACGAACAGGACACATTAGCTCGTGTTTTTCAGGTATAACATTTGCCCCCAAGCTTCTGCTCGTGTATGACATCACCCTACCTATGACAAGTAAGTAGAGGCTTTTCCACATATTCCTTTGGGAAACGTGCTCACCTACCCTCTCAAGTACTTTAACACGTGTCTCGCACTGATAGGCGTCTGTTCAGGTTCCAAAGTACTGTGACAGTTGTCTTTTCTCATTTTTGTCGTTGTTTTGAACATTTAATTATGGTCATTCGATCTAAAATTTCCATGATCGAATGGTTCTAGATTTCCCTTCGGCTTACCCTATATATATGCCCTTTCTAATCAACTCGATTCCTAACTTTTCATTTCTCTTGCAAAAATTCTTACCCCATTTTCTCTCTGGTTATTCTGAAGCTTTCAAGTGTCCATTTTCTAGATTCAACACCTCGGTTTTTTCAGTTCTTCAACTTTTGACTTCAATTATGATCTTCATCGGATGTAAGTGTGTTCGAATCTTCGCTACTATTCTATTTTTTTATTTCTTCTAATTTTTCTTGAAATGCATGTGCGCTTTTACGTTCTTTATGTACTGTTTCCATTCAAGAAACTTGTTCGAACACACATAGCATTTAAATATTGCCTATTAGTGTGGTAATATAGGGGGTAATGGAAAAACACGATAAGTAATTTTTTGGGCATTTTTCTGGGTTTTTGGGTTCTGATCAATAACAATCTGGGCAAGTTTTTATGGTAAATGCTAGGTTAGAATCCAAAAACAAGGTAGCTTGTAGGCTACGCTATTCAAGTGGTTTTTTTTTGCATTAAAACCGCTTTGCAAACCTGAATTTTTGACACGCGGTTTCTGAGGTGACAGTACTTCCCGAGGACAGGGTGCGTGAATCCACCTACATAGGTTCCATGCCCATGTTAGCTCGTATAGGATTTTTTAGCTTATAGCACTTAACTAGGTTCTAGACCCACCTTAGTTTGTGTAGGATTTTCTAGCTCGTAGGACTTAGATTTCCATCCCAAATATTCAGGTTGAGTTATCCAGTAACTCACTCGTTGTCATCTACACGATCAGATTATTTGAAAATTTTAACCATATCCCAAAGTCATATCCTTAGGTCTCCTTCTAACAATTAACACTGATCTATACCCAGGCGAACTAAATTATTTCTCCAAACCAAGTCATCATGAGTCATCGAACCCATGCAGTAGTTGGTTCTTCTCCCCAAAAGTAGAATGCTGGTGAGACCCCAATTACCCACTTTAGTCTAGTGGTGGAAATAGAGGTCGAGACGACTGTGGACAATTTTTACGAGGTGGAGCAGATCGTGTCTTGAATAACTTCAATGGCCCAAGTGAAAACCATACTGAAGAGCCATGGCGTACTGTTGTGAAAATTATATGTGCAAGTGTACACGGTCCAACACAAGTAATATAATGATAAGTGAATCGTCTCCACAGGGATTGGTATTAAAAAGTTCAATGTAAACACCAATTAATTACAATTTAGAAATTTAAGAAACTGAATTGAGTGGTTGTTGAAACTAAAATAAAATGAAGGAAATTAAAATATGCTTAAAATTAACCACAAGTTCTAGAGAAATAACAGCAAGAAGAATTATCAATGGAAAAATTGGACTTGAATAGCTAAATTCCCCCTATGTCAAAACTGCCCAGAATGCTATAGCATTAAATTTAGCAAATCGCACCAGAGTTAACTAGAATTCCCAATATGCTCACCAGATTTTTCCAAAACTCGTGAATATAGTTCTACCATCCAATTAAATATATTCCTATATCAAATCAGGCTTAAGAACACAAATAACAGCACCAATTCTCAAAAGTTATGCAAGGTAAGTAAAATATTCCTATTCTACTCACTAAGAACAACCTAACAATGGTTATGCTCTTGCATCATTCAAGTACAAACTACTAGATTCAACATTTCCAGAATTAAATCTAGCTTAATAATCTGCCATTGTTGGCCAAACAACAACAGACAATAATCATGAACAACACTTGAATGAACAATGGTGAATTTACGTAAATATGCATTTAAACTTTAATAACTATGACATAGGGTTCTTTAACCATTCAAGTCTCAAAAAGCTTAGCTCATAGCTAAATTAGTATCCAAAATCTGAAATGGAAAATTGATATCCATGAGTTCTAAAATAGCTATTCTAAATTAGGAAATACAAAAATTAAAGAAGAAGAGTAAATGGGACAAATCCGATATAGTTGGTGTGTGAATCCTCCTTGCCCTTCTCGTTCCCCTTCAACAATTGTACTTCTCTATATTTTTCTCTCTGTTTTTCTGTACTTTTTCTTCTGATGATAGTCCTTCAATGGCTGCCACTAAGGTGATACGGCTGGTACTCCTTTCCTTTCCAAATTAGGGTACAAAAACATCATCTCTCCAATTAGAAAGCCCACCTTATTTTCCTCCACTTAGGCCCACTAAATTGGACCACTTTTCTGCCCAAAATAACTCCAGCTGGCGCCATTTATGGACCCATGCCACTTGGCCACGAATTAAAAGGAAATGACACCGCTGCCTTTAATTTTCCACGTCAGCAAGTGAGCTCCAGCATGCTGCAGCATGAATTTTAGCAATCTGGAAAGCTTCAGCTTTTGCTTCCAAACCAAACTTCCAATTTTTCTCTTCAATCCTTCCATGGATAGCTTGATTCCCTTTTTTTCACAGAAAACTATAACAAGATTAGTTATTTAATTTCAATTTAAACCTAAAACATTGCAAGACTCCAATATTAGATCAACTAATTATATAGATAGATAACAACTTAAAATTAACAAACAAACACCAAAATCATCACTCTTTTTTATGAATAATTAAGTTTAAAAGTCAAATAAATAACTCTATATCATAGAGTTATCACGTACAAACGACCTCAAAGTTTTATGCTCGCCCGACCTATCAAGAAGAGTGGAACTGCACTCCTCTTGAGGACAATTTTCGAGCTTGGAGCGATGAACGCTTGAAGGCTGGGGCTTCCTTCCATTGAACGTGTACTTCCTATACTACGTTAAGCTCGCCCTGTTCCAGCTCCCATTCCCTCCGAACACCTACTGCCTCCTCGCGGGATTAAAATATTTGCTCCACAAGAACAGCTAGGAGGATCCCACCCCCAAGAATATTATGTACTTTTTCTACCTCAAGGCCAAGCCCAACACGAAGACTGAAGGTGATGAATTTTATTATCTCACCTGGTTCCCCAAGACCGCCCCATTCATCGATCTTCCAAGTCATCCAAACAACTTGAAATACTCGTTCTTTATGACGAAGAGGTCCATGACCTGCGAACACCGATACTTCAACTGACCCCGTAAGTCTTCTTCGTCTTGGTTATTATATTTGTTTTTTTTTTGCTTTACAATTCCACCAGTCTTACCGAGTTATCTGTTTATGCAGGTATTTTCAAGAGGTTGGAGGCTTTCGAGGTCCAGAAGTCTCAATACGTCGAGCTCGCCACCCTTCAAGCTGAGGAGAAAGATTGGCGATCTATAATGACAGATGCCAACACGAGGCTCTACAAGTTGATCAAAGAGTGCCAAACCGTTGCTCTCCATCCTCGGGGTCCTCATAGTTGCTCTCCATTCTACTTCAATCTAAAGATATTCCTTCTTAATCAAAATCTTAACTTATTTTATTAATTTGTTATATATTTATTGCTAAACAATATTTAGTTATGAGTTTTATTATGAATTTTTATTAATTATAATATTTAATATATAAATTATTTGGCGATAGATATAAACCCCCACACCACACCACACCACACCACACCACATTTTTGCAGGCAGTTTATATGGTTTAAGGTCTATGTGGTGCAGGTTGTAGTTTGGAAAATTGCTCAAACCGTATATGTGGTGCGGTCCAATAAATTGGCAAAACACTACACCGCCCGCACCACAAACACCCCTACTTATAAATGAAAAATCTGTGAACTTATAAATGATAAACATGTGGACTAAGCTATTAAGGAAGTCATATTTTTTCCCTTCTCGAATAAAAGTTATAGATATCATATCTATAATACATACTCTCATTCAATTATACTAATGAACCTCCAAGATGTAAGTATAGGCTATGATGTAGGGTAATCTTTTAATGAACAAATCAAAATATTCACATAATATAATTAATAGAAATATTATCACTCAGAATTTAGATCGACTTGGCCTATGATGAACATTGTGACTCTGATTAGATTTGATAACAATGATACTTATTTATCTATCAATAATCAATGTAGGTCCTAGTCCAATGTAACAAAATACATTCGATCTTATCTACTTAACTAATGTCATGGACAAGACATCACACCTAGTGTATAAGTAGATTATATCATAGATTAACAAAATAGTGAAAATCGTGTGCACTTTTTTAATCTTAGGACTAATTCTTTTAAAAATATAATTACATTTATAATCCATTGTGACCCAGTCACCATAAGTGTAACTTATTTATATGTTCAGGATTTTATATATCTTTGTATTAAGAAAATAATCATGTAATAAATACAAGCAGACAATGATAAACAAAAATAATTTCTACTTCTTTACTGATAATCAAAAGTGTTACATCAGAAATGTGGTTTTATGAGGGCATAAAACCCAATTGTTCCCCGTTACGATTTTAGCTTCCCCTCTAGGACTATTGTAGTAGATAATATCTTACATATTAGGAGTGTCATTTTCCAATATGATACTTATATTCGTCCGGGTGTCATCTTGTCTCCCGACTCGCTGTTTCTAGTATTAGTGCACGCGAAATATGACCCGAGCTAAGATAATAAGCTTGAGCCTGTTAATGTTCACCCTCTGCCTGAGATTGTTCCACCTGAGTCTCCTTTAAATGCGACTATCCTTGATCTAACTAGCCCTCACACAGTCAGTCTAGTTCATATTCCAGATCCAATAATCATAGACTCCTCCACTAGCTCAGAGGGCAGGGTCATTATCTTTCTTCCTTGTGTTTGTCAAGTTTTGTTAAAGTTTTTCTAACCCTCTTTTTGTTATTTGCAGAAGAAGACATGAGTGACCTGGCTGCAATTTTTGGTCCATCCGGCCCAGTAGTAAAAAAATCTAAGGTTATTAAGAAGACAATATCCTCTAGAGCTGGGGGTTTCTCCACTAGAACCCAAAACAAGGGCAAGGAGCTTTGTACTTTGCACCCCAGGGCCCCGAAGGAGACCATGCTCACCAGCCTGGATGTCCCTCCTCTATTTCCTCTTGCAAAACCTCTAGCTTCGTTCGCTTCTATCCCAGCTCTGCACCCGAAGGTGGGTAGATTTGCTGCCCACCATAAGGGTCCCATTCAGGTTCTAACCAGCGACGCCATAGGCCATATAAACCAGTTGTCAGAGTGTGTGTTGGATAAAATAGAGAACTCAGCTCCCGAGGACGTGATGGACATCTACGGCGGGGGTGCACCTAACAGTAAGTTTTCATCTATGCTTTGTAAGATTTTTGGTATACTCCATATTTTGCCTACCTTTCGATGGTATTTCCTTTGATAGGCATTCATGGCCCAAGTTCGAGCAGGGAACAAGATAAAAGCTCGGGTGGCCAGCTAACAAATGAGAAGGCTCAACTCGATGGCAAATGCAACTAGCTCGAGGAGAAAATTCAGTATGATGGTATATGTACTGAGCTCGAGGAAGGGAATTATAAACTCTAGAAATATTTTGAGACAGCTCATGCTAACGAGAAGAACGCTAAGGATCAGGCTCTTCAACTCCTCAAGACTCGGGATGAGCTTCGGGCCAAGGTCTAGAACGAAAAGGCCACATTGAATACGTCCCTCGATTAGATGTTCTACCGGGCCTGGTGTTACAACCAGGATGCTGACTTCTCTTTCCTCGATGAGGAGTTGTGGGCTCGTTACCTCACCCAATTCAAGGATCGCTTTGCTAAGGAGCCAATAAAGACTGCTGAAACAACATGAGCTGCAGCTAACGGAGGGGAGGACGAGGTTCTTCTAGAGGACTTCGGACTGGAGACCAAGGTTGAGGAGGAGTTTTTTTTCTTTTGTGTTTGTTTTTTTTTTTTTTTTGGGGGTGGGGGGGTATTTTTTTAATATCCATTGTAACTATGCCTTGAAGACGGAGATGATTTGCCACTTTTGGCTTGTTCGAGGTTAATATCCTCGTTTTGAATTTACTTACTCGCATCTTTATATAATTCCTTTCTACCATTTTATACTAGTCTTTCTTTTTATACATACATGTGTGTAGTTGTAGGAATTATTTTAGACCGAGGTATTTTTAGAACCTTATGCTTAGTAGCTGACTAGTTAGTACTCAGGTCACGTACCTGGTTAGGTCCAGGATTTTAGTGCTTAATAGCTTACCTGTTAACATTTAGGCCTTGCACTAGGTTTTGCCTAGGATTTTATTGCTTCGATTTTTTTGGTCATTAGTTGTACTCATAATTATTATGAAAACTCGGGCTTAATCAAGCTACCAAATTATTCATTTCCAAATTTTAAGTTACAGAATTTTATCAAAAGCTTAAACTATATTATGTAAGAAACTATAATCGTAGGATCTGCCGACCAAGCAATCAGGATTTATTAATATTCTAAATATCTTTTAAAAGGATAATATTAAAGAAAAATTTAGTACTCTGTTTAAACTAAACAACAACCCGTTAAAAACTAATGAATGGCTTTTATAAAGAAGCCTTACAATTGAAATAAAGGAAAAATTAAACTCGAAATACACACTCATTGGTAATATTTGTTCAAATGTAGTGCGTTCCAAGTTCTTGGAACTCATTCTACGTTCAATCGAGCTAATTTAAGCGTCCCTTCTCATAAGATTTCCACAATCTAATATGGTCATTTCTAGTTTGGTCCTAACACACCGTCTTTAGGATCTTTATTTGCCAAGAATAGTCTTCTCGATACCAAATCTTCTATCTCAAAATTCATTTCTTTGATTTTCTCATTGAAGTACCGAGTTACTTTCTGCTGGTATTGTACGAGCTAGAGTTGCGATGCTTCTCGACGTTCTTCAAGCAAATTCAAAGATGCTTGCAATAGAACATGGTTTTGCTCTTGGTCAAAAGTTCTCTACCTATGGGATGTCACTAAGGCTTCGACTGGAAGTATAACCCACTTCGTACGTCAATGAGAGTAGGGTGTGACCAATGGATGTTCGGTGAGATGTTATGTACGCCTAGAGTACTTGTGGGATCTGTTCGGGCCATAACCCTTTAGCGTTCTCCAGTCTCTTCTTCAAGTTCACCTTTAGAGTCTTATTTTACTGGCTTTTCCATTAGCTTATGGGTATGCCACCAAGGAGAAATTCGTGATAACCCCGTGCTTTTCATAGAAGTTCTTAAACATGTTGCTATCGAACTAAATGCCATTATCGGACACAATTTTCCTTGGGAGTCCGTACCGACAAATAATGTTCTTCACTATGAAATCTAGCACTCTCTTCGAGGTTATTTTTGCTATTGTTCGGCTTCTACCCACTTTGTGAAATATTCTATAGCAACCAAAGCATAGCGTACTCCACCTTTTCCCACAGGCAATGATCCAATCAAATCTATCCCCTTGATGGCATATGGCCATGGAAACAAGATCATAGTTAGCTCGACAGGTGCAGCCCGAGCTATTGTTGAGAAACTCTGGCATTTATCCCACTTTTGAACATACAAGGTTGCGTCTTTATTCATGGCGGGCCAAAAATATCTATGCCTAAGTATCTTCATAGCTAAATTTTTTTCCCCAACATGATCCCTACAAAACCTTTTTGGACCTCCTTTAAAATAGCTTAGGATTCTTTTGGTGAAACACACCTGAGTAAAGGCAAATAATGTCCTTGCCTGTAGAGAATTCCCTCGACCAAGATATACCTCGGGACATGGTATAACAATTTGCATGCATCCTAACGATCTTCGAAAAATCTTCCGAAGGTAAGAAAGTCGATGATTAGAGTCATCTTGGTCGATCCTATGTGGATTAGCTTGATCTTTTTATAGTCTTCTTCTATGCTCAACTTTCCAAGAAATTAAACTAGAACAACATTCAACGTGTCTGCTTCCTTGGTTGTGGCAAGCCGAGCTAAAGCATCATCATTGGTGCTTTGCTGGCGGGGTACTTGCTCGATAGAGTAAAACTAAAACTCTGATTATTCCCCCTTTACTTTGGCCAAGTATGCAGCCATCTTAATTCCACGAGCTTGGTATTCTCCCAATACCTAGTTCACCACGAGCTGTGAATCACTGTAGTACTAGAAGACCTTCACTTTCAGCTCACTGGCTATCCAAATTCCAACTAATAAGGCCTCGTATTTAGCTTCGTTGTTTGAAGCATTAAATCCAAACCTTAGTGTTGTGTGGATGCGATGTCCTTCAAGAGTGATTAGAATTATTCTAGCCCCTAATCGTGCTCATGGAATGAACCGTCCACGAATAGTTTCCACAATTCATGCATAGTTTCTCTCCTAGGTTCATCCTGAAAACCTATGCATTTGGCTACAAAATCTACTAAGGCTTGCCCTTTTATGGTTAATCGTGGTTTATAGAGAATCTCGAACTAGCCAAGCTTGATGGCCCACTTTAACAATCATCCTGATATTTTAGGTTTTATCAAACTCTGCCTTAAAGGTTGATCAGTTAAGACATGTATTGTGTGGGACTAAAAATAGGGCCTTAACTTCCTCGAGGCTAGGACCAGATAGAACGCAAGTCTTTCCATCAAGAGATACCAAGTTCCAGCTCCCAAAATCCCTTTGCTGGTATAATAGACTAACTTTTGAGATCAGTCTTCTTCTAGAACTAGAAGTACGCTGACTGCATTCAGATCCTGGAAATCTTGTTTGCATTCTTCATTCCATTTGAACTTCCTGTTCCTCTCAATAAGTTGTAAAAGGGGGAGCACTTGTCAGTAGACTTTGAAAGAAAGTGATTCAAGGCAGCTATCCTCCCTGTTAGACTTTGGATGTCCTTACGCGACCTGGGTGAAGGCATGTCTAGTAGGGATTTGATCTTTTTAGGATTAGCTTCGACCCCCGTCAAATTTACAATGAAGCCCAAAAATTTCCCCAACGAAACTCCAAAAGAGCACTTTTGGGGGTTTAGCTTCATGTCGTACTTCCTTAGCATGGTGAAACATTCTTCTAGATCAGCCACATGGTTATTAGGAATCTTAGACTTGACCAGCATGTCATCAACATACACCTCCATGTTCCGGCCAATCTGTTTAATGAACATTTTGTTCACCAGCCTCTGGTATGTAGCTTTAATGTTCTTCAGCTCGAAAGACATAACATTGTAGCAGTACACGTTGTGCTAGGTCATAAAACTTGTGTGCTCTTGGTTAGCAGGGTTAATCATGATCTTGTTATATCCAGAGTCGCATCCATGAATGACATGAGCTCATGACCAACCATGGCATCTACTAGCTGGTCAATTCTTGGTAAAAGAAAACAATCCTTCCAGGAAGGATTTAATGAGGTTGGAGAAATCGATGCAGGTTCTCCATTTTTCGTTAGGTTTAGGGACCAGAACCTGATTACCTATTCAAGTCGGATATTTTGCTTCCGTGATGAACCCAGATTTTAGGAGGCGAACTACTTCCTCCTCTAGTGATACTCTTCTTTCCTTTCCAAGTAACCTTCTCTTCTGTTGCATGGCTGGTATATCAATGTCCAAATTCAATGTTTGCATCATTACCTTGGGACTAATACCAATCACGACAAAATGTGACCACACAAAGACGTCGAGGTTTTTCCTTAAAAACTCGATCAAAATTTTCTTCTGTTCCATGCTAAGATTTCTTCCAATCTTCACAACTTTGGAAGTGGCTTCCTGATCAAGGATTACTTTTTTCTAGTTCCTCGAGAGCTTGAAGCTCCAATTTTTCCTCGCCTATTCGCAGGTCAATCTTCTCCAATTCAGTGACATAAATCTCCATTAACTGAAGCTCTTCTGCTTCTTCAATGATCAACATCACTTGCAGCGGGGGTTGCATTTTTTTCCCTCATTAAGATGCTATAGCATTCTCTGGAAGCTAACTGATCTCCCCTGATTGTACATATTCCCGTCGACGTGGGAAATTTCATGGACAAATGACGAACATAAGTGATGGCCTCAAAGATGATCAGAGCAGGCTGACCTAGGATGGAATTGTATGCAGCTGGGCAATCTATGACGATAAACTTGAGCATCTTGGTCATGGTTCGAGTTTCATCTCTAATGGTTACCATGAGATCGATTGTCCCAATCGCTGCCAGACCTTCGCCTAAAAATCCATAGAGGGTCGCTGAACACGCTTTTGGGTTCATGACCGAGAGTCCATTCTTTTCCAAGTAAACCTGAATAACACATTTACTGAGCTACCGTTATCTATCATAATTCTTCGGACACTTTAGTTAGTAAGCTGAACGGTTACCACAAGCAGTCATTATGTGGAAATTGGACATGACTTGTGTCCTCTTCCGTAAAAATGATCATTTGTTTGTCCGTATTTTGCTGCTTAAGCATACGTTGCTCGGGAGTGTATACTAAATCTTCATGGGTCTTCAGCTCCTGTATATACTTTATCTAGGCCCCACTGCTTGTTCTCGCCAAATGTGGCCATCTTGATATTGTGGCAATATCCCTTCCTTCCACTAGAGGTGGAACAAGTAGGTTTTCTGGAGTTGGAAGAACTGCAGGTGGGTTTGGTTGATTACCCAGAGCTGGCCATTGATTTGGTGTGGCCAGTTAATTGGGTCCGATTCCGAGCATACTGTGCTAGTACGAGAGAATTAAGGATGTGATATTGTATTAGTATGAGAGAATTAAGATCACATGAATGAATAAAAATAGTCAACAACAACAAACTAAAGTTATTGAATTCTTTAATTGGAGTTGTAAGTACGGTTTACTGAGTATCATAATGATACAAATAATCTAGATTCGGATTATTGATGTGGAAAGACATCTCGGTAAAGGTGCTTTACATAATATGATTATATACGACATGGATCGATATGAATTAGAGTCTTTATCGAAAAACCATTTAATAATAAAGACTTGTAATTCATATCATAACTGATGATCATTTATAGATCAACCTAAATCCTGAGTGTTCATGAACTCCTGTTCATGTTTATTAAATCTTTTGATTCATTCGTTAAGGTCTCTTCAAAGAATGAGGCTAATGACTTTTGTTTTGGAGATTTAATATCATGGATGGCTGGGAACATGTATCAACAAAACACAATCTAATCTTTCCTAACGGATCGTATATTAGTTCCCTTAAGGGTTAATTCTGGAACTGAATGATTTTGAGCTCAAATCTATAATTAGATTATAGATTAATTATTCACTAGTGAATTAATGGTACTTAAGGAATAAGAAGTAAATTAGAAAGGTTAAATGGTAATTCTTCCATTCTTATTTATGAACTAATTAATTAGAGGGTTGAACTATTGTAAGATGGTTATATCAATGGACGACTTAAGAAAAAGATTTCTGTAAAAGTATATCTATAACATAAATAGTGCAATTCTGAATTTATAGTGGAGTAATATCATAATTAATAAATTAACTATTATAATTAAAGAGTTTAATTATTTAGTTTCAATTTATTGGAGCTTAATGTTATAGGTCCATGGTCCCCGAAATGGCTCAAACAATCACTGTCCAAGGCAAATACAAAAAATGGGCAAAAAGGACTTATGTGATAAGTAAAATATTTTTCTATGTATCAAACATAATTATTGTTTAATTATGTGTAATTAATGAATTAAGAATTAATTAATTATTTGATTTAACAAAAATATAATTAATTTTGAATTAATTTATTTTTGGGATTTTTGGTATTTAAATAATAATAAAAATTGGGAAAAATCACATGTCATCACAGGCATGTGGTACACGTGTGGCACAGTGCATAGGCACTGTGCTACACACATAAGAGAGTTTACTGAGTCTCTTGATTCCACAATTTTATTTATTTAAATATTAAATAAATAATGAGATATTTTAATATGATTAAAATATTATTATTTAAACAAAAATCTGATAACTGATCAGTTATTTTGAATTTGTTTAAAATAACAAATATTTTAATATATTGGATATTATTAAATATTGGATATCAGTTTTTCACAGAACGTAACTTTTCAGGAATAGAAAAATATCTATGAATCTCTCTCAGAGAAAGAGAACAGTGACATAAACAAAAGTCATTATTCTTCACAAAACCTAGGTCCAAAACTTTATCAGATCTCATGTGTTGAGAACATGTGATAAATAGTTTATTGCCTATTATTTGTATAGCGAGCCCACACTCGTTGTTTGTGTGCCTGAGAACATTTTGGAAGATCTTGGTGTGAGATCTCAAGGATTTAGCCATACGAAAAGATAGCAGCAAGGAAGGACCTGAGGTAATTTTTCTGTTCATGTCCTTGATTCAATATATATATGCATGTGAAGAAGTAGATCTAGAAATCTTATGGAATTAAATCTAACAATTTGATTGTTGTTCCACTGCGTATAATCTCTGATTTGATCAATAAAAACCAACAGGTAACCACCCTAGCACACTGAATTGGACCATTGCTAGTTCTCGCCCTTGCCAATTCTGCCTCCTCAATGTTAATCCACTATCGAGCTCGTCTATGTTCTTAACTCCTTTTCTTTGGAGATCGTTCCAAAAATCTCCTCATGTGATGATCCCAGCTTGAATAATTAAGCGTTTGGCACTATCGTCAGCATCTCTGGCCCAAGCTACATCATTGGTGAATCTATTTATGTATGCCTTGAGAGAATCACCCGAATGCTATTTTATATTTGCAAAGGAATCGACTTCTACATGTTTTTCCTTGGCAGCTCAAAACTGTTTCTTGAAGTCTGAGGACAACTGATTCCAAGAGGTGATTAAATGTCTTTGGAACTTATCAAACAACATCTTTGCTACACCTGTCAATGTGGCCGGGAACAGAACACATCGGAGATCAATGCTCACATTATGAGCCCGCATCAACATGTTAAACATCTGGAAATGATTAGATGGGTTAGTGGTCCCATCATAAGTTTCCATGTGAGGCATCTTGAATCCAGGCAGGTAAGGAACTGTGGCGATATGAGCAGAAAATGGTTCGAGCTTCTCATCAGACTCATAATCGCTCTTATTCTTATCAGCGAGAAGGCGTCTCATTTGTTCTTCCATCAGCATAAGTCGCTCATGGGTTGGATCCCTTACTGTTGGGTTATTGGGAAGCTAGTTATTAGCTCCCATCCCAGGTTGCACATTATCCAAGTTATTGTCCCTCCAAGCTTGAGCTTGGTTATTTGGGATGTTATTATCCTCATGCCTCACCGAAGGGTTATCCCTTGGCTGTGTATAACTGAACTCATCATCACGACCCTGTTACCTTCGATGCGAGTTTAAATCTTCACGCAGAATAGATTGACAATTGTTGCGTATACTGTGAGCAGAGTTTAGATGATCTCTTAGGTCGGGCTCTTGTCTTCTCAATAGAATTTTATGAACACTCTCTGATCTTTCTTCACAGCAGTTCTCTATCCAGTAACTTTTCTCGGCAAAACTCACCACCGATTGTTGAGGTCGGTGAGTTTGGTTATTGATGCGGACTCGAATCTCGGTGTCGTGAGATCGAGTGACATATGTGACCACTCTTGGAGCAGAGTTTCTTCATTCATTTCTATGGAAGGATGTATTGCCTCGAGCTTGTAGAGGTGATGGAGCTCAAGGAGGTGATGGATGGAAAATTGGCAATGGCAGATGTCTTATGGGGGAAGCCACTGGTCGACCATCTGGGTGGATTTTTTGAGGTCATCCTTCATTCACCGCAATCTTCCTTTCTCGTGGTGGTCTTTCCTCTTGATATTGGTAATTCTAAGGGACTTGAGCTGGTGGCTTTGGGGGAATCCCATCTCTGTTAGTTCGCCTTGAGTTGGTCTTAGCTCGGTCAGGGTGAACAAGTTGTTTCTTGGGTTCTTAAGCAAATTGCTCATTCTTGGAAACTTTAGAAGGTCGCTCATTCCGAAGAACTTGTTTCGACGATAAGGAACCGGGAGTAGCAGTTATAACCGAACAACTGACATTCGTGCGATAATGTCTGCACAACCTTGTCCCCTGAGAACTGTTAGTTGTCCTTATGATATTTGGATCGGTTACAAGGGGTATCTGGGACATTATTTCATCGATATGCCTATTGGCATGGGCGAGCTGGTTCTTGAGCTCTGCGTTTTCCTGCTCAACTAGTCCCCATAATATGCAGAATAAGGAGTTTCCTTCATGGGTCGTGACGATGTACTGCCCATATCTTGGTTGTTTCCAGCATTAATCTGGGGATGTTTCCCAGCACATCTAGAAGTACCCTCTCAAGTAAGGCTTGGCACTTGGTAGTCCCTCTAGTCAGCAAGTAGAATTGACTCCTCTTCAGGCGTCGATCTTCAAGTTACCACCATTTTTAAAATGAAGTTATGGAATTAAAATTTCAAGCCTAATTTTCTCTCAATGAAAGAACCAAACTGTTGATGCGGTATTTCATCAACTTAGTATTAAGAAATTCGTGAGAGTATTAGGCTTGTACATAATCGTAAAGATAGAACACACTCAATTTTACGTGGTTTAGTGATTAAAATCCACCTAGTCCACGAGTCTATATTATTATTATATTTTTCTCTCAAGATGATTATTTATGGCAGTTTCTTCAGAGTTTTTGTATACAATAATTTCAATCCCTTTTCCTGTCCATTCCCTCTCTATTTATAGGGGATTAATGGGCAGGTTATGTAACATACAAAATTGGGTAATTTCTCATTATTACATTTAATACATTCATTGCCTGATATTATACATTTACTAGGCAAGATTACAATATTCTAAATACGGATATAAATCTCGAGTCTTCAGGGATCCGAATTTGTGTCTTCCGTATATCGGCTACGAGCTAAAGACTTACTGCACGAGCTAAAGGGATCCAAGATAACTAATCTGAATATCAGTTTACTAGAGCTATCTCTAGGCGACCTAGGGGTCTGGCTCCACGATCTCTTCGATGTTAGGATTTATGCCCTAAAAGCATGTAAAGACATTTGATTGATTTAAGTAAAAGTACAATTTTATTATATTATTTGAATGTTATAATTATTATTTGAATAATTTGATTGCGGTGTTAGAACCACTCAAATTGGACTTTGCAATAAAAACCTTAAAGTTTCTTCTATTTCTTTTCTCATAAAATATCAGTTTTAATATTAATACCAATATATCAATATTAACAAAATTGTCCCAATTGGCTATAATATTCTCCTTTTGAAACTTTGCAATAAAAACCTCAAACTTTCTTCTATTTCTTTTCTCACAAAATATCAATAACTATTTTAATATTATTTATTTTCATTGACCTAGTCAATATGATATTTTTTTATAATTAATAATTAAATTAATTATTCAAGACTACTAGGTTCATTTTTATATGAGATGACATGGGGACCATGGATCCATGAACTCAAGCTCCAATAAGTTACCATGAGTTTATTTATAATAAATAAACTTACTACCTTATTAATTCCTCGTGACTCCACTATAGACCCAGAATTGCATTCTTGAATTCATAGAACGCTTTACACCAAATGTAAATACGTTATCCATTGTTATAATCATAACAATCATTCAATCCTCTATAAATGATCTACTAATGAGACGGGTAAAAATTACTATTTTACCCCTCATTGGTATTTTATCCTTAACTTCCATAAAGTTCCTTGTAAATGATATTTCCGTAAATTTAATTGCAGAAATGAGTACTCTATCATTTAACACTTGAACCAAGCTATAAGGAAGTCATCATTTCACTTCTTAAACAGAAGCTATAGATTTCATATCTATGATAAATACTCTCACTCAATTATACTAAAAAATCTCAAATATGTAAGTATGAGTTAATCCGTAGGGTAAGTTGGTAACGAACAAATCAAAAGAATTGAATAACACAATTAGAAAAATATTAATCACTCATAATTAAGATTGAATTGGTGTATGATCAACGTTGCGGTATGATTAGATTAGATAATAACGATACTTACTTTTCTTGACAATAATTAATATCGATCCAACTCAATGTAACAAAATACATCTGATCTTATCTACTTGGTCAATGTCCTAGATATGACATCACACCGGATGTGTAAGTAGATTTTATTGTAGGTTACCCAATCAGTAAAAATCGAGTGTACTAATTTAATCTTAGGACAAAATACTTTTTAACATATAATTACAATTATAATCCACTGTGACCGAGTCACTATAATTATAACTATACATATGTTTGGAATTTTATAAACGTTTGTATTAATAATAATTAATCATGTACTAAAACATGTAAACAACGCAATTTGATTGATCAAAATGATTTCTACTACTTTATTGATAATGAATTAATTACATAAGAAATGTAGTTTTTTAAGGGCATAAAACTCAAAAAAAATATATTACAACACATCTACTAAATTAATCACATAGAATAGTTATTTATTTTTTAGTCTACTTTTGTCTTCTAACTGTATTAACGTGTTAAAGACAATCTCTTCTCTGTTTTGAATATGCAAATATAGTATCTAAAGAAAGAAAGAGCATACTCGTGTGTGTAAATATATATATATATATGTGTGTGTGTGTGTTTTTCTGTAGGGAGATGCAATTTAAACAAAATGTTTGATCCAATATTAGGGAAAGTTTGTTAGTGTAGAATATTGGGTTTAATGAATCTGTTAGCGTACTTTTTTTTTTTATGATTAAGTGCTTTAGAAAATGAATTCAGTTTGGTGTTGAATATTGGGTTTAAATGGTAGTTCGTTATTTTGTCTTCTTTAATTGATAGTTTTTGAAACACTGCATTTTTTCGAGGTAAATATATATCGACACTTGTTATGAAACTATCCAAGCACCCAGTTTGTTTATTCTGAGTATGTTTGCCCTGTCTATGCCTCTAATTTTATTTACTATTTGGATTGTATCATGAAGTAGTATTTTTATTTTAATTGTTTCAGTGCTTATATATTGGTTGAGTAATTTTAATTTGACATAAATATTTTCACAATGCAATCAGATTTAGCAAGTCCTTTAGGTTTCACCTTTGCGTTGGTTTAGTGTCACTATAATGAAAAAAATCAAGTAAAATACAAAGCAAGCTGGTGTATGCTGAATTTTATAACTTTCACTTATTCAGCTGCTACGAGACGATATTATTGTATCAGACTCAAGTAGATTCCGCCTCGTGAAAGTGCTCATATGGAAGTAATTATATATGTCATCGAACTAAGTGTCTGATCTAAGGGCCCCTTTCTAATTATGTATATTTATTATGAAATATCCCCTTTGGTGGTGATACTTAATCACTCTATCTTATCATAAATTACTGTGGATGATTTTCCATTATTGTTTTTATGATGTGTTTTGTTCTATTTTCACTTAAGCAATGTATAATGTTTTGTTTTTGCTGTTGTCTGTACACGGATACAAGTGAATATGCTACAATATTTTGGATTAATTGGGTAAACAATGGTGTTATTTGATAATACTTAAAAAAATAATTTTTTATTTAATTAATTAAAAATTTGATAATTAAACATAAAACTGTATTTGGTAACTCTATTTTTATTTATTATATTTTAAAATTTTAATTAAAATTCATTAAATCTTGAAAATAGAATTTTTTTCACTTTCAAAATTTTCTTAAACCGTTTTTTACTTTTTCATTTTTTTTCTTCTCTTCTTTAAATTAATATCTCATTTTATATTGTTAAATAAAAAATAAAAATAAAAGTATTCAAATGTATTTATTATTTTTTGTTTTTAAAAAATAGTTACCAAACATATTTTTATTTTTTTAAAATAAAGAAACAAAAATAAAAATAATATTTTCAATTTTGTGTTTAAGAAATTCAAAAACAAAAATTTTACCGAACACAACTAATATTGTTGAATAATTTTGTTTCCACCATTTTGTTTTATAAATTATTGTATTATAATCTAGTTTTATACGTTGTGATATGAATGTTGTAGCTTTATGAGACTTGTTCAAACTACTAGATATAATGTGTAAAACATAATTTAAATCAATTTCATGATTTTGGCCTTGTTATTATTTCTTTCAAGTTTATTTATATTATTGAGCCAAGTGTCTGAAAGATATTATACGGAAAAAAATGGAAAAAAACATAATTTTTGAATATAATGTAATTCAATTCTAAATATATGTATATTGTAATTGTAATTAAAACATAATGCAAATAGATGGCAAATAAAGTCTTCTAAAATTATTCACACTACGTTAAAAAATGCTATAAAAGTGTTAAAGAGAATATTTGGAAATGCCATTGTAGGTAAATATTTGTGATTTGCACGTAAGAATAGATGACAAACACAAAATGTCATGACATCTTACAATTATATTTATAAAATGCTATAATATTAGTTTCCATTGCAGATCCACATCACATTTTGAAAATGTTATGAAATAGTCGGGACTTTTAATAACATGGGCTGACATATCATTAGATGTAACACTATCTATTTTAAATGATAGCTTTTTAGGAACATTATTGTAAAGTCTTTTTCTTGTAGTGTTATTTGATTATTCTTAAATTTTCTCTAGATATGCAATTAAAAGTTCAGACTTTAACGCTTTCATAAAATGAACGATTGCTAAATAACTCGGAATTATTTAAAGTAGCTAAACCGGAAAGGAACAAAATACAAAAAAGTTTCAAATGAGGATGACACATATCTTTGGCATCTGAGACTTGGTCATATAGGACTAGACAAGATAAACCGATTAACAAAAGATAGACCATTGAGAGAACTAAGAGTTGGAACTCTTCCAGTTTATGAGTCTTGCCTAGAAGGCAAAATGACTAAACGTCATTTCTCAGCGAAAGGCAATAGAGCAAAAGAGCCTTTAGAGCTTGTACACAGTGATGTTTGTGGTCCAATTAACGTACAAGCTAGAGGTGGATATGAGTACTTCGTAACCTTTATTGATGATTACTCTAGATATGGTCATACTTACCTAATGCTTAGGAAGTCTGAAACCTTTGGTAAGTTTCAAGACTTCAAAGTTGAGGCTGAGAAGCACTTAGGTAAGACTCTTAAAAGACTTCGATCAGATCGATGTGGTGAATATTTGGATTTGGAATTCAAAGATTTCATGCTGGAGCATGGTATTCAATCCCAATTCACAGCACCTAGAATGCCACAAAAAAATGGTGTTTCAAAAAGAAGAAACAGAACTTTGTTGGACATGGTCAGTGTAACACCCTGGTTACTCCAAAACCGTTATTGTGGACTTTAAACATTGCTTAACTCGCTAAACGATTCATTTAGTTATAAACGTGCATCTAGGTGTTATTAATAGGCTAAGGTGAAAAATCTTGATCAAAAGGAATTAATATATTTTATTTAAAACATAAAACAGTACATGAGCCCATAAAAGTGTTTACAATCCAAAATGGTCATTACAGTGTAAAAATTACAACTCGCCGACCTAAGCGACAAAAATAGGGTTAACCCCTAGTTCCTCTGAGAAACATCTTGGTCGTGGTGGTCAAGCGGCCGCATATGTACCACATCGCCACTTAAGCTATCCACTCAAGGTTGGGTGAGCTTTTCTTTCCCTTTACCTGCACCATATAGCACCCGTGAGCCAAGGTTCAGCAAGAAAACTTATTACTGCATGTATGTAATATCAGTAAATGATTTTGGTAATCATTCTGGGGTTTGCAGCCCTAATCAGATAGTAAGTCACACTTTGGGCTCCGCACCCTAATCAGATAAGTGACTATTAAGTCATACTCTGAATAGATGACTAATAAGTATATCTCTAGATAGATGACTAATAAGTCTATCTTTGAATAGATGACTAATAAGTCTATCTCTAGGGCTTTGCACCCTAAGCCATGTGACATTCAGTCACCTGAGCCTTTTGGCCCTGACTCTACGTAACTAGCCTTTAGACTACACAAGCGCTTTTAGTTTTCATCGAACTTGGGGTTGATCAAGCATTTCATGCTCATGGTGATTAGATCTAATCATTTCGGCCTGTGTTAAACACATTAATGTCGTTCTTGACTCTTAAGCCAATACCATACGACCAGTGCTCATATCACCACTGAACTTGACTGATAAGTCACAACTTCACGATCAATACTAAACACCATTGTCATTTTCTGACTAATAAGTCAATACCATACACACGTAAGCACAGCTGGTATGCATTTACTATGCAATCAATGTCCATATATAGAGCACTCAACATGCTTTGTCAATAACCATGCATGTCACATACTGGGTGCAGTTTTCTTACCTCTGGTTCAAGCGAGAAATAATAAAAGAACGACCTTTGAGAACGATAGGTCCTTAAGTTCCTTAACGGTCAACTAGTCATAACCAAATATGGAATTCCATTAATAAAAATAAATAATAAACGATTCATAATCTAAAACCTCGCTCCCAGGACCTCGAATCATACTAAAACAGTTAGTAGATTTGATCCCGAGCCTTAGGAAATGAAACCTCGAGCCTAAGCCCTTGAAAAACTCCTCCTAGCACAAAAGGAAGGGGCAAGCCGTGACTTGGCCTAGTGAGTTACGGCGCGCCCCCAAGAGAGAGAGCAATCTGTCTAGGGTACCAAGGGTAGGCTGCGACTTGGCCTAGTGGGTCGCGGCGCGCCCCCAAGACAGAGAGCAATCTGTCTAGGGTACCAAGGACAGGCTGCGACTTGGCCTAGTGGGTCGCGGCGCGCCCCCAAGAAAGAGAGCAATCTGTCTAGGGTACCAAGGGTAGGCTGTGACTTGGCCTAGTGGGTCGCAGTGCGCCTGCCTAACAAAGCCCAGGGGAGGCTCTGGCTTGGGTCCAAGTTGTGACTTGCATGAACTTGGCCGTGACTTGACCTAGTGAACCCAACTCCCCTACCCATTTTCTCAATCCAAACCAACAAAAATCTTTACCAATTAAATCCCAAAATCACAGCCAAGAATTACCACAACATATCCATCATTAAACCAATAAAACCTAAGCTTTAAACCATTCAAAGCCACATCAAATAACCACTTCTAAGATCAAAATCTCAAGCTCAAGAACTAACTCAAAAACAGAGCAAACCAGAAAACTATGGTTGAAATCTTACCTTAAACACAGGTTTGAATCCCCTCCAATGGCTGATCACTAGCCTAAAACCTCAGGCTTTGATTCTCAAGCTTTTATCCTCGGGCTCACTTCAAAATTCAAACCAATCAAAATTCAAACCAAAAAGAAGAAGAAGAAGAAAGAATCGGGAGAGAGAAAGAGAAGAGTCTCTGTTTTTGGCTACTTAAACCTTCTACAACCAGCCATCCTAATTTAAAATATATCTCTTGGTCAAAAGAGCAAAATGCCCCTATGCCCAGTTAATTCCTATACAACCACCCAAGTGCAAAACAATCATTTTCTCACTTATCCCGCTAATTATAATTATCGTCCTCCAATTATCCTTATTCCCAATATTCTCAAATAATAATTAAATCATATCCCATTACCCATTCATTCCCGATAATGTACTAAGCATCAAATTACCTCTAGGCTCATCCGAACCCGGAAATTAATCACGTTATGACCAAACCGCTAATTTTCATTCTAAGATCGTCTCATGCCGAATAGCTCAAACATATCCACATTATAATGTGGTCTCATCCATAAATCATAAACATGCACATAAATATATAGATATGCCCTCAATGGGCCAAATTACGAAAATGCCCTTCAAATAATAAGTGAACCCACATGCATGCAATTATCATCATATAATCATTTAATCACATAATTGCATAATAAATTAATTGTGGCCCTCCTGGAACCCTAATCCAAGCATTAAGCCACATTAGGAAATTTGGGGCATTACAGTCAGGTCTATGTTAAGCTACTATTCACTTCCTCTCTCATTCTGAGGATATGAACTTCAAACTACTACTTACATTTTGAATGTAGTCCCATCTAATACCATAAGAAAAATGCCACTGGTACTGTGGAATGGTAACAAACCTAGTTTGCATCATTTTCGCATTTGGAGTTGTCTGCTCATGTTCTTAGACCTAAATTAGGGAAACTTGATTCGAGGTCTGAAGTATGCATTTTCGTGGGCTATGCTCCAGAAATAAGAGGCAGATACTTCTATAATCCCAAGGACCAAAGGTATTTGTTTCAACAAATGTGACCTTCCTTGAACACGACTATATGAATAACTATAAACCTCAGAGCAAGGTATTTTGGAGGAACTCACAACTGATAAGATTCCACTATCTTCTTCATCATCATTAAATGTTAAACGACAAACTGAGGAAACCACTATTCTTAAAAAGGAAACCCCAGTGAAATGTCATAGTGGGAGGATTGTGAGACAACCTATTTGCTATGAACATGAGGCACATGTCCTCAATTCTGATACAGATAAAGACGATCCATTAACCTTCAAAGAGGCAATGGATGATCTTGAAAAAGATAAATGACGAAAATCCATGAACCAAGAAATAGAATCAATGTATTCCAATTCTGTATGGGAACTTGTAGACCCACCTGAAGATGTTACTCCCATTTTGTGCAAATGGATATTCAAGAAAAAAAGAGGTGTAGATGGGAAAGTAGAGACTTTCAAGGCAAGGCTAGTAGCCAAAGGTTACACTCAGATAAAGGGTGTTGATTATGAAGAAACATTTCTCCTCTGGCCATGCTAAAATCCATTCTCATCCTCTTATCCATAGCTGCCTCTTATGACTATGAGATATGGAAAATGGACGTCCAGACAAATTTTCTGAATGGCTATCTTGATGAAAGTATCTATATGATACAACCAGAAGGGTTTATTAAGGATGAGGAAGATCATAAGGTGTGTATGTTGCTGAAATCCATTTATGGATAAAAGCAAGCATCTAGATCTTGGAATAGCACCTTTTATGAGAAAATTAAAACATACAGCTTCAAACATAATGTCGACAAATCATGTGTGTATAAATATGTCAAAGGTAAAGTTGTGGTTTTCTTAGTTCTTTACGTGGATGACATTCTCCTATTTGGTAATGATGTAGAGACACTGTCAAACGTGAAGAAGTGGTTAGATGAAAAGTTTCGAATGAAATATTTGGGCAAAGAGAGCTATGTTCTGGGAATCCAAATCCTAAGGAATAGGAAGAACAAGCTCTTGGCACTTTCTCGGGCTAATTATATAGATACAGTGCTTGAAAGGTTCTCTATGGAGAATTCCAAGAAAGGTTAGTTATCGACCAGACATGGAATTACTCTTTACAAAGAGTAATGTCCAAAGACACCTCAGGAAGAAGAGGACATGAGAAAGTATCCCTACACTTCAACAGTTGGGAGTCTAATGTATGCTATGTTGTGTTCTAGGCCTGAGATATGCTATGCAATATGGATTGCAAGTCGTTATCAATAAAATACTAGTTTGGAACACTGGATTGTAGTAAAGCACATTCTCAAGTATCTTGGAACACTGAGATATTATATGCTTGTATATTCAGGGGGTGAGCTAAACCTTACTGGATACACTGATTGTGATTTCCAATCAGATAAAGACAATCGTAAGTCGACGTTTGGGTCAGTGTTCACTCTTGATGGAGGAGCTGTAGTTTTGAGAAGTATTAAACAATCTAGTATTACATATTCAACCATGGAAGTCGAGTATATAGCGACATATGAAGCATCTAAAGAAGTAGTTCGACTTAGAAAGTTCTACACTGATCTAGAAGTAATTCCAGATATGGGGAAGCTGCTAATTCTGTACTCTAGGGAACCCAAAAGCCACAAGAGAGGAAAGCATATAGAAAGGAAATACCATCTGGTTATAGTGATTATGCACTGAGGTAATGTGACTATTATGAAGATAGCACCGGAACAGAACCTGGCAGACCCATTTACTAAGACACTTCCTACAAAGTCATTTATGGGTCATGTACGCAACATAAGATCAAGGGAGAGGCCTCACTTGCTTTGAGCGCAAGTGAGAGATTTTTAGGATTTATGCCCTAAAAGCATGTAAAGACATTTTATTGATTTAAATAAAAGTACAAGTTTATTATATTATTTAAAGTTATAATTACTATTTGAATAATTTATATGAATATCAAGAAAATTTCATATTCATTTATGAGGATATGATCTTGTATTAGTACGAAAGAATTAATATCATATAATATGAATAAAATAGTCAGTAACATATTAAAGTAGGGAATCTTTAATGAATGGTTACTGGTTCGGTTTGCTAAGCATACAAGATGCACGTAGTCTAGATTCAGATTACTGATGTGGATAAACATCTTGGTAAAGGTACTGTATATAATAAATATTATATATGATATGACCGATATAAATTAACTATCTCTATAAACTTACCGTTTTCCATAAAGATTTGATTCTTATCATAATAAATGATCATTTGTAGATCATTCTAAATCATGAGTAGTCATGAACCCATGTTTGAGCTTATTGGATCTTTTGATTCACCTGTTAAGGTTTCGTAGTATAATGATGCTAGTGACTTTTGTTTTGGAGATTCATTATCATGAATGGCTGGGAACATGATTTATAATAATGGAATCCATACTTTCCTAACAGATCAAATATTGGTTCCCTTAAGAGTTAATTCGCGAACTGAATAGTTATTGAGCTCAAATCTATAATTTGATTATATATTAATTATTCGCTAGTGAATTAATGGTACTTAAGGAACAAGAGGTAATAAGAAGGGTAAAATGATAATTTTGACCAAATCTAATTAACGAACAAATAATTGGAGGACAAAACTAAGTTTATTGATTATATCAGTGGACTACAAATAAAACTCTGTAAATATAATTTTATAAAACTTAGAGTGCAATTCCATATTTATAGTGGAGTAATCATGGAATTAATAAATAACATTATTAGATTAAATGGTTTAATTAATAATATGGCTATTGGAGTTTCGTATTATAGGTCCATGGTCCTCAGGTCACCTCTGTCCTACACTGTCAAGGGTAACGATGTCATTAGGAAGATTTGTAGATAGAAAGACTAAATTGCAAAGGAATTAATTTTCTGGGGCAAGGAAATAATTATGTGATAATTATGGGCAATTGATTAATTATAAATTAATTAATTATTTAAGTATATAGTTTTTATTTTGAAAAACTATATGTTAAAATAAATATTAAACATGTTTGGATTAACATAGAGAGAGATTAATAATTATCTTATTTATAATAAGATATTTATTTATTTAGAGCTGATATTTTAAGATAAAGTTAAATTTGAATTGACTAATATTTATTTTGGGATAAATATATTATCTTAAATATTAATTAAACAAATAAATGAGAAAATAACGGAAATCCCTATATGTGGCTCACGACACACTCACTGTATAGTGAGTGGGTGTGGCACCAAGGGATAGAAAATATCCCTAGAATTTGAATTTTAAATTTCAAATTTATTTGTTTATTTAATTATATTTAATTATTCTTTTTAAATATGATTTAAATTAAATAATTAAATAAGTTGCAACTGATTAGTTTTATTTTTAAAAAAATAAAGATTAATTAAATTAGTTAATTATCTTTATAAACTTGAAAGAAGTGATGCTTTCAGAAGAAGTTTAAGAAGTTATTTTTGACTATCAGACACTCTCAAGAAAGAAATGGTAGAATTTCCTAAACCTGAAATTCTATAAATTTCTATAGCCTCTCTCTTCTCAATCCTCTCTAGATCTCACGTGTTGAGTACATCTAGAGAGTCTAAATCAACATCTCAATCCTACATGCCAACACACATCCTTGTGTGTTTGAGGATTGGCTTGGAAGGCTAAGGTGTGAGCTTTTAGAAAGGATAGGAAGATCATTGATTTATATGAAAAGATTCAAGGACACTTGATAGGTTATGAGAGGTAATCTCTATTCCTTTTATGTGTTATTTAATATATCTATATATGTATGATCCTGGCTAGTATTAATAAATTTTAAAAAAATCCTATTCCGCTAGCTACATAGTCTAATTTTCATATTTAATACCAACATCCGATCCCTTGTAGACCTATGCTTAGACTGACCTAAGAATTAGGGTGCTTGTATCATGACCTTGGAACTAGAGAGAGCTTTATTAAATGTTGCACAGCTGTATTGCGAACATGACACGTTAGCTCGTGTTTTTCAGGTACAACAATAGAGCCGACCCAAAGACCTATAGGCATATAATTTCAAGTTCTAATAAGTTCGAATTTAAGTTAAACTATTTAATAAAATAATTCTTATTTATTAATCTCAATATTATTTTACTAAAAATATAAGATTGGACTCTTGAAATTTTTACTTAGTGCTTTCATATAGTCCATTGATATAACCAACACATGCAATTCAATTCCACAATCATTGGTTCATAATTAGAACTTTTATAAACAACCATTTTATCCCTCTAATTATATATTTATCCTTAAGTATCATTAATTCACTAGTGAATAGTTAATTTATAAACATTTTTTTAATAAATTAGAGTGATCAAACTGTTCAGTTCTAGAATATGCACTTTAAGGAAAACATTATTCAATATTCTATGAAGAAGGTTTGAATTCCATATCTATAAACCATGTCTCTAGCCATTTACAACAATGAACCTCCAAAACAAAAGTTCTTAGTTTGATTTTTTTAACAAACCTTGACGAGTGAATCAAAATTTCCAAATGACATAAACAAGAGTTTTAGAATCACTTTAGGATTCAGATTGATCTGCATATAATCATTAGTTGGTATGATTATAACACTTTAAGGTAAACAATATTTTTTAAAGAGTTAAGTACATATCGGGTCTAGTCCTATATAATCTAATTATATAAAGCACATTCACTAAGATGTCAATCTACACAAGTGTCCAAATCTAAATCATATGTATTCATAATATTAATGGACCATACTAGCAGTGTCTAATTAAATATTTTATAAACTTATAAATATAATACAATTTGAGTAGGCCAAAACTATGTCAAATTATAACCTTGAATAGAACTTGAGTTTTGCAAGTTCTTAGTCAATACAGTGACTTGTGGACTAGGTCTCGTTAACGACTGACCATGTAAAAAAGCACATTGTTACGTATTTTAAACTTACAAATCTTCTCTAACCTCGGTGACGCCAACAATGATTTTATACCAACTGTTGACGCGGTTCTTCGCCAATAGGTAATTAAGAAAATAAGAGAAAGAGATCAGTGCTTAATAATGAACTAAAATGGATAAATGATCTTAAAATGGACTGATGACACAACTACATTTTTAGGTGGTTCAAAGGTTAAAATCCTTCCACTCCACCAGCCAATATTATTACTATATGTCTGGTATTCTTTACAGGGTATTTCCTTACACAATAGAATCCAACCCTTTGCAACTCCCAGGGTCTCCATAATTATAGGAGAGGGCACCTAGGAGTTGGTAAGGGAGGTCATCCCGTGACCCCCTTACCCATCATGTCACTTCTGTGACATTCATGATTAATTCCTAAAACCTGACAAATGAAGTGTGGTCTAATCAACAGGTAAGGGGGATAATGGGCCGCACGGCCCAACCTAGTCGTGGGTGTCTGAATACGCATGTTCATGCTGCGTGTCCGAGAATTCAGGGATATATCAGACACGTGATGTCTAATATATGCACGTTTACATTGCGTGGTTGACTTTATAAGGTGTCACGGCTTCCACCTCCAGCTCGTGCCCCGAGCTGGACGCCTTCCTGACTTGCGGTCTTTATCTTCCTGTCTCGGCCCTTAAATAATCTTGGCGAACCTTTGGCTACCTCGAGCTAAAGAGGCAGGACCTAACGACAGCAGCTCCGGTCATGTGGTATCCACATGGCTGATATAATTAGGCCATATCTCAGCTCGCTAATAGCCCATGGAAAATCAAGGCGTACATTTTCCCCCCAAGCCCCTGCTCATGGTACACGATGTCGTTTAGGGCCACAGTAGGGGCTTTTAGGCTTCTCCATGGACTCTCCATATTCCACCTTTTATGCAGGTGCCGAATACGTGGAACATCGTGGTTGGTGACGGTACAGCTTCCTAGAACCGCATTAAATGGCCTAGTCTATACTCAGCCGTCGTTTTGCCTTTCGAGTGGAGAGCCTCGGATCCCACATCAGGGCAATCCAATGGCCCTCCTCACGTGGCCTTTCACGTATATAAAAGGGGTGGCCACCTTACGCATAGGCCACCCGTTTATTTGAAAATTTTCTGAATTTCCCTTCTTCTTTTCTCTTCTCATCCTCAAAAACCCTCTTTTTCTCCCGGTTACCGTTCCCAACATTCTAGAAGATCAGGCGCAAGGGTTCCTTTGAGGTTTTGGAACCAGTCACTCCGTCGAGGCCCCAACCCGGACAACCCCTTCATCCCTCCCATAGCAAAATACTTCGTAAGTTTTCTGACTATGCCCGCTTTAAATTTTCTTTTCACTGTAGCTTAGGTAAATAGTTCCTGTAGCTGCATGCAAGGTTTTGTTGGTTTTTGTGGGTATGAAGGGTGTAGGCTTTTAGGTTAGGGTATCTCTTGTAGAAGAAAACCATTTAGGAGCATGGCTCATAGGGTGCATTTTTTGGGGAAACCTTCTGGGTAGATTTTTGGGTATGCTTGTTCAAAATATCCAGCATTTTGGGTGCAAAACCGGGTAGCTTAGGGGACATGCTTCACAGGCGGTTTTGCACCTCTTGCCTACTGAAACTTTCCTTCCAAGGAAAAATTTTATCCTGACCCTCCTGACACACGAATTCCGAGTAATCGGGGATCTGTTGGGAGCACAGGCGCGTGTTCATAGAACCGTGTGGTCTCACTCTCCACAAGCTGAGCTTACCTCAGCCCGTGCAAAGAAAACACTCCTTCAGATTCTTTCTTATGCTTAGGTCGCCCTTTCTGAAATTTCTTCTTTTGTTCGCTAGGCGACCAGATGGGACCCAAGAAGAACGCCCCCAAGAAGACCGCAGGCAGCTCGTCCTCCCAACAGTCCAAAGGAAAGGAGGTGATGACAGACTCCCCAATCCCCGTCTTTGGGCCGGCCGTGGAGCGGGAACTCGAGGTGACGCCCGACGCCTTTTTCGAGGCCGAGAGGATCATCTCAAAGATCACCGACCTGGGGAGAGTGAATAAAATATTCATCTCCCACAACATCGAGTTGGGGAGGGGCGCTCTGATCGCCCGACCTCCCCTAGAAGGTGAGCGGAGATGCACGCCGCTCGATGAGGAATATGCGGCTTGGAGTGACGAGCACTTCAAGGCTGGGGCCTTCCTCCCGCTGGACCAATACTTCGCCGACTTCCTCAACTACGTGAAGTTGGCTCCTTTCCAGCTCCCCCCCAACTCTTACCATTTGTTGGCGGGGTTGAGATATCTGTTCCTGAAACAGGAATGGGAGGTCCCCACTCCGGCGAACATCTTGTATTTTTTCTGCCTCAAGGCCAGCCCGGAGCAGCGGGGGCGAGGCGACGGGTTTTACTACCTGACCCGCTTCCCAAACACGGCTACGGTCATCGAGCTGCCCAGCCACCCCAACGACTTCAAAGACCAGTTCTTTATGTCCAAAGGGTTTCGCAACTGCGAACTGCACTACTTCAACCGTCCTCATAAGTGTCTTTTACTCTTAGCTCGTAAGTGAAGTATTGGTTAGCTCCCCTTTATCAGTTTCTGACTTAGAACAATTCTGCAGCCATTTTCACGAGGACAGACAAGTCTGTGATCCTCGGGAGTCAGTACGAGACACTGGCGGGTTTGCCCCCAGTGAAAAGGACTATCGCCAGCTCGTGACAGATGAGACGATGTTGGCGTGCAAACTGATCTCTCCGGGCCAGACTTTGGCCCTGAGGAGACCCCGGGGGCTTCCCCCAGCTCGCGAGATGAGGCCCATCCCCGAGGAGGGGGCCGCGGGGGAAGGAGAGGATGAGGACGAGGAGGATGAGGTGCCCCTCATAGGAGGAAGCGGGCGCTGGAGGTCGCCCAAAGAACGGATGAGGAGAGGATCCGGTCCGGAGCAGCCGCAGGTCCCTCTAGGCAAGGTAATCCTTACATGTTCAGGGGCTTAGATAGGGCCACCGCTGATCCTCGGTTAACTAGGTTTAATCCCAACTAGCCCGTCCAACGCCATCGAAACAACCCCGACCTCGACGTAACCCTACTCCAGTGTGTCGACCGGCTCGTGCTGCATTACGAGAGTAGCCGCCCTAGGGGTACTGTAGTCGTAGACAACACCTTAGCCTTTAGGTCAGCCTTATTTGAGGAGTATGGGACCAACCTTCGGTCATGGCCCTCGCTCTGGGAGGGTATCGTAGCTCCGGGTCTTAGGCAGTATGTAGAAGAGTCTAGTCCTGAGTCAGTCTCGGACCCAGAACCTGTGCCAGCCCGCGAAGTCATTGTCTTAGATTCCCCCGTAGAAGCTCCAAGGCCGATGGTCGTGACCATAGATTCCTCTTCTAGCTCGGGGGGTAGGATCCTTCATGATATATGTTTTTTAATTATGTTTTCTCTTTATCCTTGTTGTTCTTGCATAAATGCTAACTTGTATACTTATGTTGCCTTTGTTTTGCCAGAAGAGATGTCTCAGCCCAGGAACAAGGATTTGCGAGCTAGATTCACCGGAGGGAACTCCTTCGCCGGGACCTCCGGGCCCATGGTGAAGAAGCTCTGGGTGGCAAAGAAGGCCACTGGGACACCAACCAAGTCCCCTACAAAGGGGAAAGACCAGACCCCAGATGCTCTGGCCAAGGTACCTCCACCTCCTGCAGCAATGGAGAAGATGCCCCCGCCCCCTCCATGAGCTCCCACCTTCGTTCGGGATATGGAGATGGAGCCCGAGACTTTGGCAACTACTGCCATCGAGGTGCGTATTCCGGTGGACCCCCAGGCCCTGGTGAAGATTCCTGATGTCTTTCGAGGGACGGTGTATGAGACGGCAACCTACACCGTCGACCACTACTACGGGGCCACCGAAAGGGACCTGCGGGCAATCGAGACAAGGAGCCCAGAGAGCGTGATGGAGTCTTCACTGGGAATGGCTGTAACGGTAAGCTGGCTTTGGTCTTTTATATTTTGGTTACCATGCTTTGTCTTGTCTCTCTTTTTTTTTAAGGCAGTTGCCTCTTTGTCTTGTAGGGCGCTCTGGCTCTTCACTGGAGCATATCCAGGTCTAAGGCTCGGCTCGAGGACATGAGGGGCGAGCACCAGGAAATTTTGGCCACCCATCAAACGACCTTGGCCGCCTTGCAGGCAGCCCAACAGCAGGAAAAAGAGGCCAAGGATGCCCTGGCGGCCGCGCGGGCTGAGCTGGACGCAGCCCGTCCTAAGCTTCAAGAGGCTGAGGCTACCAAGGCAGCCCTTGCTGCTGCGGTGGCCGAGTTAGACTCTGCAAAGACTGGAGCCGAGGAGGCCAAGGCCGCCTTGGCAGCGGAGAAGGCATCTTCCAGCTCCGCCATGGAGGACATGCTCTACCATTGTTGGGTCTTCAACTCGGACGGCGACTTCTCCTTCTTAGGAGCGGACTGGGAGGACTTCCGAGAAGGGGTCAAAGCTCGCCTCCAGCAAGAGGCGCCTTCTGAGACTGGGGAGGCCTCCATAGTGGCCGAGCAGGAGGGTGAGACGGCGACCTCCACGGAGTAGCCCGGTGGAGCCTAGGGCCTTTATTTTTTTCTTTTTACATATATATATATATATATTTTTTTGTAACTTTGTATGAGGTTTTTTCACCTCGAGACATTTGGTTTTAATCAATTTTTGATTCTATGCACCTTAGTTTGTTTTTCTTTTTCGTGGTGCCATGATTGATACTCTTATATTTTTTTGGGAAAAACATATTAACCAATCTCGATCCAATTTTTAAGACAAATCCTGGTTGAATCCCGGACCTTGCTTTAAAAACTTAGTTCATGTTAATTCTTTGACTAATATCTTGTGCTTTTTAAGAAAAACACTGATTAATCAATTTGAACCAACTTCTATGTTTTAGGACCTGGTTATGTCCAGGACGTTATTTTGAAAACTTAGTTCGCGTTAATTCTTTGACTAATGTCTTGTGCTTTTTAAGAAAAACACTGAATAATCAATTTGAATCAACTTCTAAGTTTTAGGACCTGGTTATGTCGAGGACGTTATTTTGAAAACTTAGTTCGCGTTAATTCTTTGACTAATGTCTTGTGCTTTTTAACAAAAACATTGATTAATCAATTTGAATCAACTTCTAAGTTTTAGGACCTGGTTATATCCAGGATAGGACTTAGTTTGTGTTAATCCTTCATCAATATGTCGTGTTTTTTAAGAAAAACATTGACCAATCGATTTGAATCAACTTCTAAGTCTTTAAGGCGACCTGGTTATATTAGCCAGGTACCATATGCCCCCCCAAGTAATTAGGAAAGGGTCTTTCGTGGTTACTTGAGATTACATTTGCAAATATACACAACAATGAAAGAAGATTTAATTCTCATTGCTTAATACCTAAGAAATGGCCTTTCTGAGTAAGCCTTACAAGGGTGTCACTGATAATACTTCTTCAAGTGGATGGCGTTCCAAGCTCGTGGGACCGCTTCTCCATTAAGCGGGGCTAACTTGTAGGTTCCTTCTTTTATGACCTCGGCTATTTGATAAGGCCCTTCCCAGTTCGGTCCCAGTACTCCATCTTTGGGATCCTTGCCAGCTAAGAAGACTCTCCTGAGGACCAGGTCGTCAATGCTAAAAGCGCGTTTTCGGACCCTTGAGTTGAAATAACGCATAATCTTTTGCTGGTAATGCGCAAGCTAGAGCTGTGACTCTTCTCGCCTTTCATCAATCAGGATGAGGGATGAGCAAAGTAGTTCATGATTGCGACCTTGGTCATATGCCTGGACTCTATGAGAATATACTTTTAACTCAACAGGAAGGACCGCCTTGGTCCCAAAAGCCAGGGAGAAAGGAGTATGCCCCGTAGAGGTCCGATGTGAGGTCCGGTATGCCCACAGTACCTGAGGGAGCTATTTTGGCCAGACCCCTTTGGCTTCATCCAACCTCTTCTTAAGGCTCGCCTTTAGCGTCTTATTGACAACCTCGACCTGGCCGTTCGCCTGAGGATAGGTCACGGAGGAGAAACTTTTCATGATGCCGTACCTTTCACAAAATTCGATGAAGAGGTCGTTGTTGAACTGAGTCCCATTATCGGATACGATTTTCTTCGGCAGTCCGAACCGACAGATAATGCTCTTGACTACGAAGTCGAGGACTTTCTTGGAAGTTATTGTTGCCAAAGGTTCTGCCTCAGGCCACTTTGTGAAGTAGTCGATAGCCACCATGGCGTAGTGGACCCCGCCCTTTCCAGTAGGGAGGGCGCCAACCAAGTCGATTCCCCAGACTGCAAATGGCCATGGGGAGAAGATCATCTTCAGCTCGACTGGGGGAGCTCAGGCAACTGTGGTGAATCGCTGGCACTTGTCACATTTCTTGACATACGAGATCGAGTCCTTTGATAGAGTGGGCCAGTAATACCCTTGCCTTACGAATTTTAGGGCCAAGCTTTGCCCCCCAATGTGATCCCCGCAAAAATCCTCATGCACTTCCTGCAGGATGGCCTTTCCTTCGCCTGGCAGAACACATCGTAGGAAAGGTAGGGAATGCCCACGTCGGTACAACACCCCATCTATTATCGTATACCTTGGAGCCTGATACAGTACTCGCCGTGCGTCATTACGCCCCTCGAGTAACTTTCCATTGGTGAGATACTCGAGGAGGGGGGTCATCCAGGTCAGTCTGGCGTCAATCATCTCGACCTCCGCCCCGACCTCTTCTATACTTGGTTTTTCCAGGAATTCCACCGGTACTAACCCCAAAGCCTCCGTCTCCCCGAAGGTAGCGAGCTTGGTGAGGGCGTCTGTGTTAGCGTTCTTCTCTCGAGGTATCTGCTCGATTGAGCCTCATTCAAACGCGGACAGTTTGACTTTTACCTTGGCCAGGTAAGCAGCCATCTTGGCTCCCCGTGCTTGATACTCACCTAGCACCTGGTTTACCACGAGCTGGGAATCGCTGAAGCACTAAACTGAGCTGGCCTTCAGCTCCTGGGCTATCCTTAGCCCGGCCAGCAAAGCTTCGTATTCGGCCTCGTTGTTGGAGGCCTTGAATCCGAATCTCAAAGCCGAGTGGAATCTATGCCCTTCTGGGGATATCAAAATGATTCCAGCCTCAAAGCCGTTCTCATTGGATGAGCCATCCACGAAGATTTTCCATGACACCTGGGTCGAGGTGACCTGGGGTGACCCTTCCACAAGATCCTCCCTGAATCCTGCGCACTCTGCCACAAAATCGGCTAGGGCCTGACTCTTTATAGCAGTTCGTGGGGTGTACAAAATTTTGAACTGACTGAGTTCGATAGCCCACTTTAACAGGCATCCCGATGCTTCAGGTTTTTGGAAAACCTGCCTTAAAGGCTGATCGGTCATGACGTGTATTGAGTGGGACTGGAAATACGGCCTGAATGCTCTTTTGAAGTCTAGGAGGCTCGGAATGCTCTTTTGAAGTCAGTAGAGAAAGTTTTCCAGGAGCTGATTGACTACTTCTTGTTCTGTTTGAACCACTGTCTGGCCGGCCCATTCAGTGTGGAGGGAAATATCAGACACCTTAGCTCGGGGCCAATATTGTGGGCCATCATCAGCGTATTGAACATACCCAGATGAACTGACGGATCTCCGTCTCTGTTGAATTTGGACAAGTGCGGAATACGGAAACCGGGCGAGTATGTCGTTGCTGCTATGCTGGGGGCGAAGAGCTCAAGCTCGTCCCCCGAATCATATTCGTCTTTCTCTTTCTCCGACAGGAGCTTCCTCATTAGCTCCTCCATCTGAGCCAGGCGCTCAAGGGTTTTGTCCTGATTTTCTTGGTTACTTCGGGGCTGTTCAACAGCTCCAGATCCATTGTATATGTTTGGTCGGTTATTGCCCCTCCTATCTTGAGATAGGTTATTTGGGACATTCCCGCCGTTACGTACCTCGGACAGATCTCCCCCTAAGCGGGCATGGCTGCCACCTCCTACTGGGTCCTCCCTGTGAGAGTTAAGGCGATCTCCTAGGTCGCCCCTCAGGGTGGCTCGAGGACTTTGCGCCGAGCTTAAGCGTTGACGTAGGTCTCCGCCAGAAAGGTCACTCCGGCGACTTCCGGTCCAGCAGCTCCCGTTAGAGAAGCTTGGAGTCCGCCTCTGGGGGTGAGGATCCGGGCTTCCTCTGGGCGCCCTGCTACGATGGGAAGGTCCTACGGATGGCGGGTTTCTCCTGCTGCTTCCATAAGCTGGAATATCTCGGATAGACCAAGGAGGAGATGGATATCTTATCGGTGAAGGAGGATGCCTGACTGGGGATGCAATCCTGGTTTCGTCAAGGCGGATCAGGTTTGGCGGGGGCCTTTCGGCCCTGCCAACTTGCGGGCCTGGCGCCTGGCCATCTGGACGAGGTGCAGGACGGCTGGCCGGGATGGGCTGGTGCTGTGAGCCCTCCCCAGATCTCCTTCTAGAATTCCCTCGAGCCCTCCTGGGCGCGCTCGAGGCTAGCTGTGAGCTGGGAGTTGAAGTTCGGACCGAGCGGTTATACTGTTGTTCGGCTTTGGGTATTTCTTCGAAGTTTGCTTCTCGGTGGTGCGATGAGGGAGTAGAGTTGGACGTCGGAGGTCTGACCGAGCGGCTAGGCCTGGACTGATTACCCCGGCAGGACTTACGAGTCTCACCTTGCCTCTTTCCGACGTTAGCATCAGTTGTAAGAGGGGGTAGTCGGGCCAACACGTCCTTAATCTGCTGACTAACTTTCGCCAGTTGACTCCTCAGCTGAGCATTCTCCATCTCTACCACCGTGTAAAAGTCCGGGCTTGGATTAGGTGGCCGGGGTGCCGAACTTCCAGTGTCATTCTGGCCTATTGGCTGCTTGCCCGGCCGCTGCTGAACTTCAAGGTTGTGCTCACCGGAGATGGCAGCATGATGGGCCTCCTGCCCATCATGTTGTTTCGCCTCGTTACCGTGTCTTGATCGAGTGGTCACCATAGTTGGATGTTTGCGATAGCACCAATCTAACTAGCTCTCAATGAAAGCACCAAACTGTTGACGCGGTTCTTCGCCAACAGGTAATTAAGAAAATAAGAGAAAGAGATCTGTGCTTAATAATGAACCGAAATGGATAAATGATCTTAAAATGGACTGATGACACAACTACGTTTTTAGGTGGTTCAAAGGTTAAAATCCTTCTACTCCACTAGCCAATATTATTGTTATATGTCTGGTATTCTTTACAGGGTATTTCCTTACACAATAGAATCCAACCCTTTGCAACTCCCAGAGTCTCCATATTTATAGGAGAGGGCACCTGGGAGTTGGTAAGGGGGGTCATCCCGTGACCCCCTTACCCATCATGTCACTTCTGTGACATTCATGATTAATTCCTAAAACCTGACAAATGAAGTGTGGTCTAATCAACAGGTAAGGGGGATAATGGGCCGCACGGCCTAACCCAGTCATGGGTGTCTGAATACGCAAGTTCATGTTGCGTGTCCGAGAATTCAGGGATATATCAGACACGTGATGTCTGATATATGCACGTTTACATTGCGTGGTTGACTTTATAAGGTGTCATGGCTTCCACCTCCAGCTCGTGCCCCGAGCTGGACGCCTTCCTGACCTGTGGTCTTTATCTTCCTGTCTCGGCCCTTAAATAATCTTGGCGAACCTTTGGCTACCTCGAGCTAAAGAGGCAGGACCTGACGACAGCAGCTCCGGTCATATGGTATCCACGTGGCTGATATAATTAGGCCATATCTCAGCTCGCTAATAGCCCGTGGAAAATCAGGGCGTACACCAACAAACCACTTTAATTATACTATCATTTTTGCATCTCACAGTACCTTCAAATTATAATTTACCAAACACCCTACAACTTCATGCTTTAGCTGCTTTTTTCTCACATCACATCTAAAGCTTATTGTTGAATAAGCTACAATTGTACTAAACTAGCCCTTGTAGTCTTCAAATCTAGTCAAAACATAATGCATTATTTTCTACTATGATTTTAGGCCTAAGAAATATCATTTGACGTTTAAAAGAGTTCTTGGCAAATTAATTTAAACAAATACCCTACAATCCTAAAAGGCTAAAAGCATTAATAAAATTGGTCCATGTATAGTTTTAGAGATTCTAATTAGTCCTATGGCATTCATGCAATCAAAATTACTATTTAATTGCTCAAATACAGAGGAACCCAAAAAAGAAAGAAACTTACAAGACAAGGGTTTTGTGAGACTTAAGTGAAACTAGGATTTGGTATAAAAGTCTTGATAACAACGTCGACTTTGATCGCAGAAGAATTCTAGACACAATGATAAAAGATGGATTACTCTAGGTGACCTGATTTACAAATGGTATTTCTAGTTTTCTAGTTTGTGGATGGATGGTTGAAGACGAGAGACAATAAGTAAAAAGCCCTCTTTTACTTACCCCTTTTATACTTCAGAAATAAGAAATCTGTCATGGCCTTTGGATTAAGAAAGGAAAGTGACTTTTAAAATTTAATAGCCTAGATTAGCCCTAAGACTTAAGGTAATTGTTAAAGCCTTGAAAACCCAACATGTGACGTGGGGTGTTGACACATGGACAACACATGTAATGAAGTGTGAAAGTATCTCCTTGGTCAATAAAGTCCCCATCGTGCAAACACGAGCAAGGACTTAGGGACAAATGTTACACCAATCTTTCAACTCCTTTAATTAGACACATGAATTGGCTAAACAAGCAGGGCCACAACCTCGAGGTGGAAATTTCCAAGCAAGTAGATAACTCGAAGGCACTTGCGTTCTGCTTGTGGCTTGAAGACTAATCAACTTCATGGTACATGGTTAATGCTCAAGTTATATTATGCAAGGATCTGCTTGTATTAATACCTACTTAATTATCAGTCTATGTATAGACACCGGGTGACACATCACAGGTACCATTATGGGAAAAGTTACACACCATGTAACAACTCAAATAGTTGAGCTATTTGAAACCTTTCCAACGGCTGAAACTGTTGGAAATGTGCCCTGAAAGCATATGTAGTAGACATTGTTTTTTTTTTAATAAATAAATAAATTGAATTTGTTATGCATATATTTTATGGACTGTATTATTCTATGATAATATTATGTAAATATCAGGAAAATTTCTAAGTTCATGTATGTAATCTCAAACACGTATTAGTACGGGAGGATTGTGTTTGAGATAAATGAACTTGAATAGTTCGCAGTAAAATAAAGTTATGGAATCTTTAGATTAATTACTGCAAGTACGGTCCACTAGTATTATGAATACATGTGATCTAGATCCGGATCACTAGTGTGGTAGGACACTTTAGTGGAGGTGCTTTATATATTAAAAAATATATAGAACTAGACCAAATATGTTTATTAATACTTAGTTAAATATCGTTTCAAAGTATTAATTAAATATATCAACTGATGATCATATACAAATAGATCTTAATCTTGAAGTTACTATGAACTCCTGTTTATGTTATATGAGTTCTTTGATTCACTTTTTAGGGTCTGTCAGAATGATCAGGCTAGAAACTTTTGTTTTGGGAACTCATTAATATAGATGGCTGGGGACATAGTATACAGATATGGAATCTATACCTTCTCGCAAGAGAATGAATAATGGTTCTCTTAAGGGTTGACTTTTGGGACTGAAAGGTTATTGAGCTCAAATTCATAATTTATTATGAATTAACCTTCACTAGTAAAGTCAATGGTACTTAAGGAAATAATAGATAATTAAAAGGGTAAAACGGTAATTTTATTCCCGATTAATTATGAACCATTATTAGAGGGTCAAGTTGTATGCAATGATTATATCAATGGACGCTTTATGATTATAAAGTACTCAGTAAATGAAATGTCTATAATTACAAGAGTGCAATCTCATATTTATAGTGGAATAATCATGAGATTAATAAATTAAGATTATTTGATTAAAGAGTTTAATTAATAATCTCAAATTCATTGGAGCTTGGAATTATAGGTCCATAGTTCCCCATAGCGGCTCTATCAACACTGTTCAAGGTAAGAGTTGATATGAAGGGAAAATAGTTTAAAGACATATTTAAGAAGAAATTTGTTCTTCAGGCCAAATATGCAATTATATGATAATAGTGATTAATTAATTAATTACAAATTAGTTGTAGTTAACAAAATTAATTAATTTTTAATTATTGTATAATTTTCAAAATTATATTAAATAATTAAATTAATTTTCGAAATTTAATTAAATAATTAATTAATTATAATTTTCGAAATTATAATAAATTAAATATTTATTTTCGAAAATTTTAGATTTAATTAATTGGTAGAATTAATTAAATATCTTTATTTGAGTGGGAGATAATGATCTGATAAGTTTAAATTGGATTTGAATTTAAAAGATTAATATTTATTCAAATAATTAATTATATTTGATAATTAATTAAAAAGATAATTAATTTGAATTCAAATTTGAATTAGTTATCAGGTTGTTAGATCTTATCTGACAAATTAATTTGAATAAATAATTAAATAAAATTTGAAAAACTAATATCCCTAGAAATTAGGAAGCTACACGTTCACACACAGTCCAGGATTGTGTGTGGCGTGTAGGACCAACATTTTTCAGGGATGGGATTTTCAATTTTATTTATTTAATTAATTAATTAATGGATAATTCAAAATTTGGATTTTGGATTTTTTCATTAATAGAATAATTAATTAATTAAAAAGTAAATTGTAAAATGGTTACAGATTTTTTTTTAAAATTTTGAATATTTTATGTTAAGTATGACTGATCAGAAAATTATTCAGATAAGAGAAGTGAAGAGAGTGAGACTACTCTGAATTATTCGCTCTGTGAAAAATAGAACGATAGTTTTCTCTCCCTGAAAATAAAGAACCGATTCTCAGGCCTATTCTCTTGATCTCATGAGTTGAGTACATCAAGTAGAATCACAAATAAACTATCATTCATTCTCTAAGTGCCCACACATTTCTTGAGGTGTAAAGAACGCTTTGGAAGATCTTGGTGTGAGTACGCGGGAGCGGCTTGGATAGGAAGATCGTTCTAAATACGAAAAGATAGCAAGGACACTTGATAGGCTTCAAGAGGTATGCATTATATCCTTACCTTGTCTATGATTAATGTATGTATATTAATGGATCCGCATATTTAAAGGTAGTTTAAATATGTTACAAAAATTTTGTTGTACACTGGGCCAACCACACCACCATTCCGCTGCGTATTAGGAAACTCGTTCCTAACAGAAACAACTAATAAAACTCCCAAATCTTCCATTTATCACCATGAATGTCTAATGGATCGATGTTTTGTACCAACCAATAGGTTGGTTGAGTTGAAAATCAATTGGTGATCTGAAATTTCGTTTTTAGTAATTACCAAATTAATTAAGGTGCGGAATGGTAATTAAATGTTGAAACAGATTTAAGATCTGTCGAGACAGAATCCGACCTTGCCACGACAGAAACTGAACACAATAAAAAGACAGTGCAAAAATAATAAAGAACACAATGAATTTTTACAAGGTTCAGAAACTCTTTCGAATAACCTACTCCTTGGGGCCACGCCCAGAGAATAAAACCAATTAATAAAGAATCACAAGTACAAAATATTGACTTAAACAAAACAAGACTCCCTCTTGAGATTTGTCGCAACTTTGTTGTACTTCTCTTCACTAATCTGATCTTGATTGAAACACTCAACCACTTGAATTTCCTTCAATGGTTAGCAAGGGCTTGCATCCTCCCGACACAAGGCTTGAAAAATCCTCTCCCGAAGACTATAAAAATTGTGTTCAAATTACAACATGTATTCACTCATGAAAGTAGTATAAACTTATCCCAAAAACTAAACACTCATTTTACTACAAGATCACATGAATACTATGATCTTGAATACAAATAAGGAACTCTCACAAATATTACAATTCACTCACAAACTATGCACCAATGAGTTCACTTTTTCTCAATGCCTTAGAAGCCTATTTATAGAGTCTATTTCGTGCTCAGAAATGATGAGAAAGAATCTCCTAATAAAAGCAATAATAATTGAAGATATTCTTGATTGATGAAGAATTGCCTTTTTTAGAAGATTCAGATTCGACAGATACGAATTTGGTGGGGGACAGCTAATACCTGTATCAGATCAAATATCTCAAGATAGAAATACCAATTAATTACTTTAAAGATTTAGTTTTCTGAAGTTTATTACAATTAGTTGCACAAAAAATAAAAAGACAAATATTTCATAAATGATTTTGAGTAAGTACAGAATACTTGCTTTATATAACTAAGATACAACTTCCCTTTATAATCATATTGTGATAAAATCAAGCTAAATAAGGAATAATATGGAACTTAATATTTCAAAAATCACAATAATGAGAAAGTAATATTTGAAAATCACAATAATGGGAAAGTAAAATTATCTTTTAAATAAAAAGATATTTCTATAAAATTTGCTAATTTTAGGATTTACATGATCCAAAACTCTATAAATAGAGAGCACTTGGTCACTTGTGAATATGAGTTTTAAATCCATTTTAGCACTTGGTTGAAAAATAATAAGACTTATAATTCTGTACAGCTATTTCCTAAACTTGAGAGTTCCTTAGTGCTAAGAGAATAGGGGGAAACAAACTTTTGAACAAAAATTTCAAACCTTGTTCAAATCTAGTGATCCCAACTACTCTTCACTTAAGGATGTGTAAGTGTGAAAGTTTTCTTCTTTATTCTAGTTGTTTGACTTGTACTTGTACTTTTGCTTTGAGTTTGTGTTTTTTCTACTTTTATATATCTTGTCATCTATTGTCATATTTATGTGTATTAATTTTTCTTAGAGTTGTAATCTCCTCATTTTGTTCTCTATAAGGTATATTGTAAACTTTATCCTTAGGGTTGTAATTTTGAGGTTTTCCTCCATTGTTAATTACAATATTCTCTAAGAGATACTCTATCGAATTATAATTTCATAAAGTTTACAGAAAATTCAATGGTTTTCATCCTCAGATTCTAAGAGCTTCTTATTAATAAAATTGCCTCATAAATGTAGGAATTATTAACATTCAAACCATGCTAAAAATCCTTTTTGTTCTTATTGTCGTTTCTTTTTGTTTTTGTCGTTGACCAAAAACGTGTCAACAATGGTCATCTTAAAGTTTACATGGGCTTATTGTACAGGAAAAAAATAGGGAAATCTACAAAAATACACTAAAAGTTAAAAAAATATGAAAAATACGGTATATTACAAAAATACGGAATTTTTGGATAAAAACACGGAGTGGCAAAAGTGTAAATACGGAGTGGCTTTTAAATCTTAAATAAAAGCGGTAAAATACAATTTTTTGTGATCAACGTTTACAAACTTGTAAATATCTTTTACGTGTTTGTAAATAATATTTACAAAAATTAGTTTTAGAATTGTATTATTTTGTACATAAAACTTACGAACAAAATCGTAACTAATTTTTTTATTTTTGTAACAATAGTTTACAAATCTAGTTTCATAATTAGGAAAGATATTTTTGTAACTAACATTTACAAAAATAATTTATAGTTAAGAAATCGTAACCAAAATTTACATAAAAATATTATAATTTTCCATATGTTACAATATTGTACCAAAAAATTACAGTAAACATTAAATTTATATTATACAACTTAAAAATATAAATTTAAGATATTCATTATTTATAAAACACTTTATTATATATATAAATTTATATAAAAATACAGTTAGAGAGTAGTGAATTACAATAATTTTATATACAAGTTTTACATTTTTGTAACAACAGTTTGCAAATCTAATTTCACAATCAAGAAGTTTATTTTTGTAACTAACATTTACATAAATATTTATAAATTTATTTAACATGATTGTTACAAAAATTTACAAAATTAATTTTTTAACTTTAAAATATATTTTTACAACAAAGCTTAAACTTTGACTAGATTAAGATTTTAGTTTAACATTGAGTGTTGAGATTTGACTAGCTATGATTTTCAAAACAATATAATATTTTTTATCACTATCCCTCCTACTACTATTAATATATGTTACAAAAATTTATGAATATATATATATATATATCATAAAATTGAAAGATCATTTATATCAATTTAAATAACAATAGGACTGTAAACAAATTAAATATAAAAAGTAAAATTAAGGGAGAGAAAAAAAAGTGAAAAATGACATATTTAATTAGAAATTTTATGTATGATACTAAGATAATAAAATAAAAAAAAGTAGAAGATAGTTGATATTATTATTATTAGCACACTAAAAGTATGTATGAATTAATTACTGGAGAAAAAGACAAAAAAAAAAAAAAAACTAAAGTGCAGAGAATAGAAAGAAAAGAGTAAAATATTATCATATATATATATATATGTAAACATCTATTTATATATATATAATTGTACGCCCTGATTTTCCCACGGGCAGATTAGCGAGCTGAGCTGCGGCCTAATCATGATTATCTCGTGGACATCCCCAAAACCGGAGCTGACGTCATAAGATCATACCTCCTTAGCTCGAGGTAACCTGAGGGTTCGCCTCTGGTAACTTAAGGAGGGAGTCCGAGCTCTGAAGGCCGAAGGTCGAGTTCAGTACCCAGATCGTAGTACGAGCTGGGGTTGGAGGCTATGACCCTTTATAAAGCCAACCACGCGCGGTAAACGTGCATATATCAAACGTCACGTGTTAGATATATCCCTGACTTCTCGGACACGCAGCAGGAACGTGCGTATTCAGACACCCACGACTGGGTTGGGCTGTGCGGCCCATTATCTCCTTACCTATTGATTTGACCACACTTATGTGTCAGGTTTAGGAATTAATCATGATTGTCACAGAATTGACATAATAGGTAAGAAGGTCACGGGATGACCTTCTTACCAACTCCCAGGTGCCTTCTCCTATAAATATGGAGACCTTGGGAGTTAATAAGGGTTGGATTCTTTATTGTAAAAAAGGATCTGTAATCAAATATCCAGTATACAACAATAATACTGACTAGTGGAGTAGAAGGATTTTAACCTTTGAACCACTCAAAAAACGTACTTTGAGTCACCATTTCATTTCCTAAGATCATATATCTGTTTCGGTTCAACACAAGCACTAATCCCTTTCTCTTCTTTTCTTAATTTCCTGTTGGCGAAGAACCGCGTCAATAGTTTGGTGCTTTCGTTGAGAGCAAGTTCGATTAGTGTTGTCGCAAACATCCAACTATGGTGACTACTCGATCCAGGCACGGTAACAAGATAGGGCAGCATGATGGGTAGGAGGCTCATCATACTGCCATCCCTGGTGAACAAGTTCCTGAAGCCCAGCAGCGGCCAGGAAAGCAGTCGGCGGGCCAAGATGACACCGGAAGTTCGGCGCCCCGGCCACCTAATCCAAACCCGTGTTATTACACTGCGGTGGAGATGGAGAATGCTCAACTGAGGAGCCAGCTAGCAATAGCTAGCCAACAGATCAAGGATGCGCTGGCCCAACTACCCCCTCTCACAACCGACGCTAACGTCGGAGAGAGGCAAGGCGAGGCTACTAAGTCTCGCCGGGGTAACCGGTTCAGGCATAGCCGCTCGGACAGATTTCCGACAGCCAACTCCACTCCTTCATCACACCATCGAGAGGCAAACTTTGAAGAAGTGCCTGGAGCCAGGCAACAATAATACAACCGTTCAGTCAGAACGTTGACTCCAAGCTCCCAACCATCCTCGAGAATGCCCAGGGGAGCTCGAGGAAATTCCCGAAGGAGATCCGGGGAGGGCTCGCAGCATCAGCCCGTCCCCAACAACTGTCCTGCACCTCCTCCAGATCGCCAGGCTCGGAACCAGCCGGTTGGCAGGGCTGAAAGGCCCCCACCGAACTTGATCCGTCCAGACTGAACCAGGATCGCCTCTCCAGTCAGGCATCCTCCGTCTCCAATCAGATATCCATCTCCTCCTCAACCCGTCCGAGATATTCCAGCCTACGGAAGTAGCAGGAGAAATCCGCCATCAGCTGGACATTCCCAGCGTAGCAGGGCATCAAGGGAAAGCCCAGGTCGTCAGCACCAAAGGCGAGCTCCAAGCCTCTCTAGTAGGAGCTACTGGACCGACAGTCGCCGGAGTGACCTTTTTGGTGGAGACCTGCGTCAGCGCCTAAGTTCGGCACAAAGCCCACAAGTCGCTCGGGGAGGCGATCTGCGGGATCACCTTAACTCCCATAGAGGGTGTAACGACCCAAATTCGCTAATAAGGCTTAAGGGCCTTGATTAGCGTGCCAGGAGGGCACGATGGGATTTATGTGTGATTTTATGAGTTAAATGCATGGTTATGATTTAAAGCATGTTATATGACTAATCGAACATTGAGATGCATGACTACGTGGTTAGTATGCATGTTAGGTGAAATAATTACGCATGTGGACCCCGTTTGCATGATAGGGGTAAATTGGTAATTTTAGCCCGCTGAGGGCATATATGTGATAATTGTATTCTGTGAATTGTACCACGTGAGTGTGGTGTTATTATTGTGATGCACGTGCCGAGACGGTCCTAGAGAGCTAGTTAACTTAAGAGTCACAACGGGATTTCTATACCCGGCTCGGGAGGAGCCTAGGGGTACCTTGGGAATTTTATGGTTAAGTTGAGATTTAGCGGGTAATGGTTATTGGAGATTTAGTAACCTGGGTAACCATTAGTTACTGATGAGAGTAACAAGTTCTAGATAGAAAATGGTAGAAATGAAATATTAGTGAAAGGACTAGAGTACCCTTGAGGACTTAGTTGGGAAAGGATCATTTGGAGGGGTAGCATGGTCATTTGGCAAGGGGTTTAGACAAGTTTCAGCTGGGATTATAGGGTACACGGTTTGGGCATTTGAGTTATTTGATGGTTTTGTTAAAAATAAAGAGAAAGAAAGTTAGGGCAATGAGAAGAAGAAGAAGAAGAGAAAAATGGGCTGAAGTGGGAGTTTAGGAGGAGATCAAGGAGGCTTTTGGGTGAATTCTCTACTTAAGGTAAGGAACTTATGCATATTTAAGTTTGATTTATGTTTTGATTTGAGAATTTGAAGCTTGAGTTAAGTTTTTAAAGTTTTAGTTTGAAGTTGCTGATTTTTGCAATCTAAGGGTGGATTGTTGGGTATGTTTGTGTTTTGAGCTTGAATCTAGTGTTTATGGGTTGTTAGATGGTTTATATGAGGTTTTGATTTGATTTTGGGGTTGAGGTATTTGTTTGGTGTGATTTGGAGAGGTTGAAGCTCGGGAAAAACGCATGGGAAAACCCAGAAATCTGGGTTTGCGTATGAGCGCCGCGGCCCTGTTCTTGGGCGCCGCGGCGCGAGGTTGCATCAGGAGAGGGGTAGGTCGCTGGGCACCGCGGCCCTTGAAGGGAGTGCCGCGGCCCTAGGCCATTTTGGCAGGCAAAATTCTGGTTTTTAGGGCTTTTGCCCGGGGACTCGGGGGTTGGTTCCGATGTATCGTTTTAGGGAAATAGAGGTTCCGAGAGTGCGGGATTGGTCCCGGGAAGTGGTTTTGGGTTGGTTATTATTAAAAGTGTTGTATGTGTGTTGTGACTAGGATTTCTAGGAGGCTCGTGCTAGAGGACCGTGCTTGTGGCCTTGGTGCATCGGAAAGCTCGGGAAGCAGGTAAGAAAACTATATCACCCGTAGGATGGGGTGTGGGCCCATAGTGTGATTGCGGGGCACGGCCCTATATTGCATGATGAGATGATTGCCGGGCATGGCCCTATATTGCATTACATGTTAGGGTGTAGACTTAATGAATTAATATTTATTGGAATGTTGTTGTGTTATGCTATATGTGTGATTATAGTAAAATTGTACGGCAAGGGCCGAGAACGGCGTAGGCCGGGTACGGCAGCGGGGCCGGAAGTAACACCTAGCACATGGGATGCTATAGTCAGGGTGGGACCCAAGGGATACATGAGTTATCCTCGCGGTGAGAACCGATACCCCAGGGCTTTGGTAAGGTTTCTGGGGCGGCATGGCCATGTTTGCTTAGTCTAATGATTGACTTGTTTATTTGTGGATTATCTGTTATGATAAACTGTATACATTGCATATGTTATGCTCTGCATGAGTTTTCTTGCTGGGCTTCGGCTCACGGGTGCTCCGTGTTGCAGGTAAGGGCAATGGCTGAGTCAACCAACCATGAGTACGGAGAGCGTGAAGCGACGCGTACATGTTTGGCCTGCCCGACTGCTTTGGTTGGGGGTTTATTTGAAAATGGCTGTAATAATTCTATGATTTTAGAACTGATCAACTGTAAACTTATTTCAAGATGTAAATAGTTTTCAAATCTTATTTTGGGATCCCAAATGTTTAATACTAGAAGTTTTATTGAAACAACGCGTTTTTTCTAAGATTACAGCCTTAACTTTTAATTAGGCACACTTTTGTTTAAAAACCTCGGTTACCGAGTTCATTGCACACTGTTTTGTCTTAAAACTCACTTAGTAACGGCTCTAAGGAAGTAGGGCGTTACAGAGGGGAGCAGGTAGGAGGAGACAGCCATGCTCGCTCAGGGGGGGCCCTGTTCGAAGTACGTAACGGAGGGAATGCCCCAAATAACCTATCTCAAGATAGGCGGGGCAATAACCCACCAAATATGTACACTGGATCTGGAGCTGTTGAACAGCCCTGGAATAATCAAGGACATCAGGACCAAACCTTCGAGCGCCTGGCCCAAATGGAGGAGCTAATGAGGAAGCTCCTGTCAGAAAAAGAAAAAGATGAATATGATTCTGGGGACGAGATGGAGCTCTTTGCCCCCAGCATAGCAGCAACGGCTTACCCACCTGGTTTCCGTATGCCGCACCTGTCTAAGTTCAATGGAGACGAAGACCTGTCGGATCACCTAGGGATGTTTAACACCCTGATGATGGCCCACAACATTGGCCCCGAGCTGAGGTGTCTAATCTTTCCTTCCACACTGACTGGACCTGCCATGCAGTGGTTCAAGCAAGGTAAAAGAAAGTCAATCAGCTCCTGGAAGACTTTCTCGGCAGATTTCAAGAGGGCATTCCGAGCCTCCCAGGCTGCCCGCATTCAGGTCGACTCTTTGGCTAACGTGAGGCAGCAGCCCGGCGAAACTCTAAAGGCCTACCTGAGCAGATTTGCGAACGTCGCTGCTTGGGCCAGAGACGCGAATGATAGCTCCACGCTCATGGCCATGAGAACTGGAATCCTCATCGGAGGGGATCTCTGGAAAAACATACGAAGAAAGGGAGTTAGCTTGGTTAACGAATTCCTTAACAGGGCCCAGGAATGGATAAACTTGGAGGAAGCCGAAGCCTCAGCTGCAGGAACCAGCCAGGTCCCTGATCAGTCCGCTGGAGTGGGGACGGAGGTCGTGGCAGCGACCCAAAATGTCACACAGAACAACCAGCTCGGTGGAGGCAAAAGAAAGGGAAATGGTGAAGGCAACCAGCACAGCCAAAAGAAGAATAAGCTCGTAGACAAGTTTAAGCCCGTCTACACTACTTACACAGAGCTCACCCAGTCTAGGGAGAACATTTTCCTAGCTAATTCGACTCGCCTCCCCTGGAAGAGGCCCGAGCCGTTGAAGCACCAAAAGGGGAAGAAAGACACCTCCAAATTTTTCTGCTTTCACAACGATGTTGGCCACAACACCGATGATTGTAGGCATCTAAAGGATGAGATCGAGACCCTCATCCGAGCCGGCCCATTGGTTCAATACGCGCGGAATAGAGTCCTGGCAGGTCGACCCACTCCAGAAGTCCCGGCCAGTCATCCCGGGTCTCGGATAGCTCAGGACGTCCCTCCTCCCTTGGTTGGAGGGGAGATATCCACCGTCTCTGGAGGACTGCATTTGGCTGGCGCGAGCAGGGGTGCCCAGAAGAGATACGTGAACGAACTGAAGGCGCATAACGGAGTGGAGTTCGTCCCGGAGCAGCGCCTGCCGAAGCAGCAACGATTGGAGAAGCAACCGATCATTTTTATGGAGGAAGATGCGGGCCATGTCTAGTTCCCTCACAATGACCCTTTGGTCGTGGCAGTTCAGCTCGCCAATCGGAGAGTGAGGAGGGTGCTGATCGACAACGGGAGCTCAGTGAACCTCCTATTCCGATCCACGTTAGAGAAGATGGGTTTGACCGTCGCCGAGCTGAAGGCGACCTCCATGATGTTATATGGTTTTTCGGGAGAAGGATCGACGGCCATAGGGACGATCGAGCTGGTGATCACCCTGGGAGAAGGACCTCGAACAGTCTCGAAACTCCTCGAGTTCGTGGTCATTGACTGCACCGCTGCGTACAACGCAATTTTGGGACGACTTACGCTCATGGCATTTGAGGCCGTCACTTCCATTCGCCACCTCGCGATGAAATTCCCTACTTCCACGGGAATATGCACCGTCCATGGCGATTAGCTCGCGGCTAGGGAATGCTACAGCATTTCCATGAAGGGAAAATCTAAACCCGGGCAGCTGGCAATGGCCATCCAAAGTGGTGAAGAGGAATCTCAGGAACCCTTAGCTGATCCTGAGATTGAAAAACCTCAAAGTTCCGAAGGGGAAAATGTCGTCTTAAGTGAGGATATTGACCCCCGAATAGGCGAGGACAGATCCGAGCTATAGGCTCTTGAGGAGCTCGAGGAAGTGAACATTGATCCGCAGAATCCATCACGGATGGTCAAGCTCGGGAAAAACCTCTGCAGCGAGAGGAAGGCGGAGCTGATCAGATTTCTGCGGGATAACCTGGACGTGTTTGCGTGGTCCCATGAGGACATGGTGGGAATCAGTCCAAGTGTCATCATGCATACACTTCATCTGGATAAAAGCATTCCCACCAAGTCCCAGAAGCAGAGACGCCTAGGAACAACCCGGGCTGAAGCCTTGGAGGAAGAGGTAGCCCGGCTCAAAAAGTGTGGCTTTATCCGTGAAGCCAAGTTTCCAATATGGGTCGCCAACCCCGTGCTGGTCCCGAAGCCCAACGGAAAATGGTGGACCTGCATAGACTTTTCCGACCTGAATAAAGCCTGCCCCAAGGATTTTTTTCCACTGCCAAGGATTGACTAGTTGGTAGATGCCACGGCGGGGCACGAGCTCATGTCATTTATGGACGTGTACTCGGGCTACAATCAGATCGCCATGAATCCGGCGGATCAGGAGCACACCAGTTTCATGACCCCGACTAACGTTTATTGTTACAAGGTCATGTCGTTCGGGCTGAAGAACGCCAGAGCTACCTACCAAAGGTTAGTAAATAGAATGTTCGCAGACCAGATCGGAAAAAACATGGAAGTGTACGTCGATGACATGCTAGTCAAGTCAAAGACCGCCGATTACCATGTTTCCGACCTGGAAGAATGTTTTAAGATACTACGGGAGTATGGCATGAGGCTTAATCCGCAGAAGTGCACTTTTGGTGTCGCGTCAGGGATGTTCCTGGGGTTCATTGTCAATACCCGAGGAATCGAGGCAAACCCCGACAAGATCAGATCACTGCTCGAGCTTCCCTCGCCCAGGTCGCGAAAAGATGTCCAAGGCCTGATAGGAAGAGTGGCGGCCCTCAATCGGTTTATTTCCAAGTCCACCGATAAGTGTTTGCCATTCTACAACCTGCTCCGAGGAAACAAGAAGTTCGAATGGACAGAAGAGTGCGAAAGCGCATTCCTCGACCTGAAGGCACATCTGGCCGAGCCACCCGTACTATCCAAACCAAAGGCAGGAGAGCCTTTTTTTCTCTACCTGGCTGTCACTGAGGATGCAGCCAGTGCTGTATTGGTCCGGGAAGAAGACCGAGTTCAGAGACCAGTCTACTACATCAGCAAGAGACTTCTCGGGGCTGAATCTCAGTACCCGTTGATGGAGAAATTGGCGTTCTGCCTTATCATGGCCTCGCGAAAGCTCAGGCTGTACTTCCAGTCCCACTCAATACACGTCATGACCGATCAGCCTTTAAGGTAGGTTTTGCAAAAACCTGAAGCATCAGGACATTTGTTAAAGTGGGCAATCGAACTCAGTCAGTTCGAGATTTTGTACACTCTGAGAACTACTATAAAAAGTCAGGCCCTGGCCGATTTTATGGCAGAGTGCACGGGATTCCAGAAGGATCCCGCAGAAGACTCACCTCAAGTCACCTCGCCCCAGGCGTCGTGGAGAATCTTTGTGGATGGTTCATTCAATGAGAACGGCTCCAGAGCTGGAATCATTTTGATATCCCCCAAGGGACATAGATTCCACTCGGCCCTGAGATTTGGATTCAAGGCCTCCAACAACGAGGCCAAATACGAAGCTTTGCTGTCCGGGCTGAGGATAGCTCAGGAGCTTAAGGCGAGCTCTGTCCAGTGCTTCAGTGAATCCAGCTCATGGTAAACCAGGTTCTGGGCGAGTATCACGCACGTGGACCCAGGATGACCGCCTATCTGGCAAAGGTAAAAGGTGAGCTGTCCGCGTTTAGGCGAGGCTCGATCGAACAGATACCACGGGAGCAGAACGCTAACGCAGATGCTCTTGCCAAGCTCGCCACCTCTGGGGAAACGGAGACCTTGGGGTTAGTACCAATAGAATTCTTGGAAAAACCAAGCATAGAAGATGTCAGGACGGAGGTCGAGATGATCGATGCCAGGCCGACCTGGATGACCCCCATCCTTGAGTATCTCATCGAGGGAAAGTTGCCTGAAGGACGTAATGATGCACGATGAGTCCTGTATCAAGCTCCCAGGTATACGATGGTAGATGGAGTGTTATACCGACGAGGGCATTCCCTACCTCTCCTGCAATGCGTTCTTCCAAGCGAAGCAAAGGCCATCCTGCAGGAGGTACATGAGGGTTTTTGCGGAGACCACACTGGGGGCAGAGCCTGGCCTTAAAGGTCCTGAGGCAAGGATATTACTGGCCAACTCTGTCCAAAGACTCGATTTCATACGTGAAAAAATGCGACAAGTGCCAGCGATTCGCCGCAGTTGCCCGAGCTCCTCCAGTCGAGCTGAAGATGATCTCATCCCCATGGCCGTTCGCTGTTTGGGGGATCGACTTGGTGGGCGCCCTCCCTACTGGAAAAGGCAGGGTCCGTTACGCCATGGTAGCCGTCGACTACTTTACGAAGTGGGCCGAGGCAGAACCTTTGGCGACGATAATGTCCAAAAAAGTGTTTGACTTCGTGGTTAAAAGCATTGTTTGCCGATTCGGCCTGCCCAAGAAGATCGTTTCTGATAATGGCACTCAGTTCAACAGCGACCTGTTCACCGAGTTTTGTGAAAGGTACGAAATTGTGAAAAGTTTCTCCTCCGTGGCCTATCCTCTGGCGAATGGCCAGGTCGAAGCTGTCAACAATACTCTAAAGGCGAGCCTCAAGAAGAGATTAGATGAAGCGAAGGGGGTCTGGCCAGAACAGCTCCCCCAGGTCCTATGGGCATACCGGACCTCGCATCGGACTCCTACGGGTCATACTCCTTTCTCCCTAACCTTTGGGAGTGAGGCAGTCCTCCCCGTGGAAATTAAGGTGCTTTCGCATAGGGTCCAGTCTTATGACCAGGACCGCAACCACGAGCTACTGTGCAATTCCCTTGACTTAGTTGATGAAAGGCGAGAAGATTCGCAACTCCAGCTTGCCCATTATCAGCAAAAGATCACTTGCTATTTCAACTCCAAAGTCAAAAAGTGCGCCTTTAGCGTTGGCGACCTGGTCCTAAGGAGAGTTTTCTTAGCCGGTAAGGACCCCAAAGATGGAGTCTTGGGACTGAACTGGGAAGGACCATATCAAGTCATCGAGGTCATTAAGGAAGGAACTTATAAGTTAGCTCGGCTTGATGGAGGGGCAGTCCCGCGGACTTGGAATGTCATCCATTTAAAGAAATACTATCAATGATTCACTTGTAAGGCCTAGAAGGCCATTTTTTGTGTATTAGGAAATGAGAATCAGCTTTTTGTTTATATTTCTACATGTTTCAAGTGTAATCTAAAGTAACCATGAAAGACCCTTTCCTAGTTACTTGGGGGGGCATATGGTACCTGGATATAACCAAGTCACCTTAACGACTTAGAAGTTGATTCATATTGATTGATTGTTATTTTTCTTAAAAAATGCGAGATATTGGTAAGGATTAACGCGAACTAAGTCCTATCCTGGATATAACCAGGTCATAAAACTTAGAAATTGATTTAAATCTATTGATCGTTGTTCTTCCTAAAGAGCTCGAGATATGGATAAAAGTTAACACGAACTAAGTTTTCAAATTAAGTTCCTGGATATAACCAGGTCATAAAACTTAGAAGTTGATTTAAATCTATTGATCGTTGTTCTTCCTAAAGAGTTCGAGATATGGATAAAAGTTAACACGAACAAAGTTTTCAAATTAAGTTCCTGGATATAACCAGGTCATAAAACTTAGAAGTTGATTTAAATCTATTGATCGTTGTTCTTCCTAAAGAGCTCGAGATATGGATAAAAATTAACACGAAATAAGTTTTCAAATTAAGTTCCTGGATATAACCAGGTCATAAAACTTAGAAGTTGATTTAAATCTATTGATAATTGTTCTTCCTAAAGAGCTCGAGATATGGATAAAAGTTAACACGAACTAAGTTTTCAAATTAAGTTCCTGGATATAACCAGGTCATAAAACTTAGAAGTTAATTTAAATCTATTGATCGTTGTTCTTCCTAAAGAGCTCGAGATATGGATAAAAGTTAACACGAACTAAGTTTTCAAATTAAGTTCTTGGATATAACCAGGTCATAAAACTTAGAAGTTGATTTAAATCTATTGATCATTGTTCTTCCTAAAGAGCTCGAGATATGGATAAAAATTAACACGAACTAAGTTTTCAAATTAAGTTCCTGGATATAACCAGGTCATAAAACTTAGAAGTTGATTTAAATCTATTGATCGTTGTTCTTCCTAAAGAGCTCGAGATATGGATAAAAGTTAACACGAACTAAGTTTTCAAATTAAGTTCCTGGATATAACCAGGTCATAAAACTTAGAAGTTGATTTAAATCTATTGATCGTTATTCTTCCTAAAGAAGCTCGAGATATGGATAAAGATTAACGCGAACTAAGTTTTTCAAAAATTGTAACCAAAATGCGTAGGGGAAAAAGTAAGAATCAATCAAAAATAAAATTAAGTTGAATTGTCTCGAGGTGGAAGCACCTCATGCGTAGGTTACACAAAAAAAAGGGGGAGTTAAAAATGTTAAAAGAAAGGGCACGAGAGAAGGAGGCCCTAAGCGCCGCCAGGTGGCCCCTTGGAGGTCGCCGTCTCGCCCCGTTCAGCTGCGCCAGAGCCTTCCTCGGCCTCGGGGGCGCTTCTTTATCGAGGCGAGCCTGGAACTTCACCAGCAAGCGCTCCCAGAGGCTCGCTGACAGGAAGGAGAAGTCAGCGTCTGGAGTAGGCCCAACAATGGTAGAACAGGTCTTCCAAGGCCTTTTCCGAAGTTGTCCGCTCAGCCTCTAGGGCGGCCTTGGCCTCAGCCATCGCGGCATCTAGGTCTGTCCGCGCGGTGGCAAGGGCGGCCTCGAGCTCTTGGACCTTTGGGCGTGTTTTCTCCAGCTCGGCCTACGAGGCCGCCAAGGCATCCTTAGCCACCTGCAGAGAAGTCTGGTGCTCGCTCTTCATCTCCTCGAGCTGAGCCTTGGCCCTGGAGATGCTCCGATGAAGGGCAACGACGCCCTGCGAGAGATGAGGGACAATTACCTTAGAAAAAAGAGAAGAAAGAAAAAACAGGGCAAAGTGTAATAATAAAAAGCCATAAAAGGGTAAAGTCAGCTTACCGTTAGGGTCATGCCCATTGAAGACTCCATCACGCCCACCGGGTTCATTGTCTCGATGGCCCGGAGCTCCTTCTCGTTGAACTTGTATATGTGGCTGATGGCGTAGTTCGCCGACTCATACACCGTTCCCCGGAAGGCCTCTGGGATCTTCTCCAGTTCCTAGGGATTGACTGGGATGCGTACCTCGGAGGGTACGATCGCCGAAGCCCCGGGCTCTGCCCCTGCATCCTGGGGGCATGTTGCTTCCCCCTGCAGCAGGAGGAACCGCTCCCACGACCTGGGCAGCTGGGGCTTGGTCCTTCTCCTTTGCAGGAGACTTGGTGGGGGTCCCGGCGGCGTGCTTGGACGTCCGGAGCCTTTTCATTCTTGGCCCAGCGGCCCCAGCTGGGGGGTTCCCCCCAGCAAACACACCTCGCAGGCTCTCTTCAGATTGAGACATTTCTTCTGTCAAAACAAAGACATGGTTAGTACAAGAGTTAGCAGTCATACAGAAACAAAAACAAAGGGGGAAAAAGAGAAATTAAAGTATATGTATACTAAAAGGGATCCTACCCCCCAGGCTAGAAGAACCTATGGTTACGACCATCGGCTCCGGAGCTCCCGCGGGAGAATCTAAGTCGATTATCTCCCGAGCTGGTGCAAGTTCTGGATCTGACTCCGGTTCCGGGCTAGATTCTTCTACATATTGCCTAAGCCCCGGAGCTACGGCACCCCTCCGGAGTGATGGCCATGACCGAAGGTTGGTCCCATACTCCTCGAATAGGATCGATCTAAAGGCTAGGGTGTTATCTACTACTACGGTACCCCTAGGCCGGCTATCTTGGTAGTCCAACACAAGCCGGTCGACGCAGTGGAGCAGGGTTGTGTTCAGGTCCGGATCACTTCGATGACGATGGACGAGTTGCCTAGGATTGAACCTAGCTAGCCGGGGGTCTGCTGTGGCCCTATCTAAACTCCTAAACAAGTAAGGGTTACCTTGGCCAGAAGGACCCGCGGCTGCTCCGGACTGGATCCTCTCCTCGCCCGTCCTCTGGGCGACCTCCAACGCCCGCTTCCTGTTCCTCACGAGGGGAAATTCGTCGTCCTCATCCTCCTCATCTTCATTTCCTGCGACCTCCTCCACCATGATGGGCCAGGTGTCGCGGACTGGGGGAAGCCCCCGGGGCCTCCTTAGGTTCAGAGTCTGATTTGGGAAAATCAGCTTGCAGGCCACCATTGTCTCGTCTGTCATGAGCACGCGATAATCCTTCTCGCTGGGGGGCAAGCCCGCCAGTCTCTCGTACTGGGCCCCGAGGGTCACAAATTTCTCTGTGAAGATAGCTGCAAGATCAATCTAAGTCAGAAAGGGATACAGGAGGAGCTAAACGATACTTAACTTATGAGCTAAGGATGAAAATCACTTACGAGGGCGATTGAAGTAATGGAGCTCGCAGTTTCTAAACCCTGTCGACATGAAGAATTGATCCTTAAAGTCATTGGGGTGGCTGGGCAGCTCGATGACCGCAGCCATGTTGGGAAATCGGGTCAAGTAATAAAATCCGTCGCCTCGCCCCCGCTGATCCGGGCTGGCCTTGAGGCAGAAAAAATACAAAATATCCGCAGGAGTGGGGACCTCCCACTCGTGCTTCAAAAATAAATATCTCAACCCCGCCAACAATCGATAAGAGTTGAGGGGGAGATGAAATGGGGCCAACTTCACATAATTTAGGAAGTCAGCAAAATACTGGTCCAGCGGGAGGAAGGCCCCCGCCTTGAAGTGCTCGCCGCTCCAGGCCGCGAATTCCTCGTCGAGCGGCGCGCAGCTCTGCTCGCCTTCCACGGGAGGTCGGACAATCACTGATGCTCTCCTCAGCCCGATGTTGTGGGAGAGGAATAGCTTGTTGATCTTTGTCTGGTCGGTAATCTTTGAGACGATCCTCTCCGCCTCAAAGAATGCATCAGGAGCCACCTCGAGCTCCTGCTCCACTGCCGGCCCAAAGTTTGGAATCGGGGAGTCCGGCATCACCGCCTTTCCTTTGTCTTGTTGAGAGGCCGAGCTGCCGACGGTCTTCTTTGGAGCGTTCCTCTTTGGTGCCATCTGGTCGCCTAACGAACAAAAGAAAAGATTTCAGAAAAGGCGACCTAAGCATAGGGAAGAGTCAAAAGGAGTGTTCTTTGCACGAGCTGAGACAAGCCCAACCTGTGGAGAGTGAGACCACGCGGTTCAATGAACACGCGCCTGTGCTCCCAACAGATCCCCGATTACTCGAAATTCGTGTGTCAGGAGGGTTAGGTTAAAATTTTGCCTTGGAGGGAAAGTTCCAATAGGCATGAAAGGCAAAACCGCCTGTGAAGCGTGTCCCCTAAGCTACCCGGTTTTGCACCTAAAATCCCAAAACTCCTACCCATAAATTTTCCCCAGAAAATGCATCCTGTAAGCCATACTCCTAAAACGATTTCCTACAGCAAAAATACCCTAACCTAAAAGGCTTTCACCCTTCGTACCCACAAAAACCAGTAAACCCTTGCATGTGGCTACAGTAAATATTTACCTAAGCTACAGTGAAAAATATTTTCAAAACACACATGGTCAGAGGACTTACAGAGTGTTTGGTTGGGAGGTGAATGAAGGTGTCGCCTAGGTGGGAGCATCGCTGGAGTATTTGTTTCCAAAGCTTTGAAGGAGTCCTCACGCCTAAGCTTCTTGAACGCTGAAAATGGCAGTCACAAAGAAGAGGGCTTTTTCTTCTGAGATGAAGAGAAAAGAAGAAGAGAGTTTCTGAGAAATTTCAAATAAAAGGGCGGCCCATGCGTAGGGTGGCCACCCCTGTTATATACGCGAAGGGACACGTAAAAAGGGCTGTTGGATGGCCCTGATGTGGGATCCAAGGCCCTCCACTCGAAATACGAAACGACGACTGGGCATAGGCTAAGCCATTAAATGCGGTTCTCGGAAGACGTACCGTCACCAACCATGATGTTCCACGTATCAGACGCCTGCGTAAAATGTGGAATTTGAAGAGTTCATGGGGAAGCCTAAAAGTACCTACTGTGGCCTTATACGACGTTGTATACCACGAGCAGGGGCTTGGGGGGCAGATGTACGCCCTGATTTTCCCACGGGCTGATTAGCGAGCTAAGCTGCGGCCTAATCATGATTATCTCATGGACATCCCCAAAACCGGAGCTGACGTCATAAGATCATACCTCCTTAGCTTGAGGTAACCTGAGGGTTCGCCTCTGGTAACTTAAGGAGGGAGTCCGGGCTCTGAAGGCCGAAGGTCGAGTTCAGTACCCAGATCGTAGTACGAGCTGGGGTTGGAGGCTATGACCCTTTATAAAGTCAACCACGCAAGGTAAACGTGCATATATCAGACATCACGTGTTTGATATATCTCTGACTTCTCGGACACGCAGCAGGAACGTGCATATTCAGACACCCACGACTGGGTTGGGCCGTGCGGCCCATTATCTCCTTACCTATTGATTTGACCACACTTATGTGTCAGGTTTAGGAATTAATCATGATTGTCACAGAATTGACATGATAGGTAAGAAGGTCACGGGATGACCTTCTTACCAACTCCCAGGTGCCTTCTCCTATAAATATGGAGACCTTGGGAGTTAATAAGGGTTGGATTCTTTATTGTAAAAGAGGACCTGTAATCAAATATCCAGTATACAGCAATAATACTGACTAGTGGAGTAGAAGGATTTTAACCTTTGAACCACTCAAAAAACGTACTTTGAGTCACCATTTCATTTCCTAAGATCATATATCTGTTTCGGTTCAACACAAGCACTAATCCCTTTCTCTTCTCTTCTTAATTTCCTGTTGGCGAAGAACCGCGTCAACAATAATATTAGTTTGAGGAAAGGTGAAGTGATGCATAATTGTGTAGGTGTGTTAGCAAGTAAGTGTGTTAGCCTGAAAGTTAATACCATAAATTTGTAATTATTTTATATAACTGTATATTTAGATTTTTTTGTTCAAACACCGTGCATTTTGTAATTAACTCAAAAAAATATTTATGGCCTAGATTTTAAAATAAAAAAAATTGTTAATATATTTTTTAATTAATTATCTATTTAAAATTTTTATTTATATATTATTTAATTTTAATGAATTAGAATGTGTCTACACTATCGTACACATACAAATCAAAATTTAACAATAAGATACTAGGTCCAACAAAAATTTGAGTAGTTTGAGGAACAAATTAAAATAATTTGTTTAGTTTCATGGTAATTTTTTCTTTTAAATGAGACTATAATTTCATTAATCGTCAAAGCTGAAAATCAGCAACAACAGAGGGATAATACAACTAGGATACCCCCATTCCTTTTAATTAATTAATTAATATTAAATATATTAAGAGCCCGTTTAGTAAAAAAAAAATTTTGAATTATTTAAACACAAAAATAAAAATATTATTTTAATTTTGTTTCTTTATTTTTTAAAAATAAAAATATGTTTGGTAACTATTTTTGTTTTTTGTTTTTAAAAATAAAAAATAATAAACATGTTTGATAACACTTTTTTTTTTTTTTAACAATATGATGTGTTTATTTGAAAAAGAGAAGAAAAAAAAGAAAGGAAAAATTGAAAACTGTTTAAAAAAAATTTGAAAGTGAAAAAATTCTATTTTCAAAATTTAATAAATTTGAATTAAAATTAAAAAAAATAATAAATAAAAATAGAGTTACCAAACACATTTTATGTTTAATTATTAATGTTGACTCTCGTTTTGGTCAACTGACACGGAGTCAAATGCTTGATGTGATGGGAAGTGTTAAAATAGATCTAATGGAAAGAACAGTAAACGATACAACAAATTATAGTGGTTCGGCCCCACGAAGTGGTAATGACCTACGTCCACTTAAGCTATTATTGATATTAATTCTCAAATGAGTGATCAAAGAACTAGGGTTCTCCGAGTTTCACAAGCCTTAGAGGGATGAACAATACACTCGAAGATAATAGCTATAATCCTCTTGTAAAGAAAAAACTCAAATCAGCCAAAAAAGTCCCTTCCTTGAGCTATTTCTCTCTATTTATAGGCTCAAGGAGGATTACATGAATTAGTTACAGATATTCTTTCCTAAATAATCGGATCATGAGAGATAATCTTGGATATGATTACAATTGCACAAGATCATCTCAAAATACACGGAGTATACGACCAAGCTGGTCGTATATAAAACCCAAATGTTATGCCAGGGGAATCGCATTGGTCGATGGTCGAACAAAACCTCTGCCAGGTGTCAGCCACATGTTAAAAATGTCCACCACGTCATCCACGCCTACTTTTTGGATAACATTTGCCCCCAAGTTTATTTATTATGACCAGCAATAAATAAACTTTTTAGCAAACCGACCCTTCGATTACCCCACCAAATCTGTCAGAGTAGTTCGTGCCTCCTTGGAAAAAGTGACCTACTCACGTCTAATCAAGCCTTTTCAGTTCCTAAGCAATCCTATGACGGCTGTCACTCTTCCCCACGCCTTGAAAAAAGGAAACTTATGATTATCTCTTTTTCCATATCTCAGGCGATATATATAACTTCCAGAACTTCCTTTTCCCTTTTTACAAGCTAATTTTCTATCAAGAGTTCTTCCAAGAACCCCCAAGTCAGAACTCAGAACCTCTTTGAAGATCATCCTTCATCGTTCCAGGAATCGGCTGTTCGCACACCTACATTCGAAATCTCTCTAGAACTTTACAATCTTTGTCTAGGTAAGCTTCAGAACTTTTGCATCCTTTACTTTGCTGTGCACGCCAATTTAAGCTAGTTTTTTAGGCTCAGATATTGCACTGTGTTCTTGGGTAGAGATGCATGAAAATGGGGTGTTTGTCGAGTGATGCTAGATATGGTGGCGTATATTTGCCATTTAGGAGTTATGAATCAGTTTGATAGTCGAGATCATAAATTTAGGACGTAAAATCGAAGTAAAAATTCGATTTTTATACTAGTTGAAAAACTGGATTTTTCCCGCTCTTACTGAAGTTGAAAAAGCCTTTTCAGAAAAATCTTTTTGCTTTCACTTTTTGATCTGTTTTTTCAAACTGTTCGTATGAAAAATTTAGTTTTTTGTTAGAATGCTGCTGTATAAAAGTTAGACTTTTATACACGAGCAGCGTTATTCTAACCAACTTTATAGGCTCTTCATCCTCACCTCCCCATTTTTCTGTCTACAGATTTTAATGCCAGATTTGTGGGGAGGTGAGAGGCCGATCGATGACGATCTTCTTGCGCAGCTGCTCGAGGGTGAAGAACAGCCAGCTCAGTGCGTACACGAGATTCCTTTCTCTAGAATTTCTCTTTCCAGACCTCAACAAACTTCAGTCAGAATGGGTCGTGTCAAGTCCACTGCCCAAAAGAAGAAAAAACCTGAAAATCCCTCAAATCCTTCAGCCCAGCCTGACTTGCAGGCTGGGGTTCCCTCGACCAGTGGTCGAGAAAATATTTTTCCAGACCCTCACATCCAAGTTAGGGCCCGCCCTCGGCATTCAATTCTTCCTGATGTCGAGTGGTATCTTTCCCCACTTAGCCAAGTAACCTCCAGGATGCTAGCCAACTACTTTAGAAAGTATGGCCTTACTGGGGTAACTCTTAAAATCCCTACTGGGGATCAGAGGGAAAATTTTCCTGGAGGCGTTTACAGCGCCTGGTCCAGGTATCACATAGAGGCTGGGGCTACCCTTCCTCTCCTTCCATTCTTCCAGGGGGTGGCGAGCTACTTTGGTGTCGCCCCTTTCCAAATTACACCCAACAGATATAGAATGCTTGCTGCACTCTATATCCTTTATAACCATAAAAAATGTCCAGAGCCTACCCCCCCACGAGGTCAATTACCTTTTTGACCTTAAGTCCAACCCCCAACAATCTGGTACGGGGTTCTTTCATTTTTGTCACCAGGAGACCACCCGAACCTTCCTGAGTGACACCACCCACATTTCCAACGTGGGGAAATACAGTCAGGAGTATTTCCTCACGCTTGACATGGTCGCGAATAACTTGGCTTTTACTCAAGGAGGTAAATGTCTTTTCCCACTGGTCGTTGTTTTTACTTAGCGAATTCCCTTGCATTTTTCTGAAATATTTTGTGTTTTCAGGTCCATGGTTGCGACCAGACCCAACACTAGACATGGTATTGAGGTCTGCCATGTTGGCCAGCATGACGGACGTTGAGAAGAGTGTCAAGTCCCTGGTCACCGAGGCCAACTTGAGGCTAGCTGGCCTCCTGGCCCCTCACCAGGATGTGAGGGAACCTGCGGCAGGAAGTGCCACTGCCGAGGGAAATCCCGAGCAGCAACCACCAGCGTCTCCTCTTTGACGGAGACCGACTGGGGTTACAATCAGGGAACCCATTGGAACTCCCCCAGCAGAAAGGTCTTCTGCCCCCCAAGGAAAGGGAAAACAAAAGGCAGCCGAGCCTATCATAGACTTAGACGAGTCCTCTGACGAAAACGGTATTGTTATTTCACTCTTAGGTAACTTGCCAATTCCCTGTCATTTATTTGACGGGGAAGGAAATTTTACATATGCTCCAAACCTAGGGCCAGACTTCTTCATGCCAGAGAGTGAGTGTATGACTAGTAGAGTCAATAGTATAGCGACCAGTAGTAATAGCTCGGGTATTTGACTCTGTAATTTTCTTTATTTCTTTTCTGATGAAACATAACTTGTCATCTATTTTTGGCTTACTATCTGCACGTTTTACCTCCTTTGCAGAAATGGCTTCTACAAATGTTTTCGATCTATACAGCACTCAGGAGGAGGAAGAGGTTCCCTTGGTCCGAAAGAGGAAATCGGCCAGGAAACATGACGGTGAGTCCAGTCAGGTGCCTTCGGCCAAGAAGAACCGAGCCATCGATCCTTAGGATGGGGCCTCTGGCCACACATCTGCCCAGCCTCCTGCTCTTGTCAAGAAGGAAAATCTGCCTCCTCCTGCTCCTGCTGCCATGAATCCTTCACTTCCGGCCCCTACCGAACAGACCCAACAAGCTGAGTGGGTTCCCCCAGGGGCCAAACTATCGGGCCGCGCCCTAAGGTCAACCAAGGATCGCCTCACTCACATCCTCAAGCATGACCGTTGCAAGGAGGCCATGGCTGACGCAGAAACAATGGGGGTCGACTAGATCCTCAATAGAGCCCTCAATGAAGTGGCCAGTGTAAGTAATTTTCCTTCTCTCTTATTCTCATGGTCCTGATTTTCTCTTTTGAAGTCAGTCTAACTCTTGTTCTTTGATTGCAGGCAATGCTGACCATGACGGCTGTTCGTGCTGGCGTGGGTGCAAGCGTCGAGCAGATCCATGCTAGGGAGGTGAAGCTAATGGAGGAGCTTCAAGCCGTGGAGGCTAGGCACGCGGGGGAGCTGGAGGTGGTGACCTAGCAGAAGGATTCTTTGGCTGTGGACCTGGCGGAGAAACAAGCCTCTCTGGAAAATGCCAGAAAACAGAGAGATGAATACCAGGAGGCCAGCCGAACCCACTGGCGCAAAGTCAAGAGGCTCCAGGAGGAAAATCTCACGAAGGACAGGAGCATCGCCGTCCTCAAGAGCCAAGTGGAGCAACTCAGGCTCACAAACGCCAAGGACCTAGAGAGGTACAAGAATGCGACACTTCGGTGTTTCTACGACTTTTGGAAACACAATCAAAGTGCCAACTTCGGCTACCTTCCAAAGGATGCCAGGACAGCTGAGTTGACTCGTTGTGCTGCTCAGATGGCTGCTGAAGAAAGGGCCAGATTTCCTGCCTCCCCAGAGATTTCACTGGCCACGGGGATGGATGGAGGGGAAGCTGTAGAAGACGCAGTCGACCAAAATGCTCCCCAGGATCCTCCTGTTGCTTCTTAGCATGTTTATATGTTATTTTCTTTTCTTTTCCTTGCATGACCCACAGGTCATGATGTTAAGACAATGTTTACTTTTTTATTGCTGCATGGGCAGCTTTACCTTTTAATTTAATATTTACATCCGAGCAATACTGCTCGCAGTGTAAAAGGATTCTTTTGACATTATAATATTTTTGTTTTATTATAATATCTGTTCGCATGACCGAACCTAGCATAGTACTTTGGCTTGATTTAGCAAAATATAAATTTTGAAAAATACTCTAAGTACCGTAGCATGCTTTCACTTATTTTGTTCATGTGTTTACATACCTCTTGGTATGCTTTGCTTTCTATGTGCCTTATATGCCCCCCAAGTGATTGAGGAGCTTTAGGTCCTTGGTCACTTGCCTTGACCACAACCTGTACGAACATTATTGCTCGGTATAAAATGCAAAACTTATAATACAGCAAAACAACACACGTAATGAACAAATACTTGTAAAAAATTACAAAGTTTGGCAAGAATGACTGGCTGCGCACATTCCCTTCAAATTCTCGTATTTAAATGGACTAAACATGTCTTTACGAGTGATCTTTGAAAGATCTTACACTTATAAGCGATTAGCCATATAACATGACTAACCCTTTTTCAAAACTTGTAAAAAGTAAAAATTAATACAAGCCAGTCCTTTAAGAAGGATTGTTTACTGATAATACTTGCGCAAGTGTTCTCCATTCCAATAATGCAGAACGAGATCTCCATTTAAGCGTGCAAGTTTGTATGTGCCTGGATGAAGGACTTCTTCAATCTGGTAAGGTCCTTCCCAGTTTGGTCCGAGTACTCTAGCAGCTGGGTCGCGGGTGTTTAAGAAAACTCTTCGAAGTACTAAGTCTCTGACGCTGAACTTTCTCTCTTTTACTTTGCAGTTAAAATATCGAGCGACTTTTTGCTGGTACGTAGCGACTCGGAGTTGGGCTTTCTCCCGTTTCTCCTCGATCAGGTCAAGGGACTCCATCAATAGTTGGCTATTTTGGTCTTGGTCGTATGTGATTCTTCGATGTGAGGGCGGATATAACTCGACTGGCAACATAGCTTCATACCCGTATGCTAAGGAAAATGGGGTATGACCTGTTGCTGTTCAGTGAGAAGTTCTATACGACCAGAGTACTTCAGGCAGCTATTCTGGCCATGCTCCTTTAGCTTCCTCGAGCCTTTTCTTCAGGGTATCCTTTAGTGTCTTATTTACTGCTTCTACTTGTCCATTTGCTTGCGGATGAGCAACTGAAGAAAAGCTCTTGATGATGCCATGCCTTTCGCAGAAGTTTGTGAACATGTCACTATCAAACTGGGTGCCATTGTGCGAGACAATCTTTATTGGCAATCCATATCGACAAACAATGTTCTTGATGACAAAATCAAGGACTTTCTTTGTCGTTATGGTTACAAGTGGTTCAGCCTCGGCCCATTTGGTGAAGTAATCGACCGCCACAACTGCGTATTTCACCCCACCTTTTCCTGTTGGCAAGGACCCGATTAAATCTATACCCCATACTGCGAAGGGCCATGGACTTTGCATCTGCTTTAACTCATTAGGAGCTGCCCGTGGGATCTTGGAAAACCTCTGACACTTATCACATTTTCGCACAAACTCCATCGAGTCTTCGTTCATGGTCGGCCAGAAATAACCCTGCCTTAGAATTTTCTTTGATAAGCTCTGCCCCCCAGCACGATCTCCACAGAAGCCTTCATGTACCTCCTTCATCAGCTCTTTAGCCTTTTCTGGTGTAACACACCTGAGCAGTGGCATTGAGTATCCTCTTCGGTATAGAACCCCATCGACCAGGATATACCTAACAACTTGTCTCTTAAGGGTCCTGGCTTTGTTTCTATCTGTTGGTATTATACCGCTCGTGAGATACTCCAAGTATGGTTCCATCCAGGTATCTACTAATCGGACCTCCATATTGGTTTCATCTGTTCATATGCTTGGCGCGTTTAGCAGCTTAACTGGCACTATATTTAAAGTGTCAGCATCCTTTGCACTCGCGAGTTTGGCTAAGGCATCTGCGTTTGAATTTTGATCTCAAGATATTTTCTGGAGGGTATATTTCTCAAATTGTGCCAACAGATCTTTGGTTTTGTTCAGATAGGCCACCATTTTCAGACCTCGTGCTTGATACTCCCCTAAGACCTGATTCACTACCAGCTGTGAATCACTGTAAATATCCAGCACTTTTATGCTCATGTCTTTGGCCAACCTTAACCCAGCGAGTAGGGCTTCATATTCGGCTTCGTTGTTTGAAGCGGCGAAATCAAACCTAATTGCGCAGTGAAATCGATGCCCTTCTGGCGTTATCAATATTACTCCTGCTCCTACGTGAGATTCGTTGGACGATCCGTCAGTGAAAAGCTTCCACGAAGGAGCTTTGACTTGAGGCTCAGGCGCACTAGGCTTTTCGTTCTGCTCGCTGTCTGGGAGTTCAGTAAATTCGGCAATGAAATCAGCCAAGACTTGTCCTTTTACTGTTGCTCGTGGTGAGTATGTTATATTGAACTACCCGAGTTCGACTGCCTATTTCAACAAACGACCAGCAGCCTCTGGCTTTTGCAAAACTTGTCGAAGGGGCTGATCAGTCAAGACTGTGATTGGATGGGCTTGGAAATAAGGATGTAACTTCCGTGAGGCCAAAATTAGGCAATAGGAAAATCTTTCAATGGGAGGATATCTCAATTCGGCCCCGATTAACCTCTTGCTCACATAATACACCGCCTTTTGTACGCCTTCTTCTTCTCTTACCAGCACCGCACTAGCAGCATACTCGGTGATCACCAGATAAATGATCAAAGTTTCCCCATCTATAGGCTTTGATAAGACGGGACGCTGCGCCATGTGGGCTTTTAAGGCTTGAAAAGCCTGTTCACAGTCTTCAGTCCACTCAAACTTCTTGTTGCCCCTAAGTAGATTAAAGAAAGGGACGCATTTATCCGTCGATTTTGAAATAAATCTACTGAGCGCGGCGATTCTTCCAGTCAAACTTTGCACATCTTTGATCTTTACTGGCGATTTCATATTGATCAGGGCCTTGATATTTTCGGGATTAGCTTCGATTCCCCTCGAATTGACAATGAACCCCAAGAACTTCCCTGATCCTACTCCGAAGGAACACTTGAGAGGATTTTGCTTCATTTGATATTTATTCAAAACATTGAAACACTCTTGTAAATCCTTCACATGTCCTTCCGCCTTCTTTGCCTTTACCAGCATGTCATCAACGTATACCTCCATGTTTACTCCGATCAACTCCTTAAACATGTGGTTAACTAGTCGCTGGTAAGTCGCACCAGCGTTTTTCAATCCGAAGGGCATTACTTTGTAACAGTATAGCACTGTATTGGTCCGAAAGCTAGTGTGATCCTCGTCAGGGGGATGCATACTAATCTGATTGTATCCTGAGTATGCATCCATGAAAGAGAGGATCTCATGGCCTGTAGTTGCATCAACCAGCTGGTCGATCCTTGGGAGTGGGAAGCAATCCTTAGGGTAGGCTTTATTAAGGTCTGTGAAATCCACACAGGTTCGCCATTTTCCATTAGGCTTGGGAACTAGTATTGGATTAGAGACCCATGATGGATAAAAAACCACCCTGATGAACCCATTCTCCTTTAGTTTTTCAACTTCTTCTTTCAAGGCTTTTGATCTGTTTTTATCGAGCAGCCTTCTTTTTTGTTGCACGGGTGGAAAGCTTTTGTCAACGTTCAGGACATGGTTGATTACTGCAGGGTCTATCCCAGCCATGTCTTTATGTGACCAGGCGAAAACTTCCTGGTTCTTCCTCAAAAACTCCACCAGTGCGTGTTTGGTCGTTGCTTCTAAATTTTTGCCGACCTTTACTACTCTGGTCGGAAACTCTTTGTCAAGTTGGACCTCCTCAAGGTCCTCAACAGGTCCTACATCTTCTTCAAAATCTCCAAAGCGAGGATCTAAGTCTCTATCCTCACTTTGGGCAACACCCTATTTGGTGACTTCATCACTTGATTGAGCTTATACATCAATGGTCATCTGCAACTTTTCTGGGGGAGCGCTCCTCGACAGACCTTTCTTGGCCTTTGTGATTGAGGCATTGTAGCACTCCCTGGCTTCCCTCTGGTTTCCCAATACGCGTCCTACCCCTGCATCTGTTGGGAATTTCATGCCCAGGTGCCATATAGAGGTGATGGCCCGAAGGTTAACTAGTATGGGCCTTCCAATTACAGCATTGTAGGCCGAAGGACAATCGACTACTATGAAAGTAGTGAGTAATGTCCTGGTAGCAGGCGTTGTACCTGTTGTTACTGGAAGCCTGATTGACCCTGTTGGAGCGAGTCCTTCGCCAGAGAAACCATAAATAGTTTAGTTGCAGGGCTCCAAGTCCTTGACAGACAACTTCATTCGTTCCAGCGAAGATTTATACAGGATGTTAACTGAACTTCCTGTATCGACCAACACTCTCTTCACCATCATGTTGGCAATTTGAACATCCACGACCAACGGATCGGAATGTGGGAATCGGACATGCTGGGCATCGTAATCAGAGAAGGTTATTTCACCGTCCTCTGTCCGAGCCTTCTTTGATGCCCAGTTTTCCACAGTCATCATCTCGATGTCTTCGTCGTGGCATAGGGTCCGAGCATATAGTTCCCTTGCCTTTCCGCTGTTTCTCACAAGGTGCGGGCCTCCGCAGATGGTGAGTAAAGTGCCAGCCACGGGGTCAGGCTGTAAAGGTGGCGAGCGTTGGCGTGCAGGCGCCTGCTCGTTGCCACCTGGAGCCTCTCGTTGGGAAGCCCCCGTGGCCCGCACGTATATTCTCAAGTGTCCTTGTCTAATAAGGAACTCGATTTTATCCTTCAGCTGGTTACACTCGTTCGTATCGTGTCTGTAGTCGTTGTGAAAACGACAGAACTTGGTGGTATCCCTTTTCGAGATATCCTTTCGAATGGCAGCGGGTCTTTTGTAAGGCACACTGGAACTTGTGGCCTGATACACCTCTGCTTGAGACTCGACAAGGGCAGTGTAGTTGGTGAACCTTGGCTTATAACGGTTGCCCTTGGCGTGCTTGCTCTCGGAAGTAGAGGGTTCACTATGGGGCCTCTTCCCCCCATTCTTACCGTTGCCATTCCCATTGCCTTTGCCGTTACCGTTGCCGTTGGGCTTTGACCCATTGGTGACTTTGGCGGGGTCTTCAGTCCCCTTATCTTTATTTGGGGTCTTTCCTTCGCTGGCAATGGCATCCTCAAGCTTGATGTATCGATCAGCTCGATCCAAAAATTCTTGGGTAGTTTTAACCCCATGCTTCCTGAGGCTACTCCAAAGGGGCGTACGGCGCCTAACTCCTGCAGTTAAGGCCATCATTTTGCCTTCGTCTCCCACTGGTTTGGCTCTAGCCGCAGCTCGCATAAAACACTGGACGTAGTCTTTCAGTGGTTCTCCTTCTTGCTGGCGTATCTCGACCAGCTGGTTTGCCTCAGTTGGGTGCATACGAACCGCATAGAATTGTCCGTAAAACTCCTTTACGAACATCTCCCAAGATACAATACTTGCAGGAGGGAATTTAAAGAACCACTCCTGTGCAGCATCATAAAGTGTTGCAGGAAAGATCCTGCACCGAGCATCTTCAGACACCTTCTGAATGTCCATTTGTATCTCAAACTTGTTGACATGAGACACCGGGTCACTATATCCGTCAAAGTTTGGAAGTGTGGGCATTTTAAACTTGCTGGGAGTTTCTGCCACAGCAATCCTTTGGACGAAAGGAGTGCCCTTTCTCCTGTCGTACTCGATGTGAGATGTTCTTCCCCCGACCAGCTGTTGTACTGCTTGGTTCAGGGCATCTATTTGTGCCTGAATGGCTTCAGGAATTTCCAGGGCCTCAGGTGACGGGGGAATGTACTCATCGTGCCGTTCTCTGTGGTCGTTGAGTACATCCCTTAAGTCGTCGTCTCTCCGCCGTTGCTCGTTGGCTCCGACCCGGCTAAAGACTATGTTTTGTCTGGGTTGCCCCCCAGCATTACGTCTCGCTTGTTGGTCTTCTCTAGGTGGTGGGCTTATGCCTCCACCTCTCTCCTCATTCCTCCGACCGGCATTCCCTTCGCCTGAGTCGGCCTCATTGTAGCCATGGCCATCTCTGAACCTCGATTTGCTATGGTGAGACCGACTGTCTCCTCGGTTGCCTCCTCGAGCTGGAACTTCCCAAGCGTTAGGGGGAGGCCTGCGCTGGTCGGTAGGTCCCCGTGCATTATCATGCCGTGGGGGGCCCCTGACCGCAGAGTCTGTCTCTGAGTTCCTTCTGTTGCCAGAAGGACAATGTCCCCTACTCAGTGGGTGCGGCTCTTCACCCCCCCTGGCGTCTAGGGCTGCGGGGCTGTTGCCCAGCCCTATTCTGCATTGGCAGTGGGGGATCGCCTCGACCAGCCTGGGATGGAGGTTGCATCTCAGGGTCCCTAGGTGGGACATCATCCTGAGGCATTGGTGGCTGCTTCGGCCTTTGAGGGCTCATTGGCTGGATTGGAGGGCTAGGATTGGGACCCCTTTGAGGTGGCCCATTTGAGGGTTGATAGGCTGCGAGGCAGGTGCAGCCTGATTCCTAGCCAATTGCAGGGTTGCTTCGAGGGCTACCATGGCCTCCCTCTACCGACGGTCCATCTCTGCCTGTCTTTCACTCAGTTCTTGGTGTTGATGCTCTATTTCTGGATGCTGTCGCGCCATGGTCTCCGCAGCACTTTCTTGACTGGCCCTCAGATTGGCCAATTCATCTTGCAATACTCCCAGGGTATTTCTCAGCGTTTCGGAGTCCAGTTCCTCCTCATCAAATTCCAAGTGTGGCTCATTTTCAGCCATATTCGAAGGAGGAGGTTGAGATGGTGCAGCGCCAGCCGCCTACCCAGTCTTCTTTGTTGTCTTTGCCATTAGTGCTTCAACAACCTCGTCTCAAGCTCTCAATGAAAGCACCAGAATGTTGACCCTCGTTTTGGTCAACTGACACGGAGTCAAATGCTTGATGTGATGAGAATTGTTGAAATAGATCTAATGGAAAGAACAGTAAACGACACAACAAATTATAGTGGTTCGGCCCCACGAAGTGGTAATGACCTACGTCCACTTAAGCTATTATTGATATTAATTCTCAAAGGAGTGATCAAAGAACTATGGTTCTCTGAGTTTCACAAGCCTTAGAGGGATGAACAATACACTCGAAAGATAATAGCTATAATCCTCTTGTAAAGCAAAAACTCAAATTAGCCAAAAAAGTCCATTCCTTGAGCTATTTCTCTCTATTTATAGGCTCAAGGTTACATGAATTAGTTACAGATATTCTTTCCTAAATAATCGAATTATGGGAGATAATCTCGGATATGATTACAATTGCACAAGATCATCTCAAAATACACGGAGTATACGACCAAGCTGGTCGTATATAAAACCCAAATGTTATGCCAGAGGAATCGCACATGTCGATGGTCGAAAAGAACCTCTGCCAGGTGTCAGCCACGTGTTAAAAATGTATGCCACGTCATCCACACCTACTTTTTGGATAACAATTAAATTTTTAATTAATTAAATAAAAAATTATTTTTGTAAGTATTACCAAACAACACCTATATTAGTATATATTAGTAAATCAATACAGATATCCTCATTAAATATTAAAAAAATAAAAAAATCAATTATTTAGCATTTTCAAAATATATAATATATTACTTATATGTTGATTAATTTATTATTTTTACTAAATAATTTTTTAATATTTTAATTTTTACAAGTATACAAATTTAATATTATAATTTTATAAATGATTTTGATTCTATAATAAGTTTTTTTTTAAATTTTAACTTATTTATGTTTATATTTCTTTTCTTATTTGAGTTAAGTAAAGTAATATGAAAATTCTGATTAGGTTTTTAATTCTTAAAAAAATTTAAATGAAAGCTAAATATGTTTATTTTTTAAAAAAAATAAATAATAAATATATAGTGATTATTAGTTTGATTTACTAATTTATAATTTTGTACTCATTTTTTAGAAAGTATGTAAAAAGAAATTTTAAAATTCATGAGAGATTTATTTCAAAAGAGATAAAAAAAAGAAGAAAATAAAGATGTACATAGAACGTACGGTCAATATCAATGTTATATCTATAACAGAGTTATTGTTTAATCAGAATGAGAATGAGAATGGTAAATGTATTTACTTTCTATTTTATTTTACAGATTTGTATCCTATTGTTGTTTTATATAGCAAGTATTGAGGCAGAAGAGTGTAAAAAATAAAAATAAAAAGTTATTGTTGGCAAAATAGATATTAAAATCTTTAACAGTGACAAATACTTTTTCTTTAATTAATGCACCTAAAAATAATTGAGTCATTCCTGTTTATGTGAATCTATTCTGCTAATGAGAGCAGCAATTATGCTGTACTCGTGTCAAAATAAGCAAAAATAATAAATCGCAAGAGGAAGTTCTACCTATATATTGCTAATTAAAGAGAAGAGAAAAATCAGAATAAGGGGTAAAAAAATATTTATTGATATATTTTTCTTCAAGTCTTCCTTTCCTTGGAGATTGAGTCATGACAAAAATACCAAGCTAAGAATAGGACTGTGAATGATTTAAATACGAGATTTCGTGGACTGTTTTCTCTTCTATAAATAATTAGAGATGTTACATACAAGATTGGATTACCTACAGCTGGTCATGAGACTACCAATCTCCATCATTGGATTTATAGGGTTTACCAGGTAGATAAATAGTGCAAAATTGTGTAAGAACTTTTCATTTTTCATTTATTTATTTTTTAAAGAAAAATGTAAACATATTTAAATATTATAGTAAATTTTAACTTCTAAAACGGACTGACAGCCAATTCCCTATTGTCATTTATATCCATATTAGGAAAATTACAATAACTTCGTGAACCTCTCCAATGGCACAGTCCAAATTCATTAAGCAAAATTAAAATCTATAAAAGTCTTACCTATCCCTCTCTCTTTTTTTCATAATCACTACCAACTTATTTCATCCCTCTCTGCGGGAGATAAGGTAATATTGTTTGCTATATTATTTGTTAGAGATTTGCTGCAGATTCTAGTGAGACTAGAGGTTAATTAAGTAGAAGATTTAGAGATTTGATGAATGTTTCTTTTTCTTTCTTCTTGTTTTCATACATGGGTTTTGTATTTTGCTCTACTCTGATTTCGAAAGACTAAATTTTTTCCAGGATTCTTCAGAAGGAAGCCTAGAATTATATTAGTTTGCGCTAATAAAATTAAACAGCTTATGGCTTTTTTTTAATTGGCATTTGCTTGTAATCTTGTCCTTTGCGAATGTGTATGATAATTTTACAAATGGTATATTTTACAAACCCATTTGTCTAAATCTATATTTGAGTCTCATCATCTTATATATTTATATTTACAATTGACTCAATAGCAGGAGCTGGAGAAAGACATAAAACCATTTTAAGACATGGGTTTCACTGCAACTCAAATGTCTCTTGCTGTGATTTTCTTAGGCTCGTTATCCTTTATTCTTGGAATTGTGGCTGAAAACAGAAAGGTATATCAAAATCTATTTATTTAATAGGCTTATTAAAATTAAAATCACAAGTTCTTTTTTTTTTTTGAAAAAAAGTTTATTCATAATAATTAAAAACTTGTTTCTTCTTTTATTCATTTTATTTTTACAGCCTCAATTGGGAACCCCAATACATAAAAAAAATTCAGTGATATGCACCTATCCTTCTGATCCCTCAGTAACTTTGGGGTACCTGTCCTTCATATTTCTTGTTGCATCAACTGTAGCTGGTTATTGCTCAGTGTTTTATCCTTACAAAGGAAAATCTGTTCCACAGTCAATCTTCTTTAGGAACAAAACATTTATTGTCTTTTTCAACATTGCTTTGTAAGTAATCCTTTCATTGATATTTACTTTTTGAATAAAAATAAATATTTACACGAAATTTATTTTTTGATTCAAATTATGATTAGCTAATTGAAATTTGTGCATGTGAAACAAATAATTCATTAGGTTAACGGCAGGGTTAGGTGCAGCCCTTACATTGTGGCCCACAATTGAAGAGCAAAATTATCATAAACACAAGGCATATCCCAAAACTACTGAAGTGTGCCCTACATCTAAGATGGGTGTTCTTGGTGGTGGAGCTTTTCTTTCCCTTGATTCATGCCTCTTGTGGTTGGTTGCCCTAATGATTGCAATCAATGTTAGAGAAGATTTCTTTGAAAATGGAGAAAGTGAAAGCCACTTGGCTAGAGCTGCAATTGGTACAAGTATTTGATTGTGATGTTCTTTATCTTTCTAGCTTTGTTTGAGGGTTTAATTTTATTATGTCAAGATCTATTTGTCCACAAGAAGATGAACTCAATTGAGATGATTCATTTAGTACATTTCTTTGTTTGCTTTAGATGGTTGGTTGGTGAGCTTTGTATAGTTGATTGGGATTGTGAAATTTGATTGGATTGTTATTATATTGCTTCGTTTTTTTCCTTTTCTTTTGCTTAAACCATTATATATTGATCTCTCTTGTTCTGGTTTTTTCATTGGACGATCTAATAGTTACTTTCAATATTATTTGGCTAAATTCTCAATGGTAATGTGTTAGCTATTCTTGAAAAATGTGTCTCGAGTATAAATATTTATATATATATTTAAAATATTTAAAGCTTTTATGAAAAGGTTAATTTCTCTTTTTTTATCATTGTTTTAATAATAGATGTCTTGTTTTATTTTTATTTTCATACAAAAATTTAGTTACATTATAACTTGTGATTTGAGTTTATTTTAATTATACTATCCTAGCTAATCGATAATTATTTTCATTTATTTTTCAATCACTAGTTATTTCAAATAGATAAAATAGAAAATAAATATAAATAAACCATTATTTTTAATGTTTTCTAATTTAAATTTTGCTGTTTGGATGTTAAAAAAAGTTGGGGGAGAAATTTTGGACAACGATTCCACTTTCCTTTTTTTTTTTTTTAAGGATTTCTATATCCATAAAGTCACTCTTTCACCCCTCTCTTGTTTCTTACACTCTCACCAACGTTACTATTTCAACAAGACCCCACCACCACCACCACCACCATGGGATCTTCTTGCCAAAATTATCTCCTTATGAGACCTTCATTATCGTTGATTGATACCAACTACAACGTGGGTTTATTTATTTATTTTTTGCTGGTAAAATTTAAGGAAGAAAGTTTTTCTTAAAATCCTTTGAATCTAGATGATTATTTAAACAAGCAGAATATGTTATTTTTTTTCTTAATAAATTCTTCTTTGCTCTTTCTCTTGAGATTTCCTATAAATGGATTGTGGATTTAAACAAATAAAAATAGGATTTTGATAAAAATAAAATAAAAATAATGCATACTAACAGTTCGATAAAATGCATCAATGAATTTATGAATAATGTAGGTAAGTATCAATATATATATATATATATATATATTTTTTTTATTGATCAACGTTTGATTTTTGTTTAATAAACCTTTGCTTGGGTATCTCTTCTCCTCTAGGGTTTCTCTCTCGGTCGGAGTGTCACTGGTACTGTAATGCCCTACTATCCAGGGACTGTTACGTTGTGCATTTTAAACAGTGATAATCTCGCTAACCGAGCCACTTGGCCATTATCGTGTAACTAAGTATGATTAATAGTTTAGGGTTAATTTTTTTTGTTAAAGATACAACATTTCACAAAAATGTTTACTGTATACATTGGGATCCCGAAAATATATTTTAAAGATTAATTACAATAAAATATTTACAACCAGCTGACCTAAGCGGAAAAATAAGGATTATCCCTAGTTCCTTTTTAAACCTTTGGCCGTGGCGGTTGACCAACCGCATATGTACACATTGTCACCTAAGCTCTCCAACTCAAGGATGGTCCAGCTTTCTTTCGCCTTTACCTGCACCACATAACACCCGTGAACCGATGCTCAGCAAGAAAACTCAATATGCTCATGAACTGGTAATAACATGTCACTGAATCATAATAAGCATGCCTAACAATAATAGCCCTATTCATGCATGCAAGAAAGTCCAAATAAGTGATTGTGGGCCCTGCCCTCCTGTATGGATGACTATCAAGTCAATCCTAAGTGAATGTCAATAATGATTATGGTAATCATGCTGGGGCTTGCAGCCCAATTAGATAAGTGACTATGGATTTATGAACTTGGGTTCCACACCCTAACCAGATAAGTGACTATGGAGTCACGAACTTGAACCAGATAAGTGACTATGGGGTCACGAACTTAGGCTCTGCACCCTAAGCCATGTGATGTTACAGTCACCTGAGCCTTTTGGCTCTGGCTCTAAGTAATTAGCCTTTAGACTAGACAAGCGCTTTTGTTTTCATCGAACTTGAGGTCAGTCAAGCATATCATGCTTATGTTGATAATGCTTATGTCGATTAGATCTAATCTTTTTGGCCCTGCGTTTATTATGCTTATGCCGCTCTTGACTCATAGGTGAATTCCATATGACCAGTGCTCAGTACTACTGCCGAACTTGACTAATGAGTCACAGTTTCACAGTCAATACTAATACCATTATCGATTCTGACTATGGGGTTAGTTCCACTCACAAGTAAACAATGCAACCAGGCATATATCATATGTCAAATATCCAAATACAGGGCAATCAACATGCTTACTCAACATTCACTAGCATAATTATGATCATGCACATTTACAGAGACTCAAGCTCTGATCAATCTCATATTCAACATTCATGGCATGCCCTAATCACATGTATCTTATGCATCACATACTGAGTACAGTTTTCTTACCTTTGATCCAAGCACATGTTAACAATAAATGAGCCACAAGCACGATCCTGTTTCCAAGTCCCTAGTGATAACCTAATCACAACCATAAATGGTGTTTCAATGAGTTCGAGTTCCAAAACCCAATCTGTAACGACCCCAAATTCAGTATTAAGGCTTAAGGGCCTGGAATAGTGTGCCTGGAGGGCATAAAGGAATTCTGTGTGTATCTTTAATGAGTTTTATGCATGATTATGATTTAATGCACGTTATATGATTATGTGATTAATTGTGATGCATGACTATGTGAATTAGTATGCATATAGACCTGATTGAGCATATTTGTAACTTGGCCATGTTGGGCATGACTATGTTGATACCTGTGATCTATGACTCGAGACGATCCTAGAATGAGCGGGTTAGCGGAAAGTCAAAGCGGGAACCTGTACCAGGCTTGGGTTAAGCCTGGGGAGTTTAATTGAAAATATGGGAATATATTTGATGATTAATCCGGTATTGGGTAGCGAGCGGGAATTTTAGGAACACTTGAGGAATTAGTGGGAATTTGGGTAATATGACTAAAATGCCCCTTTATGGACATAAAGGTTTAGAATTAGTAAGGGAGGGCATTTTGGTCATTAGGCTTGTAAGAGATAAAATAAAGAAGGTCTTTATACTTAGTGGATTTTGTAGAGAAAAGCATAGGCTGAAAAGAAAGAAAGAAGGAAGAGAAGGAAGAGAGGGAAAACTGAAGGGTTGGCTTTGAAGATTCGATTTGTGGCTCTCCCAACCACTTCACTTGATTTTTCTTGAGGTTAAGCTCAGTGGAAAGCTAGGGTTAGCTGAGCATCAAGGATCCTAAGCTAGGCTTGAGGATTGGCAAGGGATTAGCAAGATCACATCAGAGATTTGAGGTAAGTTCTTGAGGTTTTCGGTTTTAGGGTTTACCTGGTTTTGAGCTGTGTTTTTGAGCTAAATGGATGGGGTTTTTGGGGAAAACAGGTCAAGGTTGTGAAGGTGCAAGCCAAGGAGGCCTAGGGTTCAGTTCAAGGTCAAAATTCCACCCACGGTATGATTTCTAAGACCCTATCCTTGTTGTTTGAGTGATTTTCTGGTTTTTGGGTTCATTGGGTTAGATTTTGAATTGTGGGTTGCTTGAGCTTGGGATTGAGTTCATGGGGTGCTTGGGATGAGTGTGTGGTGTGTATAAGTTTGTTTTTGGGCTTGAGAAAGAGTTGGGCAAGTTTGGGGTCGAAATGGGGGAAGAAAATCGCAAGATGCGATTTTTGGTTTTGGTCTGCTGCAACTAGCGCTACAGCGCTAGGCAGGGGGCGCTGTAGCGCTAGCCCCTGTCTGGTGAGGGTGGTTCTGCTTGTAGCGCTACAGCGCCCTCTTTTGAGCGCTGTAGCGCTGCACTGTTCACAAAGGGGATTTTTGGGCTTTTGTGAAGGGATTTTGACCTAGGGTTCGGGGCTTGATTCCGCCACTTTGTTTTGGGGATCTAGGACTTCCCGGGGGCTCGGGATTAGTCCTGAGGCTAGGTTTTGGACTTGAGGATTGGTGATGACTTTGACTTGTGGACTTTGCTTAGGTAAGCGCTAGGGCTCGAGTAAGATCGTGCTCAAGGAGTCAGGTTGATCAAGGCTACTGAATCTAAAGGTAAGAAAACCGTAACACCCAAGATTAGGGCATGGCCCCACCGTGTGATTGCAGGGCATGGCCCCAGATTGTATTATGTGCAAATGTTTAACCTTAAATGAATCATGATGCGTGTGAATGATTATTTCGAATGTACTATATGTGTGATTATGATGAAATGAACGGCAAGGGCCGAGTGCGGCGTAGGCCGGGTACGGCCGTGGGGCCGAAAGTAACACACAGCACATGGGATGCTTATATTCAGGGTGGGACCCAAGGGATACATGAGTTATCCTCGCGGTGAGAACCGAAACCCCAGGCTTTGGTAAGGCCTCTGGGGCGGCATGGCCGTACTTATTTATTATGATGGTTTTCCTATGTATCAGTGAATTATGCCAGCTATTTGATTTGCATATGTTATGTACTATTTGGGTTTTCTTGCTGGGCTTCGGCTCACGGGTGCTTCGTGTGGCAGGTAAAAGCAAGGAGTCAGTCAACCGGCCATGAGTATGGAGAGCGTGGGGGCGGCGCGTACATGTTCGGCCTGCCTGACTGCTTTGGTTAGGGGCATTTTGTATATGGCTGTATTAGATCATTCTTTTGATAACTGATCAAGTGTAAATCAAATTTTGAGTTGTAAATATTTTGTAAACCTCATTTTGGGATCCCAGATGTTTTACATTTAACGTTTTCAATGAAACTAATCATTTTCGAAGAGTACAGCCTTAAACTCTGATTTATTCACACTTTTGGTTTTAGAAACCACTTAGAGTCAATTAAATGCACAATTTCTGTTTTAAACTCACTTAGTAACGGATCTAAGGTAGTAGGGCGTTACACAATCCCAGGACCAATCCCGCGGTCTCAGGACCTCCAATCCCACCAAACAGGGTGGTGAAATCATCCCTTGAGCCCTCGGTTAAAACCTGAAAAGTACTAAAATACCAAATTCTGAAGACTGTGTAGCGCTACAACGCTATAGTCAGCATTTCAACCCCCAAATAGACAACCTAGCGCTGTAGCACTACCAACCTAGCGCTACAATGCTCAAACCAGAATTCTGGGTTTCTCAACTCATGTTCTTCGAGCTTCAATGCTCCAAATCCGACCCCAACGGGTTCCTAGCCTCTAAAATCAACATTTTAATCCCCCAAACAGTTCACCGAATAGCTTAGCAACATTAAAACAACAACAAATACCCAAAATCCCCATAGGTACTCATAATCCAAGTCTTGAGTTTGTAATACTCTTGAACACCAAGAACAGAAAATAAACTCAGGAATTCAAAGCTTAAATTACCTCTAATTATGTCATTTCTCGCTAAATCCTTCGGCTAATAAGCTTCTAATCTTCCCTAGAATCACTATGCCTCGATCTTTGCTTGAATCCGAGTCTTAAAACTCAAGTTTCCTTCGAAAATGCTAACGATGTCAAAAATGGAACGAGAGAGAGAGAGAGAGAAAACGTACTGAACGTTCTTTTTATGTTTCTGATAGGTTACTTCAAGCTTAAGTAATCTCAAGTAAATTCTAATGCTCGGGGTCCCGAAAATGCCCCCGGGGGTAAAATAGTCAAAATTCCTAGAATTTCCCCTGATCTCACTAACTCCCAATTTATCATCAAATATTTATTCTCATTACCCAATATCCCGATAATGTGCTAAATACCCCTTGACTCACTCCGAGTCAAGTATGGATCTCGTTGTGACTTTCCCACTGGCTTGCCTCCTAGGATCATCTTGTGCTGAGTGACCCTAGCATAACCAATAATAATGAAGCACCACACACATACCACATATATGCCAAATATACCCGAAATGGCCAAAAATATGAAAATTGCCCAATTAAACAGAAATGAGCCTACATGCATATTTACTACACCTAAACATGCATATCAAGTCATATTATGATATTATTCACATAATCACATAATGATACACATAAATATCACATAATCATATAATTCGAAGATTTGCCATCCTGACCCCTTAATCAAGGCCTTAAGCCTTATTCGGAAATTTGGGTCGTTACAACTATCCCCTCCTTACAGAAATTTTGTCCTCGAAATTTGTCTGAACAGCCCGGAATATAAATTCCGCATAACTGATTCTAGTTCCCAGGTCGCTACCTCAACCTCACTGTTTCTGTATAATACCTTAATCAAAGGTACAACTTTGTTCCTCAGAACTTTGTTCTTTCTGTCAAAATCTGAACTAGCTATTCCTCACAGGATAACTTAGCCTCAATCTCCAGATTCTCATAACTCAACACATGAGTCTCTTCTAACCCATGTCCTCAACATAGAAATATGAAATACACTGTATACAGCCGACAGTGCCAAAACTAAGGTCAACCTAAAGGAAACTTGACCAACCCTATCTAGGATTCAAACATTCCTTACTAATCTAGAGCTCAACTTGCTCTTATTTCCTCACTCCTTTCCATAGTGATATTCTAAGGAAGATACAATCTTCCACTTGGAATTCCATATTCCTACATATCAAATCAATATAACTTTCCCATTTACTTTGATAAGCGAGCATCCAAGCTTTAACCTTTTCAATAGCCTCAATGATCCCCTGAAATACCTCTGGATCCAAATATAACATCTCACCCATCTCATTCCAATGAATGGGTGATATACATTCTCTATCATATAGCATCTCCTAAGGTGCCCTCCCAATAACTGGATAACTCCCTCTCTGATTTACCATCAGTCTGAGGATAATAAACTGTACTAAACTCCAACTGTATATTCATTGCCTTTTGCATCCTTCCCCAAGACATGGAAGTAAAAACAGGGACCTTATCTAATAAGATAGACTTCAAATTCCATGAAGGCGTACTACCTCTCTCACATAGAGGTCCATATATTGTTCAACTATATCACTTGTCCTTACTGATAGAAGTGAGCTGACTTAAATACTGGTCCATAATGACCTAAACTAAATCACACTGGCCCACTATCCTGGGCAGCCCCACAGCGAAATCCATCACGATGTTTCTTCCACTAAAGAATACACAAATGCTGTAATGGCCCCACTGATTCCTGATACCCTGTCTTGACCTGCTAACAGGTTAAGAGCTTTACCACATATTCTGTTACGTCCTTCTCCATCCCAGGTCACCAATATAAAGCTTTCAAAATCTGTTACATCTTCCATGTTGCCTGGATGAAGAGAATAAAAGGGTAATATGAGATTCATCCAGAATCTCCCATTTAATCCCAATGTCCATCGGATTCCAAATCTGATCCTTATACCACAATACACCCATACCTGACATTGTATAATCCTTAGCTAATCTAGCTAAGACATTCCCCTCAATTTTCCATCTGTGGGTCACTTAACTGTTTTTCCTTTGATCCTCTCTACCAGAGTAACTCAAACATAATGTTGGCCACCTGGCCCACCAGTAACTCTACTCTAGTTCTAGTCATATCCTACAACTATCATGATGCATAGAAAATCACTTTTCCCTATCACTGAGGTGTCATAACAACCTACTAACTGGTTCTGATCTGTAAGAAGACTCAGAACTCTTTCCTAAAGCACATGTAATATCCTGCCCGTCCAAGGAAACTCCCGCCCCTAAGGTGTTCCTTGACCTTGGCGAATCTCCGCAGAGAATATACCACAACACCGTCGATCAAGACGATTACAAATCCAATTTAGATAATCCTTGAATACTTTGTTCATTTAATCCATCAAAACAACTTGGCATTAACCAAATCCTCATAACATAACTCAACACTTCCAGTGCCCTTATCTGATATAAAAAGAAGTCTTCTGCATATCCTTCTCCCTGACCTTCAACTGGTACTAACCAGATCAAAGATCCACCTTGGAGAATACCATCTTACTCAATAACTGAGTCTTTAGCTCTTACAACTTTGCTGAAGCCATTCAATACAGTACCCTAGACCTGATTCCTTCTCTGGCACCAATCTAATCACCATTTTATTTCTTCATATGAAAGTAATCCTGACAAATCCCCTGGAGACACATCCAGAAACTCACAGACTAATCCAGTCGGTCTTGATCTCACTGGCACAACCTAAGTGGCATCCACCACACTAGCTAGGAGTTCTATGCATCCTCATGCAATAGATCTTCTAGCTCTAAATACAGATGTCATATGCATAGTGCCAATTACTGCAAAAGTTTCTCACTCTCAAGCTCAAGAGTTACTATCCCTTACTTGCAATCTATCATTGCCCCATTCTTGGCTAACTAATCCATATCCAGGATCATACTGAAGTCAGTCATAACCAACCCCATCAAATCAACTGATGAGTCCTTTCCACAATAACCTAATCCATCTCTTCAAATTACCAATACAGTATCACATTCTCATCACAACATAAGCATGTAATATTCATACTAAGTCTATGCCTCTCTAAGAGTAACAAGCAAAGAACAACATGACACCAAAACCAGTCAGCACAATACAAAAATCAAAACTAGAAAGCTGACCTGCCACCCCTGAGGAACCAGCCTCAGTCTCAGTCTCCGACTCTGACTGCATCGGAGCGAACACTCGAGCTGGAGTCGAGCTGTCCACCCCCTTCACTACTACAAAAACACCTTTTTAGGAAACATTTTTAGGACACTCACATAAATGCGAGTCCTAAAATAGTCTCTTCTGCGAGTCCTAAAAACTATGTGTGTCCTAAAAGTTTGAGTTTTTTTTTAAAACAAACACCTCCTGGACTGCGAGTCCTAAAAACTTATGTGTATCATAAATTTTGAATTTTAAAAAACTGGGATTTTTTAGGACTCACAAAAGAATGCGAGTCCTAAAAACTATGTGTGTCCTAAAAGTTTGAGTTTTTTTTAAAAAACACCTTCTGGACTTTTTAGGACTCGCGAAGAATGTTTTCAGGACTCGCATTGCGAGTCCTAAAAACTTATGTGTATCATAAAATTTTGAATTCCCTCCAAAAAAATTTTAACAAATGTTTTATTATTATATATTAAACAAAAACAAAAAAATCACACAACCAATTTTTACTCTCTCTCCTTGGTTCCCTCTTTCTCTCTCTCCCAAAGTTCCTTCTCTCTCTCCCTCTCTCTCGAAGTGCCAACGCCGAACGCCGCCGTCCCATCTCCGGCCACCGTCACGCGCTGGACCAGTGGAAGCACCGTCCCCTGAAACCCCCGACCCCCGGAGCTGGCGACCTCACGCGCGGCCTAAGGCCCTCAACGGGGCACTTGAAGTTCGGTCGTTCATGGGTTTCTCCCAAACTTTCCAAGCATATTTCGGCCACCTCGAGCCACCACGAGCTAAACCACCACCACCACCATACTCCTTGCTTCTTGGGCTTGAAAACCCAATAGTTTTTTTTTCTTCTGAACCACCACCTTTTAATGGTGGCGCCGCCACTGTCGCCAGAGCCCCGCCGCTGGATTCAAAACCCACCAATTAATTTTTTAAAAATAAAAAATAAAATTTTTCAGGACTCGCGCCCCGCGAGTTCTAAAGCCTTTTTTTGTAGTAGTGCTTTTTCTCATTCTTCCTTCGCCTTGGGCAATTCCTCTTACGGTGCCCAACTATCCCACAAAAGAAACATGCCTTTGCTCAGCATTCTCCCAGATGACGCCTCTTACACCGAGTGCATTTTGGGTAGACTTTCAAATCCTTGTTCTTGCTTAATCCACTAAATGGAGGTGTCACTGTCTAAGCTCTGTGCTCTCCGAAACTCTCCTTCTCAATCTGATTTTTTGTGCTCTCAACAGTAAGAGCCTTCCCTACCACCTGAGCGTAGGTAGAGATTTCATACACTGGGGCAACTCTAATGCCCTGAGCTATTCTGGGATTCAATCCCTGCTTAAACCTTTCCTTCCGAGCGACTTCCATGGGTACCATATCAAAAGCAAACTTGGCCAACCCATCAAATCTGTTAACATACTCTGTTACTGTTGTATTTCCCTGAACCAGGTTCAGAAACTCATTCATCTTAGCAGTCTTGACTGCATCACAGTAATATCTTTCATTAAACAACTGCCTAAATTCTTTCCAGTCCATCACAGCTGTATCTCGTGTCTGGGACACTACTTCCCACCATGTTCGACATAATCCCGCAATACATATGTAGCACAGATCACCCTATCGTGACCTACTACCCCCATACTGTTGAGGATGGAACTGATCATGTCCATCCATTGCTCAGCTTTGAATGGATCTAGGCCTCCCTCAAAGACCGGAGGGTAGTACTCCTGGAATCTTCCACAGAGAGATTCCCATCTGTTCTCAACCCTAGGTTGAGCCAATACTAGTGCCACTCCTGGCATAGGAAAGGAAGAAGTGTTCCCTGACAATTTCTGCTATTGTTTCAAACACCTAATCTCTTCCTCTTGCCTTTGCAATCTTAATTTCACATCTGTAAACACCTGCTGGAAATTCTGAGGGGTAGGTGAAGAACTCAAACCCTGGCTGTAATTCCCAGCCTCACTATAACCACTACTAGGTCTCATTATCTGCCTTGGATACACACTTGCTGATTGAATCTGTAGTCAATAACTTGACCCATTAAACCTGATGAGAATATTTAAAAGCCTTCCCCCAAGGGAACAATCATACCACACTACATTCCCAAACCGCTACTGTGCTAAAAAATATGCCCATATCATTCATACATCAATCATAACCCTTGCTCTTCCAACATACATACAATGCTTCCAACTCCAGCATGCAAATATCACATTCATATAATCACGGAGCAGGTAATCATATAATCATATCATTAATCAAGAGCCAGGCTTTATCAGAATCTCATGCTCCCTAATACAATATGCAGGTAAAGCATATACATTCTATTTAAGTAGTGAAGCACATAACCACATAAATAGTTACCATACCACGAGTGAAGATTGTCTTTAGTGATGAGTGTACATGCCCAGCTTGTCTACAGGAGCCCTTAACATTGGCTCACTCTGATACAAAGTTTGTGAAATTATGTTTTTTATGATTACCAACTTAATTATTCAAATTAAATAATTAATTGTTGAACTGTTACAGAAATGTTTAAATAGATACAAAGACTGTTTGAACAGAAACCAGATATGTTTAAACAGTTTGTGACCAGAAGATAAAAACGAACATAAAGTAAAGAACACACGAATTTTTACGTGGTATCAGCAATCTTTGCAGATTGCTACTAGTCCACGAGGCCACGCCCAGAGAATGAAATTTATTAGAAGAATATCTAAACGATTACAAAACCAAATTGACTTATACAAATAAAGACTCCCTCTTGAATTTGTCGCAACTGTTGTAATCTAAACTCCTAATCAAATTTCTGAAGTGCTAAGATCTTGAACTCCCTTCAAATCATAACACTTGCACTTTTCCTCTCAAAAAGTGACTCACGAACAAGACTTCTCCCAAAGCTTGATGACCAATGTCCAAGTGTGTTCAACCTGCACAATTAACACAAAGAAAACAATACAGAAGTACACTATAATAAACCACTAAGAACTTGCTGGACTCAAGTTCTTCACATAATAAAAAGTCTCTCTAAAACTTCAAAAATATTTGGAAAATAATACACCAATAGAGATAATCAGAAACCAGCGACCTAAGGATGATTATATACATTTTAGAATCCCTTTAGGTCGTGGAAAACAAACCAGAAATCAAACAGCCAATAAATGGAAAATCTTCCAAAACAGGAAAGTCAGAATCTGTTCAAACAGACTGGCAATCCGTTCAAACAGATTCATTGAACCTGGACAGTTTTTTCAACCCAGTTTCCTTAAATAAATAAGGAAACAATATATCCTTTATGACTGCAAGTTGTACACGATTTCTGAGCAACCAAATCAGATAAATGAAAATAAATACTAATAATTTCCATATACCAATTTCAAGAAAAGATTTTCTTTCATAGGAAATTATATATTTATTTTATAATCATATATAGAATAATCTGATTTATATCACACAAAAACAGGAAACTAACTATTTTCGAAATATACCAAAATATTACAAAACAGGAAACTACTAATTTCGAAAATACCCTTTTAATTAATTTTGTCATTATTGTCAAATATGCCAATAAAGGATTTTATAGTTTGTAACACCCTACTACCCAGGGACCGTTACGTTGTGCATTTTAAACAGTGATAACCTCGCTAACTGAGCCATTTGTCCATAATCGTGTAACTAAGTATGATTAACAGATTAGGGTTAAAATTTTTGGTTAAGATACAACGTTTCACTAAAACATTATCCCTAGTTCCTCTTAAACCCTCGGCCGTGACGGTCGAGCAGCCGCATATGTACACATCGTCACCTAAGCTCTCCAACTCAAGGATGGTCTAACTTTCTTTTGCCTTTACTTGCACCACATAGCACCCGTGAGCCGAGGCTCAGTAAGAAAATTCAATATGCTCATGAACAGGTAATAACATGTCACTGAATCATAATAAGCATGCCTAGCAATAATAGCCTTATTCATGCATGAAAGCAAGTCAAAATAAGTGATTGTGGGCCCTGCCCTCCTGTATGGATGACTATCAAGTCAATCCTAATTGAATATCAATAATTATTCTGGTAATCATGCTGGGGCTTGCAGCCTAATCAGATAAGTCACTATGGAGTCACGAACTTGAACCAGATAAGTGACTATGGAGTCACGAACTTGAACCAGATAAGTGACTATGGGGTCACGAACTTGGGCTCTACACCTTACGCCATGCGACGTTACAATCACCTGAGCCTTTTGGCTCTGGCTCTAAGTAACTAGCCTTTAGACTAGACAAGCGCTTTGTTTTTCATCGAACTTGAGGTCGATCAAGCATATCATGCTTATGTTGATAATGCTTATGTCGATTAGATCTAATCTTTTTGGCCCGACGTTTATTATGCTTATGCCGCTCTTGACTCATAGGTGAATTCCATATGACCAGTGCTCAGTACTACTGCCGAACTTGACTAATGAGTCACAGTTTCACAGTCAATACTAATACCATTATCGATTCTGACTATGGGGTTAGTTCCACTCATAAGTAAACAATGCAACCAGGCATATATCATATGTCAAATATCCAAATACAGGGCAATCAACATGCTTACTCAACATTCACTAGCATAATTATGATCATGCACATTTACAGAGACTCAAGCTCTGATCAATCTCATATTCAACATTCATGGCATGCCCTAATCACATGTATCTTATGCATCACATACTGGGTGCAGTTTTCTTACCTTTGGTCCTAGCACAGGTTACCAATAAATGAGCCACAAGCACGATCCTGTTTCCAAGCTCCTAGTGATAACCTAGTCACAACCGTAAATGGTGTTTCAATGAGTTCGAGTTCCAAAACCCAATCTCGGGACCAATCTCGCGCTCTCGGGACCTCCAATCCCACCAAACAGGGTGGTGAAATCATCCCACGAGCCCTCAGGTTAAAACCCTAAAATGTACCAAAAAACCAAATTCTAAAGACTGTGTAGTGCTACAACGCTACCTATTGGGCGCTACAGTGCTATAGTCAGCATTTCAACCCCCAAATAGACAACCCAGTGCTGTAGCGCTACTAACCTAGCACTACAACGCTTAAACCAGAATTCTGGGTTTCTCAAATCATGTTCTTCGAGCTTCTATGCTCCAAATCCGACCCCAACGAGTTCCTAGCCTCTAAAATCAACATTTTAATCCCCCAAACAGTTCACCGAATAGCTTAGCAACATTAAAACAACAAAAAATACCCAAAATCCCCATAGGTACTCATAATCCAAGTCTTGAGTTTTTAAAACTCTTGAACACCAAGAACAAAAAATAAACTCAGGAATTCAAAGCTTAAATTACCTTTGATTATGTCGTTTCTCGCTAAATCCTTCGGCTAATAAGCTTCTAATCTTCCCTAGAATCGCTATGCCTCGATCCTCGCTTGAATTTGTGTCTTAAAACTCAAGTTTCCTTCGAAAATGCTAATGGTGTCAAAAATGGAACGAGAGAGAGAGAGCAAACGTACTGAACGTTCTTTTTATGTTTCTAACAGATTACTTCAAGCTTAAGTAACCTTAAGCAAATCCTAATGCTCGGGGTCCCAAAAACACCCCCGAGGGTAAAATAGTCAAAATTCCAAAAATTTACCCCTTGTCTCACTAACTCCCAATTTATCATCAAATATTTATTCCCATTACCCAATATCCCGGTAATGTGCTAAATACCCCTTGACTCACTCCGAGTCAAGTATGGATCCTGTTGTGACTTTCTCATTGGCTTGCCTCCTAGGATCGTCTCGTTCTAAGTAACCCTAGCATAACCAAATAATAATGAAGCACCACACACATACCACATATATGCCAAATATACCCGGAATGGCCAAAATATGAAAATTTCCCAATTGAACAGAAATGGGCCCACATGCATATTTAATACACCTAAACATGCATATCAAGTCATATTATGATATTATTCACATAATCAAATAATGATACACATAAATATCACATAATCATATAGTTATAAGATTTTCCATCATGGCCCCCTAATCATGGCCCTAAGCCTTATTAGGAAATTTGGGTCGTTACAGGTACCTTCCCTGACGTTGGTGGTGCTTTGGCCGAGTGGCCCTTGCCTCCCATACATTTCAGTTGGTGCTCATGCTTGTTGGATGCTTCACTTGCTACATCTCATACTCTTCTTTGGGGTCTCAACAACGACTCTCCCTCTTCTCTTTGGTGAGATGTCTCAATTTGGTTTGTGGGGTCTGCTCGACATCGTTATAGTAGTGGTCGTCAGCCTGAGGACTTGGCTTTTGCACAATGACTCGAGCCATGGCATATAAGCTTTCATCGATATAGCTGAGGATCAAAAGTTGTTTCCTTTCTGGTGGTTGGTGGTTTAGGGTTGTGGTTGGTGGTCAAGGGGATGAGGCTAAAGGATGTCTTTAGGACTATATCTGTAACGCCCCGCATTTCGGGCACCAATGATTAGCTAAGAACAGGGTGGTGAAATGCATATGAATATTATTATGAATGATAATATATGAGAAGCAAAATTCATGTTAAAAATATTAGCCAAAGTTTGAAATGTGCGGTTTGGCGACAAACCGAGCATTTTGGTCCCATACCGAAATAGAAACCCTAACCGGGTAAATTCTCAGATAATCATTATTTGAGAAGTATAGTTATGGCCAGATGATATTGGACATTAAATAATTGGATTAATTTATATTAAGGTCAAAAAGTTTGATTTTTGTGTGAAAAATCTCTAAAAATGCATTTTAGCCAAAAATGAGATTTTGGCTAATTAAATTATTTGAGTTATAAATATAGGAGTGTGACCATAAATTAAATGGAAAGGCCTATTTAATTTAATTACCCTAGGTTAAAATCTCAATTAGGGGAAAGTAAGAAAAAAATACTAACTGGACTTGGATTAATTAGCTTAAGTTAGATTTAATTAAGAACTAGCCAATGGTTAATTAGGCTTAGTGAGGGGCGCCAACCAAGGGGGGTAAATGGGAAATTTTGGGTTTCATTTTTACAACCTATAAATAGTAAAAAATTCAAAATTCTTCATAAGTGACATTTCAAGTCTTAAGATCCAAGTTTGCTATCAATTTTCTCTCCATTCTCTAACCTTGGCTGACTGCCTTAATTAAGGCTTTGATTCTCTGATTTTTTTTTTCACATTAACTTCCATTCTCATATTTCTTATCTTCTATACCTAGTTTCAAGTTATCAAGTCCTAGTTTGAAGCTAAGGAGCCAACGCCAAGTTAGTTCTACAATAGGTAAAAGCTAAACTCCTCTTGACAAAGTTTGTGTTTGGTTAGTTTATGCACCTAGATGTGTTCATATAGTTGTGTAATCTGAATTTTGGGCTTGTGGGGAGTGTATATATGTATACTAAAGGCGGAGCAAGGAATTTAAAGTGTTGGAGGTCACCAAAATCCAATTCAAGGTCATCAAGAGGTATATGGTAACCTCCCATGTGTTTTTCTTGAATTTTTGTTGAATCTGCCATATTTTAGTTTAGTTGTTTGATGTGTTTAAATTAATTATTGGAACTGTAATAATATTTTTTTGATGGCTGATCATACATGCATGGGTGTTTGTATACTTGTTAGTGATGGAATCCAACATTCCATAGGCAAAACCATGATTTTTGTGAGAAAATGTTTAAGACTTGAATTCCAAAGGGTCAAGCAAAATTTATATGAATCTGATTCTGGATTTTCTTGGATCTATGTTTTAGTTAATATGTGTAGATTTTCATAGTGTATAGAAATGTGTGAAAAGGCTTTGAAATGATCAAGCTATGATTTTTGCAAAACTTGTGTCGAATCTGGAAAATGGCTTTTCAAAATCTGGGTAAACATCTTACTTTGGACAGCGATTTCCATGGTAAAATTATTGAATTTTTGGTTTATTTTTGGAATGAACATTAATTTGATATCGATAAATTAATTGGTAAAGTTTTAAAGAAAAATGTTAAAAAGGCTGAGAGTTATGAATTTACAAAGTTAGACAAAAAATTTTGGAAGCTCAAAATAGCTTCTGAAAAGCCAAGTTTGGGAACCCATTTCACTAAATAAAAATGGTTCAAATGATCTAATTTTTGTATGAATAATTTAGGTCTGCAATGTTTAATATTTTTAGGAGTTATAGTTTTTAAGATATAATTTTCTAAACAAGACTATTTAGAACCTAAAATTAACAAAGTTTATACTTGGGAAAAAAATGAGAATTTCTCTAAGTATTTGGCAAAGAAAATGTATCTTAATCATAGTAATTATAAAATTTAGTTTAACACACTAAATGATTATTGAGGTTAATTTTAATATTAGAAAGTTAATATTTTATTAATTAGAATTTAGTTTAAGAAAATTAAAAAAGGGTCCAAAACCTTAATTTTTTCAAAGAAAAGAATAAAATAATAATTTTAAAATAAAAAAAATTTATCTTAATTTTTCTTAAATAATATAAACCTAATCAACACTTCTTATAATCGTTGCTTAATTAATTAATTCAACTTAATTTATCAAAATTTATAATTTAAGTGATTTTACCAAAAAGTGTGGGATTTTTGGTAAAATCAAAGAAATGGTAAAATTGGTATAGCTTGAAAGCTTCCAAAACTATATTTTTCTGGTTAGGTTCGGTAGTGAGAACAGAGCAGAATTTTTTTTGAAAAGCCGACTTTCAAATAACTAGACCCGTTGAAGGAGGTTTTTCTGAAAACTTTAAACGCTGTTATGACTTATAACGTGTGAGGACGAAAATATCCTTGTAGATATTTTGTTGTGACCTTAATGCCCCAAGTAGAATGTTAATCTACTATAATGCCATAATTAATCTGAGTACACTGTATGTTAGTTACAGTGTTGGCTAAAAAAGCACGATTCTCCAAGGGAAGATTGTCCGTTCGTAGCTAAGGACAACTAATAAGTCAGCTTATAATTTATATGTTTGCAACATGAGTTAACTGGTATATTATTTGCTAGAAGTAGGGCTTATACGCTAGTTAGAGAGAGACAGAGAGCTCATTTAGAGGCAATGATTAGGTGGTGCTTATTCTCCATTTATGATTCATAAACGTGGACGATTTCCATGATGTCATGTAGTGCAAACGTTTTCTGGCTACTTAATGGTTGTGCAAACAATTTTCTCCTTTAATATTTTGGCCTACCTCATGAGTTCGTGGATGGTTTCCACTAGTTATATATTAATGGGAAGACGGTTTCTGCTCGGATCATGAGTGCGTCGACGGTTTCCACCCATTTATTTGTAGTGCAGATGTTTTCCGCGTACTCGGTCATTGATCAGGCGGTTCCTGCGCTTGACTTTATTGGTCCGCTTAGCTACCATGACAATGGGCCAGGAGGTAAGTTACCCAAATAACCTAGGAGTTTTGATGAGCCGGTGTGGATCCACCAAACTTCATTCTTTGTTTGAAAATAGTATAAATGCCCTAGGTAAGGTTACCCTCGAGAGGGATTCCTGATTCAGATATCAGTGTAGAGACTTGAGTCTCCACTGGAATATGAGTTGAGATACTAGGGGATACCTTGGCAACTTCTGAATTGTCTTTTGGAGTCAGTTCTATTATTGGATGTTACTTCCTCCTTTTGCTTTGGTTTGGATTTATTTGCAGGATTTTGTGTTCGGGTTATGCTAAAGGCAAGGTGATGCCACCAAGACGCTTAGGCGTTCTTGAAATTGTTTGGTTAGGACTCGAATTTATCCAGAACCCTAAGTGTGGTAAGCTATGTATTGTTAGGACAATGACTAGGTCATTAATTCCTATTGTTTGTTTCTACTATGTGCTGTTAAATTGACTTACTAAGCATTTTTTCTTACCTAGTTGCTCATGTTGAAGGTAAAGGCAAGGAAAAGCTGACGCAGTGAGAGCCAGAGTTTGCCTGCAAAAGTGTACATGTGGCCTGACCTTTGGGGAGCCTGTACTTTCAAAATGAATGTTTTAATGATGTTTGAACTATGTTGAGTTTATAACAATACTTTTTAAGTCTTAATGTAAATATTTTTAGTTTGTGCACACATTACGGTAAAAAAAATTTTAACAGGATTTTTGAGACCTTTTAAATGTTATAAATGAATTTAGTTCGGCAAAATTAGTGTTAGTATTTTTGAGACGTTACAAGATCGATCTACTGTATGGGTGTCTTAGTTTTTTTTGTTTATATTTGTTTTTCACTTTTGTTTGTGTTTTGTAATAATTGTGTTTCATCACCCAGACCTTAGGGACTATTTGTTGGCTTTTTCCCTCTTGTTTAGTTTGTCCCAAGCTTAGGTCTTACTTGGGAGGAGTCGTCGATTCAGTTTAGAACATAATTGCTTATTTGCAAGATTTTTAAAATGTGAGATTTTATTCTATATGTCTTGATGCACGAAAATTAACCACAAGTGAATGATGTCAAGTTTTAGTATAGATATAATAATTAAAGATGTTAAACCCACACAAATTGCATTTATAGTCTTACCAAGTATTATAATTCTAAGCCTATAATTTTATTTAGAAAAATAAATACGAAAAGAGATCAAGACTGTTATACCCAATTTTGGCACAATGATATGGCATACCATGTATCAGATTAACTAGGAGGTTGCAATTTGTGAGTTGAAACGATGTGATTTTCATATTAGTAGGGTTGTCAGGAGACTAAGTGGGATATTAGGAAATGTTAGTACTATATAGTAACACTAGACACATTTAATTCTTCCAAATATCACGACTAGTAACCTAAATAGTGCATGGTTAACAAATTAGTTCTCAAATTGTGAGAGATTAGCTTGGAGGTTGCGATTTGTGAGTACAAATGATGTGGTTTCCACATTATTAGGCCACATTATTAGAGCTTTCAAGTGACTAAGTGGGATATTAGGGAATGTTAGTACTATATGGTATGATTGGTTAAATACATGATGAAATTGGTTAGGCCATAACGGTTTCACTAAAGTCAAACTGAGCGGGTTGACTTTTGGTATAAGCATTTATAAATTATCTTTTTTGGTCAAAAGTATTTCTTTGGAGTATATAAGATTACCTAAAACGTTTGGAGGTATTTGGAGATATTTTGGGGCAAGTTTGGGGGCGTCATTACAAAGGCATCTGCGTTGTGTCACCTATGGGAGGTGACGCAATGAATGGAAGTGTCTGAGAGATAAAACCTACAGCAAGCAATGCATCGCCTGGGCGGTCTGTACCAGACCATACATTTACATAATTTTGGCTCCAAAACTTAATTTAAAATCTCTAATCTCATTGGTTAACACTAATAACGATTCTTATACTATTTAAGTGGGTCATTGAGTTTTTGCTGAATTGATCACTCACCTCTCTCTCTCTCTCTCTAAAACCCTCTCTCTATGGCTCTCAAAATTACTAGCCCCAAGATCTTCATCAAGAAATCTTGACTTGTTTGAAGATTCAAGGTTTGTAAATCTCAATCTCATTCCACTGTATTAGCTTCAAGCAATCTCAAAGGGGAGGCTAAGAATAAAGATTTTTGGACAAAAAAACTCAATTTGTGTCAAGCCTTTGTAACATCCATTGATTCACATGAAATCATAAACTTATGACTTTATGTAACTAAGGTTCAACATCTCAAATGTCTATTCTATTACTTGATCTTATTTGTGTTATTTCTTTTGTATTATTCCTCCATCATATAGTATATTATCTTGGGTTTATTCATTTGAATTGTAATATTCAAAGTTTGTGTATAGCCAAATCCCCAACATTCAAAAATCTCTAACCCCAAACCTAAGTTTTGTCTTCAAAGACTGTCTATCTCTAAGGTTTATCTACTAACCAAGGCTATGGAGGAAAGCTCTTCAATCTCAACCCTCAAGTTCATGTCTCAAGATCTAGTGAGACTAGGTCGATTCGATGGCTCAAACTTTGTGGGTTGCCAAGGCAAGATAAAGTTTCTTCTCACAACATTGAAGGTTCACTATATTCTTGACAAAGACTTGAAGACCTTGGATGCCCCAAAGGATGATGATACTCATGAAGTGATCAAAGAAAGAAAGAAAAAAGAAGAAGATGATTTACTATGTCAAGGCCACATACTCAACGCCCTCTCTGATCGTCTTCATGATCTCTACACCAACACAACATCGACAAAGAAGATTTGGGATGCACTTGAGAAGAATTACAAAACTAAAGAAGAATGTACCAAGAAATTCCTCATAACTCAATATATGGAATTTAAATTCTTTGATGGAAAACCATTACTCCCCCAAGTACATGAATTTAAAGTTATTGCGAATAAGTTATCTACTCTTAAGATAACATTACCGGAGTCCTTCATTATGGGTGGGATAATATCCAAGTTGCCTCCATTTCAGAGGGGCTATAGAAAGAAGATTCTCCATAAGAATGAGGAGATATCTTTGGAGGAGATCCTAAAGCACCTAAGGATTGAAGAGGAGTCTCATTTTAGAGACAAGTGTATGGAAGGGTCCAATGGTGGGACATCCAAGGCTAATGCCATAGAGAAAACCTCTCAATCCAAAGGGAATGCCCACAAGAAACCCCAATCAAAGAAGGACACCTACGTAGCCCCAAGGAAGAATGAAGGGCAATTCAAGGGTATGAAAGGCCCCTTGTTTTGTTTGTGGAAAGAGTGGTAACATGTCTAGGGAATGCAAGTTATGAAAACATAACAACTATGGATCCATGGTCAACAAAATCGAAGAGGAGTTGGTTGAAACCTTGAGTAAGGTGAATGCTATCCAAGGAAAAGTGCAAGGATGGTGGTATGACACTTATGCCACCATTCATGTAACTTATGATAGAGAAGTCTTCAAGACTTTTGAAGAATCAGAGGATGGCAATGGAATCCAAATGGGGAATGAGCATAGATCCAAAGTGTTGGGCAAGAGAAATGTTGATCTCTACTTCACATCTAGAAAAAAAGTTCTTCTAACAAATGTGTTGTATGTCTGGACATGAGTATAAATCTTGTAAGTGGGAACTTGTTAAGTAAACTGGACATCAAAGCAATGTTTGAGCTGGTAAGTTAATCTTGTCTAAGGGGAATTACTTTGTGGAGAAATGGTATGTTTGTGATGGAATGATCAAGTTGTGTACCAAAGACTCAATTGTTGATAATAATGCATCCACATCTTCCTCTTATATGCTTGGCCTTGATTTAATTACTTTGTGGCATAATAGACTTGCTCATATAGGTTATAGTACAATTAAAAGAGTTATCAAATGTGGTTTAATTGTATGCAATTATGTGACCATGATAAATGTGAATTATTTATTAAATCGAAGATGGTAAAGAAACATTATCCAAGTGTTGAAAGAGAAACTAACTTGTTAGATTTGATTCATAGGGATTTATGTGAATTGAATGGAATAATTACTAGGTGTGGACATAGCTACTTTACTACCTTTATTGATGATTGTTCTAGATTCACATATGTGTACTAGCTTAAGAATAAGGATGAAGCCTTTAGCATTTTTAAAATCTATAAAGACGAAGTTAAAAATCAATTGGAAAATAAAATCAAAGTAATATGAAGTGATAGGGGCGGTGAATACTTTTTCGATGAATTCATTTTGTTTTGTAAAATCCGTGGTATAATATATGAATGTACAACCCCTTATACACCCCACAAAATGGTATATCATAAAGAAAGAATAGAACATATGGTGAAATGATAAATGCTATGCTATTACATGCAAAATTGAGTTTTGCGTTATGGGGAGAACCCTTACTATCCGCGTGTCATATTCTAAACCGGATTCCTCTAAAGAAAAATTAAATTTCACCATATGAGATATGGAAAGGAAAGAGACCCAAACTAGGGTATCTTAAGTGGGGGGTGCCTTGCCTATTGCAAGAGCACGGAGCCTAAAAGGATCAAGCTGGGTTCGAGGGCCATTTAATGTGTATTTGTAGGCTATGCCTCAAATAGCAAGGCCTATAGGCTATTAGACTTGGAGTCTAAGGTTATAATTGAATCAAGAAAAGTTGAGTTCTTTGAGAATTTGTTGTATTGTGACAACAAACCTCAAGAACCGATCTCATCAGAAGAAACTTAAGAGGAGTTACCTTCAAGGGATGTAGACCAACTGAGTGGATCACAAGATAAAACCTCTCAAGTGGAGACCTTTTACCTTGTAGAGGGAAATCACAAGGGATACACTTGGAAGTATCTAATGGTACTTCAAGTAGATGATGATCCTAAAACCTTCCAAGAAGCTATGTCCTCAAGGGACTCCACCTTTTGGAAGGAGGCAATAAATGATGAGATGGATTCAATATGTCCAACCACACTTGGGAGATTTTTGAACTACACAAGGATCAAAGCCAATTGGTTGTAAGTGGGTATTTCAAAGAAAATATCACACTAATGGGACCACTCAAGCCTTTAAGGCAAGGTTGGTGGCCAAATGATTTAGGCAGCGTAGATTATTTTGATACCTATGTACCGATAGAAATGCAACATCAATAATATTATTGTTTGCCTTATCATCAATACACAACCTATATGTTCAACAAATGGATGTCAAAACGACATTCCTAAATGTTAACCTCGATGAGGAGGTTTACATGGAACAACCAGAAGGGTTTATTCTAAGGGGAAGTGAACATAAGGTGTGTAAGCTTGTTAAATCATTATATGCTTTAAAAAAAGCACTAAAACATTGGTATGATAAAGTTGATGAGGTCATTGTTTCAGATGGGTTTAGACACAATAGTGCAGACAAGAACTTATATTTTAAGACTTGTGATGGCTATTTCTGTTGGGAATATTTATACATGATCTTATTTATTTTCATGTAAATCATATTTTAAATAAATTAATATGAGAAAACCTAGAAGATGTTTCTATAATTGAATTTAAACAGGCATAATGATAAGAAAACTTACATTATATGCAGTGGAATAAATAAGTCCTTCCATCAATTTCTCTAACCCTTGTATCCTTTTTTGTCATAGGGTATCTCCAAGAAACTGAACCAATCTTCAAATTTTTTCACAGGCTTTCACATTATCCTTAGAATCACCTAGAATAGAGTGGGAAATTCTCAACACATGAGATAGATACAGAGAGAGAAGAAGAGAAAAGAATATAGAGGCTTAGAAAAGGACTTTTGTTGTAGAGAGAGTCTAAAACCCTAAAGCATCAAAACTAGATCTTCTGATCATCTATTTTCAACTCTCACTTAGCATTCCTTTTAAAGGCTCAATTATGTCACTTATTTAATTAATGAATCAATAAAATATTAGGTAATATCAGCCATTAGGTTGAGATTACATAGGCTTTAGGCCCGTGAAATTTCTCATTTAATTATAAGCCCATTGGACTTAAATTCAAGGCCCATATTATTTTCTTTTGATTAATTAATTAAATATTTTATCAAATTAATTCTTTATAATTTGAGCCTTGATTTAAACTTATTTATTAATTTAGACACCAATTTGTCTTAATTAATAAATCTACCCTAAAATCTCTTTTCCTCTCTAAATTGCATAACTCCGTGAAATTATCCAAAATTGACCAGATCAACTCTGCTAATTCTAATTGATGATTAAATCAATTAATTGAGACTATCTATATGATTTTATCCAAGGTACAGTGGGGACCATGGGCCTATGAAATCAAGCTCCAATAAGTTATCATAAATTTAACAAATAAATTTACTAACTTATTAATTCCTCGTGACTCCACTAAAGACTTGGAATTGCACTCTTGAATTTATAGAACGTTTTATAAGCAATATAGATATGTTATTAGTTATCCATTGTTACAACCATAATTATCACTCAATCCTCTATAGACGGTTTACAATGAGATGGGACAAAAATACCGTTTTGCCCCTCATTGTATTTTATCCTTAAAACACTTAGTTCCTTGTAAATGATATTTTAGTAAACTAATATTAATTACTAAAATGAGATCTTTATCATTTAGCACCTCGAACCAAACTAAAAGGAAACCATCATTTTGCTTCTTCATCAGAAGCTATAGATGTTCATATCTATGATTAAAACTCCCACTCAATTATACTACCGAGTTCCCAAGATATAAGCATGGGCTAGTCCGTAGGGTAAGCTGGTAATAAACAAGTCAAAGAACTTAAATAATACAATCAGTTAGAATACTAACCACTCAGAATTGAGATTGAATTGACCTATGGTCAACTATATGATATGACTAGAATAGATAATAACGATATGTCTTCTTATCTTATCCACTGTCAATATCGGTCCTGTTCGATGTAACAAATACATCTGATCTTATCTACTTTACTATTTTTTTTGGAAAGAACATAACACTACAATGTGTAAGTAGATCATATCGTAGATTGGCAAGTCAGTGTAAAACTTGTGTACTGACTAATCTTAGGACTAACTTATTTTTTAACATATAATTATATTTATATTCCACTGTGATTACATCGCTATAAATATGATTAGCTATATGCTCGAGATGTAATAAAAGTTTATATTAAAAAAATAATCATGAAAATAGAACATGTGAGAAAAGTGATTGACCAAGTCAAAAATAATTTCTATTCTTTTATTGATAATAAAATGAGATTACAAAGAAATTAAGTATTAATTAGGGCATAAAACGCTAACAATTTCATCCTAGTGTGTCTATATGTTGATGATATGTTGATATTAAGTAATGACATAAAAGGAATATTAGAAATGAAGAATTTTCTATATTCTACATTCAAGATGAAAGACCTTGGAGAGGTCGATTCCATTCCAGGTATCAAGGATAAAAGAAATATGGATGGTTACGCCTTAAGTCAAGCATATTATATTAAGAAAATGCTTGACAAGTTTGGTTCCCTTAATATCAAAGAGGCAAACATGCCTTTTGATTTAACTCAAAAGCTTGACCAGAATTTCGGGAGAATTGTGGCTCAATTAGAGTATGTAAATGCAATGGGGAGTTTGATGTATGTCTCTCATTATACAAGAGCGGATATTGCATTTGCGTTAGTAAACTAAGTAGGTTTACTAGCAATCCAAGTATCAAACATTGGAAGGTAATAGAAAGAGTCTTTGGATACCTCAAAACGACCAAAGATATGTACCTCCAATATTAAAAAATTCCTAAAATACTTGAGGGATATTATGACGCAAGTTGGATATCCTGTGTAGGAGATAATCTTTCTACAACCTGTTGGGTGTTCACCCTTGGTGGGGTGCGGTTTCTTAGGGATCCATGAAACAAACATGCATATGTCACTCAACCATGGAGTCTGATTTCGTAGCTCTAGCGGCAACCGACAAAGAGGCTGAGTGGCTAAGAGATTTCATGATGGAGATACCAAAAACTGCGGTTGATGTATTGACGATCTCGATCCATTGTGATAATCAAGGCACTTTGATTAGAGCTTACAACAAGATATTTAATGGGAGGTCTAGAAAAATAAGTCTAAGACATGACTATGTGAGAGAATTGATTAATAATGGAGTCATATCAATTTCGTATGTCAAATCATGTGAGAACTTAGCGTTATCTGTTTACCAAACCTCTAGGGAGAGATTTGGTGAGTTCTACAAATAGATGTGTAACACCCCAAGTTGCTAATAAGGTTTAGAACCTTGATTAGCGTGCCTGAAGGGCAATAAGTGAATTAACATGATAATATAAGAATTTGAATGAATATGTGATTAGAATACATGTTTAAGTGGTATAAATATGCATGTGGGCCCCGTTTGTATGTTAGGGGTAAATTGGTAATCTTAGCCCGCTGAGGGCATAAATGTAATAATTGAATTGTATGATTAGTACCACGTGTGAGTGGTGATAATATTGTGATGCACGTGCCGAGACGGTCCTAGGGAGCTGTTAGTTTAAAAGTCACAACAGGATTTTATACCCGGCTCGGGAGGAGCCTAGGGGTACTTTGGGAATTTCGTAAGTTGAGTTGAGAATTAGTGGTTAATGGTTATTGGTGATTGAGTAACCTGAGTAACCATTGGTAGTTAGCAAGGGTAACAAGTTTAGATGAGAGAAATGGTAGAATTGTAAGAAAGTAGAAATGACAAAAAGGGCCTTGGGGTTTAGTTAGAAGGGGAAATAGATGGAAGGGTAAAGTGGTCATTAGGCAAGGATTAGATAAGGTTCAGTTGAGGGAAAAATGATTCACGTTTTACACTTAGTCACAATTGGGTTTATGCTGAAATTTGAGGAAAAAGCTAGAAGAAAAGGGAAGAAGAGCAAGGCTGAAGTTGGGAGACCTAGGAGGAGAATCAAGGTGGTTTAAGGCAAATAAGTTGAGCATAAGCCAAGATTACTCAGAGGTAAGGATTTGTCTCTGTTTTGTTTAAGTTTCAAGTCTAGTTTTTAGAGAATAAGCATGTGTTGACGCGGTTCTTCGCCAACAGGAAATTAAGAAAATAAGAGGAAGGGATTAGTGCTTATGTTGAACCGAAATAGATGAATGATCTTTTAGAAATGGGATGGTGACACAATTATGTTTTTTGGTGGTTCAAAGGTTAAAATCCTTCTACTCCACCAGTCAATATTATTGCTATATGCTTGGTATTCTTTACAGGGTATTTCTTACATAATAGAATCCAACCCTTTGTAACTCCTAGGGTCTCCATATTTATAGGAGAGGGCACCTGGGAGTTGGTAAGAAGGTCATCCCGTGACCTTCTTACCTATCATGTCAACTCTGTGACATTCATGATTAATTCCTAAAACCTGACACATGAAGTGTGGTCTAATCAATAGGTAAAGGGGGATAATGGGCCGCACGACCCAACCCAGTCGTGGGTGTCTAAATGCGCACGTTCATGCTGCTTGTCCGAGAAGTCAGGGATATATCAGACACGTGATGTCTGATATATGCACGTTTACCTTGCGTGGTTGACTTTATAAAAGGTCACAGCCTCCAACCTCAGCTCGTACCACGAACTGGATGCTTCCCTCGACCAGTGGCCTTCAGAGTCCAAACTCAGTCTAATCTTGGCGAACCCTTAGGCTACCTCGAGCTGAGGAGGTAGGAACCTTCTATGGAAGCTCCGGTCTTGGGGATGTTCACGTGGTAGACATGATTAGGCCGTATCTCATGATTAGGCCGTATCTCAGCTTGCTAACAGCCCGTGGGAAAACCAGGGCATACATTTTCCCCCAAGTCCCTGCTCGTGGTACACGACGTCGTATAGGGCCATAGTAGGGGCTTTTAGGCTTCCCCATGAACTCTTCATATTCCACATTTTACGCAGGCGCCGAATACGTGGAACATCGTGGTTGGTGACGGTACGTCTTCCGAGAACCACATTTAATGGCCTAGCCTATGCTCAGCCGCTGTTTCGTCTTTCGAGTGAAGGACCTTGGATCCCACATCAGGGCAATCCTACGGTCCTCCTTATGAGGCCCTTCACGTATATAAAAGGGGTGGCCACCTTACACATGGGCCACCCGTTCATTTGAAATTTTCCAGAAATTTTCTTCTTCTTCTTTCTTCATTTTCAAAAGAGAAAACCCTCTTCTTTTCCGGCTGTCATTCCCAGCACTCAAGAAGTTCAGGCGTAAGGGCTCCTTCGAAGCTTTGGAATCAACTACTCTGGCGAAGCCCCGACCTAGGCGATCCCTTCACCCCCTACTCAACCAGAACACTCAGTAAGTCTCCTGACTGTGCATGTTTTGAAATTATTTAGGGAGGGCATTTTGGTAGGGAGGGCATTTTGGTCAATTGGCTTCTTAGAGATAGATTAAATGAGGCTTTATATAGTGAGTGGGATTGTTAGAGAGTGTGAGAAATCTGAAGGAAAAGAAAGATAAAGGAAGAAAAAGAAAAGAGAGAAAAGACAGAGGGTTTTCCTAAAAGGGGCGGTTTGAGGATTCTAGCACCATTTCTCTTCAAATTTATTGGGGCAAAGCTCAGAGGAGAGCTACGATAGGCTGAGCATCAAGGATCCTAAGCTAGGCTTGAAGATTTGGCAAGGGATTAGCAAGATCACATCAATGTTTGAGGTAAGTTTTTTTAGAGTTTTCAGTTTTGGGTTTTGACTGGTTTGGGCTGTGTATCTAAGCTGGATTGATGGGAATCTTAGGGGAATTTCTGGGCAAGCTTTGAGAAGAGCAATCTAAGGAGGTCTAGGAGTTGAATCAAAGTCGAAATTGCATCAACGGTATGAATTCTAAGCCTTTAACTTGATGTTTGACTGAATTTCTGGGTTTAGGGTTCATCTATGGTGAATCTTGAAGTTTGGGATGCATGAGCTTGGGTTTTGAGATTTGGGGATGGTTGGTATGAGTGGAAAGTGTTTATAAGCTTGATTTTGAGTTTTGTAATGATTTGGGGAAGTTTGGGTTGAGATTGGCTCAAAGAAATCCCAGAAAAAGATAACTGGTGTTGCCTGCCTGCAACTAGCGCTACAGCGCTAGTCTTTGGGCGCTGTAGTGCTAGGCCCTGTTTCTGGGTGGTGCGGTTCTGCTTGTAGCGCTAAGCGCTCTCTTTTGAGCGCTGTAGCGCTACCCTATTCCCAGAAAGGGGTTTTTGGGTTGTTTTTAAGGGATTTTGACCTATGGTTCGGGGTTGGATTCCACCATCTTGTTTTGTGGATCTAGGACTTCCCGGGGGGCTCGGGATTGGTCCCGAGGATAGGTTTTCGGACTTGAGGTTCGATGATGACTTTGACCTATGGCTATGTTTAGGTGTGCGCTAGGGCTCGAGTGGGATCGTGCTCAAGGAGTCAAGTGATGAAAGCTATCAAATTGACAGGTAAGAAAACTATAGCACCCGTAGGACAGGGCATAGGCCCATAGTGTGATTGCAGGGCACGACCCTATATTGCATTACATGTTAGGGTGCAGACTTAATTGAATTGATTGCAGGGCACGACCCTATATTACATTACATGTTAGGGTGCAGACTTAATTGAATTGATTGCAGGGCACGACCCTATATTGCATTACATGTTAGGGTGCAGACTTAATTGAATTGATTGCAGGGCACGACCCTATATTGCATTACATGTTAGGGTGTAGACTTAATTGAATTGATTTATGTTTGAATGTTATTTGAGTTATGCTATTTGTGATTATAGTAAGAATAAATGGCAAAGGAGTCGGGAACGGCAAGGCGCCGAGAACGGCAAGGGAGCCGAGAACGGCAGTGGGGCCGGAAGTAACACTTAGCATGTGAAGTGCTTGTAGACAGGGTGGGACCCCAATGGATACAGGGGATATCCTTACAGTGAGGACCGAGACCCCAGGCTTAGGTAATGCCTCTGGGACGACATGGCCGTGTCTGTTTAGTTTGGTGGAATACTCATTTATCTGTGGATAATCTAATATGTTAACTATATAATTCGCATATGTTACATACTGTATGAGTTTTCTTGCTGGGCTTCGGCTCACGGGTGCTCTGTGTTGCAGGTAAGGGGAAAGATTGAGTCAACCAACCATGAGTACGGAGAGCGTGAAGCGACGCGTACATGTTTGGCCTGCCCGACTGCTTTGGTTGGGGGTTTATTTGAGAAATGGCTGTAATAATCCGTGATTTTAATAATTAATCGATTGTAAACTTATTTTAAGTTGTAAATAGTTTTCAAACCTTATTTTGGGATCCCAAAGGTTAAATACTAGAAGTTTTCAATGAAACAACGCATATTTAAAGATTACAGCCTTAACTTTTGCTTAGTCACACTTTTGTTTTAAAAACCTCGGTTAGCGAGTTCATTGCACATTTTTAGTTTTAAAACTCACTTAGTAACGGCTCTAAGGAAGTAGGGCATTACACTGTGGAAGCAGGGAATTTCATCGCGAGGTGGCGAATGGAAGTGACGGCCTCAAAGGCTATGAGCGTGGGTCGTCCCGAAATTGCGTTGTATGCAGCGGAGCAGTCGACATGAACTCGAGGAGTTTGGAGACTGTCCGAGGTCCTTCTCCTAGGGTGATAACCAGCTCGATAGTCCCTATGGCCGCTAATCCTTCTCCCGACAAACCATTCAGCATCATGGAGGTCACCTTCAACTCGGCGACAGTCAAACCCATCTTCTCCAGCATGGACCGGAATAGAAGGTTTACCGAGCTCCCATTGTCGATCAGCACCCTCCTAACCCTCCGATTAGCGAGTTGAACTGCTACGACCAGAGGGTCGTTGTGAGGGAACTGGACATGAGCTGCATTTTTTTCCGTAAAAATGATCTGTTGCTTCTCCAATCGCTGCTGCTTCGGCAGACGCTGTTCCGGGATGAACTCTACTCCATTATGCGCCTTGAGTTCATTTACGTACCTCTTCTGGGCAACCCTGCTCGTGCCATCCATATGCGGACCTCCAGATATTGTGGATATCTCTCCTCCTGTCACGGGAGGAGGGACGTCCTGATCTACCCGAGACCCGGGCTGACTGACTGGGACTTCCGGAGCAGGTCGACTTGCTGGAACCCTGTTCCGCGCGTACTGGGCCAAGGGGCCGGCTTGGATGAGAGTCTTGATCTCATCTTTCAAATGCCTACAATCATCGGTATTGTGGCCAACATCGTTGTGAAAATGGCAAAACTTGGAGGTGTCTCTCTTCCCCTTCTGGTGCTTCAACGGCTCCGACCTCTTCCAGGGGAGATGAGTAGAATTTTCCAGGAAGATATTCTCCCTAGAGTGGGTGAGCTCTGTATAAGTCGCATAGACGGGCTTAAACTTGTCTATGGGCTTATTCTTCTTTGGGCCATGCTGGCCGTTCTTGCCGTTTCCCTTTCTTTTGCTTCCACCGAGCTGGTTATTCTGTGTGACGTTTTGGGTCGCTGTCACAACCTCCGTCCCCACTCCAGCGGGCTGCTTAGGGACCTGGCTGGTCCCTGCAGCTGAGGCTTCAGCCTCCTCCAGGTTGATCCATTCCTGGGCCCTGTTAAGAAATTCGTTCACTGAGCTAACTCCCTTCCTTTGTATATCTTTCCAGAGTTCCCCTCCGACGAGGATTCCAGTTCTCAGGGCCATGAGCTTGGAGCTGTCATTCGCGTCTCTGGCCCGAGCAGCGACGTTTGCGAACCTGCTCAGGTAAGCCTTCAGAGTTTCGTCGGGCTGCTGCCTCACGTTAGCCAGAGAATCGACCTTGACGCGGGCAGCCTGGGAGGCTCGGAATGCCCTTTTGAAGTCAGCAGAAAATGTCTTCCAGGAACTGATTGATTGTCTTTTGCTTTGCTTGAATCACTGTCTGGCTGGTCCTGTCAGTGTGGAGGGAAATATCAGACACCTCAGCTCGGGGCCGATGTTGTGAGCCATCATCAGGGTGTTGAACATCCCCAGATGATCCGACGGATCTCCGTCTCCATTGAATTTGGACAGATGCGGAATACGAAAACCGAGTGGGTAAGCCGTTGCTGCTATGCTGGGGGCGAAGAGCTCCATCTCGTCCCCCGAATCGTACTCATCTTTTTCTTTCTCCGACAGGAGCTTCCTCATCAGCTCTTCCATCTCAGCCAGGCGCTAGAGGGTTTTGTCTTGATTTCCTTGGTTATTCCGGGGCTGTTCAACAGCCCTGGATCCATTGTACATATTTGGTGGGTTATTGCCCCTCCTATCTTGAGATAGGTTATTTGGGGCATTCCCGCCGTTACGTACTTCGAACAGGTCTCCCCCCAAGCGGGCATGGCTGCTGCCTCCTACTGGCTCTCCTTTGTGAGAGTTAAGGCGATCTCGCAAGTCGCCCCCATGGGTGGTTTGTGGACTTTGTGTCGAACTTAAACGCTGACTCAGGTCTCTGCCAGAAAGGTGGCTCCGGCGACTGCTGGTCCAGTAGCTTCTGTTAGAGAGGCTCGGAGTCCGCCTTTGGTGGTGAGGATCCGGGCTTTCTCTCGGTGCCCTGCTACGACGGGAAGGTCCTGCGAATGGCGGGTTTCTCCTACTACTTCCATAGGCTAGAATATCTTGGATAGGCAGAGGAGGAGATGGATATCTTATTGGAGAGGGAGGATGCTTGACCGGGGATGTGATCCTGGTTCCATCAGGGCGGATCAAGTTAGGTGGGTGCCTTTCGACCCTGCCAACCTGCGGGTCCCGCGCCTGGCGATCTGGACGTGGCGCAGGACGGCTGGTGGGGATGGGCTGATGCTGTGAGCCCTCCCCGGATCTCCTTCTGGAATTTCCTCGAGCTCTCCTGGACGCGCTCGAGGCTGGTTGGGAGCTAGGAGTTGAAGTTCGGACCGAACGGCTGTACTGCTGTTGTTCGGCTCTAGGCATTTCTTCGAAGTTTTCCTCTCGACGATGTGATGAGGGAATAGAGTTGGCTGCCGGAGGTCTGTCCGAGCGGCTATGCCTGGACCGATTACCCCGGTGGGACTTATGAGTCTTGCCTTGCCTCTTTCTGACGTTAGCGTCGGTTGTAAGAGGGGGTAGTCGGGCCAACACATCCTTGATCTGCTGATTAGCTGTTGCTAGCTGGCTCCTCAGCTGAGCATTCTCCATCTCCACCGCAGTGTAATAACCTGGGTTTGGATTAGGTGGCCGGGGTGCCGAACTTCCAGTGTCATCTTGGCCCACCGGCTGCTTGCCCGGCCGCTGTTGAACCTCAGGAATTTGTTCGCCGGGGATGGCGATATGATGAGCCTCCTGCCCATCATGTTGCTCCGTCTCGTTACCGTGTCTGGATCGAGTGGTCACCATAGTTGGATGTTTGCGACAGCACCAATCTAACTTGCTCTCGATGAAAGCATCAAACTGTTGACGCGGTTCTTCGCCAACAGGAAATTAAGAAAATAAGAGGAAGGGATTAGTGCTTATGTTGAACCGAAATAGATGAATGATCTTTTAGAAATGGGCTGGTGACACAATTACGTTTTTAGGTGGTTCAAAGGTTAAAATCCTTCTACTCCACCAGTCAATATTATTGCTATATGCTTTGTATTCTTTACAGGATATTTCTTACACAATAGAATCCAACCCTTTGCATCTCCCAGGGTCTCCATATTTATAGGAGAGGACACCTGGGAGTTGGTAAGAAGGTCATCCCGTGACCTTCTTACCTATCATGTCAACTCTGTGACATTCATGATTAATTCCTAAAACCTGACACATGAAGTGTGGTCTAATCAATAGGTAAAGGGGGATAATGGGCCGCACGGCCCAACCCAGTCATGGGTGTCTGAATGCGCACGTTCATGCTGCATGTCCGAGAAGTCAGGGATATATCAGACACGTGATGTCTGATATATGCACATTTACGTTGTGTGGTTGAATTTACAAAAGGTCACAGCCTCCAACCCCAGCTCGTACCACGAACTGGACGCTTCCCTCGACCTGTGGCCTTCAGAGTCCAAACTCAGTCTAATCTTGGCGAACCCTTAGGCTACCTCGAGCTGAGGAGGTAGGAACCTTCTATGGAAGCTCCGGTCTTGGGGATGTGCACGTGGTAGACATGATTAGGCCGTATCTCAGCTTGCTAACAGCCCGTGGAAAAACCAGGGCGTACAACATGAAATTGAAAGAGAGTTGTGGCTGGTTTTGTATGGAATTCAGTTTGGATAATCAAGGGGGAGAGTGGCTTGAAGCTGAGATTGAAGAGAATTCAAGCTGAATTCGTGAGTGAGGTAAGAGCTCTAAACATGTTTGAATTTTGTATCTGATGTGGTTAAGACGTTAGAAGCATGAGTTATACTTTTCAAGTTCTGGTCTAAGTTTTAGAAGCCATGGTTTAAGTTTCTGAAATCTAAAACTCAAGTGTGGATTTTGGGTATAATTGTGTAATTGAGCTTGTTGTTAATGTTTATAGGTTGTTAAATGGTTTATTTGGGGTTTTAAACTGATTTTGGGGTTTAGGTATGCATTAGGGTGGAATTGGGAGTGTTTTGGCTCGGGGAAAATGCAGGGGAAAACCCAGATTTCTGGGTTCGCGAAGGGGCGTCACGGTCCTGTTCTTTGGCGCCACGGTGCGAGGCTGCATCAGGGCTGGGGGTACTCTTTGACTTGCTGGGCGCCGCGGCCCTCAAAGGCAGCGCCGCGGTGCTAGGCTATTTTTAGGATAGGGTAATTTTGCATTTTGGGGCATTTGATCCGGGGGCTCAAGGGATGTTTCTGTGGTGTTGTTTTGGGAAATTGGAGGCCCCGAGAGTATGAGATTAGTCCCGAAAGGTGGTTTTGGATTGGTTAGTATTAAAGAGTGTTTCATATGTGTTGTGACTAGGTTTTCAGAGAAGCTCGGGATAGAGGACCGTGCTCACGGCTTTGGTGCATTGTGAAGCTCGGGATACAGGTAAGAAAATTGTAGCACCCGTAGAGCAGGACGTGGGCCCATAGTGTTGTTGCAGGGCACGACCCTAGATTGCATTATTGTTAGGATGTAGCTTTGATTGAATTATTATATGCTTGAGTGCTGTTTAAATATGCTATATGTGTGGATATGGTAGAACGAACGGCAAAGGAGCCGAGAACAGCGAGGAGCCGAGAACGGCAGTGGGACCAGGAATATCACTTAGCACATGGAGTGATTACGGTTAGGGTGAGACCCTAAAGGATACATGGGATATCCCTACGGTGTGGACCGAGAACCCAGGCTTTGGTAACGCTTCTGGGACAGCTTGGCCGTATATGTGTTTGAATCTTATGGACTGTCTGTTTATCTGTGAATTATCTGCTATAGTGGTTGTATGATATGCATATATTATGTGCTGTGAGCGTTTTCTTGCTGGGCTTCGGCTCACGGGTGCTCTGTGTTACAGGTAAGGGAAAAGAGAAAGTCAACCAACCATGAGTACGGAGAGCGTGGGGGCGGCGCGTACATGTTTGGCCTGCCCGACTGCTTTGGTTGGGGGCATTTTGAGAAATGGTTGTATTAAACTATGTTTTTGATAATTAGTCATCTGTAAACCTATTTTGAATTGTAAATGTTTTACAAACTTTATTTTGGGATCCCAAATGTTAAACTCTTAGAACTTTTAATGAGATAGAGTACTTTTAAAGATTACAGCCTTGACTTTCTGCTTAATCACACTTTTGTTCTGAAAACCTCGTTTAGCGAGTTAATTGCACATTTCAAACACACTTAGTAACGGCTCTAAGGTAGTAGGGCGTTACAAGATGGATGAGACTAAAACTCATTGACAAATAGATTCCCAACCCAACTCAAAGATCGTTTACATCGAGTGTAGAGTTCAATGGGTAATAACAAGTTGTTGATAAGGGAATTGTTAACAACATTAACGACTTAAAGTCCCATATAGGAAAGTTAATGTTGGATGCTATCAGACATCAGGGTTAAGCCATAGGCCTTTAATGTAATTTAGTTGAAGAGCAACAAGCATCTCTAAAGGTAACAAATATTCTGTAAGAATTTCACCTATGTGAACCTATAGGTGGTGCTGCCTCTCAAGAGAGTAGAAGTTTTCTCTTCGGATGGTTCATGAATGGATAAGTACATGGCCATAGAAGTTCTAAGCACAAAAAGTGGGAAATACATGATTAATTAGGTAGAGGTGTGTGGGACATTACCAGTTTTAATCACTAGGAATAATGGGTTCAATATTTTCACTAAGAAGCTTTGTAGTGTTTTCACTAAGATAAAGTTCAAACCCAAAAGGTACTTTATTTTATGCACTAATATCATTCGAGCTAGAGAAGTATGATTTATTTAACCAAGTGGGGGATAGTTATGATTGGTTAAATACATGGTGAAATTGGTTAGGCATGAAGATGTGGAAAAAACATAACAGTTTCACTAAAGTCAAACTGAGCGGGTTGACTTTTGGTATAGGCATTTATAAATTATCTTTTTGGTTCTAAAGTTGTTCTTTGGAGTATATAAGAGTACCCAAAAAATTTGGAGGCATTTGGGGATGTTTTGGGGAAATTTTGGGGGCGTCATTACAGAGGCATCTGCATTGCGTCGTCTATTGGAGGTGATGCAACACCTGGAAGTGCTTGGGAGATAAACCCGCAGTAGGCAACGCATTGCCTGGGCTGTTCGTACATGACTGTACAGTTATGTAATTTTGGCTCCAAAAATTAATTTAAAATGCTCTAATCTCATTGATTAACTTTAATGACTGTTTCTAAACTATTTAAAGGGGTCATTTGAGATTTTAGTTAATTGATCACTCACCCCTCTCTCTCTCTCTTTCTCTAAAACCCTCTCTCTCTAGCTCTCAAGATTACTGATTTTTCTAAGATCTTCATCAAGAAAGCTTGACTTGTTTGAAGATTCAAGGCTTGGAAATCCTAATCTCATTCTATTGTAGTAGGTTTAAGCAATCTCAAAGGGGAGGCTAGGAATAGAGACTCATGGACAACAAAACTCACTTTGTATCAAACCTTGATAACATCCATTGATTCACATTCCCTACAAGAAAAATATTTCTTAGCAGCGGCAAAAGCATGTTCGCCGCTGATATCACCTCAGATAAATTTTTTTAATTAAAAATATTGTTAGTGGTGACATTTCCAATATTAGCAGTGACATGTGTCACCGCTAATAAATTCAAAATATCCCTAAAAATGTGAGAAATTTCCCACCAACCTAAATATATAAGACTATTAGCGGAGACATGTGTCGCCGCTAATAGTCACCACATCAATTAAAAGTAATATCACCGATGACTATTAGCAGCGACATGTGTCGCCGCTAATAGTGACCCCGATATCATCCCTTTCCCTTGACTTATTCTCCCTCATTTCACCATTTTCCTCCAAAATCCCCAAATATGAAACCCTCCCCACCTGAGCCATCCCCTCCCAGAGCCCACCCACCCACCCACTCCCCGAGCCCACCTAGGCTCCCCAGAGACATCGCCTCTCCGCCCACGTCTCTCTCTCTCGTTGGGTCTGCTGCGACACATGACACTGCCACCTCCTCCACCACGTCAGTGCCACCACCATGCCAACTCCTCCACCACCAATCCTCCTATATATATATATAGGTATATATGACTATATATATGTATTTTTTTCTGTTTTGATTTTTGTTTTATTTTTCAGTTTATATTTTTTTGTTTTATATATTTTATTTTTCTGTTTTTACTTATATATATGTCTCCCTGTGTATATATGTGTATACCATGTATATGTGTGTGTATATCTATATATGTGTATGCGTGTATATATATTGTGTATATATATATGTATGTGTGTGTATATATATGTGCATAGATATATATATATATATGTATGTGTGTTTATATATGTATTAATTTGTACATATTTTTATATATACATATATTGATATTTTTGGGTGTTCATCAATTTCAGTGAAAGGGGAAACTTAGGTCTATGTCTACTGATTGGAGTGTCTCTCTCGGCTCAGTATGTGTATTCATTTTAATTAAAAGTTTTGTATATGTGTATTAGACATTTTAAAATTGATATAGATGTATTTAATATGTGAACTTGAATCTTGTTAATGGTGTTAGGGGACTAAATTAAATAATAATTAATAATAACTCACTATTAAATTAAAAATTAGATAAGTTATTAATTAATTTTTATTACCAAAAATAAGATAGAAGTGTTAAATTATAAATTAATATTTTGGTTGTTTTTCTAGGATTGTTAATTAAAAGAGGTACGCTTCTTCTTTCTTGTTTTAATATTATTATACAATAAAATTGTTAGAGAAGTTTGAATATCCTAAATATTCATCTATAGTAAAGTAGGTTCTGAGATATATATTGTCTGCTGCGGTGATAACAGAAGGTTATGAACTTGTGTGTATTAGTGAAGTAGGTTCTGGGAAATTTTTGTGTGTTGAGGAGATATAAGGAAGAAACTTATTGTGTGTTGTTTGATTTTTTTAACTGTTCATAGATGGCTAGGTTATTAGTGTAGGGGAGATACTGCTCATTTTTTTAAGATTTAAGTATTAGGATAGAGTTGGGGGTCGGAATGAGATTGGGGATAGGGTCGGGATATAGTCGTGGGTCATGGCTCGGGGTCGTGGGTAAGGGTCGGGGATAGGGATTGGGGTCGTGGGTCAAGGTTAGGGATCGGGGTCGAAATAGGGTCGGGGTCGTGGTTAGGTGTTGAAATAGGGTTGGGGTCATGGGTAGGGGTCGGGATAGGGATTGGGGTCGTGGTTATGGATTGGGATAAGGTCTCTATAGGTTCTCTATAGGGCCGGGGGTCGGGATAGAGTATTAATATCGTCGGGGGTTGGGATAGGGTTTTAATAGGGCTAGGAGACGAGATAAAGTGTTTATAGGGTCGAGGGTCGGGATATGGACTTTTTATGGTCGAGATAGGGTCTGTTTAGGGTCAAGATAGGGTCTTCTAGGGTTGCGGGTTGGGATAGGGTCTTTATAGGGTCGATGGTCGGGATACGGTCTTTTTAGGGTTGAGATAGGGTCTTCTAGAGTCGAGGGTCGGGATAGGGTCTTTATAGGGTCGAGGGTCGGTATAGGGTCTTTATAGGGTCAAGAGCCGAGATAGGGTCTCTATAGGTTCTCTATAGGGTCGAGGGTCGGGATAGAGTTTTAATAGGGTCGGGGATCAGGATAGGGTGTTTATAGGGTCGGGGGTGGATAGGATATGATGGTTATTATCACATATTGATAATTGTTATTATTTCTAATAACAAAAAGTCATAGACATAGACCTAGTGGATGCCTTGGGGATAGTAATTCGAGTCAATGTATTCATCTAGTATTCCTCATTTTTTCAAGATATTTCTTCTAATATCTTAAAAAAGTGGGGAGTACTAGATGTCTGCTTACTATCTCCAAGGGATCCACAAAGTCAGGATAGGAGTATTAAATATAATTTTGTTGATAATTTTATTTTATTTCATTTTAACTTTGTTTATAAAAGAAAATAAAATTGGTATACATGCTCACTGACCAAGTCAACCAATTGACATAATTAATATTTTAAAATTGTACGTTCTTATATTTGTCGTAGATGGCGATTGATAAGAGTTGGGCAAAATTGAGAAATTATGCCAGTGATGCTTATTGGAATGGTCTCCAAAATTTCATGAATATGGCGTCACACCACAAAGATTGTGATGGGAGAATAAGATGTCCATGCATCAGATTCAGGAATCTTAGACTGCAAACTTTGGAAGTCATTCAGGCACATATATTCGATCGGGGTTTCCAACAGAGGTATGAACAGTGGATTTACCATGGGGAAGTCGAAGAAGATGTTATTGATGAAGGGGTGAATGAGAATGAGCCCGTAGATGAGATGCGAGACATTGTTGATGATTTCCTTTTACCAAAAAATACTGAAGAAGCTAACAGTGGAATGGGTCAGTACTATGGCGAGTTATTCGACGAGATTGAAGCTGAGTTGTATTCGGGTTTTGATTGGATACCATCACTTAACTTTTTAGCTAAGTTCATGCACTTGAAAGTGAGGGGGACTATACCGAACAAAACATTTGAAGAATTGTTGAAGTTATTAAAATTTTCCTTTCCGAAGGAAAACAAAATTTCAGCATCCCACTACGAGGCTAAAAAAATACTGAGTAAATTAGGGTTGGGATACCAATCAATACATGTCTGTAGATATGATTGCTGCTTATTTTATTATGAGAATGCATCTAAAGATTCATGTCCGGTGTGTGGGAGTAGGAGGTGGATAAATGAGAAGAATAAAGGGAAAAAGGTTTCGCATAAGGTGATGCGTTATTTTCCGTTGATTCCGCGATTGTATAGTTCAAGGCATACAACGTAAGAGATGCTATGGCATCATACTGGGAGATCGAAAGAAGAGGGGCTGATGCGTCATCCAGTTGATGGCTTAACATGGAAGGATTTTGATGCCAGACATCTTGATATTGCAAGAGATCCTAGAAATGTTTGTCTGAGCTTGGCTGTCGATGGGTTTAATCCATTTGGCAACATGAGTTTATCATACAACATGTGGCCAGTTGTGTTGACGAACTATAATCTGCCACCCTGGCTTTGTATGAAGGACCATTATTTCATGTTAACTCTTCTTATTCCTGGGCCAAAATCATTAGGTAAGAACATGGATGTATTTTTGAGGCCATTGGTGGACGAGTTGAAAGAGTTGTGGATTAACAGGGTGGAAACTAGGGATGGTAGAAACTACAACATGTTCAAGATGCGTGCGGCCCTTTTGTGGACGGTGAACAATTTTCTTGCTCGAAGTAGTTTGTCTGGATTGAGTGGTCAGGGTTACAAGGCTTGTCCTACATGCAACGAAGACACATCCTTTATCCGAGTGATTGCTAAGACATCTTATGTTGGTCATAGACAATTCTTGGCTAGTAATCATCGGTGGAGAAAGGATACTTAAATCAACGGAAAAGTTAAGAGATGACGTCCTCCAAGAAAGTTTACTTGTCAGGATATCTTAGATCTTAGACCAAGTTAATGCCCCACCACCTCAAGTCCCAGGGAAACATGAGAGGTTTGAAGGTTTGAAACGAAAAAGAGGTGCGGAGGATAGTAACTGGAGGAAAAAAGTATCTTTTATGAACTTGACTACTGGAGTACGAACAAGTTAAAATACAACATAGATGTTATGCATGATGAGAAGAATGTATGTGATAGTGTCCTTGGCACTATCTAGGATAACGATAAGTCCAAGGACACTACTAATGCAAGACATGATCTGAAGAATATGGGAGTTAGGGACGCATTGTGGATATATGAAGATTATAATAGAAAGTTAATGAAACCACATGCTCCTTACATGTTTACTCCTGAAGATATGCGATAATTTCTTCAATTTCTAAAAGGTGTTAAACTACCAGATGGTTTTTGTTTGAACTTAAAGAAGAATGTGACTGATAATGACTCAAATATCATTGGGTTGAAGTCACACGACTAACATGTGATAATGCAACGATTACTTCCAGTGGGTATCCGCAAGTTTCTACCAAAATCTATATCAAACACCATAATGGAACTATGCAATTTCTTCAAACAATTATTTTCACGGACCTTGAATGTAAATGATATGAAGAAAGCTCAAAGGGAGGTCATTCACATCTTATGAAAAATGGAGTTGATTTTTTGTCCAGATTTCTTTTGACATAATGATACATTTGGTCTTGTATTTGCCAAAAGAGGCTTTATTGGGTGGGCTGGTATGTATAAGATGGATGTATCCTTTTGAAAGATACATGAACAAATTAAAAAACTATGTCAGGAATAAAGCTCATCCTGAAGGGTCCATAGCTGAAGGATATGTGGCAGACGAGGCTCACTTCGTTCCTTGTATTTCAAAGGCGTGGAAACCAAATTTAATCGTTTGGATTGAAATGCGGATATAGTTTATGTTCCACGCTATCTTTTAGTGTTTCAATCTCAATGACGTCCATTGAATAAGGGATTTCAAGTGTCTCTCGACAAAAAGACTCGGAATATAGCTGAGTCGTTCATACTGGAGAATTCTTCTAAAATTGAAGTCTATATGGAGTAGGTTAATTTAATTATTCTTTTATGTTGTTTTTAATGTAACATCTTTGAACTATAATTGTAACACTATGTTAATCAACATCGCACACCTTCATGAGATCAAATAGAGGGATCCATTGAGTAATCATAACCTTTTGCACAAAAAAGGGTTTCGTTCGTGGTTTCACGAGAAGGAAATTTATAACTAGGACATTCTTTGGTTTTAGATTGAAATATAAGTTTCTTATTATAATATGTTTTTTTCTATATTTAGATATATGACTTGCACTAGCTCGGGTCATTAGAGAATGGAGATGAGTTGCTAGCTTTAGCATCTTTATTTGAACTTTTGGCGTACTCCTATCAAGCATGTATAGTGAATGAGGTCGATATGTTACACACAATCGAGATCAAAATTGTATTACACAAAATAGTGGAGTGTGTGTTGCTGAGACAGAAGGTTTTAACTATTATGGAAAACTTGAAGAGATATTGGAGGTATCTTATACTGGTGTGTATTCAGTGGTATTATTTTGATGTAAATAGTTCAACACGGACCCAAAAAAAAAGAAAATAATTACTGAAAATAATGTCACCAGTATAAATATGAGCGGTGAATGATATAAAGATGAATCGCACATACTTGTTAGCCAAGCTAACCAGGTTTTCTATCTCAATGATCTACATAGAGGTCGAGCTTGGAAAGTTGTTGAAGAAGTGAATCATAGGCAAGTTTGGAATATTCCGGACAATTTTGATCATAATGCTGATGAGTTTGTACATTACGCAAACTCATCCAATTTCGTATTGACTGTTGAGCTTGGAGAGTTGGTTGTTCAATAATCTAATCAACCAGCAACATTCATAGGCACCGTTGCTCAACCTTATTTGACTGCTCAAGATACCGATGATTTTATTAATGATGATGAAGAAGAAATCGAAGACATAGAAGAAGCAGATGACGGGGATGAATTACTTGTTGACCTTAGTGATGATGATATCACCAATCATTCACCCATAGATGTTAATTTGATAAGTGATGACAGTGACTATTGTACTTAGTTCTTGTATCTTTGTAAGAAAAACTTTGTATTTAAATAATTATATATTAGAAATGTTGAACTTATTATGGATTTATTATGTTGTGGATGTTTTGGAATTTTATGTGGTCATTACAACTATATATTGATAAATAATATATATATGATATTCATACTAACAAACAAATTTGGTCATATTTAGAATAAAGATGTCAGCAGATGTAGCTTCATACCATGGCGGAGATGGTGGTGGTCAAGATCCACCGGATCCTACTACGATCCCATCCAGTTGTGAGTAAGGTATTTTAAAATTTATTATTTATTTATTTCTAATTAGACCTTATAATACAACATACTAAATTATATGATGCACTTATTTAAAACAAAATAGTAGCTCCACCAAATAGAAAAGGTTGTGGGCCTGCTGCTGGGAAAAATTTAGATGAGAAATGGCGAGAAGCTGGACATCCATTCCCCATATTGGTTGACCCTACCACGTACAAGGTAGTGGGAATGGAACATGCTGCTTTTGTTCACCATTTGGGCACCCAAGTCACATCAGCGATTTCAGGATGTTACAAGGATTTGGCAAGTGCCCTGTAATGTCCCAAAATACCTAATAAGGCTTAGGGCCTTGATTAGGGGGCCAGGATGGCATTATATGGAATTATATGTTTACATGATATATTTGTGTCTGATTATGGGATTATGTGAGTTATATGATAATATAACTAGTTATGCATGTTTAGGAATATTAAATATGCATGTGGGCCCGTTTCTTATTAGAAGGGTAATTCTCGTAATTTGGTCGTTTTGGGCATAATTGTATATATGTGAGAGACCACATTATTATGTGGGTTTTTATTTGGGTTACTCGACACGAGAGGATCCTATGGAGCGAGTTAGTGAGAAAGTCACAACGGGACCCAATACCCGAATCGGGGCGAGTCAAGGGGTATTTTAGGTATTTAGCACAATAACGGATTATCGGGAAATGAGAATGAATAACTGATGATATATTTACAATTAGTGAGATTAGGAGGGAATACTGGGGATTTTAACCAGTTTGCCCTCGGGGACGTCTTTTGTACCCCGAGCCCCGAGATTAACTTAAATAAACTTAAGCCTTAAGGAAATAAAACCAACACTTAAACACTCTGAAGCAGCCGCTCCCAACCAATTCACCCTCTCTCTTATTTTCTCTCAACTTATCCAAGGGAGTTCTTTGAGAATTAAGGTAAAATTGTGGGCTAAAGCTTGAGAGATTGAAGGCCTAAGCATGGGATTGGATTAGCTACAGCTAGGGAGACATAAATTACAGTTGAGGTAAGCCTTGGACCTTGATTTCCATTGTTTTTTTCTGTTTAAGTTTGGCTGTTCTTGAGCTTTGGGGTTGAAGGTTGTGAATTTAAGTTTTGGGTGGAGTTTTGGGTTTAATGCTGTTATTATGTTGATATTGTTCTGAGGATTTAATTGTTGTTTTGGGATTGATTTGGGTAGGTTTTGGTAAGTTTTTGGCTGGAAAAAATGGAGAAATTCTGGGTTCGCAGGGTTAGTTCGCGGTCTTGTTCTTGGGGCGCTGCAACCCAACTGAACCCAGGGCCTTAAGGCAGGCTTCTCTCTGGGAGGCGCGCCACGGCCCTCAAGGGCAGGTCGCGGCCCATGTCCCATCTCCAGGAGGGCGAGAGCCTCTAACGTGAGGGACGTGTCGCAACCCTCAAGGGTAGGTCGTGGCTTGCCTGGGCTGTTTTGGCCAATGTGGGTTTTTAATAACAGGAATTTATTTCTAAGGGCTCGGGATCGATTCTACTACCTGGTTTAGTAGAATTCGAGGTCCCGGAGGCGAAGACTCGGTCTGGAAGCCTTTATTTGCTCGTTATTGATGAAATCCTATATTATGGTTGTGACTAGGTTATTACTAGGGACTCTGAACCGTTATCGTGCTCGAGGGTCGTCCTAATTTTAGGCTATACTCGGACCTGTGGTAAGAAAACTTACCCAATACATGATATATGTGATTAGGGCTTGGCCCGACTGCTAATAATAGTCAAGAATAGGGCTTGGGCCCTTGAGAATGATCATGTTTAAGTTATCTTTTTGTTTGTTGATTAAACATACTTGAATATTCTGTACCTGATTAAGTGTTACATAACTGTTTGCATGGTTTGCGTAGCTAGAGCTTGGCCCCATTAAGAAGCATGGTTATTACTATGTTTGTGATTACTTGATGATGTTATGTGACTAATATGTATGCATACTTGTATTTTCTGAATTATTCTTATCTATATCAATCTTTTATATCTGTATTTGAATACCTGGTTCAAGGCTTGACTTATTAGTCAAGGACGTCAATAGTGCGTTGTGCGCTGGTCGAAAGGCTTAGGCCCAAATCAACAATGTACTACTATGTTGGCCAACCCAATAAAAGTGTTTGGCTAGCTCTATGGCTAGTTACCCAAAGCTAAGGGTGAGGGCCCTAGGTGACTCTATGGTCACATAGCTAGGGCATAGGGCCCGAGGGTTGACTCTAGGGTCAATCACTTAGGGCAGCGGCCCCAGAATGGTCCAATGACCATTCATTTGTAATTGTATGCCTGTATGAGTAGATTATTACTATTGGACGTGCTAGATTAGTATATGAGAATCTGTATTTTCTATTCATGCACATGTTTAAGTTTTCTTGCTGAGCCTTGGCTCACGAGTGCTATGTGGTGCAGGTAAGGGAAATGGAAAGCTTGACCAGCAATGAGTTGGAGAGCTTCGGTGGCGACGTGGACATATGCGGTTGCTCGTCCACCACGGCCGAGGATATCTTAGAGGCACTATGGTTGTAGTCCTAATTTTTCTGCTTAGGTCGACCGACTGTACCTTTCTATGTATATACGCCTTTTTAAACATTTGTTTGTAACATTCTGGGATCCCACGTATGTATGAAACTTTTTAAATAAAAGTCAACATTTCCTTTTATCAAAATTTTTAACCATAACCCTTCACATTAACCTTAGTTACACATTTATAACCAAATGACTTGATTAGCAAGTCTGACACAATTTAAAGTACACAGTGTAACGGTCATGGAATAGGAGGATGTTACATCCCCCAAAATGGTATAAGGACAATGTCATTAGTAAAGTGAAGGTAAAATATTTAGAATTTACTTTTAAAATAATTGTATTATAATTAACATGTTTTCTCTTGATTGTAGCACATATATCAAATAGATGAGCGACCAGATTATACCACCCTCATTGACAGTATCGATGCTGAGATGACTGAGAGATGCTGAGAGAGGAAAGCTAAGCAACATAACCACTTCAAAAAGTTTTACAAAGGACCAAGTGATTGGGATGAGGTCCTAAAGAATCCACCCAAAGATGTCAACACCAATGAGTGGAAACAAATTTGTGAGTTTTTCAGGAGTCCAGAGTTTATTGCGCTCTCAGTGAAGAATAAAATAAACTAAGACCAAATGAAGTACTCTACAACACAAGGCCCAAAATCATTAGCGGCCACTCGTCATGAAAAAGTAAGTGAAAATATTAACTTAATTAAGTTGTATGAATTTATAAGTTCTTTAATATTCTCATTTTCTTTATTAGTGGAACTCGAACCTCATTGAGGAATGGAAGGAGTATAACTAGACAATGAAGACCAAGAATTTTGTCAACGAGAATGCTGAACGAGATTATGTAAGTTTAACTTTATTATCAATTCAAATAATTATATTTTCTTTTGGTATTATAATATTTTTGGTTAAGTTGAAGTCAACTCTTGAAGCTGAGACTCAGCAAATAGTTGAATCTAGTACAGGTGATTCTTCCTTGGTTGATCAAATGAAGATACTAAGTCAAGTTCTTGGTGAAAGGCGGGGCCACCAGCGAGGATTTGGTCACAAATTAAAGGGTAAAGCATTAACCTGTCCTTCTTAAAACACTCAGTCTCAGGCACCACCTCTCCAGTCGACTGAGGATATACGTGAATTGGTTGATATTATGAAGACCATGAATGAGCAACTTCAGTACGTGTATCAGCAGCTTTCACCTGAAAACCTTCGACAACAAATGTGGAGATGCATAATACATGTCAACGGTTTTTCGAGAAGTATGTAGGTTCGTCTTCTGAACCTCAGACACATAATACGTCTCAAGCTTCAGCTTCTCAGCCTTCACTAGGCCATCCTGACATGCCTGCACCAACGTTGCCATATCAACCTTCGTCCAAGCCATATATGTATCAATGGCCGATGCCTCCGTACCCTCAGGCTTATCATCCTCATATGAGTGGACCTTCGTCCCAACCCCCACCTCCTCATATGATTGGACCGTTGTCTCAACCTCTGCCCTATATCCATACATGTATGGACCTGGAGGATCATCGCTACCTCCATAGTATCCATGGTCGATGCCTTCGCACACACCACAGGCACTGGAGCCACTGCATGCACCAGAAGAAGGGGACAATACGAAGGACGCTGATGGTGGAGATGTTTTATATATTATTGTATTAAACAATAACTTTCAATTAATATATTATTTTATGCATATTTTATTTGGATAATATTGTATTAGTTGTGTAATTTGAATAAATTATTGATTTTATGCATATTTTATTTTAATATTATTATTTTTATGCATATTTAATTTTGATATTATGAATTAAAAATATTTTATTTTAGTAATTTTTTTATTTTTTAATATATTTGTCGCCGCTAATATTATATTATTAGGGGCTATTTTTGTTATTAGGGGCAAAATTTGATCCAGGAATCACGATTATTAGGGGAGACATTCAATTTATTAGGGACGAAACTATCGCCGCTAATATTTATTATTAGGGATGACTTTTTTGTGGCCATTAATAATCAACATTAGTGTTAAAATATTAGTGGCGACAAGTTAGGGGCAACATGTCACCCTAATGACTATCAGTGGCGACTTTAGGTATTATTTGTCGCCCCTAAAAACCCTATTTGTTGTAGTGATTAAATCATAAACTTATGATTTTATGTAACTGAGGTTAAACATCTCAAAATGTCTATTCTATTACTTGATATTATTTGTGTTATTTATTTTGTATTATTCCTCCATTGTAGAGTAGATTATCTTGGGTTTATTCAAAGTTTGAATTCTAATATTCAAAGTTTGTGTATAGCCAAATCTCTAACACTATATAGTAACACTAGACAGTTAATTCTTCCAAATATCACAACTAGCAACATAAATAATAAATGGTTAAAAAATTAATTCTCAAATTGTGAGATATTAGCTTGGAGGTTGCGATTTGTTAGTAAAAGTGTTGTGGTTTCCACATTAGTACGGTTTTGATTAAGTGGGGTATCAGTGAATGTTAATACTATATAATTCTTCCGAATATCACAATAAGTAACTTTATTAGTGGATGGTTACCAAATTAGTTCTCAATTTGTGAGAGATTACCTGTGAGGTTGTGATTTGTGAGTGGAAACGATGTGGTTTCCACTTTAGTAGGGTTTTCGAGTGACTAAGTGGGATATTAGGGAATGTTAGTACTATATAGTGTTATACCCAAAATTTGGCATTGCTACACGACAGCTCGCAACTCAATGATGGGTCAAGACAAAATGGCATGACGCTACAGTCACTACCATTCACCAAAAAGAATGACCCTCGTCATTCTTTTAGCACTTAGGCGAAGGAGGACTTTGCCAGCACCATTCTACTTCCCCCATTGCGCGGAGTCAAATGATTCCTAGATAGCTAGGTTGGCGCCAATCATAAGAGAGAAAGGGCCCTAGCTAATCAAGTGCACGCCACAGGTCCCAACTAGTCTCCAGATGTTCTAGTTGGTCGCAAGAGATCCTCTTTGCTCGTCGGTGGCCCTCGCCACCCAAGCCTTCTTTCGCACCAAAGTGCACCTTCAACCTCTACATGAACAGGACACGTTGGATTACAATTTTTGGTGAGACAGGAACCTGTCTTCATCTGAATGTATCAAAAACTAGCCTTATCGGGAAACAAGTTGCCACTGTCAGCTCTTCCCATCTATGCAGCTGTAAATAGTGAAAATCAAAATTTAACAAGAGTAAAAAAATAAGTCAGTAATTGTTCATTATTGGAGAGAGCTCCCACTCTCCATTACTATAACTACCCCAAGAACATGATCAAACTCAGTGTACTTGTTCTTAAGGGTTCAAAGTTTATCACAAATATTACTGACTAAAGTGGACGTAGGTCATCATTTTTGGGTCGAACCACTATAAATCTTTGTCTCTTTTATTTATTACTGCATTTATTTCCTTTTCTTTGGTTCGCTGTTCACAACAGAGATTCCACTTTGGATTTTACACACAAAACAACTCTTCATTTATTGCTCTGTGAACGTTTTCGACAAAACCAGTCAACATTTTGGTGCTTTCATTGAGACTGTGAGTCTCAGAGTAGCATTTGTTGGTATTAATAAAATCAAGGACGCATCAGAAGGGGGTGGTGGTTTTAAAAACCATTAATACTGAGCCAGGATCAATACATATTTTTATATATGAAATCTACACACAAAAAGGAAAGAAAAATATCTTTTGTAGCCTATCAAGAGTCATTGAGTCTTTTTGTATAATCAAATGATCTTTCTATTCAGCGAAGACTAACACCACAGTATTCCAACCCGTTCCTCAAACATACAAGGGCATGTGTGTGAACTTAAGATTCACTGGTTTGATTATTTAGGTTCTCTACATATTCTCAACACATGAGATCTGGAGAGTTTGAAGAAGACAAGGCTTTCAAGAGTTCTAGAAAATTTTCAGGCTTAAAAAATTTCTTATCGATACTTTCTAATTGATATTCTAATTCCTTAACCTTAAAGATCCTATATTTTTAAACTTATAAATATTATAAAACAATTTTATTTCTTTTAAAATTTAATTAATTCAAAACTAATATGTTAGATTTTTTTTAATTGTTTATTTTAATCAAATTAAAATAATAATGAAATAATTGAAATAATATTTTTACCTTTATCCTATTTTTCATCATAAACATAGGTTGAGTTGAATTGATTGGATATATGATGTAAAGTGGGAATTTGGGGTATATTATGGAAATGATATTTTAGAAATTTTTTGGGTCTTTGTAATTATTTATTGAGTTTTGATCCATTTGTGTTTTCAGAAACGTTCTCTTGTAAAAAGAGAAAAAAAAAAGAGAAAAAGAAAAAAATATATTACCAAGAGACAAATGCTAGATGGATTATAACTCATTGGTGCTGAAAATTGAAGCATGGAATGAAAAATGTTAAAAGAAGGGATTGTACAAGGATATAATTATTTTAGATTATTGAATTACAGTTTTGATATTATTCCGATGAAGTTTCTCTAATTTGTTCATGCATTTTTTTGTTTAAATGCTTGATCACCATTGGATTGAATTGAGATTTATGATTTTATACTCGAGAGAGGTAATTTTAAATTGGACCTAGAATTGAATGACATAGGAAAAGTGTGAGATTGAGAGATTCCATGATTTCTATGAGTTTCATTAAAAGAACCATATTGCTTAATGGATTCTTGTTTAATTAATATTGAGTAGAGATATCTTGTTGATTAATTAAGAATAAAAGCACTTGCACTTGAGAAAGGTAGATGATTTAAATTAGGGTTCTTGAAATTACAAATTAGGGGAATATATTGGGATAGTTGATAAAGTAAGATTCATAATTTGAAATAGGAAAATCAATATTCCAAGTTTACATTCTCTGATTTTAAATTCATTCATCATTCATATTTTAATCTTTTATTTATTTTGCTAAACATTCTTATTCTCGATTTCTCTAATTAAAATTATTGGCTTAAAAGTTTATTAATTAGAAAATTAATAAATCAATCCATGTGGGTTCAACATCCTTTTTAATAAAAACTTTACTATAAGAATGCCATGTGCTTGCGATAATAAAATATGTATCAAGGTTTTGGCATTATGGCTAGGGATTGATTTTTTTTTTAATTTTTGCTAATATTATTTCCACAAGTCTTTGTTTTACATTAGATTTAATTTTTATTTGTTCATAACTTCATTGTTGTTCTTGAATTGTGCATAGTTTATGCGAAGAGTTAGAGGCTCTACTCCAATTGAACCTTATGATCCTTAAATTGAAGGTACACTTAGAAAGATAAGGGCAGGACGAATGTTATTTGCAATGGGGAATAACAATAAGGGAGACAACAATGCTGGTGCTAATGATGGTGGAGCTAACATCAAAATAAATCCACCACCACAACCACAACCACCACCATAACAACAACCTCCAGTTCATGATTTTTGTATGCCTGTTGTTAATGAGATCCTCACTAGGATTGCTAATCCAACCATTGCTGCTAATAATTTTGAGTTGAAGCCAACATTGGTAAATATGGTGCAATAGAATCAATTTGGGGGTATGGCTACTGAAGGTCCTAACATTCATTTAGAAATTTTCCTAGAGGTTTGTGCTAAGGTGAAGATGAATGGTGTTTCTGATTATGCCATTAAATTGCATCTCTTTCCCTTTTCTCTAAGGGATAGAGCAAGGAGTTAGTTAGAATATATACCACCGGTCTCCATTACTACATGGGATGAAATGGCAAGAAAATTTATAGTAAAGTTTTTCCCTCCATCAATTTCTAAATTAAGAAGTGAAATAGGTATGTTCGGACATATTGGGAGAAATTCAAGGATTTACTATGTCGATGTCCCCAATATGGTTATAAAAGTTGGATGCAAGTGCAAATATTCCACAATGGGTTGAATGGTCCAACCAGGACTATAATAGATGATGCTGGTGGAGGTTCATTATTGGAAAAGGCTGCTGACAAAGCATTTAATTTGATGGAAGAGATGGCTATTAATAGTTGTGAATGTCACAATGAGCATTTAATACCTCGGAAGGTAGAAAGTTTATTAGAAGTGGATCCTATGACACATAAAGCAGCTCAAATTTCTGGTCTAACTAATCAAGTGTTTGCTTAAAGAATACAAGGGCATAAATCTACATATGAAACCATTGCTACTGTAGCATCACAGTCTGGGGTTGGTTTGAATCAAGAGTAAGCACAATATGTGTAACATCCCAAATTACCTAATAAGGCTTAGGACCTTGATTAGAGGGCTAGGATAGAAAATTATGGAAATTATGTGATTATGTGATATATATGTGTATCACTATATGATTATGTGATTTATATTATAATATGACTTGATATGCATGTTTAGGTGTATTAAATATGCATGTGGGCCTGCTTCTAATTAAAATGACAATTTTTGTAATTTGGCCTGTTATGGGTATATTTGGCATATATGTGATATATGTATGGGACCACATCATTATATGGATATATTTGGGTTACTCGGCATGAGGCGATCCTAGGGAGCAAGCTAGTGGGAAAGTCACAACGGGACCAATACTCGACTCAGGGTGAGTCAAGGGGTATTCTAGGTATTTAGTACATTACTGGGATATTGGGTAATGGGAATGAATATTTGAGGATATATTTGGAGTTAGTGAGATCAGGAGGGAATTCTGAGGATTTTGACTATTTTGCCCTCAGGGATGTTTTTGGGGTACCCCAAGCCTTGGGATTCACTTAAGGTTACTTAAGCTTGAAGTAACCTGATAGAAATAGAAACACGTTTAAACACACACTCTCTCTCCCCTGTTCTCATTTTTGACGTCCATTAGCATTTTCGAAGGAAACTCGAGTTTTAAAGCTCAAATTCAAGCAAGGTTAGAGTCATAACGATTCTAGGGAAGATTAGAAGCTTGTTAGCTGGAAGAATTTAGCTGGAAAAAATCATAATCAAAGGTAATCAAAGTTTTAAGTTTTTGAGTTTTGTTTCCTTAAGGTTGGATTAGATTTTATGATTTTGATGAGTTTTAATCCGAAGGAAAGTTAGGTTTTGTTGCCTAGGATGTACCATTGATGTTTTGGGATTGAATTGTGGGTTCGGTTTGGTTTTGGGAGGAGGATTTGCATTAGAGAAAAGCTGGGTTTGCGGGGTCGTGCTGCGACCCTCATGAACCCACGGACCTAGATGGTTCTTTGAACCGCTATCGCGCTGTGGCGCCTATGGGCTGTGCCGCAGCCCATGTCTAGTGTATTTTGGAGCTGGGCTCTCTAGTTTTGAGAGTCGCGACTCTAAATGGTGGAGTTCTGTGACCCTAATTGGGTGCGCCACGATGTAAATGTGAGTTTTTGGCCAATGAAGGTTTTGAGCGCGGGAACTCAAACCTTAGGGCTCAGGATTGATCCTGCGACCTGGTATAGTCGGATTCGACATCCCGGAGGCTAGGACTTGGTTCGGAAGCCTGTGTTTACTCGTTATTGACGAGATTCTATACTTGGTTGTGACTAGGTTATCGCTAGGGGCTTGGAACCAGGATCGTGCTCAAGGGTCATTCATTCGTAACCTGTACTTGGACCAAAGGTAAGAAAAATGCACCCAGTATGTGATACATGTGATTATGGCTTGGCCCAAATTGTTGAACAAGAATATGAATAGGGCATAAATTCTTGATAATGTGTATGATTATGCTTATGCTAATCGTTGATTAAGCATGCTGGATGCTTTGCATTTGGATATTTAATATATCATATATGCTTGTGTGCATTATCTGATTGAGAAAAGGCTTGACTTATGAGTCAAGGGCGGCAATAGCGCGTTGACCGCTAGTCGTTTTCATTAGGCTAACCAGAAGTGCATCATACACTTGTCCGACCCAATGGTCGTGGGAAACTCAACGCCTAGTACGTTGGGCCAGCTCCAAGGTAGGTTATATAGAGGATATGGCAATGGGCCTTGTGGTGACTTATTAGTCCCATATCCTATGGTTGGGCCCCAGACTTGACTCATGAGTCAAAAATGACATTACCACGCTGAGTTTCGGTCAAAAGAATTGACTTATATGCCAAGGACAACAATAGCGTTTAGCGCTGGTTGAAAAGAATTGACTTATTAGTCAAGGACGACAATGGGGCTGAGCGCTAGTTGAAAAGCATTAACTTATAAGTCAAGGGCGCCAATAGCGCGCTGAGCACTGGTCGATATGGTTATGCCTAATCAGGAGTGTGACATACGCTTAACCAACTTATTGGTTGTGGGAAACTAAAGCGCTAGGTACAATGGGCCAACTCCAAGGCTAGTTATATAGAGGATAGGGCAAAGGGCCCCATGGTGACTCATTAGTCCCATATCCTAGCGCAATGAGCCCTAGTAAGATTTAATAATCATGTAATAGGGTGCTGAGCCCTAGTATGATTCATTAATCATGTATTTTGGGCATTGGGTCCTGGTATGATTCATTGATCATTTTTCTTGGGCTATTGGCCCCATATGACACTGTAGTAATTTATATGAATGGTATGTATGCATGAGTAGGGTTATTACTTTTAGGCATGCTTATTATGATTTGGTAATATGTTATTAACTGCTTATGAGCATGTTTAAGTTTTCTTGCTGAGCCTTGGCTCACGGGTGCTATATGGTGCAAGTAAGGGGAAAGAAAAGCTGAACCATCCTTGAGTTGGAGAGCTTAGGTGACGGTGTGTATATATGCGGCTGCTCGACCACCATGGTCGGGGTTTCTCAGAGGAACTATGGTCAAACCCTATTTTTCCGCTTAGGTTGGCTGGTTGTAACATTTTAATTGTAATTAACCTTTTTGAATGTAGTTTGGGATCCCATGTACAGAAGTAAACGTTTTTAGTGAAACGGTTGTACCTTCTGACCAAAAGTTTTAACCCTAAACCATTAATCACGTTTAGCTACACGGTTATGGCCAAATGACTCGTTTAGCGAGTTTAGCACTATTTAAAATACACAGTGTAACGATTCCTAAGTAGTAGGGCATTACAATATGTGTCAAACCGCAATTACAACAACAACTACCAAGGTAAAAATATGCCATATTATTATCATCCGGGATTGAGGAATCATGAGAACTTTTCTTATGTCAATAACAAAAATATTTTTCAACCACCTTTTGGTTTTAATGCTTAGCCACAAGCAGAGAAGAAACAATCTTTGGAGGACATATTTGTTACTTTTATGATGGAGACTAGAAAGAGATTTAAATATTGGAACTCATATATCTAACATGGGGGCTACAATGAAGTCCATAGAGGTTTAAGCAGGACACTTGGCAACTACTATTGGCTCTCAGCAAAAAAGGAATTTTCCTAGTGACACAGAATTGAACCCCAAGGAGCAATGTAAAGCCATTTATTTGAGAAGTGGTAAGGAGATTGAAGGGGGTGTGACTGAGGAGAAAAATACTCGTCCAAGGGTGGATAATAAGACAAAAAGTGAGCTAGTGGTACGATAAATTTATAAGGATTAGACGGTAACAAAGAAAAAAGAGTTAATGGGAAACCAACAACGAAGAAAGATAACCTTCCTATGTATCAACCTCCATTACCATATCCTCAGAGATTCCTAAAGAAGAAATTTGATATGCAATTTGCAAAGCTTTTGAGATATTCAAGAAGATTAACATCAGCATTCCATTTATTGATGCTCTTGAGCAAATGCCTAATTATGTAATGTTTATGAAGGAGGTTCTTTAGAAGAAAAGAAAGTTTTAGGATTATGAGATTGTGAAGCTTACAATGGAATGTAGTGCTATACTTCAGAAAAAGTTGCCACAAAAGCTAAAGGATCCAGGTAGCTTTACTATCCCTTGTGTTAACGCGGTTTTTTGCCAACAATGTATTAAGAAATAATAAGGCAGATAAGTGCTTAATGGTAAACCATAATGAAAAATAAACAAAATTCACTCAAGAGCACAGAGCTTTTACGTGGTTCAGTGGTTAAAATCCACCTAGTCCACGAGTCAATATTATTGCTGTTTTTCTCTCTATTTTGGCAGAGTTTTGGTATTAAAATAATGGTCCCCCCTCCTATCCAATATTCCCAGAATTTATAGGGGAATTCCATGGATAGATTTGGGTAACCACATGAGTCAATCACACATTTACATAATGTCTATATTTAATACAAATAATTCCCATTTATATTGGGATATGATTTGATAATAGAATAAACAGGTTCCTGCTATCTCAGATTATAAATATGACAGCCTGGTCATAAATAAACATGTAAACAGATCCCGAGTCTCTGGGGATCCCCGAGTATGCAATATTTTTGTATTACGGGGAGTAGGATATCTCCCCCAAGCTCATGCTTCAACAACTATTTGATTCTAAGCTCGTGCTTCACAACCATCGTATCCTTAGTTCTGGATAAACTCAGGATGCCTAACACCACGTATGACCACTATGAATCTCAAGTTGCTCATATGGATAATAAGCGGATATTATTCCCCTTGGTTATTTCTCCATGTATTTATCTGTCAGCTGTACCCGAGCTGAGTGAATGAACTCGGACTAAAATCACGGTACAACATTTGCCCCCTAAGCTCCTTCTCGTGTATCATGTCGTCACTTTCTGACCTATACAGTAGGGGCTTTTAGACTTCTGTTACATAAAACCATGCTTGCCCACTACTCGAGTACTGGACACGTGGTCTATTGCGATTGTCGTTTGTTCGGGTTTCGAGGACTGCAATAATTATCTTGTCAACTTTTTGCCGCCATTTGGTCTATTTAATCTTGGCCCCTGGATTTTGAACTAACCCAATTGGATGGCCCAGATTAATTTCCATAATTTACGTATAAATAGGATGGAAAAATTTCAAACCCCACCACCTTTGCATTTAAAAATTTCCCTTTTATGAACTTCCAAGCTTCCCTTCTTTCCTAGAATCCCCAAAACTGTTCATCGTGCCCAGACATTCAGCAACATTCTAAGAGCTTCCCATTTCCGAGTCTACTCCCTCTAATCAGCGAACGCATTTTCCTGTAAGTATCTCATCCCTTGGTTTGAAAAGTTTCTCTTTTCTTTTATAGAGTTTCTATTCTTAACTATGTTCATCCACAACACACATTGTAGTTACTATTAGGCTATTTCTAAATGTTCATAGGGAAGAGGTTTCGATTTAGGTTCAATGGGCGAGCCCAAATATGTTTTAGAAATAAGACCCATATAACTGGGGAAATTTTTGGGTAAATCCGGGTAACCCTAATGGTGAATTGATTTAAAGAACACCCATTCGGGGTAAAGAAACTGAAGGGTCTTCAGGTTTAAAACCAGATAGTTTAGGGGTTACATTTTTTTGGGTGGTTTTGCACTAAACCGCTTCCCAATGAAAGTAGGGGTCTGACATTTCTGACACATGGATCCCTAAATATTAGGGGACTATTGGGAAACCGAGGCATGTAGCTTAGGATATCGCGTGGCATCACGCGATGGGTCTGAGGCTAACTTTAGCTCATTTAACCAAAACAAACCTGTTTCATTCTCCACACTCTCGTGTCATAGTTATAGATCATATTAGGTTGCCTACTAACTAGGCTTCTTTGTCATCAGGCGATCTGATGGCTCCTCCGAAGAAGAGCGCTCTGTAGAAAAACACCTCGAGCTCATCCTCTCAACACAAGAACAAGGGGAAGCAGGTCACCTCCGACTCTCCCATCCCGCACTTTGGTCCGGTGGTGAAGAAGGAGCTCGTTTTTTACCCCAATGCTTATTTCGAGGTTGAGCGTATAGTCTCAAAAATCACGACTCAAGGGAAGGTCAAAAAAATCCTGTTGAGTCACAACATAGAAAAGTAGGATCCTGTAGTCTTCTCACTTGGCCTGCGTTTGAGGGGGAACAGAGCTGTGCCCCCTTCCAGGATGATTATGCGACCTGGAGCGATGAGCATATAAAGGTCGGCGCCTTCCTTCCTTTGGACTAGTACTTCACAGACTTATTGAACTACATGAAACTGGCTCCATTCTAGCTCCCCCCAAAATCCTACAGGCCTATGGCGGGGCTGAAGTATATGTTCTTGAAACACGAGTGGGAGGTCCCCACCCCGGTATACATACTATACTTCTTCTGCCTCAAGGCTAGCCCTGATTAAAGAGGGCAAGGTGACGAATTTTATTACCTCACATGGTTTCCCAACTCCGCCCCTGTCATTGAGCTTCTCAGTCATCCAAAGGACTATAAAGATCTATTCCTTATGTCGAATGGCTTCAAGAATTGCGAACACCTATACTTCAACCGTCCTCGTAAGTCTTCCATCCTTATAAATTCAGCTCGTGAATTTTTGTTCCCTTAAAATATATTTTTTGTACATGTACTAATTGAGTTTATTTCTCGTGCAGCCATATTTACGATAACGGGAAAATTTGTGATCCTCGGGGGTCAATACGAGAAGTTGTCTAGACTTCCCCCAGTGAAAAGGACTATCACCAGGTCGTGAATGAAGTCACGATGCTGGCCTGTAAGTTGATTGGCGAAGGTCAAACAGTGGCCTTGACGACGTGGGCTCCTCTTCTGGTGATCCCCGAGCTCCCCTCCTCTCAAGAGGTGTAATGACCCAACTATTTCTAAGACCTTAGACCATTAAATCTACTAGACATAGCTACTACTTCGAAGAAAACATTCATAAGAAAAATCATAACTTTATTAAAACTCCAAAATGTGGTATGGGTACCCATTGCTTACAAAACATAAAACATAACTTTAAATACTAATTTGCGAAATTACATTTAAAAGACATAAATTAAAAACTAAAATAAACGTCATCCTCGATCGACACGCAGTCCACTCAGTTCGTTTATCCTTAACACACATGCCAAGCTTCCAAGAATCCTTCCGCCTCCGTATCTAGTTTCCTGCATCACACTAAAAAAATAAAACATAAATCATAAACAAAAGACTATATCATAAACATACACTATAAAACATATAACTCTGAAAATATCTATTACAATGGCCATCATACTTCTTGGGGCTTGCTAGCTAGGCAATCATATGCCCATAAATTTATGGGGCTTGTTATCTGAACAAGTCATATAAATTTGTGGGGCTTGTTATTTGAACAAATCATATGCCCAAGGGCTATATTCTTGGGGCTTGTTATCTGAACAAATCATATGCTTGTTATCTGAACAAGTCATATGCCCGAAGAATTCTATACATATACATATCATAAAATACACATATCATTACACAAACCTATCATAACATATAAGCATATAAAAACTATCCTATTTTCCTTAACCAACACCGAGATATTTGAGAACAAGGACGAAATTTGGAACACTCCTAAAACCAAAAATAAGAATGGTGAGTATTTCTAAAGAAAAGAGATGATAAAGAAGAGAACTAAACCACCTAGAAGAAACTTACCGAAAGTAAACCTTAAGTTCAAAGAACTTAAATACCTTTGGATGTCCTAGAACCGATCTACACCTCGATATTGAAAACACACTCTATATCTCACTTCCTAAGTGTTTATAAAGCTTAAGATGATAAAGCTCTTATCCCAAACCCAAGTGTATCACTTTATAGTAACCCTAGCAGCTTGAAGGCTCTGAACACAGCTTGAAGAATTAGAAAAATGGCTGGGTACTAGGTCCTATTTATAGAGTTCAAGGTGTGAAAATATCTTCTTTTAGACTCGGTCGTATTGAAAAATATTTGAATATTCGTTCAACAGGTGCTTAAGACTCGGTCAAAAACGTTTAGAGGCTAGTCAAGAGTTTAAGGGATGAATCAAGCTTAGTTTCTACAACGTTTGAAAAAGGGGTCCTAGGGCCGATATATCACCCACCCTAAGCTAGCGGTAGGACTAAGCTTGCCTTTCTTCCCAAACCACTTCACACCTTTCATAGGAGATATCTTTAGGAAGACTTGATCTCCGACTTTGAATTACACATCACACCGCTTGGCATCCATATAACTTTTCTGACGGCATTGAGCAGCTAGTATACGCTTTCTAATCAGCGTTACTGCTTCCTGAGCTTCTCTAACAGCTTCGGGACTGAGAAGTTGCCTTTCTCCTACCTCGTCCCAATGTAACGGCGATCAACACCTTCTTCCATAAAGTAGCTCGTAGGGTGCCATCTCGATCGTTGACTGGTAGCTATTATTGTAGGAGAATTCTATCAGCGGCAATTACTTACTCCATGATCCTCCAAAATCAAGTACACAAGCGCACAACATATCTTCTAAAATCTTTATGGTACGCTCGGACTATCCATCAGTCTAAGGATGAAATGTTGTACTAAGTCTTAGTACCCATGGCTTGCTATAAGCTTCCCCAAAATTTCAATGTAAACACTGATCCTTAATCGGATACTATTCTCTTAGGGTTCCATGCAGTCATACTATTTCTTGAACATAAATGTCTATGTATTGATCTGCTGTATATGAAGTCTTAACAGGCAGGAAATGAGCTGACTTGGTTAGTCTATCTACTACTACCCAAGCCGAATCATGCTTCTTATTTGTTCGTGGCAAACCTGTCACGAAATCCATGGCTATATCATCCCATTTTCATTTTGGAATGCTAAGTGGTTGCAATAAGCCTCCAGAATGCTAGTATTCTGCTTTCACTTGCTAACATACTAATCATTTAGACACATACTCCGCTACATCTTTCTTCATTCCTGGCCACCAATACAACGCCTTGAGGTCGTGAGTCATCTTGGTCGACCCTGGGTGAACTGAGTATGGGGTATTGTGCGCTTCTTCTAAAATCTTCATCTTAATTCCATGTTCATTCGGCACACATACTTGATTCTTATATCTCAAAAACCCTTGTCCCGAGATTGAGAAATATGTGGCCTTGCCTTCTTTAACTGCATCGATATGTGCTACTAATGTGTTATCATGCCCTTGCCCGATTCGTATTTCTTCTAACAGACTTGACTGGAAGGACAAGTTAGCCAGTTTACCAATGACTACTTCTATTGAGGTTTCCTTCAAATCAGTTACAAGTAACCCCATTTTTTCCAAGGTGGACCTGAATAGCAGATTCACAAAACTTCCATTGTTTACTAGTGTTCTCTGAACCCTCTAATTGGCAACCTGAACGGTTATGACCAGCGGATCGTTATGTGGGAATTGGACATGGCTAGCATCCTCTTCTTTGAAAATGATTGGTTGCTTTTCCAATTGTTGTTGTTTTGATAACCACTGTTCTGGGACGAACTTTACCTCGTTATGGGACTTTAGTTCGTTAATGTATCTCTTATGGGCCTCGCTGCTCGTGCTTGCCAAATGAGGTCCTCCCAAAATGGTGGTTATATTTCCCTCTACTATCGGAGGAGGGTCGAACTGATTTTGCTTGAGCTCCAGTTTGACTTACTGGAGCTTCGGGAACTGATTGAGGGTTTGGTCCAGCGGGATGATTTGGGACCACCCAATTTCGGGCGTACTGGGCCAACGTTCTGGCTCTGATGAGAGTTTCGATCTCATCCTTCAGATGTCGACAGTCATCAGTGTTATGACCGATGTCGTTATGGAATCGGCAGAACTTTGAAGAATCTCTCTTCGCTCTCTGGTTCTTCAACAGTTCTGGCTTCTTCCATGGAAGGCGAGTAGAATTTGTCAGGAAGATATGCTCCCTGGTGTCCGTTAGGTCGGTATAAGTAGCGTAAACAGGTTTGAACTTCTCCCCAGATTTATTTTTCTTCATCTTTCTCTGGTCGCCCTTGCCATTTCCCTTCCTTTTGTTATTCCCCCCTTGTTTATTCTGGGCAACGGTTTGAGCCGTAGCTGCAATGTTCGTTACCACTGCAACGGGCTGGACAAGGGTCTGGCTGGTTCCCACGATGGAAGCTCGCGCCTCCTCTAGGTTAATCCACTCGTGAACTCAGGCCAAGAATTCCTCCACACTCTTAACTCCTTTTCTTTGTAGTTCCTGCCACATGTCACCCCCAACAAGGATTCCTGTCCTCATTTCCATGAGTTTGGAGCTATCATCAGCATCTCTAGCTCATGCATTGGAAAACCTACTTAGATATGCCTTCAACGTCTTGCTAGGTTGTTGTTTATGTTGGCCAATGAATCGGTATCAACCCGAGTTGCCTGTGAAGCTCAAAATGCTTTTTTGAACTCAGAAGAAAACTTCTTCCACGAGATTATGGAATGCCTCTTATATTGCTTAAACCACTGCCTAGCTGACCCGACCAGAGTTGCAGGGAATAAAATACACCTTAGATCGAGCCCGACATTGTGAGCCATCATCATGGTGTTAAACATTCCGAGGTGATCTGACGGATCACCATCTCCATCAAATTTTGACAAGTGTGGCATTCTAAAGCCTACCGGATATGTGGCCGCCGCAATATTTGGAGTGAAAGGCTTGAGCTCATCTTCTAAGTCACAATTGTCTTTTTCTTTTTTAGATAAAAGCCTCTTCATTTGCTCTTCCATCAAAGCTAGTGTTTCGAGGGTTTGGTCCCTGGGCTAAGAATTCGTCCACACTCTTAACTCCTTTTCTTTGGAGTTCCTGCCACATGTCTCCCCCAACAAGGATTTCCATCCTCATTTCCATGAGTTTGGAGCTGTCATCAGCATCTTTAGCTCATTCATTGGCAAACCTACTTAGATATGCCTTCAACGTCTCGCTAGGTTGCTGCTTTACGTTGGCCAATGAATCGGTATCAACCCGAGTTGCCTGTGATGCTTGAAATGATTTTTTGAACTCAGAAGAAAACTTCTTCCACGAGATTATGGAATGCCTCTTATATTGCTTAAACCACTGCCTGGCTGGCCCGACTAGCGTTGCAGGGAATAAAATTCACCTTAGATTGAGCCTGACATTGTGAGCCATCATCATGGTGTTAAACATTCTGAGGTGATCTGACGGGTCACCATCTCCATCAAATTGTGAGAAGTGTGGCATTCTAAAGCCTACCAGATATGTGGCCACCGCAATATTTGGAGCGAAAGTCTCGAGCTTCGTCTTTTGAGTCGCAATTGTCTTTTTCTTTTTCAGATAAAAGCGTCTTCATTTGCTCTTCCATCAAAGCTAGTCTTTCGAGGGTTTGGTCCTTAGTCCCTAGGTTACTTGGGGGCAGTTCAACAGCTGCCATCCTATCGTATGCATTTGATGGGTTATTGTCCCTCCAAACATGAGCTTGGTTTTGTAGGGCATTCCCGTTATCGCGCACTATGGATGGACCTCCTTCTTGTCGAGTATAGCTAATATCTTCATTCCGAGCTGAATTTCTTCTCTGTGAATTCAGACGATCGTGCAAATCAAATTGTGAATTGCACTGAGGGCTTTGTGCGGAACTCAACTGATTCCTTAGGTCACCTTCGGACCTACCACTATGACGACTTTCAGTCCAGTAACTCCCGTTTGCGAAACTTACAGCTCGCGGTTGTGACTGAGGATCTATATTTTCGACATGTGTTTGTGGGACGTAAGTATTGGCAGATAGGGGAGGAGTCCTACTACTGTCCCCATAAGTTGGAATGTCCCATTGAGGACGAGGTGGTGTCGGATGTCTTATAGGCGACGGGGGATGCCTTATTAGTGAGGCTATCCTCGTTCCATCAGGGCGGACAAAATTAGCTTGCCTATGTTCTACTCCAATGTAACTAGTTCTCTGTGGCTGGGGATCCGATCATGATGGATTTCCACGAGCATTCCTGGGGACCTGTGAAGAAGGCATCGAACTTGGGGTTGTAGTCCTAACCGACAGACTAACATGCTGACAACCCCTATGATGGTCGTTGGGCCGAGCATTTTGGTGATCTCGCTCCGCAGCTACAGAACTTGGAGTGGTAGTTCTGACCGATCAACTTGGTTTGGATCGATTATTCCTGTAGGACTTGTGAGACCCATTTTGCCTCTTTCTGACATTAACGTTGGTTACAAGAGGGCATAACTAGGCCAAAACCTCCTCAATATGCCTGTTTGCCTTAGTGAGATGGCTTCTCAATTGCATGTTTTCCAACTCAACGGCTGTTAAGTAGTTTGGATTTGGATTCAGCGGTAATGACATCGAACTCCCAGTGTCGCCATGACCCGCAGGTTTTTTTTCTCGGACGTTGTTGAATCTCAAGGCCACATTCATTCGGAACAGCGGTATGATGGGCCTCCTGCTCACCTCACTGTTCTATCTCATTATCGTGCATTGAGTGAATGATAACCATGATGAGAGTCGACTGAAATTTTGACGAAGCACTAATTTGCTCTCAATGAAGGCACCAAACTGTTGACGTGGTTTTTCGCCAATAGTGTATTAAGAAATAATAAGGCAGATTAGTACTTAATGGTAAACCTTAATGAAAAATAAACAGAATTCATTCAAGAACATAGAACTTTTACGTGGTTCAGTGGTTAAAATCCACCTAGTCCACGAGTCAATATTATTGTTGTTTTTCTCTCTATTTCGGCAGAGTTTTTGGTATTAAAATAATGGTCCCCCTCCTATCCAATATTCCCAGAATTTATAGGGGAATTCCATGGACAGATTTGGGTAACCGCGTGAGTCAATCACGCATTTACATAATGTTTATATTTAATACAAATAATTCCCATTTATATTGGGATATGATTTGATAACAGAATAAACAGGTTCCTGCTATCTCAGATAATAAATATGACAGCCTGGTCATAAATAAACATGTAAATAGATCCCGAGTCTCTGGGGATCCCTGAGTATGCAATATTTTTTTATTACCATGAGCTGGATATCTCCCCCAAGCTCGTGCTTCGACAGCTATTTGATTCCGAGCTTGTGCTTCATAACCATCGTATCCTTAGTTCGGGATAAACTCAGGACGCCTAACACCACGTATGACCACTATGAATCTTGAGTTGCTCGTATGGATAATAAACATATATTATTCCCCTTGGTTATTTCTCCGTGTATTTATCTGCCAGCTGTACCTGAGATGAGTGAACGAACTCGGACGAAAATCAGTGTACAACACCTTGTAAGATTGGGGGATCGTCATTTGATAAGGATTTGTGTGACCATGGTGCTAGTATTAATTTGACGTCGTTATCAGTTTTTAAGAAATTGGGTCTTTGGGAGGTAAAGCCTACAACCATTACATTGCAACTTGTTGATCGCTCTTTTACATCTCCACGTGGACTTATAGAAGATGTCTTGGTTGAAGTGGATAAGTTTGTATTTCCTGCTGATTTTTTGGTATTGGATATGGAGGAGCACCACGAGATTCCATTGATTCTTGGTCGCCCTTTATTAGCCACTGGTGGAGCTCTTATTGATGTACAAGTTGGCCATATAACCTTGACACTTAATAAAGAAGAGGTTCGATTTGATATTTACAATGGTGCGAATTAGTTAGTAACTGTGAATGCTTGCAAGAGGATTGAGTCATTTTACCCTTTAGTGAGTGGAGATAAAAAAAAGGAGATATGTGTAGATCCTTTACAGCATGGTAGCGAGAAAATTTCCTCAAAAGAGCATTTACCAATTGTTAGGACTATTTCCAATGCTTACAAGGAGAAGACTAAAAAAGTGTGTGATAAGAAGATACCACAGAAAGAGTTTGTCCACTCATGTTTTATGTCTTTACCAAGGGAGCTCAAATCAAGGTGGATGGAGCCATTTACCATTACAATTGTTTTTCTTGGTGGTCTCGTTAATTTAAAAGGAGAGAAAGGATTTATCTTTCGAGTTCATAAGCATAAACTCAACCATTATCATGAAGATGATTAAGATCATGTGAAAGAAACTTTGCTTGGAAAGCCAAGTTAAAGGAGAAAGGCAACGTCTAGCTAAAAAAGAAAACATAAGAGCTTCTTGGGAGGCAACCCATGTTTCTTATCTATTTTTTATTTAGTTTTTATTTTATTTATTATTAGTTGGTTTTAAGGTTGAAGTGCAGGACATAAAACAAAATTTTCATAATACTTGTCAGCTTTTCTTCTGCTACATCCAATTAGGGAAGTCCTCTATATTTTATTTATTTATTTTTCTTTTGTGTTACATTGGGGACAGTGTTTAATTTCAGTTTGAGGGAAGAGCACATTTTAATGATTTTTGCTTTATGTTTTTGCGTTTTTTGTTTTGTTTTTGTGGGTAGTTAGGTTTATTTTGGAGTATTGGATGACTGTATTAACCAAGATATTATTTGAGACCTATGGGCATTGATGATAATGATGATGCTAATACTTTGATAGTACTTGATATGTGTAGAAAACATGTTTACATCGATATTGTCATCTTATATGTTTTGATTGCACGTTGTTTTACTTGTTTTATGAATAATGTGGTTCTGTGGCTATCAAGAGACTTGGATTGTTTGTTGATATTGGGATAGCAAGAACTTGCTTGATCTATGTGTTGGGGAAATTTTTTAAATCTTTGTTGTGTAGATGTGATCAACGCATTTCTTTGGAACGTTTGAGCCAAAAAACTAACCCTTCATATGCATTGTCTTTTGTTGTCCTCTTTTGAGCCTAATATTGACTATTTTATTCTTTGCTATTTTAAAACATCTTAAGCTTTTCACTTTGATCCATGAACATGAAATGTTTTACCTTCATCCTATTTTGCACCATAAACATAGGTTGAGTTGGATTAATTAGATATATGATGTAAAGTAAGAATTTGGGGTATATTATGGAAATGTTATTTTGGAAAAGTTTTGGGTGTTTGTAATTATTTATTGAGTGCTGAAAATTGAAGCATGTAATGAAAAATGTTAAAGGAGGGGATTGTACAGGGAATTAGTGTTTTATTTGAGTTAGTTGATTTGTAAGTTTATGGTGTGAAATTTAGCCTAAATTTCATTCTTATCTACAATTTATCTAAGCTTAACGTTATGAGCCTAATAAAGTCCTTATGAACTACTTGATTTTTTATTTAGATTAGTGAAGATGCATTAATGGAGCAAGCTTATGGTTATTTTCACTGTTTTGTGGTTTGATGAGTCTGGATGCACATGGATCATATGATGTATAAAGTTTGTAAAATTGACATGTATGTACTTAAATAAGATGACAATGTTTAAGTTTAAATTTTGATGGATTGAAATTCTGATCTCATGTTTGTTTCACATGTTGAATAATTGAAGAAATTTGAGCATATTGAGATAATACGCCCTTAGTCTAAGTCATTTTTTTTGTTATGGTCAGTTGATAATTTTGTTTTAAATTTCTTTATTGTTACATTTTATTTTCTTTAGTATTGCATTTTATTGCTTGAGGACAATCAATCGTTCAAGTTTGGGGGGTGTGATGAGTGCATATTTATACACTTATTCTTATCTTTTAAACTATGAGTTATTGTACTTTCCATAAGGTTTTGTTTAGTTTTGATGTATTCTCTTGAGTGTCCAGGGATAAGCTTAATTGTTGATTTTGTGCCAAACTTAGAAATTCAAGCCGAATTTTTACCATTATTCCTTTATATTGAGGAAAAAATTTTGGAAATATAAGTTGTAGATCTTTTTCTCGGCTTTCCATAGCTTTTTGGAGTGTTGCATTTGTAGTTCAGATGAAAAAGTTATGCATATTGTACTGAGCAATGTCAAAATCGAGAAGTGAAATGAGCTGAAAAAATCAAGTCTACTAGAAACTAGCATAAGATGCACCATTGGGCTTGAAAGGAGGCGTCATTGCCCCATTATATTAAGATACCTTAATGTATGAATCAAAAGATTCAATACACATGAATAAGAGTTCATGACTACACATGATTTAGACTGATCTACAAATGATCATATTTTAAGATATGAATAAAATCTATATTAAAAACGGTAAGTTTATAAAGAAATTAATTAACATTTGTCATGTCATATATAATCATAATTATATAAAGTACCTTTACTAAGATGTCTATCCTTATCAGTAATCTGAATCTAGATTACTTGCATCCAACTATATGTTTAGTAACTGTACTAGCCACCATTGATTAAAGATTCAATACTTTAATATGTTGTTGACTATTTTATTGCTTATAGATGATCTTAATTCTCTCGTATGCATACATGATCATATTCTCATAAATGAATACGGAATTTTCTAATATTTATGTATAAATTATTTAAACAATAATTTCGATAATCAAATATAATAATATTGTACTTTTATTTAAATCAATAAAAATATATTTTCATCCCTAACAATCTTCCACTTGCCCTTAAAGCAAGTAAGACTTCTCTCTCAATCCCATATTACGTACATGACCCATAAAAGGCTTTGCAGGAAGTGTCTTGGTAAATTGGTCTACCAGATGGTATTTTCTTAATATATTCTTTCCTCTCTTGTAGCTTCTAGGTTCCTTTGAATTAGCAACCGCTCCATTGTTGTCAGTACAGGATTAGTAGCTTCTCCATATCTGGAATCACTTCTTGATCACTGTATAACTTCCTGAGCCAAAATACTTCCTTAACTGCTTCACAAGCCAATAAATAGTTGGTTTCCATGGTTGAATCTGCAATACTGGATTGTTTGATACTTGTCCAAACTACAGCTCCTCCACCAAGAGTGAAAACTTACCCAGACGTCCATTTATGACAGTCTTTATCTAATTGAAAATCAGAATCAATGTATCAAGTAGGGTTTAACTCACCTCTGAATAAACACGCATATAATCTGTCGTTCTCTGAAAATACTTGAGCATCTTCTTTACCACAATCAGTGTTCTAAACTGGGATTTTATTGATAACAACTGACGACTCCCACTGTATAGCATATGTCGGGCCTTGTACAGAACATAGCATTTATCTGACTCTCGACTGCTGAAGCATAGGGATACTTTCCCATGTCCTCTTCTTCCTAAGGTGTCTTTGGACATTTCCCCTTGGAAAGAGTAATTCCATGTCTGGTCGGCGACTGACCTTTCTTGGAATTTTCCATTGAGAAACTTTCTAGCACTTTATCTATATAATTTGCTTGAGAAAGCTCCAAGAGCTTGTTTTTCCTATCCCTTAGGATTTGGATTCCCATAACATAGCTTTCTTTGCTCAAATCTTTCATTTGGAACTTTTTAGCTAACCACTTTTTTACATTTGACTGTGTCTCAACATCGTTGCCAATGAGTAGAATTTCATCCACGTAAAGAACTAAGAAAACCACTACTCTATAACTTTGTTATATTTATATACACATTATTCGTTGCCATTATGTTTAAAGTCATATATTTTAATTGTCTCATCAAAGGTAATGTTCCAAGATCTAGATGCTTGCTTCAATCCATAAATGGATTTTAGCAATTTGCACATCTTATGATCTTACCCTTTCTTCACGAGCCCTTTTGGTTGTACCATATAGATTGTAACGACCCAAAATCACTAATAAGGCTTAAGGGCCTTGATTAGTATGCCAGGAGGGCATAATTGATTTATGTGTGAATTTATTAGCTTAATGCATGATTCTGTGATAAGCATGCTTGTATGATTATATGAATATATATGAAATGCATGTCTACGAGTATTAGTATGCATGTACGCCCCGTTTAGCTTAAAAGGGTATATTTGTATCTCTAGCCAGTGAGGGCATAACTATGATTATATGTTATAATTGTGAGGACCACATTATTATGTGGGTAAATCTGCAGCATGAGACTTGAGGCAATTCTAGGAAGCTAGTTAGCGGGAAAGTCACAACGGGACCTAATACTTGACTTGGGGCAAGTCAAGGGGTGTTTCGGGTATTAGATGGTTATTTGGGTTATCGAGTTATGGAAGTAAATAATTGGAGATATATTTAAGGTTAGGAAGCTTAGGTGGGAATACTGGGGAATTTTACCATTTTTCCCTCGGGGACGTTTCCGATACCCCGAGCCTCGGGATTGACTTAATTGCTTAAGGATAGACTAAGTAAACTTTAGAAAACAGTAGAACAAAAGCTAAACTGACCCTTTCCTCTCTCTCTCCTTCTCTCTAAAGGAAAACTATAGAAAATTAAGGGAACATAGCTGGAACTCAGAGAATTGGAGTTGTGATTTAGGAGGTTAGCTCAAGGATTAGCTAAGGATTCAATCAAGAGTTAAGGTAAGCCATAAGTTTTATGCATGGTGGTTAAATTCTGTGAATTTGGCTGAGTTTTAAAGTGTTTATGGGTTTTGGCATTACAGGTTGAATTTGGGTAGAAAGCTTGGGAGTTAGCACAGTGAGTGTTTGGAGGATTGATTCTTCAATGAAGGTAAGCTCCAATTTATGTTATGGTATTTGATTCTGGGTTTTTCTTACTGGTTTTGGTGTTCTTGAGTGTGAAGGTTTCAGAAATTAAAATGATGTTTTGATGAGTTTTTAGATTAGGTTTCTGTTGTGTTAAGCTTCTTAAATCATGCAGGAATGTTTGTGATAATTGGAGTATATTATTGAGATGGTTACGAAAGGTTTTGAGTAAGGTTAGAGAGTTAAAAATGGCGGTTTTTTTGGGCACGAAGGGGTCGGGCCGCGGCATAGTTCTTGTTATGCGCGGCCTTCTGAAGTTGATGGCTGTTGGAGATGGAGGGCGGGTCGCGACCCATTTCAGGTTTTGGGCGAGGTTGAGCCTCTGGTTGGGGCCATGTCGTGGCATAGGGAGCTTGAGCCGCGGCCCTTAAGTATATTTGTGTTTTTGGGATTTTAAGCATGGGAATTCAACCTAGGGTGCTCAGGATCAATTCTACTACCGTGATTGGTGGAATTCGATGTTCCAGATGCTAGAACTTTACCCGGAAACCTTTTTACAATTATTAATGGTATCCCTTATCTTGGTTGTGACTAGGTAATAAGCTAGGGCTCAGGGAATGGATCGTGCTCAAGAGGCATCTCTCGTAGTCTGTACACTTGGAAATTAAAGGTAAGAAAACTGTACCCAGTTGTGGATTTATAATGGGACTAAGGGTTCCCTGTTTTGTATGCTTTATAAAGAATGGTATTTTTCCATGTGAATAATAAACAAACGGCCTAAGAGTGCCGGAGCTTACATTGGCGCACAGGGCGCGGCTCAGCCACTGGTAGCTGAGGACATCTTATTATGCACTGAGCTCGGTTTAAGTGGATCAGAGTTAGTGGGGTAAACAGAGGGTGCGACCTAAGGGTGTCGACCCTTATTATCATGTGATTTGATTATTATTAATGATTGGTGGTTTTGTCATGCTGAATAGCTGAGTGTTGGTTGTTGATTCTCTGGTTATGTCTATGGACTATGTGATTAATGTGGTATGCTAAGTGTATGAACATGCTTTAAGGTTTATTCAATTGTTATCATTGTTTGTACTATGATGTTATATTTTCTTGCTGGGCCTTTGCTCACGGGTGCTACGTGGTGCAGGTAAAGGCAAGGGCAAGCTTGATCAGCCTTGAATCGGAGACCTCTGGAGGCAGAATGTACATGATCAGCTGCTCGGCCGCCACGGTTGAGGAAGGGACAGGAACAGGAGGACCATAAATGTATGTTTTGCCCTTAGAGTGGCTAGTGGTCGTTTGTACTCTGGGAAATTTTGTAAACTGAATTTCAAACCCTATTTCTTTTGGGATCCCTTGTTCAAAATGTTTAATTATACAAAATAAATCTCTTGTGACCAAAACCTTTTAAGCCTAGTTCATTAATGGTTTCATAAACACATTTTTAACTAAAAGACTTGATTAGCAAGTCCTGCACCTTTATAAATACACAATGTAGTGGTCTCAGCTATTCAGGGCGTTACAACTTGGTATCAGAGCGTCCTAGGTTTAAGGGTTCCTGAAGACCAGCTGGACATGTACATTCTCTACTAGAGACAAGGTCGATTCATGGTTTGGTAATGTGTATATGTGCTTATATGCTTGAATGCTTGGAAAGAATTATGAATGTTGTTATTTGTTGGATTAATAGGAAGCATGACGTACTAATAGGGCTTGGCCCTTGACTGTTGTGTGATAATATTGAGGAATACTTATTAACATTGTTGTGCATGTAAATGAATATCTGAATGATTAACTGCATAATGTGTATGGATGGATGCTATGTCTTAACTGTTGTGTGGTGATGTTGGGGCATGCTTATTAACAATGCTGGTGCATGTGGATAAATGCATATATCTTGACTGCTTGTGATTGATTATGTTCCATTGGTGGATTTTGGAAAATATTTTACCCTGTCATCATGGTCTGATTGTCGAGTCGTTGATTGCAGATTGACTTGGATAGCTATGCGTCCAAGAAAATCTACACGACTAGCTGGTACTAGGTCTGGGATCGAAAGTGATGACTAGGGTCAGATTCCTCTGCGAGTCCCTGAGAACTGGCAGTAGATCATGGCAGAGATGCAAGCACGGCTTCAGAGCCAAGATAAGCAGATCCGTCTTCTGTGACAGCAGGTTCCATCAAGGAGTGCTACACCTATTGTGCCACCTGTAGTGGCACTAGTTATTCAGTCACTAGAGGTTGGGAATAGATGGGAGCCATTGTATGAGCATTTTTGAAAGGAGCATCCCCCAACTTTTGAGGGAGGACCTGATCCACTGACGGCTGAACAGTGGATGACTATGATTACTACTATCCTGGATTTCATGAGGATAGAGGGGTATGACAGGGTGGCCTGTGCCACCTATATGCTGAGAGAGGATGCCCACATCTAGTGGGAAGTGGCATCACAGACCAGGGACGTCACTGCTTTGAGTTGGGATGGATTCAAGAATTTATTCAGCCAAAAATACTACAATGTTGCCATCAGGGCAGCAAAGGTTAATGAGTTTGTGGGGTTGGTGCAGGGGAGTATGACAGTTACTGAGTATGCCCTAAAATTCGATAAACTTGCGAAATTCGCATGAGATCTTGTGCCTACAGATGCTGTTAGGAAAGACAGATTCATTAGGGGGCTTAATGCTATGATAGCCCGGGATGTGAGGATTACAACAGTACCTGGGGGAACAACTTATGCCCAGGCTGTAGAGAAGGCTCTTACCGCTGAGGAAGCAGAGAATAAGATTTGGAAGGAAAGTGCAGTGAGGCGCGAGGGTCGCAGAGTGGTGCCTCCTTATTCTGGGTCAAGTAGGGCCGGAGGCCCCAGTGATCTGAAGAGGAAGACCCCTGACACTTCGACTACTGATGATCCTGATAGGAGGGGTCGGGGTGGTCATGGTGGCTGCCAGGGTAGCGGTGAGGCATGGAGTTATCCGGGGTGCCCGAGGTGTAGAAGACGCCATCAGGGCGAATGTCAGGCCAAGGCCTGCTATGTGTGCGGAACAGTGGGGCACCTCAAGGAGGACTGCCCAACAATGAAGAAAGGGGAAGTAGGAAAGGTGGATAGCTTGACTCCAGCTCGAGTGTTCACTTCTACATAGGTAGAGGCCGAGGCCGAGGCTATTCGCTCGGTGGTGACAGGTCAGCTTTCTAGCGCTGGCTCTCCTTTTACTGTATCGATTGACTTTGGTGCTACACATTCATTTGTTTCTAGGAAAGTGATTGATAAATTGTGTAGACCTAGTGAGTATTGGACTGCGGGGTTTGGGACTTTATTGCCTACTGGGGAGCTGGTAGTTTCTAGGAGGTGGATTAGGGCACTGCCAGTGATGATTGATATTAGGGAGCTTTCAGTAGACTTTATTGACTTAGACATGGAGGATTTTGACATGATCTTAGGGATGGATTGGCTGGTCAGGTATGGGGCTACTATTGACTGCAGGAAGAATATGGTGACTTTTGAGCCTGAGGGCGAGGATCCTTTCGTCTTTGTGGGTGCGGTATGTGGACCCCGTGTACCCATGATATCAGCATTGAGAGCCAGGGACTTGTTATAGGGAGGATGCATAGGTTTTCTGGCTAGTGTGGTGGACACTACTAGGGTTTTGCCAGTAGGGCCGGGAGAGACCAGATTGGTGTGTGAGTTCTTGGATGTATTTCCTGAGGATCTACCAGGATTGTCGCCACGTAGGGAAATTCAATTTGTTATTGAGTTAGCACCAGGGACAGAACCAGTATCAAGAGCACCATATAGGATGGCACCAGCAGAGTTGAAGGAATTGAAGATATAGCTACAGGCACTTTTGGATTTGGGGTTCATCAAGCCTAGTTACACTGACCATAAGAGTTTGAAGGACTTCTTCACCCAGAAGGATCTGAATATGAGGCAAAGACATTGGTTAGAGTTGGTTAAGGATTATGATTGTGATATTCTTTACCACCCAGGGAAATCCAATGTTGTGGCAGGTGCATTGAGCTGGAGAGGCTCGGGGCAGTTATTTAGTTCTGTTAAGATCTCTAGAGAGATTGCAGATGAGATGACCAGGGCAAGGATAGAGCTGGTGGTGGGCCGGTAGGCCAATGTTACCTTGCATTCAACCTTACTAGAGCAGATCAAGGAGGTTCAATTGGTGGATGTATAGTGACAGGTAGTTCGAAAGAATGTCTTAGTAGGGGTAGCTAAGGATTATTCTGTTTCTGAGGCCAGTACACGTCGATATCATGGATAGATTTGTGTTCCGCCAGATGAAGGGCTCAGACGAGAGATACTAGATGAGCCTCACACTACGCCGTACTCGCTTCATCCGGGTACCACGAAGATGTATTAGGACCTACGAACATTATATTGGTGGCCCGGGATGAAGAAGGATGTGGTGGAGTATGTGGCCAGATGTTTGACATGTCAGCAGGTGAAAGGTGAGCATCAGCGACCAACAGGGTTGTTCAGCCTTTGGGTATTCCTGAGTGGAAGTGGGAAGACATTACCATGGATTTTGTGGGAGGTCTACCCAGGACAGTGGGACTTTATGACTCGGTGTGGGTGATAATGGACAGGTACACCAAGTTAGCTCATTTTTTGCCAGTGAAGTTGACTTACACAGTGGAACAGTATGCAGAGTTGTATGTGAGGGAGATAGTTCATCTCCATGTTGTTCCTAAGTCTATTGTATCTGATCGAGACCCTATCTTTACCTCCAAGTTCTGGGGAGCTCTGTAGAGAGCTATGGAGACTCAGTTGAAGTTTAGCATAGCCTTTCATCCTCAGACTGATGGACAGTCTGAGAGGATGATTCAGGTGTTGGAGGATATGCTTAGGGCATGTGTGATTGACTTCGAGGGATCTTTGGGTAAGTATCTCCCGTTGATTGAATTTTCATATAACAACAGTTATCAGTCCATGATTGGAGTGGCACCTTATGATATGCTATATGGAAGGAACTGTAGGTCGCCCATTCATTGGGATGAGATGGGTGAGAGAAAATATTTGGGGCCAGACATGGTTAAGAAGACAAATGAAGCTATTGAGAAGATCCGAGCCAAAATGCTTGCTTCGCAAAGTAGACAGAAAAGCTACGCTGACCCTAAGCGTAGAGACGTGGAGTTCCAGGTTGGGGACCACATGTTTCTGCGAGTTTCACCACTGCAAGGGGTGAGGAGATTAGGAGTAAAGGGCAAGCTGAACCTTCGGTTTGTTGGACCTTTTGAGATTTTAGAGAGGATTGGATAGGTGGCTTATAGATTGGCCTTGCCACCGTCGTTTTCAGGAGTTCACGATGTGTTTCACGTTTCTATGTTGCGGGAGTATGTCCAGATACGACACATGTGCAGAAATATGAGGACTTGGAATTGCAGACAGACTTGTCCATATATTTTGTAATGACCCAAAATCACTAATAAGGCTTAAGGGCCTTATTTAGTATGCCAGGAGGGCATAATTGGTTTATGTGTGAATTTATTAGCTTAATGCATGAATCTGTGATAGGCATGCTTGTATTATTATTTGAATAAAAATGAAATGCATGTCTACGAGTATTAGTATGCATGTAGGCCCCGTTTAGCTTAAAGGGGTATACTTGTAACTTTAGCCATTGAGGGCGTAACTGTGATTATGTGTTATAATTGTAAGGACCACATTATTATGTGGGTAAATCTGCAGCATGTGATTTGAGGCGATCCTAGGAAGCTAATTAGCGGGAAAGTCACAATGGAGCCTAATACTTGACTTGGAGCTAGTCAAGGGGTGTTTCGGGTATTAGATGGTTATTTGGGTTATCGGGTTATGGAAGTAAATAATTGGAGATATATTTGAGGTTAGGAAGCTTAGGTGGGAATACTGGGGAATTTTACCATTTTGCCCTCAGGGACGTTTCCGATACCCCGAGCCTCGAGATTGACTTAATTGCTTAAGGATAGACTAAGTAAACTTTAGAAAACAATAGAACAAAAGCTAAATCGACCCTTCCCTCTCTCTCTCCTTCTCTCTCAAGGAAAACTACAGAAAATTAAGGGAACTTAGCTGGAACTCAGAGAATTGGAGCTGTGATTTAGGAGGTTAGCTCAAGGATTAGCTAAGGATTCAATCAAGAGTTAAGGTAAGCCGTAAGCTGTATGCATGGTGGTTAAATTCAGTGATTTTGGCTGAGTTTTAAAGTGTTTATGGGTTTTGGCATTAAACGTTGAATTTGGGCAAAAAAGCTTGGGAGCTAGCTCAGTGAGTGTTTGGAGGATTGATTCTTCAATGAAGGTAAGCTCCAATTTATGTTATGGTGTTTGATTCTGGGTTTTTTTGACTGGTTTTGGTGTTCTTGAGTGTGAAGGTTTCAGAAAGTAATATGATGTATTGATGAGTTTTTAGATTAGGTTTTTGCTGTGTTAAGCTTCTTAAATCATGCAGGAATGTTTGTGATAATTGGAGTATATTATTGAGATGGTTATGAAAGGTTTTGAGTAAGGTTTGAGAGTTAAAAATGGTGGTTTTTCTAGGTTCGAAAGGGTTGGGCCGCGGCATAGTTCTTGGTGTACCACGACCCTTTGAAGCTGATGGCTGCTAGAGATGGAAGGCGGGCTGCAGCATGGGGTATGTAGGGCCGCGACCCTTGTCAGTTTTTGGGTGAGCCTGAGCCTCTAGTTGGGGCCATGCCGCGGCATAGGGAGCTTGAGCCACGACCCTTAAGTATATTTGTGTTTTTTGGTTTTTAAGCATGGGAATTCAACCTAGGGTGCTCGGGATCGATTCTACTACCGTGTTTGGTGGAATTCGATGTTCCGGAGGGTAGAACTTTACCCGAAAACCTTTTTTACAATTATTAATGGTATCCCTTATCTTGGTTGTGACTAGGTACTAAGCTAGGGCTCGGGGAACAGATCGTGCTCAAGAGGCATCTCTCGTAGTCTGTACACTTGGAAATTAAAGGTAAGAAAACTGCACCCGGTTGTGGATTTATAAGGGGACTAAGGGTTCCCTGTTTTGTATGCTTTATAAAGAATGGTATTATGACATGTGAATAATAAACAAACGGCCAAAGAGTGCCGGAGTTTACATTGGCACATGGGGCGCGGCTCAGCCACTGGTAGCTAAGGACATCTTATTATGCACTGAGCTCGGTTTAAGCAGATCAGAGTTAGTGGGGTAAACAGAGGGTGCGACCTAAGGTGTCGACCCTGATTATCATGTGATTTGATTATTATTAATGATTGGTGGTTTTGTCATGCTGAATAGCTGAGTGTTGGTTGTTGATTCTCTGGTTATGTCTATGGACTATGTGATTAATGTGGTATGCTAAGTGTATGAACATGCTTTAAGGTTTATTCAATTGTTATCATTGTTTGTACTATGATGTTATATTTTCTTGCTGGGCCTTTGCTCACGTGTGCTACGTGGTGCAGGTAAAGGGAAGGGAAAGCTTGATCAGCCCTGAATCGGAGAGCTCCGAAGGCAGACTATACATGATCAGCTGCTCGGCCACCACGGTTGAGGAGGAGATAGGAACAGGAGGACCATAAATATCTGTTTTGCCCTTAGAGTGGCTAGTGGTCGTTTGTACTTTGAGAAATTTTGTAAACTGACTTTTGAACACTATTTCATTTGGGATCCCTTGTTCAAAATGTTTAATTATACAAAATAAATCTCTTGTGACCAAAACCTTTTAAACCTAGTTCATTAATGGTTTCATAAACATGTTTTTAACCAAAAGACTTGATTAGCAAGTCCTGCACCTTTATAAATACACAGTGTAGCCGTCTCGACTATCCAAGGCATTTCATAGACACTTTCATAAAAAGATAGGCATTTAGAAAATATGTCTTGACGTCCATCTTTCATATCTCATAATCATAAGTGGATGTTATGGATAAAAGAATGCTTATGGATTATAGCATGGAAACAGGAGAAAATGTCTCTTCATAATTGACACCCTCTATTTGCATAATGTCTTACCTTGAAAGTCTCTACTTTCTCATCAGCACATCTTTTCTCTTGAAGATCGATTTACACCCAATGGGTCTGACATCTTCAGGTGGGTCTACAAGTTCCCAGACAGACTTGGAATACATCGATTCCATTTCTTGGTTCATGGATTCTTACCATTTTTCTTTTTCGGGGTCTTCCATTGCATCCTTAAAGGTTAATGGGTCATCCTTGTCTGTGTCAGAAATAAGGACATGTGCTTCATATTCATAGCAAACAGGTTATCTCACAACCTTCCCTACGATGTTGCACTGGGGCTTCCTTTTCAGGTGTTGTGGTTTCTTTGGTTTGTCATTTATCATTTAATGTTGATGGTTATGAAATTTGATCAGCAGTGAGTTCCTCCAAATCTACTTTTCTCTGAGGTTTATAGTTAGTCATATAGTCATGCTCAAGAAAGGTTGCATTTGTGGAAACAAATACCTTTTGGTCATTTTCAGTATAGAAATAATCACCTCGTGTCTCTGGAGCATAGCCCACGAAAACACACTTCAGACCTTGAGTCAAGTTTCCCTGACATAGGTCTAAGTATGAGCAGGAAAACCGCATATGCAGAAATGGCGCAAACTAAGTTTGCTACCATTCCACAACTCTCGTGGTGTCTTGCTTATTGTCTTAGATAGGACTACATTCAAAAGGTAAGTCGCCCTTTGAAGTGTACAACCTTAGAATGTGAGAGGAAGATATGAGTAGCTCAACAAAGACTTGGCGATGTCCAACAAGGTTCTGTTTCTTCTCTTTGAAACACTATTTTGTTGTGGCATTCCAGGTGCTGTGAGTTGTGATAGAATACAATGCTCCAGCATGAAATATTTGAATTATAGATCCAAATATTCGACACATCGTTCTGATTGAAGTGTCTTAAGAGATTTACCTAATTGCTTCTCAATTTCAGCTTTGAAGTCTTTAAACTTACCAACTGTTTTTGACTTCCTAAGCATTAGGTAAGTATGACAATATCTAGAGTAATTGTCAATGAAAGTGACGAAAGACTCATAAAAACCTCTAGCTTGTTTATTAATTGGACCACACACATCGTTGTCCACAAGCTTTAATGGTTCTTTGGCTCTATTTCCTTTCGCTCAGAAAGAGTGTTTAGTCATTTTGCCTTCTAGACAGGATTTGCAAACCGGAAGAGTTCCAACAGTTAGTTCCCTAATGGTCCATCTTTTGTTAACCTGTTTATTTTGTCTAGATTAATATGACCTACTAATCCAGGACTATTACACGGCGAGTTTAAATAGTGCTTAACTTGCTAAGCGAGTCATTTGGAATCAAAAGTGTAATTAAAGTAAAATAGAAGTTTAAGTGCTAAAATTTGCGGTGAAAAGGAATAAAATTTTAAATATTTACAAGGGATTCCTAAAAGGTTTATACAAAGTGTAATTGCGTTTAACATTCTCAAAAATAGTCAGCCTAAGCAACAAAAGTAGACTTTTATCCTTAGTCCCTCGGATATCCTGACCCTAACGGTCGACTTTCCCCTTGCCCTTACCTGAACAATAGAGCACCCTGAGCCAAGGCCCAGCTAGAAATCCCAACATGGCATAATAAATGTACAATTAAACATAAATAATAAATAGGATGCTTCACAGATAAAAACCAAACTCATTGTAGCATCTAAAAAATTTACACGGCCCGTGGCGAGCGAGACGCATCACTTGGCACCAAGCTTACAGCCTGTGCCAGAAGAGTGTGTACGACACCCCCATAGTGGTCCTGCCATCATGGCCTACATTTTGCATGATTATCGCCGAATACGACCATGGTAATCAGTCACAGAAATTTATAATGCAATCAAATGCAACAAGTCCAAATATAAAACAAGGGTAAAAAACCCTAGCTAAACCTTCAGGTATACAATCATAACCGTTGACATGTCAATATCAAGGCCAATGCCCTATTCTATGTGCATATGCTAGTATTTTTACATCGAGTCTCATGCCCAAAGTGAAACGGCCTCGAGTGCGATCCTTTCCCCTACCCCCTCGAAAACCCTAGTCTAAACATCAATGATACGCTCATTAGGAACTAATTCCAACTACGGACTCCAAAATTAAACCCTAGCTCTCGATGAATCCAATTACATTAAACAAGGTAATGGAATCGTCCCTCGAGCCCTCAAGTGGACCCCAAAATTCAATCCTACAACTCCTCAGCCAAACTTTCAAAAATTAGCAAAATGTCATTTTTGGGCACCCTCAGAAAGTTTGGGCTTTTTGAGACCCTAGCGCGGTCACGCTATTGCACAATTAAGGGCCTTATGGGACACTAGCACAGTCGAGCTAGGTCCCTGAAAACTCAAATCGCAGCTTAGAATTCTCAAATCATCAACTATGTTTTCTTCTGCGATTCAAGAACATTAAACCAAGCAAAACAGACCCAAAAATCAAGTTTTCTCCAGTCACAAGTGCCAAATTAACCACAAAAGAAATACACCACTAACATAGACCCTCTAGGCGTTAATAAAACACCTAATTCAAGCTAAAAAAAATCAATGATGGCAAACTTAGAGTTCTAAACTCAACTTTTGCCTTAAAATCTGAGAATTGAACTAAAGTTCTCAGTTTTCAATCAAAATTCAAGCCTCAATTCAACTCCGAAACAAGTTTCTATACCCATTCAATTCATCTAAACAACATAAACACATCAATTGGGGATTGAACACAAAAATCCCCAAACCCCCTAGAACATATGATAACTTAGAGCAAAATAGAATACACAAGCTTATACCTTGCTGTGATTACGAAATTCTTTGTGCTATAGGTGATCTTGGCAGCTTTAAATTCATTCCTTACTACTTAATTCCTTCTCAAATTCAAAAGCTTGATTTGAGGGGTAAACCTTGGTGAAGGAGAAAGAAGAAGCTAGATAGTAAGAGAGAGAGAGCTTTCACTTGAATGGGAGGGTAATTCCACACTTAACAAATTCTACTAACTTTAGGGTCAAAAGACCAATATACCCTTCCCCATAAATTCCCTTCTTAATAAACCTCAAGGGCAAAATGGATATTTTACTTAAAATTCTAATTACACCACTAAATTCCTTATTTCACTAATCCCTAAATTACCAATTAACAACATAAATATTTATCACTTAGTTTCATTTCACCAATAACCCCAAAATATAGAAATTCCTAAAATACCCCTAAGCTCGACCGAAGCTGGTTATTTTCTCCGTTGTGACTTTTCTGCTAAAATCGCTCGAAAGGATGCACTCTTACCAAAAATATCACATATTGACATAATAATGTTGTTACAATGCACATATAATAATTACAAATATACCCTTAACATGTCAAAATTATGAAAATGTCCCTTTTTGACAAAAATGGGTCTTTAAACACAATAAATGCACATAATCATGCATACTCAATTATATGATAATATAATTCACATAAATGCCCCTTGTGCCCTCCCAGTACGCTACTCAAGGTATTAAACCTAATTAGGAGTTTTGGGACGCTACAACTATTCCCTCCTAATATAAATTTTGTCCTTGAAATTTACCTGAATAACTCGAGATACTAGTCCCGCATATTCGACTCTAGCTGTAGCGTCCCAAATTTTCTAATAAGGCTTAGGGCCTTGATTAGCGTGTCTGGAGGGAAATAAGTGATTTATTATGTTAATGTGTGAAATTAATGAGTATGTGATTAGAAATGCATGTTTAGGTGAATTAAATATGCATGTTGGTAATTTTAGCCCGTAGAGGGCATAAATTTAATGTTTGTGATTATTCTGATCTTCATTGCGTGTGAGTGGTGATATATTTGAGATGCATGATCTGAGACAGTCCTAGGGAGCAGTTTATTTAGAAACTCACAACGGGGTCAAATACCCTGCTCCGGAGGAGCTTAGGGGTATTTTGGGAATATTATAATGTGTTCGAGAATTATTGAGTAGCAGGTAGTAATTTAGTAATGCTTGGGATATGTCCAGATTAATATGGATTTATAAGACTACTCGGGGACTTAACGGGGTATGGCAAATGACTGAAATGCCCTTGGGTTACTTAAGGATTAAGGATAAGTTAAAGGGCTATTTCGGTCATTTTGGTTAAAGGATAGGCTTATGTTAGGCAGCTATGTTTTTAGGAGCGGTTATAATAAATAAGAAGGAACTCTCTTGCTCTCCCACATGTAACTCTCTCTCTCTCTCTTGGGTGTTTGTGAAGTGTTGAATATTGAGGAAACTTGAAGATTTGGTGACTTGCAAGCTTGTGGGTTGAGGGATTAGAGTTAGGAGGAGATTTGAAGTTGGCCAAGTCGTAATCATCAGCAAGGTAAGAATCAAATATGATTTGCTGTTTAATATTTATCTAGTTTTGTTGGAGTTTGGGGGTTAGAACTTAGATGATGGAATTTGAGTTATAGTTGAATTTTTGTTGGTTTCTTTGAGTTTATGTTCTGCTTAAAGTGTATTAGGATGATTATGGGACTCAATTCTATTGCTGGGGTGTGTTTAGAATGATTTCAAGGAAGTTAGCTCGTAAAGTTTGCATGGGAATTCTGGGTTTTGGGCTCGCGCCGCGGCCTGCTTGAGTTTATAGGCTAGTGGGGCTTTGAGGAATTTCCCAGGCGCCGCAGCGCAAGGTTTGTGTAACGCCCTACTACCTTAGAGCCGTTACTAAGTGAGTTTAAAACGGAAATTGTGCAATTAACTGACTCTACGAGGTTTCTAAAACCAAAGGTGTGACTAAACCAGAAGTTAAGGATGTAATCTTTGAAAATGCTTAGTTTCATTAAAAACATCAAGTATCAAACATCTGGGATCCCAAAATAAGGTTTACAAAATATTTGCAACTCAAAAATAGATTTACACGTGGTTAACTATTAAAAGAATAAGTTAATACAGCCATATTCAAAAATGCCCCCAACCAAAGCAGTCGGGCAGGCCGAACATGTACGCGCGGCCCCCACGCTCTCCATACTCATGGCTAGTTGACTTTTTCTTTGCCTTTTTCTACAACACAGAGCACCCGTGAGCCGAAGCCCAGCAAGAAAACTCAAACAGTAAATAGCATATGCATATCATATAGTTAACATGTAATCCACAGATAAACAGGTCAACCGTCAGACTAAGCAAACACGGCCATGCCGCCCCAAAAGCCTTACCAGAGCCTGGGGTCTCGGTCCTCACCGTAAGGATACCTCACGTATCCATTGGGTCCTACCCTGACTATAAGCACTCCATGTACTAAGTGTTACTTCCGGCCCCACTGCCGTTCCCGGCCTTCGCCGCTCTCGGCGTTAGCCGTTCATTTCACTATAATACACATATCATACAATTCGAAATAATCCTTAAAACATATGATAATTCAAATAAGGTTATATCCTAGCATGTAATACAGTCTAGGGCCATGCCCTGCAATAACACTATGGGCCCACGCCCTGTTCTCGAGTGCTACAGTTTTCTTACCTTTCAATTCGATAGCTTTGATCACTTGACTCCTCGAGCAGGATCCCACTCGAGCCCTAGCGCTCACCTAAACACAATTCATAGGTCAAAGTCATCACCAAACCTCAAGTCCAAAACCTTGCCTAGGGACCAATCCCGAGCCCCCCCGGGAAGTCCTAGATCCACAAAACAAGGTGGTGGAATCAAACCCCGAACCCTAGGTCAAAATCCCTCAAAAAAATAACCCCAAAACCCCTTTCTAGGAACAGTGTAGCACTACAGCGCTCAAAAGAGGGCGCTATAGGGCTACAAGCAGAACCGAACATCCCCAGAAACAGGGCTTAGCGCTACCGCGCCCAAAGACTAGTGCTGTAGCGCTAGTTGCAGACAGGCAACACCCAATTTCATTTTTTTGTGATTTCTTTCAACCAATTCAACCCCAAACTTGTCCAAATCTTTCCCAAACCCAGAAACAAACTTATCAACACCTCCCACAAATCCCAAGCATCCCAAGAACTCATAACCCAAGCTCAAGCAACCTAAAACTCAAAGTCTACCATAGTTAACCGTAAATCCAGAAATTCAGTCAAACATCAAAGTTAAAGACTTAGAATTCATACCGTGGATGGAAATTCGACCTTGAGTTCAACCCTAGACCTCCTTAGCTTGCTTCTCCTCAACCTTGGCCTGAATTCCCCTAAAATCCCCATCAATTTAGCTTAAATACACAGCTCAAACCAGTCAAACCCTAAAACTGAAATTTCTAAAAACTTACCTCAACTTTTGATGTGTTCTTGCTAATCCCTTGCCAATCTTCAAGTCTAGCTTAGGATCCTTGATGCTCAGCCTACCCTAGCTCTCCACTGAGCTTAACTCCAAGAAAAAATGAAGGGAAATGGTGGGAGAACCACAAACCGTTCCTTTTGAGACAAAACCCCTCTGTTTTTCTCTCTATTCTTTTTCTTCCTTTATCTTTCTTTTCTACAGCCTTATAACTCTTTTCTACCAATCCCACTAAGTATAAAGCTTAGATAAACTTATCTCTAATAAGCCTATTGACCAAAATGCCCTCCGTATTAATTCTACATCCTTTATCCATGTAGGGCCATTTTAGTCATTTTACCTAATTCCCACTAATTCCTCGAGTGTCTCTAATAATTTCCCGCTTGCTACCCATTACATGATTAATCACCAAATATATACTCCTCATCATCAAAATTAACCTCAATATATATTCTCTAAATTCCCATTTAAACTCCCCAGGCTTAACCCAAGCCGGGTATAAATTCCCGCTTTGACTTTTCTGCTAATCCGCTCATTCTAGGATCGTTTCGAGTCACAGATCACAGATATCAATACAGTTGCCCAAAATGGCCAAAATTACAATTATGCCCTTTCGACACAATCAGGGCCTACATGCATACTAATACACATAGTCATGCATCTCAAATAGTCAAATAGTCATACAACATGCTTTAAATCATAATCATGCATTTAACTCAATAAAGTCACACATATAAATCCCATTATGCCCTTCAGGCACACTAATCAAGGCCCTTAAGCCTTATTAGCGGATTTGGGTCGCTACAACTATCCCCTCCTAATGAAAATTTCATCCTCGAAATTTACCTGAACAAGTCAGGATACCGCTCCCGCATATCCGATTCCAGTTGCCACGTCGCCTCTTCAACCTTGCTATTCCTCCACAATATTTTAACCAAGGCGATGGTCTTTATCCTCAAGACTTTGTCCTTTCTATCAAGGATCTGAACAGGCCTTTCCTCATATGATAAATCCTGATCCAACTCCAAGTTCTCATAGCTCAACACATGAGTAGTATCCGATACATACTTCTGGAGCATGGATACATGAAACACGTCATGAACCCCTAATAGAGCTGGAGGCATTGCTAACCTATAAGCCACCTCCCCAACTCACTCTAGAACCTCAAAGGGGCCAACAAACCTGGGACTCAACTTGCCCCGAACGCCGAATCGTTTTACTCCTCTCAGGGGTGAAACCCTGAGGAATACATGATCACCGACTTTAAATTCCACGCTCCTGTGTCTCTGATCTGAATAACTCTTCTGGCGACTCTGGGAGGTGAGCATACGAGCTCTAATTTTCTCAAGTGCCTCATTGGTCCTCTGAACCATCTCAGGACCTAAATATTTTCTCTCACCTGCCTCATCCTAGTGTATCGGTGATCTGCACTTTCTTTCGTACAGCATCTCATATGGAGCCACTTCGATAGTCGCCTGATAACTATTATTGTACGAGAACTCAATCAGAGGGAGATACCTACTCCAAGATCCCCCAAAATCCAACACACAAGCTCGTAACATGTCCTCCAGTATCTGAATTGTCCTCTCAGACTATCCATCTGTCTGAGGATGATAAGCGGTACTAAACCGAAGCCGTGTGCCCATTGCCTTCTGTAGGCTCTCCCAAAACTTGGAAGTGAAAGTGGGATCTCTATCGGATACTATCGACCTCGGAGCACCATGAAGTGGAACAATCTCCTTCACATATAGCTCTGCATACTGCTCCACAGTATAAGTTGTCCTCATAGGGAAGAAGTGGGCGGACTTAGTATACCTGTCCACAATCACCCACACCGAGTCATGCTGACCCACAATCTTCGGCAATCCCACCACAAAGTCCATGGCAATATCCTCCCATTTCCACTCGGGAATCCCTAGAGGCTGTAATAACCATGCTGGCCTCTGATGTTCAGCCTTAATCTGTTGACAGGTTAAGCATCTAGCTACATAGTCCACCACATCCCTCTTCATGCCTAGCCACCAGTACAAAACTTTTAAGTCATGGTACATCTTCGTAGAACCTGGGTGCAAATAGTAGGGAGTGGTATGAGACTCATCCAGAATCTCTCGCCGAATATCTGGATCAATCAGAACACAAATCTGTCCCTTGTACTTCAATAAACCCATCTCCGAGACAGAGAAGTCCTTAGTTGCTCCAGTTAGGACACTCTCTCTACGTTCTACTAACTGGGGATCCATTCCCCGTGCTTCCTTAATCCTCTCAAGGAGCAATGCCTGAAGAGTAATGTTGGCTAACCTACCAACCACTAACTCTATACCTGCTCTGCTCATCTCTTCAACTAATTTGTCAGATATCTGCCTCGAACTATACAACTGTCCTGGGCCCCTCCAGCTCAATGCATCAGCCACTACATTAGCCTTCCCATGATGGTACAGGATATCACAATCGCAATCCTTTACCAACTCTAGCCACCGCCTCTGGCGCATATTCAAGTCTTTCTGGGTAAAGAAATACTTTAAACTTTTGTGATCAGTGTATATCTCGCATCTTTCACCATACAGATAGTGTCTCCAAACCTTAAGCGCGAATACCACTGCAGCTAACTCCAGATCATGCGTGGGATATCTCTGCTCATACTCCTTTAATTTTCTCGATGCATAAGCTATCACTTTCCTAGCCTGCATCAACACGCATCCCAGACCCTGTCTAGAAGCGTCACAATAGACCACAAACTTCTCATTATCTGCCGGCAGGCTCAGCACTGGTGCAGTAATCAATCGCCGCTTCAACTCTTTAAAGTTGTTCTCACATCGATCTTTCCACACATACTTGGTCTTCTTTCTTGTCAACTCTGTCAATGGAGTAGCAATTCTGGAGAACCCCTCTACAAACCGCCGGTAGTAACCTGCTAGTCCAAGGAAACTTCTAACCTCAGGAACACTGCCTGGTCTAGGCCAATCTCTCACTGCTTCTATCTTACTTGGGTCGACTAGTAACCCATCCTTACTGATAATATGGCCCAGAAATGTAACTTGCGATAACCAGAACTCGCACTTGCTAAACTTAGCATATAACTTATGCTCTCTAAGTCGCTGCAACACCAGGTGCAGATGTTGCTCATGCTCTGTCTCTGACTGGGAGTACACTAGGATATCGTCAATAAATACAATCACAAGCTTATCCAGATAATCTTTGAAAATTCTATTTATCAAATCCATAAATGATGCTGGGGCATTGGTTAATCCAAAGGACATAACCAGAAATTCATAATGCCCATACCGCGTCCGAAAAGCTGTCTTTGGTACGTCCTCTTCTTTGATCCTCAACTGATAATAGCCTGATCGGAGATCAATTTTTGAAAACACTGTACTCCCCTGAAGCTGATCAAATAAATCGTCAATCCTAGGCAACAGATACTTGTTCTTGATGGTCAACTTATTCAACTCCCTGTAGTTAATGCACATCCTGAGCGATCCATCCTTTTTCTTAACAAATAATACTAGAGCACCCCATGGCGAGAAACTCGGCCTGATAAACCCTAAATCCAGTAGCTCCTGTAACTGAATCTTCAATTCCTTTAACTCTGCCAGAGCCATTCTGTAAGGTGCCCTGGACACTGGCTCTGCTTCCGGAACCAACTCTATGACAAACTCAATTTCCCGCTGTGGCGGCAATCCTGGCAGATCTGCTGGAAACAAATCTGGAAACTCACAGACCACTCTGGTTTCATTCGGCCCCACTGTCGCCACCTTAGAGGAATCTACAACACTTGCTAGGAATCCTATGCAACCCTCATGCATCAGGTCTCTAGCCTTTAGTGCTGAGATCATAGGCACCCGCGGTCCATTCACCGTCTCCACAAATCCAAAGGGTACCTCGCCTTCTGGTTCAAAAGTCATCATTCGTCGCTTACAGTCAATTGTTGCTCCATACCGCGTTAACCAATCCATCCCTAGTATCATGTCAAAATCATCCATATCCAGTTCAACCAGGTCAACAAACAATTCCCTGCCGTCTATTACTATAGGTAATGCTCTAACCCATCTCCTAGAGACTACCAGTTCTCCTGTTGGCAATAAAGTCTGAAAACCCCTAGCATACAAAATACTAGGTCTACAAAGCTGATCAATCACCCTAGCAGATACAAATGAGTGAGTAGCCCCAGAATCAATCAATGCAGTATACAAGGAACCAGCGCTAAAAATTTGACCTGTCACAACTGAGGGACTTGTCTCCGCCTCAGTCTGAGTCAAGGTGAATACCCTAGCAGGAGCGAGGCTGTCTCCCTGCTTTGGCTCCTCTTTCTTAGCTTGTGGGCAGTCTTTCTTCAAATGGTTGGTGCTCCCACAAATAAAACATGCCCTGGTCCGGCACTCGCTCTGATGTCGTCGCCTGCATCGAGGACACATCGGAAAGCTCCTCCAGTTGTCATTTCTGCCCTGACGGCCACCAATAGAACCGCGACCCTTCTATCAAAACCATAAGGAACAAATGAATCTGGTGCTCTTCTTTTCTGCTCACTGGGACCACTGCCTCGACTAGGCCCAGAAGAAGGAGGCACCGCCCTCCTGGTATCGCGCCTAGCAGCGCTATCCTTCCAGATCTGATCCTCAGCCCTCTCTGCAGTAAGGGCTTTATCCACAACCTGGGCATAGGTGGTAGTCTCCATGTTTAAGGTAATACTCACATCGCGGGCGATCATCACATTCAATCCCCGTATGAACCTATCTCTCCTGGCCGCATCAGTCGGCACTAAATCTGGCGCAAACTTCGCCAATCTGTCAAATCTCAGGGCGTACTCAATGACTGATAACCTGTTCTGAGTCAGGTTGATAAACTCATCAACCTTCGCCGCTCGAACTGCTACACTGTAGTATTTCTCATTAAAAATGCTCTTAAAGTCTTCCCAAGTCATAGTTGCAGTGTCCCTTCGCTGCCTTACTACATCCCACCATATTCGTGCATCATCTCTAAGCATATAACTGGCACAATCAACCCTTTCCTTTCCTTCAACCCTCATGAAATCCAAGATTACGGAAATCATATTCATCCACTGCTCGGCCCGCAGTGGGTCTGATCCACCCTCGAAGGTAGGAGGTTGCTGTTTTTTGAATCTTTCGTACAGAGGTTCCAACCTGTTCTCAACCACAGGCTGAACCGGAGCAGGTGCTACACTCTGCTGTAGTCGTAACCCGGTGACTTGCGGAGGAGCCTGCTGCCTCAACTGACTAAGTTCTTCCTCTGTTTTCTTCAATCTAGCCTCCATTTCGGCTAAAATCTGTTGCCAGTTCTGAGGAGCAGATGGAGGGTCCTGACCCTGATTGTCATCCTTTGCCCGATTGTCGCGGAGTCTAGATGATTGCCGAGGCATTACAACTAAATGCCTGCAATCAGTGACACCGCTCATCAGGCATGATAACAAGATCCAATTCCACCTCTCAATCTCAACAACAAACCAAGATCAACAATCCAAATAACATACAGATAGCATATAGCACACAACGGACCTTGCCCTGGCATCATGCATATGATATTTCACTCATCATGCTCAATATAATATAAGCAGGTAACCAAGGCATTCAAACACAAATTCAAATACATTAATCAAACCTTACCAATCAACCCTGAGTCGAGCTTTTCAATGGCAGCGTGAGTACATGTTCGGTCAATCTCCAGAACCAATAAACCTTGGCTCGCTCTGATACCAAGTTGTAACGCCCTACTACCTTAGAGTCGTTACTAAGTGAGTTTAAAACGGAAATTGTGCAATTAATCTTTGAAAATGCTTAGTTTCATTAAAAACATCAAGTATCAAACATCTGGGATCCCAAAATAAGGTTTACAAAATATTTGCAAATCAAAAATAGATTTACACGTGGTTAACTATCAAAAGAATAAGTTAATACAGCCATATTCAAAAATGCCCCCAACCAAAGCAGTCGAGCAGGCCGAACATGTACGCGCTGCCCCCACGCTCTCCATACTCATGGCTGGTTGACTTTTTCTTTGCCTTTACCTGCAACACGGAGCACCCGTGAGCCGAAGCCCAGCAAGAAAACTCAAACAGTAAATAGCATATGCATATCATATAGTTAACATGTAATCCACAAATAAACAGGTCAACCGTCAGACTAAGCAAACACGGCCATGCTGCCCCAAAAGCCTTACCAGAGCCTGCGGTCTCGGTCCTCACTGTAAGGATACCCCACGTATCCATTGGGTCCTACCCTGACTATAAGCACTCCATGTGCTAAGTGTTACTTCCGGCCCCACTGCCGTTCCTGGCCTTCGCCGCTCTCGGCCTTAGCCGTTCATTTCACTATAATACACATATCGTACAATTCGAAATAATCCTTAAAACATATGATAATTCATATAAGGTTATATCCTAGCATGTAATACAGTCTAGGGCCATGCCCTGCAATAACACTATGGGCCCACGCCCTGTTCTCGAGTGCTACAGTTTTCTTACCTTTCAATTCGATAGCTTTGATCACTTGACTCCTCGAGCACGATCCCACTCGAGCCCTAGCGCTCACCTAAACACAATTCATAGGTCAAAGTCATCACCAAACCTCAAGTCCAAAACCTAGCCTCAGGACCAATCCCGAGCCCCCCCGAGAAGTCCTAGATCCACAAAACAAGGTGGTGGAATCAAACCCCGAACCCTAGGTCAAAATCCCTCAAAAAATAACCCAAAAACCCCTTTCTGGGAACAGTGTAGCACTACAGCGCTTAAAAGAGGGCGCTATAGCGCTACAAGCAAAACTGAACATCCCCAGAAACAGGGCCTAGTGCTACAGCGCCCAAAGACTAGCGTTGTAGTGCTAGTTGCAAACAGGCAACACCCAATTTCATTTTTTTGCGATTTCTTTCAACCAATTCAACCCCAAACTTGTCCAAATCTTTCCCAAACCCAGAAACAAACTTATCAACACCTCCCACACATCCCAAGCATCCCAAGAACTCATAACCCAAGCTCAAGCAACCTGAAACTCAAAGTCTACCATAGTTAACCCTTAACCCAGAAATTCAGTCAAACATCAAAGTTAAAGACTTAGAATTCATACCGTGGATGGAAATTCGACCTTGAGTTCAACCCTAGACCTCCTTAGCTTGCTCCTCCTCAACCTTGGCCTGAATTCCCCTAAAATCCCCATCAATTTAGCTTAAATACACAGCTCAAACCAGTCAAACCCTAAAACTGAAATTTCTAAAAACTTACCTCAACTTTTGATGTGTTCTTGCTAATCCCTTGCCAATCTTCAAGTCTAGCTTAGGATCCTTGATGCTCAGCCTACCCTAGCTCTCCACTGAGCTTAACTCCAAGAAAAAATGAAGGGAAATGGTGGGAGAACCACAAACCGTTCCTTTTGAGACAAAACCCCTCTATTTTTCTCTCTTTTCTTTTTCTTCCTTTATCTTTCTTTTCTACAGCCTTATAACTCTTTTCTACCAATCCCACTAAGTATAAAGCTTAGATAAACTTATCTCTAATAAGCCTATTGACCAAAATTCCCTCCTTATTAATTCTACATCCTTTATCCATGTAGGGCCATTTTAGTCATTTTACCCAATTCCCACTAATTCCTCGAGTGTCTCTAATAATTTCCCGCTTGCTACCCATTACCTGATTAATCACCAAATATATACTCCTCATCATCAAAATTAACCTCAATATATATTCTCTAAATTCCCATTTAAACTCCCTAGGCTTAACCCAAGCCGGGTATAATTCCCGCTTTGACTTTTTCGCAAATCCGCTCATTCTAGGATCGTCTCGAGTCACAGATCACAGATATCAATACAGTTGCCCAAAATGGCCAAAATTACAATTATGCCCTTTCGACACAATCAGGGCCTACATGCATACTAATACACATCGTCATGCATCTCAAATAGGCAAATAGTCATACAACATGCTTTGAATCATAATCATGCATTTAACTCAATAAAGTTACACATATAAATCCCATTATGCCCTCCAGGCACACTAATCAAGGCCCTTAAGCCTTATTAGCGGATTTGGGTCGCTACAGTTTGGGCGCCGTGGCCCTAGGCTGTCTGATGTAAGGCATTTTGCCTCTGTTATGGGGCGCATCGCGGCACTTAAGGAGGTTGCGCCGCGTCCCAAAAGTTGATTTTTGGCAAAATGAGAGTTTTTAGCTCGGGAACTTGAACGTTAAGGCTCAAGAAGGTTTCTACTACCCAGTTTGGTATAAACCAAGGTCCTGGAGGTTAGAGTTAACTCTCGAAACTATTTAATGAGTTAGAACTTCATAGTTGATTTTATTCATGCGTTGTGACTAGGATTTCTCTTCAAAGCTCAGGTTAGAGGATTGTGCTCGTGATCGCGGTGCTCGGGTAGCTTGGGACACAGGTAAGAAAACTGTTGTACCCATAGAGCAGGGCGAGGCCCTATAATTTGTGTTGTAGGACCCGTCCCTATATGATTGTATTGCAAGGCGTAGCCCCATTGAATATGTTTATACGTGTTTAAGTATTTGTTTAGTTATGCTATGTGTGCATATATGTGAATGAACAACAAGAGCCGGGAACGACGAAGGCCGGGAACGGCGAAGGCTGAGAACAGCAATGGGCCAGGAGCAGCGTTAAGCACGCGGAGTGCGAGTTGCCAGGGTGAGACCCTATTGGATACCTGGGATATCCTCATGGTGTAGACCGCGAATCCAAGGCCTAGTAAAGTGCTTGGGACGACATGGCCATTATGTGTTTAGCATGTTGGCAGTTTGTTATGTGTTGAATGATTGTTATGCATATGTTATTTGCTTGTGTGAGGTTTTATTGCTGGGCTTCGGCTCACGGGTGCTCTATGGTGCAGGTAAGGGCAAGGGGAAAGTCGACCAACCATGAGTACGGAGAGCGTGAAGCGATGCGTACATGTTTGGCCTGCCTGGCTGCCACAGCCAGGGGTACTTTGGGAGATGTCTGTATTAAACCTAATTTTGTCGTTTAGTCGACTTTAGTTATATTTTTGAGTTGTAAATATTTATAAACAGTACTTTGGGATCCCAAATGTATATCGATTTATAATTTTAATGGATGATTATATTTTCAAATTGTATGACTTTTATTATAGTTTAGTTACACTTTTAACCTAAAATTTCGATTAGCGAGTTAATTGCACATTTTAAACTCACTTAGTAACGGCTCTAAGGAAGTAGGGTGTTACACTAGCTCCCTAGTCACTTCATCTACCTTGTTGTTCCTCCATAACACTTTCACCAAGGAGATAGTCTTATTCTGTAAGACTTTGTCCTTCCTGTCTTGGATTTGTACTGGTCACTTCTCATAAGATAAATCATGTTGCAACTCAAGGGTCTCATAACTCAACATGTGTGTGGTATCCAACTATACTTCCAAAGCATCGATACATGAAACACATTATGAACTCCCGATAAAGCTGAGGCATAGCTAATCTATAAGCTACCTGTCCAATCCTCTTCAGGATCTCGAATGTCCCACAAACCTAGGGCTCAACTTTCCTTTCTTCCTAAATCATTTTACTCCTTTCATTGGTGATACTAGGAGAAAAACATAGCCCCCAACTTGGAACTCCACGTTCCAACACTTGGGATCCATGTAGCTTGTCTGTCTACTCTGTGAAGCAAGCATTCGAGCTTAAAATCTTTTCAATGGCTTCACTAGTCCTTTGAACTACCTTAGGACCAAGATACTTCCTCTCACCCATTTCATCCCAATGGATGGGTGATCTGCACTTCCTACCATACAACATCTCATACAGAGCCACTCCGATCATCGACTTGAAACTTTTTTCGTAGGAAAACTCAATCAAGGGAAGACACTTACTACAGTATCCCTTGAAATCCAATACACATGACCGAAGCATGTCTTCTAATATCTTAATCGTCCTTTCGGATTGTCCATCTGTCTAAGGATGATAGGCAGTATTGAACTTCAACCTTGTACCCATTGCCTTCTACAGGACTCCACAGAACTTGGAAGTAAAGGTGGGGTCCCGATATGATACTATAGACTTAGGTGCCGCGTGGAGACGTACAATCTCCCTCACAGATAACTCAGCATACTGATCCACACTGTAATTCATCCTCACAGGCAAAAAGGGAGCTGACTGGGTATATCGATCCATGATCACCTATACCGAGTCATGTTGTCCTACCATCCTAGGCAACCCTCTGGCCTCTTATGTTTAGCTTACACTTGCTGACAAGTCAGACACTTAGCCGCATATTCAACGTCTTTCATCATCCTAAGCCACCAATACAAAGATTTCAAGTCATGATGCATCTTCATGGTGTCTGGATGTAATGAGTATTAAGTGGTATGAGACTTATTCAGAATCTCTATCTTGATATCAACATCCATCAGAACACATATTCGATCCTTGTACCTCAGTGTATCCATCTCAAACACCATAAAGCCCTTAGCCACTCCACCTAAGATATCCTCTCAATGCTTCAGTAATTGAGGATCATCCATATGAGCCTCATTTATCCTCTCAAGAATTGTAGACTGCAGAGTAATATTTGCCAACTGGCCTACGACGAATTCTATCACTGCTTTAGTTATATCCTCTGCAAACTTTCCTGATATCTACTTCGAGCTAAACACTTGTCCCAAACCTCTTCGACTCAGAGGCGTCTGCCACCACGTTAGCCTTTCCTGGATGGTGGAGGGTTTCACAGTCAAAATCCTTTACCAACTCCGACCAACACCTTTGTCTCATAGTTAGATATTTCTGCGTAAAGAAGTACCTCGAATTGTTGTGATCGGGGTATATCTTGCATTTATCCCCATATAAGTAATATCGCCACACCTTCAGTGTGAATACCACCACTCCCAATTCTAAAGCGTGGGTAGTGTACCCTTGTTCATATTCCTTAAATTGTCGTGAGGCGTAGACAATCACCTTCCAAGCCTACATCAGAACACAACCTAACCCCTGTCTCGAAGCATCGCAGTAAACCACAAAATTTTCCTAGTCGGAAGGAAGACTAAGTATTGGAGTAGTAATCAACTATCATTTCAACTCCTGGAAACATTTCTCACACTTGTTGGTCCACACAAACTTCAAGTTCTTACATGTCAGCTTTATCAACAGTGTTGTAATCCTCAAGAATCCCTCAACGAAACGCTGATAATACCCCGACAATCCAAGGAAACTTCTAATCTCTGAAGCACTCCTTGGCCTTGGCTAATCTTTCACTGCCTCGATCTTGGTTGGATCCACCATAATTCTGTCCTTACTAACAATGTGGCCAAGAAATGTCACTTGAGGCAACCAGAACTCACACTTTTTTAACTTAACGTACAATCTATGCTCCCTCAGCCTCTGTAATACCAAACAGAGATGCTCCTCCTATTCTACCTCTGATTGGGAGTAAATCACTATGTCATCAATGAACATGATCATGAACTTGTCCAGATAATATTTGAACACCATGTTCATCATAACCATAAAAACTTCCAGGGAATTAGTCAGTCTAAAGGACATTACTAAGAACTCATAATGCCTTTAACTCGTGCGAAAAGCAGTCTTTGGGCCATCCTCCTCTTTGCTTCTTAGCTGGTGATAACTAGATCGAAGATCAACCTTTGAAAGCATTGCCTAGCCTTGCAACTGTTAAACAAGGCATCGATCCTTGGAAGTGAATACATATTCTTGATATTCAACTTATTCAACTCCAAGTCAAGCAACTCTTGTAACTAAACCTTCAATTATTTTAATTCTGTTGGTGCCATTCTGTAAGGTGCCTTGTATACCAGTTCAATAACAAACTCAATCCCCCGATGCGGTGGCAATCCCTGTAAGTCTTCTAGGAACACATCAAAAAATTCACAGACCAATCTAGTCTCCTTTGGTCCAACTGGTACAACCTTAGTGGTATCACCACACTAGCTAGGAATCCTATGGAACCTCCTTGGAATAAGTATCTAGCCTTCAATGCTAACATCATTGGAAAGCAGGGCCTCTTCAGAGCACCCACGAACACGAACGAGTCCTCTCCCTTGAGATCAAGAGTCCCCATACTTGGCTAACCAATCCATGTCCAATATCATATCAAAGTCCTCCAATTCTAACTCAATAATGTCCACAGAAAATTTCCTACTATCCACCTCTACTGATAAGGATCTAATCCGTCTCCTAGAAACTACCAACTCCCTAGTAGGCAACAAAGTCCCAAACCCCACAACATACACATCGCAGGGTCTACTAAGTCTGTCTATCACCTTACTATAAATAGATGAATGCATAGCCACATAATCATTCAAAACTATATACTTAGAGTCAGCGATAGAAATATGAATTACCACCATGGAGGGACTAGCCTCAGCCTCCTTTTGTGTCAATGTGAATACACGAGCTGGAATTAAGTTGTTGCTCTTCTTCGGTTCCTCTTTCTTCAACTGCGGGAAATATTTCAAGAGATGACCCACCACTCCGCATATGAAACATGCCTTAGCATGGCATTCTCTCAAGTGACGTCTCTTGCACCGGGCACACACTTGATAACTATTCCAGCTCTCACTCCCACCCTGATGGCCACTCGAAATCTCTTATCTTAATTGGGGGTACTACATGAGTTTACGATCTTCCTCTTTTGGTCACTGGGGCCACTGCCCCTACTCGCCCAGTAAATAGAGGTACCACCCTCCAAGCATCGCTCCTTGTGGTGCCCCCTCTCCATATATTGTTCTCTGCGCCCTCACACTACAAGAAAATAAGAGTTTTATGACTTTATTTGGGAGACATTGGAAGTCTACAATGTCTCCCAATTGGGGAGATGTTGTTGCTAGGGTCATTGTCGGTATATATCCCACGTCTCTCATTGGGAGACGTGCCTCACTTCCCACGTCTCCCATTGGGAGAGGTTGAAAGTCAAACGTTGACTTTCAACCTCTCCCATTGGGAGACATAGGAAGTGACTCACCTCTCCCAATGGGAGACGTGGGAAGTCCCTAGGAGACATCCAATGTCTCCCATTGGGAGAGGTGAGTCACTTCCCACATCTCCCAGTGGGAGACATTGAAAGTCTCCCACATTTAAAAAAAATAAATTAAATAAATTTATAATTAATATTATTTTAATTTGATTTAATAATTAATTAAATTGAAATTATTTTAATTTAAATTGAAATGATTTTAATCTAAATTTAAATTGATTTAATAATCAATTAAATTGAAAGAAAAATATATATTTGTTAGACACATACAAGAAATACAATATTTGTTAGACATATTCAAAATGAACAAATATTGCATTGTGTATGAAGAAAGATGTAAAAAAATAAAAAATAAAAACCTATCAACGAGGTCGGTAACTTTGGATTATCGGCAACATATATGTCGCCCATTCTTGTCGCAACTCATCAATTTGTGCCTTTGTATATGATGTGCTTGTTAGCTGCAAGAAATATAAAGTAAAATATATTAATTAATTATTTGATTACATTTATAGTTTCAAAAATAATTTGTAAATTTTAATTAATAATACTGTTCTCAAGTAATGCCCGGGACTCGCATGTTCAATCAAATCCTTCAACATCCTCATTAAGTAGTATCCACATGCCACATTGTCCGGTTGGTATGGACACTAATTATTTAAATATATGAGTAATTTATTATTAAATTGAAACTTTTTAAAAAATGCATACATATTATTCTACTTAATTATTATAAATGTTCAAAAATTTCTGCGTAGAGTATCAGGGATCTCGACATCAGGAAGATTCATAGAGAAAAAAAGATTGAAAGCGCTGACGATCACTAATACAATCTCCTCACAGTTATTTAGCTTTGAATTCACCGGATCACAACAATAAACATGATATGCATATGGTGCCAAAATAAGCAACATCCAATGTTCACTGTATAAGAAAAACAAAAAAATTATAGCTCAAATGTTAAACAAAGAAATTATTGATATGGGTCAAAAAAATGAGAACTTTTTAAACTTACCCATGGCTCCAAGGGACAAGCATAACTTGTTCTTTTGATTTTACGTCATTGCAACGTCTGAACAGATTCTGAACACGATCGTCATTGCAACTCATCAATTTTTTCGTACTGCATGCCTAATGAGCATAACGTCTTCTTTGCCTCATAAAATGAAATTGGAATTTCATTATCTTCAGGCAATAACTCCTTCAAAAAACTAAATAAATCAGTAATGCTTTTATCACTCCAGCCATGTTTAGCTTTTAGATTGTACAACCTAAGAAGCGCAGATAATTTTGTAAATCTTGTACAACCAGGGTAAATTGGTTTCTCGGCATCATTAAGGAGTGTCTCAAACTTATTTGGGTCTACTCCTAATCCATAATGTGCGTCGTCAATCATTTCATCTAATGGATCCCAGTTCTCCTCCACTATATTCCTCCTCACTCCTTTTGGTCTACTTGGCAAAGTTGGAGCAATCAGAGCTATCTCCCCATGGTAATACCAAATTGTGTAACTCTTGTCCATCCCATTGAAATATAAGTGTTCTTTAATCTTTTTAAGATCCATCTTTTTAACATTTCCACACTTAAGACATGGACAATAAGTAAAATTTGGGTCTTTCACATTTTCTGAACAAAACCTTAAGAACAAATCGACCCCGTTCCTATATTCCGCAAATAACCTATTCGCTGACATCCACTGTTTATCCATATATTCTCCTATGTCTATGGAAAAGAAAAGAAACAACACTAAATAAGCATGTGATAAAGTTGTATGTCTATATAAAACTAATTTTTTATTATCCTAGATAAAATTGGGTAGTATTTCCCCTATAATAGTGACCTAACCATCTGCATGTGAATAACAAAACAAACAATTCAAAAAACATCCAATAAGTTTCTTCCTTATAGGATGTCTATATTAAACTAATTATTTATTATCCTAGATAAAATCGGGCAGCATTTCCCCTATAATAGTAACCTAACCATCTGCATGTGAATAGCAAAACAAAAAATTCAAATAGCATACAATAAGTTTCTTCCTTATAGCTCCGCAACACACAACCAAATTTCTCAGAACCTACTTCACTAAAACACACAAGTTCTCAACCTTCCGTTATCATCGCAGCACACAATTTTAATCTCAGAACCTACTTCACTATGGATGAATATTTAAGATATTCAAACTCCTCTAACATTTGTTTAATAATATTAAAAGTAGAAGTAAGAGAATATATATGTACCTCTTGCAATCAATAATCCAAAAGCTAGCAAAACTACTTCACTTAGTAATCAAATTCGCTATTAAATCCACAAACCAATAAAATTAAATTAATAAATAATAAATAAAATATCACTAAATATCTAGCAATATATAACGTATTATTGTAATTTTAGAAACTTAATTACCTCAAATGTGTGATTGATATAGGAATTTTGATGCAAAATACTCTCTAAAATCTCACCCTAAAAATCACAACCTATGAAATTAAATTAATTAACATGTTAAACATTACTAAACAAATATCACTAAATATCTAATAATAGTAAATGATATTGGTAAACAAATAAAAAAAATCCCAATGTGCCACTAATTAATATAACCTAAACAAAAAATCAATATAAAATTTCATAACCTAAAACTAAAACTTAATAATCAACAAAAACATAATAATTTTCATATATTTAAATTTTATAAATTATTTAATAAATTTATTTTAACATAACTATATATATAACAAAATAGTTACAATTTAAAAAAAAAAAGTTTAAATATATATAAAAAATATATCTAAATTTCGAAATAAAAATGATAAAAATTAAAAAAAATCATGAACATATATACTCTAATGAAATCTATACAATGTGATAGGTTAAATTAAAAAAAATAACTAAAATGACATTAATATAAAAAAAAACTTCCATTAAAAACTAATCCTACAATGTATATAAAATAATGCATAAAAATGAAAAATTAACACAAAATCATGTATATTACTCATCCTAATACTAAACCTATGATTTTTTTACCAAATAATTAACTAAAAAGCAAGAAAATTAAAAAAACTTACCTCCAAAACCCTAAAAAACACAGCCCCCTTTCCTTCTCGATTTTGCTCTCTCGTTTGCAATCCGTGTAATGGAAAGGAAGAAGAAGCAATTTCTTTATTAAATGGGCAAGGGACATCCAACGTCTCCCACTGGGAGACGTGGGACACGTGGCACGTCTCCCAGTGGGAGACGTTGGATGTACCCCTGTATACATCCAACATCTCCCACTGGGACACGTGCCACGTGTCCCACGTCTCCCAATGGGAGACGTTGGATGTACCCATGACCACTTCCCCAGCCTATTTCCAACGTCTTCCACCATTTTTAATGTCTTCCAATTGTAGCCATTAATATAAACTTTCAATGTCTTACACCATTAGACATTTAAAACCCCTGATAAGTTTTAATGTCTTACACCAATGGTGTAAGACATTGTAGGGAGTCATTGTATATCAAATTTGTTGTAGTGTCAGCAGTAAGGGCATTCTCTACTACCTGAGCATATGTAGTAACCCCAGGTACTAAAGTAAACTTGACATCTTGGGATATCATGGAATTCAGCCTCCGAACAAACTGTTCCTTCCGAGTCACATCAGTTGGCACCAAGTCAGAGGCAACTTTGCTAACTTGTCGAACTTCAGAGCATACTCAGTCACTATCATGTGCCTTGAACAAAATTCATGAATTCATCCATCTTCGCAGTTCATGCTCCGTCATTGTAATACTTCTCATTGAATAACTCCCTAAACTCCTTCCAGCCCATCGTAGCCATACCAGGTCTAAGATACTATTTCCCACCAGATCCGGGCATCATCCCACAGCATATAAGTGGCACAGGTCACTCTGTCATTGCCCGCCACCCTCATAAGTCGAGGATGGAACTGATCATACCCATCCACTGCTCAACTTTGAGTGGATCTGGGCCTTCTTCAAAAGTTGAAGGGTGTTGCTTCTGGAACCTCTCGTACAGTGGTTCCCGTCTGATCTCATTCTCTGGGTTAGCTAATACTAGTGCCATTCCAGGTGGCGTGACCAAGGCAGCATTCCCTGGCAGAACTTGCTACCACAGCTATCTGATCTTTTCTTCTTGCCTCTAAAGCCTAGCTTGCATTTTCGCAAACATCTGTTTTCAATTTTGAGGGGCAGGTAGAGGGTTCTGCACCTAGTTATCATCTTCGACTTCAATATTACTACTGCTTAGTTTGATTGACCGACTTGGAGGAATAACTTCCAAATGTGTCTACAATCAATCACTTGGCTTATCAGGCATGATAACAGTATCCTGAAACCATCCCACGGTAACCGAACAAACATAGAATTCACATGCAACTATAATGCTGATAAGCATCTCCATCATATTTACATAACCGTCAAGAGGGCCATGCTCTAACTGTATATATCATGCTCCTTATTCTAGCATGTAGATAAGGCATATATTTCAATTAATTAGTGAAACAGGTATTCAACCCATTACCCACCAAACCAGGAGTCGAGCTTATGTTTAGCAGCGAGCGTACATGTTCGGTTGTTCTTCAGGAACCATATAGCCTTGGAAACTCTGATACCAAGTTGTATTGCCCTACTAATCCAGGACCGTTATACTTTGTGTTTAAATAGTGCTTAACTCGTTAAGAAAGTCATTTAGACTCAAAAGTTTAATTAAAGTAAAATAGAAGTTTAAGTGCTAAAATTTTTGGTCAAAAGGTTTAAACTTCTCATTAGAACTTTAAATATTTACAAGGGACCCCGAAAAGGTTTATACAAAGTGTAATTACATTTAAAATTCTCAAAAATAGCCAACCTAAGTGAAAAAAGTGGACTTTTATCCTCAGTCCCTCAGATATCCTGACTTTCATGGTCGAGCAGGCCGACCATGTATGCACCGCTCCAAAGCCCTCCAACTCATGGCTGGTCAAAAATCCCCTTGCTCTTACCTGTACCATAGAACACTCGTGAGCTATGGCCCAACAAGAAACCCAACAAGGCATAATAAATGAACAATTACATAGCATGCATCGTAAATAATAGGAAAACTCATTTCAGCATCTAACACAATTTACACAACTTGTGCCAAGTGAGGTGCATCACTGCGGTGCCGGGAGAGTGTGTATGGCACCCCTATATTGGCTCTGCCATCATGACCAACATTTTGCAAGAATATCGCCGAATATGGCCATGCTGATTAATCACAAACAATTATAATGCAATCAGATGCAACAAGAACAATATAAAACAAGGGTACATAACCTTAGCTAAAACTTCAGGTATACGGTTATAACCGTTCACATGTGAATATCAGGGCCAATGCCCTGTTCTATGCGCATATGCCATTTTTCTTACCTCAAGTCCTGTGACAAAAGTGAAATGACCTCGTGTGTGATCCTTTCCCCGAGCCCCTCGAAAACCCTAGTGACAACATCAATAATATGCTCATTAGGATCTAAGTCCAATTACGAGCTCCAAAATTAAACCCTATGTAAAGTCCCGAATTTACTGTTAAGGCTATGTGTCTGGAGGGCATAATGGGATATATATGTTGAAATTAATTGGTTAAATGTGTGACTACGTGGAATACATGATCTATATATGATAATATGGATTTAAATGCACGTTTATCTATATTAAATATGCATGTGGGCCCATATTTGATAATAAGGGCATATTTGTAATATTGGCCCATTGCGGGCATAAATGTTATTATATGTGTTAAATGATTGACACCACATTATTCTGTGGATATATATGCAGTAGGCAGCTCGAGGCGATCCTGAGCGGATTAGCAGAATAGTCACAACAAGGTTTAATACCCGGCTCAGGGTGAGCCTACGGGTATTTTTGGAAGCTTAATGTATATTTGGGATTTATTATGTAATGGGTAATCATTTGGCGATTATTTGGGCACGTCAAGATTAATTGGGAACTTATAGGACCACTGGAGGATTAACGAGAAATGTGATAAAAGGACGGGATTGCCCTTAAAGGCAATAAGAGGCTAAGGATGAGTGTGGGGGATTTAGGTAAATCTCTAGGCTTTTGTTAGACTTAGCTATTAGAGAAACTACTAGAAATCACTGAGATCATTCCCTCAACTTACTCAATTTCAACCTCTGTTTCTCTCACTCGGTTCCCTCTTCTCCCTTGGGTGGTTTGGGTTTTCTTGAGTTCATGAGGTGAAAACTTGGGAAGTGAAAGTGAGGAATTGGAAGCTTGTTGGGTTGGGAAGTGGTTCAAGGTCAAATTAAGTTCAGAGGTAAGCTCCTAAAATTAAACTTGCTGTTGAATTCTCTTGTAAAATGAAGGTTGTATGAGAGTTACACTCTAAGTTTGTTTTGAGTGTTGGGAAGGATTAGGGAGTTGTTTTTAAGTAGTAATGATGGTTGGGTTGTAAGGATAAGGATTTTGTACTTAATTATGAGTTTGGCTGATGGTTGGGGTATGAATTCGAGGTTTAGGCTTGAGGAAAAACATAGGAAAAATGGTGATTTTCTAGGATTAGGGGCTCAGGCTGCGGCCTTGTTCTTCAAGCGCCACGACCTGTGTGCTCGAGGAGGCTAGAAAGCCTCTGTTTTGCCGAGGCGCGCTGTGACACAAGGTATAATCCACCGTGGCTCACGTCCTTTAGCAGAAAGACATTTTGTGTTTGACTTGAGCGTGTTGCGGCCCTTAAGGGGCTGGGCCATGGCTCAAATGCAAGAAATGGCTATTTTTGGGCTTTTAGCTCAGGAACTATAATGTCAAGGCTCGGGAAGGATTTTACCACACATTTTAGTATAATTTGAGGTCCTGGAGGCTAGTATTTGTTTCTAAAAATTTTAATTGGATTAGAATTGGATAGTCGTCCTTATTGCTTGTGACTAGGATTACTGTTAAGGCTCAGGACTGAGGATCGTGCTCAAGACCATTCTTTATCTGTCGCTCAGGACTCGAGGTAAGAAAAATGCACCCAAGTTGTGATTGAGGCTTAATACACTTGTATGAATACACTATGAATATGAAGATATCTATAACTAAGAATATCTAGATGGGCATGCTTGTATACGCTGTGATTGACTATATGCTATGCAATGTGTACTTGTGATTATATATATATATATATACAGGCCGACCTAAGGGTGCTAGGGGTCGATAATAAGAATGCAAAACACAGACTGGCCTCAGGGTGCCGCGGTCGGCTAAGAGACCTGGGAATTTGGCCTAAGGGCTTCGGGCCTGGATATTATACCATAAACAGAAGTGTGGTTCACACTTAATCATTGCCATTGTTTGATGAGTTTGGTTTACATATTTGACTGATTTAATTAATACTGCTGGTTGGTTAGTTATATATTGTTGATAATTGAATCTGATGATTTATATTTACTGCTTTTATATTGTTGTCTAGTGGTGCATGCTCGTTTAGATTTTCTTGTTGAGCCTTGGCTCACGGGTGCTGTGTGGTGCAAGTAAGGGGAAGTGATAGCAGAACCAACCATGAGCTGGAGAGCTTCAGGGGCGGTGTGTGCATATGCAGCCTGCTCGATTGTCATGGTCGAGATAGCTTGGGAGGAACTAGGGTTAAACCCTGTTTTGCCACTGAGGAAGGCTAAGTTGTATTTTATTTGTCTTTTACAAGTGTGTAAACTAATTTTGGGATCTCATGTACAAACTTAATATTTTAATGAAAAATAACCATTGTTTACCCAGAAAAGGACTACCTGATGATGTGCTAGAATTAGCCTACACGTGGGATACACATAACTGTTTGAGTGAGTATGATTTGGTCGACCGTCGACTAGAAAAGAATTGGCTCATCAGACATCATATTTATGGGCGACCAGTCTGGTCGTATCTTTTCATTTATTTTCTTCTAATATGTAATCTTATAATTATGTATTAAATGCGATTTCCATTATTATTTAGATACGCATGTCTTAAATGTAATAAAGGACCATCAGCCCATGTAGAACTCCTTGAGCCTATAAATAAGAATCAAAGGGCTGAAGAGAGGGGACTTTTGGAACTGGGAAATTCTAAGAGAGAAATATAGTGTTTTTATCCACCATAATTGTATTCATCCGAAAGCTTGTGAAACTCGTGAAGCTTAGTTCATTGATCATAGTTCTTGGAATTCTACATCAATAAGAACACTAAGTGGACGTAGGTTGTTACCATTTACTGGGGCTGAACCACTATAAATCTTTTGTGTCCTTTATCTTTTCGTCTTGATTTCATCTCCTTTCTGTTGTTTTACTTGACTCCGTGTCGTTGACCAATTCAGGGGTAAACATTTTGGTGCTTTCATTGAGAGCTGAACTCAAGACCTCCAAAAAGATCAAATGGCGAAAACGGCTAGAAAGTTTGGACAAACTGCTGGTGCCGCATCAACCCAGCCTCCTCCGCAAAATGTGGCTGAGGATGTGCCACACGTGGAATTCGAAGAGGAGGAAATGGATTATGAGACCTTGAGGATGACACTGATTGTGTTGAAGGAGGAATTAGCCAATCTGAGGGCTAATCAGGAAAATGTGGCTGAAACGATGGCATTGCAGCAGAGAGAAATTGATAGGCAACGCAAAGAATTTAATGAGTGGAAGACCGATATGGACCGCTGGCAGAGGGACGCCACTGCCGCTCTGGAGGCAGCCATTCAGTTGGCCTGAGGATAGCCTGCACCAACCTCCCAACTGGATCAACCACCTAGTGTACCACCACAACAAGGTCCACATTCAGGTCATCCACAACATCACCATATTCTGCGTCAAACATCAAGTCCTCAAAGACTTGAGCAACCCATTGCTGCTCATCCAGGTATTCCATTTTAGGATCTTGAGCAGCAGCCCCCTTCTCGTGCTAGTCGAGGCAATCCCCAGTAGCAAAGGTAGAATAGGGCTGGGTAGCCTCCCCGAAGCCCTAGACACCAGACTGCTGAGGAGCCAAACCCACCGAGCAGGGGACAACGTCCTTTTTCTAGTAGAAGGAAGGTTGAATCAGGCTCTGCGGTCAGGGGCCCCCCACGACATAATAATGCCCGGAAACCTACCGACCAATGCAAGCCTCCACTTAACGGTGGAGACATGCCCGTAAGGGGATGGGGAAACAGTGCGATCACTAGGTCGCACCATAGTCGGTCACACTTTAGGGATGGCCGTGACTACAATGAAGAGGATTATGGCAGAGGAAATGTCGGTTGAAGGCAAGAAGAAAGGGGTGGAGAGCAGAACCCCCCACCTAGAGAAAACCGGCCGACGAGCCAAAATGCTGGGGGGCAGCCTAGGCAACCTGACATCTTTGATCAACTGGTCGCTGGCAAACAAAGGCATAGGGATGAGGATTTGAGAGATGTTCTCAATGATAGATGAGAAGAACACGACGAGTATGCCTCTCCAGCACCGGTCGCCCCAACAGTACCAGACACTGTACAGGCCCAGCTCAATGCATTGAATAAGGTCGTGCAACAGCTAGTGGGGATCCGGACATCTAACATTGAATATGACCAGAGAAGAGGTACTCCATTTGTACATAGAATAGCGATGGCCGACACCCCAAGAAAATTTAAGATGCCGGTCTTGCCCAATTTCACCGGATTAGAAGACCCAGTATCTCATGTAAATAAGTTTGAGATACAAACGGACATCCAAAAGGAGTTAGATGACGCTCGGTGCAGAATCTTCCCAGCCACCTTGTCTGATACTGCTCAGGAGTGGTTTTCCAAATTCCCTCCTGCTAGCATAGTTTCTTGGGAAATGTTCATGAAGGAATTTTACGGACAGTTTTACGCTGGTCGTGTACATCCTACCGAGGCTAACCAACTGGTCGAGATATGCCAGAAGGAGGGAGAAACCTTGAAGGGGTATGTCCAACATTTTATGTGAGCTACTGCTGGGGCTAAGACAGTTGGTGATGAAAGGAAGATGATGGCAATTACTGCTGAAGTACGGAGCCATTCATCCCTCTGGAACAATTTGCAGAAGAATGGGGTAAAGAGCACCCAAGAATTTTTGGACCGAGGGGACCGGTACATCAAGCTCGAATAGGCCATTGCCAACGAAGGGAAGGCCCCTACAATGACAAGGGGCCAAAAGAAGATCCCACCAAAGCCGCCAGTGTGTCTGGGAAACCCAATGACAACAACAAAAACAATGGGAAAAACGGAGGAAAAAGGGCAAACAACGAGTCGTCAACATCTGAGAACAAGCGCCCTAAAAGTAACAGATATGAATCAAGGTTAACCAATTGCACGGCCCTAGTCGATAGCAGAGCAGAAGTGTACTAGGACACTAACACCACTGCTCCCTTCAGGCGACCAGCCCCAATCAGAAAAGATATCTCCAAGAGAGATACAACCAAGTTCTGCCATTTTCATAATGATTACGGTCATGACACCAATGAGTGCAACCAGCTTAAAGATGAGATTGAGTTCCTTATCAGACAAGGACACTTGAGAAGATATGTACGAGCCCCTGGAGGTTCTCAACGAGAGGCTCAAGGAGGTAATGAGCAGGCATCTGTACGCCAAAGCTCACCCCCTTTACAACTAGCGCCAGTTGCTGGTACATTGTCGACCATGTTGGCCAACACCTGGCAGGAGATAGTGGGAAGGCGAGGGAAAGGTATCCCCGAACCTTACATCACGACCACTACATTGAAATGCTGAATGTAGAGGAGTGAACTCCCAAAAAATCTCAAACAGAGGAAGAACTGATAAGTTTCTCTGAGCTTGACGCTCAACATGTCTGATTCTCCCATTCGGATCCTCTGGTCGTAGATGTACAAATTGCTAATATGATGGTCGAGGGAGTATTGGTGGATACAGGGAGCTCAGTGAACATTTTGTACAAGCCTTCTCTGGAAAGACTGAAGTTATCAGTGCAAGATTTGGAGCCATGCAACCAAACCATTTATGGTTTTTTCGGTGAAGGGCTCGCGCCAACAGGGTCGATCAGGCTTCCAGTCACAACAGGAACTGCACCAGCGAACCGGGCATTACTCACTACTTTTATAGTAGTTGATTGTCCTTCTACATATAATACTGTGATTGGGAGGCCTATCCTAGTCGATCTACGAGCCGTTACCTCAATCTGGCACCTATCCATGAAATTCCCAATCGACGCAAGGGTAGGATGCGTGTTGGGAAACCAACGAGAAGTGCGGGAATGTTACAATTCAATGATCACCAAGGAAAAAAAGGGGCAGATTGGGGGAAAAAGCCAAGAAAAGGTTGCTGTTGGTAAACGAAGCACAAGCCCAATCAGGTGAACATGTCACCAAATAGGGTGTTGCCCAAAGTGAGGATAAGGAATTAGATCCTCGCTTTGGGGATTTTTAAGAAGATGTTGGACCAGTGGAGGACCTCGAGGAGGTCCAACTTGATGAGGCAGATCCAACCAGGGTTGTGAAAGTCGGTAAAAACTTAGAGACAACAACAAAGAAAAAGCTAGTGGGATTTTTAAAGGTGAACCAGAAGGTGTTTTCCTAGTCACATAAAGATATGGTTGGGATTGACCCAGCAGTTATCAACCATGTCTTGAATATAGATAAAAAATTTCCACCAGTTCAACAAAATAGGAGGCTGCTCGACAAAGATAGATCAAAAGCGTTAAAAGAGGAAGTCGAGAAGCTAAAGGAGAATGGATTCATCAGGGTGGTGTTTTATCCATCTTGGGTCTCTAATCCTGTACTATTTCCTAAGTCTAATGGAAAGTGGAGGACGTGCATGGATTTCACAGACCTCAATAAAGCCTGCTCGAAGGATTGTTTCCCACTCCCAAGGATCGAACAGCTGGTCAATGCCACATCAGGGCATGAGATCTTATCATTCATGGACGCATACTGTGGGTATATTCAAATTAGTATGCATCCACCGGATGAGGATCACACTAGCTTTCAAACTGATACAGGGCTTTACTGTTACAAAGTAATGCCTTTCGGTTTAGAAAACGCTGGCGCGACTTACCAGTGACTAGTCAACCACATGTTCAAAGAGTTGATCAGTGTTAACATGGATGTATATGTCGATGACATGCTGGTCAAGACAAAGAAGGCAGGAGAACACATCGTGGACTTGCAAGAATGCTTTAGTGTCTTGAACAAATATCAGATGAACCTAAATCTCTTCAAGTGTTCATTCGGAGTTGGATCAAGAAATTTTTTGGGATCATAGTAAGCTCACTAGGTATCAAAGCTAATCCCAAAACGATCAAGGCCTTGATCGAGATGAAGTCGCCTGCCAAAATTTAAGATGTTCAATGTCTAACCAAGAGGATTTCCACTTTGAGTAGATTCATTTCTAAATCAACAGACAAGTGCGTTCCATTTTTTAATCTACTCAGGGGCAACAAGAAGTTCGAGTGGACGGAAGAGTCCGAGTAGGACTTTTAGGTGTTCAAGTCTCATATGTCGCAACCGCCAATTTTATCCAAGCCAGTTGAGAAAGAAACTTTGTTAATCTATTTGGCAGTCACCAAGTATGTTGCTAGAACTGTCTTGATCAGAGAGGAGGAACATGTTCAAAAAGCTGTGTAATTATATAAGCAAGAGGCTAGTAGGAGCAGAGTTGTGGCATCCACCCATTGAGAAATTAGCCTATTGCTTGATTTTGGCCTCCAGAAAGTTACGACCATACTTCCAAGCTCATCCCATCGTGGTACTCACCGACTAGCCACTACGAAAAGTTCGGCAAAAACCAGAAGTCGCCGATCGATTATTGAAATAGGCAATCGAACTTGGGTACTTCGATATTTCCTATTCGCCACGATTCGCTGTGAAGGGACAGGCTCTAGCAGACTTTGTCGCAGAATTTACTGAGATCCAAGATACCGAGTCGAAGAAGAGCCTGAGCTTCAAAGTCAAGCTCCTTCCTGGAAGTTATTCGTAGATGGATCGTCGAACGAGCACAATGCTGGAGCAGGTTTACTTTTAGCCATGCCAGAACAACATCGATTCCATTGTCCAGTCAGATTTTACTTCAAGCGTCCAATAACGAAGCCGAATATGAAGCTCTGCTCGCAGGATTAAGGTTAGCCAAGGACATTGATATAAAGTCGCTTGAGATCTACATTGACTCCCAGTTAGTGGTTAATCAAATTATTGGAGAATATTAAGCCTAGGGTCTTAAGATGGTTGCGTATTTGAACAAAGCAAAGGACTTATTGGCACAGTTCAAAAAATATACTCTTTAGCAAGTACCTCGCGACCAGAACTCGAATGCCGATGCGTTGGCCAAGTTAGCAAGCGCGAAAGATGCTGACACCTTAAACATAGCACCAGTTGAGCATTTGTCTGCACCAAGTATTCAAGCACAAGAGCCTTCCCTAGTAATTCAAGAATCAGACACCTGGATGACGCCTTTCATTGAATACCTAGAGCAAGGAGTGATGCCAGCAGACAAAAACAAAGCAAGAGCCCTCTAGAGGCAGTCGGCTTGATTTATTCTAATCGATGGAGTTTTATACAAGAGAGGGTACTCAATGCCAATTTTAAGGTGTGTTTCAAAGGAAAAGGCCAAGGAACTAATGCGAGAAGTCCATGAAGGTTTCTGCGGAGATCATGCTAGGGGTAGAGTGTATAAAAAAAGATCCTAAGGCAAGGATACTTCTGGCCTACCATGAATGAGGACTCTGTGGATTTTGTTCGGAAATGCAACAAGTGCCAAAGGTTCTCCAAGATACAGGGAGCAGCCCCTAATGAGCTCAAACAAATGCAAAGCCCATGGCCATTCGCAGTGTGGGGGATAGATTTGATCGAGTCTTTACCCACAGGAAAAGGCAACATCAAGTACGCAGTAGTTGCTGTTGACTACTTTACAAAGTGGGCAGAAGCTAAACCACTTGCAACAATAACGACCAAGAAAGTGCTAGATTTTGTTGTCAAAAATATCGTGTGTCGCTATGGGTTGCCAAGAAAGATTGTCTCAGATAATGGCACACAATTTGATAGTGATCAGTTCACAGATTTTTGCGAAAGGCACGGGGCTATCAAGAGTTTTTCTTCAGTAGCTCATCCACAAGGAAATGGATAGGTTGAAGCTGTCAACAAAACCCTGAAGGATACTATGAAGAAAAGGATTGAAGAAGTGAAGGGGGTATGACCATAACAGCTACCAGAAGTCCTTTGGTCGTATAGAACGTCCCATCGAACATCAATGGACCATACTCAATTTTCTTTGGCCTCTGGATATGAAGCCATGTTGCCTGTTGATTTAGACCCACCATCACATAGAAGGTTGACATACGATCATAGTGTTAATAATCAGTTGTTGATCGAATCTTTGGATTTGGTCGATGAAAGGCGCGAGCAAGCTCAACTTCGAGTAGCAACTTACCAGCAAAAGGTCGCTCGGTATTTCAACTCTAAAGTATGTGAAAGAAAATTTAACGTGTGAGATTTGGTACTTAGAAGAGTTTTTCTTAACACCCGCGATCAAGCGGCCGAAGTGCTTGGACCTAACTGGGAGGGTCCGTATCAAATTGAAGAAGTCCTCCAATCAGGCACGTATAAACTTGCTCGCTTGAATGGAGATCTCATTCCTCACTATTGGAATGGAGAACACCTACACAAGTATTATCAATAAAACAGTTCTTTTTAAAGAATTGGCTTGTATTAATTTCACCTTTTACAAGTTTATGAACAAGGGTTAGTCAGTCATATGACTAGTCGCATATAAGTGTAAGATCAATTTTTGATCACTCGTACAAACACGATTGTCCATTTATTATGAGAAATAAAAGGAACTATGTGCAGCCAGTTATTCTGGTCAATTATTGTATTTATTACAAATATTTGCTCATTACGTGTGTTGTTTTGCTATATTATCATTTTTATAAGTATTTATTATGAGTAGTAATGTTCGAACAGGTCTTGGTCATGGCAAGTGACCGAGGACCTTAAACTCCTCAATCACTTGGGGGGCATATAAGGTACTAAGCAAGCAAAGCATATCAATAGGCATATGTAAACACACGAGAAAAATGAGGAAAGCATACTACAGTACTTAGAGTATTTTTCAAAATTTTGTTTAAATTTTGTCAAATCAAAACAAAGTGCTATGCTAAGTTCGGTCATATGAACAGATGTTATAAAAAATTGCAAATATTATAATATCAAAATAGAAATGTGTTACACCGCGAGCATTTGCTGCTCGGATGTAATTACTAATTAAAACAAAAGTTGCCCTACGCAGCGAAAAATTGTCTTGACATCACAAACCATGGTTCATATGTCTTAGTTACAAATAAATAAATAAAGTAAAGAAAGTTATTGAGTGGCAGGAGCAGATGGAGGATCTTGCATGGGCTGCTGGTCGACTGTGGTCTCAGCATCCTCTTCGATGCCTTCAATACCTGTCGCCAAAGAGATCTTAGGGGATCCCTGAGCCTTCGCCTCTTCCTCCAGGCGAGCAATGCAACTAGCTAGCTCAGCCTGCTTCATACGTTTTGGCAGATAATCGAAGTTCGCCTTGGGGTTGCTTTTCCAGAACATATAAAAGAAGTTGAACGCTGCTCCTTTGAACCTCTCTAGATCGCTAGCGTTGGTTTTTTCGAGCAATGTGACTCGCTCCTCCAGCTCAGCAGTTTCTTTCCTGCTGATCTCCAATTCATCTTGGAGTTTGGAGGCCTCTTTGAAGTTCAACACTGAAGCCTCCTTGTATCTATCTTTGGCCTCAGGGACTTTGACCAAGGTCTCTTTGTGTTGCTTTAGCTCCTCGCTCAGCTTGGCAAGCTGCTCAGCATGTTTAGCCCCGGCCACCTTGAGCTGCTCACCGAGACTTTCCTTGATAGTCTTAATCTCTTCAGCATGCTGGGCAGACATCTCCTCCAAGTGACGCCAACCGGTACTCAGGATCAAAACTCCGTGCGATCAGAGAAAATGTAAAGTTGTTAGTATGAATAAAAGGGCATGATAGGCAACTAAAGAATATGAAAAATGGAAACTTACATTGAGTACTTCATTCAACGCATGGCTGAGAATTTGTTCGTCCTTCATTTGAAAGACGTTGCTGAAGGCTTCCTGACTGCATCGGTGTTTCGACAGTTTCTTCAGCCTGTCGTTGGCCGAGTTGCAAGTTGTGATCAGGATAGCCTTGGCTTGAGTCTTCCCTGTCTGAGCAGGAGGAATTGAGTTACGAGGAGCTGGTGGATTCGAGTTGACGGGAGCTGGAGGAGTAGGGTTGATGCGAGCTAGAGGAGGAGTCGTCTCCTTGGATCCTGGTGGTGCAGGAGGATCCTTAGTTTGAGCCCTTTTCTTGGAAGGGTCACTGCTACTTTCCCCAGGGTGCCGCCTGCTTTCTTTCCTCCTGCTCGCAGGAGTCGTGGCTTTGGATTTGCTGTACAAGTCGCATGCTTCTCCAGAAGTCATGATTGCAAGATGGAAACAAACGACCAGACAATAAAAATTAAGTTACTTGAAAAAGCAAGGGAATAAGAACAAGAAAAATTCTAAGTAGTATACCTGAGCTATTGTTACTAGTCTATACATTATTTATGGTACCACTGCTACACTCACTCTCTGCCTCGAAGAAGTCTGAATTTAAACTATTGATCACATATTTAAAGTTGTCGTCCCCGTTGAATAAATGACAGGGAATGGGCAAATAGTCTAAAAGTGAGAAGTCAATACCGTTCTAATCATAAGACTCGAGTATGGGCTCGGGGTATTTTGGAAGTTTCTGCTTTCCCTTCCCGTGTTGGGTTAGAGCAGCAACAGCTCGTGGGATGCTGGAGTGTTCCCTGATGGTCACTCATGTTGCCCGCCTTCTCGGGGGCTGTGACACATCTTGTTGCTGCTCGGCGATCTCTCCTCCAGTGGCACTCCCTATTGTAGACTCCCTCACTTCTTGGTGAGGTGCAAGAAGTCCAACCAGCCTTAAGTTGCTCTCAGTGACCAGCTCTTTGACACTTTTCTCGATGTTCGTCATGCTGGGCAAGGCTGCTGTATGGACCTAAACAACACCAAAATTCTAAAGACGGTATATAAAATCTAGAAGAAATTAAGCGGCTAGTGATTAAAATATTTACCTCCTCAGGTGAAAGCCAGGTTATCAGGGACCAGGTTCGTTGTAAGAAAGTACTCCTGGAAGTACTTCCCTACATTGGATTTGTAGGTGATGTCGCTCAGGAAGGTACGAGCGGACTCTTGGTTGTAGAAGTGGAAGAACCCCGTGTTGTTTTGGTTGGGGTTGGACTTGAGATCAAACAGGTAGTTGATCTCGTGTGGTGTAGGTACAGGCCACTTTTTATGATTATAAAGGATATAGAGTGCAGATAGTACTCTATATCCATTGGGAGTAATTTGAAAGGGGGCGACCTCAAAATTATTGGCCACCCCTTGAAAAAATTCATGCAGAGGCCTCAATATGGTACCTCGACCAGGCGCTGAAGGCACCCCCAGGCACGTTTGCCCTCTAGTCGAGTGAAGTTTTGATTAGGGTTATCCCAGGAAGAATGTACTTCTTGAGATAGTTATTTACCATCCTAGCTGATATGATGCTAGGAGGCGCTACGTACCATTCGACCTCTGGCCTAAGGCCATCGTGAGGTCGGGCTTTAGTTTGGATTTTTGGGGGTGCAATATTTACAGGCTGGGGATTTGTAGATGGATCCTCAATACGAGGGGCAGGCTGGTTAGAAGAAAGGTTGGTTGTCTTCTTCTTTCTATGGGCAGTATATTTCACGCGACCCATGTTCGGTGGACTTGTCGGAGGTCTAGTCCCCGGGTTGTGTTGAGAAAATGGGACTGCTGAAAACATCAGTGATGGGTGTCGAGATTAAGATTTATTGAGTAATAGGTAATCATTTGGTGATTAGTTGGGCACGTCGAGATTAATTGGAAACTTATAGGACCAATGGAGGATTAGCGGGAAATGTGATAAAAGGACGGGATTGCCCTTAAAGGCAATAAGAGGCTAAGGATGAGTGTGGGGCATTTAGGTCAATCTCTAGGCTTTTGTTAGACTTAGCTATTAGAGAAACTACTAGAAATCCCTGAGATCATTCCCTCAACTTACTCAATTTCAACCTCTATTTCTCTCACTCGTTTCCCTCTTCTCCATTGGGTGGTTTGGGTTTTCTTGAGTTCATGAGGTGAAAGCTTGGGAAGTAAAGGTGAGGAATTGGAAGCTTGTTGTGTTGGGAAGTGGTTCATGGTCAAATTAAGTTCAGAGGTAAGCCCCTAAACTTAAACTTGTTGTTGAATTCTCTTATAAAATGATGGTTGTATGAGAGTTACACTCTAAGTTTGATTTTGAGTGTTGGGAAGGATTGGGGAGTTGGTTTTAAGTGGTTATGATGGTTGGGCTGTAAGGATAAGGATTCTGTACTTAATTATGAGTTTGGCTGATGGTTGGGGTATGGATTCGGGGTTTAGGCTCGAGGAAAAACGCAGGAAAAATGGTGATTTTCTGGGTTTGGGGGCTCAGGTCACGGCCCTGTTCTTTAGGAACTGCGACCCGTGTGCTCGAGGAGGCTGGAAAGCCTCTATTTTGCTGAGGCGCGACGCGGTGCAAGGTATAGTGTGTCACGACCCATGTCCTTCAACAAGGAGGCATTTTGCCTCTGACTTAAGCGCGCTATAGCCCTTAAGTGTTGGGCCGCAACTTAAATGCAAGTATTACTGTTAGTGGGTTTTCAGCTCGGGAACTGTCATGTTAAGGCTTGGGAAGGATTTTACTACCCAGTTTGTTAATGTTAGTATTTGTTTCTAAAACATTTCATTGGATTAGAATTTGATAGTCATCCATTATTGCTTGTGACTTGGATTACTGTTAAGGCTCAGGACTGAGGATCGTGCTCGAGACCATTCTTTATCCATCGCTCGGGACTCGTGGTAAGAAAACTGCACCCGAGTTGTGATTGGGGCTTAATCCCCTTGTATGAATATACTATGAATATGAACATATATGTAACTGAGAATATTTGGATGGGCATGCTTGTATACGCTGCCACTGACTATATGCTATGCATTGTGTACTTGTGATTATATATGTTTACAGGCCGGCCTAAGGGTGCTGAGGGCCGATAGTAAGCGTGCGGAACGCAGCCTGGCCTAAGGGTATCGGGGTTGGCTGAGAGACCTGTGAACTCGGCTAAGGGCGTCGAGCCTGGATATTATACCCTAAACAGAAGTGTGGTTCACACTTAATCATTGCCATTGTTTGATGAGTTTGGTTTACATATTTGACTAAGTTAATTAATACTGTTGGTTGGTTAGTTATATCTTGTTGACAATTGAATCTGATGATTTATATTTATTGCTTTTATATTGTTGTCTAGTTCTGCATGCTCGTTTTAAGTTTTCTTGCTGAGCCTTGGTTCACGGGTGCTACGTGTGCAGGTAAAGGGAAGGGATAGCGGAACCAACCATAAGTTGGAGAGCTTCAGGGGCGGTGTGTACATATGCAACCTTCTCAATCGCCATGGTCGAGGTAACTTGGGAGGAACTAGGGTTAAACCCTGTTTTGCCGCTTCAGACAGCTAAGTTGTATTTTATTTGTCTTTCACAAGTCTGTAAACTGATTTGGGATCCCGTGTACAAAATTAATATTTTAATGAATAATAACCATTTTGTTGACCAAATCTTTTAATACTTGACCATGACTTAGTATAAATTACACATTTAAGTTCAAACGACTTGCTTAGCAAGTTAAGCACTATTTTAAACACACAGTGTAACGGTCTTGGTTATCCAGGGCATTACACCCTAGCTCTTGGAGCCTCCATCTCCTTTCAACAAGGTAATGGAATCATCCCCCAAGTCCCCAAGTTGGCGCCCCTAAATCGAATCCTAGAACTCCACAGCCAAGAAGGCAGCTGACTCAATGCCTGATATCTTGAACTGTGCTGACAAGTTCATCAAGATAGATGAGGCGGTGAAAAATGAGGCATGAAAAAAATTGGCAACCATGGTCGATAGAGTGGAAAAGACCGTAAAGGTAGCGAGAACAATGACAATAGGAAAAGGGCGAGCACTCATCAGGTGTCTCTTAAGCACATGTAGGACTACAAGAACCCAAGCAAGAGGAAAGACAACTCGCGTATGAGCTATGCTTTACCTACTACACCGCACTAGCTCGGACGCGCAAAGATATCTTCATAGCAACTGAAAACTAGGTGCCATACAGAAAGCCAATTCCAATAAAGAAGGATCCTAGCAAATGTGACCAGACCAAGTATTGTCACTATCACAAAGACCAAGGTCACGACACTAAAGAATATCGTCAACTTAAGGACGAGATAGAGTTCTTAGTCAGAAAAGGACACATGGCTCATTACGTCAGTTGTAGCCAAGACCAAAACCAGAGCGATGGCAAAAATGATGGAAGGCAAAGGCAGCAATCGCCACCAAATATTCTGCGGTTGCCAGCCAATGTAGGCATGGTCCCAGAGGTAATAACTATCATGGTCACTATAGCGACCCAAATTTGCTAATAAGGCTTAAGGCCTTGATTAGTGTGCCTGGAGGGCAATAAGTGATTTATTGTCTTAATGTGTGACTTTAATGAATATGTGATTAGAAATGCATGTTTAGGTGAATTAAATATGCATGTGGGCCCCGTTTGGGTATTAGGGGCACGTTTGTAATTTTAGCCAGTTGAGGGCATAAATGTAATAAATGTGAATATTGTGATATATTTGTGATATATCTGCGTTGCACGATCCGAGACAGTCCTAGGGAGCGGTTAGCTAGAAAGTCATAATGGGGTCGAATACCCGACTCGGGGTGAGTCGAGGGGTATTTCGGGCGTTGGACATTTTATGGGGTTGTCGGGTTATGGAAATAAATATTTGGAGATATATTTGAAGATAGAATGTTTAGGAAGGAATATTGGAGAAATTTATCATTTTGCCCTCGAGGACTTAACAGGATTTGGTAAATGACTAATTGCCCTTGGGGTTACTTAGGGGTTAAGGATAGGCTTAAGGGGCAAAAGGATAAATTGGCTTTAAGGATGGATAAACTTTGCTGAGGAGAAGTCATCCACATTTTCCGTACTTAGACATATGCTGGAATCACTTTTGGAAGCTCTAGAGGAAAATAAAATCTAAGAGAAGAAGAGGAGGAAGAAAGCTGATTTTCTTGGAAGCAAAGGAGGAATTCAAAGCTGGACTTTGGAGGCTAGAAGAAGAAACATAGAGGACTAATTTAGGGATTTAATCAAGCTCAAAGGTTAGTTTTAAACTAGATGAACAAGATGAAATTATGCTGGTGTTGGGTGTTAGAACTTAGGCATGCATGGATTGGTTTCTAGGATTCGTTTTGAATGTTTGATGGGTGTAAGAATTGGTTCATGAGTTTGTTAGAATGTTTAGGTTGTATGAGTATGAATTCTGGGCTTAATTCTGAGGTTGGGTGAAGTTTGGGGTGTGACATATGGGGTTAAGCTCGGGGAAAACTTAAAAGAAAGGCTGGTTTTCTGGGTTTGCATGTCGAGCCGTGACCCTAGGAGGGGCATGCCGCGACCCGTGTGCACGCGAGGCCTGGGGAGGCCTCTGATCTTGAGGCACGTCACGGCGCTTGGCTAAGCATGCCGCGGCCCGTGTATTTTTCCAGGGAGGTGTTTTGCCTCTATTTTGAGGCAAGCCGCAGCCCTTAAGGGGGTTGGGCCGCGGCCGTAGCTCAAAATGCTGGGTGTTTTTTGGGTTTTTGGTTTGGGAACCTAATTATTAAGGCTCGGGATGGATTTTATCACCAGGATTGGTAGAATTCATGGTTCCAGGTATTAGAATGGTAACCCAAAGATATTTTATGAATTAGACCTTGATGGATGGATTTTGTCGATGCGTTGTGACTAGGGGTTCATCGATGCTCGGACTAGGGGACTGTGCTCGAGGCATCGATTCTTGAAAAGCTCGGGACACAGGTAAGAGAACTACGGTGGGTCAAGGCGAGGCCCTATAGTTTGTGTTGAAGGGCACATCCCTATTTTGATTGTGTTACAAGGTGAAGGCCCATTGATTGTGTTTATGCATGTTTAAGTATTTATTTAATTATGCTATGTGTGCATATATGTGAATGAACGACAAGAGCCGAGAACGGTGATGGTCGAGAACGGTGAAGGCCAAGTACGGTAAGGGGCTGGGAGAAGCGTTTAGCACTTGGAGTGCGAGTTTCTAGGGCGAGACCCTATATGATACCTGGGATATCCTCACGGTGTAGACCGCGAACCCAAGGTTTGGTAAAGTTCCTGGGATAGAATGGTCGTATATGTTTAGCCCATTGGCGGTTTATTTGTATGTTGAATGATAGATATGCATATGTTATCTTCTTGTGAAAGTTTTCTTGCTGGCCTTTGGCTCACGGGTGCTCTGTGGTGCAGGTAAGGGCAAGGGGAAAGTCGACCAACCATGAGTACGGAGAGCGTGAAGCAGCGTGTACATGTTTGGCCTGTCAGGCTGCCACAGGTAGGGGTATTTTTGGGAGATAATTGTACTAAACCTAGATTTTTTCATTTAGCCGACTTTAGTTATATTTTTGAGTTGTAAATATTTCTAACTATATTTTGGGATCCCAAATGTTAAACGCTTTATGATTTTCAATGAATGGAATTATTTTCAATGTATGAGACCCTGTTTATGGTTTAATTACACTTTTGACTGAAAATCTCGATTAGAGAGTTAATTGCACGTTTTAAACTCACTTAGTAATGACTCTAAGGAAGTAGGGCGTTACAACTTGGTATCAGAGTGAGCCAAGGTTTATGGTTTCTGGAACTTGACCGAACATGTACGCTCGTTATTAGTGACAAGCTCGACTCAGGGTATTTTGGTAATGATTGACTTATATGCCTGATTTTGTGCTTAAATGCCCTGTTTGCTTGCTTATTTTATATAGAGCATGATGAATGAGTTAACATATGCATAATGCTAGGGCGTGGCTCATTGAGTGTTATATGTTATTTGTATGTTTTGTGGATTACTGTTATGGTCGGCTGATGTGATTGGGAGGTGGTTTTGGATGTTGTTATCATGCCTGATGAGCGGCGTCATTGATTGCAGGCATATTTTTTGAGATGCCTCAACAATCATCAAGACTCCGTGACAGTAGGGTCGAGGATGACAATCAGGGTCAGGACCCTCCACCTGCCCCACAGAATTGGCAACAAATGTTTGCCAAAATGGAAGCAAGATTGGAACGAACAGAGGAAGAACTTCGACAGTTGAGGCAGCAGGCCCCTCCACAGGCCACTGGGTTGTCAGTTCAGCAGGCTGTGGCGCCAGTGCCGGTTCAACCTGTTATGGAGAACAGGTGGGAACCTTTGTATGAGAAGTTCGGGAAGCAGCATCCTCCCACCTTCGAGGGTGGACCAGACCCACCGTGGGCAGAGTAGTGGATGAATATGATTTCCTCCATGCTGGATTTTATGAGGGTTGAAGGGAACGAGAGGGTTGCTTATGCTAGCTACATGTTCAGAGAAGATGCCCGCATCTGGTAGGATATAGTAGCTCTGAGGAAGAATGTGGCAGTTATGACTTGGGAAGAGTTCAGGAATATCTTTAATGAGAAATACTACAGTGTTGCAGTCTGAGCTACGAAGGTTGACGAGTTCATCAACCTAACTCAGAACTGGTTGACCATTATAGAGTACGCCTTGAAATTTGATCGGTTGGTGAAATTCGCACCGGATTTGGTGCCGACTAATGCGACAGAAGAGATAGATTTGTACAGGGGTTGAATGTTATGTTCGCCCGTGATGTGAAGATTACTTTAGATCCAAATATTACTGGTTATGCTCAGGTCGTGGACAAGGCCATTATAGCTGAGGGGGTTGAGGATCAGATTTGGAGAGAGAGCGCAATGAGGCGCGATGCCAGCAGGACGGTGCCTCCTTTTATTGGATCCAGTCGAGGTAGTGACTACAATGAGCAGAAGAGAAAGACCCCAGATTCTTTTGTTCCTCCTAGCTTGGATAGGAGGGCACGGGGTGCTTTTTGTAGCCGTCAGGGAGGAGGTGACAACTGGAGGAGTTTTCTAGTATGTCCTCGGTTCAGACGGTGACATTAGGGGGAGTGCAGGATCAGGGCTATTTTATCTATGGGAGTGCCAGTTATCTGAATAAGGACTGCCCACAAGCCAGGAAAAATGAGCCAAAGTAGGGCGACAGCCTCGCTCCTGCCACAGTGTTCACTTTGACTCAAACTGAGGCGGAGGCTAGCCTCTCGGTTATGACAGGTCAGATGTCTAGTGCTGGGTTTCCTTATACTTCGGGAGCTACTCATTCGTTTGTATCTGCTAGAGTGATAGATCAGCTATGTAGACCTAGTGTTTTGTATGCTAGAGGATTCTAGACTTTGCTGCCGACTGGGGAACTGGTAGTCTCTAGGAGATGGATTAGAGCTTTTCCAGTAGAGGTAGATGGTAGGGAGTTGTCTATTGATCTTATTGAGCTTGCGATGGATGATTTCGATATGATCCTAGGAATGGATTGGTTATCGAAGTATGGGGCGACGATTGACTGCAAGCGCAGGATGGTGACTTTTGAACTAGAAGGGGAGGTACCCTTTGTATTTGTGGGGACAGTTAGTGGACCGCGAGTACCTATGATTTCAGCACTCAAGGCTAAAGACTTGATGCAGGAAGGTTGCATAGGATTCCTAGCAAATGTTGTGGATACATCTAGGGTTGTGCTGGTTGGACCAGGGGAGACTAGATTGGTATGTGAGTTTCCAGATTTATTTCCAACAAATCTGCCAGGGTAGCCGCTGCAGCAGGAGATTGATTTTGTTATAGAGTTGGCGCCAGGGGTGGAGCCAGTATCTAGGACACCTTATAGAATGGCCCCAACGGAGTTGAAAGAGTTGAAGATTCAGTTGCAGGAGTTATTGGATTTGGGGTTGATTAGACCGAGTTTCTCGCCATGGGGTGCTCCAGTGTTGTTTGTCAAGAAGAAGGATGGATCTCTTAGGATGTGTATTGACTACAGGGAGTTGAACAAGTTAAACATTAAGAACAAGTATCCACTTCCTAGGATCGATGATTTGTTTGACTAGCTACAGGGAAGGACAGTGTTTTCCAAGATTAATCTCTAGTCAGGTTACCACCAGTTAAGGATCAAAGAAGAGGACATACCAAAGACCACTTTCCGCATGAGGTATGGACATTATGAATTCCTGGTTATGTCCTTTGGATTAACCAATGCCCCAACAGCTTTTATGGATATGATGAACAGGGTTTGTAATTGTATTTATCGACAATATTTTGGTGTACTCTCAATCAGAGATAGAGCATGAACAGCATCTACATTTGGTATTGCAGCGGTTGAGGGAGCATAGGTTATATGCTAAGTTCAGCAAGTGCGAGTTCTGGCTACCACAAGTTACATTTCTAGGCCACATCGTTAGTAAGGAGGGGATTCTGGTTGACCCAAGTAAGATTGAGGCAGTGAGAGATTGGCCTAGACCGAGCAGTGTTCCTGAAGTTAGAAGTTTTCTGGGATTGGCAGGGTATTATCAGCGATTTGTTGAGGGGTTCTCCAGGATAGCTACGCCGTTGATAGAATTGACAAAGAAGAAGACAAAGTATGTTTGGACAGACAGATGTGAGAACAGTTTTAAGGAGTTGAAGCAGCGACTGATCACCGCACCAGCGTTGAGTCTGCCGACAGGTAATGAGAAGTTTGTGGTTTATTGTGATGCTTCCAGAAAGGGTTTAGGGTGTGTACTGATGGAAGCTGGTAAGGTGATAGCATACACATCAAGACAATTAAAGGAGTATGAGTAGAGATATCCCACGCATGATCTGGAGTTGGCAACAGTGGTATTCGCACTTAAGATTTGGAGACATTATTTATATGGTGAGAAGTGCGAGATATACACCGACCATAAGAGTTTGAAGTACTTCTTTACTCAGAAAGATATGAACGTGCGCCATAGACGGTGGTTGGAGTTGGTAAAAGATTATGATAGTGATATCCTATACCATCCTGGGAAGGATAATGTAGTGGCTGATGCATTGAGTCGAAAAGGCCAAGGACAGTTGTTTAGTTTGAGACAGATATGTGATATGCTAGCGGAGGAGATGACTAGAGCGGGTATAGAGTTGGTGGTTGGTCGGTTAGCCAACATCACTCTTAAGTCTACACTCCTTGAGAGGATCAAGGAGGCGCATGGGAAGGATTCCCAGTTGAGAGGGCACATAGAGAATGTCTTAGTCGGAGCAGCTAAGGACTTTTCTATCTCAGAGATGGGATTACTAAAGTACAAGGGTCAGATCTGTGTTCCGAAGGATTCTGATATCCAGCGGGAGATCTTGGATGAATCGCATACCACTCCTTATTCCTTACATCTAGGTATGACGAAGATGTACCAAGATTTGAGAGTTTGTATTGGTTGTCGGGCATGAAGAGGGATGTGGTGGATTATGTGGCCAAGTGCTTAACTTGTCAGCAGGTCAAGGCTGAACATCATAGGCCATCAGGGTCGTTGCAGCCTCTAGGGATTCCAGAGTGGAAGTGAGAAGATATCACCATAGACTTCATGGTTGGCTTGCCGAAGACCGTGGGATAGCATGACTCGGTGTGGGTGATTGTGGATAGTTATACCATGTCCACCCACTTTTTACCTATCAGGACAACTTATACTGTGGAGCAGTATGCCAATTTGTAGGTGAAGGAAATTCTTCGACTTCATGGGGCTCTGAGGTCGATAGTATCCGATAGGGACCCCACTTCACCTCCAAGTTTTGGGAGAGTCTGCAGAAGGCTATGGGCACGCAATTATGGTTTAGTACCGCTTATCATCCTCAGATAGATGGACAGTCTGAGAGGACGATTCAGATACTGGAGGACATGCTACGAGCCTGTGTGCTAGATTATGGGGGATCTTGGAATAATTATCTCCCTTTGATTGAGTTTTCGTACAATAACAATTATCAGGCGACTATTGGAGTGGCTCTGTATGAGATGCTTTATTGGAGGAAGTGCTAATCACCTATCCATTTGGATGAGACGGGTGAGAGGAGATATTTGGGTCCTGAGATGGTTCAGAGGACCAATGAGGCTATTGACAAGATGTGAGCTCGAATGCTCGCCTCTCAGAGTCGCCAGAAGAGTTACTCGGACTTGAGACGCAGGAGCGTAGAGTTTCATGTCGGTAACTATGTGTTCCTTAGGGTTTCACCTTTGAGGGGAGTCAAACGGTTTGGTGTTCGGGGCAAGCTGAGCCTTAGGTTTGTTGGCCCCTTCGAGATTCTGGAACGGGTTGGAGAGGTAGCTTACAGGTTGGCGATGCCTCCAACTTTATCAGGGGTTCATGATGTTTTTCACATGTCTATGCTCCGGATGTATGTATCAGATTCGACGCATGTTCTAAGTTATGAGAATCTGGAGCTGGACCAGGATTTATCTTATGAGGAGAAGTCGGTTTAGATTCTCGACCAGAAGCATAAGGTCTTGCAGAACAAGACCATAGCCTTGGTGTTATAGAGGAACAGCAAAGTTAAGGAGACGACATGGGAGCTTGAATCAGAGATGCGGGAGCGATATTCCAAGTTGTTCAGGTAATTTGGAGGACGAAATTTCTGTAAGGAGGAGATAGTTGTAGCGACCCAAATTTGCTAATAAGGCTTAAGGCCTTAATTAGTGTGCCTGGAGCACAATAAGTGATTTATTGTCTTAATGTGTGAATTTAATGAATATGTGATTAGAAATGCATGTGTTAGGTGAATTAAATAAGCATGTGGGCCCCGTTTGGGTATTAGGGGCATGTTAGTAATTTTATCCAGTTGAGGGCATAAACGTAATAAATGTGAATATTGGGATATATTTGTGATATATCTGCATTGCACGATCCGAGACAGTCCTAGGGCACGATTAGCTAAAAAGTCATAATGGGGTCGAATACCCGGCTCGGGGCGAGTTGAGGGGTATTTCCGGCGTTGGAAATTTTATGGGTTTATTGGGTTATGGAAATAAATATTTGGAGATATATTTGAAGATAGAATGTTTAGGAAGGAATATCAGGGAAATTTATCATTTTTCCCTCGGGGACTTATTGGGATTTGGTAAATGACTAATTGCCCTTGGGGTTACTTAGGGGTTAAGGATAGGCTTAAAGGGCAAAAGGATAAATTTGCTTTAAGGATGGATAAACTTGGCTAAAGAGAAGTCATCCACGTTTTCCTTACTTAGATATATGCTGGAATCACCTTTGGAAGCTCTAGAGGAAAGGAAAATCTAAGAGAAGAAGAGGAGGAAGAAAGCAGATTTTCTTGGAAGCAAAGGAGGAATTCAAAGCTGGCCTTTGGAGGCTAGAAGCTGGAACTTAGAGGACTAATTAAGGGATTTAATCAAGCTCAAAGATAAGTTTTATACTGGATGAACAAGATGAAATTCTGCTGGTGTTGGGTGTTAGAACTTAGGCATGCATGGATTGGTTTCTAGGATTTGTTTTGAATATGTTGATGGGGGGTAAGAATTGGTTAATGAGTTTGTTAGAATGTTTAGGTTGTATGAGTATGAATTCTGGGCTTAATTCTGAGGTTGGGTGAAGTTTAGGGTGTGAGATATGGGGTTAAGCTCGGGGAAAACTTGAAAGAAAGGCTAGTTTTCTGGGTTTATAGGTCAAGCCGTGGCCCTAGGAGGGGCATGTCGTGGCCCGTGTGCACACGAGGCCTGGGGAGGCCTTTGATCTTGAGGCGCGCCGCGGCACTTGGCTAAGCATGTCGAGGCCCATGTCACTTTCCAGGGAGGTGTTTTTCCTCTATTTTGAGGCAAGCTGCAACCCTTAAGGGGGTTGGGCCGTGGCTCTAGCTCAAAATGCTGGGTGTTTTGTGCGTTTTTGGTTTGGGAACCTAATTATTAAGGCTCAGGATGGATTTTATCACCCAGTTTGGTAGAATTCAAGGTTCTGGGGATTACAATGGTAACACAAAGATATTTTATGGATTAGACCTTGATGGATGGATTTTGTCGATGCGATGTGACTAGGGTTTCAGCGAGGCTCGAACTAGGGGACTGTGCTCGGGGCATCGGTGCTTGAAAAGCTCGAGACACAAGTAAGAGAACTGTTGTACCCGTAGAGCAAGGAGAGACCCTATAGTTTGTGTTGTAGGGCACGGCCTTATTTTGATTGTGTTGCAGGGTGTAGCCCCATTGATTTTGCTTATGCATGCTTAAGTATTTGTTTAATCATGCTTTGTGTGCATATATGTGAACAAACGGCAAGAGCTGGGAACGGCGAGGGCCGAGAACGACGAAGACCGGGAACAGCGAAGGCCGAGTACGGCAAGGGGCCGGGAGAAGTGTTTAGCACGCAGAGTGCGAGTTACTAAGGTGAGACCCTATAGAATACCTGGGATATCCTCCCGGTGTAGACCGTGAACCCAGGGCCTGGTAAAGTACCTGGGATGGCATGGCTGTATGTGTTTAGCCCATTGGCGGTTTATTTGTATGCTGAATGATAGATATGCATATGTTATCTGCTTGTGAAAGTTTTCTTTCTAGGCTTCAACTCACGGGTGCTCTGTGGTGCAGGTAAGGGCAAGGGGAAAGTCGACCAACCATGAGTACGGAGAGCGTGAAGCGGTGTGTACATGTTTGGCCTGCCTGGCTGCCACGGCCAGGGGTATTTTTGGGAGATGATTGTACTAAACCTAGATTTTGTCGTTTAGCCGACTTTAGTTATATTTTTGTGTTGTAATTATTTCTAACTATATTTTGGGATCCCAAATGTTAAACGCTTTATGATTTTCATTGAATAGAATTATTTTCAACGTTTAAGACCCTGTTTATTTTTTAATTACACTTTTGACTGAAAATCTCGATTAGCGAGTTAATTTCACATTTTAAACTCACTTAGTAACGACTCTAAGGTAGTAGGGCGTTACAATCACGTTATATGGAGGGTGATTAGTGGTGAAAAATGCATATTTATTGATGTTAATGGTCAAAATAAATTATGTTTAATTAATATTTTCATGAGATAATATAATTTATTTTATAAATGAAAATATTTTATTATGATTTAATTTATTGTTATTTTGTAAGAATTAAAGTTGCATTTTGGCAAAACTAAAATGAAAGAAGAAAGAAAGAATCAAAAATAAAAAAAGAGTTGAAAAAGTGGCATTTTTTAAGGGAATTAGGCCCAAAATGAGCCCAAGCCCAAGCCCAAGCTTGCCACCACCTGGACACGTGGTGCACCTCTATTGGCTGCACTTGGTCAACACTTTCTGCCCAATTTTTGTGGGTTTTGGGTCTTGCACCTTTCCATTTTGAGCTCTTAAGCTCATATTTTGTGGTGTTTTAAAAAAATGGGAAAATAATCATTCACTAAAATAACTAGGTTAATATTAATAATATGATTTGATTTTTCAAAATCATATTTTATTATTAATATTTCAAATTTATTTTGTAGACCCTATTTGTAATTTAATTTCTTTTTAGTCATTTTCTCCTTCTATAAATAGGGACTCTTCTTTCACATTTGGTATGTAATTTTGAGAGTAAAGAAAGTATAGCAAAATTTCTACTCACTTTCATCACATATTTTCTTCTTAGAATTTTGTGAGAATTATGAGCATAATGGCCTAATCTTCCTAGGAAGGTTAGGGATGATTCCATATGCTAGTGATGTTATTTTTCTATTTTGATTTACTATGTTCTTAATATAATGTATTTGAGTTATTTATGTTCTTTCATCCTCATCTCTATTTTGTTATCTCTATTTACTTGTGCTGATAATATATAGGATTAGTCATGCTCTTTCTATATGCTTTTAATTAGTAAAAGTAATATTGATACATAATTTTACGTTTAATCTTCTATTGCATTATTACCCTTGGGTATTTTGTCATTTTTAGATTTTTCATAAGATTAACATTGTGCTTTTAAAGTAAAGAACTTTATAACTCAAATGGACTTTTGTTAGAAAAGAATATGGACTTTAGTGTTAGATTTTCCAAGTAAATGTTGGGATGTAAAGTATTTACTTGTGCATTTTTATAAATCAAGTAACTAAGTAACTAAATAAGAATATGGATGATTATAGAAACCTTTCTATTTCTCAAATTCTTGATTATACCTTACTTTCATTTCACTTATCTCATTTTATCATTTCATCAAAAAGGCAACACAAAAATCTCAAATCTCTTTTCATCTCTATTTTTCTTTATTTAATATTACTAACTTTTTGTGTTATTTTCTACTAATCTTTTGGTTTTAGGTTACCTCATTGTAGATCGACCACCCGATTTTACTACAACTACTGCTTAGTGGTAATCACATTTTGGGCGTTAAATAAATTTTGGCGCCGTTGCCGGGAAGGTAATTTTCAAAGGTTTAGTAAAATTTTTACCAAGATGTTAGTGACTTTATTTGTATTTTTGTTGGTATGAATATTTTGTTCGTATCGTTTTTTTTAAAAAATTTTATTTACTAATTTTTAGTTAATTAAATTATTTTTGTAACAAAAAAAAAACTAAAAATGATAAAAAACAAAAAAAAAAAGATTTATATATACATATTTCTTTTCTTCCTTTTCTTTTTTTTCGGTAAAAGAAAAAAAAAAATATATATATATATATATAAAGATTCATATATATCTATATAAAAAACATAAAAAAATTAGAGAAAAAAAACATAAAAGAAATATATATATATTTATTTTTTTATTTTATTTTTTTCTTTTCCTTTGTTTTGGTTACAAAAAAAAAACGAATCATATAAATATATATTTTTTCTTTTTAGCTAATTTTTATTCAATTTCTCTTTCCTAATTTATTTTTTATTTTTATAGTTTAATAAATATTTGTAAACAAAAAAAAAAGATTAAGCTTGCTATTTTATATTCACTTTAATTATCTTTTCTTTACTTTATTTTTGTGTTGATTATTTTGTTGCTTTAGGTTCCTTAGTTTAGGCTTTTCTTTTTCTTTGTCTTAGTTTTCCTTAGAATCTAGGTTTTCCAAAACAAAAAAAAACATAAAATTGCATAAAATTGTTCATAAAATTTCAATCATAAAACGCTTAGTATTGGGACCAATTGTGTAATATTACAAATGGTAGAAACCGATATTGTTCTGTCTAGAAGATTGGTTGTTAAATAAGTTTTGTGATAGCGTTACCCCCACCACACTTACCTGGGAACCTCGAGGAGTTTTGTCTAGGCAAGTGTGGGTCTAAAGTGGTACCTTGGCAACATTCACAATCAACCTGGGAACATTTCATGCATATACCTTTGCACTATTACATTGTTGAACTTATTACTATAAGAAAACCAAGCTTGTTTTGTCAAAATAATCAATTTCACTTTGCTTAAAGGTTGTTTGGTTGAAAAAGTTTAACTTGTGATCCACCATACTTACTCAGTAACCTCGGGGAATTCTAGTAAGGCGTTAGAGATCACCCCAAAACCTCAAAATCTACTTGGGAACAAGTTTAACAAAAAAACAAATAAAAGAAAACATAAAATAAATCTAATTCTGATTTCTGAGAGTGGATGAATCATCACGAAACTTCCAGGGACACTTCTTCCAATTCATCTGCCACTCCTTCCGGAACTCCTTCAACCAATCCTGCTTCTCCACAAACTTTAGCTGATAATAATCCATTCGCAATGGCTCGCAATGATGAAATCCAACCAAGAACTCTCAATGACTACCTCCATCCTACTCGCACTTCCACGCCTTCATGCATTATCTTCCCTCCTAATATGTCTGCATTAGAATTTAACCCTGGCATGATTCAACTCTTGCCCACATTTCATGGAATGGAAAACGAAAGCCCATACGTGCATATTAGAGAATTCGAGGAGGTAGTAGCCACGCTCTATAACCGAGCCGAAAATGTCGATTCTGAGCGAATGAAATTCTTCCCTTTCTCCTTGAAGGACAAAGCCAAAAGTTGGTTATACTCTTTAAGACTTAGGCCTATTGGAACATGGGAGGAAATGACCAAATCCTTCTTTCTGTAACACTTCCCTAGCCATAAGACCAACAGTCTAAAATGACAGATTTCCACATTTTCCCAAAAGGACAATGAAACGTTCTATCAAGTCTGGGAAAGATTCAAAGATCTGTTAAATCAGTGCTCGCACCATGGCTATGAGAATTGGCGTTTGGTCAGTTACTTCTATGGAGGCCTCGCGAGTCACGAGCGCGAGTTTGTAGAAATGCTATGCAATGGTTAATTCCTCGAAAAAGAGTTAGACGATGCTCTTGAATATCTCGAAGAAACTGCGAAAAAGTCTCACACCTGGACTGATCCAAGTGCTACTGATAGCACCAACCAACACAAAAAATCCTGGATCTATCAACTTCGAGAAGAGGATAGTGTTAAGGCCAAACTCGAAGCTTTGAAAGAGCAGTTTGAGGTCTTAATTGTGAAAAATGGCCAAAAACCGCACATGATTGCTCAAGCGGAACCGCAAGACCTTGCTTTTTTTGTGGAAGGACGGAACTTAGCTAAGGACTGGTTTGCTTTTAAAGAAATGAGGGGGGTTTATGAGGAGCAATGCAATTCCTTAGGGGCATATAACAAGCCATTCTCCCATACGTATAACCCTGGTTGGAGAAACCACCGAAATTTCAGTTGGAGAGATTCCAACCCAGCTCAATCGTCTGGAGGCTAATGAAGAAATGAGCAATAAGTTCAACCATCAAAGGTGTATTCTGCACCTCAATACAATGCTCATGCACAACGAAATTCTCTTGAGAATACCCTTCATGCATTCATAGAAGAACAATCCAAACTAAATCACGAAATGATGGAAGAAACCAAGGAAATGAAATTTCAATTATCAAAATTGACTGAATCCTTGGCCATTCTGAAAAAAGGCAAACTTCCTTCCCAACCAAAATTCAATGTGCAAGGCCAACACATGGCCTAATCTTCAAATTCTAATGATCAAAATGTTGAGGAAGTAAATGCCATCACAACTAGAAGCAGTAAAAACTTTGCAAGACCCACCTATAAAATCCAACTCTCCTAGTACTCCAAAAGTTATTTTTGAAAACCCACCACTCAATGCCTCTCCAGAAGTACCATTTCCCCAGGCTTTGAAACCTATTGGGAAACTTCTTGATAACCAAGCTGAAATCCTTGAGCACTTGACACAAGTGAAGGTTAAGCTACCTTTGCTTCACATCATAAAACAATTGCCGGCTTATGCCAAAATCATCAAGGATCTATGCACTATAAAAAGGAAGCACCATGTCAAGAAGACTGCTTTCTTGAATGGGCAAGTAAGTGTGGTTATTGAACAAAAGACACCGTCGAAATACAAAGATCCGGTTGTCACACCATTTCTTGCCAAATTGGGACCCATGAAGTCAGCCAAGCCTTACTTGATCTTGGCGTGTAAATCTCATGCCTTACTCTGTATACTCGCAACTTGGTCTTGGAGAAATGAAGCCAACATCTATTGTGCTACAGCTTGCTGACCTCTCCACCAAAAAGGCAAGGGGTATTGTTGAGGATGTTTTAGTTTAAATTGAAAAATTCTATTACCCCGTGCACTTCCTTATTCTTGATACCCAATCTGTGGTAAACATGGCGTCAAAAATTCCTATTATCCTCAGAAGACCATTCCTTGCTACTACAAATGCTTTGATCAATTGTCGGAATGGCCTAATGAAGATATTGTAACGACCCGGATTTTCAAGACTCGATAATGCGGAAATATAAATGTTTTCATTTAACAAAATGTCTCAAAAACCCATAAAAAAAAACTTTTTAAAAAGTCCTATGGCCATACTTAACCTTAAGTTACAAACATGTTTTATAAAGAGTAGAGTGAGCCTAGTTTAGGAAAATTACACAACATTTCCAAAAGTAAAACAGCTTCCCAAAAGGTCGATCCACATGTACATTTGCAAGGAAGACTCCAGCGCTCACTGCTCTGCCCTGCCCTTGCTCTTACCTACAACATGAAACAACTAGGTAAGTGAAAACGCTTAGTAAGATCAACTTTCAAACAAAGCATGTAGAGAATTAGGGTTCCGGACCCATCCGGACCCTACACAATCAATTTCAAGAACGCTAAAGCATCCTGGCAAACTTATGGTCATGCCTGATAACCAATGATAAATTAATTCATAACTAGATAAAATCATGCACTCAGAAAATCCCAGAACAAGCAGATATATTATATCACAACTATATCTTATCAACAATTATATCCCTGCACTCAGAAAATCCCAGAGCAAGCAGATATATTATATCACAACTATATCTTATCAACAAATATATCCTTGCACTCAGAACATCCCAGAGCAAGCAGATATATTATATCACAATATAATTCGAGACCAACGCTCTACAATTTCCATCAATTCAGGTGTAACGCGCCCTCCAACATAATTGCTAATCTATAAAAGAGAATCGAGTCTCTACACTAAGATCTAGCCAATAAATATCCTCATCAATGGTAACTATCGTGTTACCTAGGGCATCACTACTTATCCAAGAGTGTAATCCAATTTACACAGTTTTACGGAGACTTCTATGTTAATCAGTGGTGCTGGTGAGCAGTTGCCCCTAGGGTGTTCAACCTCACTCAATCTTGGCAACCCCTAGTATCTCTAGGCACTCTTAATGAATGGCCAATATTCACGGCTGCTATCCGGGAATAACTTATCAGAGTACTTTCTCGGATTCTAACCGTCCAATGATTAAGTAAGCATGAGGGCCCCTAGGTCCCATTTATTTTGGCGCCCCTAGGTTTAACCAGCTTATCCTCATATCATGGCCACTCGTCTCGGTAATGAACCAGACATAAATAAAATCAAGCAGTGTGACGGGGATCAGCCGTCTAGGGTATGACGAACATCTACCGTTCATATTTTCTAACTCAGCACCCACTAGACTAACGTCTCTAAGCAACTTTCTACGACAAGGTATATATGTGCATGTATCCCTATACTAACATACAATACAATAATTGTTTCATGTTGCAGCCATACAATATAAGTTGACTTACTTGGAGTCCTTAGTGCTCAGTAGGTTTTCACCCTCCAATGTTCAGTCCAGTTACGCTTAGCCAATACTGTAGTTGTCCATACAGTATACTCGGATTAATTATGGCGCTCATAATTCATTATTATTATTTTGGGCAGTTTGGTCATTTTAATAAAAGTCATTTGTAAGGATTTATAATCCATATTTGGTTTTAAACCTATTAAGGAAATTCATACAAAATATTCGAGACTAAACCCTAAGTCTCGGGGAGACCTATCCTAAGGTCTTGATACCTAGGCTTAGGTATCACAATGGTATTTTCCCACAATCCGCTAAAAATCTTATTCTTTCAAGGTATCGCTATTAACCCGCACTTTCGACTAGTCGGTTAAAATATGTAAGATTTTAGCCGGTATTATATCCAGAAAATACTAATAAATTCTTTAATTATTTTTAAAGAAAATAAACTCTTAAATTTTCCTTTTATTTTTCTTAAGGTTTTAATATCTAAAACCTGTTTTAAGAAAATTGCCTAATTTGTCTTAATTAGGAAAACCGTTAAAATTTTTCCTTCTTGACTAATTAATTAATCAATTTTACTTACTAGAAAAATAATTCATTTAATTATTTTCTCAAAATATAGGGTTTTAAACCCTCTTTTAATTTATTAACTATTAATAAATTAAATCTCTTATTTTTAAAAAGAATAAAAACTCTTTAATAAAAATAATTCATTTAAACTCAAAGGGGTAATTTTAGTGAAAATATGTTTTCAAGACTTACCAATTTATATCTTGAAATAAGCAAAATTTTACTTTTTACCTTATGTTCCAAAATCTCATTTTTACACTAAGTGTGAAAAGCCTATTTTTCACATTTTTAACTACATACTTCGTTAGTTCATAACTTGAAATTTACTTACCCAATTGTTACCAAAATTTCCCAATTCCATTTTTGTTATGCCATTTAGGTCTTTGTAAAATATTAGGTCAAAATGAGCATTTTTTATTGGTGAAATCATTTTCCAACAATGAGGTAAAAATGACCTTATTTTCAAGTCCTTATTTTTTTCCAAACTTTGACAGTTAATAACTTTCAAACTGTTCAATATTTTCGTACCAAATTTTACATTGGAATACTAGGTTATTCCAAAAATATGTCCACAAAATTTTAGAAAAAACTGGGTTCATTTTCCCTATACAGTGGCTGTCCAAACTTGGTTCCGAAAATAAGAATACGAAAAAACAGTTTTTTACCTAAACTTTGATATAGCATAATTTACTCATTTCTAAAAAAATTTGAGTGTTTCAAAAGCTCAATTTTATGTACTCAATCTCAAAAACATCACAGTACAATTTAATTTTACAAAATCAATATACAGTGGCTACTTGACCCCTTGGAAGTCACAGCTCAAAACATGTTTTGTTTTAGGGTTTCCTACAAAATCCCTTGGGGGTTTTGGTTTCTATTTTCAAAAATCAATACACAAGCATCATAAAAATTATAAAACAACTACAATAACCTTATTACATCACCAATAAGAAACTTTAAGCATTAAATATACAAAATAATGCTTAAAACTAAAAACCCTACAACAAAATCATCAAAAGTAAACTTTTGACCTTTTTGGTGTTCTTGCTTAAGGTTTGGACCTTCCTATTAGCTTTGACTCCTTCAAAAACCCTAACCAACTTCCCCCAACAACATAGTTAATTAGCTATTTGAAACTCTATGCTTAAAACTTTACAAAAGTCTAGATTAATGAAACTTTACCTTAGGGAAAACCCTTCCTAGACCAAGACTTAGCTTCCAAGTTTCCTTGGTGTTCTTGGGGTTGAAAATGGAGAGAACACTTTGAGAGGTCATCAAAAATCAGATGAGTGAATGAGAGAGAGTGGTGTGGTTGGTTGGGGAGGGTTGGAAGAGTTTATCACACTCTAAAATTCCTAAAAAAAACACTCAAGTGTTTTACTCCCACTTGCCCACTTGACATTATCTCAAACCTTTAAATAAATGGGATTTAAACTCAAATATTTAATAAATGGGATTTCCAAACATCACATGGCCGGCAACCCATTGTTATATATGTGATCATTTAATTTTTTTTTTTTTAATAAAGGTTAATAATTATTTCCTAAGAAGAAAAGTCCAAATTGACTTTCTATACCTTTTTCACTCTTTTTAAGTTTTAAAAACAAAAATTAACACTAAATAATTAAATTAAATGTCTCTCACATTTAATTTAATTAATCACACAATAAAATTTAACCTAAAGTCTATTCATGGAATAAAATTCCCCATTTTGGTAAAATTAGGCATTTAACACAAAATGTCCTAAAATTTCCATTTTCTTTTAGGTTTATTATTTTTTACCAAACTTTAAATTTTATGAATGTATTTTATGCCCAAGATATAATTGCCATAATTTTTCATTTTATTTTCTGAGATTTTTACCCGATCAAGGTTTTTGTGTCGGTCCAGGACCGAAAGTCTTATCTTGACTTTTAAAATCACAAAATTCATATTTTGGCTAGCAATAACTCATGGAATACTTCCAAAAAATATATAATATTATTTAAATTAATATTCTTAACCCGGGGAAAAAATCCCGGCCCGAGTCGTTTAAAGGTACCCAAAAACGCAGGACGTTACAGATATCGTTTGGAAACATGACTCTTGAAGTCAATATCTTCACATCAGGAAACAACCCCATGAAGATGATGAATGTTCTCAAACAGTCATGATTGACACTTTAATTCTCGAGGAGGTTCAATTGCGAAGCAACTTCGATAATCTTGATGAACTCCTCCTTTTATCTCAAAATTAAAGTCCCGATATCATTGAGTCTACTCTTGCAATATCAGATCACATAGACTCACGCAATAGAAGGACTCAGTTGGAAACCTCGCTTTGAAGAGCTACCTCATGAAAGGGCACAGCCGAAAACTTCAGCTGAAGAGGTTCCAGTTGTTCAATTGACCCAACTTCCCGAGGGTTTGAAACATGTCTTCTTGGGAGACGGTGAAACCTTTCCAGTTATCATCTCGTCCAACCTTCAAGATTCTGAAGAATTCCAGGTACTCAAGCTACTGCAAACACATAAATCTATGATAGGTTGGATGCTTGCTTATATCAAAGGTATTAGCCTTTTAATTTTCTCCCATTGAATCAATCTGGAGGACAAGGCTATCCCTCAAAGAGACCCTCAAAGGCGATTGAACCCCACAATGAAAGAAGTTATGAAAAATGAAGTTTTGAAATTGCTAGACACTGGTATTATTTACCCAGTAGCTGATAGCAAATGGGTTAGTCCAACTCAAGTCGTGCCTAAGAAATCTGGTGTCAATGTGATCCAGAATGAAAAAAGGGGTCCTTGTCCCTAGAGGACCACACTTCTTCGAGACCAGTAGCAAGTGTCGAGAGAGGTATGCACGAGCGTTACGCCATCAGAGGGATGAAGTGATGACGAACAATGAGAGACCAAGCAAGGTATCGCGAAAGGAAGACCATGATATCACTTTCAGCAATAAAGATTCAAGACATGTTCACTACCCGCACAATGAACCCATGGTCATCGTAGCTCAGATCACCAATCTAAAGATGCTAAGAGCGTTGGTTAACAATAGAAGTTCTATCAATATTCTACACAATTCATGCTTGGAAAAAATGAATTTGTCTGTTCGAGACCCCGTGCCATGCTCAAAGACAATCTATGGGTTCAATGGCGAGGATTTGGACCATTTGGATCCATCATGCTCCAAGTGACTCTAGGCGATCACCCTCGAAAGGTGACTTGCACGACGACATTCGTAGTAATCAACTGTCCATCAGCGTAAAACATCGTGCTATGATGATCCGTGCTTATCGATCTGCGAGCCACAACGTTCATTTGGCACCTCACCATCAAGTTCCCCACAAGAGAAGTTATCGGTTGTATAAGGAAACGAACAAGAAGCATGCGAATATTACAATGCGTCAATCAACAAATTTAGGAAAGGAAGAGATGTTAGTGCAAACATGATCTTTGATGACCAAGTCACTCAAGGTATCAAGGAGTTGTTTGACGAAGAAATCATCTTGGTAATAAAGAAAAGTCCAAAAAGTGAGGCCACGATTGGCAAGGCCAAGATCGGCGAGGCCACGAATGGTGAGGCCGGGGTAGATGAGGCCCTGATGGGCGAGGCCATGATAGGAGACCTCAGGGAAGGCCAGGCTCCGACTGGCGTTGCCATCCCTGGCAAGGTTTCCATTGGCGATGACACGGACAGCGTCGCTGCTGACAGTGACCTTAGTCCAAATACCTTATGAACTGAGTCCCAAAGCAGGGACGAAGAAAGACTGGTTGGACCAGTTGAAGAGTGCAACACTATTCAGATAAGAAGAGAAGGTACAACACCATGTCTATTATGTCAGCAAGCAACTGATAGATGCCGAGACACTGTACTCACAGATGGAGAAGTTGGCTTACTATTTGGTGTTGGCATCTCAGAAATTACGACCATATTTTCAAGCTCATCCGAACAAGGTTTTGATGGATCAACCCCTCAAACAAGTCCTGTAGCAACCTGATGCCTTAGATCACCTATTGAAATGGGCCATTGAATTGGTACAGTTTGAGATTACCTAGCCAAGGATGAAAATTAAAGGGCATGCCCTCGTTGACTTCATTATAGAGTCCAACTGACGACCGGAGGCACTAAATGAAGACCAGTGACCAAGGGAAGATTATTGGAAAGTGTATGTGGATAGCGCCTCAAATGAACACAATGTTAGGGTTGTTAGGATTAATTCCCTAAAATCATGGAAATACATTTTATTGATTCAAATAAAAGAATAATTTTATTATATTTGAATATTATAATTATAGTTTGAATTAACTACATGATAATATCAAGAAAATTCCTTATTCATTCTTGAGAATATGATCTTGTATTAGTAAGAGATAATTAAGATCATATATAATGAATAAAATAGTTTGTAACATATTAAAGTATGGAACCTTTAATGAATGGTTACTAGTGCAGTTTACTAAGCATACGGGATGCAACTGATGTAGATTCGGATTACTGATGTGGATTGACATCTGAGTAAAGGTGTTGTATATAATAGTGATTATATATGACAGTACCTTAAAGAATTAACTATCTATATAAACCTGTCGTTTAAAATATAGATTTAATTCTTATCATAATAGATAATCATTTGTAGATCAATGTAAATCATGAGTATTCATGAACTCCTGTTTGTGTTTATTTGATCTTATGATTCACTCGTTAATGTTTCTTAGTATAATGAGTCTAACGTCTTTTGTTTTAGAGATTCAATATCATGAATGGCTAGGAACATGAATTACAATAATAAAATCCATACTTTCCGAACGGATCAAATATTTGTTCCCATAAGGGTTAATTATAGAACTGAATAGTTATTGAGCTAAAATATATAATTTGATTATAGATTAATTAGTGAATTAATGGTACTTAAGGATCAAGAGGTAATTAGATGGGTACAACAGTAATCTTGACCAGCTCTAATTAACGAACCAATAAATGGAGGACATAACTACATTTATTGATTATATCAATGGATTACAAGAGAAAACTCTGTAAATATAATTCTATAAATACTTAAAGTGAAATTCCATATTTATAGTGGAGTAATCATGAAATTAATAAATAATATTATTGGATTAAAGAGTTTAATTAATAATCTGGTTTATTGGAGTTTCTTATTATAGGTCCATGGTCCCTAGATCACCTCTGTACTACACTGTCAAGGGTAAGGATGTCAAAAGAAATATTTGTAGAGAGAGGGACTTAATTACAAATGAATTAATTTCCCAAGGCAAGGAAATAATTTTGTGAAAATTATAGGCAATTGATTAATTATGAATTAATTAATTATTTAACTATATAGTTTTTATTTTGAAAAAGTATAGGTTAAAATAAATATTAATCTTGTTTGGATTAATATATAAAGAGAGATTAATAATTATCTTACTTAGAATAAGATATTTATTTATTTATTTAAAACTGATATTTTAATATATAGTTAATTTTGAATGAACTGATATTTATGTTGGGATAAATATATTGGCTTAAAAGTTCATTAAACAAACAAATGATAAAATTAGGGAAAACCCTAATATGTGGGGCGACACACATAGGGATTCCCCAATCCTTTGGATTTGAATTTTGAATTTCAAACTATTTGTTTAATCAACTGTAACGACCTGAATTTGCTAATCGGGCTTAGGGCCTTGATTAGTGTGCCTGGAGGGCAATAAGTGATTTAATTTGCTTGTATGTGAATTTATGTGTATATATGATTATGATGCATGTTTAATTGAGTTAAATGTGCATGTGGGCCCCATCTGGATATTGGGGGCATAAATGTGATAAATGAGATATATGCTGTATACGTGTGATATGTCTGTACAGCACGAACCGAGACAGTCCTGGGAAGCGGTTAGCCAGAGAGTCACAACGGGGTTGAGATTCGGACTCGGGGCGAGTCGAGGTGTAACTCGGGTATTAGTTGAGTTATGGGATTATCGGGACATGGAAATAAATATTTGGAGATATATTTGAGGATAGAATGCCTTGGTGGGAATATTTGGGGAATTTACCATTTTTGCCCTCGGGGACGTTTTGGCACCCCGAGCCTTGAGGTAACCTTTAGACTTAAGATATATAAAGAAAATAAGTGAAAGGAATTGTTTAGAAACCTTGAGAAACCGACTCATACTCTCCTAAGAACTGAAGTTAGCTTTTGCTCTCCTTTCTCTTACACTCTCTAAGGTGGAATTCAAGAGGAAACCTAAAGGATTTACCAAGGAATTGAAGGGATTTCAGCTAGGATGCTTTAGGAGCTTGAAGCTTTGGGATTGAGGATCAAAATTCTGGGATTAGGCTTAGCAAGGTAAGCTCTAAACATTAAAGTCTAGTCTTTAACTTTCTGCTGGTTCTAGAGGATTGCATGTAGCTAAGCTTGCTTAATCTTTGGGTGTTTTAGCTAAGTTTTGGAGCATACTTTGATGAGGTTTTGATGTTGTTTCTGTGCTGGAGTAATTATGTTGAATATCTAGGAGTCTTAGCTTGGTTTTGGTGGTAATTGGTTTGAAGAAGGGATGGAAAAACTGATGGAAAATCTGGGTTCGTCGTATGGAGCCGCGGCCCTAGGAGGGGTGTGCCGCAGCCCGCATGCGCGCGCAGCCATGGGAGGCTGAGAAAATTCGAGCGCGCCGCAGCCCGCGTGGTGGTCAGTGGAGAGCTAGCCTCTGTTTTGAGGGTAGCCGCGGCTCTAGAGGGTGGGGCCGCGGCCCTTAGTGTCAGTGAGGATTTTAATGATATTTTTGACTTGGGAACTTAAAGGGTAAGGCTCGGGATGGATTTTATCATTCGGATTGGTAGAATTCAAGATCCCGGAGGTTAGGGTTATGGTTTGAGGTTATTTGTTGGGTTGGAATTTGATGGTCGGATATTATTATGTGTTGTGACTAGGATTTCGACGAGGCTCACGTTAGTGGACTGTGCTCGGGGCATCGGTGCTCAGGAAGCTCGGAACTCAGGTAAGGAAACCCTTGTATCCATAGAGCTTGTGTGTAGGGCTGGGCCCGATATATTGAATAGAAATGATATGCAGGGCCGAGCCCTATATACTAGAATTGTAGAGCATGGTTCTTTATCTGTTTATGCTTGAATTCTGTGCTTGTTGCTATATTGTGTTTGATATTATATGTGTGATCGGCAAGAGCCGGGAACGGTGTAGACCGGGAACGGTGTAGACCGGGAATGGCGTCAAGCACGATGAGTGCAAGGCCGAGAACGGCAAGAGGCCGGGAGCGGCGTTGAGCATGTGGGGTGCGAGTTGCCAGGGCGAGTCCCTAACAGGATACTTGGGATATCCTTACGGCGTGGTCCGCAAACCCAGGGCTTGGTAAATGCCTGGGACGGCTAGGCCGTATGTGTTTAGCCGTTGGTGGCCTGTTTATATGTTTGATTCGTGTATTGCATATGTTATCTGTTATGGGTTTCCTTGCTGGGCTTCGGCTCACAGATGCTCTGTGGTGCAGGTAAGGGTAAAGAGAAGATCAACCAACCATGAGCACAGCTGGCGTGAGGCGGCGTGTACATGTCTGGCCAGCCTGGCTGTCACAGCTAGGGGATTTTGGGAGATGCTTGTAAATGAACTTAGATTTTGTCGTCTAGTCGACTCTGATCAGTTTTGTGTTGTAAATATTTTCTAACTATGTTTTGGGATCCCAAATGTAAATTTTTATAATTAATTGTGAAAAACTACTTTCTCTAATGTTTTCTTTTTAATTATGGCTTAGTGACACGTTTTGGGTTAAAACCTCGATTAGCGAGTTGAAAGCACGATTTTAAACACACTTAGTAACGGCTCTAAGGAAGTAGGGCATTACAACTTGGTATCAGAGCGAGCCAAGGTTATTGGTTCTGGAGATTGACCGAACATGTACACACGCAGTCAGTAACATGCTTAACTCAGGGTTGGATGGTAAGATAGGTTGGTATGTCTGGATATGTGTTTAAATGCCCTGTATACCTATTTATTTTGTTTAGAGCATGATGAATTAGTTAACATATGCATGATGCCAGGGCATGGCCCGCTGTGTGTTATATGCTATATGAGCTGTTTTGTGTGGATTACTGATGTGCCTGGGAGGTGGTTTTGGATGTTGTTATCTTGCCTAATGAGCGGCGTCGTTGGTTGCAGGCATATTTGTTGAGATGCCTCGTCAATCAGCTAGACTCCGCGGCAGTAGGGCCGAGGATGACAATCAGGGTCAGGACCCTCCACCTACCCCACAGAACTGACAACAGATATTGGCTGAAATGGAGGCCAGACTGCAGAGAACAGAGGAAGAGCTGCGACAGATGAGGCAGCAGGCCCCGCCTCAGGTTGCTGGTCTGCCAATGCAGCAGGCTACAGTGCCAGTGCCTGTTCAGTCTACTCTGGAGAATAGGTTGGAACCCTTGTATGAAAGGTTCAGGAAGCAGTAACCTCCTACCTTTGAGGGTGGTTCAGACCCATTGCTGGGGGAGCAGTGGATGAACCTGACTTCTGTGATCTTGGATTTTATGAGGGTCGAAGGACATGACAGGGTTGATTGTGCAAGCTATATGCTCAGGGCTGATGCTCGCATCTGGTGGGATGTGGTGAGCCAGCGGAGGAATGTTGCGATTATGACATGGGAGGAGTTTAAAAGTGTTTTTAATGAGAAATATTACAGTGTGGCAGTGCGAGCTGCGAAGGTTGATGAGTTTATCAACCTGACTCAGAGTCGAACGACAGTAACAGAGTATGCAATCAAGTTTGATAGATTGGCAAAGTTTGCGCCAGATCTAGTGCCATCAGATGCGGCTAGGAGGGACAGGTTTGTGCGGGCGTTGAATGTTATGATTGCCCGCGATGTGAACATTACCTTGGATCCAGCGACTACCACTTATGGCCAAGCGGTGGATAAGACCCTTACTGCTGAGAAGGCTGAGGATCAAATATGGAAGGACAGCGCTGTTAGGCGCGATGCCAGGAGGACAGTGCCTCCTTTTGTTGGGACCAGTCGGGGCAGTGGCCCCAACGAGTAGAAAAGAAGAGCTCCAGATTCATTTACTCCTCCTAGTACTGATAGGAGAGTGCGGGGTGCTACCACCGGCCGATAGGGTGGCGGTGATAACTGGAGGAGTTTTCCTTTGTGTCCACGGTGCAGGCGTCGACACCAAGGTGAGTGCAAGATCAGGGCCTGCTTTGTTTGTGGGAGTGCCAGCCATTTGAAGAGGGATTGCCCTCAGGTTAAGAAGGAGGAGCAGAAGCAGAGTGACAGTCTTGCTCCTGCCAGGGTATTCACTTTGACACAGACTGAGGCGGAGGCTAGCCCCTCAGTGGTGACAGGTCAGATCCCTAGTGCTAGTTCTTTGTATTCTTCCTTGTTTGATTCAGGGGCTACCCATTCATTTGTATCTGCTAGGGTGATAGATCAGCTTTGTAGACCTAGTGGTGTGTATGCTAGGGGATTTCAGACTTTGTTGCCAACAGGGGAGTTGGTAGTTTCTAGGAAGTGGATTAGGGCATTACCTGTGGAGGTAGATGGTAGGTAATTGTTTGTTGACTTGATTGAGTTAGAGATGGATGATTTTGACATAATCTTGGGAATGGATTGGCTATCCAAGTATGGGGCAACGATAGAATGCAGGCGCAGGATGGTGACTTTTGAACCAGAAGGGGAGGTACCCTTTGTGTTTGTGCGGACAGTTAGTGGACCGCGTGTACCGATGATTTCAGCCTTACGCGCGAGGGACCTAATACAGAAAGGTTGCATGGGATTCCTGGCAAGTGTTGTGGATACTTCTAGGGTGGTGTCGGTTGGACCGGGTGAGACAAGGGTGGTGTGTGAGTTTCCGGAGTTGTTCCCAGTGGATTTGCCAGGGTAGCCGCCTCAGAGGGAGATTGACTTCGTTATAGAATTGATACCAGGAGCGGAGCCAGTATCTAGGACACCTTATAGAATGGCTCCGGCAGAGTTAAAGGAGTTGAAGATTCAGTTGCAGGAGTTACTTGATTTGGGGTTCATTAGACCGAGTTACTCGCCATGGGGTGCTCCAGTGTTGTTCGTTAAGAGGAAGGATGGGTCCCTCAGGATGTGTATTGATTACAGGGAGCTAAATAAGTTAACCATTAAGAATAAGTATCCACTGCCTAGGATCGATGATTTGTTTGATCAGCTACAGGGAAGGACAGTGTTCTCCAAGATAGATCTCCGATCAGGTTACCATCAGTTAAGGATCAAAGAGGAGGACATACCAAAGACCGCTTTCCGAACGAGGTATGGACACTATGAATTCCTGGTTATGTCCTTTGGATTAACCAATCCCCCAGAAGCTTTTATGGACATCATGAATAGGGTTTTCAAGGACTATCTGGACAAGTTAGTGATTGTGTTTATCGACGATATCTTGGTGTACTCTCAGATAGAGATGGAACATGAGCAGCATTTGCGATTGGTACTACAGCGGTTGAGGGAGCATAAGTTGTATGCAAAGTTCAGTAAGTGTGAGTTTTGGTTTCCACAAGTTACATATCTGGGCCATATCGTTAGTAAGGAGGGGATTCTGGTTGACCCAAGTAAGATTGAGGCGGTCAGAGATTGGCCTAGACCGAGTAATGTTCCTGAGGTGAGAAGCTTTCTGGGTTTGGCAGGGTACTATCGGCGATTTGTTGAGGGGTTCTCCAGAATAGCTACACCATTGACAGAGTTGACAAAGAAGAAGGCCAGGTATGTCTGGACGGACAGATGTGAGAACAGTTTTAAGGAACTTAAGCGGCGATTGATTACTGCGCCAGTGCTTAGCTTGCCGACAGAGAATGAAAAGTTTGTGGTCTATTGTGATGCATCTAGGCAGGGTTTGGGGTGTGTGTTGATGCAAGCTGGCAAAGTAATAGCCTATGCATCAAGGCAGTTAAAGGAGTACGAGCAGAGGTATCCTACACATGACCTAGAGTTAGCAGCAGTGGTGTTTGCACTTAAGATTTGGAGGCATTATCTTTATGGTGAGAAGTGCGAGATATACACTGACCATAAGAGCCTAAAGTATTTCTTTACCCAGAAGGACTTGAATATGCGCCAGAGGCGGTGGCTGGAGTTGGTTAAGGATTATGATTATGATATCCTTTACCATCCTGGGAAGGCTAATGTTGTCGCAGATGCATTGAGTCGGAAGGGCCCAGGACAGTTGTTTAGCTCTAGGCGGATATCCGATAAGTTAGCTGAGGAGATGACCAGAGCGGGTATAGAGTTGGTGGTTGGACAATTAGCCAACATCACTCTTCAGTCTACACTCCTTGAGAGAATCAAGGAAGCGCAGGAGAAAGATTCTCTGTTGCGAGGTCATAGGGAGGGTGCTTTAGTCGGAGCGACAAAGGACTTCTCCATTTCAGTGATGGGATTATTGAGGTATAAGGGTCGGATCTGTGTTCCAATGGATTCTGATCTCCGGCGAGAGATCTTGGATGAATCGCATACCACTCCCTATTCTCTGCACCCGGGTACGACGAAGATGTATTAGGACTTGAAAGTTTTATATTGGTGGTCGGGTATGAAGAGGGACGTGGTAGATTATGTGGCTAAGTGTTTAACTTGTCAGCAGGTCAAGGCTAAGCACCAGAGGCCAGCGGGGTTATTGCAGCCTTTGGGGATTCCGGAGTGGAAGTGGGAAGATATTACTATGGATTTTGTGGTTGGTTTACCGAGAACTGTGGGACAGCATGACTCTGTGTGGGTGATTGTGGATAGGTATACCAAATCCGCCCACTTCTTGCCTGTTAGGACAACCTATACTGTTGAGTAGTACGCTGAGTTGTATGTAAAGGAGATTGTTCGACTTCATGGGGCTCAGAGGTCGATAGTGTCGGATAGAGACTGTAACACCCCAAGTTGCTAATAAGGTTTAAGACCTTGCTTAAGCATGCCTGGAGGGCAAGAAGTTAATTGACATGATATTATATGAATTTGATTGAATATGTGATTAGAATGCATGATTAGGTTGTATATAGATGCATGTGAGCCCCGTTTGTATGTTAGGGGTAAACTGGTAATTTTAGCCCATTGAGGGCATAAATGTGATAATTGTAGTATGTGATTTGTGCCATGTGAGTGTGGTATTTTTATTGTGATGCACGCGTCGAGATGGTCCTAGCGAACTATTTAGTCTAAAAGTCACAACGGGATTTTGGTACCCGGCTCGGGAGGAGCCTAGGGGTACTTTAGGAATTTTGTAAGTTGGATTGAGAACTAAAGGTTATAGTTATTGGCAATTGAGTAACCTGTGTAACTGCTTTGAGTAACAAGTGTTAGATGGAAGATGGTAGAATTAAAATAGAAGTGAAAGGACAAGAGTGCCCTTGAAGGTTTAGTTAGGAAGGATTATTAGGAAGGGGAAAGATGGTTTTTTGGCAAGGGATTTAGACAATTTTCAGCTGGGTTTTTGGGGTAAACGGTTTGGGCATTGAGTCATTTGATGGCTTTGATAAAAATTGAAGAGAAGAAAAACTAGAAGAAAGAAAAGCTAGGGCAAGAAGAAGAAAAAGAAGAAGAAGTGTAGAAGGGGCTGAAGTGGGAGTTTAGGAGGAGATCAAGGAAGCTTTTGGGTGAATTCTCCACTTGAGGTAAGGATTTTATGCACATTTAAGTTTGGTTTCTGTTTTGATTTGAGAAATCTAAAGCATGAGTTAAGCATTTTAAAGTTTTGGTTTGAGTTGTTGAAATTAGAATTCAAAGGGTGGATTTTGGGTGTGATGGTGTTTTGATCTTGATTCTAGTGTCTATAGGTTGTTAGATGGTTCATATGAAGTTTTAAATTGACCTTGGGGTTTAGGTATTTGTTTGGGATGATTTGGGGAGGTTGAAGCTCGGGAAAAACGCAAGAGAAAACCCAGAAATCTGGGTTCGCGAAGGAGCGCCGCGGCCCTGTTCTTGGGCGCCGCGGCGCGAGGATGCTTTAGGATGTGGCCTATCCGCTGGGTGCCGCGGCCCTTGAGGGGAGTGCCGCGGCCCTAGGCCATTTTGGCAGCCAAAAAGTTGGGTTTTTAAGGCTTTTGCCCGGGGACGCGGGGGATGGTTCCAGTGTATTGTTTTAAGGAATTAGAGGTCCCGAGAGTACGGGATTGGTCCCGAGAAGTGGTTTTGGGTTTGGTTAGTATTAAAAGTGTTTTATGTGTGTTGTGACTAGGATTTCGGAAAGGCTCATGCTAGAGGACTGTGCTTGTGACCTTGGTGCATCAGGAAAGCTCGGGATACAGGTAAGAAAACCGTAACACCTGAGATCAGGGCATGGGCCCATAGTGTTATTGCAGGGCATGGCCCTAGATTGTATTATGTGCAATTGTATAACCTTAAATGAATTATTATATGTTTGAAGGATTATTTCGAAATGTACTATATGTATGATTATAATGAAATGAACGGCTAAGGCTGAGAGCGGTGAAGGCCGAGAACGACCTTGGGGCCGGAAGTAACACTTAGCACATGGAGTGCTTATAGCCAGGGTGGGACCCAATGGATACATGAGTTATCCTTACGGTAAGGACCGAGACCCCAGGCTTTGGTAAGGCCTCTGGGGCGGCATGGCCGTGCTTGTTCAGTCTGATGGTTTTCCTATTTATCATTGGATTATATGTCAGCTATATTCAATGCATATGTTATATACTGTATGAGTTTTCTTGCTGTGCTTCGGCTCACGGGTGCTCTGTGTGGCAGGTAAAAGCAAGGAGTCAGTCAACCGGCCATGAGTATGGAGAGCGTGGGGGCGGCGCGTACATGTTCGACCTGCCCGACTGCTTTGGTTGGGGGCATTTTGTATATGGTTGTATTAACCTATTCTTTTGATAGTTAACCAAGTGTAAATCTATTTTTTGAGTTGTAAATACTTTGTAAACCTTATTTTGGTATCCCGAATGTTTGATACTTACTGTTTTCAATGAAATTAAGCTTTTCCAAAGATTACAGCCTTAAACTCTGGTTTAGTCACACTTTTGGTTTTAGAAACCTCGTATAGTCAGTTAGTTGCACAATTCCCGTTTTAAACTCACTTAGTAACGGCTCTAAGGTAGTAGGGCGTTACAGAGACCCCACCTTCACTTCCAAGTTCTGGGAGAGTTTGCAGAAGGCTATGGGCACGCAGTTACGGTTTAGTACCGCTTATCATCCTCAGACGGATGGGCAGTCTGAGAGGACGATTCAGATATTGGAGGTTCTGCTGCAGGCCTGTGTGCTTGACTTTGGGGGATCGTGGAGTAGGTATCTTCCTTTGATTGAATTCTCATACAACAATAGTTATCAGGCGACCATCGGTGTGGCTCCGTACGAGATGCTTTATGGAAGAAAGTGTCGATCACCTATTCATTGGGATGAGACAGGTAAGAGAAGGTATCCGGGTCCAGAGATGGTTCAAAGGACCAATGAGGCAGTTGAGAAGATAGAACGCGTATGCTTGCCTCCCAGAGTCGACAGAAAAGTTATTCAGACCTGAGATGTAGGAGCGTGGAGTTTCAGGTGGGAGATCATGTGTTCCTTAGGGTTTCACCCATGAGGGGTGTGAAACGATTTGGCATTCGGGGTAAGTTGAGCCCCAGGTTTGTTGGCCCCTTCGAGATACTGGAACGAGTTGGTGAGGCGGCTTACAAATTAGCGATGCCTCCAGCTTTATCGGGGGTTCATGATGAATTTCACATATCTATGCTCTGGAAGTATGTGTCAGATTCAACGCATGTCTTAAGTTTTGAGAATTTGGAACTTGATCAGGATTTGTCCTACGAAGAGAAGCCGGTTCAGATTCTTGACCGAAAAGATAAGGTCTTGAGGAGCAAGACCATCTCCTTGGTGAAAGTGCTGTGGAGGAACAGCAAGGTTGAGGAGGCAACGTGGGAACTTGAGTCAGAGATGAGGGGGCGGTACCCCGAGTTGTTCAGGTAATTTCGAGGATGAAATTTCTGTAAGGAGGGGATAGTTGTAACGACCCGAATTTGCTAACCGGACTTAGGGCCTTGATTAGTGTGCCTGGAGGGCAATAAGTGATTTAATTTGCTTGTATGTGAATTTATGTGTATATATGATTATGATGCATGTTTAACTGAGTTAAATGTGCATGTGGGCCCCGTCTGGATATTGGGGGCATAAATGTGACAAATGAGATATATGTTGTATACGTGTGATATGTCTGTACAGCACGAACCGAGACAGTCCTGGGAAGCGGTTAGCCAGAGAGTCACAACGGGGTTGAGATTCGGACTCGGGGTTGAGATTCGGACTCGGGGCAAGTCGAGGGGTAACTTGGGTATTAGTTGAGTTATGGGATTATCGGGACATGGAAATAAATATTTGGAGATATATTTGAGGATAGAATGCCTAGGTGGGAATATTTGAGGAATTTACCATTTTTTCCCTCGGGGACGTTTTGACACCCCGAGCCTTGAGGTAACCTTTAGACTTAAGATATATAAAGCAAATAAGTGAAAGGAACTGTTTAGAAACCTTGAGAAACCGACTCATACTCTCCTAAGAACGGAAGTTAGCTTTTGCTCTCCTTTCTCTTACACTCTCTAAGGTGGAATTCAAGAGGAAACCTAAAGGATTTACCAAGGAATTGAAGGGATTTCAGCTGGGATGCTTTAGGAGCTTGAAGCTTTGGGATTGAGGATCAAAATTATGGGATTAGGCTCAGCAAGGTAAGCTCTAAACATTAAAGTCTAGTCTTTAACTTTCTGCTGGTTCTAGAGGATTGCATGTAGCTAAGCTTGCTTAATCTTTGGGTGTTTTAGCTAAGTTTTGGAGCATACTTTGATGAGGTTTTGATGTTGTTTCTGTGCTGGAGTAATTATGTTGAATATCTAGGAGTCTTAGCTTGGTTTTGGTGGTAATTGGTTTGAAGAAGGGATGGAAAAACTGATGGAAAATCTGGGTTCGTCGTATGGAGCCGCGGCCCTAGGAGGGGTGTGCTGCGGCCTGCATGCGCGCGCAGCCATGGGAGGCTGAGAAAATTCGAGCGCGCCACGGCCCGCGTGGTGGTCAGTGGAGAGCTAGCCTCTGTTTTGAGGGTAGCCGCGGCTCTAGAGGGTGGGACCGCGGCGCTTAGTGTCAGTGAGGATTTTAATGATATTTTTGACTTGGGAACTTAAAGGGTAAGGCTCGGGATGGATTTTATCATTCGGATTGATAGAATTCAAGATCCCGGAGGTTAGGCGTAACGACCCAAATTCCCTAATAAGGTTTAGGACCTTGATTAGGAGGCCGGGAGGGCCATAATTGATTTATTGTGCTATTATATGATTATATGCATGATTATGTGGGTCATATTATTATATGATGATAAAGGCATGCATGGGGCTATATACTCTGATGTGAGGGTAATATGGTAATTTGGCTCATTGAGAGCATAATTGCATACTTGTGTATATATTGGTAAGCTAAAGTTGAGACCACATTATTATGTGGATATATCTGTGATCTGCGACTTGAGACGATCCTAGTGAGCAAATTAGCGAAAAGGTCATGGCGGGGATTTATACCCGGCTCGGGGTGAGCCTAGGGGTATAAATGGGAATTCAGTGAGCATATTGGAGTCTATTTTTAACATCGAGGACTATATTTGGAGATTAGTTAGGTATCGGGAATTAAGTGGTAAAAATTTAAGACACTTGAGGAATTAGTGGGAATCGAGAGCAATGACTAAAATGCCCTTAGAATGTTTAAAGGTTTAGTTGTTATTGGGAGGGCAAGGTGGTCATTTGGCTTACTTAAGGTTAGGCTATGTTCTGCTTTTTGATGTTTGTGGAGGTTGTAGATAAACTTAGAAACTTAAGGAAAAGAAAAGAAGAAGGAAAGAAAGGAAAACAGAACACTTAGAGTTATCTCACTCTCTCTCATTCGGCTGGGTGATCTCTTCACCATTTCTTGTGGGTTTTGGAGCTGGAATTCTAGAGCAAGCTCAGGATGGAGCTTGGGGCTAGGGACTTTGGTGAAGCTTGAAGAACTAGCAGAATTAAGCCAATCAATTGAGGTAAGTTTTAAGGTTTTCTGATGTGAATTTCTGGGTTTTAATGAGATAGTTTTTAAGTTTGAGTTTTGGATGGAATAAAGGGATATGAACCTGAGGAGTTGAAGGGCTTGAAGCTGGTTGGATGCTAGAACGATTCTACAGTTGAGGTAAGGATTAATTTGAGGTTTGATGGTTGAATTTGAGAGTTTTCATGGCTGGTTTTGAGTTTGTGGGTTTGAAATTTCAGAAGTTGGAATTGGGATTTTGGTGAGTCTTAGGCTGGATTTTTTTGTTGGGTTGTGTTGTCTAAATCATTATAATGTTGTTATTATTAATTTGTTTTGAGTTGGGGGCTTTAGGATGGTTTTAGGTGAGGTTTAGAGATTGAAAATGGTGTTTTTTTCTGGGTTCGAAGGGTCGGGCCGCGGCATGGTTCTTGGTGAGCCGCGGCCCTTCGATGTTGTGGCATGCTGAGGAAGGAGGGCGGGCCGCGGCATGGTCCAAGCAATGCCGCGGCCCTTACCTGTTTTTGTGCCCATGGAGGGTTCTGTCAAGGGCCATGCCGCGGCATGGATGGCCCATGCCGCGGCGCTTAAGGGATTTTGGGATTTTGAGAATTTAGGCTTGGGAATTTAACCTAGGGTGCTTGGGATTGAGTCTTTTACCATATTTGGTGAAGTTCAATGTTCCGAGGACTAGAACTTGGTTTAGAAGCTCATTTAAGATTGTTAATGGTAACCTTTATCTTGGTTGTGACTAGGTGCTAAGCTAGGGCTCGGGGATTGGATCGCACTCAAGGAACATCGCTTATAACTAACTCGTTTGAAAGCCAATAGTAAGAAAGTTGCACCTGATTATGTGGCTAGGTTGGGACTAAGTGTTCCCTATGTTTGTATGCATTGTTATGTGAATGTGATTAACCATGTGGACACGATGGGACTAAGAGCTCCCTACATTTGTATATCATGTCATGAGATGGTATTACTATGCCATGGGACATGCGATAACCGGCCTAAGAGTGTCGGAATCAATACTTGCGCACAGGGCGCGGCTCAGCCACTGGTAGCTGAGGCAGCTTATTTATCACTGAGCTCGGTTAAGCTGGCCGGAGTCAGTGAGTATTACACTGGGGGCGGCCCAAGAGAGCCGAAGACAGTGTGTTAAATAGAGGGTGCGACTAAGGGCGCTAACCCTGAATATCATGTGATGATGTGATAATCTGTTGATTATGATCGTGAGTATTGTGCTTTGAACATGATTTGTTGGCTGTTTGGATGACAAACTATGAATCTGTTGTATGTTATCACTGATTAGATAAACGTTATGAAATGTTGAATCCCTGGTTGTGCATTGTGGGATATTTGATAAATGATGTTGATCTTGCTATATTATCATACTTTCTTGCTGGGCCTCGGCTCACGGGTGCTACGTGGTGCAGGTAAAAGCAAGGGTAGGCTGAGTCAACCATGAGTTGGAGAGCTCTGGGGGCGAGGTGTACATTTCCAGCTGCTCGACCGCCACGGTCGAGGGATTGTACAGGGACGGAAACCTAAAATGTGTCTTTTGCCATTAGAGTGGCCTGAATTATTTGTGACTCTAGAAATTTGCTGTAATTAAGTCATCTAAACCCTGTTTCAAGTTTCTATGTATTAAACCGTCATTTTTAAATGAAAGCAGCCTGTTTGTGACCAAAATCTTTTATTCTTAATCTGTTGATGATGCTGAATTCACGCTTTGTTTAAATGACTTGATTAGCAAGTCTTGCACTATTTTAAAACACACAGTGTAACGGTCTTGGTTATCCAGGACGTTACATTAGGGTTATGGTTTGAGGTTATTTTTTGGGTTGGAATTTGATGGTCGGATATTATTATGTGTTGTGACTAGGATTTCGACGAGGCTCACGTTAGTGGACTGTGCTCGGGGCATCGGTGCTCAGGAAGCTCGGAACTCAGGTAAGGAAACCCCTGTATCCATAGAGCTTGTGTGCAGGTCTGGGCCCGATATATTGAATAGAAATGACATGCAGGGCCGAGCCCTATATACTAGAATTGCAGTGCATGGTTCTTTATCTGTTTATGCTTGAATTCTGTGCTTGTTGCTATTGTGTGTTTGATATTATATGTGTGATCGGCAAGAGCCGGGAACGGTGTAGACCGGGAACGGCGTCAAGCACGATGAGTGCAAGGCCGAGAACGGCAAGAGGCCGGGAGCGGCGTTGAGCACGTGGGGTGCAAGTTGCCAGGGCGAGTCCCTAACAGGATACTTGGGATATCCTTACGGCGTGGTCCGCGAACCCAGGGCTTGGTAAATGCCTGGGACGGCTAGGCCGTATGTGTTTAGCCGTTGGTGGCCTGTTTATATGTTTGATTCGTGTATTGCATATGTTATCTGTTATGGGTTTCCTTGCTGGGCTTCGGCTCACAGATGCTCTGTGGTGCAGGTAAGGGTAAAGAGAAGATCAACCAACCATGAGCACAGCTGGCGTGAGGCGGCGTGTACATGTCTGGCCAGCCTGGCTGTCACAACTAGGGGATTTTGGGAGATGCTTGTAAATGAACTTAGATTTTGTCGTCTAGTCGACTCTGATCAGTTTTGTGTTGTAAATATTTTCTAAACTATGTTTTGGGATCCCAAATGTAAATTTTTATAATTAATTGTGAAAAACTACTTTCTCTAATGTTTTCTTTTTAATTATGGCTTAGTGACACGTTTTGGGTTAAAACCTCGATTAGCGAGTTGAAAGCACGATTTTAAACACACTTAGTAACGGCTCTAAGGAAGTAGGGCGTTACATCAACTATTTAATTATTCATTTTAAATATGATTTAAATTAAATAGTTAAATAGTAATAATTGATCAATTTTAATTTGAATTATATTTCTAATAAAATAAAGATTAATTAATTGTATTAATTATCTTTATAAAATTTGATAGATCGATATTTTCAAAAATAATATTGTTTTCGGATGATTAAAAATAGACTGTCTCTCTTAGACAGAAGCGATAATTTTCCTAAACCTGAAAACTGTTCAATTCCTCTTCTCTCAATCAAACCTCTCTAGTTCTCATGTGTTGACTACATCTAGAGAGTCATAAATCAACCTTTTGAATCCTATGTGCCCACACATGTCCTTGTGTGTCTGAGGATTGGTCTGGATGATCAAGGTGTGAGCTTTCAGAAATTGGATAGAAAGATTGCTAATTTTATACAAATAGATTCGAGGACACTTGATAGGCTAGAACGAGGTAATCTCTAATCTGATTATATGTGATTTAATATATATATGTGTGTGTGTATGTTCTTTGCCGATATTAATAATTATTAAAAATGGCCCATTCCCCACTGTGTATCTTTGATTTGCTCTTTGAATACCAACATGGAGTAGGCCTAATCCTAATAGTCTCGGAAGGTCACCATATCCATTGTGCACTGAGGTTTGGTTTTGCCGCAATAAACAATGAAGCCAAGTATGAGGTGTTATTAGCGAGATGGCGCATGGCTATGGAATTGAAAGCCAAGTGCATAATGATCAAAATCGACTCACAAGTCGTGGTCAACCAAATCCTTAGCGATTACTAGGCCTGCGGACTACGCATGACCACCTACCTTGCCATGGCCAAGGACATGCTTGCCCAGTTCGATCGCTACGAGAATGAGCAAGTCCCTAGATAAAAAAATTCCAACGCTGATATGTTAGAAAAGTTAGCGATCGCGAGAGATGCAAAGATACTCAACGTTTTTCCAATTGAGTTCTTAGTGGTGCCAAGCATCAGCCCCACAATTGACGGCGCAAGTCCGCTGACCAGACCATTAGGGACTGAACCCTTGGCGACGCCACCGGTGGCACACCTTGATGCTAATTGACGAAGAAGACACATGGATTGCCCACACCATCAAATATGTAAGCGAAGGAATCCTCTGACCGGATCGCAATCTATCCAAGAAAATTCTTTACTAAGCACCCTACTATGCCATACAGGATGGTCGCCTATACAGAAGGGAAAATTATATGTCGTTACTAAGATGTGTCACTAAGGAGGAGGCCCAAACATTGTTTCAAGAAGTCCACAAACAATTTTATGATGATCACGCTTGGGGGCAGATCCTCTCTAAGAAGATACTTCAGCAAGGTTATTTCTAGCCCACCATTGTAATACCCCAAATTTCCTAATAAGGTTTAGGACCTTGATTAGGAGGCCGGGAGAGCCATAATTGATTTATTATGATATTTAATTATTATATGCATGTTTATGTGAATAATATTATTATATGATGGTAAATGCATGCATATGGGTCCACGTTTAATTTTAAGGGCATTTTGGTAATTTGGCCCGTTGAGGGCGTGATTTTGTATTTTTATGCATGGGGGTGAATTATAAATAATACCACATGATATGTGGATTGGTTCGAGCCATTCGGCATGAGACGATCATGGAAATGCAAGTTTTCGGTCTAGTCATAACGGGATTAAGTTCGGGGCTCGGGGTGAGTCTCGGGATGTTTAAATGATTAGAACATTGTCGGGATTTAAAGGGTAACGGGATAAGAATTATTGGTATTTGAGAATAACGGGAAATGGAGGGTGTTAATTATAATTAACGAGATAGGCGGGAAATGATGGTTTTACCCTTGGGAGTCTTTAGAAGCCTTTATTTGACCTAGGGGCAAAATGGTCTTTTCACCCCTAAGATATATACCAGCCCTTTGAGTTTAGAAGGCTGTGGAAGTGTAAAAAAAAAAAACAGAGCATCATCCTCATCTCTTTCTCTCCCTCCCGTACATGTTCTTCCTTCCTTCTTCCTTTCAATTTTTGAAGCCAACTTGAAGAACCAAGCTAGGAGATCAAAGGTGGGAGCTTAGGAACTTAGTTCAATCATTGAAGAGGACTCAAATCCAACATGAGGTAAGGTTTCATCCAAGAACTTAAGCTTTACTCTGTTTTACAAGTTATTTTTCAGTTGGGAATTTGAGGTGTTAGTTGTGAGAATTCATGGAAGTTCTTGTGTAAGATTGCTTGGGTTTTGATGAGGGTGTGATGTAGATGAGGTTAGGGGGTTGAATTTGATGTTTTGATGATGTTTAGGATTGGTTTGGAGATTTGGTTTCAGAGGGAAATCGCAGGGGAGAAGACCAGAATTTTCTCTGGTTTGCTGATGGCGCCCCAGCACTAGGCAGGGCTGATTCTGGAGCTCTCTGACTTTAGGGCAGCGCCCCAGTGCCACTAGGCAGCACCCCAGTGCTAGTGGATTTTCCAGCAACCTATTTTTAGGGCTCGGGATGACTTTTAAGGCTCGGGGGTTGGTTCTTTTACCCCGTTTGGGTAGATTAAGAGTCCCGAGAGTGCGGGATGGATCCCGGGAGTGTGGTTTTAGATTACAAACCTTTCTATGATTTATTTTATTGATGGGATTCCATATTTGGTTATGACTAGGTGACCACTAAAGGACCAAAGGATTGATCGCTCTCAAGGGTCGTTCTTTTACTAATTCTTGCTCGAACCCAAGGTAAGAAAACTGCACCCCATGTGTGACATACATGGCTACCATTGATTCATGTTGGATGTTTAAATGTAAACATTGAAAGCATAATGAATGCTTAGAAATCTTGCTCATTTGCATATGATTATTACTGAGGCATGCCATGAATGTTGAATATGGGATTGGTCAGAGCTTGAGCCTCTGTGTTTGTGCACGATCATTATTATGCTCGCAACTGTTAGGTAAGCATGCTGAATGTTCTACACTTGGATAAATGACATGTGATACATATTGATAGCATTGCTTACTTGTGCATGGCTCTGACTAACTAGTCAGAATTGGCAAAGGTGTCAGTATCAACTGTGAAGCTGTGACTCACTAGTCAGGTTCGGCAGTGGTACTGGGCACTGGTCACATTGTGCTGACTCACTGGTCAGGACGACCTTAGCGTGAACCACGCAATCCAACAAAGATTAGATCTAATCGACTTTCTGCATTGAATGGCTCAAATGAGCATTAATGCCGGACCGACCTCAAGGTCGATGAATACTAAAAATTGCTTGTCAGCCAAGGGCTAGCCATTTAGAGCTCGGGCTAGCGAGCCCCGTGACTGTTATGTCACATGGCTATGGGCACCGGCCCCACAGTGACGTGCTTGGCAGTCACTCATCTGATTAGAGCCATTGCAGGAAAGCCCAGGTAACAGTGTCGTTACACAGCTATGGGCACTGAGGCCCTAGTGACTTGTTTGTCAGTCACTCAGTAAGGTTTACCAGAACCTCAAGTGATATTCACTCATCTGATCAGAGCTATGAGCTCTGTATGATCATTTCGATCATCATATGCATGGCTTTGGGCACTAAGCCCCTAGTGACTTGTTTGGCAGTCACTCAGCATGGTTTACCAGAACCTCAAGTGTTGAGACACTCATCTGATTAGGATTGACTTGATAGTCCTCCAATCAGAAGGGCAGGATTTCTTATCCTGGATACCCCAGCATTGGTTTGAAATCATTTGCATGCTTGAATAAAGCTATGTTTGCTAGGCATGCCAGATATGATTTGATATCATGATATGACTGTTCATGAGCATATGAGTTTTCTTGCTGGGCTTCGGCTCACGGGTGCTTTGTGGTGCAGGTAAAGGCAAATGGAAGCTGGACCATCCTTGAGTTGGAGAGCTTATGTGATGACGTGTACATATGCAGCTGCTCGACCAATACTTGGGCGAGGTTTGAAAGAGGAACTAGGGTTAAACCCTGTTTTGCCGCTTAGAACGGCCTGTTGTAAATATTCACTTGTAATAGACTCTGAAATTATATTTTGGGATCCCAGCGTATACAGTAAACGTTCTAGTGAAACGTTATATCTTAACCAAAAATTTTAATCCCTAAACCGATAATCATACTTAGTTACACATTTATAACCAAATGACTCGATTAGCGAGTTTAGCACTGTTTACAATGTGCACTGTAGCAGTCCCTGGAGTTGGGGCGTGACAACCATGAGGACTCTTGGAGTACGTGAGAAAATGCGACAATTGCCAAATGTTCCTCGAAATTCTGAGAGCCCCTCCGAATGAATTAAAGCAGATTCAAAGCCCATGATCTTTTGCAATGTGAGGGATTGATTTGATAGGCCAACTCCCCACGGGTTGCGGAGGAGTGAAGTACGCAATAGTCGTCATTAACTGCTTAAATAAATGGTACGAGGCTGAGCGATTGGCGACCATCACTTCCAAGAAGGTATTGGATTCTGTCGTGAAGAATATCATATGCTGCTACAAGTTTTGCTACAAGATTGTGTCTGACAATGGAACCTAATTCAATAGCAAACACTTCACAATCTTTCGTGTTTGTCATGGAATTGTGAAGAGCTTTTCAGCAGTGGTACACCCACTGGCGAATGGACAAGTAGATGATGTCAACAAGACCTTCAAAGAAACTTTGAAGAAGCACCTAGAAGAAGCAAAAGGAGCGTGGCCAGATGAACTCCCAGAGGTACTATGGTCCTACAGAATTATGGCAAGAACTTCCACTGGTGACACACCCTTTGCGTGCACCTACGACTATGAGGCTATGTTGCCTGCGAGATAGATGTCTCATCACACAAAAGATTGAACTACGATTTGGAGCAAAATGAGGCTTTACTTGCCTATTCCCTAGATCTTATTGAAGAAATATTGGAGCAACCTAACTTTCGGGTTGCAGCCTACCAGCAGAATGTGGCTCACTACTTCAATGCACGGGTCATGGATAAAAATTTCTCCATTGGAGACATCGTCCTTTGCTGTGTGTTCCTCAATACTCGAGACCCATCTGCCAGGGTCCAAGTCTGAACTGGGAAGAGCCTTACTTGGTAAAAGGAGTCATATATCCTGGAACGTACAAATTGGTAAGGCTCAATGGAAAGGCAGCCCCTAGGCATTGGAATGGAGAGCGCCTGAAATAGTACTACAAGTAACAGAGCCGATGCCCAACTTTTGTAATCAAAGACCAGCTCTTAGGCAGTCTCTCTTAATATAATTATTTTGAGATTTGTGTCACTTTTAAGTGACTTCTATGTAATGGCCCATAGGCCACAATCAATGAGAATCAAAATATACATCCTCACGAAAATCTTGATTTCTCCAACCCCCTATAAGATCTATTATCAAATGGTGAAACCCGGTTATTCAAGCTAACCGATCAAGAAAAAGTGACATTTATTAAGGACCTAAGGGGCTACGACCAGATCCCAGGGATGATCATGAGAACATTAGAGCCATTGCAAGAAACTGGGCGAACACAGCAACTCGAGATTCACGAGAGCCATCAAAAGCGCCGGAGGGGCCCTTCGCGGGCCCCTTCATCAATGAGAGGGTTGGCCGCATTGCAAGTGACCAGGCACCCTTGCTTCCATAGTCACTTCCATAGTCCAGGCATCATGCGCATGGAACAAAGCAGTGAAAATTCAAAGTTCATGTAAAGTGCGTATGGAACAAAGTAAAGTTCATGTAGAGTTCGTGCAAGGTGCATATAGAATGAGGTATGCAAGCAAACAACAACAAAAATGAAAAAATTAGAAACTTTTGCAAGACAAAATGAGGTATGGGTATGTAAAGTAAGCAAGGTTATCGCTAGTATATGCATCACAAGCACCCCAGATAAGGTCAATGTTCATACAAAAAGGAACATAGCTCAATGTAAGGTACAAAATAAGGAAAATGAAGTAAAAGTCGAGCTGGGAGTCTATGCGATAGAAGCGGGATGGTCACCATCAACGAGGCCTTCCTTGCCGAGGTCCCCCTCACTGGCGGTGCCCTCGCTGAGACCCCTGTCATTGGTGGTGCCCTCGCCAAGGGCCACCTCCTGAGCATGACCCTCACCGTAGATAACTCCCTTAGCATCGCCTTGACCCATGACCTCCTCGCTAACAATGCCCTCATCAGAAACCCTGATGACGGTGTTATCCAAACCCTCAGTGCCATCATCTCCATCCTCACCTGTGTCTTCAGCAAGGTGAACCTTTCAGTAAGCTAAGATGTTCATAGCAGCCGACTCGCTCATGAATCTAATAAGGTTGCGGTTGAACCTCAAAATTGAAAACAACATGTTGTTGGTCTTCTCCCTACACCCTTGAAATTCGTCTCAACCATACGATGGATCTTGCGAACTCGTCCATGTGGATCACGTCATCAATGTCGTGTTGAGCCTTCCAAGCGACGACCTCATGTTGGGCTCATTCTGCGGCTCTGTTAGAGTCCTCGTGAGCAGAATGAGCCTTCGCAAGTTCCTTGTCCATGGTGGCAAGGATGGAGTGGGCACTCCCAAGATCTTAATGGGTACTCTTGAGATCTGAGTGGGTCTTCTTGGTCTCCCGCTCAAATTTTCAATGAAATTTCACCACAGTCAGCATCGTCTGAAAAGAGAATAAGCAATGAGAACGACTATAAAAGGTGAAATATAAGTAAGATGAAAAAAAGAAGACAAGTCAAAGTAGTTACCATGGCAGTGTTTTCCATTTATTGACGAGATAAGTCAAGGGAAGAGCCCATGGTTGCCAATGGCAAACTACGGAGTATGTGAGGGCCCAGTGCCATGGTCTCTAACATCCCCTCCGGCATGCCAGTACCTGCTTTAAGGGGCACAGGAGGGGGCAGCTCCAAAGATGTCAGTACAGTGGGGGGCACGACGCTCGTCGATGTCGTGGAGGTGGAGTACCATTTGGGAAAGAACCTGAGGATGCGAGGTCAATGGATGTAGCAACCTGCAGGCGGATTCGAATTTTTTTTAGCTTTCCATCACTATTGGTCCCGGGACAATGACCGTTAATTTTTCTTCTTAAGCCCCTCCCAAATGGTTAGGTTTTGGGTGAAGTACTTTGATGGATCCATAGTCCCTACAGCCCAAAGATAAACTAGTCAGTATTGCAAGGCAAAAGTGAAGTGACAACGCATCGTAAATACATTCAAATAAATAGCCTTGGCAACAAAAGGTCCTAAAGAATTTGGCATTAAGTACCTAGAAAATCCCCAAGAGAAGGCCGACTAGGAAGTGCTCCCTCACTCGGTTGGGAATCTAAAAAAGTCAACTCATCCCAATTCCCCAAGGGAGATCCTGCTAATGCCTCATCATCTATATTGGGCTCACGGCTACCAGATCCAGAAGGAAAGAAGGAGAGCAGAGATATAAGCTCGACCAGGGTAGTGATTGGGAAGTTGTCCCATTGTGTCTAGAAAGGAACGTGGAAGGAGGACCATGACGATTCTTCTTGCCCCAAAATGGTCTCGATGGCCAAACCATAGGAAAGGCCCCGTGAGCGTTTATGGCCAGAGGTGCTGAAGTACCGTTGAAATCATTAGTCCACGAATGTGCAGGGCGTGGAGTCGAGGGACCTCCTACCCCGGGAGTCACCCTCCCTCAGTCATCACTCAAGTCAAGCTTGTTGTCGCTAGCCACTCCTCCACCTATGTCACGATTTGTCAGGGCTCAATCTCCCCGACATTAGCGCCCCCAATATGATTGGTAGGGAAACTTCTTGGGACGACACATTGAATAGGTGGAGATGGCCTAGCCAGGTTCAGCGATTGTTTCGTGCCCAGAAAATAGTAGACCCACAAGTTGTCTTAAGTAAGGAGGTATTGTGTGGCCTTGTACTTCGCAGGGACCTGGGTTTGAAGAAACTCTAGGCGCTTCCTGTAGCTGGGCCACACCGTCGGATGAGTAAGGGTACCTGATAAAAACAACAAATCCATTAGATTGGGGAAAGAACAAACTAGTGAGGCAATCCTCGCCGCAAGCGTGGGGAGCTCACTAATTTCCATTAGCGAGAGGTCCCACGACAGTCGACAAGAACGTCGTGCTGAAACTTCAAAACAACACTTCGTAAAAAATAGGGAGTGAGTCAACTTACAAACTTTCCTGAATGACTTATGAAAAGAATTGATACCCTTCATGAGGAAGTATTTGTGATTTTACAGCCCCGCGTTGGACTTCCCACTGACCACTAAGTTGGGCCCCCCGCTCTTGGTGTAAAGATGAAAAAAGATGTATCTCCTCCCCTCAGGATTGAACTAAAAGTGATAATGGTAGTGGTTCTCGTGGAGTGAAGGAGGGTCCCAACCTATGGTTCTGAACAAAATGTTGATCCTGATGATAATGCGATTGGCGTTCGGAGTCAGCTGGAATGATGCCACCTAGAAATAGTTGCCAGTGCTTCCAATGTAACGGCTCGAAAATACTAGCACTAGTTTTATGGAATTAAATCCATTCATAACATTGAAAAGGTCTCCAAAATTCGGATGAAAAAAAACTTTTATCGTAATGTGAGTTCACACTAAAAATATTTACATTAAAACATAAATAGTATTATGGTAAACCCAACATAGTTAAACGTAGTTTAAGCAAAACCAAAAGACTCATTTTGAAATAGCAGACTCCCCAAAGGTTGGGCCACGTGTACACTTTCCCAGGCAAACTCCAACTCTCATTGCGTTAGCTTTTCCTTATCCTTACCTACAGCATGAGCAAATAGGTAAGCGAAAACACATAGTTAGTCAATTTGAAAACACAGAGTAGAAACACACAATAGGAACCAATGACCTAGTAATTTTCCTCACAATACATAACTGACCACACTTAGGGTTACGGATAAATCCGGGCCCTAACCAAACAATTTCAAGAATGCCTAAGCGTCCTAGTGATATCATAATATCTTAAGCAGAAACTGCGAAGCATAAGATCCTGTAGAAAACATCCATACCAAGGCGTAAGTAGAATAATAGAAATAATTAGTAATAAAATTGACCCTAGAAGCCAATTCAGGAGTTGGCAAAGTATCCCCAAGCATCTCAGCTCAGTTTGTAGTGGAGACTCCAGAAATCCCTCTCGTGGGTAACCGTCGGTTACCTAGGCCATTTATACTAATTTCAAAAAAAGAATTGGGTTGGTGGATCCAAATTGGCTCATGGAGACATCTAGGTTTACCTAGCATACTTACCTTCTGCCCCAAAATGATCATTGTCTATATCTATAGCACTGAGATAACCTGGGTTACGGTTGTGGTGGCGCGAAGCTGAGTTGCCAGTATCACCGTGCTCGACGTCCTTGTTTTGGAATTGTTTTCAAGGATGATGAGGTGGAGAGGTGCCCTCTCCAGTAGGGTCAACTATACGAAATTCTCCTTGATCTCTAGGTCTGTCAGACTCATTGTCGCGCATTGATCGTGTCACCAGCATACTGATATTTGGATGAAAATTTCTTGAAGAATTGTCAGCAAGCCTAATCTACCTCTCAATGAAAGCACCAATCTGTTGATGCAATTTTTCACCAACAATTTTACGTGGTTCGGTGGTTAAAATCCACCTAATCTAGGACTCAATATTATTATGTCTGAGGACTATAGGAGAAATATTTTTAGACAATTTCTGCAAAATTTTGTCCCATTTACTGTCAATTCCCTCTATATATATAAGCGGTTGATTGACAATTTTCGGTAACCGTACAATATTTAGTAACTTACAAGAATGGTTAACTTCCCAAATACATAAATTCCAAAAATATGCTAATTCCCTTTATATCAGGAATTTATTAGATAATGGTTACAAATATTAATTGCACATATCAATCTTCGAGTTCTGCGGGGATACATTTTCAGGCACTTCATAAGACTTTTGTGAGCTAAATGTGTTCCTCGAACTGGAGGTTATACGCCAGGGCGATCTGACCCAAGTGATGCTCGAAGCTTGATGAGGGCGATCTAGAAGTTGTGTTACTCGGTCTCTATCACACACATTTGAGGCGATCTGGAGGATCTCTAAATATCCAAACTCGGTGACATAACCTCAAGCTAATTATTCTAGAGTAAATAAGACATATTTAGAGTCTAGTAACCTTCATTTATTGCTCGCTAGCTGTACCTCGAATAAGATGATTGAGCTCGTATTTTTAGGGTACAACATTTGCCCCCCAAGCCCCTTCTCATGTATGACGTGACTTTAGACATGCATAGTAGGAGCTTGTCTTGTCAACCTTTTGCTGTCGTTTGGTTGATTTATTCTTAGTCCTTAGATCTCAAACTTCTTTGATCGTGTGGCTCTGATTCTTCCCTTAAATTTACGTATATATAGGAATGTAGAACCTAATTTTTCACCACTTTTGCATTCAAACTTTCTTCCTTTTATCTTCTTTGAAACCATCGAGTTTTCCAGTGCACTTTTGTGATTTCTTCTTAGAAGTTCATCTACATTCATCACATTCATTTCGAACTTCGACCAATCATTCAATCCATAAATGTATCTATTTTTCTCCGCTTTAAACTTCTTTTACACATTTATGTACAAGTTTATGAAGTTTTTTCAAGTTTTCTTTTGTTCTGTAAAACCCTCGGTTTGAGTTGGGTATGCTAAAGTTGATAGGTCATTTATAGAACCCCAAACGGTGGAATGAAGGGCATAAAATAGGTAACTATCTGGGTATTTTCTGGGTTTTAAGATTATTTGGTTAGCAATTTAGTCCAAAAGTTGGGGATTTGTGGACTTGAAACTATGTAGCTTAAGGGGCACGGTTCCTGGACAATTTCGCATTAAAACTGCCTTTCAAAACCAATTTTCTGATACACGACTTCTGAGGTGACAGTACTTCTTGAGATTAGAGTGTGTGGATTAGGGGCACGCGTGGATACACGCATATGGACTTTAGTTATGATTTTAGCCCTATAAGCTTTAGATCGAGCTTTTCCATGATCTTGTCCTAGGTTACATCCCTAGGTTGCCTCTAACAGTCGTTTTGTTACCGGGCAAACTAAATAATTTTAAAATGAGCAACAAAAATGGCAAAGTTGTTGTATCCTCCTCTTCCCAAGACAAACAGATTGCTGAAACCCCCATCCCCCACTTTAGACTAGTTGTGGAATAGGAGGTTGAGGTAAACTCCAACAGCTTTTACTAGGTCAAGAACCCTGTATTTCTTCTAGAGAATCTCCTAATTGTTCCCGAGCAACTAGAAAGAGATTCTTTAACCAGAAAGAATTCAATTCAGAGGAGGGCCATGGGATTGAAACAGACTCCAAGTTTTACGCCCGGTCTGTGATGGACGGTGAGTGGACCTGCAATCCCGTGGAGGATAGCTTCGCAACATGAAGCGACGAACACCTGAAACCAGGGGTGTTCCTCCCTCTGAATTCGTATTTCATGGACTTTCTTAACTTTTTGAAGCTAGCTCCGTTCTAGCTTCCCCCAAACACTTATCGCCTCCTCGCGAGGCTTAAGTATTTATTCTTCAAAAATGAGTGGGACGACTCCACTCATGAGGATATTCTTTATTTTTTCTTCTCGATGGCCAACTCGGACACCAGAACTGGAGGTGATGGTTTCTACTACCTCACTTGGTTTCCCAAGAATGCCAACATCATCGACTTCTCGAGCCATCCAAACGATTATAAGGACCAGTTCTTTATGTAAAATGTAATCCCGACCTGGGACTACCGCTACCTCAACCGACCTCATAAGTATCCTTTCCTTTAACGTTGTTTAAGTTTTTGTTGCTAAGTGTATTTGCAACGCCCTGGATAGCCAAGACCAATACACTGTGTATTTTAAATAGTGTTGGACTTGCTAATCAAGTAATTTTAATAAAAACGTGTAACTAAGAGTAATTAACAAATTAGGGTTTAAAAGTTTTTATCATAGGAACAATTACTTTCATTTAAAAGTTTAAGTCTATACATGGGATCTCGAAATAAATATTTACAAGTCATTTACAACTCCAAAGAGTAGTTAAAATACAAGTTGTCCTAAGCGAAAAAATTAGGGTTTGACTCTAGTCCCTCTTTGAATTCTCAGTCGTGGCGGTCGAGCAGCAGCATATGTACATGCCACCCTTAAAACTCTCCAACTCATGACTGGTCTAGCTTTGTCTTTCCCTTACTTGCACCAAACGATCGGCAGTGGAGTTGTATCGCGGGCTCGCCAAACGATCTCGGTGGAGTCACCGCTAGAAGATGACACTGACTCTACTATAGCTGGGCAGACCACTCCCTGCCTTAGCCGAGCCTAATCTCGAGGAGGTTGTCAACCATAAAAATCTAGCTAACATCTCTCCCTGGGAATTGCTACCTCAAGGGAATACCTGAAACAATCAACATGCAAAGAGTTAGCATCAACAGTTCAAAAGTAATCAGGCATGACGGGCCTGCTCCTGTTAATGAAAGTGCAACGACCCACAAACACAAATTTGCTAAGAAAGTGTAATGTACCTTGCCTATGATCCCCAAAATTTGCGAGTAAGCCTGAGACCCCGTTGGCTCGACTGAGAAGCGGCATCCTTGGATAAAGAAACCACATTGTTAGAAAAAGTATGAATGTTAAAGGTAGAGAAAGGCAAGCCTACCATCACTCGACACGATGATAGGCCAGAGGCAAAGTCACAAAAAATGAGTGAGATCACTCCTCACCAAATGGCCATGCCATTTACCATCGCAGCCACCAATCATCGTCATAAGATATTGTTCCCTTCATTTTTTGACACCTGCGGTCATCCATCGGTAGCCCATGAAGGTGGCGGGCCCATCACAAGTTGACAAAATGGCAACCTGCGAGCCTCCTCTCTCCTCACAGACCCCACATGGCCCGAGTGGCGAGCACCATCACCACTCTCCTTCTCGACCTCGCTCGGCCAGAATAGTGAGCACCATCGCCATCCTCCTCGCCGACCCCACTTGACCCAAATGTGTGAACATCGTTGACTCTCTAGTTCCCACGCCACCCTTCGTCAAAATCAGCAAAAGGCCATTGCTGATTGCTAGGTGGCGGGTGTGACCTCTGTTTGCCCAAGTGGCGAGATCACCCCTCGCCGAGATATGCTCCCCGCTACTAACCACATAAGGTGGCAGACCTCTGCCAGTGCCAATCACCATGAAGATCTGACCATGCGATCAGCCCCCATGGCCGAATCAAAACATCCCAATTTGCCCCATGGTGAATGTAGGTGACCGGAGAGATAATTTTTCTAGAACAATCCTAATTCTACCTATCCCAACCAATTTCTAGCACCAATTTTGTTGATCAAACAAAAAATGAAGAAATTGTTCAAGAATAATTTAGGGCTCAAGCATTAAAGGGAGTTCAAGCAAATTCCATACAATGCGCGAAACTAATTGGTAAGAAATCTTACCAAGACGAAGATGAAGTTTGTAGGAGTGAACCCACTGGTGAGACACGTGAACTCGATGGAGATTTGGACCTAAGAGGCAATGGGTTCGTGGCTAGAGAGAGAGAAGCAAGAGCTTGATGGACTCCCAAAGTAGTGGGCAAGTGGCCGAATTTATAGGCTCCTCTGGCATGCTCTTGGAGATTAATACTAGCACTCTAATGGTCAAGGTGCTCCGTGCGAGAAGGAAGAGAATGAGAGGATGGTACCGCTTCCCTTGTGCCAAGATGCAAATGAGTAAGGACCCAAGATCTCCTATCACCACTTTATTAAAGGGGAGCACCTAGGTGGCTCCCTGCCATTGCTGATGTAAGGAATCACGAGGCAAGACCCTCCAATACTTGCTAGAAAGAGAAACACTCAATATCCAAGGTGACCCCTAAAAATGGGAAAATCTCCATAAACACTAAGAAGAGGCAATACCCAAGCTCGTCATTGTAGACACGTGAACCCCCATCGCTAGTCACCTCCAAGCTAGTATGTAGGTGCCACCTCACAAGTAGATTATGTGACTTGATACAGTGAAAAGTTGTTGAAAGTCAGATCTTCTGTGACTTGATACGGGTACGGGCTGAGCAACCTTCTCATCCTTGAGCTTGAGTTTTAAAGTAAGGAAAACACCACATTCATGAACAACCAAGCCAGTAAAAGCCCGTTGTGTGCGGGAGGGTGATATTCTATAAATTCGGGACACTCAAAAAACATCAGGCAAGCATTTTCTCATCAAGTTAAACACATCTACTTCACCTCAAGCACCATGTCTCGCATACAACTCTTCTCAAACAAAATAACCTGAGTACAAATATGAGTTAAAAAATGAAGGTGGAAAAGAAGCCAACAACCACCATCAAGAACAATTATTGTCGAGGAAATCTGGGGGAATGGCGTGCTTCCCAATGCGAAGACCATCCAGGTCCGAGCATGCGGCAAGAAGAAGTTATTCCCCGAGTGGCTTCATAATCAAGTCGCCCCAACGTGGCCTTAATGCAATCGCCAAGATGAGGTACTGGCGAGGAGGGGTATTCATCGATGGGTTTGGTTGGGTTATAACACATTTTAATCAACCCAATGTAAAAATTGGGTTGCAAAAATCCAACTCTAACATGTCTGATTAAAAAAGATAATCAGTCGTACAACAGCCTGAGGTTTAAAACAGGTGGAAACTATTGTACGAGAGATTCAGGTAGCAATATCCTCCAACCTTTGAGGGAGGACCAAATCCACTCAAGGCTGAGTAGTGGATGAGCCTAACCACCTCCATCCAGGAATTTATGAGGGTGGTAGGTAATGACAAAGTGGCTTATGCTACCTTTATGTTTTGAGACGATGCCCAAATTTGGTGGGAGGTGGCATCCCAGACTCGAAATGTCAATACTATGAGTTAGGATGAGTTCATGGACCTATTTAACTAGAAGTATTACAGTAATGCAGTTAGAGTGGTGAATGAAAATGAGTTCACTATTTTGGTACAAGGTAGTATGTCTGTTACCGAGTTTACTAGATTGATTGATAGATAGTGTAGACCCTGTGATTATTATATTGCGGGGTTTGAGACTTTATTGCCTACTGGGGAGCTAGTAGTCTCTAGGAGATGGGTTAGGTCATTACCAGTGGTTGTGGACAATAGAGAACTATCAGTGGGCTTGATTGAGCTCGGTATGGATGATTTTGACATGATTTTGGGGATGGATTGGTTAGCCAGGTATGGGACGACTACATACTTCAATAAGAAGATGGTGACTTTCAGGCCTTAGGGTGAGGACCCTTTTGATTTTATTGGAACTGTGCATGGACCCTGTATTCCCATGATATCAGCATTAAGGGTAGAGACCTATTATAAGGAGGTTGCATAGGATTCCTAGATAGTGTGGTGGACACCACTAAGATCATGTCTGTGGGACCAAAGGAGACCAGATTGGTGTGCGAGTTCTTAGATGTGTTCCCTGAGGACTTACTGTGACTACCAACACACTGGGAGATTAAGTTTGTCAATGAGTTGGCACCAGGTATAGAACCAGTGTCAAGGGCACCATACAGAATGGCTCCAACAGAACTGTAATGCCCCGGATTCCCTATTATGGTTAATTGCTGGATTAGTAGGCCGGGAGGGCCATAACTGTTTAATTATGTCATTTAAATGTGTTTATGCAAGTTTATGAGAATTATATTATAATATAATGTTAAATGCATGCATGTGAGTCCACATTTGTTTACAGGGGTATTATGGTAATTTGGCCCGTTGAGGGTATACTTGAATATTTGTGTGTATGTTAATGATATATTGTGAGACCACATTATAATGTGGATTGGTTCGAGAATTTCGACATGAGACGATCCTTAAACATGATTTATCGGTTTGGTCATAACAAGTTTGAGCTCGGGGCTCGGGGTGAGTCTCGGGGTGATAGTAAAGGTTATAGCGTTATCGGGGATTTTAGGGTAACGAGATTTGAATTATTGGTGTTTGAGGATATTGAGATTAGCGGGAATTGGGAAGCGTTAATTATGATTAACGGGATAAGTGAAATGTGCCAAAATTACCCTTGAAGTGGCTTTAGAGGCTATAAAAGACCTAGGGGTATTTTAGTCTTTTGGCTTGGATATATGTTAAGCTTGGAAGGCTGTAGATTAACAGAGTAAAACAGAGGTAATTTCCTTCTCTTCCCGTACCTTCTTCTCCTTTATCTTCCTTGTGAGATTTTGTGAGCTTGTTGAGGATTTGAGCTTGGAAGCTAAGTCTTGATACCATGGGAGAGTGTTCCATTGTTGAAGAGCACCATAACTTGAGCTTAAGGTAAGCTTTTAGCCACTGGTTTTTTATATATGCTCTGTTTTCGTTTTAGCTTTTAAGTCATGAGTTTTGGTGTGGAAAGTGTGAATCAAAGGGGGTTTTTAGTGTTAGTTTGATTGGGGTTTGATGTGAGTAAGCTAAGGGTGTTGTTTGGGGGTTCAATTATATGTTTGGAAGGGGTTTTAAGATGGTTTGAGGGACTGGTTTGAGAGGAAAAACGCACAGGGAGAAAACTGGTTCGTGTGGCCGACTTAGTCATTCTGGGCTGAGCGCCGCGGCGCAGCAGGGGAGCGCCGCGGCCCTTGGCGCCTGGCAGATGGGGAGCTTCCCTGTCAGGGGGGCGCGCCGCGGCGCAGCAGGGAGGGCCGCGGCCCTTAGAGCCCATTTTGCTAAAATAAGGTTTTTAGCTTGGGGATTCAAACCATAGGCCTCGGGGTTGGACCTAGTACCCGGTTGGGTAGTATTTGATGTCTCAGGGGCTGGGATTTGGTTTGGGAACCCTTGGTTATCATTTTTATTGATGAATCCTATATTTTGGTTATGTCCAGGTGACCGTCGAGGAATTTAAAGGTTGATCGTTCTCAGAGGTCGTTCATATTATAATACTCACTTGAACCAGAGGTAAGAAAACAGTGTATGAATACAGTTGCACCCTGTATAGGTATATGACATGCATGGTTTGATATTAAGGCGTGTTGGTTGATATACGTGGACATAGATTGCATATTAAATGCTACTGAATGCCGATTACCTGCTTGAGACACTGACTAGTCAGGGACCGACTCTAAAGTCGAGAATCATGCATTGAATGGCTCTATAGCATTAATGCCTGACCGACCCTAGGGTCGAGAAACTTACAAGCGCTTGCCTGGTCTACGACCAGATGACTATAGCCAAGGTATATGACCCCGGTGACTGTTTGTCACAAGGCTAAGGGACGCTGTCCATAGTTTCGACTCTAGAGTCGTGAGGAAGGTTATGTTGGTGACCAATCACCATGCACCTGTCCTGAACAAGCTTATGAAAGAATCACCTATCAGTTAAGCCCTGGTGACCCTATCGTCACATGGCTAGAGGGAGCGATGCTCATTATTGTGACTTTTGGCTATTGTCACCTATTTGTTGGACTGATAGTCCTGAGGGAATAACTATGATTATTGTTGATATTATATCATGCTATATTGTGTTTTCTTGCTGGGCCTCGGCTCATGGGTGCTATGTGGTGCAGGTAAAGGAAAGGAAAAGCTTGGCCAGCCTTGAGTGGAGAGCTTGGGCGATGTAATGTACATACAAGGCCGCTTGACCGCCACGGTCAAGGAGTTCTCAGAGGGACTAGGGGTTTACCCTATTTTTGCCGCTTAGGCCGGCGGGGATTGTATATATGAACTGTAGCAACTCTTTTGTAACATGAACTACTTGTAAACGTTTTAAAAAGGCTCATGAGCAGTGTATTTACTTAATGAAAAGTGCCCTTTCCTTTTTAATGGTTTTATACCTTAACCTGTTAATGACACTTAGATCACGTTTTTAACCAAAGGACTCGGGTAGCGGGTCAAATTTTCGGTTCACCGTTCACCGTAACTGTTTTGGGGTAACCAGGGCGTTACAAGAACTGAAGGAGTTGAAGGTACACTTACAAGAATTACAGGACCTTGGATTTATCAGACCTGACTTCTCACCATGGGGTGCTCTAGTTTTGTTTGTTACGAAAAAAGATGGGACCCTAAGGATGTGCATCAATTACAAGGAATTAAACAAACTCACTATTAGGAACAAGTACCCACTACCGAGGATGGACGACATGTTTGACCTGTTACAGGGTAAGATAGTGTTTTCAAAGATTGATCTTTGATCTAGTTATCACCAGCTGAGGATCAAGGATGACGATATTCTGAAGAAAGCCTTTCACATGACATATGGGAATTACAAGTTTCTAGTCATGTCATTTGGGTTGACCAATGACCCAGCGACGTTTATGGATTTGATGAACAGGGTGTTCAAGGATTATTTGGATCAACTCGTGATTGTCTTTATCGATGATACCCTGGTTTACTCTCATTCAGAGGTAGAGCATGAGTAGCACCTTCGGTTAGTATTGTAGAGATTGAGGGAGCACTGGATATATGCCAAGTTTAAGAAGTGTAAATTTTGGTTACCGCATGTGACTTTCCTTGGGCACGTTGTTAGTGGAGATGGGATTAAGGTAGATCCGGCCAAGGTGGAAGCAGATTGGGCGAGGCTAAGGAATGCATCAGAGGTCAGGAGTTTCTTTGGTTGGCAGGGTATTATCCATGCTTTGTGGAAGGATTCACAAAGATTGCTACACCACTGACAGAATTGACATGGAAGAACTTAAAGTTTGTGTGGTCAGACATGATGTGAGAATAGCTCCCAGGAGTTGAAGCAATGATTGATTACTGCTCTGGTGCTGAGCCTTCCTTAAAATGGGGGTAAGTTTGTGGTGTAGTGCGATGCACCGAGACTGGGGTTAGGATGTGTGCTGATGGAGACTAGGAAGGTCATTGCCTACGCATCGCGACAGCTGAAGGAATATGAACAGCGATACCCTACGCAAGATTTGGAGTTAGCAGCAGTGGTGTTTGCACCTAAAGTTTTGAGAAACTATTTGTATGGAGAAAAGTGTGAGATCTACACCAATCATTAGAGCTTGAAGTATTTCTTCACCCAGACGAATTATTCCATTACAGAGACAGGTTTGCTGAGATACAGGGACCAAATTTGTGTTCCAATGGACGTGGGTATCAAATGAGAGATCCTTGATGAATCGCATACCACCCCATATTCATTACATCCAAGCACCACGAAGATGTATTAGGATCTAATGTCATTGTATTGGTGGCCTTGGATGAAGAAATATGTGGTTGACTATGTGGCGAAGTGTCTAACCTGTGAGGAGGTGAAGGCTGAACACCAGCGGCCAGCGCGGTTGTTACAGCCTCTAGGTATTCCCGAGTGGAAGTGGGAAGATGTAATGACCCAACTATTTCTAAGACCTTGGACCATTAAAACTACTAGACATAGCTACTATTTTTTAGAAAACATACATAAGAAAATAATCATAACTTTATTAAAACCCCAAAATAAATATTGTGCAAATTACAAAATATGATGTAAAATATGGTATGGGTACCCATTGTTTAATAAAACATAAAACATAACTTTAAATACTAATAGTGGAATTACATCAAAACATAATTTAAAAGACAAAAAAAATAACGTCGTCCTCGATCAACATGAAATCCATTGAATCCATTCATCCTTAACACACAAGCCAAGCTACCAAGAATCATTCTGCCTCCATAATCATTTTCCTGCATCACACTAAAAATAAAGGATTGAGCCTAATGCCCAGCAAGGAAAATCTACTAACACATATAAGGATAAAACTATATCATAAACATATACTAGAAAACATATGACTATAAAATAAACATATATCATATAGGACTACAATATTAATGGCCATTAACTCATTAACATGGCATGTGATAAACCATCTAGGTCCTCTGTCTACTAATCGAGGTAGGTAGATCACATGGTAGTATATGATAACCCATCTAGGTCCTCTACTTGTCGAGGTAGGGTAAATCATAACTATAACCCATGAAATGATAAATAATCTTGGGGTTTGCTATCTAAGCAACTATAAGCCCCAAATGACTACAAGACATATTTATATATACATATACATATCATAACATAAACATATCATAACATAAACATATCATAACATAAAGCATATAATAACATAAACATATCATAACATAAACATATAAAATATATCCTATTTTCCTTACCAAAAGTCGGGATATTTGGGAACAAGAACTGGATTAGAAACTCCTATAAACCAATAGTAAAATGGTGAGAATCTCTAAAGAATAAAGATGAAATGAGAACTAAACCATCAAGAAGAAACTTACCAAGAAGAACCTTAAGTTTCAAGAACTTAATTACCTAATTAAAAATCATAAACAAGAGTTAGGATCTGAATAAAAGAAAACTAAAGAACCATATAGAACTGAACTTAGGAATAGAAATACCTTGAATGACCTTATGGATTGGTCTGAACCTCAATACCAAAATCACACTATTTCTCACTTTCCAAGTGTTTATAAAAGCTTAGAATGATAAAGCTTTAACCCAAAACCCAAGTGTATCTCTCTATAGTAACACTAGCACCTTGGAGGCTCTGATCAAATGCTTGAAGAATGAAGAAAATGGCTGAGCACTAGGTCCTATTTATAGAGTTCAAGGAGTGAAACTAACCCCTTTTAATTTGAATAAATAAATGATTATAAAATGAAAAAGATTTGAATTTTCATTCAACAGACACCCAGAACTCGGTCAAAATCGTTCAAAGGTAGGTCTAAGTGGTTAAGGGTAATTTTAAAATTCAAAAATCAAACTTTCAAAAATACATACATGGAGCCGATATATCGCCTCCCCCTGTATTCCCAAGCCTCTTTTGATCGTTCGTGCAAAGTCAACGTGTTTTCCGTATCTTCCGAAGGCGATATATTGGCATACGTTGATATATCAAACACGTATTTGCACTTTTTCAGCATATTTTGAATTGGATAAACAACTTTGACTCAGTCATAATACGATCCTAACAACTGCTGGAAGATTCTAGAGCTTCTAGATCTTTCTTTTATTAAAACGTCCATAAAAAATACTTAATTCCTTAATAATCATGATTATGACAAGTGTCATGCTCTTAATAGTGTTATCTAAATTAGGTTATAATAAATATATTTCTAGATCCAGCAATATTAATCAAACCTTATGTTATAATTAATATTCTTAAACTATAGGTTAAACTTATGAAATCCATAACTTTTGCTACGAGTTTCCAACTAAGTCCTGGTTTGAACCAAAATCCACGGTAACTAACATACTACTAACTAATACTAACTACTACTACTGTCTAGCTAGCTAAGTAAATATTCTGGGACACTACAGAAGACGTTACTATGGATTTTGCTGGAGGCTTGCCCAGGACAGTGGGGCAACATGACTCGGTATGGGTGATTATAGAAAAATATACCAATTCAGCTCATTTTCTGCCAGTGAGGACAAACTATACCATGGACCAGTATGCAGAACTGTACATGAGGGAGATTTTACGTCTCCATAGGGTTCCAAAATATATAGTGTCAGACTGGGATCCCATTTTTACCTCCAAGTTTTGGGGAAGCCTGCAGAACGCTATAGGGAACCAACTGAAGTTCAGTACAACCTATCATCCTCAGACAGACGGGCAATCTGAGGGGATGATTCAGAATTAGAGGCCATGCTTAGAGCATGTGTACTAGATTTTGAGGGGTCCTGGAGTAAGTATCTTCCGTTGATTGAGTTTTTGTACAATAATAGTATCAATCAACGATTGGGGTAGCCCCATATGAGATGTTGTTTGGCAGGAAGTGTAGGTCACCCATTCATTGGGATGAAATGGGGAAGAGGAAGTAATTGGCTCCCTAGATGGTTCAAAGGACTAATGACTCTATTGAGAAGATTAGAGCTCGAATGCTCGCCTCACAGAGTATACAGAAAAGCTACGCTGACCCTAAATGTAGGAACGTGGAGTTCTAGGTTGGGGACCACGTATTTCTATGAGTTTCGCCACTGCAGGGAGAAAAAAGGTTTGGAAGGAAGGGCAAGCTGAGTCCTAGGTTTTTGGGACCTTTCAAGATCCTGGAAAGGATCGGGCAGGTAGCCTATATATTGGCTCTGCCCTCGTCGTTATCAGGAGTTCATAATGTGTTTCACATCTCAATACTTCGGAAGTTTGTGTCGGATACGACCCATGTATTGGGATATGAGGATCTGGAGCTGCAAACAGATTTGTCTTATGAGGAGCGACCAGTTGAGATCCTAGAAAGAAAAAGAAAAAGTTATGAGGAATAAGGCGATTCCCCTAGTTAAAGTTTTATGGAGAAATAGCAAGGTCGAGGAAGCGACCTGGGAGCTATAATCAGATTTGCAGGATGAGTATCCCGGGTTGTTCAGGTAAATTTTGAGGACAAAGTTTTTAGTAGGAGGGGATAGTTGTAACATCCTAAATTCGCTAATAAGACTTAGTGCCTTAATCAATGTGTTGGGAGGGCATAATTGGATTTATATGCGAATTATGTGAAATTAATTGGATATATGTGTGATTATGTGGCATATATGAATTATATTGTGATATGATTACTTGTGCATGTTTATGTGTATTAAATATGCATGTGGGCCCGTTTTCAATAATGAGGGAATTTTTTTTAATTTTGACCCGTTGAGGGTATAATTGTAACTATGTGTGTTATGTGATTGAGACCATATTATTATGTGGATATATTTGCGATATTCGGCTCGAGGTGATCCTAGTTAGCGAGCTAACGATAAAGTCACCACGGGGTCAAATACCCGGCTCGGAGTGAGGCTTGAGGTATTTAGTGATTATTTGGGTATGTTGGGATTAATTGGGAATCTTAAGTGGAATTTGAGGTTTAACGAGAAAATGGTGGTAAAAAGACGATTTTTCCCTTGGGGGCATTAGAGAACCAAGGTAAAAGGCTAGGGGAATTTTGGTCTTTTCCCTAGCCTTGGACTACCTTAGTCATCTAGAGACCTTAGGAAGCTTGGAAACAAGGATAACAAACACTCAGCTTCCATTTGTTCTCTCTCTTGGGAACTTGGGAAGCTTTTGAATTTTTGAGAAGAATTTCCCTAGGAATCTAAGGAGCTGAAGCTAGGAATGGGACTAAGAGGCAGCTTGAGATCGTAATCTCAGTTACGGAATGATTTATGCTCTGCTTTTGAGGGAATTCTATTATGGTTTAAGTGTTTGGTTAAGGTTTAAACTTTAGTTTTGATTTTTGGGTTTTGGTAAGGATTTCATTTATTTTTGGGGTGTTTATGATGCCTATGTTGTGTTGTAACCCAATACCCCGAAGAGGAGCTTGCTACCTCAGTTCTCGAAGCTCCTGTTCCGTTCGCTGAAGTCTTGCTTCCATTTCAGCCAACAACTGTTGCCAGTTCTGTGGGGCAGGTGGAGGGTCCTGACCCTGGTTTTCATCTTCAGCCACATTGCTGCAAAGTCTAATCAATCACCGAGGCATAGATTCAATATGCCTAAATCAATGACGTCGCACATCAGGCATGATTACAACATCCAAACACCATCTCCTAGTCCCATCAATTAGTCACAAACAATAGATCAACACATCGCACACATTTCATATGCATATAGCAATCAAGGGGTCGTGCCTTGGCATCATACAGTTATAAACACATTCACCATGCTCTATCTATAATATTCAGGCAAACAACCCCAGTCGTGGCAGCCAGGTAGGCCGAACATGTACACATCGCTCCACGCTCTCCCACTCATGGTTGATCGACCTTTCCCTTGCCCCTTACCTGCACGATAGAGCACCCGTGAGCCAAAGCCCAGCAAGAAAACTCAACGCATGACATATCACAATTCAATCCAATAATATACAGCTTAAACAGACAACAAATTAAACATATAGCAACCTATGCCGACCCAGGTGCTTTACCAGAAACTGGGTTCACAGTCTTCACCCAGTGGATGAATACAACACCCTTAGAGGGTCTCACCCTAGGGGCCTGCACTTAGCATGCTTAACGTCAATCCCGGCCTTCATCATTCCTGGCCTTCGCCATTCTCGGCCTTTGCTGTTTTGTTCACAATAGTGCACAACATAGAATAACAAATCTTAACATTCACATAAAACATTAAACACAGATAATCGGGCCATGCCCTACTCTATGGGCACCAAAAATTTTCTTACATGTGTCCTGAGCTGAGTGGTTAATGCGATCTCGAGTGATAACTTCATTTTAGTGTCATTTTAGAATGTGTTTTTGTGGTAATCTTGAGTCCTTATGTGTGTTTTGTGCAAGATTACACTTTTGTTTGTCCTTGTTGTAGGTTGGTGCGGTGAATCATGAGAAACATGTGAAAAGAAGAGAAAATGGTGGAAAAACGAAGCTCTTGGTGGTTGTTCAACTCAAAATGGCGCTAAGGATGAGTAAAAATCAGTTTGTGATGAAGAAACGAGGTTGAAAGACTTAAATTGAGAAATAATGGAATTAGAGCTATGACTTGAGCTTATAAGTTGTGACTCTAGGCAAGTCAAAAACACATGGCTGCTGTAGGGAATTATTGCCTCGACTTGACCTTATAAGTCACAGCACAAGGGGAAGTCAGAGGCTAATCAAGGGGACATAGTGGACATAGGGGAAGTCAGAGGCTAACCATATATAAAAATGCAGATTCGGAGGAGCATAAAAATTGACACGGGCCGCGACCTAGACTAGGCCAAGTTGCGACCTGCTTATGAAAAACAAAGCCTTTGTGATTTTTTTACTATAAATTCAAACTTAGGGTTTAATTAGGTCATTAGGTCAGATTTTAATTATGTTTTTAGATATTAATTTTGATTCTTAGACTAGTTTTTCTGCATTTTTATATTTTTCTTTCTTCTCTAAGATTTTGAATCTTATCTTTCTGAATTATTATTTTGTTTATTTAGTCATGTCTGATATGAACTAAACATTTCTATATATGGTTTAATGTCTCACTTGGATTTCTATCTAATTTAATTATGATGTTCCATTGATTTTTCTTCTCTATTCTAATCTATATAATGTGTGCTTAATGCTAGTAAACACTTGATCAATATTTGCTTGATTTATGATTTTGATTCAAAATTTGAAAGATGAGAATTGAATATGCTATTGTTATATAGACATAGGTTACATATGGGATGAAAGTCTGTATGGCTTGTGTAGAAACTAGGTTTCTATGCTTAATTCATGCTATATGTTTAAGTTTATCACAAAAATGTAGAAAACCTGCATATAGGATGAGATCTTATATCTTGAAAAAGAATAGGAATTGATTTTTGTTAACCTCTTATTCAAATAGAAAGAAAGAAATTTAGAACTGATTAATGAAGTTAGTAGAATGAAAAGTTGTTGAAATTAACACCCTAGGTCTTTTTAATAGTGATTTTCTTCTTTTAATTAGTTATTTTTGTTCATAGTTATTTACAATTTTTAAAATTAAATTCATTCATCTAAACTTTGTTTGCCAAATAGAAATTATAGAACAATTATTGGTAATTGGGAAATAGTCTTTCTGAGAACGATACTCTATTTATCATCTATATTAATTGAATCGATTGCGTGCACTTGGGTACATATTTTCACAAGCAAGCTTTTAGCGCCGTTGTCGGGGACTTAATTTCCAATATCAAAATTAATTGTTGTTTGTTCTAATTTGGTTTATATATTTTACACTTATTCGGATCAAGGTTGTTGTTTGTTTCAAGAATTGTCGTATATGCGAGGAAGTAGACAAAAGGAAATCATACCAATAGATCTTGAGATTGGGAGAACATGCAGACAGAACCGAAAGATAAAGAAAGGGCTGGACTTTGCCATGGCTGAGAACGCAAATAATGGTGTGAACAACAATGCAAATATGGGTAATGCAACTGAAGCCTATCCACCATTGAGAAGCTATGAACTCCCTACTATTACGGGGATACATTGAAGCATTCGTCCTCCTAATGTTGAGGAAAATAATTTTGAGATAAAACCCTCCATTATTCAGATGGTACAAAATTGTGTACAATTTGGGGGGTTACCAAATGAGGATCCAAATCTCCATATCACACTTTTTAGAGCTGTGTGCGACATTCAAAATGAACTAGGTGAGTAATGATGTTGTAAGATTAAGATTAGTCCCATTTTCACTAAGAGAGAGAGCTAAGAGTTGGTTGAATTCATTACAAGCCAACTCTATAGTTACATGGGAAGACTTGGCTTAGAAATTCCTTGGTAAATATTTTCCTTCTGCGAAGTCAGCCATAATAAGAGGAGAGATTAATAACTTCCTTCAACTGGATGGGGATTCTTTTTATGATGCATGGGAACATTTTAAAGAGTTGCAAAGGAAATGCCCACATCATGGAATAGAGAAGTGGCTGCTAGTTCATACATTTTACAATGGCTTGGGGGAAAATACAAGGACAATTATAGATGCAGCATTAGGAGAAGTGTTTATGAGAAAAAGCGCTAATGAAGCATATGAATTATTGGAGGAGATGGCCATGAATAACTATAATTGGCCTACTGAGCATGAGAATAAGAAAGTTGCAGGAGTCTTAGAATAAGAAAGTAGCAGGAGTCTCTAACCAAGCAATTGCAGCAGAATAATCTCGCCGCACAAGCAATGCAAGTATAGAATGTCGTGAGTTGTGAGATTTGTGGGGGACCACATTCTTATGAACAATGCCCGAGCATAACTAGTTGTTCAACAGACGTGAATAATATGTCTTTGGAACAGGCACATGTTATTGGTAACTTTTCAAGAACTGCACCTAACACCTACTCCAATTCATATACTCCTATGAGAAAAATCACCCTAATTTTTCTTGCAAAAATAATCAAGGGTTACAACCGCGGTATCCGCGGTACCCACCTCAACAACCCCCTAATCAACCGACTTATGGACTATGTTCTAGACCTTATTATGATCCAAACCCACGTCCATCCCATCCACCACATCCTCCAATGAATACACCAACAACACAACATGAAGTACAACCCGACGTACTGAAGCAGTTCATGACTGAAACCAGGGCATCTATCATGAATTTGAAGACAAAAATAGGTCAATTGGCTAAAAAAATTTGTAGTAGACAGCAAGGGAATTTTCCTAGTACCACAGAGGTAAATCCTAAAGAGCAGTGTAATGCAATATTCTTGAGGAGTGGGACTAAGAATGATGGACCTACAGTGGATGACAAGGGGAAGAAGACAGAGGATCGACATGTTACTAGTCCAATACAAGAGGAGGTTAATGAAGACCTTCCAAAGACAGAGAAGCCAAAATACACCAAGCCAACACCAAGGATTCCATATCCTCAAAGGTTCCGAAAGGCTAATCTTGACAAACAATTCTCTAAATTTTTGGATATCTTTCGAAAACTACACATTAATATCTCGTTTGCTGAGGCACTTGAACAAATGCCATGTTATGTGAAGTTTATGAAAGAAATTTTGTCGAAGAAAAGGAAGTTAGAGGATAATGAGACAGGGGCATTTACTGAGGAGTGCAGCACGATACTTCAGAAGAAACAACCTCCAGAGCTTAAAGATCCTGGTAGTTTCAATATCCCGTGTTCTATAGGGGGTTCAGTAGAAAGAAAGGCTTTATGTGATTTAGGGGCCAGTATGAATCTAATGCCTCTATCAATCTTTCAGAGGTTGAATTTGGGAGAAGCTCGACCAACTACTGTGTCTTTACAGATGGCAGATAGATTAGTTAATCATCCTCGTGGAGTGATTGAGGACGTATTGGTGATAGTAGGTAAATTCATTTTTCCTGCAAACTTTATTATTCTAGATATGGAGGAAGATGAAAATATTCCAATAATACTTGGAAGGCCATTCTTCGCTACTGGTAGGGCTTTAATCGATGTACAAAAGGGTGAGCTAAAGCTACAATTGCAAAAAGAGGAAGTAATATTTAATGTTTTTGCAACAACATGAATTCCAACATGTTGTGGAGTTAAAGTGGTAAACCAAGGAGAGAACAAGTTGGAAGTCTCTAAGAAAAGATCCATAGTTAAAACTGGAATGCAAAAGGAGAGTCATCGATTAAAAAGGTTCTTTAGTGAAAGGATTCGAATGTTATATGAGCGGGGGAAAGTTCCACCAATTTCTAATCACAAGAAACGAGGGTCAACTCATGACACTATGGCTCTCAAGGACGTGAGGGTAGGACTTGATCCAAGTTGAATATTAAAGAAGAAAAGCATCCGACTAAATGACGTTAACGATAGCGCTATAAGAGGCATTCCTATACTTTATTTTTATTTTCATTTTTGTGTTAATTTTTTATTAGTGAACAATTTTATTTAATGTCAATTTGGATTTGTAAAGATTTGTTTAGTTTATTTTTTTATTTTTAGTATATAGTCTGTAAAAAAATTGTGCAATTCGGGAAAAAGGTTGTTTTCAAGTTTGTAAAAAAGGTCAAGTCGCGGCTTCACGCTAAGTCAGAGAGCATATGGTTTTATTTAAAAGGGGCAGGACGCGACTTGATTAGGCTGAGTTAGACTTGATTAAAATTAAATTTATTCATCTAAAATTTGTTTGCAAATAGAAATTAAAGAACTATTATTTGTAATTGGGAAATAGTCTTTGTGGGACCGATACTCTATTTATCATATATATTTCTTAAATTGATTGCGTGCACTTGCGTACATATTTTCACGAGCACCGAGCACGATCCCCTAAACCCGAGCCTTGACATAAAACCTAGTCACAACGCATTAATAAATAGACATCCATCAAACCCTAACCAATTAAGAGCTTTAGATTAAAATACTAGCCTTCGAGACCTCAAATTCTACTAAATCTGGTAGTAGAATCCTTCCAGAGCCTTAAGATTTGGTTCCCAAGCTTAAAACCCAATATAGGGCATTTCCCCTAATGTGAGCCGCGACCCGCCCTCTAGGGTCGTAGCCCACTGCAAGTCAAAGAGCCCTAGCTCTTTCATCTAGGGGACATGGGCCACAGCGCACCTTGCCTGCATCACAGCGCCTGGGCAAAACTAGAGGCTTCCCAGGTCTCTTCGCACACACGAGCCGCAGTGCCTGAAGAACAGGGTCGCGGCTCAAGCCCAGAACCCAAAAATCCATACATTTCCACTACGTTTTCCCTCAGCGTAACTCACCAAATCACACCCAATTCAACCCCTATACTCAGAATTAAACTCAAAATTCATGCTTAGGTAACTTAGTCAGTATAAGCATTTCAAAATCCATCTCATAACCTACTCAAACCTCAAAATCAGAGCGAAGCTGACACCTAAGAAACGCTTAAGAAATTACAGTAGAACTTAAAACTTCAATACCAGAATCCATACCTCACTTGATGATTCTAGTCTGAGCTAAACCCAATCACTTCTAGCTTTAATCCTTTTGAATTCTAAGCCTTCTCCCTTGAATTCAGCAAGAATTCCTCCATCGCCTTGAGAGAGAGAGAGAAACGTGAGGCGGGGGGGAGCTGAATTGAGGTTTATGTTTCTGTTGTTTCCCAAAATATCCCTAAGTATATCCTTAATCCTTTAATGCCACCAAGGACAATCCCATCATTTGCCACATCCCACTAATTCCTCAAGGGTTCATATAATTCCCCATTTAACACCCGAAATACTTAAACAATTACTACCCGTTACCCGGTGAATCCTGAACACATACTATGTTCCCATAATACCCCTAGGCTCACCCCGAGCCGGGTATTCGACCCTGTTGTGACTATTCGCTATTCCACTCCCTAGGACTGTCTCGGATAGCATACAAATATATCACCACAATTTTGTGGTACCAAGCACAACACACATATAGTTTGCATTTATGCCCTCAACAGGCCAAAATTATAATTATGCCCCTACTAACCAAAATGGGCGCCCACATGCTTATTTAATTCACCTAAACATGCATTTTTAATCACATAATCATTTAATCCATGTATTAACATAATTAAATCAGCTATTGCCCTCCCGTCACACTAATCAAGGCACTAAGCCATATTAGTAAATTTGGCATGTTACAGTATCTAGCCTTCATTCCTTATGAGTGGAAATCAAATCCTGTTTTGTCTTTTTTGCATATAAACCAGCCAGAAGAATCTTTTTTGAATGGATGCGCACTCGCGTGATCGATAGACGGGGGAATTGCGTGAATGACGAGACTGACCTAACCTAAAGTTGAATTCAATTATTCAACTTGCCCCAATTTTATTATTGCGGCTCTTCGGCTATTCGGTGTTAGAGTGGTAGATTCAGTACAATATTTATATGACAAGTGTGTCTTTTTATTGAATATCCCCGTCCCCGAGCTTGAGGTTTTAATATTTTCATAGTGTTGCGGTTGGCTATTAACTGACTGGTCGTAGGTTCGAATCCTACTTGGGGAGATTTGATTCATTTTGAATTCTTTAATTCAAAATGAAAGGATTCACTTTGACCTGTTGAAAGCATCTAAGCAGTAAGCCCATCCTGTTAGGAGTATGTCCTAAAAGCATGTAAAAGATATTTATTATTTCGATGAATAAATAAATACAATGGTCTATTATTGTTATATTTAGATTATTAAATTATTGTTTGAATAATATTTTTAAATATTAGAAAAATTACATATTCATTATTGAGGATGTGATCTTGTATTAGTACGAGAGAATTATGATCACATGAATGAATAAAAATAGTCAACAACAAATTGAAGTTATGGAATTCTTTAATTGGGGTTGTAAGTATGGTTTACTGAGTATCATGTTGATACAAATAATCTAGATTCGGATTATTGATGTGGTAAAACATCTCGGTAAAGGGGCTTTATATAATATGATTATATATGACATGGACCGATATGAATAAAAGTCTTTATCCAAAAACTATTTAATAATAAATACTTGTAATTCATATCATAACTGAATATCATTTATAGATCAACCTAAATCCTAAATGTTCATGAACTCCTATTCATGTTTATTAAATCTTTTGATTCATTCGTTAAGGTCTCTTCATAGAATGAGGCTAATGACTTTTGTTTTGGAGATTTAATATCATGGATGGCTGGGAACATGAATCAACAATACGGAATCTAATATTTCCTAACAGATCGTATATTGGTTCCCTTAAGGGTTAATTATGGAACTGAATGATTTTGAGCTCAAATCTATAATTAGATTATAGATTAATTATTCACTAGTGAATTAATAGTACTTAAGGAATAAGAAGTAAATTAGAAAGGTAAAATGTTAATTCTTCCATTCTAATTTATGAACTAACTAATTAGAGGGTTGAACTATTGTAAGATGGTTATATCAATGGACAACTTAAAATAAGATTTCTATAAAAGTATATCTATAACATAAAGAGTTCAATTCTGAATTTATAGTGGAGAAATATCAGAATTAATAAATTAACTATTATAATTAAAGAGTTTAATTATTTAGTTTTAATTTATTGGAGCTTAATGTTATAGGTCCATGGTCCCTGAAATGGCTCAAACAAACACTAACAAAGATAAATACAAAAATGGGCAAAATGACTTATTTGATAAGTAAAATATTTTTATATGCACTAAACATAATTATTGTATAATTAAGTGTAATTAATTAATTATTTGATTTAACAAAAATATAATTAATTTTGAATTAATTTATTTTTGGGATTTTTGGTATTTAAATAATGACAAAAATTGGAAAAAATCACATGCTTTCCCTGGCATGTGGTGGATGTGTAGCACAGTGCACAGTCACTATGCTACACGCACAAGAAACTTCTAGAAGATTCTTGGTTCCACAATTTTAGTTATTTAAATATTAAATAAATAATGAGATATTATAATATGATTAAAATATTATTATTTAATCAAAATCTGATAACTGATTAGTTATTTTAAATTGTTTTAAATAAATAATATTTTATTTTTAATATATTGGATATATTAAATATAAGAGATCAGTTTTTCAGAGTGATACTTTTCAGTGATAGAAAACAGATCGTGAAATCTCCCTGAGAGAAATAGAACAGTGATACAAGCATAGGTCACTGCTCTTCACAAACTTAGGTCCAAACTTTATCAGATCTCATGTGTTGAGAACATCTGATAAATAGATCTTGCCTATTGTTTTGTATAGCGAGCCCACACTCGTTCTTTGTGTGTTGAGAACATTTTGGAAGATCATGGTGTGAGATCTCAAGGATTTTTGCTGTACGAAAAGATAGCAGCAAGGAAGGACTTGAGGTAATTTTCTATTCATATCTTTAATTCAATATATACATGTATGTGAAGAAGTAGATCTAAAAATCTTGTGGGGTTAAATTAACAATTTTGATTATTGTTCCGCTGCGTATAATCTCTTATTTGATCTATAACAACCAACAAATGGTACCAAAGCCATCTTCACATATATATATTGAATCTGTGTGGGTATAATTTATGCATTTATTTATTTATGATGAATGAATGGATTGCTTAATATGATTGAATGCATGGGAATGTTAAATCGTTAATTGTATGGTGTTTTTGGGTTAGGATGTGTTTATGATTAGATCATTGTGTAAGCCATTAAGGGTCATAGGATTTATGTAATTTAATTTAGTTTTTGAAATCATAAAATTGTAATTCCGATCACACAAAGTCAAAACGGAGCCCGGGATTCAGAATTCAGCAACTGTTCCTCCAAGGTCACCCTCCGAGCCGCTGTTGGGGCCTCGCTAAATATATTTTTTAAAATGACTGATTTTAATTAAATTTAATTTCCGTTATTAATTAAAAGTTTTTTTGATTAGAAGAAAAATATAATTATGATTATTTAAAAGTTTTGTTTTAATTAATCAAGATAATTAGAAAATTATTTTCTTATTATTATTCTGGACCAACGACACATATCCTACTGAAAGTAAAGTAAAGAAGTCCGATGGAGATCAAGACGTGTTTTATTTTAATTTAATTTTATAAAGAGGTTGTAAAATTAGAAATACCCAACAGCACCCGGTTCAACATTTATTGTTTATTTATTCATTTATTTGAATAATTGTTTTCATGTGATTGATAATAGTTCATGCATTTTGTGTCATACATAAAAAAAACCCACACAGTCATTATCATGCATTTCATTGGTAGAAACATGATTATTAGGATTGTCCTATATGTTTATATGATTTTTTTTGCGAAACCAATTGCATATAAATTACTTAGTATTATTCTTTGAAAACTTGGTAAAAAATCACACCGGGTTTTTTTAAGTCTTTAGGACTTAATTTCTTTAAACAAACTTTATTTTAAAATTATTTTTTAGTAAAGTTTAGATGAACATAATTTGTAATTTAAAATTTGATATGGACCTAGAAACTTGCTTTCTTACCAATTTTAATTATGTTCATAAAGTTTAAAGAATCTATAATTAATTTGGAATTAATTAGGTTAAAAGCACTTATTTCAAAATAGTGAGTGGGAGTGGGTTGATAACTCAACATAACCCATGGTCTCCATTATTAATGTAACACTGTGAGATATGAATAGAGCCTCGCGATGGCTTTGTTTTCCTCCCCCTAAGGAAGGTGTCTAGACATGTCAATAGCAAGGTTATATTTCTTACAAAGATAGGAACTAATGATGTATTTTAGGTTTGACCGACCCTAAGGCGGCATGTCCTAAGTTAAGTCATGAACTCCGAAATAATGGGTTACACTCACAAAGTTATGATTAAGCTTTTGCAGTGGATAATCATAACATGACCAAACTAAGCGGTACTTTAATGTTTAAAAGAGAAAATATTGAGTTATTTTAAGTTTTCAACAATACAGATAAGAACGTCTTATAAATTCTCTAAGATTAATTTGACCAACCCTAAGGCAGCACTTTAATTGTTAGAAAGTTTTATCGTGGAAATTGAACTTTATTTTATGTGTTTTAATTGTGCTCATGCATCACGTTTAATTTTTGAAACTTTGATATTTATTTTTCTAAATATAATAATAATATTTGTATTTTTTTATTCAGAATATGTCTATCTCTAGTAATCCAATCACTGCTTTAATCGCACAAGAAAAATTAACTAGTGATAACTTCATAAAATGAAAATCAAATATGAATATGTTGTTGGTTAGCGAAAACCACAAGTTTTTCCTAAATGAGGAATGTCCTGAAGAACCTAGCGCCACTACCCCGAAACATGTTCGGGACAAATTTGATGCATGGATTCAATCCAATAACAAAGCTAAGTGTTATATGCTTGTAAGCATGAGTGATGTCTTACGAACAAAGCATGAATCCATGGAAACTGCTTTTGAGATACTAGAATCTCTTAAGGAAATGTTTGGGTGCCCATCTGATCAAAGTCGTCATGAGGCTACTAGAACCTACATGAATGCTAAGATGAAGAAAGGTCAATATGTGCGTGAGCATGTCTTGAACATGATCAGTGTACTCCATGAAGCTGAGATGCACGGAGCAGTCATGGATGAAAAGACACAAGTAATCATTATAAGTGAGTCTTTAACTCCTGCTTTTTCAACATTCACAACAAATTATGTCATGAATAAATTAGAATTTAACATGACACAATTGCTTAATGAATTACAAAATTTTGAGTCTTTAAACAAGACCATCTCAAGTCAGGCTGAAGCAAAACAATCTTCTTCTAAGAAGAAAAGGAAAAGCAATAACAATGACTGCAAACCTAAAAAGGACAATTCGAAAAAGGCAAAGAAGTCATCCCAGGCACCCGAGAACAAAAAGAACAATGACCCCAAACAAAAGGCACCCAAAGGAAAGTGTTTCCATTGTAATGTCGATAGTCATTGGAAGAGAAACTGTCCAAAGTATCTCACCGAGCTGAAAGAGAAAAAGAAAGGTAAATTAGATTTACTTGTACTCGAAGCTTGTATGGTGGAACATGATAAATTATCATGGATAGTTGATTCTGGTTCCACTAACCATGTTTGTTCTTATTTGCAGATGCTTGAGTCCGCAAAGCAGTTGGAGCAAGGAGAGATGACTATGAGAGTGGGAAGTGGATCACTTGTTTTAGCTAAAGCATGTGGAACAGTCTGTTTAAATTTTAAGAACAATTTTCTAGTTTTGAATAATGTTCTCTTTATTCCTGAAATAACTAGAAACATTATTTCTTTATCTTTGTTACATGAACAAAATTTTGGCATTTCTTTTAATAATAATGTGATTTTTATTTCAAGGAATGGGAACAATATTTGTCATGCAAAACAAAAGGACGGATTGTACATGCTTAATCCAATTGAAAAATCGCTCAATAATTCTGAATAATTCAAACTAGCTAAACCACATAGTAACAAAAGACAAAAGGTTTCTAAAGAAAATGACACGTATCTTTGGCACCTAAGATTAGGTCATACTAGTCTAGATAGGATAAACCGGTTAACTAAAGATGGACCTTTGAGGGAATTGACAATTGGAACCCTGCCGGTTTGTGAATCCTGTTTAGAAGGAAAATTGACAAAATGACCTTTCACTTCAAAGGGAAATAGAGCCAAAGAACCACTAGAGCTTATACATAGTGATGTATGTGGTCCAATTAACATACAAGCTCGAGGTGGTTATGAATATTTTGTCACATTTACTGAAAACTATTCTAGATACGGTCATGTTTACCTAATGCTTAAGAAGTCATCAAGTTTTGATAGGTTTAAAGACTTCAAAGCCTTAGCTGAGAAGCAATTAGGTAAATCTTTAAAGACACTCCGATCTGACCGTGGTGGTGAATATTTGGATTCTGAATTCAAAGATTTCTTGCTGGAGCATGGTATTCTATCCCAACTCACAGCACCTGGAACACCACAACAAAACGGAGTTTCAGAGAGAAGAAACCAGACCTTCACTGGTAAAGTCAATGGTACTTAAGGAAACAAGATATAATTAAAAAGGTCAAACGATAGTTTTATTCCAGTTAATTATGAACCATTATTAGAGGGTTAATTTATATGTAATGATTATATCAATGGACGCTTTATTTTATAAAGTACTCAGTAAATTAAATGTCTATAATTACAAGAGTGTAGTCTCATATTTATATTGGAGTAAACATGAAATTAATAAATTAAGATTATTTAATTAAAGAGTTTAATTAATAATCTCAAATTTATTGAAGCTTGGAATTATAGGTCTACAGGTCCCCATAGCGGCTCTATCAACACTATTCAAGGAAAGAGTTGATATAAAGGGAAAAATGGTTGAAAGACATATTTAAGAAGAAATTTGTTCTTCGGGCCAAATATGCAATTATATGATAATAGTGATTAATTAATTAATTACAAATTAGTTGTAATTAACAAAATTAATTAATATTTAATTATTTTGAAATTTTCAAAATTATACTAAATAATTCAATTAATTTTTCGAAATTATATTAAATAATTAATTAATTATAATTTTCGAAATTATAATAAATAAAATATTTAATTTCGAAATTATTATTGGTTTTAATTATTTGGTAGAATTAATCAAATATCTTTATTTGAGTGGGAGATAATAATCTGATATGTTCAAATTAGATTTGAATTTAAAAGATTGATATTTAATCAAATAATTAATTATATTTGATAATTAGCTAAAAATATATTTAATTCAAATTTGAATTAGTTATCAGGTTGTTAGATTTTTATGTGACAATGTAGTTTGAATAAATAATTAAATAAAAATAGAAAAATCAAATATCTCTAAAATATAGGGTGGTACATGACCACACACAGTCCATGGACTATGTGTGGCGTGTACTCTACAATTTTCGGGGATAGATTTTTCAATTTTATTTAATTAATTAATTAATGGAAAATTCAAAAATAAGTTTTTGGATATTTTCCTTAATAAGATAATTAATTAATTAAAAGATAAATTGTAAGTTGGTTACAGGTTTTTTTTTTAAATTTAAATATTTTCTTTTTAAGTTAGACTTACTAGAAAATAAATAGATACTCAAGAATTCGCTCTGTGAAAAATAATGATACTTTTATATCTCTCCATGAAAAAGATACAGAACCAACTTCAGGCCTTATTCTCTTGATCTCATGTGTTGAGTACATCAAGTAGAATCACAAATTAACTATCATTTATTCTCTAAGTGCCCACACACTTCTTGAAGTGTAGAGAACGTTGTGGAAGATCTTGGTGTGAGTACCTGGGAGCATCTTGGATAGGAAGTTCGTTCAAATTACGAAACGATAGCAAGGACACTTGATAGGTATCAAGAGGTATGTTTTTCTATTCTTTTCTTGCTTATGATTAATGTATGTATATTAATGGATCCGCATATTTAAAGGTAGTTTAAATATGTTACAAAAAAAATTTTGTACACTGGGCCAAACCCACCACCTTTCTGCTGCGTATTAGGAAACTCGTTCTAACAGTTCATACCTAACAAAGGTCGACTCCAACCGAGACTAGCCCTTCCATCCGAGCGGCCAAGTGGGCTAGAGTTGAGCCTGAGTCAATGACGGAGGTTTCTCCCGAGGTTTCCTCCGACTCCTTTGGGATCTAGTCTTGTCGCAGAGGTAGAGCCATTCTTGCCTACGCTGGTTCCTCCTAGTTTCACTATGCAGGTGCCTCATGTTCTGTGCCTGCTCCCTTATCTGAGACACACCAGTCTGCCATATGGAATTTAGGTGCCATCTTGGACCGAGCATCCCATCTGGAGCAGATGACAATGACTTTTAATGGGATTAAGAATGAGGACTTAAGCACCATCGTCACGAAGTCACTCCTTGACATTTAGTGTGTAAGTCCTCAACAATTTTCTTTTTGTTTGGTTTACTTGTGTGCTGACATTATCTAACACTTGTATGTTTTTTGTAGGCGGTGATGTCGGTCTCCCATGACCGTGATAGGTTTGTAGAGTATACCTCTACATTTTCTAACCTTCATTTTGAGCTTGACGCTGTCCGCCAAGAGGTCTTGGACCTTAAATGCGTTCTTGGCTCTAGGGATGCGGACATTGCTCTGAAAGATGAAGAGATCAGCACTCTCCACTGTACCATGGAGCTTAAACAACATGAAGTGACCAAGTTGACTCTCAGGATAGCCCAGATGGAGTGGAAACTTGTCGATCAGCTCCAATAGTCTGAAGCTGAGAAAGAGAAGCTGGTTACTGAGATGGACCAACTGTGGAATGATGCTCTTGTCGAGAAAGAGCAAGAAGACAAGGCTTCCTGGGACAAGGCTCGAGACAAGTATTCAGAGACAACTCTCTCTTGGTTCTACTTGATCTTGAAGTCCGACAAAGATCAGAACTTGGATTTCCTTCCTGAGAAGATGCGAGCGAAGGAGCTTGGGAAGTGTCTGGCTCATGAAGCTGTCGAGGCTCAGGGTGGTCTTTCAGATGATACTCCTCGCCCTTGTTAGTCCTCTTTTTGTCTTTTACTCTGTCTTTCCTTTCATGCCATTAGTGAGGCACCATGTACTTGACAATTTTTACAAATGACATTTTATGCCTTTATGCTTTATTTTATGAGTACTCAGTTGATTGAAATTTTTTATTTCCAATGCTTACTAAGTATATCAACTCACAACCCTCATTGGTTCAGGTATCAATATACTCAGAATACATGTATTTCACATGCCATACTAACCTTACTCCTTTACGTTTTTCATGCTAACAACCATTGTAATGCGAGTAGTACGAAACTTCACCAAGTACCATGAACAAAACGGTCAGGTCGACCACCCCATGGGTGATAGGCCGACCACCCTATAGGGTTGCTGGATTGGTCGACCACCATATAAGGGGCATGGCTAGGAGTCTCCCTACCAATGCCTTTTTTGTTTTTAATTTTTTGCACTTTCGAAAACATATGTTGAACAAATGTCTTGGAAAAACTTGAGCTTGCTTAGTACTTAAGGTCACGCCCTCATGGCTCGTGCATACCCTGATCGGTATGTACTATATGCCCCCCAAGTGATCATGGGTTTAAAAGCCTTGGTCACTTGCTACTGGGCCATGCCTTACTTCGAGAGTTTATACACATAGTACTATCCTTTTCACCCAATGATACAAGTAGCAAATGCTTGTCCCTCATTGGTAGTCAGGTGATGGTTTTATACTCTGTAGTAATGATACCTATACACAGATGCAGATTGTATAGCAAGTTTCGATCACGATCTACGTAATATCTCATGTACTCGTTATAATGATTGTAGACAGAAGTCTCTAAGTTGGACCAACCGGGTCTAGATGGGCTAATGGAGCCTATAACCAGTCTTAGATCAAATTATCGATCAGCCCCTCAAGGACCAGATTCGATTATGATCCAATGATGGCGACTGGTCTTTGGACCAGTCTCTTTTTTGATCGTATGGGTCAATAGGTTCCTCAAGAACCAAGATCGAACATGATCAAATAATTTGGCGAAAAGGTCCTTGGACCAATCTCTTGTTTGGATCGTATGGGTCGATAGGCTCCTCAAGAACCAAGATCGAACATGATACATAATTTGATTGCAAGGTCCTAGGACTTGTCACTCTTATTGATCGTGTGGGTCGATAGGTTCCCCGAGAACCAAGATCGATCATGATCAAATAATTTGGTGACAAGGTCCTCGGACCAATCTCTTGTTTGGATCGTATGGGTTGATAGGCTCCTCAAGAACAAAGGTCGATCATGATCCATTAATTTGATGACAAGGTCCTAGGACCTATCTCTCTTTTGGATCGTATGGGTCAATAAGCTCCTCAAGAACCTAAATCGAACATGATCCATAATGGCAACAAGGTCCTAGGACCTTTCTTTTGTTGAACGTAATTTAAAGAATTAAGAGAAACTTAAGAAGTCAAATTCATTCATTGAAGCACAATGGTTGTTACATAGTTAATTTGAAAATACTACATTCGCAAATTAAAACTTGTGTCGCTGCTAAACAGCTTCATTGATAGTACTGCCGAAGGTGTTCACCATTCCAGTAGTTTTTTATTAGTTTCCCATTCAGTCGAGCTATCTTGTATGTCCTTGGTGGGATCACTTCCTCCACAAGGTATGGCCCTTCCCAATTAGGTCCTAGTACCCATGTTGCAGTGTCCTTAGTGTTTAGGAACACCCTCCTGAGTACTAAGTCTCCAACTTGGAATTTTTGATCTTTTAATCTGGAGTTGAAGTATCTGGCCACTTTTTGTTGATGTGTTGTTACTCTGAGAGTTTCCTTTTCTTGTCTTTTGTCAATTAAATCAAGCAACTCTTCTATTAGTTGATGGTTCCTCCCCTGGTCGTATGTCTCTCGTCTATGCGATGTGGGAGTGAGTTCAACTAGCAACATGGCTTCATACCCAAATGCCAAAGAAAATGGTGTATGGCCTGTCACCATTCGTGTCGTCGTTCGATGTGACCATAGGACCTCCAGAAGTAATTTTGGCTAGGCTCTTTTGGCTTGTTCAAGGCGTTTCTTCAAAGTGTCTTTGATAGTCTTGTTCACTGCTTCTACTTGACCATTAGCTTGAGGTGTGCTACCAAGGAAAATCTCTTTGTTATTCCATGCCTCGTACAAAAGTTGGTGAACATATCACTGTCGAATTAAGTCCAATTGTCCGAGACTATCTTCTTTGGTAGATTGAATCGACATATGATATTTTTCACCACAAAGTCTAAGACGTTCTTCAAGGTGATGCTAGCGAGCTATTCTGCTTTAGTTCATTTGGTGAAGTAGTCTACCGCTACAACAACAAATTGGACTCCTCCCCTTCCCATGGCTAGCTTTCTAATTAGGTCAATTCCCCATACAACGAAGGGCCAAGGGCTTTGCATTTGTGTTAATTCATTAGGAATCGCCTGGGGTATCTTGGAGAACATCATACATTTGTGGCATCTTTTTACATACTCCATCGAGTCTTCGTTTATCGTTGGCCAAAAGTATCCTTGTCTTAGGATTTTCTTTGATAGGCTCTGTCCCCCAACGTGATCTCCACAAAACCCCTCGTGTACCTCGACCATTAACAGCTTTGACTGGTTGGGTGCAACGTACTTAGCAGTGGTAGGGAGTACCCTGTCGATACAGGACTTGTAGCGTCCCAAATTTGGTAATCAGGCTTAGGGCCTTGATTAGTGTGCCTGGAGAGCAATAAGTGATTTTTTATTATAATATGAGTATGTGATTAGAAATACATGTTAGGTGAATTAAATATGCATGTGGGCCCCGTCTGGTTATTAGGGGCATGTTTGTAATTTTAGCCCGATGAGGGCATAAATGTGATAAATGTGGTAAATGTGATATACTTGTGATATATCTGTGTAGCACAATCCAAAACAGACCTTGGGAGCTGTCAGCCAGAAAGTCACAACGAGGTCGAAAATCCGACTCGGGACGAGTCGAGGGGTAATTCGGGTATTAGATGTTTTATGGTGTTATCGAGTTATGGAAATAAATATTTGGAGATATATTTGAGGTTAGAATGTTTAGGAGGGAATATTGGGGAAAATTACCATTTTGCCCTCGAGGACGTTTTCGGTACCCCGAGCCTTTGAGGTAACCTTAGAGACTAAGTTAAATAAAATAAGCTAAGGATATGTTCAGAGTTTTTAGAGGAACCAACCCAAACTCTTTCTCTTCTCTCTTTCATGTTTTCTCTCAAACTTGCCAAGGAAAATTTTGAGGGGAAAGCTTTGGATTTGAAGCTGCAAATTGGGGAAATCAAAGCAAGGAGCAAGGTTAAAGATAGCTGAGAGTCGAATTGTTCTTGAGGTACGGATCTAAACTTGAATTCTGTTTAAATTTTCCTCTATTTTGCTGAAGTTTGAGGGGTTGAAGCTTAGATAATTGGAATTGAGTTATAGTAGAATTTTAGTTGATTTCTTTGGGTTTATGTGCTGCCTAAAGTGTATTAGGGTGATTATGGGATTCAATTCTGTTGTTGGAGTGTGTTTAGAATGATTTCAGGGGAGTTAGCTCGAAAAGTTTGCATGGGAATTTTGGGTTTCGGGCTCGCGTCGCGGCCTGCTTAAGTTTTTAGGTTAGTGGCGTTCGAGGAAATTTCCCAAGCGCCGCGACGCATAAGGAAGGCTGGGCCGCGGCCCAAAAGTGGATTTTTGGCAAAATGAGGGATTTTAACTCGGGAACTTGAGCGTTAAGGCTCGGGAAGGTTTCTACTACCCGGTTTGGTAGAAACCAAGGCCCCAGAGGTTAGAATTATATCTCAAAGTTACTTAATGGATTAGAATGTGGTGGTTGATTATTATTCATGCGTTGTGACTAGGATTTCTTCAAGGCTCGGGTTAGAGGACTGTGCTCGTGATCGCGGTGCTTGGGAAGCTCGGGACACAGATAAGAAAACGGTTGCTCCCGTAGAGATTGTATGCAGGGCAAGGCCCTATATGATTGTGTATGCAGGGCGTAGCCCTTTGATTGAGTTTATTCATGTTTGGTATTTGCTTTATTATGCTATGTATGCATATGTGTGAAAGTTCGGCAAGATCCGGGAGCGGTGCAGGCCGAGGTCGGCAAGGCCGGGAATGGCAAGGGGCTGAGAACGGCGTTAAGCACCTGGAGTGCAAGGCTGAGTGCGACAAGGGGCCGGGAGCAGCGTTTAGCACGCGGAGTGCAAGACCCTAAAGGATACCTGGGATATCCTTACGGTGTGGACCGCGAACCCAGGGTCGGGTAAAGCATCTGGGACGGCATGGTCGTATGTGTATAGCCTATTGATGGCATGTTTATATGCTAAGTGTTTGATATGCATATGTTATCTGCTTGTGAGGGTTTTCTTGCTGGGCTTCAGCTCACGGGTGCTCTGTGGTGCAGGTAAGGGCAAGGGAAAAGTTGACCAACCATGAGTACGGAGAGCGTGAAGCAGCGCGTACATGTTTGGCCTGCCTGGCTGTCATGGCCAGGGGTATTTTGGGAGATGATTGTACTGAACCTATATTTTGTCGTTTAGCCGACTCTGATTATATTTTTAAGTTGTAAATATTTCTAAATAGTATTTTGGGATCCCAAATGTCAAACGCGTTATGATTTTTAGTAAATGGAATTATTTTCAAAGTTTATGACTCTGTTTGTGGCTTAGTTACACTGTTGTCTTAAAACCTCGATTAGCGAGTTAAATGCATGTTTTAAACTCACTTAGTAATGAATCTAAGGAAGTAGGGCGTTACAACTTGGTATCAGAGCGAGCCAAGGTTTATGGTTTCTGGAGATTGACAGAACATGTACACTCGCTGTCAGTGATAAGCTCGACTTAGGGTTGATTGTTAATAGTTGACTTATATGCTTGAATATGTGCTTGAATGCCCTGTTTTCATGCTTCCTTTATATAGAGCATGATGAATGAGTTAACATATGCATGATGCCAGGGCATGGCCCGTTGTGTGTTATATGCTATCTATATGTTATGTGGATTGTTGTTTATGGTTGGCTGATGTGATTGGGAGGTGTTTTTGGATGTTGTTATCTTGTCTGCTGAGCAGCGTCGTTGATTGCAGGCATATTGTTGTGATGCCTTAACAGTCATCTAGACTCCACGGCAGTAGGGCCGAGGATGACAACCAGGGTCAGGACCCTCCACCTGCCCCACAGAAGTGGCAACAAATGTTTGCCGAAATGGAAGCAACACTTCAATGAACAGAGGAAGAACTTTGACAGTTGAGACAGCAGGCCCCTCCACAGATCACTGGGTTGCCAGTTCAGCAGGTTTTGGCGCCAATGCCGGTTCAACCTGTTGTGGAGAATAGGTGGGAACCTTTATATGAGAGGTTCTAAAAACAGCATCCTCCCACCTTTGAGGGTGGATCAGACCCACTGCGGGCAGAGCAGTGGATGACTATGATTTCCTCAATTCTGGATTTTATGAGGTTTGAGGGGAATGAGAGGGTAGCTTGTTCTAGCTACATGTTCAGAGAGGATGCCCACATCTGGTGGGATATAGTGGTTCACAGGAAGAATGTGACAGTGATTACTTGGGAAGAGTTCAAGAAAAAAATTTATGAGAAATATTACAGTGTTGCAGTCCGAGCTGTGAAGGTTGACGAGTTCATCAACCTGACTCAGAATCGGTTGACCGTGACTGAGTATGCTTTGAGGTTTGACCGATTGGCGAAGTTTGCGCCAGATTTAGTGCCGACAGATGCAATAAGAAGAGACAAATTTTTACGGGGATTGAACGTTATGATCGCCCATGATGTGAAGATCACCTTGGATCTAGAGACTACTACCTATGCTCAGGTTATGGATAAGGCCCTTACAGCTGAGGGGGTTGAGGACCAGATTTGGAAAGAGAGCATTGTTAGGCGCGATGCCAGGAGGACAGTGCCTCCTTTTATTGGATCTAGTCGGGGGAGTGGCTCCAGTGAGCAAAAGAGGAAGGCCCCAGGTTCCTTTGTTCCTCCCAATTCTGATAGGAGGGCACGGGGTGCTTCTAATGGCCGTCAGGGTGGAAGTGACAACTGGAGGAGTTTTCCAATGTGTCCACGGTGCAGACATCGACACCAGGGTGAGTGTAGGATTAGAGCCTTCTTTGTCTGTGGGAGTGCCAATCATCTGAAGAAGGACTACCCACAAGTCAGGAAAGAGGAGCCGAAGCAGAGCGACAGTCTCGCTCCAGCCAGGGTGTTCACTTTGACTCAGACTGAGGCGGAGGCTAGCCCCTCGGTTGTGACAGGTCAGATTTCTAGTGCTGGTTCTTCTTATACCGCATTATTTGATTCGGGAGCTACTCATTCGTTTGTGTCTGCTAGAGTGATGGATCAGTTGTGTAGACCCAGTCTGTATGCTAGGGGTTTTCAGACATTGTTGCCGACTGGGGAACTGGTAGTCTCTAGGAGATGGATTAGAGCTTTACCAGTAGAGGTAGATGGTATGGAGTTGTTTGCTGATCTTATTGAGCTTGTGATGGATGACTTCAATATGATCCTAGGGATGGATTGGCTATCAAAGTATGGGGCAACGATTGACTACAAGCGCAGGATGGTGACTTTTGAACCAGAAGGGGAGGTACCCTTTGTATTTGTGGGGACAGTTAGTGGACCGCAGGTACCTATGATTTCAGCATTGAGGGCTAGGGACCTGATGCAGGAGGGTTGCATAGGATTCCTAGCGAATGTTGTGGATGCCTCTAGGGTTGTGTTGGTTGGACCGGGTGAGACCAGATTGGTATGTGAGTTTCCAGATTTATTTCCAGCATATCTACAAGGGTTTCCGCCGCAGCGAGAGATTGACTTTGTTATAGAGTTGGCGCCAGGGGCGGAGCCGGTATCTAGGACACCTTACAAAATGGCTCCGGCAAAGTTAAAGGAGTTGAAGATTCAGTTACAAGAGTTATTGGATTTGGGGTTCATCAGACCGAGTTTCTTGCCATGGGGTGCTCCAGTGTTGTTCGTCAAGAAAAAGGATGGATCTCTTAGGATGTGTATTGACTACAGGGAGCTGAACAAGTTGACCATTAAGAATAAGTATCCACTGCCTAGGATCGATGATTTATTTGACCAGCTACAGGGAAGGACAGTGTTTTCCAAGATTAGGTTACCACCAGTTAAGGATCAAAGAATAAGACATACCAAAAACCTCTATCTGCATGAGGTATGGACACTATGTGTAATGCCCTGGATAACCAAGACCGTTACACTGTGTGTTTGAAGTAGTGCGAGACTTGATAATCAAATCGTTTGATTAAAAAAATGTGAATCTAATGTTACAAACAGGTTAGGTTTAAAAGATTTTGGTTATAAACGAATAATTTTCATTTAAAATACATGTTTGGTACACAGGATCCCAAATTAAGGTTTAAATAACATAATTATAGAATTTCCAAAGCTTATAAATAACCAAGCCACTCTAATGGAAAAATACACGTTTTGTAACGACCCAAATTCGCTAATAAGGCTTAAGGGCCTTGATTAGTGTGCCAGGAGGGCAGGTTGGGATTTATGTGTGGTTTTATGAATTAAATGCATGATTATGATTTAAAGCATGTTATGTGACTATTTGATTATTTGAGATGCATGACTATGTATATTAGTATGCATGTAGGCCCGGATTGTGTTCGAAGGGCATAATTGTAATTTTGGCCATGTTGGGCATAACTGTATTAATATGTGATGATTGTTGAGACCACAGTGGTATGTGGGTATATCCGTGATTTGTAACTTTCGGCACGAGGCGATCCTAGAGCTGGATAGCGGGGAAAAGTCACAACGGGGCATTATGATTGACTTTGGACAAGTCAAGGAGTATTTTTGATATTGGGTTATGAAAATAAATAATTGGAGATATATTTGAGGTTAGGATGTCTAGGCGGGAATACTGGGGGATTTTACCATTTTTGCCTCGGGGACATTTTGGTACCCCGAACCTTGAGGTAACCAACTTAAGTTATAAAAACAAAACAAATAAACCATTTGGAGACTTAGAGAAACCGACCCAGCCTCCACCCTCTCTTCTTCTTCTTTCTTTCCTCTTTCTTTGATGAATCCACAGAAATCTTAGGAGAAATCAAGCTTGAATTTCTGAAAATTGATGGTGGGATTTGGAGGTTTAGCTCAAGAGTTAATAAAGAACAAATCAGGGTAAAGGTAAGCAATTAATCCTTTTTCTCAAGTTAAATTTCTGAGATTTTGTTGGGTTGTGAATGTTTATGGATTTTTGATATTCAAGGTGGAGTTTGAGGCTTGAAACTTTGAAGATAGGTCATGGGATCCTTTGGGAAACGATTCTACAACTGAGGTAAGGTTTAAATTAAAGTTTGATGGTTGAAATTGAGAATTTCTATGGTTGGTTTTGAGTTTTAGGTTTGAAATTTCAGAAATTTGGAATTTGGGATTTGGTGAGTGTTAAGGTGGATTTTTTGGTGGAATTGTGTTGTTTAAACCATCCTAATGTTGTGATTATTAATTGGTTTTGAATTGGGAGCTTTGGGATGGCTTTAGGTGAGGTTTTAAGCTTGAAAATGGTGGGTTTTTCTGGGTTCGAAGGGTCGGGCCGCGGCATGGTTCTTGGAGGGTCGCGGCCCTTGAAGGCTAAGTTGTGCTGAGGATGGAGGGCGGGCTGCGGCATGCTCCTTGTAGGGCCGCGGCCCTTACCTGTTTCTGGGCATTTTGTGGCTCTGTTTGGGGGCCATGCCGCGGCGCTTAAGGAATTTTGGGATTTTGAGAATTTGGGCTTGGGAATTTAACCTAGGGTGCTCGGGGTTGAGTCTTTTACAATGTTTGGTGGATTTCAACGTTCCGAGTACTAGAACTTGGTTTAGAAACTCATTTGAGATTAATCTTATTGGTATCCATTATCTTGGTTGTGACTAGGTGTTAAGCTAGTGCTCGGGAAGTGGTTCGTGCTCGGGGTCCGTCATTTTCTATTTAAAGCATTTGGAATTAAGGTAAGAAAACCGTAACACCCGATAATAGGGCATGGCCCCACTGTGTGATTGTAGGGCATGGCCCCGGATTGTATTATGTGTAAATGTTTAACCTTAAATGAACCGTGATGTGTGTGAATGTTTATTTCGAATGTACTGTATGTGTGATTATGATGAAATGAACGGCAAGGGCCGAGTACGGCGTAAGCCGGGGCGGCCGTGGGGCCGAGTACGGCGTAAGCCGGGGCGGCCGTGGGCCGAAAGTAACACCTAGCACATGGGATGCTATATTCAGGGCGGGGCCCGGTGGATTCATGTGTTATGCTATATTCAGGGTGGGACCCAAGGGATACATGAGTTATCCTCGCGGTGAGAACCGTTACCCCAGGCTTCGGTAAGGCTCTGGGGCGGCATGGCCGTGTTTGCTTAGTCTAATGGTTGACTTGTTTATTTGTGGATTATCTGATATGATTAACCATATATATTTGCATATGTTATGTTCTGCATGAGTTTTCTTGCTGGGCTTCGGCTCACGGGTGCTCCGTGTTGCAGGTAGGGAAAGGACTGAGTCAACCAACCATGAGTACGGAGAGCGTGAAGCGACGCGTACATGTTTGGCCTGCCCGACTGCTTTGGTTGGGGGTTTATTCGAAAATGGCTGTAATAATCTATGATTTTATGATTTATCAACTGTAAACTAATTTCAAGATGTAAATAGTTTTCAAACCTTATTTTGGGATCCCAAAGGTTTAATACTAGCAGTTTTAAATGAAACGACGCATTTTCTAAGATTACAGCCTTAAAGTTTAATTAGTCACACTTTTGTCTCAAAACCTCGGTTAGCGAGTTCTTTGCACACTGTTTTGTCTAAAAAATCACTTAGTAACGGCTCTAAGGAAGTAGGGCGTTACACGTTTTAGGTTCTCGTTCCTGGATAAATCCTCCACCGTGGCGGCCGAGCAGCTGACAATATACACCTCGCCCCCAGAGCTCTCCAACCCATGGTCAACTTGCCTTACCCTTGCCCTTACCTGCACCACGTAGGACCCGTGAGCCAAGGCCCAACAAGAAAACATAACATTTAAGACACAATCACTAATAGTACTCAATTATTTCACAAGACATAACCAGGTACTCCACAGAACACAACATTCATCCATTCAATGATAATAGTCAACAAGCTAGCAGTCTGCCATTCAACTAACCAGCATATCATAATTATTATAATAATTACAATCAAATCACATGATAATTAGGGCCGACAACTTAGGCCGCACCCTCTGTTTATCCCACTGACGCTGGCCCGCTTAAACTGAGCTCAGTGCATAATAAGCTGTCCTCAGCTACCAGTGGCCGAGCCGCGTCCTGTGCGCATGTTTAAACTCTGGCGCTCTTAGGCCGCTCATTTACTATTTACATGGTGTGATACCATCCATTTACATTATACATGGCATAATACCATTCTTTCAAAGCATACAAGATAGGGAACCCTTAGTCCCATTATATATCCACAACCAGGTGCAGTTTTCTTACCTTTAGTACCAAGTGCTTTAATTAGGAAAGACGACCCCCGAGCACGATCTTGCTCCAAGCCCAAGTGTACACCTAGTCACAACCATGATAAAGGATTCCATCAATAATTGCATAAGGTATTCCGGATAGAATTCTAGTCTCCGGGACATCGAATTCCACCAAACACGGTAGTGGGATCAATCTCGAGCACCAAAGGTTAGGTTCCCACGCTTAAAACTCCAAATGCTCACAAATGCCCTTAAGGCCCGCGGCTCGCCCCCTAAAACAGAGGCTAGGCCTCTCTGACCACAAACATGTGCTGCGGCGCTCCCTCATCTCAAAGCCCTCTTGGCTCTTTCTTGCTCTGAAGGGCCGCGGCACTCTAGAACAGAGCCGCGGCCCAGCCCCACGAACCCAGAAAAACTACCATTTTTAATATTCAAACCTCACCCAAATCCACCCTAGACCATCCCAATAACATAACTCAACTATACAAACATTCTAACATGTTTCCAGCAGCAAAACCCAGCAGAAATCTAGTCTAAAAACTCATTAAAATCCCATTTTAATTTTTGAAACTCAACAGCCCAAGAACATAAGAAAACCAGTCATAAATGCTCAGAATTCAAACACTAAAACGAGAATTGGAGTTTACCTTCTCTATTGAATCAATTCTCTAAAGGATTCCTGAACTAACTTCCAAGTTTCAGCTTCAATCCAACCCTTCAATATCAAAATCCATAAACACCTCAAAACCCAGCCAAAACACATAATTTATCACTTTGCACAAAGCTTATATCTTACCTCAATTCTTGATTGAATTCCTTAGCTAAACATAGAACTAATCTTTCAAGACTCCAGCCCCCAATCCACTAAATTCCCAACCACAAATCCTTTGGTTTCACTGAGTTCCTTGAGAGAGAAGAAGAGAGGGAGAGAAGAGTCGGTTTAGCCTTTTTTTTCCACTGCTTTCTAAAGTTTACTTAGTCTATCCTTAGGTACTTAAGTCAATCCTAAGGCTCAGGGTACCGAAAACGTCCCCGAGACAAAATGGTAAATTTCCCCAATATTCCTGCCTAGACTTTCTAACCTCAAATATATCTCCAATTATTTATTTCCATAAACCAATAGCCCAAATAATCATCTAATACCCGAAATACCCCTTGACTTGCCCCAAGTCAAGTACCGAGTCCCGTTGTGACTTTCCCGCTACTTGCCCCCTAGTATCGCCTCGTGCCGAAAGCTGCGAACATATATATCCACATAATAATGTGGTCTTAACAGATTATCATAAAATTACATTTATGCCCTAACGAGCCTAAATTACAGTTATGCCCTTACAACCAAGTAGGGCTCGCACGCTTATCCAATACTCATAAACATGTATTTCATATAATCATGCATATCACACCATTTAATCACATAACTTCCAGTTATGCCCTCCCGGCACACTAATCAAGGCTCTTAAGCCTTATTAGTAATTTTGGGTCGTTACAATTATCCCCTCCTTATAATAATTTCGTCCTCGAAATTTACTTGAACACATCAGAAAGAAAACCTCATTCCTCTTACTATAATTCCAAAGGCCCAACGCCTTATTCTTAATCTTGATAACACTCAAATGTGAGCAACAATCTTGTTCCACAAGATCTTGTCTAATAACTATACTTTCATTAACCATTACTTGTACCACAACCCTGCTGAAACTCCAGAGTCTGATTAGCTCACAATGATCGCTTCATTAACTTATTCCCAATGCCAGAAATACTTATGAGTCATCACCCTTACCAGGGGGAGATCGACTTATAGGCCCTCGGCCCAATCCTTGGTACCACCTTAGAATTCCTGTTAAATCGGGAGTCAGAGCTCCCCCTTTCTTTCCCAGAACAACTTACTTTTCCTTGTCTGCACTTATTTGGAGAGATACAAATCTCTCATCCTAGAACTTTGTATTTCAAAATTAAAAATTTTCAAGTTCTTATGTCCTTTAAGATAGGCAGACACTCCTGCCTTAAGAGTTCCAACAACCTTTTTAGTTCCCCCGAAACTAATACCAAACCACAGTATCCATTATCTTTCACTTCCTTACTTTGCGTAGGATTCCTTGCTTTTCATCTTACCAAGTCCTAAGCCGTGTCACCCTTGTTGTACTCCAGAATTCATCACTGTGACTATCTCTTCAACGATTACACTGTCCTTAGTGTCTCAAGTGTTCACACACTTAATGCTTAATTCCTTAACATAACTATTAAGCCCTCATATTTCTATCCTATCTGCACCTAATCAGTAATTTCAGATTCCCACTCGGTTCTCTTCGTTCTCTGATCCCTTTCCAAAACTTGGAAAACTAATGGATCTCAACTTAGCATTAGCAATGCTCTACCCCATTACTAATTTATACAAAACAAATTATGCTAACTCATTCAGCTGAGTTACAACTTTTTCCCTTGTTCAATCAACTTTTTCCCCTGTGTTTTGGGAGTTACAAAATCATTTGGGAGGGTTTGGAACCATTTGGAAAAATAGCACATTTTTTAGTGCTGAAAATGGTCAGTGGCTGCGGCCACTAAATGTTGGTGGCCACAGGCTAAAAACTGACAATTTTTTCAGTTTTTCAATCTTTGTTGAACGGCTCAAAAAACCCAAATAACTCCCAAATCTCATTTTTAATTCCATATTAATCCAATTAAACATTGGTAACAGCCATGGGGGTTGGTGGAATTTAAAATTCAAAGGGTGTCTCTAAACTCTATAAATAGGAGCCTATAGCTCACTTGTAAGTTACAACATTTCTATCCATTAGAGCACTTGGCTAGAAACACCTTGAGGCTTGATAATTTCATAAAGCATTTCCTATAATCTGTGAGAGATCCCTTAGTGCTTGAGTTAGGGGGAAATAAGCTTTTGGACAAAGGTTTCAAACCTTATTCAAGTTTGTGATCCCCAACACTCTTCACTTTGGTAGTGTGAGTGAGAGTTGTTTATCTTTTGTTTCTTGTTCCTTTCTTTCATTCTATTGCTTTTCATCTTTACATTGTTCTTCTCTATTTACTTGTATTTCTTGTTCAAGAGTTGTAATCTTTTCTTTTCTTTTGTTTCAAACACTTTACTTTATTTGTAACCTTTTGCTTAGAATTGTATTTTACTATTCTCTTCTTCTTCATCATCTTCTTCATTTTCTTTGTTTATTTGTAATTTTCAGTTATAGAGTTGTAACTCTTTTTAATCAATCATTATTTATTTGTAATATATTGCATAGAGTTGTAATTTATTATTATTTCCATTGAGGCAAATACATATTTTCCTAACATTCAAAAGCTTATCCCTTATTTGTTTCAATGGAAGGTGAGACCATCAAGATCATGAACCAAGACCTAGTGAGGTTGGATAGGTTTGATGGATCCAATTTCACTAGGTGGTAAGGCAAGGTGAAATTCATTTTGACAACACTCAAGATAGCCTACATCCTTGAGTCATCCTTGGCACCTCTAGGCAAGCATCCGACAAAGACACTCCCGAGGAGGTGGAGAAAAGAAGGAAGAGGGAGGAGGACAATGTCCTTTGTAGGGGTCATATCCTCAACGCCATATCTGATAGGCTCTATGACCTCTACACCGAGACCAAATCGGCCAAGGAGATATGGGATGCACTTGAGAAAAATTTTTTGATATCTCAATACTTCGATTTCAAATTTTTTGGTGATAAACCTATTCTTCCTCAAATTCATGAATTTCAAATAATTGTTAACAAAATGAAAGTGTTAAAGATTGAGCTTCCCGAGGCCTTTCAAGTTGGTGCTATAGTGGCTAAATTACCACCAACTTGGAAGAGCTATAGGAAAAGAATCCTTCATAAAAATGAGGATTATTCTTTGGAGGAAATCCAAAAACATATTCGAATCGAAGAGGAATCAATATGTAGAGATAAACTTGTGGAGGGGTCTAATGGAGAGACTTCCAAAGCAAATGCGGTGTCACAACCAAAACATCCCAAAAACAAAGGGAAAAAGGGTAATGAGAAACCTTTGGGTCCAAAAACCAACCCAAACAAGTTTAAGGGCGAGAAAGGCCCTTACTTTGTGTGTGGGAAAAAGGGTCACTATGCTAGAGAGTGTAGGCATAGAAAAGACCAACAAGGACCTAAGGTGAACGCAACTCAAGAGGAAAATATAGTTGCTACCCTTAGTAAGGTGAATGCGGTCCAAGGCAAGGTGAAAGGGTAGTGGTATGATACATGTGCCACCGTCCATGTCACCTATGACAAATCATTGTTCAAGACCTTTGAAGAGTTAAAGGGCAACCATGAGATACAAATGGGCAATGAGGGCAAATCCAAGGTTCTTGGCAAAGGTACTATTGAAGTCTAATTCACCTCTGGCAAGAAAGTTACATTAGTGAATGTACTTTATGTTCCCGAAATGAGTAGAAACTTGGTAAGTGGTGATTTGCTTGGTAAGCCCTGCATTAAAGCCGTTTTTTAGTCCGGTAAACTTATACTTACCAAATCAAATATATTCTTGGGAAAAGGGTACTCTTGTCAGGGAATGGTTAAATTGTGCACCAATGATGTAACTTTCAATGTTATCAATAAAAATGCTAATTCCGCCTATATTATTGAGTATGATTCTTTATTTTTGTGGCATCTTAGACTATCGCATATAGGTTTTTCTACCATGAAAAGAGTAGTAAAATGTGGTATGATTGCATGCAATATTAAAAACTATGGTAAATGTGAAACATGTGTTCAGGCAAAAATGATTAAGAAACCATTTCCTAGTGTAGAAATATCATCTAATTTACTAGATTTAATCCATAGTGATCTTTGTGAATTAAATGGTGTTTTAACTAGAGGTGGTAAAAGGTATTTTCTTACTTTTATAGATGATTTTAGTAGATATACCTATGTGTTTCTTTTAAAGCATAAAGATGAAACTTTTGATGCTTTTAAATAGTATAAATTAGAAGTTGAAAATTAACTAAATAAAAAGATTAAGGTGCTAAGAAGTGATAGAGGAGGAGAGTACTTCTCTAATGAATTTAATACATTTTGTGAAGAAAATGGTATAATTCATGAATGCATTGTACCTTATACACCACAACACAATGGTGTTGCCGAAAGGAAAAATAGGACTTATCTAGAGATGATAAATTCTATGTTGGTGTTTTCTAAGTTGAACTTCAACTTATGGGGTGAAGCGCTTTTAACCGCTTGTCACATTCTTAATCGAATACTGATGAAGAAAAATGAGATATCTCCATATGAGTTATGGAAAGGAAGAAAACCCAACATAGGGTACTTCAAAGTGTGGGGGTGTCTTGCATATTGCAAGAAAAACGAACCTAATAGAACAAAGTTAGGTTCAAGAGCCATAAAGTGTGCTTTTGTTGGTTATGCCAACAATAGTAAAGCTTATAGGCTATTAGACTTAGAGTCTAATGTTGTGATTGAATCTAGAGAAGTTGAATTTTTTGAGAATATGTTATGTGACAACAATTCTCAAGCTTCAACATCTCTAAAGGAGAATTTGTTATATGAGAACAATTCTCAAGCTTCTACATCCAAAGTTAATTCTCAAGAGGAGAATTCTCAAAATGATGTAAAGCAACCCTTTGAACATAGAAGAAGTCAAAGGCTTAATAATCATAAAAGTCTAGTAGTGGATGAGATAGATTCACAACGAATTTCATTCTACATGGTAGAAGGAAATAGAGAGGAAGTTATTAGGAAAATTCCTATTGTACTTCTCGTTGAGGATGATCCTAAGACTTATAGAGAAGCTATGCAATCGAGAGATAGTGCATTTTGGAAAGAAGCCATCAATGATGAGATGGATTCCATTCTTTCCAATAACACTTGGGAATTGGTAGACCTCCCACCGGGGTCTAAGACAATTGGGTGTAAGTGGGTATTTAGGAGAAAATACCACACTGACGGCACTATCCAAACCTTTAAAGCTAGATTAGTAGCTAAATGGTTTAGGCAAAAAGAGGGTATCGATTATTTCGATACTTATGCGTCTGTTGCAAGAACAACTTTTATAAGAATTTTGTTCGCTTTAGCTTCTATACACAACTTGTATGTTCATCAAATGGATGTCAAAACGACATTCCTTAATGGTGACCTCAATGAGGAGGTCTTTATGGAACAACCCGAAGGGTTTTTCCTACCAAAATATGAACATAAAATTTGTAGACTTGTAAAATCCTTATATGGATTGAAACAAGCTCCTAAGCAATGGCATGAGAAATTTGATCATGCCATCATGTCTAATGGGTTTAGACATAACAATGGAGACAAGTGTTTGTATTCCAAAACTTGTAAGGGATATGTGATCATTGTTTGCTTATATGTGGATGGCATGCTTATTCTAAGTAATAGCATGAAAGGGATAGAAGAAATGAAGAGGTTTCTATCATCAACCTTCAAGATGAAAGATCTTGGAGAAGTTGATACCATACTCGGTATCAAAGTAAAGAAACATAGTGGGGGTTTTGCGTTAGGGCAAGCCCACTATGTTGAGAAAGTATTGAACAAATTTAACCATCTCAAGGTTAAAGATGCCAATACTCCATTCAATCATAGTGTAAAACTAGAGAAGAATGAAGGAAGAGCGGTGGCTCAATTGGAGTATGCTAGTGCAATAGGGAGTCTAATGTACGCTACCCAGTGTACTAGACCTGATATAGCATTTGCGGTAAGTAAACTTAGTAGGTTTACAAGTAATCCTAGTGTGGATCACTGGAAGGAAATTGGAAGAGTCCTAGGTTATCTCAAGAAAACCAAAGGACTAAGCCTTCAATACTCCAAATTTCCTTCGATATTAGAAGGATATACAGATGCAAGTTGGATATCCAATCTTGGGGACAACTTGTCAACAACTGGTTGGGTATTTACACTTGGTGGAGGTGCAATTTCTTGGGGTCCAAGAAACAAACCTATATATCTCATTCCACTATGGAAGCAGAGTTCATAGCTCTAGTTGCTACCGGCAAAGAGGCTGAATGGTTTAAGGGATCTGTTGATAGAGATTCCCCTAATTAAAGAGAATGTATCTACTATATCGATACATTGTGATAGCCAAGCGACATTGGCTAGAGCATACATCGGAGTGTATAATGGGAAGTCTAGACACATTAGTCTAAGACATGGATATGTAAGAGAATTGATTCAAAGAGGAGTCATCTCAATATCCTATGTGAGAACAAGTGAAAATCTGGCAGATCCTTTCACTAAGCCACTAACGAGGGATTTAGTGGCTGCATCATCTTGAGGGATGGGACTTAAACTCCCTAAAGAGATTCACGATTGATGGTAACCTATCTTAATACTAGTTATTCAACTAGTGTTAGGTTCAATAGGTAATAACAAGTCAATCAAGTGAATATTAGTTGTACTCAAAACAAGTTCCATCTGAGATATTGGGTACTTGTGTGTTACCAAGTGGAGGGTTAAAACCAAAAGATTTTTTAATAGAATTCAGTCTTGTAAAGACAAGTATTTTTGGTAACAAAATACTGTAAGAACTTTACCTATATGGACCTAGGGGTGGTGCCGCCTCTCATGAGAATTGGGAGTATTCTCAAGAACGTCCATGAATGGAAAGTGCACATGGCCATTAACGATGCAAAGCAAGACATAGAGGTCTCAAGTGAACATCGCAAAGGTGTGTGTGTTATCACTGATTTGTTATCATGAAAACATGGTTCAATGCCTAGTGCAACCAAATTTTCGACAAATTTTGTGATAATTACACTATAGTAAAGTTCAAGTTGAAAAACACTTTTCTTTATGCACTAATGCAATGACTCCTATAAGAGAGAGTTCTTATTTAATCAAGTGGGGGATATGTTATATTTTAAAATATAATGATTCATTAAATAAGTGTTACAATAGATAACTATTTAATCTAGTGGGGGAATGTTATATTATTTTATAACATAATGTAATATTATATTATATTATAATATAATTTTTTAGATTAAATATATGTGACAAAGAGTGTCACATATTGTAACATATAATAGAGAGTTACAATATTTAGATATATGAGATATATCCAAATAATGTAACATATTTGGTGTTACAAATTTGTAACTTCCAAATATTACCCTTTATTGTGTAAATTTGTTGTTACACAATATTGAGATGAATTTCATAAAGCCATATGTGATATGGCTGTTAGAGATATGATTTTAACCCCAATAATGTGTTTTGGGAGTTACAAAATCATTTGGGAGGGTTTGGAACCGTTTGGAAAAACAGCACAATTTTTAGTGCTGAAAATGGTCAGTGGCCGCGTCCACTGAATGTTGGTGGCCGCGGCCACTAATGTCTCTGGCCGCGGCCATAGGCTAAAAACTGACAATTTTTTTAGGTTTTTCAATCTTTGTTGAACAGCTCAAAAAACCCAAATAACTCTCAAATCTCATTTTTAATTCCATATTAATCCAATTAAACATTGGTAACAGCTATGGGGTTGGTGGAATTTGAAATTCAAAGGGTGTCTCTAAACTCTATAAATAGGAGCCTATAGCTCACTTGTAAGATACAACATTTCTATCCATTAGAGCACTTGGCTGGAAACACCTTGAGGCTTGATAATTCCATAAAGAATTTCCTATAATCTGTGAGAGATCCCTTAGTGCTTGAGTTAGGGGGAAATAAGCTTTTGGACAAAGGTTTCAAACCTTGTTCAAGTTGGTGATCCCCAACACTCTTCACTTTGGTAGTGTGAGTGAGAGTTGTTTATCTTTTGTTTCTTGTTCCTTTCTTTCATTCTATTGCTTTTCATCTTTACATTGTTCTTCTCTATTTACTTGTATTTCTTGTTCAAGAGTTGTAATCTTTTCTTTTCTTTTGTTTCAAACACTTTACTTTATTTGTAACCTTTTGCTTAGAGTTGTATTTTACTATTCTCTTCTTCTTCATCATCTTCTTCATTTTCTTTGTTTATTTGTAATTTTCAGTTATAGAGTTGTAACTCTTTTTAATCAATCATTATTTATTTGTAATATATTGCATAGAGTTGTAATTTATTATTATTTCCATTGAGGCAGGTACATATTTTCCTAACATGAGGAAGACGAGGAAAATTAAGGGGGATACAATGATCACGAAGTCGAGGATCCTGCGATCCCTGAAGAAGAAATGGATCCCGACCAGGAGGACCCAGAGGTGGTTAAACTGAGACAACAAGTCCTGGATCAACAGGCCAGGATAGCCGAACAGAAAGAAGCCACTTGCCAAATGTAAGAATCCCTCCTAGCCCTTTAGGCCTTCATTGCTGCCCAAGGATTGGCAACCAATCCTCCAACTGTTCCTCCTCTAGGAGCACGGCCATCGACCCCACCAGTTAGGACCAGCGTGCCCGAGAATATGAGGCAGATCCCTCTTCCGGGACCGGATCCTAAAGCTGGCCCATCTAACCAGCTCAAGAGAAAGGGAAAGCCCAAGTGACTGACCCTGTGGGAAAATTAAACCCCCAAAGGAAAACTCATCCCGTCCCGAAAACCGGGGCCAACCCAGGGTCGCTCCCTAGGAAAGAGAAGATGTGTCCCATCCCAGGACAGGATCATCCGATCAATCCATAAGGGATGCACCCGCAGTGTACCAAGCCCCGGGCTGTCCCTAGACAGACCAGATGGGAGCAACGTTTCTATTCCAGCGCCTCCATGAATAATGATCGCCAAGGGCGCTAGCGTGCTGACGAGCTAGAAGCCGTTAGTTCGGGGGACGACACGTCTCGGATAGACCTGCACGATGGTCTAAATGCCTGAAAGGAGCGGGCTCGCAAGGAAAAGATCTGCCCCCGTGGGGAAGATCTGAGGAATAACCTCAATGACAAGAGGAACGAAAGGGTCCCCCTGGATGATGGAATGGCCAGACAGTTCATGGAACAGCTGGCCGCATTAAAGAAAGTCACGGACCGTCTGGTCCATAAACAAGAGGGAGGAGGTTCTCATTCTGAGGAAGAGGAAAAGAAACCGTGCGCCAAACACATCCTAAATTTGGTGCTCCCTAAAGGTTTCAAAATGCTAACCTACCCGCTTACACTAGGAACACAGATCCTAGGGACCACTTGTCCCGTTACAATCGATTGATGACCGTAGCCCACGTCTGTGACAATGGTAAATGCCTCTGTTTTTCAATCACTCTAGACAGACCTGTAGAAGAGTGATGGAAGAGGCTCAAGCCGGGATCTATCCAATCCTGGTCCAAACTACAGTCGGCGTTCCTCAAGCAGTTTGTGGCCGCCATGAGGATGGACATGCAGATCAGCACCCTCACTAACGTTAAACAGCTCCCCACGGAGACTCTGAGAGCCTACATTCAGCGCTTCACGGAAGAAGCCTCAAAAACCAAGGTGGACGATGGGCAGCGCCTGGTGGCCCTCTAGTCCAGGATCCGAGTTGGGTCCCCTCTCTAGGACGACATGTAGTGCAGTAAGGCAGCCACCCTCGAAGAATTCATAAGGAGGGCACAAGGCTTTATCAACTGGAGAAGGCCCAAATCCAGGCATTCGGATGGCAATCAGGCCCCCAGTCGAGTGCCCAAACCTTTCCCGGGTATGGGATGTAGTATTCGGCCCCTCACTATCCAATACCCCCGGCAGCGCCAGGGTCAACAGGTACTCCCAGAATGTCCTTCACAGCCCCGACGATCTACGGTCCTGCTTTCTCAGGATACGTTCTAGCCCAATCCACCCCATTTTCTGGATATGGGACGGCCCCGGTCGGGTATAGTGCTGCCCCCGGCGGGGCACAGCCGTCTCTAATGGGGACAGAGGCAAGCGTAAACCCCTCTCGGGGAAAGAGATCGGGGAAAGGAGAGAACTGATCCGAGCCCTCTAAGAAAGGCAAGAAAGGCTACGAGCCCCAATACTCAGAGTACACCAACTTAGTGGACACTAGAGAAAACATATACCTGGCCACGAAGAGAACGATTCATTACCAGAAACCCACCTCCATGTTCAAGAGGGGAAAGAACTCAAGGGACACCAGCAAAAGATGTGTGTATCACAAAGACATGGGTCACTCGACCGAGGAGTGTCGTCAGCTGAAAGACGAGATCGAGAATTTCATCAAGCTGGGGCATCTCCACCAGTGGGTCAAGATGCTGGTGGGAGTTCTGGGACTGCCAGCAGCTCCCCGACAACCTGTGATCCCGAGTGCACCTAGATCATACCTGTGACAATAATAATCCCGTGATCCGTAAGGGGAAAGACCAGGTAAAATGTTGTGCAATCCCACATTTCCTAGGGAAGGTCAAGTGTGATGATTCTAAGACTGCGTAGGTATGGGACTACACAGTTGAAGAGGGCTTAAATGGATTGATGGGTACTACCTATGCCAACAAGATGCATCTTCTTTTCGATAGCCCATCACTTGAGAACTCCAAAGTTAAGCGTGCTTGACCTGGAGTAATCTAATGATGGGTGACCTCCTGGGAAGTTTTCCCAATAAGCGTGCGAGTGAGGACAAAGCACGGTGGAAAGACTCGTGTTGGTTTGTAGGGCCAGTCGTCATTCCAAGAAGTAGTCATAGTGACGTGGGACGTTACAGTACCGACCTCCCCAGGGAGGGTACGTGGCAGAACTGGGAGCACAGACCCCTCAGGGGGCCCCAATCGTGCAGGCACCTGGACCCAGGATGCCTTTCCCCTCTGGAACCGCGACCCCACGGATAGATTGTCACATGGCCACCATCTCAAGAGGGCCACACCTGGGGGGACCATCCCGAAACGATCAAAAGCGGTATCTCAATGAGCTCGACCATAACCACGAGGTATACACCTTGGTCCAAACCCCGGCTTAACGCCCGAAGTTGATGAATTTACCCATCACCTTCACGGAAGAGGACGCCCAGAACATCCACTTCCCGCATCATAATCCTTTGGTCATCGATGCCCAAATCGCCAAAAAAATGGTGTCCCGAGTGTTGGTGGATGACGGAAGTTTCGTTAACGTATTGTTCAAGCCAGCCTTCGTTGCAATTGTCTTAACCGAGGTAGATTTGGCCTCATGCCCAATGCAGATCTACGAGTTCAATGGAGATTCAATACTCCCAATGGGAAAAATCCAGTTGCCCGTAACATTGGGGAACGAGATTCAAGGATTGTTCAAATTTTGTACGTTCATAGTGGGGAATTGCCCCACCGCTTACAATGTCATCTTTGGTCGGCCCGCGCTGGTCAACTTCGGTGTCATCACCTCCATCTGCCACCTCTGTATGAAGTTCCCATGCGACAACGAAGGCGTAGGAATAGTCCGGGGAGACCAGAAGAGTGCCCGAAAATGTTACCACATATCCGCCCGACCAATTTATATGGTCCGCAAAGAACCTCTTGAGGAGGAAAATATTGATCCAGTCCCACCTCCTCCCCCGGCACAAAGGATAGTCTGGGACGAAGATGAACTGGATCCGCGGATAGGGGTGGACCGCGCACTACAGCCCATGGAGGACATTGAAGAGGTGTGCATCAGCGACACCAACCCGACCAAAGTAATCCAAGTCGGGAAGAACCTAAATGCAGAGGTCCAGGCTGCCATCATTACCCGAGTCATCACCCGAGTAAAAGAAAACCAGGACATCCTGGCCTAGTCACACTCAGATATGACCGGGATCGATCGTTACATCATATGTCACGCCCTAGACATCGACGAGGGTGTGACTCCGGTCTGGCAAAAACGGAGACCTCTGGGGGCGGAGAGGGCAGAGGGCCTCAAGTTATAAGTTGAGAAGTTATCTTCGATCAACTTCATTCGGGAAGTCTTGTATCCCGTCTGGCTGGCCATCCGATGTTGGTTCCTAAGCCGAACGAGACATGGAGAACTTGCATCGACTTCACGGACCTCAACAAGGCCTGCCCCAAAGACTGTTTCCCTCTACCCCGGATCGACCAACTGGTAGATGCAACGTCCGTGTATGAGATATTGAGCTTCATGGATGCTTATTCCAGCTATAACCAAATCTCAATGCATGTAGCAGACCAGGAACACACCAGCTTCCAGACAGACAAGGGGGTGTACTGCTACATTGTCATGCCCTTCGAACTCAAGAACGTCGAAGCCACGTATCAAAGGCTCGTCAACAAAATGTTCCAAGGACAGCTGAGAAGGAATATGGAGGTCTGCATAGATGACATGCTAGTCAAGTCCAAGACCTCCGAAGGACACGCCGATGATCTGGCAGAAGCGTTTGTCATCATTCGGAAGTATGGGATGAAGCTAAACCCCAAGAAGTGTGCCTTTGGTTTGGCGTCCGAGAAGTTCCTGGGATTCATAGTAAGCTCTCGGGGGATAGAGACCAACTCGGACAAGATCAAAGCACTGATCGATATGCCTTCGCCACGGAAGCACAAAGACGTTCAGAGCTTGACGGGACGAATAACCGCCCTGAGCCATTTTATCTCGAAAGCCACGGACAAGTGCATCCGGTTCTTCAACATCCTTCGTGGAAGTCAAAGGTTCAAATGGTCAGCCGAATGTGAAGAGGTTTTCCAGAGGCTAAAAGAGCATTTGGCCCGAGCGCCAATCTTAGCAAAGCCGGTGGATGCGAAGCCGTTGTACCTCTATTTGGTCGTGTCCAAACACGCCATCAGTGCTGCGCTCGTACGGGAAGAATGGAAGGCCCAACTCCTGGTCTATTACATAAGCAAAAGGTTATTGGGTGCGGAGTCCAGATACCCACTAATCAAAAAATTGACATTTTTCTTACTAATTGCATCCCGGGAGCTTAGGTCTTACTTTCAAGTCCACACCATAAGAGTACTAACCAACCATCCCCTCCGGCAAGTGTTACAAAAACCCGAATCGTCGGGGAGACTCCTAAAGTGGGCCATGGAACTGAGTCAGTTCAACATTGCATATGTCCCCAGGATATCAATCAAGGGGCAGGCTCTAGCCGACTTCATCATTGAGTGCACCGGGATCAGTAAAGATGATGGTCCCATCGACCCTGCAGTACCCTTATGGAAGGTCTTCGTAGACGGGGCCTCGAACAAAAATGGGGTCGGGATCATCTTAGTATCACCACAAGGACACCAGTTGCAAAGTGCCCTACATTTCCAGTTCGATGCATCGAACAACGAGGCCGAGCACGAGGCCATGTTGGCCGGATTGTGTCTGGCCCAGGAAGTAAGGGCAGCGAGTCTAGAAGTCTATAGCGACTCCCAATTAGTTGTCAGACGAATCTCAGGGGAATACCAAACGAAAAGGGAAAAGATGGCAGCGTATGTGACGCGAGCCCGAGAGCTACTCCAATCTTTTAGAAAATATTCCATCCGCCAAATCCCCAGGGAACAAAATGTGTTTGCAGACACATTGGCAAAACTAGCCACAGATGCTGAGGTGGAGCTCTTTGGGCTCATCCCGATCAACCATCTTCCCGCACCAAGTATTCAAGCCCCCATGATCAATGACATAGACTATTCCACATCCTGGATGGGACGTATCATCCACTACCTAACAATCAGGGGGTTTCCCGCGGACAGGGCAGCGGCCAGGAAGCTTTAGTACTAGGCCCCCAGATACATCATGATGGAAGATAAACTCTATCGCAGAGGGTTATCCATGCCATACCTCCGATGCGTGTTCGGGACCGAAATGAGTGCAATCATGGACGAGGTGCACGAAAGTTTCTGTGGAGATCACGCAGCCAGACTCAGCTTGTCCAAGAAAATCCTAAGGCAAGGATATTTCTAGACAACAATGAAGAAGGATTGTGTCGATTATGTCTGCAAGTGCGAACAATGCCAAAGGTACACGAAGATCCCGCGAGCCTCTCCAATGGAAATAACCCTAATGACCAGTCCCTGGCCTTTCACATTGTGGGGTATCGACCTAGTAGGGTCACTCCCGACCAGGAAGGGTGGTGTGAAGTACGCCATCATGGTCGTCGATTATTACACTAAGTGGTTCGAGGCAAAACCAATGAACACCATCACCTCAAAAAAGGCCCTGGACTTCGTCATCAACAACATTGTGTGTCGATATGGCCTCCCTCACAAAATCGTGTCCGACAACAGGAAGCAATTTGACAGCGTCCACTTCACTAACTTCTGTGAAAGACATGGCATCATCAAAAGCTTATCTGCAGTCACAAGGCCTCAAGCTAATGGACAAACAGAGGCCATGAACAAGATTTTGAAGGGAACATTGAAGAAAAAGCTTTGAGCCTACAAAAGCAAGTGGCCAGAAGAGTTGCCCCGCGTACTGTGGGCATACATGACCACCGAAAGAACGTCTACCGGGCATACTCCTTGCTCGATCCATGGTGTATGGATGTGAAGCAGTCATCCCAGTGGAAATAGCTATCCCGTCTCATCGACGGGACACGTATGATCCCGTCCAAAACCACACCTTACTCCAAGAATCTTTGGACCTTATTGAAGAGATCTGGGAAGAATCCTAGGTTCAGCTGAAGATGTATCAAGGAAAGATCGCCAGGCACTTTAACTCTAAAGTTAAGAGTCGAAGGTTTGAAACCGATGATTTGGTTCTAAGAAGAGTCTTCCCTGCAACCCAAGATCTGGGAGTGACGAAATCCAACATAAAGTATGTCCGGAAACGTATCGCTAAAGGCGACTTCACGGAACAGAGGTCCCAAGGGCCTGGAACGTAGAACACCTCTGCAAGTACTATTAGTAGTCAGGAGGACGTGTTTCTGTTTCTAATTTTTCTTTTAAACAATGTACACCCCAGGGAGATTTCTTATTTTATGAAAATGATGTGTACCAAACATCATAAATAAATATTGCGAACAAATGAAAGTTCGCGTCCGTCTTCATGAACAAGTGACCCAAGACTATAGTCTTCACCCACTTGGGGGGGTATAACCATCTGTACGAACAAGTCTAGGAACAAAAAAAAAATAGGATGCAAAACACAAAGTTTAGTCCTAATCTGCACCGTACAGACTAGGGGTAGCAAAAACCCAACTTCCAACAAAAAGACGCAAGGCTCAGGCCTAGTCCTAACCCAGACGTACATGGTCCCGGGGGTACAATCCCAGTAGGACGCAAGGCTCAGGCCTAGTCCTAACTTGGATGTACATGGTTCGGGGGGTACAAACCCGATAGGACACAAAGCTCAGGTCTAGTCCTAACCCGGACGTACTTGGCCCGGGGGGTACAAGCCCGATAGGACGTAAGGCTCAGGCTTAGTCCTAACCCGAACGTACATAGTCCGGGGGATATGAAATACCTAAAAATTGGTTGACCAAGTGTGGTCCCAAAATAACCAAATACCTATCCACATCTCCTCTATAATGGCCCATAACCATCGGAACGTGAGTCCTAGGTCTAAGTTGTTCAAAATTAGTCTTATAAATGGCGCAAGCTGTTGGAACCTGACCCATAGGTTCAAAATAAGCTAATCAACTAATCTCTGATGGCCCAGGCCGTTGGAACCTGAACACCAGAATTAGGACAAATAAATTTGGTGATAATTATTAACTCCCTAGTGGCCCAAGACATTGGAACCTGAATAACAGGGTTAAAGCGAGTTAATAAGTTAAAACTTAAAAAGAGATCTCTGATGGTCCATGTCGTTGGAGCCCGTATTATAAAATCGGGATAATCACTCCAGGCCGTAAAGACCCGAACACAGGTCCCTAGATGAGATAAACGTTTTCTACAACTTTTTCCCAATGTTCCCGGCCGTTGGAGTCAAGACCGAACATTCGACGCATTCATGCAAGGTGGTAAAACACTTAGTGAAATTTTAACGAATAGAAACGAGAAAAACTTGTGCAAGAAATAAAATGGATACACATATAAATTGTCTTGGATGCACCCACGTCCATAAAGATGTTACAAAAAAAAAGCCACGAAAAACAAGTTAAAGGCCCCGACCTAGTCTTCGCCCTGTTCTGATGCCTCCGGATCGGCTCCATCTGCTTCATCCTCAGCCATGAGCTCCGCGTCGGCTTTCTCCTTAGCCTCGAAATCAGCTCTCTTCGCGGCGGGATTGGGGTAAACCAGGAGGTTCATGTTCTTGTCCTAGAGCCAAGCCATGTAGATAGCCTTGTCGAAGGTGGCCTCCAGCAAGGCATCCGCTTGCTCCTTCTCTCGGTGAACCTCCTCATGCATTTTCACCTGCAGCTGAAGCAGGCCATCCAGGCCTAGACCCGAGATTCAAGAGCAGTGATCTTCTCCCGATCCTGGTGAGACTAGGCCTCAGCTGCCTCCAGGAGGATCTTAGATGATGCCTCAGAGCCCCAAACACGAAGAAGTTCCGCCTCTAGGCTATCCACGGACTTTTTGTGGTCGGCTTCCTTCCTAGACAGAGTTTCTTCGAGTTGGAACCGAGTCTGAGTGGCCTCCTCGCGGTCTGCCTTGGCTTGAGGAACTTCCTTGCCCAAGGCCTCTGCCCGGGCAACCTCCTTGGTCAGGGCTTCCCTAGCGACTTCCCGCTGGTTCATAGCCGCCTCCAACTTCAGCTGGCCCGTCTCCAGCTTCATCGCCATCTCCGCCACTAAATCATCATTCTAATGGGCTAGCAAGGCATCCTGGAATAAATCAAAGTTAGAAAACATACGGGTTAAAAATATGGACGTATAACTTACAGTGGTGGCCTGGTGACGGATGGCCTGGGAGATGAACAAGGCGTCCCAATTGGCCAAGGTGGCATACCGTTTCAGTTGGAGGTTGGGCATGGTAGTCCCAACCTGATCCAATAGATCCACGGCAAGCGGGGCCATGTCCTGCCCCAATTTGGGGTGAAACTCGGTCTCAGCAATGAGCTGATCCACGATCGACTAAGGGGCAGTGAAAGTAGTCGGGCGCTCGGTGAACTCCACCTTATGCCGGATCATCAAGGCCCGGTAGACCTCTTCCCTTCTGTCCCGGCCGTCTTCCTAGGCCCGGGATACCATCCTTGATCGCTCCTCCTGGTGGACTATGTCCCCCTCCTTGAGGAAGGCCGGATTGACGGGGAGCATTGGAGCCTCCAGGAGTTCCCAGGTGACGAGCTGGCTTTCCCCTGAAGAGTTCTCCTCAGCCAAGGAAAAGACCTTGGTCTTAGCCCTCTTGGCCCGATACGCAGACCTATCAGCAGCCGAGTTCGCAACCCTTTTCTCCGACCCCGGACTTGCCAGGGGCTCCTGCTCCAAGTCAATGACCAGAAGATGAGCAGGCAGAGACGAGACGGCTTCACTACGTACCATCGAGAGAGGGATCACGGCTGGAGCCTCCTCGATAGCATCCATCTCTGGCCTTGATCCCCCAAGAACCAAGTCCAACACTTTGTTTTCGGGCACACCTTTAACAGCTTTCTTCACCGACGCCCTGGCCTTGGCTGCCCAGGCCTCCATGGCCTGCTTCATCTTGGCCACGGGATTGGACATGTCAATATCATTTGAAAAAGATGAACAAAAAGAAACAGTCAGTAAAATATACAAGTGAGGAATAGGAGTAATTAAAAGCTATTCTAGGGTCCTCTGGACGAACCCTTATCTAGAACTCGGGCTCGACTCAACTTTCCTAAAGCGAAGGAATGGATTTGGTCTCCCATGTCATCCAAGTCCAAGAAGTTACCATATTGAAGGAACTCGGACGAGTCCATGAGAGTCTCTGGGTCTAAGATAATGGGGGGTGAAGGTCCCATTTCTCCAATGGCCCCGAACAAATGGCCTTGGTAAACTTACCTATCCCTAACTAAGTCCCCAAAATGGGGAGCATAAGTCAAAAGAAAAGGAAAATTACCTTGCCCCGATGTACTGGCTCTAACGCCCTACTTCCTTAGAGCCGTTACTAAGTGAGTTTTAAGACAAAACAGTGCAATGAACTCGCTAACCGAGCTTTTGAAACAAAAGTGTGACTAATAAAAGTTAAGGCTGTAATCTTTGAAAATGCGTTGACTTAATAAAAACTTCTAGTATTAAACAATTGGGATCCCAAAGTAAGATTTGAAAACTATTTACATCTTGAAATAAGTTTACAGTTGATCAGTTCAAAAAAATCATAGATTATTACAGCCATTTTCAAATAAACCCCCAACCAAAGCAGTCGGGCAGGCCAAACATGTACGCGTCGCTTCACGCTCTCCGTACTCATGGTTGGTTGACTCAGTCATTGCCCTTACCTGCAACACAGAGCACCCGTGAGCCGAAGCCCAGCAAGAAAAATCAAGCAGAACATAACATATGCAATTTATACAGTTTATCATATCAGATAATCCACAGATAAACAAGTCAACCATTAGACTAAGCAAACACGGCCATGCCGCCCCAGTAGCCTTACCGAAGCCTGGGGTCTCGGTCCTCACCGTAAGGATACCACATGTATCCACCGAGCCCTGCCCTGACTATAAGCATCCCATGTGCTAAGTGTTACTTCCGGCCCCGCTGCCGTTCTCGGCCTTGCCGCCCTCGGCCATAGCCGTTCATTTCACTATAATCATATATAGCATAAATCAAACAACATTCAAACAAATATCAATTTATTTAAATCTGCACCCTAACATGTAATGCAATATAGGGTCGTGCCCGGCAATCATCTCATCATGCAATATAGGGCCGTGCCCCGCAATCACACTATGGGCCCACGCCCTATCCTACGGGTGTTATAGTTTTCTTACCTTTCAATTCACTGGTTATCGATGCCACGTAGCCGCAAGCACGGTCCTCTACCCCGAGCCTCTCCAAAGTCCTAATCACAACACAAATATAATATTCTTTGTCATTAACCAATCCAAGACTACCTTCCCGGAACCTAACCCACACTCTCGGAACCCCCAAAACTTTAAAAACAACACCCCGGAGACATCCCCCGAACCCCCGGAGCAAAGGCCTAAAATTGCCAAAAATGATATCCTGAAATTGGCCTTGTGCCGCGGCACAACTTTCTTGTGTCGCGGCACCCAGCAAGACAGGGGCTCCACGCCGCGGCACGCAAAAACTGTGCCGCGGCACACCTTCGCAGGCCCTGAATTCTGGGTTTTCCTTCGCGTTTTCACCGAGTTAAAACCTTCCCAAATCATACCAAACCAATACCCAAACCCCCAAATCAATTTAAGACTTTAAATGGACCATCTAACAACCCATAAGCACTAGATTCAAGCTCAAAACACAATCACACTCACAAATCCACCCAATTGATTTCAACTTCAACAACTTAAACCCATAGGCCATAAACACAAACCCAAGCTTGAAAAACCTAAACCATACCTCAAAAATCTTAAACCACAACAGATAAAACTCTTAAAATTGTCTAGGATCCTTACCTTTAAGTGGAGAATCCACCCTTTGCTTCCTTGAATCCATCTCCAAGTCTCCAAAATCAGCTCCTTCCCCTCTTCTTCTTCTTCTTCTTCTTCTTCTTCTTCTTCTTCTTCTGGCTTTTCTTTCTCTTTATTTTTTAACAAAACCAAACAATGACCAAGCCCCAAACCGTGTACCCCATATAACCCAGCTGCCATATATCCAATTCCCAGCCAAATGACCATTTTACCCCTCCTTGCCTATCCTTTCCCAACTAAACCTCAAGGGCACTTAAGTCCTTTTACTTCTATTTCATTTCTACCATTTTCTATCTAGAACTTGTTACTCTCAGCAGTAACTAATGGTTACCCAGGTTACTCAATCACCAATAACCATTACCCGCTAAATCTCAATCTTAACCATAAAATTCCCAAAGTACCCCTAGGCTCCTTCCGAGCCGGTTATAGAAATCCCGTAGTGACTCTTAAGTTAACTAGCTCTCTAGGACCGTCTCGGCACGTGCATCACAATAATAACACCACACTCAAACGGGGTCCACATGCATAATTATTTCACCTAACATGCATACTAACCACGTAGTCATGCATCTCAATGTTCAATTAGTCATATAACATGCTTTAAATCATAACCATGCATTAAACTCATAAAATCACACATAAATTCCATTATGCCCTCCAGGCACACTAATCAAGGCCCTTAAGCCTTATTAGCGATTTTGGGTCGTTACAACTATCCCCTCCTCATAAAAATTTCGTCCTCGAAATTTAATCAAACACATCAATCAGTAAACCCGCAACTCTGACCCTGAATCCCAAGGTCCACCGCCTTTACTTTACTTTTCAACAACACTCTTACAAGAGTAACAATCTTGCCCCACAAGATCTTGTCTAATGGCCATGCTCTCGATAGCCCTTTGTTAACCCTGCAACCCTGCCAAAGCCCAGGGTCTGCCTAGATTACAATGACCAATTCATTGTCTTATTCCTGATTCCAGAGATACTCAAAAGTCAACACCTCTACTAGGTGGGATCAACTTGTAGGCCCCGCTGACCTAACCCTTAGTACACTTCAGAATTTTATGTCGAATTAAGAGTCAGAACTCTCCCTTCTTTCTCTGAACACCTTACAGATCCTTGTCTGTTATTACGCAGAGATGCAACTCTTTCCTTCTGGAGCTTTATTTCCTCATAATTTAGCAATTTACCAGCTCTTCATTCTTTCAAATTGGCAGACACTCCTGCCTTAAGAATTCCAACAACCTCCCTGGCTTTTCTCTGAACCAATGCCAAACAGTAGCATTCACTATTCTTTACTTCTTTCTATGTCCTATGTCGTGTTACAATAACAAGACACCAACAACTGCCACCACGACTAACTCATCAAGGATTACACTTCCCTTAATACCTCAAGTATTTGCCTACTCAGCGCTCAATTCTTTAAGATATCTGATAAACTTTCAGACTGTCATTTCACTTGCAATCAACTGATAGTTCCAGGTTCCCACTCTATTCTTTTCGTTCTCTATTCCATTCCAACAATTTAAAATACTATAGGGCCTCAATTCAGTATCATCGACGTTCTATCCTGAAACCAGTTCACTTGACCCAACAACATTAACTCCCTCAACTGAGTTAAAACTTTTCGTGTCCAAACAATTTACTCAAGGTCTAAAGTGGTCTATTCCCATGATACACTACCACATCACTTAACCCCTCAGGGTCCAAAGGAAAACACTAGATTCTGTCACCCGCTCGACCCTCCCGGTACGACGTACCCTAGGAGGTGGAATGATATCCATTCATAATTCTCATTCATAAACCAAATCTAATTGGATCCTTCATCCATTCCTGGTATCCTAACCTGTACCACCTTAGCAGGGTTCTTCCCTTCTTCAACCAAAGCCGACACTTCGGATCCCATAGCTCAGTGACACTCACCAGCTAACCATATCTACTAACGTTACGCCAATCTCAGTCGTTGCCTTGTCCACTCCATTACAGTCTATGGCGTTATCCCCTGACTGACACGTGCCTCACAGTTAGGAGTTCCGCCTCCAATTACATCTCCCCTCTTTCAATCGAGGATTTCAAACACTGATCATCTGTCTGTTACTTTTCACCGCATCTGGGTCTCAACGTTAACCTTCTTACTAATACCCAACACTCAAGTACCTTATGCCACGCACAACTGTCGACTTAACGCTCCAAGTATATCAACCATGATTCATTCAGCCACCTCCCGCAAGGTTCAATCCATCCTCGCGTCAATTTATTCCTGGGCGTGCCCAAATCGTGGTACACTCCCCTATTTCCATCTCCTTACCATAGATCAGGTCCTTTATGCCATCAGTCTATACTTAACCATAACACACACAAATTCCATCATCGCCCGATACCAATCAAATCTTACCTTGTCTTCTGAATTTCTTTCTGATTTGACACCACTCAGTGTGTCTAACCTCAAGTTTTACTATTCTCCTCATCTCTGATGTAGTTGTCTCCGGAGGTGCTTGTGCAATAGATGACGCGCTTACCAGTCCTGAGATGCTTTCTGTTCTTCAAATGTTCTTCATTAGCTTCTTGCGGCTTCAGATCAATTCTTCTCTTACCTGTCCTTTCTTCTTATAGCTCTAATCTGAGTACTCCTGACGACACCCAAACTAACACTCCGTAGAACCTTACCTGAGACTCCGCCTTCTGGGTACAAACGTCTTCCGCATAGTCATTTGCTCACCATTTCCGTCTGGGAGTAATCCACATGTACTGCTCGTGAGCTTGAAGGAGACTTGCCCATACCGTTCATGCATTCTCTGCCTAAAGAACTTACCTGTGCTGCTGTAGCTTGAATCATTCTAGAGTCTTCCTTACCAACTCCTCACACCTAACCCGGTGTAGACTAGACAATTCACGAAATGTCTCTGTCCTTGGTTTCCAACTGGTAACAACCAGGTCATAGATCGACTCTTGGGGACATCGTCCCATCTTGTATCCAACATTAAACTTTTTGTTCTAACCCGACGATGCTAACAATCCCCGCAGTATAACACTCTGGCTACCCCAAGGTTGAATTCCCTCATTGCTTCAATAGATTTTCTGTCAGCCAAAACCGTCTTTTACAACATTCTTTATACCAATCCTATCTGTAGTCTAACCTTAAAATACTCCTGAGTCTTCCTTTTTATACCCACATAATTTTTCCACTGGTCAGATCAGTTCCCACTCAGTCTCTTTTACATACTCCAGATGATACCCTCTACAATCCATCTGCCAGAGTTTATTATTTCTTCTCAATAAGTATTACTGTCCTCAGCCTCTCAAATGGCACCTTTGAGGCAACCTCTTTATGTCCATCTCCCTCTCGGAACATTCTCAACACCGAGTCCTTCCAATTCGTTACATGCCCAAAGCATAAGCTCGTCAATTAAATGCTCCTCCTCGAACCTTGAATGTATCGATGCATTCCATTTCTCCGTTTCCCACACCATGGGAAATCCATCCTAACATCTCGAGTTATTTCATGTAAAAGTCATGGCCTCACCGGGCCTCCTCTCAAGTGGCATCCTCTCCCTCATGTGCATACTAAATCACCCTCCTGATTCCTGCCGCCATCTCGATAACCACCTTTTCGATCAGGCTTCTTTCCAATCTCAAATTAGGTGCCCAAGCACTGACTGGGGTCCTTTTTTTTTCCTCAAAATTGAGAATCCGACCTCGCTGCGTTCTATCAACAAAAGTACCATCTTATCGATCAGACTTTTCCCCTTTCTTGGCAAAACCAGAAGCCACCGAACTAATCGGGGTTCTTTCAACTTGATTATCACGAATCTATCCTTACTAGCTCCATCCAAGGAAGCGCTGCCATTGCGGCTCTAGCACTTGTGCTCTATACATCGACCATCAGTTCCTCGAACTACATGGCCCTCTCCGCCATCCACATACAGACGATAAGTCCTTACATCAGAGCGGCCCAAATGCCCTGGACTATCCCAGAGTTCCATCCTTAAATGGGTCGCCACCAATTCCGGATACATCCGTCAGTGTAAATTCTCAAAATAAATTATCCAATTCACTAAACCCATTGTTCTACACTGTTGTTACTCTATCAGTCCAAACCAAACTTATAAGTCCACCAGTCTCCACAGTTCAAATCATTTCTTTATAACCTCTTCTATCAATCATCATCTGAGTTCTTTTCAGCCCATTAAGCCCGTACTTCAGCCCGAGTACCATTTCCAGGCATCTCCCTGCCTCAACATTTAACACAACCCTCTAATCAGGATATCTCATCCTCTTAACCAAGGGTGGAATTAACTCTGCTCATCTATTGATAAATTCCTTGTCAACTCGTACCTTGCTCAACACTAGAGGATAACACCCTTTACGCCTTTCGTATAATACCCTTATCTGTCCTTACCTCACAGTAAACCAACACTGGTAACCTTACTGTTAAAACATCGAAATTAGCTATTTCCCCAGAGAAATCCGCTGTTCACTTATCCCATCTCAACTAACAAACTCCATAGCTTACCCACACACTAGTGACCCTCTGCTGCTGCTTTCAGGGATAACTGGAGATCTCAACTCCAACTTATATCTAAAAACCCCTCTTTAACACAATATCAGGTCCCCAAACCCTTCTAGGAACCAACAACTCGAGTTCATCCGTCCAAAACCGACCAAACTCCTAAACTCAGAGGTTCATACCTTGAACCAAACCACCACTAGGTCCAAACATCCACAGGTATAATGCACACACAAGCATATACTAGGTCAAATCCACAATGTCATACATTTAGCTACCAGATTTAACATCACTAAGTATATCCAGGTCTCAACATGCTTCATACAAGCAAATAAACGGATATTACATACGAGTTCCAATTAAACAATTAACTACATAAACTCAATATGTAAACCATCATGCCAATATTCATCCATATGCATAATAGTATTATTCAGCATGCATCAATCTCAACATGCGATAATCAAGGGCCCAGCCCAACAGCATCTCATGCATATGTCATTTCATTCCTCATGCTCCATATAAATAAGCAGGCAATCAGGGCATTCAAACATATATTCAGACATGTCAATCATTCATACCAACCAACCCTGAGTCGAGCTTGTCACTGACAGCGAGCGTACATGTTCGGTCGATCTCCAGAACCAATAAACCTTGGCTCGCTCTGATACCAAGTTGTAACACCCTACTTCCTTAGAGCCGTTACTAAGTGAGTTTTAAGACAAAACAGTGCAATGAACTCGCTAACCGAGGTTTTGAAACAAAAGTGTGACTAATAAAAGTTAAGGCTGTAATCTTTGAAAATCCGTTGACTTAATAAAAACTTCTAGTATTAAACAATTGGGATCCCAAAGTAAGATTTGAAAACTATTTACATCTTGAAATAAGTTTACAATTGATCAGTTCAAAAAAATCATAGATTATTACAGCCATTTTCAAATAAACCCCCAACCAAAGCAGTCGGGCAGGCCAAACATGTACGCGTCGCTTCACGCTCTCCGTACTCATGGTTGGTTGACTCAGTCATTGCCCTTACCTGCAACACAGAGCACCCATGAGCCGAAGCCCAGCAAGAAAACTCAAGCAGAACATAACATATGCAATTTATACAGTTTATCATATCAGATAATCCACAGATAAACAAGTCAACCATTAGACTAAGCAAACACGGCCATGCCGCCCCAGTAGCCTTACCGAAGCCTGGGGTCTCGGTCCTCACCGTAAGGATACCACATGTATCCACCGGGCCCTGCCCTGACTATAAGCATCCCATGTGCTAAGTGTTACTTCCGGCCCCGCTGCCGTTCTCGGCCTTGCCGCCCTCGGCCATAGCCGTTCATTTCACTATAATCATATATAGCATAAATCAAACAACATTCAAACAAATATCAATTTATTTAAATCTACACCCTAACATGTAATGCAATATAGGGTCGTGCCCGGCAATCATCTCATCATGCAATATAGGGCCGTGCCCCGCAATCACACTATGGGCCCACGCCCTATCCTACGGGTGTTATAGTTTTCTTACCTTTCAATTCACTGGTTATCGATGCCACGTAGCCGCAAGCACGGTCCTCTACCCCGAGCCTCTCCAAAGTCCTAATCACAACACAAATATAATATTCTTTGTCATTAACCAATCCAAGACTACCTTCCCGGAACCGAACCCACACTCTCGGAACCCCCAAAACTTTAAAAACAACACCCCGGAGATATCCCCCGAACCCCAGGAGCAAAGGCATAAAATTGCCAAAAATGATATCCTGAAATTGGCCTTGTGCCGCGGCACAACTTTCTTGTGCCGCGGCACCCAGCAAGCAGGGGCTCCACGCCGCGGCACGCAAAAACTGTGCCGCGGCACACCTTCGCAGGCCCAGAATTCTGGGTTTTCCTTCGCGTTTTCACCGAGTTAAAACCTTCCCAAATCATACCAAACCAATACCCAAACCCCCAAATCAATTTAAGACTTTAAATGGACCATCTAACAACCCATAAGCACTAGATTCAAGCTCAAAACACAATCACACTCACAAATCCACCCAATTGATTTCAACTTCAACAACTTAAACCCATAGGCCATAAACACAAACCCAAGCTTGAAAAACCTAAACCATACCTCAAAAATCTTAAACCACAACAGATAAAACTCTTAAAATTGTCTAGGATCCTTACCTTTAAGTGGAGAATCCACCCTTTGCTTCCTTGAATCCATCTCCAAGTCTCCAAAATCAGCTCATTCCCCTCTTCTTCTTCTTCTTCTTCTTCTTCTTCTTCTTCTGGCTTTTCTTTCTCTTTATTTTTTAACAAAACCAAACAATGACCAAGCCCCAAACCGTGTACCCCATATAACCCAGCTGCCATATATCCAATTCCCAGCCAAATGACCATTTTACCCCTCCTTGCCTATCCTTTCCCAACTAAACCTCAAGGGCACTTAAGTCCTTTTACTTCTATTTCATTTCTACCATTTTCTATCTAGAACTTGTTACTCTCAGCAGTAACTAATGGTTACCCAGGTTACTCAATCACCAATAACCATTACCCGCTAAATCTCAATCTTAACCATAAAATTCCCAAAGTACCCCTAGGCTCCTTCCGAGCCGGTTATAGAAATCCCGTAGTGACTCTTAAGTTAACTAGCTCTCTAGGACCGTCTCGGCACGTGCATCACAATAATAACACCACACTCAAACGGGGTCCACATGCATAATTATTTCACCTAACATGCATACTAACCACGTAGTCATGCATCTCAATGTTCAATTAGTCATATAACATGCTTTAAATCATAACCATGCATTAAACTCATAAAATCACACATAAATTCCATTATGCCCTCCAGGCACACTAATCAAGGCCCTTAAGCCTTATTAGCGATTTTGGGTTGTTACACTGGCCCTGGGAGCCCCCGTGTTCGGCTGGGCCTCTTCAAAAAAGGCATCCAGCTCCTTAGAGGCAGCCCTCTCCATCTGTTGGGCCTGCTCTTTTCTCCTCTTCGCTGCATCCGCCTGGGCCGCGGCCTCGACAACCTCTATATGAATGAGGGCCAGCTCCTCCCTCAAGGCGGGGTCCCTCTCACATTGAATCCCTCAGAGGCTAGGGGCCACAATCTTCTGATTGGCCACCAGCATCCCAACCGCTCGCAGGTTTACGGTGTTGACGTAGCCCCCCACGTCCAGATCCTCCGCGCTCAGTGTAGCATAATATTTCTTCCGCTCTAGGATTGACTTGGAGAGGGGAGTCTGGGCATATGGTCCTGTTATCCGGGAACGTAAGTCGAAAGGTAAAAAAAAAAAGGGAAAGAATGAAAAAGATTAAGAAAGAAGACCACTTACCCACACGCTGGAAGTCCAGCACCAACGTGGGGTTCCGATCCAAAAGGAACTCGGATGTCATAAACTAGTAGTGTCTGACATCTGGGGGGTGCTTCCAGGAGCTGGTAGGGGCAGGATAATTGCTGCGAGGTTTAAGTCTGTAGAAGCCATCCCGGGTCTTATCCTTGGCGTTGAGCTGCGACTCTAGCTTGTAGAAGTATAGCACCTTTTCTGGGGTGGGATCCGAGATGCCCTTCTTCACGCAGAAAATGCGCCATCCCGCAAGAAGTTTGTAAGCTTGGGGCAGGAGCTGGAAAGGTGTGATCCCCACAAACTTCAGGAATCATGCGAAATAATCATGGAGCGGGAGAGTGGCTCCCGCGCTGATGTGGCCCATGCTCCAGGCCCCGAACTCGCCCACGTTGGTATGGGCTTTTTCCTCCTTCCTGGCTAGCCGATTGTAAAAGAGCCCGGGGGTCGACTCCACTCCCAGATGCTTCTCCAAAGCATCCAGCATCTGGTAGTTTCTAAATTCATTTTTCTCCCCGTCCATCTCCCATGTGTTGCCACTGGGAGGTTTGCGCCCTTCCAGGATGATGGGAGCTAACTGGACGTATTCTTCCGGATGGAGAGTAACGCCAAGGCTCATGGTTGGTGATCTGGGAACAAAAAAAGAAGCAAACAACCAAGCAGTTAGCACCAAAACCAAAAAAGGTTGGTTAAGGTACAGGGGCTCTCCTAAGAACTTCTTGGAAGAGTCCCCTCCAAACCAGATCTGGGATCACTGAAGATCCCCGAAATCTTGATCGGGAACAAAGAAGAAGGATTTTTTCTAAGTTTTCCCAAGACAACCTAGACCGCTTGTTTTACAAACCTAATACGCCCAAAACCACCCTAAACGGTGGCCCATGCTCTAACAACCCTATAGCCACAAATATAACACCACAAAATAACAAGTACAAGAAAATAGAAATGATGGTTCAGGGAACTTACTGTAAAATGCTGGTTGTGAAGGGTACAACGTTTCTGGCGATAGGGACGACAAGATCACAGTCTGGAATACGCAGAGGCGACACAAGAGTTTGTTTAATGGTCAGACCGAGATTGCACTGTCTGACAAGGGCACGGAAATAGGACGTGTCAGAAAAAGGCAGCAACGGAAACAGAGTAGTCGTTGGAGAAGTTCGTCGGCGAACTCGGACATAAAAAGCTCTCTTTTTAACTTCCATTGTTCAGAATGCGTAAACTTGCAAATGAAAATCTGGGGGTATTTATAGGGCCAAAAACACATTACTCAATCTGACGGCTCAGGATGACTTCCCCCATCTAACGGTCCTGAATTATGCAGTGGCTTTAATTAGCCCACTCGAGTGTCGAATCGCAGATTCCCCAAGTCACAATCTGCGCCATCCTGATCCAACGGTCCTAGAAAGGAAATTTTAAAAATCTTCTCATCCAACGGTCCCAAGTGATGCAGGAATAATAAAGGATCCACTCGATTACCCTATCGACATCACTCGTACAGATGGGACACCTCAAAGTTCACGCTGACGTTTGGTTACCAACACAATAACCAAGAGATTCCCTCCAAATCTGTCAGGCGCGAGTAATATTGACGCACCAGTTATAGGGAGACACGTGCATGTAGCATGATGAAGTCGAAAGGTCGGGGGTCACCTAAATGACCTTGAAGTAAATGAACCTAGGATTTGGTAAACGAACCAGGGTCCTGGTAAATGGACTGAGAAGTTAGTAAACGAACTGGGCCTCTGGATTTGATCAGGGATACTAGCACAAATGCTTTTTATGCGAGTTTTCAGTAGGCGATCCCCCACGAAAATGGACTCGTTTCCCAGGGAGCAAACCAAGATACCGAGAATTGATCCGGGAAGTGAAGCAAGCCTCCACTGCGCGAACACAGATAAAGGCTTGGGGGATAAATGTTATCCCCGTTTCCTCCCCGCACACGTGGCCCCGTACACTACGACCATGGGCTATCCTGAAGGGACCCGAGGCCCAGACTGAGCCCAATAGACGGGGAAGGAGTACATCCTGGTGGCCCAAATATCAATAAGCCCGACATTATCCCGGAATATAAGTCGGGACCATGAAGTTGGCATGTTTAGTCTTCCCGAACCCAGTGTAAGGTGTTGTCAGGGATGACGATAAGGACAACCTTTCCAAGTCTAAAATGAATCAGGACGATAGCGGATGAACCCGGGCTCTAGTAAACAAACCAGGGTCCTGGTAAATGGATTGGGATGTTGGTAAACGAACCCAGATCAGATGACCGAGTTGGACGTGATAAACTGTCCCCGATACTGATTAACCTGTAGAAGAGGTTACATACAGAATGTACGCCGTTATTCAGAACAATACTGCCACTACTCTGATGGATCATGTCCCCCGGATCTCCTTAGAAGCCCACGTGAATCAGACTGAAGCTGCGTACTGTTGTCAGTCTTACGACGTTGTTATGCTCAAGTCGGCCCAATGGGCCCTAATTAGTGTATTTTACTTAATAAAAGCCTTTGTATTAATCCTCCATCAGTGAGAAAATAGTGTTTATACCCTTATTGGGCCTGGATTAGTCCGGTCCAAACCCAGAGCACTCAACTGTCTATAAATATGAACAGTTGTGCACTGTGGAAAGGGTTCGATTTTTCTCTTGTAAGCATACACTCTGCTCAAACTCAAAGAAAACTCCACTAATAAAGCTCCTTAAGCTATAATACAATAGACTCGTGGACTAAGACTCTTTAACGCCCCAACCACGTAAAATCCCTAGTGTGATTATCTTTAACTCTTTTCTCTTAGCTCTCTAAATCTTTCATAATTCTATTTTTCGAAAAACTCGGTAAACATAACCAATTTGTATCTTAAATGATTTTAAAAGCAACGAAAAATGTAGCTTTTAAAAGTAACTATGCAGTGTACTAAATAATATCATTTTCTAATAGGTTAGTCATGGTAACTTAGAATTATATGAGTAACTTTTTATATTATATGATAACTAATTAGTTTCCAAAATAGACTTCAAGGTAACGTAAAAGTACCTTAAATAATAAGACATGTAAATTACATGAGTGACTAAAAAAAATCTATTAAAAGTTACCATGTAGTATACTAAATTAATTTTTATTAATAAACTATGTGGTAACTTATTATATTATATGGCAACTCATTAGTTTTTGAAATAAGCTTAAATGTTACCAAAATGTATCTTAAATAATAAGATACCATAATATAACATAAAAATAACTAATTGGTATATTAAGATGTCTACAAATGAGTTTTGGAGGTAACCAAAAGTATTGAAATAATACGATCTAAAAATAAAGTTTTCAATTAAAAAAAAGTGACCAGTTGATATCTTATCGATATCGTAAGCAACCAAAATGTAACTTTTACAACCCAGGAAAAACAAAAAAAATTGGGAAGCGGGATTTCCCAATTTATTTTTTCAAAATCCAGTATGTTAGGCTGGTGTGGCACAGATATTTGTGTAAATAATTTGGTTGAATGTATTTTTGTAAATACTTTAGATTCTAAGTATATAATTGTAAAATTCCTTTTTTTATGGCTGTGGGTAGAGCGAATGAGAGAGAGAGAAGGAGAAAAACGGTTTGAGAGAGAGAGACTAGAATGAAGGGGGCTTTTCGGTCTAAAATTTTAAAAAGGCATATATTCCCAACTTTTATTAAAGTTGGCATATTTTATGGTTAAGGGCTATTAGGATGGAGAAATGACCACAAATGCCTCTTTTTGATATCACTCTATAAAATTGTCCACTTTTTTATTTTTTCTTACAATTACTTATTTTTTATAGATGCTTTAATTGTTTCAAACTCTCACACTTATATTTTCTTTTTCAAATTTCTCAATTCCATATACTCTCGTAGTCTCTTAATATCTTAAATAAATATAATTTATTTATTCATACTTTTAAATATAAATTATTACTGTTCTTTAATTTTTTTCCAAAAATTATAATGAAAAACTTGCTATATCAATTAATAGTAATAGTTTTAAATAGAATGTTAAGAAAGTTTATAATTTTTTTAAAATAAATTGTTGCAAAATAAACTCATTACTTACAATTTGATTTAAATAATTAAATAATAAACTCATTAATTACATTTTCATTAAATAAAAATTTGTATTGTCTCTATAGGATATGGGCTCATAGATATTTTACTCTTACTTAGTAAATTGTAAACTCGTTATTTGTAATTTCGTTAAAATAAATAATAAAGAATAAACTCTTTATTTACAATTTTGTTGTAAGTAAATAAAAAACTATTTTCTCCACAATCATAGAATCTATGATAATGAAAATACTTGTTTGTAATTTCAAATTTAAACATAATTATATTTTTGAATTTCTATTCCAATGGATGTGATTAATTTTTAATAAAAAAATAAAAACTTAAATGATATACAAAAGCATAAACATAAACTACTTGTTTACAATTTCAAATTAACTGTTTACTATTTCAAATTTAAATATAATGTAAACAATTTGTTTACACTTTTGAGTTTTTAAGGAAATGGTAAATGACTATTCTTGATTTTTGTTTACATTTTTTTTTAATGTAAGAAAAATGGTTTGTCATTGTTTTGTGCGTATTTTTTCCCTTAAAATAAATATAAATTTGAAATCTTAATTCAATAAAAATTAATATATTTTTTTAATACATTTTTTATATGTTAAGATTATTTTAGCCAAATATTATTAGAAAAGAGTATAGATCTCATTTTTTTGAAATAAATGGTAATTATGTGTATTAAGTACCAAGGAGTATTTATGTGATTATGGATGCATTGCATACATTCTCAAATTTCCCAATGTAATTTTACCTGTTTTAAGTTTTTACTGTTGTGCCTCAGCTGGTCTCTCTTGGTTGGTATTTATTTCATACTTATGATTAATTGCTATTAATTAATTTGTAAATCATGAAAGCATTGGTTTAAGGCTCTTTGCCATGATTTTTTACTCTCATTTATGTTATGTTAACTTGTACAGTGTGTTCTTGGATTTGGATTTTTTATACTTTATTCTATATTATACAATATATATATATATAAATATATTTATATTAGTAGTTTTCTCAAATGCAATATGTTGTTTCAGCCGTTGTCATCTTGAAGTTGTTAAGCGTACTGACCTGAACTATCTGGGATATTTTTTGGAAAAATGAAAGAGGGTAGATCATTTGCTGAACTAAGAAGATTTATCAATTTTGAAGCTTATTAGATTTTGTTCTGTTGTGGGAATATTATACAGTTCGTTGCATTTTGTGATGTGTTTTAATGTTCTCCTTAAGGTTGAGCTTTCAAAGTATTCTTCAGAAACGGATGATCTATTGTTAAATGGGGTTTGATCTCTCATCAATTTTAAGTTGCAATTGACTCAGAAAAAACAAATACCAGTGTATGACCATAACGCAATTAAACATAAGATTGAAACACAATACAACATTGCAAGATTAGAATTAAAATAAATTACAATATAATACAATACTTTTTTTTTGCAGTTTTAAGCGGACTCAAAAGGCTCAAATTCATTCATGCACAGAAAAATGGAAGACACATTTAATTCATGGAACAGGATCTAACTGTTGATGAACCCATTTACAATAATCTTGTAGCAGTTGTTGCAAGAGCAACGGTACCAGCCTATCCAATAAAGCTTGTAGCATTCTGTATATCATTATAATTTCACCTCATTCAGAATGTTATTGGTAGTGCATTTATTGATTTAAGTACAAAAGTTATAATAATACTATGCAAAACATAGCTGATCAGAAGCATATAGTCTAAGATAAAACAAAATTGTGCACCCTAGTACGTTGATGTTTCTCCTTCTATTTATAGGTACGTAAATTACTATACTCAGATTAGTTATTAAATATCTTACAAGTTTCCAGGACGCTCAACGGCTGATACTGGCATCATGGTAAAAGGGCGTGTGTAAATCTGCAAATAAAACTAATTATTTGAGACACCATGTTCCTATCAACACGCAGCTAGGGCATATTTTTAAACAAAATTAAGAAATTATGACAAAGCCACTGCTCTAATGTCATAATTTTGTGCCATTGCAATACATAAAGGGAGAGTTGAAAGCAGTGTTTTGTGGTTTTTGAGTGGCTACAACTTGATGTACAATATGGAAGAAAAAAAAAGAACTTGGATATTATGCCCAAAAAAAGGAGAAGCCAGTTAATTACTAGAATAAAGACTCATCGAATTGGCTATAATGCAAATCTGGAAACTTTGAGAACAATGGGTGTTGCCACCAAAATATTTCAATGAGATCAATAATTTAAAGTGTGAAGAAAAAAAAAATCAAAACACATGCCAATGACTTCAGAAATGTTCCCAGTAAAAAAACGAGGCAATACAGTTTGCATGTCATATCTGAATTAAGGGATAGATTCTAACCTCAAGAATGAGATTCAACTTGACGTCAACCTCCAAAAATGAATCTGCATCATTTGTGTCCCATGACAAGCGATTTCTCATGAATGCTGCAAGTATGATTGATGATATGACAGAAAGTAGGACCTTAATAGCTAATATATATTACATAGAACAATGATATTTCACGGGGAATCAGAAGGAAATAGTGGGAAGCACTTTTGAATACTACGCTCTCAACAATTTATGAGAATCTAACAAACTTGTTTAAACCCAGTATTTGGAGCATAAACTAAATCCTATTTGAAAAACCAAGTAACTTCCATTTCTAAGAATCATAAGTTTTCTGAAATATTAAACTATGTACCTGTAAAATGGTTATTTTGGTGTTCCATGATTTTTGAACCCTCAAACTGCAAATAATATCAACAAAATTTTAAGAAATAAATATAAGTTCTCACACAGGCACAGTTGGGTGTACCACCTGAACCATTGGAGAATACGATAACAGCTGAAACAAATGATAAAAGAATGGAAAAGGGTACTTATAACTAAGCCAAAACAAGATAAAAAAAAAAAACAAACAAACAAAAAAACAAAACAAAATCTTCAAATGCATGGTTTCTGAAATTTGTGATAGACCCCCAAGTAGGCACACTTACATTAGGCGTACAAATCAGGGGGATAAATATGGTAGTTTTCATGGGGTCGGAAATTAATGTGATTATTAGAAATATCTTTGGGTATCTGATTTGTTTGGAATGTTTTAGTGATTAAATATCATGACAGTGTAGGGTTGAGGCATGTTTATTCTAATTTGTATTGAGCCTTGGCTCTTGGGAGAGAAACGGTACTCTCGAACTTCCTAGAATATTTATAAAAACACTCTAATTCATCTATATTTCTTTGCTTTTATGTGTACCTGACTGTGGTGTATCAATTGGCGTCGTCTGTCAAACGATCTCCATGGTGACTAAGATGGAAACTAGGATGGAAGCAGTCGAAGGTCTGATCACTACTGTTCAATCTGAGTTGGCTACCATCAAAGATGATTTGCAGAAGTTATCGGTTCTGGAGCAGAGTGTGGCTCTTGGTTAGTCGCTTGGATCAGTTCATGACCATCCAAGAGGAGCGTCAGGTGCAACCGATGGTGGACAAACGGGCTCTGTCGTCGTCGTCTGGACCAACGCTTGAAGGGGGTCATGCCGCGTCACGGGCTGACATTTTGACTGCGGAAATGCCAGTACGGCACCTTAACTCCTTTGAGCCAAGGTCAACCTTCCAACCATTAGTATAACAATGGGCACATTTTTCGCGCGACCGTCTGCCTCTGCACACTTCTATCTCTCGAACAACTCTTGTCGATTCACGCTCTCCGGCATCTATGAGTGCCTCCGTGCATCAAGGCTCTCTAGCCAAGATACTCACACTGTCCATAGGATCTCACTATGGCAAGGCAAATCCCAACACTGATGCTCACCCAGACATTCGCAAGCCAAGGTAGCATGTGTGGCCAAGAGCCAACACCAAGCTGACGTGCCAACAACTCTCGTCATGCACCATTCGATACTGTCCAAATAGCTCCCGTCACGGTCCAAGGACTCCCATACGTCCATGGTTCAATCCTCGAGGCACCATGCCTTCACGCATGTTGGTAGGCCCTCGACTATTGCTACCAGACTAGTAGCACACACTGGACCCATGTCCTTCTCAAGCATAGTGCACCCTCCGATACCTGTATGCTAACAAGTCCTACGAATGACTTCCTGTGCCAATTCGTGTCCAAACTCGTGGTCATGGCACACCACGATCTCTCTCGAAGGTTTGGGCCGCGTTCCATGCAAGCGGCATACCAGCAAGCCAAGGGAACCGTACCCATAAATCTTTGGCAGCACAATTTGACGAACTACCGGGGCAGCCCGGTAATGTCCACGAGTACTCCTACTCATGGAGACATATAAGTCCCCTCGTGGTCCTCATACGCCTGTCCTACTAGCCCTCCTAACTTGTAGTAGCACACTAAGCGCACCTACACCAGGGGGTGGTGGAGAGCTGACAACATGTGCTTCCCTAGAAAGAGTCTTCTAAGCTTTTAGCCATCTACCAAGAACATATATAATTTTTGCTTGGGAGACATATTTGACTCTCAGCTCGCCAATTCTCCAAATCTCCCAAATCCAATTACACCATTGCGTTCATTGACCCTTCAATATGGGAACTACCAAATCCCGTTCATTTCCAGGCAATATTGAAGATACTTACAAAAATGTCACTGTCGTGCCCTCAACATGCCTCAAGAGGGAAGTAAGTTACACAGCGCGTCTGATGGTGTCGGGCATCCCTGTCAATGCAGGAGGCAACAATGGTCTGACTGGTGATTCTTTTCGGGACAGCGTTAGCATGGAGGTTGGGATATCCGACCTTGGCGAATCAAATTGTCTAGTTTTGACGAAGACAATCTAGACATATGGATCTTGATGGCTGAACGGTATTTCTCTCTTCATCGCCTGACTAATAAGGAGTGTCTCGAGACAGCGGTCACCAGCCTTGAAGGAGAGGCACTGATTTGGTTTTGTCCCTTGGTGTCTTGGGGTGATCTAAAACAACAAATGATTCGAAGGTTCCGGCTCCGTCCAACAAGGTTGATGTATCGGGAATTTCTAGCTTTGAAGCAAGACGACTATGTGCGTGAATGTAAGAAGCGCTTTGAATTGCTCACTTCTTCCTTGGATGGTATATCGGAAAAGGTATTGGAATCAACTTTCATCAATGGGCTTATATTTGATATTGGACATGGAGTAACTATATTGGTCCCTAGTGGGCTTGAAGAGGCAATGGATTGGTCCAACATATTGAGACTAAATTATTGGCCCAACAAAGAGCCAAGCAAGCCACAAATGGGTCTTTCTCTCGTTTTAGTGGGACTCACGTGGGCATGACTTCTTTCTATTCTCCACCACGAACGACGACAATTAAGGATGAAGGCCGACTGTCAGAATCTGAGCTCCAACAAAAAAAAGCTAGAGGTTTATGTTTCAAATGCGATGAAAAGTACTCCCCTGGCCATCGCTGCAAAAGTAAAGAACTCCAAGTCATTGTTTTACAAGATTTGTCTTCCAACAATAGTGCCAACAAGACCAACACATTGGGGCTACCCATTACTGCAACGGGCTCTTATGGAGTGATGTTGGGCACTAGGAAAGCAACGCAAACCCAAGGGATTTGTCGAGGCGTGGGCGTGACTCTGCAAGGGATAGAGATTGTTGAGGATTTTCTTCCTCTAGATTTGGGCAACACGGATATTATGTTGGGCATTCAATGGTTGGAGACGTTCAGAGTAATGCATATCAATTGGAAAACTCAGTCAATGAAGTTCTCGGTGGGAAATACAGCTGTAACATTGCAAGGTGATCCAACTCTCCACAAGACCTTCGTGTCCCTTAAGTCCATGATGCACTCTATCAAACATTAAGGCCATGCTCTGCTTAATGAGCTTGGAGTTGTAGTTGTGCCACCTAGTGCCCCTTTTGAAGTTCCGATGGAGATTAGCAAAGTGTTAGATGCGGCTAAGGATGTGTTTGATATGTCGATGGAGCTTCCACCATTATGTGGTCGGGAGCGGGAGCATGCCATTATTCTACGAGGTGTGTCACCTATTAGCATGCACCCTTATCATTATCCTCAAGCCCAAAAAGATGCTATTGAAAAGTTGGTTGGAGAGATGTGGCGGCCAGTATTGTGCAACCAAGTGTGAACCCTTTCTCGAGCCCAGTCTTGCTAGTACTAAAAAAAGATGGCAGTTGGTGTTTCTGTGTCGATTATCGTGCCCTTAATCGTGAGACGAAATTCTGGTCATGCCTTTTGGCCTCACCAACGCTCCCGCATCGTTCCAATCATTAATGAATGCGGTTTTTCGCCCTTACCTTCGACGCTTTGTTTTGGTGTTTTTTGATGATATTTTAGTGTACAGTCGTAGTCTTAGTGAGCATGTTGGTCACCTAACTATGATACTACAACTATTGTCCACACGTAAGCTTTATGTGAATTTCAAAGAGTGTTTGTTTGCAAAAGAAAAATTGAAGTAGTTGGGCCCAATCATCTCAGCAGAAGGGGTGGCAGTGGACCAAACGAAAGTCCATGTTATGCTAGACCGGCCTGTTCCGAAGAATATCAAAGAATTACGGGGATTCTTGGGACTTACTGGTTATTCCCGCAAGTTTGTTCAGGGTTATGGCGAAATAGCATGGCCCCTCACCGAACTATTAAAAAATGATAAGTTTGGATGGAATGAAACAGTTATTGCTTTTGAGGCCCTTAAGCGAGCTATGACCACTATTCCGATTTTGGCACTCCCTGATTTTAACTGGCCTTGTGTGGTAGAGACTAATGCATCTGGCTATGGGGTTGGCGCTGTTTTGATGCAAGAACAGCGACCTATGGCGTTTTATAGTCAATTGTTGGGACAACATGTCCGTGCCAAACCAATATCTGCTTGTTCAGGGTTATAAGAAGAAATTGATGGCTATTGTCTTTGCTATCCAAAAATGGCGACAATATCTGCTTGGACAACGTTTTGTGGTTAGAACAGATCAACAGAGTTTGAAGATTTTATTGGAATAACATATTGTGGCTCCCGAGTATCAAAAGTGGATGGCTAAGCTGATGGGTATGGTTTCGAAATCTAGAATAGACCAAGGGTTGGCAATAGGGTGGTCGATGCCTTGTCCCGAGTTCTTCCTTCCATGGAGTGCCACAATCTACTCGTGTCAAAAGGAATTGATTAGGATGCGTTACATCAAGAACTAAGACAGGATGCTTTCTTGAGCCGAATCATTTTTTATTTACAACAAGGATGAACACGCGCTGCTAGGTTTTCCTTGGAGAATGGTCAGTTGTGGTATAAAGGACAATTGGTGTTATCCAAAAAATGCTCTTTTATTCCTATCATACTGAGGGAGTACCACAATTCTACTTTTGGGCAACATTCCTGTGAGGATAAAACTTTCAAACGCATTGCATCATATTTTTATTGGCTAGGTATGCGAAAGACAGTGACAGATTGGGTGCGCGATTGCGAGGTATGTTAGAAACACAAATCTTTAGCCATTTCTCCTGCTGGGTTATTACGGCCTATTGCTTTGCCTTCTTTGGTTTGGGAAGACTTGACTGTGGACTTCATAGAAGGGTTGTCTCGGTCCCACGACATGGATACAATCTTGGTTGTGGTGGATAGGTTGAGCAAATATGCTCACTTCATTCTTTGAAACATCCCTTTATTGCTCAAGGGGTCGCTGATGTGTTTTTGTGCGAGGTCGTCCGTTTGCATGGAATTCCAAGCTCCATCATCTCTGACCGGGACAAGGTCTTTATGAGTCATTTTTGGCAAGAGCTATTCAAGTTACAAGGGACAGAACTCCACCACAACACCGCATATGACCCTCAGACCGACGGCCAATCTGAGGTTGCTAGTTGATGTTTGGAGACCTACTTGCGTTGTTTTGCTTCAGAGAAGCCTCGATCTTGGTTGAATTGGCTTGCTTGGGCAAAATATTGTTATAACACTTCGAATCATGCATCATCGAATACCCCGTTTCAAATCCTGTATGGCCGAGAACCGCCTGCCCTTGTTCGATACAAGTCGAGGAGATGATAGAAGAACGGGATGTGCAGCTTGATGATCTTAAAATACATCTACTACGCGCCCAACAGAAGATGAAGATGACAGCTAATAAGAAGCGGCGCGGTGATCATTTTGAAATCGGTGAAAAAGTATTCATCAAGTTGAAACCATACCGCCAGAAAACTCTTGCTGCCCGGCGGAATGAGAAACTCTCTCCTTGTTTCTATAGGCCTTTTACAATCCTCTCACGTGTCAGGGAAGTCGCTTATAAGTTGGCCTACCAGCCACCTCTTCCGTGCATCCTGTGTTTCACATCTCACAGCTCTGATGTGCCCATGGCATGACTAACTCTTCACCCGTGCTGCCACCTCAGTTGAGTCTAGACCTAGAGTAGGTGGTTGAACTTGATGAAGTTGTGGGCGTTCAAAATGCTAAAGCTAGCGAAATGAAAGTACTCATCAAGTGGAAGGACTTACCCCTATTTGAGGCAACTTGGGAAAACTACAACAACATGCTGCAGCAGTTTCCTTCTTTTCACCTTGCGGACAAGGTGAAATTTTGGGCGGGGGTGATGATAGACCCCCAATTAGGCACACTCAAGAATCAGGGGGATAAATATAGTAGTTTTCATGGGGTGGGAAATTAATGTGATTATTAGAAATATCTTTGGGAATCTGATTTGTTTGGAATGTTTTAGTGATTAAATAGCATGAGTGTGTAGGGTTGAGGCATGCTTATTCTGATTTGTATTGAGCCTTGGCTCTTGGGAGAGAAACCGGGACTCTCAAACTTCCTAGAATATTAATAAAAGCACTCTCTAATCTATCTATTTCTCTTTGTTTTTCTCTGTGTACCTGACTGTGGTGTGTCAATTTGTTCACTTTGACATGTTACCATTCAGCTTATGTCGATGCAAATTTGTAGTTTTATACTTGATTCTCATAGGAAAATAAAAACTTGGGTAATGTTTGATGGGAGAATTTTTTTTCTCTCCTAAAATTATAAAAGTAACTTAGAAGAAATAGTAACTCCATATCGTGCATAATCTTAGTTTGTTTCGCCTTGAAACTTGTCCTAAGTCCTAGTTATTCAACTATCCCAACTGGAAGAAAATTCACCTTACAAGAAAGCATTTCAACTGTACAGTCTTCATTTGTTGGGGTTACTCGCAAGTCCAGCACTGGGGCTGCTTCAAAGTTCAAAAGTTTAACTCTTTGCAGAGTGCACCTGCACAAATGATTGCATTTTTTTTTTGACACTTACCACAATGAAATGGCAGGAATTTCTTCCAACAATGGTTATGAGTGTTAACACATCACAAATGCTACTCTCAACAGAAATAAGACAAAAGTTTGTGCTACTCAACCATGTCACAAATAGATACATCAAAATGAAACTGTTAGAACTGAATCTTCCAACCCCCAACTTATGAACTACCAAACTTCTGATGGTGAAAATAGTTCCATTAAACTAGCTTAAACTACTTGCTAGGAAACTGTTAATAATTGCTTATAGACAATATAATAATTATTGTGTTCTTCTAAGATCCCTAAAGGTGTTACATTAAAGAACTTCGATTGATCAAACTTCTTTTTATTTTTATTTTTATTTTTTTGCTAGAATAAAAATACCACTTGAGAAAGCAAGCAAGCAAACAAAATAGAGGGTTGAACGGACCTGTAAGTGTTGGGACAAAGACATTGGAAACTTTTTAAGGCATTTGTATTGAGCAGGGCCTCAATTGCAGATGGATGGCTTAAAAATTCACCAATATGGAGTTTCTTACCCCCATAGTTATCACCCCCATAATTTGGGAGCTGAATCCTTTCCTTTCTTGAAGCTGAAAGATTTGCTTTCTTTGTATTTAACTCTGACTCTGTGTAACTCTCATTAGCTACTTTTATTACTCCAATTTTCTTCCTGAAAAAAACCGAAGCTTCAATATTACTTGCGCCCTGATTAATCAAGCACAGACCACCTTTCAGAAGGAAAAAAAAATCAAATTCAAAAGCCAAACAAACCTGGGTTTAATCACTGGGATATCAGTGGAGGAAAACGACGCACACCAATGTCCTCGTCCATGCCACTTGGTAGTCAAAATCATTATTAGTTTATTGCATAAAACAATTGTTTTATTTTAGGGAAGAAAGCAAATTTAGTTAATACTAAAATAGGTCAAAGACTAGAAATAGAAAATGGAAATATAGCAATAAAAAAGGAAGAATTACAATAATAATATGGGAAGAGAAGAATAGTGAACAGTGGTTGCTGATGAAGAAGAAGAAGAAGGGACTGGTCACTCATCACTCACGAGAATGATAATTGATTGGTGAGATAGTGTTGCTACTTTGTGTTTAATATTACGGATATGCCACTACCCAACCTCCGACCGTATAAAACAAGACTATTAGGATTTGAGGAGTGCTAAGGAGAAGAATTGAATTTTTTTTTTCTTTCATTTGGTGAAGAAGAGCAAGTGAACAAATTAGTAGAATAATTTAGTTGAAGTGACATAAATGTAATAAAATTATAATATGATGATTAATTATTAAGTACAAATAAATATTACTTCAAGAATGACATCTGTCATAAAATTAAATAGAGAGTGCAAATCAAAATAGAATAGAGTTTCCTTAGCACTCTTTTATAAATTTTGTCCCGAACTATAACATATATATTTTTGTGACCTGAATTTTTTGGACTATTAAAAATTCTTTTGAACTATTCACACTATTGTAAAGTGATATTTCTGTCTAATTTTGTTTAATGTTGCTAATTGCATGCTGACGTTACTCTTTGCTAGCTGATGTATCTTGGATTTTTGGTCACATCAGCACCATATGTGTATTTTAAAATATTAAAAAAAAATTTATTAAAAATTAATAAATTTAAAATAAATCATTACACTAAAAAATTAAATTAAATCAAATCTTACAAAATTAACTTTTTTTTATATAAACTATGATTTTTTTTAAATTTATTAATTTTTATTAAAAAATAGATTTGTACTATTTTTAAGTTAATTTTTAAAAAAAGTACATATGTGGCGCTAACGTGATCAAGACACATCAGCAAACAAAGAGTCACGTTAGCACGTCATTAGCCACATTAGACAAAATTGAATTTAAGTCCCACTTTACAACACTGTGAATAGTTTGGGAGAAGTTTTAACAACCCGAAAAAAATCAAGGGGCACGATAATTAATGTATATGTCACAGTTTGAGCGGCAAAAATCCTAAATAACCAAACAATAAGTCTTTATATTACTTTTCTTAACTTAATGAATAAATAGCATTTTTGCCTACCAAACTATGATTATTATATGATCATGCCCCTTAAATAATTTGCAATGTTAAAAATTGCCTCTGAACTATGCACGTTACTGAAATATGAGACTTCTATTAGATTTCGTCCTAGGTGACAAACATGTTGATGATGAGACATTTTGTCTATTGATGTGGTAGTGCCAAATATAAAATAATTATCAATTTTGCCCCCCGAATTTTGACTACTACCAAATTGTACCTTTTTTTATTAAAGCTAATTTAAATACTTTTAAGAATCTAATTTTTTTTCTTAAAAGTAATAATTAAATCCTTAAAAAATTTTAAAAATTATTTTAAAAGATTAAGAAAATAAACAATACTAAAAATTTCAAATTAATTAAATAAATTTTCAAATATTCAACCATTAAAAATCTAATTAATAACAAAGAACTATTTTTTTTTTACTTTATTTTCTTTTACAATATAAAATAAATATATCTTAAAATAAAAATTAAATATAAATCCTAAAACAAAGTTTTTTCCCTTCGTCCTCCTCCTTTAAAATTAAAAGTTTTTTTTTTTAATTTGTTTAAGTCATTCATCATTCGTCATTCTCTTTAATTAAAAGTTTTTATTTGTTTTAGTATTTAGTTTAAATTTTCATTCTAAAATAGATTTTATGTTATATTGTAAAAGAAAAGAAAAATAAAAAAATAGTTATTTGTCATTAATTTTTTTTAAAAAAATAAGGATTTAATTAATATTTTTAAGAAAAAAATTAGATTTTTTTAATAAAAATGGCACATTTTGGTAGTGGTCAAAGTTCGGAGAGCAAAATTACTAATTATTCTACACATGACATTACCACATCAACAAATAAAATACAACATTATTAATATGTTAGTCACTTAGGACGAAATCTAACAGAAGTCTCATATTTCTATAATGTGTATAATTCAGAGAGAATTTTTAACATAGTGAATTATTTAGGGGCGCTAGTATAGTGATCATAGTTCATTAGCAAAAATTATTTGTATTCTAACTTTTTTTTTGCTGAATAATATTTATTCTAACGTAATCACATTATTTATACCTTTATTCACCTCCGAAAACAAATACATAATCTAAAATGCTTTTCAGGCTAGGAAAAAAAATATATATTTATAATAAAAACTGAACAAATGAAGAAAGTAAACAGAGATTTCACTTTTATTAATTATTTTCCACCATAAAATACAAGTTACATCAAACATATAGGGTAAAAACTATTCCACTTGTTATCCTATTTCTTCACAAATAATTGTTGGTTATCTATTAGATATAAGAACATTATTGTGAAGTTTAGTATACTATTCATAACACTTCCTCTTAGTATACTTTTAATATAAAAAAAAATTGTAACATTGTCTCGTTAAAATCTTTATTAGAAAAAACCTAATGAGATAAAAACTATAGTAAGGGATAAAGAGTAGGGTGGAGTATGCTCCCCCATCATGACGTTACCAATTATTTCTCACATATTTTGTTGACGATGCATATCTCAATTATCTAAAAATTGCAGTAGGAAGTGGCTATGAAAATGTACCACCTTGGATAGCCAAGACCGCTACACTGTGTACTTATAATGGTGCAGGACTTGCTAACCAAGTCATTTAGTTAAAAACGTGTCACTAATCATGATTGTGCTAGGGTTAAAAAGGTTTTGGTCTCAAAAGTTACACTTTATATAATTAAACAGTTTTATGTTGGGGTTTTATGCCCTAATTAAAACCCAAATTCTTTGTAATCTCATTTTATTATCAATAAAAGAATAGAAATCATTTTTTGACTTGGTCAATCACTTTGCTCACATGTTTTATTTTCATGATTATTTATTTAATATAAACTTCTATTAAATCCAGAGCATATAGCTAATCTTATTTATAGTGACGTAATCACAATGGAATATAAATATGATTATATGTTCAAAAATAAGTTAGTCTTAAGATTAGTCAGTGCACCGGATTTACACTGACTTGCCAATCTACGATATGATCTACTTACACATTACAGTGTTATGTTCTTTCCAGAACATTAGCAAAGTAGATAAGATCGGATGTATTTGTTACATCGGACAGGACCGATATTGACAGTTGATAAGATAAGTAAACATACTGTTATTATCTATTCTAGTCATATCATATAGTTGACCATAGGTCAATTCAATCTCAATTCTGAGTGGTTAGTATTCAAACTGATTGTATTATTTGAGTTCTTTGACTTGTTCGTTACCAGCTTACCCTACGGACTAGCCCATACTTACATCTTGGGAACTCGGTAGTATAATTGAGTGGGAGTGTTAATCATAGATATGAACATCTATAGCTTCTGATGAAGAAGTGAAACGATGGTTTCCTTTTACTTTGGTTCAAGGTGTTAAATGATAGAGATCTCATTTCAGTAATTAAATTAGTTTACTGAAATATCATTTACAAGGAACTAAGTGTTTTAAGGATAAAATACAATGAGGGGTAAAACGATATTTTAGTCCTATCTCATTGTAGACCGTCTATAGAGGATTGAGTGACAATTATGGTTGTAACAATGGATAATTAATAGCGTATCTATATTTGTTATAGAGCGTTCTATGAATTCAAGAGTGCAATTCCAAGTCTATAGTGGAGTCACGAGGAATTAATAAGTTAGTAAATTTATTTGTTAGATTTATGATAACTTATTGGAGCTTGATTTCATAGGCCCATGGTCCCCATTGTACCTTGGATAAAATCATCTAGATAGTCTCAATTAATTGATTTAATCATCAATTAGAATTATCAAAGTTGACCAGGTCAATTTTGGATAGTTTCACAGAGTTGTGTAATTTTGAGAAGAAAAGAGAAATTATGGCAGATTTATTAATTAAGATAAATTGGTATCTAAATTAATAAATAAATTTAAATCAAGGTTCAAATTATAAATAATTAATTTGATAAAGGATTTAAATAATTATTTAATTAATTAAATCAATAGAAAATAATACAAGCCTTGATTTTAAGTCCAATGGGCTTATAATCAAATGAGAAATTTCACGGGCCTATAGCCCATGATAATTTCGACCTAGGGCTTCAAAATGGCTGTTATTTTATTGATTTTTTAATTAAATTAAATGGCCTAATTGAGTCTATAAAAGGAGTGCTTATAGAGAAGTCAAAACAAGGGTTTTTGATAAGTCAGATTTTCTGATAGTTTTATATTCTCTCTAAACACAAGTCCTTTTCTAAGCCTCTTTGTTATTTTCTCTTCTTCTCTCTATATCTATCTCATGTGTTGAGAATTGCCCACACTAGTCTAGGTGGTTCTAAGGATACATTGGAAGATCGTGAAGAAAATAGAAGATCGGTTCAGTTTCTTGATAATACTCTGCAACAGAGAGGATACAAGAGTTAGAGAAACTGTAGGAATGACTCTTAATTCCGCTGCGTATACTGTAAGTATTATATTATTTGTTTCTCTTTGAATTCAATTTTAGAAACATGTTTTAGGCTATCTCGTATTAATTTGTTTAATATTAGATATACATGAAAATAAATAAAGATCCTGTATAAGCTTTTCCAACATTTTATACATGGGATCTAAAAAAGAAACAGTGTTTAAGCGTTAGTTTACATAATTTTCCAAAATACAGACAACCATCAGCCATTCTAAGGCAAAACAGACATTTCTAGTTCTCATGTTCCTGCCTTTCCCCTAACCGTGTCGGCCAAACAGTTGGTCATGTACATTCAGTTCACAGAGCTCTCCAAGTCAGGGATGGTCAAGCTTGCCCTTGCCTTTACCTGCACCACGTAGCACCCGTGAGCCAAGGCCCAGCAAGAAAACATAATATGCAACACAAACAACAATAACAGAAAATCAATCCTTTAGGCATGATCAAACACTTAATATTCCACATTAACCACTCAGCACCTATTCAAAACCAATGACACAACTAATCACAAATAACAATCAGGTCACATAATAGTCAGGGCCGACAACTTAGGCCGCACCCTCTGTTTATCCCACTGACTCTGGCCCGCTTAAATCGAGCTCAGTGCATAATAAGCTGTCCTCGGCTACCAGTGGCCAAGCTGCGCCCTGTGCGCTAGTGTAACCCTTGGCACTCTTAGGCCGTTGGTTTACTGTTTACATGGCATAATACCATCCTTTCAAGTATACATTTTAGGGAGCCCTAAGTCCCATTACAAATATACAACCGGGTGCAGTTTTCTTACCTTTAATTTCTACGTTCACTGATTACGAGCGACGTTCCTCGAGTACGATTCGTTTCCCGAGCCCTAGCTTTAACACCCAGTCACAACCAAGGTAATGGATTCCATTAATATTTAAATAAAGGTTTCTGGGTACAATACTAGCTTCTGGGACATCGAATTCCACCAAGCACGGTGGCGAAATCGATCCCGAGCACCCTAGACTAGATTCCCGTGCTTAAAATCCCCAAATGATCAAGAATGTACCAAAGAGTTGCGGCCCTTGAAACCTAGTCGTGGCCCGCCCCTAAAATAGAGCCCAAGGCCCCCAGCAAGCAGACACGCGCCGTGGCCCTGCCCAATGGCGCTGCGACGCTCTCCCTTGGCCGAGCCTCCCTGGCTCTCTTGCTTTGTAGGGTCGCAGCGCTCTAGAACAGAGTCGCGACCCTCTCCTTTCTGCCCAGAAAATCCACCATTTCTAGCATCCTAACCCCATCCAAAACCATCCCAAAGTACCCTAATTCAAAACCGATTAATCACAAAACTTTTACCATGATTCTAACAGCATAATCCAACAAAAATCCAGCTTAAAAACCTACTAAAATTCCATTTTGATTTCTGAAACCCAGCAACTCAAAACACCAAAACCAGTCATGCAAAACTCAAATTTTAACCTCTGAATTACGAATTGAAGCTTACCTCTTTTGCTGAATCACTTCCTTGACAACCTCTAAGCTAAAATCCAAGCACTTAGCTTCCATTCAGCCCTTAAACATCAAAATCATAAACACCTTAATATTCAGCCAGAAACTTAGAGTTCTAACACCCAAAAATACAACTCAACTCTTACCTTAATCTTGGTTAAGTGACCCTTAGTCTGAACTAAGCTAAGCCTTCATGAATCCAGCTCAAACACATAATTTTCCAGCTGATTTCCCTTAGATTTTTTTGTAGTTTTCTTGGGAGAGAAAAGAAAAGAGAGGAGAAGAGAAGAGAAGAGTTGAGAAGGTCGATTTGTGTCTTTTTGTTCTACTGCTTTCATTAACTTAGTCTAATTTTAATCTGTTAAGTCAATCCCGAGGCTCGGGGTACCGGAAACGTCCTCGAGGGCAAAACGGTAAAATTCCCCAATATACCCGCCTAAGTCTACTAACCTCAAATATATCTCCATATATTTATTTCCATAACCTGATAGTCTAAATAACCACCCGATACCTAAAATACCCCTGTCTTGTCCAAAGTCAACTATTAAGCCTCGTTGTGACTTTTCCCGCTATCTAGCTCCCTAGGATCGCCTCAAGTCGCGCACTGCAAATCTACCCACATAATAATGTGGTTCTCACAGATATAACATCTAACCTCATTTATATTCATATAATCATACAAACATGCTTATCGTATAATCATGCATTAATTCAATGAACTCATACATAAACCAATTATGCCTTCCCGGCGCACTAATCAAGGCCCTTAAGCCATATTAGTGATTTTGGGTCGTTACAGAAAAACTCTTATAGATTTTCGTTATATTTGATATATTGGATATCTAAAACATTTATCTATTCATGTTCTTATGTGAATGCGAATTTTTTGGAGGAATGCGTTTAGTTAATATCATTTTTGATGTAGCCTTCATTTATTTGACCAACACATGCGACATTGTCTTCATATAATACAATTGGATCATATTGGTTGGAAAACCATAACTCTCTTGAATATGTTGGATCATTGTTCTCAGCCATACACATTCTCGACTTGCACCATAGAGTGTAATAACTTCAGCATGATTTGAAGATGTAACAACAAGAGTTTGCTTTTGTGAACATCGTGATATTGAAGTACCTCCATATGTGAACACATATCCAGTTTGAGACTTATCTTTATGTGGATCTGATAAATAACTTGCATCAGCATACCCAACCAATCCTTGATTTGAGTCTTTTGAATAAAATAGACCTAAATTAGTAGTTCTTTGAAGGTAACAAAATATATGTTTTATTCCATTAATCCAATGCCTTCTTGTAGGTGATGAGCTAAATCTTGCTAATAAATTATCTGCAAATGAAATATTAGGTCGAGTACAATTAGCGAGGTACATAAGAACTCCAATTGCACTAAAATATGGTACTTCAGCTCCAAGTATCTCCTCATTATTTTCAGAAGGATGAATTGGATCCTTACATTAAGTGATTTGATAACCATTAGGTTACTTAAATAATTTGGTTTATCCATAGCAAAGTGTTTTAAAACCTTTTCAATATATATTGCTTGACTGATGCAAAATTATCCTGTTGTGGGTATGCTAAATTTGCAAACCAAGACATTGTTTTGTTTTCCCAAGATTTTTCATTTCACATTCTTCATTCAAGTATAGTAATGCCTCTTGCAACTCTTTATCAGTCCCAATGATGTTCAAATCATCAACATAGACCGCAAAAATTACACATCTAGATTTGTTTTCTTGATAAAATACATAGGTAGCTTGGATTATTATTGTATCATTTCTTTAGCAAATATGCACTTAGGCGATTGTACCATATGCATTCAAATTGTTTTAACCCATACAAAAATCTGTGTAGCTTTATCGAACTTATCTCCTTAGGTTTTGAACTCAATGCTTCAGGAATCTTAAATCCTTCAGGAACTTTCATATAAATATGTTATCGAGTGATCTATATAAATAAGGTATAACGACATCCATGAGATGCATTTTTAAATTTTTAGAAATTGCTAAGCTAATCAAACATCTAAATGTGATTGCATCTGTTATAGGAGAATATGTATCTTCGTAATCAATTACAGGTCTTTGAGTAAAAACTTATGCAAGAAGTATAGCTTCTTACAATTCATTTTTCTCATTTTGTTTCTGTATAAAGACTCATTTGAATCCTAAAGATTTTATAGCTTCCGGTGCAAGAATAACAGGCCCAAAGACATTTTTCTTATTAAGTGAATTTCATTCATCCTGCATAACATCTTTCCATTTATCCCAATCATGTGTACTTGCATTCAAAGACATATTTTGGTTCATGATCATTGTTGACCACTATTTTAGCCAACGACGAGTAGACGCAAAAAAAGATAGAAAGTATGAAAGGACTTAATAAAATATAAATAACACAAAGATTTTTATAGTGGTTTAGCCCCAAGAGTTTGTAATAGTCTAATCCACTTTATGTTTTTATATGTGCTAACCTACACTTTTAAGATCAGATAAACCTTTGCCAACTGAGTTTCTCAAGTACAAGTTAGAGAATATTTTGACAGAGTTTCTCCAGAAAGTAAAGTCACAGTCTACAAGTCCCCCAAATGAAGCCATGAGCCTTGTATTTATAGGCTCATGGAACATACAAGATGGCCATGGACCTTGACCTAGTCACCACCCGTTTCAGCCATATTTAATTGATAAAATAATACAAAATATTGATCAAATTCAAAATATAATAGAATAAGCTATTCTTTCGGGATACTTGGAAAGTTTTCCTCCGGCGGTTATGGATCCTTCTGGTCAAGGATGTTCCTGACCAACATATTCTTGAAACGCTGATAAGGATTTCTCTACTCGGTCAAACACCTCAGAACTTTCTGGTCGGTCAAACACCTCCAAAGTTCCCAGTCGGCACATTTCAGACCAAAGGCAACCATCATCAATGTCCAAGTTTATTGAAACTCCTCGTCGACACTTTTCTGACCAGATGCAATCAATCAAGCTTCTGGCTAGTGGCTTATTTCCTCACATTTACTCTGGTCGGCATATATTCGACCATCAAGATGCCACCTGGTATAAATGGTGTAACGCCCTAGATAACCAAGACTATTACACTATGTATTTTAAAATAGTGCAAGACTTCCTAATCAAGTCGTTTGAATATCAAAAATGTGTTCCTAAGGTTAGCTATCAGGTTAGGGTTAAAATATTTTGATCATTAATGGTTAATTGTCATTAAAATAGATGTTTGATACATGGGATCCCAAAAACATGGTTTAAGAGGCAATTTACAACTCCCAAAAGTTTTGTACAACCAGTAGCCACTCTAATGGCAAAATACAAAATTTAAGGCTTTGTCCCTGTACTATCCCTCGGTCGTGGTGAACGAGCAGTTGACAATGTACACCTCACCCCCAGAGCTCTCCAACTCATGGTTGGTCCAGCTTCCCTTTGCCTTTACCTGCACCACGTAGCACCCGTGAGCCAAGGCCCAGCAAGAAAACCATAATAGCAAGCACACCAAGAAACAGTTAAATACAATCAATTTTTAACTCAAACAGTTCAATCAATTCACAGAATTCAAATATAAAACCAAATAATGGTAAACACTTCATCTCAAAATACATATCAAAGTCAATTACGCAAATGCGTAGGGTTGACACACTTAGGCCGAGCCCTTTGTTTATCTGGCTGACCTCGACTCGCTTAGGTCGAGCTACGTTCAGTATGCTTACCATCAGCCTCGACTCTCTTAGGTCGTTCATTCTCATATATCACATCAATCTTACAACACACAATACAAACGAAATATAATTGGGAACCTCAGTCCCGTTCTCAACCACACAAGGGTGAAGTTTTCTTACCTCGAATTCCGAACGGAGAATACAATACGGTCCCGAGCACGAGCCTCAATCCTGAGCCTTGGCGATAATCCTAGTCATAGTGTAAATGGGTAACCATCAATTTATAATCTAAATAAATACTTAGAAAACAATAGCTAGCCTCCGAGACCTTGATTTCTACTAAATCGGGTAGTAGAAATCGTCTTGAGCGCCTAAGTTTGAATTCCCAAGCCTCCCCGAACCTTAAACCTTATTCCCCTTAATTTCCCCATTGCGAGCCACGACTTGACCTTGATGGTCGCGACCCACCCTTCAAACAGAGACCCAATTCCCCCCTGATGGGGGACACGAGCCACGACTTGCACTCCCCCAAGTCGCGGCGCGCCTGGCAGACAGAGGCTCCCAACCTCAAAACGCATGCGGGCCGCGACGCCTGAAGAACAAGGTCACAACCCGAGTCCCTAAACCCAGAAAATCCTCCATTTTCTTAACACTTCTCCTCGAGTCTACCCTCAATTCACACTCCAAAACAGCAACCTAACTAGAATTTATGCCCATAATTTCCATCTCTTTGATCTAAACACTATACCCAACTCATAACCAATTCTTACCCTTATTAAATACTCAAATTCAACCAAAACTAGCTATTAAACTAAGACTCATGCAACCTCTAGTTTTCAACATAGTTTCAGTAGAAAAATTCAGCTTGCTCAGTACGAATTTTCCTACCTCAATTGTAGCTTAGATCCTCAACAATACTCTGACTAATCCCAGCTTGGTTTTCCTCCAAATTCCCAGCTCAATTGCAGCTTGGTCCCCTTCAATTCTCCAAGTTTCACCCAAGTTCCAAAGAGACTGAGAGAGAAAACGTGTAGGAGGTGAGAGAGATAAATTTTGTAAGTCTCCAGTTCTTTTCCTAAGTCTTCTAAGTATATCCTAACCCAACAAAAGTCTATTTTACCCTTTAAACTTATTATTCCTCTAGGGGCTCTAAAGGGTGAAACAGTCATTTTCCCCCGGTTCCCACTAATACCTCAAATGTTCCTACCATTAATCAGTTAACCCCGTCACTTCTAATTAATTACCAAATATTTATTCATTACTCAATAAATCCTAAAATATTTTCTAAATCCCCAAAATAAAGGCTCCCCTGAGCCGGGTATTTAAACCTCGCTGTGACTATTTCGCTAATCCGCTCACTAGGACCGTCTCGAGCCATATGCTGCAAATATATCCACATAATAATGTGGTCTCAACCATATATCACGTAAGATCACATTTATGCCCTCAACAGGCAGAAATTACAAATATGCCCTTATAATCTATAAAGGGCCCATATGCATATCTAGCACTCATAAACATGCATCTCATATATTCATATAATCATATTAGTCATGCATGCCACATAGTCACGCATTTAACCAATTAAACTCACATATAAACCAATTATGCCATTTCGGCATGCTAATCAAGGCACTGAGCCCTATTAGCAATTTTGGGTCGTTACAACTATCCCCTCCTACTGAGAATTTCGTCCACGAAATTTACCTGAATAACTCGGGATACTGATCTCGCATAGCTGACTCAAGCTCCCAGGTCGCTTCCTCGACCTTGCTATTCCTTCATAACATTTTGACTAGAGGAATCGTCTTTTTCTGTAGAACCTTGTCTTTCATGTCTAGGACCTGAACTGGTCGCTCCTCTTATGACAAACCTGTCTGCAATTCCAAGTCCTCATACTTCAGCACATGAGTCGTATCTAAGACATATTTCCGAAGCATAGAAATGTGGAATATGCCGTGAACCTCTGATAACGATGGTGGTAGTGCCAATCTGTAGGCCACTAGCTTGATCCTCTCTAGGATCTCAAAAGGTCCTATGAATCTAGGGCTTAGCTTGCCCATTTTCCCAAACCTCCTCACCCATCGCAGTGGTGACACTCGTAGAAACACACGGTCCCCTACCTAGAACTCCACGTCCCTACGCTTAGGATCAGCATAGCTTTTTTGTCTGCTCTGCGAAGCAAGCATTCAAGCTCGGATCTTCTTGATAGCCTCATTAGTCTTCTGAACCATCTCCGGTCCCAAATACTTCCTCTCACCCATCTCATCCCAATGAATGGGCGATCTACACCTTCTTCCATATAACATCTCGTATGGAGCTACGCCAATCGTTGATTGATAACTGTTGTTGTATGAAAACTCAATCAACGGGAGATACTTACTCCAAGACCCCTCAAAGTCCAATATACACACCCTAAGCATGTCTTCCAATACCTGAATCATTCTCTCAGACTGTCCATCTGTCTGAGAACGAATGGTTGTACTAAACTTCAACTGAGTCCCCATAGCTTTTTGCAAACCACCCCAAAACTTGGTGGTAAATATAAGATCCTAGTCTGACACTATAGACTTGGGAACCCCATGGAGACATACAATCTCCCTCACGTACAGTTCTGCGTACTGATCCACAGTATAGGTTGTCTTCACTGGTAGAAAATGAGCTAACTTGGTGTATCTGTCTACTATTACCCACACCGAGTCATGCAGCCCCACTGTCCTGGGTAAACCTCCCACAAAATCCATAGTAATGTCCTCCCACTTCCACTCGGGAATACCCAGAGGCTATAGCAACCTTGCTGGTCGCTGATGCTCAGCCTTCACCTACTGACAGGTCAAACACTTGGCCACGTTGTAACGCCCTGGCTACCCCAGAACAGTTACGATGAACGGTGGACCGGAAATTTGACTCACTACCTGAGTCCTTTGGTAAAAAACGTGCTCTAAGTGTAGTAATCAGGTTAAGGTATAAAACCAATAAAAATGAAATGGAGATTTTATTACAAACTGCTCTGCAGAGCTAAACAAAACATTTACAAGTGGTTCTTAGTACAAAATGGTCACTACTGTTTTAGATTTACAATCCTGCCGACCTAAGCGGCAAAAATAGGGTAAACCCCCTAGTTCCTCTGAGAACACCCTGGCCGTGGTGGTCAAGCGGCCGCATATGTACACATCACCACATCAGCTCTCCACTCAAGGCTAGGTGAACTTTTCTTTCCCTTTACCTGCACCACATAGCACCCATGAGCCAAAGCCCAGCAAGAAAACATAACACTTTTCATAAACATTATCAAATGATTATCATTATAGTCACACTGAGCATAAAGCTTTCAAACAAATGAATAACACATGATTTTAGCGGGAGAGTGGCTGTTAAGTAAGCCACTAGCCTCCAAGCTCTCTTTTCTAGCGGGAGAGTGGCTACTAGGTAAGCCACCAGCCTCCAGGCTCTGTTTTGTAGCGGGAGAGTGGCTGCTAGGTAAGCCACTAGCCTCCAGGCTCTGTTTTCTTTCATCGACCCTCAGGGTCGGTCAGGCATTAATGCTCCTTGAGTCATTCAATGCTAGAAGTCAATTAGATCTAATCCCTGTTGGCTTGCGTGATCTACGCTATAGCCGTCCTGACTAATGAGTTAGCGCTATGTGGCCAGTGTCCAGTATCACTGCCGAACCTGACTAATAAGTCACAGCTTCACAGCTGACACTAACACCTTTGCCAATTCTGACTGATGAGTCAATGCAACGTGACCAGTGCCCGGTACCACTGCCGAACCTGACTAATTAGTCACAGCTTCACAGTTGATACTAGCACCTTTGCCAAACCTGACTAATTAGTCAGTGCTATGCACAAGTGAACAACATATGCTAAGCATTCCATGTTCAATCCATGTCCATATTACACAATCAACATGCCTCACAAATATCCATGCATGTCACACTCGGGGTGCAGTTTTCTTACCTCGGGTTCCGAGCTAGAACAAATAAAAGAGTGACCCTGAGAACGATCGACCTTTTGGTCCTTTAGCGGTTACCTGGTCATAACCAAATTATGGGATTCCATCAATAAAATGAATAATAAAAGGTTCCCGAACCAAAACCTAACCTCCGGGACCTCAAACACTACCCAACCGGGTAGCAGGTTCAATCCCGAGGCCTTAGGTTTGAATCCCCAAGCCAAAAAGCTCACTTTGGCCAAAAATACCTTAAGGGCTGCGGCCCTCCTTGACCATGCCGCGGCCCGCCCCTCAAACAGAGGCGCCTAAACCCAGCAGCCCCCAAGGGCCGCGGCTCACCCTGACCATGCCGCGGCGCAACGCCCAGTTCAGCCAAAACCCCTGTTTTTCTTCCCCTTACGATTCCTCTTGGAACCAACCCTTCAAACCCAGTTTAAACACCACCCAAACCTCTTTCAATCACCCATTTAAACCTCCAAACATCACCCATAACTCTCCCCCATCATAACCCAAGTAAAACACCACAGAAACTCCCCTTGATTCCAACTTTCCACACCAAAATCAAGAGCTGAAATCCTAAAACGAAAACAGAGCATACATGGAGACTAATGGCTAAAAGCTTACCTCAAGTTCAGGTTATGGTGCTCTTCCACAGTGGAACACTCTCCCAAAGTACCAAGGCCTAGCTCCCAAGCTCATATCCTCAACAAGATCACAAAAACTCACAAGGAAAATGAAGGAAGGAGAAGGTACGGGAAGGAGAAGAAGGGAACTCTGTTTTTGGTTCTGTTTTTACAGCCTTCCAAGCTTCATATATATCCAAGCCAAAAGACCATTATACCCCTAGGTCTTATAAAGCTTCTAAAACCACTTCAAGGGTAATTTTGGCATTTTCCACCTACACCGTTAATGATAATTAACGCTTCCCAACTCCTGTTAATCTCAATATCCTCAAACACCAATATTTCACATCCCGTTACCCTTTAATGCCCGGTAACACTCTAATCATTAAAAACACCCCGAGACTCACCCCGAGCCCCGAGCTTAAGCCCGTTATGACCAAACCGATATTTAACATTCCTTGATTGTCTCATGCCAAATAGCTCGAACAAACCCACATCATAATGTGGTCTCAAATTATATCACCAACATGCGAACAAATAATCAATTCACCCTCAACGGGCCAAATTACCATCACACCCCTGTAATAAGAAATATGGACACACACATGCATGCATTTCACATCATATCATAATATAATCAACATATACATGCATTTTATCAATTAATAACATAATTAAGCAGGTATGGCCCTCCCGGTCTACTGTTCACGCAGTTAAACACAACAGAGAGTTCGGGGCATTACACACGTACTCCACTACATCCTTCTTCATCCTAGGCCACCAATACAGCATCCGTAGATCCTGATACATCTTCGTGGTGCCTGGATGGAATGAGTATGGTTTAGTGTGGGATTCATTGAGTATCTCTCGTCTAATACCCACATCTATTGAGACACAAATCTGACCCTTATACCGTAATAAACCAGTCTCTGACATGGAATAGTCCTTAGCCACTCAAGCAGGACATTCTCTCTAACCCCCTGCAACTGTACATCAACCATCTGACCTTCTCTTATCCTCTCTAGAAGGGTCGACTATAAGGTGATGTTGGCCAACCGGCCCACAACCAGTTCTATCTTCGCTATACTCATCTCCTTTGATATTTGTGCAGAGCTAAACAATTGTCCCGGGCTTCTCCAACTCAATGCATCTGCCACTACATTGGCCTTCCCTGGGTGGTAAAGGATATCATAACCATAGTCCTTCACCAACTCTAGCCAACGCCTCTGCCTCATATTCAAGTCCTTCTAGGTGAAGAAATACTTCAAACTCTTATGATCGGTGTATATCTCGCACTTCTCTCTATACAGGTAATGTCGCCAAACTTTTAGGGCGAATCCCACTGCTGCTAACTCTAAATCATGGGTAGGGTACTGTTGCTCATATTCCTTCAGCTGCCGTGACACATAAGCAATAACCTTCTCATTCTGCATCAACACGCATCCCAATCCCAACCTCGATGCATCACAGTATACTACAAACTTCCCTTCCTCCGAAGGAAGGTTCAACACCAGGGCAGTAATCAGCCATCGCTTTAATTCTTGGAAGCTATTCTCACACTTGTTTGACCAAACGAACTTTAGATTCTTCTATGTCAATTCTGTCATCGGTGCAACAATCTTTGAGAACTCTTCCATGAACCGTCTGTAATATCCCGCTAATCCAAGGAAGCATCTAACCTCTGAGGTGTTCCTTGGCCTCGACTAATATCTCACTGCCTCTACCTTAGCTTGATCCACCTTAATCCCATCTTCACCAACAATATGTCCAAGGAATGTCACTTCTGGTAACCAGAACTCACACTTCTTAAACTTAGAATACAACCGATGCTCTCTCAGTCTCTGCAATACCTATTGGAGATGATGTTCATGCTCTGCCTCTAAACTAGAATAAACCAAGATGTCGTCGATGAAGACAATAACAAACTGATCTAAGAAGTCCTTGAACACCATGTTCATCAGGTCCATGAATGTTGTTGGGGCATTGCTCAAACCAAACGACATGACCAGAAACTCATAATGCCTATACCTCGTTCGGAAGGTCGTCTTTGGTATATCCTCGTCCTTGCTCCTCAGCTGGTGATAATCAGATCGAAGATCAATCTTCGAGAATACCGTCTTTCCCAGTGGCTGATCGAACAGGTCATCGATCCTTGGTAAGTGGTATTTTTTCTTGATGGTCAACTTGTTCAACTCCCTATAGTCTATACACATTCTCAAAGTCCCGTCCTTCTTCTTCACAAACAAAACCGGAGCACCCTATGGCGAGAAACTAGGCCTGATAAACCCCAAATTAAGAAGTTCTTGTAATTGCATCTTCAACTCCTTCAATTCCACCGGAGCCATCCTATATGGTGCCCTCGATACTGGCTTTGTTCTCGGTCCTAACTTGACGATGAACTGAATCTCCCAGTGCAGCAACAGTCCTGATAAATGCTCAGGAAACACATCCAAGAACTCACGTACCAATCTGGTCTTTCTCGGCCCTGCTGGCATAACTCTGGTGGTATCCACCACACTAGCTAGAAAACCTATACAACCTCCCTGTAATAGGTCTCTAGCTCTCAATGCTGATATCATGGGTATGTGGGGTCCATGCACAACGCCCACAGAAACAAAGGGATCCTCACCTTCAGGCTCAAAGGTCACCATCTTCTTCCTACAGTCTGTAGCAGCCCCATATCTGATCAGCCAATCCATCCCCTAGATCATATCAAAGTCATCCATACTTAACTCAATCAAGTCTACTGACAGTTCCCTACTATCTACCATCACCGACAATGCTCTAACCCATCTCCTAGAAACTACCAGTTCCCCTGTAGGCAGTATAGTCCCTAACCCCGTAGTATAATACTCACTAAGTCTACACAATCTATCAATTACCTTACTAGAAACAAACGAATGTGTAGCACCAGAGTCAATCAATACAGTATAAGAAGAGCCAGCGCTAGAAAGCTAACTACCGAGGGACTAGCCTCGGCCTCTGCCTGCGTCAAGGTGAACACTCGAGTTGGAGTCAAGTTGTCCACCTTCCCCGGTTCCTCCTTCTTCACTGTAGGGTAGTCCTTCTTGAGGTGTCCCACCACCCCGCATAAGTAGCAAGCCTTTGTTCGACATTCGCCCAAATGACACTTCCTGCATCTCGTGCACTCTGGATAACTTCTCCATGTCTCACCGCCTCCCTCGCGGCCACCCTAAACACCCTGACCCCTCCTATCAGGACCAGCAATGGTCAAAGTGTCAGGGGTCTTCCTCTTCAGATCACTGGGGCCTCCGCCCCTACCAAACCCTGTGGATGGAGGCACTGCCCTGCGAACATCCTGTCTCGCAGCGTTCTCCCTCCAGATCTTATTTTCTGCCTCTTCTGCAGTAAGAGCCTTCTCAACCTCCTGAGCATAAGTCATCTGCCCAGGTACTGATGTAATCCTCACATCCCGAGCTATCATGGCATTAAGCTGCCAGATGAACCTGTCCTGTCTAGTTGCATCTATAGGCACCAAGTCTGATGCAAACTTCGCTAGCTTATCAAACTTCAGGGCATACTCTGTAACTGTCATGTTGCCTTGTACCAGCCCTGTGAATTCATTCACCTTCGCTGCCCTGATGGAAACATTGTAATACTTCTGGTTGGACAGATCTCTGAACCCATCCCAACTCAAAGTAGAAATCTCCCTGGTCTGTGATGCCACCTCCCACCAAATACGGGCATCCTCTCTAAGCATATAGGTGGCACAGGCCACCCTACCATTACCTTCCACCCGCATAAAATCCAAGATAGAAGTGATCAAACTCATCCACTATTCAGCCTACTGTGGGTCTGGTCCTCCCTCAAAGGTTGGAGGATGTTGTCTCCTGAACTGCTCATAAAGTGGCTCCCTCCTGTTCCTAACCTTAGGTGGTTGTACAACTGGTGCCATAGTAGGTGGCATAATAGGGGCAGCACTCCCTGACGGAGCCTGCTGTGTTAGAAGATGGATATGCTCTTCTTAACTCTGTAACCGGACTTGCATATCAACAAGTATTCGTTGCTAGTTCTCAGGGACTGGCAGAGGGTTCTGGCCCTGATCATCATCTCTAGCCTCAGACCCTGTGCCAACTAGTCGTATTGATCGCCTCAGATGCATAGCTATCCAAGTTTATCTGCAATCAATGACTCGGCAGTCAAGCAATGATGACAGGTTAACAGTCTTTCCATAGTTCACCATTGAAACTCAACCAGCCAAAAGCAATCAAATGCAACAAGCATTCAAATATTCATTTACATGCAACATCAATGCTAATAAGCATGCCTCATAATAGTCACATAGCAGTCAAGGGCCAGGCCCTATCAGTATCTCATGCTCCCTATTAATCATGAAAAAAAGCATTTATATCTCACTCAAACATTTAAGCATGTAATCACATATATACAGTTACCAAACCCTGAGTTGAGCTTGTCTTTAGGGGCGAGTGTACATGCCCAGCCAGTCTTTAGGAACCCTTAAAATTAGAATGCTCTAATACCAAGTTATAACGCCCTGGATAACCAAGATCGTTACACTGTGTATTTTAAAATAGTGCAAGACTTGCTAATCAAGTCGTTGAAATAGCAATAATGTGTTCCTAAGGTTAACTATCAAGTTAGGGTTAAAAGATTTTGATCATTAACAGTTAATTTTCATTAAAATAGATGTTTGATACATGGGATCCCAAAAACATGGTTTAAGAGATAATTTACAACTCCCAAAAGTTTTGTACAACTAGTAGCCACTCTAATGGCAAAATACAAAATTTAAGGCTTTGTGCTTGTACTATCCCTCGGTCGTGGTGGACGAGCAGCTGACAATGTACACCTCGCCCCCAGAGCTCTCCAACTCATGGTTGGTCTAGCTTCCCTTTGCCTTTACCTACATCACGTAGCACTTGTGAGCCAAGGCCCAGCAAGAAAACCATAATAGCAAGCACACCAAGAAACAATTAAATACAATCAATTTTTTAACTCAAATAGTTCAATCAGTTAAGTCAATTCAAATATAAAACCAAACAATGGTAAACACTTCATCTCAAAATACATATCAAAGTCAATTATGCAAATGCTTAGGGTTGACACGCTTAGGCCGAGCCCTTTGTTTATCTGGCTGACCCCAACTCGCTTAGGCCGAGCTGCGTTCAGTTCACATACCGTCAGCCTTGGCTCTCTTAGTCCGTTCATTCTCATATATCACGTCAATCTTACAAACAAACAGTACAAATGACCAATAATGGGGAACCTCAGTCCCGTTCTCAACCATACAAGGGTGCAGTTTTCTTACCTCGAATTTCGAGCAGAGAATACAATACGGTCCCGAGCACGAACCTCAATCCTAAGCCTTGGCAATAATCCTAGTCACAGTGTCAATGGGTAACCATCAATTTCTAATCCAAATAAATACTTAGAAAACAATAGCTAGCCTCTGGGACCTCGATTTCTACTAAACCGGGTAGTAGAAATCATCCTGAGTGCCTAAGTTTGAATTCCTGAGCCTCCCCAAACCTTAAACCTTATTCCCCTTAATTTCCCCATTGCGGACCTCGACTTGCCCTTGAAGGCCTAGACCCACCCTTCAAATAGAGACCCAATCCCCCTCTGATGGGGGACACGGGCCGCGACTTGCACTCCCCTGAGTCGCAGCGTGCTTGGCAGACAGAGGCTCCCAACCTCAAAACTCATGCGAGCCGCGGCGCCTGAAGAACAAGGTCGCGGCCCGAGTCCCTAAACCCAAAAAATCCTCCATTTTCTTAACACTTCTCCTCGATTCTACCCTCAATTCACACTCCAAAACAACAACCTAACCATAATTTATGCCCATAATTCCCATCCCTTTGATCTAAACACTATACATAACTCATAACCAATTCTTACCCTTATTAAATACTCAAATTCAACCAAAACTAGCTAGTAAACTAAGACTCATGCAACCTCTAGTTTTCAACATAGTTTCAGCAGAAAAATTCATCTTGCTCAGTACAAATTTTCATACCTCAATTGTAGCTTAGATCCTCAACAATACTTTGACTAATCCCAGCTTGGTTTTCCTCCAAATTTCCAGCTCAATTGCAGCTTGGTCCCCTTAAATTCTCCAAGTTTCACCCAAGTTCCAAAGAAAGTGAGAGAGAAAATGTGTAGGAGTTGAGAGAGAGAAATTTTGTAAGTTTCCAGTTCTTTTCCTAAGTCTTTTGAGTATATCCTAACCCAAAAAAAGTATATTTTTCCCTTTAAACTTATTAATCCTCTGTGGCTTCTAAAGCGTAAAACGATCATTTTCCCCCGGTTCCCGCTAATACCTCAAATATTCCTACCATTAATCAATTAACCTCATCACGTCTAATTAATTACCAAATATTTATTCATTACTCAATAAATCCCATAATATTTTCTAAATTCCCAAAATACTCCTAGGCTCCCCCTGAGTCGGGTATTTAAACCCCGTTGTGACTATTTCGCTAATCCGCTCACTAGGACCGTCTCGAGCCATATGATGCAAATATATCCACATAATAACAGGGTCTCAACCATATATCACGTAAGATCACATTTATGCCCTCAACGGGTCGAAATTACAAATATGCCCTTATAAGTTATAAAAGGGCCCACATGCATATCTAACACTCATAAGCATGCATGTCATATATTCATATAATCATATTAATCATGCATGCCACATAGTCACACATTTAACCAATTAAACACACATATAAACCAACTATACTCTCCTGACACGCTAATCAAGGCACTAAGCTCTACTAGCAATTTTGGGTCATTACAAATGGCTTGCCACATGTCACCTCAAAATGCCACATCATCATGTTGATTTTTAAGGGATAATATTTTCCCCCCAAGTTTATCATATGTGTCCAACATATGATGAACTTTTCCTGAGCAGTAAATATTCGAGCAGTTCAAATAGTGCTTGTCTGACCAACAACTTTTTTGAGCAGTCTGAATAGTTCATGTCTGACTAGCAACTTTCTCGAGTAGTCCAAATAGTTCATGTCCGACCAGCAACTTTCTTGAATAATGAATATCTGAGCTGCAATCTCCATTCATTTAAAGATCCATGCGATAACTCCCCAATAAATTTGGTAACTTTGTGTTCCAAATTCCAAAATAATACCTCTTGGTATTCTCCTGCCTTTTTAATAACCCATGATTGCATTTCTTGGACATGGTAATGGTGGCTGCACGTTTCCCAAATCATGGGATAATGTGATAGAGAAGATTAAAGGCCTTTGTGTTTTCTCTCTTAACCCTATAAATAAGGCCTTAGACAATACACGACCTCACTATCTTCATTAGCTTCTCAAAGACTAAAAAAAATTCTTCATCTCCTCTTCTTTGTCGAAGCTCTTCCAAGTCTGACGGTCCCAAAAATTTCCAAGCTCTTTCGACGAATCTCTCAAAAATTCGAGCCTCTGATTATCCTTTTGGGTAAGTTTCTCAAACTTTGCATTTATTTTCAAGCATATTTGGATTAAAAATTTAGAGAAAAGTTTGATAAATACCTCTGAAATTTGAAACTCTATTTTGATTTTTTTTGAAAATTTCATGGACAAATCTAGGTAGAAATAGAATTTTGATGTTGATTTGATGTAGCCTAGGTTTTGGGTTGACCAATTTCACCTTTGATTTGTTGAAATTTTGTGAAAAAATGACTCAAAGTCCAAATTTTAGTTTTTCGAGCTCTTGAATTCTTGAAGAACATTGAAGCTTCCTTGAGAAGCTTTGTAAAATAATTGAAGTACCCTTTTTGATCTGTTTGTCACACTAATTAGGCAAGAATTGGTGTTTTACCACCACTGCGCAGTAAATTCTTCTTTTTCTATACAAATATGCTGCTCGTTCGAAACAATGCTAATCGAAACCATTCCTGTTGCTCGGGTAAAAATAAAAGATTTCCTACCGAGCAGCTATTTCTTGTTACAAATAAATGCACACTGCTCGAGTAAAACTTTAAGTTTTCCACCGAGCAGTAGATTTTTGTGCAGGATAAATACACACTGCTCAGGCAAAACTTTAAGTTTTTCACCGGGTAGTAGTTTTCCTTTTTTTATTTTTCACACACACTCTCTATTTGGTTTACTCACCTCCCCCCCTTTTTTTGTAGATGAATCGTTACGGCTACAAGGGAGGTGACAACCAAACAGACTCTGATTCTTCGCGCCTTGAGCCAAGTGATAACCCTCCGAGTAGTGACTCTTCCTCATCAAAATCTCCGAGCAGAAGGACTCTTGAAGACTGTCTTCATCAATTGAAGAAAATTCTTCCCCAATCGGCCTTGTATTTTCTTCACGAGGACCAATTTCTCCAACAACAAAAACTACACCAACCTATGTGAGAGTAAAAAAGACAACTCGACTACCTCAAGAGCAAGACCCTTAGATAGATTGTTGAACAGTGAAAAAGTAACCAAGGAGGAGCCTCAAGTGGAAGAACAACCAGTGGAAGAGGTTGAAAGTCAAGCTTCTTTAAGGACTTCCCAACCAGTGCAAAGTCCTAAAAAAATCAAAGAAAAAGGTTGCCTGGGTGTTTGCAATAGAGATCTAGAATGTTGTCATGCCTAAATTGAGGAAACAGGAAGACCAGGAGCCATCTTGGTATGTGGCCAAGACCACCAGATTAACTCCTAGGGTCGTTGAGAGGTACTCTCAATCTTACATTGTATCCCGAAACTTCTAATAGAATTAAGTACTTTGATTAGCGTTCCAGGAGGGCACGTGGGGTAATTATGTGTGAATTAATTTATTTATGTGATTTATATGATTATATGATTGAGTATGCATTAAATATGTTTAAAGACTCACTTTTGTTAAAAAGGGACATTTTCGTAATTTTGACCCGTTGAGGGTATAATCGTAATTTGTATGTGTTGCGTGCTTGGGACCACATTATTATGTAGATATTTGTTATATTCAGCTTGGGTAGATCCTTTCGAGCAAGTTTAGCAGAAAAGTCACAATGGGGATAAATACCAAGCTCGGGGTGAGCCAAGGGGCATTTTGGGAATTTTGTATATTTTGAGGAATTATTGGTAAATAATATATACTGGGGGAAAATATTTATGTTTTGAAGATTAGAGAATTTAAACTGGCAATTTAAGGTGTAATTCGAGGTTTAGTGGGAATTTAAGCTAAAATGACAATTTTGCCCTTGGGGTACTTTGAAGAGAAGTTAAGAGAGGAGGGTATAATGTTCATTTGACTAAGGGATTAGGCCAAAATAGGCATCAGCCTGCCACTCACGTTCCACAATCTTTCTTTTCCTTTGTTTCTCTTCTAGAACATGTTCTAAGGATTCAACAGCTAGTTTAAAGAATTTTTGCTGGAATTGTAGACTTCAAAATGAGATTCAATTTTTTAGAGAAGAATTGAACTTCCAAGGACATCATGATGCACCTAGGATTTTGAATTCAAAGGTGAATTTCTTATCTTCCTCATCTTTGGTGTTCTTGAGGAGTTTGGGATCTTGATGGAAAATTTCGAAATACGGCATGTTTGAGTTGTTTAGGTGGGATAAATGGGTATAGAATCAAGTTTAAAATTTTTCTTAATGTTTAATAACTATTGGAATTCTTTAATTTGGGGTTGAATCTCAGTTTTTGGAGCCAAAGTTAGAGTTTAGAACTCTAAGTAATAATTTGGTGCTTTGATGTGTTTTGGTGCGTTTTTATGGCATCTTGATGATGTTTGTTTCTTGTCTAAGTTATTTGAGGTTGATATTGGTAAAAAAATATGGTTAGAATGAAGTGTTTGGTCGAATTTGAGGTCTAGAATTGCAAGGAAAATCGTAAGTTTTGGTTTTGGGGAAGAACGCATTTTTGGGTTCGTTTTTGTGTTTCCAGGGACCTAGCGTGACTGCGCTAGTGTCCCAGAATCCCAGGATTTTGATTTCAATTTGGGGTTTCGAAGCTACCAGCACGATCACGCTGGGGTAGGGCTTGATCATGCTAGTGTCCCAAAAAGTCCAAACTTTCCGTGGGTGCGACCACACTAGGTGCCCCAAAACATGTTCTTGGGGGCCCGCTTAGGGGCTCGGGAGACGATTTCACTCCCGGGTTGAGTGACAATTTGAAGCCCAAGAGCTAGGGTTTTAGTTTGAACTCAGTGTTGGGATTCGTGCCCTTAAAGCGTATTTCTATATGAATGATTATTGTTAATTAAATAAAGTTAATATTTTGCACTCATATTTGTATTTAATTATACATGCCATTTATCATGAAGATCCAATATTATTGAAGTGATCTTGAATTAAGTATATGTATAATGATATATATATATACGAGATGATTTAATTCAAGATAATAATATAAAAAATTTCCGTAATCGCTAAATAAAGTGGGATCTTTATTTAATAAAGATTATGAGTACACTCTATCTTCTGTTTAAGACAGAATAGTTTATCTAGACTGTTAAGTGTAGTGACACAAAGAGATAGAGATATTGTATACAATATAGATTGTATTGGACTGGGACACAATGAAAGAAAGAACTTCTGATAATCTCCATTAAAATATAGAAGTTCAACATTCATCAATCGATGGTCGTTTGAGACTTGATCTCAATCTTGAAGTGAGTAATGAACTCCTATTTGTTCTTATGACTTTTGACTTATCAGGTAAGGTTCAATATTCCTACGACCGGATTTTTGATATCTTGGAGTCATAGAACTACAAGTGGCTGGGAACATACTTCACAGATATGGAATCTGCTCCTTACTTAAATGAAAGAAGATTAGTTGTTCCTTTTAGTGTTGATTTGGGACTTGAACATAGAACACTCAATTTCTGTTAGAGAAAGAAATTTCATTCTATAATTAAGTTTATAGAATAATGTTCATTAGAGAATCAATGGAACTAATTGATAAAGACATAATTAAAGAGGTTAATGGAAATTAAGACCTAGCTTTAATTATGAACAACTAGCAGAGGGTCATAACTCATGCAATGACTAAATCAATGGACGACTTTATAGTTATAGCTTCTAATAATATAAGACTATAGTTTTGAGAGTTCAAATATGAATTTCTAATGGAATAATTCATAGTTAATAAATAAATTAATGGAACTAAGAGTTAGTGAAATTAATTAAATTATTGGGGCTTAGAACTACAGGTCCATACTGTCCCCGTACTAGCTCGATAACACAGAGGTAAGATTTTGGTATTGAAAATGAAATAATTAAAATAATAAAGTATTATTTTTATTCTCACAAATTAATATTATTAGTGAAATAATATTTAAAATATTATTTATGAAATAATATTTAATGTTAAATAAAATTATATTGATAATTAAGTGAAATTAATTTTTATTGAAAATTAGTTAAAGCATATTTAATTTTGTGGTATAATTGTATACTACATGAAATATTATGATAAAGGTCCAACAAATAGCATTTTATAGAGATAAAATACCACAGGGCCCAAAGCCCTCTTGTTGGCGTCAACCACAATCCAAATGGACTATGGCCCACTCAGAGGCCCAATAAGGTTAGGGATAGGTCTTATTTCTATTGTTATATTAATAGAATATAACATCAAGACCAAGAAAAGACATCAGATGCATTGCACAATATTTTTCCAAGAGTAAAAAATAGAGAACTTTTTTCTCTCTGTATTGTGAGAAGAACACTCTCTCATGTGTTGAGATTGACAAGTGTGTTCTTGTGTATCCTACCAAATAGCATAGACATCCACCTGTCTCCTTCTCTTTATGCGAGCCATAGTATTGAAGATGGTGGGTTAGGAGGCTAAGACGTTATTTGATCTACACGTGTTCTACATCTAGAAAAAGTATTTGTAAGTTTCTATTTTATTCAGATTCATGCACATGAGAAAGAACTCATTCTAGTTATGGTTTCTAGAGTGATTCGTTCTTATGTTGTAATAATTGTTATTATTGCATTGAAATATTATCCCATGCCTCCTCTGCACTCTCAATCACATGATCAAAAACCAACACTCGGGACTTGGATTTAATCCCTAATAAGTGTATCATTCATGTTGTGACTAGGGTTTCCGCAAGGCTCAGGAAAAGGACCGCATTTGAGGTCGTTTCATCTTCCACGCAAGACTCGAGGTAAGAAAACTAGCGCATGCACCCCGAATAGGGCAATGGCCCTGACTGTTGAATGCGGTTATAACCGTGTGCTGGTTCTGATTAGAATTATAAATTCTTGTTATTGTGATTGTATCTGTGGTATTTGTTACCATATTTTTATTTGTGAGTGATCGACAAGGGGGCCATAATCTGCGATAATCATGCGGAATATAAGTCGTTATGGCAGGGCCACTATGGGGGTGTGATACGCACCTATTCGACATAGGCAGTATAACTTCCTGGAAAGTTAACCTGAGTTTATTTATAATCTGTGAATCATGTCATTAATGTTTATGTACAACTGCTTACTTGCTATGTCTATTTGAGATTTCTTTTTGGGCCTTGGCTCGCGGGTGCTTTGTGGTGCAAGTAAGAGCAAAGGGAAGTATGATCAGCCATGAGTTGGAGGGCTCTAGGGTAGTGTGTACATACTCAGCCTGCTCGGTTGCCACGATCGAAATACTTTTGAGGGACTTAGGGTTTAAGTCCAGTTTTGTCGCTTAGGCTGGCTATTTATGTAATCTTGGTTATATTTGTATTTAGTTTAAAAACCTTTTCAGGATCCCTTATATACATTCCAACTTTTTAATGGAAAGTCTAATTCTTTTGACAAAAATTTTTAGTACCTAAACCATTGTTTAATCTTAATTACACTTTTGAGTCTAAATCGCTTAACGATTTAAGCACCATTTTAAACACACAATGTAATGCACCTAGATTAGTAGGGTGTTACATACGACCTTGAGGGAGTATCCATAGTGTGTCCTCACCCGACCAGTTGGCTAACAATCCCAGAGAAGTGTATTGCACCTAGTCGAAATACCACATTCTCGCGGGAGCCATCATTCCTCTTCATCACTTTTTCCGGTCGATAGCAGATTATTTTGGTGTCTCTCCATTCAAATAGCTCTAAACGGGATACAAGCTTTGGCTACTCTATACATTCTCTACCACTCAAGGACTGGAGTCCACCTACCCCTCATGAAATGCATTATCTCTTTGATTTCAGGACCAACTCCAGCCTCTAGAACACATTTCTTTTCCACCTTTTCCATAGGTCAAATGGGGTCAAATATCTTCATGGTATTACCTTTAAAACAAACCCTAGGAAGTATTACACTGTAACGCCCTACTTCCTTAGAGCCGTTACGAAGTGAGTTTTTAAGACAAAACAGTGTGCAATGGACTCGCTAACCGAGGTTTTGAAACAAAAGTGTGACTAATTAAAAGTTAAGGCTGTAATCTTTGAAAATGCGTCATTTCATTAAAACTTCTATTATTAAACATTTGGGATCCCAAAATAAGGTTTGAAAACTATTTACATCTTGAAATAAGTTTACAGTCGATAAATCATAAAATCGTAGATTATTACAGCCATTTTCAAATAAACCCCTAACCAAAGCAGTCGGGCAGGCCAAACATGTACGCGCCGCTTCACGCTCTCCGTACTCATGGTTGGTTGATTCAGTCATTGCCCTTACCTGCAACACAGAGCACCCGTGAGCCGAAGCCCAGCAAGAAAACTCATGCAGAACATAACATATGCAATGTATACAGCTTATCATAACAGATCATCCACAAATAAACAAGTCAATCATTAGACTAAGCAAACACGGCCATGCCGCCCCAGGACCCTTCCCAAAGCCCTGGGGTATCGGTTCTCACCGCGAGGATAACTCATGTATCCCTTGGGTCCCACCCTGAATATAGCATCCCATGTGCTAGGTGTTACTTTCGGCCCACGGCCGCCCCGGCCTACGCCGTACTCGGCCCACGGCCGCCCCGGCCTACGCCGTACTCGGCCCACGGCCGCCCCGGCCTACGCCGTACTCGGCCCACGGCCGCCCCGGCCTACGCCGTACTCGGCCCACGGCCGCCCCGGCCTACGCCGTACTCGGCCCTTGCCGTTCATTTCATCATAATCACACATATCATATAACACAACAACATGCAATCAAATATTAATTCATTTAAGTCTGCACCCTAACATGTGATGCAATATAGGGCCGCGCCCCCGCAATCATACTATGGGCCCACGCCCTATCCTACGGGTGTTATAGTTTTCTTACCTGACAATGCGATAGTTAAAATCACCTGACTCCTTGAGCACGATCCCACTCGAGCCTTCGCGCGCACCTAGGCACAAACATAGGTCAAAGTCAACACCGAACCCCAAGTCCGAATACCTAGCCTCGGGACCAATCCCGAGCCCCCGGGAAGTCCCAAATCCCCAAAACAAAGTGGCGGAAACAAGCCCCGAACCCTAGGTCAAAATCCCTCATCAAAACTCAAAAATTCCCCTCTGTGAACAGTGCAGCGCTACAGCGCGCTAAAGAGGGCGCTGTAGCGCTACAAGCAGAACACCCCTCCAGAAATAGGGACTAGCGCTACAGCGCCCACTGACTAGCGCTGTAGCGCTAGTTGCAGCCCAGAAAACCCAAAATCGCATTTCTGCGATTTCTTTCACCCAATCTCAAACCAAACTTCCCCAAATCTTTACCAAACTCAAAATCAAGCTTATGAACACTCTCCATTCATCCCAAGCATCCCAAATCCTCAAATCCCAAGATCATTTATCCCAAATCTCAAAATCTACCATGAACAACCCTAAACCAGAAATTCATGCAAACCACAAAGATAAAGTCTTAGAAATCATACCATTGCTGCAAATTTCGACCTTGAATCAACCCTAGGCCTCCTTAGCTTGCTATCCCCCAAAGCTTGCCCAGAAATCCCCTGAGATTCACATCAATCCAGCTCAAAACACAGCTCAAACCATCAAAACCCTTAAAACCGAAAATCTCTAAAACTTACCTCAAACATTGATGTGTTCTTGCTAATCCTTGCCAAATCTTCAAGTATAACCTTAAGATTCTTGATGCCCAGCCTATCCTAGCTCTCCACCGAGCTTTTCCCCAAGAAAAACGGAGAGGAACGGTGCAAGAACGCACAAACCGTTCCTTGAGAAAACCCCCCCTGTTTTCTCTCTTTTCTTTCTTTCTTTCCTTCTTCTTTCTTTTCTTCTTCTTTCAGCATTCCCTCTCTCTATAAAGCCTAAAAAAACCTATCTCCAAAATCCAAATGACCAAAACGCCCTTCCTATAAATTCTAAATCCTTTTGTTCAAGTAGGGCCATTTTAGTCATTCACCCAATTCCCGCTAATCCTCAAGTGTCTCTAATATTTTCCCGTTGCTTCCCAATACCTGATAAATCACCAAATAATTATCCCCCATCATCAAAATAATCTCAATCTATTTCTCTGAATTCCTGCTCATACCCCCAGGCTCGCCCCGAGCTGGGTATAAATTCCTGTCAACACTTTCCGCTAGCCTGCTCACTGGGATCGCCTCGAGTCACAAAGCACAGATACATCCACATACCACTGTGGCCTCAACAATCATCACATAACAATGCAGTTATGCCCAACATGGCCAAAATTACAATTATGCCCTTCTAACACGATCCGGGCCTACATGCATACTAACATACATAGTCATGCATCTCAGATAAACAAATGGTCATATAACATGCTTTAAATCATAACCATGCATTTAAATCATTAAAATCACACCTAAATCCCATCATGCCCTCCTGGCACGCTAATCAAGGCCCTTAAGCCTTAATAGCGGATTTGGGTCGTTACAACTATCCCCTCCTCATAAAAATTTCGTCCTCGAAATTTGTCCAACATATCAATCAGTAAACCCGCAGCTCTTGACCATAACTTTCAAGGTCCACCGCCTTTACTTTACTTTTCAACAACAGTCCTACAGGAGTAACAATCTTGCCTCTCAAGATCTTGTCTAACGGCCATACTCCCGATAGCCTTTCGCTTACACAGCAACCCTGCTGAAGCCTCAGGGCCTGCCTAGATTACAATGACCAATTCATTGTCTTCTCGATAGCCAATTCATTGACCAATTCATCACCTCTACTAGGTGGGATCAGCTTGTCGGCCCCGCTGGCCTAACCCTTAGTACAACTTCTGAATTTCATGTTGAAACAAGAGTCAGAACTCTCCCTTCTTTCTCTGAACACCTTACAGATCCTCGTCTGTTATTACGTAGAGCTACAAATCTTTCCTTCCGGAACTTTATTTCCTCAACATTTAACAATTTACCTGCTCTTTATTCTTTCGAATATGCAGACACTCCTGCCTTAAGGATTCCAACAACCTCTCTGGCTTTCTCTCTGAACCAAAGCCAAACCATAGTATTCATTATGCGTTACATTAACAAGACACCAACGACTGCCACCGCGACTAACTCGTCAGGGATTACACTTCCCTTAATACCTCAAGTATTTGCCTACTCAGCGCTTAATTCTTTAAGATCTTTGATAACTTTCAGACTGCCAATTCACTTGCAATCAACTGACAATTCCAGGTTCCCACTCTGTTCTTTTCGTTCTTTAGACCCATTCCAAAATTTAAAATACTCTTGGGTCTCAATTCTGAATCATCGACGTTTTACCCTGCTACCAGTTCACCTGAACCAACTACATTAACTCAAACCACCGAGTTAAAACTTTTCATGTCCAAACACTTTACTCAAGGTCCAAAGTTGTCTATTCCCGTGATACACTACCACATCACTTAACCCTTCAGGGTCCAAGGAAAACACTAGACTCTGTCACCCGCTCGACCCTCCCGGTACGACGTACCCTAGGAAGTGGAATGATATCCATTCCGAATCCTCATTCGCAAACCAAATCTAATTGGATCCTTCATCCATTCCTGGTATCCCAACTTGTACCACCTTAGCAGGGTCCTTCCCTGCTTCAACCCAAAGTCGACACTTCGGATTCCATAGCTCAGTGACACTCACCAGCTAATCATACCTACTAACGTTACGCCAATCTCAGTCGTTGCCTCGTCCTCCATTACAATCTATGGCGTTATTACCTGACTGACACACGCCTCACAGCTAGGAGTCCCGCCTCCAATTAAATCTCCCCTCGCTCAATCGAGGATTTCAAACACTGATCACCCATCTGATACCTTTCACCACATCTGTGTCTTAACGCTACCTTCCTTACTGATACCCAACACTCAGGTACCTTATGCCCTGCACAACAGTCGACTTAACGTTCCAAGTTTATCAACCATGATCCATTTAGTCGCCTCCCGCAAGGTTCAATCCATCCTCGCGTCAATTAATTCCTGGGCGTGCCCAAATCGTGGTACACTCCCCCACTTCCATGTCCTTACCATAGATCAGGTCCTCTATGCAATCACTCTTTACTAAACCTTAACATACACAAATTCCAGCATTGCCAGATATCAATCGATTCTTACCTGTCTTCTGAATTTCTTTCTGATTTGACGCCACTCAGTCCGTCTAACCTCAAGTTTTACTGTTCTCCTCATCTCTGATGTAGTTGTCTCCGGAGGTGCTTGTGCAATAGATGACGCGCTTACCAGTCTTGTTATGCCTTCAATTCTTCAGATATTCATCACTGGCTTCTTTGCGGCTTCAGATCAAATCTTCTCATACCTGTCCTTTCTTCTTGTAGCTCCAATCTGAGTACTCTTGACGACACTCAAATTAATACTCCGTAGAACCTTACCTGAGACTCTGCCTTCTGGGTACAAACGCCTTCCGCATAGTCATTTGCTCGCCATTTCCGTCTGGGAGTAATCCACACGCACTGCTCGTGAGCTTGAAGGGGACTTGTCCAAACCGTTCATGCATTCTCTGCCTAAAGAACTTACCTGTGCTGCTGTAGCTTGAACCATTCTAGAGTCTTTGTTACCAGCTCCTCACATCCTATCCGGTGCAAACTAAACAATTCACGAAATGTCTTTATCCTTGGTTTCCAACTGGTAATAACCAGGTCATAGATCACTCTTTGAGACATCGTCCCACCTTGTATCCAACATTAAACTTTTGTTCTAACTCGATGATGCCAACAATCCCCGCAGTATAGCACACTGACTACACTACACCAGGCTCAGATTCCTTCGATCGCTTCAATAGACTTTCTGTCGGCCAAACCGTCTTTTACAACATTTCTTATACCAATCCTATCTGTAGTCTGACCTTGAAGTATCCCCTAAATCTTTCTTTACATACCCACGCAATCTTCCCACTGATCAGCTCTGTCTCCTTTACGTACTCCAGATGATATCCTCAACAATCCATCTGCCAAAGTTTCCAATTCCTTCTCAATAAGTATCACTGTCCTCAGCCTCTCGAATGGCACCATTGAGGCAACCTCTCTATGTCCATCACCCTCTCGGAGCATTCTCAACACCGAATCCTTCCAGTTCGCTACATGACCAAAGCATAAGCTCATCAGTTAAATACTCACCCTTGAGGACTCAGCCTCGAACTTTGAATGTATCGCTGCACTCTGGTTCTCCGTTCCCTCACCATGGGAAATCCATCCCAACATATCGAGTCGTTCTATGTAGAAGTCCTCACCTGACCTCCTCTCAGGTGGCATCCTCTCCCCCAAGCGCATACTAACTAACCTCCCTGGTTCCTGTCGCCAGCTCGACAACCACCTTAGCAATCAAGCTTCGTTCAAATCTCAAATTAGGTGCCCAAGCACTGTCTGGGGTCCTTCTACCTCAACAATCGTGAATCCAACCTTGCTGCGTTCTATCAAATAAAAGTACCATCCTTTCACCCAGACCTCTCCCCTTTCTTGGCAATTCCAGAAGCCACAACCCTATGCGGGGTTCTTTTAACTTGATTGTCCCGAATCTATCTTTACTAATTCCATCAAAGGAAGCACTGCCCTTGCGGCTCTAGCACTCATGCTCTAATCATCAACCATCAGTTCCTCGACATCATGGCTCTCTCTGCCATCCACATACAGACGATAAGTCCTTACATCAGAACAGCCCAAACTCCTTAGACTATTCCAAATCTCAATTCCTTAAATGGGTCGCCATCAATTCCAGATACATCCATCAGTATAAATTCCCAAAATGAATTATCCAATTCACCATACCCATTGATCTATGCTGTTGTTACCCTAACAGCCCAAACCAAACTTATAAGTCTGCCCGTCTATTGATAATTCCTTGTCAATTCGAACTCTCCTCAAAACCCGAGGATAACACCCTTTAAGCCTCTCATTAATACCCTTATCTGTCCATACCTCACAGTAAACCAACACCGGTAACCTTACTGCTAAAACATCCAAATAAGCTATTTCCCCCAGAGAAATCCGCTGTTCTTCCATCCCATCTCAACTAACCAACCCCACAGCTAACTCACACACTAGTGACTCTCTGCTGCAACTTTCAGGGATAACTGGGGATCCCAACCCCAACTTATATCTAGAATCCCCTTTTTAACACGATATCAGGTCCCCAAACCCTTCTAGGAACAAACAACACGAGTTCATCTGTCAAAACTGACCCAACTCCTGAACTCTGTGGTTCATACCCTGAACCAAACCACCACTAGGTCCAAATATCCACCAGAAAAATGCACACACAAGCATATACTAGGTCAAATCCACAATGTCATACATTTAGCTACCAGATTCTATCATCACTAAGTATACCCAGATCTCAACATGCTTCACACAAGCAAATAAACAGATATAACTAATGAATAAATTCAGAAAATTAACCACATACACTCAATATGCGAACCATTATGCCAATATTCATCCATATGCATAATAGTATTATTCAGCATGCATCAATCTCAACATGCAATAGTCAAGGGCCAGGCCCTATCAGTATCTCATGCATATGTCACTTCATTCCTCATGCTCCATATAAATAAGCAGGCAAACAGGGCATTCAAACATATATTCAGACATGTCAATTAATCATACCAACCAACCCTGAGTCGAGCTTGTCACTGACAGCGAGCGTACATGTTCGGTCGATCTCCAGAACCAATAAACCTTGGCTCGCTCTGATACCAAGTTGTAACGCCCTACTTCCTTAGAGCCGTTACGAAGTGAGTTTTTAAGACAAAACAGTGTGCAATGGACTCGCTAACCGAGGTTTTGAAACAAAAGTGTGACTAATTAAAAGTTAAGGTTGTAATCTTTGAAAATGCGTCATTTCATTAAAAATTCTATTATTAAACATTTGGGATCCCAAAATAAGGTTTGAAAACTATTTACATCTTGAAATAAGTTTACAGTCGATAAATCATAAAATCGTAGATTATTACAGCCATTTTCAAATAAACCCCCAACCAAAGCAGTCGGGCAGGCCAAACATGTATGCGCCGCTTCACGCTCTCCGTACTCATGGTTGGTTGATTCAGTCATTGCCCTTACCTGCAACACAGAGCACCCGTGAGCCGAAGCCCAGCAAGAAAACTCATGCAGAACATAACATATGCAATGTATACAGCTTATCATAACAGATCATCCACAAATAAACAAGTCAATCATTAGACTAAGCAAACACGGCCATGCCGCCCCAGGACCCTTACCAAAGCCCTGGGGTATCGGTTCTCACCGCAAGGATAACTCATGTATCCCTTGGGTCCCACCCTGAATATAGCATCCCATGTGCTAGGTGTTACTTTCGGCCCACGGCCGCCCTGGCCTACGCCGTACTCGGCCCACGGCCGCCCCGGCCTACGCCGTACTCGGCCCACGGCCGCCCCGGCCTACGCCGTACTCGGCCCTTGCCGTTCATTTCATCATAATCACACATATCATATAACACAACAACATGCAATCAAATATTAATTCATTTAAGTCTGCACCCTAACATGTGATGCAATATAGGGCCGCGCCCCCGCAATCATACTATGGGCCCACGCCCTATCCTACGGGTGTTATAGTTTTCTTACCTGACAATGCGATAGTTAAAATCACCTGACTCCTTGAGCACGATCCCACTCGAGCCTTCGTGCGCACCTAGGCACAAACATAGGTCAAAGTCAACACCGAACCCCAAGTCCGAATACCTAGCCTCGGGACCAATCCCGAGCCCCCGGGAAGTCCCAAATCCCCAAAACAAAGTGGCGGAAACAAGCCCCGAACCCTAGGTCAAAATCCCTCATCAAAACTCAAAAATTCCCCTCTGTGAACAGTGCAGCGCTACAGCGCTCTAAAGAGGGCGCTGTAGCGCTACAAGCAGAACACCCCTCTAGAAATAGGGACTAGCGCTACAGCGCCCACTGACTAGCGCTGTAGCACTAGTTGCAGCCCAGAAAACCCAAAATCGCATTTCTGCGATTTCTTTCACCCAATCTCAAACCAAACTTCCCCAAATCTTTACCAAACTCAAAATCAAGCTTATGAACACTCTCCATTCATCCCAAGCATCCCAAATCCTCAAATCCCAAGATTATTTATCCCAAATCTCAAAATCTACCATGAACAACCCTAAACCAGAAATTCATGCAAACCACAAAGATAAAGTCTTAGAAATCATACCATTGCTGCAAATTTCGACCTTGAATCAACCCTAGGCCTCCTTAGCTTGCTATCCCCCAAAGCTTGCCCAGAAATCCCCTGAGATTCACATCAATCCAGCTCAAAACACAGCTCAAACCATCAAAACCCTTAAAACCGAAAATCTCTAAAACTTACCTCAAACATTGATGTGTTCTTGCTAATCCTTGCCAAATCTTCAAGTATAACCTTAAGATTCTTGATGCCCAGCCTATCCTAGCTCTCCACCGAGCTTTTCCCCAAGAAAAACGGAGAGGAACGGTGCAAGAACGCACAAACCGTTCCTTGAGAAAACCCCCCCTGTTTTCTCTCTTTTCTTTCTTTCTTTCTTTTCTTCTTCTTTCAGCATTCCCTCTCTCTATAAAGCCTAAAAAAACCTATCTCCAAAAGCCAAATGACCAAAACGCCCTTCCTATAAATTCTAAATCCTTTTGTTCAAGTAGGGCCATTTTAGTCATTCACCCAATTCCCGCTAATCCTCAAGTGTCTCTAATATTTTCCCGTTGCTTCCCAATACCTGATAAATCACCAAATAATTATCCCCCATCATCAAAATAATCTCAATCTATTTCTCTGAATTCCTGCTCATACCCCCAGGCTCGCCCCGAGCTGGGTATAAATTCCTGTCAACACTTTCCGCTAGCCTGCTCACTGGGATCGCCTCGAGTCACAAAGCACAGATACATCCACATACCACTGTGGCCTCAACAATCATCACATAACAATGCAGTTATGCCCAACATGGCCAAAATTACAATTATGCCCTTCTAACACGATCCGGGCCTACATGCATACTAACATACATAGTCATGCATCTCAGATAAACAAATGGTCATATAACATGCTTTAAATCATAACCATGCATTTAAATCATTAAAATCACACCTAAATCCCATCATGCCCTCCTGGCACGCTAATCAAGGCCCTTAAGCCTTAATAGCGTCGTTACATACACAGAATACTTTCTTACGTTAGACATTGAAGCCAATTACTTGGCTTTTACTCATGCATGGCCTTTCTACCAACCAGCTCCAACCAAAGAGATGTATGACCGAGCAGAGGTTTTGGCCAACATGCCCAATGATGAGAAGGATGTCGAGCAGTTGGTCAACCTAACCAACTTCTAGTTAGCGGGATTGTTGAAAGAGAATCAAAAGGTCGGTGCTGGAAGTACAACTGGCGAAGTATATATGACCGACCAATCATATCTAGACACTAAGGTGGTTATGGACAAGTTCTCTCCTGAGCCATCTTCTCAACCACGTTGACCAGGTGATCTAGTTATTAGGAAACCCCTTCCCAAGGAGTCTCGTCATCCAGTTCTTCCTGCTCGACATGGAAAAGGAAAAAGTAATGAACTCCCTAAAGAAGTCAGCTCTTCCTCGGAGGATGATAATCACTTCCTCAATGAAACTCTAAATCCAGGTTCTCCCACTAGTAAAAACTATAGTTCATCATCTTCTTTTAAGGCTAACTCTTTGCTTGTTCCTTTTTATGACTTGCGTGTTCATCCCGCTAACTTGTTTAATGAGGATGGATAGTTCAATTTGTCATACAACAATTTCCAAGAAGAGAACTCTTGGGCAATCAAAATTTTAGATAAATTTGAGAATAACTGTGATATAGTAGATTTTGTAGAGGCACATGGTCATAGTAGAATCTTTTCTACACTTGTAATTATTTCTTTTTTCTATTTTTCCTTCTAAACGGCAAATTGTTCCACTTTTTTTCATATTCAGATATGTTTAAGCAGTTTAACACTCCTTCTGCCCATAAGAGGAAAGATGGCGAGGGAAGCAGTATAAACCCCTTAAGCAAGGTTACAAAAATTGTCCCAAGCGACTAGACAAAACCATCTGACTAGGAGGGAAACTTAGCCCCTTCAAACAGGCTGCTCCACCTCCTACCCCAAAGAGAATGGTCCGACCAACAATAGGTATTGGGGGCCTAAGTGAACCTCTATGACTTGCTGGAGAGTATAGTCGAGATTTGCTTGACCAAACAATTAACCATGAGAGGATGACTTGTGCTTTTGATAGTCTTCCTCGGCAGAGTGTTGAGGTGGTCGTTAACAGAGGCCTAGCAGAAACGATGAGTGTAAGTACTTTGTTATAACCATATGTATTTACCTATTGGTTGGCTTGTCCTAATTGTCTTTATTTATTTTCAAGGACTTGTCACAATCATCCATGCTCAACGTCGAGCGGTGGATTATAAAAAGATGGTCAGGGTTTTGAATGAACAGTTGGTGCAGGTCCAGGGAGAGAATGATGTTCTGATCAAGTTTGAGAAGGATCTTCAATAGAAAGTTGAGCAGGCGGAGAAGACAATTGACGATCGGGATAAATCTTCGAAGGACTTGGCTGATGAGAACAGTAAGAAGACCCAAGTCATCAAATCTTTAATCGATCAGTTGGAGAAGAAGAATCAAGAGATTGAGGAGTTGAAGCAAGACAAAGATGATGATCTGGCGCATTATGAAGATATCTTCTTCAACTACTTCTACCAGATATGGAAGTCGAACAAGCCTCTCAACTTAGACTCTCTTCCTGAGAAGCAAAGGCTGAGGAGCTCGCCAAATACGAGGCCAAGGCTGCCAAGGAGGCAGCTCTTCCTTCTGGTGTTGTGCCTTCTTCTACTGCCTTGTAATTCCAACCAGAAGAATCCCAAAGGCTGAAGATGGTGTCGATCAGCTAGTAACTAATGTAACTGACCAGTAAGTACCTGACCTTAGGGGTATTTTGTAAAGACAATCGCTTCTTGACAACTTCTATATTTTGCTCGTACGACTGAGATGTTGGCATTTGTACTTTACATTTTTTTTAACTTGAAACATTCTAAGTCTTTTTAGAATTAAAACATTATAAGTTTTTTTGTGAATAGTAAATTCACTATGATTCTTATATATTTTGGCATGAGTACTTAGTTTTATTTAACTTAGAAATTATATATATTTCACAAGTTTTTACCAAGTATATTTCCTCACACTCTTATTGCTCTAAATGTTTGTGAGCAGAATAATGATCTCCACACGAGTATTTGTTTCTAACTCCAAGTTTTCTAAAACCAGAAAAATTCAAATTTGCTTAAGCTTTGTTATACAGGTTAACTTAATGGACATTTTTGACTTCATAAATTTACAAGTCAGCCAAAAAAATACGGTAACTCGTGCTCTTATTGCATGTGCTAACTTATATGCTAGTATACCCTATGTGCCCCCCAAGTAATCGAGGGTTGAAAGATCCTTTGTCACTTGCTACTTGACTGAATCTGTTCAAGTAGTTAATTACTCATGAAACACATAGAATATATGGAAAATATCTGGCAGCCGAATACTGCTTAAACATACTGACTAGTTGATCACTGCCCAGTGTGACTAACCAGTTGAATACTGCCAGAATATACCGGCTAGTTGAACACCACCCATTTTTACTGACTAGTTGAACACTATTCGAGTATGAAAATAATTAACACACATGCATATTTGTAGCAAGATTTGATCACGCTACACATGATGTTTTTATTAATCGTAATAAGAAATGACAAAACGTGTTTAAAAACGAGTCTTAACCAAGAAAAAATTGATTACAAAGAAAATAGGCGATTGGTAAGCTAGTGACCAGCCCCTTAACAAACTTAAATAACAAGTTGAATACTTAAAACTAAGCTACCACTTTGTAAGTGGTATTCATTAATAATATCTCATCAAATTCTCACCATTCCAGTAGTTTATGATAAGCTCACCATTCAGTCGAGATAGTTTGTAAGTGTCGGGAGGCAAGATTTGCTCGATCTGGTATGGTCCCTCCCAATTTGGTCCTAACATTCTAGCTGCTGGGTCTTTAATGAACACCTTTCTGAGGACCAAATCGTTGACTTGGAACTTGCGATCTTTTACCTTGTAATTGAAGTAGCGAGCCACTTTTTGTTGATGAGAACCAACCCACAAACTCGCCTTTTCTCATTTCTCTTCGATCAGGTCTAAAGATTCAGCTAGCAATTGATGGTTATTCACCTGGCTGTATGTACTTCTTCGATGGGACGGGGGATCTATCTAGACCAACAGCATGGCCTTATACCCATATGCTAGGGAGAATGGAGTATTGCTAGTTGCTGTCCGAGCAATAGTTCTGTACGACCAGAGGACTTCTGGTAATTCTTCTACCCATGAACCTTTAGCTTGTTCAAGGTGTTTCTTCAGGGTGTCCTTTAACGTCTTGTTGACTACTTCAACTTGCCCATTTTCTTGTGGGTGAGCTATTGATGAGAAACTTTTTGTTATGCCATGTCTAGTGCAGAAACCAGTAAACAAGTTACTGTCAAATTGAGTACCGTTATCTGACACTATCTTCTGTGGTAGGCCATAATGATAGACAATATTCTTCACTACAAAGTCTAACACTTTCTTGGAGGTGATTGTTGCTAGTGGTTCAACTTCGGTCCATTTGGTGAAATATTCCACTGCAACTACCGCAAACTATACTCCTCCTTTTCCTTTGGGCAACCTCCCAATCACAATCCCCCATACTGCAAAAGGCCAAGGACTTTGCATTTGTTTCAGTTCATTTGGTGGTGCTCGAGGTATCTTAAAAAATTTCTAACACTTATCACATTTTTTCACATACTCCATGGAATCCTCGTTCATTGTAGGCCAAAAATATCCTTGTTGCAAAATCTTTTTAGAAAGACTTTTCCCCCAACATTGTCTCCATAAAATCCTTCATGCACTTCAGCTAGCAAGCGTTTTGACTAGTCGGGCATTACACATCTCAGTAATGGTAAAGAGTACCCTCTCCTATTTAACACTCCATTCATTATGACATACCGGTCAGCATGTCTCAACAAAATTTTTGCATCATTCCGGTTGATTGGTAAAGTCCCCTTTTCGAGATATGCAATGATGGGTGTCATCCAAGTGTTAGCGATTATAATGGGCAGTGCTTCCTGCTCAATGATACTTGGATTGGCCAAGTATTCGACTAGTATGATGTTTAAAGTGTCATCATCTTTTGGGCTGGCCAGTTTAGCTAAGGCATATGCTTTGGAAGTCTGCTCTCCTGGTACTTGTTTGATGGAGTACTTTTCAAACTGTGCAAGAAAATCCCTGGTTGTATTCAAATAGGCCACCGTGCACAAACCTCTAGCCTAATACTCTCCCAAAATTTGGTAGACAACTATCTGGGAATCATTGTTTGTCTCTATCGACCAAGCATGAACATCCTTGGCAAGTCACAACATTGCTAGTAGAGCTTCATACTTCGCCTCATTGTTGGAGGCATTGAATCCAAACCTTAAAGTGCAATGGATTCTATGCTGCTCAGGTTTGATTAATATAAGTCATGCCCTCGAGTGATGTTCGTTTGAAGATCCATCTACAAACAATTTCCAAACAGGAATATCTTTTTTCTGCTCGGATGCATCCAATGTTTCTTGTTGGTCAGGAATATTAGGAATTATGGTGCACTCAGAAATAAAGTCTACCAAAGCTTGTCCCTTAATGACCAGCCAGGGTTGATATGTAATTTCAAGTGAGCCTAAATCTACAACCCATTTAAGTAGCTGACCAGAAGTTTCTGGTTTTTGTAACCTGACGTAATGGTTGGTCGATGAGTACTTTAAGGGGATGAACTTGAAAGTATGGGTGCAATTTTTGAGAAGCAAGCAACATAAAATATGCTAACATCTCAATCAGTGGGTACCTCAACTCTACTCCTATCAACCGCTTGCTGGTGTAGTAGACCGGATGCTGGACTTTATCTTCCTCTCGTATTAGAGTAGCGCAAACAACATGCTCCGTAACATCTAAGTAGATGAAGAGATCCTCCCGTCTATCAGTTTTGAAAGGATCGGAGGTTGGGCCAAATGTTCCTTTATTGCTTGAAAGGCATTCTTACAATCCTTCGTCCATTCAAAATTCTTGCTCCCTCTAAGTAAGTTAAAAAATGGGACACACTTATCTGTAGATTTGAAAATAAACCTACTTAGAGCAACAATCTGCTTGGTCAAACTATGTACATCCTTTGTTCTGGTCACCGACTTCATTTCTAACAACACCTTGATCTTCTCAGGTTTGGCCTAAATTCTTCATGAGTTGACGATAAATAGTAGAAACTTTCCAGAACTTACTCCAAACGAGCACTTTAGAAGGTTTAGCTTCATGCGATACATTCTAAGTATGACAAAACACTCTTCTAGGTCTTGTACGCTCCCAACTTCTTTTGACTTGATCAGCATATCAACAACATATATGTAATGCCCTGGTTACTCCAAGATCATTACTGTAAACTTTAAATAGTGATTAACTCGCTAAATGAGTCATTAGGTTATAAACGCGCATCTAGGTGTCATTAATAGGCTAGGGTGAAAAATATCGGTCAAAAGGAATGGATATATTTTATTTAAAACATTAAATTGTACATGGGCCCATAAAAGTGTTTACAAAGTTATTTACAATCCAAAATGGTCATTACAGTATAAAAGTTACAACCCGCTGACCTAAGCGGCAAAAATATAGGGTTAAACCCTAGTTCCCCTGAGAAACACCTTGGTCGTGGTGGTCAAGTGGCCGCATATGTACACATTGCCACCTAAGCTCTCCACTCAAGGCTGGGTGAGCTTTTCTTTCCCTTTACCAGCACCACAAAGAACCCGTGAACCAAGGCTCAGCAAGAAAACTTATTATTGCATGTATACAATATCAATAAATGATCACTCCCTGGGTAGGTGACTAATGAGTCACACTCTAGATAGGTGACTAATGAGTCACCCTCTGTATAGGTGACTAATGAGTCACACTCTGGATAGGTGACTAATGAGTCACCCTTTGTATAGGTGACTAATGAGTCATACTCTGGGGCTCCGCACCCTAAGCCATGTGACGTTTCAATCACCCAAGCCTTTTGGCCCTGGCTCTAAGTAACTAGCCTTTAGGCTAGACCAATGCTTTAGTTTTCTTTGACCTTAGGGTCGGTCAAGTATTTAATGCTCATGTTGATTAGATCTAATCATTTCATCTTGCATTAAACACATGAATGCCACTCTTGACTCTTATGCCAATACCATACGACCAGTGCTCAGTACTAATGCCAATCATGACTAATAAGTCAAGACTTCACGACCAGTACTGACACTAATGTCGTTTTTTACTAATAAGTCAGTACCATTCACAAATAAGCAAAGCTGCTAAGCATTTACAATGCAATCAATGTCCATATATAGAGCACTCAACATGCCTAATCAATAACCATGCATGTCACATACTGGGTGCAGTTTTCTTACCTCTGGTTCGAGCATGAAATAATAAAAGAACGACACTTGAGAACGATCAATCCTTAAGTCCCTTAGCGGTCACCTAGTCATAACCAAATATGAAATCCCATTAATAAAATAAATCATAAAAGGTTCATGGTCTAAAACCTCGCTTCCGGGACCTCGAATCCTACTAAAACGGTTAATAAATTCAATCCCGAGCCTTAAGAAATGAAACCCCGAGCCTAAAAACTCTTGAAAACCCATCATGGCACAAAAGGGAGGGGCGGGTCGCGATGCGCCCCCAAGACAGAGAGCCTCTGTCTGGGGTACCAAGGGCGAGCCGACTTGACCCAGTGGGTCGCGGTGCGCCAGCTAGACAGAGCCCAGGGGAGGCTCTAAAATGGGTCCAGGCCGCGACTTGCACAAACTCGGTAGCGACTTGACCCTGCGAACCCAGCTCCCCCACCTTACTCTCAATTCAAAACCTACCAAAACCTCAACAAATCAATCCCACAATTAAAACCAAGCATCAACACAACATATACACCAGTTTAACAACAAAACCTAAGCCTTAAACCACTCAAAACATCAACACATACCCAATTCCATGATCAAAACCTCATGCTTTAAACTAGCCTTAAAAATAGAGTAAAAACTTGAAACTTCAGCTGGGAACCTTACCTCAAACTTGAATTGAACCCTTTCTAATGGCTGAACCAAGATCCTAAGCTCACAAGCCTTAATCCCCTAGCTTGAATCCTTAAGTTTCCTTCAAAATCTCAACCCGAGAGAGAGAGAGAGAGAGAGAGAGAGAGAGAGAGAGAGAGAGAGAGAGAGAGAGAGAGAGAAATGATCGTGAGTGAGGAAGAGAGCTACTTTGTTTTTTCCTTAACCTTCTACAGGCATCTAACCTTAAACATATCCCATGGTCAAAAGACCAAAATGCCCCTAGGGTCAATTAATTCCTTTACAGCCACCCAAGGGAAAAACAGTCATTTCCCGTCTATCTCGTTAATTATAATTAACGTCCACCAATTCCCGTTATTCCCAATATTCTCCAATAATTTTTAAATAATAACCCATTACCCGTTCATTCTCGATAATGTACTAATCATCAAATTACCCCTAGGCTCTCCTTGAGCCCGACAATTAATCCCGTTATGACCAAACCGCTAACTTGCAACCTAAGATTGTCTCATGTCGAATAGCTCAAACATATCCACATAACAATGTGATCTCACCCATCAATCATTAACATGCACATAAATATACAGATATGCCCTCAACAGGCCAAATTACGAAAATGCCCTTCTAATAAGAAGTGGACCCACATGCATGCAATTATCATCATATAATAATATAACTCACATAATCATGCATATAATCACATAATTTCATAATAAATCAATTATGGACCTCCTGGCCGCCTAATCCAGGCATTAAGCCACATTAGGGAATTTGGGACGTTACAATATACCTCCATATTTTTGCCGATCAGGTCACGGAAGATGTCATTCACTAAACACAGGTAAGGGGTACCCGCGTTCTTCAAGCCGAATGGCATAACCTTATAACAGTATATTCCCATATTTTTTCGGAAGCTAGCATGCTCCTCGTCGGGAGGGTGCATGCTAATTTGATTGTTCCCAGAATACGCATTCGTGGAAGATAGAATTTCATGACCAGAGGTTGCGTTGACCATTTGGTCTATCCTGGGCAGAGGGAAACAGTCTTTCAGATAAGCTTTGTTTAGATTAGTAAAGTCCATGCATGTTCTCCACTTTTCATTAGGTTTGGGTACTAACACAGGGTTAGCAACCCATGCTGGGTGGTAAGCTTCCATAATTAATCTGTTTTCCCTTAGCCACTCGACTTCTTCCTTTAATGTCTTTGATCACTCTTTGTCGAGCAACCTTCTCTTCTGCTGCACTGCTGGGTAGTTTTCATCCACATTGAGCATGTTGCTGATCACAGTTGGTGAAATACCAACCATATATTTGTGAGACTAGGCAAAGACATCCTAATTTCTTCGCAAGAATTCTACTAGTTGCGCTCTCACCTCCACCTTCAAATTCTTCCCACCTTGATTGCTCTAGTTGGGTCATTTCCATCTATTAGGACCTCGTCTAAATCTTCAATGGGTCCCATTGCAACGTCCCAAAATTACCTAATAAGGCTTCAGGCCTTGATTAGGGGGCCGAGATAGCAATATATGAAATTACATGTTTAATTGTTATATTAATCGTTAATATGTGAATTATCATTAAATGCGCATATTTAGGGATATGAAATATGCGTGTGGGCCTACTTCTTATTAGAAAGGTGACTTTGGTAATTTGGCCCGTTGCGGGCATAAATGTGTATTTATGTGCATATATGTGATATATGTGAGAGACCACATTATTATGTGGGTTTATTTGAACTATTCAGCACGAGGCGATTCTAGGGGAAAGTCACAACGGGACCCAATACCCAACTGGGGGTGAGTCAAGGGGTATTTTGGGTATTGGATAATTAATCAGGTTATAGGGTTATAAAAATAAATAATTGGTGATATATTTGGAGTTAGAGAGTCTAGGAGGGAATGTTGGGGAAATTTACCCTTTTTGCCCTCAGGGACGTTTTTGGTACCCCGAGCCTTGTGATTAGTTTAAGTTAGATACGCCTAGTTGAATAAAGGACAAAAGTAACATAAGCATCTAGGGGCTGCTACCAAACCGACACCCACTCTCCTTCTCTTTTACTCTTGAGTTCTCAAGGTTTCCAATAGAAAATCCTTGAAGCTAAGTGAGATTTTGGGCTAGGGTCACATGAATTGGAGCTGAAACTTTGGGAATAGATTCAGTAACAACTTGTGGATTCAAACATCAATTGAGGTAAGCTTTGAATTATGGTTTATGGCCATTAATTTCAGAGTTGTTTGGTTGTTTTAAGAGTGTTCTTGAACCCTTTTAGCTTATGAATTGAAGTGAGAATTTGATGAGTTTTAAGGCTAGATTTTTGATGGGTTTTGTTGTTGGGAACATGTTAGAGTGTTTGGGATAATTGAATTATGTTTTGGGGTGATTTTTGAGTTGGTTTGGATTGGGTTTAGCTGATGAAAGTGGAGGATTTTCTAGGTTCGAAAGGGTTGGGCCGCGGCACTGTTCTTGGTGTGCTGCGGCCCTCTAGAACAGATAGGAGCCAGGGATGGAGGGCGGGCTGCGACGCGTGTCTGCTGGCTGGGGAGGCTGGGCCTCTGGTTGGTGGTGAGCCACGACATGGGGGCATAGGGCCGTGACTCTTAAGGGGTTTTTGGACCCCTAGAAGGTTTTGAGCGTGGGAACTTATCCTTAGGGGCACGGGATTGTTTCCACTACCCGGTTTGGTGGAACCCGAGGTCGCCGAGGCTAGGACTTGGTCCGGAAGCCTTTGATCACTCGATGTTAATAGAATCCTATTTTTATGGTTGTGACTTAGGTTATTGCTAAGGGCTCAAAATCTGGATCGTGCTCGAAGGTCGTTCTTGTTTACGCTTGCCTGGACCTAAGGTAAGAAAACTGCACCTAGAACGTGTTGTATGTGATTAGGGCTTGGCCCGTCTGTTGTATATTAATATGATTAGGGCCTGGGCCTCAGGATTGATTATATTAAGATATTATTCTAAATGCTTGTTGATAAATGCTTATATTCATTACATGAATTCTATGATTAGGGCATGCGGCCCCTTATGTGAATATGTTTAGTATTGTGTGTATGGTTATTCAATGGGATTATATGATTAGCATGAATGTGTTCTTAATTGTTGGGATGTGCCTATCCACATATGTTTCCTATAAGTAGGGTATGTAATCCTGGATGAGGGCTTGATTTATAAGTTAAGGAAGGCAATAGCGTTGTGCACTGGTTGTAAGGCATTGGCCCAAACTAGCAACATACTATTACGTTGATCGACTCTAAGGTTGAAGATGAACCATGAGGGTTGGGATAGCTTTATGGCTAGTGAGACAGAGCTAAGGGCGAGGCCGCAGGTGACTCTATGGTCACGTAGCTAGGGCATGGGCCCGAGGGTTGGCTTAAAAGCCAACTGAATAGGGCAACGGCCCCAGGTTGATCCAATGATCGTGTGTTTGAACTAAATGACATTGGATATGAATTAATGTTGTTGATTATTGTTGAATGGTTATTTAGAGTTATTTTCTCTGCTGTTATACATTCTGTTTTCTTGCTGAGCCTCGGCTCACGGGTGCTTTGTGGTGCAGGTAAGAGAAAGGGAAAGCTTGACCAGCCATGAGTTGGAGAGCTTAGGTGGTGGCGTGTACATATGCGGCTGCTCGATCATCACAGCCGGAGTTATCACAGAGGAACTAGGGTTATAGCCCTGTTTTGCCGCTTAGGCCGGATGATGTAACTTTTGTTATGTATGTACCTTTTTTAACAGTTGTGTTGTAATATTTTGGGATCCCATGTTATATAAAGCTTTTGGAATAAAAGTCAATGGTTCTTTCACCAAAATTTCTAACCCTAACCCTTGTCACTAACCTTAGTTACACGTTTTGAGCCAAATGACCTGATTAGCAGGTCTGACACAATTTTAAGTACACAATGCAACAGTCCTAGATTAGGAGGGCGTTACACCCACTCCACTATCAAAACCCCCAAAGCGAGGATCAACAACCTCTCCCTTACTTTGGGCACACCCTATTTGGTGACTTCACCACCGGATGGGGTTTGTTGCTTTTTTTTTTTTTTTTTTTTCTGGAGTTCCATTCTGGTCGGTAACTTCCTCCATTCCTTCCTGGATGATAACTTCCTCCATTCTTTCCTGGTAGTTAACTTCCACAATATCATCTTGGTCAACATCCATATCTTTGACCAGTACTTCTTTCTCTCTACATACAATCATGTTGTTCTCCTTGAATCCCTTTCATGCCTTAACCACTAAAGCGTTATAACACTCCCTAGATTCCCTTTTGTTCCTTGCACATAGCCATACTTGCACTATTCAGGAACTTTATAAAGAGATGCCATAAGGACACCACTACGTGTAGATCCATAAGGAGGGTCAACCAACTACTACATTATATGCCAACTGACAATCTATTATCAAGAACTTTGTCATCACAGTTTCATGCCTCAGAGCATCTCAAGTAGTGACTGCCAATTTGATCGTACTGGCTAGTGCTAACCCTTCCTCGGTGAAACCATAAATAACTTGAGAGCAAAGCTTCAAGTCACTAATCGATAATTTCATCTTTTCAAAAGATGACTTGTAAATAATGTCCACTGAGCTTCTAGTATCAATCATGCATCTCTTCACCTTCATGTTTGCAATTTGAATTGCAATGACGAGTGGGTCATTATGAGGGTACCTGACGTGCCTAACATCATCCTTTGTGAAAGTGAGGGCCTCACTCTCGTAACAAGGATTCTTTGGAGATCGCTCCACAATGGCCATTACTTTTGATGACTCACTGATCTCGTGACCCAGTGTTCAGGCATTTCTCTCCCTTGCTTTGTTACTATCACCAGCCGGGTGTGGACCTTCACATATGGTATCTAATGTAAAGTCCACAAGTTCTGGTTGTAAGGGTGGAGAACATTGCCGCTTAAACCCAGGATTGTTGTTGCTTCCTCCTCCTTTGGTTTTGTCTGTCTGGTACTTTTTCAACTTGCCTGACCAGAGAAGAAATTCTATCTCATCATTGAGGTGATTGCGTTCATTTGTGTCGTGACCATAATCTCCATGTAAATGGAAAAACTTTTTCATATCCCTCTTACTCATTTCTTTTTTATTGGTGGAGGCTTTTGGTAGGGAACTTCCTAGTGAGCGGCGAGATAAATTTATGCCCGGCTGGTAGCAAGAGTTGAGTAATTCATGAACCAAGGTTCATACTTGGTCATATGCTTATCGTTTGATCCCGACTTGGCCTTCTTTTCTTCACGGTGGTCGAACTTGTTATCCCCACTTTTCTCTCCACCATTATGGCCATTCCCACCAGCCTTGGGGGGGGGGGGTGTTCAGATGAGTTGCTTGGTTGTTTATGCCCTTTTTCTCCTTCACAATAGCATCATCTGACTTCATATACTTGTCCACCCAATTAAGAAATTGTTGGAGTGTTGAGATCGGATTCTGTGGATACTATCCCACAAAGAGCTCTAATATGTGATTCTCGAGGAGATGGAGAACATCTTTCCTTCATCCCCCATGGTAGTCGCTTGGTTGGCTTCTCTCATAAATCTCTGTATGTAATTCTTAAGAGATTCATCTTTTCCTTGTTTGATGTCTGCTTGGTGATTTGTATAGACCGTCGATGTTTGAGCAGCACTAAATTGTCGACAAAAGTCCTTCCTAAACATGTCCCATGAAATAATGAAATCTGGTTTGAATTTCCAATACCACTCCTAGGAAGTATCCGACAGTGTGGTTGGGAAAACTCTACACCGATAATCACCACTTACCTCGTGCAGTCTATCTAATCCTCAAACTTCCCGACATGTCTGACCGAATCTTATTTTCCTGCATACATAGGAAGCACAGGAACTTTATACTTGGCTGGTGGCTTGGTTGCTCTAATTCGAACATTGAAAGGGCTGCCACTCATATGGTCAACTTCATCCAACTCGATAGGTAGCTTAGCCAAACCCTGCACTGCAGCCGCCAGTGCGTCAAGTTGAGCTTGAATAATCGGTGATACTAATGATGTTCCAGCATCTTGACCTCCTGGTCGGGCATTTTCAACCAGCATACTTTTGTCAAGTATTTCTACTTGATCATCAGGGTGGGCAGAAACTTTCCCTTTGACCAGGGGGTCTTCTTTTTGTTGTTAATGACATCTACCAAATCCTTCCGGGAAATATGTTCACCTAGCTGGTCGAACACTGTACTTTTAGATATTTGGGCGGTTTGTGAACTCTTAGATCATTCCTTATCAGAAGGCTTGTGGTGTGGAACCTATTCTTTCCCATTGCGCTGGTGGTTAGGATGTCAAGGTGGCTTCTCAGGGTGAGTCGAGCGGTCCTCAGCTTCCCTTTGATTATTTCCTTCCTGATCATTTAACCAGCCAATCTAATGACTGTCAACCTCATCTCGATTGTGCCCATCCTTATACCATGGAACTTTTTATCCTGGGGAGTCCTAGGAGCTTTGGGCTGATTGATCCTGGCTGAGACCTGCCTACTTCATGACTGGTGACTCCCCATGGGGTTCATGAATTTCCTATTTGTGTGGATGCAGTTTTGGAGCAGAGGTCATCGTCTGTTTGGTTTGATTGGTGACTTCTACTTCGATCAGGTCCTCGAGAGTTAGTCTTCCCAGCCGATGACTCCCGTTCAACATTGTTATTTTGAGCAGCCCAGGCAGCTATTTGTGTTGTGACTTGTGCATTGGCCTATGACAACTAGGTAGCAACCTCTAAGGCAAGTGCAGCCTCGCGATGTCACCGATTGGCCTTTTCTTGCCTTAGTCTAATTTCTTCGTTTTGAGCATTAATGTCCCATTTTTGCTGCTCGAACTCAGCTTTATGTCTGGTAATTTCTTCAGCAAAAGACTCTTGCTGACCGTTGAATTGCATCATCTCCTCCTGAAAATCTCCCATGGCCTCTTGGAGTTGTTCCATCTTGGGGGTTATATCCTCAAGAGTGACTCCAAGCTCATTTTCAGGATTTTCAAGAGCTTCAGGACTTTATGGTCTAACAGTTTCTTTTGTAGCGCCTGTAGTTGACTTTTTAGGTGTCATGACTAGTTGGATGGGAATTTTAGTGTGCTTCTTTATTTAGGCTCTTAATGAAAGCACCAAAATGTTGACCACCATTTTGGACAATGGTGAGTAAACACAAAAATTGACATAAAGTAGGAAAGAACTGAATAAAATATAAACGACACAAATATTTTTATAGTGGTTTAGCCCCAAGAGTTGGTAATAGCCTAATTCACTTAGTGTTTTTATATATGCTAATCTACACTTAAGATTAGATGAACGTTAGCCAACTGAGTTTCTCATGTGCAAGTCAAAGAATATTTTGATAGAGTTTCTCCAGAAAGTAAAGTCTCAGTCTAAAAGTCCCCCAAATGAAGTCATGAGCCTTGTATTAATAGGCTCATAGAACGTACAAGATTGGACATGGGCCTTAACCTATTCACCACCCATTTCAACCATATATAATTAATAAAATAATACAAAATATTAATCAAATTCAAATTACAATCGAATAGGCTATTCTTTCGGGATACATTGGAAGTTTTCCTCTAGCGGTTATGGATCCTTCTAGTTGAGGATGTTCCTGACCAGCATATTCTTGAAATGCTGCTAAGGATTTCTTTGGTCGGTTAAACACCTCAGAACTTCCTAGTCGGTCAAACACCTCTGAACTCCCTTGTCGACACATTTTCGACCATAGGCAACCATCACCAATGTCCAAGTTTATTGAAACTCCTGGGCGACACTTTTTCGGCCAGAGGCAATTATCAAGCTTCTGGCCAGTGGCTTATTGCCTCACATTCTTAATGGTTGGCATATATTCGACCATTAAGAAGTCATTTGGTATAAATTTCTTGCCACGTGTTGCCTAGAAATGCCACGTCATCATGTTGATTTTTGAGGGATAACAATCATTTCTTTCATTAACCAAATTGCATTCATATTGTAAGAAAATGTTTCATTTATGCTTACCATCTTGTTTTGGTTCCATAATTTTCTAGTGTTAACATAATTAATTGAAATTTCTTGATTTGCTTAATTTATTTTCTCTTCTAGGGCATTTTTTGCATTTTGTGTCTTGGTATGTGGAATTTCCTCCATATTGAGCTTATCGAGAATATTTGCTCCTTTTTCTTTTGAGGATTTTTATCTTTGGAACTCATTGGCCTTCCATGCTGCAGGCGTGCTTTAGACTCATTCGTGACTAAATTTTCAAGTTTTTCTTTAGGGAATTCAATCTTAGTAGAAGCATTTGTAGGTGGTATATATGATTTGGTCACTCTTTTTATATCAAAAAATACATCAGGTAATTGATTTTCTATGGCTTGTAAATATACAATATTATATAATTCTGACTCACACTGCCTTGTGTAAGGACAAAAATGCAATAATGATGGTTCACACATGTAATGTCTTTTTTTGGCTACTTATTTTCTCTCCTTAATGTTGAAAAACTACCACGTTATAGTGACAATAAAAAAATTGTGCATTGAAAATATCACTTGTCAAAGCTTCTACATATTTAACAATAGAAGGAGATTCATTTTCAACATATATTCCCAACCTCCTATGAGGACCCATCTTTGTATGTTGTGGTGGTGTAATAAGAACACATACTGCATAGCCAAATATTCTTAGATGAGAAATATTTGGTTCATGATCAAGTGCGAGTTGTAATCACTACAACAATCCCGGGGTTTTATGACTCCATATGAGAGTCATCGAAGATCTACATGTCTCCCGTAAGGGGTGTAACGTCTCAAATTCCCTAGTAAGGCTTAGTGTCCTTATTAGGGGGCCAGGAGGGCAATAATTTGATTAATTATGTGTTTATGTGATATTATGTGCATTTCTATGATTATCTGAATTTTGTGAGTTATATTATCATATGACTAGTGTTGCATGTTTAAGTGTATTAAACATGCATGTGGGCCAGTTTCTTATTAGAAGAGTATTTTCGTAAGTTTGACCCGTTGATGGTATATTTGTAAATATATGTGATTTGTGATTGGGACCACATTATTATGTGGATATATTTAGGTTACTTGGCACAAGATGATCCCAGTGAGTAAGTTAGCGAAAAGGTCACAACGAGATTAAATACCTGACTCAGGGTGAGCCTAGGGGTATTTTTGTAATTTTGTACATTACTGGGATTTATCGGATAATGGGAATTGTTTGGTGATCATTTGGGAATATTGGAATTAATTGGGAAATATGATGTTAATTGAGGATTAGTGGGAAATGGTGGCAAAAGACCAAAATGCCCTTGGTTTGGTTAAATGGGCATTGGTTAGGGTGAGGCCAAATTGGTATTTCGACCAAATGGTAGGAAACTTTGACTAAGCTTTGGCAGACACATTTTTGGATCATTACCTATACATTAAGTCTTCTTTTCTCTTCCTTTGGAAACTATCTTGAAGACCATTTGGTGGAGGGTAGCAAACCAAGCTTGGAGATTGAAGTACTTGAGGAATTGAGCTGCAAGAGGGAGAGTTTGCAGTTGCTAATCCACCTTAATTCTTAGGGAATTTAGACTCTGTCTCTGAGGTAAGCCTTTAATGGTTCTTGAGTGTTGTTCTTGGGGGTTTCTTGATGTTCTTGAGTAAAGATGGGTTTTTTATTTTTCAAATTCGTAATTGGCGCCCTTAGTGTTGTTTAAAGGTTGGATTGATGGTGGAATTTGTTTATAAACTGATTTAGAGGCTGGTAATAGGTCTGGGTTCTGGGTTTGGGCTTTGAATTCATGAATTGGAGAAAAACATGAGTTTCAAGAACTCTAAGTGTGATTCTTGGCATTTATGAGTGCTTTGAGGTTGTTTGTGGGTACTTGGGCACTTGGGTAACCTACTTGGGGGTCAAGGTTTCGTTAGAATTGAGTAAGAATCTTGGTTTGATGACTCTTGGGGGTCTTGGGTCAGATTTTGATGAGTTTAGGTTGGAGGAATCGTAGAAAATGGAACCCATAATTTTGGGTTCACGTTGTAGCGCCCCTGCCTTGGATTTGGGCACCCCTACACTAAGCAGGGGAGGGCTTAGGCGCTCTCTCACTTACTTGGGCACCCCTGCCCTTGTTATGAGCGCCCCTACATTATGCAAGGGAGTTCCTAGGAACTCTCTGAGTTGGTTGGGCCCCCTACCATATGTCAATTTCAGCAAGCCTCATTTTTAGAGCTTGGAAAGAACTTGGGGGCTCGGGGGACGATTCCACCACCTCGTTGGGTGGAATTGGAGGTCTTGAGGGCACGAGATTGGTCCCAGAGTTTGTTTATGGAATTGAATTATAATGAGGATATTATTTATGGTTGTGACTAGGTTACCACTAGGGCTCGGGAAAGGATCGTGCTTAAGGGTCATTTTTATCTATCTAGTGTCTAGACCATAGGTAAGAAAACTACACCCAGTATGTGATTAGGGCTTGGCCTGGTTATTGAACATGGTTATGACCATGCTTTGACTGTTTTATTAGACATGTTAACTATGTTGTGCATATTTGTAATATATAATATATGCTTATTTGTTTTACTTGAATGAAAGGCTTGACTTATGAGTGAAGGGAGACAATAGCGCGCTAAGCGCAGGCTGGTATGGTTAGGCCTATCCAGGAGCGTGGTATACGCTTGACCGACCCAATGGTCGCTTAGAAAATAAGCGCTAGGTACGCTTGGCCAGCTCTAAGGCTTGTTATATAGAGGATACAACAATGGGCCCCAAGGTGATTCTACAGTCACTTATCCTAGGGCAACGGGCCCCAGTGTGACTATATAGTCACTAATCTGGATTGAATGCATGCATGAGTAGGGTTATTAATGCTAGGCATGCTAATTATGATTATGTAATATGTTATTAACTGCTTATGAGCATGTTTAAGTTTTCTTGCTGAGCCTTGTCTCATGGGTGCTATGTGGTGCAGGTAAGGGAACAGGGAAGCTGGACTAGCCATGAGTTGGAGAGCTTCAGTGGAGGCATGCACATATGCAGCTTGCTCGATCACCACGGCCGGGGATACATAGAGGAACTAGGGTTAAACCCTAATTTTCCCGCTTAGGCCGGCTTGTGTTGTAACCACCCTTTTGTATTGTAAATAACTTTTTAAATGTTTATTTTGGGATCCCATGTATGAACTTAAACTTTTAATGAAAGTAAATATTCCTTTGACCAAAATTTTTAACCCTAATTCGTTAATTACTTCTAGTTACACGTTTATGTCCAAATGACTTGATTAGCAAGTCCAACACTATTTAAAATACATAGTGTAATGGTCTTGACTATCCAGGGCGTTACAGGGAGAGACATTGATGTGGGAGCCATTGTAAGTGGCCCAACATCTCCCACTAGGAGCTTACAACGTCTCCCACTAGGAGACGTGGCAGAGTTTCAACATCGGCGTTGTAGATTTTTTTAAATTTTTTATTAAAAAATATATTAATAATATATTTTCCAACTAGTTTTAATTAATAATATTTTTAGGGTAATTAATAATGTTTATATATATTAATATTTATTATATATTTATAATAAATAATATATATTTGTTGACGTAGTTTTTCATCAACTTAGATATGAAGAGCACTAAACAATGATGCAGAAAAAATAAAAGGATTCACAAGCTTTATGTGGTTCAGCAATTAAAATCTGCCTAGTCCACGAGTCACTATTATTACTCTCACTACTCTCTCAAAGCTTTTTCAGAAAGCAATTTGGCAGAGTATTCTCCAGTACCATTTGTGCATCCCTACAATTGAACCAGACCAGGTTATTTATAGACTTGGTCATGGGAATATATTTCTCTGATTCAGGGAAGTTACAATCAATCATATTAATTTGAAATAAATATAATAAATACATTGATTACATAATATCCCATAACAATAGGGATTTATATCTGATAATTATGAATCCCTAGGAAATAGAGATTTCCTAAATACCTTTCTGTGTGCCAACATGTCACTAAGCTTGATCATTATGCTAACGTGCTTTCGAGACTGGCCAGACTTCGAGCTCATCGTTCTGGTTATATCATCCTCCTCATCCAATGATTTTGTTGAACTGATTTCGCGGATAAGGCTGGTGTGTTCGAGCCTGCAAGTCATGCTCGAACTCTGATCATAGATCTGGAATTATATGTCAATTTGTACAAGTGTACAACCAACACTTGTTATTTTTGAGCTTACTCTTTTCGAGCCTACATTTCGAGGCTATTTATTTATTCTTGAAATTTGGGTGTAACAATATTGTCTATATAATTTATAACTATATGTATATTAATAATATAATTGCTAATATATTTAATTATATGGTATATACATTTGGTAGATTAAATGGAATTTTAAACTGTAAATTTTCATTAATAAAAATCGAAATGTATTTATAATATATTTTAGTTAGCCAAACATTTACAAAATATGCAATATTTGTTAGGCATATACAAAATTAACAAATATTGCATGAGCTAGCCATAATATGAAAGAAAAAGTAAAAATAAAACTAATAATTATGATAATGTGGTTGGTGACTGTGGATTATTAGTAGCATATTCGTTGCGCAATGTTGTCGCATTTCATCAATATGTGCTTGTGTATATGTCGACGTAGCTTTTAGCTATAAAAAATACAAAGTAAAAATATATTAGTTAGTTATTAATTTGATTACATTTATATATATTTTAATAAATAATATATAAACTTTGATAAATTTATATATATATTTACTATTTTATGCAAGTAATGTTTTGGTTGTAGTTACTTACTTGAGGTTCCATAATATTTAGCTCATTTGGGATCTCTGGACAATTTGGCAGATTGGTGAGAAAAAGGTTGAAAGCGTTGATGATTATTGCTACAATTTCTTCGCAATTTTCAAGTATTGTGTTCACCAAATCACAACAACAAGCGTAATATGAATATGGCACCAATATAAGCAACATTTAATGCTCTTTGCATGATAAAACTTAAATGCTAAACAATAATACAAATACTATGTATCTGAGAATGACAAACTTTTAAATTTACCCATGGTTCCAAGGGACAAACATAACCTGTTCATTTGAATTTACTTGACAACATCGTTGGAACAAATTTTATACACTGTCTTGGAATGAACTTCCTTTAGTGGCTACAACATTATGATTGAGAAATAAAAACCTATTTTTGCGGCCTTTTTCTACCACAAAATTGTACAACAACCTAATCAGGAAAGTCAAAAATATAGTTAGCAAATTTTTTTGTTTAAATAAATGAAATAAGAAAGTTAAATAAAAAGAAAATTGTCAGATACCTCATGTAGCAAATAACATCTCCTTGTCTATTCTACTCCCTTTGAACAAATTGAAGTATATCATCCTTGCATAAGTAAAAGCTTGACATATCCTAATCGAATACTTCTTCTTTTATGTTGGGATTGACACACTCGTTGTTATGCCAATGAGATACGATATTGTATATCTATTCCAATGAATTTTGTTCTATTAGAGGATCATTTGGACAACATATGTGTTCTCGTGGTTGTGTTGAATAAGCATTTGGTCATTGTGATCTATTGTTACTTCTAGAATGAGCCTATAAAATAATATTAACAATTAAAAAAATATAAACAAGTTAAAATATAATAGTAAAGATAATTATATAAGCATGACATTACATGTTCATGTATATCTACAAATCTAATGCCTATTCCTTAGGGCCCGATATCGGCTACTTAACAACCTGAATAACTATGTACATATCCTGATCAGGTATGCAAAAGGAAGAGGCATCGACGACTTAACAGTGTCAGTAATCATCACTTGCTAGTTGTTGCCTGCCCCTCTGTCAATGAGTCTACTTGATGCAACAATATTTGAGCGCGAACTAATGGCTAATTGGCAACGAGACCCCTGTGCATCGTAATAAGTAACAAGTTATATATATACATAAATATGTTGTAGCAATAAATAAATCTTTTTTTTTTCAACCAACAAAGAAGTTTAATCACCTCTCATAAGTTTGATCTTGTGTTTGTGGTGGGTTTGGTACATAGTAAGGCGTTTGTTGCGTTTGTGGGTTTGACATATAGTAAGTTTAATTATTCTCGTGTAACTTGGTTGAATTTTATGAAAATTTTCCTTGTTTTGTGCCTTTTGTGATGAAATTAAAACTCAATTTAATGTTTCCATTTGCACTTTGTGAAGTGATAACTCCAAAAAATATACATATCTTTTATTTCAATCTTACATGGTTCAAAATGGCATCCTTCATGAAACTTCTTGTGTTGATACTCCATCCCAAAATAGTGTAGTGGAACGTAAAAACAGACATCTTCTTGAAATTGCAAGAGCTCTCTCATTTCAAATACATGTTCCTAAACCTTTTTGGGCCGATACCATTTCTATAGCATGTTTTCTGATTAACTGCATGCCATCCTCTGATCTTCATGGTAAGATCCATTACAAAATTATTTTTCCCAACAAGTCGTTATTTCCTGTTGATCCTAGAATCTTTGGTAGCACTAGTTTTGTTCGCGGTGGTCATCCACATGTAACTAAATTAGATCCCAGGTCTTTGAAGATGTGTCTTCCTTAGTTATTCTCGTCTTCAGAAAGGTTATAGATGTTACTGTCCTAATCTTAACAAGTATCTTGTCTCAATTGATGTTACCCTCATGGATGACACACCTTACTTTCCGTCATCGCCTATTTCTGCTTGTCAGGGGGAGGATGATGATTTGTTGGTGTATTCTATCACATCCTCTGAACCTGTCTTCAAACCAGCTTCTCCTAAGCATTCTATTATTCATGTCTACTCCAGGCACCCACCTCCTAATTCATATCCTACACCTGCTCCTTTGTCATCTGATCCAGTCCCGAGCAATGATCTTTCTATTGCATTGTGCAAAGGTAAGTGCCAGTGTACTTATCCCATTTCTTCCTTTGTTTCATGTAATGTCATGTCATCTTCCTCTTGTTATTTTATTGCTTCCCTTGATTCTGTCTCTATTTCTAAAACTTTTCATCAAGTCATATCTCATTCTGGTTGGCATAATACAATGATAGAGGAAATGAATGTTTTAGATGACAATGGTACTTGGGACTTAATGGATTTTCCTTTAGGGAAATATGCTATTGTGGATGCTCAAAATTTCATGCTTGAAGAAGACCAAAAACAAGTGATGAGGTCCCATAAGTGCCTAATTAAGTGATTGAGCCGCGATGCCCTCGGACCACCATGGCCTCGTTGGAGGCGGCTCGCATGCAGCGCCTCGCCCATGGCTCGCAGGAGCGCCTCGTGTGGTGCCCAGCACTGGCCTCGCTGGAGGTGGCCCGCATGTGGCGCCTCGCCCACGGCTCACAGGAGCGCCTCACGTGGTGTCCCACACTGGCCTCGCTGGAGGCGGCTCACAAGCAGCGCCTCGCCCACGGCTCACAGGAGCGCTTCGCGAAGGGCATGCCAAGTAGGTGCTTCGCCTCTCGAGGGGCGTCTCGCGAGGGCCTCGTGCCCAACCACCACGCCTCATTGGAGGTGTCTCGTGGGGGCTAGCATCAGGCTTCCTCTTGGTGCCGTCAGGCCTCGCTAGGCCACACCACCACCAGGTCCAGGTACAGGGCCCCATCTCACAAGGCGCCCTTATGATCTGCGAGGCCATGTCTCGGCCGTGCCTAGGACTCATGCGTCGTCTCGCAAGGTGCGCCTCTATGGTATAAGCATATGCCCCACTGATGGAGCCCCTCTCTATTTTCTAAGGAGGGTGCCACCAGCGAGGCACGACTCCCACGCACTTATCTCGCTCATGACTACATGAGAGCCACCTTTAGAGACAAGGCACGTGTACAGAAACCGGTTATGTGAGGGTGAGGAGCTTAGGGGCGTAACTCAGAACATCCGTACTAGACAGGTCGTGATGGTACAAGTTAGTACCGATGGTGGAGGCACTCCCTGCATGTCTCTGACCAAGCATCAGGACCACCAGTGCCACTACGCCTGGAGCCACTCCTCTGACATTCGTACGGTCAAGTAGTGGAGACATCCTCCTGGCACTTGTCTATGTACTGGTTGCAACATCACTACCTCTGAAACCACTCTCCTGACAGTGTACTTGTGTACTACCTGGTCCCCTGGACCATAGTGTTTCTAGGGCCATTAGAGCCCACTATATAATGAACCCCAATTCCACATGGAAGGGCATTGGAAAAATTACTATAGTAGTGCACCATAGAGAATACAAACTGATTTCACCATTATTCTTCTGCAATTGTTCTTGGAGTTTATACTTAGATTTCTAAAGCTTATCTTTTGATAATCTTTACTTTGCAATTTTTCTAACTTAACTTAGTTGACGAGTTCTCACCGTCAACAGTTTGGCGCCGTCTGTGGGAAGCTAAGTACCAAGCTACTGTTCTACCATTACTTCCGGCAAGAAGAAATGCCGAGACATTCAAAGCGACTCAGGGAGCCACGAGAGGTGGAGGTCCACCTTAACGGAGTTCAGCTGAAGGCCTCCATGAAGGATCCTCCTCCACCCAGAGACGTGGTGCCCCCGAGGGACCCGGAGGTTCACGAGGGTGATAGAGAGGTCTCGTCACCGGCCGTCCCGCTTGGAGAGAGTCCTCCAAGAGCACCACTGGGAAATGCTAACGAGTTCCCGCTCCCTAAACCACCACAAGTATCGAACTCCGGTTGGCAGGACCCGGGCCCCTCGACGCGCAGGCATGATAAGCATCCCCGGGTCCATTATGTGAGCTCGAGTTCAAAATCTCGGTTCTATGAAGAAGAGATACGCGAGCTGCATCGTAAGAACCAAAGGTTGGAGACCACCCTGGAGAATATGCAAGAGGTGCCGAATGGCCTATTGCAAGGTAAATCAAGCGTGACCTTGCCCAAGAGAAAAGAGAAAGGTCGGGAGGGGGCAGAGACCACCATTCCGGTAGACGATGGAAGGACTCGACACTCCACCAGTAACACCCCCCGAACAAAGCAACGCAAACATCCTTAACCACCGAAGCAGGCCCAGAAACCAGGGCCGAAGACCGACGTTGCCCCTCGCAACGATGACGAGGTCACCTCTAAAAGAGCACCCTCAGATTTACGGGAGGAGCTCAACAAAAAGAGGTCAGGTAAAAGGACCACACCCCCTATTACACCTCGAGAGGGCAAAGGAAAGGGGGATCTTAACCCGTCCGCTTTAAGGGACTCCCTAAGCAAGAGGAGGCAGGACCTGGATACAGAAATGAGGAGCCTACGAAGCAAGATCGTCACCGCCTTTGGAGGTCAAGCTTTTGAGGAAGAGTTCGACCATGAGTCACCCTTCGTGAGGGAGATCCAAGCCATTCGGCTCCCTGCCAACTTTAAGGAACCCAATATGACCCCCTACGAAGGAAGCACAGATCCAAAGTACCACCTGGACGCATTTAACGATCTGATGAAACTGAGGGGAATTGGTAGTGGAGCTAGATGCCACTGCTTCGCTGTCACATTGAAAGGACCTGCATACAAATGGTTCAAAAGATTAAGGCCGGGGTCCATTAGGTCTTGGCAGCAGTTTTCTGATGAATTTCTCCAACAACACCACGCCGTGCGGGACTACACGATGCCAGGCACCAGCTTGGCCAATGTGAAGCAAGAAGAAAAGGAGAGCTTGAAGAGCTACATTCACAGGTTCAATATGGAGGCTGCAAAAGTGGGGAGCCTGACCCGCCGAGAGTTAAAAATGGCCATTACAACAGGAGTGTGCCCAGGAAGCAAATTGTGGGACAACATGCTGAAGAGGGAAGTCACCGACCTAGATGACTTCTACGAGAGGGCGCAGAAGTACATTCGTGTGGAGGATGGCCACACGAACCTAAAGGCAGGAAAGGAGGAGTCCAACGTGAAGCCCCCAGCTAATGACGGGTCGAATGGAGCAAAGAAGAGGAGGGCGTATGATGGGTCAAGGGATGATTAGCAGAGAAAGACCAAGCGGGGGAGCGGTCATAGGGAGACCGCTTACACTTTCTATACGAACCTAACAGATTCAAGAGAGCATATCTACCTCACCAACGAGGACCGAGTTCCCTTCAAAAAGCCCCCACCAATGAGAAAGGACCGGTCCAAAAGGGATCCCAGTAGATACTGCCAGTATCACAAGGATATCAGTCACACCACAGCAGAGTGCATCCATTTAAAGGAAGAAATTGAGGAGCTCATCCGGAGGTGGCACCTCGATCGATATGTCAGGAGAGAAAGGCCGAAGCCGGAGGACAAGCCTACGACACCCCGGGCGCAAGGGCGAGTCCCAGAGATACAGGGGGAAGTCTGAACCATTTTTAGGGGTCCAGGATTTGGGGGAGATTCTCGGAAAGGACGAGACAGGTATGCTAGGGAAGCTAGACGAAGTCCGCCACCTTGTGTCATGAGTTTGGAACAACGACCCCCAAAAAGCTTCAAGGGAGAAAACGACTTGATCACATTCACTGAGGAGGATGCACGGGGGGGGGGGGGTACATTTTCCCCATAACGATCCACTGGTGTTGACAGTTCAGTTGGCAAATATGCGTGTGCATCGGGTCCTGGTGGACAATGGGAGCTCAGTGGACATCCTGTATCGCCCTGCCTTGGAAAAGATGGGGCTGGGCATTCGTCACCTGAAGCCCTGCCAATCTTCCCTGTATGGATTCACGGGGGACTCAGTGCAACCCCTAGGGATGATCAAATTGGCACTCACCATGGGGGAGCAACCCCAGCAGACTACAGTCATGGCTAAATTTGTCGTAGTAGATTGTGCTTCAGCTTTCAATGCGGTATTGGGGAGACCATCCCTAAGAGAATTGAAAGCCATAACTTCTATATATCACTTGGTCGTCAAGTTCCCAACTCCGGGAGGGGTCGCTAGTATGAAAGGAGAACAGAGAGAAGCAAGGGAGTGCTACAACACCTCCCTCCGCGCACCTGTGAAACCGCGGGAACCAATGGTCATGGTGATACATGAGGCGCTACGTGTACCCGCGGGGAGCCCGCAGGAGCTAGACCCCCGAATCGTGGAGGAGTCAGGAGCAAAACCATTGGAGGAAGTAGAGGAGGTTGTAGTAGTGGAGGAACCATTGAGAAAGCTGAAGGTAGGAAAAAGCTTGCATAGTGACGTGAAGGAGGAGTTGATAAGGTTTTTGAAAGATAATCTGGATGTATTCGCATGGAGTCACGAAGATATGGTGGGTATAGATCCCAGTGTCATGTGCCACCACTTGAATATCTCCCCTGAAGCGAGGCCCGTTAGGCAGAAGAGGCGGGCGCTGGACCCGGAGAGGTACGCAGCCTTAAAGGAAGAGGTTAACAAGCTGAAGACCAATGGGTTTATCCGCGAGTCATTTTACCCTGTATGGGTGTCGAATCCAGTGCTAGTCCCAAAACCGAATGGAAAATGGAGGACTTGCGTCGATTTTTCAAACCTGAATAAAGCTTGTCCTAAGGATAGTTTCCCGCTCCCGAGAATAGATCAGTTGGTGGATGCAACGGCTGGGCATGAATTACTTAGCTTCATGGACGCCTACTCTGGGTACAACCAGATTCCCATGAACCCAGCTGATGAAGAGCACATGTCATTTATAACGGATAAAGGACTCTACTGCTATAAGGTGATGCCCTTCGGGTTGAAAAACGCGGGTGCCACCTATCAAAGGTTGGTTAATAAGATGTTTGCAAACCAGATAGGGAGGAACATGGAGGTATATGTTGACAATATGCTAGTAAAAACCAAGAATGCTACAGAGCTCAACAAGGACCTTGGTGAGATGTTTGACACACTCAGGAAGTATCGAATGAAGTTGAATCCCATCAAGTGCACCTTCGGTGTATCCTCAGGAAAATTCTTGGTCTTCATGGTTAACTCCAGAGGCATCGAGGCCAATCCCGATAAGATAAAGGCCCTGATAAAAATGAGCCCACCTACGAGCAAGAAAGAAGTGCAATGCCTAACAGGAAGGGTGGCGGCCCTTAATAGATTTATTTCGAGGTCAATCGACAAGTGCCTCCCCTTCTTTAACATCCTAAAAGGGAGCAAAAAGTTCACTTGGGATGAGGAATGTGAAGAGACATTTATTAAGCTGAAGGAGCACTTGGGGAAGCCACCCTTGTTGGCAAAACCTAAGAAAGGTGAAAAGCTATACTTATACTTGGCAGTGTCTGAACATGCCATAAGCGTGGCCTTGGTTAGAGGGGAGAAGAAACAGCAACAACCCGTGTACTATATCAGCAAGCGGTTGGTGGATGTGGAGAACCGGTACCCAGAGATTGAAAAGTTGGCCTATGCTTTAGTTGTGGCCTCGAGGAAGTTGAGACCCTACTTCCATGCTCATGCAATCAAAGTTCTCACTGATAACCCTTTGAGACATGTCTTGCATAAACCTGAGACCTCAGTAAGGCTGATGAAGTGGTCGATCGAGTTGAGCCAATTCGATATCGTTTATACCCCGAGAGTTTCCATCAACGGGCAAGTGCTGGCGGACTTCATAGTGGAGTTCACCAATTAGTCGAGTGAAGGGAGAAGTGAAGAAGGGGGGCGGACAGTCATGGAAAAGGAGCAAGGGGGTCTAGAGGAATGGAGCCTGCATGTGGACGGGGCGTCCAATGAACGAGGATCTGGAGCTGGTATCATGATGACAGGGACCGAAGGGCACAAGATGTACTATGCAATCCAGTTTGGGTTTGAGGCCTCCAACAACGAGGTGGAGTACGAAGCACTCTTGGCAGGCTTGCGGTTAGCCTAGGAGCTAAAGGTGACATGCCTACGTATTTTTAGCAAGTCATAGCTGGTGGTGTACCAGGTGAAAGGTGAGTATCAGGCAAGAGACCCAAAGATGGCTGTGTACTTGGAAAGGGTGAAGGGCTATCTGGGACGATTGGCGAAGTACAGCATAGAGCAAATCCCAAGAGAGAAGAACACCCATGCCGATGCCCTCGCAAAACTGGCTTCCACCAAGGATGGGGATATCCTAGAGTCGATACCCGTGGAATACTTACCTAGGCCCAGCATCGTCAGCACGGACGTGCACATGGTTAGCACCCCAAAGGAGCCGTGGAATGAACCGGTTAAGAGATACCTGGAGGAAGGAACCTTGCCCGCAGACAAGAAAGAGTCCCGGAGGTTGGTGTATAAGGCCACTAGGTACACCTTGGTAGACGGGGTTCTATACAAGAGAGGGTTCTCGATGCCACTCCTACGATGTGTGGAGGAGGAGGAGGCGCTAAAAGTACTACAAGAGATACATGAGGGTGAGTGTGGTAACCATGAGAGCGGACCCTCAACGGCTAGGAAGGCCATAAGACAAGGGTACTACTGGCCCTCCATGGAGAAAGATGCAAATGACTTTGCCAAGAAATGCGACAAATGCCAGAGACACGCAAACTGCACTCGAAGGCCCCCAAATGAGTTAACTAGCATGACCAGCCCCTGGCCCTTCGCTATCTGGGGGATAGACTTGATCGGCGCCCTTCCCGTGGGTAGGGGAGGGGCGAAGTACGCAATGGTAGCTGTGGACTACTTCACCAAGTGGGTTGAAGCGGAACCCCTCGCGAAGATAACAGCCAAGCATATCACCTCATTCGTCAACAAATTCATTATTTGTAGATACGGAGTGCCCTACAAAATTATCTCTGGCAACGGCACCCAGTTTGAGGGGGGAGCCTTTGAGGAATATTGTAGGGGAAGAGGGATAAGGAGAAGTTTCTCAGCAGTAGTGCACCCACAGGCCAATGGGCAGGTGGAGGCCATTAATAGAGTTCTTAAAAAGAACTTGAAAACCAAGCTAGAAAAGATTAAGGGAGCCTGGGTGGAGGAGCTGCCAAATGTGCTATGGGCCTACAGAACCACCCCACGCATGACCACTGGGGAGTCCCCATTCTCCTTAGCAAATGGGTACGAGGCTGTCCTCCCAGTTGAGATAAAGGTTAGTTCCTTCAGGGTACAGGCGTATGGGGATGAGGCCAACTGTGTAGCTCTGGCTGAGAGCTTGGACATGCTAGAAGAGAAAAGGGAAAGAGCACAAATGAGAATGGCAGTATACCAGCAGTGCACAGCAAGGTATTACAACTCGAGGGTGCAAGAGAGAAATTTCAGAGTTGGTGACCTGGTGCTAAGGAAGGTACTCCCCAACACGCGAGACCCAGGGGCGGGGGTGCTAGGGCTGAACTGGGAGGGGCCTTACCAAGTCACTCAGTGCATACCCCCAAACACTTATAAGCTGGCGCGCATGGATGATACTGTCATACCTCGAGCATGGAATGCGGAGCACCTTAGGAAGTACTACCAGTGAAGCGCTTGCACCCAATGCTAGAAGTATCTGTTTTCAGCGTGTTGCATGTTATCTTAGCTTGGTAGACAAAAATCAAAGAGGTTACTTAGATAACCTCCCAAGTAGGTGTAAGTTCTTTTTTTATGTAAGTCTTATATGTATCGTTGTAACTTGAATTATATGAATGAAACTGGTCACATCTTCACGCGCTATTTTTTCTACCTTATGTGGGCATCAATCAAAGTGCTTGCCAAAGTAAACTTCACCAGACACTTGGGGGGGGGGGGGTAAGGGTGGCCTGTGAAGATAAAGCATACAGCAAACAGGAGGATCCAAAAAAGGACCCCTTGCACCAGGATCCTAAAAAGGACCCTATGCACCAGGAGGATCCTAAAAAGGACCCTCTATCAGGAGGACCCTAAAAGGGACCATGGTCCTAAAAAGGACCCTCTATCAGGAGGACCCTAAAAGAGACCATGATCCTAAAAAGGACCCTCTAACAGGGGATCCCAAAAGGACCCCTTGTGTCAGGGCCTTAAGCGAAGTCATTATGCATATAAAACAAGGAGAGGACCTTACAAGGCATCCCTTGGGTTCACAAGGATTAGCTACCCTTGTGAACATCAAGGAGGCCAAAAGGTCTTACAAAAAAAACAACAACAACATACTTCCAAATAAAGGCAGATGCTCCCACAAGAGGAAAGACCTTAGAGAGAGCACCCACCAATAAGCCTAGAGTGGCCGCCAAGCCGTCTAGCCAAAAAAGCCTAGAGCGGCCGCCAAGCCGTCTAGCCAAAAAGGGTCCTAAAAGAGACCCTTACAAAAATAGTACTATGAATAACGACGAGAAGGACGCTTCTCGCAAAAAAATAATAAGCGCGCGCAAGAATATATAAAAGGATAGCTAGAACCCAAGGGGTCAAAATATCCTTATAGAAGTAATCAAGAGGCACCAAAAAAGGTCCCAGTGAACCCTTTCACATGGGCTCCAAAGGACCTCTAGCCTGGTAAATAAAAAAGGGGAACCCACCAAACCCCATCATACAGGCTCAAAAAGACCTCAAACGCAGAAGAATAAGAGATAAATAACCACACATGTATATATACATTGAAAAAGGGAGTCTTAAGGACATGACAAGATTTACAAAAAAGAAAAATAGTAATGATAATGATATTACAAAGGCTCAAAAAAGAGCATACACCCATAGCGGGCTAGCTGACAAAAGTTATGAAATAACAACTTCAGGGCTTCCTACCACGGGCGCTCCACACGGCCGCTCGAGCAATGGCGTGCTCACCGAAAGAAGAAAAATCAAAGTTGGGATCCTGCCTCCACACACCGTAAAGGGCGCGATCTATGGACCTGTACTCAATAGCAGTCCTATTCGCCTCCAAGGAAGCAATTCTCTCCTGCGACGTGGCGACATCGGCACTAGCAGCCTGGAGTTCAGCCCTGGTAGCCTCGACTTCGGCCTCTAAATAAGTGACTCTCTCCTGCGATGCAGCCACGATAGCCTTGGTCCCTTGGAGTTCGCTCTCCAGGCTGGTAACTTGGCCCTGTAGCTTTGTGGCTTTGGCAACCACCTTCAGCTTCCTTTTTGACGAGGCAACAAGTTTGGTCCGGACCCTCTTTAGTTCAGTCTGGGTGTTCTCAAGCTCTTTCTCGAGCACCCTGACCCGGGCCGTGAGACGGTCCTTCTCAACATTTGACGCGGAGAGATTGTTAGCCGAGTCGGCAAACCGCTGAGCCATGATATGGGCCTGCACGAGAAAAGTTAACAACAGAAATAATAAGTAAAAAAAAAAATGTATGTATACCTATATATAATAGGGCTGACACAAGATGCATGAACTCACCCAAGCAGTGGTGCACCTTAGAGTTTCCCCAAGGTCTGACAGAGCATAACTCCCAAGATCGTTCCAGTCAGGTTCAGGGAGGTCCGAGGCGATTTGGGTGAACCGATGCCTGTAAGTGGTCGCCATATGATTCACCCAGGGCGCCCCATCCAGGCTAGGGGCACTTGGCTGGGTAAGGACAGATGACCCGCTCGCTGAAACGGGAGGGGGCGCGGAAAAAGTGGAAAAGTGAGGCCCCGGTAGATCAGAGGGGGGCTCCGGAAGATCGGCGTAGTAAGCCCTAGATGGACCAGGGTCGAGGGGAGCTTGAGTGAAAGCGTCATAGCCCTAAGGGTCGGGGCAAAAAAAACACCCCGAAACGGCCTGCTGGTCTTGAGAATGAGGGGCTATGTCCGAATCATAAGAGGCACATGGAGGGCACCCCCCAGAAGATGAAGACAGCTGGTGAGGTCCCCCGCGTTCAAGGGGGGCTTCCTTCGCTCTTCCTCAGCCTCATCGTTGTCTGGGCAAGGCTCAGCCGATACCCCGTTCATCTTCTTGGACCCAGAGATGGTCCACAGCAACTTGGGGTCTGAGACAGGGGACAATTTATGGAGGTTCAGATTTTTCACGGTGAATAAGTACACCGCCTTTTTCATAGCGGGGTCAGCATTGAGGAACTTCCCCATATCTCTCGCTTCCGGCCCGATGACTGTGGGTTCGGCGAATTGCTCTGCATAATACATGCCATGGTCGATATGAACGTAAGTCATGAAACAATAAGTTGCGAAAAAGAAAAAGAGAGAAAGTGATGCTTAGGGTACTTACTGGGAGTGGCTCGGAAGTGCTCGCAGACAGAGAGGGGGCCTTGCACGAAGAAAAAGTCCTGCTTCCAGGACCCCAGGTTGGACACCGAGCCCTCTATCAAAGAGGCCTTGCTGTTGGCTTTTTATAAATAATAGAAGCCCTTTGACTTGGGAGTGGGCATGAGGTTGTAGAGGAAATGCACCTCTAGCGCCGAAGGAGTGCGCTTAACTAGTTTCATAAACGCAATGAAAAGGCAGCTCAAAGTCAACCAGCCATTGGGTGCCAGCTGAAGTGGTGCCAGGTCAAAGTAGTTGAGGACCGCAACAAAGAACGGGTGTAACGAGATGGTACCACCCGCTTTCAGGATGTGCTCACTAAGGGCCACAAAGCCGGTCCTAGGGCAGTCAGCCCGGCATGTGTCCAAAGGAGTGTATAAAGCGTACTCCGGAGGAACACGATAGTGATTCGCAATTTCCCTCAGTTAGTTTTCGGACACATGCGACACCAGTTCGGATGCTAGTAAAGGAGCATCGTCCGGTTCATTGGAAGCTACCTGTCATCGTGCCCTCGGCATATCTGCAAAACCAAAAGAAAAAGGTGAGAAAGAGACGGAACACTTGACCCTCCATTTTTTCTTCCTAGCAAGAGTCTTCCATCGGGGGACCGACTGTCGAAGCACTAAGCTAAGGAAAATCGAGACTAAGGGCCGAGGAGAAGCGGGAGCGGCTCCATGACAGTCATCAGGTGAGGATGGGCTGGAGGGCTCAGGAGGAAGGTGTCCCTCCATAAACTCCAACTCCCTCTGCAACTCTAAAAGGGTCACCCTAAAGCTCGCTACATGGTCACTAAGGACAGGGGGGAAAGGTGTCCTGTTTCCTCTCAGCGCCGAGTCGATTTCACTCTCCACCACCAAAATTTTACGCCTAAGTTCAGCCATGTGCTCAAGATGGCGGATACGGGCCTGCCTTAAGGAGTCATAGTCTTGGTAAGGGTTTTCCTCAGGGGACTCTGAGTCTGAGGACAGGTCAATAAACTCAACCCCCGGAGGTATGTCGAACGGACTGTCACTAGCCATGAGACCTCGTCCCGAAAGCAAAAAGGGGTTCACGTGTAAATGAGAGAATTACTACAAAACACAAAGGAATGGGCTTAAAACCTCTAGGTGCAAGTGCCCTAAATGATCCACTACAGGGTATAAACAGGGGGGCATGCAACTGGGCTAACTCACGGCAAGCTTAGGCCAAAATACCCCATCCCGAGTAACGCTAGTTTGGACCCAATGAATATGAGGGAAAAAGAAAATATACCTCAAGCAGGAAAAATAGAGTGCAGTTATGGTCTATAGGAGGTTGAGGGCCAAACACGTCGGTAGGGTCAAAAAATAGCTAAGTGGTCGAAAGCACGTGTCTGCAGAAATAAACAAAAAGGATGTGTTAGCCTCCAAATAGACATACCAAAAATTAGCTCATATGTAAAAAAAATAAAAATGAAATGAAATGAAAAAATAAAATGAAGGAAACTATGGCAAAAATGAGGATGTGGGGGATTGAACCCCTTACCTCTTGAAAGAGGAAGGATTCTCAAAACCACTAAGCCAATGAAGTAAGGTGAAAATAATAAGCCTTGCATGAAGGCCTATTTATAAGAATCAAGGAGAATAGTCTACAAGAGCACCTAAAGGTCCTCTCCTAGACTGGGAGGCAAGTGTGGATGCTCAAAATTTCATGCTTGGAGAAGACCCAAAACAAGTGCCGAGGTCCCATAAGCGCCTAATTAAGTGATTGAGCCGCGACGCCCTCGGACCACCGTGGCCTCGCTGGAGGCGGCTCGCATGCAGCGCCTCGCTAACGGCTCGCAGGAGCGCCTCGCGTGGTGCCCAGCACTCGCCTCGCTGGAGGTGGCTCACAGGTGGCGCCTCGCCCATGGCTCGCAGGAGTGCCTCGCGTGGTGCCCAGCACTCGCCTCGCTGGAGGTGGCCTGCATGTGGCGCCTCGCCCACGGCTCGCAGGAGCGCCTGGCGTGGTGTCCCGCACTGGCCTCCCTGGAGGCGGCTCGCAAGCAGTGCCTCACCCACGGCTTGCAGGAGCGCCTCGCGAAAGGCATGCCAAGTAGGTGCTTTGCCTCGCGAGGGGCGTCTCGCGAGGGCCTCGTGCCCAACCACCATGCCTCGTTGGAGGCATCTCGCGGGGGCTAGCATTAGGCCTCCTCTTGGTGCCGTCAGGCCCCGCGAGGCCACACCACCACCAGGTCCAGGTACAGGGCCCCATCTCACAAGGCACCCTTATGATCTGCGAGGCCATGTCTCGGCCGTGCCTAGGACTCACTCGTCGTCTCGCAAGGCGTGCCTCTATGGTATAAGCATATGCCCTGCTGATGGAGCCCCTCTCTATTTTCTAAGGAGGGTGCCACCAGTGGGGCAAGACTCCCATGCACTTATCTTGCTCATGACTACACGAGAGCCACCTTTAGAGACAAGGCACTCGTACGGAAACCGGTTATGTGAGGGTGAGGAGCTTAGGGGCGTAACTCAAAACATCCGTACTAGACAGGCCGTGATGGTACAAGTTAGTACCGATGGTGGAGGCACTCCCTGCATGTCTCTAACCAAGCATCAGGACCACTAGCACCACTATGTCTGGAGCCACTCCTATGACATTCGTACGGTAAAGTAGTGGAGACATCCTCCTGGTACCTGTCTATGTACTGGTTGCAAACTACCTCTGAAACCACTCTCCTGACAGTGTACTTGTGTACTACCTGGTCCCCTGGACCACAGTGTATCTAGGGTCATTAGAGCCCACTATATAATGAACCCCAATTCCACATGGAAGGGGGTTGGAAAAATTACTGTAGCAGTGCACCATAGAGAATACAAACTGATTTCACCATTATTCTTCTGCAATTGTTCTTGGAGTTTATACTTAGATTTCTAAAGCTTATATTTTGATAATCATTACTTTGTAATTTTTCTAACTTAACTTAGTTGATGAGTTCTCACCGTCAACAGCTATAGGATGCAAATGGTGTTGGTATTAAATGAGAAAAATTAAGAATGCGCAGCTGTTATACCCAAAAATTGGAGATCAAGGACGTGGCAATAAATGTGACAAATGGCAGTGCATGGTCAGTAAAAGACACGTTAATAGTCAATAAATACATTGACTCCTCAGAGTTGTGAGAAAGTGACCCGGTAGACTGACGAAGAATTTGGACTGCTTGAAAGATGTCATAGCCAAGCCAAGTGCACCTTGATCCTAGGAGGCTAAAGAGGATGCATTCTAGGAAAACTAAGGGGAGTGCATCCTAGGAGAGCTAAGGGGGGTGTAACGAGGAGAACTCAAGAAAGTGGTCTTAGGAGACCCCAAGGAGAAAGTGGTCCTAGGAGACCCCAAGGAGAAAGTGGTCCTAGGAGACCCCAAGGGTGTGTCCGAGGTAAGCCTCCCAAGGTTTCCTAAGTGTTGGCTCGAACATGTCCAAGGTAAGTAGCTAAGGAGAAGGAGTCCCATGCAAACCAAGAATTGAGACTTAGATTTTGACAAGGGGAGTGCCTCGGGCTTATACAAGGTGAGATGCTAAGAAGGATGCCTCGGACCACCTTGGTCCGAGGAGAAGGCAAGAGAAGGTGCCTCGGATCACCTTGGTCCGAGGAGAAGGCCATTATGTCCGATCGGACATGCCATGGAGAAGGATGCCTCAAAGTTGTCCGAGGTGAGAAACAAGAGAATTGCCTCGGACCTACCCGAGGTGAGGTGCCAAGGGAGTTGGCTCGGACCACCTTTGGTTCGAGGAGAGCCATACATATACCACCTTTGGTCCAAGGAAAGCTTGAAGGAGTAATCAACATGCATGTGAGACTACGTCAAAGTCCCCAGAACGACTCTAGCAAGAATTGGTTTAGGCACCCGGGAATCTCTCACTCCTCACTCAAATTGAGGAATCAGTTGTATTTTAAACATTTATTGTAATATAAATATAAGATGAATAATAAAATATCCCTATCGAAAGGGGATATCAGTTGAGGATCCTAGGCCTATAAATAGAGGGCTTATGGGATGAGAGAGGGGCTTCTGATGCTTCTTCTTTCTAGAGAGAGAAAATTGGGTCTGTGTATTCTAGAGAGAGAAAGTGCTGACATTTGAGAGAACTCTTGTATTTTCACAATCTGTACTGAAGAAACTCAGTTGGCTCAATCCATCTGATCTTGAGTATAGATCTATAAATCACAACTCTAAGTGGATTAGGCTATTACCTACAATCGGGGCTGAACCACTATAAAAAACTCCTGTGTTATTTAATTTTCCTGTTTTAAACCGTCTGTGTGATTTTATTTCTCTTGAAGGTTTGTCGTATTTGACGTTCTCACGTCGTTGGCAAAAAACGCAGTCAACAGCAGCGGAATGGGTCTTTTTAAAAAAATTATTAATACCAGCCATAATCATACATATATAGATATATTAAATAACACATAAAAGGAATAAATATTACCTCTCGTAGCCTATCAAGTCTCCTTGAATCATTTCGTAAAATCAACGATCTTCCTATCTTTTCTGAAAGTGGACACCTTAGCCGTCCACGCCAATTCTCAAACACACAAGGATGTGTGTGGGCACGTAGGATTGAAAGGTTGATTTAGACTCTCTAGTTGTACTCAACACATGAGATCTAGAGAGGATTGAGAAGAGAGAGGCTATTGAAATTTCTAGAATTTCAAGTTTAGGAAATTTTATCGTTTATTTCTTGAGAGAGAGTCTGACAGAAACTGCTTCTTGAAAACTTCTTTAAAGTATCGTTTCTTTTCAGGTTTATAAAGATAATTAACTAATTTAATTAATCTTTACTTTATTTAAAATGAAATTGATCGGCTACATCTATTTTAATTATTTAATTTAAACCATATTTAAAAAGAATAATTAAATAAACAAATTAATTTGAAATTCAAAATTTAAATCTCAGGGATAGAAAATATCTTTGGGTGGCGCCACTCACTGTACACTACAATGAGTGGTGTGAGCCACTATATGACTCTCTATGATTTTTTCATTTGTTTGTTTAATTAATTTTTAATATAATATATTTATCCCAAGATAAATATCACTTAATTCAAAATTAACTTTATCTTAAAATATCAGTTTTAAATAAATAAATAAATATCTTATAATAAGATAATTATTAATCTCTCTTTATATTAATCCAAACATGATTAATATTTATTTTAACATGTAGTTTTTCAAAATAAAAACTATATAGTTAAATAATAAATTAATTCACAATTAATGAATTTCCCATAATTATCACATAATTATTTCTTTGCCCTGGAAAATAAATTCCTTTGTAATTTAGTCATTCTCTTTACAAATCTTCTTATGACATCCTTACCCTTGACAATGTAGGACAAAGGTGACCTGGGGACCATGGACCTATAATACGAAGCTCCAATAAACTATATTATTAATCAATCTCTTTAATCAAATAATCTTATTTATAAATTCCATGATTAATCCACTATAAATATGGAATTGCACTCTAAGTATTTATAGAATTATATTTATAGAGTTTTCTTTGTAGTCCATCGATATAATCAATAGATGTAGTTTTGTCCTCCAATTATTGGTTCGTTAATTAGAGCTGGTCAAAATTATCATTTTACCCTTCTAATTACCTCTTGTTCCTTAAGTACCATTAATTCACTAGCGAATAATTAATCTATAATCAAATTATAGATTTGAGCTCAATAATTATTCAGTTCCAAAATTAACCCTTAAGGGAACCAATATTCGATCCGTTAGGAAAGTATGGATTCCATTATTGTAAATCATGTTCCCAACCATTCATGATATTTAATCTCCAAAACAAAAGTCACTAGCCTCATTATACTATGAAACCTTAACAAGTGAATTAAAAGATCCAATAAGTACAACAGTAGTTCATGACTACTCATGATTTAGACTGATCTACACATGAACATATGTTATAATAAGAATCAAATCTTTGTGGCAAGCAGTAAGTTTATAAAGATAGTTAATTCATATCGGTCATGTCATATATAATCTATATTATATACAACACATTTACTAAGATGTCTATCCATATCAGTAATCCAAATCTAGATCTCTTGCATTCAGTATGCTTAGTAAATCATATTAGTGACCATTTGTCGACGCGGTTTTTCGCCAACAGTAAATTATATGAATAAATAGGATGGATTAGTACTGATTGATAAACCATAATATGAAAATGATAATAATCAAGAATGTGGAAGATAACTACAAAGAAAAGATGGTCACGCCTTTTTTAGGTGGTTCGGAGGTTAAAATCCCCCTAGTCCACCAGTCAATATTATTGATCTCTCCTTACTATTTCTTACAAAGTATTTACTTTACAAGGAGAAGCCAACCCTTTGCACTATCCAGGGTTTTGGTATTTATAGGAGGCTGATCCCTGGGCAAGCGAAAAGGGTCATCCCGTGATCCTTTTGATCCCTCAAATCATATCTGTTACATCAATGATTTATATTTACATTTTATATTACAGTGAAGTGGGGTCTAATCAATAGGTAAAGATGAGTAATGGGCCGCATGGCCCAAATCAGACGTGGGATGTCTGAACACGTACGTTTATAATGTGTATCCGAGAATTTAGGAATAGAACAGACACGCGATGTCTAGTTTTCGAACGTTTATATTGCGTGGTTGACTTTATAAGGATCCGAGGGTATATCAGACCTCTGATGCACCATGAGCTCAATGTTGCGCTAGCCCGTGGCTTCTATTATGTCAACACAATGGCTCCAAGCAGGGAGCAACTAAATGATCCATCAACTCGGGTTAGTTGTTTAGGGGACCGTAACAAACAGCCCCGGGTGGACGGTTGACACGTGGCAGATCGATTTAGGCCCTTTTCTAGCTCGCCAAAGTGCGTGTGGATATTTAGGGCATTGGTATTCTACTCTTGAAGGATCTGTTCAACTAGGCTAAACTCAAAGGCGGACAACTCCTTCTTTACCTTGGCCAGGTAGGCCGCCATCTTGGTTCCCCGCGCTTGGTATTCCCCTGACACCTGGTTTACCACGAGCTGGGAATCACTATAGCACTGGATGGCCCTGGCCTTCAGCTCCCGGGCCACCCTTAGCCCAGCCAATAAAGCTTCGTACTAGGCCTCGTTGTTGGACGCTTCAAATCTGAATCGTAATGCGGAGTGGAAAGGATGTCCTTCCGGGGATATCAAAATGATTCCAGCTCCGGACCCGTTCTCATTAGATGAACCGTCCACAAAGACCTTCCACAAGGCCTGCACTGGTTCTTCCACCGGTTCCTCTTGGAATCCAGTGCACTCTGCCACGAAATCAGCCAGAGCTTGGCTTTTGGCCGAAGTTCGTGGTACGTATAGTATCTCGAATTGGCTGAGCTCGATAGCCCACTTCACAAGACGTCCCGACACCTTAGGTTTCTGCAGTACCTGCCTTAAAGTTTGGTCGGTTATGACGTGAATTGAATGGGACTGGAAATACGGCCTAAGCTTTCTGGAGGCCGTGATAAGGTAGAACGCCATTTTTTCCATCAACGGATATCGAGATTCAACTCTGAGGAGCCTTTTGCTAATGTAATAGACTGGCTTCTGAGACCGGTCCTCTTCCCGGACCAGCACAACGCTAGCCGCATCTTCCGTGACAGCTAGGTAAAGAAAAAGAGGCTCTCCTGCTGTTGGTTTAGACAACACGGGCGGCTCAGCTAAATGCGCTTTTAGGTCGAGGAAGGCACACTCACACTCATCGATCCACTCAAACTTTTTATTTCCCCGGAGCAGGTTATAGAATGGCAAACACTTGTCGGTTGATTTGGAAATGAATCGATTAATGGCTGCCACCCTTCCTGTCAGACTTGGAACATCTTTTCGCGACCGGGGTGATGGCATTTCGAGTAGCGATCTGATTTTATCGGGGTTCGCCTCTATTCCTCTGGAGTTGACTATGAAACCCAGAAATTTTCCTGACGCAACCCCGAAGGTACATTTTTGGGGATTCAGCCTCATACCATACTTCCTCAAGATCTTAAATCATTCCTTCAGGTTGGGAACATGGTTATCAGCATTTTTTGACTTGACCAACATGACGTCAACATACACTTCCATGTTTGTCCCGATCTGATTAGCGAACATTCTGTTGACCAATCTCTGATATGTAGCTCCCGCATTCTTTAGCCCTAAGGGCATGACCTTGTAACAATAAACATTGGTTAGGGTCATAACCCGAGTATGCATCCATGAAGGACATAGCTCATGCCCCGTAGTCGCATCCACCAATTGGTCAATCCTTGGCAGGGGAAAGCAATCCTTGGGACACGCTTTATTCATGTCGGAAAGTCGATGCATGTTCGCCATTTTTCATTGGGCTTCGGGACCAGAACAGGATTGGCGACCCAAATCGGGTATTTTTCCTCGCGGATAAAGCCACATTTTAAAAGTCGAGCTACTTTCTCTTCTAGGGCCTCAGCTCGGGTCGTGCCCAGGCGCCTTTGTTTCTAGGACTTCGCAGGCATGTTTTTGTCCAAGTTAAGGGTATGCATGACGACGCTTGGGCTGATTCCTATCATGTCTTCATGAGACCAGGAAAACACGTCTAGATTTTCTTGCAGAAATTTCATTAGCTCCGCCTTTCTCTTATTACTAAGGTTTTTCCCGAGCCTAACCACCCTTGAAGGGTCTTTAGGATCGATGTTCACCTCTTCAAGCTCTTCGATAGCTTGGAGCTTGGATCTATCTTTGCCTATTCTTGGGTCAATATCATCACTCAAGGTGGTATCTACGCCATCAAATTTCTGAGGTTTTTCTACCCCAGGATCAGATCTTACTTCCTAAGATTCCTCGCTTTCGCCCTGAATGGTCATCGTTTGCTGCCCGAGTTGTGATTTTCCCTTCATGGAAATGCTATAGCATTCCCTGGCAGCAAGCTGATCACCTCAAACCGTACATACCCCCATAGAGGAGGGGAATTTGACTGCGAGCTGGCGGATAGATGTTATGGCTTCAAATGCCATCAACGTAGGCCAGCCCAGAATTGCATTGTACGAGGTGGGACAGTCGATAACTACGAACTCAAGGAGTTTGGAGATAGTTCGGGGTCCCTCTCCCAAGGTTATTACTAATTCGATCGTCCCTATCATTGCTGACCCTTCGCCAGAAAACCCATACAACATCATGGAGGTGGCCTTCAGTTCGACTACTAACAACCCCATTTTTTCTAGCGTGGATCGGAATAGAAGGTTCACCGAACTCCCATTATCAACTAGTATTCTCCTAACTCTTCGATTGGCGAGCTGGGAAGTTATGACTAGAGGATCGTTATGTGGGAGCTGGACATGACTAGCGTCCTCTTCGGTAAAACTGATTGGTTGCCTCTCCAATCGCTGCTGTTTAGGTAGATGCTGCTCTGGGATAAACTCAATTCCATTATGAGACCTCCGCTCATTGACGTATATCTTGTGGGCACCTCTGCTCGTGCCTACCAGATGAGGGCCTCCGGAGATGGTGGTTATCTCTCCCCCTATTATGGGAGGAGGGGTATCCTGATTCACCCGGTCCCCGGGCTGGTTTATGGGAGCCTCCGGAGCTTGTTGACTAGTAGGGACTCGATTCTATGCATACTGAGCCAAAGGTTCGGCTCTGATGAGTGTCTCGATTTCATCCTTCAAATGCCTACAATCATCTGTGTTGTGACCGATGTCGTTGTGGAATCGACAGAATTTGGAAGGGTCTCTCTTGGCCTTTTTATTTTTCAAGGGTTCTAGCTTTTTCCAGGGAAGGCGGGCAAAATTTGCTAGGAAAATGTGCTCCCTAGTGTTTGTGAGTTCGGTATAAACCACGTAGACCGGCTTGAACTTTTCCACGGGATTGTTCTTCTTTGGACCATGCTCGCCGCCCTTGCCGTTCCCCTTTCTCTTACCTCCACCCCCTTGGTTATTCTGGGCAACGGTTTGAGTCATTTTCATGACATCCGTTTCCGCTCCAACGGGTTGGTCAGGGATTTGGCTGGTCCCCGTGACCGAAGCTCGCACTTCTTCAAAGTTTATCCATTCCTGAGCCTTGTTCAAGAATTCATCCACCGTGCTGACACCTCTCCTCTGGATTTCTTTCCACAATCTGCCCCCTAACAAGGATTCCAGTTCTCATAGCCATGAGTTTGGAACTATCGTCCGCGTCCTTAGCTCAGGCTGCAACATTTGCGAACCTGTTCAGATGAGCTTTTAGGGATTCCCCGGGCTGTTGTTTCACGTTTGCCAGGGTGTCTGCTTTGATGGGAGTCGCTTGAGAGGCTCGGAATGCCCTCTTGAAATCGGCAGAGAAATTCTTCCACGAGCTGATCGACTGTTTCTTACATTGCTTGAACCACTGCCTAGTTGGCCCGATCAAAGTCGAAGGGAATATCAGGCATCTTAGCTCGTGGCCGATATTATGGGCCTTCATTAGGGTATTGAACATCCCCAATTGATCTGACGGGTCCCCGTCCCCATCGAATTTGGATAGATGGGGCATCCAGAAACTCGGCGGGTATGTCATGGCTGCGATGTGGGGGGAAAAAAGCTCGAGCTCGTCTCCCGAGTCATATTCATCTTTGCCCTTTTCTGATAAGAGTTTCTTCATTAGCTCCTCCATCTAAGCTAACCTTTCGAGGGTCTGGTCCTTGATCCCCTGGTTGTTCGGGGGCTGTTCAACAGCTCCCGTTCCATTGTACACGTTAGGCGGGTTATTATCCCTCCAAGCTTGAGCTTGGTTTGGTGGGACATTCCCATTGTCACGTATTTCGGAAGGACCATCCTCTTGGCGAGTATGACTTTCATTTCTGGTCAGATCCCCCCTCTACGAGTTGAGGTGAGCTCGAAGGTTGGTCCTTGAGGCAGCCCGAGGGCTTTGCGCCGAACTTAGATGATTGTGCAGGCCTCCACCGGATCTGCCACTTCGGTGGCTCTCAGTCCAATAGCTCCCATTGGAAAAGCTTAGAGCCTGCTGCCAGGGGTGAGGATCTGGGACATTTCCGCGCGCTCGCAGGCGATGGGTAGGAACGGCGGGAGGAGGATTCCTTCTGCTGCTCCCGTGTGCAAGAACATCTCAAGCAGGACGAGGAGGGGATGGGAATCTTATCGGTGAAGGGGGATGCCTAACTAGTGAAGCGATCCTAGTCCCATCTGGCCGGATTAAACTAGCTCGCGGTCACTCTATCCCACTGCCTCCAGCCTCCTGCGCCCAGTGGTCTGACCGCGACACAGGAGGGCTGGCCGGAGCAGGTTGTCTGCGCGAGCTTTCCCCGGACCTCCTCCGCGAGCTACCACGAGCCCTCTGGGTGCGTTCGACAGTGGAGCCAAACTTGGAGTTGAAGTTCTGACTGATCGGCTGACTTGCTGATTGGCCCTGGGAAACTCCTCAAACATAGTTTCCTGGTTATGGTGCGACATGGGCGCAGAACTCGAGGTTGAGGTTCTAACTGACCGACTGGGTCTGGGCCGACTATGCCGATGGGACTTGTGAGTCCTGCTTTGCCTCTTTTCGACATTAACATCGGTTGCAAAAGGGGGTAGTCGGGCTAAGACCTCCTCGATTTGCTTATTCGCTTTGGTAGATCACTCCTCAATTGCATGTTCTCCATTTCTATCGCCGTCAAGTAACCCAGGTTCGAATTTGGCGGTAGGGGCGCCGAACTTCCGGTGTCGTCATGGCCCATCGGCTTCTTTCCCGATCACTACTGGACCTCTGGGTTTGGTTCGTTGGATACGGCGGCATGGTGGGCCTCCTGCCCACCATGTTGATCCGCCTCGTTACCATGCCTCAAACGAGTAACCACCATAATTAAGTTTTCGCGATAGCACTAATCTGAACCCTCTCAATGAAAGCACCAAACTGTCGATGTGGTTTTTTGCCAACAGTAAATTATATGAATAAATAGGATGGGTTAGTATTGATTGATAAACCGTAATATGAAAATTATAATAATCAAGAATGTGGAAGATAACTGCAAAGAAAAGATGGTCACTCCTTTTTTAGGTGGTTCAGAGGTTAAAATCCCCCTAGTCCACCAGTCAATATTATTGATCTTTCCTTAATATTTCTTACAAAGTATTTACCTTACAAGGAGAAGCCAACCGTTTGCACTATCCAGGGTTTTGGTATTTATAGGAGTCTGACCCATGGGCAAGGGAAAATGGTCATTCCGTGACCCTTTTGTTCCCTCAAATCATATCTGTTACATCAATGATTTATATTTACATTTTATATTACAGTGAAGTGGGGTATAATCAATAGGTAAAGATGAGTAATGGGCCGCATGGCCCAAATCAGACGTGGGATGTCTGAACACGCATGTTTATACTGCATATCCGAGAATTCATGAATAGAACAGACACGTGATGTCTGGTTTTCGCACGTTTATATTGCATGGTTGACTTTATAAGGATCCGAGGGTATATCAGACCTCTGATGCACCACGAGCTCAATGTGGCGCTAGCCCGTGGCTTATATTATGTCGACACAATGGCTCCAAGCAAGGAGCAGCTAAATGATCCATCAGCTCGAGTTAGTTGTTTAGGGGACCGTAACAAACAGCCCCGGGTGGACGGTTGACACGTGGCAGATCTATTTAGGCCCTTTTCTAGCTCGCCAAAGTGCGTGCGGATATTCAGGGCATACACCATTCATTAAAGATTCCTTACTTTAATATGTTACTGACTACTTTATTCATTGTATATGATCTTAATTCTCTCATACTAATACAAGATCATATCCTCATAAATGAATATGAAATTTTCTTGATATTTATATAAATTATTCAAATAATAATTATAACATTCAAATATAAAAAATTGTACTTTTATTTAAATTAATAAAATGTCTTTACATGCTTTTAGGGCATAAATCCTAACAAATGGTTGTTTGCAGTTAAGGTTAATCCGATGGGTTAGCTGCTCGTTTGAAAGCATGTCTCGTCACTAAAGGCTATGCCCAAACCTATGGGCTGGAATATTTTGATACTTTTTCTCCTGTTGCAAAATTGAAATATGTTAAATTGTTTATTTCAATGGCAGCTACTTCCAACTGGCCTTTGCATCAGCTTGACATCAAGAATGATTTTCTTCATGGTGATCTTCAGGAGTAGGTGTATATGGAGCAACCTCCTGGTTTTATTGCTCAGAGGAGTATGGGCAAGTTTTTCATCTTTGAAAGTATTTGTATTATTTAAAACAGAGTCTCCGTGCTTGGTTTGGAATGTTTAGTCAGCTATTGAAAAGTTTGGTATGAAGAAAAGCAAGTCTGATCATTATGTGTTCTACTAACAATCAGAAGTTGGTTTCATTTTGTTAGTTGTGTATGTAGATGTCATTATTATCACTGGAAGTGATACTACAAGAATCTCATATCTTAAGTCTTTCATTCATACTCAGTTTCTCACGAAGGATTTGGATGTGCTAAAGTATTTCTTGGGTGTTGAAGTTACAAGGAATGAAATTTTGGACTTCACCAGCATGTCATCGACATAAACCTCCATGTTCCTTCCGATTTGATTTTTGAACATCTTATTGACTAGTCCCAGACAGGTGGCTCCTGCGGTCTTCAGGCCAAAAGGCATGACCTTGTAGCAATACAAATGTTCATCATGAATGACGTGTGCTCTTAGTCTGGAGGATGCATCACTATTTGATTGTACACAGAGTAAGCATCCATGAACGATGGTAACTCATGCCCAGATGTTGCATTGACGAGTTAGTCAATTTGAGGGAGCGGAAAGCATTCCTTGGGGCATTCCTTGTTGAGGTCGCTAAAGTTGATGCATACTCTTTAAGTTCCATTTAGTTTGCGCTCAAGCATTGGGTTCGCGACCCATAAGTGGTAGAAAGATTCTTGGATGAATCTATTCTCCTCCAATTTCTTTACTTCTGCCTTCAGTGCCTTGTATGTATCGGCATCAAAGGACCATCACTTTTGGTGAAATGGGGGCGCCTTTGGGTCTATGGGTGTGGCTTATGACTGACTGCTGATGCCTACCATGTCGTCATGGGACCACGTGAAGATGTCTTGATATTTTTGCAAGAAATTGATCAAGTCAGCATTTACATCGCTATTCAGATTTTCCCCGACCCTCACCTTCTGAGTGGGGTAGCCGTCCTTTAACTCTATTTCCTCGAGCTATTCGACTGGTCCGACCAGTCTTTATTCATCCCTAAAGAGAGGATCAACCTCATCCCTGCTTTGGTACTCATTTCATAAGGTATTAAGACTCGAGCGGCCGTCAGCAGCGCCACTGTCCATGTCTAGTTGACCTTGTGGCCTATTTATGTAACCCTTATCTCGACCTCTAAGTTGATTTCTAAGGTAGGAATCTAGTACGCTTAAGTATAAGCGTGGATTATCGAGCTTCGATTCAAGATAAAGTTGTCATGAGTTATATTAAAGATAAAGTTGTTGTAAACCTAAGAGTATGATACATTAACTGATCACCTTATAATAATCTTACCATAAATGTGTCTAATATATTATAGTGCAATTAAGGTTACAAAGAGTTAATTATCTCTATTGAAGACAGTGGGAGCTCGAGTTAGTTTGAATTAATATTAGAATAAGTTAGAGGTTTTCGAGCAGTGTGAACCCAAGTATAAACTTTGAATATACCTAATTTATTAATGGTCTAAGTTATGTGTTAGAAAGACGTAGATCTAAGAACAGAGTGTTCAAAGAATAATCTAAAGTTCTAAATAGGTTTAAAGAGAATTATCAAAGCTCGGTATCATAAGAAGAACCTAGTTGTCATTATACATGACCAATACCAATTTACGAGTTTCTTAAGTATAAATGCTACGTGTGGCATGTAATGCCCCGACTAATTCTAAGACCTCGGACCATTAAAAACTACTAAGACTGTAACGCCCTACTACCTTAGAGCCGTTACTAAGTGAGTTTAAAACAGAAATTGTGCATTTAATTGACTCAAAGTGGTTTCTAAAACCAAAAGTGTGATTAAACCAGAGTTTAAGGCTGTACTCTTTTAAAAATGTTTAACTTCATTAAAAGGGTTAAGTATAGAACATCTGGGATCCCAAAATAAGGTTTGAAAACTAATTACATCTTGAAATAAGGTTACAGTTGAGAAATCATAAAATCATAGATTATTACAGCCATTTTCGAATAAACCCCCAACCAAAGCAGTCGGGCAGGCCAAACATGTACGCGTCACTTCACGCTCTCCGTACTCATGGTTGGTTGACTCAGTCCTTGCTTCTACCTGCCACACGGAGCACCCGTGAGCCGAAGCCCAGCAAGAAAACCCAAATAATACATAACATATGCAAATAATATCACTGGCATAACTCACTGATAAATAGGAAATCATCAATTAACACAAACACGGCCATGCCGCCCCAGAGGCCTTACCAAAGCTTGGGGTCTCGGTTCTCACCGCGAGGATAACTCATGTATCCCTTGGGTCCCACCCTGAATATAAGCATCCCATGTGCTGAGTGTTACTTTCGGGCCCACGGCCGTACCCGGCCTACGCCGCACTCGGCCCTTGCCGTTCATTTCATTATAATCACACATATAGTACATTCGAAATAATCATTCACACACATCATGATTCATTTAAGGTTAAACATTTACACATAATACAATCTAGGGCCATGCCCTGCAATCACACAGTGGGGCCATGCCCTATTCTCGGGTGTTACGGTTTTCTTACCTGTATTCCGAGCCTCCTGATGCACTAAAGCCGCGAGCACGGTCCTCTAGCACGAGCCTCACCAACAACCTAGTCACAACACACAAGAAACATCTCTCAATACTAATAAACCCAAAACCACTTCCCGGGACCAATCCCACACTCTCGGGACCTCTAAAACCTTAAAACAACACCCCGGAGACATCCCCCGAACCCCCGGAGCAAAGGCCTAAAATTTCCAAAAATGTCAACCTGAAATTTGCCTTGTGCCGCGGCACAACTTTCTAGTGCCGCGGCACCCATCAATCAGGGACTCCCTCCCCGCAGCACGAAAAACCTGTGTCGCGGCACGCCTTCGCAGACCCAGAATTCTGGGTTTTTCCCTGCACTATCTCCGAGCTAAAACCTTCCAAAATCATACCAAACCAATACCCAAACCCCAAAATCAATTTAAGACTTCAAATGGACCATCTAACAACCCATAAACACTAGATTCAAGCTCAAAACACAAACATAACCAACAATCCACCCTTAGATTGCAAAAATCAGCAACTTCAAAACTCAAACTTTAAAAACTTAACTCAAGCTTTAAGTTTCACAAATCTAAACATAATCAAACTTAAATATGCATAAATCCTTACCTTAAGTAGAGAATCCCATCCTAAGCTCCCTTGATTCATCTCCTAAGTCTCCAAATTTCAGCTCCTTCACTTCTCTTCTTCTTCTTCTTCTTCTTCTCATTGCCCTAACTTTCCTTCTCTTTAGTTTTTCTTCTCTTTATTTCTAACAAACCAATCCGTGACCAAAATGACTAAGCCCCCAAACCGTGTACCCCATATAACCCAGCTGCCATTTATCTAATTCCCAACCAAATGACCATTTTGCCCCTCCTTGCCTATCCTTTCCCAACTAAACCTCAAGGGCACTTAAGTCCTTTCATTTCTATTTCATATCTACCATTTTCTTTCTAAAACTTGTTACTCTCAGCAGTAACAAATGGTTACCCAGGTTACTAAATCTCCAATAACCATTACCCGCTAAATCTCAACTTAACCATAACATTCCCGAGGTACCCCTAGGCTCCTCCCGAGCCGGGTATAGAAATCCCGTTGTGACTCTTAAGTTAACTAGCTCTCTAGGACCGTCTCGGCACGTGCATCACAATAATAAAACCACACCCGCGCGGTACAATTCACAGAATACAATTATCACATATCAATACAGTTATGCCCAACATGGCCAAAATTATAATTACGCCCTTCTAACACGATCCGGGCCTACATGCATACTAGAAAACATAGCCATGCATCTCAGTTAAACAAATAGCCAAATAACATGATTTAAATCATAACCATGCATTTAACTCATAAAATCACACATAAATCCCAACCTGCCCTCCTGGCACACTAATCAAGGCCCTTAAGCCTTATTAGCGAATTTGGGTCGTTACAACTATCCCCTCCTCATAAAAATTTCGTCCTCGAAATTTATCCAAACACATCAGTCAGTAAACCCGCAACTCTGACCCTGAATCCCAAGGTCCACCGCCTTTACTTTACTTTTTAACAACACTCTTACAAGAGTAACAATCTTGCCCCACAAGATCTTGTCTAATAGCCAGGCTCTCGATAGCCCCTTGTTAACCCTACAACCCTGCCGAAGCCTAGGGTCTGCCTAGATTACAATGACCAATTCATTGTCTTATTCCTGATTCCAGAGATACTCAAAAGTCATCACCTCTACTAGGTGGGATCAACTTGTAGGCCCCGCTGGCCTAACCCTTAGTACAACTTCAGAATTTTATGTTGAAATAAGAGTCAGAACTCTCCCTCCTTTCTCTGAACACCTTATAGATCCTCGTCTGTTATTATGCAGAGATGCAACTCTTTTCTTCCGGAACTTTATTTCCTCATAACTTAACAATTTACCAGCTCTTTATTCTTTCGAATATGCAGGCACTCCTGCCTTAAGGATTCCAACAACCTCTCTGGCTTTCTCTCTGAACCAATGCCAACTAGTAGTATTCATTATCCTTCGTCTCTTACCATGTCCCATGTCGTGTTACATTAACAAGACGCCAACATTTGCCACCACGGCTAACTCAACAGGGATAACGCTTCCCTTAAAATCTCAAGTTTTCGCATACTCAGCGCCCAATTCAGTAGATATCTGATAAACTTTCAGACTGCCATTCCACTTGCAATCCACTGATAATTCCGGGTTCCCACTCTGTTCTTTTTATTCTCTAAATCCATTCCAACAATTTAAAATACTATAGGGCCTCAATTCAGTATCATCGACGTTATATCTCGAAACCAGTTCACTTGACCCAACGACATTAACTCCATCAACTGAGTTGAAACTTTTCATGTCCAAACACCTTACTCAAGGTCTACAGTGGTCTATTCTCATGATACAATACCACATCACTTAACCCCTCAGGGTCCAAAGGAAATCGCTAGATTCTATCACCCGCTCAACCCTCCCGGTTCCACGTACCCTGGGAGGTGGAATGATGTCCACTCAGAACCCTCATTCAAAACCAAAACCTAACTGGATCCTTCACTCGATCCTGGTATCCCAACTTGTACCACCTTAGCAGGGTTCTTTCCTGTTTCGACCAAAGCCGACACTTCGGATTCCATGGCTCAGTGACACTCACCAGCTAATCATACCTGCCAACGTTACGCCAATCTCAGTCGTTGCCTTGTATCCTCCATCACAATCTATGGCGTTATTCCTTGATTGATACACGCCTCCCATTATATCTCCCCTTGCCCACTCGAGGATTTCAAACACTGATCATCTGTCTGCTACGTTTCACCACCTCTGTGTCTCAATGCTATCTTTCTTGTTAATACCCGACACCCAAGTACCTTATGCCATGCACGACAGTCGACTTAACATTCTAAGTGTATCAACCATGATCCAATCAGTCATCTCCCGCGAGGTTCAATCCACCCTCGCGTCAATTGCGCCTGGGCGTGCACAATCCGTGATGCACTCCCACAATTCCATACCCTCATCATAGATCAGATCCTTTATGTAATCACTCTTTACTTAACCGTAACACACACATTCCAGCATCGCCAAATACCAATTAATTCTTACCTTGTCTTCTGAATTTCTTTCTGATTTGACGCCATACAGTCCGTCTAACCTCAAGTTTTACTGTTCTCCTCATCTCTGATGTAGTTGTCTCCGGAGGTGCTTGTGCAATAGATGGCGCGCTTACCAGTCCTGAGATGCTTTCTGTTCTTCAAATGTTCTTCATTAGCTTATTGCGGCTTCAGATCGATTCCTCTCTTACCTGTCCTTTCTTCTTGTAGCTATAAACTGAGTACTCCTGACGACACCCAAAATAACACTCCGTAGAACCTTACCTGAGACTCCGCCTTCTGGCTACAAACGTCTTCCGCATAGTCATTGCTCACCATTTCCGTCTGGGAGTAATCTACAGGTACTGCTCGTGAGCTTGAAGGGGACTTGTCCATACCGTTCTTGTATTCCCTACTTAAAGAACTTACCTATGCCGCTGTAGCTCGAACCATTCTAGAATCTTTCTTACCAACTCCTCACACCCTACCCGGTGCAAACTAGACAATTCACGAAATGTCTCTGTCCTTGGTTTCCAACTGGTAACAACCAGGTCATAGATCGACTCTTGGGGACATCGTCCCATCTTGTATCCAACATTAAACTTTTTGTTCTAACCCAACGATGCTAACAATCCCCGCAGTATAACACTCTGGCTACCCCAAGGTTGAATTCCCTCGTTGCTTCAATAAATTCTCTGTCAGCCAAAACCGTCTTTTACAACATTCCTTATACCAATCCTATCTGTTGTCTGACCTTGAAGTACCCCCGAATCTCTCTTTATGTACCCACATAATTTTCCCACTAATCCGCTTAGTCTCCTTTACGTACTACAGATGATATCCTCAACAATCCATCTGCCAGAGTCTCTTATTTCCTCTCAATAGGTATTACTATCATCAGCCTCTCGAATAGCACCTTTGAGGCTTCCTCTCTATGTCCATCACCCTCTCGGAACATTCTCAACACCGAGTTCTTCCAGTTCGTTACATGCCCAAAGCATAAGCTCGTCAGTTAAATACTCCTCCTTGAGGACTCAGCCTCGAACTTTGAATATATCGATGCATTCCAGTTCTCCGTTTCCCGCACCATGGGAAATCCATCCTATCATCTCGAGTCATCCAACGTAGAAGTCATGCCCTCACCTGACCTCCTCTCAGGTGGCATCCTCTTCTTCATATGCATACCAAATAACCTCTTGGTTCCTGTCGCCATCTCGATAACTACCTATTCGATCAGGCTTCTTTCCAATCTCAAATTAGGTGCCCAAGCATTGTCTGGGGTCCTTCTACCTCAAATTCGAGAATCCTTCCTTGCGGCATTCTAACAATAAAAGTACCATCTTTATCAACCAGACTTTTCCCCCTTTCTGGCAAACCAGAAACCATAGAACTATCCGGGGTTCCTTTAACTCGATTATCACAAATCTATCCTTACTAATTCCATCAAAAGGAAGCACTGCCAATGCGGCTCTAGCACTCATGCTCTATACATCAACCATCAGTTCCTTGAACAACATGGCCCTCTCCGCCATCCACATACAGACGATAATTCCTTACATCAGGGCGGCCCAAATTCCTTAGACTATTCCAGATCTCATATCCTTAAATGGGTCGCCATCCATTCCAGGTACATCCATCAGTATAACTTCCTGAAACGAATTACCCGATTCACCAACCCATTGATTTACACTGTTGTTACTCCCAACAGTCCAAACCAAACTTATAAGCCCACCAGTCTCCACGGTTCTAAACATGTCTTTAAAATCTCTTCTAACCCTTCATCATCTAGGTTCTTTCCAACCCATTAAGCCAGTACCTCCGCCCGAGTACCATATCCAGGCATCTCCCTGCCTCAATATTTAACACAACCCTCTAATCAGGATCTCTCATCCTCTTAACCAAGGGTGGAATTAACTCTGCTCATCTATTGATAAATTCCTTGTCAACTCGAACTCTCCTCAAAACCCGAGGTTAACACCCTTTAAGCCTTTCATTTAATACCCTTTTCTATCCATACCTCACAGTAAACCATCACCGGTAACCTTACTGTTAAAACATCTAAATCAGCCATCTTCCCAGAGAATCCGCTGTTCTTCTATCCCATCTCAACTAACAAACTCCACAGCTTACTCACACACTAGTGACCCCTTTGCTGCTACTTTCAGGGATAACTGGAGATCTCAACTCCGACTTATATCTAAAAACCCCTTTCAACACAATATCAGGTCCCCAAACCCTTCTAGGAACCAACAACTCGAGTTCATCCGTCAAAACCGACCAAACTCCTGAACTCAGAGGTTCATACCCTGAACCAACTCACATCTAAATCCAAATATCCACAGGTATAATGCACACACAAGCACATACTAGGTCAAAACCACAATGATATACATTTAGCTACCAGATTCAATCGTCACTAAGTATATCCATACTCATCATGCTTCATACAAGCCAATATACAGATATAACATATGAATTTAATCCAGAAAATTAACCACATAAACTCAATATGCGAACCATTATGCCAATATTCATCCATATGCATAATAGTATTATTCAGCATGCATCAATCTCAACATGCAATAATCAAGGGCCCAGCCCAACAGCGTCTCATGCATATGTCATTTCATTCCTCATGCTCCATATAAATAAGCAGGCAAACAGGGCATTCAAACATATATTCAGACATGTCAATCATTCATACCAACCAACCCTGAGTCGAGCTTGTCACTGACAGCGAGCGTACATGTTCGGTCGATCTCCAGAACCAATAAACCTTGGCTCGCTCTGATACCAAGTTGTAACGCCCTACTACCTTAGAGACGTTACTAAGTGAGTTTAAAATAGAAATTGTGCATTTAATTGACTCAAAGTGGTTTCTAAAACCAAAAGTGTGATTAAACCAGAGTTTAAGGCTGTACTCTTTTAAAAATGTTTAACTTCATTAAAAGCGTTAAGTATAGAACATCTGGGATCCCAAAATAAGGTTTGAAAACTAATTACATCTTGAAATAAGGTTATAGTTGAGAAATCATAAAATCATAGATTATTACAGCCATTTTCGAATAAACCCCCAACCAAAGCAGTCGGGCAGGCCAAACATGTACGCGTCACTTCACGCTCTCCGTACTCATGGTTGGTTGACTCAGTCCTTGCTTCTACCTGCCACACGGAGCACCCGTGAGCCGAAGCCCAGCAAGAAAACCCAAATAATACATAACATATGCAAATAATATCACTGGCATAACTCACTGATAAATAGGAAATCATCAATTAAACAAACACGGCCATGCCGCCCCAGAGGCCTTACCAAAGCTTGGGGTCTCGGTTCTCACCGCGAGGATAACTCATGTATCCCTTGGGTCCCACCCTGAATATAAGCATCCCATGTGCTGAGTGTTACTTTCGGGCCCACGGCCGTACCCGGCCTACGCCGCACTCGGCCCTTGCCGTTCATTTCATTATAATCACACATATAGTACATTCGAAATAATCATTCACACACATCATGATTCATTTAAGGTTAAACATTTACACATAATACAATCTGGGGCCATGCCCTGCAATCACACAGTGGGGCCATGCCCTATTCTCGGGTGTTACGGTTTTCTTACCTGTATTCCGAGCCTCCTGATGCACTAAAGCCGCGAGCACGGTCCTCTAGCACGAGCCTCACCAACAACCTAGTCACAACACACAAGAAACATCTCTCAATACTAATAAACCCAAAACCACTTCCCGGGACCAATCCCACACTCTCGGGACCTCTAAAACCTTAAAACAACACCCCGGAGACATCCCCCGAACCCCCGGAGCAAAGGCCTAAAATTTCCAAAAATGTCAACCTGAAATTTGCCTTGTGCCGCGGCACAACTTTCTAGTGCCGCGGCACCCATCAATCAGGGACTCCCTCCCCGCAGCACGAAAAACCTGTGTCGCGGCACGCCTTCGCAGACCCAGAATTCTGGGTTTTTCCCTGCACTATCTCCGAGCTAAAACCTTCCAAAATCATACCAAACCAATACCCAAACCCCAAAATCAATTTAAGACTTCAAATGGACCATCTAACAACCCATAAACACTAGATTCAAGCTCAAAACACAAACATAACCAACAATCCACCCTTAGATTGCAAAAATCAGCAACTTCAAAACTCAAACTTTAAAAACTTAACTCAAGCTTTAAGTTTCACAAATCTAAACATAATCAAACTTAAATATGCATAAATCCTTACCTTAAGTAGAGAATCCCATCCTAAGCTCCCTTGATTCATCTCCTAAGTCTCCAAATTTCAGCTCCTTCACTTCTCTTCTTCTTCTTCTTCTTCTTCTCATTGCCCTAACTTTCCTTCTCTTTAGTTTTTCTTCTCTTTATTTCTAACAAACCAATCCGTGACCAAAATGACTAAGCCCCCAAACCGTGTACCCCATATAACCCAGCTGCCATTTATCTAATTCCCAACCAAATGACCATTTTGCCCCTCCTTGCCTATCCTTTCCTAACTAAACCTCAAGGGCACTTAAGTCCTTTCATTTCTATTTCATATCTACCATTTTCTTTCTAAAACTTGTTACTCTCAGCAGTAACAAATGGTTACCCAGGTTACTAAATCTCCAATAACCATTACCCGCTAAATCTCAACTTAACCATAACATTCCCGAGGTACCCCTAGGCTCCTCCCGAGCCGGGTATAGAAATCCCGTTGTGACTCTTAAGTTAACTAGCTCTCTAGGACCGTCTCGGCACGTGCATCACAATAATAAAACCACACCCGCGCGGTACAATTCACAGAATACAATTATCACATATCAATACAGTTATGCCCAACATGGCCAAAATTATAATTACGCCCTTCTAACACGATCCGGGCCTACATGCATACTAGAAAACATAGCCATGCATCTCAGTTAAACAAATAGCCAAATAACATGCTTTAAATCATAACCATGCATTTAACTCATAAAATCACACATAAATCCCAACCTGCCCTCCTGGCACACTAATCAAGGCCCTTAAACCTTATTAGCGAATTTGGGTCGTTACAAAGACATAGCTACTATTTTTGAAGACATGCATATAGTAATAGAACTTTATTATAAAAATCCAAAATACGGGATCCAAATGTTATTACATAAAAACATAAAGAAAACATAAACCTTTAATTATTTGTTCAAATACTAAATGCAGAAAATAAATACATAAATTGAAAAGACTCAAAAATATAAACTTCATCCTTGATCTTCCAGCAATCCATCCATTTAGTCCATCCCCAATACACATGAAAAAGCTGCCATGAATACGTCTTGTCCTCCAAGCTTATTTTCCTGCACCATCTAAAATAAAAAGGAATGAGCCTAATGCCCAGCAAGGAAAATATACTAAAACATACTATAAAACATAAGACTAAAAACATATAACGTAAAAACGTATATCATATAAACATAGGACTACAATATTAATGGCCTTTAACTATTACCGTAGTATGTGATAAAACCATCTAGGTCCTCAGTCTACTAATCAAAGTAGGTTAGATCACAAAATAGTATATGATAAACCATCGAGGTCCTCAGTCTACTAATCAAGGTAGGTTTAATCATAACTCTTATCCACAATAATGATAAAAATCTTGGGATTCGATTTGCTTTCTAAGCAACTATAATACCCAAGTGACTATAATATAAACATGTTCATATACATATATAACATAGCACTATAACATATCATATCATATAAACATATCATAACACATATAATCTAACCTATTTTCCTTACCAAAAACCAGGATATTGGAGACAAGAGCGGGATTGGAAAACTCCTAAAACCAATAGTAAGAATCATAAGTTTTCTAAAGAATAAAGATGAAGAGAAGACCTAAACCATCAAGATAGAAACTCACCGAAAACCTTAAGTTTCAAGAAACTAAAACACCTAACCAAAACCATAACAACAAGTTAGGATCTGAAAGAAAATAAAAAAACTATAATGACCTAAATATGACGATAAGAATACCTTGGATAGACTAGAACTTCGATCTACACCTCAATACTAAAATATCACTCTATCTTACTTCCCAAGTGTTTAGAAAAGCTTAGATGGAAAAGCTTTTTAATCCCAAGACCCTAGTGTTTTTCTCTCTAGAATAAACTTAGCAGCTTGGAGGCTCTGAAGAATGCTTGAATAATGAATGAAATGGTTGAGTGAAAGGTCTTATTTATAGAGTTCAAGGAGTGAAACTAACCCCTTTTAAAAAGAATAAATAAATGAATATTAATTGAATAAATTTGAATTTTATGTTCAACAGATGCCCAGAACTCGGTCAAAAATGTTTAGGAGCAAATCTAAGTTGTTGAGGGCCATTTCTAATTTGGTTTCCACAAAGTTTCAAAAATATCCTAAAAAAGTCAACATATCACCCCCCATAGGCAATATATCGCCTACCCCTATGTCTCGAGCCTTCTTGGTTTTGTTCGTTCGAAGTTGACGTGTTTTCTATATCAACCTTAGGCGATGTATCGGCCCCTATAGCTGCGATATATTGGCATAAATTTATATTTTAAACTTGTTATTGCACATTTTCAGCACACTTGAAGTTTGTTAAAACAACTTTGACTGAATAAAACGTGATCCTAACAGCTATTGGAAGGTTCTAGACCTTCTAGATCTATCCTTTATTAATTTATTCATCTAAAATCCTTAAATAAACATACATGTGACAAGTGTCACGTTCTTAGTTATTCTATCTAAACCTTAGGTTATAATAAATAATATTTCTAGGACTAGCTATATTAATCCAACCTTATGTTAAAATTAATATTTCTAAGCTATAGGCTAAACTTATAAAACTCATAACTATTTCTATGAGTTTCCAACTAAATCCTAGCTTGAACCAATATCCACGAAAACTAAAATACTAATACTACTTAGCTATGTAAAAGTCTGAGACGTTACATGGCACAATGAAAGACATGTTCAGAAAAGCTTGTTGATGGAGATTATAGACAAGTGTTATCCATGAAATGTCTACTGGGGCATAAAGGTAAAGGCCTTATTAGTGATGGTTTAGACAAATGGGTGTATTTATGATTATCACAGACCTTAGTGATGACACGAAATAATGTCTTCCCCATTGAGGTCTTGTGGGTAAAGTATCACCGAGGTTGTTGATAAATCGACACGTCTTAGGGAGATGCTATAGTTGATCCCCTTTAAAGGTTTTGAATATGCTATGTTGGGTTGTAACGTTAGCATCGAATTAAATGATATTGTTGAATAGTTGTGCTTGACTCTTAGTCTTCCAGTTATGAGTGACAGATTGATGACTGTTATGTTGGTCCTATTTTTTGGGGGAGAGTGAGAGTACACCACCACAATATTATGAATATACACACAAATATCCTTGACAGAGGTCAACAAAAGATTGAGTTAGAGGATGCAAACCCTATTTTGTAGACCAAACTTCTTGGATCTTCTTGAAGCTTCAAAAACCTTGTGAGAACACCACTTTGAACTTCTTCTTTAAAAAAACACAACCAAGGCTTATACACGAGGAGTATCGCTGTCCTAATTCTCTATTTCATAGCCCTTGATGGATGCTTAAGGCCTTTCTAAGAGGAAATGAGAATTGGGATTGAACAAGCCATTAAATTCACAATGACAAGCACTTTCTTTATGAATTTCTTGAAGAAAACTTGAGATCATGAAAGCTAGAGAGAGAGAGAGAGGATAGAGAGAGATCTAAGAGAGTGATCAAGTCTATCAAAACTCGATGAGAAAACTTTTATAGAGTATGAATAGTCATTAGTTCTAACCAATAGGACTTGAGCCTCAAATATACATCATTTGGAGCTGAAACACGTGTCTTTACGGACACATCAAGCGGCATGTTGCCTACCATTAGGCCACGCATCGCCTACCAGCAGTGATGCATCACCTGCTGGCATCATTGAAACCCTAGGTGTAACGCCCCAAATTACCTAATAAAGCTTAGAGCCTTAATTAGGGGGCAAGGATGGAAAATTATGGAAATTATGTGTTTATGTGATATATATGTGCATAATTATATGATTACGTGAGTTATATTATAATATGACTTGATATGCATGTTTAGGTTAATTAAATATGCATGTGAACCTGTTCTGATTAAAAGAGAAATTTTCATAATTTGGCCTGTTATGGGTATATTTGGCATATATGTGATATATGTGTGAGACCACAACATTATGTGGATATATATGGGTTACTTTGTATGAGGCGATCCCAGGGAGCCAATTAGCGAGAAAGTCACAATGGGGTCAAATACCGGGCTCGGGGTGAGCCTAGGGGTAATTTCGCAATCTATTACATTACCGGGAGTGGGTAATGGGGAATTATTTGTAATTATTTGAGGATATTGGAAGTAACGAGAATTATAAGGCATTGATTATGATTAACGGGGATGTGGGAAATGAAAAAACTGCCCTTGAGGGGCTTTGAGAGAGAGATTTGGCCCTAGGGGCATTTAGGTCATTATGTGCCAATTTGGTGACTTAGTCACTCTTTCCCTTGGCTGAAGGAAACCAAAAATAGAGCAGATCCTTCTCTCTCCCTCTATACGATTTCTCTCTTCTCACTTAGAACCTTCGAGATTTTTGGATTTTGGAAGGAGGAAAGCTTAGAAAATTGGAACGTTGAAGCGAGAGTTTGGCTAAGGGATAGCTTGGGCATGCAGAACATTAGTATGAGGTAGGGATTATTTGAGTTTTGCTATAAGTTCTTCATGTTCTTGAGATGTTCTTGAGCTTCAAAGCTCAAGTATGGATCTTTGTGTTTTGGTGGGTTTTTGATCAAGTGTAAACTTGGGTTTTGTTGAGTTTAGTGTATTGATGAGGTTCTAAGGTTGAATTGTGAGTTTGGATTGTGTTTAGATGAGATTTTGGTGACTTGAATTTAGGGGAAAACGCAGGGGAAAACCTAGGGGATTCTGGGTTCGTAGGTTGGGGCCCTAGCGCTGTGCCAGTTTCAGCAAATCTTATTTTTAGAGCTTGGGAGGACTTGGGGGCTCGAGGGATGGTTGCACCACCCCGTTGGGTGGGATTGGAAGTCCTGAGAACACGAGAGTGGTCCCAGAGTTTTTTTTTAGAATTGAATCTTAATGTGGTTATTATTTATGGTTGTGACTAGGTTACCGCTAGGGCTTAGGGAAGAATCATGCTCGAGGGTCGTTCATTCCTTACCTGTGCTTGGACCAAAGGTAAGAAAACTACACCCAATACATGGTGTATGTGATTCGGGTTTGGCCTGAATGTTGAATATAGATTTGATCAGAGCTTGGGCCTCTAAGATTGTGCATGATTATGATCATGATTGTGATCGTTCATTAAGCATGCTAAATGATTTGTATTGGGATATTTGATATATGATATATGCTTGTCTATATTATCTGATTGAGAAAGGCTTGACTTATGAGTCAAGGACAGTAATAGCGTTGAGCGCTGGTCGAAAAGCATTGACTTATAAGTCAAGGGCGGCAATAGCGCACTAAGCACTGGTCGATATGGCTATGACTAATCAGGAGTGTGACATACGCTTGACCAACCTATTGATCTTGGAAAACTAAACTGCCAGGTACGCTGGGCCAGCTCCAAGGCTGGTTATATAGAGGATAGGGCAATGGGCCCCAGGGTGTCTCATTAGTCCCATATCCTAGGGTGTGGAGCCCCAATATGATTCATTAATCATGTATTAGGGCCCTGAGCCCCAGTATGATTCATTAATCATGTATTAAGGCGTTAAGCCTCGGTATGATTCATTGATAATTTATCTAGGGCAATTGGCCCCATATGACGTTGTAGTCATTTATATGAATGGTATGCATGCATGAGTAGGGTTATTACTACTAGGCATGCCTATTATGATTAGGTAACATGTTATTAGCCACTTATGAGCATGTTTAAGTTTTCTTGGGAACCTTGGCTCACGAGTGCTATATGGTGCGGGTAAGAGGAAAAGGAAGTCGGACCATCCTTGAGTTGGAGAGTTGCAGTGACGATGTGTACATATGCGGCTGCTCGACACCACAACTGGGGTTTCTTAGAAGAACTAGGGTCAAACCCTATTTTGCCGCTTAGGTCAGCTGGTTGTAACTTTTCAATTGTAATTAACCTTTTTAAATGATAGTTTAGGATCCCATGTATGGAAGTAAACATTTTAGTGAAATGGTTATACCTTTTGACCAAAATTTTAACCCTAAACCAATCACGTTTAGTTACACGGTTATGGCCAAATGACTCATTTAGCGAGTCTAACACTATTTAAAATACACAGTGTAATAGTCCCTGAGTAGTAGGGCATTACAACTTGGTATCAGAGCGTGCCAAGGTTAAGGGTTCTTGAAGACAAGCTGGGCAAGTACACTCATCACTAAGGACAATATCCACTCAGGGTTTGGTAACTATTTATGTGGTTATGTGTTCAACTGCTTAAATAGAATATAAATGCCTTACCTACATGCCTTATTAGGAAGCATGGGATATTTTGATAGGGCTTGGACCTTGACTGTTGATACGATTATGTGCTTGCTTGCCCAATTTATATATGAATGCTTTATCTGTATTCTAGAGTTGAGAGCATGATATTTATGTTGGGAAGAGCAGGGCTTATTGATTTATGCATGAATTTTATCGGCATGTATTCTAGCACTACAATGGTATGTGAATGTGGTGTTGTTTGGTTTTCCCATGGAAAGGCTTTTGGATGTGCTCATTATGCTTAATGGGTCAAGTCATTGACTGCAGATGAAATCAGAGGTTATGTACCCAAGGCAGTTAATGGGACCCGGTAGTGTTTATATTGAGGTTGGAAATTATAGCCAGGGCCAGAGCCCTCCGCCTACCCCTTAGAATTGGCAGCAGATGTTTCCAGATATGCAAGCAAGATTGTAGAGGCAAGAGGAAGAGATCAGGTGTTTAAAACATCAGGTTCTGTCAGGGAACACCTCTTCCTTTGTTATGCCAGGAGTGGCACTAGTTTTGGCTCAGCCTAGGGTTAAGAATAGGTGGGAATTACTATATGAGAGATTTCAGAAATATTACCCTCTAGTATTTTAGGGAGGCCTGGAGCCATTCAGAGCTGAACAATGGATGGGCATGATCAGTTCCATCCTCGACAATATGGGGGTGGTGGGTCACGATAGGGCGATCTGTGCTACATATGTGTTATGAGAAGATGTCCGAACTTGGTGGGAAATGGTATCCTAGACGCGGAATACAACTACAATGAATTGGAAGGAATTCAGGCAGTTGTTTAATGAAAGATATTATTGTGACACAGTTAAGACTGCAAAGACAGATGAATTTCTGAACCTGGTTCAGGGAAACACTATAGTAACATAGTATGTTAACAAATTCGATTGGTTGGCAAGTTTGCTTTTGATATGGTACCCACAGACGTGGCTTAGAAAGAGTGATTTATCCAGGGATTGAATTCCGGGATGGCATTAGAATCGCCCCAGTGCATGAGATTTCTACCTATGCTCAGGTGGTAGGGAGATCTCTTATTGTTGAGGGCACAGGAAATGAGGTATGGAGGGAGAGTGTCGGAGAGCGCGGAGCTCAGGCAATGATACCTTTGTTTATTGGATCAGGCAGAGGCAGAGGCCCCAGTGATCAGAATAGAAAAGTTATCAATGTATTCAGTACCACTGGACTAGAAAAGGGGTTCTGAAGTGCTCAGATGGGCCATCAGGGCGAGGACGAGGATTGGAAACTTTACCTAGAATGTACTCGGTGCAGGAGGCACCATCAAGGAGAATGTCGAGCAAAGACATGTTTCTTATGTAGGATGTTTGGGCACCTCAAGAGGGATTGCCCAGGGCTAAGGAAGGATGAACCAAAGGGGGCTGACAACTTGACTCCATCTCAAGTGTTCGCTCTGACGCAGTCAGAGGCTGAGGCTGGGGTTGAGGCTGGTCCCTCAGTAGTGACAGGTCAGCTTCCTAGTTCTGATTCTTATATTGTGTTGATTGGTTCTGGTGCCATGTTTTCTTTGTTTTGTTTCATCTAGTAGAAGCACTGAATTAGTATGTGTATTATGTGGTTATGTTGTGATGAGAATTTGGAACCCTACTGGTAACTTGTAAGAGATGGGTTAGAATATTGTGGGAAAAGATTCAATAGTTAACTTGATAGAGTTGGTTATGACCGAATTCTATACGATCTTGGATATGGATTGATTAGCCAAGTATGGGGAAACGATAGATTGCAAGAAAAAGATGGTAACCCTTGAGCCTGAGGGTGAGAAACCCTTTGTATTTGTTGGCATTTTTCATGGACCTCGTATACCTATGATGTATGGATTTAGAGCGAGAAACCTATTGTAAAGGGATGCACAAGATTCTTAGCTAGTGTGGTGGATACCACTCAGGTCGTGCCAGTGGGACCATGACATACTAGATTAGTCTGTGAGTTTCTGGATTTGTTTCCAGAGGATCTGCCAGGGTTACCTCTACTTAGGGAGATAGAGTTGCGATTGAGTTGGTGCCAGGGACGGAACCAGTGTCTAGGGCACCGTACTGAACGGCTCCAGCAGAGCTAAAGGAACTAAAGGTTCAGTTACAGGGTAAGACGTTATTCTCCAAGATAGATATTCGATCTGGTTTCACCAGCTGAGGATCAGGGAGAAGGATTATGCCTAGTGGCCCAACAACACTTATGGATTTGATGAACAAAGTGTTTAAAGATTATCAAAATCGGTTTGTTATCATCTTTATCGATGATATTTTGGTATACTCTCAATTAAATATTGGACAAGGCCAAGGAACGTGATAAATACCGAATTTGTCTATTTTTAATTCATTATTATTCTATTATTATGCACTTGATTATTTATTTATATATGTTTAATTAGTTTATTTTGTGTTTTTAGGATTTTCAAGACATTTGGGTGAAAGTGAAAGAATTTGGGATGTTTTACAAGCAATGGTTAAGCTCAGAATTACAAGTCTGAAACTTCACACTTGATTTTGATAACTTTACAATACTGTTTTGGAAATATACCTATAAATGGGCGTTTTAGATATTTTTCTTATCATTCTATAGCTTTTTGAATCGTCCCATTCCGAGCTATATCGAGGAAGTTATGCTTGAAATACTTTCGGTCACTGCAGTAGAAGAAAACTGAAAAACGGGAAAACTTGCTATGGCTGCGGCCAGCCTTATTCCAGGCCGCAGCCTGGGGAACAGAACATAGTGGCCGCAGCCAGAAATGTCCCAGGCTGCGGTCGGAGCCCAATTTTCTGGAAAATACATTTTTTCTAGTGGCCGCGGCCACCAAGAATCACTGGCCGCGGTTGGCGATCGATTTTTTCTTAAATTTCAATTTTTAAATGTAATTTTTGGGGGGTTATAAAAGGGATTATGGTTAACTTTTGTTATAACTTTGGATTGCAATTTTTAAAGGCTAGAGCAGCAGAGAAGGAGGAAAAAAAACATCATCATCTATATTCTTCAATCTAGTTTTTCTTTCTTCTCAAAACTCTTTTATTTTCATTGAATATTTATGTTTATGAATATGAATATGATTATGGAGTAGTTTTCTTTATAGTTAAGGGTTATTTCAAAATCCTAGACATGAGATCTTGAATGCATTGATGAATTTTATTCCTTTTATTCCCTTATATTAAATTGCTTCTATTTTTCTATTTGAATGTCATGGATCTTGTAAAATCTTATTTAGATGGCCACTAATTAAGGGTTTGCTTTGTTCTACTATCATCTTAGGATTTCTATTCACCTAATAGTTTAGGATTCTAAGTAAAGTGATAAATTGCAATTAAGGTATTGTGACGGGTATTTTAATTGTGATGAGAAATAGAACCTAGGTTAAATGAATTACATGCTTAATAAATTTGTTGCCTAGATTAACCTGTTTCTACAAAGTGTAATGCTTTTACTAGGTTAAATAGATTGCATGCTTAATGGGTTTATTTCTGGGTAAAAAGGGTTAATTAAGAGCGCTTAGCTTTAATTAATTATATTAGGGAAACTGGGATAATTGACTGCTTAAGTGTTATCAGCGGGGTTAATAGTTTAATTGGGAATAGGGAATATTATTCATCATTGTTGATAGATTGATTGTTGAAGGTGGAGAGTAATTCTTGACTATTTCTTTAATATCGTTATATCCTTAGTTATTCGATCGTTGATATTTATTTCATTTTATGTTTTCAGATATTAAAACTAAAACCCTTTTTTTAATTTCAGTCAAGTATTATTTTGAATAATAATTTGATCATAGTCCTCGTGGGTTCGACCATTATTTACCGCTATACTGAAGTAGCTGGTGTAAGTGAATATTTTTTTTTTTTAATTTAATAAGGCATACGACCTGCATCAGAACGCCTCAGAGGTCAGAAGTTTCGTTGGATTGGTAGGGTATTACATGTGTTTTGTGGGAGAATTCTCAAGGATTGTTACCTCGTTGATAGAGTTGACACGCAACATCAGAAGTTTGCATGGTCAAATAGGTGTGAGAAGAGCTTCCAGGAACTGACGTAGTGATTGATTATAGCTCCAATTCTGAGTCTTCCTACAGATCAGAACAATTATATGGTTTATTGTATCCCTATGCAGACAGGAAAGGTGATTTCCTATGTATCGCGTTAGTTGAAGGAATATGAGCAGAGGTACCCCACTCGTGATCTAGAACTTGCAGCAGTGGTACAATGCGAGAAAGGTATCCAGAGAGTTAGTAGAGGATATGACCAGAATTGGAATAGAGTTACTGGTGGGCCAATTGGACAACATTACGCTTTAGTCTACTCTTTTAGAGAGGATCAAAAGAAAAACAGTTGAGTGACCCAGTGTCAAGTGTGAGTTTATTGAGGTAAGGACTATACTCAAAGGTTGGGAAAGAGTAGAGGGGATGTCTTAGCTGGAATAGGTAAGGACTATACAGTGTCAAGTATGAGTTTATTGAGGTATAATGATCAAATTGGTGTTCCGATGGACACTGGGATCAGATGGGAGATTCTGGATGAATCTCATACTACCCCTTATTCTTTACATCCTTGCACCATAAAGATGTACCGGGATCTAAAAGCTTTATATTGATGGCATGGGATGAAGAGGGACATAACTAAGTACGTGGCAAAGTGCCTGACCTGTCAACAGGTCAAGGCATAGTATCAGAAACCTGTAAGGCCATTACAGCCTTTGAGTATTCCAGAGTGGAAGTAGGAGGAGATCATGATTGATTTCGTGGTGGGTTTGCCCAAGATAGTGGGCCAGCATGATTCAGTTTGGGTCATTATGGACCGGTATACGAAGTCAGCTTACTTTTTATCAGTGAGGATGAACAACATAGTTGACTAGTATATAGATCTCAATGTGAGAGAGTTAATATGCCTTCTTGGGATCTCAAGGTCTATCCTATTGGATAGGGACCTTGTCTTTACATCCAAGTTTTGGGAAAGTTTACAGAAGGCGACGGGTACACAACTAAAGTTTAGTACAACTTATTATCCTCAGACTGATGGTAAATCAAAGAAGATTATCCATATATTGGAGGACATGCTGAGAGCATGTATATTAGACTTTTAAGGGTCCTGGAATGAATATTTGCCTCTAGTAGAGTTTTCCTCTGATGGTAGCTACCAATTGACTATTGGAGTGGCACCTTATGAGATGTTGTATGGTAGGAAGAGTAGATCTCACATTCATTAGGATGAGTTGGGTGAGAGGATATATTTGGATCTTGAGGTAGTTCATAGGACCACTGAGGCCATTGAAATGATTAGAGCTCGAATTCTCCCTTCTCAGAGTAGATAGAAAAGTTATGCTAATCTGAAACGCAAGAACGTGGAGTTCCAAGTGGGAGACTATGTCTTCCTTAGACTGTCACTGTGGAAATGGGTGAAGAAATTTGGGGAAAAGGGCAAGTTGAGCCCTAGATTCTTAGGACCGTTTGAGATCCTGGGGAAGATCGGTCAGGTGGCCTATAGATTGGCCTTATCTTTGGCATTGTCGGTCATACATAATGTATTAAATATTATGACAGATTGAGGAAATATGTATTAGATGAGACTCATGTGTTGAGTTATGAGGATCTAGAACTGGAGGCAGAGTTATCCTATGAGGACCAACAAGATCAGATTTTAAACAAGAAGGACAAGGTCTTGAAGAACAAAATTATGCCTTTGGTTTCTGGAATTTTAGAGGAACAACAGGGTCAAGGAAGCGACCTAAGAGCTAGAATTAGATATGCGGGATTACTATCCTAAGCTGTTCAGGAAAAATTTCGAGGACGAAATTCCTGTGAGGAGGGGATAGTTGTTACGTCCCAAATTACCTAATAAGGCTTTGGGCCTTGATTAGGGGGCCAGGATGGAAAATTATGGAAATTATATGTTTATATGATATATATGTGTATCATTATATGATTACGTGAGTTATATTATAATATGACCTGATATGCATGTTTATGTATATTAAATATGCACGTGGGCCGTTTCTGATTAAAAGGGCAATTTTTGTAGTTTGGCCAGTTATGGGTATATTTGGCATATATGTGACATATGTGTGAGACCACATCATTATGTGGATATACTTGGGTTACTCGGCATGAGGCAATCCTAGGGAGCCAGCTAGCGGGAAAGTCACAACGAGGTCAAATATCAGGCTCGGGGTGAGCCTAGGGGTAATTTGGCAATCTAGTACATTATCGAGATCGGGTAATGGGGAATTATTTGGTACTTATTTGAGGATATTGAAAATAACGGGAATTATTTGGTAATTATTTGAGGATATTGAAAATAACGGGAATTATAAGGTGTTGATTATGATTAACGGGGTATGTGGCAAATGACAAAACTGCCCTTAAGGGGCTTTGAGATAGAGATTTGGCCCTAAGAGCATTTAGGTCATTTTTTGCCAATTTAATGACTTAGTCACTCTATCCCTTTTCTGAAGGAAACCAAAAACTAAGCAGCTCCTTCTCTCTCCCTCTATACGATTTCTCTCTTCTCACTTAGCACATTGGGGATTTTTGGATTTTGGAAGGAGGAAAGCTCAAAAAATTGGAAGGTTGAAGCCAAAGTTTGGCTAAGGGACAGCTTGGGCTTGCAGAACATTAGTTTGAAGTGAGGATTCTCTAAGTTTTCCTGTAAGTTCTTCATGTTCTTGAGATGTTCTTGTGCTTCAAAGCTCAAGTATGGATTTTTGTGTTTTGGTGGGTTTTTTATCAAGTGTAAACTTGGGTTTTATTGAGGTTAGCGTATTGATGAGGTTCTGAGATTGAATTGTGAGTTTGGATTGTGTTTAGATGATATTTCGGTGACTTGAATTCAGGGGAAAATGCAGGGGAAAACCCAGGGGATTCTGGGTTCGTAGGTTACCGCCCTAGCGCTGGGTTTGGGTGCCCAAGCGCTAGGTAGGGGAAGCTAAAAGGGTGCTCTCTGACTTGGTTGGTGCCCCAGCGTCACCCTTGGGCGCTCCAGCGCTGTGCCAATTTCGGCAAAGCTTTTTCTTAGAGCTTGGGAGGACTTGGGGGCTCAGGAAATGGTTCCACCACCCTGTTGGGTGGGATTGGAAGTCCCAATAGCATGGGAGTGGCCCTAGAGTTTTTTTTTAGGGATTGAATCTTAATGAGGTTATTATTTATGGTTGTGACTAGGTTATAGCTAAGGCTCGGGGGAGGATCGTGCTCGAGGGTCATTCATTCATAACATGTAGAGTCCAAGAATTGTACTTAGCTAGTCATATAGTAGCAGTAGTAGTAATAGCTAGTAGTAGTTATAGTATGTTTATTACTGTGGATTTTGGTTCAAGCCGGGACTTAGTTGAACACTCGTAGAAACACTTATAGATTTTATAAGTTTAACCTATAGTTTAAGAATATTAATTCTAACATAAGGTTTGATTAATATAGCTGATATAAAGATGTTATTTATTATACTATAAGGTTTAGATAGAACCAATAAGATCATGACACTTTTCGTGTGCATGTTTATTAAGGAATTAAGTATTTTTTAGGAATAGTTTTATAAGAGAAATATTTGAAAACCCCAAAACTTGCCAACAACTTTAAAATCATTTTATGACTCAGTCAAAGCTGTTTACCCAATTCAAATTAAGCTGAAAAAGTGCAATTACGTGTATAATATTTCAGCGTATGTCGATATATCACCACACGGAGAATACGAAAAACACGTAACTTCGCACAAATGCATCATCGAGCCTCAAAATATAGGCTGAGGCGATATATCGCCTACAATGGGCGATATATCGGCCCTAGGGAAAGTTTTTCAAATGGTTTTGAAACCAAGCTCAATTCAACACTCAACCTCTTAGCAAGCCTCTGAACCTTTTGACCGAGTCTTAAGCCTCTGCTGAACAAATATTCAAATGTTTTTCAAGTAATATTCATTATTTTTATTCAAGCTAAAAGAATATATTTACACTCCTTGAACTCTATAAATAGGACCTAGTACCCAGCCATTTCTCTCATTCTTCAAGCTGTGTTCAGAGCCTTCAAGCTGCTAGGTTTACTTTTGAGTGATAAACACTTGGGTTGGGGTTATAAGCTTTATCATTTTAAGCTTTAAAAACACTTGGGAAGTAAGGTTAATAGTGTGTTTTTCGATATTGAGGTGTAGTTTGGTTATACTATATTCAAAGGTATTCCTACTCCTAGTTCATTTCTGTATGTTTCATTAGTTTCTTATAGTTTTCTCTACTCAAATCCTAACTCATTGCTTTTCCATTCATGGTTAGGTAATTAAGTTCTTTAAACTTAAGGTTTCCATTCGGTAAGCTCTTCTTCTCGGTGGGTTAGATTCATTTCTTTTTCATCTCCTTCTTTTAGAAATACTCACCTTCTCATTGTTGGTTTTTAGGAGTGTCCCAAATCCCGTCCTTATTCTCATATCTCGGTATTGGTAAGGTAAATTGGATATAATTTTATATGTTTATATGTTATCTTATGTTATATTATGCTATGTAATGTTATATTATGTATATTGATAGACCTTGGGCATATGAATTGTATAGCTAACAAGCCCCAATAAATTATGGGCACATGACTTGCTTAGCTAGCAAGAACCCACCAATCTATTAGGCATATGACTTGTTTAGTTTACAAGCCCTAAGTAGTATAATAACCATTGTAGTAGTATATGTCATATGTTTATAGTATATGTTTATGATATAGTTTATGGGTATGTTTTATGTTTCTAGTAGATTTTCCTTGTTGGGCATTAGGCTCATTCCGTTATTTTTATATATGCAGGAAAATATTTATGGCGGTGGAAGGATTCATGGCTGCTTGGGGTTGTGTATTAAGGAAGAATGGATTCGGTGGACTGCGTGAACGATTCGAGGACGATGTTGTTTTCAGTCTTTTAATTATGTTTTCTATGTATTTTCTGCACTTGGTTTTGTAACAAATTTATTTAAAATTTAAGTTATGTTTTATTTTTAAAACAATGGGATCCCATACCATTCCCCGAATTTATGTATTTCAACATTTCCTTTATAGTTTCTTTTATAAAGTTATGAATGTTTCGTATATATGTTTCTTAAGAATAGTGTCTATGTATAGTAGTTTTAATGGTCCAAAGTCTTAGAATTAGTTAGGTTATTACAGTTGGTATCATAGCAATAGTTCATTCGCATGAAGTTCTCCTTGATACACACGCTCAAGCTCCGAATCTAATTGCCAAGTTAGTGTTTATGATTATAGTTATTATGTTTATATGTATAGCTAACAATTTTAGCATTTATGTTTTCAGTTACGAATGAATGGAGCATTAACTTATGAGGATATCTGAGCCATTAAGGCCTTAAAAAGGATTAGAGAACTAAGAAACACCGTAGGAGTGCTAGAAAGAATCACTCGGAGACTACTTTTGTTCCACAGGGAGATAGGTCACCTCCAAGAAACTAAGCAAATCATGATGAGATGAACGGATCAATACGTTTTAGTAATTAGACTTTTTAGAGATTATCCTACTGTGATTGAAGCCTTAGAAGATATTTGGGAGATGATAGATGACGAAGATGAATTGCTGGTAGCTATGAGATATTATTTTCTCATACTTAGGTTCACTTCAAAAATGGAATTTCAATTTACAAATGAGCAAAAACATAGAATTTTTATGAATCTTCCTCGAGGGCATTTTGAGGCACAAGACAATGATGACTATGAAGAGATAGATGACGATATGTTAGATGAAGGATCAAATGTAGAAGATCTTGATTTTTAAGAATAGATTAGTTTCTTATTTATTTTGTTTATTTGCAATTGTGATTGTAAATTGTGAAAACTTTTTTTTTCCAAATTAATATCATTGTTATTTCGTTAACATGTATGAGTTTGATTTTCTTTTGCAATCATAATAAATAATAAATTCAATAAATAATGACTAAGTTCGGTGAGGGTGGATGCAAATCAATGAACCGGGTTCTCTATATTGAGAGTTAGGGGGCCATAGTAGTGGGAATGATTTTAATGATCCCAGCCCTCCCTCAATATGGTTAACTTTGGAACAACGATGAGTTTCGAGTCTGAGAATTAAGTCATATAGGATGATTAGAAACAGACTTAGAAAATAATATATATGGCTTATTTTTCTAAGTATAGAAACCCACTCTAATAATAAAGAAGGCTTATATAATTTCCATAAGAAATCATAATTTATAAATCCGAGTTATGTTTGTTTAGATTAAGTTTTTACCTTAGAGCCTACTAGGGTAAAGTTCTAACATGTTTTTCTCAACTGTTAGAACTTTGCTGAAGATGTCGCTCCGAAGGTCCGCTCGCACCAATGCTAATGTCTCCAACGCTGCTCCTGAGAGCAATGAAGCCCCTCTAGTTTGCAGAAGGGGAGTACGTGCTACTGCCAACCACAATGCGCCGCCGCCGCCGCTAGTTGACAACACTGCAGAAATTGCCAGACTATGATAGCAAGTTGAGGAATTACTACAGCAACAACGACAACAGGCTCAGCCTCAGACTCAGCCTCCACCTCCGCCACAGCCTTAGCAAATGGCCCCAGCACCCCATCAAGTTGGTCCATATGGGGGATGGCCAATGGTGAACTATGCGCCATACCCAGCTCAGCACATGGAGCCAGTTTATGAGCGATTTCGTAAGCAACACGCTCTGAACTTTGAAGGGACTACAGACCCCTTCGAGGAGGAAGAATGGCTCAGAAATGTGCAGCCAATCCTGATGCGCATGAATCTCGGCAACGCAGGCCGTATATCCTGCGTTTCATCTCTGCTCAAGAAAGATGCTAGAATATGGTGGGACTTAGTTCAACAGACTCATGATGTTGCCACCATGACTTGGACCCGATTTGTGGAGCTGTTCCACAAAATGTACTACAATTCGGCAGTCATCACTTCAAGAGTCGAGGAGTTCGCTGGCCTGAAGCAAGGGAGTTTATCAGTGGCAAAATATGCTCGGCAGTTTGACTGATAAGCTAAGTTTGCACCGGAAATGGTTCCAACTGTCTTTCTGAGGGTGACCAAGTTCGTTAGAGGACTTCGACCGAAGATTGAGCTAGGGGATAAACTAGCAAACCCAGGGAATACTACCTATGTCGATGTTCTAGAAATGGCAATAGAAGTAGAAAGGCTTCAGGCAAATGTTAGTAAAGAAGAAGCCAGTAAGCCTGAGCCTAAACAACAGAGTCAACCTCAGACTAGTCGGAACAACAACCACAACAACAGCAGCAATCAGTCCAACAACAACAATAACGGTCAGAAAAGAAGGCATCCTGACAATAAGCAGTTCGATAGCGATAATAGGGCACAGAAGAATAATGGAGGTAATAGACCGGGTTATCTAGAATACTCGCAATATGCTAAGTGCCAGAAGAAACATCCTGGTGAATGCCGGAAAAACACCAAGGGATGCTACAACTGTGGTCAGGAAGGACACTGGAAGAGAGACTATCCCCAGCTCAAGCCAGAGGGGAAAAAGGAAGACAAGATGGTTCCTGCCAGGGTATTTTCCTTAACCCAAGGAGAAGCTGATGCTAGCAATAAAGTGGTCATAGGTCAGGTTTCTATCCTCAAGAATATATGTTCTATATTATTTTATTCGGGAGCCACTCATTTGTATATCTCGTTAGTAATGATAGAGAAACTAGACAAACCTTGTGAAAGATTTAGAACAAGGTTTGTAACAGAGTTTCCTGCGGGCAAAGTAGTTCTATCATCACGGATAGTACGAGGTGTACCGATCAAGATTGAGGACGTAGAACTAGAAGGAGACATGTTAGAATTAGAGATCAAAGACTTCAACGTGATACTAGGCATGGACTGGTTAGCAAGGCATGGCGCAACCATCGACTGCAAATGCAAGAAAGTAACGTTCGAGACTCCTGACGGCCAGAGACTGCTTCATGGGACAAGTTTCAGGACTACGCACACCGCTAATATCATCTCTCAAAGCTCAAAGGATGATAGAAAAAGGATGTCAAGCATACTTAGCCAGTGTCACAGATGTGGTAAAGGAAACACCACTTAAGGTTGGAGACATCCACATTGTGAATGAATTCCCAGAAGTATTTCCCGATGACTAGCCAGGATTGCCGCCGACTCTGGAAATAGACTTCACAATCGAATTAGTACCGGGCACCGAGCCTATCTCCAAGGCACCATACTGGATGGCACCTACAGAACTCAAGAAGTTAAAGATGCAGCTACAAGAACTCCTAGACTTTGGTTTCATTAGACCAAGCCATTCTCCATGGGGAGCACCGGTTCTATTTATGAAGAAAAGGGACGGAAGCATGAGAATGTGCATAGATTACCGCGAGCTGAATAAGGTGACAATTAAGAATAAGTACCCACTACCCCGAATTGATGACTTGTTTGATCAATTCTGAGGCGCGACCGTGTTTTCAAAGATTGATCTACGGTCTGGGTATCATCAGCTCAAGGTGTGAGGAGAGGATATTCCTAAGATAGGTTTTAGAACTCGTTATGGGGATTGTGAGTTCTTAGTTATGTCTTTTGGTCTTACCAATGCTCTAGCCGCGTTTATGGACTTAATGAATAGGGTCTTTAAGGACTACTTTGATAAATTCGTTGTAGTGTTCATCGACGATATATTGGTGTACTCAAAGGTCACAAACGAGCACGAGAAGCATTTGAGGTTGATCTGATTGCGACTAAAGGAGCATCAACTTTATGCTAAGTTCAAGAAGTGTGAGTTTTGGCTTTCACAAGTAGCATTCCTCGGGCACATTATATCCAAGGACGGAGTTGTAGTAGACCCATCTAAGGTAGAGGTTGTGAAGGATTGGCCAAGACCAAAGAACGCATTAGAAGTAAGGAGCTTTCTGGGATTAGCAGGTTATTATTGGAGGTTTGTAGAGGGATTTTCTAAGATAGCCACTCCGCTCACCAACCTGACCCGAAAGAAGCAAAGGTTCAACTGGAATGATAAGTGTGAAGAGAGCTTCCAGTTGGTTAAGGATAAGTTGTGCTCAACACTAGTACTCTGTGTACCAACACCCAACGACAAATTCATAGTCTAATGTGATGCGTCAAAGAAAGGGTTGGGTTGCGTACTGATGCAAAATGACAAGGTGATATCCTACACCTCAAGGCAGCTAAAGGAGTACGAACAACGTTATCCAACTCACGATATGGAGTTGGCAGCAGTAGTCTTTGCATTGAAAATCTGGCGCCATTATCTTTACGGGGAACGGTGTGAGATTTATACAGACCACAAAATTTTAAAGTACTTCTTCACTCAGAAGGAGCTCAATGTGAGGCAGCACAGGTGGTCAGAGCTAGTGAAGGATAACGACTGCGAAATCCTATACCACCCGGGAAAGGCAAACGTAGTTGCTGATGCGCTAAGTAGGAAGAATTACGGAAGTCTAGCATCACTAGCTGAAATAGAAAAGCTGCTACAGCAGGAGCTGATCAGTGCCGGAATAGAAGTAGTCATCGGTAAGTTGGCTAACTTGTCAATCCAGTCAAATCTGCTAGAAGATATACGGATTGGGCAAGGGCATGATGACACATTAGTGGCACATATGGATGCAGTTAGAGAAGGCAAGGCCACGGATTTCTCAATATCAGGTCAAGGGTTATTCCGATATAAGGATCGGGTATGCATGTCGAATGATCAAGGGATTAAGATAAAGATCTTAGAAGAAGCGCATAGTACCCCATACTCAATTCACCCAGGGTCGACCAAGATGACTCACGACGTTAAGGCAATATATTGGTGGCCAGGAATGAAAAAGGATATAGCAGAATTTTTGTCTAAATGTTTAGTATGCCAGCAAGTGAAAGCAGAACATTAGCAGCCTACAGGCTTATTGCAACCACTTAGCATACCAGAATGGAAATGGGACGATATAGCTATGGATTTCGTGACGGGTTTGCCACGAACAAGTAAGCAGCATGATTCAGCTTGGGTAGTAATAGATAGACTAACCAAGTCCGCTCATTTCTTGCATGTTAAGACTTCATACACAGCGGATCAATACACAGACATCTATGTCCAAGAAATAGTACGGTTGCATGGAATTCCCAAGACAATAGTGTTCGATAGAGGATCGGTGTTTACATTGAGATTTTGGGGAAGTTTACAATAAGCCATGGGTACTAAGTTAAGTCTTAGTACAAATTTTCATCCTCAGACCAACGGTCAGTCCGAGCGTACCATACAGATTTTAGAAGATACGTTACGCGCTTGTGTACTTGATTTTGGAGGATCATGGAATAAGTACTTACCGCTGATAGAGTTCTCCTACAATAATAGCTACCAGTCAACGATCGGGATGGCACCTTATGAGTTGCTTTATGGAAGAAGGTGCAGATCACCGTTACATTGGGATGAGGTAGGAGAAATGCAGCTTCTTGGTCCCGAAGCTATTAGAAAAGCTCAGGAACCAGTAGCGCTAATTAGAAAGCATATGCTCGCTGCTCAAAGCCGTTAGAAAAGCTATGCAGATGCTAAGCGGCGTGATGTGGAATTCAAGGTCGGAGATCAAGTCTTCCTTAAGATATCTCCTATGAAAGGTGTGAAGTGGTTTGGGAAGAAAGGCAAGCTTAGTCCCTGTTTTATAGGTCCTTTTAAGATATTGGACAAAGTGGGAGCACTTGCATATAGATTAGCCCTACCGCCAGCTCTAGCAGATAGCCACAATGTGTTCCACATCTCCATGCTGCGTAGATATGTGTCAGATCCATCTCACGTCCTCAAGTACGATATGATAGCACTCCAGAAAGACTTGAGTTACGAGGAACGACCGGTTAGCTTCCTAGATAGAGGGATGAAGCAGTTACGGTCCAAGAGTATTCCGATAGTCAATGTACAATGGAGTAATAGTTCTGAACGAGAGGCGACGTGGGAGTTGGAGGAGGACATGCAAGCCCAGTATCCAGAATTGTTTGGTAAGTAAATTTCGAGGATGAAATTCTTTTTAGTAGGGGAGAATTGTAGAGTCCAAGAATTTTACTTAGCTAGTCAGATAGTAGTAGTAGTAGTAGTAGCAGTAGTAATAGCTAGCAGCAAAATAGTATGTTTATTACTGTGGATTTTGGTTCAAGCCGGGACTTGTTGAACACTCATAGCAACACTTATAGATTTTATAAGTTTAACCTATAGTTTAAGAATATTAATTATAACATAAAGTTTGATTAATATAGCTGATTATAACCAAGAAGATCATGACACTTGTCGTGTGCATGTTTATTAAGGAATTAAGTATTTTTGAGGAATAGTTTTATAAGAGAAATATTTGAAAACCCCAGAACCTGCCTGCAGCTTTAAAATCATTTTATGACTCAGTCAAAGTTGTTTACCCAATTCAAATTAAGCTGAAAAAGTGCAATTGCGTGTACAATATTTCAGCGTATGCTGATATATCACAGCTCTAGGGGCGATATATCACCACATGGGGAATACGAAAAACACGTAACTTCGCAAAAATGCATCGTCGAGCCTCGGGATATAGGCCCAGGCGATATATCGCCTACAATGGGCGATATATCGGCCCTAGGGAAAGTTTTTCAAATGGTTTTGAAACCGAGCTCAATTCAACACTCAACCTCTTAGCAAGCCCCTGAACCTTTTGACCGAGTCTTAAGCCTCTACTGAACGAATATTCAAATGTTTTTCAAGTAATATTCATTATTTTTATTCAAGCTAAAAGAAGATCTATACACTCCTTGAACTCTATAAATAGGACCTAGTACCCAACCATTTCTCTCATTCTTTAAGTCGTGTTCAGAGCCTTCAAGCTGCTAGGTTTACTTTTGAGTGATACGCACTTGGGTTGGGGTTATAAGCTTTATCATTTTAAGCTTTAAAAACACTTGGGAAGTAAGGTTAATAGTGTGTTTTTCGATATCGAGGTGTAGTTTGGTTCTAGTGCATTCAAAGGAATTCCTACTCCTAGTTCATTTCTGTATGTTTCATTAGTTTCTTATAGTTTTCTCTACTCAAATCCTAACTCATTGCTTTTCCATTCATGGTTAGGTAATTAAGTTCTTTAAACTTAAGGTTTCCATTCGGTAAGATCTTCTTCTGGGTGGGTTAGATCCTTCTTTTAGAAATACTCACCTTCTCATTGTTGGTTTTTAGGAGTGTCCCAAATCCCGTCCTTGTTCTCATATCCCGGTATTGGTAAGGAAAATAGGGTAGAATTTTATATGTTTATATGTTATCTTAAGTTATATTATGCTATGTAATGTTATATTATGTATATTAATAAACCTTGGGCATATGACTTGTATAGCTAACAAGCCCCAATAAATTATGAGCATAGGACTTGCTTAGCTAGCAAGACCCCACCAATCTATTGGGAATATGACTTGTTTAGTTTACAAGCCCCAAGTAGTATAATGGCCATTGTAGTAGTATATGTCATATGTTTATAGTATATGTTTATGATAAAGTTTATGTGTATGTTTTATGTTTCTAGTAGATTTTCCTTACTGGACATTAGGCTCATTCCTTTATTTTTATGTATGTAGGAAAATAGTTATGGCGGCGGAAGGATTCATGGCAGCTTGGGGTTGTGTATTGAGGAAGAATGGATTCGGTGGACTGCGTGAACTATTCGAGGACGACGTTGTTTTTAGTCTTTTAATTATGTTATCTATGTATTTTCCGCACTTGGTTTTGTAACAAATTTATTTAAGATTTAAGTTATGTTTTATTTTTAAAACAATGGGTTCCCATACCATACCCCTAATTTATGTATTTCAACATTTCCTTTATAGTTTCTTTTATAAAGTTATGAATGTTTCGTATATATGTTTCTTAAGAATAGTGTCTATGTATAGTAGTTTTAATGGTCCGAAGTCTTAGAATTAGTTGGGTCATTACATAACATGTGTCTAGACTAATGGTAAGAAAAATATGTGATGTAAGTGATTAGGGCTTAGCCTGATTGTTGAATAATGATTTGATCAGAGCTTGGGCCTCTGAGAATGTGCATGATTATGATTATGCTTGTGATCATGATTAAGCATATTGAATGCTCTGTATTGGGATATTTGATATATGATATATGCTTGTCTACATTATCTGATTAAGAAAGGCTTGACTTATGAGTCGAGGATGGCAATAGCGTTGAGCGCTGGTAAAAAAGAATTGACTTATAAGTCAAGGGCGGAAATAGTGCGTTGAGCAATGGTCGTTTTGGTTTGGTTAACCAGGAGCACATCATACACTTGTCCGACCCAATGTTCATGGAAAACTGAGCGCCAGGTACATTGGGCCTGCTTCAAGGCTTGTTATATGGAGGATAGGGAAATGGGCCCTGGGGTGATTTATTAGTCCCATATCCTAGGGCTGGGCCCCAGACTTGACTTATGAGTCAAGAACAGCATTAGCACGTTGAGTGTCAGTTGAAAGCATTGACTTATGAGTCAAGGACGGCAATAGCGTTGAGCGCTGGTCGAAAAGCATTGACTTATAAGTCAAGGGCGGTGATAGTGCGCTGAGTGCTAGTCGATATGGTTATGAGTAATCAGAAGCATGACATACGCTTGACTGACCTATCGGTCATGGAAAACTAATGTGCCAGGTACGATGGACCAGCTCCATGGCTAGTTATACAAAGGATAGGGCAAAAGGCCCCAAGTTGACTCATTAGTCTCATATCTTAGGGCGCTGAGACCCAGTATGATTCATTAATCATGTATCAGGGCATTGAGCCCGAGTATAATTCATTAATCATGTATTAGGGCACTGAGCCCCAGTATTATTCATTGATCATTTATCTAGGGCAACTGGCCACATATGACATTGAAGTCATTTATATGAATGGTATGCATGCATGAATAGGGTTATTACTGCTAGGCATGCCTATTATGATTGGGTAACATGTTATTAACTACTTATGAGCATGTTTAACTTTTCTTGTTGAGCCTTGGCTCACGGGTGCTATATGGTGCAGGTAAGGGGAAAAGGAAGCTGGACCATTCTTGAGATGGAGAGATGCGGTGATGATGTGTACATATGCGGCTGCTCGACCACCACGGCTGGGGCTTCTTGGAGGAACTAGGGTCAAACCCTATTTTTCTCTTAGGTCAGCTGGTTGTAACTTTTCAATTGTAATTATCCTTTTTAAATGATAGTTTGGGATCCCATGTATGGAAGTAAACGTTTTAGTGAAACGGTTATACCTTTTGACCAAAAGTTTTAACCCTAAACAATTAATCACGTTTAGTTACACGGTTATAGACAAATGACTCGTTTAGTGAGTCTAGCACTATTTAAAATATATAGTGTAACAGTCCCTGAGCACTAGGGTTGGGTTTCAGGCGATGCTACGCCACAAGTGTGGCTACACAACTACACCTTAGCAAGTCAAAATGTCTGAAATTGTCCTTAAACATCTCCAAATGCTCCCAAAAATTTTGGGCATCCTTAGAAACCACATTGTATCACTTTGGGACTAAAAAACACAATTTTTAAGTGCTTAAAATTGAAACTCAAATTTCACATTTTCATTATATGGAAATTACTAAGTGTTTTACACCTAGCTTGTATGATAACACTTAGCGTTTTTATTTGACCAACCATAACACTACCCCTCTCCGTCGGTTAAATACAAACTTCAACATCTAGCTCTACACAGTATTTGTAACGCCCCAACTTCCCTAATATGGCTTAGTGCCTTGATTAGGGGGGTTGGAGGCAATAATTGAGTTAATTATGTGTTTATGTGTTATAAGTATATTATTATGTGAATTGTGTGAATTGTATTATGATATGATTATGCTTGCATGTTTAAGTGTATTAAATATGCATGTGGGCCCGTTTCTTATTAGAAGGGCATTTTCGTAATTTTGACCCGCTGAGGGTATAATTGTAAATATGTGTGATTTATAATTGTGACCTCATTATTAAGTGGATATATTTGAGTTACCCGACATGAGGCGATCCTAGTGAGTGAGTTAGCGGAAAAGTCACAATGGGGTAAAATACCCGACTCAGGGTGAGCTTAATGGTATTTTGGTCATTTGGTAAATTGTCAAGAATTATTGAGTAATAGGAATTAATTGATGAATATTTGAGTTGATAGATTTATTTGGGATTATGTGGGGTGATTTGAGATTAGCGGCAATTATGTCAAAAGACTTGATTGCTCTTGGGAGTAACCTTTGAGGATTAATCAGGCAAGGGACAATGTGGTCATTTGACCACATTAGATAGCAATAGGCTAACAGCTGAGCACTTTGACCCATACACGGTCAAGACACTTGCTACTGAGTTCTTTGGAGCATTTTGGAAGAAGCACTCAAGGTACTCCAAAGCTAGGCCAAGCTTGGATTCTTGGTGAAGATTGAAGGCAATTCTTGTGGATTACCAGCTTTGATTGGGATTAGAGGTTACTAGGGTCATCATCAATCCAAGGAATTCAAAATTCAGAGGTGAGACCCCTGTCTTTGGCATTTTAAAAGTATTATTGAGTTCTTTTGAGTTTTTGATTCCCAGTGGTTAGTTTAAGGGTGTTTGTGGTGAGATGAGTGTTGGGTTTTGTATGTGTAACGTCTCAAATTACCTAATAAGGCTTAGGGCCTTGATTAGGGGGCCAGGATGGAAATATATGGAGTTATATGCCTGTATGATATATTTGTGTATGATTATGTGATTATGTGAGTTATATGATAATATAACTAGTTATGCATGTTTAGGAGTATTAAATATGCATGTGGGCCTGTTTCATATTAGAAGGGAAATTTTCGTAATTTGGCCCGTTATGGGGATAATTTATATATGTGATATATGTGAGAGACCACATTATTATGTGGGTTTATTTGGATTATTCTGCACGAGATGATCCTAGGGAGCAAGTTAGCGGGAAAGTCACAACGGGATCCAATACCCGACTCAAGGCGAGTCAAGTGGTATTTTGGGTATCTAGCTGAGTATTGGGTTATCGGGTACCAGGAATGAATAATTGAGAATATTTTTGGAGTTAGTGAGATTAGGAGGGAATACCAGGGATTTTGACCATTTCGCCCTCAGGGACGTTTTTGGTACCCCGAGCCTCGTGATTAGTTTAAGAAATTTAAGACTTAAGAAAACAAAACACAAACACTCACCCTTCTCTCTCTCTCTCTCTCCCTCATACTCTCCCATTTTCTAAGAGGATTTCTTGAGAATTGTTGGCTGAAAGCTTGGGAATTGAAGGCCTAAACTCGGGGGATTGGATTTGTTGCAGCTAGAGAAATTAACTTCATGTTGAGGTAAGCTTTAGATCTTGTTTTTTCATTGAAATTCTGTTTAGTTTGGCTGTTCTCGATGTGTGCTTGAGCTTTGTAGCTAAAGTGTTGAATTGGGAGTTTTGATGAGATTTTAATCAATTTTTCGGTTGGGTTTTCCTGTTGATATTAAGCTGAATCTGTTCTGAGGATTTAATTGTTGTTCTTGGAATGATTTGGGTACCTTTTGGTAAGTTTTTGGCTGGAGGAAAACAGAGGAAATCTAGGTTCGTAGGGTTAGGTTGGGACCCTATTCTTGGGGCGTCGCGACCCAATCGAACCCAGGGCCCTTGGGGGCTTCTTTCTGGGAGGTGCACTGAGAACCGGGATTGTGCTCGAGGGTCGTTCTTATTTTATGCTATATTCAAACCTAAGGTAAGAACACTGCACCCAATACATGATATATGTGATTAGAGCTTGGCCCGACTGGTAATTATAATTATGAATAGGGCTTGAGCCCTGAGAATGAACATGTTTAATTTATCATTTTTCTTGTTGATTGAACATACTTGAATATTCGGTACCTGATTAAGTGTTATAAGACTATTTGTTCGTATGGTTTGCGTATCTAGTGCTTGGCCCCATTATGGAGCACGGTTATTACTATGTTTGCAATTACTTGATGATGTTATATGATTAATATGTATGCGTATTTGTATTGTCTGAAGTATGCTTATCTATATCTTTTTTTGTATCTGTATCCGAATACCTAGTTCAGGGCTTGACTTATTAGTCAAGGACGACAATAGCGCGCTACGCGCTGGTCGAAAGGCTTAAGCCCGAATCAGCAACGTACTATTATGTTGGCCGACCAAATGGTCATTGGAACAAAAGTGTTTGGCTAGCTCTAAGGCTAGTTACCCAGAGCTAAGGGCGAGGGCCCCAAGTGACTCTATGGTCACATAGCCAGGGCATAGGGCCCCGAGGTTGACTCTATGGTCAACTATTCAGGGCAGCGGCCCCAGAATGGTCCAATGACCATTTATTTGTATTTTTATGCCTGCATGAGTAGGTTATTACTGCTGGGCATGCTAGATAAGTTTTTGGAAATCTGTATTTTCTACTCATGCACATGTTTAAGTTTTCTTGATGAGCCTTGGCTCAAGGGTGCTACGTGGTGTAGGTAAGGAAAAAGGATAGTTTGACCAGCCATGAGTTGGAGAGCTTTGGTGGCGGTGTGTACATATGCGACTGCTCATCCACCACGACCGAGGATATCTCAAAGGAACTAGAGTTGTAGCCCTGATTTTGCCGCTTAGGTCGGCCGGTTGTAACTTTTGATGTATATATACCCTTTTAAACACTGTTTGTAATATTTTGGGATCCCATGTAAGTATGAAACTTTTAAATAAAAGTCAACATTTCCTTTGACCAAAATCTTTAACCCTAACCCTGGATGTTAGCCTAGTCACACATTTATAACCAAATGACTTGATTAGCAAGTCTGACACAATTTAAAGTACACAGTGTAACGGTCCTAGATAGGAGGATGTTACAACTTGGTATCAGAGCTGCCAAGGTTTAAGGGTTCCTGAAGATTGGCCGAGCATGTACACTCGCCACTAAAGATAAGCTCAACTGAGGGTTCGGTAACTATTTATGTGGATATGTGCTTAACTGCTTAAATATGATATAAATGCCTTATCTGCGTGCCTGTTTAGGAAGCATGAGATAATCTAATAGGGCCTGGCCCTTAATTGTTGCATGAATGATAAAGAACATGCTTATTAGCATTGTTATTGCTTGTGAATGCAAAGGAACTACTTATTAGAGTTATTATGTGGACATGTAGGTCAAGATACTCTTATTAGCTTTATTATTTGCATATAGGCCAGGAAATGCTTATTAGCACTATTAACACTGGCAGGGATTAAAGAACATGCTTATTAGCATTGTTATACATGTGTAAATATCTTAATATGTTTATTTGCATCATTAATTGTTTATGAATGCCTGAAATGCTTATTAGCATTGTTATTTGTTGATGAATATCAGGAAGTGCTTATTAGCACAATGAATGAGTATATTATGTGTTGGCATGCTTATTAGCATTGCATTTGTTTGGTTGTCTATTTGATTTTGGACCGTCAGGTGGCAAGAGGTATAGTTATTACTTACCTAACAACCGATTTGATCACTACAAAGCAGGTTAGATATCAGTATGAATCCTCGAAGGTCAGAAAGGTTGGCTGGCCAAGAGATACAAGCCAGGGAAGGGAATGACCTGGGCCAGGCCCCACCGCCAGCTCCAGAAAACTAGCAACAGGTGCTTGCTGGTATGTAAGCCAGGTTAGAGAGGCAGGAAGAAGAGATTCGTCTCTCAAGACAACAACAGGTTCCAGCAAGGAACCCACAGCCCGCAGTACCGGCAGTGATCCAGCCAGAGGTACCAGCGGTAGTGCAGCCCCAGCCAGGGGGAGATAGATGGGAACTTATGTATGAGAGGTTCAGGAAACAACACCCTCCAGTTTTTTTGGGCATCTCAGATCCATTGAAGGCTGAGCAGTGGATGAACATGATAACCATCATCCTGGATTTTATGAGGGTAGGTGGTAATGAAAGAGTGGCCTGCTCCACTTACATGTTTTAGAAGGATGCCCGAATATGATGGGAGGTGGTATCCCAAACCAGAGCAATAAACACCATGGAATGGGAAGAGTTCATAACCTTGTTTATTGAGAAGTACTACAACGACGATGTTAAAGCTATGAAGGCTGAAGAGTTCAACATGTTACTTCAGGGTAACATGACAGTGACTGACTATACCCTGAAGTTTGAAAGATTGGCAAAGTTTGTTGGGGATCTGGTGCCCACTGATTGGACCAGAAAAGAGAGGTTTCTCTAGGGGCTACAACCTATGATAGCCCGGGATGTTCGAATTACTATTGTGCCACGATTGACCACTTATGCAAAGGCTGTGGAGAAGGCGCTTACAGCTGAGAGCACAGAGAACAAGATCTGGCATGAGAATGCAGCTAGAAGGGATTCTAGGAGGTCGGGACCTCCATTTACAGGCTTTGGTAGGGGCAGAGGCCCTAGTGACAAAAAAGAGACTCTAGATATAGCTTCAGCTTCAGGGCTAGATAGGAGGCCACGGGGGCATACAGATGGACCGCTAGGATGGCGGTGAGACCTGGAGAGCATTCCCAGAGTGAACCTAGTGCAGGAGGCGCCATATTGGGGAATTTCGGGTGAAGGCCTATTTTGTTTGTGGCAGTGTGGGGCATTTGAAGAAAGACTGCCCAAGAGCCAGAAAGGAAGAGCCCAAGAAGGTGGATAGCCTAGCGCCAGCTCGGGTGTTCACCTTGACCCAGGCAGAGGCTGAGGCTGAGGCTAGTCCATTAGTGGTTATAGGTCAGTTTTCTAGTGCTAGAACCTCCTATACTGTTTTGATTGATTTGGGTGCTACACACTCTTTGATGCTAGTAGGAGTATATGGATTGTGTAGCCCATGTGACTTTTATCCTGTGGGGTTTAGTACTATGCTGCCTACTGGGAGTTAGTGGTTTCCAGGAGATAGGTTAGATCACTACCAGTTACAATGGATGGCAAGGAATTGACTGTTGACTTAGAAGAATTTGTGATGTCTGACTTTGATATAATTCTGGGTATGGATTGGCTAGAGAAGTACGGGGCAACGATAGATTGTAAGAAGAAGATGGTAACCTTTGAGCCTGAGGGGGAGGACCTATTTGTATTCGTTGGCACTGTGCATGGACCCCGTATACATATGATATATGTACTTAGAGCTAGAGACCTATTGCAGGGGGGATGCATAGGGTTTGTAGCTAGAGTGGTGGATACCACTCAGGTCGTGTCAGTGGGACCAGGACAGACTCGGTTAGTCTGTGAGTTTCTGGATGTGTTTCCAGAGGATCTGCCAGGGTTACGTCCACATAGGGAGATAGAGTTTATGTTTGAATTGGTGCCAGGGACAGAGCCAATGTCTAGGGCACCTTATAGGATGGCTCCAGCTAAGCTAAAGGAACTGAAAGTTCAACTACAGGAGTTACTAGGCTTGGGTTTTATCAGGCCTAGTTTCTTGCCATGGGGTGCACCAGTTCTATTCGTGAAGAAGAAAGATGGTTCTCTAAGGATGTGTATGGATTATAGAGAACTGAACAAGTTGACTATGAAGAACAGATATCCTCTGCCAAGGATTGATGATCTGTTCGATCAGTTGCAGGGTAGGATGGTATTCTCCAAGATAGATCTTCAATCTAGTTATCACTAGCTGAGGATCAAGGAGGAGGATATACCAAAGATAACTTTTCGCACTAGGTACGTGCATTATGAGTTTTTGGTGATGTCATTTGGATTGACTAATGCCCCATCAACATTTATGGATCTAATGAATAGGGTGTTCAAAGATTACCTGGATTGGTTCGTGATCATCTTTATCGACGATATACTCATATACTCACAATCAGAGATAGAACACGAGCAACACCTCAGATTGGTATTACAGAGGTTGAGAGAACACAGACTGTATGCGAAATTCAAGAAATGTGAGTTTGGTTTGCCACAGGTGACTTTCTTAGGTCACATAGTCAGTATGGATGGAATTATGGTGGATCCAGCAAAGATTAAGGTGGTCAGAGATTGGCCAAGACCAAAAAACACTTCAGAGATCAGAAGTTTCTTGGGATTGGCAGGGTATTACAGATGATTTGTGGAGGGGTTTTCCAAGATTGCATCATCACTGACAGAGTTAACACACAAGAATTAGAGATTCATATGGCTAGACAAGTGTGAAGAAAACTTCCAGAAGCTCAAGAAGAGTTTGATCACCACTTCGGTTCTGAGTCTTCCTACAGATCATGACAAGTTTTTTGTTTATTGTGACGCCTCGAGGCAAGGTCTAGGTTGTGTTCTTATGAAGACAGGGAAGGTGATTGCCTATGCATCAAGTCATCTGAAGGAATATGAGCAGAGATACCCCACACATGATTTAGAACTTGCAGCAGTGGTTTTGCACTGAAGGTGTGGCGACACTACTTATACTGTGAGAAGTGTGAGATATACACTTACCATAAGAGTTTAAAATACTTTTTCACCCAGAAGGATCTGAACATGAGGCAAAGACGTTGGTTAGAGCTGGTAAATGATTATGATTGTGAGATCCTTTATCACCCTAGGAAGGCCAACGTGGTAGCAGATGCCTTAAGCCGGAAGGGTCTGGGACAGTTGTATAGTGTCAGGCAGGTATCCAGGGAGTTGGCTGATGGTAGAGCAGGAATTGAGTTACTGGTGGGTCAGTTAGCAACATCACCCTGCAATCTACTCTTTTGGAGAAGATTAAGGAGAAGCAGTTAGATGAGCCACAGTTGGGGCAAATTAGAGGGGACGTCCTAGCTGGAGTAGCTAAGGACTATACGCTGTCAAGCATGGGCTTATTGAGATACAAGGATCAAATCTGTGTTTCGATTGACATTGGGATTAGATAGGAGATTATGGATGAATATCATACTACCCCTTATTCTCTACATCCAGGCACCACGAAGATGTATTGGGATGAAGAGGGACGTGTCTGAATACGTGGCAAGATGCTTGACATGTTAGCAGGTCAAGGCAGGGCATCAGAGGCCATCAGGGCTGTTACAGCCTATGGATATCCCAGAGTGGAAGTGGGATGACATCACGATGGATTTCGTGGTAGGATTGCCTAGGACAGTGGACCAGCATGATTCAATTTAGGTCATCGTGGATCGATATATGAAATCAACTCACTTTCTACCAGTGAGAACGAATTACACGGTTGACCAGTATGCAGATCTCTATGTGAGAGAGATAGTTCGCCTTCATGGGACTTCGAGGGCTGTCGTGTCTGATAGGGACCCTTTCTTTACTTCCAAGTTTTGGGGAAGTTTATAGAGGGCGATGGGTACACAACTGAAGTTCAGTACAGCTTATCATCCTCAGACCGATGGTCAATCTAAGAGGACTATCCAAATATTGGAGGACATGCTGCGAACATGTGTATTGGACTTTAAATGGTCATGGAGTAAATATTTTCCTCTGATAGAGTTTTCCTATAACAATAGCTACCAGTCTACTATTGGAGTGGCATCTTATGAGATGATGTATGGAAGGAAGTTCAGATAGCCCGTTCACTGGGATGAGATGGGTGAGAGGAAATATTTGGGTCTTGAGGCAGTTCAGAGGCCCACTGAGACCATTGAGAAGATTAGAGCTAGGATGCTCGCATCTTAGAGTAGACAGAGAAGTTATTCAGACCCTAAGCTGAAGAACATGGAGTTCCAGGAGGGAGACTATGTCTTCCTTAGAGTTTCACCTCTGAGAAGGGTGAAGAGATTTGGGAAGAAAGGCAAGCTGAGCCCTAGGTTTGTTGGACCATTTGAGATCCTGGAGTGGATTGGTCAAGTGGCTTACAGGTTGGCCTTGCCCCTGCACTATATAGTGTGCACAATGTATTCCATATTTCCAGAAGTATGCATCAGATGAGACTCTCGTATTAAGTTATGAGGATCTGGAACTAAAGTATATTTCCATCCTATGAAGAGTAGCCAGTTTAGATTTTAGACAGAAAGGACAAGGTCATGAGGAACAAGACTATACCTTTAGTTAAGGTATTATGGAGGAACGACAAGGTCAAGGAAGCGACTTGGAAGCTAGAGGCAGGTATGTAGACTCAGTATCCCGAGTTGTTCAAGTAAAATTTCGAGGACGAAATTTCTATAAGGAGGGAATAGTTGTAACGTCCCAAATTACCTAATAAGGCTTAGGGCCTTGATTAGGGGGCCAGGATGGAAATATATAGAATTATATGCTTATATGATATATTTGTGTATGATTATGTGAGTTATATGATAATATAACTAGTTATGTATGTTTAGGAGTATTAAATATGCATGTGGGCCCGTTTCTTATTAGAAGGGCAATTTTCATAATTTGGCCCGTTATGGGCATAATTGTATATATGTGCATATATGTGATATATGTGAGAAACCACATTATTATGTGGGTTTATTTGGGTTATTCGGCACGAGGCGATCCTAGGGAGCAAGTTAGCGGGAAAGTCACAACAGGATCCAATACCCGACTCGGGGCGAATCAAGGGTTATTTTGGGTATCTAGCTCTATATTGGGTTATCGGGTAACGGGAATGAATAATTGAGGATACTTTTGGAGTTAGTGAGATTAGGAGGGAATATCGGGGATTTTGACCATTTTTCCCTCAGGGACGTTTTTGGTACCCCAAGCCTTGGGATTAGCTTAAGTAATCTAAGCCTTAAGAAAACAAAACACAAACACTCAACCTTCTCTCTCACTCTCAACCAACTCTCTCTCTCTCTCCCTCATACTCTTCCATTTTCTAAGAGGATTTCATGAGAATTGTTGGTTGAAAGCTTGGGAATTGAAGGCCTAAACTTGGGGGATTGGATTTGTTCCAGCTATAGAAATTAAATTCCAGTTGAGGTAAGCTTTAGATCTTAATTTCCATTGAAATTTTGTTTAGTTTGGCTGTTCTCAAGGTGTTCTTGAGCTTTGCAGGTCAAGTGTGGAATTAGAAGTTTTGGTGAGATTTTAATAAATTTTTAGGTTAGGTTTTCCTGCTGATATTATGTTGAATCTGTTCTGAGGATTTAATTGTTGTTCTAGGAATGATTTGGGTAGCTTTTGGTAAGTTTTTGGCTGGAGGAAAATAGAGGAAATCTGGCTTCGTAGGGTCAGCTCGCGACCCTGTTCTTGGGGTGTCGCGACCCAATCGAAGCCAGGGCCCTTGGGGGCTTCTTTCTAGGAGGCGCGCTGCAACCCTCAAGGGTAGGTCGCGGCCCGCCTGGGCTGTTTTTGCCACTGTGGGTTTTAAGACACAGGGATTTAAACCTAAAGGCTCGGGATCGATTCTACTACCCGATTTAGTAGAATTCGAGGTCACAGAGGCTAGGATTCGGTCCGAAAGCCTTTATTTGCTCATTATTGATGAAATCCAATATTATGGTTATGACTAGGTTATTGCTACGAGCTGAAAAGAAAGATTTTGCTCGAGGGTTGTTCTTATTTTACACAATACTCGGACCTGAGGTATGAAAACTGCACCCAATACGTGATATATGTGATTAGGGCTTGGCCCGACTGTTAATTATAATTATGAATAGGGCTCGATCCCTGAGAATGAACATGTTTAAGTTATCGTTTCACTTGTTGATTAAACATACTTGAATATTATGTACCTGATTAAGTGTTAAATGATTGTTCGCATGGTTTGCGTAGCTAGGGCTTGGCCCCATTAAGGAGCACGATTATTACTGTGTTTGCAATTACTTGATGATGTTATATGATAAATATGTATGCGTACTTGTATTGTCTGGAGTATGCTTATCTATATCAGTTTTTGTATCTGTATCTGAATACCTAGTTCATGGCTTGACTTATTAGTCAAGGACGACAATAGCGTTGCATGCTGATCGAAAGGCTTAGGCTTGAATCAGCAACGTACTATTACGTTGGCCTACCCAATGGTCGTTGGAAAACAAAATATTTGGCTAGCTCTAAGGCTAGTTACCCAGAGCTAAGGCCGAGGGTCCCAGGTGACTCTATGATCATATTGCTAGGGCATGGGGCCTTGGGGTTGACTCTATGGTCAACTATTCAAAGCAGTGGCCCCAGAATGGTCCAATGACCATTTATTTGTATTTGTATGCCTGCATTAGTAGGTTATTACTACTGGGCATGCTAGATAAGTATCTGGAAATCTGTATTTTCTGTTCATGCACATGTTTAAGTTTTCTTCCTGAGCCTTGGCTCACAGGTGCTATGTGGTGCAAGTAAGGAAAATGGAAAGTTAACCCTAACCCTGGACATTAACCCTAGTCACACGTTTATAACCAAATGACTTGATTAGCAAGTCTGACACACTTTAAAGTACATAGTGTAATGGTCCTGGACTAGGAGGACGTTACAATATGGTTGAGCTTTGTGGGGTGTTTTGTAACGCCCTGGATAACCAAGACAGTTACATTCTATGTTTAAAATAGTGCAGGACTTGCTATTCAAGTCTTTCAAATGAAAACGTGATCCTATAGTCATAAACAAGTAGAGTTTAAAAGATTTTGGTCATAAACAGATAATTCTCATTAAAATAATTATTTAGTACATGGGATCCCAAAACGGGGTTTAAAAAATATATTTACAAAAAAATTCCAAAAGTTATAAATAAACATGGCCATTCTAATGGCAAAATATACGTTTTAGGTTTCTGTCCCTGCTCAAACCCTAGACCGTGGTGGCCGAGCAGCTGACAATGTGCACCTCGCCCCCAGAGCTCTCCAACTCATGGTTGAACCATCAAACCCTTGCCTTTACCTACACCACGTAGCACCCGTGAGCCGACGCCCAGCAAGAAAACTCTATTGCATTGCATAATCAAAAATAGTAAACAAATAACTCACAAATCATTAATCAAATATTCAATAGACTGCATCATTCACATAATCAGTGATATAAGCCAACAAACCAATAATTAACCATCCAGACAATGATCATGCCATAATCATCAGATTAACATCAATAAACATATCACACAATATCTAGGGTTGACGCCCTTAGACCGCACCCTCTGTTTAAGTCATTGTCTTCGACTCACTTAGGCCGAGCCCAGTGTTCAACCCACTGACTCTGGCTCGCTTAGGCCAAGCTCTTTGATTATTTGATTAACCTCAACTACTAGTGGCCGAGCCGTGTCCTGTGTGCAAATATTGATTTTGAAACTCTTAGGCCGTTTATCACATGTCCCCATGGCATAATACCATCTTATGACATCACATACAAGTATAGGGAACTCTTAGTCCCAACATAACCACATAACTAGGTGCAGTTTTCTTACCTTTGATTCTGAGCGCTTTGGCTAACTGAAGCTACACTTGAGCATGATCCCGATCCAAGCCCTAGCAAAAACCTAGTCACAATCGTAAAATAGAACCATCATTAACTCAATTCCGTTACCCAACTTCGGGACCAATCCCAAGCTCTCGGGAAGCCCAATTCCACCAAACAGGGTGGTGGAATTGACCCCCGAGCCCCCAAGCAAAAACCCTAAGAAAACACCCAAAACTCACTTCTGGAGGCAGGGTAGCGCTACAACGCTACAAACAGGGACAAAACTCCCCCAGGAAATGAAGCCTAGCACTATAGCGCTCCAAGGCTAGTGCTACGGTGCTACAAACAGCATGCATGAATTTTCTGGGTTTTCCCTTCAAACTTCCCCGAGCCAAAGCTCTACCAAACCACTCCAAAACTTATCCAACCTCAAAAACCCATCAACATCAAAAGCTCAACCAAAAACATCATCAAACACATAAATCACACTAGAGCTCAAGAGCTCAAGAACACCATCAGAAAACCAGAAACCCAAAACTTTAAGGTTAGAATTGATTACCTTAACTGAGAGAATCTGACCTTAGGTTGTTTCTATGCCCTTCCAACCTTTAGTTCCTCAAATCCCCAAGCTCAAGCCCCTTGATTTTCATCCAAAACTAAAAATCAATATCAACTTCTTCAAATTTAGAAAACTTAGACCAAACTCTTAAACCTTACCTTAACTTGAGCTAAATCCTGTTGAACTTCTAGCCACTCCAAGGATTAGAGTCCTAGGACCTTGCCTAGAATTTTCTCTGAGTTTCCAGGTCCAAGATCCATAAGAAATGGTGAAGAATAGGCAAACCGAGTGGAGGACAAAGAGGTCTAGATTTTTTTCCTTCTCCTTATCTTTTCTTTCCTTCAGCTTCCAATTCTTTCTACAAATTCCACTAACTCCAAATAAACAGAATAACACTTATCCCCTTAAAACACCAAAAGACCCTTTTTCCCTCTCAAATAAACCTAAGCCTTTAAACACTCTAAGGGAATTTTGGTCATTTGCTCCCAATTCCCACTACTTCCTCGAGTGTCCCTAACATTTACTGCTTAATTCCCATCATCTAATTAATCACCAATTATTTTCCCCAATGCCTAATAATCTCCAATATATTTCCCAAGTTCCCAGAACTACCCCAGGCTCCCTCGAGCCGGGTATAAATCCCCACCATGACTATTTCGCTAAACCGCTCACTAGGATCGCCTCGAGCTACAAGCTGCAAACATATCCACATAATAATGTGGTCTCAACAATTTATCTTATATAATTACATTTATGTCCTCAATGGGCCAAAATTACAAACATGCCCTTGTGAACAAATCAGGGCCCACATGCATAATCAACACTCATAAACATGCATCTAAGCATATCCATATACTCATCTAATCATGTATTAAATCAATAATTCACATAAATACCAATTATGCCCTCTCGACACACTAACCAAGGCCCTTAAGCCTTATTAGCAATTTTGGGTCGTTACATGTTTTGTGGTTGAAATCTTGCTGGAAGCACTTGTGTTGGTCAAATTCGGAGTCTGATTTGGTTGGAAATCGGGGAAGAACACTCATGTTGTGGGCTTGATTTCTATTTTTGGCGACCTAGTACGACTGTGCTAGGTCGGGCACGACCGCACTAGTGTCCCAAAAAGGTGGAAATAGAACTTCGATATGGGGGCTCGAGTTGAGGGGCACGATCACGTCAGGGGTTGGTGTGACTGCCCCAATGCCCTTGAAAGCCCAATATTTCTATGAGCGTGACCGCGCCAAGGGCAAGCACGATCGCGCCAGGTGCCTCGAAAGGCTGATTTGCTGAATTTGAGAGTAAATCCTCGGGGCTTAGGAATCTAGTAGGGACCCCGCTTGGGGGCTCGGGGGACATTTTTAGTGCCCCGTTAAATGGGAACAATGGTTCTAAGAGTTAGGGTTCAGATTGAGACTCGGGATATGGGATTGATTCCTGACGAAAATATACTTGTGTTATGATTAATGTTTTTTCCAGGCTCGGGTCAAGGACAACTCTCGGGGTCATTTCTTTATTCGCATGAAGCTCGAGGTAAGAAAATTGCATCTAATGCATGAGGTACGTGATCAGGGCTTGGCCTGGATTTTAAAAGTAAATATGATTAGGGCTTGGCCCGGCTGTGAAATGTAAATATGATTAGGGCTTGGGCCCCTATTAATGAGCATGATTATAATTATGCATGTGAATATATGTTTAAGCACACTGGAATGTGTTGTATTTGTTTATATGATCAATATATTTGTAGCATCCCAAAATTTGCTAATAAGGCTTAGGGCCTTGATTAGCATGCCTGGAGGGCAATAAGTGATTTATTACGTTAATATGTGAATTTGATGAGTATGTGATTAGAAATGCATGTTTAGGTGAATTAAATATGCATGTGGGCCCCATTTGGTTATTAGGGGCATGTTTGTAATTTTAGCTCGTTGAGGGTATAAATGCAATATTTGTTATTATTGTGATCTTTACCATGTGTGAGTGCTGATTTATTTGAGATGCATGATCCGAGATAGTTCTAGGGAGCGGTTTAGCTAGGAAAGTCACAACGGGGTCGAATACCCGGCTCGGGAGGAGCCTAGAGGTATTTTGAGGATATTATATGTGTTCGGGAATTATTGAGTAGCGGGTAGTAATTTAGTAATGGTTGAGACATGTTGGGATTTAACGGGGATTTATAGGAATACTCGGGGACTTAACAGGGTTTGGTAAATGACTAAATTGCCCTTGGGTTACTTAAGGGTTAGGATAAGTTTAAAGGGCATTTTGGTCATTTGGCAGGGGTAATACTTAGCTTAGAGAGGCCTTAGGAAATCACTAAAACAAAGCAGAAGATTCCCTCTCTCTATCTCTCGGTTTCTCTCTCTTTGGGTGCTTGAAGGCTGAAGAAAACTCTGAGGGAATTAAGCTAGGAATTCAGAACTCAAGGCTAAAATTTGGGAGGCTAGAAGTTCGAGGATTTGGGAAGACAGTTCAGGGCTTGAAATATCATTGAGGTAAGAGTTGTTGTTTACTTTTTTATTATAATTATGGTTTTAACCTTAAGTATGCATGGGTGGAAGATTTCAGTTTGGCTTTATGTTTTGATGAGGTTTTAAGCTAGATTTTGTTAGGTTTTGTTGCTGGGACTATTCTAGAACTATTGTGGTGATTAAATTGAGTTGTTAGATTGGTTTTGGGGTAAATTGGCTGGGTTTTGGTTGTGAAAATGGGGGATTTTTCTGGGTTTGAAGGGCCGGGCCGCGACATTGTTCTTGGTGAGCCACGACCCTATAAAGCAGAAGGGAGGCTAGGAAGAAGGGCGGGTCGCAGCGCCCTATAGGTTGGGCCGCGGCGTGTATAGGCAAAAATGGGAGGCTGGGCTTCTGGTTGAGGCAGGTCGCGGCACAGGGCCTTGGGGCCACGACACTTAGTGGGATATTGGATCCCCAGAAGGTTTTAGGCTCGGGAATTTAAAAGTTAAGGCTCGGGATGGGCATTACAATATTATATACATGATTGTTCCTAATTGGAAAGCTCGGCTTATAAGCCGTGGTCGGCACAATGCATGCTGAACGCAGGCTGTTATGGCTAGGCCACCCTGGAAGTGTAGTATGCACTTGTCTTGCTCGGATGCAACTTGAATAAATATAAGTGTGATTCGTACTTGTGTGACTCTGTGGTCGCATACTTGTACAATGTGTTTGATTGGTTTCAGTTATTACTGTTAAGCATGTTGTTTATATTATGTTGACTATCTAAATCAGTTTAAATATTTTTCTTGCTAAGCCTTGGCTCACGGGTGTTATATGGTGCAAGTAAGGGTAAGGAGAAGCTTGACCAGCCATGAGTTGGAGAGCGTTAGGGGCGGTGTGTACATATGCAGTCTGCTCAACCGCCATGGCCGAGATATTGCAGAGGAACTAGGGTAAGACCCTTTTTTGCCGCTTTGGTCGGCTCATTTTGTAATCCTTGAGTTGTAAACAACTTTTAAACTTTTATTTTGGGATCCCATGTAAATACTAAGGTTTTAATGGAAATGATTATTCCTTTGATCAAAATTTTAACACCTGAGCAATTAGTTACTTAATCACATGTTTTAGTCCAAATGACTCATTTAGCGAGCCCAACACTATTTTAAACACACATCGTAACGGTCCCTAATTAGTAGGGCGTTACAGTATTGGTCCTAAAGTAAAGTGTCTTTCGACTTGAACTTTACTTTAGTGAAAATACCACAAAGTCTTATCGAAATCATTGGTTACTTAAAAGCTAGAACCAAGTATTCCTTATGATAAAACTGGTGATACCTCACACTCCTCCATTATACCTTTTGTTTTCCAACTTTTCTTGCTTAGCACTCATATGACCATGTGTTCATCCTTTCATGAACTTTCCGGGGAGAAACTCCAACTCCCGTGAGAAGTTCTTATAGCATCTTTGCTACCATTATAGATGCTTGTTAAACTCAACTTCAAAAAAAGTCCTAGGCTTAACCCTCACTCGGTAGAAACCAATACTGACCATCTTGGATGGAACTTGTAGCATCCCAAATTTGGTAATATGGCATGGGGCCTTGATTAGAGTCCCTGGAGGGCAATAAGTGATTTATTATTATTACATGTGAATTTGATGGGTATGTGATTAGAAATGCATGTTTAGGTGAATTAAATACGCATGTGGGCCCCGTTTCGTTATTAGGAGCATGTTTGTAATTTTAGGCCGTTGAGGGCATAAATGCAATATATGTGATATTTGTGATATATTGGTGATATATTTTGTGATGCATGATCCGAGACAGTCCTAGGGAGAAATTTAGCTAGAAAGTCACAACGGGGTCAAATACCCAGCTCGGGAGGAGCTCAGGGGTATTTCGGGGATATTATAATGTATTCAGGAATTATTTAATAGTAGGTGGTAATTAAGTAAAGGTTGGGATATGTCGAGATTAATAAGGATTTATTAGACTACTCGGGGACTTAGCGGGGTATGGCAAATGACAAAATTGCCCTTGGGTTACCTAAGGGGTTAGAATAAGTTTTAGGGGCAATTATGTCTTTTGGTAAGGGATATTCTTGGGTTTACTTGACTGAATAAAGGCTCTAGAAGGGGTTAGGAGAAAAGGAAAATAAACATAAGGAAAGCAGTCTGAAGGAAGCTCTCTCTCTCTCTAAAGTCGGTTATCTCTCTCACTAATCTAGGGAAGATTATTCTTGCTGAAAATCAAGGGAGGAGCTTGAGGATTGAAGGAATTGGGGTCTAGAAGTAGTTAGCATCAGCTGAGGATCAAAACCATTATGGAGGTAAGGATCTAAGCTTTAATTCTGTTTAATTTTTCATCTGTTTTGCTGAAGTTAGAGGGGTTAAAGTTTAGATAATTGAACTTAAGTTATAGTAGGACTTTGGTTGGTTTTTCTGGGCTTATGTGCTGTTTAAAGTGTATTAGGTTGATTATGGGATTCAATTCTATTGTTGGGGTGCATTAGGGATGATTTCTAGGGGAGTTAGCTTGTGAAAATTGCATGGAATTTCTAGGTTTCGGGGTTGAGCCGCGGCCTTGTTTATCAGCGCCGCAGCCCGCTTGAGTTTATTGGCTAGTGGGGCTTCAGGAAATTTCCCAGGCACCGCGGCGCAAGGTTTGGGTGTCGCGGCCCTAGGCTGGCAGATGTGTGGAAATTTTGTCTCTGTCTTGGGGCATGCCACGGCGCTTAAGGGAGGCTGAGTCGTGGCCCAAAAGTGGATTTTGGGGAAAATGAGGGTTTTTAGCTCGGGAACTTGAACGTTAAGGCTCGGGAAGGTTTCTACTACACAGTTTGGTAGAGACCAAGGTCTCGAAGGTTAGATTTATGACTCAAAATTATTTAATGGATTAGAACGTGATGGTTGATTATTGTTCATGCGTTGTGACTAGGATTTCTTCAAGGCTCGGGTTAGGGGACTGTGCTCTTGACCGGGGTGCGCAAATAGCTCGGGACACAGGTAAGGAAACTGCTGTACCCATAGAGCTGTGTTGCAGAGCACGACCCTATATGATTGTGTTGCAGGGTGTAGCCCTTTGATTGAGTTTATTCATGTTTAAGTATTTGCTTTATTATGCTATGTGTGCATATATGAGATTGAACGACAAGAGCCGGGAATGGCAAGGGGTCGAGAACGGTGAAGGCCAAGAGCAGCAAGGCCGAGAACGACAAGGGGCCGGGAGTAGTGTTTAGCACGCGGATTGTAAGTTGCCAGGGTGAGACCCTATAGGATACCTGGGATATCCTACGGTGTGGATCGCGAACCCAGGGCCTGGTAAGGCACCTGGAACGGCATGGTCGTATGTGTTTATCCTATTGGCATCTTGAATATATGTTGAATGATAAATATGCATATGTTATCTGCTTGTGAGGGTTTTCTTGCTGGGCTTCGGCTCACGGGTGCTCTATGGTGCAGGTAAGGGCAAGAGGAAGGTCGACCAACCTTGAGTACGGAGAGCGTGAAGCAGTGAGTACATGTTTGGCCTGCCTGGCTGCCACGGCCAGGGGTGTTTTGGGAGATGATTGTACTAAACCTAAATTTTGTCGTTTAGCCGACTTTTATTATATATTTGAGTTGAAAATATTTCCATGTATTATTTTGGGATCCCAAATGTTAAATGCTTTACGTTTTTCAATGAATGGAATTATTTTCAAAGTATAAGATTCTGTCTATGGTTTAATCACACTTTTTCCTTAAAACCTCGATTAGCGAGTTAATTGCACGCTTTAAACGCACTTAGTAACGACTATAAGGTAGTAGGGTGTTACAACTTGGTATCAGAGCGAGCCAAGGTTTATGGTTTCTAAAGAATGACCGAACATGTACGCTCGCAGTCAGTGACAAGCTTGACTCAGGGTTGGTTGGTAATAATTGACTTATATGCTTGAATATGTGCTTGAATGCCTTATTTGCCTGCTTACTTTATATAGAGCATAAGAATGAGTTAACATATGCATGATGCCAGGGCAAGGACCGTTGTGTGTTATATGCTATCTGTATGTTATATGGATTGTTGTTTATGGTTGGCTGATGTGATTGGGAGGTGGTTATGGATGTTGTTCTCTTGCCTGATGAACGGCGTCGTTGATTGTAGGCATATTGTTGTGATGCCTCGACAATCATCTAGACTCCACGGCAGTAGGGCCGAGGATGACAACCAGGGTCAGGACCCTCCACCTGCCCAAAAGAATTGGCAATAGATGTTTGCCGAAATGGAAGCAAGACTGCAACACAGAGGAAGAACTTCGGCAATTGAGATAGCAGGCCCCTCCACAGGTCACTGGGTTGTCAGTTCAGCAGGTTGTGGCGCCAGTGCCGGTTCAGCCTGTTATGGAGAACAGGTGGGAACCTTTGTATGAGAGGTTCAGGAAATAACATCCTCTCACCTTCGAGGGTGGACCAGACCCACTGTGGGTAGAGCAGTGGATGAATATGGTTTCCTCTATCCTGGATTTCATGAGGGTTGAGGGGAGCAAGAGGGTAGCTTGAACTAGTTATATGCTCAAAGAGGATGCCCGCATCTGGTGGGATGTAGTAGTTCACAGAAGGAATGTGGCAGTTATGTCTTGGGAAGAGTTCTAAAACATCTTCAACGAGAAGTATTATAGTGTAGCAGTCCGAGCAGGAAAGGTTGACGAGTTCATCAACCTGACTCAGAAACGGTTGACAGTTACTGAGTATGCTTTGAAATTTGACCGGTTGGCGAAGTTCACGCCGGATTTGGTGCTGACTGATACGGCAAGGAGAGATAGATTTGTACGGGGGTTGAATGTTATGATTGCCCATGATGTGAAGATCACTTTGGATCCAGAGACTACTACTTATGCTCAGGTTGTAGACAAGGCCCTCACAGCTGAAGGGGTCGAGGATCAGATTTGGAGAGAGAGCGCTCTTAGGTGCGATGCCAGGAGGACGGTGTCTCCTTTCATTGGATCCAGTCGGGGTAGTGGCTCCAGTGAGCAGAAGAGAAAGGCCCCAGATTCTTTTGTTCCTCCTAGCTGGGATAGGAGGGCACGGGGTGCTTTTGGTGGCTGACAAGGCAGAGGTGACAACTGGAGGAGTTTTTCAGTGTTTCCTCGGTGCCGGTGACGTCATCAGGGAGTGTGCAGGATTAGGGCCTGCTTTATCTGTGGGAGTGCCAATCATCTGAAGACGGACTGCCCACAAGCCAGGAAAGAGGAGCCAAAGCAGGGCAACAGTCTCGCTCTTGCCAGGGGATTCACTTTGACTCAGATTGAGGCATAGGCTAGCCCTTCGGTTATGACAGGTCAGATTTCTAGTGCTGGGTTTTCTTATACTGCATTGTTTGATTCAGGAGCTACTCATTCATTTGTGTCTGCTAGAGTGATAGATCAGCTGTGTAGACCTAGTGTTTTGTATGCTAGGGGTTTTCAGACTTTATTGCCGACTGGGGAACTGGTAGTCTCTAGGAGATGGATTAGAGCATTGCCAGTAGAGATAGATGGTAAGGAGTTGTCTATTGATCTTATTGAGCTAGTGATGGATGACTTCAATATGATCCTAGGGATGGATTAGTTATTGAAGTATAGGGCGACGATTGACTGTAAGCGTAGGATGGTGACTTTTGAACTAGAAGGGGAGGTACCCTTTGTATTTGTGGGGACTGTCAGTGGACCGCGAGTACCTATGATTTCAGTACTGAAGGCTAGAGACCTAATGCTGGAAGGTTGCATAGGATTCCTAGCGAATGCTGTGGATACCTCTAAGGTTGTGTCGGTTGGACCGGGGGAGACCAGATTGGTGTGTGAGTTTCCAGATTTATTTCCAGCTGCTCTGCCAGGGTTGCTGCCGTAGTGGGAGATTGATTTTGTTATAGAGTTGGTGCCGTGGTTGGAGCCAATATCTAGGACACCTTACAGAATGGCTCTAGCTGAGCTGAAGGAGTTGAAGATTCAGTTGCAGGAGTTACTGGATTTAGGGTTCATCAGACTGAGTTTCTCACCATGGGGTGGTCCAGTGTTGTTTGTTAAGAAGAAGGTTGGATCTCTTAGGATGTGTATTGAATACAGGGAGCAGAACAAGTTGACCATTAAGAATAAGTATCCACTTCCTAGGATCGACGATTTATTTGACCAGCTACAGGGAAGGATAGTGTTTTCCAAGATTTATCTCCGATCAGGTTACCATCAGTTAAGGATTAAAGAAGAGGACATACTAAAGACCGCTTTCTGAATGAGGTGTGGACACTATGAATTCCTGGTTATGTCCTTTGGATTAACCAATGACCCAACAACTTTTATGGATATGATGAATATGGTTTTTAAGGACTATCTGGATAAGTTTGTGATTGTGTTCATCGGTGACATTTTGGTGTACTCACAGTCAGAGACAAAGCATGAGCAGCATTTGTGATTGGTATGGCAGCAGTTGAGGGAGGATAGGTTATATGCTAAGTTTAGCAAGTGCGAGTTCTGGTTACCGCAAGTTACATTTCTGGGCCATATTGTCAGTAAGGAAGGGATTCTAGTTGACCCAAGTAAGATTGAGGCAGTGAGAGATTGGCCTAGACCGAGCAATGTTCCTGAAGTGAGGAGTTTTCTGGGATTGGTAGGATATTATCGGCGGTTTGTTGAGGGGTTCTCCAGGATAGCTATGCCGTTGACAGAATTGACAAAGAAGAAGATGAAGTATGTTTGGGCAGACAGATGTGACAACAGTTTCAAGGAGTTGAAGCAACGACTGATAATGAGAAATTTGTGGTTTATTGTGATGCTTCCAAACAAGGTTTAGGATGTGTGCTGATGCAAGTTGGTAAGGTGATAGCCTACGCATCGAGACAGTTAAAGGAGTATGAGCAGAGATATCCCCGCATGATCTTGAGTTGGCAGCGGCGGTATTCACACTTAAGATTTGGAGACATTATCTATATGGTGAGAAGTGTGAGATATACACCGACCATAAGAGATTGAAGTACTTCTTTACTCTGAAGGATCTGAATATGCACCAGAGGCGGTGGCTAGAGTTGGTTAAGGATTATGATTGTGATATCCTATACCATCCTGGAAGGCTAATGTAGTGGTTGATGATTGAGTCGGAAGGGCCCATGACAGTTGTTCAGTTCGAGGCAGATATCCAATAAATTAGCGGAGGAGATGACCAGAGCGGGATTAAAGTTGGTGGTTGGTCGGTTATCCAACATCACTCTCCAGTCTACACTTCTTGAGAGAATCAAGGAGGCGCAGGGGAAGGATTCCCAGTTGGGAGGTCACAGAGAGAACGTCTTAGTCGGAGTGGCTTAGGACTTTTCTATCCTGGAGATGGGGTTACTGAAATACAAGGGTCGGATCTGTGTTCCAATGGATTCTGATATCCGGTGGGAGATCTTAGATGAATCGCATACCACTCCCTATTCCTTACATCCAGGTACGATGAAGATGTACCAAGATTTGAGAGCTTTGTATTGGTGGTCGGGCATGAAGATGGATGTGGTGGATTATGTGGCCAAGTGCTTAACTTGCCAGCAGGTCAAGGCTGAACATCAGAGGCCAGCAGGGTTGTTGCAGCCTCTAGGGATTCCAGAGTGGAAGTGGGAAGATATCACCATGGACTTCGTGGTTGGTTTGCTGAAGACCGTGGGACAGCATGACTCAGTGTGGGTGATTGTGGATAGGTATACCAAGTCCGCCCACTTTTTACCTGTCAGGACGACTTATACTGTAGAGCAATATGCTGAGTTATATGTGAAGGAAATTGTTCGGCTTCATGGGGCTCCGAGGTCGATAGTATCCGACAGGGACCCCACCTTCACCTCCAGATTTTGGGAGAGTCAGCAGAGGGCTATGGGCACGCAGTTATGGTGTAGTATCGCTTATCATCCTCAGACATATGGATAGTTTGAGAGGACGATTCAGATATTGGAGGACATGCTACAAGCCTGTGTGTTAGATTTTGGGGGATCTTGGAGTAAGTATCTCCCTTTGATTGAGTTATCCTACAACAACAATTATTAGGCGACTATCAGAGTGGCTCCGTATGAGATGCTTTATGGGAGGAAGTGCAGGTCACCTATCCAATGGGATGAGACGGGTGAGAGGAGTTATTTGGGTCCTGAGATGGTTCAGAGGACCAATGAGGTGATTGAGAAGATTAGATCCCGAATGCTCGCCTCCCAGAGTCGTCAAAAGAGTTACTCAAACTTGAGACGCAGAAGCGTAGAGTTTCAGGTCGGTGACCATGTGTTTCTTAGGGTTTCACCTTTGAGGGGAGTGAAACGGTTTGGTGTGTGGGGCAAGCTGAGCCCTAGGTTTGTTGGCCCCTTCGAGATTCTGGAACGGGTCACAGAAGTAGCTTATAGGTTGGCAATGCCTCCAGCCTTATCAGGGGTTCATAATGTTTTGCATGTATCCATGCTCTGGAAGTATGTATCAGATTCAACGCATGTATTGAGTTATGAGAATTTGGAGTTGGACCAGGATTTTTCTTATGAGGAGAAGCCAATTCAGATTCTTGACCGGAAGGATATAGTGTTGCGGAGCAAGACCATTTCCTTGGTGAAAGTGTTGTGGAGGAACAGCAAAGTTGAGGAGGCGACATGGGAACTTAAATCAGAGATGCGGGAGCGGTATCCTGAGTTGTTCAGATAATTTCGAGGATGAAATTTCTGTAAGGAGGGGATAGTTGTAGCATCCCAAATTTGCTAATAGGGCTTGGGGCCTTGATTAGTGTGCCTGGAGGGCAATAAGTGATTTATTATTATATGTGAATTTGATGGGTATGTGATTAGAAATGCATGTCTAGGTGAATTAAATACGCATGTGGGCCCCGTTTGGTTATTAGGGGCATGTTTGTAATTTTAGGTCATTGAGGGCATAATTGCAATATATGTGATATATTTGGGATGCACGATTCGAGACAGTCCTAGGGAGCAATTTAGCTAGAAAGTCACAACGGGGTCAAATACCTGGCTCGGGAGGAGCTTAGGGGTATTTCGGGGATATTATAATGTGTTCGGGAATTATTTAATAGTAGGTGGTAATTAAGTAATGGTTGGGATATGTCGAGATTAATAAGGATTTATTAGACTACTCAGGGACTTAGCGGGGTATGGCAAATGACTAAATTGCCCTTGGGTTACCTAAGGGGTTATAATAAGTTTTAGGGGCAATTATGTCTTTTGGTAAGGGATATTCTTGGGTTTACTTGACTGAATAAAGGCTCTAGAAGGGGTTAGGAGAAAAGGAAAATAAACATAAGGAAAGCAGTCTGAAGGAAGCTCTCTCTCTCTCTCTCTCACTCTAAAATCAGTTATCTCTCTCACTAAGCTAGGGAAGATTTTTCTTGCTGAAAATCAAGGGAGGAGCTTGAGGATTGAAGGAAGTGGGGTCTAGAAGTAGTTAGCATCAGCTGAGGATCGAAACCATTCTGGAGGTAAGGATGTAAGCTTTAATTCTGTTTAATTTTTCCTCTGTTTTGCTGAAGTTAGAGGCGTTAAAGTTTAGATAATTGAACTTGAGTTATAGTAGGACTTTGGTTGGTTTTTCTGGGCTTATGTGCTGTTTAAAGCGTATTAGGATGATTATGGGATTCTATTATGTTGTTGGGGTGCATTTGGGATGATTTCTAGGGGAGTTAGCTTGTGAAAATTGCATGGAATTTATGGGTTTCGGGGTTGAGCTGCGACCCTGTTCATCAGCGTCGCGACTCGCTTGAGTTTATTGGCTAGTGGGGCTTCATGAAATTTCCCAGGCACCGCGGCGCAAGGTTTGGGCGTCGTGGCCCTAGGCTGGCAGATGTGTGGCAATTTTGTCTCTGTCTTGGGGCGTGTCGCGGCGCTTAAGGGAGGTTGAGCCGTGGCCCAAAAGTAGATTTTTTGAAAAATGAGGGCTTTTAGCTCGGGAACTTGAACCTTAAGGCTCAGGAAGGTTTCTACTACCCAGTTTGGTAGAAACCAAGGTCCCAGAGGTTAGAATTATGACTCGAAATTATTTAATGGACTAGAACGTGATGATTGATTATTGTTCATGCGTTGTGACTAGGATTTTCAAGGCTCGGGTTAGGGGACTATGCTCGTGACCGCGGTGCGTGGATAGCTCGGGACACAGGTAAGGAAACTGCTGTACCCATAGAGTTATGTTGCAGGGCACGACCCTATATGATTGTGTTGCAGGGTTTATCCCTTTGATTGAGTTTATTCATGTTTAAGTATTTGCTTTATTATGCTATGTGTGCATATATAAGATTGAACGGCAAGAGCCAGGAACGGCAAGGGGCCGAGAACGGCAAAGGCCGAGAACGACGAAGGCCGAGAGCGGCAAGGCCGAGAACGGCAAGGGGTCAAGAGCAGTGTTTAGCATGCGGATTGCGAGTTGCCAGGGCGAGACCCTATAGGATACCTGGGATATCGTACGGTGTGGACCTTGAACCCAGGGCCTAGTAAAGCACCTGGGACGGCATGGACGTATGTGTTTAGCCTGTTGGCGGCTTGAATATATGTCGAATGATAAATATCTATATGTTATCTGCTTGTGAGGGTTTTCTTGCTGGGCTTCGGCTCACGGGTGCTCTGTGGTGCAGGTAAGGGCAAGGGGAAGGTCGACAAACCATGAGTACGGAGAGCATGAAGCACTGCGTACATGTTTGGCCAGCCTGGCTGCCACGGCTAGGGGTATTTTTGGAGATGATTGTACTAAACCTAAATTTTGTCGTTTAGCCGACTTTTATTATATTTTTGAGTTGTAAATATTTCCAAGTAGTATTTTGGGATCCCAAATGTTAAATGCTTTACGTTTTTCAATGATTTGAATTATTTTCAAAGTATAAGATTCTGTCTATGGTTTAATCACACTTTTTCCTTATAACCTCAATTAGCGAGTTAATTGCACGTTTTAAACTCACTTACTAACGGTTCTAAGGTAGTAGAGCGTTACAAAACTCACAAAAGTTTTAGTGTTGAAACCAATCATTTATCAATGACTTGTTCTGACCTATTGAACTTTTTTCCATGATGTTATCAAGATTGGAGTTGGGTTGCCATCATTGCTGATTCTCTTATTCTTGAGTTTCAGTCCCATCCCTTTTGAAGTGGAACTTACTAACCTTCTCACAAGAGGTTTTGTAAATGGATCCGCTAAGTTCTCACTTGTCTTAACATATGAGATTGATATGATTCCATCATCAATCAATTGTCTCACATACTCATATCTTAGACTTCCCATTGTATACACTATTTTATGCTCTAGCAAGAGTGGATTGACTATCAAAATGTATCGAGATCATCGATACAATATCTGTGGTAAAAGGGATATCCAACATGAGATCCCTAAGCCACTCAACCTCTTTGTCGGTCATCACTAGAGCTATAAATTATATTTTCATGGTTGAGTTTGATATACAAGTTTGTTTCTGGGAACCCCAAGCGATAACACCCCCTCCAAGAGTAAATACCCAACCGGCGGTGGAGAGATTATCTCCCACTCCCGATATCCAACTAGCGTCAAAAATATCCTTGGAAAATTTGAATAGTGACGGCTATATTCTTTGGTACTCTTAGGGTATCCTAGAATCCTTTCAAAACCCTTCCAATGCTTGATACTTGGATTTCTAGTAAACCTACTAAGTTTACTAACCGCATATGCAATATCTGCTCTTGTGCAATGAGCATCGTACATTAGGCTCCCTATTGCACTTGCATATTCCAATTGAGTCACCAATCTTCCTTCATTCTTTTAAAACTTCATGTTTGAATCAAATGGTGTATTTGCCTCTTTGATTTTGAGATGCATGACTATATTTTTCAACACATTCTCAGCATAATGGGTTTGACGCAATACAAAACCCCCACTATTTCTTCTAACTTTGGTACCTAGAATGGTATCAACATTTCCAAGGTCCTTCATCTTGAAGTTAGAAGATAGAAACTTATTTGTTTATATTATACTTCTCATGTCATTACTCAAAATCAACATATCATTTACATAAAGACATACTAATATTACATAGTCAACACAAGACTTAGTGTATAAGCACTTGTTCGCATTGTTGTGTCTAAATCCATTTGAAACAATGGCTTTATCAAAATTATCATGACATTGTTTTCGAGCATGTTTCAAACCATATAATGATTTGAGAAGTCTACACACTTTATGTTCATTTCCTTGAAGAACAAAACCCTTCAATTGTTCCATATAGACCTCCTCCTCGAGATCCCAATTTTGGAATGTCATTTTGACATCCATTTGGTGAATATAAAGGTTATATATAGATGATAAGGAAAATAACAATCTAATAGAAGTAGTTCTTGCTACCGATGCATATGTGTCAAAGCAATCTATTCTCTCATTTTGGTTGAATCATTTGGCTACTAATCTAGCCTTAAAGTTTTGTAAGGTGCCATCGGTAAGATATTTTCTTCTAAATACCCATTTGTACCCAATTGGTTTAGACCCCTTTGGAAGGTCAACCATTTCCCAAGTGTGGTTAAACATAATTGAATCCATTTCATCATTTATTGCCTCCTTCCAAAAAGCGGAGTCCCTTGAGGACATAACTTCTTTGAAAGTTTTGGGATTATCTTCTAATTGAAGTACTATTGGATACTCGAGGAGTATCGCTGTCCTAATTCTCTATTTCCTAGTCCTTGATGGATGCTTGAGGCCTTTCTAAGAGGAAATGAGATTTGGGATTGAACAAGCCTTTAAATTCACAAAGACAAACACTTTCTCTATGAATTTCTTAGAGAAAACTTGAGATCACGAAAGCTAGAGAGAGAGAGATAGGTTAGATAGTGATTTGAGAGAGTGATAAAATCTATCAAAACTGTTAGGATTAATGCCCTAAAAGCATGTAAATACATTTTATTAATTTAAGTAAAAAGTAAAATTTTATTATATTTGAATGTTATAATTATTGTTTGAATTAATTATATAGTAGTATCAAGAAAATTACTTATTCATTCATGAGAATATGATCTTTTATTAGTATGAGAGAATTAAGATCATATATAATGAATAAAATAGTCAATAACATATATAAAGTATGGAATCTTTAATGAATGGTTACTAGTGTGGTTTACTAAGCATACGGGATGCAAGTGATCTAGATTCAAATTACTGATGTGGATAGACATCTTAGTAGAGGTGATGCATATAATATAAATTATATATGGCAGGACCGATGAGAATTAATTATCTTTATAAACTTGTCGTTTGACATATAGATTTAATTCTTATCATAATAGATGATCATTTGTAAATCAGTCTAAATCCTGAGTATTCATGAACTTCTGTTTGTGTTTCTTGGATCTTTTGATTCACTCGTTAAGGTTTCTAAGTATAATGAGGCTAATCACTTTTGTTTTGGAGATTCAATATCATGAATGGCTGGGAACATGATTTAAAATAATGGAATCCATACTTTCCTAACGGATTGAATATTGGTTCCCTTAAGGGTTAATTCTGTAACTAAATAGTTATTGAGCTCAAATCTATAATTTGATTATAGATTAATTATTCGATAGTGAATTAATGGTACTTAAGGATCAAGAGGTAATTAGAAGGGTAAAACAGTAATCTTGACCAGCTCTAATTAACGAACAAATAAATGGAGGACATAACTACATTTATTGATTATATCAATGGACTATAAGAGAAAACTCTCTAAATATAATTCTATAAATACTAAGAGTGTAATTTCATATTTAGAGTGAAGTATCCATGGAATTTATGAATAAGATTATTAGATGAAAGAGTTTAATTAATAATTTGGTTTATTGGAGCTTCGTATTATAGGTTCATGGTCCCCAGATCAATTCTGTCCTACACTGTCAAGGGTAAGTATGTCAAAAGAAATATTTGTAGAGAGAATGACTTAATTGCAAATGGATTAATTTTCCAGGGCAAGGAAATAATTATGTGATAATTATGGGTAATTGATTAGTTATGAATTAATTAATTATTTAACTATATAGTTTTTATTTTGAAAAACTATAGGTTAAAATAAATATTAATCATATTTGGAATAATATAAAGAGAGATTAATAATTATCTTATTTAGAATAAGATATTTATTTATTTATTTTAAAAACGATATATTAAGATAAAGTTAATTTTGAATTAACTAATTTTTATTTTGGAATAAATATATTGTCTTAAATACTATTTAAATAAACAAATGTCAAAATTAGTGAAAACCCTAATGTGGCGCCACACAGGGATATTTCCTATCCCTGGGATTTGAATTTTTAATTTCAAATAATTTGTTTATTTAATTATTCTTTTTTAAATATGATTAAAATTAAATAATTAAATAGGTTATAATTGATCGGTTTTATTTTAAATAAAATAAAGATTAATTAAATTAGTTAATTATCTTTATAAACTTGAAAAGAAGTGATATTTTTCAAGAAGTGGTTTTTATTTGACTATCAGACTCTCTCTCTAAAAAGAAAGCGATAGTTTTTCTAAACCTGAAAAACTATTCAATACATTTTCTCCCTATCAAACCTCTCTAGATCTCATGTGTTGAGTACATCTAGTCTAGAGAGTCCTAAATCAACATTTTGAATCCTTCGTGCCCACACACGTCCTTCTGTGTTTGAGGATTGGTCTGGAAGATCAAGGTGTGAGCTTTCAGAATCTGGAATGGAAGATTATTGATTTATACAAAAAGATTCGTGGATACTTGATAGGCTTCAAAATGTAATATTTAATCTATTTGTATGTGATTTAATATATCTATATATGTATAATCCTGGTTGATATTAATAATTTTTTAAAAAAGACTTCATTCCGATGCGTATCCCAGATTTATACTTTTAATACCAACAAAAAATCTATGAGAAGCCTTTTATAGAGTAGACATAGTCATTAGTTCAAATCAACAGGATTAGAGTCTCAAAACACATCATTTGGAGCTAAAACACGTATTTATATGTGTTATCCCAAAAATCATCATGTATGACGTAGCACCAGAATCGGACATGTGGAGTAGGATGGGCAGACCCCCCGAAAAGTTGGTAGGTGTATACCTGCGGGGTATACGACAAGTTACTACTCGATATGCTATCTCCAGAGGCTCAGCTACTCGACAGGACCCCCAGAAAACTTGCTGGTCAGTATAATAGTCACTGCTCGGTACGCTTGCCAGAAGAGTTGGTCGATATGACTAACAGACATACCTACTTGAATTAAAGTAGTTACACTTACTGTTGGCTCTCCGCAGGAATCGCCCAACCATCCGGAAAAAGCATCTAGCTGCCTAGAAAACTCGGTCAAGGCCACTAAAGAATAGGGAAGCAACCACATGCGAGAATATATGGATATTTTTCCCATCAGTTACGCTCGGGCGACATGATTAGTATAAATGCAAACCCTCCATCACAATGGAGGGGGTTCAGAAAAATTGCCACCGACCACTACTAGAATATACCTAGCAACCTGGCTTGGTACTTAGTAGTGTTTCTGCCATTCTGTATTGTTATTTACACTTAGAAATCTACATGTTTTCTCTGGTTTTCTTGTGTAAACCCTTAAGATCAATACAAATCTAAAAGGAAGTAGGTCATTACCAATTCTTGGGGCTGAACCTCTATAAATCCTAGTGTTCTTTATTATTTATTGCTCATTATTATCAGATTCTGGGCTCATTTATGGTTCGATGATTGTCTAATTGAAAGCTCTCTAATTAATTATTTAACTCCGCTTCAGTTGGCTAAAAACCAGTCAACATTTTGGTGCTTTCATTGAGAGCCCAAGACAATCACATTCAGATTCTATTGCTGCAAGGATGGTAGTCTCAACCAGAAGGTCAAGCCAAGAGCCTCCAGAGCTCGAGGTTGAAGTCTCTCACCAAATCCCATCAATGAACAATTTCAATGGGCAATGAAGTGATTTTCCGTCTAGGAATCCATCTGGTGTCGATGGGAAAACCGATGGGCCCACTACACAAGGACGCGGAGATGCTGCCTTTGTGGGAATCACCCACGCAGGAATGTCAGGTGGAGTTGCTGCAAGGGGTATCGACCAACCAGGACTCAGAGCTGGAGGTCTTGGATGGTATGAGCCCCACGTAGATATTGAAGGAATTGACCCTGAAATCAATGAGATAAGGGAAGTCGTGGGGCAGATGCAAGATCAGTTTGCCACCATGAACCAAGGGCGAGCTATTGCTCAGGAGGCCATTAATGAGGCTTTCAAAAAACAAAGGAGAGATTTTCAAGAATGGATGGATCGACATGCTCGGGAGGTGCAGGCCCGTCAGGAAGACGTGGAGCACCAGACTCAGGAAGCTGCTGAATCCATCTGCAATTATATGCAACAGAAGCAAACCCAAGGTATGGGAACTGCAGCTAGAACTACTGCCCAAAACCAACAACGTCCTCCCATTTTTGGTTTCGGTGAAGGTGGCATGCATGGACCAGAGACTCAACCTCATAATGGGAATCAGGGTCAGTTAGGAGTCACAGGTTTGGTCAGGGCGCCCAAGCCAATAACAATAAAAGACCCTTACCAACCGATGAACAAGTCCTTCCAAGGCATGGCATGGGATAGGACCAAGCCAGAAACTTTTGGCCAAGAGCTAAGGGCAGTGGCCGTAACAAGAATCCTGGTGCTGCATGACGGGATGGCAACCCCTGAACTCCAGTGCTGAATAGAAGCAGTTAGTCCCAAAACTAGCAGCAGTAATGGGGCTGGAAGTAGCGCACCAAGAATACCAACAAAGATCCCGAAGAGATGAGCCAAAGGTTAGTAGCGCATACAGACCCCATTATGCTGATGGGTATGACCATGATGAGGAAGCAAGCCAAGTTCGCCAGCAAAATAACCAAGGCCAATAGAATAATCAAGGTCAGAGAGGTAACCAGCCCAAAGGACCATTTGTCCCACAAGGTCAGGATATCCCGAACAACCAACCACCTCAAGGTGGAGGGTTTCAAGGAGTGCCTCCAGTACCAGGCCGAGCAAACAGCCAGAATGTTGGGGGCAGACCTCAGCCAAACTTCGTTTTCAATCGAATGGGTCCAATGGGCGGTGAAGACCTTCAAGATGCTCTTAATCGTAGCAGGGAAAATTTGAATTTGAACAACATAGCTCTGCCTGAGTCAGTTCAGGACTCGAGAATGGATGAGGTCCATAATGCAGCACAGCCTCAGGCAGTTGCAAACCCTAACATCCAGGCCCAGCTAGATATGTCAACCCGACTAGTAAGGGACTTGACAGCCCCCAAGTTAACAGTTATTGAAATGGAGAGGCAGAGAGGTTCCCCATTTTCTGAACGTATAAATTAGCTCCCCATATCGGTCAAGTTCAAAATGCCGACATGGAAGATGTACACTAGACAGGAGGACCCAATATCTCATGTTCACAACTTTGAACTGCAGACTGATCTACAGGGTGTTCAGGATGATGCTAGGTGTAGGATCTTCACAACCACCCTGTCAGAAATCGTATAGCAATGGTTTTTCAAGCTACAGCCAGGGTCGATTACATCATGGGATGGATTTGTACGCACATTCTATTCCCAATTCTTTTCAATAATGCCCATTCCAGCCGAGCTGAATGACTTGGTGGACATAAAACAAATAGAAAATGAACCTTTGATAGACTACGTTCAACGTTTTACGCAGGAAGCCACCAGAGTGAAATCCTTTAGTGATGACGGTAAATTGATAGCCATTAATTCAGGAGTCAAAGTAAAGAGTCTGGTATGGAGAAGTTTGAAAAGGAAGTATGCATGTACCACCTAGGAGTTCCTTGATCGGGTAGAGGAATTCATCAAGCTTGAGGAGGCCAAGCGGAAGGTGGATAATCCAACTCAAATAGTTGCTAAGCAGGGGAAAACATATGCTGGGAATACCATTAACCTTGCAAAAGGAGGAAAGAACGGGGCTAAGAATGGTAAACGTAATAATGGGGCTGGAAGTAGAAGTAACCATAATGACAATAAGAAGCTTAAGACCATCGAGTAGCCCAAGCCATAAGAATATGTTCCTAAATTTACTACTTACTCCATCCTGTTAGAGACCCAGGCAGACATTTTTAATGCCACACAGGCTATTGTACCGTACAGAAGACCTCCACCAATGAGGAAGGATGTTAGTAGATGGGATATGACCAAGTTCTACCAGTTTCACAATGACTAAGGTCATGAAACCAATGAATGTAACCACCTGAAGGAGGAGATAGAACTCCTCATTCGAAAAAACAATGCTCACCTGAAGAGGTATGTACGACCGACTGTCGACCAGCATCCTCAACAGCCTCTTCAGCAACAATCTCAACAGTATCAAAGTGATCAGCCTCTTCTACCACCACCAGTTATTGGTCGGCTAGATATGATCTGCTGTGGACCACATTTGGCCGCAACTCTGGCAAAGATTGAGAAAGATACACTCATTCCCTTAGGCACGAGCAGGAGGAAGCTGTACTGGTTGTCCAGGAGCGAACTCCCAAACAGCCTCGCTACAAGTGTGAGCCCATCACATTCAGCGAGGAAGACACAAGTCATGTACATCATCCGCATAACAATCCGTTGGTGGTAGAAGTACAGATCGCTAATATGATCGTGGCCCAAATGATGATTGACCATGGGTCATCTGCCAATATCATATTCAAGAGTACCTTGGAGAGGATGAATTAATGCATCAGAGATTTGGAACCATGCGAGCAGCTGTTGTATGGGTTTACAGGGAATGGCATGGCTCCGAAAGGAAGCATAAGGTTGCCTTTGACAATGGGAACGACACTTAACAACAACACTTAACAACAACACTATAATGGCTTTATTCGTGGTAATAGACATCCCATCTCCGTACAATGCCATGATAGGCCGACCAACCATGTATGACCTCCGAGCAGTCACTTCAGTCTTCCATCTCCTCATCAAATTCCCAACACGGGCAGGTATAGGATGCCTTAAAGGTAACCAACTGGTGGCCAAAGAATGTTATAATTCATCAGTAAAAATGGTAGGGAAGGCAGTTTTCACCGCACAGCCTGCAGGGCCCAGTCACTAGAAATAGGATGCAGCCCTTACAAAGGGTGAAGGATATAGACCCTCGTTTTGGGGATATTGATACAAGGGTGGGACCAGTCGAAGAATTAGAAGAGGCCCCGCTTGACCCAAAACACCTATCCAGAGTAGTCAAGGTAGGGAAAGAGTTGTCCAGGATCATAAGATCCGCCTTGATCCAGTTCTTGTGGAACAACCAAGATGTATTCAACTGGTCTCATGATGATATGGTGGGGATCTTCCCAACCATTATTTTCCACACCCTCAACATTGATATCGAACACTTCAAGCCCGTACAGTAGAAAATGAGGTTATTGGATCCAACGAGGGCGAAGGCATTGAATGAGGAGGTGGAGAAGTTACCCAGTATCGGTGTCCAATCCCGTATTGGTGCCGAAGCCTAATAAAAAGTGGAGGGTGTGCATAGATTTTACAGATTTAAATAAGGCATGTCCCAAGGAATGCTTCCCACTTCCAAGAATTGACCAGCTGGTGGACGCTACAGCCAACCACGAGATCTTAACTTTTATGGATGCCTACTCGGGGTACAACCCGATAAGTATGGATCCACCTGACCAGGAGCACACTAGCTTCTACAAGGATGTGGGCATGTACTGCTATAAAGTTATGTTGTTCGACCTGAAAAATGTTGGAGCCAAGTATCAAAGACTGGTAAACCGTATGTTCAAAGACCAGATAGGAAATAACATGGAGGTTTACGTGGATGATATGTTGGTGAAATCCAAAAAGGCTCTGGGGCACATTAATGACTTGGAGGAATGCTTCAACATCTTGAGGCAGTATATAATGAAATTGAACCCCCTAAAATGCTCCTTTGGTGTGGGGTCGGGAAAATTTTTGGGGTTTATAGTGAACTCCCGGGGAATTGAAGCAAACCCCGAGAAGATAAAAGCACTGCTAGACATGCTTTCACCAGCAAGGATCAAGGATGTGTAGAGTTTAACAGGACACATAGTAGCACTTAGCAGATTCATGTCCAAATCCATTGATAGGTGTATTCTATTTTTTAATATCCTCGGAGGCACAAATAATTTTGAATGGACCGAGGAGTGCGAACAAGCCTTCCAAGCTCTAAAGCAGTAGCTCACACAACCCTCGATCCTTTCAAAACCTCTAGAAGATGAAGAACTATGCATATACCTAGCAGTGGCTCAACACGCTGTCAGTGCAGTCCTAGTCAGAGAAGAATACAAGATTCAGCTTCCAGTCTATTTTTTTCAATAAAAGGCTGGTCAAAGCCGAGAGCAGGTATCCTCTAATTGAAAAATTAACTTACTCCCTGCTCCTGTCATCCAGAAAACTTCGACCATACTTCCAAGCTCATCCCATGAAGGTTCTAACCGACCAACCATTGCGCCAAGTCCTGCAAAAACTGGACACCTCTGATCGGTTACTCAAAGGTCTATAAAGCTCGGTCAGTATGAAATAACCTACCAGCCCTGAACATCAATGAAAGGCCAAGATCTTGCAGATTTTGTGGTTGAATGTACTTCATTACATGTGCTGAGCAAAACACCAAGCACCCAACACAGATCATTCCCAAGGAGAGCCCCAGGTTTGGAAGTTGCACGTTGATGACTCATCTACTGACCAGTTGTATGGCGTTGGTCTTTCCCTCATCACACATGAAGGGAAATGCATCCATTGTGCACTCCATTTTGGGTTTAAAGCATCTAATAACGAAGCAGAGTACGAAGCATTAATCGCAGGGCTAAGGTTAATAAAAGAAATGAAGGTTGAAGTCTTTGACATATACAGCGATTCGTAACTTGTTGTCAATCAGGTCCTCGGTGAGTACACTGCTCGGGGAGAAAAAAATAATGGCCTATCTTGATAAAATCAAAGACCTACTTGCTCAGCTCAAGAAGTACAACATCCAACAGATACCAAGAGAACAAAATGCCACAGCAGATGCGCTGGCCAGACTGGCCAGCAGTGCTATGGTGGACAAAGCCAGCTTGGTTCCTATTGAATACCTGGTCGAACCTAGAGTCAACCTGCTAGAACCAGTCTTTATGATAGAAAACACTCATTCTTGGATGACTCCGATTGCAGCTTATCTAGAACACGGAATCCTACTCAACAGTCGCAATGATTCCAGGAAACTGATGAGGAAATCAGCTCGGTACGTAATCCTGGATGGGGTAATGTAAAGAAGGGGGTTTTCCATGCCATTGCTCAGGTGCGTCAACCAAAAAAAATTAGGACGGCTGCTGGAAGAGGTACATGAAGGTTTCTGTGGAAACCATGCAAGGGGGAAAAGTCTGTCTAAGAAGATTTTAAGGCAAGGCTACTTCTGGCCAACTATGAACAAAGATGCCTTTGTATATGTTTGAAGGTGTGACAAGTACCAGAGATTGGCAAAGATACCCTGGGTAGCCCCAAATGAGCTTACTCAAATGCAAAGCCCATGGCCCTTCGCTATTTGGGGAATTGACCTTATTGGTTGGTTACCAAAGGGAAAGGGGGGAGTACAATATGCAATCGTGGCAGTTGATTACTTCACTAAGTGGATGAAAGACGAGCCACTGGCAACCATCACTCCCAAAAAAGTACTAGACTTTGTGGTGAAAAATATAGTCTACAGATTTTGTCTACCCCAGAAGATAGTGTGCAACAATGACACCCAGTTTTACAGCTAATTGTTTACTGATTTTTGTGCCAAGCATGGCATCCCAAAAAGTTTCTCAGCAATCTTGTACCCTCAAGCAAATGGGCAGATAGAGGCAGTTAATAAAACTGTCAAAGACACTCTGAAGAAGCATCTAGAAGAGGCTAAGAGAAACTGGCCGCGGAAACTGCCTGAAGTACTTTGGTCATACAAGACTACCGAACGAACAACTACTGGTGATACCCCATTTGCACTTGCATATGGATATGAAGCAATACTGCCAGTAGAAGTAACTCCACCATCTCACCGACATACAACATATGACTCAGATTGTAACCACCAACTGTTGGTCGAGTCCTTAGACTATATTGAAGAGAGACACAAAAAGTCCAACATAACCCAACAAAAAAGGCTGCAAAGTACTTCATTACCAGAGTTAAGGAACAAAATTTTGATGTGGGTGATTTAATCCTGTGAAGAGTATTCCTAGAAACTTGAGATGCTTCGTCTGGAGTGCTAGGTCCAAGCTGGGAAGGTTCTTACCAGGTTACGGAGATAGTACCACCTAGCACGTACAAGCTAGCATGGTATGACCAGGATCTCCAGTTAGTGCCTGTTCCCCGTTACTGGAATGAGGAACAACTAAGGAAATACTACCAATAAAGAGACTAGTCAGTACAAGCACAGATTGCCCCTACCACCGACCAGCTGAAGTTAGCTGTATTAATTATGCATAGGCATGATTTTCCCATTTATTATAATTATTAATATTTATGAATGTAAGCTACAGTGTAGCGACGCAACTTGTATGGTTAATTTTTAAACAATAAGACACGATTTTTGTCATTTTTTATAAGCACTACTTTACTATGATTACCTTGCTAAATAGTGATTTATGTCACAAATTGTCGACAGTGTATGAGACTTTTTTAGGTTTTGGGAAACCCAAGTAGTCCCGGGCAGGTTATTGAACAACTCTTGCCAATTAGCTAGTGACCAAGAGGATAATCCACGTGTTATGAATCCTGCTCGGTCACTTGGGGGCACCATAGTCATACATGGACAAACATAAGAAAAAGCATGTGATTAAAAGGACTTAAAAATGTTAATCTTTATTAATGTTAAAGTGCTTGAGCATTTCTCGGTATATACCAGGCAACAAAAAAACCCATAAAACAATTGTAGTAGATAGGGTTGAATAGTTTTGTTTACAACCCATTCGAAAAAATTGAATAGCTCTAATTTACAGAGCTGCACAGCTCCAAAGGCAATATATGTCAAGTAGTGAGAAGAAATAAGGCACGAGCAAATGCACGATTAAAAGGAGCAGCATTTTATAGAAAAGTAAAATATTGCTCGAGATTAAAGGTTGCTCAGCTCAACCATGTTGTTTTGAATAAAGTAAAAGATTGCTCGAGATTAAAGGTGGTTTGGCTCAGCCATTTTTTGTCTTTGCAAAAATAAAAGAAAGATTAAGGGTTTCAAGGGTCTTGAGGCCGGCGAGTTAGTTGGTCTTGAGGTTGGGTGGCAAGCAAGTCTTGAGGCTGGTCGGGAAGAACAGAAGAGTGAGCTGAAGCATTCAGACCGGAGGGCAAAGAATAATCCTTGGGGGTAGGAAGATTGTCTTATTCAACAATAGAGAAAGCAAGATTCTGGACAACTTGAATCTATTCGGTGGACACAGTCTGGGCCTCGGCTAGTTCTCGCTTAGTTCAGTATTGCATAAGCTCATCGAATGCTTCCCCCATATAGTTGTAATCCACCCCCTTATTGCGCACCCAGAAGTCATAGAAACTGCTCATGCCAAAAGGCTCGTAGGTCGTGACATCAGCAACCCTGCCAGCTTTCTCTTCATTAAGGGCCTTTGCTAGTTCAACTTTCTCTTCCTCGACGACTCTCCCCTCAGCAACATTCCTCATGGTAATGTCCTTTGGCTCCTCCACCCTCCCCTCCAGTCGATTGACGTCAAGATTCCTCTGCTCGACAGCGCTCTTAAGCCCCTTGTTTTCTTTAGAAATTTTCTTGGAGGTCTGCTGAAGATTTCAGACTTGCTCGGTCAGCTGGACAATTTGAGAAGCTTTGTCCATGGACTCTTTCACCAAGCCAACCACATGTTTTCTCACCCCCTTGGCTCGGTGATGAGCGTAGCTGAGAGCCAGCATACCCTGTAGTACGAAATGAAGGAATTTTGAACAAGTAACAAAGAAAAAAATAAGATTAGTTAAACACCGAGCAGATCAATTATTTACCCTAGCAACATCCTGAAGACCAGTACTTGTGATGTACTCCAGGGATTTTGGTACCAAGGGTATCCATGAATTCATCTTGGGAGGAGGACACCCTTTTTATATGTCCTTGCTGGATGGCCATGGCTCTCTTCAAAAGCCCGTGAACCTCCTCAGTATGGACCTTAACAGCGCCTTCTGGGGCTCTGCTCGAGGTGGCTAGCTCTTGTGCACTGGTTGGACATATAACCTCCTCGGGAGAGAGTCCTTTGCTCTTGCCAGATTTGCACGATGGTGTATGCACCTTTTTCTGAGAGGGAGCCTTATCAGGTGTCTTCTCGATCTGCTCAGTAGCTTCAGCAAGTGAGTCAACTTTCTGACACTTGGCTAAGGGAGCCTCACTGTTGGAACCGCTTGTATGCTTTTAGGAAAACTTCTTGAAAAAGATGGATGACATATCTACAAAATAAAATAAAAATATTAGTAAAGGTATCAAGTAGGGTCAGAGCAAGCAAAATATCATAACTAAGCAAAAGTAAAAGCAAGTTGTAAAAACAAAGTCGAATCACCCTCTTCGGCTCCCCTCGAGCAGTCGACTGCCCCGAGCGGTAGATCCCCATCACTGCCTAATGAGTCTGAATCTATATGCTCTACTGCAGCCTGCTTGCCCTTTCCAGGCTGGGGGCAGTGGTAGTTTTGGGAACACCTTGCACAACAGGCTCCTTGATAACAACTCTGGTCGAGCTTCTTGTTCGATGGGCTATGTAGGGCCTGGATGGAGGAATTGATGATGTGGTTTGCTTCTTGCTAGGTGGTGGGCTGGATGACCTATTGCTTGACGAGGGTTTCCTCGATGATTGCTTGGTAGGGGTGACACCCTTGGCTCTACTCTTGGGATCAGGGTAGAGCCCAGCAAATGCAAGTCTTTTTGTAGTGGTCAAGGCCGCCAAACCTTTGCGGAAAGGGTCCATGGCAGCTAGTTCTCTGGCCCTTCTCTCCATCTCTCTGCTGGGGGCCGGCCAGCTGAAGGGGTCGTTGCGATGGAAGGACAGGTGATTAGCAGCAATGTCTGCTGTGACGAAGTATTGGCTGGCATACTCCAACCTTGGAGTCTCGGTGGCTAAAGTAAAAATACCATGACCTGCCTTGTCGAGGGCTAGACTTAAGGTCAAAAAGATAATTTATTTCGTGTGCAGTCGGCACTAGCCAGTTTAAGGATTTGTACAAAACATAGAGGGTCGAGAGGAACCAGATGCCCTTAGGACTAATTTGGGTGGGGCAAATCCCAAAATAATCTACCACACTGCAGAAGAATGGCAGAAGTGGAAGGGTGGCGCGAGCGTTAATATGAAATCTGCTCCAGGCACAGAATTGAGCTCTGGGGTGCTCGACAATCTATGAAGCAGTAGGTTTGAAAATTGAAACATCTTTGAGCTTGAAATACTCTTTGATGTTCTGCAACTATTTGTCAGAAATAGTGTTAGTAGGAGCTACGTACAGATGGGCCTCCTCTGTCTCTGATGCAAGGTTGAGAATGGCCTCAGTATAGATCTCCGTGGCGTAGTCCGTTTTGGTTTCCCCTTTCTGCCCTGAGGTGTTTGGCTCTTCCTCAGGGGGTGGGACCTCCTGCGCATCCCTAGTGATGGCACGACATGCCACATGGGGATTTTCCTTCTCCGTACCACAGTTAGTTTGTTTGTTGTGGGCCATTGATTGTTCCAAGTGGTGAGTTACACACCGATTCGGTGGTCACCTTCCCTCTGCGCACACAAGAAAAAGGGAAAGGTGAGGCGAGAGCACTGAACAGTATTGGTCTGTAGGATGTCATAGGTTATACCAACCAGCCCAGAACAAACACGGTACGACATACCGAATAGCAGGTAGATCATATCAAAAGAAAGAAAACCTAAGAAAGTGGAGGGTTTTCCCTGTTATCCAAAAAGCAGGCGTGGATGACGTGGCAAACATTTTTAACACATGGTTGACACCTGGCAGAAGTTCTGTTCGACCATCGACCAGTGAGATTCCCCTGACATAACATTTGGATTTTATATACGACCAGTTTGGTCGTATACTCCGTATATCTTGAGATAATCTTTTACAATTGTAGTCATATCCGAGATTATCTCCCATGATCCCTGATGATCTGATTATTTAGGAAAGAATATCTGTAGCTAATTCATGTAATCCTCCTTGAGTATATAAATAGAGAGAAATAGCTCAAGGAAGGGACTTTTGGGCTTATTTTAGTTTATGCTTTACAAGAGAATTATAGCTATTATCTACCGATTGTATTATTCATCCCTCTAAGGCTTGTGAAACTCAGAGAACCCGAGTTATTTGATCACTCCTTTGAGGATTAATATTAATAATAGCTTAAGTGGACATAGGTCATTACCAATTCGTGGGGCCGAACCACTATAATTTGGTGTGTCGTTTACTGTTCTTTCCATTAGATTTATTTCAACAATTTCCATCACATCAAGCATTTGACTCCGTGTCAGTTGACCAAAATGAGGGTCAACATTCTGGTGCTTTCATTGAGAGCTTGAGACGAGGTTGTTGAAGCACTAATGGCAAAAACAACAAAGAAGACTGGGCAGGCAGCTGGCGTTGCACCATCTTAACCTCCTCCTCCGAACATGGCTGAAAATGAGCCACACTTTGAATTTGATGAGGAGGAACTGGACTCTGAAACGCTGAGAAATACCCTGGGAGTATTGCAAGATGAGTTGGCCAATCTGAGGGCCAGTCAAGAAAGTGCTACAGAGACTATGGCGCAACAGCAGCAAGAAATAGAGCGTCAGTGCCAAGAGCTGAGTGAAAGACAGGTGGAGATGGACCATCAGTAGAGGGAAGCCATGGCAGCCCTCGAACCAGCCCTGCAATTGGCTAGGAATCAGGCTGCACCTGCCTCGCAGCCTTATCAACCCTCAAACGAGCCACCTCAAAGGGGTCCCAATCCTAGCCCTCCAATCTAGCCAATGAGCCCTCAAAGGCCGGAGCAACCACCAATGCCTCAGGATGATGTCCCACCTAGGGACCCTGAGATGCAGCCTCCGTCCCAGGCTGGTTGAGGAAACCCCCCACTGCCAAGGCAGAATAGGGTTGGGCAGTAGCCCCGCAGCCCTAGACGCTAGGGGGGTGAAGAGCTGCACCCACTGATCAGGGGACATCGTCCTTCTGGCAACAGAAGGAACTCAGAGACAGGCTCTACGGTCAGGGGCCCCCCACGGCATGATAATGCACAGGGACCCACCAACCAGCGCAGGCCTCCCCCTAACGCTCAGGAAGTTCCAGCCCGAGGAGAGAACCGAGGAGACAGTCGGTCTCACCATAGCCAGTCGAGGTTCAGAGATGGCTATGGCTACAATGAGGCCGACTCAAGTAGAGGGAATGCCTGTCAGAGGAATGAGGAAAGAGGTGGAGGCAGAAGCCACCACCTAGAGAAGACCAACAAGCGAGACGTAATGCTGGGGGGCAGCCCAAACAAAACAACGCCTTTAGCCGGCTCAGAGCCAACGAGCAACGGCGGAGAGACGACGACTTAAGGGATGTACTCAACGACCGTAGAGAACAACACGATGAGTACATTCCCACAGCACCTGAGACCCCGACAATTCCTAAAGCCGTTCAGGCCCAAATAGATGCCCTGAACCAAGCAGTACAACAGATGGTCAGGGGAAGAATGTCTCACATCGAGTACGGCAGGAGAACGGGCATTCCTTTCGTTCAAAGGATTGTTGTGGAAGAGACTCCCAGTAAGTTCAAGATGCCCACACTTCCGAACTTTGACGGGTATGGTGACCCGGTATCTCATGTCAAGAAGTTTGAGATACAAATGGACATTTAGAAGGTGTCTGAAGACGCACGGTGCAGGATCTTCCCTGCAACACTTTCTGATGCTGCACAGGAGTGGTTCTTTAAATTCCCTCCTGCAAGTATTGTATCTTGGGAGATGTTCGTAAAGGAGTTTTACGGACAATTGTATGCGGGTCGTGTGCACCCAACTAAGGCAAACCAGCTGGTCGAGATACACCAGCAAGAGGGAGAACCACTGAAGAACTACGTCCTGCATTTTATGCGAGCAGCCGCTGGAGCAAAAACAGTGGGAGATGAAGGCAAAATGATGGCCCTAACTGCAGGAGTTAGGCTCCATACGCCCCTTTGGAGTAGCCTCAGGAAGCATGGGGTTAAAAATATCCAAGAATTTTTTGATCGAGCTGATCGATACATCAAGCTTGAGGATGCCATTGCCAGCGAGGGAAAGACCCCAAACAAAGATAAGGGGACTGAAGACCCCGCCAAAGCCGCCAATGGGTCAAAGCCCAACGGCAACAGTAAAGGCAACGACAATGGCAACGGCAAAAATGGGGGGAAGAGACCCCATAACGAACCTTCTACCTCCGAGAATAAGCGCGCTAAGGGCAACCGTTATAAGCCACGGTTCACCAACTACATTGCCCTTGTCGAGTCTCGAGCACAGGTGTATCAGGCCACAAGTTCCAGTGTGCCTTACAAAAGACCCGCTGCCATTTGAAAGGTTATTTCGAAAAAGGGACACCACCAAGTTCTGTCATTTTCACAACGACTACAGACACGATACGAATGAATGCAATCAGCTGAAGCATGAAATCGAGTTCCTTATTAGACAAGGACACTTGAGGAGATACGTACGGGCCTCGGGAGCTTCCCAATGAGAAGCTCCAGGTGGCAACGAGCAGGTGCCTACATGCCAACGCTCGCCACCTTTATAGCCTGATCCCGTGGCTGTCACCTTACTCACCATATGCGGAGGACTGCATCTTGCGGGAAACAGTGGAAAGGCAAGGGAACAATACGCTTAGACCCTACGCCACGACCAGGACATCGAGATGATGACTGTGGAGGACCAGGCATCAAAGAAGGCTCGGACAGAGGATGGTGAAATAACCTTCTCTGACTGCGATGCCCAGCATGTCCGATTCCCACATTCCGATCCACTGGTCGTGGATGTTCAAATTGCCAATATGATGGTGAAAATAGTACTGGTCGATACAGGAAGTTCAGTTAACATCCTGTATAAATCTTCGCTGGAACGAATGAAGTTGTCCGTCAAAGACTTAGAGCCCTGCAACCAAACAATTTACGGTTTCTCTAGTGAAGGACTCGCTCCAACAGGGTCAATCAGGCTTCCAGTAACAGCAGGTACAACGCCCGCTACAAAGACATTACTCATTACTTTCATAGTAGTCGATTGTCCTTCGGCCTACAATGCTGTAATTGGAAGACCCATACTGGTTGACCTTCGGGTTGTCGCCTCAATATGGCACCTGGCCATGAAATTCCCAACAGATGCAGGGGTAGGACACGTGTTGGAAAACCAGAGGGAAGCAAGGGAGTGCTATAATTCCTCAATCACTAAAGCCAAGAAGGAAATGTCAAGGAGCACTCCCCCAGAAAAGTTGCAGATGGCCATTGATTTACAAGCCCAATCAGGTGATGAAGTCACCAAATAAGGTGTTGCCCAAAGTGAGGATAGAGACTTAGATCCTTGCTTTGGGGATTTTTAAGAAGATGTAGGACCTATCGAGGACCTTGAGGAGGTCCAAATTGACAAAGAGTTTCCGACCAGAGTTGTAAAGGTCAGCAAAAATTTAGAAGCAACAACTAAGCACGCACTGGTGGAATTTTTGAGGAAGAACCAGGAAGTTTTCGCCTGGTCACATAAAAACATGGCTGGGATAGATCCTGCAGTCATCAGCCATGTCCTTAACGTCGACAAAAGCTTTCCACCCATGCAACAGAAAAGAAGGATGCTCGATAAAGACAGATCGAAAGCCTCAAAAGAAGAAGTTGAAAAACTAAAGGAGAATGGGTTCATCAGGGTGGCGTTTTATCCATCATGGGTCTCTAATCCAGTACTGGTTCCCAAGCCTAATGGAAAATGGCGAACCTGTGTGGATTTCACAGACCTTAATAAAGCCTGCCCTAAGGATTGCTTCCCACTCCCAAGGATCGACCATCTGGTCGATGCAACTGCAGGACATGAGATCCTCTCCTTCATGGATGCATATTTAGAATACAATCAGATTAGTATGCATCCCCCTGACGAGGATCACACTAGCTTTCAGATTGATACAGGGCTATACTGTTACAAAGTAATGCCCTTCAGATTGAAAAATGCTGGTGCGACTTACCAGCGACTAGTTAACCACATGTTTAAGGAGTTGATCGAAGTAAACATGGAGGTATACGTTGATGACATGCTGGTAAAGTCAAAAGAGGCAGAAGGACATGTGAAGGATTTACAAGAGTGTTTCAATGTTTTGAATAAATATCAAATGAAGCTAAATCCTCTCAAGTGTTCCTTCGGAGTAGGATTAGGGAAGTTCTTGGGCTTCATTGTCAATTCGAGGGGAATCGACGCTAATCCCGAAAAGATCAAAGCCCTGATCGATATGAAATCGCCAGTAAAGATCAAAGATGTGCAAAGTTTGACTGGAAGGATTGCTGCGCTCAGTAGATTTATTTCAAAATTGACGGATAAATGCGTCCCTTTCTTTAATCTACTTAGGGGCAACAAGAAGTTTGAGTGGACTGAAGACTGCGAGCAGGCTTTTCAAGCCTTAAAAGCCCACATGGCGCAGCCTCCCGTCTTATCAAAGCCTATAGATGGGGAAACTTTATTCATTTACCTGGCGATCACCGAGTATACTGCTAGTGTGGTGCTGGTAAGAGAAGAAGAAGGCGTACAAAAGGCGGTGTATTATGTGAGCAAGAGGTTAATCAGGGCCGAATTGAGATATCCTCCCATTGAAAGATTAGCCTATTGCCTAATTTTGGTGTCACGAAAGTTACGTCCTTATTTCCAAGCCCATCCAATCACAGTCTTGACTAATCAGCCCCTTCGGTAAGTTTTGCAAAAGCCAGAGGCTGCTGGTCATTTGTTGAAATGGGCAGTCAAACTCGGGCAGTTCGATATAACATACTCACCACGAGCAGCAGTAAAAGGACAAGTCTTGGCTGATTTCATTGCCGAATTTATTGAACTCCCAGATAGCGAGCAGGGTGAAAAGCCTTGTGTGCCTGAGCGTCAAGTTGGAGCTCCTTCGTAGAAGCTATTCACAGATGGATCGTCCAACGAATCTCACGCAGGAGCAGGAGTGATATTGGTAACGCCAGAAGAGAATCAATTTCGCTGTGCAATTAGGTTTGATTTCACCGCTTCAAACAATGAAGCCGAGTATGAAGCCCTACTCGCTGGGTTAAGGTTGGCCAAAGACATGAGCATAAAGGTTCTGGATATTCACAGTGATTCACAGCTGGTAGTGAATCAGGTCTTAGGGGAGTATCAAGCACGAGGTCTGAAAATGGTGGACTATCTGAACAAAACCAAAGACCTGTTGGCACAATTTAAGAAATATACCCTCCAGCAAATACCTCAAGATCATAATTCAAACGCAGATGCCTTAGCCAAACTCACGAGTGCGAAGGATGCTGACACTTTGAATATAGTGTCAGTTGAACGGCTGTGCGAGCCAAGCATACGAGCATAGGAAACCAATATGGAGGTTTGGTTGGCAGATACATGGATGGCACCATACTTGGAGAATCTCACGAGCGGTACACTACCGATAGATAGAAACAAAGTTAGGACCCTTCAGAGACAAGCTGTTAGGTATATCCTGGTCGATGGGGTTCTATACCGAAGAGGATACTCAATGCCACTGCTCAGGTGTGTTACACCAGAAAAGGCTAAAGAGCTGATGAAGGAGGTACATGAAGGCTTCTGTGGAGATCATGCTAGGGGGTAGAGCTTATCAAAGAAGATTCTAAGGCAGGGTTATTTCTGGTCGACCATGAACGAAGACTCGATGGAGTTTGTCCAAAAATGTGATAAGTGTCAGAGGTTTTCCAAGATCCCACGGGCAGCTCCTAATGAGTTAAAGCAGATGAAAAGTCCATGCTCCTTCGCAGTATTGGGTATAGATTTAATCGGGTCCTTGCCAACAGGAAAAGGTGGGGTGAAATACGCAGTTGTGGCGGTCGATTACTTCACTAAATGGGCTGAGGCTGAACCACTCGCAACCATAACAACAAAGAAAGTACTCGATTTTGTCATCAAGAACATTGTTTGTCGATATGGATTGCCTAGAAAGATTGTCTCAGATAATGGAACCCAGTTTGATAGTGATATGTTCACAAACTTCTGCGAAAGGCATGGCATCATCAAGAGCTTTTCTTCAGTTGCTCATCCGCAAGAAAATGGGCAAGTAGAAGCGGTAAATAAGACTTTGAAGGATACCTTAAAGAAAAGGCTCGAGGAAGCTAAAGGAGCATGGCCAGAAAAACTGCCTGAAGTACTCTGGTCGAATAGAACTTCTCATCGAACAGCAACAGGTCATACCCCATTTTCCTTAGCATACGGGTATGAAGCTATGTTGCTAGTCGAGTTAGATCCGCCCTCACATCGAATAATCACATACGACCAAGGCCAATATAGCCAACTGTTGATGGAGTCCCTAGACCTAATCGAGGAGAAACGGGAGAAAGCCCAACCCCGAGTCGCTGCGTACCAGCAAAAATTCGCTCGATATTTTAACTCCAAAGTAAAAGAGAGAAAGTTCAGCGTTGGAGACTTAGTACTTCGAAGAGTTTTCTTGAACACCCGCTACCCAGCTTCTGGAGTACTCGGACCAAACTGGGAAGGACCTTACCAGATTTAAGAAGTCCTTCATCCAGGCACCTACAAACTTGCACGCTTAAATGGAGATCTTGTTCCGCGTTATTGGAATGGAGAACACTTGCGCAAGTATTATCAGTAAACAGTCCTTCTTAAAGGACTGGCTTGTATTAATTTTTACTTTTTACAAGTTTTGAAAAAGGGTTAGTCATGTTATATGGCTAATCGCTTATAAGTGTAAGATCTTTTGAAGATCACTCATAAAGACATGTTTAGTCCATTTAAATACGATAATTATAAGGGACTGTGCGCAGCCAGTCATTCTAGCCAAACTTTGTAATCTTTTACAAGTATTTGTTCATTACGTGTGTTGTTTTGCTGTATTATAAGTTTTGCATTTTATACCGAGCAGTAATGTTCGTACAGGTTGTGGTCAAGGCAAGTGACCAAGGACCTAAAGCTCCTCAATCACTTGGGGGGCATATAAGGCACATAGAAAGCAAAGCATACCAAGAGGTATGTAAACACATGAACAAAATAAGTGAAAGCATGCTACGGTACTTAGAGTATTTTTCAAAATTTATGTTTTGTTAAATCAAGCCAAAGTACTATGCTAAGTTCGGTCATGCGAATAGATATTATAATAAAACAAAAATATTATAATGTCAAAGGAATCCTTTTACACCACGAGCAGTATTGCTCGGATGTAAATGTTAAATTAAAAGGTAAAGCTGCCCATGCAGCAATAAAAAAGTAAATAATGTCTTAACATCATGACCCGTGGGTCATGTAAGGAAAAGAAAAGGAAATAACATAAAAACAGACTAAGAAGCAGCAAGAGGATCCTGGGGAGCATTTTGGTCGACTGCGTCTTCTGCAGCTTCCCCTCCGTCCATCCCCGTGGCCAGCGAAATCTCTGGGGAGGAAGGAACTCTGGCCCTTTCTTCAGCAGCTAGCCGAGCAGCACAGCGAGCCAACTCAGATGTCCTAGCATCCTCTGGAAGGTAGCCAAAGTTGGCACTTTGATTATGTTTCCAGAAGTTGTAGAAACACTGAAGTGTTGCATTCTTGTACCTCTCCAGGTCCTTGGCGTTTGTGAGCCTGAGTTTCTCTACTTGGCTCTAGAGGATGGCGATGCTCCTGTCCTTCGCAAGATTTTCCTCCCGGAGCCTCTTGACTTCGTGCCAGTGGGTTCGACCGACCTCCTGGAATTCATCTCTCTGTTTTCTGGCATTTTCCAGAGAGGCTTGCTTATCTGCCAGCTCTGCAGCCAAGGAATCCTTTTGCTGGGTTATCACCTCCAGCTCTCCTGCGTCCCTCGCCTCCACGGCTTGAAGTTCCTCCGTTAGCTTCGCTAGCTTCGCCTCCTTAGCATATGACTGCTCGACGCTTGCACTCACGCGGGCACGAACAACTGTCATGGTTAGCATTGCCTGCAATTAAAGAATAAGAGTTAGACTGACTTCAAAAGGGAAAATCAGGACCATGAGAATAAAAGAGAAGGAGGATTACTTACACTGGCCACTTCGGTGAGAGCTCTATTGAGGATCTGGTCAACCCCCATTGTTTCCGCGTCAGCCATCGCCTCCTTGCAGCGATCATGCTTAAGGATGTGAGAAAGGCGATCCTTGGCTGACCTTAGGGCGCGACCGGATAGTTTGGCCCCTGGGGGAACCCCCTCAGTTTGTTGGGTCTGGTCGGTAGGGGCCGGAGGTGAAGGAGTCGTGGCAGTAGGAGCAGGGGGAGGCAGAATTTCCTTCTCGACAGGAGCAGGAGGCTGGGCAGATGCTTGGCTAGAGGGCCCATCTTTCGAAGGATTGGTAGCTCGATTCTTCTTGGCCGAAGGCACCTGGCTGGACTCACCATCGTGTTTCCTGGCTGATTTCCTCTTTCGGACCAAGGGAACCTCTTCCTCAACCTGAGTGATGTATAAGTCAAAAATGTTTGCAGAAGCCATTTCTGCAAAAGAGATAAACATGCAGACAGTAAGCCAAAAATAGATGACAAGTCATGTTGCATCAGAAAAGAAATATAGAAATTTACAGAGTCAAATATCCGAGCTATTACTACTGGTCGCTACACTATTGACTCTACTAGTCATACACTCAATCTCTGGCATTAAGAAGTCTGGCCCTAGGTTTGGAGCATATGTAAAATTGACGTCCCGTTCGAATAAATGACAGGGAATTGGCAAGTTATCTAAGAGTGAACTAACAATACCATTTTCGTCAGAGGACTCGTCTAAATCTATGACAGTCTCGGCTGCCTTTTGTTTTCCCTTTCCTTGAGGGGCAGAAGACCTTTCTGCTGGGGAAGTGCCAGTAGGTTCCCTGATTGTAACCCCAGTCGGTCTCCGTCAAGGAGGAGATGCTGGTTGTTGCTGCTCGGGATTTTCCTCAGCAATGGCACTTACTTCTGCGGGTTTCCTCACATCCTGGTGAGAGGCCAGCTAGCCTCAAGTTGGCCTCGGTGACCAGGGACTTGACGCTCTTCTCAATGTCCGTCAGGCTGGCCAACATGGCAGACCTCAACACCATGTCTGGTGTTGGGTCTGGTTGCAGCCGTGGGCCTAAAAAACACAAGATATTTCAGAAAAATGCAAGGGAATTTGCTAAGTAAAAAACAGCAACCAGTGGAAAAAGACATTTACCTCCTCGAGTGAAGGCCAAGTTATTCGCAACCATGTCAGGCGTGAGGAAATACTCCTGACTGTATTTCCCCACGTTGGAAATGTGAGTGGTGTCGCTCAGGAAGGTTCGGGTGGTCTCCTGGTGACAAAAATGAAAGAACCCCATACCAGATTGTTGGGGGTTGGACTTAAGGTCAAAGAGATAATTGACCTCATGGGGGGTAGGCTCTGGCCATTTTTTATGATTATAGAGGATATAGATTTGAGCAAGCATTCTATATCTGTTGGGTGTAATTTTGAAGGGGGCGACACCAAAGTAGTTCGCCACCCCCTGGAAGAATGGATGGAGAGGAAGGGTAGCCCTAGCCTCTATGTGATACCTCGACCAGGCGCTGTAAACGCCTCCAGGTAAATTTTCCCTTTGATCCGCAGTAGGGATTTTGAGAGTTACCCTAGTTAGGCCATACTTTTTGAAGTAGTTGGCTAGCATCCTGGGGGTTACTTGGCTAAGTAGGGAAAGATACCACTCGACATCGGGAAGAACTGAATGCCGAGGGCGGGCCCTAACTTGGATGTGGGGGTCTAGAACAATGTTTTCTCGACCACTGGTCGAGGGAACCCCAGCCTGCGAATCAGGCCGGGCTGGAGGGTTTGAAGGGTGTTCAGGTTTTTTCTTCTTTTGGGTAGTGGACTTGACACGACTCATTTTGACTGGAGTTGGTTGAGTTCTGGCAGGAGAAATTCTAGAGAAAGGAATCTCGTGGACGCACTGAGCTGGCTGTTCTTCGCCCTCGAGCAGCTGCGCAAGAAGGTCGTCGTCAATCAGCCTCTCACCTCCCCACAAATCTGGCATTAAAATCTGTGGACAGAAAAATGGGGAGGTGATGAAGAAGAGCCTAAAAAGATGGTTAGAATAACGCTGCTCGTGTATAAAAGTTTAACTTTTATACAGTAGCATTCTAGCAAAAAACTAAATTTTTCATGCGAACAGTTTGAAAAGCAGAACAAAAAGTGAAAGAAAAAAGTTTTTTCTAAAAAAGCATTTTCAACTTCAGTAAGGGCGGGAAAAACTTAGTTTTTCAACTAGCATAAAAATCGAATTTTTACTTCGATTTTACGTCCTAAATTTATGATCTCGACTATCAAACTAATTCATAACTCCTAAATGGCAAACATACGCCACCATATCTAGCCTCACTCGACAAATACCCTATTTTCTTGCATCTCTACCCAAGAACACAGAACAATATCAGAACCTAAAAAGATAACTTAAATCAGCATGCACGGAAAAATGAAGGGGGCAAAAGTTCTGAGGCTTACCTAACGAAGATTATGAAATGCTGAAGAAATTCCGAGCGTAGGTGTGCAAACGGCCGATTCCTGGAACATCGAAGAATGTTCTTCAGGGAGATTCTGGGTTCTGACTTGGGAGTTCTTGATAAGAAAATAGCTTGCGTAAAGTAAAAAGGAAGTTTTGGAAGCTGTATATTTCATCTGAGATATGGAAAAAGAGGTAATCATAAGTTCCCTTTTTTCAAGACGTGGGGAAGAGTGATAGCCGTCATAGGATTTCTTGGGAACCGAAAGGGCATGATTAGACTTGAGTAGGTCACTTTTTCCAAGGAGGCACGAACTGCTCTGACAGATTTGGTGGGGTAATCGAAGAGTCATTTTCCTAAAAGTTTATTTATTGCTGGTCGTAATAAATAAACTTGGGGGCAAATGTTATCCAAAAAGCAGGCGTGGATGACGTGGCAGACATTTTTAACACGTGGCTGATACCTGGCAGAAGTTCTGTTCGACCATCGATCAGTGAGATTCCTCTGACATAACATTTGGATTTTATATACGACCAGTTTGGTCGTATACTCCGTATATCTTGAGATAATCTTGTACAATTGTTGTCATATCCGAGATTATCTCCCATGATCCCTGATGATCCGATTATTTAGGAAAGAATATCTGTAACTAATTCATGTAATCCTCCTTGAGCTTATAAATAGAGAGAAATAGCTCAAGGAAGGGACTTTTGGGCTGATTTAAGTTTATGATTTACAAGAGAATTATAGCTATTATCTTCCAATTGTATTATTCATCCCTCTAAGGCTTGTGAAACTCAGAGAACCTGAGTTCTTTGATCACTCCTTTGAGGATTAATATTAATAATAGCTTAAGTGGACGTAGGTCATTACCAATTCGTGGGGCCGAACCACTATAATTTGGTGTGTCGTTTACTGTTCTTTCCATTAGATTTATTTCAACAATTTCCATCACATCAAGCATTTGACTCCGTGTCAGTTGACCAAAACGAGGGTCAACATTCCCCAAAAAAGTTTTCCAAGTGTTGTTCTTGGTGTTCTTCAAGAACACCGAATGTAAATCAACACAAATAGGACATTAAAACCCAGCTTTTTACAAAATCAGAGGTTCAAATAGATTACCCTGGCCGAGAGCCACTCAAAATGTTCATCTATATACAGATTCAAGCAACATGCATTCAAGAAATATAAATGATTTATCAAGAATATTACCCACGGTCACAATGAAAAAAATGTAAACAAAAAAGAAAGCATTTTGCATGAGTTATAAGATTAACAAAAGGGAAAATGGAAGACTTACTGGTAGTACGACTGGCGATGGTCGACGTGGGAGCTTGAAGTTTGAAGAGCTCCAAGTACTGGTAATGTCTGGATGAGGGAGTGTAAAATGATATTAGGGAAGGGGGAGGCTATTTATAAGCCAGGTGTAACATCTTCTCTTCTATCATGGAATTGATGAGCCATCTCTTCAACTGCTGTAGGCACTCCTCCCCAGACACGCCAGCATGTCCCTCCAATCACGTCACCTCAATTGCCTAGTACGTCATCCACTTTTTGGTAACTGCACAGTACAAGTAGTGGACGAACATTATGGCGCTTTATGGTTCCAAAATGAGGTGGAAAAAACTAAAAGGTCATTTCTTGGAAATACTAAGGCTCTTAATTACACCAAGTGTTATGCCACGTAGCAAGGGGTGTATACTCCTGGCCAAGCTAGACGGTATGGTCCCCAGAAGAAAATTTTCCATGCTGCCTTTACACCATTGCAAACTTGGGGGCAAATGTTATCCCAAAAATCAACATATATGACATGGCACCAGAATTGGACACATGGAGTGGCTTGGCAGACCCCCCGGTAGGTTGGTCAGTGTATACCTGTGGGGTATACGACAAGTTACTGCTCAATATGCTGTCTCCAGAGGCTCAGCTGCTCGACAAAACCCCTAGAAAACTTGCTGGTTAGTATAATAGTCACTACTTAGTACGCTTTCCAGAAGAGTAGTTGATCGATAGGATGAATAGACATACCTACTCGAATGAAAGTAGTTACACTCATTGTTGGCTCTCTGCAGGAATCACCCAACCATCCGAAAGAGCGTCTAGCAGCCCAAAAAACTCGGTCAAGGCCACTAAAGAATAGGGAACCAACCACCTGCGCGAATATAGTGATATTTTTCCCATTAGTTACGCTCGAGCGCAACCCCTAGGCGACAGGATCAGTATAAATGCAAACCCTCCACCGCAGTGGAGGGGGTTTAGAAAAATTGCCTACCGACCAGTACTAGAAATATATCAAGCAGCCTAGCTTGGTACTTAGCAAGGTTTCTGCGATTCTGTATTTTTATTTACACTTAGAAATCTACCTATGTTCTCTGGTTATCTTGTGTAAACCCTTAAGATCAATACATATATAAGAGGAAGTAGGTCATTACTAATTCTTGGGGTCGAACCTCTATAAATTCTAGTGTTCTTTATTATTTATTGCTCATTTATGGTTCATTGATTGTCTAATTGAAAGCTCTCTAATTAATTATTTGACTCTGCGTCAGTTGGCTAAAAAACCAGCCAACAGTACAAACACATCAGGCGACGAGTTGCTTGACAGTAGGCGATGTGTCGCCTACTAGCAGGCGATGCATCACAAGGGTGGCGACGCAAATCCACCCCACCAGGTCAAAACATCTTAAATCAGTCTTAAACACCTCCAAATGCTCCCAAAGTTTTTGGGCATCCTTAGATACCTCATTGTATCACTTTGGACCCAAAAATACAACTTTTAAGTGCCTATAATTGAAACTCAAAATTCACATCTTCACTATGTAAAATTACTAAGAGTTTTACACCTATCTTGTATAATAACACTTAGCCTTAGTATTTAACAAATCATAACACTATTTATGTTTACGCTACAGGAATATTTTTCGTCATGCAACATCAAGCTCATGGTATATGTATTTATGCATACATGCAGTGCATGAGATTTACTTACTTGGCGTTAGCTCATTATGTTGTTGTTCCAACCTTTTTTAGGTGTGGCTTGATATTTGGATAGCTTGTGGACTCCAGACTCAGTAGCAAGGTCTTATGTATAGATTTGGTTTTTAGACGTTTGTCATATTTATAGGATTTGTACTATGAGTGTGTGGCAGACAAACTTGGCGTAGCAGGAGGTTAGACGCACATGGGTCATTTTGTATATTAGCATGCATTGGAGCTTGATCATTAGTCAAGTATTGCCCAAGCAACTTGATGTTGGGATTAGTGCCCTTTAAAGCATACGTATTGAATAATATTTTATGAAATACATAATTGAAATGAATTTTAGTGTATATTTATTATTATTATTATTATTATTATTATTATTATTATTATTATTATCATTATTATTATTATTATTAGAATAATCTTATATGAATGTCAAAAAATTTCCAAATTCATTATTGTGACTACAATCTTGTATTGGTACGAGAGGATTAAGATTGTAGGGAACAAATTTAAATAGTTCACAATAAAACAAAGTTATATGGAATCTTTGGATTAAATGTTATAAGTATGGTTCACTAGTATTATGAATACATGTAATCTAGATCTGAATTACTGATGTAGTAGGACATCTTAGTGGAGGTACTTTGTGTAAAGTGGTTGAACATGAACGGAACCCGATATGTTATTAATACTTAATAATATTGTTTACTTTATAAGTATTAATTTAACATATCAATAAGATGATCATAAATAAATTGATCTTAATCATGAAGTTATTATGAACTCGTGTTTATGTCGTATGAGTTCTTTTATTCACTTGTTATGGTTTGTTAGAATGATCAGGCTGAAAACTTTTGTGTTGTACCCTAAAAAATAAGAGTTGAATTACTTAGCACGGGGTAGTGTTGGCAGACAAGCGGATGAAGAAAGCATACAGATAGAGTATCTTGATAACTCTGGAGTGAGTAGTTTGAGTCAAACTTGACAGCTTACAACAAACCAGATAGTCTCCATATCGCCTCTTGCACCAATAACTTAGTTCGAGATATGTGACCTCTAGATCGCCTTCATGAAACTCTGAATGTGACCTGTGTCAGATCAGACTAATTCTTTGACACCAAGCTTGAAGGAGGTGTTCAGCTCGCAGAAGCCTAGTCATGATGCACAGTGAAGGATCCCAAAAGACTCAGAAATTCCTTATAGGCTAATTAATGCTCAGATATTATTTTGTATTTATTACCCGATATTGTGGGCATAAAATCAATATGCGTTAATGTATTTATGTAAATGGAATGTTACCCAAAAATGTATGTTACCATATTTATGCGCGGTTACCCAAAACTGTCTAGGTAGAATTCCCTATAAATACAGGCGAGAATGGACATCAAAAGCCTAATCTCTCTATTTTCGGATTCCTTAATCCATTGTTGGCGAAAAAATGCGTCAATGGATTGGTGCTTCCATTGAGAGAAGATTAGGCTTGGATAATAATAATAACAATGGTGGTCACACGATCAATACATGACAATGAGACTGGTCAGCTTGAGGATCAGGGAGGTAATCGTATGGTCGTCCCCACTGGAGAAGGAACATCTGTGCCACCACATCCTGGAAAACAACAGGTAGAACAGGATGTGCCAGCAGTTCAGCATCACGACCACAAAATCCAAATTCGGGGTACTTTACGGCTGTCGAGATGGAAAATGGCCAGTTAAGGAGTCACCTCTCCATGGCCAATAGGCAGATTGAGGAAATTCTAGCTCGATTAACCCCTCCTGCAACCGATGTTAACATCGGAAGGAGGAAAAGTGGGTCCCATAGGTTCTACGGGAATAATCAACCTAACATCAGTCGATCTGTTCGGACTGCAACTCCGAGCTCCATACCTTCTGAATGGATTCAGCGAAACACTCAACCTGCTAATCCTCACAAGAATCATCGACCTCATATTAGTTGATCTATTTGAACTGCGACCCCGAGTTTCGTACCTTCTTAATGGATCCCACGAAATGCTCAACCTGCCAACCCTCGCAGGAATGATCATTCAACTCACACTCCCAGGAACCAGCCTGGCCATATAGGGTGAGATGGGACTGGTTCGAGGATAAAAGACATCCCAACAAATCCATTCGTGCATCGGCCAAAATCTCCAACACAGAGAAATGAACTGACATTGCCTCCAACCTAGGAAATTTGAGTAGACCAAGGGCGAGCTATTCTAGTGCGTCTCGATGGAACAAGGATAAATTCACCAATAAGGAATCCTTCATTACTGATTTGACATCCAACGCCACCTCACCCACAGAGGAATGCTTCAAATCGAGGGGATAGCAAGAGAAATCCTCTCCCCTCAGAAGACATTTATATCCCACTGTCTTGCGCTAATAATCCAGGTCCTCGATCCTAGCCACGAGTTGTAAGCTTCACGAATGGAAGCTTCTCGATAGAGAGTCGGCACGGAGGCAGGCATGAGAGCAACCTAAGGAATCACTTAAGCTCTGCAGAAAGCCTTCTCTTTGACCCACATTCCGACCTATGTGATCATCTGAACTCACAAAGAAGACGTCCAGCTCACCACAATAATTTGAGTTACACTCTGGCCAAGGGAGAACCGTCTATTATACATGACAATGGGAATGTCCTGCCTAATTGAGCTCAAGCTTGGAGGGATAATAACCCATCTAATGCGTACAAGAGGATGGGAGCTGATAATCAGCTCTCAAATAACCTAGACACCAAGGATCCAACTATCGAGCGACTGGCCTTAATGGAAGAACAGATGAAGAAACTCCTATCTAAAAAAGGAGTCCATGATTGTGATTTTGATGAGGAGCTCGAGCCTTTTTCTCCTAACATTGTGGTAGCTCCATATCCTATTGGCTTCAGGATCTTGACAATGCCCACGTATGATGGAAACACCAACCCGTCCAATCACCTTGGGATCTTCAATACGTTAATGACAGCCCACAACATCGAGTTAAACCTAAGATGTTTCTTGTTCCCAGCAACACTGACTGGACTAACCAAGTTATGGTTCATTAAGTACAAGAAACATTCAATCACTCCATGGAAGAAACTATCTTCCGAGTTTAGAGGAAGTTATGAGCTGTGAAGGAAGCTTGTGTTGAAGCTGATTCATTGGCCAACATCAAACATCAGCCCAGTGAATCCCTGAAGGCATATCTAAATAGACTTACCAATGCAGTAGCATGAGCTAAGGATGCTGATGACAGCTAACAACTCATGGCTATGAGGACAAGTTTCACAGCAGGAGGTGATTTATGGAGATAACTCCAGTGGAAAGGAGTTAAGAGTGTAGATGAATTCCTGGCTCAAGCTGAGGAATGGATAAATCTAGAGGAGGCACAATCTACTGTCGCAGGAACCAGTCAAACCCCTGTTCAACTCGCTGGAGTGGTAATGGATGTTGCAGTTAATGCTTAGCCCGCTACCCAGAATAACCAGACAGGGGGTAATAAGCAGAAGGGGACTGGTGAGGGCGACTAGGATGGCACTAAAAATAATAAGCCCAGTGAAAAGTACAAGTCCATCTACACCGCCTATACCGACATGACAGGTACATGAGTGCGTATCTTTTTGGCAAACTCTAATTTCCTTCCATGGAAGAAACCAAAGCCCCTGAGGCACCAGAGGGCGAAGAGAGACCCAACCAAATTCTACTGATATCACAACGACATCAGCCACAACAATGATGATTTCCGTCAGCTAAAAGATGAGATCGAGACTCTCATCCGAGCTGGACTGTTAGCCCAATATGCCCAAAACAGAGTAGTTCCCAATCAGCCTGTGGGGAAAAATATTAGTCCAGCTCAGGAAAATCTAGTCTATCAACCCCAGGGCCATCCAGATTAGGGGAATTAGATCGCCCCTCAACCAATAGAAGGGAGGAACATAGCCACTATTCCCGGAGGACCTCGTCTAGCGGGCAAGAGTAATGGGGCTTAGAAGAGGTACATACAGGAGCTGAAAACCCACAATGGCACTGAATTTGTTCTGGAGCAAAGGTTGTCAAAACAACATCTAGAGAAACAACCAATCATTTTCAAGGAAGAGGGCACTAGCCACGATCAGTTCCCGCATAATGATTAACTGGTGATAACCATTCAGCTCTCCAATCAAAGAGTACAAAGAATACTAATTGATAATGGGAGCTCCGTAAATGTACTATTTAGGTCCACCTAGAAAAGATGGGACTATCTATAGCTGATCGTAAGGCAAGCTAGATGACCCTATACAGATTTTCAAGAGAAGGAACAACATCCATAGTGACGATCGGGTTTGTAGTGACACTAGGAGATGGTATGCGAGTTGTTGCAAAAATTCTCCATTTCATTGTAATCGATTGTCCGGCTAGATACAACACAATTTTGGGATGACTTGCACGAATGAATTTTGAAGCTATCACCTTAATCCGACATTTAGCAACGAAGTTCCCCTTGACCTCAATTAAATGTACCGTAAGAGGATATCAGCTCGCTACCAGAGAATGCTATAGCACTGCTATGAAGTGAAAATCACAACCTGGGCAGAAAGCGATGAACATCATTGAAGGGAATGTGACCCTCGGGTAATGGAAATTACCCATGGGGCGAAATAACCTTAAGAAGAAGACAACAAGGTTTACCAATAGGATGCCATTGATTCAAGATTAGACAAAGAAAAGTCTAAGCTCCAAGCATTGGAGGAGCTCGAGGAATTCAGTATCGACCCAGAGGTACCCTCAATGGTTGTAAAGATTGGAAAGAATCTTAGAACTAAAAGGAAGGAGTTAGTCGAGTTTTTTGAGAAATAACCTAGACATCTTCACTTGGTCACATGAGGATATGGTGGTAATCAATCCAAATGTTATGATTCATACTTTGAATTTTGACAGGAATGTGCCTACAAAGGTATAGAAACGAAGGCTTTTGGGGAAGGAGCGATCAAAAGCTTTAGAAGAAGAAGTAGCACACTTACTTAAGTGTGGGTTCATAAGAGAAGCAAAATGTCCAACCTGGATTGCTATCCCTCTCTTGGTCCCAAAGCCCAATGGAAAGTGGAGAACTTGTATTGACTTCTCCGGCCTCAATAAGGCCTGTCCTAAGGATTGTTTTCCACTACCTAGAATTGATCAGTTGGTAGACGCGACAGCTGGTCATGAGCTCATGTCTTTCATGGATGCATATTCTTGATATAACCAGATTGCGATGAACCCTGTAGTCCAAGAACACACCAGGTTCATGACCGAACATAATGTATATTGCTACAAGGTTATGCCATTTGGGTTGAAGAATGTTGGTGCAACGTACCAATGGTTGGTCAACAAAATGTTCGTTAACCAAATCTGGCTTGGAGGAATGTTTTGGCGTGCTAAGGAAATATGACATGAAGCTAAATCCCTAGAAGTACCCCTTTGGGGTTTCCACGGGAAAATTTTTGGGCTTCATAATAGTCAACACAAGGGGGATAGATGTAATGCCCCAAATTTCCTAATAAGGTTGAGGACCTTGATTAGGAGGTCGGGAGGGCCATAATTGCTTTATTATGCTATTTAATGATAATATGAATGTTTAGGTGTATTAAATGTGCATGTGAACCCATTTGTGATTAATTGGGTGATTTTCATATTTTGGCCATTTCGGGCATTTTTAGCATATATGTGAAATGGGCGTGGTGCTTTGTTATTATCTGGTTATTCCAGGGTTACCCAGCACAAGACGATCCTAGGAGGTAAGCTAGTGGGAAAGTCACAACGAGATTTAAGCTTGACTTGGAGTAAGTCAAGGGGTATTTAGAGCATTACCGGGTTATTGGGTAATGGGAATTAATATTTGGTGATAAATTGGGAGTTAGTAAGATCAGGGGGAAATTCTGGAAGTTTTGACTATAATGTCCCCGGGGGTGTTTTCAGGACCCCGAGCATTAGGTTTTATTGGAAGCTACTTATGCTTGAAGTAACCTTTTAAGAAAATAAAAAGAACGTTATGTACGTTCTCTCTCCCTAAAAGTTCCTTTTTCGTCTCCCGATCGCGTTTTCAAAGATAACTTGAGTTCTAGGACTCGAAATCAAGCGAGGATCGAGGCATAGCAATCCTAAGGAAAATTAGAAGCTTATTAGCTGGAGGATTTAGTTGGAAACAACTCAATTGGAGGTAATTCAAGTTTAAGTTTTAAGTTTTTAAAAGTTTTTAAGCTTGAATTGGACTTTGTGATTCATTGAGTTTTTAGTTCGTTTGAGCCTTAGGTTTTGGTGGTTTTGGACCATTGGGGAGTTTGGGAACTTTGATTTGATGATTTGGGAATGTTTAGACATGTTTTTGGGAGGTTTTAAAAGGTTAAAAATGAAGGAAAATGGCTGCCCCGAAGTTGGGCCGCGGCCCTGTTCTTGGGCGCCGCGGCCCTTGCTCGATGAAGCTGGTGTAGGAATTTGTTCCTGCTGGGCGCCGCGACCCTATGCGTTGGGCACCACGGCCCTTGCTTCAGGTTGTGCTGGGGGCCGCGGCTCAAGGTTCCAGAGCCGCGGCTCAGGCAGGCTTTTGAGCCCGTTTAGGTGTTTTGACCCCGGGAACATGGTTTTAGGCCTCAGGATCATTCCTACTACCCGGATTAGTGAGGTTTGATGTCTTGGAGGCTAATTTTTAGTTCAAGGATTGGTTTTAGAACTTGAACTCATTGGATCACCATTTGTGGTTGTGACTAGGTTATCACTAGAGGCTTGGAATCAGGATCGTGCTTGTAGCTCATTTATTGGTAACCTGTGCTTGGACCCAAGGTAAGAAAACTGCACCCCATATGTGACATGCATGGTATGTCTGATGCATGTTGGATATTTAAATGAAAACATTGATAGCATAATGAATGCTTGGCAATTTTGCCCATTTGCATATGATTATTATTGAGGCATGCTGGATGGTTAAATGTGATGCATGTGATGCACGAGAAACATGTGATTAGGGCATGCCATGAATGATGGATATGAGATTAGTCAGAGCTTGAGTCTCTGTGTTTGTGCATGATCATTATTATGCTCGCAATTGTTAAGTAAGCATGTTGAATGCCTCATCTTTGGATGTGTTACATATGATATATGTTTGGTAGCAATGCTTACTTGTGCATGGTACTGACTCATTAGTCAGAATTGGCAAAGGTGTTAGTATCAACTGTGAAGCTGTGACTCATTAGTCAGGTTCGGCAGTGGTACTGGGCACTGGTCACATAGCGCTGACTCATTAGTCAGGACGGCCTTAGCGTTTTCAACGCAAGGCAACAGAGATTAGATCTAATTGACTTTCTGCATTGGATGACTCAAAGAGCATTAATGCCAGACCGACCTCAAGTTCGATGAATATTATAAGCGCTTGTGTGGCTTACCCATCAGTCACTCATTTGTTAAAATAGAGACTCACTCATCAGTCTCTAATTTGTTGAAGGCTAGTGGCTTACCCAACAGCCACTCTTCCATTTGAATTAGTGACCTGCTTGTCAATCACTCAATATGGTTTACCAGAACCTTAAGTGATATTCACTCATCTGATCAGAGCTATGAGCTTTGTATGATCATTTTGATCATCATATGCATGGCTTTGGGTGCTGAGCCCCGTAGTGACTTGTTTGTTGGTCACTCAGCATGGTTTACCAGAACCTCAAGTGTTGAGACACTCATCTGATTAGGATTGACTTGATAGTCATCCAATCAGAAGAGTAGGATTTCTTATCCTGGATACCCCAGCATTGTTTGAATTCATTTGTATGCTTTAATAAAGCTATGTTTGCTAGGCATGCCAGATATGATTTGATATCATGATATGACTGTTTATGAGCATATGAGTTTTCTTGCTGGGCTTCAGCTCACGGGTGCTTTGTGGTGCAGGTAAAGGCAAAAGGAAGCTGGACCATCCTTGAGTTGGAGAGCTTAGGTGATGACGTGTACATATGCAGCTGCTCGACCAATACTTGGGTGAGGTTTGAAAGAGGAACTAGGGATAAACCCTGTTTTGCCGCTTAGAACGGCCTGTTGTAAACATTTTCTTGTAATAGACTCTGAAATTATATTTTTGGGATCCCAATGTATACAGTAAATGTTCTAGTGAAACGTTATATCTTAACCAACATTTTTAATCCCTAAACCGCTAATCATACTTAGTTACACGTTTATGGCCAAACGGCTCGATTAGCGAGTTTAGCATTGTTTGCAATGTGCATTGTAGCGGTCCCTAGAGTTTGGGCGTTACAATAGAGGCGAACCTAGAGAAGATCAGGTCGTTAATAGAAATGTCTTCACCTAGGTCATGTAAAGAAGTACACAACTTAACTGGAAACGTGACGGCCCTAAACTGCTTCGTTTCAAAATCCACTGACACGTGTCTCCTATTATACAACTTGCTCAGGGGAAACAAAAAGTTTGAGTGGACCGAAGAATGCAAGTAGGTGTTTCAGCATCTAAAAACTCACCTAGCTGAACCCCCCATATTATCAAAACCAACAGCTGGGGAATGTTTATTCTTATACCTAGCTGTGACAGAAAATGCGGTCAGTGTTGTATTAGTTTGAGAAGAAAATCGAGCGCAGAAATCGGTGTACTACGTGAGTAAAAGGCTTCTGGGAGTTGAATCCAGATACCCTTTAAAATAAAAACTCGTGTTCTTCTTGATCTTGGCCTCAAGAAAACTCAGACCGTATTTCAAGCCCTACACCGTCCACGTCTTCACTGATCAACCTTTAAGGCAGGTCTTGCAAAAACCTTAAGCATTGGGGGATTTGCTTAAGTGGGCCATCGAACTCAGTAAGTTTGAGATATTATATAACCCACGAATAGCAAGCAAGAGTCAAGTGCTCGCTGATTTTGTTGCAGAATGCACATGTTTGCAGGATTGTGGAAACTCTTTGTTGATGGATCATCTTACGAGAATGGATCCTGAGCTGGGATAATTTTGATCATGCATGAAGGACATTGATTCCATACAGCTCTAAGGTTTGGTTTTTAAGCACGAAGAATGAAGAATAGTATGAGGCTCTATTGGCAGGAGTACGAGTAGGAAAAGAATTGAAAGCAAAGGCGATTCAATGTTACAGTGATTACCAGCTCATGGTTAATCAAGCTCAAGGTATCAAAATGGCAGCTTATCTAGCTATGGTTAAAGATGAGCTGTCTGAGTTTGAGTTTTGTTCCATTGAGCAGGTACCCCGTTAATAGAACTCTAATGATGTTGTTCTAGCTTAGCTATCCACCACCAAGGATGCGGACACATTAAATGTGATTCCCATAGAGTTCTTGGAACAACCAAGTATGAAGAAGGAGTTAGGGGAAGTCGGAGTAATTTGCACAGAACCGATTTGGGTGACTCCTATAATCAAGTACCTCATGACTGGTAAACTACCAGAAGATCGAAAGAGTGCAATAAAATTATAGTATTGGGTCCCAGGGTATGCTATTGTTGAGGGAGTTCTCTACCAACGAGGCCATTCTCTACCCCTCCTATGGTGTGTTCTGCCCAAGTAAACACATACTATCCTACGTGAGATACATGAAGGATTCTGTGAAGACCACACTGGGGGGCAAAGCCTAGCCCTAAAGATATTGAGGCAGGGCTATTTTTGGCCTACGCTCAAAAAGGAATCGGCCTCATATGTCCAAAAGTGTGATAAGTTCCAATGCTCTGCCACAATTTCTTGAGCAAGACCCATGGAGCTAACCATGATTTGATCACCCTGGCCATTCGCAGTATGGGGGATTGACATGATTGGTTCACTACCATCTAGAAAATGAGGAGTTTTCTATGCACTTGTCGCCATTGACTACTTTACAAAGTGGGTCGAGGCCAAGCCTCTGGCAACCATAACCTCGAAGAGAATCCTAGATTTCTTCGTGAAGAACATCATATGCCGTTTTGGGCTCCCAAAGAAGATCGTGTCTGACAACAGAACCCAAATCGATAATGATCTTTTCACAAAATTTTGTGAGAAGTACGACATATCCAAGATTTTTTCTTCAATGGTGTATTCGCAAGCTAATGGGCAGGTCGAGGCTGTAAATAAAACCAAAAAGGGGAGCTTAAAGAAATGAGTGGACGAAGCTAAAGGATTATGGCTTAAGCAACTCCCACAAGTACTTTGGGCCTACAGGACCTCACTTTGCACCTACATAGGGCACACTCCCTTCTCTTCAACCTTTGGAAATGAGGCTATGCTCCCAATTGAGGCACTAGTGATGTCACATAGGTAGAAAACCTTTGATCAGGATTGAAACCACGACTCGCTCAACGCATTTCTGGACCTGATCGAGGAAAAATGGGAGTAGTCACAATTATAGCTCGCCCATTATCAGAAGAGGATCACTCACTACTTTAACTCAAAATTCAAAGGATGAATACTCGAACTAGGTGATTTAGTGCTCCAAAGGGTATTTTTGGTGAGCAAAGATCCTATAGATAGTGTATTGGAACCGAACTAGGAAGAACCCTACTAGATCGTAGAAATCTTACGTGAAGGAACCTTCAAACTAGCACATTTAATAACACAGGATTGCTACATCATGTAAACGTGGAATCAATATTTTATCTTAATCACAAGTTCATTTTGTAAATGCGATCTAGAATATTCATAAATTATGATCTCTTAGGGGGCATATAACCCTCGAAAATTCTTTAAAGTATTCAAGAAATTTAGATAAAAGTTGCACAACTTAGAATTTGGAAAATTAATTATTCTACGATTTTTTAAAGCTTGAATTTTCAAAGAAATTCCAAATATGAACTAAGTTAAGATAATTCAAAGTAAAACAAAACTTATACATCAACTAGGAAAACTCCTGGGTATAGCCAGGTCTGAGGCCTGATTCCTAATAGGTATAACGCTATTAAGGAAGCAAACTCCTAGATACAACCAGGTTTGAGGCCTAATTCCTAACAGGTATAACGCTATTAGACGAGCAAACTCCTGGATATAACCAGGTCATCGACAAGAATTAACTAGTCAAGCCATCAAGCGTTTATCTCGATCTAAAGATAACCCCTATGATTGTAAATGTATAAGGACTTAAAGTTCATAAACATGGCAAGATAATAGGTTAAGGGGAACAAAAATAGATCATAAATTAATGAACATGTACTAACACAAGTATATGAATAGCTCGAGGAGAATTAACCTCGAACTACCCGAAGGCGATTGTCTCAGCTTTTGAAAGATTAATTACAATGGGTTAAAAGAACCCAAAACAAAACATCAAAATATATATTAAAAAAAAGAAGGATGAGGATGTCCTAAATATCACTGAGCTTCAGTAACTTGACCTTGTGATGTCACCTCATCACCGCCCCTTCAGTAGCTCCAAAACCCTCCACGGACTCGGAGAGCTCTTGCGAGATTTGGCTATGGAACTTAGCGAGGTAACGTCCCCAAAGCTCAGTGTCCAGAAATGAGAAATCTCCTTCCTCGTATATACCCACCACTGATATAGCATCTCCTCCAGGACATTTGTTGCCTTGGAAACATCCTGTCGCACCTTCTCGGCATCCTGCTTAGCTTTCTCTTCGACCTCAGACAGTTTCTTTTTTAGCATGTCGACTTCCTCAAGTTTCTTGTTGAGGCTGTCGACCTCAACCTGTTGTTGGTCTCGACGCTGGCTCACTTTGATGACCTGTCACTTAGAGATTCCGCTAGAGTGGCCCTGACCTCATCCCTTTGAGCTTGGATCTGGACGACACCATAGATTTGAGCTAAGCAAGACTGCAATAGAAAAATGCATAATAGGATTAGCTCACGAAAAAAAGGGATGTAACAAGAAATGGGATAACTTACAGTCAGATTTATTCCCAAGGCCAACTCCAGGACGTTCTCCAAGGAATTCTCCTCTATGGCCCTCAGGTCCTTGACGTTCATCTGGTTAGTGTGACCCACCAAATGATTCGCCATCTCGTGGAGGGGACCAAGAAGTGCTTCTGGGATCCTTGCAACCTCGAGCGTCATGAGTGGGAGATGCATGCATGGAAGCTGAGCAGATGGAGTTTCTCCCTAAATAACTTGATGAATCAGAGCAGGTTCACAAGGACGAGGAGAAGGAACTTCATGAATGGTAACTGGAGTTACCTGAGCGGGCAGTTCCTTTTGCTGTTGCTAGTTTATGGTGGAGCTAGCACCTTTATCCTTTGCGGGGGATCCAAGGGCAGCTCTGGCTCTGGAGGTGGTATTCTATAATATTCTCGCCTTCTTGACGACGGGTCCAGTTTTGGCCCCACCAGCTATGAAGGCACTCTTCAGGTCCATATCTTCGTATGCAAAAGGGTGAGCAGAAGAGTCGGATCCAAGAAATGATTAGTCAAGATAACACAAAAGAATAAAACAAAGACCCTACGGTTTCCCAAAATATTTGCATGATAACATGGCTAGTTTAAGAGGCACATGAACAACACGTGACTGGTTAATTATGAAGGCCTTGTAACACCCTACTACCCTAGACTAGTTACCATGTGATTTTTAAATGTGCCAATAGCTCGCTAATCGAGGTTTTAGACTGAAAAGTGTGATTAATCAAAATAAAGACTTAGTTACTGAAAATTAATTATAAAAGGTTTGGACATTCATTAAAATTATAAAAGTGTTACATTGGGACCCGAAAAGACTATTTTGAAATATATTGACAACCCAAAGGTTAGGGTATAGTTGACCTAAGCGACAAAATCAAACGTTTACAAAGTGTCCCTCAAACCAAACCCAGTCGTGGCACCCAGGTAGGCCAAACATGTACACGCCTCTCTATGTCCTCCAACTCATGCTTGGTCGGCCATTCCCTTGCCCTTACCTACACCATAGAGCACCCGTGAGCCAAGGCCCAACAAGAAAACTCCACAAATATAGCATATAACAAATCATTCTAGTAAATGCATAACTTTAAACAGATAATAAAAACTATTCACATAGCGGCCTATGCCAACCTAGGTGCATTACAAGGCACCGGGTTCACAGTCTTCATTGAACAGGTGAGTACAACACCCTAGATGGCCATGCCATGGCGGCCTGCATTCAACATGCTTGTTGTCGATCGGCCCGCATTCAGCATGCTTATCGCCGTTCCTGACATTCGCCAATCCCAACCTTCACTGATCAGTTATAACCATACAAATATGGCATAACAATTATGAACATTCACACATAGCATTAAAGATAGATAATCGGTCAATGCTCTATTCTACAAGCACAAATAGTTTTCTTACTTGTGTCCTGAGCTGACCAATGAGTGCGATCCCGAGCACGATCCTTTAAACTCTAGCCTTGACAGTAAAACCTAGTGACAACGCAATAATAATAAACATCCATCAAGCCCTAAACCAATTAAGAACTTCGAAATAATATTCTAGCCTCCGGGACCTCGAATTCTACTAAACCGGGTAGTAAAATCCTTCTCGAGCCCTTAAATTTGAGTTCCCGAGATGAAAACCCTATTTTGGACATTATTCCCTATTTGAGCTACGGCCCAACCCCCTAGGGTTGCAGCGCGCTACAAGTCGGAGAGCCGCAAGGCTCTATTCTGGGGGACACCGGCCGCGGCGTGCCTCAGCCTGCGTCGCGGTACCTGGACGATTTCAGAGGCTCTCAAGCCTCTTGGGTTCATACAGGTCGCGGCTCGAGCCCCGAAACCCAGAATTTCTCCTGCATTTTTATGAGCCAAACCCTCTAAAACCCACCCAATTCAAAGCTTAAACCCAGAATTCACTCTAGAGTTCATATCAAAACAACATATTCAGTATAAATACCCCCAAAAACTATCCTATGAACTCACCATAATCCATAAACCAGCCTATGGTTTAAACCTAAACAAAACCTCTAAATCACAACAGAAAAACTCAAAAAATCAACAAAAAAAATCCTTACCACGATCAAGGAATTCAATTCTGAGCTAAACCCAATCACTCCAAGCTTAAATTCCTTCAATTCCCAAGCTTCCTCCTTGAATTTCAGCAAAATCCCCAGCTAGAGAGAGAGAGAGAGAAAAGGATGAGAAAGTGTGTTTATTTTCTGGTTAGTTCTAGAGTCATAACCCAAGTCCAAGTCTATCCTCAGCTTCCAAAATGTCCAAAATGTCCCTAGGTTAACCCTTAGCCATTAAGTGCCTCCAAGGGCAATCCTGTCATTTACCACATCCCGCTAATTTATCGAGTATTCCTATAAATCCCCAAGTAATCCCGGCATATCCAAATAATCGTTGCTAAATAGAAATCTGTTACCCGGTAAATCTCGAACACATACTGTGTTCCCAAAATACCCCTAAGCTCACCCCGAGCTAGGTATTCGACCCCGTTGTGACTATTCAACTAATCTGCTTCCTAGGACTGTCTCGGACCACACCTCTCAGTTATATCTCCACAATATTGTGGTCTCAAGCACAACACACACAAATAATCACATTTACTCCCTCAACGAGCCAAAATTACAAATATGCCTTTATTAACAAGAACAGATTCACATGCATATTTAATTCACCTAAACATGCATATCTAGTCTAATAATCATTTAATTCAAGTAATCACATACTGATACACATATATCACAATTAACAATGTAATAACATAATTAAATCAATCATTGCCCTCCCGACACGCTAATCAAGGAACTAAGCCTTATTAGAAAATGTGGGGTGTTACAAATATCCCCTCCTTATAGAAATTTCATCCTCGAAATTTACCTGAATAGCTTGGGATATCGATCCCGCATATCAAACTCAAGTTCCCAAGTTGCCTCTTCCACCTTGTTGTTTCTCCACAACACTTTTACCAAGGCAATGGCCGTGTTCCGCAAGACTTTATCCTTCCAGTCTAGGATCTGAACCAGCTTCTCTTCATAACACAAATCTTAATCCAGCTTTAGGTTTTCATAACTCAGCACATGTGTAGAATCTGATACGTACTTCCAGAGCATAGACACATGGAATACGTTGTGAACCCCTAAGAAAGCTGGAGGCATAGCCAATCTGTAAGCTGCCTCTCCAACCCGTTTTAGAATATCAAAGGGGCCATCAAACCTAGGAATTAACTTGCCTCTCGCTCCAAATCGCTTCACTCTCCTCAAAAGAGAAACCCTGAGAAACACATGAACACCAACATGAATGTAACAAATCGAATTTACTACTAAGGCTAAGTGCCTGGATTACAGTGCCGGGAGGGCATAATTGGCTATACATGTTGAATTAATTGAATAAATGTGTGGCTACATGACATACATGATTTATATGATAATATGGATTTAAATGCATGTTTGTGTATTAAATATGCATGTGGGCCCATTCTTGATAGTAAGGGCATATTTTTTATATTGGCCCATTGTGGGCATAAATGTGATTATATGTGCGTAAATGATTGGGACCACATTATTCTTCGTTTATATTTGCAGTATACAGCTCAAGATGATCCTAGTGAGTGAGTTAGCGGAATAGTCACAACGGGGTCCAATACCCGGCTCGGGGCAAGCCTAAGGGTATTTTGGGAAGTTTAAAATATATTTGGGATTTGTCAAAAAAATGGGTAAGTATTTGGTAGTTAGTTGGGCATGACGGGATTAATTGGGAGTTTGTAGGATGACTCGAGGAATTAGCGGGAATTGGGGTTAATGACTTTTTGCCCTTAAAAGGGAAAATAGGAAGTTGGGTTAGTATAGGGCCAATTTGGTCCTTTTAATTAAGAGATACACTTAGAGGGAGGTTCTAGGAAGTAGCCAGAACCCACCAAATTTTCTCCAACACCCATACACTCTCTCCCTAACACGTTTCTTCACTCTCCCTCTCTTGGGCATGAAGGTCTTGGTGTGTTGAAGGAGGAATCTGAGAATTGAGCTGGAACTAGGGGAAATCAAGCTAGGAACAACTAAGTAATCTCTAAGGATTAAAGCTTCCAAGTGAGGTTAGACTGCAAGGGCTCAGGATTAGGGATCATGCTCGAGACTGTCATACGCTTGCTGCTCGGGACCTGAGGTAAGAAACTTGTAACGACCCGAAATTGCTAATAAGGCTTAAGAGCCTTGATTAGCGTGCCAGGAGGGCATAATTGGTGTATTTATGATTTAAATGATTTAATGCATGATTATGTGATGAGTATTCTTATATGATTATATGAATAAATGAGATGCATGATTATGAGAATTAGTATGCATGTAGGCCCTATGTAGAATATTAGGGCATATTTGTAAATTTGGCCCGTTGAGGGTAAAAATGTGATAAATTGTGGAGACCAAATTATTATGTGGATATGTTTGTAGTATGTGACTTGAGGCAATCCTAGGGAGCTAGTTAGCGGGAAAGTCACAACGGGACCCAATACCTGGCTCGGGTCGAGTCAAGGGGTATTTCGGGTATTAGATGGTTATCTAGGTTATCGGGTTATGAAAATAAATATTTGGAGATATATTTGAGGATAGGAAGCCTATGTGGGAATACTGGGGAATTTTACCATTTTTGCCCTCGAGGACGTTTTGGTACCCCGAGCCTCGGGATTGACTTAATTAACTAAAGTTAGACTAAGTAAAGTTGAGAAAATGGTAGAAGAAACCTAAACCGACCCTCTCCTTCTCTCAGTTTTATCACTCTTCTTTCCTCTCTTTTTCTCTCAAGGGAAACCATTGGAACTTAAGGAAATTCAGCTGGAAATTCAGTGAATTGAGCTAAAGTTTTGAAAGATTAACTTAGTATTTAGCTAAGGAGTTCAACCAGGATTGAGGTAAGACTTGAATCACACTCTTGGTTATTTAAATTTTGTGGTTTTGATTGAGCTCTAAGAGGATTTTGGGTTTTGAAATTGAAGATTGAATTGAAGCTAGGAACTTGGGAGTTAGCTCAGAAATTTCTTAGAGAATTGGTTCTTCAGTGAAGGTAAGCTCGAATTTATGATCTAATGTCTGAATCTAGGTGTTTTCTTGACTGGTTTTGATGTTTTTAAGCTTTTGGGTTTCAGAGATTGAAGTGGGATTTTGATGAGTTTCTAGGCTAAGTTTTTGCTGGATTATGTTGCTGGAAACGTGTTAGAAGTTTTGTGATAATTGAGTTGTGAAATTTTGATGGTTTTGGGTGGTTTTGAGTGTTAAAAATGGTGGTTTTTCTGGGTTCGAGGGGCTAGGCCGTGGCTCTATTCTAGAGTGTCGCGGCCCTACGGAGAAAGGAAGAGCCAGGAAGGCTCTGAGGTAAGGGAGTGCCGCGGCGCCACAGGGCAGGGCCGCGACGCATGTCTGTGTTCAGGGAGGCCTAGCCTCTGTTTCAAGGGGTGGGCCACGGCATGGGTCTTAAGGGCCGCGGTCCTTAAGGGAAATTTTGGCCTTTTGGAGGTTTTAAGTGCGGGAACCTAGTCTAGGATGCTGGGGATAGATTCCACTACCGTGTTTGGTGGAATTCGATGTCCCGAAAGCTAGAACTTTAATCGGAAACCTTTTTACAATTGTTAATGGAATCCCTTATCTTGGTTGTGACTAGGTAAAAGCTAGGGCTCGGGAAACAAATTACGCTCGAAGGGCATTTCTTGTGATTTGAACACTTGGAAATTAAAGGTAAGAAAACTACACCCGGTTGCGAGTTAATAAGGGACTAAGGATTCCCTATTCTTGTATGTGTTATGAAAGTTGGTATTATGCCATGAGAATAGTAAACAAACGACCTAAGAGTATCGGGGTTTACATTTGTGCACAGGTCGTGGCTCAGCCATTGGTAGCTGAGGACAACTTATTATTCACTGAGCTTGGTTTAAGCGGACCAAAGTCAGTGTGGTAAACAGAGGGTGCGACCTAAGGGCGTCGACCCTATTTATTGTGCAATATGATTGTTATTGTTAACTGTTGAATATGAATTGCTGAATGGCTAGGTAGTAGCTTATGGAGTCATGATCATGTCTATGAGTTATGTGATTATCAGGAACTATTAAGTGTTTAAACATGCTTTAAGAGTTATATGATTATTATCAATGCTTGTGCAATGATGTTATGTTTTCTTGCTGGGCCTTGGCTCACTGGTGCTACGTGGTGCAGGTAAAGGCAAGGGTAAGCTTGACCAGCCCTGATCGGAGAGCTCTGAAGGCAGAATGTACATGATTAGCTGCTTAGCCGCCACGGTTGAGGAAGGGACAAGAACATGAGGATCATAAAAGCCTATTTTGCCCTTAGAGTGGCCAACAGTGGTTTATACCTTGAAATTTTGTAAACTAACTTTCAAACGTTCTTTCTTTTGGGATCCCTTGTACAAAAATGTTTAATTTTATGAAATGTGTCTTTTATGACCAAAACCTTTTTAAACCCTATTTCATGAGCGGCGTTAATGACACATTTTCAACATAATGACTTGATTAGCAAGTACTGCACCTTTATAAATATTCAGTGTAATGGTCTTGGCTATCCAGGGCGTTACAAAACTACACCTGAGTTGTAATTGGGGCTTAAACCCCCCTTATATGAACATGTTATGAATATGAATATACCTGTATCTGGAATATATGGATGGGCATGCTTGTATACACTTCCATTGATTATGTGTTATGCATTGTGTATTGTGAATATATATGTTTGCAGACTGGCCTAAGGGTGTCAGGGGCCGATAGTAAGCGTGTGGAACGCAGCCCGGCCTAAGGGTGTCAGGGTCGGCTAAGAGACCAAGGAACTCGGCCTAAGAGCGTCGGGCCTGGGTATTATATCATTTTTATTGACTGATGAGCTTGATTTACATACCTGACTGAATTGAATATTACTGCTGGTTGGTTATTTATATCCTGTTAATTGAGTTTGATGATTAATGTTTATTGTTTTTATACTGTTTCTTAGTTGTGCATGTTGTTTTTAGTTTTCTTGCTGAGTCTTGGCTCACAGGTGCTACGTGGTACAGCTAAGAAAAGAGATAACTGGACCAGCCATGAGTTGGAGAGCTTCAGGGGGGGGGGGGGTGTACATATGCATCTTGTACGATCGCCACGTCAGGATAGCTTGGGAGGAACTAAGGTTAAACCCTGTTTTGCCGCTTAGGACAGCCAAATTGTATTCTATTTGTCTTTTATGAGTCTGTAAACTGATTTTGGGATCTTGTATGTAAACTTAATGTTTTAATGAAAAATAACCATTTTGTTGACCAAATCTTTTAATACTTGACCTTGACTTAGTTTTTAATTACACATTTAAGTTTCAAACGACTTGTTTAGTAGGTTAAGCACTATTTTAAACACATAGTGTAACGGTCTTGGTTATCCAGGGTGTTAGAACTTGGTATCAGAGCGGTCTAGGATTATGGGTTCCTGAAGATTGGCTGGGAGTGTACACTCGCTGCTAAAGATAAGCTCGACTCACAGTTAGGTATCCAATGACATGATTATGTGATTAGTTGTTTAAATTGAACCTATGTGCTTTATCTGCATGCTTGTATAGAGAGCATGATGTGTGTGAATGTAGTTGATCCATGAATAATGTAGAATTATGTTTTGATATGTATATTTTGTGTGTGATTATTGTGATTGTTTTGACCTGCCCGTGGGATATTTCTAGACCTGCCAGTGATTACAGACTGATTCAAAATGTTTGTATTCAAGATAGTTAATTGGACCTAGTATCGTTAGTATGGGGGTTGCAGATGCTGGTTGGGGTCGAAACCTTCCATTTACCCTGGAATTCGTAGCAGATGTTTGGCAGTATGCAAGCAAGACTGCTAGATCAAAGTGGGGAGACAGAGGGTTTCATCGGGGAACGCGACCTCATATATTTTGACAATAAGGGCACCATTGTTGGTTCAACCTGAGAGTGGAAAAAAATAAGAGTCATCGTATAAAAGGACTTTAGAAGTATCATCCTCTAGTTTCTGAGGGAGGTTTGGGTTTGTTCATAACTGAACAGTAGATGGATATGGTTAGCTTCATCCTCGATGATATGGGAGTGGTAGGCCATGATGGAGCGGTTGTGCCATGCGTATGCGGTAGGAGGATGCTCGAACATGATGGGAAGTAGTACCCCAGACCCAGAATGTTGTTACGATGGGTTGGGAGGAACTCAGACAGTGGTTCGATGAAAGAGACTATTGTAATGCAGTTTGAACTGCAAAGACCAATGGGTTTACGGACTTGGTTCAATATAATAAGACAGTGATAGAATATGTTAATGAATTTTATGGATTGGCTAGATTCGCTTTTAGTTTGATGATGATTGAACTCTGGGATGACCCAGAGTGTTAGGGTCGCTCTAGTGCATGAGACTTCTATTTATGCTCGGGCAGTAGAGAGGGCCTTGTTATAGAAGACGCAAGAAATGGGATAAGAAGTAAGAGCGCCGTAGGGCAGGAAGCTCAAGCAATGGTATTCCCATTTGTGGGATCAGGTAGGGGTAGATGCCCAGTAACCAGAAAAGAAGGACCCCTGATAGTTCTACTACTCCTGGTCTTAACATGAGGGGTTATAGTTTACAGGATAGCCGCTAGGGCGACAGTGCGGCCTGGTGAAGTTATCTAGTATGCGTCAGGTGTGAGAGATGCCATCTAGGAGGATGCCAAGTGAAGGCATGTTTTCTGCGTGGAATGATTGGGCATGTTAGGAAGGATTGCCCAAAATTGAAGTTGGAAGAATTGAGGAATATAGATTACTTGACCCTAGTTTGAAGGTCTGCCTTGGTACAGCCAGAGCCCGGGGCTAGTCCCTCGAAGGCGACTAGTTAACTTTTTAGTTCCCGTTCCTTGTGATATAATGAACTAAATGGGTTGGTGCTACGTATCTCCCAGAAGAGACATAGATTTAAGGCACATACTTTTGGGTTGCCATGCAATAGGGCGTGAGATTTTAGTGCTTGTCAGAAAATCAGTAATTTCCCAGAGAAGGGTTAGAGTACTGTTGGTAAAAGGCTTATAGTGGAGTTGTTGGAGCTCATTATATGAGCATTATGGTGTGATCCTGAGTAGGGATTTAATCTGTTAAATAAGGGACAACCATGGATTGCAAGAGATGGAGGTAACATCATAATTTGAAAGGAAAGGACCCATGTGCATCTACGAGATCCCTAGATATTGTGGTATGTACCACTTGGAATATATCAGTTAAATTGAATGGAAACTAGATGGGCCAGTAAGGTTTCAGATGGGTATACAAGAATCGTTGAGTACGCGACAGGATCAAGGTGCGGATAGAATCGGTATCAGGGACATCATGAAGAATAGTATTAGTTTAGTAGGAAGAATTAATGGTTCAGTGGAAAAGGTATTCAATTGGAGGATTGATCAGACAGAGCATCTCATCATGGGACACAATGACAATATTTGTTAAGTATGAAGGGTTCAATTGCCCAGTTGCAAGATAAGACAATGTTCTCAAGAATTGATCCTCACTCTGGTTATTACCAGCTGAGGATCGAGGAAAGGGCATTTTAGGAATTACTTCTTGCACCAAGTAGGGTGTGATGGATTATCAGTGAAGGTTCTTAACTGACTAATGCTTCAACGACACAGGTAAGTTCAACAAGCAGAGAGTATAGGAATGACATGGACAAGCCATATTTAGATTAGTTAGGGATGTGTTGGTCTACTCCCAAATAGAAGCAGAACATGAATAACCACTTTATTGATAATATTAAGACTGATGAAGTGGGGTTATAGGTAAGGCTCCAGAAAGAGTAGATTTTGTTTCTTTAAGGGTATTCAAGGTCACGTTATAAGAGGTGATGGGATCATGTATGAAGGAATTCAACTAGAAGCCGAAAAGAAATTACTGAAGAACGCATGTGGGGTGAGAAGTACAGAGAGACCGGTGAGACATGTTAGCTACAACTTGAAGCATCTTCGAAGACAGCTATACCCAAGATTGAGGTAACACAAGAACCTTAAGTTTGTCTAAATGGATAGTTTTGTATCGGATTTTTAGAAGATAGAATAAGGATTGGTTAGCACCCTATGGTATTAGAATCCATATGCAATGGATGGATACGGGAGGACAACATGATGGTTACTATCTTTGCTTAAGACATGAAACTATAGGGCGGTGCGTCGAGAACTAGAATGCACCCAAGTATAGACTGAAAAGGATGGTTGTTAAGGCTTTACGGTAGATGAAAGAATAAGAACAAAATTTTTATACATGGAGTATTAATTTCACGATAATGCTAGATAGCCACGGTTAAGGGGCAGTGATGGCACCTACGGAATAAAAGTGAGTGTATTAGCACAAAGAATTTAAGTGTTTGGTCATCTGTAGAGGAATAACCTTGAGATTAAGGCCCTAGTGGGAATTAATGGGTGATTCACATTGGAAACCCTCAATTGCATAAAGAAAATTAATATGGAAAATAACATTTTGAGCTAGAAAGATCTGCGCCAGTTGGATAAGATACCACGATTACAGTAAGGTCAGAAAAAATAGCAACCAAAATTGGTATAGGACCTGCAGTTGATAGTTGGCAGATATAGCTCTATGAACAATGAAATACAGAGAAAAGATCTTGTAGGAATGATTCAGAATACTACCATTTTAGTATGAATGTGTTAAGGTATGAAGATCGGATGAGTGATTTGATAGAACCTGACGCTGACATAGAGATTTTGGATGAGTGTTGTACTACCTCCTTATGAATATTGTATCCAAGAATTTGAGTGGATATTAAGATCTAAAATTTGTATATTGGAAGGTAAAAGGGTATAGTGATGGACCGTAAGGGTGGACTACATTAGATTGCAAGTAAGATGATTGGATATGAAATGTTGTGACTAAACAGGTTGAGTTAACACACCTTGGTTTGTGTGAACAGATGTTACAATAATGTGTATGGACCAAGGGAGACTATACGTCTCCGTGAGACACCAAAGTCGACAGTGTCAGACTGAGACATTTTATTTCCCTAGTTTTGGAAAAGGTTGTAGGGGACAAAGAGTATAAGATTGAGACTAAGAATTATTAGTTACCTTCATATAGATTGACAATCTGAAGGTATGACTCAGACTTAAAGAATTGAACATCGAATGTGTAAGTAGTTGGGGCATTGAGATAAATATGGTCCCTTGATTGAATGGTCATAGTGACGGAAGCCAGTCAACAGCTAGGGTGACTCTGAATAAGATAAAGTGAGATAGGGAGCGAGAAGGACTCGTTCCAAGTAAGAGAATGACAGATAGGAAGTATTATGGCTCAGAATTGGTTTAGAAAAACCAATGAAGTTATTAGGATTATTAGGGTAGAAGTGTCTGCCTATTTAAAACGACATAAGAGTTAGCAAATTTCAAACATGGGAACACGGAGTTCTAGGATGGGAGATCTTTGTATTTCTCCGAGTATTGTGGACAAGAAAGGATAAGATATTTTGGGAAAGAAAGAGGAGTTTTGACTCCCGATTTAATTAGACTTCTGAAATCTTATTAAGGACTAGACCAGGGGCCTATAGATTAGCCTTACCCTAGTATGGGTGGTGGCTCATAAAGTGTTACTTGTGCCAATGCCAAGAAAGGAAGTGTAAGATATTACCGCTGATGGGGTGAGGAAACCCTAGCATTTCAGTGGGAGATATTGCGCAAGGAAAAGCTAATGGAATTATGATAAATGAGATAAGGTCTTATGGAATAAGAATGTCACTCTAGTGAGAGTGTTACAAAGGGATAAAAGGTAAAGGACTAGACTTTGTGACTATAGTCAGATTCACAGGATTTGTGCCCCGTGGTGTTGAATAAATTTCGAGGACGAAATTTCAATAAGGAGGGGATAGTTGTAACGACCCGAATTTACTATTAAGGCTAAGTGCCTAGATTACAATGCTGGGAGGGCATAATGGGATATACATGTTGAATTAATTGAATAAATGTGTAGCTACATGGCATACATGATTTATATGATAATATGGATTTAAATGCATGTTTGTGTATTAAATATGCATGTGGGCCCATTCTTGATAGTAAGGGCATATGTTTTATATTGGTCCATTGCGGGCATAAATGTGATTACATGTGCATAAATGATTGGGACCACATTATTCGACGTTTATATTTGCAGTATACGACTCGAGATGATCCTAGTTAGCGGGTTAGCGGAATAGTCACAATAGGGTCCAATACCTGGCTCGGGGCGAGCCTAGGGGTATTTTGGGAAGTTTAAAGTATATTTGGGATTTGTCGAGAAATGGGTAAGTATTTGGTAGTTAGTTGGGCATGACGGGATTAATTAGGAGTTTTTAGGATGACTCAAGGAATTAATGGGAATTGGGGTTAATGATCGTTCTGCCCATAAAAGGGCAAATTGGAAGTTGGGTTAGTATAGGGGCAATTCAGTCCTTTTAATTAAGAGATACACTCAAAGGGAGGTTCTAGGAAGTAGCCAGAACCCACCAGATTTTCTCCAACACCCATACACTCTCTCCCTTACACGTTTTTTCACTCTCCCTCTCTTGGGCTTGAAGGTCTTGGTGTGTTGAAGGAGGAATATGAGAATTGAGCTAGAACCAGGGGGAAATCAAGCTAGGAACAAATAAGTAATCTCTGAGGATTAAAGCTTCCAAGTGAGGTTAGACTGCAAGGGCTTAGGATTAGGGATTGTGCTCGGGACTATCATACGCTTGCTGCTCGGGACCTGAGGTAAGAAAACTACACCTGAGTTGTGATTGGGGTTTAAACCCCCCTTATATGAACATGTTATGAATATGAATATACCTGTATCTGAAATATATGGGTTGGCATGCTTGTATACGCTGCCATTGATTATGTGTTATGCATTGTGTATTGTGAATATATATGTTTGCAGACTAGCCTAAGGGTATCAGGGGCCGATAGAAAGTGTGCAGAACGCAGCCCGCCCTAAGGGTGCTGGGGTCGGCTAAGAGACTAGGGGATTCGGCCTAAGGGCCCCTAGCCTGGGTATTATACCATAAATAGAAGTGTGGTTCACATTTAATCATTTTTATTGACTGATGAGCTGTATTTACATACTTGACTTAATGGAATATTACTACTGGTTGGTTATTTATATCCTATTGTTAATTGAGTTTGATGATTAATATTTACTGTTTTTATATTGTTTCTTAGTTGTGCATGCTATTTTAAGTTTTCTTGTTGAGCCTTGGCTCATGGGTGCTACGTGGTGCAGGTAAGGAAAGAGATAGAGGGACTTTCCATGTGTTGGAGAGCTTCAGGGGTGGTGTGTACATATGCGGCCTGCTCGATCGCCACGGTCGGAATAGCTTGGGAGGAACTAGGGTTAAACCCTGTTTTGTCGCTTAAGATGGGCAAATTGTATTCCATTTGTCTTTTATGAGTCTGTAAACTGATTTTGGGATCTCGTATATAAACTCAATGTTTTTATGAAAAATAACCATTTTGTTGACCAAATATTTTAATACTTACCTTGAATAAGTCTTTAATTACACATTTAAGTTTCAAACGACTTGCTTAGCAGGTTAAGCACTATTTTAAACACATAATGTAATGGTCTTGGTTATCCAAGACATTACATTGAAACTCTACACTCCTACATTTCAAGTCTGAGTAACTCTTCTGTCGACTCTGGGAGGCGAGCATCTGAGCTCTAATCTTTGCAATTACCTCGTTAGTCCTCTGAACGGCCTCAGGACTTAAGTACTTCCTCTCACCCATCTCATCCCAATGAATGGAAGATCTACACTTCCACCCATACAACATCTTATACGGATCCATTTTGATAGTCGCTTGATAATTGTTGTTATAAGAAAACTCAATCAAAGGGAGATACTTACTCCAAGATCCCCCAAAGTCTAGTACATAGCCCCGTGACATGTCCTCCAGTATCTGAATTGTCCCATTTGTCTGATGATGATAGGCGGTATTGAACTGCAACTGCGTGCCCATAGCCTTCTGCAGGATCTCCAAAAACTTAGAGGTGAAGGTGGGGTCCCTGTTGGACACTATCGACCTTGGAGCTCCATGGAGTCGCACAATCTCCTTTACATACAACTCGGCATACTGCTCCACCGTATAAGTTGTTCTAACAGGAAAAAAGTGGGCTGATTTGTTGTACTTATCCACAATCACCAACATAAAATCATGTTGCCCCATTGTCTTCGGCAATCCAACCACGAAGTCCATGGTGATATCCTCCCACTACCACTCTGGAATCCCTAAAGGTTGCAACAACCCTGCTGGCCTTTGGTGTTCAACCTTCATCTGCTAATAGGTTAAACATTTGGCCACATAATCCACTATGTCCTTCTTCATCCCTGGCCACCAATACAGAGTCCTTAGATCTTGGTACATCTCTGTCATACCCAGATGTAAGGAATAGGGAATGGTATGGGGCTTATCCAAAATCTCTTGCCTAATACCAGAATCCATCGGAACGCAAATCCGACATTTATATCTCAATAGATCAATCTCAAAAATAGAAAAGTCTCTAGCCAGTCAAGCTAAGACATCCTCCCTGTGTTTTCTCAACTATGGTTCCTCCTTCTGTGATTCTCTAATCCTCAAAAGTAGCATGGACTAAAGAGTGATATTGGCTAGCTGACCAACCACCAATTCAATTCGCGCTCTTGTGATCTTTTCTGCTAACTTTTCTAATATCTATGTCGAACTGAATAACTGCCCTAGCCCCTCCAACTCAATGCATCGGCCACCACACAGTCCTTTCCTGGATGATACAAGATCTGACATTCGTAGTCCTTCACCAATTTTAGAAAACGCCTTTGACGCATATTCAGATCCTTCTGAGTGAAGATATACCTCAAACTTTTGTGGTCGGTGCATATTTCACACATCTCTCCATACAGGTAGTGCCTCCAAACCTTCAGTGCGAATACCACCACTGCCAGTTCCAAATCGTGAGTGGGATACCTCTATTCATACTCCTTTAGCTGTCTAGACACGTAGGCTATCACCTTCCCAACTTGCATCAACACACACCCTAAACACTACTACAAAGTATCGTAGTAGACCACAAACTTCTCCTTGTCTAATGGAAGACTCACTACCAGAGCGGTGACCAGTCACCGCTTCAATTCCTTGAAACTATTTTCACATCTATCTGTCCAAACATACATGGTCTTCTTACGTGTCATCTCAGTCAACGGTGTGGCCATTCTAGAAAATCCCTCAACGAACTGCCGATAGTAGTCCGCTAATCCCAAGAAGCTTCTAACCTTTGGTAAACTTCTCGGGCTTGGCCAATCTCTCACTGCCTCAATCTTGGTTGGGTCCACCAGAATCCCTTCCTTACTCACAATGTGGCTTAGAAATGTTACTTGGGGTAACCAGAATTCACATTTACTGAACTTAGCATGTAGCCTATGCTCTCTCAGCCATTGTAGTACCAAACGAAGATGTTTCTCGTGCTCTCTCTCTAATTGAGAGTACACCAATATATCATCGATGAACACGATCACAAACTTATCAAAGTAATCCCTAAAGACACTATTCATCAAGTCCATAAAGGTTGCTGGGGCATTAGTTAATCCAAATGACATGACTAGGAATTCATAATGTACCTCATACGGAATGCAGTCTTTGGTATGTCCTCCTCTTTAATCCTTAATTGATGGTAGCCAGACCGAAGGTCGATCTTAGAGATCATTGTCTTCCCTTGTAGCTGGTCAAACAATTCGTTGATCTTGGGCAGTGGATACTTATTCTTGATAGTTAACTTGTTTCTTAAAAAAGCTCTCTATAGTCAATGCACATTCTTAAGGATCCATCCTTCTTCTCGACAAACAACACTGGAGCACCCCATGGTGAAAAGCTGGGTCTGATGAATCCTAGATCCAATAATTCCTACAACTGGATCTTTGTTCCTTCAACTCTGCTGGAGTCATTCTATAAGGTGTCGTCAATATTGGTTCTGCTTCTGGACCCAAATCTGTGACAAACTCGATCTCTCAGTGTAGTGGCAAACCTGGCAAGTCTGCTAGGAATACATCAGGAAACTCACACACTAGTATGGTTTCATCTTGCCCAACTGAAACGATCCTAGAGGTATCCACTATGTGACCATCAGAATCTTGTAATGTGCATGAGGAAACACTGGGTAAAAGTTGTGCGATCCCACATCGCCTGGAGAAGGTCAAGTGTGATAATTCTAAGACTGTGTAGTTATGGGACTACACAGTTGAAGAGGCCTTAAATGGATTGATGGGTACTACCTATGCCAACATGATGCATCTTCTTTTCGGTAGCCCATCACTTGAGAACTCCAAAGTTAAGCGTGCTCTAATACCAAGTTGTAACGCCCTACTTCCTTAGAGTCATTACTATATGAGTTAAAAGTGTGACATTAGCTCGCTAATTGAGGTTTTAGGTTAAAAGTGTGACTAAACTAAAAGAAAAATCGTTTATGGACATTAAGTATAAAAATTTGGACATTCATTGAAATCATAAAAAGTTATACATTTGGGATCCCAAAAATATTGTTTAGGAAACGTATTACAACTCAAAAATAGAAATACAGTTGACCTAGGCGACAAAAAAACCAATACAGTACATTTCCCAAAAAACCCTTGTCGCGGTAGCCAGGTAGGGCGAACATGTACCTGTCGCTCCATGCTCTCCGTACTCATGGTTGGCTGATCTTTCTTTTTCCCTTGCCTACACCATAGAGCACCCATGAGCCGAAGCCCAGCAAGGAAACTCAACATATAACATATAACATAGCAATCCATAGTATGCAGCAGAACAGCCAACAAACTAAACACATAACGACCTATGTCGACCCAGGTGCTTTACCAGGCCTTGGGTTCGCGGTCTTCACCGAGCGGGTGGATACAGTACCCTAGGAGGGTCTCGTCCTAGTGTCCTGCACTCAGCGTGCTCATCGCCGATCCCAGCCCTTTGTCGTATCCGGCTTCTTATCGCTCTCGGCCCTTGCCGTTCATTCATAAACATGCATAACATTCACAGATAGTTACACGCATATTAAACATAAAAATTAGGGTCGCACCCTGTACCACAAACAATAGGGCCATGCCCTGCTCTACAGGTAAAACAGTTTTCTTACATGTGTCCCGAGCTGATAAGCCAATGCAATCCCGAGCACAGTCCCCTAATCCTAGCCTCGCTGAAAAACTAATCACAACGCATTCATAATAGCCATCCATCAAGCCCTAAACCAATAAATAACTTCAAAATATTAATCTTGCCTCTGGGACCTTGGATTCCATTAAACAGGATAGTAAAATCCTTCCCGAGCCTTAACATTTGAATTCCTAAGCTTAAAACCTTAATTTACGTTTTCTTTCCATTTTGGGTCGCGCCATGCCCTCTAGAGTCGCGGCGCACCTACAGGTCAGAGAGCAGAACTCTCTCTGCTGAAGGACGCGGGTCGTGGCATCTGAAGAACAGGGTCGCAGCTCGGGCCTCCGAAACCCATAAATTCAACATTTTCCTGCGTATTTCCCCGAGCCTAAACCAATAATTCTCACCCCAAACACCAATTAAACTCAGAATTAAGTCTTGATTATCTATCCATACAACCTAGGCATCTTAACAATCCTATAAACAACTTCATACACTCATCAACACCCAAAACCAAACTTAGAATCCATTTTCATGCAAGCTTAAAGTTCTAACAGAATTCCACAAACTTAAACATAAATAATGGCTTAAACTTCTTACCTTTGTGATATTTTCACCCTTGAGCTAATCCCAACCACAGCAAGCTTCCAATTCTTCAAAGATCTTAGCCTAAAATCCTCAAAGTTGATCAAAACCTCCAAGCTCCAAGAGAGGGAGAGAGAAACGTGAGATAGAGAGAGAGAGACTTAGGAAGAGTTCTGGTATTTTCTCAAAACTACTCAGCTGCCCAAATGTTTAAGTCTATCCATTTGCCAAAAAGACCAAAATACCCTTAAGTCAATCTTAATCCCATAGTGCCACCAAGGATAATTCCGTTAATTGCCATATCCCGCTAAACCCTCGAGTGTTCCCACAAATCCCCCTTTAATCCAGACATGCCTAGATAATTGGTAAATTACTACTTGTTACCCGGTAATTCCCGAACACATACCATATTCCCAAAATACCCTTAGGCTCCTCCCAAGCCGGGTATTCGACCCCATTGTGACTATTTAACTAAACGGCTCCCTAGGAGCGTCTCGGATCGTGCATCACAAATATATCACCACACTCTCATGGTCTCAATCATAATACACACATATATCACAATTATCCCCTCAACAGGCTAAAATTACACATATGCCCCTAATAACCAAATAGGGCCCACGTGCATATTTAATTCACCTAAACATGCATTTCTAACCACATAATCATTTAATTCACATGTTAGCATAATAAAACCAATTATTGCCATCCCGGCACGCTAATCAAGGCCCTAAGCCTTATTAGCAAATTTGGGACGCTACAACTATCCACTCCTTACAGAAATTTCATCCTCGAAATTTTACCTGAATAACTTGGGATATTGATCCTGCATATCTGTCTCAAGATCCTAAGTCGCCTCTTCCACTTTGTTGTTCCTCCATAGGAATTTCACTAAGGCAATGGTCTTGCTCCACAAGACATTATCTTTTTGGTCTAGAATCTGAACCAGCTTCTCTTCATACGATAAATCCTGATCAAGCTCTAGGTTCTCATACCTCAGCACGTGCGCAGAATCTGACACACACTTCAGGAGCATGGATACGTGAAATACATTGTGAACCCCTAATAGAGCTGGAGGCATCGCCAATCTGTAAGCTACCTCTCCAATCCGTTCCTAGGGTCAACTTGGCCCTTACTCCAAACCGTTTCACCCCTCTCAAGGGAGAAACTCTAAGAAACACGTGATCACCGACCTGAAACTCTACGCTCCTGTGTCTCAAGTTTAAATAACTCTTTTGCTGACTCTAGGAGGTGAGCATTCGAGCTCTAATATTCTCGATCACCTCTTTAGACACAATGAATTCCTGGTCATGTCCTTTGGATTAACCAATGCCCCAGCAACCTTTATGGACTTAATGAATAGGGTCTTTAAGGATTATCTGGACAAGTTTGTGATCATATTCATTGATGATATACTGGTGTGCCCTTAGCCATAGACAAAGCATGAGCAACATCTATGCCTGATACTACAACGATTGAGAGAGCAGAGGTTATATGCTAATTTCAGCAAGTGTGAGTTTTTGCTACCTCAAGTAACATTTCTGGGCCATATTGTCAGTAAGGAGGGGATTCTGGTGGACCCAAGTGAGGTTGAAGCAGTGAGAGATTGGCCCAGGGTGAGCAGTGTACCAGTGGTTTGGAGCTTTTTGGGATTGGCAGGGTACAATCGGTGGTTCATAGAGAGATTCTCCAAAATAGCCACACCATTGACTGAACTAACGTATAAGAAAACTATTGTACCCGTAGCGAAGGGCATGTAACTATTGTTTGTATTGTAAGGCAAGTCGTCATTTTAGGAAGCAGCCAAATGGCATCAGAGCCGTGACCCAGCCAAAAGTATGGCTAATGGGGACGTCGGACCCCTAAGGAAGGGTGATTGTGATAGTCAAAATCCTGTGATTCGTAAGGGGAAAGGCCAGGTAAAAGTTGTGCAATCCCACACCGCCTAGGGAAGGTCAAAGGGTGATGATTCTAAGGCTGTGTAGGTATGGGACTACACAATTGAAGGGGTCTTAAATGGATTGATGGGTTCTACCTATGTCAACAAGATGCATCTTCTTTTAGGTAGCCCATCACTTGAGAACTCTTAAGTTAAGCGTGCTTGACCTGGAGTAATCTCATAATGGGTGACCTCCTAGGAAGATTTCCCAGGAAGCGTGCGAGTGAGGACAAAGCACACTGGAAAGTCTCGTCTTGGTTTGCAGGGCCAGTCGTCATTCCAGGAAGCGATCATAGTGACGTAGGGCTTTACGCACTATATTCGCTAGGAATCCCATGCAACCATCTTGGAATAGGTCTCTAGCCTTCAGTGCTAAGATCATAGGTACTCGTGGCCCACTCACTGTCCCCACAAACACAAAGGATTCCTCCCCTTCTGGTTCAAAAGTTGTCAACCTTCGCTTGCAGTCTATCGTCCCCCCATACTTTGACAACCAATCCATCCCCAGAATCATATCAAAGTCATCCATCACCAGTTCAATCAGATCCATAGACAACTCCTTACTGTCTATCTCTACTGGTAATGCTCTAACCCACCTCCTAGAGACTACCAGTTCCCTAGGTTGCAAAAAAGTTATGAATCCCCTAACACACAAATCACAAGGTCTACACAAACGGTCTATCACCCTAGCAGACACAAACGAATATGTATCTTCTGAATCAATCAATGCAGTAAATGAAGAATAGGCACTAGAAATTCGGCCTGTCAATAATGAGGGGCTAGCCTCGGCCTCAGTCTGGGTCAAAGTGAACACTCTGGCTTAAGTGAGGTTGTCACTCTTTTTAGGTTCTTCCCTTTTGGCTTATGGGCAATCCTTTCTCAAGTGACTAACACTCCAACAGATGAAGCATGCTCTGACTCTGCACTCCCCTAAATGTCGTCGCCTACACCGTGGACACTCTGGGAAGCTTCTCCAATTCTCTCCCCCGCCCTGATAGCCACCAAAAGCACCCCCTGCCCTCCTATCTGGACCAAGAGGAACAAAAGAATCTGGGGCCTTTCTCTTCTACTCACTAGGGCCACTACCTCGGCTAGAACCAATAAAGGGAGGCACCGTCCTCCGAGCATCGTGCCTTCTCTCCATATCTGATCTTCAGCCCCCTCAAGTGTAAGGGATTTCTCTTACCTAAGCATAAGTGGTAATTCTCGGATCCAATGTTATCTTAACATCACGGGCTATCATCACATTCAGTCCCCGTACAAAGCGATCCCTCTATGCCATTTCAGTAGGCACCAAATCTGGCCCGAACTTCGCCAACCGGTCAAACTTTAGAGATATTCTATGAAAGTCATTCTGTTCTGAGTCAGATTAGTAAACTCATCCACCTTTGCAGCTCAAACTGCGACACTATAATACATCTCATTAAAGACATCTTCGAATTCATCACAGGTCATGATGGTCACATCCCTCCTCTGGGACACAACTTCCCACCAGATGAGGGCGTCTTCCCTCAACATGTAACTGGCACAAGCCACCCTTTCATTTCCTTCCACCCTCATGAATTCCAGGATAGAAGAAGTCATGTTCATCCATTGCTCTGCCTGCAATGGATATGGACCACCCTCAAAGGTGGTAGGGTACTGCATTCTGAACCTTTCATACAAAGGCTTCCACTTGTTCTCCATCATAGGCTGGGCTATCACTGGTGCCACAACCTGTGGAATCTGTAACCCAACATCCTGAAGAGGAGCCTGCTACCTCAGTTCTTGGAGTTCATCTTCAGTTCGCTGAAGTCTAGCTAGCATTTTGGCAAACATCTATTGTCAGTTCTATGGGACAAGTTAAGGGTCCTATCCCTGGTTGTTGTCTTCAGCCATATTGTCATGAAATCGATTTGATCGTCGAGGCATAACTTCAATATGCCTACAATCAAAGATCTCGAACATCAGGTAGGATAACACCATCCAAAGAAACCACCTCCTAGTTCAACCAATCAAACACAAATATCAAATCAACACAATGGACACACAGTATAATCATATAACAGTCAAAGGGGCCATGCCCTAGCATTATATACACTCATCATACTCCATTGATATTAATCAAGAAAACAGGGCAATTCAGACAACCAAATAAACATATAATTCACTTACTACCGACCAACCCTAAGTCGAGCTTGTCTCTGGCAGTGCGCGAACATGTTCGGTCAATCTCCAGGAACCAAAAACCTTGGCATGCTCTAATACCAAGTTGTAACATCCTACTACGCTAGATTCGTTACCATGTGATTTTAAAATGTGCCAATAGCTTGCTAATTGAGGTTTAAACTGAAAAGTGTGATTAATCAAAATAAAGACTCGGTTCCTGAAAATTGATTATAAAAGGTTTTGACATTCATTAAAATTATAAAAATGTTACATTAGGATCCCAAAATACTGTTTTGAAATATATTTACAACCCAAAGTTTAGGGTAAAGTCGACCTAAGCGACAAAATCAAACGTTTACAACGTGTCCCTCTGTTTACCGAGTTTTTCGGAAACGAATACAAACAGAATAATAAAAAGATAAGAACTGTAGAAATGCTGAAATGTAACTAAACAAACAGTGTTTTTACGTGGTTCAGGCGTTAACAAGCCCTAGTCCATGAGTCGATGTTATTATACTTGGAAAGGATTACAGTAAGATGGTTGGTGTACAAGAACTTCACACACTCACAATGTTTCTCTCGGGTTCTCTTGAAGAAGATGAAGCCAGAGAGATTTTAGTAGAGTTCTTGCTATGTGATTTGTTGGCCGTCCCCCTTCTTGTAAAATGAAGGGGTCTTTATAGCTAGGGTTTCAGATTAGGGTTTTTCTCTACGTACATGAGTCTTAATTACACCAGCCATAAATAGGGGATACAATTACTGTAGTAGCATGGCTACAAGACTCTATGTGGGTATATTTACGTGAAAGTATGGGGAATACACAAAGTCAGCCGTCTTTTCCAAGTTGTCAGCGGAACAGTAGGCGAAAAGGTACCCTTAGGCGTGCTGGGATGTGTGCGGCTTTGACCTGTCGGGCGTGTCAGGCGGGATCCTGTGTCAGGTGGATATCATTCCAAATATGCCTCCTCCGTGACTCGACCGTTTGGTTTTGTTCCGTGCGAGGCACGGAACTATTTCCGCGAAGACCACTTGAAGAGCTTCTCTTGGAAGGAGCTTCCCCGAAGAATACCCCTTCGGGAGTCCGAGAGGGTTGACGAGCCTCCGTGTCGTGTTTGCTTGGAAGAGTAATCCGGACACCAAACAGGAGAGGCGAAGCCTTTCTGTCCATCCGCGAGCTCTGGTCACCTACCGTGAAAGACATTGGTAATTCTGCCTTCCCCGAGGATATCAATCTAAACGCTATCCGGAAATCTGGATAACATTTACCCCCCAAGGTCACGGAGCTTTGAGAGATCCGGGAGCTTGTACAGTCCTCCGGGTATTTCGGTTTCTTAGATTAGGCGAGGGGCCACCTTCTGTGTTCCCGGAAGGGTTCCTTTTTCCTCGCCTGAGTGTTAGTATGAAAAAGAAAGGGAATTTCTTCTGTATGAACTCAAGTACTCAAGTGCGGCAAGGACCACGCGTCATGCTGGGGATGGTTCTGCGACCAAGACGTGTGCGTGAGGCGACTGGTTGGGTATGCGTGCGTCAGTCATCTGAGTAATGATTTGACGGTCTTTAATGGTACTCTGGGCCTGAGGTGGTATAATGATGGGAAATAAATACTTTATTCCCATCCGAGGAGTCATAAATAGGATCGTCGCTTCATCTCCAACCATTGGATCTGATGCACACGGAATGGGAAGATCGGGACCGTCCATTTGAGGAATTCGAAACGACTTCTTCCCTGCTATAAAAATGAGGGAACGGACCTTTCTTCCTCTTTACGCTTTCAAATTCTCTATCTTTTGGATTTTCAGATTTCCAAACCTTCAAACTCTCAGGCTTCCAAGCTTCCGTTCCTTCGAACTTGCCACTTCTTTTGGTAAGGGATCTAGAAACTTTTCTTTTGATTTGGCAGTGGGTTTATTCGCCGAAGTTCATGGTTTGAATCGCCGTTCATCTTTGCAGCTTTTACTTCTCGCGATCGTGCTGTGCAGTGATCCGGTTACTCCTTCAACCTCTAACTACCCGAATATCAATAAGTATTTCTACTTTGCTCTTTCCTCCCAAACCTTAGGTTGTTGGTAGTTGTTAGAGTTGGGGCTCGCCGAGAAGGATAAAGAGATCGGGGCCTTGCAATTCACTGCCATGGAGCATGTGACCGAGAAGCAATCCGTGCTGAGCCAAAATAGGGAGCAGCGCAAGGAGATTGATTCTCTTAAGGGAGAGCGGGATGCCTCCAAGGCCGAGATGGACAAACTAAGGGCTCAATTAGCTGTCGCGGAGGCACAGCTGGCAACCTCCGAGGCGGAGCGCTTGAAGGAGAAGGAGGATGCCGAGGTGATACTGAACAGGACGATTAATATATCGCATGTGGTCCTCATGCATCAACTCTGGAAAGTGAACCTGGAGGTACTAGGCTATCTGGGAGAGGATGCCGACGCCATGAGGGAGAAGCTACAGGTGTGGGATCAAGGCCCAGAGGTGTACGTCCAAACTTACAACATTGACGAACGTGTTGGAGCCCCTGAGGCAGGAGATCCCGGAGAGGCGGGGACCTCTGAACCTTCTCGTGACGAAGTTCCGCCTTCCAATGAGCCGACTCCACCAGCCTCAGTTGAAGCCGATGTCCCCGAGGCCGCGGTCGTGGAAGCTGCAGCCACCCCCAATGCTTGAAGGGGTTTTATCTTTAATTACTTTTCATTTGAGTTTTTCTTTGGGGCGAACTCCTTGTACTCTTTTCTCATTGCAGACATATTTGCCATAATGATAGCATTCTCCTTTCTTTTCTGCCGAGTTCTTTATTTATCTTTGCGCTTAGGGTAGACTTTTATACGGTAGAAACTGTTGTAGGGGCGCATGAGGTTTTGGTTCCAACGGCCAGAACCTATGCACTTCCCACTTGAAGCTCTAACGGCTGATGTCTTTTCCCACGTAGTTTCTAGGTTACGAAGGTTTCCTGGTTCCAACGGCCAGGCTCCTTTCACCGTACTTTAGCTTTCCTAAGGCAAATAGCCAATCCCGGGACTTGTAGTTATACTGTTCGCTGGGATTGCTTAAGGTGAGCCGTTCCATGGCTTGGAACGGGAGTTCTTTTGGTGAGCGTCGCTAGACTTAAGGTTAGATCTTTGCGAAGCAAAACTAACTGTTGTTGCGAACCTCATGGTGGCGACTTCAGGGACCTGGCATGGAGCCCTGCGAGGCAAGGCTCGTTGCTGTCGGGGAAATCGCCGCGCCCACCAGGTGTGATCCCGGAGCAGGGGCTTTGCGAAGCAAGGCCTGCTGTGAGTGGGGGATCGACCATGTCTGCTCCTGGAGCTGAAACTTGCAATGGTCGAGGAGCTCGCCATGCATTATTTTGTGAGATCCGGAGCTGGAGCCTGCGAAGCAAGGCTTACAACGGTCGCGGAACTTGCCATCTTTCGCCTTGCGAGACCCGGAGTTGGAGCTTGCGAAGCAAAGCTCTACAGCGATCGCGGATCTTGCCATCTTTCGCCTTGCGGGACCCGGAGCTGAAGCTTGCGAAGCAAAGCTCTACAGCGATCGCGGAGTATTCTGCAAAGGACTTGTCAGGGAGTTGGGGGTGTTTCGGCGTAGCTCTATGAACGTGCCTCAACCCCCAGTCCTGTCCATCGCTGGGCTACACAGGAGATGATGTTCATGATACATACTGGCAGGCATTTCAGTGGAAATTTTCACATAAGCACATAATGCACATATGACACGTAATGCAAGCATGTTCATGGCAACAAATAAACCTAAGCTTAACAATTTAAACATTTCAAACAATTTAAAATTTTCAAACACAAAGCTAGCACATAAGTGGTGTTCTGTGTATGTTTTGTTCAAGGGGCGTATGGCTATGCCTTAGCCATGTATACCCCCCCAAGTGAGCGTGGGGTCCGGACGTCTCCGGACCGCGTGGTCACTTGTTAAAACATAGCTTTGAACACAGGGATAAAAAGTGCAGTAAAAGTGGAGTGAATCTCTCCGTGTTTCATTAAATTAGCCTGCTAGGCACGTGTTTTACAACAGGGAGGATTATTTCCACATTTTTCACTTTTGCTAATTTCACCAAGGACTTCCGACTAGATGGTCCGGGGCCTACTGGTAGTAACGGCGGAGGTGCTCCGCGTTCCAGGCGCGCGGGACTTTAGATCCGTCGAGTCTCTTTAAGTGATACATCCCATGGCCCACTTTTTCTTGGACTTCATAGGGGCCTTCCCAGTTGGGTCCGAGGACTCCCACTCCCAGATCCTGCGTAGCAGGAAATACTCTCCGTAGGACAAGATCCCCAACTTCGAATGTACGGCTCTTGACTCTCGTGTTAAAGTGTCGGGCTATCTTACCTTGGTACATTTTTAGTTGGACCTGCGACTGCTCCCGGAGCTCTTCGATCATGTCCAGGGACTCCTGGAGAAGGGCGTGGTTTCGGGTAGGGTCGTAGGTGTCCTGCCTGTGAAAGGGGATCATAGTTTCTACTGGGATGACGGCCTCGCAACCGAAGGTCATGGAATAAGGCGTGTGCCCCGTCGAAGTTCTCTCTGTTGTGCGATAGGCCCAAAGTACTCGCGGAAGTTCTTCCGGCCAGTGAGCCTTGCAGGCTTGGAGTTTTTTCTTCAACGTGTTCTTTAATATTTTGTTTACAGCCTCCACTTGCCCATTAGCCTGGGGTCTAGCGACTGCGGAAAAGCTTTTGATAATTCCATGCGAAGCACAGAAGTTCGTGAAGTGTTCACTGTCAAATTGCTTCCCGTTGTCGGACACAATTTTTCGTGGAAGCCCAAAACGACACACTATATTCCTGATGACAAAGTCCAGTGCTTTTTTAGATGTGACCGTGTTCATAGGTTCAGCTTCAGCCCATTTGGTGAAGTAGTCTACCGCGACTATGGCATACTTCACTCCACCCTTTCCAGTTGGGAGGGAACCTACTAGGTCAATGCCCCAAACGGCGAACGGCCAGGGGCTGGTCATTAAGGTAATTTCTGTAGGCGGTGCTCGCGGAACCTTGGCGTACCTCTGGCACTGCTCACATTTTCTGACATAATCCACACAATCCTTCTTCATGGTGGGCCAGAAGTATCCTTGTCGAAGGATCTTTTTGGAGAGGCTCAGCCCGGAGGTATGATCGCCACAGAAGCCTCCGTGAACCTCATGGATGATGGCGCTGACTTCGGTTCCGGCAACACACCTAAGGAAGGGTATGGACAACCCCCTGCGGTAAAGCTTTCCATCCATAACCACGTATCGGGGAGCTTGATATTGGAGCTTCCTTGCGTCAGCTTTATCAGTGGGGAGCTCTCCGGTGGTGAGAAATCTGAGGATGGGTCCTATCCAAGAATGGGAATGGTCGATGATGGCATTTACCCTCTGTGTCTCGGTAGTGGGTGCTTCTAAGTGCCCGATGGGCACCAGGCCATACTGTTCGATCTCCGGGTCTGTTACAAGCTTGGCCAGCGTGTCCGCGAGTGAGTTCTGGTCCCGGGGGACCTGGCGGATTTGGTAGCCTTTGAAATGCTGCAGTAGGCCGTGGGAGAGAGACACGTAGGCAGCCATTTTTTCGCCTTTCGTCTGGTATTCCCCGGATATTTGGTTTACCACAAGTAAGGAGTCGCTGTATACTTCGATTTTTTGGGCTCCGACTTCTCTGGCCAGTCGTAATCCAGCTAACATGGCTTCATGTTCTGCCTCGTTGTTGGATGCTGGGAACGCGAAACGGATGGCGCTCTGGAGCTGATGCCCTTGGGGAGATATTAGGATGACCCCTGCTCCAGCTCCTTTTTCATTTGAGGCTCCGTCTACGTAGACCTTCCAGGTGGGAAGTTCTGGGACAGGATCTTCCGGGAGGTCATTCATTCCCGAGCATTCCACAATAAAGTCCGCGAGAGCTTGACCTTTTATGGAAACACGTGGTTGGTAGTGGACGTCGAACTGGCTCAGTTCCATGGCCCACTTTAGCAATCTGCCAGAAGACTCGGGTTTTTGCAAGACTTGTCGGAGAGGGTGATTGGTGAGTACTTTGATGGTGTGCGCCTGGAAATATGGCCTTAGCTTCCGCGAAGAAATTAGCAAGCAGAGGGAGAGTTTTTCGATCATTGAATACCTGGACTCGGCGTCCAGTAACCTCTTGCTTACGTAATACACAGGGAGCTGGATACGGCCATCTTCCCAGACGAGAGCGGCACTCACTGCGTGCTCTGTCACAGCTAAGTATAAGAACAACGCCTCTCCTTCGACAGGTTTGGACAGAATGGGAGCTCGGGTTAAATTTTCCTTGAGGTGTTGGAAGGCTGCTTCGCATTCGGGGGTCCACTCGAACTTCTTGTTTCCTCGCAACACATTGAAGAAGGGGATACACTTGTCAGTGGCCTTGGATACGAAGCGGCTGAGAGCAGCTATCCTTCTGGTAACGCTCTGGACATCCTTATGCTTCCGGGGGGAAGGCATATCTATGAACGCCTTAATTTTCTCAGGGTTGGCTTCCACTCCGCGGGAGCTGACAATGAAACCGAGGAACTTCCCAGACGAGACCCCGAAAGTACATTTCTTTGGATTCAGTTTCATTCCGTACTTTCGGATCACGGCGAAAGCTTCCTCAAGGTCGTCACTGTGGTCCCCGGAGGTCTTGGACTTTACCAACATGTCGTCCACGTACACCTCCATGTTCCTCCCCAGTTGGTCCTTGAACATCCTGTTTACTAGACGCTGGTACGTCGCCCCAGCATTCTTCAAACCGAAAGGCATGACCACGTAACAGTAGACTCCCTTGTCCGTGAGGAAGCTGGTGTGTTCCTGGTCCGCGACATGCATCTTGATCTGGTTGTATCCGGAGTACGCATCCATGAAGGATAAGAGTTCGTACCCGGAAGTAGCGTCTACCATCTGATCGATTCGCGGAAGAGGGAAACAATCTTTTGGGCAGGCTTTGTTTAGGTCCGTGAAGTCAATGCACATTCTCCAGGACCCATCGGGTTTCGGGACCAGAACTGGGTTGGCCAACCACACGGGATAGTGTGACTCATGGAGAAAGCCTATGGTCATCAACTTGTCCACTTCAGCTTTGACGGCTTCGGCCCTCACTGGGTCTAACGGCCTCCTCTTTTGGCGAATCGGAGTTGCAGATGGGTCTATGTTGAGTGCGTGGCACGCAACATTAGGATTAATCCCCGTCATATCAGTGTGGCACCACGCCAGGATATCCTGATTATTCTTCACAGTGGCCACGATCTTATCTCGAATGGCCGACGGCAGGTTTTTCCCCACCTGAATGACTTTGGTGGGATCTCCCGGGTTGAGGATCACCTCTTCGACTTCCTCCATCGGCTCTATCGCTTTCTCGATTCCCACTCTTGGGTCGAGTTCGTCAAAGTATGCCTCTTGAGCACCCCCAATTTCTGGTAATTCTTCCGCCAAAGGAATGGCAGCAACCGTCTCCTGGACCGTGTAGACGGATCGGACGGAGACGTTATAACAGCTTCGCGCACTTCGCTGGTCTCCTCGGAGGGTGCCGTTACGCCCATCGTCGCATGGAAACTTCAAGCATAAGTGGCGTATCGAGGTTATGGCCCCACAATCTATTAGGACCGGTCAGCCTAGGATGGCATTATACGCCGTGGGGCAGTCGACCACCACGAATGTGCTGTGCTTGAAGGCACAAGCGTCGCTTTCTCCCCTGAGGGTGACTGGAAGTTGAATTTTGCCAAGTGGCATGAGTGCATCCCCATTGAACCCTTGAAGCTGGATGGGGCATGGGGTCAGGTCTGTCTCGGTTAATCTGATCGCGTGGAAGGCCGCTTTGAAGAGGATGTTTACGGAGCTTCCGTTGTCGACCAAGATCCGTGAGACCTTCTTATTGGCAATTTGGGCTTCCACCACGAGGGGATCGTTGTGGGGGAAGTGCACATGTCGAGCATCGTCCTCCGTGAAGGTGATGGGAAGGTCCATCATTCGGGGACATTGAGCAGGTGATTGAACCAAGGCGCACATCTCCCTGGTGTGTTCTAACTCCCTCAAGTACCTCTTCTGGGAGTTGCGGGTGCTTCCGGCAAGGTGCGGTCCTCCGGAAATGGTGGCTACGTGTCCGTCAACGGGTGGCGGAGCAAGGCCGGGCGGATATGGGTTGCCCGGTCCTGGAGCCAACAAGGCAATGGGTGCCGGAGCGGTTGGAGCAGGAAGTGCTGGGAACTGAGACCCGGGAGCTTGGGGGTGACCGGCTCCAGGAGCGCTTGCGGTCCCCCTCTGTCCCGGGGAATATGCAGCTCCGTGAACTACCCCCTGTCCAGGATAGATAATGGGTATCCTCACCCACTGACCGAGGTGTCCCGCTCTTGCCAGGGACTCGATCTCATCCTTCAGCTGAAGGCACTCGTTCATGGTGTGCCCCACGTCTCCGTGGAACTCACACCTCTTATTGGAGTCTCGCGGACGCCTTCCTCCGTGAGACACTTTCGGGGGCTTCCTGTAGTTGACCATATTACAGGTCGCCCGATAGACATTCTCTTGCGAGTTTATCAAACTGGTATACTCCGTGAACTTGGGCTCATAGTCCTTCCGGGGTTTCTTTGAATGGTCTCCCCGGTTGGAGTTTCTTCCGCTTCGTTTGCTCCGCGATTGGCTCAAATTTCGTTCTGGGCCTTCCGCTTGCGGCTGCGGCATGCCAGGAGCGATACTACATCCGGTTTGTACAGCTCCGTACCCAGAGAAATGGGTTTGACTCGGCGTCTGAGCAGACGCGGAAGGCCCATACACACTTGGAGTGAATTGGGCTCCTGGAAGCGTGAGGGCTGGTGCGGGAGCTTGCGAAGCAAAGCTCGGCGCAGTCACGGAAGGCGTTGGAGCCGGGGGAACTCCAAAGGCCTGCTGGTAGGCATCCTCAAGGTTGATGATTCCCTGAGCTTTTGACATGAATTCGGACAGCGTTTCTGCCCGTCTCCTTTGCATTTTCCCCCCATAGCAGGGAGCCAACAGTAAGGCCCAATTGAAGGGCGATCAGCTTCATGTCATCGCTGACCTTGGTCTTTGCAGCAGCTTCCATCATTCTCTGAATGAAAGCTTTGAGGTTCTCATTGGGTTGCTGCTTGATGTTGGTTAAGGATCCAACCTCCATGTCGTGGTCGCGGGCAGCAATGAACTGCCTCCTGAATGCGGACTGTAGCTCCTTCCAACTGTGGATTGATCCGGGAGCTAATCTTTTCCACCAGTCCTCCGCGGACTTGGTAAGGGTGAGTGAGAAGCACATGCATTTGGCGTCCTCACTGACACGCGCCACTTGCATCATTTTGTTGTATTTAGCTAGGTGGGTACGCGGGTCTGTCCTCCCATCATATAATTCTATGTGAGGCATTTTGAAGTTATCCGGGAGGGACGTTTCCGCGATCCTCCGAATACATGGTTCCGGGTCTTCCTCCTAAGAGTCTGACAGGGCTCCACTTTGCTTCCGGACCAGCTTGGTCAAGGCAGCAATCTGTTCCTCGAGCCTCTTCGTATCACTCTCCGGGAGGTCACGTCCCCGGAGCTTGTCATTAATATGATTTCGGAGGTCATCTCCGCGAGGCCGGGCCTTTTCTCCTTTGGCCTTTTCATACTTGGCCTCCAACCTTCTTCTTAGGTCCACCGTGGACCAACTGTCTTCGGAGTGCGAGTTCGCAGCCCGACCGTCCTGGTTGACGGAATCACTGGGGCGGTTGTTCCTTCCCCTAGGCCTGGGTGCCTTAGCACCGGGCCCTTTAGGCACGGAGTGCCCCCTTGGGGCTGAAGGACGTCTGGGCTTAGGAGCGCCAGAGACCTTCTGCGCGCGGGGGGGGCAGTCGGCCTGGTGATTCACGCCTTTAGGAGGTGCAGGGGCGTCAGCGCGTACAGGCTCTCCAACTTTTTCTTTGGCCTTGTTAGGGGCGGCTTTGGATGGTCCAGCAGCAGCTGGATCCGGCATAGCGGCATCAGCACCACCTAAAACAGAGGCGTCCTCGTCCGAGTCGCCTAGGTCTCCGAACATGCTTTCGAGGCGCTCCATCATGCGCTGCATTTTTTCGGAGAGGCGCTCCTGCTCAGCAAGCTTGGCTTTGGTGACCTCCAGTTCTTCGGCTACTTGGACCAATTCTGGGTCCTTCTCATAGTAGCAGCCGTCCTTGTAATAACCGTCTTGGACATACTCTTCTTCGTCTTCTAAGTATGTCGTATCTTCGGTACAGAACCGATCCTGGCGGGATGTCGGGTCTTCACCTTGGTAGTCCAAGGGTTCGTTTTGCACCGCATCTTCCATCACAGTATCAGGGTTGACCCTAGCATTTTTGTCAACCGCGGATTTTCTCGTAGTCACCATCTCTTTAGCACGAAGTGAATACAAAAAACGTACACAGAAAAAGAGCTGACTAACAACTTCCTACAGCTCTCAATGAAAGCACCAAAATGTTTACCGAGTTTTTCGGAAACGAATACAAACAGAATAATAAAAAGATAAGAACTGTAGAAATGCTTAAATGTAACTAAACAAACAGTGTTTTTACGTGGTTCAGGCGTTAACAAGCCCTAGTCCACGAGTCGATGTTATTATACTTGGAAAGGATTACAGTAAGATGGCTGGTGTACAAGAACTTCACACACTCACAATGTTTCTCTCGGGTTCTCTTGAAGAAGATGAAGCCAGAGAGATTTTAGTAGAGTTCTTGCTATGTGATTTGTTGGCCGTCCCCCTTCTTGTAAAATGAAGGGGTCTTTATAGCTAGGGTTTCGGATTAGGATTTTTCTCTACGTACATGAGTCTTAATTACACCAGCCATAAATAGGGGATACAATTACTGTAGTAGCATGGCTACAAGACTCTATGTGGGTATATTTACGTGAAAGTATGGGGAATACACAAAGTCAGCCGTCTTTTCCAAGTTGTCAGCGGAACAGTAGGCGAAAAGGTACCCTTAGGCGTGCTGGGATGTGTGCGGCTTTGACCTGTCGGGCGTGTCAGGCGGGATCCTGTGTCAGGTGGATATCATTCCAAATATGCCTCCTCCGTGACTCGACCGTTTGGTTTTGTTCCGTGCGAGGCACGGAACTATTTCCGCGAAGACCACTTGAAGAGCTTCTCCTGGAAGGAGCTTCCCCGAAGAATACCCCTTCGGGAGTCCGAGAGGGTTGACGAGCCTCCGTGTCGTGTTTGCTTGGAAGAGTAATCCGGACACCAAACAGGAGAGGCGAAGCCTTTCTATCCATCCGCGAGCTCTGGTCACCTACCGTGAAAGACATTGGTAATTCTGCCTTCCCCGAGGATATCAATCTAAACGCTATCCGGAAATCTGGATAACACCCTCAAAACAACCCTAGTTGTGGCGGCCAGGTAGGCCAAACATGTACGTGCCGCGCCATGCCCTTCAACTCATCCTTGGACGACCTTTCCTTTGCCCTTACCTGCACCATAGAGCACCCGTGAGCCAAGGCCCAGCAAGAAAACTCCACAAACATTACATATAATAAATCATTCAAGTAAATGAATAACTTTAAACAGATAACACCAAATATTCACACAGTGGCCTACGCCAACCAAGGAGCATTACCAGGCAACAGGTTCATGATCTTCACCGAACGGGTGCGTACAACACCCTAGATGGTCATGCCATGGAAAATTGCATTCAGCATGCCTTTTGTCGTTCGACCTGCATTCAACATGATTATCGTCGTTCCTAGCCTTCGTCGATCAGTTATAATCATACAAACATGGCATAACAAGTATGAACATTCACACATAGCATTAAACACAGATAATCAGGCCATGCCCTACTCTACGGGCACAAACAATTTTCTTACCTGTGTCCCGAGCTGACCAACTAGTGTGATCCTGAGCACGATCCTCTAAACTCGAGCCTTGACTGCAAAACCTAGTCACAACGAGATAATAATAAACATCCATCAAACCCTAAACCAATTAAGAACTTCATAATAATATTCTAGCCTTCGAGACCTCAAATTCTACCAAATCGGGTAGTAGAACCCTTCACGAGCCCTTAAATTTAAGTTCCTGAGCTGAAAACCCTGTTTTGGCCATTATTTCCTATTTGAGTTGCGACCCAGCCCCCTAAGGCCGCGGCGCGCTATAAGTTAGAGAGTCCCAAGGCTCTCTTCTGGGGGACACGGGTCGCGGCGTGCCTCAGTCTGCACAACGGTGCCTGGACGATTTCATAGGCTCCCAAGCCTCCTGGGTCCATACGGGTCGCGGTGCCTGAAGAACAGGGCCACGGCTCAAGCCCCAAAACCTAGAATTCCCCCTACATTTTTATGAGCCAAACCCTCTAAAATCCACCCAAATCAAAGCTTAAACCCAGAATTCAATCTAGATTTCATATCAAAACAACATATTCAGTATAAATACCCCAAAAACTATCCCATGATCTCACTAAAATCCACAAACAAGCCTATGGTTGAAGCCTAAACAAAACCTCTAAATCACAGTAGAAAAACTAAACAAATGAACACATAAAATCCTTACCTCAATCAGGGAATTCGACCTTGAGCTAAACCCAATCACTCCAAGCTTCAATTCCCTTCAATTCCCAAGCTTCCTCCTTGAATTTCAGTGAAATCCCCAGATAGAGAGAGGGGGAGAAAAGGCTAAGAAAGTGTGTTTGTTTTCTTGTTAGTTCTAGAGTCCTAAGCCAAGACCAAGTCTATCCTCAGCTTCCAAAATGTCCCTAGGTTAACCCTTAGCCATTTAATACCCCCAAGGGAAATCTTGTCATTTGCCACATCTCGCTAATGCCTCGAGTATTATTATAAATCCCCAATTAATCCTGGCATACCCAAATAATCGCTAAATAGATACTCATTACCCGGTAAATCCTGAACACATACTATGTTAACAAAATACCCCTAGACTCACCCTAAGCCGGGTATTCAACCTCGTTGCGACTATTCCGCTAATCTGCTCCCTACGACCATTTCGGACCACACATGTCAGTTATATTTCAATAATATTGTGGTCTCAAGCACAACACATACACAAAATTACATTTACGCCCTTAACGGGCCAAAATTACAAATATGCCCTTATTAACAAGAACAGGCCCACATGCATATTAAATTCACTTAAACATGCATATATAGTCATATAATCATTTAATTCAAGTAATCACGTACTGATACACATATATCACAATTAACCATGTAATAACATAATTAAATCAATCATTTCCCTACTGGCACGCTAATCAAGGCGCTAAGCCTTATTAGCAAATTTGGGGCGTTATAGCCTGGTCGTCCAGCGACCAAAGTGTCAAAAGGAAATTAAAGCTGCTCGATAGGCGCAAGGAATATGCTGAGCAACGGGAAAAGAAGGGGTGCAGATGCATACGACAAGAGCTGCTCATTGAACCGAGGCAAACACTCAGAAACGATTATAAGTTAGATATTTCGAAGATATTTAACTATTTTGAATGTAAATATCATAATTTTTTGCTATTATTTTGTTATGCTTGTAACGCAAGGACAACCCATATGTACATCCATGAGCTTATAAATAGGACTCATAGGATTCATTTATGTCACGCGCAATATTTTGTATTTAGAGAGAAATAGTGCTTTTATACGCAGTATTTGTATCAAGCTTCAAGACTTATGAAACTCAGTGAACCCTTGTTCGCTGATCACAGGTTTCGGAATTCTTTTACATCAATATAACACTAAATGGACATAGGTCATTACCAATCCTTGGGGCCAAACCACTATAAAATCCTTGTGTTGTTTATATTCTTGCATTCAGTTCTTTAATTCATATCATTTTTTGTGACTCAGTTTCGTTGACTAAATCAAGGGTCAACATTTTGGTGCTTTCATTGAGAGTTGAACTCAAGAATTCCAATAAAATAATGGCTAAGAACTCCAGGAGAGCGGGTCAAGCTGGACAGACATTAAAAAATGTGAAAAATTCACCTCTTCCACCAGGTGTAGTGGAGGACGAGCCACAGGTGGAAGTGGAAGAGGAGGAGATGGACACTGGAACCTTGCGAACAGCTCTGGGAGTGTTGCAAGATGAGTTATCTGTTGGAAAAAGCTTATACAGGATCTTTATTTATTTTCATGTATATCTAATATTATTCAAATTAATACGAGATAGCCTAAAACATGTTTCTAAAATTGAATTCAAAGATAAACAAATAATAGAATACTTACAGTATACGCAGCGGAATTAAAGAGTCCTTCCTTCAGTTTCTCTAACTCTTGTATCCTCTCTGTCGCAGAGTATTATCAAGAAACTGAACTGATCTTCTATTTTCTTCACGATCTTCCAATGTATCCTGAGAACCACCTAGACTAGTGTGGGCAATTCTCAACACATGAGATAGATATAGAGAGAAGAAGAGAAAATAACAAAGAGGCTTAGAAAAGGACTTGTGTTTAGAGAGAATCTAAAACTATCAGAAAATCTGACTTGTGACTTATCAAACTTCTTTTTTGACTTCTCTCTAAGCACTCCTTTTATAGACTCAATTAGGCCATTTACTTTAATTAAAAAATCAATAAAATAATAGCCATTTTGAAGCCCTAGGTCGAAATTATCATGGGCTATAGGCCCGTGAAATTTCCCATTTGATTATAAGCCCATTGGACTTAAAATCAAGGTCTGTATTATTTTTTATTGATTTAATTAATTAAATAATTATTTAAATCCTTTATCAAATTAATTATTTATAATTTGAACCTTGATTTAAATTTATTTATTAATTTAGATGCCAATTTATCTTAATTAATAAATCTGCCATAATTTCTCTTTTCTTCTCAAAATTACACAACTTTGTGAAACTATCCAAAATTGACCTGGTCAACTTTGATAATTCTAATTGATGATTAAATCAATTAATTGAGACTATCTAGATGATTTTATCCAATGTACAATGGGGACCATGGGCCTATGAAATCAAGCTCCAATAAGTTATCATAAATCTAACAAATAATTTTACTAACTTATTAATTCCTCGTGACTCCACTATAGACTTGGAATTGCACTCTTGAATTCATAGAACGCTCTATAACAAATATAGATACGCTATTAATTATCCATTGTTACAACCATAATTTTCACTCAATCCTCTATAGACGGTCTACAATGAGATAGGACTAAAATACCGTTTTACCCCTCATTGTATTTTATCCTTAAAACACTTAGCTCCTTGTAAATGATATTTCAGCAAGCTAATTTAATTACTGAAATGAGATCTCTATCATTTAACACCTTGAACCAAACTAAAAGGAAACCATCGTTTCACTTCTTCATCAGAAGCTATAGATGTTCATATCTATGATTAACACTCCCACTCAATTATACTACCGAGTTCCCAAGATGTAAGTATGGGCTAGTCCGTAGGGTAAGCTGGTAACGAACAAGTCAAAGAACTCAAATAATACAATCAGTTAGAATACTAACCACTCATAATTGAGATTGAATTGACCTATGGTTAACTATATGATATGACTAGAATAGATAATAACGGTATGTTTACTTATCTTATCAACTGTCAATATCGGTCATGTCCGATGTAACATATACATCTGATCTTATCTACTTTGCTAATGTTCTGGAAAGAATATAACATTGTATTGTGTAAGTAGATCATATCGTAGATTGGCAAGTCAGTGTAAATCCAGTGCACTGACTAATCTTAGGACTAACTTATTTTGAACAGATAATCATATTTATATTCCATTGTGATTACGTCACTATAAATAAGATTAGCTATATGCTCGGGATTTAATAGAAGTTTATATTAAACAAATAATCATGAAAATAAAACATGTGATCAAAGTGATTGACCAAGTCAAAAAATGATTTCTATTCTTTTATTGATAATAAAATGAGATTACAAAGAATTTGGGTTTTAATTAGGGTATAAAACCCCAACATTATCTACCTTAAAAGCTAACCAAGAGAACGTGGATGAAACCATGGTAAATCAACAGATGGAGATCGACCAACAACATCGAGAATTGAACGAAAGACAGGCGGACATGGATCATCGACAAAGAGATGCGACAACTTCTTTAGGCGGCCATTCAGTTGGCTCGAGGACAGCCACCTGCTCCACCTGCACCAACCTCTCAGCCAGATCTACCAGTGAATCTTAACCCTCCTCAAAATTCGCGATCAGATCACCCCCAATGTCCTCCAAATCCACAAGACCCAAGGAGTCCACACCGGCTAGAACAACATCCATCAGTTGAATAGGAAAGGCAGCCTCAGAATCCTGCTAGAAATAATGAACAGCAATAACCCTCTCGTGTTGGTCAAGGTAATACGCAGCAACACAGACATAACAATGATGAGAAGCATCCCAGAGCCCTAGACGCCAGGCAACAAAGGAACAAAACCTTCCTGGCAAGGGACAGCGTCCCTTAGGAAGCAATAGGCAGAAGGACTTAGGCTCTATGCTCTGGGACCCCCCACAATAGAGAAATGTTCAGGGACCCAACAACCAATGCACGCCTCCTCCTGTTTACAAAGACAGACTAGGGAGAAGAGAGGGGGATAGTGCGTATAGTAGGTCGCGTACTCACAGGTCACAATACAGAGACGTCCATAATTACAATGAAGGGGACTCCAGTTATAATAGGAGAACTAGTGGTTGACAGCAAGAGGAAAGGAACGGGCAGCAAAACCCTCCTCCAATGGACAATCGACCAACAAGCCAGAACGCTGAGGGGCAGCCAAGACAACCCAACATCTTTGACCGACTAGGCGCAAGAAAGCAGAGGCAGGGGAATGAGGACCTAAAAGATGTACTTAATGGCCGAAGGGAAAGGCACAATGAGCATGTCCTACCTGCAGTGGCCGCTCCTATCCCTGCTATACTAGACATTGTTCATGCTTAAATAGATGCTCTGAATCAGGCTATGCAACAGCTAGTCAGGAATAAAATGTCCCATATTGAGTATGACTGAAGAAAGGGCACCCCATTCATCAATAGAATTGTTGTGGCATAAATCCCAAGCAAATTCAAAATGTCAGTACTGTCCAACTTTATTGGAATAGAAGACCCGATATCTCATGTGAATAAGTTTGAGATACAAATGGGCATCCAGAAGGTGTCCGAGGATGCTCGATGTTGGATCTTTCCTGCTGTTTTATCTAATGTTGCCCAAAAGTGGTACTTCAAATTTCCATCGGCCAGCATAATTTCATGGGAGATGTTCATAAAAAAAGTTCTACGGACTGTTTTATAATGGTCGAATACATCTGGCAGAGGCCAATCAGCTTGTCAATATCAGACAGAAGAAAGGAGAGCCTCTCAAAGAGTACATACAGAGGTTTATGCGAGTAGCTGCTCGGGCCAAGACCGTTGGGGATGAGGGAAAGATGATGGCCATCACAGCTAGGGTGCAATGCCAATCTCCCAATTGGAGCAGCCTATGGAAAAATGGAGTCAAGAGTACTCAAGAATTTTTAGATCGAGCAGACAAATATATCAAGCTGGAGGAGGCAATCGGCAATGAAGGAAAGTCTCCAAAGGCCAACCAGGGCAAGAAGGAAGAGTTGACCAAAGCCGCTAGTAGGTCTAGCAAACCCAACGGCAATAACGGCAAAGGGAAAAATAAGAACGAGGAAAAAGGCCAAATACTGAGTAGACTACGTCTGATAACAAGCGCCCTAAGCAGAACAGATACGAGCCAAGGTTCATTAACTACACGACTCTGGTTGACAGCAGAGCAGAAGTGTATCAGGCCAGCCACATCACAATCCCTTTCAGGCGACCGGCCCCGATCAGAAATGACATATCCAAGCGGGACAAAACCAATCTTATTTGGGTCGACCAGAATCCCCTCCTTACTAACAATATGGCCCAGAAATGCAACTTGCGATAACCAGATTTATATCTAAGTCTACGAACAACTGAGTCCCAATTTTTAATCTACTCAGAGGAAACAAAAAGTTTGAATGGATGGAAGAGTGTCAACAGGCTTTTTAGGCACTCAAAGACCATATGTCGTGATCACCCATTCTGTCCAAGTCGGTCAAAGGAGAAACTTCGTACATCTATCTAGCAATAACAAAATATGTCGCTAGCTCTGTTTTAATCCAAGAAGAAGGCAACATTCAGAAGGAAGTATATTATATAAGTAAAAGACTGGTGGGAGCCGAGTTACGTTATTCGATATTGAGAAATTGGCTTACTGCTTGATGCTGGCATCAAGAAATTTGTGACCATACTTTCAAGCTCACCCTATAGTAGTATTTACCGACCAGCCACTACGACAAGTCTTGCAAAATCTAGAAGTTGTTGGTCGACTACTAAAATGGGCAGTGAGCTAGGGCAGTTCAAAATTTCTTATGCACCACGAGCAGCCATAAAGGGAAAAGCCTTAGCAGACTTTGTAGCTGAATTCACCGGACTCCCAGCCAGCAAGCCGACTATAGAGCCTGAATCTCAAGACCAAACTCCCGCCTGGAGACTGTTCATACACGAATCATCTAATGAGTATAACAGAGGGGCATGATTGATTTCAATAACCCCTGAAGGGCATCAAGTCCACTATGCAATACGATTCAACTTTACTACCTCCAAAAATGAAGCCGAATACGAAGCGTTGCTCGTAGGTTTGAGACTAGCCAAAGATGTGAATGTGAAGTAACTAAAGATATACAATGACTCTCAGCTAGTTGTTGATCAAATCATCGGAGACTGTCAGGCCATGGGTCTTAATATGGTTGCGTATCTAAACAAGGAAAAAGACTTGCTAGCATAATTCAAAAGGTATACTCTACAGCAAGTACCTCGCGGCCAGAACTCCAACGTCAATGCCTTAGAAAAACTAGCAAGCACCAAGGACAGGGACACTTTGAGTATAGTATCAGTTGAATGTTTGTCAGCTCCCAGTATTCAAGTAGAAGATTCTACCCTATTAATACAAGTATCTAACACTTGGATGACTCCCATCATTCAATATCTCGAGTAGGGGTGGTTGCCTACAGATAGGAATAAGGTGAGAACACTACAAAGGCAATCAGCTCATTTTATCTTGCTCAATGGAATCCTGTATCGACGAGGATAATCAATGCCCTTGTTGAGGTGTATTTTCAAGGAAAAAGCTAAGGAAATGATGCGAGAAGTACATGAAAGTTTCTTTGAAGATCATGATGGGGCAAAGTTTGTCAAAGAAGATCCTCTGACAAGGGTATTTCTAGCCTACTATGATAGAAGATTCTATGGAATTTGTTAAGAAGTGTGATAAATGCCAAAGATTCTCCAAGATACCTCGAGCTGCCCTAGATGAGCTTAAATAAATGCAATTCCCATGGCCATTCCCAGTTTGGGGAATTTATCTAATCGAATCTTTGCCCACAAGAAAAGGGAATGTCTAGTACGCAGTAGTTGTTGTAGACTACTTCATGAAGTGGGCAGAAGTTGAGCCACTCGCGACAATCACGACCAAGAAAGTGCTGAACTTTGTTGTCAAAAACATTGTATGTCGATATGGATTGCCAAAATAGATCGTATCAGATAATGGCACACAATTTGACAGTGACATGTTTACCGATTTCTGGGAGTGGCATGGCATAACAAATAGCTTTTCATCAGTTGCCCATCCACAAGCCAACAGTCAGGTAGAAGCTGTAAACAAAACTCTGAAGGACACACTAAAGAAAAGGCTCGAAGAGGCAAAGGGAGCATGGCCAGAAAAATTACTCGAAGTACTTTGGCTGTATAGAACAACACACTGAACAGCAACGTGTCATACGCCATTTTCTTTAGCATATGGGTATGAGGCCATGTTACCACTTGAGTTAGATCCACCCTCGCATAGAAGAATAACATATGATCAGAATACAAATAACCAGTTATTAATGGAGTCTCTGGACTTGGTTAATGAAAGGCGTGCGAACAAGCCCAACTACGAGTTGCAACCTACCAGCAAAAGGTCGCTCGATATTTTAACTCTAAAGTATGTGAAAGAAAGTTTGATGTGGGAGACTTGTTACTTAGAAGAGTTTTTCTCAACACTCACGATCAGGCTACTGGAGTGCTTCGACCAAACTGGGAGGGTCCGTATCAAATTGAAGAAATTCTTCAACTAGGCACATACAAGCTTGCTCGCTTAAATGGAGATCTCGATCCTCGCTATTGGAATGGAGAACACTTGTGCAAGTATTATCAATAAATATTTCTTTTTAAAGATTTGGCTTGTATTAATTTTACTTTTTACAAATTTTTTATCAAGGGCTGGCTAGTTAAATGGTTGGTCGCTTATAAGTGTAAGATCAATTTTTGATCACTCGTACAGACACGAAATTTTGTCCATTTTTTACGAGAAATAAAAGGAACTGTGCACAGCCAGTTATTCTTGCCAATTATTGTATTTATTACAAGTATTTTCTCATTACATTTATTATTTTGCTATATTCTTATTGATTATTTATAAGTACTTTAGCAGTAATGTTCAAAGAAGTATTGGTCAATGGTAAGTGACCGAGAACCTTAGACTCCTTGATCACTTGGGGGGCATATAAGATACAAAGTGGGCAAAGCATATCATAAACGTATGTAAACACACGAGCAACATAAGGGTAAGCATACTACGACACTTAGAGTATTTTTCAAAAAAATTGGCAGATTTTGTGACATAATAAAGTGTTATGCTAGGTTCGGTCATACGAGTCAATGCATGTCGCCAAGGAAATATTAGGAGACTCCAGGGCATTCTTCTCCTCCTCTAGGCAAGCAGCACATCGGGAAAGTTCAGCCTGTTTTTCCTGCTCGGGAAGGTAATCAAATTTCGCACCTTGATTGTTCTTCCAAAACATGTAAAAGCAATTGAAGGTGACTCCTTGGAACCTCTCCAAGTCACTAGCATTCTGCTCTTCGAGCAGCTTAACCCAATCCTCTAGGCTGGTGGCCTCCTTCATGCTTGCGGCCAGATCTTATTGCAGCTTGACTGCCTCCTTATAGTTAGTCTCAGAAGCTTCCTTGAATTTTTCCTTGGCTACAACAGCTTTAGCCAGATCTTCTCTGCTCTTCTTCAACTCCTCAGTCAAAACAGAAGCTTTGTCCTCACCTGCTTTGACTTTGTCCTCAGCTGCTTTAATTTTGTCCTCAACTGCTTTGACTTTGGCCTCCAATTCCTTGGCATTGGCCTCCCATGTTTGGATCTCCTTATCATCTTTTTGAGCTGATCTCCTTGACACGGTGCCAATCGTTATTCACGGTCAAAAGACCCTGCAAACAGTGAAGATATGAAGTTGTCAGAGTCAATAAAAGGAAATGTTGTTCGATTAAAATAAAATAAAGAAAAGAAACTTACGCCGATTACTTCATTGAACCCACGAGCAAGGACCTGCTCAGGTCTCAGCGAAGGGAGGGAAGCAAAGGCCTCTTGGCTGCGGCAGTGCTTGGCTACCATCTGGAATTTATCAATTGTTGAGCAAGAAGCGTTGCTCAACAATTCTATCACCAAGGATCCTCCCCCCTGCTCGGTGGAGGACTCAGTGCAAGGAGGAGGAGGAGGAGTGGTTGTCCTGGAAGGAGTAGGAGAAGGAGGGTCTCCTGGTCAAGCCCTTTTTCTTGGAGATTCCCCACTAGCATCTCCAGCGTCTTTCCTACTCGATTTCTTTGAGCCAACAGATTTTCCCCCGGAGGCATAACTGTCTAATGAGACATTTTTTTTGAATGACTACAAGAAAAACAAGAACAAATAGATATGTCAAGAAATAATTCTACATAATGAGGAAACAAATCAAAAGAAATTTTAAGTACTGTACCCAAACTACAGTTACTGGTCGCAACATTATCTAAGGAACTACAGCTACAATCACTATCTGCCTCGAAGAAGCCCAAACTAAAACTACAGGTCAAAAATTTAAAGTTGCCGTCTCTATCGAATAGATGATAAGGAATGGGCAATGTATCTAAGAGTGAGAAATCCATATCATTCAAGTTAGAGGATTCAAACGCAAGACCAGCATATTCGGGCAATTTTTATTTTTCCCTTCAATGTTGGGGAGAGATGTTAGCTGGTCGGGCATTGGGGTTGGGCTCTTGAATGGTCACTCCCATTGGATCACGCCTTAGGGTTTGTGACACATCTTTTTGCTATTCGGGGTTTTCTCATTCCTCAGTCCCATCTCTAGTGGCACTCCCCGCGGTCGATTCCCTCACCTCTTGGTGAGGCTCTAGAAGGTCGACCAGCCTCAAATTGCTTTCCGTGACCAACTCCTTGAAGCTTTTTTCTATATGCATCATGTTGGTCAAGACTGCAGCCCTTATCTCCAATTCTATTGTAGCATCTGGTCAATACCATGGACCTAGGCACAATACAAACCAACTAAGGACAGAAAAAATAAAAAGCGACAAAGAGAATGCTAAACAGAGACTAAAGAGTTTACCTCCTTGAGTGAAGGCCATGTTATCTGCGACTAGATTGGTTGTGAGGAAATACTCTTGGAAGTACTTCCCCACATTGGATTTGTAGGTTATATCACTCAGAAATGTGCGACTAGATTCCTAGTGATAAAAGTGGAAGAACCCCGTGTTACTTTGGTTGGGGTTGGATTTGAGATCGAACAAGTAGTTAATCACATAAGGGGTGGGCACATACCACTTTTTTTGGTTGTACAAAATATAGAGTGCTAAGAGTACTCTATATATGTTGGGAGTTATTTGGAAAGGGGCGACCTCAAAGTAATTGGCTACCCCCCAAAAAATTCGTGCAAGGGCAAATTTTCCCCTACTTCTTTGTGTACCTCGACCAAGCACTAAAGGCACCTTCAGGCACGTTTTCCCTCTGGTTGGGTGTTGGCTAATATAAAGTAATCCCAGGAAGCCTGTACTACTTGGGATGCTTTGCCACCATCCTGGTCGATATGACACTTGGAGGGGCAATGTATCAGGGTACCTCTGCTCATGGGCCCTCATGTGGACGGGCCTTAGGTTGGATCTCTGATGGTGCAACCCTTAAGGGTTGAGGGTCGTTCAAAGGACCCTCAGTATTAGCTGCTGGCAGGCTGGTAGGTGAGTCTTTGGTTTTTCTTTTTCTATGGGCAGTATGTTTGACACGACCCATGTTTGGTTTTTTTCTTTGGAGAATTGTGAGGAAGGTTGGTCGAAGGAATTGAGGGTGGTGCCAAAGGCTCTGGAACGAGCAGAGAAGGTTGTTCCTGATCCTCGAACAGTAAAGTAAGGACATCGTTGTCTATTGTTCTCTCACCTCCCCAGGGATCATGCACGAATATCTGAGACGAACAAAGGGGAAGTTAGAATCTACAACCAATAGAGAAAGAAGAACAAAAAAGGATAACGCTGCTCGTGGATAAAAGTTAGGCTTTTATCCGACCAGTAGTATCTTGGTAAAAACACAAAAAACATGCGAGAAGGTTGGAAAAATGGATCAAAAAGTGATTGTGAAAAGTTTTTTCGGAAAAACTTTTCAACTCCATAAATGGGCGGGAAAAACCCAGTTTTTCTGAAATACCCAAAATTGAATTTTCACTTCGATTTTGGACCTGAAATCAGTGTAAATAAACCCCAATACTCCTAAACATTGTTTTATGTACTATATTGCCTAAAATACCTATTTTTTCATGTTATTTCTGAGTATTTTTTGCCTAAATCCGATTCACCAAAAAAAAACTCATCAAGAACATGCAAAAACCAGTACGAAAACAAATAAATCTCAGCCAAACTGCAGAAAAATTTCTACAAAGTTAAGAGTATGGGTTCAAAAACTTACCAGGAGTAAGGATTGTTGAAGAAATCACAAAGAATTTGCTCAGAGTTGCTCGAAGATGCCTCGAAATGCACTGAAATGTCTGAAGTTGAGGGTTTTTGCATGAAAATGGCAATAACCGTCAAATCATTTTTGGGAAACCGAAAAGGTCATGATTACTTACCTTTTCGAGAAAGTAAGTACAGTTAGATGTGATGAGTCAGTAGGATGCTGGTCGAGTAAGTTTATTAAATGTTGTTCGCATTAAAATAAACTTGGGGGGGCAAATGTTTCCCAAAATATTTGCATGATGGCGTGGTATGTTTAAGAGGCACATGAACAGGACATGATGGGATATCCAATGACCAGAGTGTCAAGAGGAAATTAAAGCTACTCGATAGGCGCAAGGAATATGCTGAGCAGTAGGAAAAGAAGGGGTGCAGATACATACAACCAGAGCTTCTCGTTGAACCGAGGCAAACTCTCAAAAATGGTTATAAGTTAGATATTTTCGAGATATTTAACTATTTTGAATGTAAATATCATAATTTTTTGCTATTATTTTGTTATGCTTGTAACACAAGTTAAGGACGGCCCATAGGCCCATATGTACATCCATGAGCCTATAAATAGGACTCATATGATTCATTTATGTCACGCGCAATATTTTGTATTCAGAGAGAAATAGTGCTTTTATACGCAGCATTTGTATCAATCTTCAAGACTTGTGAAACTCGGTGAACCCTTGTTCTCTAATAGCAAGTTTTGGAATTCTTTTACACAAATATAGCACTAAGTGGACATAGGTCATTACCAATCCTTGGGGCCAAACCACTATAAAATCCTTGTCTTGTTTATATTCTTTCATTTAGTTCTTTAATTCATATCATTTTTTGTGACTCAGTGTCGTTGACTAAATTGAGGGTCAACACATACCCTCTGAGCTAGAAGAGGAAACTACTATGATCGACTCTAGATTATAAACTGGGCTGGGTAAAACCTCTAACTCTTGGATTATCGGAGGAGGCAGAAACTCTAGTATTATTACATTTTGAGACTACAGGGTTCAGGCTCCTTGTCTGGACCAGACTCATGCTTGGCCTGCCTAATACATGGAGTATAGACACCATGACAGAGGGAAGGCCATGAAAAAAATTTTGTACCATATTCTTTAAAAATAGTGGACCTAAAGTGAAAGGTATTTTCTACCACTATGGTACATTTAGGGTACTTATGATCGTAGCGCATGACCAATTGGTCAACGCACTGGAGAAGGGTCACGTTCAGGTCTGGATCTACCTAATGTCGGATCACGAGCTGCCTCAGGTTGAATTGGATTAGCAACTGGCAGCAGCTCAATTCATTTCTCTATATGGATTACCTTAGCTAGAGGTGCTGGCTTCTACCTCTGATTCAGCTCGGCCTTGGGCAAGATCTTGTCTATCCTCAGGAACCCTTCTTTTGCACACCAACGGTGCAACCTCCTCTTCTTCATCAACCTCCTTAGTGACTGGGTAGAGTGACTGGGGAGGAGGGAGCTCGGGAAGGGGGCCTTGGGACATGATAGCCAGTGTTTAATCCTCACGAATCAGCTTGCAAGCCACCATTGTGGCATCATTCACCATCACCCAGAACTCTTTCTCTTTGGCAGGAGCACGAGCCAAAGTCTCGTATTGACCTCCGAGTGTCTCTGACCGCTCTGTTCACTTATATATAGCTGCACAACATAACAACTCGATCAGAATATGCTCAAACTTTGTTAAGAAAGAGTTCAAGTACAAAGTTCAAGAAGCTAAAATCTTACGAGGATGGTTGAAATGTCGATGGGTGTAGTTCTTGAGCCTGTTTGACATAATGAATTGATCCTTGTAGTCATTCGGGTGGCTGGGGAGGTCGAAGATGGAGGTTGTGTTGGGGAATCAGGTGAGGTAGTAGAAGCCATCACCTCATCCCTTTGTCTCTGGATTGGCCTTGAGGCAAAAGAAATACATAATATCAATGGGGGCACTCATTCTTCAAAAATAAATACTTCAACCCCGCTAGGAGTCAATACGAGTTCGGGGGGAGCTGGAACGGTGTCAGTTCCACGTAGTTTAAAAAATCTACGAAATACTGGTCCAGGGGAAGAAAGGCACCTGCCTTCAGGTGTTCACCACTCCAAGCACAAAAGTCTTCCTAGAGCGGGGTGCAGCTCCACTCTCCCTCCAACGGAGGGTAGGCAACAATACCCTCAGAGCCCAACTCGATCCCGTGACTCAGTAAAATTTGTTCACCTTGCACTGAGTCTTTATTTGGGATTTGATATGCTCAGCCTCGAAGAAGGCATTTGATTCAACCACGATCTCCCTATCCACCAATGGGCTGAAGTGGGGAATAGAGGTCTCAGATGCAATCTTCTTTCCTTTATTCTTATTTTGGGAAGAAGAGCTCGCTGTTGACTTCTTCTTGTTGGCCATAATTTGGTTCGCCTAGGGGCAAAGCAGTCTGTTAGAGGCGACCTAAGATACATCCTTACTGTGATGATAAAAGTGAGGCAACTTGGAGTTTTGGATTCAATTTATTCGACCTAAGATAATATTTCCCCTAGCGCCAATGCATGTGCTCATACGTGGTCAGTGACCACGCGCTATAACCTTGAGAAACCCCTAATACTTTGGGATTCGCGTGTCAGTCCCAATACCTTTTTCGAAAACGGTTTAATGCAAAACCACTCGAGAAACCGTGACCCTTAAGCTACCTAGAATTGAACCTAAAAACCCTCAAATCTTCACATTCACATATTCAGACGTTCCTCTTTCAAACCTAGAAAATCACCCTTTTTTGTGCATTATTTCTAATCAGAACTAGTGCTATTGTTTTTGGCCTAACAAAAGCCCACACTAAACTCAAACTGAACCAAAGTAAGAAAATATACTCGGAAATTTCAAAAAACTTATTGAAAAATAATAAAATTAAATGTAAACTGGGTATAAAATTAAAATTATGAACCATTAATAGAGGATTAAATTGTATGTCGTGATTAAATCGATGGATACTTTTTATATTTAAAAGTACTCAATAAATAAATGTCTATAATTATAAGAGTGCAGTCTCATATTTTTAGTGGAATAATATTCAGATTAATAAATTAAGGTTATTATATTAAATAGTTTTAATTAATAATGTTAATTTATTGGAGGTTGAAATTATAGGTCCATAGACCCCCGAGATGGCTCTATCAACACTATTCAAGGTAAGAGTTGAAATTTGGAATAATCAGGAAAATGGCATATTTGGAAGAAATTTGTTCTACAAGGTCAAATATGTAATTGAGAAAAATTAATTAATTAATATATTAATTTTCAAAATTAGTAAATTTATTAATATATTTTTCGAAAATTATAATTTAAATAAAATGGTATTTTCGAAAGTAGCATTTAAATAATTAAAATAATGTAAAAAGATATTTCTGATAACTCAAATTGGATTTGAATTTGAAATGATATTTATTCTTTAATTAATATGATAATGTAAGTTATCATGTTTAGATATTTTTTAATAAATAATTAAAAGAAAATGGTTGGAACACATCCCTGAAATCAAGAATGTGTTACACGCCAACTACAGTGCATGCACTGTAGTTAGCATGTAACAAGGTCCAAGAATGGGTCTTGGATATTTCTTTCATTTATTTAATTATTTAGTAATTGATTTATATTTTGAATTTTAAAATTTAATTGATTCTTTTATAAATATATCATATTGAAATTGTTTCACTATAATATACGCTTAATTAAGAGAATATTCTAGAGAGAAAAATTATAAGTTTTTCACTAAGAGAAAAATATATCGTATTATTTTTCTCTATCCCTGAAAACTTTCTCAGACCTAATATTCCAAAATCTCATGAGATGAGTACATCTTGTGACTTAGAAATTTCCCACCATTGCTCTACGTGCCCACACACATCTTAAGTTGTAGAGATACATCTTGGAAGATCTTGGTCTGAGTACTCAAAAGGCTGCTTTGGATTGGATGTTCGTTGGACTTACTTAACGATAGCAAGGATTATTGAGCTCAAATTTATAAATCAGTTTATGAATTAACCTTCACTAGTAAAGTTAATGGTACTTAAGGAAACAAGATATAATTAAATAGTTTAAATGGTGATTAATTCCTACTTTAATTATGAACCATTAATAGAGTATTGAATTGTATGTAGTGATTAAATCGATGGACACTTTTTATATGTTTAAAAGTTCTCAATAAATAAATGTCTATAATTATAAGAGTGTAATCTCATATTTTTAGTGGATAATATTGAGATTAATAAATTAAGGTTGTTATCTTAAAGAGTTCTAATTAATAATCTAAATTTATTGGAGCATGAAATTATAGGTCCATAGGTCCCTGAGATGGCTCTATCAACACTATTCAAGGTAAGAGTTGAAATTGGAAAAAATCAAGAAAATGACATATTTGGAAGAAATTTATTTTTGAGGGTCAAATATGTAATTGGGACAAATTAATTAATTATATTTTTTCAAAAAGTATTTTGGTATTTTCGAAAATAGCATTTAAATAATTAAGATAATAAATTTTGAATTAATTAGCTTTATTTATATAAATAATGTGAAAAAGATATTTCTGATAATTCAAATTGGATTTGAATTTGAAATGATATTTATTCTTTAATTAATCTTATAAGATAAGTTATCATGTTTAGATATTTTTAAATGATAATTAAAAGAAAATAGTTGGAACACTTTCCTAAAATTTGGGATGTGTTACACGCCCACTATAGTTGGCGTGTAACAATGTCCAAGAATGGGTCTTAGATATTTCTTTTATTTATTTATTTAATTATTTAATAATTGATTTATAATTTGAATTTTGAATTTCAAAATTTTAAATAATTATTTTATAAAACTATCAAATATAAATAGTTTCATAATAATTCAGAATAAGCTTTTCACATAAGAAAAAAAAAGATCGTATTATTTTTCTCTATCCCTGAAAACTGTTTCAGACCTAATATTTCAAGATCTCATGTGTTGAGAATATCTTGTTAAACAGAATTTTTTTTCCCTACCATTACTCTACATTCTCACACACGTCTTGAGGTGTAGAGATACATCTTGGAAGATCTTGGTCTTAGTATTTGAAGAACTGCTTTGGATTGGATGTTCATTGGATATACAAAAAGATAGCGATGATTCTTGATACTTCTTCAACTGGTAAATCCTCATCTTTTATTTATCTATGATTAATGTATTGCAAGTTAATGGATTATATTATTTAAAGTTTTTTTAAATAAAACTTTTGAAATCTCTGGGCCCAACACCTTGTGCGTTCCGTTGCGCACATGGTAAACCAGTTACCAACAATTGGTACCAAAGCGATCATTAATCTCTGCATGCATTAATTGTTGTGTGGGTATAACATGCATTCTTATAATATTCTAATATGTGTTGAATGGATGGGTGTTTATTTTGATGAATGTGTATTCTTAAGAGTCGTTAATTATATGGTGTTTTGGGATTAGGAATTGTTCTTAATTTTTTCTAGTTCTGAAAAATGTAAGCCATTTAGGGCATAGGAATTTTGTAATTTTAATTTTTTTTGCAATTTTAAATTATGCTCCGATCAGGGCTAGTCAAGGTTACCCTTGCCTTTACCTGCACCATGTAGCACCCGTGAGCCAAGACCCAGCAAGAAAACATAACATCATAGCACAAGCAATGATAATAATCATATAACTCTTAAAGCATGTTTAAACACTTAATAGTTCCTGATATTCACATAACTCATAGACATGATCATGAATCCCTAAGCCACTACCTAGCCATTCAGCAATTCATATTCAACAGTTAACAATAACAATCAGATTACACAATAAATAGGGTCGACTCCCTTAGGTCGCACCCTCTATTTACCCCACTGACTCTAGTCCGCTTAAACCAAGCTCAGTGAATATTAAGCGGTCCTTAGCTACCAGTGGCTGAGCCGCGCCCTGTGCACAAATGTAAACCCCGGTACTCTTAGGTCGTTGGTTTACTATTCTCATGGCCTAATACCAACTTTCATAACACATACAAGAATAGGGAACCCTTAGTCCCTTATTAACTCGCAACCGGGTGCAGTTTTCTTACCTTTAATTTCCAAGTGTTCAGATCACAAGAAATGCCCTTCGAGCGTAATCTATTTCCCGAGCCCTAGCATTTACCTAGTCACAACCAAGATAAGGGATTCCATTAACAATTATAAAAAGGATTCTGATTAAAGTTCTAGCTTCCAAGACATCAAATTCCACCAAACACAGTAGTAGAATCGATCCCGAGCATCCTATACTAGGTTCCCGCACTTAAAACCTCCAAAAGGCCAAAATTGCCCTTAAGGGATGACGCCCGCATCTGCTGGGAAGTTGTGTCTTAGAGGAGAGATGTGACTTCCATGACTTGGGATGAGTTCAGGGATGTTTTTAATGAGAAATACTACAGTGTTGTAGTTCCAGCTGCAAATGTGGATGAATTCACCAACCAAACTCAGAACGGAATGAATGTAACGGAATATGCTTTGAAGTTCGATCACTTGGCTAAGTTCACACCAAATTTGTTTTCTACTGATATGGCAAGGAGAGATCGCTTTGTACGGGGGTTGAATGTCATGATAGCCTGGGATGTCAAGAAAACATTGAATCCAAGGATTACCACTTATGCTCAGGTAGTGGAAACACCCCTTACTGTTGAGGGTGCTGAAAACTAGATATGGAAAGAAGGCACTGCAAGGCGTGATGCTCAGAGGATGGTGCCTCCTTTCACTACTTCTGACCAAGGTAGTGGCCCCAGTGAGCAGAAGAGAAAGGCCTCAAATTCTGTTTTTCCTCCAAGTCCAGACAGGAGGGCACGGGGGTGCCTTTGGTGGCTATCTGAGCGGGAGAAAGAACTGGAGAAGCTACCCAGAGTGTACACAGTGCAGGCGATGCCATCTGGGAGAGTGTAGAGTTAGAGCCTATTTTTTCTATGGGAGTGTCATCCATTTGAGGAAATATTTTCTACAAGTCAAGAAAAATGAACCAAAGAGTAGCAACAGTCTTTCTCCACACAAAGTGTACATCTTGACCCAGACTGAGGCTGAGGCTTGTCCCTCGGTCATGACAGGTCAAATTTCTGGTGCTGGTTCTTCATTTACTACATTGATTGATTCAGATACTGTTCATTCATTTGTATCTGCTAGAGTGATAGACCATCTTTGTAGACCTTGTGATCTGTGTGCTAGGGGATTTAGAACTTTGTTGCAAACTGGGGAACTGGTAGTCTCTAGGAGGTTGATTAGAGCGTTACAAGTAAAGATAGATAGTAGAGAGTTGTCTATGGATCTGATTGAACTAGTGATGGATGACTTTGATATGATTCGGGGGATGGATTGATTGGCAAAGTATGGGGCGATGATAGACTGCGAGCGAAGGATGGTGACTTTTGAGCCGGGAGGAGAGGAACCCTTTGTGTTTCTGGGGACATTGAGTGGACCGATAGTACCTATGATCTTTGCATTGAAAGCTAGAGACCTATTGCAAGAAGGTTGCATAGGATTCCTAGCGAACATAGTGGATACCTCTAGGGTCGTTTCAGTTGGACTGGGTGAGACTAGGTTGGTGTGTGAGTTTCCTGATGTATTTCCAGCAGACCTGCAAGGATTGCCACCACACCGAGAGATCGAATTTGTCATAGAATTGGTACAGGGAGCAGAACTAGTATCAACGACACCTTATAGAATGGCTCTAGTAGGGTTGAATGAACTGAAGATTCAATTGCGTGAATTATTGGATCTAGGATTTATTAGACCCAGCTTTTCACCATGGGGTGCTCCAGTGTTGTTTGTGAAGAAGAAGGATGGGTCGTTAAGAATGTGCATCGATTACAGAGAGTTGTATAAGACGGTGTTCTCTTAGATTGACCTTTGGTCTGGCTACCATTAGTTGAGGATTAAGGAAGAGGACATACCAAAGAACGCGTTCGGTACGAGGTATGGACACTATGAATTCTTGGTCATGTCTTTTGGGTTAATCAATGCCCCAGAACCCTTCATGGATTTGATGAATAGGGTCTGCAGGGATTACTCAAATAAGTTTGTGATCGTATTCATTGATGATATACTGGGGTACTCCCATTCAGAAGTAGAACACGAGCAACATCTTCGTTTGGTGCTACAGCGTGGCAGAAGGAGTATAGGCTTTATGCCGAGTTTAGTAAGTGTGAATTCAGTTTACCCCAAGTAACATTTCTGGGCCACATGTGATTAAGGAGGGGATTCTGGTGAACCCGACCAAGATAGAGGTTGTAACGCCCTGAATAGCCAAGACGGTTGCACTGTATATTTATAAAGGTGCAGGACTTGCTAATGAAGTCATTAAGTTGAAAACGTGTCATTAACGCTGCTCATGAACTAGGGTTTTAAAAGGTTTTGATCATAAATGATACATTTCATAAAATTAAATGTTATTGTACTAGGGATCCCAAAAGAAACAACGTTTGAAAGTTAGTTTACAAAATTTCAAGGTATAAACCATTGTTGGCCACCCTAAGGGCAAAATAGGCATTTATGATCCTCCTACTCCTTTCCCTTCCTCAACCATGGCGGCTGAGCAGCTAGTCATGTACATTCTGCCTTCAGAGCACTCCAATCAGGGCTAGTCAAGCTTACCCTTGCCTTTACTTGCAGCACGTAGCACCCGTGAGCCAAGGCCCAGCAAGAAAACATAACATCATAGCACAAGCACTGATAATAATCATATAACTCTTAAAGCATGTTTAAACACTTAATAGTTCCTGATAATCACATAACTCATAGACATGATCATGAATCCCTAAGCTACTACCTAGCCATTCTGCAATTCATATTCAACAGTTAACAATAACAATCAGATTACACAATAAATAGGGTCGACGCCCTTAGGTCGCACCCTGTATTTACCTCACTGACTCTAGTCCACTTAAACCAAGCTCAGGGAATATGTAGCGGTCCTTAGCTACCAATGGCTGAGCCTTGCCCTGTGTGCAAATGTAAACCATGTACTCTTTGGTCATTGGTTTAGTATTCTCATGGCATAATACCAACTTTCATAACGCATACAAGAATAGGGAACCCTTAGTCCCTTATTAACTCACAACAGGGTGCAATTTTCTTACATTTAATTTCCAAGTGTTCAGATCACAAGAAATGCCCTTCGAGCGTAATCTGTTTCCCGAGCCCTAACTTTTACCTAGTCACAACCAAGATAAGGGATTCCATTAACAATTGTAAAAAGTTTTCCGATTAAAGTTCTAGCTTCCGAGACATCGAATTCCACCAAACACAGTAGTAGAATCGATCCCGAGCATCCTATACTAGGTTCCCGCACTTAAATTCTCCAAAAGGCGAAAATTTCCCTTAAGGGATGACGCCCGTATCTTGTGGGAAGTTGTGTCTTAGAGGAGAGATGTGACTACCATGACTTGGGATGAGTTCAGGGATGTTTTTAATGAGAAATACTACAGTGTTGTAGTTCCAGCTGCAAAGGTGGATGAATTCACCAACCTAACTCAAAACGGAATGACTGTAACAGAATATGCTTTGAAGTTCGATCACTTGGCTAAGTTCGCACCGGATTTATCTCCTACTGATATGGAAAGGAGAGATCTCTTTGTACGGGGGTTGAATGTCATGATAGCCTGGGATGTCAAGATAACATTGGATCCAAGGATTACCACTTACGCTTAGGTAGTGGAAACACCCCTTACTGTTGAGGGTGCTGAAGACTTGATATGGAAAGAAGGCACCCCAAGGTGTGATGCTCAGAGGATGGTGCCTCCCTTCACTGCTTCTGACCGAGGTAGTGGCCCCAGTGAGTAGAAGAGAAAGGCCTCAAATTCTGTTTTTCCTCCTAGTCCAGATAGGAGGGCACGGGGGTGCCTTTGGTGGCTGTCTGGGCGGGAGAAAGAACTGGAGAAGCTACCCAAAGTGTGCACGGTGCAGGCAATGCCATCTAGGAGAGTGTAGAGTTAGAGCCTATTTTGTCTATGGGAGTGTCAGCCATTTGAGGAAAGATTTTCTTCAAGTCAAGAAAAAGGAACCAAAGAGGAGCGACAGTCTTTCTCCATACAGAGTATACATCTTGACCCAGACTGAGGCTAAGGCTAGTCCCTCGGTCGTGACAGGTCAAATTTCTGGTGCTGGTTCTTTGTTTACTGCATTGATTGATTCAGATACTTCTCAGTCATTTATATCTGCTAGAGTGATAGACCATCTTTGTAGACCTTGTGATCTGTATGCTAGGGGATTTAGAACTTTGTTGGAAACTGGGGAAGTTGTAGTCTCTAGGAGGTGGATTATAGCGTTACAAGTAAAGATAGACAGTAGGGAGTTGTCTATGGATCGGATTAAACTAGTGCCGGATGACTTTGATTTGATTATGGGGATGGATTGGTTGGCAAAGTATGGGGCGATGATAGACTGCAAGTGAAGGATGGTGACTTTTGTGCCGGAAGGAGAGGAACCATTTGTGTTTCTGGGGACATTGAGTGGACCGATAGTACCTATGATCTCTGCATTGAAAGCTAGAGACCTATTGCAAGAAGGTTGCGTAGGATTCCTAGCAAACATAGTGGATACCTCTAGGGTCATTTCAGTTGAACTGGGTGAGACTAGGTTGGTGTGTGAGTTTCCTGATGTATTTCCAGCAGACCTGCAAGGATTGCGAAGACACCGAGAGTTCGAATTTGTCATAGAATTGGTACCAGGAGCAGAACTAGTATCAAGGACACCTTATAGAATGGCTCTAGTAGGGTTGACGGAACAGAAGATTCAATTGCATGAATTATTGGATCTAGGATTTATTAGACCCAACTTTTCACCATGGGGTGCTCCAGTGTTGTTTGTTGAGAAGAAGGATGGGTCCTTAAGAATGTACATCGATTATAGAGAGCTGTATAAGTTGACTATTAAGAATAAGTATCCACTGCCCAGGATTGACGATTTGTTTGATCAACTACGAGGGAAGACGGTGTTCTCTTAGATTAACCTTTGGTCTGGGTACCATTAGTTGAGGATTAAGGAAGAGGACATACCAAAGACCGCGTTCGGTACGAGGTATGGACACTATGAATTCTTGGTCATGTCTTTTGGGTTAACCAATGCCCCAGCACCCTTCATGGATTTGATGAATATGGTCTTTAGGTATTACTTGGATAAGTTTATGATCGTATTCATTGATGATATACTGGGGTACTCCCATTCAGAAGTAGAACACGAGCAACATCTTCGTTTGGTGCTACAGCGTGGCAGAAGGAGTATAGGCTTTATGCCGAGTTTAGTAAGTGTGAATTCAGTTTACCCCAAGTAACATTTCTGGGCCACATGTGATTAAGGAGGGGATTCTGGTGAACCCGACCAAGATAGAGGTTGTAACGCCCTGAATAGCCAAGACGGTTGCACTGTATATTTATAAAGGTGCAGGACTTGCTAATGAAGTCATTAAGTTGAAAACGTGTCATTAACGCTGCTCATGAACTAGGGTTTTAAAAGGTTTTGATCATAAAAGATACATTTCATAAAATTAAATGTTATTGTACTAGGGATCCCAAAAGAAACAACGTTTGAAAGTCAGTTTACAAAATTTCAAGGTATAAACCATTGTTGGCCACTCTAAGGGCAAAATAGGCATTTATGATCCTCCTGTTCCAGTCCCTTCCTCAACCGTGGCGGCTGAGCAGCTAGTCATGTACATTCTGCCTTCAGAGCTCTCTGATCAGGGCTGGTTAAGCTTACCCTTGCCTTTACCTGCACCACGTAGCACCCGTGAGCCAAGGCCCAGCAAGAAAACATAACATCATAGCACAAGCACTGATAATAATCATATAACTCTTAAAGCATGTTTAAACACTTAATAGTTCCTGATAATCACATAACTCTTAGACATGATCATGAATCCCTAAGCTACTACCAAGCCATTATGCAATTCATATTCAATAGTTAATAATAACAATCAGATTACACAATAAATAGGATCGACGCCCTTAGGTTGCACCCTCTATTTCCCCACTGACTCTAGTCCACTTAAACCAATCTCAGTGAATATTAAGTGTTCCTTAGCTACCAGTGGCTGAGCCGCGCCCTGTTCCTCTTAGGTCATTGGTTTACTAATCTCATGGCATAATACCAACTTTCATAAGGCATACAAGAATAGGGAACCCTTAGTCCATTATTTACTCGCAACCGGGTGCAGTTTTCTTACCTTTAATTTCCAAGTGTTCAGATCACAAGAAATGCCCTACGAACGTAATCTATTTCCCGAGCCCTAGCCTTTACCTAGTCACAACCAAGATAAGGGATTCCATTAAACATTGTAAAAAGGTTTCCGATTAAAGTTCTAGCTTCCGGGACATCGAATTCCACCAAACACAGTAGTAAAATCGATCCCGAGCATCCTATACAAGGTTCCCGCACTTAAAACCTCCAAAAGGCCAAAAGTGCCCTTAAGCGCTGCGGCCCTTAAGACCCATGCCGCGGCTCGCCCCCTGAAACAGAGGCTAGGCCTCCCTAAACACAGACACGCGTCACGGCCCTGCCCCTGTGGCGCCATGGCGCTCCCTTACCTCCGAGCCTTCCTGGCTCTTCCTTGCTCCGTAGGGTCGTGGCACTCTAGAACTTAGTCGCAGCCAAGCACCTCGAACCCAGAAAAACCACCATTTTTAACACTCAAAACCACCCAAAACCATCCCAATTTCACAACTCAATTATCACAAAACTTCTAACATGTTTCCAACAACATAATCCAGCAAAAACTTAGCCTAGAAACTCATCAAAATCCCACTTCAATCTCTGAAACCCAAAAGCTTAAAAACATCAAAATCAGTCAAGAAAACACCAAGATTGAGACATTAGATCATAAATTCGAGCTTACCTTCCCTGAAGAACCAATTCTCTAATAAACTTCTGAGCTAACTCCGAAGTTCCTAGCTTCAATTCAGTCTTCAATTTCAAAACCCAAAAACTTCTTAGAACTCAATCAAAACCACAGAATTTAAATTACCAAGAGTGTGATTCAAGTCTTACCTCAATCCTGGTTGAACTCCTTAGCTAAATACTAAGTTAATCTTCCAAAACTTCAGCTCAATTCATTGAATTCCAGCTGAATTTCCTTAAGTTCCAATGGTTTCCCTTGAGAGAAAGAGAGAGGAATGAAGAGTGATAAAACTGAGAGAAGGAGAGAGTCGGTTTAGGTTTCTTCTACCATTTTCTCAACTTTACTTAGTCTAACTTCAGTTAATTAAGTCAATCCCGAGGCTCGGGGTACAAAACGTCCCCAAGGGCAAAAATGGTAAAATTCCCCAATATTCCCACCTAGGCTTCCTATCCTCAAATATATCTCCAAATATTTATTTTCATAACCCGATAACCTAGATAACAATCTAATACCCGAAATACCCCTTGACTCGTCCCGAGCCAGGTATTGGGTCCCGTTGTGACTTTCCCGCTAACTAGCTCCCTAGGATCACCTCAAGTCGCATACTGCAAACATATCCACATAATAATGTGGTCTCCACAATTTATCACATTTTTACCCTCAATAGGCCAAAATTACAAATATGCCCTAATATTCTACACAGGGCCTACATGCATACTAATTCGCATAATCATGCATCTCATTTATTCATATAATCATATAAGCATGCTCATCACATAATCATGCATTAAATCATTTAAATCATACATAAACCAATTATGCCTTCCTGGCACACTAATCAAGGCCCTTAAGCCTTATTAGCAATTTCGGGTGGTTACAGAGGCAGTGAGATATTGGCCGAAACCAAGCAATGTACCAGAGGTTAGAAGCTTCCTGGGTTATCAGGGTACTATCGACGATTCATAGAGGGATTCTCCAGAATAGCAACACCACTGACTGAGCTAACACGTAAAAAGACGAAGTATGTCTAGGCAGATAGATGTGAGAATTGCTTCGAGGAGTTAAAGTGGCGACTGATCATCACTCCAGTATTGAGTCTTCCATCAGACAAGGAAAATTTTGTGGTATATTGCGATGCTTCGAGGCACTGTTTGGGTTGTCTATTGATACAAGCTGGGAAGGTGATAGCCTATGCATCTAGACAGCTGAAGGAGTATGAACAGAGGTACCCCACTCATGATCTAGAGCTGGCAATGGTGGTATTCGCACTGAAGGTATGGAGACACTACCTGTATGGATAAAATTGCGAAATATACACTAACCATAGTGTATTTCTTTACTCAAAAGCATTTGAATATGCGCCAAAGATGTTGGCTGGAGTTGGTAAAGTACTACGATTGTGAGATTTTGTACCATCCAAGAAAAGCCAACGTGGTGGCCGACACATTGAGTCGGAAGGGCCCAGAGTAGTTGTTCAGTTCGAGACAGATATCAGAAAAGTTAGCTGGAGAGATGACGAGAGCGGGAATTGAACTGGTAGTTGGTCAGCTAGCCAACATTACTCTTTAGTCTACACTCCTTGAGAGAATCAGAGAAGCGCAAAAGGAGGATCCTTTGTTGAGGAAACACAGCGAGAATGTCTTAGCTGGATTGGCTAGAGACTTTTCTATTTCAGAGGTAGATCTGTTGAGATATAAAAATCAGATTTGTGTTCCGATGGATTCCGGTATCAGATGAGTGATTCTGGATGAGTCTCATACCACTCCTTATTCTCTACATCCGGGTACAATGAAGATGTACCAAGATCGAAGAAATTTGTATGGGTGGCGAGGAATGAAGAATGGCATGGTGGATTATGTGGCCAAGTGCTTAACCTATTAGTAGGTGAAGGCTGAAGACCAAAGGCCAGCAAGATTGCTGCAGCCTTTAGGAATTCCAGAGGGGAAGTGGAGGATATTACCATGGACTTCGTGGTTGGATTGCCGAGAACAGTAGGACAACATTATTTTGTGTGGGTGATTATGGATAGGTACAACAAATCAGCCTTTTTTTTCCTGTTAGAACAACTTATACGGTGGAGCAGTGTAACGTTCTCCTAATCCAGGGTTGTTACACTGTGTACTCTAAATAGTGTCAGACTTGCTAATCAAGTCATTTGGTTATAAACGTGTAACTAAGGTTAATGCCAAGGGTTAGGGTTAAAAAAATTTGACAAAGGAAACGTTGACTTTTCATTTAAAACTTTAATACATACATGGGATCCCAAAATGTTTCAAACAGACGTTTAAAAGGGTAGATACAAATCAAAAGTTACAACCAGTCGGCCTAAGCGGCAAAATAAGGGATACAACCCTTGTTCCTCTGAGATATCCTCGGTCGTGGTGGACGAGCATCTGCATATGTACACGCCGCCACCGAAGCTCTCCAACTCATGGCTGGTTTAGCTTTCCTTTCCCCTTAACTGCACCACATAGCACCCGTGAGCCAAGGCTTAGAAATAAAACTTAAACATGTACATTAACTATTAATACAGATTTCAAATACATATCTAGCATTGCCAGCAGTAATAACCTACTCATGCATGGATACAATTACAAAAAAAAAATGATCATTGGATCATTCTGGGCCCGCTACCCTGAATAGATGACCATAGAGTCAACCCGGGGCCCTATACCCTAGCTATGTGACCATAGAGTCACCTGGGACCCTTTCCCTTAGCTCTGAGTAACTATTTATAGAGCTAGCCAAGCACTTTGTTATCCAACGACCATAGGGTCGGCCAACGTAATAGTACATCCCTGATTAGGCCTAAGCCTCTCGACCAGCGCACAGGGTGTTATTGCAGCCCTTGACTAGTAAGTCAATGCTTTAATCAGACATTCAGATAACCAGAAAAATGGATACAAATATAGATACAAATAAGCATACTTCAAACTATACAAGTATGCATACATATAAATCATGGTATCTTAACCAACCAAACACAAACACAGTAATAACCATGTTCCTTAACGGGGTTGAGCCCTAACTATGCAAACAAGGCAAGCATTCATTAAACAATTATCCATACTTAGAGCATTCAAGCATAACCTAAATCACATTCATTCTTAGGGGCCAAGCCCTATTCATAGTTATAATCAACAATCGGGCCAAGCTCTAATCAAATATAAAATGTATTGGATGCATTTCTCTTACCTTAGGTCTGGGTGCAATGTATATTAAGAACGACCCTCGAGCACGATCCCGGTTCCGAGCCCCTAGCGATAACCTAGTCACAACCAATAGAGAATCTTGTCAAAACGAGTGAATAAAGGCTTCTGGACTGAGTCCTAGCCTCCAGGACGTCGAATTCTACTAAACCGGGTAGTACGATCGATCCCGGGCCCTTAGGTTTGAGTTCCCACACTCAAAACACTCCAGGGACTCAAAAACCCTTCAAGTGTCGCGGCTCAAAACAAAAGAGTCGTGGCCCGCCCCAAGTCAGAGAGCCCAAGGCTCTCCTCTATTTCGACACGTGCCGCGACGCGCCACTACTAGCATCGCGGCTCAAATGGAGATTCGGCACCTCCTTCTCCTTCTTGTTCATGAGAGTCGCAATGCCCCAAGAACAGGGTCACGGCTCACCATGAAAACTTAGAAATTTCCTCGTTTTATTCAAGCCAAAATCCACCAAAAACCCCTTCCAAACATAGCTAAATCCCTAAGGTAAAGTTCTGTTAGGAGTGTGTCCTAAAATCATGTAAAAGACATTTGTTTTTTCTGTGAATAAATGTATACAATGGCTTATTATTATTGTTTTATTTAGATTATTAAATTATTGTTTGAATGATTTTGTAAATATCAGAAAAATTCCATATCCATTATTGAGGATGCGATCTTGTATTATTACGAGAGAATTAAGATCACATGAATGAATAAAAATAGTCAACAACAACAAATTAAAGTTATGGAATTCTTTAATTGGAGTTGTAAGTACGGTTTACTGAGTATCATAATGATACAAATGATCTAGATTCGAATTATTGATGCGGTAAGACATCTCGGTAAAGGTGCTTTATATAATATGATTATATATGACATGGACAGATATGAATTAAAGTCTTTATCCAAAAACCATTTAACAATAAAAACTTGTAATTCATATCATAACTGATGATCATTTATAGATAAACCTAAATCATGAGTGTTCATGAACTCCTGTTCATGTTTATTAAATCTTTTGATTCATTCGTTAAGGTCTCTTCATAGAATGAGGCTAATGACTTTTGTTTTGGAGATTTAATATCATGGATGGCTGGGAACATGTATCAACAATACGGAATCTAATCTTTCCTAACGGATCGTATATTAGTTCCCTTAAGGGTTAATTCTGGAACTGAATGATTTTGAGCTCAAATCTATAATTAGATTATAGATTAATTATTCACTAGTGCATTAATGGTACTTAAGAAGTAAATTAGAAAGGTAAAATGGTAATTCTTCAATTCTAATTTATGAACTAATTAATTAGAGGGTTGAACTATTGTAAGAAAGTTATATCAATGGACAACATAAGATAAGAGTTCTGTAAAAGTATATCTATAACATAAAGAGTGCAATTCTGAATTTATAGTGGATAAATATCAGAATTAATAAATTAACTATTATAATTAAAGAGTTTAATTATTTAGTTTCAATTTATTGGAGCTTAATGTTATAGGTCCATGGTCCTCGAAATGGCTCAAACAAACACTGACAAAGGTAAATACAAAAATGGGCAAAAGGACTTATTTGATAAGAAAATTATTTTTCTATGCATCAAACATAATTATTGTATAATTATGTGTAATTAATTAATTGAGAATTAATTAATTATTTTATTTAACAAAAATATAATTAATTTTGAATTAATTTATTTTTGGGATTTTTGGTATTTAAATAATAATAAAAATTGGGAAAAATCACATGCCATCCCTGGCATGTGGTACACGTGTAGCACAGTGCACAGCCACTGTGCTACACGTATAAAAGACTCTGAGCAGTTTCTTGGTTCCATAATTTTAGTTATTTAAATATTAAATAAATAATGAGATATTGTAATATGATTAAAATATTATTATTTAAACAAAATCTGATAACTGATTAGTTATTTTCAAATTGTTTAAAATAACTAATATTTTATTTTTAATATATTTGATATATTAAATATAGGATATCAGTTTTTGAGAACGTAACTTTTCAGGGATAGAAAAATATCTTGAAATCTCTTTCAGAGAAAGAGAACAGTGATACAAACAAAAGTCATTGTTCTTCACAAAACCTAAGTCCAAATGTTATCAGATCTCATGTGTTGAGAACATCTGATAAATAGATTTTGCCTATTATTTTGTATAGCGAGCCCACACTCGTTCTTTGTGTGCTGAGAACATTTTGGAAGATCTTGGTGTGAGATCTCAAGGATTTTTCCATACAAAAAGATAGAAGCAAGGAAGGACTTGAGGTTATTTTCTATTCATGTCTTTGATTCAATATATATATGCATGTGAAGAAGTAGATCTAGAAATCTTGTGGGAATAAATTAACAATTTGATTGTTGTTCCGCTGCGTATAATCTCTTATTTGATCAATAAAAACCAACGAGTTCCCAATCAACTCAGCACCTCAAAACACACAAAACCCAAGCCTAAACTTGGCAAAAACCTCATCAAATCTCAAAATTCTGAACTGAGTTTCTAAACTCCAAAACTTAACTGAAAACCAGAGAAATATATAGATTCAAGGCTAGAAATCATTACCTCAATTTCCCCAAGTGATGCTAAGCTCCTTCCCAAGCAATCCCAAGCCTAGGCTAGCCTCGATTCCTCCTAGATCGCAAGAATTCCCAAGGAATTTGAGTGAGTGTGTGAATGAGAGAGAGAGAGTATGTTGAACAAGTTTTTCCCTTATGTTTTTGGTGTTTGTGTAGTTTACTTAGACCCTAAGTAACCTTAAGCAAATCCCGAGGCTCGGGGTACCAAAAACGTCCCCGAGGGGAAAATGGTCAAAATCCTCGAAATCCCCTCCTAATCTCACTAACTCCAAATACATCCTTGAATATTTATTCCCGTTATCTGATAACCTGGTAATGTACTAAATACCCCTTTACTCACCCCGAGTCAGGTATTAGGTCTCGTTGTGATTTTTTCGCTAACTTGCTCCCTAGAATTGCCTCGTGTCGAATAACCCAAATATACCCACATAATACTGTGCTCTCACACATATATCACATATATGCACATATACTCCAAATATACCCACAAAGGACCAAATTACGAAAATTTCCCTTCTAATAAGAAACGGGCCCACATGCATATTTAATACACCTAAACATGCATATTTATTCATATTATAATATAACACACATAATCATATAACGACACACATATATTTCACATAAACACATAACTTTCCATAAATTTCCATCCTGCCTCTCCCCCCCCCCCCCCCTAATCAAGGCCTTAAGCCTTATTAGGTAATTTGGGACGTTACAAGCAGTATGATGAGTTGTATGTAAATGAGATTGTACGTCTCCATGGGGCTCCGAGATCGACAGTGTTTGACAGGGACCCCACCTTCACCTCTAAGTTTTGGGAAATCCTGCAGAGGGCAATGGGCACGCAGTTGAGATTCATTACAGCTTATCTCCCTCAGACGGAAGGACAGTCTGAGAGGACGATTCAAATACTAGAGGATATGTTGTGGGCCCGTGTGCTAGATTTAGGGGGATCTTGGAGTAAGTATCTCCCTTTGATTGAGTTTTCTTATAATAATAGTTATCAGGTGACTATCAGAGTGGCTCCGTATGAAATGTTATATGGGAGGAAGTGCAGATCGCCCATTAATTTGGATGATATGGGTGAGAGGAGTATTGTATCGCCCTGGATAGCCAAGACTGTTACATTGTGTGTTTATAAAGGTGCAAGACTTGCTAATCAAGTCATTTAGTTAGAAACATGTTACTGAAACTATAATTGAACTAGGGTTAAAAGATTTCGGTCACAAAAGTTATATTTCATATAATCAAACATTTGAACATGGGATCCCAATAGTAATATCGTTTAAAAGACAGTTTACAAAATTTCAGGATAAAAGTACAGCTACTAGCCACTCTAATGGAAAAATAGACATTTAAGCTTTTCCCCGTCCTGTATCACTCCTCGGTTGTGGCGGTCGATCAGCTGACTATGTACATTTAGCCTCAAAGCTCTCCAACTCAGGACTAGTCCACTTTGCCCATGCCTTTACCTGCATCACGTAGCACCCATGAGCCAAGGCCCAACTAGAAACCAGATAACAGAGTACAGTCATTAAACAATCAATTTATAAATCAACAATCAGACAACCCATAAAGCTTAGCCATTGTAACGCCCTGGTTACCCCAGAACAGTTACGGTGAACCAGAAATTTAACTCACTACTCGAGTTCTTTGGTTAAAAACCTGCTTCTAGGTATCATTAACAGGCTAAGGTGGAAAACCAATCAAAAGGAAAGGATATGTTTTAACGCATAAAACTATTCATGGGCCCATAAAAACATTTACAATTTATTTTCAACTCAAAAAGGTCATTACTATTTCAAATTTACAACCCGCCGACCCAAGCGGCAAAAAAGGGTAAACCCTTTAGTTCCTTTGAGAACTCCTTGGCCGTGGTGGTCAAGCGGCCGCATATGTACACAGCACCACCTAAGCTCTCCACTCAAGGCTGGGTGAGCTTTTCTTTCCCTTTACCTGCACCACATAGCACCCATGAGCCAAAGCCCAGCAAGAAAACACATATAGCATGAATATAATATCAACAATGATCATAATAATCATTCAGGACTTTCAGTCCAAAACGGATGAGTGACAATTGGACAAGTCACTAAAGTGGGTTCAGCTCCCTTTAGCCATGTGACGATAGGGTCACCGGGGCTTTACAAATAAGTGATCCTTTCACTAGCTTATCATGATAGGTGCTCGATGAACGAGTCACCAATATAACCTATTGCATGACCATAGAGTCATAACCGTGGGATTCCACTCCCTAGCCATGTGACAAGCAGTCACCTAGGCCTTAGGCCCTGGCTCTAAGTAACTAGCTTAGACTAGTCAAGTACTTATAAGTTTTGTCGACCTTAGGGTCAGTCCTGAATTAATGCCCTAGAGGCATTCAACGATGATATCGATTAGATCTAATCTTTAATCGGCCCTGTGTTCAGGACGCTTATGCCGTTTCTGACTCTCAGGTCAGTAATATGCGACCAGTGCTGTCCCTGACTAATCAGTGACATACACAAGTAAGCAAGCTATGCTAAGCATTTAATATGCAATCAATGTCCACATTTATCAACCAGCATGCCTCAACAACAATCATGCATGTCATATACACAGGGTGCAGTTTTCTTACCTCTGGTTCGAGCGAGAAATAGAACAAGAACGACTCCTGAGAACGATCGCCCCTTTTAATTCCTCAGCGGTTACCTAATCATAACCAATTATAATCTCTATTAATGAAAATCAACAATGAAAGGGTCTTAACCTAAACCCCACTCTCGGGACCTCGAAACGTGCCCACACGGTGAGTAGATTCAATCCCGGGCCTTAAGGATTGAAACCCCGAGCCAAAAACCCTTAAAAACACTCAAAACGGGATTTTGGAGGAACAGAGTAGCGCTACAACGCTGCTCACTAGCGCCCTAGCGCTATACTCAGAACCCCAAACCGCCCAACAGAACACTGGGTAGCGCTATAGCGCCCTCTGGTGGGCGCTGTAGTGCTACACCCAGCCAGAATCTCCCCTGAAACCTCTTCCTTTGACTCCTTCAATTCCAACTCAATTCTAATGCTTCCAAACCTCATTTTTGGTGCCAAATGAACCCAAAAACCATCCCCACATGCCCTAAGCATCACAACCACAAGAACCCTAGCCAAAAACTCCCAACAAAACCAATCATCCAACCTAGAAATCTCAACTGAAAACCAAAGCTAAAACAGAGCAAACCAGGGATTTTAATGGCTAGAAACTTACCTCAAGCTCAGATTATGATGCTCTTCAATGGTGGAACACACTCCCAAGCTCTCAAGACTTACTTCCCAAGCTTGAATCCTCGAGTTAGGCTCAAAAATCCAAAGAGAAAATGAAGAAAAACAGGTACGGGAGAAGTGTTTAAAATCACTCTGTTTTCTCTTCTTTCTACAGCCTTCAATGGCTTTAATCTATCCTAGGGGTAAAAATACCAAAATACCCCTAGGTCAAATAAGGATTTCTAAAGGCTCCCAAGGGCAAAATTGACATTTCCCACCTATTTCGTTAATCATAATTAACGCTCTCCAATTCCCGCAATTCTCAATATTCTCAAACACCAATAATTCATATCCCGTAACCCTTTAATTCCCGGCAATGCTCTAATCATTAAAATCACCCCAGGACTCACCCCGAGCCCCGAGCTTAAACCTGTTATGACTAGACCCCTAATTAATATTCCAAGATCGTCTCATGCCGAATAGCTCGAACAAATCCACATTATAATGTGGTCTCAACAATAGGTCATAGATATGCATACAAATATACAATTACACCCTCAACGGGCCAAATTACCAAAACACCCCGGTAATGAAATGTGGACCCACATGCATGCATTTAACATCATATTATAATATAATTTATATAAACATGCATTTAATCATTTAATGGCATAATTAAACAATTATGGCCCTCCCGACCTACTAATCTAGCCATTAAACCGCATTAGGGATTTCGGGGCATTACAGCCATATACTCAACAATCCATAATAGTTACATAATCAGGCATTCAGCATACCAAGTTCATCAAATACATCAATAACCAATTCATATATTAACCTAGGTCGATGCCCTTAGGTCGCACCCCCTGTTTATCCCACTGACTCCGACCCGCTTAAACCGAGCTCAATGAATATTAAGCAGTCCTCAGCTACTAGTGGTCGAGCCGCGCCCTTTGCGCAAATATTGATTCTGGCACTCTTAGGCCACTTATCATATGTCCATGGAATAATACCATCTATGACATCATACATTATATAGGGAGCTCTTAGTCCCATCATTGACACATAACCGGGTGCAGTTTCTTACCTTTAGGTTCCGATGGCTTGATTAGTGAAACCGACCCTTAAGCACGATCCCGTCCGAGCCCTAGCGTACACCTAGTCACAGCCATAAATTAATAACATCACCAAACTTCAATTCCAAAACCTAGGCTCGGGACTAATCCCGAGCCCTCGGGAAGCCCTAATTCCACCAAACGGGGTGGTGGAACCAAACCCCGAACCCCCGGAAAAAAACCCTAAGAAATAACCCAAAAACCCTCTTCTGGAAACAGGGTAGCGCTACAGCGCCATCAAGAGAGCTCTATAGCACTACAAACAGAGCCAAAAAGCTCTGAAACACTCAGGCCTAGCGCTGTAGCACCCAATGACTAGCGCTACAGCGCTAGTCACAGCACAGCCAAACCCTGACGTTCTTCCTTCGATTTTCCCCGAGCCAAACCTCTCCAAAACTCATCCAAATCTCAATCATACCCCAAAACAAGCCTACCATCATATATAACTCACCCCATGAGTCCCAACCATATGAAATTCAACTACATGCACCCCAAAATAAAGAAAATACCATGATTGAGCTTAAGGCTCAAAACTTAGCAGAACAACAGAAATTTCAGAACTTCAAGGCCAGAACCTCATACCTTTCATAGGGAATTTCGACCTAGGTTATCTTCCACACCTCCTTAGCTTTCACTCCTCAAAACCTCAGCCTTAATTCCCTAGAATTCCCATCAAAACTCAGCTCAGAAATCCATTTCAACACCAAAAACCAGAAACTGAAAAAAAACAACCTTGAAACTTACCTTAATTGGATGACTAATTTCTGTTGAATCCTCAAGCTTAATCAAAGTCCCAAGGGAAGCCTTAGCCCAAAGTTCCTCTGAATTTTCAGCCTCAAACTCCAGAAGAAAAGATGAGAAAATGGTAAATTGAGAGAGAGAAAAGGATAAGCTTTTAGGTGTTCTATTTTTCCTTCTTTCTCCCTTCTATTCCTTTCTTTCAGTTTCCTTTTGATTCTAAAATTTCCACTAAGTCATAAAGCAGACTATATACGTATCTCTTATTTTAAGCCAAATGACCAATTTGCCCTCCCATAAATCCTAAGCCTTTAAATCATTCTAAGGGCATTTTGGTCATTTGTTCCCAATTCCCGCTAATTCCTCGAGTGTCTCCAATGTTTACCGTTTAAACCCCGACACCTAACTAATCACCAATTATATTCCTGAGTATCAAATAGCCTCCAATATATTTCCTAAATTCCCATAAATACCCCCAGACTCACTCTGAGCCAGGTATAATTCCCCGCCGTGACTTTTCCGCTAAACCGCTTACTAGGATCGCCTCGAGTCACAAGCTGCAAATATATCCATATAATAATGTGGTCTCAACAATTTATCACAAATATTAACTTTTATGCCCTCAACGGGCCAAAATTACGAATATGCCCTTATAACCTAATCAGGGCCTACATGCATACTATTACACATAGTCATGCATCACATATATCCAAATAATCATATAAGTATGCTGATCACATAATCATGCATTTAATCATTTAAATCACACATAATCCAGTTATGCCCTCCTGGCACACTAATCAAGGCCCTTAAGCCTTATTAGTAATTTTGGGTCGTTACAACTATCCCCTCCTAATGAGAATTTTGTCCTCAAAATTTACCTAAATAACTCAGGATACTGATCCCGCATTGCTGACTCAAGCTCCCAGGTCGCCTGCTTGACCCTACTATTCCTTCATAACACTTTAACCAGAGAAATTGTCTTATTTCGTAATACTTTATCCTTCTGATCCAAAATCTGAACTGGTCGCTCCTCATAGGATAAATCTGTCTATAATTCCAAATATTAATACTTCAATACATGTGTTGTATTTTAGACATACTTCCGGAGCATAGAAACATGGAATACGTCATGAACTCCTGACAACAATGGTGGCAATGCTAACCTGTAAGCCACCTGACCGATCCTTTCCAGGATCTCAAAAGGTCCGATGAATCTAGGGCTTAGCTTGCCCTTCTTCCCAAATCTCCTCACCCCTCGTAGTGGTGAAGCTCGAAGAAACACGTGGTCCGTAACTTGGAAATCCATGTCCCTACGCTTGGGATCAGCGTAGCTTTTCTGTCTACTCTGAGAGGCGAGCGTCCTAGCTCAAACCTTCTCAATAGCTTCATTTTTCTTATGAACCATATCTGGCCCCCAAATACTTCCTCTCACCCATCTCATCCCAATGAATGGGAGATCTACATCTTCTCCCATATAATATCTCATAGGGAGCCACTCCAATCGTTGATTGATAACTATTATTATATGAAAACTCAATCAACGGGAAATACTTACTCCAAGATCCCTCAAAATCGATCACACACGCCCTGAGCATATCCTCCAATACCTGAATCATCCTCTCAGACTTTCCATCAGTCTGAGGATGAAAGACCATGCTGAATTTCAACTGAGTTCCCATAGCCTTCTGTAAACTATCCCAAAACTTGGATGTAAAGATAGGATCCCAGTCTGACACAATAGACTTAGGAACCCCATGGAGACATACAATCTCCCTCACATATAATTTTGCATACTGATCCACTGTATACGTCGACCTCACTGGAAGAAAATGAGCTGAGTTGGTGTATCTGTCCACTATCACCCACACCGAGTCATGAAGTCTTACTATCCTAGGTAAACATCCCACAAAATCCATCGTAATATCTTCCCATTTCCATTTGGGAATACCCAAAGGCTAAAGCAACCCTGCTGGTCGTTGATGCTCAGCCTTCACCTGCTGACAGGTTAAACATCTGGCCACGTACTCCACTACATCCTTCTTCATCCCGGGCCACCAATATAACGTCTGTAGATCCTGATACATCTTCGTGGTACCTGGATGAAGTGAGTACAGCGTAGTATGCGACTCATCCAATATCTCTCATCTGATCCCCACATCAGCTGGAACACAAATCTGCCCCTGATACCTCAGCAAACCAACCTCAGAAATAGAATAGTCCTTAGCTACTCCCACCAAGACATTCTCTCTAACCTCCTGTAACTGAGTATCTACCAACTGTCCTTCCTTAATCCACTCTAGCAGGGTCGACTGCAGAGTAATGTTTTCCAACCGACCCACCATCAATTATATCCCTGCTCTGGTCATCTCATCAGCTAACTCTCTCGAAATCTAGGTAGAACTATATAACTGACATGGGCCCCTCCGGCTCAACGCATCTGCCACTATGTTGGCTTTCTACGGATGGTAAAGAATATCACAGTCATAGTCTTTTACCAACTCTAGCCAATGTCTCTGCCTCATGCCTATATAACCACGTTTGCTTTATTTTTTATTTTTTACAGATTCTTAGTTCTTTGAAGGAGCTTGCTGATGAAAAGGTGACTATGAGGGTTGGCAGTGGTCATGTCATCTCTATCAAAGCAGTTGGAATAGCCCGTTTGGAATTTGATAAAAATAAATTTCTTGGTTTGGACAATCATTATTTTATTCCTAGATTTACTAGGAACTTTATTTCAGTTTATATGTTGCATGAACAAGGTTTCGATATTTCTTTCAATAATAATTCGATTGTTATCTCAAGATCTGGTATTGAAATATGTCATGAAAAATCCAATGATGGGTTGTATAAACTTAAGGCAAAAAAGCGATCTATATACAACTTTAAAAATGTTTAAAGTTGCAAACCCAAGATCTATTAAACGTTTAAAAATAGATTCCGACAGTGAAACATATCTATGGCATTTGAGATTGAGACATATTGGTTTGGATAGAATTAACTGACTAGCAAAGGAAGGACCTTAATGAGAATTAATTGTTGGTTCTCTTCCAGTCTTTGAATCTTGTCTGGAAGGCAAGAAGACCAAAAGACCTTTCTCTGCAAAAGGTTCAAGAGCCATAGAATCACTCTAACTCGTACACACTAATGTGTGTGGTCCACTTAATGTACAAGCGAGATGAGGGTTTGAATATTTCATCACCTTCATTGATGATTATTCTAGATATGGTTACCTATATTTAATGCAAAAGAAATCTAAAACTTTTGGAAAGTTTAAAGAATTCCAAGCTGAAGCTGAAAAGCCATTAGGTAAATCATTGAAAGTTCTTCGATCTGATCGAGGAAGGGAGTACTTGGATTATGAATTCGAGGACCACTTGCGTGAGCATGGAATTCAATCCCAACTCACTACACCTAGAACGCCACAACAAAATGTTGTTTCAGAAAGAAGGAACATGACGTTATTAGACATGGTTAGATCAATGATGAGTTATTCATCATTGCCACTGTCGTTCTGGGGCTATGTCATTCAATATGTAATGTACATATTGAATGTTGTTCCTTCCAAGTGTATCAAGAAGATACCATTGGAATTATGGAATGGAACTAAACCTAGTTTACACCATTTTCGTATTTGGGGGTGTCCAACACACATGCTGAAAGGAAAGACTGGAAAGCTGGAATCTCGTACTGAACTGTGCATGTTTGTGGGATATTCCAAAGTGACTAGAGGTGGTATATTCAATAGTCCTAAAGAAAATAGAACATTTGTATCGACAAATGTTATTTTACTTGAATATGACTATATTAACAATCACAAGCCTCACAGTAAGGTTATACTGGAGGAGATGGTCTCTAATCAAGTAAATAGATCACCAATTTTTTGCAATGAATAACGACCAGAAGAAGCCACAAGTTCTAGTCAGAACAACATAGAGCTTCGTCATAGTGGGAGGGTTGTCAAGCAGCCAAGTCGCTATGAATACGAAGTTCAAATGCTTGTGTCTGACACAAACAAAGATAATCCATTGACATACAAAGATGCAATGGAAGAATCTGAAAAAGAAAAATAGCAAGATGCCATGAACCTGGAAAATGAAACGATGTATTCCAATTCTGTCTAGACTCTTGAGGATCTTCCTAAAAATGTTAAACCTATTGGTTGCAAATGGATATTCAATAAGAAAAGAGGAGCAGATGAGAATGTGGAAACTTTCAAAGCTAGGTGTGTAGCCAAGGGCTACACTCAGAGAGAGGTTGATTATGAAGAAACATTTTCTCCTATGGCCATGCGTAAATCCATTCGCATACTCTTGTCCATAGATGCTTGCAAGGATTATGAGATATGGCAAATGGACGTTAAGATAGCATTTTGGAATGGCTATCTTGACGAGACCATTTATATGTCTCAACCAGAAGGGTTCGAAATAAAAGGTCAAGAGCAAAAGGTTTGCAAGCTTCTTAGGTCCATTTATGGACACAAACAGGCTTCTAGTAACGCCCTGGATAGCCAAGACCGTTACACTGTGTGTTTATAAAGGTGCAAGACTTACTAATCAAGTCATTTAATTAGAAACGTGTTTCTAAAACTATAGTTGAACTAGGGTTAAAATATTTTTGTCTCAAAAGCTTCATTTCTTATAAATAAACATTTTCTTTACATGGGATCCCAAAAGTAGTAAAGATAAAAGACAGTCTACAAAATTTTAGGATTAAAATACAGTTATTAGCCACTCTAAGGGAAAATAGACAATTTAGCTTTTCTCGTCCTGTTCCACTCCTCGGCCACGGCGGCCGATCAGCTGATTATGTACATTCAGCCTCGAAGCCCTCCATCTCAGGACTGTTCCAACTTGCCCTTGCCTTTACCTGCAACACGTAGCACCCGTGAGCCAAGGCCCAGCAAGAAAATACCATAACAGAGCATAATCATTAAGCAAACAACCAGATAACTCATACAGTATAAACATGTACTCAACAGTCCAAATATTCATGTTATTCAAGTATTCAGCATACCAAGTACATCATTTTATGTCAATAATCAATTCACATATGATAACTAGGGTTAACTCCCTTAGACCGTACCCTCTATATATCCCACTGACTCCGACCCGCTTAAACCGAGCTCAGTGAATATTAAGTTGTCCTCAGCTACCAGTGGCAGAGTCGCGCCCTGTGCGCAAGTATTATTTACAGCACCCTTAGGTCGTTTATCACATGTCCCATGGCATAATACCATCTATGACATCATACAAATATAGGGAACTCTTAGTCCCACCACAAACACATAACCGGGTGCAATTTTCTTACCTTTAGGTTTCGCTAGCTTTGTTCAATTTGATCCTCAAGCACGATCTCGTCTGAGCCCTAGCATACACATAGCCACAACCATAGATCAGAATCATCACCAAACCTAAAATCTAAAACCTAGCCTCGGGACCAATCCTGAGCCCTCGGGAAGCCCTAATTCCACCAAATGGGGTGGTGGAATCAAACCCCGAGCCCCTGGGCCAAAACCCTAAGAAATAACCCAAAAACCCCTTTCTGGGAACAGGGTAGCGCTACAGCGCCCTAAGGAGAGCGTTGTAGCACTACAAGCAGAGCCAAAAGGCTCTGGAACTTCAGGGCCTAGTGCTGTAGCGCCCAGTGACTAGCGCTACAGCGCTAGTCACAGCACAGCCCAACACAGATTTTTCTCCTTCGAATTTTCCCGAGCCAAACCTTTCCAAAACTTAACCAAACCTCAACCAAACTTCAAAACAAGCCTCCCAACATCCTCAAATCATCCCATAAGTCCCAACCACACAAAACTCAATCACATGTACCCCAAATCAAGGAATTCACCATAGATGAACCTAGAGCCCAAAAACTCAACTGAAATCACAGAACTTAAACCAGAGTTTCTTACCTTTGATGGATGAGCTCAACCTAGGTTATCCTCCACACTAGCTTAGCCTTCGCCTCCTCAAAGCTTCTGCCTCAATCCCCTAGAATTCCCACCAAAACTCAGCTCAAAATCCATATCTACTTTAAGAACCAGAAACTAAAAAACAACCTTAAACCTTACCTCAAATTGATGGACTACTCTTGCTAACTCCTCAAGGAAAACTAAGGACCCCAGCCTCAAGCTCCTACCCAGACTCTCCCTAAGTTACAGCTCCAAATTCCTTCAAGAAATGAGAAAGAAACTTAAACTGAAGGGGAGAAGAAATGACTCATGTTTTCCTTCTTTCTTTCTTTTTTCTTCTTCTTTTCTTTCAGCTTCCTTCAGATTCTAGACTTTCCACTAAGGCATAAAGCAACTTAACTCTTATCCCTTGTAAGCCAAATGACCATAATACCCTCCCATTAAATTTTAAGCCCATAATCCTTCCAAGGGCATTCTGGTCATTTTTTCCCAATTCCCCTTAATTCCTCTAGTGTCTCTAATATTTACTGCTTACTAATCACCAACTATATTCCTCAATATCAAAATAAACTCCAATATATTCTCTAAATTCCCAGAAATACCTCTAGGCACGCCCCGAGCCGGGTATAATTCCCCACCGTGACATTTTCGCTAAACTGCTCACTAAGATCGCCTCGAGTCATAGATTACAAATATATCCACATAATAATGTGGTCTCGACAATTTATCACAAATATATACAGTTATGCCCTCAACGGGCCAAAATTACGAATATTCCCTTCTAACCTAATCAAGGCCTACATGCATACTAGTACACATAGTCATGCATCACAGATATTCAAATAATTATATAACATGCTTTTAATCACTTAATTCACATAAAATCCAGTTATGCCCTCCCGGCACACTAATCAAGGCCCTTAAGCCTCATTAGTGAATTTGGGTCGTTACACTTCTAGATCTTGGAATCTGAGATTTGATGACACAATCAAAATGTATGGTTTTGAACAAAACATTGACGAGCCTATTGTCTATAAACAAGTCAAAGATGACATTGTGGTATTTCTGATTCTTTACGTTGATGGTATACTACTGATTAGAAATGACGTAGGAACATTGACAAAAGTAAAGAAATGGTTAGCCGAGCAATTCCAAATGAAATATTTAAGAGATGCAAACTACGTTCTGGGCATCCAGATCCTTCGGGATCGACAGAACAAAGTTTTGCCTCTGTCTCAAGCTACTTATATAGATAAGGTATTGGAGCAATTCGATTTGCAAAAGTCCAAGAAGGGTGATATGCCAACCTGTCATGGAATTATCATTTCTAAAGAGTAGTGTCCTAAGACACCTCAAGAAGAAGAGGATATGAGATAGTATCCCATGCCTCTATGGTAGGCAGTCTAATGTGTACAAGATCTGAAATTTGTTATGCGGTAGGGATAGTCAGTCAGTATCAATCCAATCCTGGATTGAATCATTGGGTTGCAGTAAAGAATATTCTCAAGTATCTTAGGAAAATTAGAGAATATATGCTTGTATATTCAGGTGGTGACCTAAACCCCACTGGATACACTGATTCTGATTTTCATCAGATAGAGACAGTCAGAAATCGACTTCTAGATCAGTGTTAACACTTGGTGGAGGAGTTGTAGTCTGACATAGTATTAAACAAACCTGTACGCCCTAAATATGCACGGGTTATTAGCGAGCTGGAAAAGAGCATAATTCTATCAGCCATGTGGAAGCCACCTACCTGGAGCAAGTGTTACAAGTCTCTACCTCTTTAGCTCGAGATAGCCAAAGGTTTAGTGAGATTGCTAGGGCATCGGATCAGCAGCGTGGAAACCACGAGCTGAGACTACATCAAGCTCAGGGTACGAGCTTGAGTTGACACCTCCGACCCTTTATAAAGTCAACCACGCAATGTAAACGTGCATATATCAGACATCACGTGTCTACTCCATTCCTGAATTCTCGGATACGCAGCATAAACATGCGTGTTCAGACACCCCACGACTGGTTTGGGCCATGCGGCCCATTATCCCCCTTACCTATTGATTAGACCACACTTCATTGTCAAGTTTTAGGAATTAATCATGAATGTTGCAGAAGTGACATGATGGGTAAGAAGGTCACGGGATGACCTCCTTTGCCAACCCCCAGGTGTCCTCTCCCTATAAATATGGGGACCCTGGGAGTTGCAAAGGGTTGGCTTCTTATTTGTAAAGAAATACCCTGTAAGGAATATCAGAGATATATCAATAATATTGGCTAGTGGACTAGAAGGATTTTAACCTTTGAACCACCTAAAAAAGTATTCGAGTTATAATCTTCCTTTGAGATCATTCATCCATTACGGTTCATCACTTAGCACTAATCCCTCTCCTTATTTATATAATTATCTGTTGCCGAAGAACTGCGTCAACAGTTTGGTGCTTTCATTGAGAGCTTTTAGATTGGTGCTATCACAAATACCCAACCATGGTAGTTACCCGCTCAAGACATGGTAACGAGGCGGACCAACGTGATGGGCAGGAGGCCCATCATGCTGCCATGTCCGATGATGAGAACCCTGAGGTTCAGCAGCGACCGGGCAAGCAGCCAATGGGCCAAGACGACACTCGAAGTTCAGCTCCCCGGCCGCCCAATTCGAACCCGGATTTCTACACGACGGTAGAAATGGAAAATGCACAGTTGAGGAGTCAGCTGGCGAAAGCAAACCAGCAGATTCAAGAGGTTTTGGCCCGACTACCCCCTCTTACAACTGACGCTAACGTCGGAAAAAGGCATGGTGAGACTCATAAGTCCCGCTGGGGTAACCGATCCAGGCCTAGTCGGTCGGTCAGACCCCCAACATCAAATTCTACTCCCACGACGCACCGCCGGGAAACCACATTTGAGGAACTTCCTAGGGCCGAGCAGCAATTTAGCCGATCGGTCCGGACCTCAACTCCTAGCTCACTTCTGCCCTCGAGTGCACCCAGGAGGGCTCGAGGAAGCTCGTGAAGGAGATCCGGGGAGGGCTCGTGACGACAGCCCGCCCCGGCCAGCCGTCTTGCACCTCGCTCAGACCGCCGAGCACCGGACGCGAAGGATGGTAGAGCGTAGCGGCTGCAACCTAGCTTAATCTGCCCTGACGGGACAAGGATCGCGTCCCCAGTCAGGCATCCTCCTTCACCGATAAGATATACATCTCCTCCCCGTCAAGTCCGAGACATTCCAACTCACGGGAGCAGCAGGAGAAATCCTCCTTCCGTCGGACCTTCCCATCGTAGCTGGGCACCGAGAGAAGTCCCGAATCCTCACCCCCAGTGGAGGGCTCTGAGCTTTTCAAATGGAAGTTATTGGACCGGAAGTCGTCAAAGTGACATGTCCGACAGAGACCTACGCCATCGTTTGAGCTCAGCTCAAAGCCCTCAGGCTGTCCCGAGGGGTGACTTCCGAGATCGTCTAAACTCTCATAGAGGAGACCTAGTTGGAAATGGCAGTCGTGCTCACCAAGGGGAAGGTCTATCTGAAGTACGTGATAGCGGGAATGTCCCACATAACCTATCTCAATATCGGAGGGACTACAACCCACCTAACACGTACCATGGAACTGGAGCTGTTGAACAGCCCCAGAATAACCAAGGAAGCAAGGACCAAACCCTTGAGCGTCTGACTCAGATGGAGGAGCTGAGGAGGAAGCTCTTGTCGGAAAAAGAAAAAGATGAGTATGATTCAGGGGACGAACTCGAGCTCTTTGCCCCCAGCATAGCAGCAACGGCGTATCCACCTGGGTTCCGTATGCCTCACTTGTCCAAGTTCAATGGAGATGGGGACCCGTCAGATCATCTGGGTATGTTCAACACCCTGATGATGGCCCACAACATTGGTCCTGAGCTGAGATGTTTAATATTTCCTTCCACCTTGACTGGGCCGGCCAGGCAATGGTTCAAGCAGAGTAAAAAGCAGTCCATCAGCTCATGGAAAGCCTTTTCTGCCGACTTTAAGAGGGCCTTCCGAGCTTCTCAGGCTGCCCACGTCAAGGCCGACACCCTGGAGAACGTAAGACAGCAGCCCGACGAGCCTTTGAAAGCTTACCTGAGCAGATTCGCGAACATCGCTGCTCGAGCCAGGGACGCAGACGATAGCTCCAAGCTCATGGCCCTGAGGACTGGGATCCTCGTCGGAGGTGGACTCTGGGAAGAGATACAGAGAAAAGGATTCAGCACCGTAAACGAATTCCTAAATAGGGCCCAGGGATGGATACACCTGGAGGAGGCGCGGGCATCTGCCGCGGGAACCAGCCAGGCCCCTGAACAGCCCGCTGGAGTGGGAACGGATGTCGTGACAGCGACACAAACCGTTACACAGAATAAGTAGTTTGGTGGAGGCAAGAGAAAAGGGAGCAGCGAGGGCGGCCAGCATGGCCCAAAGAAGAACAGGTCCGTAGAAAAATTTAAGCCAGTCTACGCGACTTATACCGAGCTCACACACACTAGGGAGAATATTTTCCTAGCAAACTTTGCTCGCCTCCCCTGGAAGAAGCCGGAATTGTTGAAGCACAAGAAAGGTAAGCGAGACCCCTCCAAGTTTTTTCGGTTCCACAACGACATTGGCCACAACACCGATGATTGTAGGCACCTGAAGGATGAGATCGAGACTCTCATCAGAGCCGGACCCTTGGCTCAGTATGCGCGGAATAGAGTTCCCACCGGCCATCCAGCTCCGAAAGTTTCGATAAGTCAGCCCGGGTCTTGGATAGATCAGGACGTCCCTCCTCCTGTGATAGGAGGAGAGATCTCCACTATCTCCGGTGGCCCCCATCTGGCTAGCACGAGCAGAGGTGCCCAGAAGAGATACGTCAACAAACTTAAGGCTCATAATGGAGTGGAGTACGTCCCTGAGCAGCATCTACCCAAACAGCAGTGATTGGAGAGGCAACCAATCATATTCACTGAGGAAGATGCCAGCCACGTCCAGTTCCCTCACAACGACCCTCTGGTCGTAGCCATTCAGCTCGCTAACCGGATGGTTAGGAGAGTACTGGTCGATAATGGGAGCTCGGTGAACCTGTTGTTCTGGTCTACGCTGGAACAGATGGGTTTATCTGTCACCGAGCTGAAAGCCACCTCCATGATGCTATACGGGTTCTCTGGAGAAAGGTCGGCGGCAATAGGAACGATCGAGCTGGTGATCACCTTGGGAGAGGGACCTCGAACAGTCTCGAAACTCCTCGAGTTTGTGGTCATCGATTGTTCTGCCGCGTACAATGCTATTTTGGGCTGACCTACATTGATAGCGTTTGAAGCCATAACCTCCATCCGCCACCTCGCGCTAAAATTCCCCTCTTCCTCGGGGATATGCATGGTCAGAGGTGATCAGCTTGCTGCCAGGGAATGCTACAACATTTCTATGAAGGGAAAATTAAAACCCGGGCAGTTAACGATGACCGTCCAGGGCGGGAATGAGGAATCTTAGGAACTTGTGCCTAAACCTGGGATTGAAAAACCTCAGAGTGCCAAAAGGGAGAATATCATCTCAAATAATGATATCGACCCCAGAATAGGTGAGGATAGATCTGAGCTCCAGGCCATCGAAGAGCTCGAGGAGATAAACATCGATCCACAAGATCCTACGAGGATGGTAAAGCTCGTAAAAAATCTATGTAGCGAAAGGAAGGCGGAGCTGATTAAGTTCCTGCAGGAGAATCTAGACGTGTTCGCCTGGTCTCATGAAGACATGGTAGGGATCAGTACGAGCGTCATCATGCACACCCTCCACTTGGATAAAAGCGTTCCTGCGAAATCCCATAAACAAAGGCGCCTAGGAACAACCCGAGCTGAGGCCCTAGAAGAAGAAGTAGCCCGACTCCTAAAGTGCGGCTTTATCCGCGAGGCAAAGTTCCCGATCTGGGTCGCCAATCCTGTATTGGTCCCGAAGCCCAACGGGAAATGGAGGACCTGCATTGACTTCTCCGATCTGAACAAAGCCTGCCCCAAAGATTGCTTCCCATTGCCAAGGATCGACCAATTGGTAGACGCCACGGCGGGGGCACGAGCTCATGTCATTTATGGATGCATACTCGGGCTATAATCAGATCGCCATGAATCCAGCAGACCAGGATCACACTAGCTTCATGAACCCAACTAACGTTTATTGTTACAAGGTCATGCCCTTCAGGTTGAAGAACGCCGGAGCTACATTCCAGAGGTTGGTAAATAGGATGTTTGCCAACCAGATCGGGAAGAACATGGAAGTGTATGTTGACAACATGCTGGTCAAGTCGAAAACTTCCGATAACCATGTTTCCGATCTGGAGGAATGCTTTAAGATATTGAGAGAATACGGCATGAGGCTTAACCCCCAAAAATGTACTTTCGGGGTCGCATCAGGAAAATTCCTAGGTTTCATTGTCAATACCAGGGGAATAGAAGCAAGCCTTGATAAGATTAGGTCACTACTCGAGATGCCCTCACCTCAGTCGCGAAAGGATGTTCAAAGTTTGGCAGGAAGGGTGGCGGCCCTTAATCGGTTTATTTCTAAATCTACCGACAAGTGTCTGCCATTCTACAACCTGCTCCGGGGAATAAGAAATTCGAGTGGACCGAGGAATGCGAACGTGCTTTCCTCGACCTGAAAGGACATTTAGCTGAGTAACCCATATTATCCAAACCAACGGCAGGAGAGCCTCTTTTCCTTTACCTAGCTGTCACGGAAGATGCAGCTAGCGCCGTATTAGTCCGAGATGAGGACCGATCTCAAAAGGCTGTCTATTACATCAGCAAGAGGCTTCTCGGAGCTGAATCCTGGTATCCGCTGATGGAGAAGATGGCTTTCTGTCTCATTATGGCCTCCCGAAAGCTCAGGCCGTATTTCCAGTCCCACTCAATACACGTCATAACCGATAAACCTTTAAGGCAGGTTTTGCAAAAACCTGAAGCATCGGGACGTCTGTTGAAGTGGGCTATTGAACTCAGCCAATTTGAGATTTTGTACATACCGCGAACTGCAATAAAAAGCCAGGCCCTGGATGATTTTGTGGTAGAGTGCACAGGACTCCGAGAAGATCTTGTAGAAGAGTCAGCCCATGACTCCTTAGCCCAGGCCTCATGGAAGGTCTTCGTAGATGGCTCGTCTAACGAGAATGGCTCCGGTGCTAGAATCATCTTGATATCCCCAAAAGTACATCGATTCCACTCGGCATTGCGATTCGAATTCAAAGCATCCAATAACTAGGCTGAATACAAAGCTTTACTGGCTGGGCTAAGGGTGGCCCAGGAGCTGAAGGCCAGCTCTGTCCAGTGTTAGAGTGATTCCCAGCTCATGGTAAACTAAGTGTTAGGGGAATACCAAGCACGAGGAACCAAGATGGCTGCTTACCTAGCCAAGGTAAAGAAAGAACTATCTGCATTCGAGCGCAGATCAATCGAGCAGATACCTCGGGAACAGAATGCCAACGTGGACGCCCTGGCAAAGCTCGCTACCTCTGGGGAGACAGAGAGTTTGGGGTTAGTACCGGTAGAGTTCTTGGAAAAACCAACCATAGAGGAATTCGGGGCGGAGGTCGAGATGATCGACGCCAGACCGACCTGGGTGACCCCCATCCTTGAATATCTCACAGCAGGAAAGTTACCCGAAGAACGAAATGATGCAAGGCAGGTGCTTTACCAGGCTCCAAGGTATACAGTGATAGAGGGGATATTATACCAGCGTGGACACTCTTTACCTCTCCTACGGTGTGTTCTACCAAACGAGGCGAAGACCATTTTGTAGGAGGTGCACGATGGTTTCTGCGGAGATCACATTGGGGGGCAAAGCCTGGCCCTAAAGATATTAAGGCAAGGGTATTACTGGTCCACTCTGTCAAAGGACTCGATCTCCCGTGTCAAAAGATGTGACAAGTGCCAGCGATTTGCCACAGTTGCCCGAGCTCCCCCGGTCGAGCTGAAGATGATCTCGTCCCCGTGGCCATTCGCGGTCTGGGGAATTGACTTGGTTGGTGCCCTCCCTACTAGAAAGGGAGGGGTTTGTTACGCGATTGTGGCTATCGACTACTTCACCAAGTGAGCAAAAGCTGAGCCCCTAGCAACGATCACTTCAAAAAGAGTCCTCGACTTCGTGGTCAAGAGTATAATCTGCCAATTCGGGCTGCCAAAGAAGATCGTTTCAGATAATGGAACGCAGTTCGATAGCGACCTCTTCACTGAATTCTGTGAGAGGCACGGCATTGTTAAAAGCTTCTCCTCCGTGGCCTATCCCCAGGCCAATGGGCAAGTCGAGGCCGTCAATAAGACGCTAAAGGCAAGCCTTAAGAAGAGACTAGACGAAGCTAAGGGAGTCTGGCCAGAACAGCTCCCCTAGGTACTGTGGGCATACCGGACCTCACATCGAACGCCGACAGGTCATACTCCTTTCTCCCTAGCTTTCGGGAGTGAGGCAGTCCTTCCTATCGAAATAAAGGTAGCCTCACATAGAGTCCAGGCGTTTAACCAAGACCGGAATGACGAATTGCTCTGTGCGTCCCTCGACCTAATTGACGAAAAACGAGAAGATTGACAGCTACAGCTCGCACATTATCAACAAAAGGTCACACGTTATTTCAACTCAAAGGTCAAGAAACGCGTCTTTAGCGTTGGCGACCTGGTACTCAGAAGAGTCTTCCTAGCCAGTAAAGATCCCAAGGATGGAGTGTTGGGACCAAGCTGGGAAGGTCCCTACCAAATAACCGAGGTCGTGAAAGAAGGAACCTACAAGCTAGCTCGACTTAATGGAGAAGCAATTTCATGGACTTGGAACGCTATCCACTTGAAGAAATATTATCAATAATATCTTTGTAAGGCTTAATTGGAAAGGCCATCTTTTGTTTATTAAGTAATGGCAGCTAATCTTTTATATGTTTGTGGATGTAAACTCAAGTAACCATGAAAGACCCTTTCCTGCTTACTTGGGGGGCATATATCCTAGATATAACCAGGTCCTAAAACTTAGAAGTTAGGTCAAATTGATTTATCGATGTTTTTCTTAAAAAGCATGAGATATCGATAAAGAATTGTCGCGAACTAAGTTTTCAAATTAATATCTTGGATATAACCAAGTCCTAAAACTTAGAAGTTAGTTCAAATTGATTGATCGATGTTTTTCTTAAAAAGCACGAGATATCGATAAAGAATTGACGCGAACTAAGTTTTCAAATTAATATCTTGGATATAACCAAGTCCTAAAACTTAGAAGTTAGTTCAAATTGATTGATCGATGTTTTTCTTAAAAAGCACGAGATATCAATAAAGAATTGACGCGAACTAAGTTTTCAAATTAATATCTTGGATATAACCAAGTCCTAAAACTTAGAAGTTAGTTCAAATTGATTGATCGATGTTTTTCTTAAAAAGCACGAGATATCGATAAAGGATTGACGCGAACTAAGTTTTTAAAATTAATGTCCTGGATACAACCAGGTCCTCAAACTTAGAAGTTGGTTCAAATTGATTAACAGATGTTTTTTCCTAAAAAGCATAAGATGTCAAATTATACCACCAATAGAAACTAAGTTAAACTATAAAAAATATATAAATAGATTGAAATAAATCCAAGGAAATCAATTGTTTTGAGGATAAAAAACCTCATAATATAAAGTTCCAAATGAAAGTAAAAGAGAAAAGACCAAAAATCCTAAGCCCCGGCAGGCTGCTCCGATGAATTCACCCCCTCGACATCCTGCTCGGTTGCGGTGGAAGTCTCCCCAGTCTCGAAGGGTGCCTCTTGTTGAAGGGGAGCTTTGAACTTCTCCAAGAAGGACTCCCACAGGTCCGTCCCCAGAAAGGAGAAGTCACCATCCGGGTTGAAGACCCAGCAATGGTACAGCATGGCCTCCATGGAGGAGCTGGAGGATGCCCTCTCCGCCACAAGGGCAGCCTTGGCTTCTTCAAGTTCCACCTTCGTGGCGTCCAGGGCAACCTTGGTACCCTTGGCCTCTAGCAGTTTGGTCTGAGATGCCTCCAGGTCGGCCTGCACAATTGCCAGGGCGGCTTTAGCATCCTGCTCCCGTTGCTGAGCGGACGTGAGGGCGGCCTATACAGCCTGATGCTCGCCCCTGATCTCTGCAAGCCTGGCCTTGGACCGAGATATGCTCCGGTGGAGGGCCAAAGCCGCCTGCAAGATGAAAAGATGTGAGGCGAGTGCCTTGGAAATCAAGCAGAAAGAACCAGTGGTAAAGCGAACTTACCGTGAGGGTCATCCCCAGTGAAGACTCCTTCACGCTCTCGGGGCTCCTCGTCTCGATCTCCCGCAAGTCCCTTGGGGTGGCATTGTAATAATGATCCACCGTATAACTCGCAGTTTCGTAAACCGCCCCTCGAAAGGCCTCGGGGATTTTCTCTAGGGTCTGAGTGTTGACCGGGATGCTCACAGTGGGAACCGGAGCTGCCAGGGGCCCGGTTGGTACCTCCTTTTCCCAAGCTTGGACAGGAGGTCGCGGGGGGGGGGGGGTGGAGCCATCTTCTCTACTGCAGGAGGGGGTGGAGGCACTTTCTCCATGGTGGGGGGGTCCTGGTTTTTCCCCTTGGCTGGGGACTTGGAGGAAGTCCCGACAGCTTTCTTCGCCAACCGGAGCCTCTTCACCAAGGGCCTGGGCGGCCCGGAGGAAGGGTTTCCCCCCTAGAACATAGATCGCAGATCGTTACGCCCGGGCTGCGATATCTCCTTGTCTAAAACAAAGAAAAGATCATTAGTATGCATGTAAAAATACTTTGATAACAAAAAAGCTAAAGTATGTATTGAAAAGGGGTCCTACCCTCCGAGCTAGAGGAGGAATCTATTGTCACGACCTCCAGCCCTGGGGCTTCTACGGGGGAGTCTAAGATGATGACTTCACGGGTGAGAAAAGGCATTGGGTCTGGATCCGCCTCAGGACTAGACTCCTCTACGTACTGCCTAAGACCCGGAACTACTACACCCTCCAGAAGGGAGGGCCACAACCTAAGATTGGTCCCGTACTCCTCAAAAAAGGCCGACCTAAAGGCCAGGATATTATCTACTACTACAGTACCCCTAGGGTGGCCCATATCATAACGCAACACGAGCTGGTCAATACACTGGAGTAGAGAGATGTTGAGATCTGGGTCGTTTTGGTGGCGGTGAACGAGTTGGCTGGGGTTAAACCTAGCAAGCCGTAGGTCTGCGACGGCCCTGTCTAAGTCCCTAAATAAGTAAGGGTTACCTTGGCCAGAGGGGCCGGCTGCTGCCCCGGACTGGGTCCTCTCTGCATTGACCTCCTAGGCAACCTCCAGAGCCTGCTTCCGGCGCACGAGGGGCACCTCGTCCTCCTCTTCCTCGTCCTCGTCCTCGTCCGCAGTCCCCTCCTCGGGGATGGGGGCCATCTCGCGAGCAGCGGGTATGGTCCGTGGCCTCCTCAAGGCCAGAGTCTGGCCTGGGGAAATTAACTTACACACCAGCATCGTCTCATCAGACACGAGCTGGCGGTAGTCTTTCTCACTTGGGGGGAGCCCTGCGAAGGTTTCGTACTGACCCCCAAGGGTCATCGACTTAGCCGTCCTCACGAAGATAGCTGCACGATAGTTTTCAAATCAGCAATGAATGGAAAGACTAATCAGCGACAAGATAGCGAGCTAAAGATTAAGGGAACTTACAAGGACGGTTTAAGTAATGGTTGTCGCAGTTGTGAAACCCCTTTGACATGAAGAATTGATCCTTGAAGTCATTGGGGTGGCTGGGCAGCTCGATAATCGCAGCTGAATCGGGAAAACGGGTCAGGTAGTAGAACCCATCACCTCGCCCCCATTGTTCCGAGCTGGCTTTGAAGCAAAAGAAATAAAGGATGTCTGCCAGCGTGGGGACCTCCCATTCCTGCTTCAGGAACAAATACTTCAACCCCGCTAACAGACGGTAGGAGTTAGGGGGGAGCTGGAAGGGAGCCAGTTTCACGTAATTTAAGAAGTCCATGAAATACTGGTCCAGGGGAAGAAAGGCCCCTGCCTTGAGATGTTCGTCGCTCCAGGCTACGAACTCCTCGTCGAGCGGCGCACAGCTCCGCTCCCCCTCAAGGGGAGGTCGGGCGTCCAGGGCGCCCTTCCCTATCTTTATATTGTGGGAAAGCATTATCTTGTTAACTTTCCCCTGGGTGGTGACCTTCGAGGCAATCCTCTCGACCTCGAAAAAGGCGTCGGGCCCCACCTCGACCTCCTTCACCACGATGGGGCCAAAGTTAGGGATCGGGGAGTCTGTTGCCACCTCTTTCCCTTTGCTGGCTTGCTAGGAAGACGTGCTGCCAGCACTCTTCTTAGATGCGCTCTTCTTGGGTCCCATCTGGTCACCTAACGAACAAAGAAGAAAGTTTAGAAAAGGAGACCTAAGCATAAGAAAGAATCTAGTGCAAAAGAAGGTTTTCCTTTACACGGGCTGAGGTAATCTCAGCCCGCGGAGAGTGAGACCACGCGGTTTTATGAACACGCGCCTGTGCTCCCAACGGGTCCCCGATTGCTCAGGATCCGTGTGTCAGGAGGGTCAGGACAGAGTTTTCCTTGGAAGGAAAGTTTCGAAAGGAAAAACCGCCTGTGAAGCGTGTCCCCTAAGCTACCCGGTTTTTGCACCCTAGAAACTGGTTGTTCCAAACAGGCATATAAAATTTTACCCAGAAAGTCACCCCAGAACTTTTTCCTATGAGCCATGTTCCTAAGCATCCTCTTTCCTACGGTCGATACCCCTAGGATAAAAACCTACGCACAAAATACCAGCAAAGAAAAACAAAAGACAAACAACCCACTGCCTACGACTAAGAAGAAAGTTTACCTAAGCAAGAAAAAGGGAAAACATTTAAAGCATGCAACTAACGGAAGACTTACAGAAATTTTTTGCTGCGTAAAGACTGAATGGAGCGCCTGGGTTGAAGTCCTATTGGAATCGCTAGTACCGAAGTCACGAAAGAGCAAGTGTTACAAGTCTCTACCTCTTTAGCTCAAGATAGCCAAAGGTTTAGTGAGATTGCTAGGGCATCGGATCAGCAGCATGGAAACCACGAGCTGAGACTACATCAAGCTCAGGGTACGAGCTTGAGTTGACACCTCCAACCCTTTATAAAGTCAACCACGCAATGTAAACGTGCATATATCAGACATCACGTGTCTACTCCATTCCTGAATTCTCGGATACGCAGCATAAACGTGCGTGTTTAGACACCCCACGACTGGTTTGGGCCATGCGGCCCATTATCCCCCTTACCTATTGATTAGACCACACTTCATTGTCAGGTTTTAGGAATTAATCATGAATGTCGCTGAAGTGACATGATGGGTAAGAAGGTCACGGGATGACCTCCTTTGCCAACCCCCGGGTGTCCTCTCCCTATAAATATGGGGACCCTGGGAGTTGCAAAGGGTTGGCTTCTTATTTGTAAAGAAATACCCTGTAAGGAATATCAGAGATATATCAATAATATTGGCTGGTGGACTAGAAGTATTTTAAGCTTTGAACCACCTAAAAAAGTATTCGAGTTATAATCTTCCTTTGAGATCATTCATCCATTATGGTTCATCACTTAGCACTAACCCCTCTCCTTATTTATATAATTATCTGTTGCCGAAGAACCGCGTCAACAAAACCAGTATCACGGATTCTACCATGAAAACTGAATACATAGCGGCTTGTGAAGTAGCTAAATAGGTTGTGTGGCTCAAAAATTTCTATTCTGATCTGGAAGTTGTTCTAGACATGGATAAGCCACTAGTCTTGTACTGTGATAATAGTGGGGCAGTAGCTAACTCGAAGGAACCAAGGAGTCACAAGAGGGGAAAGCATATCAAGAGGAAATACCACATGATCAGGGATATTGTTCACAAAGGAGATGTAGAAGTTATGAAGATAGCTTAGGAACATAACCTTGCTAATCCTTTTACTGAGACTTTGTCTACAAAATCTTTTAAGGATCATGTAAACAATATGGATTTGAGAGAGACGCCTCATTTGCTTTAGGGAAAGTGGGAGATTGTTGGGATTAGTGCCCTTTAAAGCATATGTATTGAACAATGTTTTATGAAATAAATAATTGAAATGAATTTTAGCGTATATTTATTATTTATTATTATTATTAGAATAATATTGTATGAATATCAGAAAATTCTCAAATTCGTTATTGTGACCACAATCTTGTATTGGTACGAGATGATTAAGATTGTAGGGAACAAATTTAAATAATTCGCAATAAAACAAAGTTATAAGGAATTTGTGGACTAAATACTATAAGTACGGTTCACTAGTATTATGAATACACATAATCTAGATCCGGATTATTGATGTAGTAGGATATCTTAGTGGAGGTACTTTGTATATAGTGGTTATACACGAACGGGACCCGATGTGTTATTAATACTTAATAATATCGTTTACTTTATAAGTATTAATTTAACATATCAATAAGATGATCATATACAAATTGATCTTAATCCTGAAGTTATTATGAACTCATGTTTATGTCATATGAGTTCTTTTATTCACTCGTTATGGTTTGTCAGAATGATCAAGCTGAAAACTTTTGTTTTGGGAACTCATTGATGTAGATGGCTGAGGACATAATATATAGATATGGAATCTATACTATTCTGAGAGGAATTGAATAATGGTTCACTTAAGGGTTGGCTTTTGGAAGTGAAAGGTTATTGAGCTCAAATTCGTAAATCAGTTTATGAATTAACCTTCACTAGTAAAGCCAATGGTACTTAAGGAAACAAGATACAATTAAAGAGGTTAAATGGTAATTGATTCCTACTTTAATTATGAACCATTAATAGAGGATTGAATTGTATGTAGTGATTAAATCGATGGACACCTTTTATATTTAAAAGTACTCAATAAATAAATGTCAATAATTACAAGAGTGCAGTCTCATATTTTTAGTGGAATAATATTCTGATTAATAAATTAAAGTTATTATATTAAAGAGTATGAATTAATAATCTAAATTTATTGGAGCTTGAAATTATAGGTCCATAGGTCCCCGATATGGCTCTATCAACACTATTCAAGGTAAGAGTTGAAATTAGGAAGAATCGTGAAAAGGGAATATTTGGAAGAAATTTGTACTTCAGGTCAAATATGTAATTGAGTCAAATTAATTAATTAATATATTAACTTTCAAAATTAATAAATTTATTAAATATATTTTTCAAAAATTATTTTTTAAATAAAATGGTATTTTCAAAAATAGCATTTAAATAAGTAAAATAATTAATTTTGAATTAATTAATTTTATTTATTTAAATAATGAGAAAATATAATTCTGATCATTCAAATTGGATTTTAATTTGAAATTATACTTATTCTTTAATTAATCTAATAAGATAAGTTATCAGGTTTGGATATTTTTTAATAAATAATTATTAAATAATAATTAAAAGAAAATGGTTGGAACATATCCCTAAAATCAGGGATGTGTTGCATGCATTGTAGGTGGCGTGTAACAAGGTCTAAGAATGGGTTTTGAATATTTCGTTTATTTATTTAATTATTTAATAATTGATTTATAATTTGAATTTTGAATTTTAAAATTTAATTAATTTTTTTATAAATCTATCAGGTAGAAATTATTTCACAATAATATACACTTAATTGAGAGAATATTCTAGAGAGAAAAATTCTAAGCTTTTCACAGAGAGAAAAATATATTATATTATTTTTCTCTATCCCTGAAAACTGTCTCAGATCTAATATTCCAAGATCTTGTGAGTTGAGTACATCTTGTGAATCAAAAAATTTATCATCATTACTCTACGTGCCAACACACGTCTTGAGGTGTAGAGATATTGTTGTCCCTTGAATTGGCCAACGACACGGAGTCAGAATTACGACAAGAAATGAGATGATACTCTAGAATGGAGTCAAATGGTAAAGAAATGACACAGGCGATTTATAGTGGTTCGGCCCCAATGAATGGTAATGACCTACGTCCACTTAGTGCTATTATTGATATTGAATCCCAATGTCGTGATCAAAGAACTAGGGCTCTTGAGTTTTACAAGCCTTCGGGGAATTACAACTATTTGGAGGATAATCACACTCTACGCCCTTTCTCTCAGTATTCGGAAAAAAGGTTCAAAAGTCCCTTCCTTGAGCCCCCTCATTCAGATTTATAGGCTCAAGGGGGCTACATGGGCCAATGGGCCTTAATTATCCCTAATCTTAGCGTATCAAGGCAATAAAGAGGAAATAATAATTGTAATTATTACAAGATTACATATCTTTTAAGGAAATAAACTGAAGCATGCAACCAGTCTGGTCGCATCTAATCGTGAGGTTTGATGAAGCAGCAGGGAGCTGGTCGATAGACGAACAGCACCTCTTCATAATGACGCTGCCACGTGTGAGAAATTCTTGCCACTTCATCAGCAGCCATTTTTGGGTAAACATTTGCCCCCCAAGTTTATTTTACTGCGACCAGCATAAAGTAAACTTAGGGAAATGACCCTTCGCGTACCCCACCAAATCTGTCAGAGCCGCTCATGCCTTCTCGAAAAAGGTAACCAGTCAGGTCTTTTCGGTTTCCCAAAAAATTGTCTGATGGCTATTGCACTTCCCCATGCTTCGAAAAAAATAATTCCATGATTACCTTTTTTACCGTGCCACGATCAATATAAATAATCCCCCAATATCACTTTTTTAGTTTTTACATTTCATTTATCTTTACTTCCTCAAGAACTCTACTCAGAGCCTAGAAAACCCAAACGATTCCAGCGTTTCACGAAGTTGCTGCCCAACCGCTCGACTTAGTGTTTCAGAGACTCGCTTCATCCTTTACTCAAGTAATTTTATCAACCTCTTCAATCGTTTAAGATGCCATGCAAAAATATTTTTTACCTGTTTCGTATCCTGGGTTCTTGAAAAATAATTGCTTCGGGGTAAGCGATTATACTGATCTATGTTTGAGAGGGTAGTGAAATAATGCTTTATAGGGGTTAAGAATCAGTTTGGTAGTTAGGATATTTAACTTAGGGCGTGAAATCGGAGTAAAAATTTGATTTCTAAGCTTGTAGAAAAAACTGGGTTTTTCCCGCCCTTTCAGAGTCGAAAAGTTTTTCCTAAAAAACTTTTCACTTTTGCTTTTTTAATCCATTTTCCAAATTGCTCGCTTGAAATATAGTGTTTTTTTCAGAATGCTACTGGTCGTATAAAAGCTTAACTTTTATACACGAGCAACGTTATTCCAACTTTTAAACACAAGCTTTTTAGGCCGTAGATTCTCATCTCCCCTTTTCTGTTCGCAAATTTTTATGCAAGATCCGTGGGGAGGTGAGAGGCCTATCGACGATGACTTGTTGACCCAATTGCTTGAGGACGAGGAGCAACCGTCGCTGCTGACCCCAGAGATCCTTTTTTCTCATGTCATTCCAAACAATCCATCGACCCCACCTCAAAACATGGGTCGAGTAAAGTCCAAAGCCCAGAAAAAGAAACCTTCCACTACTTCAAATTAGCTTGCTCCTCAGGCTGAAATTCCTTCGACCAGTGGTCGAGAAGGAAATACCTCCGACCCAGAAATCCAAACTCAAGCCCAACTCCGAAATGTCATTCGACCAGATGTCGAATGGTACGTTTCCCCTCCAAGCCGAATCATGGTTAGGATGATTGCCAATTACATCAGGAAGTATGGACTTCCTGGGGTAACCTTAGTCCAACCCACCCGAGACCAGTGGGCAAACCTGCCTAGAGGTGCCTTCAGTGCCTGGTCGAGGTATCATATTGAGACAGGAGCGATCCTGCCTCTCCATTCTTTCTTCCAAGGAGTGGCCAACTATTTTGGGGTCGCTCTTTTCCAAATAACCCCAAATTCTTATAGAATGCTCTCTGCACTATATATCCTTTATAGTCATAAGAAGTGGCCTGTCCCTACGCCACACGAGGTCAACAACCTGTTCGACCTAAAATCCAACCCCAACAAAGAAAGCACGGGGTTCTTTCATTTCTGCCACCAGGAAACAACCCGCACTTTCCTGAGTGATACCACTTTTATATCCAATGTGGGGAAGTACCATCTAAAGTACTTTCTGACCCCCGACATGGTCGCCAACAACCTGGCCTTCACTCACGGAGGTAATATCTTTGCTCTCCTGGTCATATATTTGCCTTTAATTTTTTCTGCATTCCCCTTAAAGATTTAGCATTTTCAGGTCCATGGCTACGACCGGCTCCCACTCCAGACATGGAAGTCCGAGCAGCACTCTTGGCCAACATGAGTGACGTAGAGAAGAGCGTCAAACAACAAGTCACAGAAGCTAACCTGAGGCTGGTCGGGCTTCTAGCACCTCACTAGGATGTGAGGGAGTCAACGGCGAGGAGTGCCACCGGCGAGGAGATTCTCGAGCAGCACCCAGATGTGTCACAACCTCAAAGGAGGAGGATGACTGGAGTGACAATCAGGGAACCCTCTAGCACCTCGCGAGCAACTGCTCCCCCTGCCCCTATGGGGAAGGGAGAAAAGAAAGTTTCCAAACCCCCTGCACCCATCGACAAGTCCTCAGATGAGAACGGTACTGTTTTCTCATTCTTAGATAGTTTGCCAATTCCATGTCACTTATTTGATGGGAACGGAAACTTTAAGTATACTCCAAACTCAGGTTCAGATTTTTTCCATGCAGTAAGTGAGGGTAGCAGTAGTTCAGTAAGTAATGTAGCGACCAGTAGTTGTAGCATGGGTACTTTACTTATAATCTCCTTGCTTTCCTTTTTAGCTCCATATATACATATTGTCTCACTGCTCGTATTGTTTCCTTTTATGCAGAGATGTCGTCTAAAGACATGTTCGATCACTATAAGGCCGCTGCTACTTCCTCGAGCAGGAAGAAAGACAGCAAGAGGGTTTCACAGAGAAAGCAGCAAAACTACTTCAAAGAAGGCCCGGACTGAGGGTCCTTCAGCTGCTCCTTCGAGGAAACCACACCACCTCCTTCTCCACTCGACCAGCCATCCTCAACTGCACCAGTCAGCCAGCACTCTACTCCTCCAGTGCCTTCCGACCAACCACACCATACTCAGTCCGAAGACACTCTGGCCAACACCGTGGTCAGTTCGGCCAGGGATAGAATATACAAACTCTCCAAGAAAAAACGTAGTCAAGAGGCCATCGCCGACACCAGCTCCATGGAAACCAACCAAATAATAAACCGAGGGTTGAACGAGATAGTCAGTCTAAGTTTCTTTCCGTTGTTGACTCATCTTACTCTTAATTTCTACCATCATCTTATTCCTTTTATCTGATCACAGGGATTGCTCACTATCACTGCTGGTTGGCATTGCGTGGGCACTCTAGTCACCCATACGAAAGACTTTGACAGCAGGCTTACTGAGGCAGTGAAGGCGCTCGAGGGGAAGAATGCTGACCTACTCGAGAAAAACGCAGAACTGACCAAGTAGAATGATGAACTGCGCAAGCAGAAAGCCCAGCTGACCGAGGAGCTGTTGGAAAGCTAGACTGCCCTGAACAAATCCAATGAAGATAAAGAAAAATTCAAGGAGAGTGCCAAACTCAACTACCAAGAATCCAGACAGCTTGAGCTCGATCTGATTGCGAGCAGAAAGGAGATGGAGGAGCTAGAGGGGCGCGTTAAGGAGCTCGAAGAGACTGATGCCAAAAACTTGGAGAAGTATAGGGAAGCCACCCACCTTTGCTTCTACAAGTTTCGGAAGCACAATCAAAAGGCTGACTTCGGCTATCTGTCTGAGCGCTTGAGACGAACTCTAATGACCCGATGTGCCATTTTTCTGGAGGAAGAAGAAAGAACCAAAATTCCTGCTTCCCCAGAGATTTCCCTGGCAACGGGGATTGACGGTACGAACAACGAAGCTGACGCTACTGTCGACCAGAACGCTCCTCAAGATCCTCCAGCCTCATAGAATTTTCTTTAATTTTTTATCTTTTGAATTCACGACCTACGGGTGGTGATGTAAAGACAATTTCTTTTTTAATTTTTATTGCTGCATGGGCAGCTTTTACTTTTAACAAACAATTACATCCGAGCAGTTTACTGCTCGCGGTGTAAAGGGATTCCTTTTGATATTATAATATTTGCATTGCATTGTATTATAACATTTGTTCGTATGACCGAACCTAGCATAGTACTTTTGTTTGATTTAACAAAATACAATATTTTGAAAAATACTCTAAGTACCCCTAGCATGCTTTCACTTATTTTTCTAATGTGTTTACATACCTTTCAATATGCTTTGCTTACTAGATGCCTTATATGCCCCCCAAGTGATTGAGGAGCTTTAGGTCCTTGGTCACTTGCCTTAACCAAAACCTATTCGAACATTACTGCTCGTAGCAAAGAATTTAAAACGATAATACAGCAAAACAACACACGTAATGAGCAAATACTTGTAATAAATACAATAATTGGCAAGAATGACTGGCTGCGCACAGTCCCTTATATTTCTCGTAATAAATGGACAAATCATGTCTGTACGAGTGATCGCCGAAATTATCTTACACTTATAAGCGATCAGTCACATAAAATGACCAACCCTTTTTCATAACTTGTAAAAAGTAAAATTAATACAAGCCAATTCTTTAAGAAGAATTGTTTATTGATAGTACTTGCATAGGTGTTGTCCATTCCAATAGCGAGGAATGAGATCTCCATTTAAGCGAGCAAGTTTATAGGTGCCTGGATGGAGGACTTCTTCAATCTAGTATGGTCCTTCCCAATTAGGTCCAAGTACTCCAGCGGCCTAGTCGCGGGTGTTAAGGAAAACCCTTCGCAGTACTAGATCTCCGACATTGAATTTCCTTTCGTGTACTTTAGAATTGAAATGTCGGGCGACCTTTTGCTGGTAAGCTGCTACTCAGAGTTGGGCTTGCTCACGCTTTTCATCAATCAAATCCAGGGACTCCATCAATAGCTAGTTATTAGAGCCTTGATCGTATGTCATTCTCCGATGCGATGGGGGATCTAACTCAACAGGAAACATAGCTTCATATCCATAAGCTAGGGAGAATGGAGTATGGCCTGTTTTTGTTCGATGGTAAGTTATATACGACCAAAGTACTTTAGGCAATTGCTCTGGACATGCCCCATTTGTTTCCTCAACTCTTTTCTTCAGAGTATCCTTTAGCGTTTTATTGACTGCTTCGACTTGTTCATTTTCTTGAGGATGAGTGACTGAAGAAAAGCTCTTGATAATTCCATGTCCTTCGCAAAAATCCGTGAACAGATCACTATCAAACTGCGTACCGTTGTCTAAGACAATTTTTCTTGGCAATCCATAGCGACACACAATGTTTTTAACCACAAAATACAGCATTTTCTTGGTCGTTATGGTTGCAAGTAGCTCAGCTTCAACCCATTTTGTGAAGTAATCAACGGCAACCACAGCATACTTGACGCTGCTCTTTCCTGTGGGTAAAGATCCAATCAAATCTATACCCCAGATTGTGAACAACCACGGACTTTGCATCTGTTTTAACTCATTAGGGGTTGCTCAAGGAATTTTTGAGAACCTCTGGCATTTGTCACATCTTCGCACGAATTCCATTGAGTCTTCATTCATTGGTGGCTAGAAGTATCCTTGCCTTAGGATCTTTTTTGATAAGCTCTGCCCCCCATCATGGTCCCCACAAAAGCCTTCATGGACCTCTTTCATCAATTCATTGGCCTTCTCTTTTGAAACACATCTAAGGAGTGGCATTGAGTATCCCCTTCGGTACAAAATTCCACCGACCAGGATATACCTAGCAGCCTACCACTGAAGGGTTCTAGATTTGTTTATGTCCGTCGGTAACATGCCTTGCATCAGGAACTCTATGTAAGGTGCCATCCATGTGTCCGCCGCCTGGATCACCAAAGAGGTCTCCTCTGTTTAGATGCTTGGTGCAGATAGTCGCTCAACTGGCACTATGTTCAGAGTGTCAGCATCCTTCTCACTTCCTAATTTGGCCAAAGCATCAGCGTTTGAATTCGGGTCGCGAGGTACTTGCTAAAGGGTGTACTTATCAAACTGTGCCAACAGGTCCTTTGCTTTATTTAAGTAAGCAACCATTTTTAAACCTCGGGCCTGATATTCTCCAACAACTTGATTGACCACTAGTTGGGAATCACTGTAGATATCAAGCGATTTTATGTGCATGTCTCTGGCTAACCATAATCCTGCGAGCAGTGCTTCATACTCGGCTTCGTTGTTGGAAGCAATGAAGTCAAATCTGATTGCGCAGTGAAATCGATGTCCTTCAGGCGTTATCAAAATCACTCCTGCTCCTATGTGGTGCTCATTAGAAGAACCGTCTATAAACAACTTCCAAGAAGGAGTTTGGCTTTGAGACTCGGGCTCTTCAGACCCTTCACGCTGCTCGTTGTTTAGAAGCCCAGTGAGTTCTGCGACGAAATCTGCCAGGGCTGGCCCTTTTATCGCTGCTCATGGTAAGTAGGAGATTTCAAACTGCCCAAGTTTGACTGCCCATTTCAACAATATGCCTGTGGCTTCTGGCTTCTGTAGAACTTGCCGTAGAGGTTGGTAGGTCAAAACTGTGATTGAGTGAGCTTGGAAGTAAGGCTGCAGCTTTCTGGAGGCTAAGATTAAACAATAGGCTAATTTTTCAATGGGTGAATATCGCAGCTCCGCTCCTATTAGTCTCTTGCTTACATAATAAACAGCCTTCTGCACGCCCTCTTTTTCTCTTACTAGGACAGCACTAGCAGCGTATTCTATGATCGCGAAGTAGATGAACAAAGTTTCTTTATCAACCGGCTTTGATAGAATCGGTGGTTGCGACATGTGCATTTTCAAAGCTTGAAAATTCTGCTCGCACTCCTCCATCCATTCGAATCTCTTGCTACCTCTGAGTAGATTAAAAAATGGGATGCATTTGTCCGTAGACTTGGAAATAAATCTACTGAGAGCAGCAATTCTTCCGGTTAAGCTTTGAACATCCTTGATCTTTGTTGGCGATTTCATATCGACCAGGGCTTTGATTTTCTTGGGATTAGCCTCAATTCCTCGCGAGTTTACTATAAATCCCAAGGACTTCCCTGATCTTACTCTGAAGGAGCACTTGAGGGGATTCATCTTCATCTGATATTTGTTCAAGACGTTGAAGCATTCTTGCAAGTCCCCTATATGCTCTTTTGCCCTCTTCGACTTAACCAGCATGTCATCAACATATACTTCCATGTTTGTGCCAATCACCTCCTTAAACATATGGTTGACCAGTCGCTGGTAAGTCGCACTAGCGTTTTTCAAACCGAAGGGCATTACTTTGTAACAGTAAATCCTTGTATTAGTCTGAAAGCTAGTGTGACCCTCATCAGGAGGATGCATACTGATCTGATTATATCCAAAGTATGCATCCATGAATGAGAGAATCTCGTGCCTTGCAGTGGCATCGACCAGTTGGTCGATTCTAGGGAGTGGGAAGCAATATTTAGGGCAGGGTTTATTAAGGTCTGGGAAATTCACGCATGTTCGCCACTTGCCATTCGGCTTGGGAACAAGCACGGGATTAGAGACCCATGATGGATAAAATGCTACCCTGATGAATCCATTCTCCTTAAGCTTCTCGACTTCTTCCTTTAGAGCCTTTGATCTATCTTTGTCGAGCAGCCTCCTTTTCTGTTGCACTGGTGGAAAACTTTTGTCTATGTTCAGGACATGGCTAATGAATGCAGGGTCTATTCCCACCATGTCTTTGTAAGACTAGGCAAAGACTTCCTGGTTTTTCCTCAAAAATTCCACCAGTGCTTGCTTCGTTGTTGTCTCTAAGTTTTTACTGACTTTCACAACCCTGGTCGAATTTTCTTCATCAAGTTGGACCTCTTCAAGGTCCTTGATGGGTCTTATCTCTTCATCAAAATTCCCAAAGCGAGGATCTAAATCTCTGTTCTCACTTTGGGTAACGCCCTATTTGGTGACATCATCACCTGATTGGGCTTGTACATCAGTCACCATGTGCAACTCTTTTCCGGAAACTCCCCTTGATACACCTTTCTTCGCCATAGTTATCGAGGCATTGTAGCACTCCCTCGCTTCCCGCTGATTTCCCAACACGCATCCTATCCCTGCGTCGGTTGGGAATTTCATAGTCAAGTGCCATATCGAGGTAACGGCACGCAGCTCGACCAAAATTGGCCTCCCAATTATAGCATTATACGCTGAAGGACAATCAACTACTATGAAAGTAATGAGTAATGTCCTGTTTGCAGGTGCAGTACCTGGTGTAAATGGAAGCCTAATCGACCCAGTTGGGTCGAGCCCTTCGCCAGAAAAACCATAAATGGTTTGGTTGCATGGCTCCAAGTCCTTGATGGACAGTTTCATTCTTTCCAGTGAAGACTTGTATAGGATGTTGACTGAGCTTCCTGTGTCAACCAACATCCTCTTAACCATCATGTTGGCAATTTGTACGTCAACGACCAATGGATCGGAGTGTGGGAATCGTACGTGCTGGGCATCGTCTTCAGAGAAGGTTATCAATTCCTCCTCTGTTTGAGCCTTCTTTGGTGCTCGATCCTCCACACTCATCATCTCGATGTCCTGGTCATGGCGTAGGGTTCGAGTGTATCGTTCCCTTGCCTTCCCACTATGCCCTGCATGGTGTGGGCAGCCACAGATGGTGAGTAAAGGAGGTGAGCATTGGCGTGCAGGCGCCTGCTCATTGCCACCTTGAGCCTCTCGCTGAGATCCTCCTGCGACCCGCACATATCTCCTTAGATGTCCCTGTCTGATCAGGAACTCAATTTCATCCTTCAACTGGTTGCACTCATTGGTGTCATGTCCGTAGCCGTTGTGAAAATGATAGAATTTTGTGGTATCTCTCTTGGAGATATCCTTCCTTATAGGTGTGGGTCGTTTATAAGGAACATTAGAGCTGGTCGCCTGGTAGACCTCTGCTCAACTTTCGATAAGGGCCTTATAGTTGGTGAATCTCGACTCATATCTATTTCCTTTGGGGCATTTATTCTCAGATGCTGGCGTCTCATTGCCCGCCCATTTTCCCCCATTTCTTCCATTTACGTTCCCGTTGCCCTTGCCGTTGCCATTGGGTTTATCCGACCCATTGGCAGCCTTGGCGGGTTCTTCCTTCGGCCCCTTGTCTTTCGTGGGCGATTTCCCCTCGTTGGTAATCGTGTCCTCGAGCTTGATATATCTATCAGCTCAATCCAAAAACTCATGGGTACTCTTTACCCCATTTTTCCTCAGGCTACTTCAGAGAGAGGAATGGCGCCTAACCCCAGCAGTTAGGGCCAACATCTTGCCTTCGTCGCCCACCGTTTTGGCTCCAGCCGTTGCCCGCATAAAGCACTGGACATACTCCTTCAAGGCTCTCCCTCCTTCTGGCGTATCTCGACCAGCTGGTTGGCCTCAGTGGGGTATACGCGACCCACATAGAATTGTCTGTAAAATTCCTTCACGAACATCTCCCAGGATACTATGCTAGTAGGAGGGAACTTAAAGAACCACTTCTGGGCGGTGTCAGACAGTGTTGCGGGGAAGATCCTGCAGCGGGCATCATCTGACACTTTCTGTATATCCATTTGTATCTCAAATTTGTTGACATGAGATATTGGGTCTCCGTACCCATCAAAGTTTGGAAATACAGGCATTTTGAATTTACTGGGGGTTTCTGCCACAACAATCCTTTACACAAACGGAGTTCCCCTCCTCCGATCATACTCTATGTGGGATGTTCGACTCCTAACTAGCTATTGTACTACTTGGTTCAAGGCATCAATTTGTGCCTAAAACGCGTCTAGGATCGCTGGGGTGATTGGAGCCGGGGGAGTGTACTCATCATGCCTCTCGCGACGGTCGTTGAGCACGTCCCTCAAATCTTCATCCCTGTGCCTTTGCTCGCTAACTCCTAGCCGATCAAAGATGTTGTTTTGTCAAGGCTAACCCCTAGCGTTATGTCTTGTCGGCCTATTTTCTCTAGGTGGGGGGTTTCTGTCTCCATCTCTATCTTCATTCCTCCGACAAGAATTTCCCCTGCCAGAATCGACCTCATTATAGTCGTGGTCGTCTCTAAACTGTGGCTGACTACAGTGCAATCGGCTGTTCATGTTGTTTCTTCCTTGAGCTGGCATCTCCCGAGCATCAAGAGGAGGCCTGCACTGGTCATTGGGTCCCCGTGCATTATTATGCCGTGGGGGGGGGGGGGGGGGGGGCTGGAGCCTCACTCGTTGTTCCTTCTGTTGGCAGAAGGACGCTACCCCCTGCTCGGTAGATTTGGCTCTTCGTCCCTTAGGCGTCTAGGGTTGTAGGGCGGCTGCCCGGCCCTATTCTGCCTCTGGCGCTGGAGATTGCCTCGACCAGCTTGAGATGGAGGTTGCTGCTCGAGATCCCGAATTGGGACATCATCCTGAGCCACAGTTGGATGCTCTGGCCTTTGGGGGCTTGCTGTCTAGAGCGAAGGATTTGGATTGGGAGCTCGCTGTGGTGGTGCACTCGGTGGCTGATCCAGTTGAGAGGCCGGCACAGCCTGTCCGCGAGCCAACTGAATGGCTGCCTCAAGAGTGGCCATGGCATCCCTCTGCTGACGGTCCATGTCCGCCTACCGCTCATTCAGCTCCTGGCACTGATGCTCAATCTCTTTCTGCTGCAGCGCCATTGTCTCCATTGCGTTCCCTTGATTGGCCCTCAAATTGGCCAACTCATCCTACAACACCCCCAGTGTTGCCCTCAACATTTCTGTATCCAACTCCTCTTCTTCAAACTCTAAATGTGGTTCATTCTCTGCCACATTCGGAGGAGGAGGTTGAGATGATGCAGCGCCAGCGACCTATCCATCTCTCTTAGATGTCTTTCCATTTGATTTTCTTACATCTTTTTGATCAAACTCTCAGTGAAAGCACCAGAAGGTTGACCCTTGAATTTGCCAACGACACGGAGTCAAAATTACGACAAGAAATGAGATGATACTCTAGAATGGAATCAAATGGTAATGACCTACGTCCACTTAGTGCTATTATTGATATTGAATCGCAATGCCGTGATCAAAGAACTAGGGTTCTTGAGTTTGACAAGTCTTCGGGGAATTACAATTGTTTGGAGGATAATCACACTCTACGCACTTTCTCTCTGTATTCAGAAAAAAGGTTCAAAAGTCCCTTCCTTGAGCCCTGTCATTCATATTTATAGGCTCAAGGGGGTTACATGGGCCAATGGGCCTTAATTATCCCTAATCTCAGTGTATCAAGGCAATAAAGAGGAAATAATAATTGTAACTATTACAAGATTACATATCTTTTAAGGAAATAAACCGAAGCATGCGACCAATCTAGTCGCATCTAATCGTGAGGTTTGATGAAGCAGCAGCAAGCTGGTCGATAGACGAACAGCACCTCTTCATAATGATGCTGCCACATGTCAACCACGTGTGAGAAATTCTTGCCACATCATCAACAGCCATTTTTGGGTAAACAAATACATCTCGGAAGATCTTGGTCTAAGTACTCAAAAGGCTGCTTTGGATTGGATGTTCGTTGGAGTTCCTAAAATATAGCAAGGATTCTTCATTGTTCTAAAATGGGTAATCCTTATCTTTTTCTTTCTCTTTGATTAATGTTTTGCATATTAATGGATCTGTTATTTAAAGATTGTTTAAATAATTTTTTTTAAATCTCTGAGCCCACTACTCCATGCTTTTCGTTGCGCACATGGTAAACCAATTACCAACACCTCATGGGGTAGGGTAGTGGTAGTATTGTAATTATGTATATGTCTCCCAATCAAAAACCATACATGTTCCTCGGAATACCTTTATATCTAGGAATTCTCTATAAGGGAGGTGACTTAGTGAAGCAACATGGCCACCAGCAGATAAGGGCTCAAGTTGTGTACTCCCCTACCCTATCAAGGCTTTATATTAATAAAACAATGTTTATCCATACTTGCCCATGTATGCTTCCTTATTGTCTATGTGTTGCTTGTTTGTTTCCTTCGTTAGGCCATCACGTGTCACTTGCCTTTGGTGTATGCTTATGTGTTGTGTGGACATATCTATGGGATGACTTGCTTTTTGCTTGCTCATACTTCATTATTTCCCATGAGTTACATGCCAACAATGTGTTACATGCACTGTAGTTGGCGTGTAACACATCCTTGAAATACACATCCCTGATTTCAGGAATGTGTTCCAACCATTTTCTTTTAATTGTTATTTAATGATTATTTATTCAGAAATACCTAAACTTGATAACTTATCTTATAAGATTAATTAAAGAATAAATATCATTTCAAATTCAAATCCAATTTGAATTATCATAAATATATTTTCACATTATTTAAATAAATAAAACTAATTAATTCAAAATTAATTATCTTAATTATTTAAATGCTATTTTCGAAAATACCATTTTATTTAAAAAATAATTTTCAAAAAAATATAATTTATTTATTTCAAAAATTAATTTATTAATTAATTAATTTTTCTCAATTACACATTTGAAGAACAAATTTCTTCCAAATATGTCACTTTCCTGATTTTTCCTAATTTCAACTCTTACCTTGAATAATGTTGATAGAGACATCTCAGGGACCTATGGACCTATAATTTCAAGCTCCAATAAGTTTAGATTATAAATTAAAACTCTCTAATATAATAACCTTAATTTATTAATCTCAATATTATTCCACTAAAAATAAGAGATTGCACTCTTGTAATTGTAGACATCTATTTGTTGAGTACTTTTAAACATATAAAAAGTGTCAATCGATTTAATCACTACATAAAATTCAATCATCTATTAATGGTTCATAATTAAAGTAGGAATTAATTACCGTTTAACATCTTTAATTATATCTTGTTTTCTTAAGTACCATTAACTTTACTAGTGAAGGTTAATTCATAAACTGATTTATGAATTTGAGCTCAATAACCTTTCAGTTCCCAAAGTCAACCCTTAAGAGAACCATTATTAAATTCCTCTCAGAAAGGTATAGATTTCATATATGTTATGTCCTCAACCATTTACATCAATGAGTTCCCAAAATAAAAGTTTTCAGCCTGATCATTCTGACAAACTATAACGAGTGAATCAAAGAACTCATATGACATAAACAGGAGTTCATAATAACTTCAAAATTAAGATCAATTTGTATATGATCATCTTATTGATATGTTTAATTAATACTTATAAAGTAAACGATATTATTAAGTATTAATAACACATCGAGTCTTGTTCATGTATAACCACTTTATACAAAGTACCTCCACTAAGATGTCCTACTACATCAATAATTCAGATCTATATTACATGTATTCATAATACTAGTGAGCCATACTTACAGTATTTAATCCAAAGATTCCATATAACTTTGTTTTACTGCGAACTGTTTAAATTCATTCCCTGCAATCTTAATCCTCTCGTACCAATACAAGATTGTAGTCACAATAACGAATTTGGGAATTTTCTGATATTCATATAATATTATTCTAATAATAATAATAAACAAACAATATATGCAAAAATTCATTTCAATTATTTATTTCATAAAACATTGTTCAAAACATATGCTTTAAAGGGCATTGTTTACCTAAAATATTTGTGTGATGACGTGGCATGATAGCACATGACTGATTATTGCTAAAGACCTGGTCGACCAACGATTAGATTATCAAAAGGAAAATAAGTTGCTCGATGGGCGTAAGGAATATGCTGAACAGCAAGGAAGAAGATGTGCTAGCATATACGACCAGATTTGCTCGTAGGACCGAAGCCAGAATTCAAATGCAATTATTTGTTGGATATTTAATTCTCTTTATATGTAAATATCATTATTTCTGTTATTATTCAAATATGTTTGTAACACAAGTTAAGGACGGCCCATAGGCCCACATGTACATCATTGCGCCTATAAATAGGACTCGTGGGATTCATTTAAGGGGAGAGGATCATTTTTTGTAATCAAGAGAGAAAGATAGTGTTTTTATCCACGAAACTTGTACTCATCTTCAACCTCGTGAAACTCGTGAACCCTAGTTCACTGATCGCATGTTTTGAAGTTCTACATCAATAAGAACACAAAGTGGACGTAGGTTATTACCATTCTTTGGGGCCAAACCACTATAAATATTGGTGTTGTTTAACTTCCTAAGTTCAATTCATTTTATTTCTATCATTTTTAGTGACTACATGTCGTTGACCAAATCAAGGGTCAACATTTGGTGCTTTCATTGAGATCTGAACTCAAGGACTTCAAGATAAAAAATGGCAAAGAACTCTAGGAGAGCGGGTCAAACTGGGCAAACATCTGAAAGTGTGCCAAATCCACCTCCTTCACAAGGTGTAGCGGAGGATGATCCACAAGTGGAATTGGAAGAGGAAGAGATGGATGCCAAAATCTTGCGAACAACTTTGATAGTGTTGCAAGAGGAGTTAGCTACTCTGAAAGCTAACCAGGAGAATGTGGCTGAAACTATGGTGCTGCAGCAAATGGAGATTGACTGGCAGCGCCGAGAATTGAATGAGCAGCTGGCTGGCATGGATCGTCAGTAGAGAGATGCATAAACAGCTTTAGATGCAGCCATTCAGTTGGCTCGAGGACAACCTGCACCAACATCTCAACCAGATCAGCCACCAAACTCTCACCCTCATCAAAATTTGCAGTCAGATCATCCTCAATATCATCACAATCCACCACAACCAAGGAGTCCGCAAAGGACCAGAACAACCTCCCGCTACTCAGCAGGAAAGGCAAACGCAGAATCCTGAAAGAAACAACGAGCAGCAGCCACTCTCTCGATCTAGTCAAGATAACGCTCAGCAACACAGGCAGAATAAGGACAAGCCGCATCCCAGAAGCCCTAGATGCAAAACAGCTGGGGAACAAAACCCTCTTGGTAGGGGACAACGTCCCTCAGGAAGCAAGAGGCAGGTGGACTCAGGCTCTGTTGTCCGGGATCCCCCACGACATAGTAATGTCAGAGGACCCAACGACCAGTGTAGGCCCCCACCTGTTTACCGAGATGGACTAGGAAGAAGAGAGGGTAATAGTGCATACAACAAGTCTCAAACTCACAGACCACAATTCAGAGACGGCCACGACTATAATGAAGCGGACTCCGGTAGGAGAAACAATGGTCGACAGCAAGAGGAAAGGGACGGGCAGCAAAATCCTCCCCCATTAGATAACCAACCGATAAGCCAAAATGTTGGGGGACATCCTAAACAATCCAACGTCTTTGACCGACTAGGAGCAAGTGATGGACCCAAAATGGGTATGTTTTAAATATTTATAAATCGCAAGCGCATGAATTGTTCATATAAAATAGTGATCGTGTAAGCAAGGATGTCGAACCCAAAGGAGTTGTCTAAAATCAAAAAGAAAACTATTTTAAATCAAAATTTATAAATTCTAACCTAGCTCCAAAGATTGATGGGATCTTTGTATAATGAAATAAAATAAAAGGCAATAATAAAGAAATTAAAGACAATGTAAAAACATAAATTAATAGTAGAAATCAAGATGGTAAAAGAAGATTATTAAGGTATTAGAATCCACAAAATATAAGTTCAATAATATTTATAAGTATATTGATTCCCAAGTTTTAATGATAGTTAAAATAAATCAAACTATCATTTTCCAAATAGATTTATAATTTTAAGCACAAATTCCTTCTAAAAATATAGGATTTTTCTTCACTTTTCAAATTATAATTTCAAAGCATTTAGTGTAAATCAATCTAATGAAATAACAAATAAATCAATGAACAGTATTTATAAGGCAAAACATAATATTTTTGTTCTAAGCATTGGATGTGTACAATTTAATGACAAAGTGTAAATATTTTTGTTCTAGGCAACACATCCTACACAAAGAATATTATGTTTTTGCACTAATGAAGAACAAAGTGTAAATATGTTCTAACAATAAAAAATACAAGATATTTAAGATGAAAGAAAATATTTGAAAAAGAAAATCCATAAACTTCATTGCACAAAATGGAAATCAACATGCAAAATAAACACTATCTAGTTACATATTGTTTCATCATCACCTTAATAATCTTAAAAAGATTAGAAACTCATAACTAGAATAGAAAATACAAACAAAAAAATTACAAACATAACTTAGGAAAATTTGGAGGAAAACCCCCAAATTGTTCCTCTAAAAATACATAGAAAATTAACCAAAAAGAAGAAGAAGATGAAGAGAATAGAGAGGTCTTGAAAGTGTAAAAATTATAGTGTAACCTCTCCCCAAAATAAGCACTCCTAAATGGTCTTGAAAATTCCCTATTTATATCCAAAATGAGAGTATTAAAATAATCAATTTAAATTAATTAAATTGATTAAATTAATAATAATATGGAAAATAGGGGTAAATTATAGGGTGTAATGATGATATTGGGGTAAAATGAGTAGAAAAGTTTGAGTAAAAAGTTGGCATTTTTGGCAAAGGGGACAAGGGGACAAAATGTATTTGTTGGGCTCAAAAAATGGTGGCTTTGGTGGGTGTTGGTAGCTGGTGGCATGGATGGTATTTGGGCCGACTGGGCCATGCATGGGTTGGCAGGGAGGTGATGGGCCGAAGGTAGCAGCTGCTGGGTTGATTGCATTAGGCCTGGGGAGGCAGGCGGCTTAGAGGACACGGGTCCGGCTGCTGCTGAGTGAGGTGGAGACGTTGCTGGGCAAAGGAGCTGCTGATGGAAGCTTCGGACTGGGAAGGAGGCCAGGCGTTGGAGACAAAAGCTGGAGGCATCATGTGATGCTCAGTTGGGCCTGTGGCTGCGGGCCTTCAACTTGGCAAAAAGGCCAATTTCCTTTGCTTTTCACAAAAATGTCACTTTTTTTTATCATTCTTCTTGCTTTTCAAGAGCAAATAAAATTCAACAAATTCCCTATAAAACAAACATAAATTAAATGAAAATTAAATATTTTCAATAATAAAATATACAATAAAGTTCCATGAAAATATTAATTTAAAATTTAATTTACTTAAACATTTAAGCTAAAAATTACATCTTTTTACTCCTAACTTAACAATATTAATTTTAAATAATTAAACTATAACATTTTACAACAAAATATCTATAAAAACACACAAAAAATATAGAAAATCAAAATAAACCCAATAAATTCAAAATTATTTAAAAACTTAATAAATCAATTAAAACCTCTAGAATTAAGCAACAATTAGCACATAAAAAGTGGTAAAATAACTCTATTTTGTAGAGTTATCAGCAAGCGAGCAAAGACGTAGGGGTGAAGATCTGAGGGATGTGTTCAATGATTGAAGGGAAAGACATGACGAGTATTTCCCTGCAACTCCAGTCGCTCCTGCAATACCAGATGTTGTTCAGGCTCAGATAGATGCTTTGAATCAAGTCGTGCGGTAGCTGATCGGGAATAAAATGTCCCACATAGAGTATGATCGAAGAAAGGGCACCCCATTTGTTAATAGAATTGTTGTGGCGGAAATCCCAAGCAAATTCAAAATGTCAGTTCTGCCCAACTTCACTGAAAGATAAGATCTAGTATCTCACGTAAACAAGTTTGAGATACAGATGGACATCCAGAAAGTGTTCGAAGATGCTCGATGCAAGATTTTTCCTGCCACTTTTTCTGACTCTGCTCAGGAATGGTACTTCAAGTTCCCTCCAGCCAATATAGTTTCATGGATAATGTTTTTGAATGAGTTTTATGGATAGTTTTATGCTGGTCGAGTACATCCAACAAAGGCTAATTAGCTGGTCGACATTCGACAGAAGGAAGGAGAAACTCTCAAGGAGTATATACAGTGGTTTATGCGAGCAGCTACTCGGACCAAAACTGTTGGAGACGAGGGAAAGATGATGGCAATCACTGCTGAAGTGCAATGCCAATCTCCCCTCTGGAGTAGTCTACGGAAGAATGGAGTCAAGAGCACTTAAGAATTTTTGGATCAAGCAGACAAGTATATTAAGCTGGAGGAGGCTATAGCCAATGAAGGGAAGTCTCCAAGGGCCGATTAGGGTAAGAAGGAAGACTAGACCAAAGCCGCCAGTGGGTCTGGTAAACCCAATGGCAACGACAAAGGAAACAATAATAATGGAGGAAAAATAGAAAATTCTGAACCAACAACATCTGATAACAAGCGCCCTAAACAAAACATATACGAGCCAAGGTTCACTAATTACACTACCCTGGTTGATAGCCATGTTGAAGTGTATTAAGCCAGTCATACCATCATTCCCTTTAGGCGACCAGCCCCTATTAGGAAATTCATATCCAAAAGGGATACAACTAAGCTTTGTCGTTTTCACAACGACTATGGCCATGATACTAATGTGTGTAACCAGCTTAAGGACAAGATCGAGTTTCTTATTCAACAAGGACATCTGAGGAGATATGTATGACAAAGGGCAAATTCCCAGCAGGAGGCTCATAAAGGCAGCGAGTAGGCACCTGTGTGCCAACGCTCGCCTCCTCTATAGCCAGCTCCTGTTGCTGGTACATTGCTAACTATCTGTGGGGGACCACATATATCTGGTGACAGTGGTAAGGCAAGGGAAAGATATGCCAGAACCCTACCTCACGGTCAAGACATCGAAATGCTAAACATTGAGGAGTGAACTCCCAAAAAAGGTTGAATAGAGGAAGAATTACTAACTTTCTCCGAGCTGGATGCACAGCATGTCCGATTCCCCCACTCAAATCCTATGGTTTTGGATGTTTAGATAGTCGACATGATGGTGAAACAAGTGTTGGTACATACTAGAAGCTCGGTCAACATTTTATACAAATCTTCACTAGAAAGAATGAAATTATTAGTGCAAGATTTAGAACCATGCAACCAAACCATCTATGGTTTTTCTGGCGAAGGGATAACACCAACCAGGTCAGTCAAACTCCCAGTCACAGCAGGAGCTGAACCAGCGAACAAGACATTGCTCGCTACTTTTATAGTAGTTGATTGTCCGTCCGCACATAATTTTGTGATCAGAAGACCCATACTCGTTGATCTGGAAGCCGTAACTTCGGTCTGGCATCTGGCCATGAAATTTCCAACTGATGCAGGTGTCGAGTGCATGTTAGGGAATAAGCAAGAGGCCAGAGATTGTTATAACTCCTCGATCACGAAGGCGAGAAGAGGTGGATCAGGGAGCACAGCAGAGAAAAGGTTGTTGGTGATAAATGAATCACAAGCCCAATCAGGTGAACAAGTCACTAAATAGGGAGTTGCCCAAAGTGAGGATAGAGACTTAGATCCTCGCTTTGGGGATTATGAAGAGAACATTGGGCCTGTGGAGGACTTTGAGGAGGTCCAACTAGAAGAAGAAGATCCGACCAGATTGGTGAAAGTTGATAAAAACTTAAAGAAAACAATAAAGAAAGAGTTGGTGGAGTTCTTGAGGAGGCACCTGGAAGTCTTTTCCTGGTCGCATAAAGATATGGTTGGGATAGACCCAGCAATGATTAGTCATGTCTTGAATATAGACAAAAATCATCCACCAGTGCAACAAAAAAGATGGTTGCTCGACAAAGACAGATCTAAAGCCTTAAAGGAAGAAGTCGAGAAGTTGAAGGAAAATGGATTCATCAGGGTAGCGTTTGATCCATCTTGGGTCTCTAATCCCGTACTAGTTCCCAAACCAAATGGTAAGTGGAGGACGTGCATGGATTTCACAGACCTTAATAAAGCATGTCCGAAGGATTGTTTCCCACTTCTAAGAATTAACCAGCTGGTCGATGCTACATCAGGACATGAAGTTTTTTCAGTCATGGATGCGTACTCCGGCTATAATCAAATTAGTATGCATCCACCTAATAAAGACCACACTAGCTTTCGAACAGATACCGGACTTTACTGCTACAAAGTAATGCCCTTCGGTTTGAAAAATGCAGGTGCGACTTACCTGCGACAAGTCAACCACATGTTCAAAGAATTGATTGGTAATAACATGGAAGTTTATGTCGATGATATGTTGGTGAAGTTGAGAAAGGCCAGTGAACACATCAAGGACCTATAGGAATGCTTCAACATCTTGAACAAATATCAGATGAAGCTTAATCCTCTAAAGTGTTCCTTTAGTGTGGGACCAAGAAATTTTTTGGGATTCATAGTAAACTCGTGAGGAATTGAAGCGAATCCCGAAAAGATTCCAGCACTGATTGAGATGCAGTCACCAGCCAAAGTCAAAGATGTGCAAAGTCTGACAGGAAGAATTACGGCTCTGAGTAGACTCATATCTTAGTCTACGGACAATTGTGTCCCATTTTTTAATCTACTCAGAGGAAACAAAAAGTTTGAATGGACAGAAGAATGTGAACAGGCTTTCAGGCGCTCAAAGCCCATATGTCGCAACCGCCCATCTTGTCCAAGCCGGTCGAAGGAGACACTTTGTACATCTACTCAGCCATAATAGAGTATGTTGCCATTGCTGTTTTAATTAGGGATGAAGACAACATTCAAAAAGTAGTATACTACAAGGCTAGTGGGAGCGGAATTACGATATCCGGCTATAGATAAATTGGCTTAATGCTTGATACTGGTGTCTAGAAAATTGTGACCCTACTTTCAAGCTCACCCATAATAGTGCTTACCGACTAGCCACTATGGCAAGTCTTGCAGATTCCAGAAGTCGCTGGTCGACTATTAAAATGGGCAGTTGAGCTAGGGCAGTTTGAAATTTCCTATGCACCTCGAGCAGCAACAAAGGGACAAGCCTTGGCAGATTTCGTAGTTGAATTCACCAGACTCCCTGCCAGAGAGTCGATTATAAAGACAGATGATCAAAATCAAACTCCCACCTAGAGACTGTTCGTAGATGGATCATCTAACGAGCACAACACGGGGGCAAGGCTGATCTTAATCACTCCCGAGGGACATCGGTTTCATTGTGCAATCAGATTCAACTTTACAGCCTCCAACAATGAAGCTGAGTATGAGGCGCTGCTCACAGGTTTGAGACTAGCCAAGGATATGAGCATAAAGTCACTAGAAATATATAGTTGTTATCCCCAAAATTTGAAAACGATGATATGGCAATAAAAGTGACAAGTGGCAAGAAATGGCTGGGTCAAAGGTTGTAGATTAATCTGGTGATATTACTGACATGAAAATTGTTTATCTGGTTTGGAAGTAATCTGTCCGACCAGGTAGAATTTCTGTCCGACCGGTAAAGATTTTCGACTGACCAGTCACCTGTCTTGGCCGACCAGTGAAGTGCTTGGCCGACCAGTCACCTATCTTGGCCGACCAGTGAAGTGTGTGGCCGACCAGTCAAGTGTTTTTGCCGACCAGTCGAGTGTTTTGCCCGACCATTCAAGTGCTTTGGCTGACCAGTCTCTCTTCAAGGATTGAAGATGGCCGACTAGACAGATCATCATTATGCAGCGAAATTTCAGTAATGGCTTCGGCTAGAATTAGTCGTACCCACGTGGGAATCTCTCAGATTATCCCAAAGAAATCGCATATTGTTGTATTTTAAATTTTATTATTAATTAAATATTGTGATAGCAACAGAAATATCCCGATGATGAGGGATTTCGATTTGTACGATCCTGAGCTTATAAATAAAGAGCTCATGGCATCATTGAGAGGATTCGAACTCTGATTTTCTTGAGAGAGTACTTGTATTCTGAGAGAAATATTGTATTCTTTTCATTTACACTTAAGAAACTCAATTGACACAGGTTCATCTGATCTTGAGTGTAGATCCATAAATCACAACTCTAAGTGGATTAGGCTATTGCCAACATATTGGGGCTGAACCACTATAAAAATTATCAGTGTCGTTTTTTTTTTTTTTTTTTTGATCAAGAAGAAAGGATAACTTCATTAATCAAACCAACAGTACAAACAATACAGCAGAAAAACAACAACAAGAGGCTAAGCTACAGCCACTCCAAAACAGCCAAACACCAGTAAACAATCCAAAAAAATAATACAAACTAGTACCACTAACTACAGAGGCTAAACAACAAGCCTCACCAAACTAGCCAATACAACAAAAAAACTGAGAAGCTAACAGACCAGATAAAACATCAAGCTGTTGTAGCAAACTGAATTATAAAATGATGCTCCTTAGCAAAAAGTTTATGCTTTTGAATACTGAACAGTTGCAAACTTCTTATGGATAGTTGCAATATTCTTTGTTGGAATATCAGAGGATTGAATAACCCGAAAAAACAAGAAGTTGTGTTAGATACCTGTAGTAAGAATAAGGTTGGAATTGGAGCTATTTTAGAAAATAAAATGAAGGTTAACAGAGTGCAGGAAGTAATGGATAATAAATTTGGGAACTGGGATTACTATACTAGTCCGGTGATTGAGGGAAGGATTTTGATTATATGGAGGAAAGTGTTTGTCAAAGTTAGTGTATTAGAGGAGAATGCTCGGTGTGTTCACTGCCTTGTTAAAATGGCAGGTCACAAAAGCTCCTTTAATATTGCATTTGTCTATGGCAGAAATACTTTGGAAGAGAGGAAAACTTTATGGAATGGTTTATCTCAAATAGTTTGTTCGGATAACCCTTGGATGGTTCTTGGGGACTTTAATGCAACTTTTACAGCTAGAGGAAAATCAGTGTCTTCTACTGAAATGGTTGATTCTTCTCAGTGGCTGTCTTTGTCTAATCTGGAAGCGCTTAAGAGTACGGGTTCGTTTTATACCTGGACTAATAATCAAGATGGGGATGCTAGAATCTACTCTAAAATAGATCATGTGTTCATAAATGAGGAGTGGTTAGATGGATTTCCTAATACCACTGCTGTCTTTAAATGGGAGCCTTATTCTGATCACTGTGCGTGTACAATTTCCATTTTTCCTGTGGAAGATTTGGGTACTAAGCCTTTTAGATTTTACAATTTTTGGACTGAGCATAGGAATTTTAAGCAGTTGGTTTTAGACAACTGGAGGCAGCCATTGAAAGGAAGAGGGCTGAAGGCTATTTATCTTAAGTCAATGAGATTAAAGCATAAATTGAAGAGGTTTAATTTGGACTGTTTTGGGGATTTAGGAATTAAGTTTCAATCAGCCAAAAGTGCCTATCAGGAAGCAATGTTCCAAGCTCAACTTCAGCCTCATAATATTACAATCCAGGACAGGGTCAAGCTTTCATCGGAAGAATTCAGAATTCAAGAAAAAATGTACCATAGCTTTTTGACTCAAAGAAGCAAAATTAATTGGCTGCGACAGGGGGACATGAACACGGCTTTCTTCCACGCTTGTCTGAAGAAACGTAAGGTGGCTAATAGAATAGCTACCTATGTTGATGAGCAAGGGAAAGTGATAGATAGTTACCCTGAAGTTGTGTCTCACTTTTTGAACCATTTTAGGGGAATAATGGGAAGTCCCAGTTCTGTCACCAAGGAGATAAACAGGATGTATATTGCAATGGGGGATAAGCTATCTTTGGATCAACAGGTTATGTCACTGAGGCCATTCACACATAAGGAGATCAGGGAGGCAATGTTCAGCATTTCTAGTATTAAATCTCCGGGACCAGACGGATATGGTTCAGCGTTTTTTAAGGAGATGTGGTCGGAAATTGGAGGTCAGATCAGTAATGCTGTTCAGAACTTCTTTGAAACAGGGATCATACCTGAGGAGTTATTGAACACATCTTTATCTTTGATTCCTAAAGTGGATAGTCCGAATAGAGCAGTTGATTATAGACTGATCGCTTGCTGCACTACACTCTACAAATGTGTTTCAAAGCTTCTTTGTAGTCGATTAGCTAAAGTGCTTCCTGTTTTGGTTCATCCTAATCAAGGAGCTTTTATACAAGGAAGGTCAATTGCTCATAATGTTCTCATCTGTCAAGATATTATTAAGCACTATAATAGATCGGTTGTTTCCCCAAGATGTGCGATAAAAATTGATATTAGTAAAGCCTATGATACAATTGATTGGAGGTTTATTGAGGAGCTTTTAAAGGCTCTTTGCTTCCCAGCTAGATTTATAGGCTGGATAATGACTTGCCTGTGCAAAACTTCATATTCACTAATATTGAATGGCAGGATTCAAGGTCAGTTTAGAGGTGCTAAGGGTCTTTTCCAAGGGGATCCGATTTCTCCTCTTTTATTTGTCCTAGTGATGGATTATCTGACCCGTAGCCTCCTATTTGCAGCTCAGAATTCAGCTTTTAGATTTCATCCTATGTGTAAGAGCCTCAAGCTTATTAGCTTATGCTTTGCTGACGACTTGTTGATTTTCTGTAAAGGTTCTTTGTCCTCAGTTTAGGTGATAAAGGGGGTGCTTGGGGAGTTTGGTTCTGTCACTGGTCTACACTTAAATGAGAACAAATCCCAGATTTATTTTGGAGGCATTTCGGAGGCTGGAAAAAGGATTTTGGCTGCTGAAATGAATCTGTCAGAGGGAATTTTTCCCCTAAAGTATCTTGGTGTGCCAATGAGACCAACCAAGTGGAATCATGAGGACTGTGATGTCATTATTCAAAAAATCAAGAGGAATCTTCACACTTGGGCTAGTAGGCATCTGTCTTATGCCGGTAGAATGCAATTGATTCACTCGGTCCTTTTTGGATTAAGGATCTATTGGATGAGTATCTTTGTGCTTCCCCAAAGCATCATAAAGGAAATTTAGAGACTTTGTCGTGGGTTCCTTTGGGGAGTCAATGGAAATAGGTGTAAGATTCATGTAGCCTCTTGGGATAAGGTTTGTTTGCCTAAGGCTCTAGGGGGGCTCGGTTTCAGAAATGGTAAAAAATGGAACCATGCTATTTTGGCCAAGTTTATGTGGGCTATATCTGAGAAAGTTGTTCTTCTGTGGGTGAAATGGATAAATTCCATTTATTTAAAAGGAGCTGACTTCTGGTCCTATAAGGTGCCCCCAGATACCAGCTGGTACTGGCGCAAGTTGTGTAACCTTAGGAGAATATATAGCAGGGATGAGATAATGGCTGCTAGTGCTTCAGGAAAATTTTGTCCTGCCAGAATCTATTCCAGCTCTCTTCAAGTTCAGCAGGTGGGCTATTACAAGGCTGTTTGGTGTAAGCTATCTCTACCTAAGCATAGGTTTCTGCTTTGGCAAGTAGTCAATTCTCTTCTACTTACTCTTGACAATCTGAGTCGGTTCAAAGTGCATATAGAATCTCCTTTATTCCCTGTTTGTGGAGAGGTTGATGAGAGTCATGCCCATCTCTTTTTTGATTGCTCATTGTCTAAGCAGGTGTTGGCTCATGTTTGTGACTGGTTAGATGGGAATGGCTGGCCTGCTAAATTTGACAGTTGGAGAGTTTGGTTAGCCAGCAGGAAGTCTGTGTTCATTCATCAGATTGCAACTATGATTCTAGTTGCTTCTGTTTACAGCATTTGGAGAAATCGTAACAATTGCATCTTTGAGTTATCTTCTAAGTCTGCATTGAGCATAGTTGCGGAAATTAAGGCTGTTCTTCATCATTGAGTGTCGTTTTTTCTCTTGAAGGTTTATTGTAGTTTTGACGTCTACTCGTCGTTGGCCAAAATCATGGTCAACATTTTGGTGCTTTCATTGAGAGCCTGAAGAGAAAGAAGACACGATTACCGTATTACTATGCGCCCAAGAACACCAATGCGGCCTCCAAGAAGCCAGGCTCATCTAAAGAGCATGCTAGATCAGAAGGTCCTGGCCCTCAAGACCATGAGACTAAGCCCAGGGTCTTTCTCGAGGAGATGACTCCAGAAGTTGAACAACTCGAGGAAGTCATGGGGGCCTTCCAAGATGAGATGGCACAATTTAACACCCGGCAGGAGTAATTCGCTGAAGAGATGTCTAGACAGAAAGCTGCGTTTGAGCAGCAAAGACGGGAGATGGACGCCAGGAGCGAAGAGATCAGGCGACGGCAGGAGGAGGCCGATAGGCGACACCGCGAGGCTGCACTCGCTCTGGAGGCGACTACATAGTTGACCCAGGCCAATGCCTAAGCTGCAGCTACCCAAGGAGCAAGGAATACAGATGTTGGTCAAAAAACCACTGACAGACCCAATTCTCGAGGGCCAAACAGAAGCGGGAGCAATCCTCCTGGTTGGAAAGATGATGGGTTCCAATCTGGCACTGCCTCGACTCAAAGGGGGAACTATAGAACCCCCTCTAGGAGCCACCGATCAGAAACTTCTAGATCTGGGAGTCACCGATCGGGCAATAAAAAGACTTCACCCGGGTAGGAACAAACCAGAACTCCTTGAGGTAAAGAAGCTTCGCACTTCAAAGATGGGCATGGTCGTGATGAGGCCGATAGTCATCACACCGACCAATCGAAGGAAAAAGATGGCAACGACCAGCAAGGAGGAAAAGACTGCCCGACACAGACAGGAAGGCCACCACTGCATCCCAGCCAGCAGTGCAGTGGGAAGGAGCACGTCTCGCGCGGTAATCCTTTCGAAAAAATTCGGAGCACAGTGTTTGATCGATTGGGAAGATGTACCTCTAAGAAGGATTTAAGAGATGTCATTGCTAACAAAAGAAGGACCATCCTGGTCGAAGGGTGAGATCCGACCCGACCTACCAGTCAAGTAGAAATACTTGATGACAGTGCGCCGGATAGGAATGCCCGACCAGGGGGTCCAGACCTTGAGCCCCCAACGGTCGCCCCAGGCATCCAAACCCAGCTGATGCACTAACGGCTGCAGTTCAAGGTTTTTTGAAATGACCTTCTGCAATCGATTCGGTAGACCATAGGAGTGGTAGCTTGTTTTGTGCCTGAATCAGAGCAGCCCAGCCGCCAGCAAAGTATAAAGCACCGGTACTGCCAGTTTATACAGAAAAGGCAGATCCAATAAGGAATGTTGGGAAGTTTGAAGAACAAATGGAGCTGCTCAGGGTGAGTGATGACTATCGTTGTAGAGTTTTCCCCACTACATTGTCTGATACTGCCCAAGAGTGGTATTGGAAATTCAAGCCGAACTCCATTACCTCTTGGGAGAGTTTCAGGAAAGAATTTTGTAGACAGTTCAGCGCTGCTCGGACTCCTCCAGTTTATGCCAATCACTTGGCAGATATCAAACAAGGGAAAGATGAATCTCTCAAGAACTACATACACAGGTTCATGAGAGAAGCCAACCGAGCAACTACTATTGGAGATAAGGGGAAGATGGTTGCCATATCTTCTGGTATAATCTATCGGAGTCCTTTGTGGGACAGTATTCATCACAATCCAATTTCAACACTACAACAATTTCTTGACTGGGCGGACAAATATATGAAATTGGATGACGTGATTGAGAAATGAGAGAAAGGCCTAAACAATCTGGGCGGATCAACTGATCCTCCTAAGAATGATGGAAATGGACAAAATGGTGGGAAGAAACATGGACATAACGGGTCTGACCGCCATAAGGAAAAGAAGGCTAAGTTGGGACCAAATGACAAGCCAACTAAGTATGAACCTCGGTTCACCAATTATACCACTTTTTCGGCCAGCTGAGCAGAAATATATCTGTCAAGTCATCAAGAGGTTCCCTACCAGAAACCCCCACCCATCAGGAAGGAGATGAGTAAAAGAGACTTGAATAAGTTATGTCGTTTCCATGGAGATTATGGTCATGACACAAATGAATGCAATCATCTCAAAGATGAGATAGAGTTTCTCCTCCGGTCGAGAAAATTAAAAAAGTATCAAGCAAAAAAGACCCAAGGAGAAGGAAGTAACAACAATCCTGGGTTTAAGTGACAATGGTCTCCACCCTTGCAACCCAAGCCTGTGGACTTCACTCTAGACACTATATGTGGGGGTCCACATCTGGCTGGGGATAGCAACAAGGCAAGAGAGAGATATGCTTGAACGCTTCGACATGAGTTGGACGCAGCATCAACGTCTGAGGTCATGGTTGTAGAGGAGCGACCTCCAAAGAAACCACGGTATGAAAGTGAGTCTCTCACTTTTACTAAAGATGATGCACGGCATGTGAGATATCCTCATAATGACCCCCTCGTCATTACAGTCCAAATAGCAAACATGAAGGTGAAGAGATGTTTGGTCGACACGGGGAGCTCTGTGAACATTATTTACAAGTCATCTTTTGAAAGGATGAAACTATCCATTAATGACTTGAAGCCATGCTCTCAAGTCATTTATGGATTTACTGGAGAAGGGTTGTAACCAACCGAAACGATCAAGTTACCGGTCACAACAGGAGATGCTCCTAAGCACGAGACAGTTATGACGGAGTTTTTGATAGTCAACTGTTCGTCAGCTTATAATGTGGTGATTGATCGACTACTACTCACGGCCTTGCATGCGGCAGTCTCTATATGGCACCTTTATATGAAATTCCTGACCAGTGCGGGAATAGGTTGTGTCCAAGGAGACCAAAGAGAAGCTAGAGAGTGTTACAATGCCTCGGTAGCTAAAGCGCGTAAGGGAGCTAAGGAGAATAATATGATTGTGTGTGTAGAAAGAGAAGAATTAGAGGAGATGGATGTCAACCAACAAAGCATTATGGTTGTAGCCGATCAGGAAAGAGTATTAGACAATGTTAACCAAGAAAGCACTCTTGGTTTCAATAAGCAACAAGCCCCATCCAGTGATGAAGTCACCAAATAGGGCGTTGCCCAAAGCGAGGGAATGGACTTTGATCCTCGCTTTGGGGATTTCGATAATGAAGTGGGACCCATGGAAGAATTAGAGGAGGTCTCAATAGATGAGAATGACCCGACCAGAGGGATCAAAGTTGGAAAAAAGTTGAAGTTGGAAGTAAAAGCACAGCTGATAGAATTTTTGCAGAGGAATCAAGATGTCTTCACCTAGTCTCACAAGGATATGGTGGGTATCTCACCAACTGTGATCAGCCACATGCTCAACGTGGATGAAAGCTACCCAGCAGTGCAGTAGAAGAGAAGATTGCTTGACAAGGAGCGAGCAAAGGCTCTCAAAGAGGAGGTAGAGCGACTAAAGGAAAACGGGTTCATAAGAAAGGCTTATTACCCCACCTGGGTTTCAAACCCAGTATTAGTGCCCAAGTCCAATGGGAAGTGGAGGACTTGTGTGGACTTTACCGATCTGAATAAAGCATGTCCTAAGGACAGTTTTCCTTTACCAAGGATAGACCAGTTGGTTGATGCGACCTCTGGTCATGAAATTGTCTTTTATGGACACATATTCAGGGTATAATCAGATTAGTCTGCACCCTCCCAATGAGGAGCATACCAGTTTTCAAACAGACATCGGGTTGTATTGTTATAAGGTCATGCCATTCGGCTTGAAGAACGCGGGAGCCACCTACCAACGTTTAGTGAATAGCATGTTCCGTGACTTAATCGGCAAAACATGGAGGTGTACGTAGACGATATGCTGGTAAAGTCAAAGGAAGCTGAAGGACATGTACAAGATTTGGAGGAATGCTTTGCAGTATTGAGAAAGTATAGCATGAAGTTGAACCCCCTCAAATGCTCGTTCGGAGTAAGTTCTGGAAAATTTCTTGGGTTTATTGTTAACTCGCGAGGAATAGAAGCGAATCTGGAAAAGATAAAGGCGCTCGCAGAAATGAAGTCTCCAGCTAAGATTAAGGATGTGCAAATCTTGACTAGGCGGATTGCTACTCTAAGTAGGTTCATTTCCAAATCAACAGACAAATGTGTCCCATTTTTTAACTTGCTTAGAAGAAGCAAAAAATTCGAATGGACGGAAGAGTGTGAGCAAGCTTTTGAATCAATAAAGAAACACTTGGCTCAACCTCCTGTTCTTTCAAAGCCAGTAGATGGAGAGGAGCTTTTTGTTTATTTGGCAGTCACAGAGCATGCTATCAGCACTGCTCTAGTGCGAGAAGAAGATAAGGTGCAACATCCAGTATATTATGTTAGCAAGCGGTTGATAGGAGCGAAGTCAAGGTATCCTGTGATCGAGAAGCTGGCCTGTTGTTTAGTACTTGCATCTCGCAAATTGCGACCGTACTTCCAGGTACATCCCATTAAAGTACTTACCGACTAGCCCCTATGCCAAGTCTTACAGAATCCAGAGTCATCTGGTCGTTTACTTAAATGGGCGATTGAATTGGGCCAATTTGAAATCAAATATCAACCAAGGTCCGCCATTAAAGGACAGGCTTTGGCAGATTTTATTGTTGAATGCATTGGGATTCCTGATATTCCTAACCGGCAAGAGAATGTGACTGGGCAGAGAGAGGATTTTCCTACTTGGCAACTTTTTGCTGATGGGTCGTCAAACGAACATCATTCATAAGCAAGAATTATATTGATCACACCAAAGAAGCACCGAATTCATTGCGCATTGAGGTTCGGATTTAACGCTTCTAATAATGAGGCAGAGTATGAAGCCCTCCTAGCAAGATTGCGCCTGGCTAGAGATGCTCATGCTTGGTCGGTTGAAGTAAACAACGATTCCCAGTTGGTGGTCTACCAAGTCTTAGGGGAATATCAAGCAAGAGGTTTGCGCATGATGGCATACTTGAATAAAACCATGGACCTGCTAGCACAATTCGAGGAGTATACTATTAAGCTGGTACCATGTGAGCAGAACTCCAATGCAGACACTTTAGCAAATTTGGCTAGTGCAAAAGATGCTGAAACTTTGAACATAGTCCAGTAGAATGCTTGGTAGAGCTGAGTATTAATGAATGGGAAACCATGCCCATCACATTAGCTGACACTTGGATGACACCCATCATTGCTTACCTTGAGCAAGGAGTCCTACCAGATAATCGTAATGAAGCCAAGAAGATTATGAGGCAAGTTGCTAGGTATATTATGATGGATGGGGTATTGTATAGAAGAGGGTACTCTATGCCACTGCTTAGATGCATAGCACCCAACCAGTCAAAAACCTTACTGACCGAAGTGCACGAAGGGTTCTGCTGAGATCATGCTGGGGGCCAAAGTCTCTCCAAAAAGATTTTGCGGCAAGGATTTTTCTGGCCTACAATGAATGAAGATTCCATGGAGTATGTGAAGAAGTGTGATAAATGCCAGAGATTTTCTAAAATACCCAGGGCGCCTCCGAATATCTTGAAGCAGATGCAGAGTCCATGGCCTTTTGCAGTGTGGAGAATTGATCTGATCGGAAGACTACCCAAAGGAAAAGGAGGAGTGTAGTTTGCAGTAGTTGTTGTGGATTATTTCACCAAGTGGACCGAAGCTGAACCACTAACAACGATCACCTCGAAGAAAGTGTTAGATTTTGTGGTTAAGAGTATAATATGTCGCTATGGTCTACCCAAGAAGATAGTCTCTGACAACGGCACTCAGTTCGATAATGACTTGTTTACTGATTTTTGCACTAGACATGGCATTACAAAAAGTTTCTCCTCGATAGCTCATCCGCAAGCCAATGGGCAGGTTGAAGCCATGAATAAGACTTTGAAGAATACTCTAAAAAAGAGTCTAGAACAAGCTAAGGGTGCTTGGGCAGAGGAATTTCCAGAGGTCCTTTGGTCATACAGAACTACTGCCCGGACAGCAACTGGTCATACTCCTTTTTCCTTGGCATATGGATATGAAGCCATGTTTCCCATTGAGGTCGACCCACCATCTCATCGGAGGACCACGTATGACCAGGAGGAGAATCACCAGTTGTTAGCTGAATCTTTGGACTTTGTTGAAGAAAAGCGAGAAAAAGCAAGCTTGAGGGTTGCTACCCATCAGCAAAAAGTGGCTCGCTATTTTAATTCCAGAGTTAGAGATTGGAAGTTCCAAGTCGGAGATTTGGTCCTCAGAAAGGTGTTTGTCAAAGACCCAGCAGCTGGAGTGCTAGGACCAAATTGGGAGGGGTCGTATCAGATTAAGCAAGTCCTGCCACCCGGCACTTACAAACTTTCTTGATTAAATGGAAAGCTGATCAGGAAATATTGGAATGGCGAGCACTTGAGGAAGTATTATCAATGAATACTGCTTACAGAGCAGTAGCTTAGTTTCAAGTGTTTAACTTGTTATTTAAGTTTGTTTGTGAACTGCTATTTGCTAACCAGTCATTTTATTTTTTAACAATTTTATTTTGTTTGAGACTAGTGATTAGACACGCTTTGTCCTTATTTTTTACAAGTAATAAAAGAGATCACGCACAGCGTGGTCGAATCTTACTACAAATTTTGCATATGTGTTAATTATTTTTACTTTGGCAGTGTTCAACTGTCAGTGCATTTTAAAAAAAAAATTCTGAGAGGAAAAAATCGGGCAGTGTTCAACTGGTCGGTATCCATCAGATAAATTGCCAGCATATAAATGGTCTAATATTTTTGCAGTGTTTAACTACTGAAATATCCTCTTTATATTCTATGTGTTTCACGAGTAATAACTGCTCGAACAAATTCGGTCAAGTAGCAAGTGATCAAGGATTTTTCAACCCTCAATCACTTGGGGGGCACATAGGGTATACTGGTATATGATTCAACACAGGCAATAAGAGCACGAGCAAAGATATTTGTTTTTAGGCTGACTTGTAATTTTTGAAGTCAAAAAAGGCCATTAAGCTAACTTGTTTGACAAAGCTTAAGTAACTTGGAATTTTTTCAAAATTTTATGTTTAGAACAACTATTCGTGTGTAAACAAAACACTATGCTCATAAAATGTTAGAGCAATAAGAATGTGAGAAAGCATACTTAGTAGTGACTTATGAAATGTTTAGAATTTCTAAGTTAGAAAACTAAGTACTCATATGAAAATGTAAGGCATCTATCAGAATAAAACTTTTAAATGACTCAAGTCTAAAAAGTAAAGTGTTCATGCCAACAGCTCGACCATACGAGCAAAGTATAATAACAAGATAGTAAGATAAGTGTCTACTAGTCGGATGAGGGGCTCTCTGGTCGGCTAAAGTATTGCTGGTCAGCTAAGGGACTCCCTGGTCGGCTAAAACTATGGTCACTGGTCTGGTAAACTGTTAACAGGTTGATCAACACCATCCTCGGCATTGGTGACTTCCTCTGGTCTGAATGATAACGCAGGAGAAAAGGGCATAATACCAGCAGGATTGGCTGCCTCCTCAGTGGCCTTTGCCTCGCACTTGGCAGGTTCTTCTGCCCTGGCCTCCTCTGTGAGAAAGTCGAGGTTGAGGGGCTTGTTCAACTTCCATACCTGGTAGAAGCAGTTGAAACAAATCTCTTCATAGCGAGCAAGAACGGCTTCCTTTTCTCGCTTCAGCTCCTCGTTCTTGCAAGTCATTTTCTCCAGCTGGTCAGTCAATGTCTTGTTGGTTTGAATTTTTTTCTTGTTTTCATCGGCCAACTCCCTTAGAGATCCATCCTGCTCGACAATGGTCTTCTCCGCCTGCTTGACCTTGGACCAAAGATCCCTTTCGGATGAAGTTAAAGTTTATATCTTGGCTTGGGCTTCCACCAGCTAATCATTTAAAACCTTGATCAACTCCTTATAGTCTACTTCTCGGTGCTGAGCGTGACTGATAGTAATAAGTTCCTGCAGTGGAAAATAGAAAGTTACTACAAGTAAAAACAATTAATAACAAAATAGAATGTCTTATGATAAAATACTTACACTCATCAGTTGGGCAAGACCCCTTTGCAGGACGACTTCAACACTGAGTCGAGGCAAAAATTCAAAGGTTTGAATTGTTGAAGCATCGTGTAGAGTTTGGTCAAGCAATTCCTTCCCAATGTTACCAGCGATGCGAAGGGGCTCACTTAAGCCAGTCGAGCGAGTAGGGGTTAAACTAGCAGAAGGAGGAATTGATGAGGGAGTCAGCAGCGGGATGGTGATGGGCTAGTCAAGTAATCTCCCCTGACTGGTCGATATTGTCCTCGCAACTTTTCTTGGAGGGTTTGAGCTACTTCCCTCCCCAGGTTTCCTCTTTTGGGCAGAGGTAGTGTTGAATTGCTTGAACATATCTGAATCTGCAAAAAAGTGAAGCACAAGATTTGTTAGTAAAAATTGGAACAATATGTAAATAAATAAAAAATTTACTACTACTAGAAAACTCTAGAGATTTCATACAACCATTCTCGAAGAAAGTTACTTATAACAAAACATCAAACTATGGTTACTGAACCTGAGTTTAGAATTTGATCAAGAAAGTCGTCCTCTTCTTCAGATGATGAGTTGAAATCTCTATGGAGCTCAATGGTCTTTCCTTTCCTAGGCTGTGTAGGAATGACACGTCTACGTTGGTCCTCTGGAAGGGGTTCCCTAATAATAAGGTCGCCTGGTCTACGAGAGTAGGGAGATGGTTCAGGAGAGAACTAATCGGTCACTACTTCATTGTCAGCATTTGACTGGTCAATTGCGTTCGCTTCTTCAGTAGTGATGTCTCCTATGATGTTTTGATTGCTTGGTAACAACCCCACCATCTGAAGGTTGTCCACGTTGACCAACCCTTTTACATTTTTCTCCTTGGTAGACATGTTAGCCAGTTTTTCTGCTTGGGAACACATTTCCTTGGTTGGCAGAGGTTGGTGGAACGAACCTGCATGCGTGAAGGCCAAGTTGTTGGCCTTAATATCTGAAGTCAGAAAATACTATGTATAGTATTTTCTAGGATTTGATTTATGTGCAATACCATGGAGGTATTTGATCCCTTTATGCCTGTGGAATAGGTGGAAAAAACCTGTATTCTTGTGGCTCGGGTTGGTCCTAAAGTCGAAGAGGTAGTGCACTTCATGAGGAGTGGGTGGACCCCAGCCTTGAAAGAAGTATAGAATGTATAAAGCAAATAATGCCTGAATCCCATTGGGAGCTATCTGGAAAGGGGAGCCATTGAAGTAATCCGCTACTGACCTGAACAAAGGGTGCAGCGGAATAGTAGCTCTTGCAAATACATGTTATCTAGACCAGGCACAGTAAGGTCCACCAGGCTTGTTGGATCTCTGATGAGGTCGCGAGTATATCACGTTTACCCCTTCTAGGCCTGAAGCTTGAATGTGTTTATCGAACATGCTGGAGTTAAGTTTAGAAGGTTTGGCTATGAACCAAGAGGGTGTTTCGTCTTCGTCTTTTCTTGGTTTTTGAACAGCTGATTGTTGAATCTCAGTTGTAAATTTCTGGATGATCTTTCTCCGGGGTTTGCTGGTTTTTTGTATCTGGCGAGGCGGTCTTGAAGAAGTTGCAGTTTGGACTTCACTACGTTCCACTACCTTTTGTGCTGCTCTGCAAGCCACTTGAGGATCTTGGTCTTGAGGAAGTCGATTGGATTTCTTCACCCTCATTTCTGGATGTTGAAGCTATTGATTGAGAAACTGTTCTTCGTTAAGGAAATATAAGGCTGATCGGGGAAGGATCTTTTTAAGGCGACGAAGGCGATCTTCGGGAGTGCAATTGCTAGGGGATTTTGATGAAGAGTCGCTACTTTGAGGAGTGTCGCTTGATTGGGGAATTGAAGTGTCAGAGTTTGTATGGTTGTCACCTCCCCTGTAGTCGAAGTGATTCATCTACAAAAAAAAGTATGGGGAGGTGAGTAACCAAACAAACATAAATCAATCAAAGGAAAAATATTTATTTATTACTCAAAAAATATTTTTCTGGGTAGTAAAAATATATTTTACTCCCCAAAATAAACATGTATGAGGGAAAATAAATTTTGATGCCTAAAATGTATAGGTCATTTTTTACAAGCCCAAAGGCTTGGGGGCATTCATGTGTCCGAGCAGATGCGTGCAAATGACCGACCGGTTGGGGCACTGATCCGAGCAAATGGACGCTTGATGCCCGAGCGGATGGGCGTGTCCTTCAAGTGATCCGCGTGTGTCCGAGTGGATAGGCGTGGTGCCCGAGCGGATGGGCATGTGTGCCCAAGCGGATGGGCGTGTGTGCCCGAGCAGATGGGCGTGTCCTCCGAGTGGTCCGTGTAGCGCCCGATCGGTGGCATGTCATCCGAGCGGCTGGGCATATGGCGAAGTTGACCGATCGCCTGGGTGCTTGTCCGAGTGGAGGCAGGTGTTCAAGCAGCAATCCGTGTGTCCGAGCGTCTGGAGGTGCGCATCCGAGGAGCTGATACATTCGAGCTGATGCATGGTGTCTAAGCAGCCATGGGCGTCTCCAAGTGCTTGTGTCCTTGCATCCGAGTAGGAGGAGGTATGTCTGATCGGCTTAGGGGCACGTCCGAGTGTCCCAATGGTTTGGAGAGTATGACCGATCAACCATGTACATGCTTTCCCAATATATTGTTTTCGAAGACCACAAATCTCAAAAGGCATGGACACAAACACATTTTTCTTACTCATAAGACACTATAGCAAGATCAAAAGGTGGGATTTGAAAAGTTCATGAAGTTCTAGGGATTTTATTTGCTCATCAAAAACCCATAAACCCAAATATGCAATTTGGGGTGAAATTTCATTTTTTTCTTCAAATTGTCATGAAATTAGAGACAAAATTGATTTACCCATAGCCTAAACTACATCAAAACAGCCAAAATTTTCATCATTCACCAAAGATTCATACACAAATCCAATAGTATATTCTAAAGGGGGTTTCGGCATACAAGGGTTTTAGCAAGCTTTAAGTTTAAAAAAAAAATTACAAATGGAGATGAGGAAGAAGATCTTACCCAAATTTCTTGAATAGGTGTTGATTTCTTGAAGAACCCTTGGATTTTTCTTGAAGAAAAGTGGAGCCCTTCTTGGAGTTCTTGGAGGATTTCGGCCAAGAGGAGGAGATGCTTTGGAGCTTTCGGCCAAGATACAAATTGGGAAGTTTGTGAGTTTTTTTTTTCTTTTTGCTTATGGATTGTGAGCACTTATGGGTCTATTTAAAGGGAAGAGTGGAAATTGTCACTTACCTTTAGACTCTTGAAATTCTCTTGGTTATTCTCTCCCCCATGATTGGGAGCAGTTAACTACAATGATCGTGGTCTAGTAAGACATCGTGGTTTGTTTGCAAAGGTGGGAGAATGTGTAAAGTCAGTTTTCTCTTTTTTATGCCGTCAGCAGTTGGAGAAAAAATTTTATTATGTAAGTATATCATATAATAAACTTGGGGGGCAAATGTTATCCCCAAAATTTGAAAACGATGATGTGGCAATAAAAGTGACAAGTGGCAAGAAATGGCTGGGTCAAAGGTTTTAGATTAATCTGGTGATATTACTGACATGAAAATTGTTTATCTGGTTTGGAAGTAATATGTCCAACCTGGTAGAATTTCTGTCCGACCGGTAAAGATTTTCGACTGACCAGTCACCTGACTTAGCCGACCAGTGAAGTGCTTGGCCGACCAGTCGAGTGTTTTGGCCGACCAGTCTCTCTTCAAGGAGTGAAGTTGGCCGACTAGACAGATCATCATTATGCAGCGAAATTTCAGTAACGGCTTCGGCTAGAATTAGTCGTACCCACACAGGAATCTCTCAGACTATCGCAAAGAAATTGCATATTGTTGTATTTTAAATTTTATTATTAATTAAAATTGTGAGAGCAACAGAAATATCCCGATGATGAGGGATTTCGGTTTGTACGATCCTGAGCCTATAAATAAAGAGCTCATGACATCATTGAGAGGATTCGAATTCTGATTTTCTTGAGAGAGTATTTGTATTCTGAGAGAAATATTGTATTCTTTTCATTTACACTTAAGAAACTCAGTTGACATAGGTTCATCTGATCTTGAGTGTAGATCCATAAATCACAACTCTAAGTGGATTAGGCTATTACCAACATATTGGGGCTAAACCACTATAAAAATTATCAGTGTCATTTTTTCTCTTGAAGTTTTATTGTAGTTTTGACGTCTACTCGTCGTTGGCCAAAATTGTGGTCAACAATAGTGACTCACAGCTAGTAGTTAATCAGATTATCGTAGAATATCAGGCTAGGGGTCTTAAGATGGTTGCTTATTTAAACAAGGCGAAGGACTTACTAGCACAGTTCGAGAAGTATACTCTCCAGTAAGTACCTCGCGACCAGAACTCAAACGCCGATGCCTTAGCCAAGTTAGCAAGCGCCAAAGATGCTGACACTTTGATCATAGTACTAGTCGAACATTTATCAACACCAAGCATTCAAGCGGAAGAATCCTCCCTAGTAATACCAGTGTCAGACACATGGATGACTCTCATCATACAATATCTCGAATAAGGTGTTTATTTAAAAAACAGCTGTAGATGACGTGGCAAGAATTTTCGACACGTGGCAGAGATACTGCTCGCCTATCGACCAGAAATATTTCTACATGCGAAGAAAAATTTTATATACGACTAGACTGGTCGTATACTCCGTTCATTTATGGAAAAAATTTGTACAGATGTAATGATATTCGAGAATATCTCTTCATTATGACCTAAAGATCCGTTTATTGAGGGAAGATATTATTATTCGATTCATGTAATCCTTCTTGAGCCTATAAATACACAAGAAATAGCTCAAGGAAGGGGATCTTTTCTCTTTTTCCGAATTATATTACTATCATCCCTCGTTTGTATGGTTTTCTTCTTCTAAGTTCTGTGAAACTCAGGAACCCTAGTTCTTTGATCACACCTTTGGAGCTCAATACTAATAATAGTATCAAGTGGACGTAGGTTATTACCAATCACTGGGGCCGAACCACTATAATTTTCTATGTTCTTTATTTTCCATTATATTGTTTTCTCCAGCTTTATATTTTTCTTTGTCGTTTTCTTGACTCTGTGTCATTGACCAAAACGAGGGTCAACATTCTGGTGCTTTCATTGAGAGTTGAACCCAAGAAGATCTAATGGCAAAAACTACCAAGAAGACTGGACAGGCTGTCGCTGCACCATCCCAGCCTCCTCCCCCAAATGTGGCTATAGACAAACCTCATTTGGAGTTTGAGGAGGAGGAGTTGGATTCTGAGACCCTGAAGACAACGCTGGGGGTGTTGCAAGATGAGTTGGCCAATCTGAGGGCCAATCAGGAGAATGTTGTCGAGATAATTGCGTCGCAACAAAGGGAGATAAAGCGCCAGTGCCAGGAGCTGAGCGAGCGGCAGGCGGAGATGGACCGTCGGCAGAGGGATGCCATGGCAGCACTTGAAGCAGTCATCCAGCTGGTTAGGAATCAGGCTGTGCCAGCCTCCCTGCCTAATCAACCTCTAAGCGGGCCACCTCAAAGGGGTCCCAATCCTAGCCCTCCGCTCCAGCTAATAAGCCCTCAGAGGCCGGAGCAGCCACCTATGCCTCAGGATGATATCCCACCTAGGGATCCTGAGACGTAACCTCCGTCTCAAGCTGGTCGAGGCAATCCCCCATGCCTGAGGCAGAATAAGGCCAGGCAACAGCCCCGCAGCCCTAGACGCCCAGGGGTGAAGAGTCGAATCCACCGAGCAGGGGGCAGCGTCCTTCTGCCAACAGAAGGAACTCAGAGACAGGCTCTGCGGTTAGGGACCCCCCACGGCATGACAATGCACGGGGACCCACCGACCAATGCAGGCCTCCCCCTAACGCTCGAGAAATGCTAGCCCAAGGAGGCAATAGAGGAAATAGTCGGTCGCATCATAGCCAGTCACGGTTCAGAGATGGGCACGACTACAATGAGGCCGACTCAGGCAGAGGAAATGCTGGTCAAAGGAACGAAGAAAGAGGTGGAGGCAGAAGCCCCCCACCTAAAGAAGACCGACAAGCAGAACATAACATTGGGGGCAGCCCAGACAAAATAACGTCTTTAGCTGGCTCAGAGCCAGCAAGTAGCGGCGAAGAGATGATGACTTGAGGGATGTACTCAACGACCGCCGAGAAAGGCACGATGAGTACATCCCCCCGGCACGAGAGGCCCCAGCAATTCCGGAAGTCGTTCAGGCTCAAATCAATGCCCTGAACCAGGCTGTGTAGTAGCTGGTCGGGGGGCGGACATCGCACATCGAGTACGATCGGAGGAGAGGCACCTCTTTCGTACAAAGGATTGTTGTGGCAGAAACCCCCAGCAAGTTCAAGATGCCGACTCTACCAAATTTCAACGGGTATGGAGACCCGGTATCTCAAGTTAACAAGATTGAGATACAGATGGACATTCAGAATGTCCCTAAAGATGCTCGCTGCAAGATCTTCCCAGTGACACTTTTTGATGCCACCCAAGAGTGGTTCTTTAAGTTCCCTCCTGGAAGTATAGTATCCTGGGAGATGTTCGTGAAGGAGTTTTACGGACAGTTCTACGCGGGTCATGTACACCCCACCGAGGCGAACCAACTGGTCGAGATACGCCAAAAAGAGGGGGAGCCCTTGAAGGAATATGTTCAGTGCTTCATGCGAGCCGCAGCAGGAGCCAAGACTGTGGCCGATGAAGGCAAGATGATGGCCCTAACCGCTGGGGTTAGACACCATTCTCCCCTTTGGAGTATCCTCAGAAAGCATGGGGTTAAAAGTACCCAGGAGTTTTAGATCGAGCTGATCGGTACATCAAGCTCGAGGACGCGATTGCCAATGAAGGGAAATCGCCAGCAAAAGACAAGGGGCCCAAGGAAGAACCCGCCAAAGCCGCCAACGAGTCTAAGCCCAATGGCAATGGCAAAGGCAACGGGAATGGCAATGGTAAGAAAGGTGGAAAGCGAGCAAGCAACGAACCCTCGACCTCCGAGAGTAAGCGCCCCAAAGGTAATCGGTATGAACCAAAATTCACCAATTACACTGCCCTTGATGAAAGCCGAGCCGAGGTTTACCAGGCAACCAGCTCAAGCGTGCCCTACAAACGACCTGCACCAATAAGGAAAGATATCTCTAAGAGAGATTCAACAAAGTTCTTATAACATCCCTAAGGTAGGGTACGTCTGCCACATACTCGTAATTCTAGGGTTTACGAGTATGTAAGGCACTTGACCAAAAGAATTAAATAAAATGATACGAAGAAATACACAAAAATTTAATACTTTTATATAAACTTATTAGAAGAAATTATTACACGTATGAATACTTTAAATTTAAGGCAGCCATATGAAAACTCTAAACCATTATTGCATTGCTACTGAGTCCGTGCTCCACAAGTTGCTCAACAGCTAAAGCCACACCTGGAAAAATGTTGGAAAATAACATAATGAGCTAACGCTCAGTAAGCAAATCTCATGCATACACATACACATGAATGTTGTGAGTTTGTAGTGCACATATACTAATATGCTGACTTATATACTTATGCATTTCATTTATTGCTCATGCACTTTCAAACTTTACTTTTATGCTCTTTCTTTTAGTTTCACATTTTGATGGGCCCAATATCACTTGTGCACACTGTTTGATTTGACCAATGCCTACAGGGCTTGTTACACATATCATATAGAATCCCATGGGTTCTCCTCCGGCTAGCCATCATCTCAGCTAGGCTCATCATAACACTCATTTCATCGTCGCCATAGCTGCCATACTTATTACACATATGGAGGAGAAAGACGGGAACATGGCAAGCATGTCTGAATGGTCAACTCTGACCTAGCCCATACTAGTGGGCAGCCACTATTAGTCTTATAGACCTCCGTCTTCTTTGCTGAACTTACTTAATTGCTTCATCAAAACAGTGGCACCCTTTTTAAACACATTATTATCACTTTGCTTAAGTCTTGTGTCATTAAAATGTTAAATTTTACATAAGACTTTTCAAGGCATTTCATAACTTTTCTCATATTCATATGCATGGTCTTATATCACATAACTGTACATGCCATGCATACATGCTAAAGCTGAAATGCCAATGTTCATGTTCATGATTCATGTTGATGGTAATCAATCAAGGCATTGTATCACATCTCATATAACTCAAAACATCTTTAGTCATAATACATGAAGCTTTGGGATGCTGGCATTGTTATACCTTAACGTAGAGCTATGGCTCAGGTCTAAGGTTTCCAGCCTAAAAACTTAAATGCTTCATATATCATAACATATAACAAATCATGAACATAAAGTAATCCACATATCCATCAACATAAGAACACATACTTGCACATAATTCATATCATTCTTAACCAAGTAAGACATCTTTCACATATCACGGAATTCATCAATTACATATCACACAACACCCTTATGGTGTTCATATAACCATTCTTTATATACTTATCATATGCATCATCATCATATCATACTTAACTCATCAGATGTACACAATCAATGTAGTCATGCATCTTACACTTAAGCACAAAAGGTGAGATTTACTTACCTTAGGTCCTTAGCTTATTTTAAAATTGCTCAGCAAGAGTCAATCAATCAAATCCATACAAATCCTATTCAAGGCACATCATTTATTAAATTCTATCAAAATCGTAAATATACACTATTGATAGTGTATATTAACAATACCATAAACTATATGAATGATAACAATAATTATTATCAACGTAATACAAATAACTCTTCATATAAAACCATGCTTTAAACCTTGCTCATAAGATAATGTACTCTTATGATAATAATAACAAGAATAATAATTATCGTCTATAAATAAACTTACTTCAATATTAATAACAAAAATACTTCAATAACAATACATATATGAATGTATATATTCAAATAGTCATTTTATAAAAGAAATCATATTTTTAACATAAAGTTGTAATAATCGATATAATGATAATAATATAAATATAAATATTTATATTATTATTAATTAGTCATAATATCAATTCCAGTGATATAATAAATATACTTTATCCAAAATTTACTGGTCTTACAAATATCAATAACTGTAAGAAACTAATACTGATATTATTTTGATATTCAAATATTAACAAAATATTAATATATAAGAATAATTGTTAAATAATAGGTTTACTATAAATCACATTTTTCATATATATATATATATGAAACTATATTCTTGATTTACTTAACAAAATAATAACAATAATAATTAAAATTACTTAATCATAGAAATTTCCATATTAATATAAAATCAATTAAATATGTATTTTTATACTTTATTTAATATCTAATATTTTCTAGAAAATTGGACAGCACAACGGCTATAAAGTGGACAATCCCAAAATCAAAACCTGTATAAAAAATACATATAATCCCAGACAGCCAGTAAACTACAGAAAATATTCCATACATCAATAATATATAATTATATACTATAAATACACATAATAACAATTACTCTAATCAATCACAATTAAATCACAATATAGGTCAAAGAAATTATACCACAATGATCGGGTTCCACAATAAGTCAAACGGTGATTTTCTTAAACTCAAAACGTACTTCGGAACCTCGAACACTAAGTTTCGACCGTCGGTCTACGGTGGATCGCGATGGCTCGTGGTGGGCCCACCACCCAACTATGGTAGATGTAGGAACAAGTTATTGGGTTTTGAAGCCCACAACACGAGGAGCACGATGGTGGTGACGGATCGGCAAACGAATGCCCGAGGTGGCCGAATCGCAACTTTGAAGTCGCGGGGTGGCTGAACTTAAATCGAGTGGTTGAGGCGTTTAATCGACGAGTGAGCTCTAGATTCCCGCGTGGGACGATAGTTCGGAGGCCTCTGAATCCAACGGTCCGGCGCGTGGCTAAAAGTGGTGGCCGGAAAGTACTCCTGCGTCATCGGCAACAGTAGCACACAGAGAGAGAGAAAGAGAGAGAGAGAGAGAGTTTCTGAGGAGAGAGAGAGAGAGGGGCTCGGGTAAAAAGAAAGGCTGAAGCCTTTTCTTTTCTTTTCTTTTCTTTTTTTTTTTAAATTACACTTGGACCCAAAATACTAAAATTCTTTTCAAATAAGCCCTTTAGCAAAACTTTCATAATTTTATAAAAATCCCCAATTAAAATTATATGACATTTGGGTCCAATACTTGACTACTCAAGTTTCTCTCTCTTTAATCTCATTAAAACATAAAATGATATTTTAAACACTATTTTTCCATTACTATTTCTTAAATTTGTAAACTTGTACATTTTATGTATTAAAACTCTGATTTATAATAAAAAATGTATAATGAAAATGTTGGATATTACAGTTCTGTCATTACCATAACGACTACGGGCACGACACCAATGAGTGTAACCAGCTGAAGGACGAAATTGAGTTCCTGATAAGACATGGACATTTAAGAAGATATGTACGAGCCGCAGGAGGTTCTCAGTGAGAGGCTCAAGGTGGCAACGAGTCAGCGCCTGCACGCCAACGCTCACCACCTTTACAGCCAGCTCCTGTGGCAGGTACCCTACTCACCATCTGCGGAGGCCCACATCTTGCAGGAGATAGTGGGAAAGCGAGGGAACGATACGCTCAAACTCTACGCCACGACCAGGACATCGAGATGATGAGTGTCGAGGATCGTGCACCAAAAAAGGCTCGAATAGAGGAGGAACTAATCACCTTCTCTGACGACGACGCCCAGCATGTGCGATTCCCACACTCCGATCCGCTGGTCGTGGATGTACAAATCGCGAATATGATGGTGAAAAGGGTGTTGGTCGATACAGGAAGTTCGGTCAACATCCTATATAAGTCCTCGCTGGAAAGGATGAAATTATCCGTAAAGGACCTAGAGCCATGCAACCAAACCATTTATGGTTATTTCGAAGAAGGGCTTGCCCCAGTAGGGTCAATTAGACTCCCAGTCACAGCAGGCACTGCACCTGCTAACTGGACATTACTCACTACTTTTATAGTAGTTGATTGTCCTTCAACGTACAATGCTGTGATAGGGAGACCAATTCTGGTCGACCTTCGAGCTGTCACTTCTATATGGCAACTCGCCATGAAATTCCCAACGGACACAGGGGTAGGGTGCATGTTGGGAAACCAAAGGGAAGCGAGGGAGTGCTACAACGCCTCGATCACCAAGGCAAAGAAGGGTGTATCGAGAGATTCCACCGGGAAGGAGTTGCAAATGGCAACTGATTTCAAGCCCACTCAGGTGATAATCTCACCAAATAGGGCGTTGGCCAAAGTGAGGATAGAGACTTAGATCCTCGCTTTGGGGATTTTGAAGAAGAAATGGGACCCATCGAGGACCTTGAAGAGGTCCAACTCGATGAGGAAAATCCGAATAGAGTTGTGAAAGTGGATAGAAACTTAGAGACAACAACAAAACAAGCACTGGTGGAGTTCTTAAGGAGGAACCAGGATGTCTTTGCCTGGTCGCATAAAGACATGGTCGGGATAGATCCTGCAATCATCAGTCATGTCCTGAACATTGACAATAGCTTTCCACCTGTGCAACAAAAAAGAAGGCTGCTTGACAAAGATAGATCAAAGGCCTTGAAAGAGGAAGTCGAGAAGCTAAAGGAGAATGGGTTCATCAGGGTTGCATTTTATCCATCGTGGGTCTCTAATCCCGTACTCGTGCCCAAGCCGAATGGAAAGTGGCGTACGTGCGTGGATTTTACAGACCTAAATAAAGCCTGCCCCAAAGACTGTTTCCCACTCCCGAGGATTGACCAGCTGTTCGATGCCACTGCAGGACATGAGATCCTCTCATTCATGGATGCATACTCTGGGCATAATCAAATTATCATGCATCCCCCTAATAAGGATCACACTAGCTTTCGAACCGATACAGGGCTCTACTATTACAAGGTCATGTCCTTTGGTTTGAAAAATGCTGGTGCGACTTACCAGAGGCTCATCAACCACATGTTTAAGGAGCTGATCGATACAAACATGGAGGTTTACGTCGACGACATGTTAGTTAAGTCAAAGAAAGAAGAACGACATGTAAGGGATTTGCAGGAATGCTTCAACGTCCTGAATAAATATAGGATGAAGCTAAATCCCCTTAAATGCTCCTTCGGAGTAGGATCAGGAAAGCTCTTGGGATTTATAGTTAACTCGAGAGGAATTGAAGCTAATCCCGAGAAAATTAAAGCCCTAATCGAGATGAAGTCGCCAGTGAAGATTAAGGATGTCCAAAGCCTGACCGGGAGGATTGCTGCTCTAAGTAGATTTATTTCAAAATCAACAGACAAGTGCGTTCCATTTTTCAATCTACTCAGAGGCAATAAGAAATTTGAATGGACAGATGAGTACGAACAGGCCTTTCAAGCACTAAAAACGCATATGGCGCAGCCACCCATCCTGTCAAAGTCAGTCAATAAAGAGACTTTGTTCATCTACCTGGCAATCACGGATTACGCTGCTAGTGCTGTTCTTGTAAGAGAAGAAGAAGGTGTGCAGAAGGCTGTCTATTAAGTAAGCAAAAGGCTGATCGGAGCAGAATTGAGGTATCCCCCCATCGAAAGGTTAGCCTACTGCTTAGTTTTGGCCTCTAGAAAGCTGCAGCCTTACTTCCAAGCTCATCCAATTACGGTATTGACCGACTAGCCTCTTCGGCAAGTCTTGCAAAAGCCAGAGGCTGCCGAAAGATTACTAAAGTGGGCAGTCAAACTCGGGCAGTTTGACATATCTTACCTGCCGCGAGCAGCGATAATAGGACAAGCCTTAGCTGACTTCATTGCCGAATTCACAGAGCCCGCAGGTGGCGAGCAGATTGAGGAGCCCAGCGAGCCTGAATGTCAAATCCAAGCACCCTCGTGGAAATTGTTCACAGACGGTTCATCTAACAAATCCCACGCAGGAGTAGGAGTGATATTGATAACGCCAGAAGGGCATCGATTTCACTGTGCAATTAGATTTGACTTCACTGCTTCTAACAATGAGGCTGAATATGAAGCATTACTCGATGGACTGCGATTAGCCAAGGATATGAACATAAAAGTGCTTGACGTCTATAGTGATTCTCAGCTGGTGGTGAACCAAGTCTTGGGAGAGTATTAGGCGCAAGGTTTGAAGATGGTCGCCTATCTGAACAAAGCAAAGGATCTGTTAGCCCAGTTTGACAGATACAATCTCCAGCAAGTACCTCGCAATCAGAATTCCAACGCGGACGCTTTGGCGAAGTTGGCAAGTGCAAAAGATGCTGATACTCTGAACATAGTGCCAGTCGAGTGACTATCAGAACCAAGCATCCAAGCAGCAGAAACTACTCTGGTCATCCAGATGGCGGATACATGGATGGCACCATATGTAAAATATTTGTCAAGTGGCGTGCTACCAGCAGACAGAAACAAAGCTAGGACCCTTCAGTGGCAAGCTGCTAGGTATATCCTGGTCGATAGAATCCTGTACCGAAGGGGATACTCACTATCACTTCTCAGATGTGTTACAAAGGAGAAAGCCAAAGGGTTAATGAAAGAGGTGCACGAAGGTTTTTGTGGGGACCACGCTGAGGGGCAAAGCCTGTCAAAAAAGATCCTAAGGTAGGGATATTTCTGGCCAACCATGAATGAAGATTTAATAGAGTTCGTGCGAAGATGTGACATGTAACGACCCAAAATCACTAATAAGGTTTAAGGGCCTTGATTGGTGTGCCAGGAGGGCATGTCGGGATTTATGTGTGATTTTATTAGTTAAATGCATGGTTATGATTTAAAGCATGTTATTTGACTATTTATTTACCTGAGATGCGTGACTATGTGTATTAGTATGCATGTAGGCCCTGATTGTGTTTGAAGGGCATAATTGTAATTTTGGCCATGATTGGGCACAGCTGTATTGATATGTGATTAATGTATTCTGTGAATTGTACCACGTGAGTGTGGTGTTATTATTGTGATACACGTGCCGAGACGGTCCGAGAGAGAGAGCCAATTTAACTTAAGAGTCACAACGGGAAGTTGTACCCAGCTCGGGAGGAGCCTAGGGGTACCTTGGGAATTTTATGGTTAAGTTGAGATTTAGCGGGTAATGGTTATTAGAGATTTAGTAACCTGGGTAACCGTTAGTTACTGCTGAGAGTAACAAGTTCTAGGTAGAAAATGGTAGAAATGAAATAGAAGTAAAAGGACTTATGTGCCCTTGAGGTTTAGTTAGGAAAGGATAGGCAAGGAGGGGTAAAATGATCATTTGGCTGGGAAATTTATATATGGCAGCTGGGTATTAAGGGGTACACGGTTTGGGGCTTGGTCACTTGAGGCTTTGATAGAAATTGAAGAGAAGAAAGAGAAGGAGAAAGAAGAGATGGGCAAGCAAAAAAAAGAAAAGAAGAAGAAGGGTAGAAGGGCTGAAGTGGGAGCTTAGGAGAAGTTCAAGGAAGCTTGTTGGGTGGATTCTCCACTTAAGGTATGGATTTTATACACACTTAAGTTTGGGTTCTGTGTTGATTTGAGGAATTTAATGCTTGAGTTAAGCTTTTCAAGGTTTTGTTTTGGATTACTGAAATTTAAGATCAAAGGTGTGGATCTTGGGTGTGTTGATGTTTTGATCTTGATTCTAGTGTCTATAGGTTGTTAGATTGTTCATATGAAGTTTGGAATTGAGTTTTGGGGTTGAGATATGTGTTTGGGATGGTTTAAGGTGAGGTTTAGAGAGTAAAATGGTGGTTTTTTTCTGGGTTCGAAGGGTCGGGCCGCAGCATGGCTCTTGGTGAGCCGCGGCCCTTCGAAGAAGTTACATGCTGAGGAAGAAGGGCAGGCCGCGGCATGGCCCAAGTAATACCGCGGCCCTTACCTGTTTTGGAGCCTTTGGGGGTTCTGTTTGGGGGCCATGCCGCGGCATGGGTGGCCTATGCCGCGGCGCTTAAGGGATTTTGGGATTTTGAGATTTTTGGCTTGGGAATTTAACCTAGGGTGCTCGGGGTTGAGTCTTTTACCATATTTGGTGAAGTTCAACGTTCCGAGTACTAGAGCTTGGCTTGGAAGCTCATTTAAGGTTGTTAATGGTGTCTTTCTTCATGGTTGTGACTAGGTGTTAAGCTAGGGCTCGAGGATCGGATCGCGCTCAAGGTGTATCGCCCGTAACTATCTCATTTGAAAGCTAAAGGTAAGAAAACTATAACACCCGTAGGATAGAGCATGGGCCCATAGTGTGATTGCGGGGCACGGCCCTATATTTCATGTTGCATGATGAGATGATTGCAGGGCACGGCCCTATATTGCATTACATGTTAGGGTGCAGATTTAAATGAATTGATATTTGTTTGAATGTTATTTAGAGATATACTATATGTGTGATTATAGTGAAATGAACGGCTATGGCTGAGGGCGGCAAGGCCGAGAACGGCAGCGGGGCCGGAAGTAACACTTAGCACATGGGATGCTATAGTCAGGGCAGGGCCCGGTGGATACATGTGTTATCCTTACGGTGTGAACCGATACCCCAGGCTTCGGTAAGGGTTCTGGGGCGGCATGGCCGTGTTTGCTTAGTCTAATGGTTGACTTGTTTATCTGTGGATTATCTGATATGATAGACTGTATAAATTGCATATGTTATGTTCTGCATGAGTTTTCTTGCTGGGCTTCGGCTCACGGGTGCTTTGTGTTGCAGGTAAGGGCAATGCCTGAGTCAACCAACCATGAGTACGGAGAGCGTGAAGCGACGCGTACATGTTTGGCCTGCCCGACTGCTTTGGTTGGGGGTTTGTTTGAAAATGGCTGTAATAATCTATGATTTTTAGAACTGATCAACTGTAAACTTATTTCAAGATGTAAATAGTTTTCAAGCCTCATTTTGGGATCCCAAATGTTAAATACTGGAAGTTTTATTGAAACAACGCATTTTTCTAAGATTACAGCCTTAACTTTTAATTAGTCACACTTTTGTTTCAAAACCTCGGTTAGCGAGTTCTTTGCACACTGTTTTGTCTTAAAAACTCACTTAGTAACGGCTCTAAGGTAGTAGGGCGTTACATGACAAGTGTCAGATATTTTCTAAAATCCCACGAGCAGCTCCCAATGAGTTAAAGCAGATGAAAATTCCATGGCCCTTCGCAGTTTGGGGAATAGATCTAATCGGATCTTTGCCTACAGGAAAAGGTGGTGTAAAGTATGCAGTGGTTGTCGTCGACTACTTCACCAAATGGGCCGAAGTTGAGCCACTCGCGACCATAACGACCAAGAAAGTGCTTGACTTCGTAGTCAAAAACATCATATGTCGCTATGGATTACCAAAGAAGATAGTCTCAGATAACGGCACCCAGTTTGACAGTTGTACGCCCTGGTTTTCCCACGGGCTGATTAGCAGGCCGAGCTACGGACTAATCACGATTAGCCCATTAACATCCCCAAGACCGGAGCTCCCGTTTCGAGGTCGTACCTTATTAGCTCGAGCAATCCCTGAGGACTCGCCAAGGTTGCCCAGGACTGGGTGAAGGAATCTGAAGGCCGAAGGTTGGGTCAAGGGAGCAGCTCATGGCACGAGCTATGTATGGAGCTCTGACCCTCTGTAAAGTCAACACACGCAAGATAAACGTGCATATATCTGACATCACATGTCCGATATCTCCCTGACTTCTCGTACACGCAGCAAGAACGTGCCTGTTCAGATATCCACGGCTAGGTTGGGCCGTGCGGCCCAATATCTCCTTACCTATCGATTTGACCATACTTATGTGTCAGGTTTAGGAATTAATCATGAATGTCACAGAGTTGATATGACAAATAATAAGGTCACGGGATGACCTCCTTACCAACTTCCAGGTGCCTTCTCCTATAGATATGGAGAACCTGGGAGTTGATAAGAGTTGGAAAAAATAGCCTCCGAATAGATATATGCTTTGTAACAAAATACCCAGAGTATATCAATAATATTGACTAGTGGAGTAGAAGGATTTTAACCTTCGAACCACTTAAAAATGTGTCTTGAGTCACCTAGTTCATTCTATAAGATTCTATATCTGCGACGGTTCTAGATTCAGCACTAACCCCTTTCTCTTCTTCTCTTAATTACCTGTTGGCGAAGAACCGCGTCAACAGTTTGGTGCTTTCATTAAGAGCAAGTTCGATTTGTGCTGCTGCAAACATCCAACTATGGTGACCACTCGGTCCAGGCATGGCAACGAAACAGAACAGCATGATGGGCAGGAGGCTCATCATATTGCCATCCCTGACGAACAAATTCCTGAAGTCCAACAGAGGCCAGGAAAGTAGATGGTGGGCCAGGACGATACAGGTAGTTCGGCGCCCCGGGCACCTAATCCGAACCCGTGTTATTATACTGCGGTGGAGATGGAGAATGCTCAACTGAGGAGCCAGTTAGCAGCAGCCGGTCAGCAAATCCAGGATATTCTGGCCCGACTACCCCCTCTCACAACCAACGTTAACGTTGGAGAGAGGCAAGGTGACGCTCCAATGTCTCGCCGGGGTAATCGGTCCAGGCATAGCCGTTCGGATAGACTTTCGGCAGCCAACTCCACCCCTTCATCACACCATCGAGAGGCCAACTTCAGGGAAATGCCTGGGACCGGACAACAGCAATACAGCCGTTCGGTTAGGACGTCGACTCCTAGCTCTCAACCATCCTCGAGGACGCCCAGAAGAGCTCGAGGAAGTTCCCGGAGGAGATCCGGAGAAGACCCACGACGTCAGCCCGTCCCCGAAGAACGTCCTGCGCCTCGTCCAGATCGCCCGGCGCGGGACCAGCAAGTTGGCAGGGCCGAAAGGCCCCCACCAAATTTGATCCGTCCAGACGAAACCAGGATCGCTTCTCCAGTCAGGCGTCCTCCATCTCCGATCAGATATCCGTCTCATCCTCGGCCCGTCCGAGACATCCCAGCTTACGGAAGTAGTAGGAGAAACCCATCATCAGCGGGACCTTCCCGGCGTAGCAGGGCGCCCGAAGAAAGCTCAGGTCCTCACCACCAAAGGCGGACTCCAAGCCTATCCGGCAGGAGTCATTGGACTGGCAGTCGCCGGAGTGATCTCTCTGGAGGAGACCTACGCCAGCGGCTAAGTTCGGAACAAAGCCACCAGACCGCCCAGGGAGACGACCTTCGAGATCACCTCAACTCTCACAGAGAGGACCGAGCTAGAGATGGTAGCCAGGCTCGGTCGGGGGGGGGGGGGGTCCGATCTGAGGTACATAACGGAGGGAATGCCCCAAATAACCTATCTCAAGATAGGAGGGGCAATAACCCACCTAATGTGTACAATGGGTCCGGAGCTGTTGAGCAGCCCCGGAATGACCCAGGATCTCAGGACCAAACCCTCGAGTGCCTAACTCAGATGGAGGAACTGATGAGGAAGCTCCTATCAGAAAAAGAAAAAGACGAATATGATTCGGGAGACGAGATGGAACTCTTCGCCCCCAACATAGCAGCGACGGCATACCCATCTGGTTTTCGTATGCCTCACTTGTCAAAGTTCAACGGGGACGGAGATCCGTCGGACCATTTGGGGATGTTCAACACCCTAATGATGGCCCATAACATTGGCCCGGACCTGCGTTGCTTGATCTTCCCTTCCACACTGACCGGACCTGCCAGGCAGTGGTTCAAGCAGAGTAAATGTGACAGTCAAAATCCCGTGATCCATAAGGGGAAAGACCGGGTAAGCTATGCAATCCCACACCGCCTGGGGAAGGTCAAGTGTAATGATTCTAAGACTGTGTAGGTATGGGACTACACAGTTGAAGAGGGCTTAAATGGATTGATGGGTACTACCTATATCAGGAAGGTGCATCTTCTTTTCGGTAGCCCATCACTTGAGAACTCCATGGTTAAGCGTGCTTGGCTTGGAGTAATCTAGGGATGGGTGACCTCCTGGGAAGTTTTCCCAGGAATTGTGCGAGTGAGGACAAAGCACGCTGGAAAGACTTGTCTTGGTTTGTAGGGCTAGTCGTCATTCCAGAAAGCAGCCATAGTGATGTGGGGCGTCACAGTAAAAGACAGTCAATCAGCTCCTGGAAGACCATCTCAGCTGACTTCAAAAGGGCGTTCCGTGCCTCTCAGGCCGCCCGTGTTCAGGCTGACTCCTTAGCCAACGTAAGGCAGCAGACGCTGAAAGCCTACTTGAGCAGATTCGCAAATGTCGCTGCTCGAGCCAGGGACGCAGATGATAGCTCCAAGCTCATGGCCATGAGAACCGGAATCCTGGTCGGGGGAGACCTGTGGAAAGACATTCAGAGGAAGGGAGTCAGCTCGGTTAACGAATTCCTTAACAGAGCCCAAGAGTGGATAAATTTGGAAGAAGCCGAAGCTTCAGCCGTGGGGACCAGCCAGGTTCCCAAGAAGCCAGCTGGAACGGGGACGGAGATCGTGATGGCAACCCCCGACGTTGCGCAGAACAACCAGCCCGGTGGTGGCAAAAGAAAGGGGAATGGTGAAAACGGTCAGCACGGTCAAAAGAAGAATAAGTCCATGGATAAGTTCAAACCCGTGTTCACAAAATATACCGAGCTCACCCAGTCCAAGGAAAGTATCTTCCTGGCCAACTCTACTCGGGTCCCCTGGAAGAGGCCGGAACCATTGAAACACCACAAGGGAAAGAGAGACACTTCCAAATTCTACCGTTTCCACAACGACGTCGGCCACAATACCGACGATTGCAGGCATCTAAAAGATGAGATCGAGACTCTCATCCGAGCAGGTCCCTTGGCGCAATACTCACGAAACAGGGTCCCAGCGAGTCGACCTGCTCCAGAAGTCCCAACCAGTCAGCCCGGGCCTCGTGTAGATCAGGACGTCCCTCCTCCCGTGGTCGAAGGAGAGATATCCACCATCTTTGGAGGACCGCACATGGCTGGAACGAGCAGAGGCGCCCAGAAGAGATATGTGAATGAATTAAAGGCCCACAACGGAGCGGAGTTCGTCCCGGAGCAGCGCCAGTCGAAACAGCAGCGGTTAGAAAAGCAACCGATCACTTTTACGGAGGAAGACGCAGGCCATGTCTAGTTCCCTCATAATGATCCCTTGGTCGTAGCAGTCCAACTCACCAACCGGAGAGTAAGGAGAGTGTTGGTGGACAACGGAAGCTCGGTAAACCTCCTATTCCGATCCACCTTAGAAAAGATGGGATTGACTGTCGCCGAGCTAAAGGCGACCTCCATGATGTTGTATGGCTTTTCGGGAGAAGGGTCGGCAGCGATAGGGACGATCGAGCTGGTGATCACCCTAGGAGAAGAATCTCGAATAGTCTCCAAGCTTCTTGAGTTCGTGGTCATAGACTGCTCCGCTGCCTACAACGCCATTTTAGGCCAGCCTACCCTCATAGCTTTCGAGGCTATCACTTCCATTCGACACCTCGCCATGAAGTTCCCTACTTCGACCGGAATCTGTACTATCAAGGGCGATCAGCTCGCTGCCAGGGAATGCTACAGCATTTCCATGAAGGGAAAATCTAAACCCCGGCAGCTGGCAATGGCCATTCAGGGCAAAGAGGAATCTCAGGGACCCTTGGTGGATCCTGAGATTGAAAAACCTCAGAGCACCGAAAAGGAAAAGGTCGCCTTGAGTGAGGACATTGACCCCCGAGTAGGTGAAGACAAATCCGGGCTCCAGGCCATTGAGGAGCTCGAGGAGGTGAACCTCGATCTGCAAATTCCGTCACGGATGGTCAAGCTCGGGAAAAACCTCTGTAGCAAGAGGAAGACGGAGCTGGTTATGTTTCTCCATGCTAATTTAGATGTATTTGCCTGGTCCCATGAGGACATGGTAGGAATTAGCCTGAGTATCATCATGCACACGCTCCATCTGGATAAAAGCGTCCCTGCCAAGTCTCAAAAGCAAAGGCGTTTGGGGACAACCCGAGCTGAAGCCCTAGAAGAAGAGGTAGCCCGACTCAAGAAATGTGGCTTTATCCAAGAAGCCAAATTTCCAATTTGGGTCGCCAATCCCATGCTAGTTCTGAAGCCCAACGGGAAATGGCGAACTTGCATTGACTTCTCCGATCTGAACAAGGCCTGCCCCAAGGATTATTTTCCATTGCCAAGGATCGACCAGCTGGTGGATTCCACGTCGGGGCACGAGCTCATGTCCTTTATGGACGTGTACTCAGGCTACAATCAGATCGCGATGAATCCGGCGGATCAGGAACACACTAGCTTCATGACCCCGACTAATGTCTATTGCTACCGGGTCATGCCGTTCGGTCTGAAGAACGCCGGAGCTACCTACCAAAGGCTAGTGAACAGAATGTTCGCGGACCAGATCGGAAAGAACATGGAAATATAGGTTGATGACATGCTCGTCAAGTCAAAGACTGCCGACAACCATGTTTCCGACCTGGAAGAATGTTTTAAAATACTACGAAAATACAACATGAGGCTCAATCCCCAGAAATGCACTTTTGGTGTCGCATCCGGGAAATTCCTGGGGTTCATAGTTAATACTCGAGGAATCGAGGCAAACCCCGACAAGATCAGGTCACTGCTCGAGCTTCCTTCCCCCAGGTCGCGAAAAGATGTCCAAGGCCTCACAGGAAGGGTAGCAGCACTCAACCGGTTCATTTCAAAGTCAACTGATAAATGTTTGCCCTTCTACAACCTGCTCCGGGGAAACAAGAAGTTTGAATGGACAGTAGAATCCAAAAGCGCATTCCTCGACCTGAAGGCACATCTGGCCGAACCACCTGTGCTATCCAAGCCCAAGGCAGGAGAGTCTCTCTTCCTCTACCTGGCCGTCACTAAGGACACGGCCAACGTCGTACTAGTACGAGAGGAAGACCAAGTGCAAAAGCCAGTTTATTACATCAGCAAGAGACTCCTCGGAGTAGAATCACGGTACCCACTGATGGAAAAATTGGCGTTCTGCCTAATCATGGCCTCGCTAAAGCTCAGACCGTACTTCCAGTCCCACTCGGTACACGCCATGACCGATCAGCCTCTAAGGCAGGTTTTGCAAAAACCTGAAGCATCGGGACGTTTGTTAAAGTGGGCGATCGAACTCAGTCAGTTCGAGATTTTCTATACTCCACGAACTTCCATAAAAGCCAGGCCTTGGCCGACTTCGTGGCAGAGTGCACGGGATTCCAGGAGGACCCATCAGAAGGCTCATATAAGCTCACCTCGCCCGAATCGTTGTGGAAGATGTTTGTGGATGGTTCATCCAACGAGAGCGGTTCCGGGGCGGGAATCATTCTGATCTCCCCCGAGGGACATAGGTTCCACTCGGCGCTAAGGTTCGGGTTCAAGGCCTCCAACAACGAGGCAGAGTACGAAGCTTTGTTAGCCGGGTTGAGGATAGCCAATGAGTTAAAGGCGAGCTCCGTCCAGTGCTTTAGTGACTCCCAACTCGTGGTAAACCAGGTTCTGGGCGAATATCAAGCGCGGGGACCCAAGATGGTCGCCTATTTGGCAAAGGTAAAAGCCGAGCTGTCCGCATTTGAGCGAGGATCGATCGAACAGATACCTCGAGAACAGAACGCCAATGCGGATGCCCTTGCCAAACTCGCCACCTCGGGAGAGACGGAGACCCTGGGGTTGGTGCCAATAGAATTCTTGGAAAACCCAAGTATAGAAGAAGATCGGGCAGAGGTCGAGATGATTGATGCTCGACCGACCTGGATGACCCCCATTCTTGAATATCTCGTCGAGGGCAAGCTGCCTGAAGGACGTAGCGACGCGCGGCGAGTCCTATATCAAGTCCCTAGATATACAATAGTTGATGGGATATTGTACCGACGTGGGCACTCCCTACCTCTCTTCTGATGCGTCCTCCCAGGTGAGGCGAAGGCCATCCTACAGGAAATTCACGAAGGATTCTGCGGAGACCACGCTGGGGGGCAAAGCCTGGCCTTAAAGGTACTCAGGCAAGGTTATTACTGGCCAACTCTGTCCAAAGACGCGATCTCATACGTGAAGAAGTGCGACAAATGCCTGCGATTCGCTGCAGTTGCCCGAGCTCCTCCAGTCGAGCTGAGGATGATCTCGGCCCCTTGGCCGTTTGCTGTTTGGGGAATAAACCTAGTGGGCGCCCTGCCCACTGGAAAGGGCGGGGTCCGTTACGCCGGGGTAGCCATAGACTACTTCACTAAGTGGGCCGAGGCAGAGCCGTTGGCAACAATAACGTCGAAGAAGGTACTCGACTTCATGGTTAAAAGAATCATCTGTCAATTCGCTCTACCGAAGAAAATCGTCTCCGACAACAGCACTCAGTTCGATAGCGACCTGTTCACCGAGTTTTGTGAAAGGCACGGGATTGTAAAAAGCTTCTCCTCCGTGGCCTATCCTTAGGCGAACAGCCAGGTCGAGGCTGTCAACAAGACTCTAAAGGCGAGCCTCAAGAAGAGATTAGATGAGGCAAAGGGGGTCTGGCCAGAACAACTCCCCCAGGTCCTATGGGCATACCGGACCTCGCATCAGACTCCTACGGGTCATACTCCTTTCTCCCTAACCTTTGGGAGTGAAGCAGTCCTCCCCGTGGAAGTTGAGGTTCTGTCACATAGAGTCCAGTCTTACGACCAAGATCGGAACCATGAGCTCCTGTGCCATTCCCTCGATCTAATTGATGAAAGGCGAGAGGATTCGCAACTCCAGCTCGCCCATTATCAGCAGAAGATCACTCGCTACTTCAACTCTAAAGTCAAAAAACGCGCCTTTAGCGTTGGCGACTTGGTCCTAAGGAGAGTTTTCCTGGCCGGGAAAGATCCCAAGGATGGAGTCTTGGGACCAAACTGGGAAGGACCATACCAGGTCATCGAAGTCATCAAGGAGGGAACTTATAAGTTAGCCCGACTTGATGGAGGAGCCGTACCACGAACTTGGAACGCCATCCACTTAAAGAAATATTATCAATGATCCACTTGTAAGGCCTGGAAGGCCACTTTCTATATATTAATAAAAATCAGCTTTTTATGCACATTCGCAATTGTAATCTTAAAGTAACCACGAAAGACTCTTTCCCAGTTACTTGGGGGGCATATGGTACCTGGATATAACCAGGTCTCCTCAATGACTTAGATGTTAATTTTTATCTATGGATCGTTGCTCTTCTTAAAGAGCTCGAGACACGGATAAGGGTTAATGCCAACTAAGTCCTATCCTGGTTTTAACTAGGTCATAAAAACTTGGAAGTTAACTTAAATTTATTGATCGTGTTTCTTCTTAAAGAACTCGAGATATGGATAAAAGTTAACCCGAACTAAGTTTTCAAAATAAGTTCCTGGTTTTAACTAGGTCATAAAAACTTGGAAGTTAACTTAAATTTATTGATCGTGTTTCTTCTTAAAGAACTCGAGATATGGATAAAAGTTAGCCCGAACTAAGTTTTCAAAATAAGTTCCTGGTTTTAACTAGGTCATAAAAACTTGGAAGTTAACTTAAATTTATTGATCGTGTTTCTTCTTAAAGAACTCGAGATATGGATAAAAGTTAACCCGAACTAAGTTTTCAAAATAAGTTCCTGGTTTTAACTAGGTCGCAAAACTTGGAAGTTAATTTAAATCTATTTATCATTGTTCTTTTTAAAGAATTCGAGATATGGATAAAAATTAACACGAACTAAGTTTATATATATATAAAAATAAAATAAAAAAAAACAAGGATATATATATTGTAGCCAAAAGCATGAAAAAATATGAGTTAAAAGCGCAAGGCAAATTGTCTCGAGCTAAAGACACCTCATGCAAAAGTTAAAAAAAAAAATACTTCAAAATATATAAAGAGAAGAGCGCCCTAAGCTCCGTCAGTCGGCCCTTTGGAGGTCGCTGTTTCATCTTGCTCCGCCGCACCAGAGGCTTCCCCAGTCTCCGAAGGTGGCGCCTCTTTGTCGAGGCGAGCTTGGAACTTCACCAACAAGCGCGCCCAGAAATTCGGTGGCATGAAAGAGAAGTCAGCCTCCGGATTATGGAGCCAACAGTGGTAGAACAGATCCTGCTTGGACTGCTCCGAGATGGTCTTCTCTTCCTCCAGGGCGGCCTGGACTTCTGTCCTCGCTGCCTCAAGGTCCGCCTGCGAGGTGGCAAGGGATGTCTCGAGCTCCTGGACCTTCGAACGGGTCTTCTCCAGGTCGACCTGGGCCCTCTCCAACTCGCCCTTCGAGGTCGTCAGGGCATCCTTGGCCGCCTTAACCTCCTGAAGGGTGGCCTGGTGCTCAGTCCTCATGTCACCGAGCTGAGTCCTGGCCCTGATGATGCTTCGGTGAAAGGCGACGACACCCTGCAAGGAATGAAAGATAAACCGTCTCAGAAAAAAAAATTTAGGCAAAGTGTAATGGTAAAAGCTTTAAAAGAATAGGGCAGCTTACCGTTAGGGTCATGCTCATGGAAGAGTCCATGATGTCAATCGGGCTCATCGTCTCAATGGTCCGGAGTTCCTTCTCGGTGAACTTGTAGATATGGTTAACGGTGTAGCTCGCCGATTCGTACACCGTTCCCCGAAAGACCTCTGGGATCTTCTCCAGGTCCTGGGGATTGACCGGGATGTGTACATCGGAGGCCACCACAGGCGGAGTCCCGAGCTCCATCCCTGCGTCCTGGGTGACGGTTGGAGTTCGCTGAGGTGGCAGAGGCATTTGGCCTGCTCCGGCAGCAAGAAGAATCGCTCCCACGTCCTGGGCTGGCAGGGCTTTCTCCTTCTCCTTTGCAGGAGATTTAGTGGAGACCCCGGCAGAGCTCTTGGAACCCCGGAGCCTTTTCGCTCTTGGCCCGACTGGGGGGTTCCCCCCGAAGACTATGCCCCGCAGGCTATCCTCGGGCAGAGACATCTCTTCTGTCAAACAAAAAATATATATACATGGTTATTACAAGTTAGCAATCATACAAAGATAAAGACAAAAGGTTAAAGCTAAAAGAGCATATGTATACTGAGGGAGCCCTACCCCCCGAGCTGGAAGAACCTAAGATGATTATTTCACAAACTGGCGCAGGTTCTAGGTCTGGTTCTGACTCAGGGCTAGACTCTTCTACATATTGCCTAAGCCCTGGAGCATAGTTACCCCTCTGGAGTGATGGCCATGTGCGTAGGTTGGTCCCATACTCCTCGAATAAGATCGACCTAAAAGCTAGGGTGTTATCTACTACTACGGTACCCCTAGGCCGGCTCTCTTGGTGATCCAGCACAAGCCGGTCAACACAATGGAGCAGGAGTGTGTTCAGGTCCGGATCCCTTCGGTGACGATGGATGATCTGCCTAGGATTGAACCTAACCAGCCGGGGGTCTGCAGTGGCCCTATCTAGACTCTTAAACAAGTAAGGGTTACCTTGGCCAGAAGGACCCGCGGCTGCTCCGGATCAGACCCTCTCCTCGCCCATCCTCTGGGCGACCTCCAAGGTCCTCTTCCTGTTCCTCACGAGCGGAACTTCGGCCGCCTCGTCCTCCTCGTCTTCCTCTACCGCGACCTCCTCCACGATGATAGGTCTGTTGTCACGGGCTGGGGGTGGCCCCCGGGGCCTCTTTAGGTTCAGGGTCTGGTTTTGGAAGATCAGTTTGCAGAACACCATTATCTCGTCTGTCACGAGCACGCGATAGTCCTTCTCACTGGGGGGCAAGCCCGCCAGTGTTTCATATTGGCCCCCGAGGGTCACAGACTTTCCAGTCCTCGCGTAGATGGCTGCAGGATTGGCTGGAATCAGAATGGAATACGGGAGGAGCTAAAATAAAATAACACTTAAAAGGCGAGCTAAGATCAGGGATTACTTACGAGGACGATTGAAATAGTGGTGGTCGCAGTTCCGGAACCCAGTTGACATGAAGAACTGGTCCTTTAAGTCATTTGGGTGGCTAGGCAGCTCGATCACCGCCGCCGTATTGGGAAAACGGATTAAATAGTAAAACCCGTCACCTCGCCCCCGCTGATCCGGGCTGGCTTTGAGGCAAAAGAAATATAAAATATCAGCAGGAGTAGGGACCTCCCACTCCTACTTCTTGAATAAATACCTCAACCCTGCCAGCAGACGGTAGGAGTTGGGGGGGAGCTGAAAAGGGGCCAACCCCACGTAGTTAAGGAAATCAGCGAAGTACTGATCCAGGGGGAGGAAGGCCCCTGCCTTGAAGTGTTCACCGCTCCAGGCCGCGAACGATTCATCGAGCGGCGTGCAGCTCCACTCGCCATCCGCAGCAGGTCGGGAAATAATGGAGGCTTTCCCCAGTGGAATGTTGTGAGTGAGGAAGAGTTTGTTGATCTTCGCCTGGTCGGTTACCTTTGAGACGATTCTCTCCACCTCGAAGAATGCGTCGGGGGCCACCTCGACCTCCTTCTCCACGGCCGGCCCAAAGCGAGGGATCGGGGAGCTAGGCATCACCGCCTTTCCTTTTTCCTGCTGGGAGGCCGAGCTTCCAACATTCTTCTGAGGGAGGTTCTTTTTTGGAGCCATCTGGTCGCCTAGCGAACAAAAGAAAACACTTTAGAAAAGGCGACCCAAGCAGGAGGGAGAAGCAGTTATTATTTGCACGAGCTGAGGTAAGCCCAGCTCGTGGAGAGTGGAACCACGCGGTTCAGTGAACACGCGCGTATGCTCCCAACAGATCCCAGATTACTCGGAATTCGCGTGTCAGGGAGTTCAGAATAGAATTTTCCTTGGGGGGAAAGTTGCAATAGGTAGAAAATTACAAAACCGCTTATGAGGCGTGTTCCCTAAGCTACCTGGTTTTGTACCCAAAAAATTCCCAAAACTCCTACCCAGAAATTTGTCTAGAAAAAGCACCCTGAAACCCATACTCTAAAGCGATTTCTTACAAAAAATGTGCCCTAACCAAAAAAGGGTTGTCACCCTCCATATCCACACAACCCAGAAAACCCTTGCATGCGGCTACAGTGAAAAAAATTTCCTAAGCTACAGTAGCATGTTTTCAAAATGAACAGGGTCAGGAAACTTACAGTGTATGGCTGGGAGGTAGACGAGGGCGTTGCGTTGGTAGGAGCTTCGTCGGTGTAGTGGCTTCCAAAGCTTCGGAGAAATCCGTGCGCCTAAGCTTCATAAACGATGAAAATGGCAGCAATAGGGTTGAGGGTTTCGTTCTTCTGAAACATGGAGAAGGAAGAGAAGAGGAGATTTGGAAAATTTTGAATGAAAGGGTGGCCCGTGCGTGGGGTGGCCACCCCCTTTTTATATACGTGAAGGATCACATGTAGAAGACTCTTGGGTGGCCCTGGTGAGGGATCCGAGGCCTTCCACTCGAAATACGAAACGACGGATGGGCATAGGCTAGGCCATTAAATGCGGTTCTCGTAAGACGTACCACCACCACCCATGACGTTCCACGTATCATACGCCTGCGTAAAGAGTGGAATGCGAAGAGTTTATGGGGAAGTCTAAAAGCCCCTACTGTGGTCTTATATACGACGTCATGTACCACGAGCAGGAGCTTGGGGGACAGATGTACTCCCTGGTTTTCCCACGGGCTGATTAGCAGGCCGAGCTACGGACTAATCACGATTAGCCCATTAACATCCCCAAGACCGGAGCTCCCATTTCGAGGTCGTACCTTCTTAGCTTGAGCAATCCCTGAGGACTCGCCAAGGTTACCCAGGACTGGGTGAAGGAATCTGAAGGCCGAAGGTCGGGTCAAGGGAGCAGCTCATGGCACGAGCTATGTATGGAGCTCTGACCCTCTGTAAAGTCAACACACGCAAGATAAACGTGCATATATCTAACATCACGTGTCCGATATCTCCCTGACTTCTCGGACACGCAGCAGGAATGTGCGTGTTCAGATATCCACGACTGGGTTGGGCCGTGCGGCCCAATATCTCCTTACCTATCGATTTGACCATACTTATGTGTCAGGTTTAGGAATTAATCATGAATGTCACAGAGTTGATATGACAAATAATAAGGTCACGGGATGACCTCCTTACCAACTTCCAGGTGCCTTCTCCTATAAATATGGAGAACCTGGGAGTTGATAAGGGTTGGAAAAAATAGCCTCCGAATAGATATATGCTTTGTAACAAAATACCCAGAGTATATCAATAATATTGACTAGTGGAGTAGAAGGATTTTAACCTTCGAACCACTTAAAAACGTGTCTTGAGTCACCTAGTTCATTCTCTAAGATTCTATATCTGCGACGGTTCTAGATTCAGCACTAACCCCTTTCTCTTCTTCTCTTAATTACCTGTTGGCGAAGAACCGCGTCAACAATAGTGATCTATTCACGGACTTCTGCAAACATCATGATATTATCAAAAGCTTTTCTTCAGTCGCTCATCCCCAGGCGAATGGGCAAGTTGAAGCAGTTAACAAAACGCTGAAGGATACCCTAAAGAAAATACTTGAAGAAGCTAAGGGAGCATGGCCAGAACAGTTGCCTGAAGTCCTTTGGTCGTATAGAACTTCCCACCGAACAGCAACAGGTCATACCCCATTTTCCTTAGCATACGGGTATGAAGCCATGTTGCCTGTCGAGTTGGATCCACCCTCGCACCGCAGAATAACATACGACCAACATTCTAACAGCCAGCTACTGATGGAATCCTTGGACTTGATTGATGAAAGGTGTGAACAAGCCCAGCTCCGAGTAGCTGCATACCAGCAAAAGGTTGCCTGGTATTTCAACTCTAAAGTGCGAGAGAGAAAATTCAATGTTGGAGACCTTGTGCTCCAAAGAGTTTTCCTTAACACCCGGGACCAAGCTGCTGGAGTACTCGAGCCTTACCAAATTGATAAAGTCCATCACCCAGGCACTTATAAACTTGCCCGCTTAAACGGAGATCTCATTCCTCACTTTTGGAATGGAGAACACCTGCGCAAGTATTACCAATGAACAATTCTTCTTAAAGAATTGGCTTGTACAAATTTTACTTTTTGCAAGTTTCGAAAAAATGTAAGATCTTATTGATCGCTCGTAAAAACATGTTTAGTCCATTTATTACGAGAAAAAAAAGGGATTGTGCTCAGCTAGTCATTTCTTGCCAACTATTGTATTTATTACAAGTATTTGCTCATTACGTGTGTTGATTTGCTGTATTATAATGCTAATCATATTGCTCCGAGCAGTAATGTTCGAGCAGGTTCTAGTCAAGGCAAGTGACCAAGGACCTAAAGCTCCCCGATCACTTGGGGGGCATACAAGGTACAAGTAAGCAAAGCATATCGATAAAAGGTATGTAAACACATGAGCAAAATAAGTGAAAGCATGCTAGGGCACTTAGGGTATTTTTCAAAATTTTGTTATTTTGTTAAATCAAACCAAAGTGCTATGCTAAGTTCGGTCATGCGAACAGATGTTATAATAATATGCAAATATATTATAATATCAAAACGAATCCTTTTACACCGCAAGCAGTAACTGCTTGGATGTAATTGTTCAAGTAAAAGTAAAAGCTACCCATGCAGCAAACCAAAAAATTATATTGTTTTTACATCACGACCCATAGGTCGTGTAGTTAAAAAAGAAAAAACATAAAAAGAAAAGACTAAGGAGCTTAAGTATTTTGAGGAGCCGGAGGATCTTGGGGAAGGTTCTAGTTGACAGCACCCGCAGCCTCGTTATCTGCCCCGTCCATCCCAGCGGCCAGTGAGATTTCAGGGGAAGAAGGGACCCTTGATCTTTCTTCCTCAGCCAACTAAGCAGCGCAACGAGCAAGCTCGGCATCTCTCGCATTCTCGGGAAGGTAGTCGAAGTTGGCACCTTGATTGTGCTTCCAGAAATCATAGAAGCATCGAAGAGTGGCATTCTTGTACCTTTCCAAGTTGCTGGCATTGGCCTTCTCCAACTCCTCAACCCGGCCCTCCAGAGTTGTTGTCTCCTGCCTGCTCGCGGCCAAATCCACCTCGAGTTGTTGGGCCATGCGGTAGTTAAAGCAGTTGGACTCCTTGAATCGGTCCCTCTGCTCGCGAAATTTCTCCAAAGACCTCTGCTTCTCCTCCAACTCCTTAGCCAGTTGGGCCTTTTCCTCAACCACCGCTGCCAGCTGTTCAGCATGTTTGGCCTCAGTAGCTTTAAGCTCATCCTTGTGTCGTTGCTCCGAAGTTCTGGCCTACTCGATGACGACACCCAAGCGGATTCAGCCGGCAGTGAGGGTCAGCATGGCCTGCAGTCAGAACAGAAGTTAGACAAACAATAAACTAAAGAAGACATGTTTCCATAGAAAGAGATGACTTACACTGGTGAACTCGTTCAGGGCACGGTTCAGGATCGAGTCAACTCACATCGTCTCCGTAGCATCCATTGCCTCTCGGCAGCGGTCGTGCTTCGCGATCTTGGTGATCCTCTCCTTGATCAGTTTAAAGGCACGACCAACCATCTCGCCCCCGGTTGAGGCAGGATCAACCTGCTGAGGTTGGTCGGTCGGGGCCGCAGGAGGAGGAGTCGATCCGGCCGGAGCAGAAGGAGTCTGCTGCTCGCGGGGAGAAGGTGGAGTCGTGGTGGCGGAGGGCCTATCCTCCGAAGAGCCTGTGTTCCGAGCCTTCTTTGCCTGAGGCGCTTTGCTGCTCTCCCCATGGTGTCTCTTGCTGGTTTTCTTCTTGCTCGGGGGAGCCGCGGCAGCCTCTGGAGTGCTGTAGATGTCGAACACATTGACGGATTCCATGTCTGAAAAAGAAGAACAAAGTTGAACAGTGATATAGCATGAATGACCAAGTACGTTACATCAGAAAAAGAAGCAAAAAAGGATTGCAAAGTCAAATACCCGAGCTATTATTACTGGTCGCTATCCTATAGACTCTACTAGTATTATACTCACTCTTTGACATGAAGAAGTCTGGACCTAAATGTGGAGCATATTTAAAATTGATGTCCCCATCGAATAGATGACAGGGAATTGGCAAATTGTCTAAAAGCGAAATAACAGTACCATTATCATCCGGCGAATCATCAGAAAGTTCGACAGGCTTAGTGGCCTTCTTTTTTCCTTTCCCCAAGGGGGCCGGGGGCCTCTCTGCTGGGGGAGTGCTAGCAGGTTCCCTGATTTTGACCCCAGTAGGTCTCCTTCGAGGTGACGCTGGAGGTTGCTTCTCGGGTTCCTCCTTGGCAAAGGCACTCCCTGCTGAAGGCGCCCTCGTGTCCGATTGAGGGGCCAAGAGGCCAACTGACCTAAGGTTAGCCTTCATAACCAGATGCTTGACGCTCTTCTCTGCGTCAGTCATGCTGGCTAGGAGCACCGATCTCAACTCCATGTCCGGAGTTAGGTCTAGTCGCAGCCATGGGCCTGGAAGAAATTAACAATTTATGAAAATGTGGAGGGGAACACTAAGTGAAGAAGTAACAGCCAGTGATGCGAAAGTTTTACCTCCTTGTGCGAAGGCCAGGTTGTCTGCGATCATGTCAGTTGTGAGGAAGTACTCCTGATAGTACCTCCCCACATTTGAGATGTGGGTGGTGTCAGTCAGGAAGGTGCGCCCGGTTTCCTGATGACAGAAGTGAAAAAACCCCGTGCCTTCTTGGTTAGGGTTGGATTTGAGGTCGAACAGGTAGTTGACCTCATGAGGCGTTGACACGGGCCATTTCTTGTGGCTGTACAGGATATAGAGTGCAGCGAGCATCCTATATCCGTTTGGGGTTATTTGAAAGGGGGCAACTTCAAAATAGTTGGCCACCCCCTAAAAAAATGAATGAAGAGGCAAGGTAGCCCCTGCCTCAATATGAAACCTCGAACAGGTGCTAAAGGCACCTCCAGGCAGATTCGCCCTTTGGTCTTGGTTGGGTCTGACTATGATCACCTCTGAGACCATACTTCCTTATATAATTGGTGATCATTCTGATCGTCACCCTTCTCTTAGGAACTAAGTGCCACTCAACACTTGGTTGAATGGCGTGTCGGGGTCGAGCGCGTCTTTGGATGTTAAAGTCAGGAGCACTTTCATCTCGACCACTGGTTGAGGGAGCATCAGCTGAAGGAGCAGGCTGATGAGAAGGATCGGAGGTTCTCCTTTTCTGGGCTTTGGTTTTGGTGCGAGCCATATTTTGAGTCAAGATAGGGGAAGTGTTTGGATTGGCACGAGAAAATGGGATTTTGGGTATCAATGACAAGGGTTGTTCTTCGTCCTCGAGCAGTTGAGCTAGCAGGTTGTCGTCGATGGGTCTTTCTCCTCCTCACGGGTCTTACATGTAAACTGCAAACAGAGAAAGGAGGAGATAAGATGCACAGACTAGGAGCTTATGTTGAAAGTTGGAATAACGTTGCTCGCGTCTACGACCAGAAGCATTCTAACCGAAACACTAAGTTTTATGCAAACAATTTGAAAAACGGATCAAAAAGTGAAAGTAAAAAGTTTTTCTGGAAAAATCTTTTTCAACTCCAAAGGGGCGGGAAAAACCCAGTTTTTCAGCTAGCCTTAAAATCGAATTTTTATTTCGATTTTACGCCCTAAACCTATGATCCTAACTATCAAACTGATTCCTAACTTCTACAGAGAAAACTACACTACCCTATCAAGCATCAAACGGTATACACAAAATCCTCACGAATTTTTACCCAAGAACACAAAAGGTTTCAGAACTCAAAAGCAGTATGCATGGCATCTCAAAGGGTTTAAAAGTTGAAGAAATTTACCTGGATGAAGGTTGGAGGTTCTGAAATGGATCAACTTTCGGCGTGCAAACAAAGGACCCTTAGCAAAGCGACGGAAGACCTTTGAAGTTTTGAGCTCTGAGATGGAGTTCTTGAAAGTTCTTGGCAAGAAAATGGCGAGTAAAAAGTTAAAAGGTAAATGTGAGGATTATTTATAGAAGCTGAGATGTGTTAAAAATGGGTAATCATGAGTTATCTTTTTCAAGGCATGGGGGAGTGTAACAGCCGTCAGAAAGGTTACTTGGAAACCGAAAAGGCATGATTGGACGTGATTGGGTCACAGTTTTCGAGAACGCACGAGAGGCTCTGACAGATTTCGTGGGGCATACGAAAAGTTAGTTTTCTAAGTTTACTTATTGCTGGTCGCAATAAATAAACTTGGGGGGCAAATGTTTATCCAAATAACAGCTGTAGATGACGTGGCAAGAATTTTCAACATGTGGCCGAACACTTGGCAGAGATATTGCTCGCCTATCAACCAGAAATATTTCTACATGCGAAGATCAAGTTTTATATATGACCAGACTGGTCGTATACTCCGTTCATTTATGAAAAGATCTGTACAGTTGTAATGATATCAAAGAATATCTCTTCATTATGACCTGAAGATCCGTTTATTAAGGGAAGATATTATTATTCGATTCATGTAATCCTTCTTGAGCCTATAAATACACAAGAAATAGCTCAAGGAAGGGGATCTTTTCTCTTTTTCCGAATTATATTACTATCATCCATCGTTTGTATGGTTTTCTTCTTCTAAGGTCTGTGAAACTCAGGAACCCTAGTTCTTTGATCACACCTTTGGAGCTCAATACTAATATTAGTATCAAGTGGACGTAGGTTATTACCAATCACTGGGGCCGAACCACTATAATTTTATGTGTTCTTTATTTTCCATTAGATTTTTTTCTCCAGCTTTATATTTTTCTTTGTCGTTTTCTTGACTCCGTGTCGTTGACCAAAACGAGGGTCAACATAAGGATTGTTACCAGGAGATAGGAATAAGGTGAGGACGCTTCAAAGGCAATCGGCTCAATTGATCCTGCTCAATGGAATCTTATATAGACGGGGATACTCAATGCATTTATTACGGTGTATCTCCAAGGAAAAGGTTAAGGAATTGATGCAAGAAGTACATGAAGGATTCTATGGAGATCATGCTGGGGGGGGGAAAGTTTGTCAAAGAATATTCTCCGACAAGGGTATTTCTGGCCTACAATGATCGAGGATTCCATGGAATTCGTTAAGAAATGTGACAACTGCCAATGATTCTCCAAGATACCTCGAGCAGCCCTAAATGAGCTTAAACAGATGCTAAGTCCATGGCCATTCGCAGTTTGGGGAATTGACCCGATTGGATATTTGCCCACAGGAAAAGGAAATGTCAAGTATGCAGTAGTTTTTGTCGACTACTTTACTAAGTGGGCTGAAGCTGAACCACTCACAGCAATCACGACCAAGAAGGTGTTGAATTTCGTTGTCAAGAACATTGTATGCCAATATGGCTTGCCAAAAAAGATTGTATCAGATAATGGCACACAATTTGACAACGACCTATTCACTGATTTCTGTGAGCGACATGGTATAACGAAGAGCTTTTCATCAGTTGCCCATCCACAAGCCAACGGACAAGTAAGTAGAGGCTATGAACAAAACTCTGAAGGACACATTGAAGAAAAGACTCAAAGGAGCAAAGGGAGCGTGGCTAGAACAATTGCCAAAAGTACTCTGGTCGTATAGTGTAGGCGATGCATCACCCAAAGCTTGAAATCTCTACAAGAAGTTGTAGGCGATGTGCCGCCTATAGTCCAGCAATGCATCACCCGACGGGTCCATACAGTTACACAATTAAAGCTCCAAATGATGTGTTCAAAAGCTCTAATCTTATTGGTTAGACTTAATGACGGTGCCTACACTATAAAAGAGCTCTTTCAGAGTTTTGATAGAATTGATCACATTTTCAAATCTCTCTCTAACCACTCTCTCTCTCTCTCTCTCTCTCTCTCTCTAATCTCCAAAATCACAAGTTTTCTCCAAAAAAATTCATAAAGAAAGTGCTTGTCTTTGTGAATTTCAAGGCTTGTTCATTCTCAATTCTCTTTCCTACTAGAAAAAGTCACAAGCATCTATGAAGGGCTAGGAAATAGAGAATTTTGACAATGATACATTTCATGTATAAGTTTTGATTTTGATTCTTCATCATCAAAAGGAATCAAGTGGTGGTTCTCCATCTAGAGTTTGAAGATTTGAAGAATATCAAAGAGTTTGATCTACAACTAGAGTTTGCATTTCTCTACTCTAATATTTAATTAGACTCTATCAAGCAAAATTATGTATATATTCTTATTACATTGGTGGTATAATTTCACTTTTCCCAACAAAAAATAGCGTGAAGACTTTAAACAATTTTTTTCTTCCCATCATTTATGTCACAAATTAATTTAGATCAATAGTAGCGTCTTTCCTACTATGTTTAAGATGGCATTTATGACACATATGTCATTTGCTCCAACTATATTATGATATCATTACTATAAAGTATAAAGCCACTTTTTTTTCATTATTATACCTATCAAAAGTAGACACACAGTAAGAACTTACTAGGGTTGTCAAACAAGTTTCCCAAATTATGAAGGATCCGCTAAAGTTCATTATTAAATCATCAAAGTAACAATTTTGTAAAAGAAAGACAGAATGCCGTACGTGAATATATATATATATATATAATAATAATAAAATATTGTATTTTGTTTAGAGAGGATTCCTTAATAACCATGAAAATGTTATCTAACATTCATATGACTAACAACAAATAACTTCTAACAAATGGCTCTAATGACTACGTACACACACAGTTACTGCTAATAATTCAATGTATTTAATTTCCTATAATAATTGTGCTATGTATAATAATGTAACATTATGCTATGTATAATAATGTAACATTATGCCTCTCCATTTCAAATAAGATGTTTTTTTTTTACTCCAAAGAGCATCTCTAATGGTGTATTATAAAAGTGATATATTGTTATATTTTAGCACATTTAAAATAAAAATGTATCTCCAATTGTGTTGTAAAAAGTGAGCCAAATTTGTTATATGCTAAAAATTGTGTCAAATTTAGCATCAAATATAGCACAGGTTAAATTTGACACACAATAAATATTACTTTTTTTATTTATCTTTTTGCCACTAACTAATGTCTTTATATTAATTGAAGGCTTTTTAACCTTTCATTTATTTATTTAATAATTTTTTATATATTTTTCCAATAAAATTAAATCACTTTGTTGACATTTTGGGTAAATTTGCATTTGCTCATTTTTTGAGCCAAATATAGTACAAACTTTACTTTATGGATCGGAGATGGTCTAAGTAATAATTAGCATACACCAATGTATAAATTTGTTCTCTGATAAAGTAATTTTGGGATGTTGTATAATGATTTGAACGAACACAAGTTATGAATATGATAACATTAATAATGTGAATTCAATTTAGTGTTTTATGGGTTATTAGCTTTAAATAACCAGGCAAAGAAAGGTAAAGTGGAGGAAGGCATCACATTAGATTAGGTATGTGTGGTGTCTTCCTACGCAACCATCCACAGTCACATGAAATAAAGGAGAAAGAAGAATAGTTCTGGCGGCTTAATGGGTGTCAACCAACGGGGGACTTGGTCTATAAGTATTATTCCAATTCGAACACCTACTCACTACCCTTCCACACTACAATTGTAGCCTCATTCATCTATTTTTTTCAACCCAAAATTAATAAAATAAAGGCTAGATAGCCTTTCCTTTTCCTTTTCCTTTCAATACTAATATTTTTCTAAATACCCAAATGAGAATGGAAATGAAATTGGAATTATGTGCTATTTTCTATTGGTTGGCTTTGACTCTTTTATATTTTACTTTTTTATATTCTCAAATAATAATAATAAGAACTAGCAAATTAAAATAATATGCAACACATGTTTAGTTAATTTTATTAAGTACAAATTTTAAATAAATAAATAATATTATATAAAAGAATGACATAAACTTATTAAACGGAAAAAAATTAGATTAAGTTATAAAAACTAACATGTTAATTAAAATTATATATTATATATTATTATAATAATAATAATTTTATAACATTTCGATTTATATTAATACAATTATTAAATATTTAATTTAGTAATAAATATTATTATAATAATGATATTTTATAATATTTAAATTTATATTAATATAATTACTAAATATTTATTCTACTAAAATTTTATAAAAATTAGGATTATATATTATATATTATTTGTTGTCCGTATTTTCACCAATTGACATGTGGCAATCATTAGAGAAGTAATTAAGCTCTACGGGAGTTAATAAAGCCCAGAGCTCGCCTGGAGCTGCTCGGAAGGTAAGCCTTTCGAGTATGTTGTGATCTGTTTCCAGAGATGAATGTCTTCAAGGGTGTTGTGATCCGTTTACGGTCAGTGGTGACCGTCCTCTCTGCCAGGATTTCTTCAGGTTGACGCTTGCTCATTGGCTGAATGATGACTCCTCCAGTGGTTGACTGGTTGCACTCTAGATTGGTTGGATCTTCATGATACGACTTCAAATTACTCACGTGAAGGACCGGGTGTATCTTCATCCACGCTGATAGGTCAACTTTGTAGGAGGTTAGGCCAACTTTTGAGATGATTGGAACCACACCCTCGTGCTTGCGAACGAGTCTGATGTTTTTGTCCCCTCAGAATCTCAATTGTTCGGGCCTCATCTTGATTAACACTAAGTCACCTGCTTTAAACTCCAATGGTCTGCACTTCTAATCTGCCCACTTCTCCATTCTCTTTGATGCTTTTTCTAAATAAGTTTGGGCAATCTCTATAGTTTTCTTCCAATCTTTTGTAAAGTGAAAGGCTTGCAGATTCTGACCGCGATATTCGTCCACTGTGTGGGGAAACAGTGGTTGCTATCCATTAACAACTTCAAAAAGACTCTTATTCGATGAAGAACTCTTTTGAGAGTTGAAGAAAAATTTTGCTACATCGAGTAATTGCGGCCAGTTCTTCTGATTGGCATTGATGAAGTGGCGCAAGTACTCCTCCAACATCCCGTTGAATCTTTTTGTCTACCCATCTGTCTACGGATGGTAGCTCGAGGATATGTTCAACTATGAACCCAAGAGGCTTAATAGTTCGGACCAAAAGGTCCCGGTGAATCTCACATCTCAGTCACTAACAATGTTCTAGGCCACTCCCCAATATTTGACAATGTGCTTGAAAAATTGTCGTGTTGTCTCTTCTGCCGAACAGTACTTTGACATTGGGATGAATGTTGCATATTTCGAGAATCTGTCCACGACCACCAAGATTAAACTTAAATCCCCTGTCTTCGGTAGGTTGGTTATAAATTCAAGCGACACACTCTCCTATGGTCGACTTGGGACTCGCAACAGCTCCAACAACCCAGGTGTCTTGTTCCTCTCAACCTTGTCTTGTTGACAGACGAGACAGGTCTTGGTGTACTCCCCTACATCATCTTGCATCTGTGGCTAGTAGTATCCCTGCTTCAAAAGGGCATGCGTCCTTTGCCACCCTGGATGACCCGCCCACAAAGTGTCATGGCATTCACTTAGCAATGTCTTTCGCAAATCTCCGGCTTTCGAAACATACAGAAGATCATTCTCCACCCAAAACTGGCGAGTCTTACCTTCTTTTACGAGCTTCAGGATGGTTCTGAAAACCGGGTCTGTAACGTCCCAAAAATGCTAATAAGGTTTAGTGCCTTGATTAGCGTGTCGAGAGGGCATAATTGGATATATGTGTGATTAATTGATTAAATGTGTGAATACGTGGCATGCATGATTTATATGATAATATGAATATATTTATATGCATGTTTATATGTATTAAATATGCATGTGGGCTCGTTCTTATTTATAAGGGCATATTTGTAATTTTGGCCCGTTAAGGGAAAAAATGTGATTATATGTATTAAATGATTGAGACCACATTATTATGTGGATATATTTGCAGTGTTCGGCTCAAGGTGAAGTCACAACAGGGTTTAATACCCGGCTCGGGATAAGCCTAGGGGTATTTTGGGAAATTTAACATATATTTGGGATTTAGCGAGTAACGGGTAAGTATTTGGTAATTAGTTGGGCATGTCGGGATTAATTGGGAATTTGTAGGATGACTCGAGGAATTAGCAGGAAACGGGGCAAATGATCTTTTTGCCCTTATGGGCAATAAAGGGTTGAGTTATCACTAAGGGCATTTTGGTCTTTATGTTAGGGGATATAGTTAGGAAAGGTTTCAGAGTTAGCTAGAAGCATCAGGAAAACACCTCTCAATAGTTCTCTCTCTCACTCTCACGTTCTTGCCTCTCTCTCTCTCTCTCTATCTATCTTTGTGTGACTTGGAGGCTTAGGAAGATTGCTAAGGAAAAGGGCTTAGGAATTAAGCTGGGAATTTGGGGAATTAAGCTAGGAGCAGGCAAGTACCAGCTGAGGATCAAAGCTATCACTGAGGTAAGATTATGGGCCCTAATATGTTGAATTCTGGTTAGGTTTGGACATGCTTAGGGATGCTTGGGTTAGTTTCTAAATTTGGGATTTAAGGAAGGTTGAGCTAGTGTTATAGGCCATATGTGTTGTTTGTAAGGTGATATTGAGGGTTATAGACTTAATATTGGCTTGGTTATATGCTTAAGTGGAATTCTGTGGCTTTGATTTGGGGAAAAAATGCAGGAAAAGCCCTAGGATTTATGGGTTCATGGGGGCGCGCCATGTGGCGTGCTTCCCCTTTGGCACACCCACATGGGGCCATTTTGTAAGTGAGCATGCCTTGGTGCTTGATCATTAGTCAAGTCTTGCACCAAGCAACCTCATGGGGTAGGGTAGTAGCAATTTTGTAATTATGCATATGTCTCCCAGAAAAAAATCATATATGTTACTGGGAAGACCTTGTATTCCTAGAAGGTTCCTTAGGGGGAGGTGACCTTGTAACTTAGGGAAGCACCATGGCCACCAGCAAATAGGGGCCAAAGCTGTGTACTCCCTTGCCCTATCAAGGCTATATATTGATAAAACAATGTTTATCCATACTTGCCCTTGTATGCTTCCTTATTGCCTATGTGTTACTTGTTTGTCGTCTTCGTTGGGTCATCGCGTGCCACTTGCCTTGTTGTGTGCCTTGTGTTGTGTGGACGTTCCAAGGAATGACATGCTTTGTGCTTGCTCATACTTCGTTATTGCCCGTTGCATGTCCGAGATGTGTTTGTGGCTAACCACTGAGTTTGTTTGCCCGTAGGTGTGTATTGTAGGCTGACTTGCTAGCTTGGAGTGTCTGCAAGTGTTGCACGTTCCGTCTACTTGGAGTACCCAAATAGCCAGCCTGTGACAGTTGGTATCAGAGCCAGGTTAGAGAAAGCTTGGTAGAACACACAAATGGTGAGAAACACTTAGAGGATTGAAGTGCTTGAGAAGCGCGTGGGGGAACTAGATGGCCTAGACGAGAGGGTCAGGGATCTTTCCTCTGCAAGTCGTAACACTGGATCGTCAGATGCAAGCAATCGCATAGTTGCACTAGAGAAGAAAAACGATGTTCTGCTATCTAGAATAATTGCGTTGGAGTAAAGAAACACTCCAACAAGTACTTTTGTTACCCCTCGATGGGAAGAGAGCATTGCGGTGGTGGAGCGCATGTTGAAGGAACAACAAGTCTCCATAAATGACACCATAGAAGACTACAGGGAGTCTGTTGGCACGCTCAGAGAAGAAATGACTGAGCTAATTGCAAAGGTAAACCTAACCATGCAAGCGGTTGGGAATGCACCTGCAACAGGGTCGATAGGTATGGAATATGGCCGAGTTAAAGTGCTTGAGTCGAGGCCCTATAACGGGGCTAGAGACGCAATGGACTTGGAAAATTTTCTCTTCGACATGGAACACTATTTTAGAGTCGTGCGGGCCGATTCTGATGAAGGAAAGGTCGCCATGGCTACCATGTACTTGTTTGGGGGTGCCAAGGTGTGGTGGAGGACAAAGTATGACGACATTGAGAATGGTAGATGCACCATCACATCATGGGGAGACTTGAAGAGAGAACTGAAGACACAATTTCTACCAGAAAATGTCATCTACATGGCTCGACGCCAGTTGAGAGAGCTTAAACAAGTCGGGACAGTCCGAGAGTATGTGAAGAAGTTTTCGGGACTGATGCTTGATATAAAGGACATGTCCAAAGTATACAGGCTCTTCTGCTTCCTCGAGGGATTTAAATCATGGGCCAAACAAGAACTTCAGAGACAACATGTGTCTAACCTAGCCACCGCTCAAGCTACTACTGAACGCTTGACAGACTACACTCCAGAGAACAGCCTGCCGAAAAAGACTACCCCTCCAACCAGCTCAAGTAGCGTTGGGAGTAAAAAGTCTGGGAATTCATGGCAGGGCAAGAGTGGGGGAGAGAAGAGGATAGCAGAGTCCAATTCTTCCAGTGGTACAGATGCTGCTACAGGGAGGAAGCCGCTAGCTTGTTGGCTCTACAAAGGACCACATAAGTCGGCAGTTTTCCCTTACAGGGGCAAGTTGAATCCCCTCATTGGTCAAGAAGAACAGTGCGAAGGAGAAGAGGAGGATGAAGAGTACATGCACATGGGCGTTGTCCGCCTGTTGAATGCTCTCAAGAAGCATGGAGGGAAGATGACCCAGGGAAGGGGCTAATGTTCGTGGATGCCACCATCAACGACAAGTCGGCCAAGAGCGTGATGATTGATATTGGCGCCACCCACAACTTCATCTCAAAACTCGAAGCCAAGCGACTGGGACTAAAACTGGAGAAAGATGCAAGCCGCATGAAAGTGATCAACTCAAAGGCCTTGGCCACAGCTGGAGTGGCTAAGGGCGTAAAAGTTAAGATCGACACATGGGAGGGGCAGACTAACTTGGTGGTGGTCCATATGGATGACTTTGATGTAGTTTTGGGAATGGACTTCCTAACCGAGAAAGGTGCCATTCTGATTCCTACTACTGGGAGTTTTCTCATAATGGGAGAGACTCATTCAATGGTGCCTGCAAAGGTGATACCACCCCCTGGTGTGAAGCTTCTATGAACTTTACAGTTTAAGAAGGGTGTGAAGAAACAGGAGCCCACTTATGTAGCGGTACCCACCGTGTTTGAAGAAACAGTAGAAGAGATTGTTCCACTTGAAATTACGAGGGTCTTGAAGATGTATCGGGACGTGATGTCAGATAAACTCCCCAAAGCCTTGCCGCCAAGAAGGGGGATTGATCACCAGATAGAGCTGGTGCCGGGAGAGAAACCTCCAACGAAAGCGCCTTACAGAATGGCACTCCCTGAGCTAGAAGAGTTGAGAAAGCAACTAAAGGAGTTATTGGAGGCAGGCTTCATCAGGCCATCAAAGGCACCATTTGGCGCACCTGTGCTATTCCAGAAGAAACACGATGGGAGCTTGAGAGTGTGCATCAATTATAGGGCTCTCAACAAAGTGACAGCTCGCAACACTTACCCCATCCCTCTGATCGCTGATTTGTTCAACCAGCTAAGTTGAGTCAAGTATTTCACAAAGTTGGACCTAAGATCGGGCTATTATTAGGTGAGGATCGCAGTTGGGGATGAACCAAAGACAACGTGCGTTACTCGATATGGAGCATTTGAGTTTCAAGTATTGCCGTTTGGGTTGACGAATGCACCTGCCACTTTCTGCACACTGATGAACCAAGTATTCCACGAGTATCTAGATAAGTTCGTGGTGGTGTACTTGGATTATATCGTGGTTTATAGCGCCACGATTGAAGAGCATCAAGAACACTTAGCTCAGGTGTTTAAGAAGTTGAGAGAGAACCAGCTATATGTGAAGTGCGAGAAATGTTCATTTGCACAGGAGAGCATCAAGTTCCTAGGCTATGTTGTGGAATGCAGCCAAATTCGTATGGACCTGGAGAAGGTGAGGGCAATCCAAGAGTGGAAAGCCCCCAAAAATGTGAAAGAACTACGCTCTTTCCTGGGCCTAGCCAACTACTATAGACGATTTGTGGACGGCTACTCAAGAAGAGCGACACCCTTGACCAAGCTATTGAAAAAGGGTGTGACTTGGGCATGGACTGATAAGTGTGCTGAAGCATTCAAGATTTTGAAGGAAGCCATGATGAAGGATCCTGTTCTTGCCTTGCCAGATGTTAGGAAGCCCTTCGAAGTACAGACAGATGCGTCAGATTATGCTTTGGGAGGGGTACTGATACAAGAAGACCACCCGGTAGCATATGAGAGTCGCAAGCTGTCCGAAGCTGAGAGGTGGTATACTGCACAGGAGAAGGAACTCCTCGCGGTTATCCATTGCTTGCGGGTGTGGAGACATTACCTACTGGGGTCAAAGTTTGTGGTGAAGATGGATAATGTAGAGGTTAGTCATTTCCTTACCCAACCAAAACTAACCCCTAAGCAGGCTCGATGGTAAGAGTTCGTGGCGGAATTCGACTTCCGTTTTGAGCACAAGGCAGGACGCTTGAACTAGGCAGTTGATGCCTTGAGTCGCAAAGCAATATTGGCGACTCTAAAGATCTTGGCTATTTTTTCGGCTAGCGTGGTGAACACTCCACTTAAGGAGCGCATCAAAGAAAACCTGGAGAAAGACCCGGTTGTCAGAACCATCCTGAAGCTCGTGAAAGAAGGCAAGACTCGCCAGTTTTGGGTGGAGAATGATCTTCTGTGGGCCAAAGGGGGCCGCTTGTATGTTCCGAAAGATGGAGATTTGTGAAAGATATTACTAAGCGAGTGTCATGACACCTTGTGGGAAAGTCATCCAGGGTGGCAGAGAACGCATGCCCTTTTGAAGCAGGGATACTACTGGCCACAGATGCAAGATGATGTAGTGGAGTACACCAAGACCTGTCTCGTCTTCCAATAAGACAAGGTCGAGAGGAACAAAACACCTGGGTTGTTGGAGCCGTTACGAGTCCCAAGCCGACCATGGGAGAGTGTGTCGCTTGACTTTATAACCAGCCTACTGAAGACAGGGGATTTAAGTGCGATCTTGGTGGTTGTGGACAAATTCTCGAAGTACGCAACATTCATCCCGATGTCGAAGTACTATTCGGCAGAGGAGGCAGCACGACAATTCTTCAAGCATATTGTCAAATATTGGGGAGTGCCACAGAATATTGTTAGTGACCGAGATGGGAGATTCATTAGGACCTTTTGGTCCAAAATATTCAGCCTCTTGGGGTCACAACTGAACATATCCTCGAGCTACCATCCACAGACAGATGGGCAGGCAGAAAGATTCAACGGGATGTTGGAGGAGTACTTACGCCACTTTGTCAATGCCAATCAGAAGAACTAGCCGCAACTACTCGATGTAGCTCAATTTTGCTTCAACTCTCAAAAGAGTTCTTCATCGAATAAGAGCCATTTTGAAGTTGTTAATGGGTAGCATCCACTGTTACCCCACACAGTGGATTAATACCGCGGTCGAAACCCACGAGTCTTTCACTTCACAAAAGACTGGAAGAAAACGACAGAGATTGTTCGAGCTTATTTAGAAAAAGCATCAAAAAGAATGAAGAAGTGGGCAGATCAGAAGCGCAAACCACTGGAGTTTAAAGCGGGTGACTTAGTGATAATCAAGCTGAGGCCCAAACAGTTGAGATTCCGAGGGGACAAAGACATCAGACTCTTTCGCAAGTACGAGGGTCTGGTCTCAATCATCTCAAAAGTTGGCCTAACTTCCTACAAAGTCGACCTACCAGGGTGGATGTAGATACACCCAGTCCTCCACGTCAGCAACTTGAAGTCGTATCATGAAGATCCAGCAAATCCAGAGCGCAACCAGTCAACCAGAGGAGGAGTCATCATTCAGCCAAGGAGCAAGTGTCAACCTGAAGAAATCCTGGCGGAGAGGACGGTCACCACTGATCGTAAAAAGCATAAGGAATATCTGGTAAAATGGAAGGGGCTCGTAGATGACGAGATAAGCTGAGAGAGGGCGGAAGACTTGAAGAAGCTCACGCAGAAGATTGAAGATCTACAAGCTACTTCGTCGAGGATGCTGAAGAATTGAGTGGGGGAGAGTGTGGCATGTTGCCCCTTTGGCACACCCACATGGGGCCATTTTGTAAGTGAGCATGCCTTGGTGCTTGATCATTAGTCAAGTCTTGCACCAAGCAACCTCATGGGGTAGGGTAGTGGCAATTTTGTAATTATACATATGTCTCCCAGACAAAAATCATATATGTTACGTGGAAGACCTTGTATTCCTAGAAGGCTCCTTAGGGGGAGGTGACCTGGTGACTTAGGGAAGCACCATGGCCACCAACAGGTAGGGGCCAAAGATGTGTACTCCCTTACCCTATCAAGGCTATATATTAATAAAATGATGTTTATCCATACTTTCCCTTGTATGCTTCCTTATTGCCTATGTGTTACTTGTTTGTCATCTTCGTTGGGCCATTGTGTGCCACTTGCCTTGTTGTGTTCTTTGTGTTGTGTGGACGTTCCAAGGAATGACTTGCTTTGTGCTTGCTCATACTTAGTTATTGCTCGTTTCATGTCTGAGATGTGTTTGTGGCTAACCACTGAGTTTGTTTGCCCGCAGGTGTGTGTTGTAGGCTGACTTGCTAGCTTGGAGTGTCCGCAAATGTCTCACGTTTCGTCTACTTGGAGTACCCAAATAGCCGGCCTGTGACATGTGGCGACCCAGTTCTTGGGCGTCGCGGCCCACGTGACCCTAGAGGCCCTGAGGGGCTTGCTGTTTCGTAGGCGTGTCGCGGCTTGCATACCCCTGGGATTTGGGGCTAGCGTCTCTGACTTGGGGGCTCACCACGACCCTTAGGGCTAGGCTCGGGCCCGCCTAGGCAACCTTGGTCAAATTAGATTTTTGGGCTCGGGAACCTAAACCTAAGTGTTCAGGAAGGGTTCTACTACCCAGTTTGGTAGAATTTGAGGTCCCAAGGATTGGTACATTATTTGTAAAGCACTTAATTGGATTAGATTTTAATTGTTATCCACTGTCGCTTGTGACTAGGGTTACCGTTAAGGCTCGGGATTAAGGATCGTGCTCGGGACCGCTCCACATCCTCCACTCAGAACTCGAGGTAAGAAAACTACACCCGGGTTGTGAATGGGGCTAAGATCCCCTGTAAATGAACAAATGTGAGATTATATATGCATTTGTGATTGGAAATATCTGGATAGGCAGGTTAACTTGTGCTGCTTTCGATTGCGTGTTTCGCAACCTGTATATCTTCTATGTTTGATGTGAAAGTCTGGCCTAAGGGAGTCAGGGCTGATGTTAAGCGTATTGAGCGCAGCTAGGCCTAAGTGAGTCGGGTTCAGCTAAATAACTAAATGGATCGGCCTAAGGGCATCGACACCTAACTAATTGTATTAAGATTGAATTATATGTTTGGATTAACCTGTTTACTGTTGTCTAGCTTATCACTTGTATTCTGCAGTTGATTGAATTGGTTGATCTAAGTTTACCATGCACATTTTGTTGTTATCTATGCTTGTTGAATTTAGTTTTATTGTTGAGCCTTGGCTCACGGGTGCTACGTGGTGCTGGTAAAGGCAAGGGAAAGCTAGACCAGCCATAAGTTGGAGAGCTTTGGGGGCAGTGTGTACATCGGCAGGTGCCGACCACAACGGCCGAGGGATTTACAGGGACTAGAGCCGAAATTGTATTTTTCCATTTAGGCTAGCTGCAATTGTATTTACTTTTGAGGGTTATAACCACCTTGTAAACATTATTTTTGGGATCCCGTGTATCAAACTCTTATTTTAATGAAAGTCAACCATTTTATGATCAAAATCTTTTAACCCTAACCTGTTAGTTGACTTTAGAAACACGTTTATGTTAAAACTACTTGATTAGCAAGTCTTGCACTATTTTAAATACACAGTGTAACGGTCTTGGTTACCCAAGGCGTTACAGGGACCTTCTACAGGTTGTCTTTGATGCGCTCCTTGATGGGAGTATTCACCACGCTAGCTGACAAACTAGCCAAGATCTTTAGAGTCGCCAATTCTGCTTTGCGACTCAAGGCATCGGTTTCCTGGTTCAAGCGTCCTGCCTTATGCTCAAAACATAAGTCAAATTCTGCCACGAACTCCTGCCATCGAGCCTGCTTAGGGATCCATTTCGGCTGGGTAAGGAAATGACTAACCGCTACATTGTTCATCTTCACCACAAACTTTGACCCCAACAAATAATGTCTCCACACTCTCAAGCAGATAATCGCGAGGAGTTCCGTCTCCTGGGAAGTATATCGCCTCTCAGCTTCAGAAAGCTTGCGACTGTCATATGCTACCGGGTGATACTCTTGTACCAGCACCCCTCCCAAAGCATAATCTGACGCATCCATCTATACTTCGAAGGGCTTGCTAACATCTGGCAGAGCAAGAACAGGGTCCTTCATCATGGCTTCTTTCAAACTCTTGAATGCTTCAGCACATTTATCAATCCACGCCCAAGTCACACCCTTTTTCAACAACTCGGTCAAGGGTGTCTCTCTTCTTGAGTAGTCGTCCACGAATCATCTATAGTAGTTGGCTAGGCCCAAGAAAGAGCGTAGTTCCTTCACATTTGTGGGGGCTTTCCACTCTTGGATTGCCCTCACCTTCTCCAGGTCCATACGAATTCGACCACACTCCACAATGTGGCCTAGGAACTTGATGCACTCCTGTGCAAATGAGCATTTTTCACGTTTCACATATAGTTGGTTCTCTCTCAACTTCTGAAACATTTGAGCCAAGTGTTCTCAATTGTAATGCCCCGAAATCCCTAATGCGGTTTAATGGCTGGATTAGTTGGTTGGGAGGGCCATAATTGTTTAATTATGCCATTAAATGATTATATGCATGTTTATGTGAATTATATTATAATATGATGTTAAATGCATGCATGTTGGTCCACATTTGATTATTAGGGCATTTTGGTAATTTGGCCCGTTGAGGGCATATTTGTGTATTTTGGTGCATATTGTGATTTATGGATGAGATCCCATTATTATGGGGATATATTCGAGCTATTCAGCATGAGACGGTCTTATATTGCAAATTAGCGGTTTTTTCATAACGGGGTCAATTATTGGGATATTGGATGATGAGAATAGTTATTTGATGATAAATTGGGATTATTGAGATCATGAAGAAATTTTGGGAGTTTTGACTATTTTTTCCCTGAGGATGATTTTGGGACCCCGAGCATTAGGTTTTATTTGAGGTTACTTAAGCCTGAAGTAGTTCGTCAGAAAGAAATCGTACGTTAAAACACCTTTCTCTCTTTTCCCGTTAGTCTTTTTACCGTTTGTTGCAATTTTGAAGAAATCTTGAGTTCTAGGAGTCGGAATCAAGTGAGGATCGAGGCATAGCGATCCTAGGAAAGATTAGAAGCTTCTTGACCGAAGGATCTAACGAGAAACAACCCAATCAAAGGTAATCTAAGTTTTTAAGTTTTGAGTTTTTAGAATTTCTAAGCTCTGAATTGGATTTTGTGTATCGATGAGTTTTTGATTCATTTGAGCCTCGGGATTTGATGATTTGGATCATTGGGATGTTTGGGAACTTTGATTTTTGGATTTGGAGATGTTTAGGTATGTTTTCGGAAGGTTTTAAATGGGAGAAATTGGAGTTATGGCAGGTTCTCGGGTGGGGGCCGCGACCCTGTTCTTGGGCGCCGCGGCCCAAGCTCGAAGAAGAAGGAGGGGAGGTTGTGCGTGCTGGGGTCCGCGACACTGAGTAGTGGGTGTCGCGGTGCTTGCTCCTGGTGTGGCTGGGGGCCACGGCTCAAGATTCTAGGGTCGCGGCTCATGGAGGGTTTTTAAGGCCAATTGGGTGTTTTGATCATGGGAACTCAGTTTTAGGCCTCAGGATCGTTCCTACTACCCGGATTAGTGGGATTCGATGTCTTGGAGGCTAGATCTTGGTTCGGGAACCTTTGTTATTCAATTTATTGATGGTATCCCATATTTGGTTATGACTAGGTGACCGCTAAAGGACTTAAGAGTTTATCGTTCTCAAGGGTTGTTCTTTTATTTATTCTCACTCGAATCAGAGGTAAGAAAACTACACCCTGAGTATATGACATGCGTGGTTGTTGTTGAGGCATGTTGGTTATTAAATGTGGACATTGATTGCATATTAAATGCTTAGCAAATCTTGCTTATTTGTGTATGGCACTGACTAGTCAGGGTCGGCACTGGTCGCGTATTACTGACCTGAGAGTCAGAAACGGCATAAGCGTCATGAACGCAGAGCCGATAAAAGATTAGATCTAATCGATATCAGTGTTGAATGGCTCTGGGAGCATTAATGCTGGACTGACCCTAAGGTCGATGAAAATTATAAGCACTTGACTAGTCTAAGATTAGTTACTCAGAGCCATGAACCAAGGCCTAGGTGACTGCTTGTCACGTGGCTAGGGAGCGGAATCCCATGGTTGTGACTCTATGGTCATGAGGTTGGTGACTAGTTCATCAAGCACCTATCTTGATAAGCTAGTGAAAGGATCACTTATTTGTAAAGCCCAGGTGACCCTATCGTCACATGGCTAATGGGGACGGAACCCACTTTAGTGACTTTTCCAATTGTCACTCCTCTATTTTGGACTGAAAGTCCTGAATGATTATTATGATCATTGTTGATATTATATTCATGTGTTATTGTGTTTTCTTGCTAGGCTTTGGCTCATGGGTGCTATGTGGTGCAAGTAAAGGGAAAGAAAAGCTCACCCAACCTTGAGTGGAGAGCTTAGGTGGTGTTGTGTACATATACGGCCGCTTGACCACCACGGCCAAGGAGTTCTCAGAGGAACTAGGGGGTTTACCCTATTTTTGCCGCTTAGGTCGGCGGGTTGTAAATTTAAACTGTAATGACCATTTTGAGTTGTAAATAACTTGTAAATGTTTTGATGGGCCCATGAATAGTTTTATATTTTAAATAAAATATATCCTTCCCTTTTGATTGGTTTTTCACCTTAACCTGTTAATGACACCTAGAAGCACGTTTTTAACCAAAGAACTCGGGTAGCGAGTTAAATTCACGGTTCATCATTCACCGTAACGGTCCTGGGGTAACCGGGGCGTTACATCGATTCTCTTCAATCATGGCGCTGTAAACCACGATATCATCCAAGTACACCACGACGAACTTATCTAGATACTCGTGGAATACTTCGTTCATCGGTGTGCAGAAAGTGGCTGGTGCGTTCGTCAACCCAAACGGCATAACTAGCAACTCAAATGCTCCATATGGAGTAACGCAGGTTGTTTTTTGTTCATCCCCATCTATGATCCTCACTTGATAATAGCCCAATCTCAAAGCCAACTTCGTGAAATACTTGGCTCCACTTAGCTGGTCGAACAAATCAGTGATCAGAGGGATGGGGTAGGTGTTGCAAACTGTCACCTTGTTGAAACCCCTATAATTAATGCACAGACTCAAGCTCCCATCGTGTTTCTTCTAGAATAGCACAGGTGCGCCGAATGGTGCCTTTGATGATCTGATGAAGCCTGCCTCCAATAACTCCTTCAGTTGCTTTCTCAACTATTCTAGCTCGAGGGGTTCCATTATGTAAGGCACTTTCGTAGGAGGTTTCACTCCCGGCACCAGCTCTATCTGGTGATCAATCCCCCTTCTTGGTGGCAAGACTTTGAGGAGTTTATCTAGCATTACATCCCCATACGTCTTCAAGACCCTCTTAATTTTAGGTGGAACAATCTCCTCCACTATTTATTTGAACACAGCTGGTACCACTACGTAAGTGGGCTCCCGTTTCTTCACGTCGTTCTTAAACTGTAAGGCTGATAGGAGCTTCACACCAGGTGGTGGCATCACCTTTGTAGGCACCATGGACGGTGTCTCCCCCATTATGAGCAAACTCCAGTAGCAGGAATCAGGATGGCTCTTTTCTCGGTTTGGAAATCCATTCCCAAAACTACATCAAAGTCACCACTAAGGTGGTCTGCCCCTCCCACATGTCGATCTTAACTTTTACGCCCTTAGCCACTCCTGTTGTAGCCAAGGCCTTTGAGTTGACCGCCTTTATGCAACCCGCACCTTTCTCTAGCTTTAGTCCTAGTCATTTGGCTTCGAGCTCCAAGATGAAGTTGTGTGTGGCGCCAGTATCGATCATCACGCTCTTGGCTGGCTTGTCATTGATGGTGGTGTCCACAAACATCGGTCCCTTCTCTAGGGTCTTCTTCCCTTTTTTGCCATTCTTCTTGAGAGCATTCAACATGCGAACAGCGCCCATGTGCATGTACTCTCTGTCCTCCTCTTCTCCTTCACGTTATTCCTCTTAGCCAATGAGGGCATTCAACTTGCCCATGTAAGGACAAACTGCCGATTTATGTGGTCCTTTGCAAAGCCATCAAGCTATTGGCTACTTCCCTGCGGCGGTTGTAATGCCCTACTTCCTTAAAGCCATTACTAAGTGAGTTTTAAACGTGCAATTAACTCGCTAATCGAGGTTTTAGGTTAAAAGTGTAGCTAAACTATAATAAAAGTCATATAATTTGAAAATGTAATCATTCATTGAAATTATAAAGCATTATAAATTTGGGATTCCAAAATTAATGTTTAGAAATATTTACAGCTCACAAATATGAATAAAGTCGACTAAACGAAAAAATCTAGATTGAGACACAACATCTCCCAAAAATACCCCTGACCGTGGCAGCCAGGCAGGCCAAACATGTACACGTCGCTTCACGCTCTCCATACTCATGGTTGGTCGACATTTCCCTTGCCCTTACCTGCACCATAGAGCACCCATGAGCCGAAGCCCAGTAAGAAAACTCAACACAAACAATTAACATATGCATAACTATCAATCAGCATATAACAAGGCAGCCAACAGGCTAAACATATAGCGGCCATGCCGTCCCAAGCGCTTTACCAAGCCCTGGGTTCGTCTACACCGTGGGGATGTCTCAGGCATCCGAGAAGGGTCTCACCCTGGCGACTTGCACTCCGCATGCTCAACGCCACTTCCAGCTCTTGCCGTACTCGGCCTCGCACTCCACGTGCTTAACGCCGTTCCCGGCCCCTTGCCGTACTCGGCTTCCTACCATTCTCGGCCTTCGCCGTTCATTCACAAATATGTAACACATAGCATATATTCAACAAATACACACATAAACAAAAGGGCTACGCCCTGCAACACAATCACATAGGGTTGTGCCCTGCAATACAAACTATAGGGCCATGCCCTGCTCTACGGGTACAACAGTTTTCTTACCTGTGTCCCAAGCTTCCCGAGCATTGATATCCTGAGCACAGTCCCCTAGTACAAGCCTCGCTGATAACCTAGTCACAACATATCAACAACATCCATCCATCAAGCCCTAATCTATTAAATAGCTTTGGAACATAATTCTAGTCTCCGAGACCTTGAATTCTATCAATCCGGGTGATAAAATCCATCCCGAGCCTTAACTTTTAGATTCCCGAGCCAAAAACCTTCTCGGGGTCCAAAAACCCCTTAAGAGTCGCGGCCCCAAGGCCTTGTGCCGCAACCAGCCTCAATCCAAAGGCTCAGCTTCCCATTTCTGCAGACACGCGCCGCGGCCCAACCAAAGGGGCGCTGCGGCCCGCCCTTCATTTTGGCCCCCCATCTATTCTAGAGGGCTGCGGCTCACCAAGAACAGAGTTGCGGCCCGACCCCGTTTGAACCCAGAAAATCCCCCATTTTAACAACCAAAACCCAGCCAATTTACCCCAAAACCAATCTAACAACTCAATTTAATCATCACAGTAGTTCTAAAATGGTCCCAGCAACAAAACCTAACAAAAAGCTAGCTTAAAACCTCATCAAATCCCAAATTCAATCTTCAACTTCAAAAACTCAAGAAAGCTAAAACTCAGCCAAGAACTACAAAATTTAATGGCTAAAATCACAATTCAAAGCTTACCTTAACCTCTGCTTTGAAACTGAGCTAATCCTCAAGTCTAGAGCCCCAATTCCTTGCTTAAGCTTCAATGGTTCCCTTGATAAAGTTTAGAGAAAACAAGAGGGAGAGAGAAGGGAGATAGGGTCGGTTTATGCCAAGTTTCTGAGTGTTTCTTATGTTTTGTCTTACTTAACCTAGGTCACTTAAGTTACCTCCAAGGCTCGGGGTACCAAAAGCGTCCCCGAGGGAAAAATGGTAAATTTCCCCAACATTCCCTCCTAAACGTTCTAACTTCAAATATATCTCCAAATATTTATTTTCATAACCTGATAACCCCAATAAAATGTCGAATGTCCAGAATACCCCTTGACTCGCCACGAGTCGAGTATCGGGTCCCGTTGTGACTTCCTAGCTAAACCGCTCCCTAGGATTGTCTCGAATTGTGCATCTCAAATAAATTACCACTCACACGTGGTAAAGATCACAATAATCACAAATATTGCATTTATACCATCAATGGGCTAAAATTACAAACATGTCTCTAATAACCAAATGGGACCCACGTGCATATTTAATCACCTAAACATGAATTTCTAATCACATACTCATCAAATTCACACATTAATATAATAAATCACCTATTGCCCTCCAGGCATGCTAATCAAGGCCCTAAGCCTTATTAGCAAAACTGGGACGCTACAGCGGTGTCCGTCCCATTGGAAGAACAAGACTCTGCTGCCCTCTTATCTCCCCCACTCTTACTCTGCCATGATTTCCCAGACTTCTTACTCCCAGCACTACTTGAGCTGGTTGGAGGGGTAGCCCTCTTCGGCAGGCTGCTCTCCGGTGTGTTATATGTCAAGCGTTTGGCAGTAGCTTGAGCAGTGGCTAGGTCAATCACACGCTACCTTTGAAGTTCTTGCTTGGCCCACGGTTTTAATCCTTCAAGGAAACAGAAGAGTCTATCTACTTCGGACATGTCCTTAATATCGAGAATTAGTCCTGAAAACCTCTTCACATATTCTCGGATTGTTCCGACTTGTTTAAGCTCTCTCCACTAGCGTCGAGCCATGTAGGCAACATTTTCTAGCAGAAACTGTAACACCCTGGATAGCCAAGACCGCTACACTGTGTACATATAAAAGTGCAGGACTTGCTAATCAAGTCATTTAATTAAAAACATGTCACTGACCATGAATGTGCTAGGGTTAAAAAGGGTTTTGGTCTCAGAAGATACACATTATATAATTAAACAGTTTTACACATGGGATCCCAAAAAGAAACAGTGTTTAAAAGTTGGTTTACAGAATCTCCAAAATACAGACAATCATCAGCCATTCTAAGGCAAAACAGACAATTCTAGTTCCCCTATTCCTGCCGTAACGCCCTACTTCCTTAGAGCAGTTACTAAGTGAGTTTAAAACGTGCATTTAACTCGCTAATCGAGGTTTTAGATTGTTGACGCGGTTCTTCGCCAACATGTAATTAAGAAAAGAAGAGAAAGGGATTAGTGCTCAGGTTGAACCGAAATAGATAAATGATCTTAGAAATGAAATGGTGACTCAAAATACGTTTTTTGAGTGGTTCAAAGGTTAAAATCATTCTACTTTACTAGTCAGTATTATTGCTATATACTGGATATTTGATTACAGGGTATTTCTTACAATATATCATCCAACCCCTTATAACTCCCAGGGTCTCCATATTTATAGGAGAAGGCACCTGGGAGTTGGTAAAAAGGTCATCCCGTGACCTTCTTACCTATCATGTCAACTCTGTGACATTCATGATTAATTCCTAAACCTGACACATAAGTGTGGTCAAATCAATAGGTAAGGGGATAATGGGCCGCACGGCCCAAACCAGTCGTGGGTGTCTGAATACGCACGTTCCTGCTGCGTGTCCGAGAAGTCAGGGGTATATTAGACACGCGATGTCTGATATATGCATGTTTACCTTGCATGATTGACTTTATAAACGGTCACAGCCTTCAACTCCAGCTCGTACCACGAGCTGGATGCTTCCCTCGACCTGTGGTCTTCAAAGCCCAGGCTCAGTCCTTAAGCAATCTTGGCGAACCCTTAGGTTACCTCGAGCTAAGGAGGTAGGACCTTACGATGGCAGCTCCAGTCTTGGGGATGTTCACGTGGTAGTCATGATTAGGCCGTATCTCAGCTCGCTAATCAGCCCGTGGGAGAATCAGGGCGTACATAGATCAAACAGTGTAACTAAGCCATAAACAGAGGAAAAACTTTAGAAATAAGTTCATTTCATTGAAAATCATAAAAGTTTAACACTTGGGATCCCAAAATACAGTTTAGAAATATTTACAACATATAAACTGAACCAAGTCAACTAAACGACAAAATCTAGGGTTGTTCACAAACATCTCCCAAAATCCACTGGATGTGGTAGCCAGGCTGGCCAAACATGTACACGCCGCTTCATGCCTGCTACACTCGTGGTCGGTTGGCTTTCTCCTTACCCTTACCTGCACCACAAAGCATCTGTGAGCTGAAGCCCAGCAAGAAAACCCACAAACAGATAACATATGCAACACATATATCAAGCATATAAATAGGCCACCAATGGGCTAAACACATACGGCCTAGCCGTCCCAGGCATTTACCAAGCCCTGGGCTCGCGGTCCACACCGTGAGGATATCCCAGGTATCCTTTTAGGGACTCGCCCTGGCAACTCGCACTCCACGTGCTCAACGCTGCTCCCGGCCCCTTGCCATACTAGGCCATGCACTCAACGTGACTAACGCCATTCCCGGCCCTTTGTCGTTTCCGGCCCCTGCCGACCTCGGCCTACACCGTTCCCGGCCCTTGCCGATCATTCACATAATTGCACTCATAGCATATTAAACAAATACAGTATACTAGCAAATACAATCGAAGGGCTACGCCCTACAACTCAAACACCTTGGGCTCAGCCCTGCATACAAGCTCTATGGGAACAAGGGTTTTCTTACCTGAGTCCCGAGCTCTCCAAGCACTGATGTCCCGAGCACAGTCCTCTAACTTAAGCCTCGCCAAAACCCTAGTCACAACACAATAACCATATCCATCCATCAAGTTCTAATCCATTAAATAACTTCGAGCCATAACTCTAACCTCTGGGACCTTGAATTCTATCAATCTGGGTGATAAAATCCATCTCGAGCCTTAACCATTGAGTTCCCAAGCCTAAACACCCTTAAAAACACAAACTGGCACTAAGAGCCGCGGCCCCACCCTCAAGCACCGCAGCTAGCCTCAAAACAGAGGCTAGCACGTCACTGACCCCCACACGGGCCACGGCGCGCATGAACTTCTCGGTCTCCCATGGCCGCGCGCGCACACGGGCCGCGGCGCGCCCATCCTAGGGTCGCGGCCCTCACCTCCAAACCCAGAATTCTTCACCAACTTTCTATATTTTCCTCAAGCCAATTCACCCTAAAACTTAGCTAACAATCCCAGATAATTAACACAAACACTCCAGCTCAATATCAACATCAAAACCCCATTAAAACCTGCTCCAAAGCTCAACTAAAACACTCAAGACAAATCAAACTTAACCAACATGCAAACTCTAACAAACCACCAGCAAATCTAAACATAATCTTTATAATTAAGGCTTACCCTTACTGGATTAAGCTTCAGAACTAGTTCCCTATGCTCCAATCTTCAAGCTTCAAGCTCCCTTAAATCCCTAGCTGCAGTCCCTTAGCTTCAAGTTGGTTTCCCCAAAGTTTTCCTTGAGTTTTCCTTAGAGAGTGAAAGAGAGAAAAGGATAAGAACCTATCTTCAGCTGGAAGGAAAATAGGTGTCGGTTTCTACAAGCCTCTAAATGGTTCTTCCTTTTTGTTTTATTTAACTTAATCTATGCGGTTACCTCAAGGCTCGAGGATCCAAAACGTCCCCGAGGGCAAAAAGGTAAATTTCCCCAATATTCCCTCCTAGACATTCTATCCTCAAATATATCTCCAAATATTTATTTACATATCCCGATAACCCCATAACACATATAATACCCAAATTACCCCTCGACTCACCCCGAGTCGGAATCTCAACCCTGTTGTGACTTTCTGGCTAACCGCTCCCCAGGACTGTCTCGGATCGTGCTGCACAGACATATCACAAATATATAACAGTTATCACATTTATACCCCTAACATCCAGACGTGGCCCACATGCACATTTAACTCAACTAAACATGCATCATTATCATATATTCACATTAATTCATATATTAACATAATAATCCATTTATTGCCCTCCAGTCACACTAATCAAGGCTCTAAGCCCTATTAGCAAATTCGGGTCGTTACATCTATCCCCTCCTTACAGAAATTTCGTCCTCAAAATTACCTAAACAACTCGGGATACCGCTCCCTCATCTTTGACTCAAGTTTCCACGTCGCCTTCTCAACCATGTTGTTTCTCCACAGCACTTTCACCAAGGCGATGGTCTTGCTCCTCAAGACTTTATCTTTTCGGTCAAGAATCTGAACCGGCTTCTCCTCATAGGAAAAATCCTGATCAAGCTCCATATTCTCAAAACTTAGAACATGCATCGAATCTGACATATGCTTTTGGAGCATGGATACATGGAAAACATCATGAACCCCTGATAAAGCTGGAGGCATCGCTAACCTGTAAGCTACCTCTCCAACTAAATTCCAGAATCTTGAAGGGGCCAACAAACCTAGGGCTCAACTTGCCCCGAACACCAAACTGCTTCACACCCTTCATGGGTGAAACCCTAAGGAACACATGATCACCAACCTAAAATTCCACGCTTCTGCGTTTCAGGTCTGAATAACTTTTCTGTCGACTCTGGGAGGCGAGCATACGCGCTCTAATCTTCTCAATCGCCTCATTGGTCCCCTGAACCATCTCTGGACCCAGATATTTCCTTTCACATATCTCATCCCAATGAATAGGTGATCTACACTTCCTTCCGTAAAGCATCTCGTACGGAGCCACTCCAATAGTCGCCTTATAACTGTTGTTGTAAGAGAACTCGATCAAAGGGAGATACTTACTCAACAATCCCCCAAAATCAAGTACACAGGCTCGCAGCATATCCTCCAATATCTGAATCGTCCTCTCAGACTGCCCATCCGTCTGAGGATGTAAAGCGGTACTAAACCGTAACTGCGTGCCCATAGCTTTCTGCAGACTCTCCCAAAACTTGGAGGTGAAGGTGGGTCTCTGTCGGATACTATCGATCTCGGAGCCCCATGAAGTCGAACAATCTCCTTCACATACAACTCAGGGTACTGCTCCACAGTATAAGTTGTCTTAACAGGAAAAAAGTGGGCGGACTTGGTATACCTATCCACAATCACCCACACCGAGTCATGCTGTCCCACAGTTCTCGGTAAACCAACCACAAAGTCCATAGTGATATCTTCCCACTTCCACTCTGGGATCCCTAGAGGCTGCAACAACCCTGCTGGCCTCTGGTGCTCAGCCTTAACCTGCTGGAAAGTTAGGCACTTAGCCACATAATCCACCACATCCCTCTTCATGCCCGACCACCAATATAGAGCTCTCAAGTCCTGGTACATCTTCGTCGTACCCGGGTGCAAAGAATAGGGAGTGGTATGCGATTCATCTAAGATCTCTCGCCGGATATCAGAATTCATTGGCACACAAATCCGGCCCTTGTACTTCAGTAACCCCATCTCTAAAATGGAAAATTCCTTTGTCGCTCCGAATAAGGCACTCTCCCTATGACCTCACAACTGGGAATCTTTCCCCTGTGCTTCCTTGATCCTCTCAAGGAGTGTAGATTGAAGAGTGATGTTGGCCAACTGACCAACCACCAATTCTATACCTGCTCTGATCATCTCATCAGTTAACTTATCAGATATCTACCTCGAACTGAACAACTGTCCTGGGCCCTTCCGACTCAATGCATTAGCCACTACATTAGCCTTCCCAGGATAGTATAGGATATCACAATCATATTCCTTAACCAACTCCAGCCACTGCCTCTGGCGCATGTTCAGATTCTTCTGAGTAAAGAAATACTTTAGGCTCTTATGGTCGGTGTATATCTCGCACTTCTCACCATAAAGATAATGCCTCCAAATCTTAAGTGCAAACACCACCGCTGTCAACTCCAGGTCATGCGTAGGATATCTCTGCTCGTATTCTTTCAACTGCCTCGATGCATAGGCTATCACTTTACCAGCTTGCATCAGCACGCACCCCAAACCCTGTCTAGATGCATCACAGTAAACCACAAACTTTTCATTCTCTGTCGGCAAGCTTAACACTGGCGCAGTAATCAGCCGCTGCTTCAACTCCTTAAAACTGTTCTCACATCTGTCCATCCAGACTTACCTTGTCTTCTTCTTTGTCAGTTCTGTCAATAGCGTAGCTATTCCGGAGAACCCCTCAACAAACCGCTGATAATACCCTGCTAAACCCAAAAAGCTTCTCACTTGAGGAACATTGCTCAGCCTAGGCCAATCACTGACCGCCTCAATCTTACTTGGGTCAACCAGTATCCCCTCCTTACTGACAATATGGCCCAGAAATGTAACTTGTAGCAACCAAAACTCACACTTACTGAACTTAGCATATAACTTATTCTCTCTCAACTGCTGTAGAACCAACCGTAGATGCTACTCGTGCTCTGCCTCTGACTGAGAATATACCAAGATGTCGTCGATGAACACAATTACAAACTTGTCCAGATAATCCTTAAAACCCTATTCATCATGTCCATGAAGGCTGCTGGGGCATTGGTTAATCCAAAGGACATAACCAGGAATTCATGGTGTCCATACCTCGTTCAGAAAGTGGTCTTTGGTATGTCCTCCTCTTTAATCCTTAACTGATGGTAACCTGGCCGAAGATCTATCTTGGAAAACACTATTATTCCCTATAGCTGATCAAACAAATCGTCAATCCTAGGCAGTGGGTACTTGTTCTTAATGGTTAACTTGTTCAGCTCCCTATAATCAATACATATCCTAAGGGGCCCATCCTTCTTCTTAACGAACAACACCGAAGCACCCCATGGCGAGAAACTCGGTCTGACGAATCCCAAATCAAGTAACTCCTGCAACTGAATCTTTAACTCCTTTAACTCCGCTGAAGCCATTCTATACGGTGTCCTAGATACTGGCTCCGCCCCTAGTACCAATTCTATAACAAATTCAATCTCCTGCTGCGGCGGTAACCCTGGCAAATCTGCTGGGAACAAATCCAGAAACTCACACACCAATCTAGTCTCACCCGGTCCAACCGACACTACCCTAGAGGTATCCACAACGCTCGCTAGGAATCCTATGCAACCTTCCTGCATCAGGTTTCTAGCCCTCAATGCTGAAATCATCGGTACACGCGGTCCACTAACTGACCCCATAAACACAAAGGGTGCCTCCCCTTCTAGTTCAAAAGTCACCATTCTGCGCTTGCAGTCAATCGTTGCCCCATACTTTGATAACCAATCCATTCCCAAAATCATACCAAAATCATCCATCTCTAACTCAATCAGATCAACAGACAGTTCCCTACCATCTACCTCTACTGGCAATGCTCTAATCCATTTCCTAGAGACTACCAATTCTCCTGCTGGCAACAAAGTCTGAAATCCCCTAGCATACACACCACTAGGTCTACAAAGCTGATCTATCACTCTGGCAGATACAAATGAATGAGTAGCCCCTGAATCAAACAATGCAGTATACAGAGAACCAGCACTAGAGATCTGTCCTGTCACAACTGAGGGGCTAACCTCCGTCTCAATCTGTGTCAAAGTGAATACCCTGGCAGGAGCAAGGCTATCACTCTGCTTCTGCTCCTCCTTCTTAACTTGAGGGCAATCCCTCTTCAGATGACTGGCACTCCCACAAACAAAACAGGTCCTGATCCTGCACCCACCCTGGCGTCAACGCCTGCACCGCGGACACATTGGAAAACTCCTCCAGTTGTCATTGCCACCCTGACGGCCAGTGGAAGCACCCCGTGCCCTCCTAACTGCACTGGAAGGAACAAAGGTATCTGGGGCCTTCCTCTTCTGCTCACCAGAACCACCACTACGACTAAATTCAACAAAAGGAGGCACTGTCCTCCTGGCATCGCACCTAACAGCGCTTTCCTCCCAAACCTGATATTCGGCCCTCTCAGCTGTAAGAGCCTTGTCCACTACCTGGCCATAAGTAGTAGTCTCTGGATCCAAGGTAATATTCACATCGCGGGCGATCATAACACTTAACCCCCACACAAACCTGTCCCTTCTTGCCGCATCAGTCGACACTAAATCTGGCGCAAACTTTGCCAACCTATCAAACTTTATAGTATACTCTGTCACTGTCGATCAATTCTGAGTTAGGTTGATAAACTCATCAACCTTCGCAGCTCGAACTACCACACTGTAACACTTCTCGTTAAATAAGTTTCTGAATTCTTCCCAGATCATAACTGATACATCCCTTCTCTGAACCACCACGTCCCACCAGATGCGAGCATCCTCTCTAAACATGTAGCTGGCACAGGCTACTCTCTCATTCCCCTGAACTCTCATAAAATCTAGAATTGAGGAAGTCATATTCATCCACTGCTCTGCCCGCAGTGGGTCTGATCCACCCTCGAAGGTGGGAGGATGCTATTTCCTGAACCACTCACACAAAGGTTCCCACCTATTTTCCATAACAGGTTGAATTGGCACTGGCGCTGCAACCCGCTGAACTGGCAGCCCAGTAACCTGAGGTGGGGCCCACTGCCTCAACTGCCGCAACTCTTCCTCGGTTCGCCGCAATCTTTCTTCCATCTCGGCAAACATCTCTTGCCAATTCTGTGGGGCAGGTGGAGGGTCCTGACCCTGGTTTCCATCCTCGGCCCTACTGCCGCGGAGTCTAGCTGATTGTCAAGGCATCTTAACAAATATGCCCGCAACCAACGACGACGCTCGTCAGGCATGATAACAACATCCAAAACCACCTCGCGAACACATCTGTCATCCACAAACAGTAACTCATATAGCATATAACACACAACGGGCCATGCCCTATCACCATGCATATGTTAACTTATTCATCATGCTCTATATAAGATAAGCAGGCAAACAGGGCATTCAAGCATATATTCAAACATTTCAGTCAATCATACCAACCAACCCTGAGTCGAGCTTGTCACTAACTGCGAGCGTACATGTTCGGTCAATCTCCAGAACCAATGACCTTGGCTCGCTCTAATACCAAGTTGTAACGCCCTACTTCCTTAGAGCCGTTACTAAGTGAGTTTAAAACGTGCATTTAACTCGCTAATCGAGGTTTTAGATCAAACAGTGTAACTAAGCCATAAACAGAGGAAAAACTTTAGAAATAAGTTCATTTCATTGAAAATCATAAAAGTTTAACACTCGGGATCCCAAAATACAGTTTAGAAATATTTACAACATATAAACTGAACTAAGTCGACTAAACAACAAAATCTAGAGTTGTTCACAAACATCTCCCAAAATCCACTGGCTGTGGCAGCCAGGCTGGCCAAACATGTACACGCCGCTTCATGCCTGCTACACTCGTGGTTGGTTGGCTTTCTCCTTACCCTTACCTGCACCACAGAGCATCTGTGAGCCGAAGCCCAGCAAGAAAACCCACAAACAGATAACATATCCAGCACATATATCAAGCATATAAACAGGCCACCAATGGGCTAAACACATACAGCCTAGCCGTCCCAGGCGTTTACCAAGCCCTGGGCTCGTGGTCCACACCGTGAGGATATCCCAGGTATCCTTTTAGGGACTCACCCTGGCAACTCGCACTCCACGTGCTCAACGCTGCTCCCGGCCCCTTGCCGTACTCGGCCTTGCGCTCAACGTGCCTAACGCCGTTCCCGGCTCTTTGCCGTTTCCGGCCCCTGCCGACCTCGGCCTACACCGTTCCCGGCTCTTGCCGATCATTCACATAATTGCACTCATAGCATATTAAACAAATACAGTATACTAGCAAATACAATCAAAGGGCTACGCCCTGCAATTCAAACACCTTGGGCTCAGCCCTGCATACCAGTTCTATTCAAACACATTGGGCTCAGCCCTGCATACAAGCTCTATGGGATCAAGGGTTTTCTTACCTGAGTCCCGAGCTCTCCGAGCACCGATGTCCCGAGCACAATCCTCTAACTTGAGCCTCGCCGAAACCCTAGTCACAACACAATAACCATATCCATCCATCAAGTTCTAATCCATTAAATAACTTCGAGCCATAACTCTAACCTCCAAGACCTTGAATTCTATCAATTCGGGTGATAAAATCCATCCCGAGCCTTAACCATTGAGTTCCCAAACCTAAACACCCTTATAAACACAAACTGGCACTAAGAGCCGCGGCCCCCACACGGGCCGCGGCGTGCATGAACTTCTCGGCCTCCCATGGCCGCGCGCTCACACGAGCCGCGGCGCGCCCATCCTAGGGCCTCGGCTCTCACCTCCAAACCCAGAATTCTTCACCAACTTTCTATATTTTCCTCAAGCCAATTCACCCTAAAACTTAGCTAACAATCCCAGATAATTAACACAAACATTCCAGCTCAATTACAACATCAAAACCCCATTAAAACCTGCTCCAAAGCTCAACTAAAACACTCAAGACAAATCAAACTTAACCAACATGCAAACTCTAACAAACCACCAGCAAATCTAAACATAATCTTTATAATTAAGGCTTACCCTTGCTGGATTAAGCTTCAGAACTAGTTCCCTATGCTCCAATCTTCAAGCTTCAAGCTCCCTTAAATCCCCAGCTACAGTCCCTTAGCTTCAAGTTGGTTTCCCCAAAGTTTTCCTTGAGTTTTCCTTAGAGAGTGAAAGAGAGAAAAGGATAAGAACCTATCTTCAGCTGGAAGGAAAATAGGTGTCGGTTTCTACAAGCCTAGAAATGGTTCTTCCTTTTTGTTTTATTTAACTTAATATATGCGGTTACCTCAAGGCTCGGGGTACCAAAACGTCCCCGAGGGCAAAAAGGTAAATTTCCCCAATATTCCCTCCTAGACATTCTATCCTCAAATATATCTCCAAATATTTATTTCCATATCCCGATAACCCCATAACACATATAATACCCAAATTACCCCTCGACTCACCCCGAGTCGGAATCTCAACCCCGTTGTGACTTTCTGGCTAACCGCTCCCCAGGACTGTCTCAGATCGTGCTGCACAGACATATCACAAATATATAACAGTTATCACATTTATACCCCTAACATCCAGACGAGGCCCACATGCACATTTAACTTAACTAAACATGCATCAAAATCATATATTTACATTAATTCATATATTAACATAATAATCCATTTATTGCCCTCCAGGCACACTAATCAAGGCTCTAAGCCCTATTAGAAAATTCGGGTCGTTACACCTGCCTTCCCCTCAACCGTGGCGACTGAGCAGCTGGTCATGTACATTCAGCTCATAGAACTCTCCAAGTCAGGGCTGATCAAGTTTTCCCTTGCCTTTACCTGCACCACGTAGCACCCGTGAGCCAAGGCCCAGCAAGAAAACATAAATATACATCACTAACAACAATAGCAGATAATTAATCCTTTAAGCATGATCGAACACTTAACACTCATATTAGTCATATATCATGTACTCAGAATCAAGGATGCAATTATACGTTATTAACAATCAAGTTTCACGAATATCAGGGCCGACAACTTAGGCCGCACCCTCTATTTACCCCACTGACTCCGGCCCGCTTAAACCGAGCTCAGTGCATAATAAGCTGTCCTTGGCTACCAGTGGCTGAGCCGCGCCCTGTGCGCTAATGTAACCTTAGCACTCTTAGGCCATTGGTTTACTATTTACATGGCGTAATACCATCATTTCAAAGCATACATATTAGGGAACCCTTAGTCCCATTACAATTACACAACCGGGTGCAGTTTTCTTACCTTTAATTTCCACCTTCACTGTCTACAAGCGACGTCTCTCGAGCACGATCCGTTTCCCGAGCCCTAGCTTATCACCTAGTCACAACCAAGGTAATGGATTCCATTAATATTCAAATAAAGGTTTCCAGGTACAATGCTAGCTTCCGGTACATCAAATTCCACCAAGCACGGTGATGGAATCGATCCCGAGCACCCTAAGTTAAGTTCCCGCGCTTAAAACCCCCAAAAGATCAAGAATGCACTTAGGGGCTGCGGCCCCTGAAACTCAGCCGTGGCCCGTCCCTAAAACAGAACCCAAGCCCCTCAGTAAGCAGACACGCGCCGCGGCCCTGCCCTGTGGCGCCGCGGCGCTCCCCTTTGGCCGAGCCTCCCTGGCTCCTTTGCTTCGTAGGGCCGCAGCGCTCTAGAACAGAGTCGTGGCGCAACCCTTCGTGCCCAGAAAACCCACCATTTCCAACATCCTAATCTTAATCAAAACCATCCCAAAGCACCCTAATTCCAACACCCATTTATCTCAAGACTTTTAACACGATTCTAGCAACATAATCTAACAGAAACCTAGCTTAAAACTCATTAAAATCCCATTTTGATTCCTAGAGCCCAACAACTCAAAAACACAAAAACCTGTCATGCAAACTCAGATTTTAACCTCTAAATTACGAATTGAAGCTTACCTTCTTTGTTGAACCACCTCCTTAACAGATTCCTGAGCTAAAATCCAAGCTTCTCAGCTTTAATTCGATCCTTAAACATCAAAATCATAAACACCCTTAATACTCAGCCAAAACTCTAAATTCTAATGCTCAAGAATATGATTCATCCCTTACCTTAATCTTGGTTGAGTTTCCTTAGCTGAGCACTAGATTAAACCTTCAAGATTCCAGCCCAAACCACTGAATTCCCAATTGATTTCCCTTGAATTCCAGTGGTTTTTTTCTTGAGAGAGAAAAGAGAAGGAGAAGAAGATCAAAATAGGTCGGTTTGTGTTTTATTCTACCAATTTCTCTTTTGTTTAGTCTAACCCTTGGTTAATTAAGTCAATCCCGAGGCTCGGGGTGCCGGAAACGTCCCTGAGGGCAAAACGGTAAATTTCCCCAATATTCCCGCCTAAGCTTCCTAACCTCAAATATATCTCCATATATTTATTTCCATAACCCGATAACCCAAATAATCATCTAATACCCGAATTACACCTTGACTTGCCCCAAGTAAAGAATTAAGCCCCGTTGTGACTTCCAGCTAACTGGCTCCCTAGGATCGCCTCAAGTCGCACGCTGCAGATCTACCCACATAATAATGTGGTTCTCACAGATATAACATTTAACCACACTTACATTCATATAATCATGCAAGCATGCTTATCATATAATCATGCATTAAATCAATAAACTCACACATAAACCAATTATGCCCTCCCGGCACACTAATCAGGGCCCTTAAGCCATAACAGTAATTTTGGGTCGTTACAGAAACTGTGTCTTCAAATCTCCCCATGACATGATGGTGCATCTACCATTCTCGATGTCATCATACTTTGTCCTCCACCACACCTTGGCATTCCAAGACAAGTACATGGTAGCCATGGCGACCTTTCCTTCTTGAAAATCGGCCCGCACGGCTCTAAAGTAGTGCTCCATGTCAAAGAGAAAATTTTCCAAGTCCTTTGCGTCTCTAGCCCCATTATAGGGCCACGGCTCAGGCACTTTCACTCGGCCATACTCGATACCTATGGGACCTATTGCAGGCGCATTCCCAACCGTTCACATGGTTAGGTTCACCTTTGCAAATAGCTCAGTCATCTCATCTCTGAGCGCGCCTACTAACTCCCTACACTCCTCCGTGATTTCGTTTATGGAGTCTTGTTGGTCATTCAACATGCATTCCACTGCTGCAATACGCTCCTCCCACCGAGGGGTATCATATGTACTTGTCGGAGTGTTTCTTTGCTCCAACACAATTATCCGGGCTAGTAGAACGTCATTCTCCTTCTCTAGTGCGGCTAGGCGATTGCTTGTGTCAGAAGATCCAGAATTACGGCTAGCAGAGGATAGATTCCTGACCCTCTCGTCCAGGCCATCTAATTCCCCCACACGCTTCTCAAGCGCTTCAATCCTCTGAGTATTTCTCACCATTTGTGTGTTCCGCCAAGCTTTCTCTAACCTGGCTCTGATACCAATTGTCGCGGGCTAACTATTTGGGATCCCTAAGTAGATGAAACGTGCGACACTTGCGAACAGTCCAAGCTAGCAAGTCAGCCTACAACTCACGCCTGTGTGTAAACAAACTCAGTGGTTAACCACAAACACATCTCGGACATGCAACGGGCAATAACGAAGTATGAGCAAGCACAAAGCAAGTCATTCCATAGAACGTCCACACCACACAAAAGCATATGACAAGGAAAGTGGCACACGATGGCCCAATGAAGACAACAATCAAGTAACACATAAGCAATAAGGAAGCATACACGGGCAAGTATGGATAAACATCGTTTTATTAATATATAGCCTTGATAGGGCAAGGGAGTACACAGCTTTAGCCCCTATCTGCTAGTGTCCATGGTGCTTCCCCAAGTCACCAGGTCATCCCCCTAAGAAGCATTCTAGGGATACAAGATCTTCCCAGTATCATATATGATTTTTGTCTGGGAGACATATGCATAATTACAATATCGCCACTACCCTACCCCATGAAGTTGCTTGGTGCAAGACTTGACTAATGATTAAGCACCAAGGTAATCTCACTTAAAAAATGGCCCCCATGTGGGTGTGCCAAAGGGGCAGAACGCCACATCAGGCACAACAATCCTAGACCACAAGTAGCCATCTAACAAAGCTACAATTCCATCAAGTCATGGTGTCGAGTCTGTACAGGCAACAAGCAGCATGTCCCAATGCGTCGCCTGACGTGGGAAAACATGCAGCGACCCCTGGCACTGTCAGGAGCGTGTCCCCCTAATAGGCCTATCATTAGGCAAGTCTATCTTAGGCAAATTAAATAAGTTTATTGGGGTTATTTTAATTAGCTGAATTTAATTCCTTATGTATGTTAGTGTATTCTTTTGGGGGTCAAAGTTGTAATTACAGTTTGGCTGAGGTGGCTTTAATAAGTCTCGGCTGGGGGGGATTATATATAGAAGGTCAAAGAGTCAGTAGAGGTAGCCAGAAGTAAAAGAAGTTGGCCCTTGTGGAGTGTTTCCAAACCTCTCAAAAGTCTGGGTTTTGTAATTCTTTTCTATTATCTCAATAAAAGTTTTTAGGAATTTTCAGTAAAGGTGTGCTTGGGTCTAATAGGTTGATCCTATTCTAAGGAAAACCTATCACCACGCAGAAGTTTGTGGGCTACAATCTCGGAAATGGGCCTTGTGTGATACGCACGGGCCCACCACCAGTTTTATTACAAGAATGTGTATTAACTAGCATTTAGACCCCAATTAATTGGGAATGTTTTGTAATAAATCCCCGTTAAGGAAATTAATTGTCCTCAGCCACTATAAATAGGGCTAGAGCACCCATTGTAAAGGACCCCAAATTTTGGTATTCAGAGCATTGCCAAGACCTGCCTGAACCCCATAGAAGCTTGAAACCTTTAAGCTTCCCCAAATCCTAATACAATATACTCGTGGACTAGGGTTAATTAATAACCCGAACCACGTAAAATATGTGTCTTTTTACTGCATTTTCTTTAAGTTCTTTTTATTAGTTGATAGCAGAAAAGGTAGTCAACACTATTATTATAATAATAATATTTTATAACATTTAAATTTATATTAATATAATTACTAAATATCTAGTCTTGTATTATATTATTATAATAATTATATTTTATAACATTTAAATTTATATTAATACAATTATTAAATATCTAGTTTTGTATTAAATATTATTATAATTATGATATTTTATAATATTTGAATTTGTATTAATATAATTAATAAATATTTATTTTTAATTGATTTTAAAAATATAATTTGATAAAATTAAAAAAAACAACCATTAAATATACATTTTTATATATAAAAATATTTCTTCATTTATACTAGTTAATTACTTACCTTATATATAAATATATTTATATATAGTTTGGTCCACTCTTTGCTGCTTTTAATCATGTTGGGCAAACCAGGTCCACCTTCTCAACAATCACCTACTCTTTTCTCTCTCCATTTGAAAATAAAAAAATAAAATATTCTCTTATTTCATTATCTAATATCTATTATTGCGGGGTTACATACAATCTTATATGTGTATAATTGTGTGTGTATATATATGTGTGATGTTTCGTGAATATCATAACCAGATTTTGGTCACCAAAAAAGTTAAATGAGTTTGTTGTGAAGTCATATATAATATGATTGTGGTGGCAATGGACAATGAAAACCAACCGCCAAATCCATCGTGGTCGTCGTCGTCGCCTGTGAGAGGCGGAGGAGAAGGAGAAGGAGAAAGAGGGAAGGTAGAAAATGAAGAGGTGGCTCAATCTTCTTCTCATCAAGATCAGAAGGCAAAAGCAGCAAAGCTAAAACCAAATCCCACTTTCTTGGGAAGGCACAGGATGAATGCAGCTATATCTCATCTCAATACCCAAATCAACATAATTGAGGTCATCATTTGCACAGTTTTTTTTTTTTTTTTAATATGTGCATATTTGGGGTTATTTTGCTAGAAAATTGTGAAATATTAACATAGAGATCAATTTTGATGCAGAAAGAGCTAAATGAACTAGAGACAGTTGGTGATTCCTCTATTGTATGCCAAGAGTGAGTAATTAAGATTCTTTAAAATTATATATATTTATGTATTCATTCGTTGGCGTCATCAATTTATAATTTCCAATATATATCTCTTTACACAGACTCATCTCAAGCCTCGAAACCATTCCAGATCCACTACTTCCCACGTAAGAGAGAAATTCTCACCACTGTTATTGCTTTTTTTTTTTTTTTTTGTTCTAAAGATTAGTGTTGTCTTATAATACCTGGTAAACATTGACTATATAATATGATAGAGGAATTAGAAAGATTATGTATTATAGTAAATTAACACTTATATCTCAGTTTCTGATTCTAATGATAACAGAATAAAATCAATAACTATCATACTACACATTTAGAACTTCAGCTACAATGTTGTTTGGTATAATGAATCTTCTTTGTACCATACTCTGCCAACTCCAAAAGTAACTTTTGGAAGTACGGTATAAATTTGGTATGCGTAACAAAATCTGGAAGTAAATGCCACAAAATTCAACACCCATGTCTTCTTTGAAAATGTTTATTTATTTATTTTTAACAAAGCTGTTTTGTAATGTAATACAAATACTTACAACAACAACAACAACAAAAATGTTGGATGGTTTTTGGGTCAAACAGAACAAAAGGCCCGGCAGACGTCAGTTGGGATCGCTGGTTCCGAGGAGCGCACAACTCACGAAGCCATAAACGTTGGATGTAAGGACCAAGGACACGCATCGATGGTGCCACTAGAGTGGGGCAATGTTTTTTAATTTGCTTACTTTTGAACAACTCTGTTTCGACTCTTAACATCACATTTGCAAATTCAGAAGCGGAAATAACAGAGCAAATTGTGTTAATGTGCTTCATTGCGATTTAATAGTGTTGTTTTCATTTCTCGACTTGTATAATATGCAACTATATATCACTTAGACCAGTTCAGGTGGCAACTCAATCTGCTTATTCCACTCTTTATTACCATAAATCCATGTCTATATTTCAAGTATTGTGTCAGTGCCACCACAATATTAGTCATTGGAATTTAGAACCAATGTAATAAACGAGGTCCAACATGCGAAGTTGACAAGTAAGACTCATCCATTGCGTGTCACCACTCAATACCATTTTTTATTTTTCTAATATAATGTATAATGTGGCAAGTAAATAAAACGGTACATAATCTCAACTCCTCTGATGACCGGTTAAGGTAAAGAGATCTGTAATAACAACGACAACAACTCCTCTGATGACCAGTTAGGGTAAAGAGATCTGTAACAACAACAACAACTACTCTTCTTCCTCGGAGAGAGAGAGAGAGATAAGCAGAATAAATATGTAAAAGACGTGTATGGTACATGTACATCTCTATCGGCTACGAAACTCAGACAAGTGAAATCTAGTTTGTCTACAAATTGCTCGATGAGCCAAGACTAAAAACAGTGGAGGCAAAAAGGAAGCTATGACAAGTATCTCTAATAAAAGGACACACTGAAAGAGTAGAACCGGAATAAGTTTTGTTTGGGACCCCAGGAGACACCAACAAAATGCCACTTCTCTTCTGATGCCACAGCTGTCCCTCAGATAAAATGAAAGAGTTGGTCTACAATCTTTAGTAGTAACAAATAATTGTGACCTTCAGGTAGTAACATTCTAGGCTGGAATAACAGGATCCGTCACTTCCACTCATGATAAAATGATTCAGAGTTCAAACCGGGGAAAACAGGACTTCGGCAGATATTTATGCATGAGTGCACACACAGAGGTAAATCCTGTAGGCATTACTAGAAAACATGAAACGGTTACCTTTGATCTCAACACAAAGCATATATAATATTTTTTAATAACAAGCACAAGACACGTTAAAGGGCCAAATACAAGGTAACAAACCGAAGAGTCCATGTGAATTTGGACTCAAGTCAAGACCGCATGATAAGGTAACATGATAGTGACCCATGGCTCGAACCTTAAACACTTGAGGTATCAGATAAGGCAATATTAAATTTAAATTTCTAACAGATAAAGACCATGTACATTTACACAAAAGAATAAAAATCACATTACCGCATGAGACAAATACAAAAAGAATTAGAAAATAAAGTAAATAAATAACATACCTCAAAATTACTGGTCACCAAAATGCAGCTTCACGTTCAAAGATTCAATAGAAAAATTTACAAAACTCTGGATATTCACACAGATCATTAGTATGTTTCTTAAACAACTTGAGATGAAGTATTGGCAGTCAAAAGTGTCCCACGAAACCCCTCCTCAGTATGTTGCACATCCATTTTTTGGTCAGAAACCTCATCTGGGAAGCCAATATCAAATAAGACACAGTTGTGTTTATCAAGTTTATGTATAACACTAGAAATTCAAACTACACAAAATTTCAAAAAAAATACAAACTATGGTAACACAAATGTCTAGAGCACACCTACACTAAGTAGTAAACACACAAAGACAGAGAGCCAAAGACTAAGTACAAATATTATATATAATAAATTCATCAATTAACACTGTTGAAAATATAAGAGCACCAGCCATCAGTTTCAATTTAAAACATACACTCAAAAAGTCGAGAGAATACTAACCCACCCACTAAGATGAACAAATTTTTTTTTGAAACACTCTTTTCCTTGAATATATACTTTTCATCTCAATTTTAAAATATAAATATTCAATAATCCAGTATCTGTAGATAAAATAGAAAAATTCTAATATAGCAAAATATCTACATTTGATATCACTTTATTTTATAAGTGATCTATCCCTACCTTTACCAAGTAAACCATCTTCTTAATGCAAATATAAAATCTAGGGAAATAAAAATTAACAATCACTATTAATATCTGTGGTATAATTTACTAACTTGTCCAATTATACTAAATTTTAATGTAAAAATGCAAATGATTACCCGCAATATCTCGGTTCTCATGAATCTCTGAATCAATCACCCAAAGCTTATCTCCAGGGAATATATTCATGTCTGCAAGAGTAGCACATTCTTTATCGATTATTCGCGAACCTTTGTGAAGTATTTGGTTTTCTTTTACCACCTGCAAAAAATTAAAGTAGCTATAATCAATACAAAACAATAGTGCGTAGAAGCTAGGACACGTTTGCCTGTGTCTGCATGTACACCTTCCATTATTTAAAAAAAAAAGGCATATATATGTTGAAATAGCAAGTAACTTACCCCAAAAGATTCCCATATCATCATTTTTAGCTGGTACACTGATGTAGAGCCAGAAACTTTTAGACTGATTTGATTACCAGAATTTGTCTTCTTAGAGCGCTTTGAAACTCGGCGATCTGGATCAAAACTAGTCTCAGATGCTTGTAAAATTGATTTGGGAGCTTCTTTACCACGAACAAAATACACATATACATCCTCATTGCAATAATTAAGTTTCTGCATCAGCTCCAAGCTTTGTCGTTCTCCAATACAATGCTCACATATCTATCATAGTTAAAGCACAAGTTAATATATATATAAATAAAAAGCACAAATTTGAAAATTTATATATATGTATGTATATACACAGATGCTTTTGTAATATCTTTCATTCAAAAAAAAAACTACAATGCAAAACCAAGTTCAGGCAAGTAGGATTTTCACCAACTAATCTGCACACAATATGCGTATCAGAGAAATAGAGGTATATAGACACCATTTGATGCAAGTTATTTATATATTTTTCACAAAAGTAATCCCTCTGGTAGTTATACATGTTCACCACACATTTTTGACATATTATATCAAAAATCAGTATTAGGATGACAAAAGTAGATTATGCAAACACTAGCAACCATAAATTTACAAGACCAAGAACAACTAGTTCCTAAGCAACATAAAACAAATTTCCACCATGGACCAAGAATACGTGAGAAGAGTATCATTGTCAAAGTTTCCAAAGCAAACGAAAGCAAGGCAATGTTTCATGATACCTCAGGACTAGTCTTCATTCGTAGTTGCTTAGTCTCAATTTCATAATTAGTTTCATCATAGGAGCCCAAATCTGCTTCAGATCTCTGTATCTCTTCACATGAACCATTGACATTACTTTCTGCAGTACTACTACACTCAATCCAGGCTGATATACCGTTCCCTTCAATGCCACCCCATTCTTCGCAAAAGCATTTCCAATCACTTTCAGTAATAACAGTTAACCCATCTGTCTGAAGTCCCTTTTAAATAAGGACAATAGTCAAAACTCAAAGCAATGGCAGGATTTTTGCATACAAAAAGAGTAACTTGAAGCAGAGAGTAGCTTGCTAATAAACAAAAGCAATTACCATTCCACACGTCAAAAAAAAAATTATAACGACATCTAGTTTTTCTGGTGATAATAATATCACCAGCTCCAACTTTACCTTCTAAAATTTTTCTTCTTTATTAAAAATCCTGAAAAAAGAGAAAATTTCACAAGCTTACAGATATATTGGTCTCAGGTACTTACAGCAGAAGACTTTTGGAATATTGAATCCCGTTTCCAAACAAGATCTGGTGGCCTTTCTATGAGTAGCAAATGCTGTATAAAATAGTAAAGACATTTAATAAGGGGAAAAAAAAAGCAAAGAGATTAAACTTACTATCCAGCACAGAAGAGAAAGAAGAGGGAAAACAACAAAAGATCACAATAGGCATCCCCTTTATTTTAACATTAATTTATACAATAGAAATGAACCAGTGTCCTCACAAGCTTTGAATGAAAAATTTTAATAGAAATGTCTTGGAGCTAGTGCATTTATCCTAAAGTTTCATCGACTGACATCAGATTCACATGAAATCCATAACCCTTTATGACAAATATTATTTATAATAATTGAATAACTGTATTTAAAAGGAGAACAGTATAAGTACAATAAATCATACTCGGGCACAAAGTATCCCTCAAAACATAAACACATAAATAAATGAGAGACTTTATACCTCTGATCTAAAGCAAAAGGAGCAATGTCTACACAAATCGACTTCCCCATCCCCCTCCACACATACACCAATATATATATGTGTGTGTGTGTGTATGTGTGTGTTTGTATATAAGTAAAAATAAATAAGGAAGTAGGCCTTATAGAAACACAATACCAAAAACCTATACCAGAAGAGAAATTAAGCAGTCCCAAAGGAAGTCAACACAAACTAATTACAAAGGCCAGTTCCAGGTGAGAAAATTTTGGCAACAAAAGTTCAAGTGTACTACTTTTGTTCTTTTCAGACTCAGTGTTGAGTGTATTCTTTGTTATGCATAGGCAAATTGTTGGAAACGTAATCAGGGTAATTTCCCCAATCATTGTATTTAGTCTACAGTCTGTTTCCTATGTCACCCATTTATCAATTAATGAAGGAATTTTTCTTCAATACCAGGTACAGTTGCAAGCTACCTTTTCGCACTTCAGCATATCAATTATGCCATCTAAAGTCTCAGGCTTCACTGATAATGAGACATTCTTGCCACTGGCATTAATGTAGTTTCTCCATTTTGAAAGCCAAGAAGATGGTACCAAATAATACTTGCAATCAGGAAATAGAGGAAAGGTTTTCCCTGTAGCTAGCTTCTCATGATTCTGGCGCTGCTTGAGCCTCACCACTCTACAACAGACAACAATAACTTAAAAGGTCAGGAAATGTTGCATTCCGTGTCACTTCTGCATTAATGGAAAAAGTGAAACAACCTTAAAGAATCTTCTATGCAAGCCACTTCCGATAGTTCATCACTACACTGTGAACATTGTCTTGAATCTGAAGGAAATGTTGAACAACCCAAGGTATCATCAGGTTTTACTGCAATAGCATCTTCATAAAAGAACAGCCACAGATTCTCAGGAACAAGCAATCTCTTAGCTCCCACAGCTTGCTCGGGCATAAGTTCACCATGAGGACACCTGATGGAAGCTGTTGGTCCTCCATCAGCTTCAGATGGTGCATCAAGTATTTTTCTTTTAAGCCACTGTTGCAACCTATAAATAGGAGCTAATCAGAATAGAAAACTGTGATAATCGGGATACATTATCATTCCCATTCTCTCAAATTAGTAGAATCTAAGGGACCTAATCTGTAAGTGAATGCTAATGAGACACAATGACAGTGATGAAAATGATGAGAGGCACAAAGCCCCTCCACCACCTAAAAAAAAAAAGGAGAGAGAGAGAGAGGTAATACTAATGAGTAACTTTATCTTCTATCCATGCTGTGGAAGGAGTAAAATGGTTCAACAGATATTGTATTATGACTATTATCTGTAGGTGTCTTTATAAAATGACATGTCAAATAAGTCGCACTACATCAACAAGTATCGGCAGATATCCCAGAGGGTGGAAACATATAAACTTTGCAGTCATACCATGCTTTGGAAACAAAATACGTTCCATCTTCACACATCCCTGCAAATACATCTTCAGCAATTTGTTTCATTAAAGTTCTGCGAACTCTGTAACTATCGGCACAAACCAGAGTGCGGGCCCCATCAATAAGGCAATCTATGCAGTAGTCATCATTAGTCAGTTGCGGACCCCCATTGTACTGTAATAAAAACCATTATAATTTAAAATGAAATGTCATCAGTAGCTATGACAAAAGTGTCAGTAAATTTAAGGGGGGAAATTTCAAATTATTCCTCTTGGCTCATGAAAAATCTAAACCACATCTCACATTCCTAACCTACTGCTATTAGCATAATCACGAATGGAGTCATAGAGGAAAATGTGCATAAACATTGCAAATTCAGAGTGAGCATTTAAGGAAACTATATTAACAGGAATCCTACAATAATTTACACTATCAAAATCAATAAGTAATATGAAACCAAACAGGTGAAAACATAGAAATCGTCAGCTACAAGTATAAACTCAAGGTCAGGAACAACTAAACATTAAAGAACAAAAGAAATTAATGTTAACTCATCAACTAAACATTAAGTTTCTCCTTGCATAATTTTATAAATCTCAATCTAACTCATCATTCATACCATGGGAGAATTTTCCAATAACTCATCAATTAAAATTTAAAATATTCTGTTTATATCATATAGTAAATGATTAGACTGCTGATTCTCAATGTAGATACCATATAGTAGACATGAAAGCTAGATAAAAGCATTAGGCAGGCAATGGCGGCTCTTTAACAGAGGCATAGAAAGGCTTATAAACATTCTAAGAAAATTTTAAAGATATTATAGCCAGATGCCAATAGAGGAATAAACCACCAAAATTTTACTATAATGCTGCAAAATAGTAAAATATCTGAAGGTATATCATCATCAATTAATTAAGCTAAGCAACTAAAGCATGATAAAGAATTCAAAAAAGATTGATCATTGAGTTTAATGTTACAAAACCAAATACCTTGGAGTACAACTGAGTCCAAGATGTAGTTGACAATCGCTTCATGGAATCAACCTTTGACACGGGAACTTTTCCATGTAAACATTGGATAGAAGTGTTATCAAGAGGACTGCACAAGTCATTACAATTTAAGCCTACTGAAAAATGTTCACGAGTACACAAAACAATGATAAAGATAATGTAATTTCCAAGGAAAGCTATAAAGAAATGCATAGACACTGAAACATATAAAACACAAATAGAGATGCAAGATGCTTATATGGCATTGCTAAAGACCACAGTAAATTCTAAATTTATGTTGGGAAACTTAGCATATCATGAAAAAACCAAGAGTTTTCTGAGACACCTATAATCATAAGGGAAGACATGAAAATTATTAAGAGGCATATAGCAAATTTGCATGCTAACATAATAAATTCAAGAAAGAAAAAAAATTTGAAAAAAATGCAACCATCACAAATTTATATTTAACAAAAACAGATCTCTTACGGGGAAGTAATGTTGTCAGCCCACTGACGAAGCCAATCTGCAGAAATCCAACAAAATGGTTCCTCTAGTGATTTAACAGGGGCCTCGGACAAAATGGATCGAACTTCCTGTTTTCTTTCTGAAATTCGGTTCAGCTCCATTTCCTTCTTTGATGTGTATTGGTCACAAGCATCAACATATGATGCATTCAACTTTTCCACCTCTTCACAAAGATGAGAAGGCAGAGAAACACCATCATGCAAGGAAGTCACATTGCCTTCTATTTCCATATCATTATCACCACAAACTGCAAGACATTTTCCATTATCCTTCCCGCGACACCTGAGATTATACATCAACATATATGCATCACTTGAAGAAAATATCTCTACATGACCACCACTGCCAGAACTTGGATCATAAGATTCTTGCTGAATAACATCCATATGATTGCCATTGGCAACATCACTCGTTTTTTCTGTACAGGTGGGATTGACAACAGGCTCAGTTTTAGCAGGCTTGTGACTAGAGCTTGAAGAACCTTCTCCAAATGGGTGACAACCTAAGTTTGAGACATGCTCATCGTCAAACTCCCACCATTGCCCAGTATTTTCATCGTTAATATGTGCTATATAATGGCCACTGTTCACTGCAGTTCCCTTGTGAATCAGCACTGCTGAGAGATCATAGATTGATTCAGTCTGAGTAGGCTCAGATAACCTATGATGCATGTCTAATTCTCCGGGGAAATAAAATGCAGAAGTGATTTTCTTCTTCATAGTGGTCTACTGACACAAATCAACGACAAAAGAAATCATCACAAAAATATCATACCACAATACTTGTGATGATACAATGAGAACAGTATTCTGATAATAACTCTAACTCCATATAAAAGAGGGAAGAGAAAGATAGATATAAAAATAAAACATACAAAACTAAAAGAAATTTATTAGATGTGTCATGTGTGTAACACCTACTAGCAAACAAAAGAGGAAATTCCTACACAAATCAATCTATAATATCTAGAAGAATTAGCTGCATAAATTTTAGCTTTGTCATGTAGCAGCAATTATCAAACATGGACCACAGCATCTACTGAGAAACATATGATTCCAAAAGAAGTGATAGTACCTTTGGAACAAACACACAACGCTTGAGCTGAAAATTTAGTACAGGTGGCAATGTCCGCAGCTTGATGCTGCGAGTAGCATTAACTCTTGTTTTACAAGACTCACAGTAATATTGATTATCTCCATGTAGCTCTTCCACACTAAGATAATCATCCAAGCTATTATCTAAACTTTTCAAACCCTTCACATTCAGCTCTAGCTCATAAAAGTCTTGCATATTAGAAGAAGCTTCAGAATCTTGTCCACATTGAGAGCACCTACATAAGAAATCAAATGATAGAGTAAAATGCATATCTTTTACCCGCAGAAATATACAACTTAATATTTTTTAGAAGAAAAGTAACTATGTCGGATAAGCTGAAGGTATATTTACAACAATAGTTTTTAGAAGAAAGACAAGAACACAACTATAAATTATCCCATTAGAATGCAAGAATATAACAAGATAACTCAAATTCAATGAAGGGCAAGAAGAAAGAAAAGACCATCAACAGAATGCCACAATAGCTAAAGATAGAATTATAACCAGATCCTATCTTACGTTGTCACATGAGACACAGTTCCACGGAAAAGATCTTGGACAACAGTTCTTGCCTTGGAAACCTTAGAATGGTTAAGACAACGTTCAAGCAACGAAAGAAGCAATGTCAAAAACTCATGGCTATCTTGTTGAACTCCATTATCCAACTCAAGTGTTTTAACAAACGGACAAGAGTCGATAAAAGCCATTTTACTTGCATGCAACTGTGCGAAAAGTCGTGCTAGCTGATCCAACACTGGCTGTTGCTTCAAAAGATCTGGTTCAACAGAAAATATGCCTCCACGGAACAATTTATTCATGTACAAGCACTGGAGTATGCTGTTGGCATAGCATGTTGCACCAAGATTTGTAAGTCCCGAGGGAGAATCAGCAGAAGCACGAAGATCAGTGGATGGGTCAGGGCCAAGAGCCTGAAGGATGTCTGATGTCTTCTGCCACAGGCCCACTTTCCGGCTTCCATTTGGAGGGGGAATTAGCCCACAAAAGCAGTTAGGATTATCTTTTGTATTCACACGGCATCCTTGACAAACTGGTTTCCAAATTTTATAAAGCTTGGTGACATCCTCATCAGTAATTTCACTGGTCATGTGGATCTTCCTACAGAACAGCCCAACAAAGGGTTAATTAACATATACCTACCAAAAGATATATTCAAAATCATATCTCAAAACAGCAAGCGCTGGCTGGTACCTCAATAATTCTGAAGAGGTGTCAACATCATCCCCTTGCTTGTGTCTTTTATTTTTACTCCGCGTTGTTGGTCTGCTCATCTTAACACAACAAGATGACCCTGCAGTGTTCATGGACATCAAGATTTAAGAGCGTCAAGTTAGAACCAAAAATAACTAAATATACAAATTGTTCAATAACAATATATACACTTCAAAGCCAAAAAAAAAACATATACAATATATATACATATATTAAAACAGAGCCAGTGACCTAAAAATCTCTTCTTTTACTTGGTAGAGGAAAAAAAAATCATTTTTAATATCAAGTCAAGTTTGTCTTCTTCATTTTTTTTCCCTCAATGTATAGTACAGAATCATAAAGTTATGGAGGCTTTCACATTTAACACAAAGCTCCGAATGTAAGACTTTCAAATTTACAGAAGTTTCAGATGCATAATCAAGCTGAACTAACACACAGAACAAAACAAATATTTACAATAGTCGTCAATAATGCTCATGAAAAAGACCCAAATTGAACTGAAACATCCCGAATACTAATACATACTTTCATTGCTCATCACAATAGAAAAAAGAAAATGCGGAAAGGCACATCAAGTTCCCCAAACAAAAAATTTACGGGAAAATACACAATGGGAGCTACTGCTATATTCCACTGCGACAAAATACATTATATACATATGCACATACACACATATTTTTTTAATTCGTTTCTTTAGTTTCGGCAATCAAGACAAAAAAATAACACTATATAAATTTCGAGAATAAAAAACCCTAGAAATTAGAGAAAGTAGAGCAAAATATAAAAAAATAAAAATAAAAAAAAACCCTAATAAAAATAAATAATCAAAACAATTTTCTCGTGCATAATATAAAGGGAAAAAAAGGATTCATAGATACCTCAAATATTTGTAAATTAAATAAAAAAAAAAGGATTCAGAGTTTACCTCTGCAACGAGGAAAGGAAGCTAAGTTTCAACTGAAACGAGATGAAGATCAGAACCAGAGAAAGCAGAGAGAAAAAATAACATTAATATTGTTATTTTCACTTTTATTAATACTAAATAAAACCTTCACCTTTGGAATTTGTGAAATAATGGTTTTTTGGACAATTTTTGGTTTAACATTTTAGTCGTTTATAACTACTTACTTTTCAACCCAAAATAAAAAAAAGTTACATGTTCAAACAATATTCACCGAATAAAATAGTGTTGTTAGGAGAAAGTGTAGTCCTAACATACATACATATTTTGATTTTTAAAAATATTATAAAGGCAAGTACTTTGATCACATACATTTATCATGTATTCACTCAAATAACATGTTGAAGTTTTTGAAATTACCCTGCTATAGATAGCAATTGAAAATCCTTCAGGTAAAAGAAAATATTTTAGTTATCTGATTATTGTTAAATAATAGATTTTTTCTTTTTCTTTTTTTTTTTGGAGGGAAAATTGTGATAGAAAGAAAGAGAAGAGGGCTGTAGTTGTAGAGAGAGTCTCTCCGGAGATTCTGACAGTACTTCTATTCTTCTACAGTACACCATTACCCTATATTATTATGACACTTTTAAATTTTATTATTATTATTAAAAAGGATATTATTTTAATGTTTTTTTAAAATCAATATTAGGCTCAAATGACTTGACTCGTTTTAATGACTTGACTCGTTTTAGCAAATATAGAATGGACATGTCAAACTGAACAGTCAGTCATTCCTTTCAATCAAAAACAAAAAAATATGAAGTCATATTATGTATGTAACATGACTTTTTTCGTAATTTTAAATTGTCAGACCTATTTAATAATCTAAGAAAAAAATTGCTGGCGAAAATTAATAATAATAAAGATAAACGCGATTGGAAGTAATTATTGAAACGTGTGGTCCTCTTTTTTTTTTTTCTTCCTCACATTCTAAATTTTCAATGTTGCAGAATCGGAAAATTAATCTGATTTTAAACTTATAAAAAATGATCACACGTATAAAGAAGAAACTATACTCAACAACGTTACTTTACCTTGTTTTTTTTAATCAAGAACTTTATTGAACAAAGCACCCAACACAATTGAAGGGGCAATTTACCCAAACAACAACCAACTAATATTGTACAAACAAATAAAAGAATCAACTAAACACCCCACTTAATTACATCGAAGATTCCCTATAAAAAGTTGTTCTTGAAGAGAAAACTTCATATTTTTAACTATGTATAATCGGTAATGTACTATGTTTATAACATCATTTGCTATACAGTCATCTACCAAAGAATATCCATCAAAGATACACCTGTTTCGGTTCCTCCAAATACTCTAAGTAACAGCAGCCACAATCAAGTTTATAATAGAAGAGATAATGCCATGTCTATCACTAGCAATCCAAACAACCCAGCTTTTGAAATCACTAGGCCAAGCTTTAAACCCCATCCAAGCAAAGATGGAAGTAAGAATCATCTTAGAGAGGCAGCACTCAAAGAAGAGGTGAGTGTGACTCTCATTGTGATCGCCACAGACAGGACATAACAGGCAGTCCACCTTTATGTTAAACATGAGCATGTTATCCCTAGTGAGAAGATGAGAATTAACCACCTGCCAAAGAAGAAACCTGTGCTTAGGAATAGTAAGTTTACACCAAACTGCTTGATGATATCCCACCAACTGTTGATTTAAGGAGTTGTTGTAGAGCTTCGAAGCCTTAAACCTGCGTAGAACCCCAGCAGCAAGAACATCTGCCAAACTGAATTTTCCCCTTATATTGCATAACTTCCTCCAATACCAACTGCAATCAGGTTTCAGGTTGTAGTTCCAGAAATTAGAACCTTTCACATAGACAGAATTGATCCATTTGACCCATAGAATATCATGCTTCTCAGATATGGCCCATATATATTTAGCTAAAATAGCTCTATTCCAACTAGCACCATCTCTGAAACCGAGACCACCATAGGCCTTAGGGAGGCAAACCTTCTGCCAAGAAGCAATATGAATCTTGCTTCTATTCCCAGAAATTCCCCAAAGAAACCCACGACAAAGTTTCTCTACTTCCTTAACAATACTCTGAGGTAACACAAAGATACTCATCCAGTAATTACGAAGCCCAAATAAAACTGAGTGAATAAGTTGCATTCGGCCAGCAAAAGAAAGATGCCTGCTAGTCCAAGACTGAAGCCTCGATCTGATTTTTTGAAGAATAATGTCACAATCTTCATGTCTCCACTTAGTTGGACGCATAGGCACCCCAAGATACTTAAGCGGAAAAGATCCTTCAGGGAGCTGAATCTCTTGAGCGATATTCCTTCTCTCAGTAGCATTGACTCCTCCAAAGAAAATATGAGACTTACTAGCATTAATAGAGAGCCCTGTAGCAGCACTAAACTCCTCAAGAACCTCTTTGAAAACTCTAACAGCAGAACAAGTTCCCTTACAAAATAAAATCAAATCATCACCAAAGCACAGATTAAGAAGTTTAAGACTTTTACACATGGGGTGAAATCTGAATGTAGAATTGTGAGCTGCTAGTTGAAGGCTCTGAGTATGATACTCCATGATAAGCACAAACAAAAGAGGAGACATAGGATCACCCTGACGCAACCCTTTCTCACCCTTGAACCTGCCTTGAACTCTACCATTCATAAGCAAAGAGTGAGATGTGTTTTTCAAGCAAACCATAATCCATCCTATAAACTTCATAGGAAAACAAAATGCCTTTAATAGATCCTCAAGAAACTGCCAATCAACAGTATCATAAGCTTTACTTAAGTCTATCTTAATAGCACATTTAGGCGAAGTAGAGGTCCTCTCATAATTCTTGATAAGATCTTGGAATATCATAATGTTATGAGCAATGGATCTACCCCGAATAAAAGCTCCTTGGTTCGGCTGAATGAGATCAGGAAGAACTAAGGCCATACAAGAACACAAAAGCTTGGCAATGCATTTGTATAAAGTAGAACAGCAGGCTATAGGTCTATAGTCTATAGCTCGAGAGGGATTAGCAACTTTAGGGACCAAAGACAGAGTAGTTTCATGAAGCTCAATAGGAAAATTCCCAGTTTCAAAACACTGACTAACTGCTGTACAAACTTCACCCCCAATATCCTGCCATAACGCCTTGAAAAATCCTGAACCAAAGCCATCAGGCCCCGGGGACTTAGTGATGGGAATACCGAAAAGAGCATCTCGAATTTTCTTATGAGAGAAGGGTTTCAAAAGAACAAGTTGTTGATCAACCGAAAGCTTGGTACCCATCTCAATACAACGTAAATCAATCCAACCAGTAGCTGAACTCGGACTACCCAAATAGCTTCTAAAATGCTCCACAAAGTGAGAGATTACATCATGAAAATTATCTATCAATCTGCCTTGTTCAGTAATATAGGTTGCAATACCATTTTCAGCTCTGCGATTTTTCAAACAAGCATGCAAATATGAAGTATACATATCTCCCTTCCTTAACCAAGTAACTTTACTTCTTTGAGATAAGAAACTATGGTACAAATGTTCCTGAACAGAAAAAGCTTCAGCAGCTGCCTTCACAACCTCTTGAAAGCTGTAGTCTCGAGGGTGAGATTGACCTTGAAGTTGGGCTTCCTGGTAAGTCTCCTTAGCCTTCTGATAATTCAGACCAATATCACCAATGTTATCCCTGTTAAACTTTTTTAATTTGTGCTTCAGCCTCAATGTCTTCAAGTAGATAGCCCTTAAACCAGTCCCCTTGATAGGATTCCTCCAACTATTCATAACCACCTCTTTGAAGTCTTGATGGTCTGTCCAAAATTTATAGAAACGAAATAATTTGATACCCACATTCTCCATAGGCATGATAGAAACAACACAAGAACAATGATCTGAAACTACTTCCCACCTAAACACAGCTGTAGAATGAGGAAAAGTATCAAGCCAATCCTCATTCGTGAACACATGGTCAATTTTAGAGTAAATTCTAGCTGGGCCTTCTTGATTATTCGTCCAAGTAAAATAGGAACCAGTACTCTTAAGAGACTTAACATGAGTATCAGCAAGCCACTGGAGAGAGTCAGCCAACTCCATTGCAGAAACCGGTTTCCCTCCACACTTGTCCATACCAGAAAAGATTGCATTGAAATCCCCTAATATGATCCAAGCTTTGACAGGGAACGAAAGCCTTTGTAACCCTAGCCATAAACTCCTCCTTCCCTCTATCGTATTGAGCCCATAGACAAAAGTAACACAAAAAGCTTGCCTCTGACCAGCCAACTTAACCATACAATGAACATACTGATTAGTCTCCTCCATCATTGTAACCCTCACAAAAGTCTTCCTTCAAACAACCAAAATTCTGCCTTCAGTAACAGAACTAGAATAAAAATCCCAGTTAGGAAGCTTATGCTCCATGAACTCCATAACTTTATTCCCCTTCATTTTAGTTTCTAAAAAACCATCAACCCCTATTTTATTTCTACTACATAAATCTATGACTGGTGTTTGCTTATTTGAACTATTCAGTCCTCTCAAGTTCCAGCTCAAAATATTACAATTATCCATAAGAAGAAGTAGAGTCAGATATACCTTCTTTTCCACCGTTCACCTGCTCTTGAAGCACCTCAAACTTATTCAGCTGTTTTTGTCCTTGCCCAGTAGAAAGAGAACTTATCACTTCAACCAGCCCTTGTTTAGATAGAGCAGCTACTCGCTTTGGAGTTTGCCATTTTTTACTATCATTTGAACCCTTAGTTTCAGTGGTATTAGCCGAGGCCTTAAGCTTAACACCCTCCTAATTATTAACCTGTAGAACCTCTGCATCAGTAGAGTTAGTCAAAACTGTAGGCACCTCACCCTCAGGATCAATAGTGTCCTTATCCCTCCTCTCCTTTAACTCTACTTTAGACATAGCATCCTTTTTTACCCAGTGGGTTTTCATCTCCTTACGACAATCCACCATAGAATGACCATATCCAGAGCAAACCTTGCACTTAATAGGTAACCATTCATATTCCACCCCCTGTTCCATAATCTGTCCATTCTCATTAAGAAACTGTATACTTCTAGGAGGGCTATCGGTTATATCCATCTCCACAAGAACTCTAGCAAATTGAACTCTTGAGCGCTCCCTAGTAAAATTTTCAACCATAATCGGTTTACCAATCGTGCTCACAGGCGCACTAAGACATTTACTTCCCCAGTATTGAAGCCCTAAGTCATGTAGTCGAATCCACAGTGGAACTGAACGAATTAGACGAACTGCACTGAGATCAGCAATCCATGGTCGTATTATAACAGGTTTCCTATCAAATTGAAGTATACCATTTTCCAGAACATGATCTCTTGTAGCATCATCATTAAATTTTACCATGGACAACCCCATTGTCATTCTTGTAATTTGAGCAATCCCTAAATGACCCCAAACTCTCTTAATGAACCATTCAAAAATAGCCATTGGAAGATTAGCACCAAGAACCATACAAATTATTGCCGAACTCCAATTCGCAGATTGAATTTTGACCTCTTAAACATCAACCCTAGCAAATTTCCTTCCATCTTTAATCAAAGGTTTATCAAACTCAAGTTTCTGGTCAGAAAAGGAGAGTTTACTTGCCATGGACTACTACCATTGACGGTGAGCTGAAGTCTGGAAGTCCCCTTCGTCCACCTTTTCCGCCCAGCTAGCAGAGTTCGACACCGGAGTGGCCATCCTAACACCCCTAGTATCAACTTCCTGGGTTCCTCTTACTTCAATCATTCGATCCTCTTCAACAACGAGATTCAAACCCTCAAATCTATCCTCGTCGATGTTGTTCTTTGCACCAGCCACAGAGCCATCCACAACCAAAGCATCAGCAACAGAACTAATCAGATCCTTCTCATCCTGAACCAACAGGTTATCTTGCTCTCCTACATGAATCATAGGCTTACGAATCACTTTCTTCTTCTTCGCCATGGAAGAGAACAAATCGAGTCACAGTCTTTTTATGTTTTTTCTTCGTTTACTTACTTTACCTTATTGTTGACCCTCAAATTGGTCAACGACACTGAGTCAGATAAATGATAGAAAATAAGACGGAAATGAGATGAAGCCCAGACCAAAAGATAAACGACACAAACAATTTATAGTGGTTCGGCCCCAATCAAATGGTAATGACCAACGTCCACTTAGTGTTCTTATTAATGTAGAATTCCAAGAACAATGATCAATAAACTAGGGTTCACGAGTTTCACCGGATCTCAGATGAATACAATTGTGGTGGATAACCACACTCTCTTTCTCTCTTTGAATCTCTAAGCTCAAGCGTTCTAAAGCCAAAAGTCCAAAAAGAAGTCAAAAAGTCCAAAAGTCTCCCCTCTTGAGCCATTTCATTCTTATTTATAAGCTCAAGGAGTTTTACATGGGCCAACGGGCCTTAATTACATTTAATACAGACGTAACTAAATAATAATGAAAATTACAATTTATACATAATTACAAGATTGCATATCTGGAGGAAATAAATGAATATATGCGACCAGGCTGGTTGCCCATAATTATGATGCATGATCAGCCAATGCTCTTCTGGTTGATGGTCGAGCAAGATACACTCACTTAAAACTGTCATGTGCATCCCACGTGTAGATCAATCCTGCCACATCATCAGGTAGTCCATTTTTTGGTAAACATTTGCCCCCCAAGTTTATTTTACTGCGACCAGCATAAAGTAAACTTAAACGATCGACCCTTCACGTGACCAGTCAACGTCTTTTCGAAAAAGGTAATCAATCATGTCGTTGCAGTTTCCCAAAAAGCATTTTGACGGCTAACACATTTCCCCATGTTTCGAAAACTCATCCCCCGTCATTACCTTATTAACTATGCCTCAATCAATATAAATAATTCCTTATGTTCACTTTTTACTTTTTACTCTTCCTCTTTTCCTCAAGAACACTGAAGAACGAAGCACGAAGAACCCAGAAAACTCAGACAACTTTGGTGATCCAAGGAGTATCTGTCCAGCCGCTCGAATCAACGCTCGGGTCTTCACTTCAACATTTTGTTCAAGTAAGTTTCTTGAGCTTCTTTGTCTCTGATACGTCATGCAATAGTTATCCCTTGAGTTTTCTGATGTTTTGGTATCTGAGTTTCCGAATATTCTTGAAAAAATGATTCGGGGTAATTAGGCTTGTAGGTAGTAGTATGATAGGATAGGGAGAAAACACTAAATGAGGCTTAGGAATTAGTTTGGGAGTTAGGATTAATGACATAGGGCGCAAAATCAAAGTAAAAATTCGATTTTTAGGCACTCGGAAAAATCTGGGTTTTTCCCGCTCTTCCTCAGAGTCGAAAAGTTTTCCTTGAAAAAATTTTCACTTATGCTTTTTAATCTATTTTCCAAACTGCTTGCATGCTTTTTAGTGTTTACCTTAGAATGTTGCTGGTCGTATAAAAGCTTAACTTTTATACACGAGCAACGTTATCCCAACGTTTCCACTTCCTCTATCTATTGGCCGTAGATTCTCATCTCTCCTTCTCTGTTCGCAGATTTTCATGCACGACCCATGGGGAGGTGAGAGGCCGATTGATGATGACTTGCTCGCACTATTGTTCAAAGATCAAGAACAGTCATCGTTGCCATTCTCAAAAGTTCTTTTTTCTCAACACAACCCCACAAACAAACCTCCGACCAGCCCAACAAATATGGGCTGCGTACAGTCCATTGCTCAAAGAAAAAAGAAATCAGCCAAGCCTTCTACTAATCAGCCTGCCCCTCACACTGAGGCTCCTTCTACCAACCCCCAGCCTGTAAACACTTCACCACCAGAATCTCAACTTAAAGCCCGACCTCGCGATGTCCTTAGGCCGGAGGTCGAAGGGAATGTAGCGCCTCCTAGTAACATTACAACTAGAATGGTAGGCAGTTATCTCAAGAAGTATGGCCTTCCTGGGATAACCATCATCAAGCCTTCACCCAACCAGCAGGCAAACTTGCCCGGGGGCGCCTTTAGCGCCTGGTCGAGGTATCACATTGAGGCAGGGGCAACCTTGCCTTTGCATCCATTCTTCCAAGGGGTGGCCAATTATTTTGAGGTCGCCCCTTTTCAAATCACCCCTAACGGATATAGAGTACTCTCCACACTCTATATCCTTTATAATCACAAGAAGTGGCCCGTACCTACGCCACATGAGATCAACTACTTGTTCGATCTCAAATCTAACCCCAACCACAACAACACGGGGTTCTTCCATTTCTACCACCAGGAGTCTACTCGCACCTACCTGAGTGACATCACCCACAAGTCCAACGTGGGGAAGTACTTCCAGGAGTACTTTCTAACAGCAGACCTGGTCGCCAATAATCTGGCCTTCACTCAAGGAGGTAAATCTTTTATTCACTGGTCGTTTGATTTCTTTCAGCTTTTGCATACATTCTTTAGAACTTCGGTGCTGTTCAGGTCCATGGCATTGACCAAACCCCACTCCAGAAATGGAGATAAGAGCCGCAGCCTTGGCCAACATGACAAACATTGAAAAGAGTGTCAAAGAGCTGGTCACGGAGAACAACCTAAGGCTGGTCGATCTTCTTGCACCTCACCAGGATGTGAGGGAGTCAACAACAGGGAGTGCTACTGGGGGAGAAATTCTCGAGCAGCAATAGGATGTGTCACAACCCCCGAGGAGGCGGGCTACAGGAGTGACCATCAGAGAACCTTCCAGCACTCCGTGAGCAGCTGCTGTCCCTGCTCAACATGGAAAGGGCAAGCAGAAGCTTCCTGACCACCCCGAGCCCATACTTGAGTCCTCGGATGAGAACGGTACTGACTTCTCACTCTTAGACAGTTTGCCCATTTCCAGTCATTTATTTGACGGGGGCGGCAACTTTAAATACGCGACTAGTTTAAATTCAGACTTCTTCAAGGCAGAGAGTGAGTGTAGCAGTAGTACTATAGATAATGTATCGACTAGTAATAAGGGCTCGGGTATATTACTTAGAATTTTCCTTACTCTTATTTCCTTGCTTTAGTAAGTACCTCCATTTATATTGCATGATTGTTTGTTTCTATTTAGCAGTCATGTCTGCCAAAGACCCATTCAACATGTACAACCTGCCCATGACCACTGCTCCCACGAGCAAGAAGAAGGGGAGTAGGCAGCATCCTAGGGAAAGCAGTAGCAATCCCTCAACGAAAAGGCTCAGACCGAGGATCCTCCAATACATGTTCCCTCCAAGGAAACAACACCTCCTCCAGCTCCCGTCGACCAGACTTCTCCACCAGCACACATCGACCAGACTCCTCCCTCAGCTCCCACCGACCAGACTCTTCCTAGTCAGACAGGAGATACCTAAGGGGAGGCCCTCATGAACATAGCTTTCAGCTCGGCCAAAGATAAGCTTACGAAGCTATCAAGGCACCGACGCAGCCAAGAAGCGATCAACAACACTGACTCCCTGAAAGTCGACCAGATCTTCAGCCATGCGTTGAACGAAGTACTCGGCGTAAGTTTCCATTCTTGTTGTGCTTTATTTGTTTACTTTATCATTTTATTTCCACTAACTTTATCTTTTTTTCGATCGCAGGGAGTTTTAACTATGAGCACTGGCTGGCGCCGCGCAGAGGCAATGGCTGCTGAGTATGAGGAGAGGCTTGGCGAGCAGCCCAAAAAGGCTAAGGCTAAACACATCGAGCAGCTCAAGGCGGCTGAGGAGAAAAATGTCGAACTACTGAAGAAGAATACCAAGCTAGCTGAGGAGTTGAAGCAATATAAGGATCCCTGGCCAAAGTAACCGAATCCAAAGAGAGGTACAAGGAGGCGTCATTGTTGAACTACAAAGAGGCCTCCAAACTCCGAGACAAGTTGGTTATCATTAGGAAAGAAACTGCTGAGTTGGAGGAGCGAGTTAAATCACTCGAAGAAACCAACGCCAGTGACTTGGAGAGGTTTAAGGGAGCCACATTTAAATGCTTTTACATGTTCTGGAAAAACAACCGCAAAGCAAATTTTGACTATCTACCAGAGCGTATGAAGCAGTTTGAGCTGACCAGATGTATTTCTCGCCTTGAAGAGGAGGAGAAAGTTCAGGTATCCCCTAAAATCTCTTTGGCGACGGGCATCGACGGCGTCGACGAGGAAGCTGGGGCCTCCATCAACCAGCAACCTCAACAAGACCTTTCGGCTACTCCATAATTTTAATTATTTTTATTTTAATTTGTAACTTGTGACACACGAACCACGGTTCATGATGCCAAGACAATATTTTGCTGCGCGGGCAACTTTTCCTTTTAATTAAAATTTACACCCGAGCAGTAACTGCTCGCAGTGTAAAACAATTTACTTTTGATATTATAATATTTACAATTTACTATAACATCTTGTTCGCATGAAAAAACTTAGCATAACACTTTGCTTTGATTTAACAAAATTTAAACAAAATTTTGAAAAATACTCTAAGTATCGTACTATGTTTTCCCTTCTTTTGCTTGTGTGTTTACATATACTTGTTGATATGCTTCACTTACTTAGTACCTTGTATGCCCCCCAAGTGATTGAGGAGCTTAAGGTCATCGATCACTTGCATTGACCAAGACCTGTTCGAACATTTCTGCTCGTAATAAATACATATAAAAATATAGCAAAATAACACACGTAATGAGCAAATACTTGTAATAAATACAATAATTGGCAAGAATAATTGGCTGGGCACAGTTCCTTTTATTTCTCGTAATAAATGGACAATCGTGTCTATACGAGTGATCAGAATTTTGATCTTATACTTATAAGCGATTAGTCATATGACTGACTAACCCTTGTTCGTAAACTTGTAAGAAGTAAAATTAATACAAGCCAATTCTTTAAGAAGAAATGTTTAGTGATAATGCGTACACAGGTGTTCTCCATTCCAATAGCGAGGAATGAGATCTCCATTTAAGCGAGCAAGTTTATAAGTGTCTGGTTGAAGGACTTCTTCGATTTTGTATGGACCTTCCCAATTAGGTCCAAGTACTCCAGCAGTTTGATCGCGGGTGTTAAGAAAAACTCTTCTAAGTACCAAATCTCCCACATTAAATTTTCTTTCATGCACTTTAGAGTTGAAATACCGAGCGACCTTTTGCTGATAAGCTGTTACTCGAAGTTGAGCTTGCTCGTACCTTTCATTGATTAAATCCAGAGATTCCATCAACAACTGACTATTAACACTCTGATCGTATGTTGCCCTTCTATGCGATGGTGGATCTAATTCAACAGGTAACATGGCTTCATATCCATAAGCTAAAGAAAATGGAGTATGGCATGTTGCCATTCGATGGGATGTTCTATACGACCAAATGACTTCAGGTAGTTGTTCTGGCCATGCCCCATTTGCTTCTTCAAGCCTTTTCTTCAGGGTATTCTTCAGTGTCTTATTGATAGCTCCAACCTGTCCGTTTGCCTGTGGATGAGCTACTAAAGAAAAACTCTTGATAATTCTGTGCCTTTCGCAAAAATCTGTAAACAGATCGCTGTCAAACTGTGTACCATTATCTGAGACAATTTTCCTTGGTAACCCATAACGACACACGATGTTTTTTACCACAAAATCCAGCACCTTTTTGTCTTTATTGTTACAAGCGGCTCAGCTTTGGCCCACTTCGTGAAGTAGTCAACAGCAACCACAACATACTTGACGTTGCCTTTTCCTGTGGGCAAAGACCTGATTAAATCTATCCCCAAACTGCGAATGGCCATGGGCTTTGCATTTGTTTTAACTCATTAGGGGCGGCTCACGGTATCTTGGAGAATCTCTAACACTTTCCGTATCTTCGAACAAAGTCTACAGAGTCTTCATTCATCGTTGGGCAGAAGTACCCTTGTCTTAGGATCTTTTTGGATAAACTCTGCCCCCCAGCATGATCCCCGTAGAAACCTTCGTGGACTTCTTGCATTAATTCTTTGGCCTTTTCCTTTGACACACACATTAGGAGTGGCATTGAGTACCCTCTTCTGTATAAAACTCTGTCGACTAGGATGAACTGAGCCGATTGCCTTTGGAGGGCTCTTGCTTTGTTTCTGTCCGTCGGTAGTACTCCATGCTCTAAGTATTCAATGAAAGGTGCCATCCATGTGTCTGTTGCTTGGATTACCAGGGAGGATTCTTCTACTTGGATGCTTGGTGCAGACAAACGTTCAACAAGCACTATATTTAAGGTGTCAGCATCCTTCACACTTGCTAACTTGGCCAAAGCATCAGCTTTTGAGTTCTGGTCGCGAGGTACTTGCTGGAGAGTATATTTTTCGAATTGTGCCAATAAATCTTTTGCTTTGTTTAAATAAGCAACCATCTTCAGACCCCCAGCTTGGTATTCTCCATTGATTTGATTAACCATAAACTGAGAGTCGCTGTAGATTTCAAGCGACTTTACATCCATGTCCTTGGCTAATCTTAATCCTGCGAGCAGAGCTTCATATTCGACTTTGTTATTGGACGATGTGAAGTCAAATCTGATTGCACAGTGGAATCTATGACTTTCAAGCATGACTAAGATCAAACATGCTCCAACATTATGTTCGTGGGAAGAGCCATCTATGAACAACTTCCAGGAAGGAGTTTGGCTTTGGAGTTCAAGCTCTTCTATCGGCTCAATATCCTGGAGCCCAGTCAGTTTTGCGACAAAGTCTGCTAGAGCCTGTCCCTTCACAGCAGCTCGTGGCGAGTAAGAAATATCGAATTTTCCAAGTTGAACTGCCCATTTTAACAATCAACCGGCGGCTTCTGGTTTCTATAGGACTTGCCATAGTGGCTGGTCGTTGAGTACTGCGATGGGGTGAGCTTAGAAGTACGGCTGCAGCTTTCTGGAGGCTAAAGTTAAGCAATAGGCTAATTTTTCAGTGGGTGGATACCGCAACTCTGCTCCAACTAGTCTCTTGCTTATATAGTAGACAGCTTTTTGCACATGCTCCTCCTCTCTGATCAGGACAGCACTAGCAGCTTATTCTGTGACTGCCAAAAAGATAAACAAAGTTTCTTTTTCGACCGGCTTGGACAAAATTGGTGGTTGCGACATATGAGACTTCAGAGCCTGGAAAGCCTGCTCGCACTCTTGTGTCCACTCGAATTTCTTATTGCCCCTAAGTAGATTAAAAAATGGAACGCACTTGTCCGTTGATTTGGAGATAAATTTACTTAAAGCGGCAATCCTTTCCGTTAAACTTTGAACATCTTTTATTTTGTTGGCGACTTCATCTCGATCAGGGCCTTGATCTTTCCAGGATTAGCTTCGATACCTCGTGAGTTCACTATAAATCCCAAAAATTTCCCTGATTCAACTCCGAAGGAACACTTAAGGGGATTCAGCTCCATCTGATATTTATTTAAGACGTTGAAGCATTCTTGCAGGTCCCTGATGTGTTCTTCTACCTTCTTCGACTTAACCAGCATGTCATCAACATATACCTCCATGTTTATATCGATCAGCTCTTTGAACATATGATTGACTAATCGCTGATAAGTCGCACCAGCGTTTTTCAAATCGAAAGGCATTACTTTGTAACAATAAAGCCATGTATCGGTCTGAAAGCTAGTGTGATCCTCATCAGGTGGGTGCATACTAATCTGATTGTATCCAGAGTATGCATCCATGAATGATAGGATCTCGTGTCCTGACGTAGCGTCGACCAGCTGGTCGATCCTTGGGAGTGGGAAATAATCCTTCAGGCAGGCTTTATTGAGGTCTGTGAAATCCACGCATGTTCTCCACTTGCCATTCAGCTTGGGAACCAACACGAGATTAGAGACCCAAGATGGATAAAACGCTACCCTGATGAATCTGTTCTCCTTTATCTTCTCGACTTCTTCTTTTAATGCTTTTGATCTATCTTTGTCGAGCAGCCTCCTTTTCTATTGTACTGGTGGAAAAATTTTATCTACGTTCAAGACATGGCTGATAACTGTTGGGTCAATCCCAACCATATCTTTATCATATCTTTATGTGACTAGGCAAACACCTCCTGGTTCTTCTTTAAAAATTTCACCAGTTTTTGTTTTGTTGTTGTCTCTAAGTTTTTACCGACTTTCACAACCTGGTCGGATCTGCCTCATTGAGTTGGACCTCCTCAAGGTCCTCGACTGGTCCTACATCTTCCTCAAAATCCCCAAAGCGAGGACCTAAGTCCCTATCCTCACTTTGGGCAGCACCCTATTTGGTGACTTGCTCACCTGATTCGGCTTGTATTTCGTTGGCCAATAACAACCCTTTTTCGGCTCCTTACGTCAATCCACCCCTTTTCGCCTTAGTAATCGAGGAATTGTAGCATTCCCTTGCTTCCCGCTGGTTTCCCAACACACATCCTACCTCTGCGTTGGTTGAAAACTTCATGGCTAGGTGCCAGACTGAGGTTACGGCTTGCAGGTCGACTAAAATAGGTCTTCCAATCACAACATTATTTACAAAAGGACAATCAACCACTATAAAAGTAGTGAGTAATGTCCTATTCGTAGGTGCAGTTCCTACTGTGATCAGAAGCCTGATCGACCCTGTTGGTGCGAGCCATTTGCCAAAAAAATCCATAAATGGTTTGGTTGCATGGTTCCAGATCCTTTACTGACAACTTCATCATTTCTAGTGAAGACTTGTGCAAAATGTTTATAGAGCTCCCTGTGTCCACTAACACTCGTTTAACCATCATATTGGCAATCTGGACGTCCACGACCAAGGGGTCCGAATGGGGAAACCGGACATGTTGTGCGTCAAGCTCAGAGAAGGTTATCATTTCTTCTTCTGTTCGAGCTTTCTCGGGAGTTCGCTCCTCTACATTGAGCATTTTAATGTCTAGGTCATGGCGTAAGGTTCGGGCGTATCACTCCCTTGCCTTCCCACTATCTCCTGCTAGGTGTGGGCCACCACAGATGGTCAACAATGTACCCGCCACTGGAGATGGCTTTAAAGGGGGCAAGCGTTGGCGTACAAGTGCTTGCTCGCTGCCTCCTTGAGCCTCTCGCGAAGAACCTCCAGTGGCTCGTACATATCTCCTCAGGTGTCCTTGTTTGATAAGGAACTCAATTTTATCTTTCAACTGGTTGCACTCATTGGTGTCATGACCATAGTCGTTGTGAAAATGACAAAACTTGGTTGTATCTCTTTTGGAGATATCTTTCCTTATTGGAGCTAGTCGCTTGTATGGAACAGTGGTGTTGGTCGCCTGGTACACTTCTGCTCTGCTTTTGACTAGAGTCGTGTAATTGGTGAACCTTGGCTCGTACCTATTAATTTTAGGGTGCTTATTCTCAGACGTTGACAGCTCGTGGTTTGCCCTTTTTCCACCGTTTTTCCCGTTATTTTTGTCGTTGCCATTGGGTTTCTCTGACCTGTTGGCGGCTTTGACGGGATCTTCCTTCGACCCCTTGTCGTCCGTGGGACCCTCCCTTCGTTAGCAATCGCCTCTTCGAGCTTGATGTACCGGTCTGCTCGGTCCAGAAATTCTTGGGTACTCTTCACTCCATTCTTCCTCAAACTGATCCAGAGGGGTGAGTGGAGCCGCACTCCAGCAGTAAGTGCCATCATTTTCCCCTCAACACCAACGATCTTAGCTCCAGCTGCAGCTCGCATAAAACGCTAGACATATTCCTTCAAGAATTCTCCCTCCTTCTGGCGTATCTCGACCAGTTGGTTGGCTTCGGCCGGATGTACTCGACCAGCATAAAACTGTCCGTAGAACTCTTTCACAAACATTTCCCATGACACTATGCTAGCATGAGGGAATTTGAAAAATCATTCCTGAGCAGTATCAGATAAGGTGCCCTGAAAGATTCTGCAGTGAGCGTCATCCGACACCTTCTGGATGTCCATCTGTATCTCGAATTTATTCACATGAGATACTGGGTCCCCATATCCATCGAAGTTGGGGAAGACCGACATCTTAAATTTTCTTGGGGTTTCGGCCACCGCTATTCTTTCTATGAACGGAGTGCCTCTTCTCCGATCATATTCAATGGAGGGGCATACTCGTCGTGCCTTTCTCGCCTATCATTGAGCACGTCCGTCAAGTCATCATCCCTACGCCTTTGCTCACTAGCACCCAGTGATCAAAGACGTTGGGTTGCCTAGGCTGCCCCCCAGCATTCTGGCTCGTCGGCCTATTTTCCCTTGGTGGGGGATTCCATTCTCCACCCCTCTCTCCTTGTCTTCGACTAGTATTTCCTCTGCCAGAATCAGCTTCATTGTAGTCATGGCCATCCCTAAAATGCGACCAGATATGGCGCGACCTGCTAATCGCACTATCACCTCCTCTTGCTGGCATGTCCCGAGCTTCAGGGGGAGGCCTGTGTTGGTCGGTGGGTCCCCGGGCATTATTATGTTGTGGGGGGCCCCTGACCACAAAGACTAACTCGGCGTGCCTTTTGTTAGCAGAAGGACGCTGTCCCCTGCTCGGTGGATTTGGTTCGTCAGTAGTTTGGCATCTAGGGCTTCGGGGAGGCTGCCCGGCCCTATTCTGCCTTTGATGCTGGGGATTATCTCGACCAACACGAGAAGATAGTTGTTGCTCAGGATCTTGAAATGGAATATCCTGTTGAGCAACAAGAGGTTGCCTTGGCCTCTGAGGGCTTGCTGGCTGAGGTGGAGTGTTGTGATGTTGTGGATGACTTGGGTGTGAACCTTGTTGTGGTAGTACACTTGGTGGCTGATCTAATTGAGAGGTTGGCGCAGGTTGTCCCCGGGCCAACTAAATGGCTGCCTCCAAGGCGGTAGTGGCGTCCCTCTGCCGGCGGTCCATGTTGGCCTGCCGCTCATTCAACTCTTGATGTTGTCAGTCAATTTCCTTTTGCTGCAATGCCATCGTTTCAGCCACATTCTCCTGATTAGCCTTCAGATTGGCTAACTCCTCCTGTAACACAATCAGTGTTGTCCTCAAGGTCTCAGAATCCATTTCCTCCTCTTTAAACTCCACTTGTGGCTCATCCCCAGCCATGTTTGGTGGAAGAGGTTGGGTTGGTGCGGCACCAGAAGCTTGTCCCGTCTTTCTGGATGTTTTCGCCATTTGATCTTGTTGGAAGTCTTGAGTTCAACTCTCAATGAAAGCACCAAAATGTTGACCATCGAATTGGTCAACGACACGGAGTCAGATAAACGATAGAAAATAAGACGGAAATGAGATGAAGCCCAGACCAAAAGATAAACGACACAAACAATTTATAGTGGTTCGGCCCCAATCAAATGGTAATGACCTATGTCCACTTAGAGTTCTTATTAATGTAGAATTCCAAGAACAGTGATCAATGAACTAGGGTTCACGAGTTTCACCAGATCTCAGATGAATACAATTGTGGTGGATAACCACACTCTCTTTCTCTCTTTGAATCTCTAAGCTCAAGCGTTCTAAGGCCAAAAGTCCAAAAAGAAGTCAAAAAGTCCAAAAGTCCCCCCTCTTGAGCCATTTCATTCTTATTTATAGGCTCAAGAAGTTTTACATGGGCCAGCGGGCCTTAATTACATTTAATACAGACATATCTAAATAATAATAAAAATTGCAATTTATACGTAATTACAATATTGCATATCTGAAGGAAATAAATGAATATATGCGACCAAGCTGGTCGCCCATTATTACGATGCCTAATCAGCCAATGCTCTTCTGGTCGATGGTCGAGCAAGATACACTCACTTAAAACTATCACGTGCATCCCACGTGCAGACCAATCCTGCCACATCATCAGGTAGTCCATTTTTGGGTAAACACTTATGTTTGGTACAAAAGAAAGAAAATAAGACCGATGGAAAATTAGAAATAAAGAAATACACAGTTAATTAGTATATTGAGAAGAAAACAAATAAGAAATTTGAGGTTGTCATACCTATTTTTTTGGCATGATGACATGTCAAAGAATAACAATATTAATGATCTCGTACCTGACATGCTTGTTCTCACAAGCATGGAATGCATGCGCTAACAGGCAAGTATAGTGTATAGTGTGCTTGTTCGCTTATATCAAGTCATCACGTATTAACAGAGAAGTTCTTCTACCTCTGTTCGCACAAGGCAAGTCATCACATGCTAACAGGAAGATTTCGGTCACCCAATAACACACTCTTGTTCCTATTCGTTCATGAGTGCCTGCAGGACGCTAGCAGATATGGCTAATCACAAAGACTTGAGTAATTGCATTCATGTTCTCATAAAGCACAAAGCAAACTATCAAATGCTAACATAATGGGTCTGGTCGCCTAGCCATATTCTTCAACTCTTGTTCGCTCAAGAAGGTGGTAATTCGCTAACAGAGACATGTGTTCGTGTCTCTTGGGTATTTTATGCATGTTCGTTCAAGACAGACTATCTACGCTAACAGAACTAGCAACGGATGACACAGTCGCCATTTATCAAAATACAAATATATTCATGTTATTATAATGTTGTAATTAGTGATGCACACGGGGCGGGGAATTGGCGGGGAGTGCTCCGCCCGTCCCCGTCCCCATTGGTATTTCCGCTTATTCCCCGTCAAGGACAGGGTGGGGAATTCCCTATTGGGGCGGGAAATCCCCACGGGAAACCCATTTATTTAAAAAATAAATTTTGAATTAAAAATAAAAAATAAAAATCGTAAATTATATATGAATTAAAATATTGCACAATATTTATTATTTAAAATATTAAACACTATCCTAAAAAAAATTAAAATATTAAAAAAGTTACTACTATATTACAAAATCACATAAAGAAATATATAAAATACATATAAAATATTACAAAAATATATAAAAATTTAAACAGGGCCCCGTCAAGGCGGGGAGTGCTATCCCCGTCCCCGCCCCGTTCCCCATTTAGAAGGGGATTCCCCGCCCCATTAGGGGCGGGTCCCCACGGGGCCCCGTCCCCATGGGAAAAATGTGCATCCCTAGTTCTAATGTATTATTTACGAGCCATGTAACGCCCTGGATAGTCAAGACCGCTACACTGTGTGTTTATAAAGTTGCAGGACTCGCTAATCAAGTCATTTAGTTAAAACGTGATACTGAAACAACTAATGTGCTAGGGTTAAAAAGTTTTGGTCTCAAAAGTGTACATTCTATATAACAAAACATTTTATACATGGGATCCCAAAAAGGAACAGCGATCGAAAGTCAGTATACAAATTTCCAAGGTTTAAACATCCATTAGCCATTCTAAGGCAAAATAGACATTTCTGGTTCCCCTGCTCCTGCCTTCCCCTCAATCGTGGCGGCTGAGCAGCTGGTCATGTACATTCAGCTCACAGAGTTCTCCAAGTCAGGGCTGATCAAGTTTGCCCTTGCCTTTACCTGCACCACGTAGCACCCGTGAGCCAAGGCCCAGCAAGAAAACATAATATGCATCACAAACAAGAATAACAGATGAATAATCCCTTAAGCACAATCAAACACTTAGCACTCATATTAATCACATAGCACGTATTCAGAATCAAAGATGAACCAAGCATTAATAACAATCAAGTTACGTGATTGTCAGGGCCGACAACTTAGGTCGCACCCTCTGTTTACCCCACTGACTCCAACCTGCTTAAACCGAGCTCAGTGCATAATAAGCTGTCCTCGGCTACCAGTGGCCGAGCCGCGCCCTGTGTGCTAGTGTAACCTTGGCACTCTTAGGCCGTTGGTTTACTGTTTACATGACATAATACCATCCTTTCAAAGCATACATATTAGGGAACCCTTAGTCCCATTACAAATACACAACCGGGTGCAGTTTTCTTACCTTTAATTTCCACGTTCACTGACTACGAGCGACGACTCTCGAGCACGATCCGCTTCTCGAGCCCTAGCTTAACACCTAGTCACAACCAAAGTAATGGATTCCATTAATATTCAAATAAAGGTTTCCTGGTACAATGCTAGCTTTTGGGACATCGAATTCCACCAAACACGGTGGTGAAATTAATCCCGAGCACCCTAGGTTAGGTTCCCGCGCTTAAAATCCCCAAAAGATCAAAAATGCTCCTAAGGGCTGCGGCCCCAGAAACCTAGCCGCGGCCCGCCCCTGAAACAGAGACCAAGCCTCTCTGAAGGCAAACACACGCCGCGGCCCTGCCCCGTGGCGCCACGGCGCTCCCCTTCGGCCGAGCCTCCCTGGCTCCTTTGCTTCGTAGGGCCGCAGCGCTCTAGAACAGAGCTGCGGCCCAACCCGTCGTGCCCAGAAAATCCACCATTTCTAACATCCTAACCTTATTCAAAACCACCCCAAAGCACCCTAATACCAAAACCCATTAATCATAAGACTTTTAGCATGATCCTAACATCATAATCCAACAAAAATCCAGCTTAAAAACCCCTAAGAATCCCATTTTGATTTCTAAAACCCAACAGGTCAAAAACACAAAAACTAATCATGCAAACTCAGATTTTAACCTCTAAATTACGAATTGAAGCTTACCTTCTCCGATGAACCACTTCCTTAACAATTTCTGAGCCAAAACCCAAGCTTCTCAGCTCCAATTCAGTCCTTAAATATTCAAACCATAAGCACCCTTAATATTCAGTCAAAACTCAGAATTCTAATCCTCAAACATAAAACTCAATTCTTACCTTGGCCTTGGTTGAGTGTTCCTTGGTTAGAGCTGAGCTAATTCCTCAAACTTCAGTTCAAATCCTCTGAATTCCAGCTAAAGTTTCTAAGTTCTACGTTTTTCCTTTGAGAGAGAAAGAGAGGAAGAGGAAAGAGTCGGTCTAATTTGTTCTACTGTTTTCTAAAGCCTCTTAAGTCTATCCTTAAGTGATTAAGCTAATCCCAAGGCTCGGGGTACCGGAAACGTCCCCAAGGGCAAAATGGTAAAATTCCCCAAAATTCCCGCCTAAGCTTCCTAACCTCAAATATATCTCCATATATTTATTTCCATAACCCTATAGTCTAAATAACCACCCGATACCTGAAATACCCCTGACTTGTCCAAAGTCAAATATTAAGCCCCGTTGTGATTTTCCTGCTATCTAGCTCCCTAGGATCGCCTCAAGTTGCTCGCTGCAGATCTACCCACATAATAATGTGGTTCTCACAGATATAACATTTAACCACACTTACATTCATATAATCATACAAGCATGCTTATCATATAATCATGCATTAAATCAATAATCTCACACATAAACCAATTATGCCCTCCCGGCACACTAATCAAGGCCCTTAAGCCATATCAGTAATTTTGGGTCGTTACAGGCCAAGCCTAAAAGCTTAGTCCTGTGATTTAAATGTGAACCCTAAATTCCTCACTATAAATAAGAGGAGATGGAATAGAAATAGGGGAGGCAATTCATAATGTCGAAACTTTATCTTGTATAAACAATCCTTATGTAATGTAAAATTGAAGGAGGGCTATAGAACAACCGGCAACGTAAGTACGCCGGAAACTATGGTTCTTCAAGCTTAAATATCAATAAAAGTGATTAAGTGGATGTAGGTCATCTTTTTTGGGCTAAACCACTATAAAATATGGTGTTATTTATTTTATTATATCTCAATTCTTGAATCCATGCTCTCTTATGTTCTAAAGTTGGCGAAAAACGGCATAAACAGAGGTGTTATACTTTTTATTATCTCATATTTATTCTTTATCCCAATTTTATTAATTATTATAAAAAATTGCTCAAAAATAATTATTATAAAAAAATATACTTTTAAATTAGTTTTTGCCAAATTTGTTCACATAATTTTTATTGTAAAATTTCATGTATTATTCATCATAATAGTATAACATAATTATTATATATGCTAAAATAATCTAGCATCCCCAAAACACGTCATTTGGTAAATATTGGACATAATTGCCCTTCCCATTAACAACCCTCTCTCTCTTAAACTATCTCTCGACCCTTCTCCATTTTTCTACCACGATGGCACCACCACCACCACCTCCCCACGGCAATAGAACATCACCTCCATGTTGTCGCCGCCATTAACATTGTCCTCGCCATTGATGCCGCCACCTCCCATCACCATTGAAGCACCCCATCGAAGAACTAATCCATTTTTTTAATGTTTTAATGATTCAAAATCAAATTAAAAACTCAAACTCACAAGAATATTCACTTAAAATCTTATATTTGAAAGGTTTCCAACACATCTATGCGTGACTTATTGGTTTTTGTCGCATTTTTTTTAAATCTAAAACTCTATAAAATTGTAGAATTTTGAGCAAAACGATGCTCTTATAATGTTTTTGCAATGCACTAGCGATGCTCCCATTTTTCATGAGTTTTGAGAAAAAAAAAATGATCTTAGTGCAATGTTGTTACGATGCTTCTCTAGCGATGTTGTTACGATGATGTTATAGCGATGTTAGTGCAATGTAATTACGATGCTATAACAACATCGCAGTAGCATTGCTGGAAAAGCATCGTAACAACATTGCACTAACATCGTTTTTTTATCTCAAAAATCACGAAAAAAATGGGAGCATTGTGGAGCATCACTAGTGCATCGCAAAAATATTGTAAGAGCATCGCAAAAGCATCGTTTTATTGAAAATTCTACAAATGTCTGCAAAATGTTGCACTTTTATACCTATTTTTTATTATTTTGAAAAATAATAAGAAAAATATAGGGTTTTAATTATATTTTAAATTTTAAATAATTTTTACTTCCTTATTCTTTCTGAAAATAATTAAAAAAAACCATTTAAGATTTTTAAATTAATCAAAATAATTAAAACTTATATTTTTCCTTCACTTTTTTTAAAAAAAATATATTTTAAATTGATGAAGAATATTTTTTAATTATTTGAAATCATTTTTTAATTTGAATGAAACATTTATTAATTTTTAATTTAAAATAGTTATTTTGAGGAATACCGATGGACTCAAAATTGGTACGTTTTAAATATGTAAATCGCAAGCGCACGAATCGTATATATAGTATAGAGTTCGTGTAAGCAAGGATGTCGAACACAAAGGAGTTGTCTAAAAAAAATTATTTTAAACCAATATTAATAAACTCTAACCTAGCTACAAAGATTGATGATGAGATATTGTGACAAGAAAATCAAATAAAGGCAATAATAAAGAAATTAAAGACAATATATATGACTAAATTAATAGTTGTAAACAAGATTGTAGAAGAAAGATTATTATGATAATAGAATCCACAAAATATAAGTTTAATAATATTTATAAGTATATTGATTCCCAAGTTTTAGTAATAGTAGAAATTAATCAAACCATCACTTATTCAAATTAGATATTCTATTTAAGCACAAGTTTTTATAGAAATATAAGATTCATCTTCACTTTTTAAGATATAATTTCAAAGTATTTAGTGTGAATCAATCTAAAGAAACAACAAATAAATCAATGAATATTATTTATAAGGTGTTATCCCCAAAAATTGGAGATTGATGACGTGGCAATAGAGGTGACAAATGGCAGTGCATGGTCCGTAAACGACACATTAATAGTCAATAAATATATTGGCTCCTCAGAGTTATGATAAAGTGATCTGGCTTAGGAGTGACCCGGTAGACCAATGAAGAGTTTTGACTGGCCAGTCAAGTGTCATGACCGACCAGTCATATGATTGTCTGCCCAGGCATGACCATGTCTGACCAATCATGACCATGTCCGACCAGTCATGACCTGTCTGCCCAGCCAAGTGCATGTCTGCCCAGTAAAGGTGTGGCCGACTAGACTGAAGGTGATATGGATCAACTAGATAGAGCAGGACTACGTCAACATTCTCATAAACGGCTTCAACAAGAATCAGTCTTGGCATACGCGGGAATCTCTCATTTATCCCACAAATTTGGTGTACTGTTACATTTTGAATATTGTTGTAATTTAAATATAATGAGAATAATAAATATCCCGATTATGGGGGATATCATCTGTACGATCCTAAGCCTATAAATACAAGGCTTATGGCATCATAAAGGGAACTTTTGATTCGAATTCTTATTTTCTAGAGAGAGAGAGTACTTGTATTTGAGAGAATTCTTGTATTCTTGTAATTTGCACTGAAGAAACTCAGTTGATTCAGGTTCATCTGATCTTGAGTGTAGATCTATAATCCCAACTCTAAGTGGATTAGGCTATTACCAACACATTGGGGCTGAACCACTATAAAAATCGTCTGTGTCGTTTATTTCTCTTGAAGGTTTTTGTAGTTTTGACGTCTACTCGTCGTTGGCCAAAAACACGGTCAACATAAGGCAAAACATAATATTTTTGTTCTAAGTATTTGATGTAATGGCACACCTTAATCAAATAATATTATGATTTTGCACTAATAAATAACAAAGTATAAATATGTGCTAGCAATAAAAACATATGATATTTAAGATGAAATGAGATATTTGAAGAAGAAAAAAATTCATAAACTTTGTTGCATAAATGGGAAATCAACATACGAAATAAATAATATCTAGTTACGTATTATTTCATCATCACCTTAATAATCTTAAATAGATTAGAAACTCATAACTAGAATAGAAATTACAAAATAAAGAGAATACATACTTGAAAAATGCTCTTGAAAAACATTAAAATGGAGGAGAGAAGATGATAAAATTAAGCACTCCAAAATAGTTTTGAAATTCCATATTTATAGCCAAAATGAGAGTATTAAAATAATCAACTTAAATTAATTAAATAAAGTAAATATGGCATGTAGATGTAAATTATAGATGTAATGATGATTTTGTAGTGAAATATGTAGAAAAATTGGGTAAAAAATTAGCATTTTTGGACAAAGGGACAAAAGGACAATTGATGGGCTCAAGAGAGGAGGAGGCAACTGGGTTTGGTGGCTGCTGGCATGTGGGCTTCGGGGCTGGTGGAGTGGGCTGCAGCGTGGGCTAGCTGAGGCAGCTTCGGGTGGGCTTGGAGTAGCTGGAAGACTTCAAGGGGCTGGGCTGATGGCGTGGGCTGGAGGGGGCAGCTGGGGTGCGGGCTCGTGTGGGTTGAGGGGCTAATGTTGTCTTGGCTTGGAGGCTTAGACCTATATGCTTTTCTTTTGGTATTTCAATAATGTCATTTTTTTTCTTTCTTTTTCACATTACTTTCTTTTCTTTTCTTTTTTATGAATTTTCAACCCAAAAATACATCATAATTCTTACAAAATAAACACAAATTAAATTAAAATTAAACATTTCCAATAATAAAATATTCAATATAAGTTTCATGAAAATACTAATTAAAACTTAATTTACTTTGACATTTAAGCTCAATAAAATCACCTTTCTAACTTTTAATCTTAAAATACTAATTTCAAATAATTAAACAACATATTGTAATAAAATATCTATAAAAACACACAAAAATCTATAAAATCACGATAAGACTAATAAATTCAAAATTACTTAAAAAAACTTAATAAATTAATTAAAAACTCAAGAACTAAGCAACAATTGGCTTACAAAATGTGGTAAAATAACTCTATTTTGTAGAGTTATCAAATATTAAGAAAGAGAAAATAATTCAAAACTTATATTTTTCCTTAACTTTCTTATTATTTCTCGAAACACTAAAAAAAATAGGTATAAAAGTATAACATTTTAAAAACATTGCGTATATTTACTACAAAAAAAAGTTTAGGCTTAAAAGTGCAACATTTTGAAGACATTGAGTATATTTACCACCGGAAAAAAAAATTAAGTATAAAAGTATAATATTTTGAAAACATTGTATATTTTAGCCTTAATTTACTCTATAATAATTATGTTATACTATGATGCATGCTACAAGAAATTTCCCTACATATTCTTTTCCCTCATTTCTTCATCTCAGGATACCCTCTTTCTCTGTTTGTTAAATAAAAATACCCAAATCATATGGATCCCTCTTTAAACACTGATTTCATAAAATACATATATATACTTCTCATCTAAAATAACATATACAATAAATGTCACATCACCATTGAAGCACACATCAAGGTTTTTTATTTTATGTTTTAATGATTCAAAATTCAATCCAAATCCAAAACTTAAACCCTAATAAGCATTTACTTAAATTAATAATTCATGGATTTTAACATAGTTATGTATAAGATTTTTTTTTGTTGAACCTTGATTTGGTCAACGACACAGAGTCAAGTAAAACTATAAAAACAAGATGAATTCCAGATAAAAAGATAAATGACAACAAAGATTTATAGTGGTTCGGCCCCAAATAATGGTAATAACCTACATCCACTTAGTGTTCTTATTAATGTAGAATCCCCAAAGCGGTGATCAGTGAATGAGGGTTCACGAGTTTTACAAGTTTCAGGATTAATACAATTTCGGCGGATAAAAACACTATAATTCTCTCTCAAAATTCTGAAAAAAGCCCCCTCTCTTGAGCCCATTAAGTCTTATTTATAGGCTCAATGAGTTCTTCATGGACCGATGAGCCTTAATTACAATTAATACAAGTGTATCTAAATAATAATGAAAATCACATCATTACATAAATGCGAAATTACGTATCTGTAGAGAATATCTGAAATACTACGATCAGACTGGTCGCCCATAAAATATGCCGTCTGCTGAGTGAATTCTCTTCTGGTAGATGGTCGAACAGATCATACTCACTTAAACAGCCACGTGCATCCCATGTGTATGTTAATTTTTCCACGTCATCAAATAGGTCTTTTTTGGGTAAACATTTGCCCCCAAGTTTATTTTACTATGACCATCATATAATAAACTTAATCGACCAGCCTTTCGTCTGACCTGTCACATCTGTCAGTGTCTTTTCGAAAAAGTAAATAATTATGACTATTGCACTTTCCCACAAACAGTTTGACGGCTAACACGATTTCCCACGCCTCGAAAACTTACCCCCATTATTACCTCTTTAACTGTGCCACGATCAGTATAAATAAATCACTTTCTCATTTTTTTTACCTTTAACCAAACCTCCCTCTCTCAAGAACTTAGAAGAACTCTCAAAGGAAACCCGGAGAATTTCGGTGATCCGAGGCGTGTCCTACCAACCCTGAGCAATGACACCCATGACTTCTACACAATCTGTAATCCAAGTATGTTTTTGAACTCCTTGTCTCTGTTATACCATGCAAAATAAATTTCACGAGTTTTCTGGTGTGAGTTTTTGAATGTTTTTTAGAAAAAATATTTTGGGGTAATCGGGCTCATACACAGAAATATGATAGGATAGGAGTTTTAAGTAGTAAAAACATTAAGTGAGGCTTGGAAATCGATGTGGGAAGTAGGAATACTGTTTTAGGGCCCAAAATCGAAGTGAAAATTCGAGTTTTATGCTTTCAAAAAAATCTAGATTTTTCCCACCTGTTTTTGGAGTCGATAAGTTTTTCTGAAAAAACTTTTCACTTCCGCTTTTAATCTGTTTTTCCAAACTGCTCGCATGTTTTTAGTGTTTACGTTAGGATGCCGCTGGTCGTATAAAAGCTTAACTTTTATACACAAGCAACGTTATCTCAATGTTTCCTCTTCTTCTATCTATTGGCCGTAGATTCTCATCTTCCCTTTCTCTTCTCAGATATTCATGCACAATCCTTGGGGAGATGAGAGGCCAATCAACGACGATCTTCTCATGCTGCTGTTCGAGGATCAAGAACAACCGCCACTTCCTTCTTCTCAACAAAACCCCACGACCAGCTCACCAGACCGCCAACTACACATGGGCCGTGTCAAATACATTGCTCGTAGAAGAAAGAAATCTACCAATTCTCCTTCTAACCAACTAGCAGCCGACAATGAGTGTCCTTCAAATGATCCTCAGCCTATAAATGTTGCACCACCAGAAATCCAGCACAAAGCCCGGCCTCGCGACGGCCTTAGGCCAGACGCTGACTGGTACGTTGCGCCTCCTAGCGTCATATCGGCCAGGATGGTGAATAATTATCTCAAGAAGTACGGTCTTCCTGGGATCACCCTAGTCAAACCTACACCCGACCAGAGGGCAAACGTGCCTTAAGGCGCATTCAGCACCTGGTCGAGGTACCACATTGAGGCAGGGGCAATTGCCCCTACACAAATTTTTTCAAGGGGTGGCCAATTACTTTGAGGTCGCCCTTTTTCAAATTACCCCTAACAGAGATAGAGTACTACCAACACTCTATATCCTTTACAACCATAAAAAATGGCTTGTGCCTACACCGCACGAGATTAACTACCTGTTCGGTCTCAAGTCCAACCCCAACCACAACAACACGAGGTTTTCCATTTCTACCATCAAGATTATGCTCGTACATTTCTAAGCGACATCACCTACAAATCCAATGTAGGAAAGTACTTCCTTACGACGGACCTAATCGCTGATAACTTGGCCTTCACTCGAGGTGGTAAATTTCTCAATCACTGGTCATTTATTTTCTACTAGTTTGTTTTTCTTCTCTGTCCTTAGAACCTTGATGTTACGTCTAGGTCCATGGTATCGACCAGACCCCACTCCAGAGATGGAGATAAGGGGTGCAGCCCTAGCCAGCTTGATGAATATCAAGAAGAGCGTCAAGGAGCTAGTCACAGAAAGCAATTTGAGGCTGGTCAGCCTCTTGGAACCTCACCAGGAAGTGAGGGAGTCCACCGCGAGGAGTGCTACTAGAGAGGAAATCCCTAAGCAGCAACAGGATGTGTCACAACCCCTGAGACGGCGGGCAACAGGAGTGATCATCTGGGAACCCTCCAGCAACCCTCAAGCTGCTACTGCCCCTGCCCAACATGGGAAGGGCAAGCAAAAACTTCCGGAGTACACCGAACCTGTACTCGAGTCTTCCGATGAGAATGGTACTGACTTCTCACTTTTAGATACCTTGCCCATCCCCTGTCATTTATTTGACAGGGACAGCAACTTTAGATTTGCGATCAGTAATTTAAATTCAAACTTCTTCGAGGCAAAGAGTGAGTGTAGCAGTAGTTTTATAAATAATGTATCGGCCAGTAATAATAGCTCGGGTATATTACTTAGAATTTCCTTTCTTCTTATTCCCTTGCTCTTTTAAATAACTTAAATTATATTGTCTGATCGTTTATTTCCATCCTGTAGTCATGCCTTCTGTTGCCTTTGACATATACACTGACGTTGATGCTCCTCTGAGCAAAAAGAGAGCGAGTAGGCGACATCCTGGGGAGGGCAGTTGTGAACCCTCCAATAACAAGGCTCGAGCAGAGGATCCTCTAGCACCTCCCCCAGTGCCCACTCCTTCCAGGAATATGACACCTCCTCCTCCTCCTCCTCCTCCTCCTCCTCCTCCTAGCAATAGCCTTCCTCCCCAGTAGGCAAGGCAACCTTCAATCAACGACCTGCTGAGTGGCGCCTACAACGCTACTCATGAGAAGCTACAAAGGCTTTCAAAGCAACGTCATAGCCATGAGGCCTTCTCGCACCTTCCTCCGCTACTGCATAGCCAGGTCATCAGCCGCGGACTGTCTGAAATTCTCAGCGTAAGTTTTTCTCCTTTCTCTAATTGAACAACACTTTCTCTCATTGCCCCTAATTGGTTTACTGTTCTTTTTTTATTCGCAGGGTATCCTCACAATGGGGCATGGCTGGCACCGAGCTGAGGAGTTCGAGGCCAAATTTGCTGAGGAGATCAAGGCGGTCGAGGCCAGATATGCCGAACAGCTGAAAGCAGCCAAGGAGAAAAATGCTAGCCTGAGCGAGGAGCTGAGGAAACACCAAGAGGCAGTGGTTAAAATCACTGTTGCCAAGAAGAAGTATAAGGAGGCTTCAGTGATTAATTTTAAAGAGGCATCCAAACTTCAAGAAGACCTGGTGACTAGCCGGAAAGAAACTGCCGAGCAGGAGGAGCGCGTTAGACTGCTCGAGGAAACCAACGCTCACAACCTGGAGAAGTTCAAGGGAGCGACGTTCAAATGCTTTTACTTGTTCTGGAAGAGCAACCCAGTGGTGAACTGTACCTCCCCAACTCCGGGGACCGCTACAGTGCACATTGCAAATAGTGCTAAACTCGCTAGTCGAGTCATTTGGCCATAAACGTGTAACTAAGTATGATTAGCGGTTTAGGGGTTAAAAACTTTGGTTAAGGATGTAACGTTTCACTAGAACGTTTACTGTATACATTGGGATCCCAAAAATATACTTTCAGAGTTTATTACAAGAAAGTGTTTACAACAGGCCATTCTAAGCGGCAAAACAGGGTTCAGCCCTAGTTCCACTTTCAAACCTCGCCCAAGTATTGGTCGAGCAGCTGCATATGTACACGTCGTCACCTAAGCTCTCCAACTCAAGGATGGTCCAGCTTCCTTTTTCCTTTTACCTTCACCACAAAGCACCCGTGAGCCGAAGCCCAGCAAGAAAACTCATATGCTCATAAACAGTCATATCATGATATCAAATCATATATGGCATGCCTAGCACTCATAGCTCTACTCAGCATGCAAATGAATTCAAACAGATGTTGGGGTATCCAGAACAAGAAGTCTTGGCCTTCTGATTGGAGGACTATCAAGTCAGTCCTAATCAGATGAGTGTCGCAACACTTGAGGTTCTGGTAAACCATACTGAGTGACTAACAAGCGAGTCACTAATTCAAGTGGAAGGGTGGCTGTTGGGTAAGCCTCTAACCTTCAACAGGTTCTGGTAAACCATACTGAGTAACTGACAAGCAAGTCACTAATTCAAATGGAAGGCTGGCTGTTAGGTAAGCCTCTAACCTTCAACAGGTTCTGGTAAACCATGCTGAGTGACCAACAAGCAAGTCACTGGGGCCTTAGTGCCCAAAGCCATGCATATGATGATCAAAATGATCATACAGAGCTCATAGCTCTGATCAGATGAGTGAATATCACTTTGAGGTCCTGGTAAACCATACTGAGTGACTGACAACCAAGTCACCAGGGGCCCAGTGCCCATAGTCGTGTAACAACACCGTTACCTAGGCTTTCCTGCAATGGCTCTAAATGACTAGCTTTTGGCTAGATAAATGCTTGTTTATATTCATCGAACTTGAGGTCGGTCCTGCATTAATGCTCTTTGAATCATTCAATATAGAGGGTCGATTAGATCCAATCAATAAAGCTTGCACTAAACACACTAGGGTTGTCATGACTAGTGAGTTAGCACGATGTGACCAGTGCCCAATACCACCGCCGAACCTGACTAGTGAGTCACAGCTTCACAGTTGATACTAGCACCTTTGCCAAACCTGACTAATTAGTCAATACCATGCACAAGTAAGCAATGCTATCAATGTGTATCATATGCCAATTATCCAAGAGCAGGGCATTCAGCATGCTTGCTAAACAGTTGCTAGCATAATTATAATCGTGCACAAACGCAGAGACTCAAGCTCTGACCATTCTCATATTCATCATTCATGGCACGCCCTAATCACATGTTTCTCGTGCATCACATGCATCACACTTAATCACCCAGCATGCCTCAATAACAACCATATGCAAATGGGCAAGATTGCCAAGCATTCATTATGCTATCCATGTTTACATTTAAACATCCAACATGCATCAATCATAGCCATGCATATCACATACGGGGTGCAGTTTTCTTACCTTGGGTTCGAGCTAGAATTAATAAAAGAAACGACCTTTGAGAATGATCAATCCTTTGGTCCTTTAACGGTTACCTGGTCATAACCAATTATGGGATTCCATCTATAAAATGAATAATAAAAGGTTCCCAAACCAAAACCTAACCTCCGGGACCTCAAACTCTACTCAACTGGGTAGTAGGTTCAACCCCGAGGCCTTAGGCTTGAATCCCCAAGCTAAAAACACTATTCTGGCCAAAATGACCTAAAGAGCCGCGGCCCTCCCCTGCTGCGCCGCGGCGCGCCCTCCAGACAGAGAGGGCCTCCCTGCCAGATGCCAAGGGCCGCGGCGCTCCACAGCTGCGCCGCAGCGCTCAGCCCAGACTAGCCAAAACTCAGCACACGAACTCAATTTTTCCCCTGTGTTTTTCCTCTCAAACCAGCCCTTCAAATCAACCCAAAACCTCTTCCAAACACTCATTTAGACCTCCAAACATCACCCATAACTCCCCCTCACCAAAACCCAACCAAACATACACAAAAACTCCCCTTGATTCCCACTTTCTACATCAAAAACCATAAGCTGAAAACCAAAAGGAAAACAGAGCACAACCTGAATTTAGAGACTAGAACTCACCTTGAAACCAGCTTTGAACCTTCCTCAATAGCTAAACCAAGTCCACAACCTCAGCCTTTGAGTTTCCTAGCTTGAAACCTCTCCTAGAGCTCAAGAACACCAAAGGATAAAATGGAGAGAAGTAACGTACGGGAAGGAGGAGGGATGTCTCTGTTTTTGTTCTGTTTCCACATCCTTCTAAACCCCAAAGCTGATATAAATCCTTAAGGTCAAAAGACCATAATGCCCCTAGGCCAATTTAAAAGCTTCTAAGCACTCCCAAGGGTAAATTTGTCATTTCCAACCTATACCGTTAATTATAATTAACGCTCTCCAATTCCCGCTAATCTGAACATTCTCAGATGCCAATAGATCATACCCCATTACCCTTTAATTCCCGGTAATGTTCTAATCATCAAAATGACCCCGAGACTCACCCCGAGCCTCGAACTTAATCTCGTTATGACTAGACCGAAAACTTGCATCTCATGATCGTCTCATGCCGAATGACTCGAACCAATCCACATATAATGTGGTAAAATTATAATTCACCCATATGCATAAAATTACACAATCACGCTCCCAACGGCCAAATTACCAAAATGCCCTTGCTTTTAAAATATGAGCCCATATGCATGCATTCACCATCATATAATAATATAATTCACATAAACATGCATATAATCATTAGATACCATAATAAATCAATTATGGCCCTCTCGGCCTCCTAATCAAGGTCCTAAACCTTATTAGGAAATTTGGGGCATTACATGAACTTTGACTACCTCCCAGAGCATATAAAGCAGGCTGAACTGGCAAAGTGCGCTGCTCACCTGGAAGAAGAGAAGAAAGCTCAGGAATCTCCTGAGATCTCTTTGGCGACAGGCATCGAAGGCGCCGAAGAGGATGCTGGGACTACAGTCGACCTCATGCTACTCAATAATTTTATTTGTAACTGGGACATACGAACCACAGTTCGTGATGTCAAGACGATTTTTGCTGCGTAGGGCGGCTTTCTTTTAATTACTAATTACATCCGAGCAGCAACTGCTCACGGTGTAAAACATTCCACTTTGATATTATAATATTTGCTATTTATTATAACATCTGCTCGCATGACCGAACTTAGCATAACACTTTGTTTCCATCTTACAAAATCCAAAATTTTGAAAAATACTCTAAGTGTCGTAGTATGCTTTCCCTTATTTTGCTCGTTTGTTTACATATGCTTGTTGATATTCTTTGCTTGCTTAGTACCTTATATGACCCCCAAGTGATTAAGGAGCTCAAAGTCCTCGGTCTATTTCCATGACCAAGACCTGTTCGAACATTACTGTTTGTGCCCTAGTAATTAAAATGATAATATAGCAAAACAACACACGTAATGAGCAAATACTTGTAATAAATACAATAATTGGCAAGAATAACTGGTTGTGCACAGTTCCTTTTATTTCTTGTAATAAATAGACAAAATCGTATCTGTACGAGTGATCAAAAATTGATCTTACACTTGTAAGAGACCAGTCATTTAATGAACCAGCCCTTATTCATAAACTTGTAAAAAGTGAAATTAATACACGCTAGTTCTTTAAAAAGAATTGTTTATTGATAATACTTGTGCAGGTGTTCTCCATTCCAATAGCGAGGAATGAGATCTCCATTCAAGTGAGCAAGTTTATATGTGCCTGGTTGGAGGACTTCTTCAATCTGATATGGACCCTCCCAGTTAGGTCCACGCACTCCGGCAGCTTGATCACGTGTGTTAAGAAAAACTCTTCTAAGTACTAAATCTCATACGTTAAGCTTTCTTTCTCGTACTTTAGAGTAAAAATATCGAGCCACCTTTTGCTAATAAGCTACCACTCGAAGTTGAACTTGGTCGCGCCTTTCATCGACCAAATCCAAAGATTCCATCAATAACTAATCATTAGTACTCTGATCGTATGCCAACCTTCTATGTGATGGTGGGTCTAACTCAATAGGCAACATAGGCCAGAGAAAATGGAGTATGGCCTGTTGCTGTTTGATGGGATGTTCTATACGACCAAAGGACTTTTGGTAGTTGTTCTGGCCATGCCCCATTTGCTTCTTCAAGCCTTTTCTTCAGGGTGTCCTTCAGGGTCTTGTTGACAACTTCAACCTGTCCGTTTGCTTGCAGATGAGCTATCGATGAAAAACTCTTGATAATCCCGTGCCTCTCGCAAAAATCAGTGAAAAGATCACTGTCAAATTGCGTGCCATTATCAGAGAAAATTTTCCTTGGCAACCCATATCTACACACGATGTTCTTGACCACAAAGTCTAATACCTTCTTGGTTGTTATTGTCGCAAGTGGCTCAGCTTCAGCCCACTTCGTAAAGTACTCAACAGCAACTACTGCATACCTAGCATTTCCCTTTCCTGTGGGTAAAGACCCGATCAAATCAATCCCCCATACTACGAATGGCCATGGGATTTGCATCTGTTTGAGCTCATTTGGGGCTACTCGAGGTATCTTGGAGAATCTTTGACACTTATCACATTTCCGAACAAAGTCCACAGAGTCCTCATTCATGGTAGGCCAAAAGTATCCTTGCCTTAGGATCTTTGTTGACAAACTTTGCCCCCCAGCATTATCTCCGCAGAAACCTTCATGGACTTCTCGCATTAGTTCCTTGGCCTTTTCTTTAGAAACACACCTTAACAGTGACATCGAGGACCCTTTTCTATATAAAATTTCATTGACCAGAATGAATCGAGTCAACTGCCTCTAAAGGGTCCTTGCTTTGTTTCTTTCCACTGGCAACACTCCTTGCTCAAGGTATCTAATGAAGGGTGTCATCCATGTGTCTGTTGCTTGGATCACCAGTGAAGACTCCTCTGCTTGAATGCTTGGTGCTGACAAATGCTCAACTGGTACTAGGGGTGTTTGTGGTGCAGGTGGTGCGGTTTTTCTCTAATTTTTTAGACCACACCGCATATGCGGTTTGAACAATATTTTAAATCGCAACCCGCACCGCACAGACCTCAAACCGCATAAATCGCACTGCAAAAATGCGGTGTGGTGCAGTGTGGTATGAGCGGTTTATACCTATCGCCAAATAATTTAACAATTAAATATTATAATTAAGAAAGATTCATAATAAATCTCATAACCATAGAGTGTTTAACAAAATAATTAAATGTACAACAAGCTAATAAATTTTAAGCAAAACAATACAAATATAACAAACTAATAACAAATAAATTTTTAATATAAAAGTAAATATTATTTTAATTAAGAAGGAATATCTTTATATTGAAGTAGAATATGTGTTAGCATCCTATGAAACATTATATATTTTTTTCTAGATATTGTGTATATTATATTATACTATATGAATATTTATGCATTAACTTTAAATGTATTAAAATTGAACAAAAAAATAAAAAGTTAATATATATAATGATGTAGTGCGGTGTGGTTTGAACTGCATTTATAAAATTTAAAACCGCAAACTGCACCGCGCGGTTTGGCAAAAATACAAACCGCAACCGCACCACGAAGGGTTCTAAATCGCAAATTGTGGTGCGGTGTGGGCGGTTTTATGAACACCCCTAACCGGTACTATGTTTAAGGTGTCAGCCTCCTTCGCGCTTGCTAACTTGGCCAAGGCATCGACATTTGAGTTATGATCGTGAGGTACTTACTGAAGGGTATACTTTTCAAACTGTGCCAATAAGTCATTTGCTTTGTTCAAATAAGCAACCGTCTTGAGACCTCGGGCTTGATATTCTCCTATAATTTGATTAACCACTAGCTAGGAGTCACTGTAGATCTCAAGCGACTTTATATCCATGTCCTTGGCTAATCTTAATCCTGTGAGCAGAGCTTTGTATTCGGCTTCGTTATTGGACGCTGTAAAGTCGAACCTGATTGCACAATGAAATTGATGTCCTTCGGGCATGACTAAGATCAAACCTGCTCTAGCATTGTGCTCGTTGGAAGAGCCATCTACGAACAATTTCCACGAAGGAGTTTGACTTTAGGGTCCAGGTTCCTCCATTGGTTCAACATTCTGAATTCCAGTGAATTCTGCGACAAAGTCTGCTATAGCCTGTCATTTCACAGCTGCTCGTGGAGAATAAGAAATATCAAACTGCCCAAGTTCGACTGCCCACTTTAATAATTGACTGGTGGCTTCTGGTTTCTGCAGGACTTGTCGTAATGGCTAGTCGATGAGTACCACAATGGGGTGAGCTTGAAAGTATAGTCGCAGCTTTCTGGAAGCCAAAATCAAGCAATAGGTTAATTTCTCAATGGGTAGATATCGCAACTCTGCTCCTACTAGCCTCTTGCTTATATAATACACAACTTTTTGAACATGTTCCTCCTCTCTGATCAAAACAGCGCTAGCAGCATACTCTTTGACTGCCAAGTAGATGAACAAAGTTTCTTTTTCGACTGGCTTGGATAAGATCGGTGGTTGTGACATATGGAACTTTATCTCCTGAAAATCTTGTTCGCACTCTTCGGTCCATTTGAACTTCTTGTTGCCCCTGCGCAGATTAAAAAATGGAACATACTTTTCTGTTGATTTAGAAATGAATCTACTCAAAGTGGTAATCCTCCCAGTCAGGCTTTGAACATCTTTAATTTTGGCAGGCGACCGCATTTCGATTAGGGCCTTGATCTTTTCGGGATTAGCTTCGATACCTCGCGAGTTTACTATGAATCCCAAAAAATTACCTGATCCAACACCGAAAGAACACTTGAGGGGATTTAGCTTCATCTGATATTTGTTCAAGATGTTGAAGCATTCTCGCAGGTCCTCGATGTGCTCTTCTGCTTTCTTTGACTTGACCAGCATGTCATCGACATATATCTCCATGTTAACGCCGATCAGCTCTTTGAACATATGGTTGACCAATCACTGATAAGTCGCACCAGCATTTTTCAAACCGAAAGGCATTACTTTGTAACAGTAAAGCCCTGTATCCATTCGAAAGCTAGTGTGATCCTCATCAGGTGGATGCATACTGATTTGATTGTACCCAGATTATGCGTCCATGAATGATAAAATCTCATGCCCTGATGTAGCATCGACCAGCTGGTCGATCCTTGGGAGTGAGAAACAATCCTTCGGGCATGCTTTATTGAGGTTTGTGAAATCCACACACGTCCACCACTTGCCATTTGGCTTGGAACAAGTACAGGATTAGAGACCCAAGATGGATAAAACGCTACCCTGGTGAATCCGTTCTCCTTTAACTTCTCGACTTCATCTTTTAACACCTTCGATCTTTCTTTGTCGAGCAGCCTCCTTTTTTGTTGCACTGGTGGAAATTTTTTGTCTATATTTAAGACACGGCTGATAACTACTGGGTCAATCCCAACCATATCTTTATGAGACTAGGCAAACACCTCCTGGTTATCCTTCAAAAATTCCACCAATTTTTTCTTTGTTGTTATCTCTAAGTTTTTACCGACTTTCACAACTCTGGTCGGATCTGCCTCTTCTAGTTGGACCTCTTTGAGGTCCTCCACGGGTCCCACATTTTCTTCAAAATCCTCAAAGTGAGGATCTAAGTCTCTATCCTCACTTTGGGCAACACCCTATTTGGTGACCTGCTCACTTGATTGGGCTTGTACTTCGTTTTCCAACAACAACCTTTTTTCAACTTTTTCCCCCGATCCGCCTCTTTTTGCCTTGGTAATTGAGGAATTATAACATTCCCGCACTTCCCGTTGGTTTCCCAACATGCATCCCACTCCTACATCGGTTGGAAACTTCATGGCCAAGTGCCAGACCAAGGTCATGGCTCGCAGGTCGACTAGAATAGGCCTTCCTGTCACAACATTATACGTAGAAGGACAATCAACTACTATGAAAGTAGCGAGTAGTGTCCTGTTCGCAGGTGCTACCCCTGCTGTGAATGGAAGTCTAATCGACCCAGTTGGTGCGAGCCCTTTTCCGGAAAACCATAAATGGTTTGGTTGCATGGTTCTAAATCTTGTACTGATAACTTCATTCTCTCCAGTGAAGATTTGTACAGAATGTTGACTAAGCTTCCTGTATCCACCAATACTCGCTTAACCATCATATTAGCGATCTGGACCTCCACGACCAGAGGATTCGAATGGGGTAATTGAACATGCTGAGCGTTAAGCTCAGAGAAAGTTATCAATTCTTCCTCTGTTCGAGCTTTTTTGGGAGTTCACTCCTCTACATTCAACATTTCAATGTCCTGGTCATGACGTAAGGTTTGGGCGTACCTTTCCCTTTCCTTCCCACTATCACCCGCCAGGTGTGGGCCACTGCAAATGGTCAGCAATGTACTAGCTACTGGAGCTGGCTGTAAAGGGGGCGAGCGTTGGCGTACAAGTGCCTGCTCATTGCCTCCTTGAGCCTTTCGCTGAGAGCCTCCAGCCGCTTGCACATACCTTCTCAGGTGTCCTTTCTAATAAGGAACTCAATCTCATCCTTGAGCTGGTTGCACTCGTTGGTGTCATGACCATAGTCGTTATGAAAACGACAAAACTTAGTTGTATCTCTCTTGGAGATATCTTTCCTGATTGGGGTTGGTCGCCTGAAGGGAACAGTTGTGTGAGTGGCCTGATACACTTATGCTCTGCTATCGACTAGGGTCGTATAATTGGTGAACCTCGGCTCATATCTGTTACTTTTAGGGCGCTTGTTCTCAGATGTTGATGGTTCGTGGTTCGCTCTTTTTCCTTCATTTTTCCCATTATTTTTGTCGTTGCCATTGGGTTTCCCAGACCCATTGGTGGCTTTAGTGGGATCTTCTTTCGGACCCTGGTCGTCTTTGGGTAACTTCCTTTCATTGGCTATGGCCTCCTCGAGCTTGATGTACTTGTCTGCTCGGTCCATAAATTCTTGGGTGCTCTTGACCCCATTCTTCCGCAAACTGTTCCAGAGGGATGAATGGCGCCGTACTCCAGCAGTAAGAGTCATCATCTTTCCTTCATCGTCAATCGTCTTAGCCCCGGCAGCGGCTCGCATGAAACGTTGAACATACCGCTTCAAGGTTTCTCCCTCCTTCTGGCATATCTCGACCAGCTGATTGGCCTCGGTCGGATGTATTCGACCAGCATAAAACTATCTGTAAAACTCCTTCACGAACATTTCCCAAGACACTATGCTGGCTGGAGGGAATTTGAAAAACCACTCCTGAGCAGTCTCGAACAAGGTGGCTGGAAAGATTCTACACCGAGCATCGTCTGACACCTTTTGGATGTCCATCTGTATCTCAAATTTGTTCACATGAGATACAAGGTCTTCTAATCCAGTGAAGTTGGGCAAGACCGGCATCTTAAATTTTCTTGGAGTCTCGGCCATCGCGATTATTTGCAAAAACGAAGTGCCCTTTCTCCGATCAAATTCAACGTGGGATGTTCGGTTCCCTACTAATTGCTGGACAACCTAATTTAAAGCATCGAGCTGGGCCTGTACAACGTCTAGCACTATTGGAGCGACTGGCGCTGGAGGTGCATACTCATCGTGTCTCTCTCTTCTGTCATTGAGAACATCCCACAAATCTTCCTCCCTATGCCTTTGCTCGCTCGCGCCCAGTCGATCGAAGACGTTGGGCTGTCTAGGCTGCCCCCCAGCATTCTAGCTCATTGGCCGGTTCTCTCTTGGTGGAGGGTTTTGTTCTTCACCCTTCCCTTCTTGCCGCCGACCAGCATTTCTTCTACCCGAATCTGCCTCATTATAGTCATGGCCATCCCTAAAGTGTGACCGACTGTGGTGCGACCTGCTGTTCGCACTATTTCCCCTCCCCTTGCTAGCATGTCCCGACTGACAGGTGGAGGCCTGCGTTGGTCGGTGGGTCCTCAGGCATTATTATGTCAAGGAGGACCCCTGACCGCAGAGCCTGATTCAACCTGCCTTCTGCTTGCAGAAGGACGTTGTCCCCTGCTCGGTGGGTTTGGCTCCTCAGCAGTCTAGCGTCTACCGCTTCGGGGAGGCTACCCAGCCCTATTCTGCCTTTGCCGCTGGGGATTATCTCGACCAGCGCGAGAGGGTGGTTGCTGCTCAAGATCCTGAAATGACCTATCCTATTGAGCAGCAGGGGGTTGCTTCGGCCTCTGAGGGTTTTCCGGTTGAGGCGGAGTGTGGTGATGTTGGGGATGATCTGAATATGGACCTTGCTGTGGTTGCGTACTAGGTGGCTGATTCGGTTGGGAGGCAGGTGCAGGCTGTCCCTGGGCCAACTAAATGGCGACTCCAGAATGATAGTGACATCCCTCTGCCGGTGATCCATGTCGGCCTGCCGCTTATTCAATTCTTGGTGTTGCCTATCAATCTCCCTCTGTTGTAGCGCCATTATTTCAGCCGCATTTTCTTAATTAGCCCTCAGATTGGCTAATTCCTCCTGTAACACAATCAGAGTCGTCCTCAAAGTCTCAGAATCCATTTCCTCCTTTTCCAATTCCACTTGTGGCTCATCCTCAGCCACATTTTGCGGAGGAGGCTGGGTTGGTGCAGTACCAGAGGTTTGCCCAGTCTTCCTAGCTGTTTTTGTCATTTGATCTTCTTGGAGGTCTTGAGTTCAACTCTCAATGAAAGCACCAAAATGTTGACCCTTGATTTGGTCAACAACACGGAGTCAAGTAAAACGATAAAAACAAGATGAATTCCAGATAAAAAGATAAATGACAACAAAGATTTATAGTAGTTCGGCCCCAAATAATGGTAATAACCTACATCCACTTAGTGTTCTTATTAATGTAGAATCCCCAAAGCGGTGATCAGTGAATGAGGGTTCACGAGTTTCACAAGCTTCGGGATGAATACAATTTTGGCGGATAAAAACACTATAATTCTCTCTCAAAATTCTGAAAAAAAGTCCCCTCTCTTGAGCCCATTGAGTCTTATTTATAGGCTCAAGGAGTTCTTCATGGGCCGATGGGCCTTAATTACAATTAATACAAGCGTATCTAAATCATAATGAAAATCACCATCATTACATAAATGCGGAATTACGTATTTGTAGAGAATATCTTAAATACTGCGACTAGACTGGTCGCCCATAAAATATGCCATCAGCTGAGTGAATTCTCTTCTGGTAGATGGTCGAACAGATCATACTCACTTAAACGGCCATGTGCATCCCATGCATTTTTTCTCATATCTGGAACTTTGAAAATTGTAGATTTTCAATTAAAATATGCTTAACAATGGTCTAGTGATGGTTTCATGAAAACTTGATATTTTTAGGTGAAACATTATGCTAAATCAATGCTCAATGATGATCCCAAAAAACTTGAATTTTAGGCAAAAAATGATGCTAAATTGATGCTTAACAATAGTCTAGCAATAATCTCATGAAAATAGACTTTTGAGGCAAAAACGACGCTAAATCGATGCTTTGACGGTGGTCTTATGAAAACTTGATTTTTGAGGCAAAAATTATGTTGAATCGATGCTTAACGATGGTCCTATGAAAACTTTATTTTTGAGGCAAGAAAATATGCTAAATTGATGCTTAACGATGATTTGCGATGGTTTGCAATAAAATTTGATAAAAACTTTGGCAAGGCATAACTTTTTCTCAGTTGTTAGTTTTAGGTGATGTTTTTTGAATTTTAATATTTTTTTTAGATCTACACATTTAGAATATGTAGAATCTTAAATTTGGGGTGTAGAATAACAAATTTTGAGATCTATCAATTTTAGGCCATAATGAAGATTGATATTTAAATAATCAAAATTTTAGATTCTACACACTCCATATTTAAGGTTTTACTTGTTAGAGAATAAATTATATTGTTCAATGGAAATGGTAAAACCAAAATACAACTCTATGCAAAAAATACAATAGACAATGTAATATTTAAACAAGTGTTACAACTCTATTGCTCAAAATACAAATAAATAGAAAGATTTAGAAGATGAAGATCACAAACTCAAAATAATAATAATACAAGTAAATAAGAACAACAAGATCAAAAGAATGAAAAGAACAATAAAAAGAACACAAACTCTCACACAACCAAAGTGTAGAGTAGTGGGGATCACCAACTTGAACAAGGTTCAAGACCTTTGTCCAAAAGCTTATTTCCCCCTATTCTCTAAGCACTAAGGGATCTCTCAAGGAAATAGCTATCTGGAATTATCAAGCCTCTATGGTGTATTTTCCAGCCAAGTGCTTTGTGGATGAAAAATTGTATGTCATACAAGTGAGCATTAGGCTCCTATATATAGAGTTTTGAGACACCTTTTGAATTTCAAATTCCACCAACCCCATGGGTGTTACCAATGATTAATTGGATGTTTATGGAATTAAAATAGAGATTTGTGAGTTATTTGGTTGTTGGAAACATTCAAAATTGGATAAAAGCGATGTTTGGAAAATGGTGTCAGCCACTCTGGCTGCGCCCTGAAAAACACTGGTCGCAGCCCACAACGTTTTTTCAGCTGCCAATTTTTCAAATTTTCCAAAACGTTCCAAATTCATTCCCACTTGATTTTGTAACTTCCGTACACATTATGAGAGTTAAAATCATATCTCTAACAGTCATATCTCTTATGACTTTAAGAAATTCAAATCAAAATGTGTAATATTAAATCTACACATTATTGGGTAATATTTGGGAGTTACAAATTTGTAACAGTTTTTGTAACTCCAAAATATATCATATTTGGGCACATACATGTGTCCAATTTTGTGACTCTCAATAATATGTTACAAGGTGTGACAAATCACATTATATCACATGATTTAATCTAACATTATATTATTTAAAATAATATAACATTCCCCCACTTAGATTAAATATCACTTTTTGTAACACTTATTTAATCAAACATTATATTAAAATATAATATTCCTCCACTTGATTAAGTAATCACACTCTATAGAAACCTTTGCATTGGTGCATAAAGTAAAATGTCTTTCAACTTGAATTTTACCTTAGTGTAATTACCACAAAGTTTGTTGAAATTTTGGTTGCCGAAGCATTGAACCACTATCCCTTGATAACACACACACACATTTTTTATGTTCACTTGAGACCTCAATGTCTCACTTTTGCACCGTTAATGGCTATCTGCACATTCCATTCATAGACTTTTTTTTAGAATGACTCCCAATTCTCATGAGGGACGGCACTACCCCTAAGTCTATATAGGTAGAACTCTTACAGTATTTTGTTACCCTAAAATACTTGTCTTTTCAAGACCAAGTTCTATTAAAAAACCTTTCAGTTTTAACCTTCATTTTGTTAACACACTAGCACTCATGTCTCAGATGAGACAAAATTTGAGTACTACTACTATTCACTTGATTGACTTATTATTACCTATTGAACCTAATACTAATTTGGTTACTAGTATTAAAATAGGTTACCATCAACCGTTAATATCTTTAGGGAGTCTAAGTCCCATCCCTTGAGATGTAAAAATAATTCCATTTGAGTTATTTCTTTTCTCAGGTATGCATACTTAAACACTCTCATTATTTTATTCAAACTTTGTTGCTAGCCATAGTTTGATTAACATAGTTACCCCTTCAAAATAGTGATTTTGACTATAGTCAACACCCCCACTATTTTATAGTTCAATATCCAAGATAAACATTTGAATATTAATTCTAGAAACCTCTTTGTTTATAAAATTCTCCTTTGTGTTTTAAATTGATTCATTCTTGAATCAAAATATTACAAACAATAACTTTAGACATCAAGCATGTCTAAATTTATCAATTCCATACACATATAGTCAAAGTGATTTAGAATGTAGATTTCCAAATCACCTATTTGATAGGATGACCAAATTAATCAATTATTATCAACAAAAAAAAATTGATTAACTTTGGAGCATCACCCCCACATTTCTCCCATAGTGATAATAAAATATAACTTTAAAATATAAATCTCTTCATTTCTATTAAGTCATTTATCCTCCAAGATAAATCTAGACTTATAATTCTCAAAGTTCATCATGAGTCATCTAAGCCATATGATCAATTCTCAATAGATCAAGATAAAAACCTCAATTTTTATCTTGATTTATTTACTTGCTAAAGCAAGACACACTCCTTTGAAAGTAACTTTCACTTAGTTTCTTTCTTTTATATATTTCACAAAATAAAATATGTGAACACAAATGTCATGTGAAATTTTCTCAAACAAATAATCACTAATTTTCAATTTTAGTTATCTAAATAATCTTAAAATCACTTAAACAACTTTTGTGTATTTCTTAAGAGTCTCTTTGAGATTCTTTTGAAAACACCAATTTGACACCCATTGATTTTCTCATCAAAATCAATTTGAATATGTCAATATTTTTTTTAAACACTTTAAATCAAAGAAAATAAACCCTCGTTGATTTATTTAAACACTTTAATTTCTTATGTTTTAGTTTAAAATTTTCTCCTCATTGAGATTAATTTAAACATATCACCATCTTTAACCAAAATAAATAAAGTTCTATTTAATCTATTCACAATTGGTGTAAAGATTCAAAATTGCTTCTCTAATTTTGCAATGTCTCATCATTGAGATATTGAATATTTAAGAATTATTGTCACTAAATAATTCTCAAATATATTTCATTTGACCACACTCTAGACTATAAGTCTATTGAGTCAATATGTCATCCCACAATTTTTGAATCTACCTTGATCCGTTTTTCTTGCAATGACAAGACACTTCCAATAAAAGATGTAACCCTCTTTAGTTCATCTTTTCTTATCTCATAAGTTGAGATGCTCAACACTTAAATGAGAAATTTTAATTTCACAAATTATTCTTTTTGTTTACCAAATAAATAGTTACTAATCACATTAATAATCATATTATATGGCACACTATAAAATCATAATAATTCACATCAATATATTTTTATATATTAACATAATTATGTCTTAATGTAAATTCACATAATTTGTCAACACATAGGACTTATATCATACTAACAAGACTCTTTATTAATATGTAAACATAAATTACAAATATCATACACATATGATTTCACAATTCTATTGATTCACAAAATCAATGTCATATAAAACTCATAAAGTTGTAATTCTAATAATTTCTCATTATCACATAATAAGACAATTATATAACATGCTAGCATGTTACCCAATAATCTACTAGATTATTTACACAATATGTTAATTAATCACATATAGCAACAACTCAAGAGGTTGAATTATCTTCTAATCTAACCACTATATTTGCAAAAGCAAAGGATATTAGAAAACAACAAATCTCATTTATAAAATTTTCTTCTTTCTCATTTTTATCACTATATGAAAGTCATTAAATATTCTAAGAAAACCAAAGAAGAAGATTACCTTATCTTACCATCTTTTCAAAGTTGGATCCTCACAAGATCTCTATGGTTTCTCCTTCTATTAAAAAAAAAAAAAGCTTTTGATTGTTAGAGAATATATTATATTGTTCAATGGAAATGGTAAAACCAAAATACAACTCTATGCAAAAAAATACAATAGACAAGGTAATATTTAAACAAGTGTTACAACTCGATTGCTCAAAATACAAATAAATAGAAAGATTTAGAAGATGAAGATTACAAAATCAAAACAATAATAATACAAGTAAATAAGAACAACAAGATCAAAAGAATGAAAAGAACAATAAAAAGAACACAAACTCTCACACAACCAAAGTGTAGAGTAGTGGGGATCACCAACTTGAACAAGGTTCAAGACCTTTGTCAAAAAGCTTATTTCCTCATATTCTCTAAGCACTAAGGGTTCTCTCAAGGGAATAACTCTCTAGAATTATCTAGTCTTTAGGGTATATTTTCCAGCCAAGAGCTCTGTGGATGGAAAATGATGTGTCATACAAGTGAGCATTAGACTCCTATTTATGGAGTTTTGAGACACTATTTGAATTTCAAATTCCACCAACCACATGGGTGTTACCAATAATTAATTGGATGTGTATGAAATTAAAATAGAGATTTGAAAGTTACTTGGCTATTGGAAACGTTCAAAATTGGATAAAACCAAAGTTTGGAAAATGGTGTCAGCCACTCTGCCCGTGACCTGAAAAACATTGGTCGCGGCCCACGATGTTTTTCTACCTCTCTGGCCACGACTTGAAAAATACTGGCCACGGCCCACGACGTTTTTTTCAACTACCAATTTTCCAAATTTTCCAAAACGTTCCAAATTCATTCCCACTTGATTTTGTAATTTACATACACATTATGAAAGTTAAAATCACATCTCTAGCAGCCATATCTCCTATGACTTTGATAAATTCAAATCAAAATGTATAATATCAAATCTACACATTATTGGGTAATATTTGGGAGTTACAAATTTGTAACTGTTTTTGTCACTCCAAAATATGTCACATTTGCACACATACATGTGTCCAATTTGTGACTCTAAATAATATGTTACAAGGTGTGACAAATCACATTATGTCATATTATTTAATCTAATATTATATTATTTAAAACAATATTACATTACTCATTTGGAATGTATAGATTTCTAAAAGAATATCAAAATTTTAAAAAAAAATCACCTAAAACCGACAACCAAGTGAAAAGTTATACCTTGTCAAAAATTTTATCAAAAACATCGCAGGCCATCATTAAAGTATCGATTTAGCATCATTTTTTGCCTAAAAAAGTTAGGTTTTCATGGGACTATTGTTAAAGCATCATTAAGGATTTTTTTTAGCCTAAAAAATCAAGTTTTCATTACATTATCGCTACACCTTCGTTAAATCATCATTTAGCATCGATTCAGCTTAATTTTTTGACTAAAAAATCAAGCTTTCATGAGACCATTGTTAAGCATCATATTTTGCTTATAAAGTCAAGTTCTTATGGGACCATAGCTAAACTATCATTAAGTATTGATTTTAATCGAAGATATGCAATTTTCAAAGTTCTAGATTTGGAAAAAAAACTCAAGCAAAACCAAAAAATATTGTACATAAGTGTTCGAAATCAATGAATCAGTATTTTAAGTGAGTATTTCTATGGGTTTAAGTTTTGGATTGAATTTGGAATAATTAAAAGAAATAACTTGATGGGTGCTTCAATGGTGATGGGGTATGGGTACCTCAATGGTGATAGAGCATTTATTGTACATGTTGTTTTAGATAAGTATAATTTATTTATTTTTTTGTATGAAACGAGTGTTTAAAGAGAGATTTATGGTTTGTGTATATTTGTTTTAGCGGTAGAGAAAGAGAAAAATGAGAGAGGAGGGAAAATGATAAAAATTGTGAGGGGCAAATTTGGCAAAAACTGGTTTAAAATCATATTTTTTAAATAATTATTAAAGTTAACAAAGAAAAATAATATTACTATATTATCCTTAAAATTATTAATATAATATTTTTTTATAAAAACATTTTAGTCTTTACTTGTATTCATTTCTACATGAATTTTTTTTGTTGGTCTCACTCCATATTTTTCTTTTACTTTTATGGTAAACACATATCTATAATATATATATACACGTGAATAATTTTTTAAGTCATTTTTGTTTTTGTTTTTAGTGAGTCAGTCATCTTTTTTTTTTTTTGTCTTTTTCTTATTAAACAGTTATATATATAATAAAAAATATATATTATTATTAAATAATTATTACTTATATACTTATCTTACATATATACTATATTTCTACTTGGTTTACTTTTATATCCTTTGTATCCTTTGTTTTAGCTTCTTCTAAGGAGTTTATTGTTATTTGACATCAAATTTTATTTTGTTTATTATATATCTCATTAGCTATATATTTCTCATCTCACTGTTCTTATACTGTTTTCACCTAGTTCTTCCTGTTTCAGTCTTATTTTTTTTTTTTTTTTTTGCAGTAATTGACCCACCATCCATCATGTGTTATATTTACACAATTTTTTTTTATTGTTGGATGTTCAATTGATTCTAAAAAATATATGTATATATGCTCATAAATCTCATTTAATTATATCTGTAAAATTATTTCCATAACTTTACGATAAGATATATATTTATTTGTTTCTCCAAATTCTTGATTTTATAATATGATCTAATTTAATGGAGAGCATGTGTTTTTACAACTAATCTCCTATATATCTATACTATATAAATATATATTATATATATATATCTCTAAAATAATTTAATGTCGGGGTCATAGCTTCAATTAGGCTTTTGTTGCCAAAATAATTGGTTGCTACACCCATATAAACCCAGGTTTGGGCTTGTTCAAGAGAATTTTCAGAACCAAAATCTTTTGTGATAAATTACACATCCTTCTTTTTTGTTTTTTACTTATTTCATTTTTTTATATTTCTTTAATCATAAAATCATCACACGTATGTACACTATGTATTACATTATTTTGTCTTTTATTTAATAAATAAAAATTTAACAATTATCTTTTATTATTAATATTATTTACTTGTTATATTTTTTGTTACATTTTCTTGTTTTGTCAAGTTTTTTTTCCTTATGGAGAACTATCGTCCATCATGTAATGTTTTTATACTATCATTGTATACTTTTGTTTTTTCTTAAATTAATTACTCAGTAAAATTTATTCGAATATTTCTATTTTTTATTATTATTTTTATTCATTTTCTTCTCTTATTTTGTATTGAGGTTTATTTTTTAGTAGTATTTTTTTAAATTATGTAATGAAAATGTGTTCTTTTTTCATCATTTAAATAAATTGATTGTATTAATGTAATAAGTGTGTTAGTATTCTTTTCTATTGAATCTCCTCATTTAAGTTTTACTTTACACATCATTAGAGTTTTTAAGAATAATTATATCTATAATTTATTGATTTCCAATGTAGTCATTATTATTTTTTTAATGGGAGAATGAGGCATTTTATTTCTTCCAAATTAGTAAACTATTTGTGAAGTTGTAAATAGTTTCATGAAATATTTAGAAAAATATTAGTTTACAACCAAGTTATCTTTTCAAAGACTATGAATTTATTAAACAAGGAAAAATGGTCAGAGAACCAAAGGAAGGGAAAAATACATCATCATAATAATAATAATAATAATAATAATAATATTAATGATAATAATAAAAAAAAACTTAAATTCAATAAGTAATTTATTCAATTCAATTTTCAAGCTCAAGAGAAACTAATTATTAATTATGACATATTTGTTTATATTATTATTTACTTTCTTCACGTACAAAAATTCAAAACGCAAATATTTTTTTTTACTTATTCATTTATTTGAAATTATTTTGAATCTTCTTGATAATTTTGCAAAATAGACAAAGGTGATTTGAGAGAGAATCAAAATGGAGGCTAGATTTTCATTATGTCGAAAGAGATAAAAATAAGAGTACAAGAACAACAAAATATATAGCCAAAATAATGAGAGGCTAAAAGACTAAACTATCCTTACATGTTAATAAAACTTATATTATTAATATCCCCCCTCAAACTCACAATGCATTGGCGGGAAGCATCGAGAGTTTGCTAACTAAGAAACGAAAACGAGAAATAGTATGAGCCTTCGTAAACAAGTCGGCAATCTGCATAGCGGAAGTGACAAATGGTAGAGTGATGGTCCCATTTTGATAGTGGTGACGAGTAAGATGACAATCTATCTCAATATGTTTTGTGCGCTCATGAAAAACGGAGTTGCGAGTAATCTGAATAGCACTAACATTGTTACAATGCATCGGAGTGGGATCTGAGAGAATAACACCCATATCAGCAAGTAACCAACGCAACCAAACAATTTCAGCGGTAGTGGAGGCCATGGCACGATATTCTGCTTCTGTAGACGATCGAGAGACAACAGTCTGTTTTTTACTCTTCCAAGAAATAAGAGAATCTCCAAAAAATATACAAAAACAAGTGGTAGATTTGCGATCAGTACAATCACCACCCCAATTTTCATATGAGTAGGCACGTAACTCTAAAGTAGACGTAGATGAAAAAGCTGACTCTGAAATTGAGTTCCTCGAAGATATCGAAGAATATGAAGCACAGCTGCCCAATGAACGGTAGTGGGAGATGCAACAAACTGACTGACAATGTGAACTGCATAAGCGATGTCTGGCCTGGTGATAGTAAGGTACACTAAGTTACCAACCAGAGTGCGATATAGAGAGGGATCTGACAAGGCAACACCATCAGATGAAGAATACCTAGCATTAAGCTCAAGAGGGGTATCAACAGTGCGAGCATCAGAGAGACGAGCCTGATCGAGAATATCAGCAATGTACTTAGATTGAGAAAGAAGATAGCCACGAGGAGAGTAAGCTACTTCTATCCCTAAAAAGTATCGTAGGGAACCCAAATCTTTCATCTCAAATTCACGAGTCAAGTGCGTTTTCAACTCCGTTATCCCATTCGCATCATCACCGGTGATAATCATATCATCAACATATAAAGAGAGTAAAGTGCGGCCAGAAGAAGTACACCTAACAAAGAGAGCTGAATCATGTGCACTGGGGTGGAAGCCGAGAGAAGTAATCACGATGGAGAATTTTTCAAACTAGGCTCGGGGAGCTTGTTTAAGCCCATAAAGAGCCTTCTTCAATCTGCAAAATTCTCCTGAATTATGAGGAACACCTGGTGGAGGAACCATGTAAACTTCTTCTTGAAGAGTCCCGTTCAAGAAGGCGTTTTTAACGTCCATTTGAGAAATGGACCACTGTCAAGCAGACGCAACAGCAATGAGAGTACGAATAGTGGTATGTTTGGAAACTGGAGCGAAAGTTTCCTCATAATCCATCCCATACTCCTGAGCAAAGCCTTTAGCAACCAAACGAGCTTTGTACCGCTCTACTGACCCATCAGACTTAGTCTTGATCTTGTAAACCCAACGGGAACCAATAGCACGCTTCCCCACAAGAAGAGGAACAATATCCCAAGTACCTGTCTTGTACAACTGTAACGCCCTGGATAACCAAGACCATTACACTGTGTGTTTAAAATAGTGCAAGACTTGCTAATCAAGTCATTTAAACAAAGTGTGAAATCAATGTCATCAACAGATTAGGAATAAAAGATTTTGGTCACAAACAGGCTATTTTCATTAAAAATGACAGTTTAGTACATGGAAACTCAAAACAGGATTTAGACGTCTTAGTTACAACAAATTCCAAGAGTTACAAATAATTCAAGCCACTCTAATGGCAAAATATATATTTTAGGTTTCCGTCCCTGTACAATTCCTCGACCGTGGCGGCCGAGCAGCTGACAATGTACACCTCGCCCCCAGAGCTCTCCAACTCATGGTTGATTCAGCCTACCCTTGCCTTTACCTGCACCACGTAGCACCCGTGAGCCGAGGCCCAGCAAGAAAGCATGATAACATAGCAAGATCAACATCATTTATCAAATATTTCACAGTGCACAACCAGGAATTCAGCATTTCATAACATTTATCCAATCAGTAATATCACACAACAGATTAATAGTTTTTCATCCAAACAGCCAACAAATCACGCTCATAACACAATATTCACGATCATAATCAAATGATATTCAAGGTCAGCGCCCTTAGTCGCACACTCTATTTAATACATTGTCTTCGGCTCTCTTGGGCCGCCCTCAGTGTAATACTCACTGACTCCGGCTAGCTTAACCGAGCTTAGTGATAGATAAGCTGCCTCAGCTACCAGTGGCCGAGCCACGCCCTGTGCGCAAATATTGATCCCGACACTCTTAGGCCGGTTATCGCATGTCCCATGGCATAATAATACCATCTCATGACATGATATACATGTGTAGGGAGCTCTTAGTTCCATCGTGTCCACATGGTTAATCACATTCACATAACAATGCATACAAATATAGGGAACACTTAGCCCCAACCTAGCCACATAATCAGGTGCAGCTTTCTTACCTTTGGCTTTCAAACGAGCTAGTTATAAGCGATGCTCCTTGAGCGCGATCCGATTCCTGAGCCCTAGCTTAGCACCTAGTCACAACCAAGATAAAGGATACCATTAACAATCTTAAATGAGCTTCTAAACCAAGTTCTAGTCCTCAGAACATTGAACTTCACCAAATATGGTAAAAGACTCAACCCCGAGCACCCTAGGTTAAATTCCCAAGCCTAAATTCTCAAAATCCCAAAATCTCTTAAGCGCCCCGGCATGGCCCCTGACAGAACCCTCCATGGGCACAAAAACAGGTAAGGGCCGCGGCATTGCTTGGACCATGCCACGGCCCGCCCTCCTTCCTCAGCATGCAACAACCTCGAAGGGCCGCGGCTCACTAAGAACCATGCCGCGGCCCGACCCTTCGAACCCAGAAAAATCCACCATTTTCAATCTCTAAACCTCACCTTAAGCCATCCCAAAGCCCCCAACTCAAAACCAATTAATAACAACATCATTAGAATAATTTAAACAACGCAATCCAACCAGAAATCCAGCCTAACACTCACCAAAATCCCAATTCCAATTTATGAGATTTCAAACCCACAAACTCAAAACCAGCCATGGTATTTCTAGAATTCGACCATTAAACTTTAAATTGAAACTTACCTTAGCTGCAATATCACCTCTCCACAAGTTTCCCTGACCTAGCTTCAAAGTTCCAGCCTCAAATTCCACCCTAAATGCCAAAACCACAAATATTCAAAACTCAGCCATTTTTCTTAAAGTTCCTAACCACAGAACAAAAAATCAATGCTTACCTTGGCTCTAATTCAGTCCTTGATTGGTTCTTGAGCTAATCCTCTAGCTTATCCCCTTCAATTCCCAGAAATTAGCTGGTTTCCCTTTACAAAATCAGAGTTTTTCTTCCTTAAGAGGGAGAGGAAAGAGAGAGAAGGGAGAGTAGGCTGAGAGGTCGGTTTACATTTTCTATCTAGTATTTTCTAAGTCTTTCCAAGTATATCCTTAGGTTGTTAGACTAATCCCAAGGCTTGGGGTACCGGAAACGTTCCGGAGGGCAAAATAGTAAAATTCCCTAGTACTCCCGCCAAAACATTCTAACCTCAAATATATCTCCATATATTTATTTTCATCACCCGATATTCCAAGTCACTACACGATACCTAAAGTACCCCTGACTTGCCCAAAGTCAAGCATTAAGCCCCGTTGTGACTTTCCTGCTATCTAGCTCCCTAGGATCGCCCCAAGTCACCGGCTGCATATTTATCCACATAATAATGTGGTTCTCACATATTTCACATATATATATCTACCTATCCACATAATAATGTGGTCTCAACAATTTATCACACACAATTACGTTTATGTCCTAACGGGCCAAAATTACGATTAAGCCCTTACCAGTCGAACAGGGCCCGCATGCTTACCCAATAATCATAAACATGCATTCTCACACTATTGATTCACATAACCTCCAATTATGCCCTCCCGACACACTAATCAAGGTCCTTAAGCCTTATTAGTAATTTTGGGTCGTTACAACAACGCAGAGAGTTCTTCAACCATTGCCTGTTGCCAAAGAGGGTCAAGAATAACCTCTTTATAGGAAGAGGGCTCAGAGAGTTGGTGAATATAAGTCAAAAAAGAAGAGAAATAATTAGAATAAGTGGAGTAGACAAAATCAGGTAACTGTGTGGACTTATGAATTCTTTGAGGGTGGCGAGGAGGAGGAGCAGGATCCACAATCTCAGAAGCATATTGGGCAGTAGTAGGGACAGAAGGGACTTCGACAGGCTGAGAATCGACATCTGCAGAGTTAAGATTATCAACAGTACAAGAATCAAATGGATCAATACGAGTGAGATCAGATTTGTGTAGATTGGGGGTGTCCGATGGAATAGAGTAGAAAGGTATATGCTCAAGAAACACAACATGATGAGAAACATAGAGTTTTTGACTAAAAGGATCATAACATCGATATCCTTTTTGACATTCACCATAACCAAGAAATACACAAAGAGCAGAACGAGAAGTAAGCTTACTACGTTCAACATGAGGACGAAGAACAAAACATGTGGAACCAAAGACTCTCAATGAAGAATAATCAGGAGCGTGACCATAAAGTTTTTCAAAGGGAGACAGACCTGAAGTGACAGATGACGGAATTCTATTGATTGAATGAACTGCAGTCAGAATGGCTTCCCCCTAGAACTCACTAGGAACATAAGCAGATAATAAGAGAGAACGAGCAGTTTCAACAATGTGTCTGTGTTTTCTTTCGGCAACCCCATTTTGCTTTGGTGTATCGGTACAAGAGGTTTGATGTAAGGTACCATCTAAAGCAAGCAATTCAGAGAAACAATTGGAGGTATATTCACCATCCATATCACATCAAAAACATTTGATAACAACATTATGTTGAGTTTTAACAAAAGCACGAAACATATAATAAATCGCGAGGAAATCAGAACGATGTTTCATAAGATAGACCCAACAAAAATGAGTATAATCATCAATAAAAGAGACATAGTAACGTGATCCACCTTTTGTTAGAACGGGTGATGGCCCCCACACATCAGAGTGAATCAAATCAAAAGGTGCAAGAGAAACAGATACACTCTTATAAAAAGGTAAAGCAGAAAGTTTTGCCAATTTGCAACCACAACAATCTGAAATATCATGGGTTTGTAACTTTCCTAATGCTTCTGTGGAAGCTAAGTACTTTAAACATGAACCAGATACATGTCCAAGAAGAGAATTCCATAAATAAAAACTAGACGAAGACGAACTTAAATGAAATGAAGACAAATCGACACTAGAAGCTGCAACATTAGGAACTCTCAGCTCATCTAAAATGTAAAGCCCCTTGCCTACGGCCTGTCCCAATTAGCTTCTTGGAATGAGGATCCTGCACATAACAACAAGAATTAGAGAAAATAACTGAGAAACCAGAGTCACATAATTGACCAACAGAGACAAGATTCAAAGTAAGATTTGGAATATGATATACATCAGAGAATGACATTTTTGGAGTGCAAATCAAGCCAATCCCTGCTAATGGCATGGGAGTGCCATCAGCGGTCCTGACAGATACAGAGGGTTCTGATTTAATGGACAAGAAGGAATTGGAATCAGGTGACATATGATGTGAAGCTCCAGAATCAAGGACCCATATAGAGGAAGATATACCTGGTGTACTACTAGAAGGCAAACCTATGTGTGAGGAGGCTGACATGGCGTGTGGCTGCGAGGCAATGAACTTCTGGAACTACTCTGTGAGTGTAGCAATCGAGGTACTAGGAGTGCTTCCAAAATCTGCAGGTGGAACAATAGCTGCCATGTTCGAAGACATAGAGGGAAGAGGTCGATGAGGTTTGTTGCTAGATTTCCAATGAGGAGACTGATTCGGTGATTGTGCCCTATTCAACAGTTTGGGACATTGAGCCTTCCAGTGTCCCTTTTGCTTGCAAAAACTGCATTCGTCGTAGCCAACCTTGGCTTGAGTCTTGTGTTGATTGTTGGAGGCTGGCCGATGACGAACTGCAAAGATAGAGGGATTCAGAGATGGAAAAATCCCCTTTTCCGCCCCCCCTTTATCAACACGAGACTTCAAGAAAATCTCTTCTGCTAACAACTCATTAACCACCGAATCAACTGACGGAAGAGGGCTGCGATGCAGGATTGTTCCGCGAAGACCTTCAAACTCATCTCGCAGAGCCATCAAAAACTGAACCAGGCGTTGTGCGTCTCTCCGAGCAATGTAAGGGGCAAATGCCCGTAACTCCGCTGATTCAGTCAAAGCAAGCTGATCCCACAGATTAGACATAGCAGAATAAAATTCCTGAACGTTCATGCTATTCTGTTGAAGGGCCCGAATGTCAATCTCCAACTGATACTGCTTTGCGAAATTAGGCTGTGTATACAGCCTTTCCAAGTGCTCCCAAACTTCCTTCGCCGTCTCATATTTCGCCAATTGGATACCGATTGATTGTTGAATCGAGTTTGTAACGACCCAAATTTGCTAATAGGGCTTAGGGCCTTGATTAGCGTGCCTGGAGGGCAATAAATGAATTAATATGCTAATATGTGAATTTATGTGAACATATGATAAAGATGCATGTTTAGTTGAGTTAAATGTGCATGTGGGCCCCGTTTGGATAGTAGGGGTATAACTGTGATAAATGCGATATGTATGTGATTTATCTATGTAGCACGGCCCGAGACAGTCCTGGGGAGCGGTTAGCCAGAAAGTCACAACGGGGTTGAGAATCCGACTCAGGGCAAGTCGAGGGGTAATTTGGGCATTAGTTAATGTATTGGGTTATCAGGGTATGGAAATAAATATTTGGAGATATATTGGAGGATATAATGTCTAGGAGGGAATATTGGGGAAATTTACCGTTTTGCCCTCGGGGACGTTTTGGTACCCCGAGCCTTGAGGTAACCTTAAAGCTTAAGTTAAATAAAACAAAGTTTAGGAAGCTAGTGGAGACTTAGAAACCGACATTCACCTTTCCTTCCCAGCTGAAGATAGTTTCTCATCTCTCTCTCTTTCACTCTCTAAGACAAACTCAAGGGAATTAAGCTTTGGGTGGCCATTAGCCAAGAACTAAGGATTTAAGCTGAGCTTGGGATTTAGAGAATCTGCACAGAAGTATAATTCATCAAGGTAAGTTCTTAATATGTTGATTTGAGCCAATTTTGCAGCTGGTATAAGGTTGTATATTGAAGTTGCATGTGGGCTAAGTTTGAATTGGGATTTGATTGTTAGGCTGAGTTTTGGGGGCTGGTTCTTGATAGGTTTTGATGTTAAAACTGGGCTAGAACCTTTGTGATAATTATCTAGGATTGCTAGTTTGGTTTTGGGTGAATTGGTTTGAAGAAAATGCAAGAAAAGGATGAAGATTTCTGGGTTGGAGGCTAGGGCCGCGGCCCTAGGAGGGGCATGCCTCGGCCCGTGTGTGCGCGCGGCCATGGGAGGTTGAGAAGCTTGAGGTGCGCCACCGCGCTTGGTGATGCGCGCCGCGGCCCGTGCATGCTTCAGTGAAGTGCTAGCCTCTGTTTCGAGGCTAGCCGTGGCACTTGTGGGTAGGGTCGCGAATCTTAGTGCCAGTTTGAGTTTTTAAGTGTGTCTAGGCTTGGGAACTCAGTAGTTAAGGCTCGGGATGGATTTTATCACCCAGATTGATAGAATTCAAGGTCCCGGAGGTTAGAGTCATGATTCAAAGTTACTTAATGGACTAGAACTTGATGGATGAGTATTGTTGATATGTTGTGACTAGGGTTCGGCAAGGCTCAAGTTAAGGGACTGTGCTCGAGATATCGGTGCTCGGGAAGCTCGGGACGCAGGTAAGAAAACCCTTGTTCCCATAGAGCTTGTATGCAGGGTTGAGCCCAATATGTTTGAATTGCAGGGCGTAGCCCTTTGATTGAATTGTTAGTGTTCAGTATATGTTTATTATGCTATGAGTGCAATTATGTGAATGATCGGCAAGAGCCGAGAACAGTGTAGGCCGAGGTCGGCAGTGGCCGGGAACGGCGTTGGGCACGTTGAGTGCAAGGTCGAGTACGACAAGGGGCCGGGAGCAGTATTGAGCACGTGGAGTGCGAGCTGCCAGGGCAGGACCCTAAAGGATACCAGGGACATCCTCACGGTGTGGACCGCAAACCCAGGGCCTGGTAAAGCGCCTGGGTCGGCTTGGCCGTATGTGTTTAGCCTATTGATGGCCTGTTTATATGCTATGTGTTGATTTTTGCATATGTTATCTATTTGTGGGTTTTCTTGCTGGGCTTCGGCTTACGGATGCTCTGTGGTGTAGGTAAGGGCAAGGTGAATGTCAACCAACCTTGAGTGTAGCAAGCATGAGGCGGCGTGTACATGTTTGGTCTGCCTGGCTATCACAGCCAGTGGGTTTTGGGAGATGGTTGTAATAAAACCTAGATTTTGTCGTTTAGCTGACTTGGTTGTATTTATATGTTGTAAATATTTCTAAACAGTATTTTGGGATCCCAAGTGTTAAACTTTTATGATTTTCAATGGAAAAGAGTTATTTCTAAAGTTTTTACTCTGATTATGGCTTAAGTACACTTTTGCTTTAAAAACCTCGATTAGCGAGTGATTGCACATTTTAAACTCACTTAGTAACGGCTCTAAGGTAGTAGGGCGTTATAGAATTGTTGATCCAAGTGATGATTTTCGAATTGTTGGCATCCCAAAGATCCAATTGTTCTGCAAAGCTCTCATCCTTATCGTCCTTCGGTTTCGTGGAAGTTCCAGAAACATAACTTCACATACATTTCCCTTTCAAAAATTTTTTCATAACATAATGCCAATACGAATAATTCTGCCCATTCAATTGCACATTGATGGACTGAAGCGAATCATCTTTTGCGCCAGCCATGACGAACAATCGAAATCCAAATAGACAGAACAAAGTGCAAAATCCCCAAGATTGGTGCGAAAACCTCAAAATCAAAGCCAAAGACAGAGCCAAATTCCTAAAAAAAAAAAAAAAAACGGGGCGTTGCCCCGAATCCCACGAGGGTAACCAAATCGAGGGTACTCAAGAACATTACTTTGATACCATGATAATTTTGCAAAATAGACAAAGGAGATTTGAGAGAGAATCAAAATAGACCCTAGGTTTTCATTATGTCGAAAGAGATAAAAATAAGAGTACATGAACAACAAAATATATAGCCAAAATAATGAGAGGCTAAAAGACTAAACTACCCTTATATATTAATAAAACTTATATTATTAACACTTCTGGCAAAGAGCAAAACACAAAAAAAAAAGTAACACTGTCAGCAGGTTGCTCGTGTCTTAGGCACGAGCCATACACTAGTATAAATATATATATATAGAAATTTTCAATGAATACATGATAGATTGTAATAGGTTACATTTTTAGCGACTGCTATAACATGTAGCAATAGATTAACATTCAAAATGTTTTTATTTTAATAATTAAATTAATTATTTATTAATATAATAATTATGTAATTAATAATTAATTACTTTCTTTTATTAATTTTTTTCTTTTGCAAGTAAGAACTTCAACTATTTTATATTTTATTCTTATTTAAATTTTAATATTTAACTTTAAATAATTATCTCTTACACCATGTGTAGAATTATTAGCAGTTTTACCTCCCAAATTTTGACCACTACCAAATTGTATTTTTTTATTAAAACTAATTTAGATTTTTTCTTAAGAAAACCAAATTTTTTTTTTCTTAAAAGTAATAATTATATTCTTAAAAATTAATTTTTTACAAAAAAATTAAGAAAATAAACAACACTAAAAGTTTAAAATCTAATTAACAACAAATAAATTTTTTTTTTACTTTTTCTTTTCTTTTACAATATAAAATAAATATATCTTAAAATAAAAGTGAAAAATAAATCATAAACACAAAGTTTATTCCCCTTCGTCCTCTTTCTCTTAATTAATTTTTTTTATTTAAGATCTTCGTCATCAGTCCTCCTCTTTAATAATAGGTTTTTTCTTTGTTTTAGTATTTATTTTAAAATTTCATTCTAAAATAGATTTATTTTATATTGTAAAAATAAAAAAGGGTTTTTTTTATTAATTAAATTTTAATTTTTAAGGATTTCATTATTATTTTTAGAAAAAAATTAACTTTTTTTAATAAAATTGGTATTATTTAGTGGCGGTCAAAGTTTTGGGGATAAAATTGCTAATTATTCTACACATGGTAGTGACACATTAACAAACAAAATGCCACATCATCAATCTGTTAGCTACTTAGGACGAAATCTGACAAAAGTCTCATATTTCAGTAACGTGCATAATTCGGGAGAATTTTTAACATCGCGAATCATTCGTATGACATCATCATATAGTGATCATGGTTCTGGGGACAAAAATATTATTTATTCTTATTATTTTTAATGATGAAATGGGTGACATGCATAAAATAATAATTTTCTCTAATTTAAATTAATAAAAACAAATATTTTTTAACTAAAAACAAAAGAACTAACAAAGTTTTTTTTAATGAATAAAATAAACAAAAGCAACAGCGTGAACAATAAAGAAAAAAGGAGATCTGGATAGATATGGGAATCCTTACTTTTTTAATTAATTACAAATTATAATTAAATTTATTTTTAAAATAAAATTAATCTTAATTAGTATTTTATAAAGAAACAAAATATTTTAAATAAATAATATAGTATCAAATTACAACTTACTTATTAAATATTTTTAGTTAATTACTAAAATAATCACATCGATAGATATATATTTGATGTAATCATTAAGTACTAAGTACTGACCCATATATATCTAACTTGTTAAAAATAGAGTAATACCTGTCATTACACGTTAACAAACCATATCTTATGAGATGAGCTCTTCACAACTGTACTAAGAAAGAATCTTTAAGCAAATCCCTTTATGTGAAAGCTCTACTTAGCTTCCCCTTTATAATTTTTTTTTTAAAAAAAAAAAGCACCAGTCAGCTTGCTTGCCAAATTTTGATCATTGATAAAAGGTTAAACAAAAAACTGTTGGTTTTTAATTAGTTAAATGCAAACCCATGGTTAAATTGACAAAATACTGTTTTAAACTCCTGTATCTTTTTAAACAAAATTTACTTGTATAATGTTTTAACTGTTATTACTATTTTATATTTAAAAATAAACATATAATAAATTAATTTTAATAATATTAATTATTATAAAATAAAGGCAAAATCAATTTTGACATGTTTTTGTAAAATAAAAGAATTATTATTGAAATTTAAAATAAAATAAGTATGATATTTAGCTAAAATGCATAAAACCAAAACAACATTTGTCATCTAAATTTTTTTAACTTACAAATAGAAAAACATTACTAAATAAGATGAAACGTCACTGGTACAAAATTTTCCAAAAATTTAAACACTAGAGAAGTACCTGGTGCAGAAGATAATAATTAGAATGAAATACTCAACCAATGTACAGGAATGTAACAACCTATTTTACGTTGTTACCTACGTATAAATCATATAAGAAAAGTAAAGCACATAAGGTTTCTCACACGGACTCTCAACGTTTTCTTGGACACCAACCAAAGCATGAAGCAAACCCATATAAATACCTCGACAAAACTAAAATATCCCGTACTTACATGCCAAGGTGAACAGCACAACATCTTAATCCAACTTTGAGCCTCAAACTTTAGTTTGCTTGCTTGCTTCTCAACTGGCTAAATCCTCTGTTGTCTCGGTCAATTCCTCAATTTTGTTCTCTGGAATGGCTCTAATAATGGAACTGTCACCTGTGACCACACTCTCACTTGCAGGAACACTAGCAGTCTTCAACACCTCACTACTTCCCGCGCCTCTGATGGATCCCAAATTAGGGGTACTAGAACCAGAAACACGCTCTTCGGATTGGTGTGGCCTGTTTAGGGCCTGACAATGTGGGCAATAATATGTGATGAATGGGAAATCTTCCTTCCTAGCAAGTCCTGTGCGAAGACAAAACTCACTCCAATTAACCGATAGTTAAAATCAAACTAGTAGTGGGTTGCAACAGTGCATTTGTCTGCAGATGCACATCAGTCAAATGGGCATATATATCATTAAACGAAAATCTCACCATTGTGCATGTGGCAGTTGCCACAAATGAGTGCATACGACTGTGTTGGATCTTCACCAACAAGTAATGCTGCAATTCGAGCAATCCATCCTCCATCCTGAGCAGGGGAACCTTGAGGATTGTAATGACTAACAACCAACGGGCTCTGCTCAGAAGTCTGGGGATCCTCACTCTCCAGAGATTGAGGTGTACCTTCACCAGAATGAAGCAAGGGACTGCTCCCAGCACTACCCGAATGAGTGTGAGGTTGTTTCCTGTTCCGAAGTCCACCAGACTGAACAAGTTCTACATCTTTGCTCTTTCCAATTGGAGCTTGAACATTAGGTTCATCTCCCAAAAACATTTTCAGACCTGAATCTGCACCCAACTTCGATGCTAAAACAGTTGCCGCCGCTGCTTTTGCTGCTGGGTCAGGGTCATATCTCTGCATCAAAGAGATTGCCTTCATTATCACATGCAAATGATAGACCTTCCGGCATAACATTATCAAATGACAAATATGCTATGTGAGAAATGCATATGGACTACGCAAAAGAATTAAAAAGAAAACCTGTTTCATCTGGCAAATATATATGTATATATATATATATTTAAAAAAGCAATTTGATTTCATAGCATACTTTGAAGTTTAACAATTATTTGCAGGCTCCACAACGGTCAACCCAATTTAGGAACAGAAAACATTGCTTAAACGCAAGATAGCAAAATCTTATTTGTTACATTTAAAAGACACTTATTATAAAAAAGTAAAAAAAATTATTGATCTTTGAAAAAATAAAACAAATGAACTAAAATTAACAACTTTTAAGAAGCGAACTTAGAACTTTAATAAATTCAGAAACAATAGAAGCAATATGTCCCAGAATAACCCAAAAGCTTCCTCCAATTCCGTTAAGTAAACTTATCTGCAACTCAACTAAATAAATCGTATCAAAATATACAAATAAATAAAATAATGACTAATGCCTCAGTTTTCACCACAATGGAACATTGGCAAATCAACAAAATGCTAAACTCAAGCAAATGCAATCAAACAATCATTACATGCTTTTTTAATCATCACCTGAATTAGTTGTTGAGTAGTGTAATAATTCGTTCTTTCTTTAAGCTCATCAATTTTTGCCTGCCTTTCTGCCCTGAGTTTTTCCAAAGTCTTTTGGTCCTTGCGATCACCTGAAACATCAAGTAGTACCACAAAATATCACTATACAATTTATTGGTATACTAATATAGTAAAACATCAACAACAGGAAACAGGATGAAAGATGAACACACACACACACACCAAATTATTAAACAGAACAGGTTAGAAGACGGATTGGCATAATGCACACTCTATTAAGCTACATTATTATCAAACTTGAAAAAATATGTACTTATCCGTGTATAGAATTCACAAATTCCAAAGTTTAAGCTGCTAAGATATAAATGATATTGGTTTTATAATCAAACACTCTCTTTAGACTCTACTCTAGCACATGGACATAGATAGCACAGACAAAAGAAAGCATCAAAATATGAAGATCCAAGCCAAATTTGTCATACAACGTGCTAAGGAACTTAGCTAAAATGCCCTTGAGCCGCATCTAGTAGCCTTTATAGCTTATCATGCTGTCAAAAAGTTATTACAAGCGCTAGCATTTCAGCCATTTTATCTTAACATACTAGCATTTTTTAGCTAACAGATAGAGACCTAATCAAGCAAGTTAAAACAACAACAGCCAAAACTGTATATGAGCATTTAAGACATTAACCATTGCAAACAGTAAGAAAGGAAATTTTATATTGAATTGAAATTCCTTGCCAAAACTTTATGGGAAAAAGGACGTGGGATGGTTGCAATGTACTTGTTTTCTTTCTATTTATCTCAAAAAATCTTTGGCAACATTCTCACCATAACACGATATACAAATTAACTTCTGAAAGTAAGACTGAGAATAAATCCACTAACCTATGGAACCTAGGTAAAATAATATCCCAAAAACCCTAAAACTCAAATGTAATCAACCTGAAAATAACAAACCAGGGGCTGAACCATCCATATATGCGGAAATGACATACTGAAGAAAACATTTAGCTATTATTTGGAAACTTACACATCTTTGTAAATCTTACAAATGCCGAATAAGTAAGAGAAGAGATAGCAGGCAAAAGAAACATAGGCAAAACTCGAAATGCTCTCATTTTCCAATTCATATCCGCTGTTCGCGTTGTTACAATAGCATAACCAACTGCAATAGCCTGAGAATTGAAACATTTCATTTGCTTATTGGTAAGAACAAAAAGAAAAAGTGTGAATAAACAAAGTTAACAAACAAACCATCATATCGATAGAATGCAGAGACATTCACTCACAACACTACAGAAAACTGAGTAAACAAGGCAATTACATTAAGATGTTTGGTATAATCAAGATACATAGATTTGGCATCATCGTAATAAAACGTTTCTCGACAGAGAGAGAAGAAAGAAAGAAAGAAAGAAAAGGGGTACCTCAAAAATGACAGAAAATATAATAAGGTGTCTAATCATACGCCTCCATGTTTGGGACCTCCTCTTCATTCTAGCAAGAACAGTGGCCTCTTCTTTAGAAATATACTGAAGGCGCTTCTCAAAATCATCGCCGTGTATTCTAAAGATTCCGTTCCAAATTCTGGAAAAGATTCCCTTACGCTTCTTCTTCATCCCAATCTCACTCGTGGTTGTTGTTGCTGTTGGAGTCGTTCCGGATTCTATCTTCTCTCCTTCTCCAACGCCTTTATCTTCTGCCATCTCTACCTTTTCTCGACCAAAATTCAACATATAATAAATATTTATACATAAATCCCAATCGATAATCATTTCATCTAATTAAACAAGTAATAAACCCAAATATAATCCCATTAAAAAAAAATCCAGGTATTGAAAAAATAACAGATCCAAACGTTATCTGTACGAAATGCATACATAATAATAATAATAATAATAATAATAATAATAATAATAAGAAGAATAATAAGGAGCAATTACCTTAAGAATGAAGTTATAATCGATCTGAGAAAAGCAAAGAATTAGTTGAATATGGATTGTTCCTCCTGTTGTATCGGATCTCAAAGAGAGAGAGAGAGAGTAATGATGAGAATAGAAAAATGAGAGCGTAGGAGCAACGTAACGCAATAAAAGGTTTAAGTTGTTCTGGGTTTTGATGATGAAAATGGAAAACTGGTTTTGATTTTGATTTTGATTTGATTTGATTTTGATTTATAAATGAAATGAATTGATTTTTGGGGGTTTTCGGTTGTCTCAACTCAAACTCAACACAGCGCGACGCCTTCGAATATATTTTTTTAAATTAAAAAAAAAAACTGAAACAAAAAACAAGACATAACTAAACCTGTTTCTCCTCCTATTTACTTCCTCTTCTGACTTACCCCTTTCGGCCTTTACTTTACATACATATGTTGTCCAATAGTTAATGTAAAAATAATATTTACTTTTTTCACACAATATTTTTTTCTTTCGAGTAGTTAGCGTCAAAACTTCTTTTTTTTACTTTTGCCCCACTTAATCTCCTTTTTTTTAACCAAAACCTCTTAATTCCCAATTCTAGTAACCGTCAACGTGAAGCAACGTAACCATCTAAAATCAATGTCACGTTATAATTAATTAATTATTTTAATTAATTTTAAAATAAAAAATAATTAAAAAATATATTTGTTTATCCAAAAACGAACTACCTGATGACGTGACATGATTGGTTTACATGTGCACATGACAGTTTTAAGTAAGTGTAACCTGCTCGATCATCGGCCATAAGTTCATTGGCTTGTCAAGGCATCATAATTATGAGCGACCAACCTGGTCGCATAGATTCATTTATTTCCTTCAAATATGCAATATTGTTATTATGTATTAATTATAATTTCATTATTCTTTAGATACACACGTATTAAGTGTAATTAAGGCCTTTTGGCCCATGTAAACACTCATTGAGCCTATAAATAAGGAAGAAAGGGCTCAAGAGGGGGACTTTTGGCTTTAGAACGCTTGAGCTTAGAGATTCAAAGAGAGAAAGAGAGCGTTGTTATCCATCACAATTGTATTTATCTGATAGCTAGTGAAACTCATGAACCCCAGTTCATTGATCACTGTTCTTGGAATTTTACATCAATAAGAACACTAAGTGGACATAGGTCATTACCATTTGATCGGGGCCGAACCACTATAAATTGTTTGTGTCATTTATCTTTTCGTCTGGATTTCATCTCATTTTCATCTTATTTTCTATCGTTTATCTGACTACGTGTCGTTGACCAATTCGAGAGTCAACATTTTGGTGCTTTCATTTAGAGCTGAACTCAAGACTTCCAACAAGATCAAATGGCGAAAACATCCAGAAAGATGGGACAAGCCTCTGGTGCTGCACCAACCCAGCCTCTTCCACCAAACGTGGCTGAGGAAGCCACAAGTGGAGTTTGAAGAGGAGGAAATGGATTCTGAGACCTTGAGGACAACATTGATTGTGTTATAGGAGGAGTTAGCCAATCTGAAGGCTAATAAAGAGAATGTGGCTGAAACAATGACGTTGCAGCAGAGGGAAATTGACTGGCAACATCAAGAGTTGAATGAGCGGCAGGCCGACATGGACCGCCGGCAGAGAGGCGCCACTGTCGCCCTGGAGGCAGTCATTCAGTTGGCCCGGGGAAATCCTGCGCCAACCTCTCAACCAGACCAGCCACCAAGTGTACCACCACAACAAGGTCCACACCCAAGTCATCCACAACATCTTCACACTCCACCTCAGCCGACAAGCCCTCAGAGGCCAGAGCAACCTCCTGCTGCTCAACAGGATATTCCGTTTCATGATCCTGAGCATCAACCACCTTCTCGTGCTGGCTGAGATAATCCCCAGCATCAAATGCAGAATAGGGCCGGGCAGCCTCCCCGAAGCCCTAGACGCCAAACTGCTGAGGAGCCAGATCCACCGAATAGGGGACAGCGTCCTTCTGCTAGCAGAAGACAAGTTGAGTCAGGCTCTGAGGTCAGGGGGCCCCCATGACATAATAATGCCCGGGGACCCACCGACCAACGCAGGCCTCCCCTTGGCGCTTGGGACATGCCAGCAAGATGAGGTGATAATGCGATTAGTAGGTCATACCATAGCCGGTCACATTTTAGGGATGGCCATGACTACAATGAAGCTGATTCCGGCAGAGGAAATACTAGTCGAAGACAAGGAAAGAGGGGTGGAGAATGGAATCCCCCACCAAGGGAAAATAGGCCAACGAGCCAGAATGCTGGGGGGCAGCCTAGGCAACCCAACGTATTTGATCGACTGGGTGCTAGCGAGCAAAGGCGTAGAGATGATGACATGAGGGACGTGCTCAAGGATAGGCGAGAAAGACACGACGAGTATGCCCTCCAGCACCGGTCGCCCCAATAGTACCAGACGTTGTACAGGCCCAAATCGATGCGTTGAATCAGGCCGTCCAGCAGTTAGTGGGGAGCCGAACACCCCACATTGAATATGATCGGAGAAGAGGCACTCCGTTCATACAAAGAATAGCGGCGGCCGAAACCCCAAGCAAATTTAAGATGCCGATCTTGCCCAACTTCGATGGATATGGGGAACCAGTATCTCATGTGAATAAATTTGAGATACAAATGGATATCCAGAAGGTGTCGGATGACGATCGTTGCAGAATCTTTCCGGCCACCTTATCTGATACTGCTCAGGAGTGGTTTTTCAAATTCCCCCTGCTAGCATAGTGTCATGAGAAATGTTCGTGAAAGAGTTCTACAGGCAGTTTTATGTTGGTCGAGTACATTCGACCAAAGCCAACCAACTGGCTCCAGAAGGAGGGAGAATCCTTGAAGGAATATGTCCAGCGTTTTATGCGAGCTGCAGCTGGAGCTAAAATAGTTGGAGATGAGGGGAAAATGATGGCACTTACTGCTGGAGTGCAGCGCCACTCACCCCTCTGGAACAGTTTGAGGAAGAATGGAGTGAAGAGTACCCAAGAATTTTTGGACCGAGCAGACCGGTACATCAAGCTCGAAAAGGTGATTGCTAACGAAGGGAAGGTGCCCGCAGATCACAAGGGGCCAAAGGAAGATCCTACCAAAGCTGCCAATGGGTCGGAGAAACCCAATGGCAACGACAAAAATAACGGGAAAAACAGAGGAAAAAGGGTGAACCACGAGTCGTCAACGTCTGAGAATAAATGCCCTAAAAGTAATAGGTACGAGCCAAGGTTCACCAATTACACGGCCCCAGTCGAAAGCAGAGCAGAAGTGTACCAGGAGACCAACACCACTGTTCCTTACAAGCGACCAGCGCCAATAAGGAAAGATATCTCCAAAAGAGATACAACTAAGTTTTGTCGTTTTCACAACGACTATGGTCATGACACTAATGAGTGCAACCAGCTGAAAGATGAAATTGAGTTCCTTATCAGACAAGGACACCTGAGGAGATATGTACGAGCCACTGGAGGTTCTTAGTGAGAGGTTCAAGAAGGCAACGAGCAGGCACTTGTACGCCAACGCTCGCCCCCTTTACAGCCAGCCCCAGTGGCAGGTACATTGCTAACCATCTGTGGCGGCCCACACCTAGCAGGAGATAGTGGGAAGGCAAGGGAGCAATATGCCTGAACCTTACCCCACGACCAGGACATTGAAATGCTAAACGTAGAGGAGCGAACTCCCAAGAAGAAGAAATGATAACCTTCTCTAAGCTTGATGCACAGCATGTCCGGTTTCCCCATTCACACCCCTTGGTCGTGGACGTCCAGATTGCCAATATGATGGTTAAACGGGTGTTAGTGGACACAGGGAGCTCGGTAAACATTCTGTACAAGTCTTCACTAGAAATGATGAAGTTGTTAGTAAAGGATTTGGAACCATGCAACCAAACCATTTATGGTTTTTCTGGCGAAGGGCTCGCTCCAACGGGGTTGATCAGGCTTCTAGTCATGGCAGGAGCTGCACCTGCAAATAGGACATTACTCACTACTTTTATAGTAGTTGATTGTCCTTCTGCATATAACGCTGTGATTGGAAGGCCTATTCTAGTCAACCTGCGAGCCGTAACCTCGGTCTGGCACCTAGCCATGAAGTTTCCAACCGACGCATGGATAGGATGCGTGTTGGGAAACCAGCGAGAAGTGAGGGAATGCTACAATTCCTCGATTACTAAGGCGAAAAGGGGTGGATCGAGGGAAGGAGTCGAAAAAGGGTTGCAATTGGCCAACGAGATACAAGCCCAATCAGGTGAGCACGTCACCAAATAAGGTGTTGCCCAAAGTGAGGATAGGGATTTTGATCCTCGCTTGAGGGATTTTGAGGAAGATGTAGGACCAGTCAAGGACCTCGAGGAGGTCCAACTCGATGAAGCAGATCCGACCAGGGTTGTGAAAGTCGGTAAAAACTTAGAGACAACAACAAAACAAAAACTGGTGGAATTTTTGAAGAAGAACTAGGAGGTGTTTGCCTGGTCGCATAAAGATATGGTTGGGATTGACCCATCAATTATCAGCCTTGTCTTGAACGTAGATAAAAGTTTTCCACCAGTACAATAGAAAAGGAGGCTGCTCGACAAAGATAGATCAAAAGCATTAAAAGAAGAAGTCGAGAAGCTAAAGGACAACAGATTCATCAGGGTAGCGTTTTATCCATCTTGGGTCTCTAATCCCGTGCTGGTTCCTAAGCCGAATGGCAAGTGGAGAACATGCGTGGATTTCACAGACCTTAATAAAGCGTGCCTGAATGATTGTTTCCCACTCCCAAGGATCGACTAGTTGGTCGGTGCTACTTCAGAGCACGAGATCCTATCATTCATGGATGCATACTCTGGATACAATCAAATTAATATGCACCCACCTGATGAGGATCATACTAGCTTTCAGACCGATACAGGGCTTTACTGTTACAAAGTAATGCATTTCGGTTTGAAAAACGCTGGTGCGACTTACCAACGATTAGTCAATCACATGTTCAAAGAGCTGATCGGTATAAACATGGAGATATATGTTGATGACATGCTGGTTAAGTCGAAGAAGGCAGAAGAACACATCAGGGACCTGCAAGAGTGCTTCAATGTCTTAAATAAATATCCGATGAAGCTGAATCCCCTTAAGTGTTCCTTTGAAGTTGGATCAGGGAAATTTTTGGGATTTATAGTGAACTCACAAGGTATCGAAGCTAATCCCGAAAAGATCAAGCCTGATCGAGATGAAGTCGCCAACAAAAATAAAAGATGTTCAAAGTTTAACCGGAAGGATTGCCGCTTTAAGTAGATTTATCTCCAAATCAACAGACAAGTGTGTTCCATTTTTTAATATAATTAGGGGCAATAAGAAATTCGAATGGACATAAGAGTGCGAGTAGGCTTTCCAGGCTCTGAAGTCTCATATGTCGCAACCACCGATTTTTTCCAAGCCGGTCGAAAAGGAAACTTTGTTTATCTATTTGGCAGTCACAGAGTATGTTGCTAGTGCTGTCCTGATCAGAGAGGAGGAGCATGTGCAAAAAGTTGTCTACTATATAAGCAAGAGGCTAGTTGGAGCAGAGTTGCGGTATCCACCCATTGAAAAATTAGCTAATTGCTTAACTTTGGCCTCTAGAAAGCTGCGGCCATACTTCCAAGCTCACCCCATTGTAGTACTCACCGACCAGCCACTATGGCAAGTCCTATAGAAACCAGAAGTCGCCGGTTGATTGTTAAAATGGGCAGTTGAACTTGGACAGTTCGATATTTCTTACTTGCCACGAGCAGCTTTGAAGGGACAGGCTCTAGTAGACTTTGTCGCAGAATTGACTGGGCTCCAGGATATCGAGCCATTAGAAGAGCCTGAACTCTAAAGCCAAACTCCTTCCTGGAAGTTGTTCGTAGATGGCTCTTCCAACGAACATAATGCTGGGGCAGGTTTGATCTTAGTCACGCCTGAAGGACATAGATTCCATTGTGCTATCAGATTCAACTTCCCAGTGTCCAATAACGAAGCCGAAGCCGAATACGAAGCTTTACTCACAGGATTAAGATTAGCCAAGGACATGGATATAAAGTTGCTTGAAATCTATAGAGACACTCGTTAGTGGTTAATCAAATCAATGGAGAATTTAAAGCTCGGGGTCTGAAGATGGTTGCTTATTTAAACAAGGCAAATGACTTATTGGCGCAATTCAAAAAATATACTCTCCAGCAAGCACCTCGTGACCAGAACTCAAACGCTGATGCTTTGGCCAAGTTAGCAAGTGCAAATGATGCTGACACCTTAAATATAGTGTATGTTGAACGTTTGTTCGCACCAAGCATCCAAGCAGAAGAATCCTCCCTGGTAATCCAAGCAACAGACACATGGATGGCACCTTTCATTGAGTACTTAGAGCATGGAGCACTGTCGACGGACAAAAACCAAGCAAGAGCCCTCCAAAGGAAATCGGCTCGGTTCATCCTGGTCGATGGAGTTTTATATAGAAGAGGGTACTCAATGCCACTCCTAAGGTGTGTGTCAAAGGAAAAGGCCAAATAATTAATGCGAGAAGTCCATGAAGGTTTCTGCGGGGATAATGTTGGGGGGCAGAGTTTATCCAAAAAGATCCTAAGGCAAGGATACTTCTGGCCAACGATGAATGAAGACTCTGTAGATTTTATTTGAAGATGCGACAAGTGCCAGAGATTCTCCAAGATACTATGAGTATCCCCTAATGAGTTAAAGCAAATGCAAAGCCCGTGGCCATTCGCAGTTTGGGGGATAGATTTGATCAGGTCTTTGCCCACAGGAAAAGGCAACGTCAAGTATGTTGTAGTTGCTGTTGACTACTTCACGAAGTGGGCCGAAGCTGAGCCACTTACAACAATAACGACCAAGAAGGTGCAAGATTTTGTGGTCAAGAACATCGTGTGTCATTATGGATTACCAAGGAAGATTGTTTCAGACAATGTCACATAGTTTGACAACGATCTGTTCATAGATTTTTGCGAAAGGCACAGGATTATCAAGAGTTTTTCTTCAGTAGCTCACCGACAGGCAAGCGGACAGGTTGAAGCTGTCAACAAGACACTGAAGGATACCCTAAAGAAAAGGCTTGAAGAAGCAAAGGGGGCATGGCCATAACAGCTACCTGAAGTCCTTTGGTCATATAGAACATCCCATCAAACGACAACGGGATATACTCCATTTTTTTTGGCTTATGGGTATGAAGCCATGTTGCCTGTTGAGTTAGATCCACCATCGCATAGATGGGTGACATACGATCAGAGTGTTAATAGTCAATTGTTGATGGAATCTCTGGATTTAATCGATGAAAGGCGCGAGCAAGCTCAACTCCGAGTAGCAGCTTATCAGCAAAAGGTCGCTCAATATTTCAACTCTAAAGTGTGCGAAAGAAAATTCAGTGTGGGAGATTTGGTACTTAGAAGAGTTTTTCTTAACAGCTGCGATCAAACTGCTGGAGTACTTGGACCTAATTGGGAAGGTCCATACCAAATTGAAGAAGTCCTTCAACCAGGCACTTATAAACTTGCTCGCTTAAATGGAGATCTCATTGCTCGCTATTGGAATGGAGAACACCTGCGCAAGTATTATCAATAAACAGTTCTTTTTAAAGAATTGGCTTGAATTAATTTTACTTTTTACAAGTTTACGAACAAGGGTTAGTCAGTCATATGACTAATCGCTTATAAGTGTAAGATCAAAATTCCGATCACTCGTACAGACATAATTGTCCGTTTATTACGAGAAATAAAAAGAACTGTGCGCATCCAGTTATTCTTGCCAATTATTGTATTTATTACAAGTATTTGTTCATTACATGTGTTGTTTTGCTATATTTTTATATGTATTTATTATGAGCAAAAATGTTCAAACATGTCTTGGTCAAGGCAAGTGACCGAGGACCTTAAGCTCCTCAATCACTTGGGGGGCATATAAGGTACTACGTAAGCGAAGCGTATCAACAAGTATATGTAAACACATGAGCAAAATAAGGGAAAACATACTACGGTACTTAGAGTATTTTAAAAAAAAATTGTTTAAATTTTGTTAAATAAAAGCAAAGTGTTATGCTAGGTTCGGTCATATGAATAGATGTTATAATAAATCAAATATTATAATATCAAAAGTAAATTGTTTTACACCGCGAGCAGTTACTACTTGTATGTAAATTTTAATTAAAAGGAAAAGTTGCCCACGCAGCAAAATATTGTCTTGACATCACGAACCATGGTTCGTGTGTCCCAAGTTACAAATTAAAATAAAAATAATTAAAATTATGGAGCAGCCGGAGGATCTTGTTGAGGTTGTTGGTCGATGGAGGCCCCAACTTCCTCGTCAACACCGTCGATACCCGTCGCCAGAGAGATTTCAGGGGATGCTTGAGCTTTTTCTTCCTCTTCAAAGCGAGCAAGGCACCTGGTCAGCTCTAACTGCTTCATACGGTCTGGAAGATAGTAAAAATTTGCCTCTCGGTTGTTTTTTCAGAACATATAAAAACAGTTAAAAGTGCCTCCCTTAAACCTCTCCAAGTCACTGGCATTAGTCTCTTCGAGTAGCTTGTCTCGCTCCTCCAGCTCGTCAGTTTCTTTTCTGCTAATCGCCAGCTCCTCTTGAAGCTTGGAGGCCTCTCTGAAGTCAATGATGCCTCCTTATACTTCTCTCTGGATTTGGCCATGGTTACTTTGGCCATGGCATTCTTATGTTGTTTCAGCTCTTCGGCCAGCTTGGCATTCTTTTCTAGTAGTTTAGTATTTTTCTCCTTGGGCGCCTTGAGCTGCTCGGCGTGTTTAGCCTTAGCCATTTTGAGCTACTCGCCAAGCCTCTCCTCATACTCAGCAGCCAATGCCTCCGAGTAGCGCCAACCAGTGCTCATGGTTAGAACTCCATGCGATAAAAAAAAAGATAAAGTTGTTAGTGGAAATAAAATGACAAAGTAAACAAATAAAGCACAACAAAAATGGAAACTTACGCTGAGTACTTCGTTCAGCGCGCGGCTAAAGATTTGGTCAACTTTCAGGGAGCCAGTGTTGCTGATCGCTTCTCGCCTGAGCCGGTGCCTTGATAGCTTTGTTAGCTTATCTTTGGTCTAGCTGAAAGCTATGTTCACGAGGGCCTCCCCTTGGGTATCTCCTGTCTGACCAGGAAGAGTCTGGTCAGCGTGAGTTGCGGGAGGAGTCTGGTCGACGTGTGCTGGTGGAGAAGTCTAGTCGACGGGAACTGGAGGAGGTGTTATGTCCTTGGAGGGAACATGTATTGGAGGATCTTCAGTCTGAGCCTTTTTCGTTGAGGGATTGCCGCTGCTTTCCCCAGGATGCTGCCTACTCCCCCTCTTCTTACTCGCGGGAGCAATGGTCTTGGGTAGGCTGTACAGGTTGAATGGGTCTTCGGCAGACATGAATGCAAAATAGAAACAAGCAATCAGGCAATATAAATGGTGGTACTTACTAAAGCAAGGAAATAAGAGTGAGGAAAATTCTAAGTAATATACCCGAGCCCTTATTACTGGTCGATACATTATCTATTGTACTACTGCTACGCTTACTCTCTGCCTTGAAGAAGTCTAAATTTAAATTAGTCGCGTATTTAAAGTTTACGTCCCCATAAAATAAATGACAAGGAATGGGCAAACTGTCTAAGAGTGAGAGAAGTCAGTACCGTTCTCATCAGAGAACTCAAGTATGGGCTCGGGGTGGTCAGGAAGCTTCTGCTTGCCCTTTCCATGTTGAGCAGGGACAACAGTTGCTCACGGAGTGCTGGAAGGTTCTCTGATGGTCACTCCTGTAGCCCACCTCCTCGGGGGTTGTGACACATCCTGTTGTTGCTCGGTTGTCCCCCAGTAGCACTCCTTGCTGTTGACTCCCTCACATCCTGGTGAGGTGCAAGAAGGCCGACTAGCCTTAGGTTGTTCTTCGTGACCAACTCTTTGACACTCTTTTCAATGTTTGTCATGCTGGCCAGAGCTGCGGCCCTTATCTCTATTTCTGGAGTGGGGTCTGGTCAATGCCATGGACCTGAACAACACCGAAGTTCTAAAGAATGTATAGACAAGCTGAAAGAAATCAAACGACTAATGAATAAAAGATTTACCTCCTTGAGTGAAGGCTAGATTATTGGCGACTAGGTCTGCTGTTAGAAAGTACTCTTGGAAGTACTTCCCCACGTTGGACTTGTGGGTGATGTCACTCAAGAAGGTGTGAGCAGACTCCTGATGGTAGAAATGGAAGAACCCCGTGTTGTTGTGGTTGGGGTTAGATTTGAGATCGAACAAGTAGTAGATCTCATGTGATATAGAGTGCGGAGAGTACTCTATATCCGTTGGGGGTGATTTGAAAAGGGGCGACCTCAAAATAATTGGCCACCCCCTGGAAGAAGGGATGCAGAGGCAAGGTTGCCCCTGCCTCGATGTGATACCTCGACCAGGCACTGAAGGCGCCCCCAAGCAGGTTTGCCCGGTGGTCGGGTGAAGTCTTGATGAGGGTTATCCCAGGAAGGCCATACTTCTTGAGATAATTGCCTACCATCCTAGCTATAATGATGTTAGGAGGTGCTACATACCATGCGATCTCTAGTCTAAGGACATCGCGAGGTCAGGCTTTAGTTTGAAATTCTGATGATGAAGTGTTTACAGGTTGAGGATTAGTCGGAGGAGTCTCAGTACGAGGGGCAGGTTGATTAGCAGAAGGTGTGTTTGTTTTCTTTTTTCTTTGAGCAATGGACTTTACGCGACCCATATTTGTTGGGCTGGTCGGAGGTCTATTTGTGGGGTTGTGTTGAGAAAAAGGAACTTCTGAGAATGACAATGACGACTGTTCTTGATTTTTGAACAAAAGTGCAAGCAAGTCGTCGTCAATCGGCCTCTCACCTCCCCACGGGTCGTGCATGAAAATCTGCGAACAGAGAAGGGGAGATGAGAATCTACGGCCAATAGACAAAAGAAGTGAAAACGTTGAGATAACGTTGCTCGTGTATAAAAGTTAAGCTTTTATACGACCAGCAGCTTTCTAACGTAAACACTAAAAAGTGTGCGAACAGTTTGGAAAACAGATTAAAAAGCAAAAGTGAAAAGTTTTTTAGGAAAAACTTTTCGACTCTGAGGAACGGAGGGAAAAACCCAGATTTTTCCGTATGCCTAAAAATTGAATTTCTACTTCGATTTTGTGCCCTAAATTAGTAATCCTAATTCCCAAGCCAATTCTTAAGCCTCATTCAATGTTTTTTTCCTATTCTATCATGCTACTACCTACAAGCCCGATTACCCCAAATCATTTTTTCAAGAACATTAAAATACTCAAGAGATAATTATTGCATGGCATATCAGAAACAACAAAGCTCAGGAAACTTACTTGGATAAAAAATGGAAGCGAATTCATAGGCGTTGATGCGTCGGCTGGAAAGATATTCCACGGATCACCGAAGTTGTCTGAGTTTTCTGGGTTCTTCGTGCGTCGTTCTTCAATGTTCTTGAAGAAAAGAGGAAGAGTAAAACGTAAAAAGTGAAAATGAGGGATTATTTATATTGATCGAGACACAGTTAATAGGGTAATGGTAGGGGATGATTTTTCGAGGCGTGGGAAAGTGTGTTAGCTGTCAAAATGCTTTTTGGGAAACTGCAATGACATGATTGGTTACATTTTTCAAAAATGCACTGATGGCTTTGATAGGTCTGACAAGTCACGCGGAAGGTCGATCGTTTAAGTTTACTTTATGTTGGTCGCAGTAAAATAAGCTTGGGGGCAAATGTTTACAAAAAAACGGACTACCTGATGACGTGATAGGATTGGTCTACACATGAGATGCACATGACAATTATAAGTAAGTGTAACCCGCTCGACCATCGGCCAGAAGATCATTGGCTTTTCAAGGCATCATAATTATGGGTGACCAACCTGGTCGCATAGATTCATTTATTTCCTTCAAATATGCAATCTTGTAATTACGTATTAATTATAATTTCATTATTATTTAGATACACACGTATTAAGTGTAATTAAGACTCATTGACCCATGTAAACACTCATTGAGCCTATAAATAAGGATGAAAGAGCTCAAGAGGGGGACTTTTGGCTTTAGAATGCTTGAGCTTAGAGATTCAAAGAGAAAAAGAGAGTGTTGTTATCCATCACAATTGTATTCGTCTGAGAGCTAATGAAACTCGTGAACCTCAGTTCATTGATTACTATTCTTGGAATTTTATATCAATAAGAACACTAAGTGAACGTAGGTCATTACCATTTGATCGGGACCGAATTATTTGGGTCGTTTATCTTTTTATCTAGATTTCATCTTATTTTTCCGTGTCGTTGACCGATTCGAAAGTCAACAATATTAATTAATAAAATAAAATTAGAAATTAAAAAAATTAAAAGCACTACAAATTTACACCAACAAAAAAATATCTCACATCAAACAAAATATACAAAAATCTTTAAAACGAGTACACATAAACAATACCCACAAATTTTTTCTTTTTCAATATAACTAGAAACTACAAAACTCACTAACATCAAACACAAATATTCAAACTCAAATACTAACCGCTAAATCCCATGAAAAATTACAGTGAAGAACTTAAATACGAGAATGCTTTTTTAGAAAAAAAATCAGATTCAAACATTAGAGCTTTGATTTTCCAACAAATCCACCATCTCCTTCAACTCCTTCAACAGAAAAAACACAAATAGTAGCACCTCTATTGCCAAAACCCACCCAAACTCAGCAACACCTTTGCTGCCATCGATGCTTCAAAGACAAAGAAATCTCACAAACTGCTCACATTCAACAACAGAACAAACCCAGATCTTGCCGTCTTCCCCATCCCTAACCACTGCCTTCAAACCCAAATCTCGTCGTCTTCATTATCCAACGCAAGTCTTGGCCCCCAAAATATCCAGTCCAGATTTCACCCTCTCCAACCCAGATCTCGCCAACCTAGATCCACACCGTCGGCATTCGTCGTTGTTCGTTGCCCCAGCCCCAACTCCAATCGGTGTTCGCGTCTCCGGTCGTCGATTCCTAAACCTCATCGAACCTCATCACCCCAGCCCAGACTTCGATCGCTACCTGTTTGCAAGAAGAAGAATGAGAAGGAGAAGAAGAGGGGAAGCTAGAGGAAGAAAGAGAATAAGGAAAATGAGGGAAAATTTAGGGCATGATTGGTATAGAATTCAAAAATGATTTTATGTTTTCAAAAATTAAAAGTTGTGGGACTTACAAATAATACTTGATTGGTTAAATGTTTTTGGAAACTAATTCCAAAAACAACTTCAATTTTAATGAAGGATTTTGAAAACGAAAATTTATTGTTTTCAGTATAATCTTACTATTTAAAAAAAAATAAAAAATTCTTGCTAATTTTCTTTTATTTTTCTTATAGTTTTGATTTTTTTTCTTTTGTCATTTTTACAAGTCAATTTATTTTTTAAAATTTTTATCTATATAAATTTAGTAAAATAATTAATTATAAAATTATATAACAGAATATAATTTTATTATAATTTACAATATATTTGCTAAAAAAAATCATTGATCAAATAAAAATTACAATAAATAAATAAAAAAATATTTTCACTTCAATTATTATTATACCAAAAAAAAAAATATATATTACATATTCAATTTTTAGATTTTCTACCAAAAAATTATTCAATTTTATAAAACTCAAAAATAGTTAATGGACAATACATTCAATCACATTTTGATAAACATATTTTCAGACACTAAATCTAGATTCTTTTTTCAGAATCATACTTTTTTAAAATACAATTTTTAAATCACTAATCAATCATGCCCTAAAAAAATATAACTTTAATATAAAAAAAAAATCAAAGTTAATGACAATGCAAAATTGTTATGAATTTAATTAATGCACTATTATTAAATTTTAATTTATCAATATAATTAAATTTTACTTTCAGCTAAACCAATCACATATTCAGTTTCTGTTATATTTTCAAATTTAATCTTAATCACAGATTCAGTTTTTTAAAACTCAAAAACAGTTTACTGACATTGAACCAATCACATTTTCAGAAACATGTTTTCAGTCACTAAATTCAGATTTTCATTTCGGTATCCCACTTTTCAAAAATACAGTTTTCTAATCACGAACCAATCAGACCCAGGGTTTTGTTTAAAAATAATTAATTTAGAATAATGTATTTTTAAATTTTTAATTAATTTAAATAATCTTTTAAGAATTTTTTAATTGAATTAATTAATTAATTGTGACATGACATTGACTTTAGATGGTCACGTGCTCCACGTTGACGGTTAACAGCAAAAATTAACAACGACTTTGGAATTGCTAATAGAATTGGGGATTAGGAGGTTTTGCTGTAAAAAAAGAATTGGGGATAAGTATAACGAAAGGTAAAAATAAAGGGGTTTGTCGTCAATTACTCTATTTCTTTTTATTACATTCTATGCTATGGTATGATATATGCTATTACTCCCAACCCAACCTACAACCTTCTAGATTCATTCTAATAACAAAATAAATAATATTTAGATCCTTTCTTTTGATTTTTTTTATTTCTTTTAAAAAAAAATGAATCCTTTCTTTGATTGGTATAAAAAATAATAATAGTTTTTGCTAATCACCTATGACTTAGTTGTTTGGGGTGGGTTGAAAAAGGCTTCAAGTAGTTGCCTGCTAATTTGTAAATATCTATATCTATATATTCATATAAAACTAGGTATTCAAGTAACGAGGTCCTAACTTTTCTCTTTTACATATTATCTATTTTTCTTATTTTTTCACTTTCCTATTCACTTTCAAATTATTTTTATATGTTTGGTAATGCGGCTCCTTAATATGTTTTTTTTTTGTAAAAGTCCTGCATGGTTTAGAAATCATTATGGGTGTTATGTACTTAAAAGTTATAAATAAAGTTTTCCTTCCTTTCCTTTACTTTGATTTATTCCCAAATTAGTGTTTTCTTCTTACCTCTTCTATGGGTGATAGATTAACTTAGTATTGCCCAATTAGTAGTAATTTTTAGACAACACCTTTAGAGACCTTTAAAAATTAATACTGCATATTTACCGAGTTTTTCAGAAACTAGAAATATATTATAAAATAAGAGTTGGAAAGAAAGGATTAGAGATGAACAATCACCGTTTTTACGTGGTTGGGGCGTTCATGAGCCTTAGTCCACGAGTCACTAGTATTAGGCTTTAGAGAGTTTTGACAATGTAGTTTTTCTATAAGTTTTAGCAGAGTTTTGCTTACAAGAGAAAATCTGGGATCCCTACTACAGTGCACAATTGACCCTGTTTATAGGCAGTTGAGTAGCTTGGGCCAGACTAATTTGGGCCCAATAGGGGTATAATTATAGTTTGCTCGCCAATGGAGCCATATTACAAAGAATTTGAGATAACTAAATGTTGTTAATCAGGGCCCACTGGGCCGGCTTAGGCGTGGCCAAGCCTTATAGTTGCCCATCGTACATTAGCACAGACTGGTCCACGTGGGCTACTAAGGGGGATCCTGGGGACAGGGTCTGTCAGAGTAGTAGCAGTACTATTTCCTAGGAACAGTGTACGTTCCGTGCGTACCTTCTTCTGTAGGTTAGTTAAGGAGACAAACTGTCAGATTTCGTGGGGACAAGTCAGCATCAGGGAAAAATAGGCTTGCCCTATCTAGATGTCAGGTCTGGGTTCGTTTACTAATGTCCTGGTTCATTTACTGGAGTCTTGGTTCGTTCACCAGGACCCGGGTTCATTTTCCCAAGGCAGACATCATGGTGTCGGAGATCTCCCCTGGATTCTTGATAAGGTCCATTTCTAGTTAATCAGTTAGTATGCTACCTTGGTTAGCTTCTCGGAAGACGTAGGTTGGTCGTGGCCGGGGAGATGAGTTGAGCCTGTATCTCAGTCCCGGTTCCTTCATTATGCTCGTGCCCATTGAGTGTTGTTGGGCTCGATAGTGTTTTGGCTACCAGGGTTTCCTCCTTCCCCGTTCATTGGGCTTAGGATGGGCTTGGACCTCTTAAGAGGGCCCACGGACCTGTTGGGTTATGCCATGTGTCAAAGGTGGAAAACAGGGATGACACTACAAATTTAATAAAATTAAGGGGTAAATGCAACAGAAGTACCCAATGTTTGGCGTTTGTATGTGGTATGGACCAAATCTTTTTTTTTGTAGGGAAAGTACCTAAACTTAGTAAAATAGTAATTCCATTAATCTCCGTCAGTTACACTCCGTTAGCATAGGCCCCATCAGTGCGGGAGTTACTCTCTCGCTCCACGACTATTTAGCGCGGTTCCTTAAGTTCGTGGGGATTGCGCCTTTCCAGCTTCTGGCTCAAGCGTATAAGTTGCTTGCAGGATGGCGCATATTCTACACTTTGAAGGAGATCCCAACGCCCACCCCCGCGGAGGTGCTATACTTTTACAAGTTGGAGTCGCAACTTAACTCTAAGGATAAGATGCAGGACGGGTTTTATAAACTGAAGGCCCATGGCATTAGTCCGGCTCCATTCAGTACGTGGAAGCCCCCCCGGATGTCAGGCACTACTAGTTCATGACATCCGGGTTCCTCCTAGAGAAGAACCCCACCTTGGCGCTGGACTTCCAGCGCGTGGGTAAGTCGTCCTTCTTCATTTTTTATCTAGCCCTTAATTTTGTTTACTAGACACTCACAATCCTGGAAAATAGGTCATATGCTCAAACCCGGCTCAGTGAATCGATCCTGGATTGAAAAAAGTACTATGCCATTCTTAGTGCCAAGGAGCTGGATGTGGGGGGCTTTGTGACTACGGAGAACCTTCGGCTGGTCAAGTTGATTGACACGAACCAGTCGATAGATTCCCTTAGCTTCCAGGGGTTGTAATGCGAGAGGGATCCTGCCATGAGGGAGGAGCTGACCCTTATCCACATCGAGGCAGTGGAGGCCGCGACCAAGGCGGACGCGGAGAAGATGAAAAAGGAGCAGGGGCGCCGCGAGGAGCGAGCCAAATTTGAGTAGCTGGACGCCCTTTTTGAGGGGAGGCAACCCAACACTGGCACTCCTGGGGCTAGCATTTCGAGTCAAGGTAAAACACCTTCGATTTTAACTTATGCTCCCTGTATTGAGGGCTTTGTTAGGAATAGGCAACGATACCATCATTATTTGACCGGGAAAGTCAGCAACGTGGGGCTTCCTTGCCCCATTGTCGTGGACATGCTGTCCCTCATGCATTCATCCTGGTTTCTTCATTGTGGTAGTTTTTTAGACCCGAATGACATGGGGGATCGAATTCATGTGTTCGCACTAGGGGAGTTAAGTTAGGCCCGATTAATAAATAAGGGTTTGTCCCGGAGGACTTAGACTTGCATGTTTTTCCTATATCTGTATGTGATCCTTGTTCCTTCACGTCACTGATCGGTTTTGTTTTTATTTCCATTTCAGGTAATCCAGAGATGTCCAATCCAGTGGCCAAGATGAAGGAGATGATCGAGGCCAAGGCGGCCACGGCCAAGGTTCGGCAAAGAGAGCCGCCAAGGGCCAGGCCAAAAAGAATATTGTCGAGTTGATACTCGGGGACTCAGAGCCAGTCCTGGAGGCTTCTAAGGGAGTCCCAGCTGCAATCCCCACTTCGATGGCGCTCATCGAGCAAAATCCACCCTAAGCCGCTCCTCTCCAGGTTATTAACTTGGAGCAGGAGCCTTCTAAAGGAGGAGGGACGGACAAAAGGAAGGTGGACTCGGTCACCGCAGAGCCCCCGAAGCGGGCCAAGAGGGACAGGACCAAGAATCTTGCCTTGGCTAAGGAGCATTCCTCTGGGGAGAGCCTCATCGTCACGCAGGAGGTTACGGAGGCTCCTAGGCTTCCTATCAACCCAGCTCTTCCCGAGGACGGGGACTTGATCCTTTGGGAAGAGAGGATGAAGAAGGTGTCCCGGGCTTGGGACGAAGGTCGGGACCAATGGGATGAGGTTACCCGGACCCTGATCATCCGATAGAAGGTGGAGTTTACCAATCGTGCGGAGGCCTTCAATGCTCCTCAATCGACCGTGGACCGATTGGTAGCCGAGATCGGGTTTAGGCCTAAGATGGGGCAGAACATGGCCTGGCTTACTGCGGACATGTTAGCCCAGGTGGGGACTACCATGTACCTTAGCTAGCCAAGATGCCCTCTTTGTCTCCCAGGCCATTCGCCATCAGGCCACTGCGGTAAGCCACATATTCGATTTGTCTTTTCTTCCATCATCATTATTTCTTGAGAGTTTTCTAACTTTGATTTGTTCCAAGATGCCCTGTTGGCCCATAGGAATGCGAAGTTGGTAGCCGAGATGGTAGTGAAGCTGGAGATGACCCAAATGGAGCTGGAGGGGGCCGTCAATCAGCGGGACGCTGTCCGGGAGGCCCTTGCCAAGGAGGCTGCCTAGGTTCGGGCTCAACACGAGGAAACTTTGTCCAGGAAAGACGCCGAACATAAGAAGTTGGTGGATGAACTAGAGGCAGAGCTTTCTCGGGTTCGTGGCTCGGAGGCAACAACTAAAGCCCTTTTGGAGGCAGCTGAGGCCCAACTTCGCCAGGAGCGGGAAAAGGTGGCAAACCATAGGTCCCAAAACCAAGCTTTGGAAGGCATGGTCCAGCTGGAGATGAAGCAGAGCGAGGAGGCTCGCCAAGAGAAGGAGCAGGCTGACGAGATGTTGGCAATCACTTTTGACGAGGCCATTTACATGGCTTGGCTCTAGGAAAAGAACAAGAATCTCCTCCTCTATCTCTATCCGGATCCGGCTGCAAATAAGGCTGAATTAAAAGCCAATGAGAAAGCCGATGCGGTGCTCCTAGCTGAGGATCAATAGGATGAGAATGTTTCGGACGCCTCGGATCAAAATGAAGCTCAGGCTTGAGCCTTTGTATTTTGATTAGAGCTCCCTTTCTCCTTTTTGTTTTTGTACCCGTACTATCTTTATGGATGCCAATGCGTCCAAGACAATTATTTAATTATCCGTATTGTTATTATACTGGTTTTTCTCTGCATAATGGTTCCCACTTTGTATTCGTTTATTTTTCCTCAAAATTCACTAAGTGTTTTATCACTCTGCATGAATCTGGGTTGACTACTGAGTCCTAGATCCAATGGCTAGGACCATTAGGAGGAATATTATGGAAGGTATTTAACCTGTTCGGAGACCCATGTTTGGGTCTTGACGGCCTGGATCGTCTTGGACTTAACCAATATAACTTAACTGATTTATCCCGACTCTATGGTTCAGGTTCCAACGGTTTGGACCGTTATGGATTTTTCAGATACGACTTAATTAATTAACTCATTCCAAACCTGAGGTTCAGGTTTCAACGGACTGGACCATTAAGGAGTTTTTAACTGTCATTTGATTTATTTGTCCTGACTCTGATATTCAAGTTCCAACGATCTGGACCATCATAGATTAGTTGAATAGCTTATTTTGAACCTGAGGTTCAGGTTTCAATGACTTGGGCCATTTAGAAGATTAACTTTAATCAATGTAACCCTAAGATTCAAGTTCCAATAGTTTCAGACCATTATAAGGAAAACATGAATAGGGATTAGGTTATGCTGGACCACGTTAGGTCTGGACCAATCTTTTAGGAGTTGGGTTTTGAAACCTTCGGATGATGTGGGTTTGAATTAGGACTGGGCTTTGAGCCTTGCATCCTTTTAGGTTTTGACCCCCCAGACGATGTGGGTCCGGGTTAGGATTGGGCTTTGAGCCCTGCATCCTTTTGGGTTTTGAATCCCTCAGACAATATGGGTCCGGGTAGGACTGGCCTTTTAGCCTTGCATCCTTTTTGTTGGGAGTTGGGTTTTGAACCCCCTGGACAATGTGGGTCTGGGTTAAGACTGGGCCTTGAGCCTTGCATCTTTTTGGGTTTTGAACCCCTCGGATAATAAGGGTTCGGGTAGGACTGGGCTTTTAGGCTTGCATCCTTTTTTGTTGGGAGTTGGGTTTTGAACCCCTTGGACAATGTGGGTCCGGGTTAGGACTAGGCCTTGAGCCTTGCATCCTTTTTTGTCTTTATTCTTGGACTTGTATAGATGGCCTTACCCCCCAATTGACCAAAGAGTATAGTCTCAGGTCACTTGTAAAAATTAAAGACGGATGCGAACTTTTTCTTTCCTTACAACATTTCTTATGGTGTTTTGTGCACACCATTTCCATTAAACAAGAAATCGCCCAGGGGCGTACATTGCTAGAAATAAAAAATGTTAGAAAAGAGCAGAATTAGATCCTCTCGACTATTGATAGTACCAGCGGAGGTCTTCTGCATTCCAGGCCCTTGGGACCTCCGTTCCGTCTAGTCGCCTTAAGCGATACGTTCTCGGACATACTTCGTTTTGGATTTCATAGGGTCCTTCCTAGTTTTGTCCTAGAACCCCCACTCCTGGATCTTGAGATGCAGGGAAGACTCTTCTAAGGACTAGATCATCGGTTTCGAACCTCCGACTCTTAACTTTAGAGTTAAAGTGCCTGGCGATCTTACCCTGATACATCTTCAGCTGCACTTGTGATTCCTTTCGGATCTCTTCGATGAGATCTAGGGATTCCTGGAGTAAGACATGGTTCTGGATGGGATCATATGTGTCCCGTTTGTGAGACAGGACCGACGTTTCTACTGGGATAACTGCTTCACATTCGTACACCATTGAATGAGGAGTATGTCCGGTTGATGTTCTTTATGTGGTCTGGTAGGCCCTTAGGATGCGGGCAACTCTTCCGGCCACTTGCTCTTGCAGGCTTGTAGCTTTTTCTTTAATGTTCCCTTCAAAATCTTGTTAACGACCTCTGTTTGCTCGTTTGATTGAGGCCTTGTGACCACGAAGAAGATTTTGATGATACCATGTCTTTCACAAAAGTCAGTGAAGTGGATGCTATCAAATTACTTCCCGTTGTCGGACACGATTTTGTGAGGGAGGCCGTATCGGCACAAAATGTTGTTGATGATGAATTCTAGGGCCTTTTTGGAGGTGATGGTGCTCATTGGTTCCGCTTCGAATCACTTGGAGTAATAGTCGACGACTACAATGGCGTATTTTACTCCACCCTTCTCGGTTGGGAGGGATCCCACCAAGTCAATCCCCCAAACTGCAAAAGGCCAGGGACTGGTCATCAGGGTTATCTTTGTTGGAGGGGCTCGCGGGATCTTCGCGTACCTTTGGCATTGTTCGCACTTGCAGACGTAATATACACAATCCTTCTTCATCTTTGGCCGAAAATATCCTTGCCTAAGGATCTTCTTGGACAAGCTGAGTCCGGCTGTGTGATCTCTGCAAAAGCCTTCATGCATGATTGCGCTCATTTCGGTCCCGAATGCGCATCTGAGATAGGGCATGGACAAACTCCCTGGGATAGAGTTTGCCATCCATCATGACGTATCTGGGAGCCTGGTATTGAAGTTTCCTGGCGGCAGCCCTATTCGCGGGCAATTCCCTAGTGGTTAGGTACTGAATGAGAGGGTCCATTTAGGACGTGGAGTAATCGATGACATTGATGATTGCGGTGGTTTGAATGTTGGGCGCGGGTAGATGGTCGATCGGGACCACTCCAGAGAGTTTCGCTTCAACATCCGTGGCCAATTTCGCCAATGTGTCTGCAAACACATTCTGATCCCCAGGGATTTGGCGGATGAAGTATTTCTTGAAAGATTGGAGTAACTCTCGGGTTCGTGCCACGTAGGCAACCATCTTCTCCCCCATTGTTTGGTATTCCCTCAAAATCTGCCTGACCACCAGTTGGGAGTTGCTATGGACTTCAATATTTGTTGCCCCCACTCCCGGGCCAAGCGTAATTCGGCCAGCATGGCTTCGTGCTCAACCTCATTGTTTGATGCTTTGAACTGGAAGCGTACGACACTTTGTAACTGGTGACCTTACGGGGATATCAAGATGATCCCGGCCCCGACCCCATTCTCATTGGAAGCTCCATCTACAAAGATCTTCCACGAGGGAATTATGGGGTCGACGAGTTCTTCATCTTCAGTTATCCCGGTTCATTCTAAGATGAAGTCAGCCAAGGCCTATCCCTTGATGGAAATTTTGGGGACATAAGCGATGTCAAACTAGCTAAGCTCCATGGCCCACTTCAAAAGTTTTCTCGATGATTCAGGTTTCAATAGTACTTGTCGTAGGGGATGGTTCATCAATACCTTGATGGTGTGGGCTTGAAAGTAAGGTCTCAGCTTCCTGGAAGCGGTCAATAAGCAAAATGTCAGTTTCTCGATTAAGGGATATATGTACTCCATACCCAGCAACCTCTTGCTTACATAATAGACCGGAAGCTGGACATTTCCCTCTTCTCTCACTAAAGCGGCGCTGATGGTGTGTTCTAACACTGCCAAGTATAGGTACAATGGCTGCCCATCCACTGGTTTCGACAAGATTGGCGCTTGGGCCAGATGTTCCTTTTAATTTTTGGAAGGCCTTTTTGCATTTGGTCATCCATTCGAACCTCTGGTTTCCGCGAAGTATGTTGAAGAACGGGATGCACTTGTTTGTGGACTTCGAGATGAAGTGGCTCAAAGTTGCTATTCTTCCCGTTAAGCTTTGACTGTCTTTGTGCTTTCATGGCGATGGCATCTCGATCAATGCTCTGATCTTGTCGGGGTTGGCTTCTGTTCTTCTCGAGATTACTATAAAGCCTAGAAACTTTCTAGATGCTACGCCAAAAGTGCACTTTTTGGGGTTCATCTTCATCCCATACTTCTAGATAATGGCAAATGCTTCTGCCAGGTCGTCCGCTTGTTGGGCCAAGGTCTTGGACTTGACCAACATGTCATCTATATAGACTTCCATGTTCCTCTCCAATTGATTCTGGAACATCCTGTTGACCAACCTTGATAGGTGGCCCCAGCATTCTTAAGCCTGAAGAGCATGATGATGTAGCAGTATACACCCTTGTCTGTTTGAAAGTTGGTGTGTTCCTGGTCTGCTACATGCATTGAAATCTGGTTGCAACTGGAGTAGGCATCCATGAAGCTCAACAACTCATACCTGGATGTAGCATCCACCATCTGGTCAATCCGGGGCAGAGGGAAGCAATCATTCGGGCAAGCCTTGTTGAGGTCAGTGAAGTCGATGTAGGTCCTCCACGTTCCATTTGGCTTTGGCACCAGCACTAGATTGGCTAGCCAAACGGGATATAAGGCTTCCCGGATGAAGTTAATCGAGGATAACTTCTCGACTTCTAACTTGAGGGCCTCTGCCCTCTCCGCCCCTAGGGGCCTCCGCTTCTGCCAGACGGGAGTTGCGTTTTCGTCAATGTTCAGGGTATGACATATGACGTTGCGGTTGATCCTGGTCATATCTGAATGAGATCAGGCTAGGTCATCCTATTTCTCTTTCACCTGGGCAATTATGGCAGCCCTGACCTCCGAGTTCAGGTTTCTCCCAACTCGGATCACTTTTGTCGGGTCGGTGTCATTGATGAACACCTCCTCAACTTCCTCCATGGGCTCTAATGCCCTATCCACCTCTATCTGCATATCGAATTCATCGTTCTCCCAGACCACCCTTCGTGCTAGCTGTAGTGGTGGGATTGGATCAGCATTTTCCTCATCAAGAGGCTCTTCACAAACCATGACGGTTGGTCAGGCGGAGACGTGATAACATTTCTGGTTACTCTTCTGATCTCCCCGGATAGTTCCCACTCTGCCGTTATCACACGGGAAATTCATGCATAGATGGTGAATGGAGTTTATGGCGCCAAAGTCAACTAGAGCGGGACGACCGAAGATCACATTGTATGCAGTGGAGCAGTCCACCACTACAAAATGGCAATACTTGAACGAGCCCTGAACCTTGTTCCCCAATGTAACGGGTAGCTGGATCTTGCCCATCGGGAGAAATGAATCCCCATTGAAGTCGTAGATCTGCATTGGGCAGGAAGCTAGATCTGCCTTTGTTAGGCCAATCGTTGTGAATGTCGGCTTGAATAGAACATTGACGGAACTCCCGTCATCTACCAACACCTGGGATACCCTTTTGTTGGTGATTTGGACATCAATGACCAGGGGTCATGATGCAGGAAATGTTTCGGGCATCCTCTTCTGTGAACGTGATGGGTAGGTTCATCAATTTTGGGCATTGGGCCATAGTTTGGACCAAGGCGCACACCTCATGGTCATGATCGAGCTCGCTGAGGTACCTTTTCATATCGTTCCGGGACGGTCCTCCCAGGTGCAGACCCCCTGATATGGTGGCCACATGGCCATCAACTCGATTTCGGCGCAGTCCTGGGAGGATATGGCATTCTGGGAACAAGGGCCATTGGGCCTCCAGGAGATTGCACTATTGGGGCCCCCTGAGGGGCCTGTGCTCCCGAACCTGGAGTGTACCCTCCTTGAGGAGCTTGGTACGATCCGGGCGCACCCCGGGCCAAAGGATGTCCGGGAGTTGCTGGCAATCCTGGAACTCCTATTGGCATCCTGACCCATTGGTGGAGATGCCCCAGTTTGATCAGATTCTCGATCTCGTCCTTCAGTTGATGGCACTCTTTGGTCGTGTGGTCCACGTCCTTATGGTAGGCACACCTTTTGCTGGTGTCCCTGGAATTATTTCCCCCTTTAAACATGGGGCTTGGTTTCTGGTAATGGACTACATTGCCCGTTGTAAGGTAGATGTTTTCCCGGGTGTCCACCAAGTTGGTATACTCTGTGTATTGGGGCTCGTACCCCCTCTTCCCCTTCTTTGAGGGCTCAGATCAGTTTTGACTTTTGTCCGATCTCTTTCCTCAAGAGAGGTTTATGCTTGCTTTAGCTGCTTTGACCCGAGGCAGTTGGGCACCGCTGGGAGTGGCACAGTACCTGATGGGTGCCACTCTGTACCCGGAGAATGGGGCCGAGGGAGACAGAGCATATCCTGTTGAAGTGGGCCTATAGACTGTTGGAGTCATGAATTGCAACCCAAGGTTTCCAGCGGATTCGGATGTCGCTGGAGGTGCCGGATAGATATTTGTTGGATACTGCGCTCCGTATCCGGGAAAGGTTTGTGTTGTCAACTAGGTTGCTGGCTGCCACCCAAAGGCTTGGATTTGAGCCTCTTCCCAGTTGATGAAACCTTGAGCCCTCTTGATGAATTCTTCAAGGGTGGCAGCCTTGCTGCATTGCATGTTGTCCCAGAGATAGGACCCAACTCTGATTCCGGACTGGAGAGCTACCAGGTGCTGTCCATCATCCACCTTAGTTTTTGAGGCTTCTTCCATGAAGCGTTGGATGTAAGCCCTAAGGGTCTCCGTGGGATGCTGTTTGGTGTTGGTCAATGCGCTGACTTACATGTCCAGCTTTATGGCGGCCACGAACTGTTTACAGAAAGCTGATTGCAATCCAAACCATGAATGGATCGATCCCGTCTAAGTCTTTTCCACCACTCTTCGGCGGGTCCAGCTAGAGTGATTGAGAAACATAGGTACTTGTCGTTGTCACAGACGTGAGCTATGGTCATCAGGCAATTGTAGCGAGACAAGTGATCTCAGGGGTCAGTGTTCCTGGTATAGGCGCGTATATCCGACATCTTGAACCCCTTTAGTAGCATGACGTCTAGTATGTGCTTGGTGCATGGATTTTTTTCCTCTTCTTCAGAATTGGAACCTCCGCCTTCCTGCTTCCGGACCAGACAGTCCGTGACCCTTTTAAGAGCGGCCAGCTATTCCATGAACTGCTTGGCCATTCCATCATCCAGGGGACTCTCTTGTTCCTCCTGTAATTGAGGTTATTCCTTAAGTCGCCTTCTCGGGGGCGAATCTTTTCTTTGTGGGCTTGCTCCTTTTGGGCGTTGAGGCCATTGTGCAAGTTCACTCGGGAAGTGTTGTCTACCAAACTGATTAGTTATGGCTCTTCTCCGTGTTTACACCCTCTGTGATCTTTGTTCAAGGAGGCCCTGGGATAAAAGCGTCATCAATGATCATCCTATCTGGGGACGTTTCAGGGCTTAATACCTTGCGGGTGCTTCCCCTGCGGATCGTTCGGATGATCCCGTCCTGGGACAGGATTAATCCCATTCTTTCATAGGGAATTGCCTTGCGTTAGCCCTGGTTTTCAAAACGGGATGAGCTTTCTTTTCGGGGTTTGTTTTTTCAACAGGATCATCCATTTTGGCCTTCCCTTTTCCCTAAGCAGGGTTCGACGAGATGGCTCCGGGATGTGGGGATGGTCCCGGAGGAGGAACAGTGGTAGCATCATTGGGTACGCCAGTCCTTATAGGTGGGACAGGCGGCTGCGTTCCTGTGGGACGAACGACTGAATGATTGGCTGCCAATCCTTGGGCAGCAATAAAGGCTTGCAGAGCTAGGAAAGAATCTTGCATTTGGCAGGTGGCCTCCTATTGTTCAGCCATCTTAGCTTCTTGATCTAGGACCTGTTGTCTTAAACAGACCACCTCTGGATCTGCCTGTTCAGGATCCATATCTTTCTCGGTAGGATCAACGGGGTTTTCGGCCCGTGATCCTCATACTCCCCTTCATCTTCCTCGTAATAGCCTTCGTCGTAGTCACCCCCATCCCTGAAGTTTTGGGAGTCGTCGAGCAGAGGCCCCTGATAAGGCATATCCTCGGGTTGGTCTTGAGGAGGTGGCTGATTGGGCAATGGTTCTCCATTGTCTTGTTGTTGATGAGCAGGATCAAACACGGTATGCCTGGTGTTCACCATTTTTGCAGATGATCAAGGTTGACTTAAGCTTTTTTCAGCTCTCAATGAAAGCACCAAAATGTTTACCAAGTTTTTCAGAATCTAGAAATATATTATGAAATAAGAGCTGGAAAGAAAGGATTAGAGATGAACAATCACAATTTTTACGTGGTTGGGGCATTAATGAGCCTTAGTCCACGAGTCACTATCACAATGGAGTTTTTCTACAAGTTTTAGCAGGGTTTTGCTTACAAGAGAAAATCTGGGATCCCCGCGACAGTGCACAACTAACCCTATTTATAGGCAGTTGAGTAGCTTGGGCTGGACTAATCCGAGCCCAATAGGGGTGTAATTATAGGTTGCTCTCTAATGGAGCAATAATACAAAGAATGTGAGATAACTAAATGTTGTTAATCAAGGCCCATTAAGCCGGCTTAGGCTTGGCCAAGCCTTATAGATGCTCATCGTACGTTAGCACGGACTGGTTCGTGTGGGCTACTAAGGGGGATCCTGGGGACATGATTTGTTAGAGTAGTGGCAGTATTGTTTCCTAGGAGCAGTGTACGTTCCGTGCATACCCTCTTTTGTAAGTTAATTGAGGAGACCAACTGTCGGATTTCGTAGGGACAGGTCAGCATCAGGGAAAACTAGGCTTGCCCTATCTGGACGTCAGGTCTGGGTCCATTTACTAATGTCTTGGTTCATTTACTAGAGTCCTGGTTTGTTCACCAGGACCCAGGTTCATTTGCCAAGGCAGACATCGTGGTGCCGGAGATCTCCTGTAACGCCCTGGATAACCAAGACCGTTACACTGTGTGTTTATAAAGTGCTAAACTTGCTAATCAAGTCATTTAATTAAAATTGTGTTACTGAAACTATAAAGGAACTAGGGTTAAAAATGGTTTGGTCTCAAAAGCCACATTTTCGTTAAGAAGCATCATCTGTTTACACGGGATCCCCAAAAATTTTAAGTTTAAAGACTGTTTACAAAAGACACAAGGTTTATACACAATATCAGGCCATATTAAGGCAAAACAGACAATTAGGTAATCCCTGTCCTGATCCACTCCTCGACCATGGCGATCGAACAGCTGGCTATGTACATTCCACCTCGGAGCTCTCCATCTCAGGCTTGGTCTAATCTGCCTTTGCCTTTACCTGCCCCACGTAGCACCCGTGAGCCAAGGCCCAGCAAGAAAACACAACAACAGAGCATAAGCAATCAACAGACAAATCCATATCTCACATTGCATCACAAGTTCTCAAACATATAATCATTTAGTATGACCAAGTACTCAACACACTGAGCATATCAATTCATATCTCATATCACTGCACAAATGATAACTAGGGCTAGCGCTCTCAGGCTGCTCCCTCCGTTATCTCACTGACTCCGGCCCGCTTAAGCCGAGCTTAGTGAATATTAAGCTGTCCTCGGCTACTAGTGGCCAAGCCGCGCCCTATGCGCAAATATAATGTACGACACTCTTAGGCCGCTTTTACATGTCCCATGGCATAATACCATCATTGACATGATACAATTCTCGGGAGCACTTAGTCCCGTCACAAACATATAATCGGGTGCAGTTTTCTTACCTTTCAATTCACTAGCTTTGATCCCTCGACTCCTTGAGCAAGATCCCCCTCGAGCCCTAGCGCTCACCTAAACACAATCATGGGCCAAAGTCATCATCAATCCTCAAGTTCAAAACCTAGCCTCGGGGCCAATCCCGAGCCCCCGAGAAGTCCTAGTTCCACCAAACAAGGTGGTGGAATCAAACCCCAAACCTTAGGTCAAAAGCCCTTGCAAATAACCCTAAAATCCCCTTCAGAAGGCAGGGTAGCGCTACATCGCTCATGGGAGGGCGCTACAACGCTACAAACAGAAGCAAAACCCCATCAACAAACTTGGCCTAGCGCTACAGCGCCCAAAGGCTAGCGCTGTAGCGCTAGTCACAAACTGGCCAACACCAGTTTTTCCCTTCTGCGATTTCCTCGAACCAACCTCAACCAAAACTCTTCCAAATCTTCCCCAACCTCAAAAAAAACCCTATGACCATACTCCACTCATCCCAAGCACCCCAAATACCTAGAACTCAAGCACATGCATCCCCAAACTCAAAATTCACCATAGCCACTCCTAAGCTCTAAAACTCAGTAAAAACCAGCTGAACAATAGAGTTGGAGTTTAGAATTTATACCTCTGGTGGAATTTTGACCTCAAGTTGCCTCTAGACTTCCTTGGCTTGCTCCTCCTCAGCCTTAAGCCTGAATTCCCTAAAGTTCCATCCAATTCAACTTAAACACCATAGCTCAAAAACCAGAAACAGAAACTGAAGAACTCTAAAGTCTTACCTCAAGTGCTGATGAACCCTTGCTAGACCTCTGCCAATTTCTCAATCCTAGGTTAGGATCCTTGATGCTTAGTTTATCCCAGCTCTCCTCTGAGCTTTACTCTAGAAATCCTCAAGAAACAGATGAAGGAAATATAAACCGACTTAGAGAACTCTCTCTATTTTCCTCTCTTTCTTTTCCCTTCCTTTTCCTTCTTTTTCAGACTTCTACACTTCTCTATAATTCCCACTAACATAAAGCCTCAGCATATCTATTCCTTACATGCCAAATGACCCTAATGCCCTCCCCTTTATTTCTAATCCTTTAGTCCACTTAAGGGCATTTGAGTCATTTTACCCAATTCCCGCTAACTCCTCGAGTGTCTCTAATATTTTCCCGCTTAATTCCCGATACCTAATTAATCACTAATAACATTCCTCAATGTCAAGATAAACTCCAATATATTCGCTAAATTCCCATTTATACCCCTAAGCTCACCCCGAGCCGGGTATAAATCCCCGCCATGACTTTTTTGCTACTTTGCTCACTAGGATCGTCTCGAGTCACAGATCACCGATATATCCACATAATAATGTGGTCTCGACAATTATCACATATATCAAAGCAGTTATGCCCATAATGGCCAAAATTACGATTATGCCCTTCTAACCTAACCAGGGCCTACATGCATACTAATACCCATATTCATGCATCTCAAATATTCAAATATTCATATAACATGCTTTAAATCATAATCATGCATCTCAATCATTAAAACCACACATAATTCCCATTACGCCCTCCAGGCACACTAATCAAGGCCCTTAAGCCTTATTAACGAATTTGGGTCGTTACATCTCCCCTGGATTCTTGATAAGGACCATCTCCAGTGAATAAATTATTATGCTACCTTGGTTAGCTTCTCGGAAGACGTAGGTTGGTCGTGGCTGGGGAGATGAGTTAGACCTGCATCTCAGTCTCAGTTTCTTCATTATGCTCGTGCCCATTGAGTGTTGTTGGGCTCGATAGTGTTTGGGCTACCAGGGTTTCCTCCTTCCCCGTTCATTGGGCTCAGGATGTGCCCGGACCTTTTAAGAGGGCTCACGGACCCGTTGGGTTATGCCACATGTCAAAGGTGGAAAACAAGGATAACACTGCAAATTTAATAAAATTAAGGGGTAAATGCAACAAAAGTACCCAATGTTTGGCGGTTGTACGTGGCATGGACCCAATCTTTTTTTTCCCACAGGGAAAGTACCCAAACTTAGTAAAACAATAATTCCATTAATCTCCGTCAATTACACTCTGTTAGCTGCTAAGGTAAATGTGACAAAAGTACCCATTGTTTGGCATTTGTACGCTGCATGGACCCAATCTTTTTTTTTTCCTCTTAGGGAAAGTACCCAAACTTAGTAAAATAATAATTTTGTTTGTTACACTCCGTTAGCTGCTGACTAGACCAACACGTTGTTGAGATTAGTTAAATATAATTGTTAAGGTGTTTACACGATGAGGTGCAAAACACTTAACGATTTTCACTTAAGTTGAAGTGAAAACATGAGAATGTGGAGTAGACATCTAAGCGGACTTTTATTGGTATAAAGTGATACAATGAGGTATCCAAACATTCCTAAAAAGTTTAGAGGCATTTGGAGACATTTTGGGGTGTTAAAACAAAGGCATCTGCGTTGCGTCGCCTATAGGAGGTGACGCATCGCCTAAAAGTGCCTAGGAAGAAAAACCTCAAGCAGGCATGCATCACCTGCTGGGTGGTGATGCATCACCTGGGTAGTCCGTACGGGACCGTATAGATGCATGACGTAGCTCCAAATGATGTGTTTAAAATATCTAATCCTATTGGTTAGACTTAATGACGGTGCCTACACTAAAAAGTCTTGGTCACACTTTTCAACTCTCTCTAGCTTTCAAAGATCATATGTTTTCTCCAATAAATTCACCAAGTATTGCTTGAATTGGTGAAGTTTCAAAGGCTTGTTCAATCCTAAATCTCATTCTATCTTGGTGAAGCTTCAAGCAACAAAGGGAAGGTTTGGAATAGATATTTTGGACAGCTATACTAATTCGTGTATAAGCCTTAGCTATTCCCCAAGTTAGGAGATTCAAGTGCTCAAAGAAAATGTTGTATCTCTCTAACCCTTAACTTTGTAATTGTGTTCTACTTCTTTAATTGTGTTCATTATTGTTAGTTTTGATGAATAAAAGATTCTAAATCCATGTTATAATCATCTAATCATACAATCTTTGATTATCAAGATTTGCATTTACACTTTGAATTAGAATCTAGTTTTTGTAATATTGAACTATTCCCATTATTAATTATTGATTTAGAAAGTATAAAGCCATAAATTCCCAACAATCAAGATCTCTACTTTCTAATTACTTTCTTTTTGTGTTTTGTATAATCAACAATGAGTGAAACTTGTTCATCTTCTACAATTCTCAAGTTCTTTTTTCAAGATTTGTTTTGTGTTTAACACATAACTATGAGAGATCAAAGAAAGTTCTATTTGGATATGCACTACATGAATGTGGATGCGGATTCAAAGTCTTCGTCAACAAAGGATGAGACAACTCAATGCAATTACATACTCAAGGAAATTGGTATCATCAAATTCCTTAATTATAAATGTGTAGATTTCAAGAATTTGAATGAAATGTGTTTGCTGCCATATTTTTGTGAGTTTGAGTTTATTGTTTATATTGAGAGTACAATGGTGAATGTTAATGAACAATTCAAGGGTTATTGTTTGTTTCCCTAAATTTTGGCATGGTGACGTGGCATGTTAAAGAGGCACATGAACAGCACGTGACTGACCATTAATGAAGGACTAGTAGACTGACGACCAGATTGTCATGAAAGAAATTAAGCTGCTCGATAGGCGCACGAATATGCTGAGCAGTAGGAAAATGAGGTATACCAAAGAATACGACTAGATCTGCTCGTTGAACCGAGGCAAACTCTAAAAAATGGTTATAAGTTAGATATTTTCGAGATATTTAACTATTTTGAATGTAAATATCATAATTTTTTGCTATTATTTTGTTATGTTTGTAACATAAGTTAAGGACGACCCATAGGCCCATATGTAAATCCATGAGCCTATAAATAGGACTCATAGGATTCATTTAAGGGGGCGCAATATTTTGTATTAAGAGAGAAATAGTGAGTTTATACACATAACTTGTAGCTATCCTCGAGACTTGTGAAACTCAGTGAACCCTTGTCCATTGATCGCAGGTTTTTGGGGTTTTACATCAATAAAATCACTAAGTGGACGTATGTTATTACCAATATCTGAGGCTGAACCACTATAGCTTCCTTGTGTTGTTTACATTTTTGCATTCAGCTCTATAATCCTTATCATTTTTCATGACTCCGTGTTGTTGACTAAATCAAGACTCAAGATTTTGGCGCTTTCGTTGAGAGCTGGACTTAAGAATTCCAAGAAAACAATGGCTAAGAAATTCAGGAGAGCGGGTCAAGTTGGACAGACATTGGAAAATGTGCCAAATCCACCTCCTCTACCAGGTGTAACGAAGGACGAGCCAAAAGTGGAATTTGAAGAGGAGGAGATGGATGCTGGAACCTTGTGAACAAATTTGGGAGTGTTGCAAGATGAGTTAGCTACCCTAAAAGCTAACCAAGAGAACATGGCTGAAACTATGGTAATGCAGCAGATGGAGATCGACCGACAATGTCGGAATTGAATGAAAGACAGGCGGACATGGATCATTGAAAAGGAACGCGACAACGACTTTAGAGGCGACCATTCAGTTGGCTCGAGGATAGCCACCTGCTCCGCCTGCACCAACCTCTCAACCAGATCTACCACCGAATCCTCATCCTCCTCAAAATCTGCAATCAGATCACCCCCATTTTCCTCCAAATCCATAAGACCTAAGGAGTCCACAGCGGTCAGAACAACATCCAGCTGCTCAGCAGGAATGGCAGACTCAGAATCCTGCTAGAAATAACGAACAACAATAACCCTCTCGTGTTGGTTTAGGTAATACACAGCAGCACAGACAGAATAGGGACGAGCAGCATCCCATAATCCTTAGACGTCATGCAACAAATGAACAAAACCTTCCTGGCACGGGACATCGTCCCTCAGGAAGCAAGAGGCAGATGAACTTAGGCTCTGCAGTTCGAGACCCCCCACGATAGAGCAATGTCCGGGGAACCTACGACCAATGCATGCCTCTTCCTATTTACCGAGACGGACTAGGGAGAAGAGAGGGGGACAGTGTTGTTGTACCCTAAACTTAGCACGAGTTCACTTGCCCAACTCGTGTACAGCTGGCAATTGAATACGTGGAAAAATACCCAAGTAAAATATAGTTATTTACCATGTGAACAACTCGAGACTCATAATGGTCAGACCCAATATAAAGCGTCCTGGATTTACTGCGAGCTCAAAGTCAGATAGCTGTCAAACACGAGCTCGGGTGAGATATTTAGCTCATGAGGACTTAGATATAATGCATACTGAAGGATCCTAAGAGACTCAAGAATTCTTTATATGCTCATTAATGACCAGGCTGTATCATATCTATATCATTTATTACCCGAGATAGCAGGAGCGTGTTTATTCTGTTACCAAATCATATCCCAATATAAATGGGAATAATCTATATTAATTATATACCATATATAATTACGCGTTTTATTTACATGGTAACCCAAAAACCTGTCCATGGAATTCCCCTATAAATACTGGGAATATTGGATAGGGAAGGGGGACCATATTCTGATATACCGAAACTCTGCCAAAATAGAGAGGGAAACAGTAATAATATTGACTCGTGGACTAGGTGGATTTTAACCACTGAACCACATAAAAATTATGTGCTTTTGAGTGAGTTCTTATTATTTTCATTGCAGTTTACTATCAAGCACTAATCTACCCATTTTATTTCTTAATATACTGTTGGCGAAAAACTGCGTCAACAGTTTGGTGCTTTCATTGAGAGTAAATTAGTGCTTCACAAGTTCCAGTCAACTTTCATCATGGTGGTCACTCGCTCAATGCACGATAATGAGATGGAACAGCCTGGTGGGCAGGAGGCCCATCATACCGCTGTTCCCAATGAAAGGGGTCAGGATGTTTAGCAATGTCCGGGAAAACAACCGGCAGGTCAGGGTGATACTGGGAGTTCGGCATCGTTCCCGCCAAATCCTAATCCAGGCTATCTAATTGCCGTCAAGATGGAAAACATGCAGCTGAGGAGCCATCTCGCTAGGGAAAACAGGCAGATTGAGGAGGTCTTAGCTCGGTTACCCCCTCTTGCAATCGACGTTAATGTCAGAAAGAGGCAAAGTGGGTCTCACATGTCCCACAGGAATAACTGCTCTAAACTAAGTCGACCTGTCAGGACCGCCACTCCGAGTTCTGTGCCTTCAGGGTGAAATCACCAAAATGTTTGGCCCATTGACCATCACAGGGGTCATCAGCATGTCAGTTGGTCAGTAAGGACTTCGACCCCAAGCTCGGTGCCTTCTTCACAGATTCCTAGGAATGCCCGTGACAACCCACGAGGAGGGGCTGGGACAGGCTCACGAAGGCACAATGCTCCAAAAAATCCCTCTGTGCCACGATTGGAGTGCCAGGCACAGAGAACTAGGGACATTGGAGTAGAACAAAGGCGAGCTAACTTAGTCCGTCCTAATGGAACGAGGGTAGCCTTGCCAATAAGGCATCCTCCGTCACCTGTAAGACATCCAACACCACCTCGTCCTCAACGAGATATTCCATTCATGGGGACAGCAGGAGAAATCCTCCCCTGTCTGCACATACTTCCATCCCACGAACGCGTGTTAAGAATCCAGACCCTCGATCTCAACTGCGAGCTGTAAGCTTCGCAAACGGAAGTTATTGGACGGAGAGCTATCGTAGCGGTAGGTCCGAGAGCGACCTAAGAAATCATTTGAGTTCAGCGCAAAGTCCTTGGTATGACCCACAACCTGACTTGCAAGATCATCTGAACTCGCAAAGAAGGTATCCAGCTTGAGATGAAGATATTAGTTATACTCGACACAAGGGAGGTTCGTCCATAGTATGCGACAATGAGAATGCCCCACCTAACCAAGCTTGAGCTTGGAGGGATAATAACCCGTCAAACACGTATGATAGGATGGGAGTTGTTGAACAGCCCCCATCTAACCTAGGGAATAAGGACCAAAGCCTCGCAAGACTAGCTCTAATGGAAGAGCAAATGAAAATACTATTGTCTGGGAAGGAAAAGGACGATTGTGACTCAGACGAGGGACATAATTGATTTATTATGCCATTAAATGATTATATGCATGTTTATGTGAATTATATTATTATATGATGATAAAAGCATGCATATGGGTCCACATTTCATTATAAGGGCATTTTGGTAATTTGGCCCGTTGAGGGCGTAATTGTGTATTTTCATGCATGTTGGTGAATTTTGAATAAGACCACATTATAATGTGGATTTGTTCGGGTCATTCGGCATGAGACGATCTTTGAATGCAAGTTATCGATCTGGTCATAACGGGGTTAATTTCGGGGCTCGGGGTGATTTGAGGATTAGATCATTACCGGGAATTAAAGGTTAATGTGATATGATTTATTAGCATTTGAGAATATTGAGAATAACGAGAATTGGAGGGTGTTAATTATGATTAACGAGATAGGCGCGAAAGGATGATTTTGCCCTTGGTGGCCTTAAGAGGATTTTAAATGACCTAGGGGCATTTTGGTCTTTTGACCTTAAGGATAGATATAACCCTTAAGCTACAACAAAATAGAGCACCATTTCTCTTCTCTCCCGTACGCCATTTCTTCTTCATTTCTATTTGATTTTTGAAGCTATTTTTGAGGAACCAAGTTAAGGAACCAAGCCTTGAGGGTTTTGGGTTATGTTCCACCACTGAAGAGGGTGTGATTATGAGATTGAGGTGAGTTTTTAGCCATTAAAACTCTTGTTCTTGCTCTGTTTTTCTATTTGAGGTTCAGTTGGTTTTTGAGTTGGAAAGTTGAATTTCAATGAGAGTTTTTGGCAAAGGTTACTTGGGTTATGATGCCTAGGTCATGTGTAGATGGTTTTTGGGTTCAATTAGGGGTTTAAATGAGGTTTGGAAGCTTGATTTTCAGGTTGGAAATGGAGGATTTGAAGGAGGCTAAAACCAGGGTGAATCTGCCTCGTCCTAGCGCTATAGCGCCCAAAGTGTAGCGCTACAGCGCTAGCCAGGGTAAAATTCCCCTAGTTGTAGCACTGGGGCGCTAGGGGGGCAGCGCTAAGCGCTGCCCTGTTTTCTCTGATGCATATTTTGGGCACTTTTGAGGGTTTTTGGCTTGGGGTTTCAATTCCTAAGGCTCGGGATCAAATCTACTCACCGTTTGGGTATAATTCGGGGTCCTGAGAGTGAGGTTTAGGTCAAGACCCTTTTATTGTGGATTTCATTAATCGAAGATTATATTGGTTATGACTAGGTGACCACTAAGGAATCAAAAGGATTGATCGTTCTCAAGGGTCGTTCATTTGTTATTTCTCGCTCGAACCAGAGGTAAGAAAACTGCACCCCATATGTGACATGCATGGGTATTATTGAGGCATGTTGAGTGTTTAAATGTGGAAATTGATTGCATATCAAATGCTTAGCAAATCTTTCTCACTTGTGAATGGCATTGACCTATTAGTCAGAATCGGCAATGGTGTCAGTATTAACTGTGAAGCTGTGACTTACTAGTCAAGTTCGGCAGTAGTATTGAGCATTGGTCGTATGGCATTGGCTTATGAGTCAAGGATGGTTTTAGCGTGTTTAACGCCAGCCGATAAAGATTAGATCTAATTGACATCTACATTGAATGACTCATCATGAGCATTAATGCTGGACCGACCTCAAGTTCGATGAAAACTAAAAGCACTTGTTTAGTCTAAAGGCTAGTTATTTAGAGCCAGAGGCAAAAGGCTAAGGTGACCTACATGTCACATGGATAGGAGGGTATGGGACCTCAGAGATAGACTTATCAGTCATCTAACCAAGATAGACTTATTAGTCATCTGATCGAGATAGACTTATTAGTCATCTAATCGAGATGGACTTATTAGTCATCCAACCGAGATAGACTTATTAGTCATCTGACCGAGACAGACTTATTAGTCATCTGAGTGAGATAGACTTAATAGTCATCTAATTGAGATAGACATATCAATCATCTGACCAAGATGGACTTATCAGTCATCTGACCGAGATGGACTTATTAGTCATCTGACCGGGATGGACTTATCAGTTATCTGACCGAGGCAGAATTATCAGTCATCTGACCGAGATAGACTTATCAGTCATCTGACCGAGATGGACTTATCAGTCATCTATTTAGAAAGTGACTTATCAGTCAACTGTTCAAAGAATGACTTATTAGTCATCTACCTCAGAGAGACTTATTAGTCATCTACCTCAGAGTGAGAGACTCATTAGTCATCTACTCAGAGCGCAGAACTTCACAAACATTTAATTGTACCTGCTTGCATGCATGAGTAGGGTTATTACTGCTAGGCATGCCTGTTATGACTTAGTAACATGTTATTACTTGTTCATGAGCATATTGAGTTTTCTTGCTGGGCTTCGGCTCACGGGTGCTATGTGGTGCAGGTAAAGGCAAAAGAATGCTGGACCATCCTTGAGTTGGAGAGCTTAGGTGAAGATGTGTACATATGTGGCTGCTAGACCGCCACAGCCAAGGGTTTAAAGAGGAACTAGGGTTAAACCCTATTTTGCCGCTTAGGTCGGCTAGTTGTAAATATTTGCTGTAATTAACCTTTAAATTATATTTTTGGGATCCCAATCTTAACCAAAATTTTAACCCTAAACCGCTAATCATATTTAGTTACACGATTATGGCCAAATGACTCGATTAGCGAGTTTAGCACTATTTAAAATGCACACCATAACGGTCCCTGGGCAGTAGGGCGTTAAATAAGGTGTATCTTGTTCCCTGCAACTCTAGTCGGGCCTGCCAGGCAATGGTTTAAACAATATAAGAGGCATTCCATAAGCTCGTGGAAGAAATTTTCCTCCGATTTCAAAAAAGCATTTCGAGCTTCACAAGCGGCTCGGGTTGAGGCTGATTCATTGGCCAACGTAAAGCAGCAACCTGGCGAGGCGCTGAAGGCGTATCTGAGCATATTTTCCAATGTTGTAGCAAAAGCGAGGGATGCTGCTGACAACTCCAAGCTCATGGCGATGAGGACGAGAATTCTCGTTGGGGGCGACCTATGGCAGGAACTCCAAAGAAAAGGAGTTAAAAGCGTAGACGAATTCTTGGCCCAAGCTCAAGAATGGATAAAACTAGAGGAGGCACGAGCTTTTGTCGCAGGAACCAGCTAGACCCCTGTCCAATCCATTGGAGTGGTAACAGATGTTGCAGCTACGACTCAATCCGTTACCCAGAATAACCAAGGGGGGAACAACAAAAGGAAGGGGAATGGTGAGGGCGACCAGATCAGGACGAAGAAAAACAAGTCCGGGGAGAAGTTCAAACCTATCTATGAGACATATACCGACCTAACGGACACCTAAGAGCATATTTTTCTGGAAAATTCTAATCGCCTTCCATGGAAGAAGCCAAAAGCTTTGAGAAACCAGAGGGCGAAGAGAGATCCTTCAAAATTCTGCCGAATCCATAATGATGGACCCAAAATGGGTATGTTTTAAATATTTATATCGCAAGCGCATGAATCGTTCATATAGAATAGTGATCATGTATGCAAGGATGTCGAACCTAAAGGAGTTGTCTAAAATAAAAAAGAAAACTATTTTAAACCAAAATTAATAAATTCTAACCTAGCTCCAAAGATTGATGAGATTTAATGTCATGAACAAAAAATAAAAGATTTAAATTAAAGCTATTTAAGAGAATAAAAATAAACCAATTATGATTTGAAAATAAGTTGTAAAAGAAAGATTATTAAGATACTAGAATCCACAAAATGTAAGTTTAATAATACTTATTAGTATATTGATTCCCAAGTTTTAGTGATTTCACAACAATATAATTTTTATGGTTTACTTGTCCCCAGGCCTATTTGATTCCACTTACTTGCACACTACTAACAACTCCTCGAGGTTAATTAATAGAGGCGGATTAGGAATTTTGTTCAAATTTCCTTTAAGCAAAAATTGCTTATGGTGAAAGGACAAGATTTAGGTTTTTTTTTTCAAGTATTTTTTCACAATTACACAATAATATGATAAGAGACAAAGAAAAATAAGGTAAAATTAAATAAGGCTATCAAAAATTAGGCAAGAGTAGGGAGGCATAGCATGCCATCAACCATAACAATAAGGTAAAAATTAGGAGGCACAAGTGCCATCAATTAAAACATAAGATAAAAGACTAGAAGACAAAATTGCCATCAACTAGCTAGGAGGCAAAATTGCCATCAACTAGTAAATTGCAAAAAAAAAAAAAAAAAAAAAATAACAACAAGATAAATAAAGAAAATTACAACAAAGGTTAGGAGGCACAAGTGCCGTCAACTAACAAAGATATACAAGGAATAAAAACTATAACAAAGTTACAACAAAATTAGGAGGTACAACGTCAACTAAAAAAAAAATAAATATAAATATATAAGTAAGTTTTTTTAATGGGTGGTAGAATCGTCCCAAATTTTCTTTTTATCTTTTTTTTTTAGTTTTTATATAAATATATATTTTTTTATATTTTTGTATATATAGTTTTTTTTAAGGCACAAATTAAAATAACTAGTAGAAGAATTCACTAACCTTGAGAAAAAGTTTGTTTCTTTTCTTGCAACTCCCCGGCAACAGTGCCAAAAACTTGATGGACCCAAAATGAGTTTGTTTTAAATCTTTATATCGCAAGCGCACGAATCATTCATATAGAATAGTGATCGTGTAAGCAAGGATGTCGAACCCAAAGGAGTTGTCTAAAATAAAAAAGAAAACTATTTTAAACCAAAATTAATAAATTCTAACCTAGCTCCAAAGATTGATGAGAATTAATGTCATGAACATAAAATAAAAGATTTAAAATAAAGCTATTTAAGAGAATAAAAATAAACCAATTATGATTTGAAAATAAGTTGTAAAAGAAAGATTATTAAGATAAAATCAAATAACATTATTTATAAGGCAAAACATAATATTTTTGTTCTAAGCATTAGATGTGTACAATTTAATGACACATCTTACACAAAGAATATTATGTTTTGCAAAATGAAGAACAAAGCAATATTATCTAACAATCCAAAATATAAGATATTAAAGATGAAAGACATATATGAAGAAGAAAAATCCATAAAATTTGTTGCATTACAAGGGAAATCAACATACAACATAAATACTATCTAGTTACAAGTTGCTTCATCATGATCTTAATAATCTTATGAAAAAGATTAGAAGCACATAACTATAATAGAAATTACAAAATAAATAAAATACAAACTTGAAAATGATCTTGAAAAACACTAAAATGGAGGAGAGAATGGTAGAAAAGATGAGAGTCCACAAAATTCAAGCACCCAAAAAATGGTCTTGAAATTACATATTTATAGCCAAAATGAGATTATTAAAATAATCAATTTAAATTAATTTAATTGATTAGATTAATTGACTTAATAATAATATGGAAAGTAGGGGTAAATTCTAGGGTGTCATGATGAATTTTGAAGTGAAATGTGTAGAAAAATTAGGTAAAAAAATGACATTTTTAGACATAAGGGGACATTGAGGCATTTGTTGGGCTCAAGAAGAAAAGAGGTGGCTTGGTGGCTGGTGTAGGCGAATTGGGCCTGGCATGTGGGCCAAAGGGAGCAGCTGGTGGCTGGGCAGGTGCGTGGGCCTGGCTTGTGGTACGTGGTGGGCCTGGTAGGCATGGGCTGGTGCTTGGCAGGGAAGGAAGATGGCTGGGTCATTTTAGTTTACTTCCTTTTCAAAAATGCCACTTTGATTTCTTTCTTTTCCTTACTTTTCTAAGCCCAAAAAAATAATACAACATATTCCCTACAAAATAAACATAAATTAAATCACAATCAAATATTTTCAATTATAAATAAATCATATTAATTCTTTGAAAATACTTAATTAAAACTTAATTTAATTTAACATTAAAGATCAACAAAAGTGCATTTTTTTACTTCTGACTAAACTCAATAATTCAAATAATTAAACTACAACAAAATAACTACAAAAACACACAAACATATATAAAATCAAAATAAACCCAATAAATTCAAAATGACTTAAAAACTTAATAAATCAATTAAAAACTCAAGAACTAAGCACAATTAGCATATAAAGTATGGTAAAATAACTCTATTTTGTAGAGTTATCACATAACGACATCGGTCATAAAACCGATGATTGTCGGAAACTGAAGGATGAAATTGAAACTCTCATTAGAGCTAGGCCGTTATCCCAGTACGCCCGAAATTGGGTAGTTCCTAATCAGCCCGCCGAGCAGAGCCCTCAATCAGTCCCAGAGGTTCCGATGGGCCAATCCGGAGCTTAGGTGAACCAGGTCGAACCTCCTCTGATAGTAGGGGGAGATATAACCACTATTGCAAGAGGACCTCATTTGGCGGGCATGAGTAGTGGGGCGCAAAAGAGGTACATTGATGAGCTGAAGGCTCATAATTGGGTGGAGTTCGTCCCGGAGTAACGGTTATCGAAACAACAACGATTGGAAAAGCAACTAATCATTTTCACGGAAGAGGATGCTAGCCACATCCAATTCCCACATAATGACCCGTTGGTAGTAACCGTGTAGCTCGCCAACTGAAGGGTCCGAAGAATACTGGTAGATAACGGAAGCTCTATAAATTTACTTTTCAAGTCCACCCTAAAAAAATGGGATTGTCCGTATCCGATTTGAAGGCGACCTCGATGACTTTGTACAGGTTTTCGGGTGAAGGATCAACGACCATAGGGACAATTAGGTTGGTGGTGACATTGGGAGAAGAGTCACAAACTGTCTCCAAAATACTCGAGTTCGTGGTAATCCATTGTCCGGCCGCATACAATGCGATTTTGGGCTGACCTGCGCTGATGGCATTTGAAGTAATAACATCTATCCAACACCTGGCAATAAAGTTCCCCTTGGCTACGAGGATATGCACAGTCAGAGGCGATCAAATCGCTGCCAGAGAATGCTATAACATTACTATGAAGGGAAAGTCACAACCTGGGCAGCAGGCAATGGTCATAAATGACGGAGGTGAGGAGTCCAAGGAGGTGGAAGTCACTCGTGGGACGGAAGAACCTCAACAAGAAGAGAACAGTGAGGTTGCCCAACATGACGACATTGAGCCATGGATAGGCGAAGACAGGTCAGAGCTCAAAGCCATAGAAGAGCTCGAGAAAGTGAACATCGACCCCAAAGAAGCTTCAAGAGTCATAAAGTTTGGGAAGAATCTTTAAGACAAAAGAAAGAAAGAGCTGGTCGATTTTTTACAGAAGAACTTGGATGTTTTCGCCTGGTCGCATGAGGATATGGTGGGAATCAGTCCTAATATAATAATGCACACATTAATTTTGGACAAGAACGTGCTTGAAAAATCGCAAAAATGATGAATTTTGGGAATGGTCCGAGTTGAAGCACTAGAGGAAGAGGTAGCTCGGTTACTATAATGTGGGTTTATCTGAGAGGCAAAATATCTGATCTGGGTTGCCAATCCTGTGCTGGTCCCGAAGCCGAACGGGAAGTGGAGAACCTGTATCGACTTTTTCGACCTAAACAAAGCTTGTCCCAAGGATTGTTTCCCACTGCCAAGGATTGACTAGTTGGTAGACGCCACGGCAGGTCACGAGCTCATGTCTTTCATGGATGCATACTCTGGATATAACCAGATCACGATGAACCCTGCAGATCAAGAGCATACTAGTTTCATGACTGAACATAACGTATATTGTTACAAAGTTATGCCATTCGGATTGAAAAATGCTGGGGCTACATACCAACTCTTGGTCAACAAAATGTTCGCTAACCAGATCGGGAAAAACATGGAGGTGTATGTCAACAACATGCTTGTTAAGTCAAAGACTGCCAGTAGCCATGTATCCGATTTGGAAGAATATTTTGGGATAGATATGACATGAAGCTGAATCCCCAGAAATGCACTTTCGGGGTGGCATCTGGAAAATTTATGGGATTCATAGTCAACACAAGGGGAATAGAGGCGAATCCTGACAAAATCAGATCGTTGTTAGAAATGCATTTACCCAGGCCGCGTAAAGAAGTTCAAAGCCTGACTGGAAGGGTGGCAGCTTTAAATCGCTTCATTTTGAAATCCATTGACAAGTGTCTGCCATTCTACAACTTGCTCAGAGGAAACAAGAAATTTGAATGGACTAAAGAGTGCGAACAGGCATTCCACGATCTAAAAACGCACCTGGTAGAGCCCCTGGTATTATCCACACCAACATCTGGAGAGCCCTTTTTTCTTTATTTGGCCGTAACAGAGAATGCAGTTAGTGCCATGTTAGTTCGAGAAGAAGACCGTGTTCAGAACTTCTCGGAGCTGAATCACGGTACCCACTGATAGAGAAGCTGGCATTCTGTTCAGTTTTGGCTTCCAGAAAGCTCCGACCATATTTCCAGTCCCATTCCATCAACGTCTTAACCGACCAACCTTTAAGGCAAGTATTGCAAAAACCTGAAATGTCGTGACATCTCTTAAAATGGGCTATTGAACTTAGCCAGTTCGAGATATTATACATGCCATGAACTTCAATCAATAGTCAAGCCCTTGCTGATTTTATGGCCGAATGCATCGGTTTTCAAGATGACCTCATGAGGGAGCCGATGTAGGAATTATGGAAAACCTTCATTAATGGATTGTCAAACGAGAACGAATCAGGAGCTGGAATAATCTTAATCTCGCCAGAGGGACATCGATTCCATACAACTCGGAGATTCAGATTTGAGGCATCCAACAACGAAGTAGAATATGAGGCGTTACTGGCAGGGCTGAGGATGGCAAGAGAGCTGAAGGCGAAAGCCATCCAATGCTATAGTGATTCCCAACTCGTGGTAAATCAGGTATTGGGAGAGTTTCAAGCTAGAGGCATCAAGATGGCAGTCTACCTGGCCAAGGTCAAAGGGGAGCTATCTGAATTTGAGTTTAGCTCTGTTGAACAGATACCTCGCAAGCAGAACTCTAACACTGACGCGTTGGCACGAATTGCTACCACAAAAGAGGCTGAAACATTAAATGCAGTATCAGTGGAGTTCTTGGAGAGCCCAAGTGTACTAGGAGAAGCAATGGAGGTCGGAATGATTGACATAAGACCGACTTGGATGACTCCTAAAATGGAATATCTCATGACTGGAAAGTTACCTGATGACAGAAAAAATGCGAGAAAAATACTTTATCAAGCTCCACTGTATGTAATAGTTGATGGAATTCTGTATCGGTGAGGTCATTCGTTACCCCTCCTATGATGTGTTCTGATCGAGGAAGCTAAAACCATTTTTCAAGAAGTACACGAAGGTTTTTGTGGAGAACATGCTGGGGGGCAAAACCTTGCGCTGAAGGTACTGAGACAGGGCTATTTTTGGCCCACTTTAACGAAAGATTCGATCTCGTATGTTCAGAAGTGCGACAAATGCCAGCGTTTCGCCATAGTTGCTCGAGTTGCTCTAGTCAAGCTAACAATGATTTCATCCTCGTGGCCATTTGCAGCATGGGGGATTGACCTGATAGATTCCCTACCTATGGGAAAATGAGGAGTTCGATATGCGGTGGTGGCAATTGATTACTTCACGAAGTGGGTAGAAGCCGAACATCTGGCAACCATCACCTCAAAGAGAGTCCTGGATTTTTTGGTGAAGAATATCATCTGTCGATTTGGGCTTCCTAAGAAGATTGTGTCAGACAACAGGACACAGTTCGACAGTGATCTCTTAACAAACTCTTGTGAAAGATACGGCATAATGAAGAGTTTTTCTTCGGTAGCATACCCACAGCCAATGGCTAGGTCGAGGCTGTAAATAAGACCCTCAAGGCGAGCTTGAAGAAAAGGTTGGACGAAGCCAAAGGATTATGGCCCGAGCAGCTCCTACAAGTACTCTGGGCCTACCGACCTTCTCACTAGACCTCCACAGGGCATACTCCTTTCTCACTAACCTTCGGAAGCGAGGCCATGCTTCCAATTAAAGCAATGGTGGCTACTCACAGGTTGATCAAGAATAAAATAACGAGTTACTTAGCGCATTCCTCAATCTGATCGAAGAAAAATGAGAGGAATCTCAATTACAGCTCGCCCATTATCAACAAAAGATCACTCGCTATTTCAATTCAAAAGTCAAGGGACGCAGACTCGGATTGGGCGATCTAGTTCTCCGGAGGGTCTTTTTGGCGAATAAGGACCCCAAGGATGGTGTGTTGGGCCCAAACTGGGAAGGACCCTACCAGATCGTAGAAGTCTTACGTGAAGGGAATTTTAAAATAGCCCAATTAAATGGGGAAGTAGTCCCACGGACCTGGAATGCCCTTCATTTTAAAAATTATTATCAATAATATTACCATCAATGTAAGGCTTATTTATAAAAGCCATTTCAAATAAATGATAGATGGATTATTGAATAACCATTTCTTAGTTTTAATATTGCAAGCTCATGTTCTCACATTGTAAAAGTAACCAGAAAAGTTTATACATAAGGGTTACTTGGGGGGCACATAACCGAGTTTTTGAGAGAATTAAGCCTACTTGGATAAGATTAAAGACTTGGGAGTTGGGAGAAATTGATTATTCAACGACTTTTTTAAAGCCCGAGTTTTCAATCAACCTAGCACAAACTAAGCTTTAATTCAACTAAAACTCTGGATATAACCAGGTCCGAAGCTTAGAAGCTTGGAGAAATTGATTATTCAACGACTTTTTACAGTTCGAGATTTCAATAAACCTAACACAAACTAAACTTTAAAAAGGAAATTTTGTAAACCCAGGATATAACTAGGTCCAAGGCTTGATTCTTAACAGGTATAATGCTATTAAGCTTATTAAAAACCCTGGATATAACTAGGTCCGAGGCCTGATTCTTAACAGGTATGATGCAAATAAGCGAGCAAATTCTTGGATACAACTAACATTGATAAAATCTATCTCGATCTAAATTCAATCCTTAAGATTTCGAATGTACAAGAGTCTAAGGATTCATAAACATGAGAAAATAGTAAAGGAAAGACAAATAGATCACAAGTTAGATGTATCTTCAAATAAGAAAAAATATCCTCACATTTAAGAGAAAAAACCTCGAGCTAAGCCCGAAGGAAATTGTTTTAATCCCAAAGGATTGTTAGAAAATATATGATAATGATTACAAAAGAAAATTGTAAATAAAGTCATTGGGCTCCGTCAGCTCGCCCCGCTGAAGTAACCTCCTCGCCGTCTCCCTCAACTGCTTTGGAAGCCTCACCAATCTTCGAGGGTTCTTGCGAAAACTGAATCTTGAATTTTGCAAGATACGGATCCCACAGCTCGGGCTCCATGAAGGAGAAATTCCCATCCTGGTTGAAAGCCCAGCGACGGTAAAGCATCTCCTCCATTGTTGATGAAGACAGTGCCGCTTCCTCCTTGGCTTTAACCTCGACTTTGATTAGCTTTGCTTTTAGTTCGTCATTCTCAGCCTGAAACTGGTCAGCACGGCGATTCGCCTCCACGACCTGAGCTTGAATGGTGGACAACGCAGTCTTCACAGATTGCTCGCCCTCCTGAGAAGAGATGAGAGCAGCCTTGGCAACTTGCTCATTCTCCTGAGATACATTCAGGGTGGCTCTGACAGCGTTTAGGTCAACTCAGAGTTCTTCGTTCCTAGCCTTGACATGAGTTATGCTTCGGTATTGAGCCAAGAGAGACTGCAAAATAATGAAGCAAGCCAATAAAAAATAATAAACATAATAAATAAAGGTTAGTAGTGGGAAAATGACTCACAGTGAGGTTCATCCCCATGGCAAACTCGAGGACATCTTCCAGGCTACGTTCCTCTATGGCCCTCAAATCCCTAGCATTGGCCTTATACGCATGGCCCACCATATGACTCACCGTCTCATAAACAATTCCTCGAAAGGCCTTGGGAATCTTGTCCAGATCATGTGGCTCGACCGGTATCCGGATGAGAGGAATCTCACTTTGGACGGTTGGTTTGGTTTGGATCACTTGGGGGGTGAGGGAGGCATATGTCGAGGAAGGGGAGGAGGAATTTTCTGGATAGTGTCAGCTGTCACCGGAGCTAGTGCTCGCACCTTTACCCTTAAGAGGGGATTGTGTGGTACCCCCCGGTTTAGGGGTGGCCTTCTTTGCCACACTGGGCCTTTTCACTACAGGACCAGTTCCGGATCCCCCAACCTTGAAGGCACTCCTTAGATCGGGAGCTCCTGAAAATTCCATATCTTCATTTGAAAAAAAAGCGAACAGATAATTTACTTCATAGGAGTAATGCTTCAAAGGTATTATGAATACAAAAAAAAAAGAGAGAGAACAAGGATCTACCCTCCGGGCTAGGGGAGGAATCTATTACGATCCACTCGGGAGTATGGCCCGGGCTAGGCATGACCTCCAACTCTAGGATTAACGGAGGGGAGGGGAATCTAAGGCTAGGATCTCTTGGATCCTAGGGGGTTCAGGTCCCTCCTTGGGGCTGGATTCATCTACGTACTGCCTTAATCCAGGAGCAAATGCACTCGGAGCAGAGAAGGCCAGGTCCTATGGTTTGGTCCATATTCTTCGAAGATGGAGGACCTAACGTTTAGGGTGTTATCAACTACAATGGTGCCTTTGGGATAGCTAGGATTACATCGTACCACCAAATTATCCATGCATTGGAGGAGGGTTACGTTTAGATCCGAATTAGTAGGATGTCGGCTAACGAGCTGGTTAGGGTTAAAACAGAATTAACTTAATGTTAGTAGCATCCCGATCTAATTCTCTAAAAAGGTTTACCTTGGCCGGAAGGGCCGACTGTTGCCCTAGATGCAGCTCGCTCAGGATTGGGCGCCTGATTGGCTTCGAGAGCTCGTCTTTTTCGCACAAGTGACGCCGCATCTTCTTCCTCTTCAGTGTCCTCAGTGGCTAGCAGTGGCTCTTGAGAAAGGGGAGCTTGAGGATAACAGGGAGCGGAGCTCGGGTCCTCAGAGCTAATGTCTGACCCTCGCTGATCAATTTGCATGCCAACATGGTGGCATTATTCATGATCTGGCGATAATCTTTTTCCTTTGGGGGGGGGGGGGGGGACTGGACAAAGTCTTGTACTGACCCCCAAGGGTCACATATTTTCCTGTCCTTGCGAATATAGCTGCACGAGGACGAAACTCAGTCAGGACATATAAACAAATTTACAATGAAAGGAATAAAAATTCACGTGCTGAATTCACAAAGATAGAAAACTTACGAGGACGGTTGAAGTACCAATGTTCACAATTCTTGAACCCATTCAACATAAAGAATAAATATTTATAGTCATTTGGGTGGCTGGGAAGCTCGATGATGGAGCTGGAGTTAGGGAATCTGGTGAGGTACTAAAACCCAACACCTCGTCCTTTCTGATCAGGACTCGCTTTGAGGCAGAAGAAATATAAAATGTCTGCTGGAGTGGGGACCTCCCACTCATGCCTCAGAAATAGATATTTTAGTCCTGCCAAGAGTTTGTAAGAATTTGGGGGGCGCTAGAAGGGAGCCAATTTGACGTAGTTCAAGAAATCTACGAAGTATTGGTCTAGTGGGAGGAAAGCACTAGCCTTAAGGTGCTCGTCACTCCAAGCCCCATAGTCGTCTTAGAAGGGGGGCACAACTCCATTCCCCGTCAAATGTAGGTCGGGCGAGGAGATCGTCAGCTCCCATCTCGATATTATGACTCAAGAGGATTTGTTCACCTACCCTTGAGTCGTGATCTTTGAGACTATGTGCTTTGCCTCAAAAAAAGCATTGGGATCGTCGATGATTTCTCTCTCCACAACAAGACCAAAATGTGGGATAGGAGATTCAAAGGCGATCTGCTTACCTTTATTTTTGCTTTGGGTAGATGAGCTCGCAGCATTCTTCTTAGGAGGTGCCATAATTCAGATCGCCTGACAACAAAGCAACCTAGTTAGTAGGCGAACTAAGATGGTATATAACTATAGTCGTGGAGGTACGGAGGACGAAAAAGACTACTTTCAAAGTTTGAAAGTTTATATGAGGTAAACTTTGTCCTAGTCTCAACGCGTGGACTCACGCGGTATCCTAGGCTACGCACCTCAATTTCTTAAAATCCCCAGATACTTCGAGATCCGTGTGTCAGAACTATCAAACACACTACTTTCCTTTGGGAGGCGGTTTAATGCAAAACCGCCTAAGGAATCGTAACCCTTAAGCTACCTAGGTTTAAACCTAAAACCCCTTCGGTTTCGATACCCCAAACAAGTATTCTTCAAACCAATTTTCCATTAGGGTTCTCCTAGATTAGGCCATAAAATTACCCAGATTTATGAGTGTCCTATTGCTAAATTGGTTTGGGTTCATTCAGGAAGCCTAAACCAAAACCCATTTCCTATTGGCACATAGAAGTAGCCTAATGATACTGAACAACGAACATTTTTGAAGTAAAATGAAAAGTTCATATTGGAAAATGAAGAATAAAAAAGAAAAAAATTTCCATACCAGGGGATGAAATACTTACAGAAAATACATTTGATTAAGAGGAAATATAGGTATGGCCACTGGAAGCTCCTTGAAAGCTTCTGAAGTTTTACAAGATGATGAAAGTTTCTGGGGATTCTAGAGAAGAAAAAAGGAAACTTGAATGTTTGAAAAGGGAATTTTTTTGAATGTGAAGGTGGAGAGGTCTCAGGACTGATCACCATATTTATACGTAAACCACGGAAATCAATCTAAGCCATCCAATTGGGTTAGTTCGAGATCCAAGGTTCAAGGTTAATAGACCACACGGCGGCAAAAAGTTGACAGGACAGTTGTTTCAGTCCTCGAAACCCGAACGGATGCCAATTGCAGGAAGCCACGTATCCAATACTATAGTAGTGGGAAAACACAATTTTATATGGAAGAAGTCTAAAAGCCCCTAGTGTGTAAGTGAGAAAGTGATGACATCAAACACGAGTAGGAGCTTGGGGGGCAAATGTTGTACCCTAAACTTAGCACGAGTTCACTTGCCCAACTCGTGTACAGCTGGCAATTGAATACGTGGAAAAATACCCAAGTAAAATATAGTTATTTACCATGTGAACAACTCGAGACTCATAATGGTCAGACCCAATATAAAGCGTCCTGGATTTACTGCGAGCTCAAAGTCAGATAGCTGTCAAACACGAGCTCAGGTGAGATATTTAGCTCATGAGGACTTAGATATAACACATACTGAAGGATCCTAAGAGACTCAGGAATTCTTTATATGCTCATTAATGACCAGGCTGTATCATATCCATATCATTTATTACCCAAGATAGCAGGAACATGTTTATTCTGTTACCAAATCATATCCCAATATAAATGGGAATAATCTGTATTAATTATATACCATATATAATTACACGTTTTATTTACATGGTGACCCAAAAACCTGTCCATGGAATTCCCCTATAAATACTGGGAATATTGGATAGGGAAGGGGGACCATATTCTGATATACCGAAACTCTGCCAAAATAGAGAGGGAAACAGTAATAATATTGACTCGTGGACTAGGTAAATTTTAACCAATGAACCACGTAAAAATTCTGTGCTTTTGAGTGAGTTCTTATTATTTTCATTGCAGTTTACTATCAAGCACTAATCTACCCATTTTATTTCTTAATATACTATTGGCGAAAAAACGCGTCAACAAGTGCATACAGCAGGTCGCGTACTCACAGGTCACAGTTCAGAGATGGCCATAATTACAAAGAAGGGGACTCTTGTTATAATAGGAGAAACAATGGTCGACAACAGGAGGAAAGGAACGGGCAGCAGAACCCTCCTCCAATGGACAATCGACCAACAAGCCAGAATGCTGGGGGGCAGCCCAGACAACCCAACGTCTTTGACCGACTAGGTGCAAGCGATCAGAGGCAAAGGGATGAGGACCTAAGGGACGTACTTAATGGCCGAAGGGAAAGGCAAGAAGAGCACGTCCCACCTGCAGCAGTCGTTCCTGCCTCTACTATACCAGACGTCATTTAGGCTCAAATAGAGGCCCTAAATCAGGCTGTGCAACAACTGGTTGGGAATAAAATGTCCCGTATTGAGTATGACCAGAGAAAGGGCACCCCATTCAATAACATAATTGCTGTGGCGGAAATCCCAAGCAAATTAAAATGCCAGTACTGCCCAACTTTATTGAAGAGAAGACCCGGTATCTCATGTGAATAAGTTTGAGATACAAATGGACATCCAGAAGGTGTCAGAAGATGCTCTATTTTCCTGCTACTTTATCTGATGCTGCACAGGAATGGTACTTCAAATTTCCACCGGCCATAATAATTTCATGAGAGATGTTCGTAAAAGAATTTTACAGACAATTTTATGCTGGTCGAATACATTCGACAGAGGCCAATCAACTAGTCAATATCAGACAGAAGGAAGGAGAACCTCTCAAGGAGTACATCTAGAAGTTTATGTGAACAGCTGATTGGGCCAAAACTGTTGGGGATGAAGGAAAAATGATGGCCATCACAACTGGAGTACAATGCCAATCTCCCCTTTGGAGCAGCCTAAGGAAAAATGGAGTCAAAAGTACTCAAGAATATTTTGATCGAGCAGACAAATATATCAAGCTGGAGGAGGCTATCCCCAATGAAGGAAAGTCTCCAAAGGTTGACCAGGGCAAGAAGGAAGAGTCGACCAAAACTGCTAGTTGGTCTAGAAAACCCAACGATAATAACGACAAATGTAATAATAGGAACGGATGAAAAAGGGAAAATACTAAGCAGATGACGTCTGATAACAAGCGCCCTAAGAAGAATAGATACAAGCTGAGGTTTACTAACTACACGGCCCTGGTCGACAGCAGAGCAGAAGTGTATTAGGCCAGCCACACCATAGTCCCTTTCAGGCGACCAGCCCCGATTAGAAAAGACATATCCAAGTAAGACACAACCAAATTCTATCATTTCCACAACGACTATGGCCATGATACCAACGAATGTAACCAACTGAATGATGAAATTGAGTTCCTTATATGACAAGGAAATATGAGGCGTTATGTGTGAGCGAGGGAAACTCCCAGGAAGGGGCTAACGGAGGCAACGAGTAGGCACCTGTACGCCAACGCTCACCTCCTCTGCAACCAGCCCCGGTCGCTGGTACTTTGCTAACTATCTGTGGGGGACCACATATATCTGGTGACAGTGGTAAGGCAAAGGAGAGGTGTGCTAGAATCCTACGTCACAAATAGGACATAGAAATGCTAAATGTCGAGGAACGAACTCCCAAAAAAGCTCGAACAGAGGAAGATAGTATAACTTTCTCTGAGCTGGACACACAATATGTCCGATTCCCCCACTCAGTTCCCTTGGTCATGGACATCCAAATTGCCAACATGATGGTGAAATGACTGTTGGTAGATACTGGAAGCTCGGTGAACATTTTGTATAAGTCTTCACCGGAAAGAATGAAGTTGTCCGTGCAAGATTTAGAACCATGCAACCAGACTGTAATGTCCCAAATTTGCTAATAAGGCTTAGGGCCTTGATTAGTGTGCCTGGAGGGCAATAAGTGATTTATTATTATAATATGTGAATTTGATGAATATGTGATTAGAATTGCATGTTTAGGTGAATTAAATATGCTTGTGGGCCCCGTTTGGTTATTAGGGGCATGTTTGTAATTTTAGCCCGTTGAAGGCATTAATGTAATAATTGTGAATATTATGATATATTTGTGATATATATGTGTTGCACGATTCGAGACAGTCCTAGAGAGCTGTTTAGCAAGAAAGTCACAACGGGGTTGAATACACGACTCGGGGTGAGTCGAGGGCTATTCCGAGCATTAGATGTTTTATTGGGGTTATCAAGTTATGAAAATAAATATTTGGAGATATATTTGAAGTTAGAATGTTTAGGAGGGATCATTGGGGAAATTTACCATTTTGCCCTCAGGGACGTTTTTGGTACCCCGAGCACTTGAGGTAACCTTAGAGACTTAAGTTAAATAAAACAAAATGGAGGAAGCACTCAGAAACTAAGGAACCGACCATTTCTCTCTCTCTCTCTCTCTCTCTCTATCTCTCGGTTCTTTCTTCTCTCTTGGAAGCTTGGAGGTTTTGGTGAAAAACTAACCAGAGACTAAGGAATCAAGCTGGAACTTTGGGGGCTTGGAGTTTGGAACTTAGGGGATTAACTCAGAGGTTTAATTAAGTACAAAGGTAAGATTTTAACTTGATGAATTATGTTGATTTTCTGTTGATATTTTAGAGTTATGCATGTGAGCTAGATGAAGAATCATTCTTTAGTTTTAGATGAGGTTTAGGGTTAATTCTTGTTAGGTTTTGTTGCTGAGACTGTAGTAGAACTTCTGTGATGATTGACTTGAAATGTTGGGTTGATTTTGGGGTAAATTGGCTTGAATTTGGTGGAGAAAATGGAGGATTTTTTTGGGTTCGAAGGGTCGGGCCACGACATTGTTCTTGCAGAGCCGCGACCCTCTAGAACATTTTGGTGGCATGGAAGAAGGGCGGGCCGCGACACACCTTGGCTTGGGCCGCGGCGCGCATGCCTTGTTTTGGGGTTGGGGTTTCTGGTTGAGGCTGGCCACGGTATGGGTTCTTGGGGCCGCGGTGCTTAGTGGGTTTTTGGACCCTAATGAGGTTTTAGGCTCGGGAATCCAAAAGTTAAGGCTTGGGATGGATTTTATCACCCGGATTGGTAGAATTCAAGGTCCAGGAGACTAGAATTATGACCCAAAGTTATTTAATGGATTAGGACTTGATGGATGGATGCTGTTGATGCATTGTGACTAGGTTTTCAGCGAGGCTCGGACTAGGGGACTGTGCTCAAGATATCGGTGCGTGGAGAGCTCGGGACACAGGGAAGAAAACTGTTGTACCTGTGAGCAGGGTGAGGCCCTATAGTTTGTGTTGCAGGGAACGACCCTATATGATTGTGTTGTAGGGTGTAGCCCACCATTGATTATGTTTATACGTGTTTAAGTATTTGTTTAATTATGCTAAGTGTGCATATATGCGAATGAACGGCAAGAGCCGGGAACGGCGAGGGCTGGGAACGACGAAGGCCGAATACGGCATGGGGCCGGGAGTAGCGTTAAGCATGCGAAGTGCGAGTTGCTAGGGTGAGACCCTATAGGATACCTGGGATATCCTTACGGTGTAGACCGCGAACCCAAGGCCTGGTAAAACGCCTTGGACGGCATGGCCGTATGTGTTTAGTCTGTTGGTGGTTTTGTTATGTGTTAATTGATGGTTATGCAAATGTTATTTACTTGTGTGGAGTTTTCTTGCTGGGCTTCTATAGAGTCCCAGAATATTTACTTAGCTAGCTAGATAGTAGTAGTAATAGTAGTAGTTAGTATTAGTTTATAGTATGATAGTTACCGTGGATTTTGGTTCAAGTCGGGACTTAGTTGGAAATTCGTAGCAACACCTATAGATTTTATAAGTTTAACCTATAGTTTAAGAATATTAATTATAACATAAGGTTTGGTTAATATAACTGATTATAAAGATGTCATTTATTATACTATAAGGTTTAGATAGAACTAATAATATCATGACACTTGTCGTGTGCATGTTTATTAAGGATTTAAGTATTTTGATGAATTTTAATTAAAAAGAAAGATGTAGAAGCTCTAGAACCTTCCAACAACTTTAAGATCATATTATGACTCAGTTAAAGCTATTTATCCAAGTCAAATTTAGCTGATAAAGTGCAATTACGTGTCTAATATTTCAACGTATGCCGATATATTATAGCTATAGGGGTGATATATCGCCACACGGGAGATACGAAAAACACGTCAACTTCGCACAAACGAAACCACGAGCACTCGAGACATAGGGCCATGCCATATATCGCCTATGGTGGGCGATATATCGACCCTAGGACCATATTTTCAAATGTCGTAGAAACCGAGCTTGATTCATCCCTTAACCTCTTGACTTGCCTCTGAACGTTTTTGATCGAGTCTTAAGCACCTGTTGAACGAATATTCAAATATTTTTCATTTAATATTCATTATTTTTATTCAAGCTAAAAGGAGATATTTTCACTCCTTGAACTCTATAAATAGGACCTAGTACCTGACCATTTCTCTCATTCTTCAAGCTGTGTTCAAAGCCTTCAAGCTGCTAGGGTTACTATAGAGTGATACACTTGGGTTTGGGATAACAACTTTATCATCTTAAGCTTTATAAACACTGGGGAAGTGAGATATAGAGTGTGTTTTCAGTATCGAGGTGTAGATTGGTTCTAGTCCATCCAAAGGTATTCTTATTCTTAAGTTCATTTTTGTATGGTTCTTTAGTTTTCGTTATTCAAATCCTAACTCGTTATTTTCGATTCTTGGTTAGGTATTTAAGTTCTTTGAACTTAAGATTTCTTTTTGGTAAGCTTCTTCTTGGTGGTTTAGTTCTCTTCTTTATCATCTCTTTTCTTTAGAATTACTCACCATTCTTATTGTTGGTTTTAGGAGTGTTCCAAATCCCGTCCTTGTTCTCAAATATCCCGGTGTTGGTAAAGGAAATATGATAGATTTTATATGCTTGTACGCCATGATTTTCCCACGGGCTGATTAGCAGGCCGAGCTACGGACTAATCACAATTAGTCCATGAACATCCCCAAGACCGGAGCTCCCGTTTCGAGGTCGTACCTTCTTAGCTCGAGCAATCCCTAAGGACTCGCCAAGGTTGCCCAGGACTGGAGCAAAGAATCTTAAGGCCGAAGGTCGGGTCAGGGGAGAAGCTCGTGGCACGAGCTATATATGGAGCTCTGACCCTCTGTAAAGTCAACACACGCAAGATAAACGTGCATATATCTGACATCACGTGTCCGATATCTCCCTGACTTCTCAGACACGCAGCAGGAACGTGCGTGTTCAGAAACCCACGGCTGGGTTGGGCCGTGCGGCCCATTATCTCCTTACCTATCGATTTGACCATACTTATGTGTCAGGTTTAGGAATTAATCATGAATGTCACATAGTTGATATGACAAATAATAAGGTCACGGGATGACCTCCTTACCAACTTCCAGGTGCCTTCTCCTATAAATATGGAGAACCTGGGAGTTGATAAGGGTTGGGAAAAATAGTCTCTGAATAGATATATGCTTTGTAACCAAATACCCAGAATATATCAATAATATTGACTAGTGGAGTAGAAGGATTTTAACCTTCGAACCACTTAAAAACGTGTCTTGAGTCACCTAGTTCATTCTCTAAGATTTTATATCTGCGACGGTTCTATATTCAGCACTAATCCCTTTCTCTTCTTCTCTTAATTACCTGTTGGCGAAGAACCGTGTCAACAGTGCTGTTTATGTTTTGATATGTTTATGTATGATATGTTTTTAATTCTTAAGTATATGATTTGTTTAGATAACAAGCATATAATTTGTTTAGATAAAAAACATATAACTTGTTTAGATAACATGTCCCAATAACAAACATATGATTGCCTAGCTAGCAAGCCCCAAGAAGTATGATGGCCATTGTAATACTTGTTTTTATTTATAGTCATATGTTTTATAGAATATGTTTATAGTATAGTTTTATGCTTATATGTGTTAGTAGATTTTCCTTGTTGGGCATTAGGCTCACTCCTTTTTTTTTTTTTTTTTGTGATGCAGGAAAATAGATATGGTGGCGGAAGGATTCTTGGTAGCTTGGCTTGTGTATTAAGGATGAAGGGATTCGATGGACTGCTTAACGATTCGAGGATGACGTTATTTTTATATAGTCTCTTTAAATTATGTTTTTATGTATTTTCCGCATTTAGCTTTGTAAACAACTTCATTTAATTTAAAGTTATGTTTTATTTTAAAACAATGGGATCCCATACCGCTCATTTATGTATTTCAGTATTTACTTTGGAGTTTTTAATAAAGTTATGAATATTCCTTATGTATGTTTTCTAAAAAATAGTGGCTATGTCTAGTAGTTTTAATGGTCCAAGGTCTTAGAAATAGTTGGGCCTTTACAGTTGGTATCAGAGAAACGATCCATTTGCATGAAGTTCTCCTTGATACACACGCTTAAGCTCCGAATCTAACCGCCAATATAAGTGTTTATGTTATTGTTGTTATGATTATGTGTTTAGTTAACGTTTTAGCTCTTATGTTTTCAGCTAAGAATATTTGTAAATTATTTTATTTTCTTTATTTATTTTATTTATTATCTTTGCATTTATGATTGTTTTTAGTGAAAACCTTTTTCCAAATGAATATCATTGTTATTTTTGAATGACATGTATGTGTTTGATTTTTTTTTACAATCATAATAAATAATAAATTTAATAAATAATGACCAAGTTCGGTGAGGGTGGCACAAATCAATGGACCAGGTTTCATATTGAGAGTTTAGGGGGCCATAGTAGTGGGAACGATTTTACTGATCCCAACCCTCCCTCAATATGGTTAACTTTGGAACAACGACGAGTTTCGAGCCTGAGAATTAAGTCATATAGGATGATTAGAAACACACTTAGAAGATAATAAAGATGGCTTATTTTTCTAAGTATAGAAATACAACCTAATTATAAAGAAGGATTATATTACTTTTTCATAAGAAATCATAATTAATAGGTCTGAGTTATGTTTGCTTAGATTAAGTTTTTTCCTTAGAGCCTATTAGGGTAAGTTCTAACATGTTTTTCTCGACTGTTAGAACTCTGCTGAAGATGTCGCTCAGAAGGTCTGCTTGCACCAATGTCAATGCCTCCAACGCTGCTCCTGAGAGCAATGAAGCCCTTCCAGTTCGTAGAAGAGGAGCGCGTGCTACCACTACTGCTACTAATTGAAGTGCGTCGCCGTCGCCGCCACCGATTGACAACACTGTAGAAATTTCCAGGCTGCGACAACAAGTTGAGGAATTACTGCAGCAACAACGACTACAGGCTCAGACTCAGCCTCTGCCTCAGCCGCAACCGCAGCAAATGGCTCCAGCACCCCAATCAAGTAGGTCCTTATGGAGGATGGCCAATGGAAAACTATGCGCCATACCCAGCTCAGCACATGGAGCCAATCTACGAGCGGTTTCGTAAGCAACACGCTCCAAACTTTGAAGGAACAACAGACCCCTTCGAGGCAGAAGAATGGCTCAAAAATGTAGAGCCGATCCTAGCGCACATGAATCTCGGCAACGCGGACCGCATATCCTGCGTTTTGTCTCTACTCAAGAAGGATGCTAGAATATGGTGGACTTAGTTCAGCAGACTCACGATGTTGCCACCATGACTTGGACCATATTTGTGGAGCTGTTCCACAAAAAGTACTACAACTCGACTGTCATTGTTACAAAAGTCGAGGAGTTCACTAGTCTGAAGCAAGGGAACTTATCAATAGCAGAGTATACTCGGCAGTTCGACCGACTAGCCAAATTTGCACCAGAGATGGTTCCAACTGACTTTCTTAGGGTTACCAAGTTCGTTAGAGGACTTAGACCAAAGATTGAGTTTGGTTAAGCTAGCAAACTTGGGAAATACTACTTACGCCAATGTTCTAGAAATGGCTATAGAAGTAGAAAGGCTTTAGGAGAATGTTAGTAAATAGGAGGCCAGTAAGCCTGAGCCTAAACAACAAGGTCAACCTCAGAATGGTCGGAACAACAACCAAAACAACCATCAGTGTAACGACCCAAATTTACTAATAAGGCTTAAGGGCCTTGATTAGTGTGCCGGGAGGGCATAATTGGATTATATGTGATTTAATGATTTAAAAGCATGTTATATGACTATTTGAATATTTGTGATGCATGACTATGTGTATTAGTATGCATGTAGGCCCTGATTAGGTTAGAAGGGCATCGTCGTAATTTTGGCCCGTTGAGGGCATAACTGCATATATTGTGATAAATTGATGAGACCACATTATTATGTGGATATATTTGTAATCTGGGGTTCGAGGCGATCCAAGTGAGCAGTTTAGCGAAAAAGACACAGCGGGGATTTATACTCGGCTCGGGGCGAGCCTGGGGGTATTTATGGGAATTTAGAGAATATATTGGGGTCTATCTTGATATTGAGGAATATAATTGGTGATTAGTTAGGTGTCAGGAAGTAAGTGGTTGATATTAGAGACACTCGAGGAATTAGCAAGAATTGGGTGAAGTGACCAAAATGCCCCTCGGTGGATTAAAAGGCTTAGGAATTAGGGGAGGGTATTGTGGTCATTTGGCTTATAAGGGATAAGACTTAGGTGCTGTTTTGGCTTTATGCCTTAGTGGGAAGTCTAGAAACTGAAGGAAAGAAAAAGAAAGAAAAGAAGGAAAAGGAGGAAAAAAAAAGAGAAATAGGAAGTCTATCTTTCTCTTTCTCGGTTTAAGCTTTTCTCCATCAGTTCTTGAGGTCTTTTGGGGCAGAAACTCAAGGAGAGTCAGAGTAGAAGCTTGAGGCTAAAGTCCTTGGTCTGGCTTGAAGAATTAGCAAGGATTTAGCAAGGGCAATCCATTCACTTGAGGTAAGGTCTAAGGTTGTTTTTCTTCAGTTTCTGGTTTTATGTAAACAAGGATTTTGAGCTGAGTCTTGATGGGGAAATTCTAGGGAAATTGAAGCTGAACTTTGAGGAGGTGAAGGTCAAGCTAGTGAGAAGGACAACCTAGGCTAAGCTCATCCATCAAAGGTAAGAAACTCTGGCTTAAGTTATGTAGTTTCAGCTGTTGTTCTTAGTGAGTTTCTGAGCTTTAGGTTTAGCTATGGTGAATTCTTTGATTAGGGGTGCATGTGATTGAGTTATGTGTGGTTGGGATGTTTGGGATGAGTGGAGGATGTTGGAAGGCTTTCTTTGAAGTTTGGTTGGGTTTTGAGTAGGTTTGGCTCGGGAAAATTCGAAGGAGAAAATGCTGTTCAGGGCTGTGCTGTGACTAGTGCTACAGCGCTAGTCACTGGGCGCTGTAGCGCTAGGCCCTGAAGTTTCTGAGCCTTTTGGCTCTGTTTGTAGCACTGTAGCGCAACCCTATTTCCAGAAAGGGGTTTTTGGGTTAATTTCAAGGGTTTTTACTCGGGGGTTCGGGTTTTGATTCCACCACCCCATTTGGTGGAATTAGAGCTTCCCGAGGGCTCGGGATTGGTCCCGAGGCTAGGTTTTGGACTTGAGGTTTGGTGTTGATTCTGATCTATGGCTGTGACTAGGTGTACGCTAGGGCTCAAGAGGGATCGTGCGTGAGGACCAAATCGAACAAAGCTAGCGAATCTAAAGGTAAGAGAACTGCACCCGGTTATGTGTTTGTGATGGGACTAAGAGCTCCCTATATCTGTATAATGTCATAGATGGTATTATGCCATGGGACATATGATAAACGACCTAAGGATGCTGTAAATTATACTTGCGCACAGGGCGCGGCTTGGCCACTGGTAGCCGAGGACAGCTTAATATTCACTGAGCTCGGTTTAAGTGGGCCGGAGTCAGTGGGATAAATAGAGGGTGCGGCCTAAGGGCATTAACCCTAGTTATCATATGTGGATTGACTGTTGATGTGAAGTGATATACTTGGTATGCTGAATACTTGGATAACATGAATGCTTAAACTGTTGAGTACATGCTTATGCGGTATGAGATATCTGATTGTCTGTTGATTGATTGTGCTTTGCTATTGTGTTTTCTTGATGGGCCTTGGCTCATGGGTGCTTCGTGGTGCAGGTAAAGGCAAAGGCAAGTTGGACCAATCCTGAGATGGAGGGCTGCGAGGTTGAATGTACATGGTCAGCTATTCGGCCGCCACGGCCGAGGAGTGGAACAGTACGAGATATGCTCAATTGTCTGTTTTACCTTAGTATGGCTAGTCACTGTATTTAAATCTTGAATCTTTTGTAGACAGTCTTAAAATTATTACTTTTGGGATCCCATGTAAATAGAAAATGTTTATTTATAAGAAATGCAGCTTTTGAGACCAAAATCTTTTAACCCTAGTTCAACTATAGTCTGGTAACACGTTTTGATTAAATGACTTGATTAGCAAGTCTTGCACCTTTATATACACACAGTGTAACGGTCTTGGCTATCCAGGGCGTTATAATCAGTCCAACAACAATAGTAATGGTCAGAAGAGACGACATCCTGACAACAAGCAGTTTGATAACGATAAAAGAGCACGGACAACCAATGGAGGCAGTAAGTCGGGTTATGTAGAATATCTGCAATGCTCTAAGTGCCAAAAGAAACATCCTGGAGAGTGTCGTGCAAACACCAATGGATGCTTCAATTGTGGTCAAGAAGGTCACCAAAGGAGGCAATGTCCCCAGCTCAAGCAGGATGAGAAACAGACAACAAGATGGTTCCTGCTAGAGTCTTTGCCTTAACCCAGGGAGAAGCTGAAGCTAGCAATAAAGTGGTCACAGGTCAGATTCCTATCCTCAATAATGTATGTTCAGTATTATTTGATTCGGGAGCCACTCATTCGTATATCTCGTTAGGAATGATAGAATAACTAGACAAACCTTGTGAAAGCTTTAGAACTAGGTTTGTAACAGAATTGCCTTCGGGTGAAGTAGTGCTATCATCATAGATAGTACGAGGCGTACCGATCAAAATTGAGGACATAGAACTAGAAGGAGACCTGATAGAATTAGAGATCAAAGACTTCGACTTGATACTGGGCTTGTATTGGCTAGCAAGGCATGGCACAACCGTCGACTGCAAACACAAGGAAGTGATATTCAGGACTCCTGACGGTCAGAGACTATGTTTTATGGGACAAGTTTCAGGACTACGTACACCACTTATTTCATCTCTCAAAGCTCAGAGGATGATAGAAAAATGATGTCACACATTCTTAGCCAGCGTCATGGATGTGGTAAAGGAAACACCACTAAAAGTTGGAGACGTCCGCATTGTAAAAGAATTCCCAGAAGTATTTCCTGACGACTTACCAGGGTTGCTGCCGACTCAGGAAATTGACTTCACAATCAAACTAGTACCGGGTACTGAGCCTATCTCCAAGGCACCATACCGAATGGCACCTACTGAACTCAAGGAGTTAAAGATGCAGTTACAAGAACTCTTAGACTTGGGTTTCATTAGATCGATCCATTCGCCATGGGGAGCACCGGTTCTATTTGTGAAGAAAAAAGACGGAAGCATGCAGATGTGCATAGATTACCGCAAGCTGAACAAGGTGACGATTAAGAATAAGTACCCGCTACCATGGATTGACGACTTGTTTGATCAACTTTGAGGTGTGACCATGTTTTCAAAGATTGATTTACGGTCCTGGTATCATCAGCTCAAGGTACGGGAAGAGGATATTCCTAAGACAGCTTTTAGAACTTGTTATGGGCATTACGAGTTTCTAGTTATATCTTTCGGTTTTACCAACGCTCCAGCCGCGTTTATGGATTTAATGAATAGGGTCTTCAAGGACTACTTGGACAAATTCATTGTAGTATTCATCGATGATATTTTGGTGTACTCAAAGGAAGAAATCGAACACGAGGAACATTTAAGGATGACCTTGTTACGATTGAAAGAGCATAAACTTTATGCCAAGTTCAAGAAGTGTGAATTCTAGCTTTCACAAGTAGCATTTCTAGGCCATATTGTATCCAAGGATGGAGTTGCAGTAGACCCATCTAAGGTAGAGGCTGTGAAGGATTGGCCAAGACCAAAGAACGCATCAGAGGTAAGAAGCTTTTTGGGATTAGCAGGTTATTATCGAAGGTTTGTAGAGGGCTTTTCTAAGATAGCCACTCCGCTTACCAACCTGACCTAGAAACAACAAATGTTCAACTGGACTGATAAGTGTGAAGAGAGCTTCCAGTTGCTTAAAGATAAGTTGTGCTCAGCACCAGTACTTTGTGTACTGACACCCAATGACAAGTTTGTAGTCTACTACGATGTGTCAAAGCAAGGGTTGGGTTGTGTGCTGATGCAGAATGACAAGGTGATACCTATGCCTCAAGGCAGCTAAATGAGTACGAACAACGCTATCCAACACACGATATGGAGTTGGCAGCGGTGGTCTTTGCATTGAAAATTTGGCGCCATTATCTTTATGGAGAATGGTGTGAGATTTATACAGGCCACAAAAAGCTTAAAGTATTTCTTCACTCAGAAGGAGCTCAACATGAGGTAGCGTAGGTGGTTAGAACTAGTGAAGGATTATGATTGCGAAATCCTATACCACTCGGGAAAGGCAAACATAGTTGTTGATGCGCTAAGTAGGAAGAGTTATGGAAGTCTAGCAGGATTAGCTGGAATAGAAAAGCCGCTACGGTAGGAGCTGATCAGTGCTGGAATAGAAGTAGTCATCGGTAAGCTGGCTAACTTGTCTATCCAGTCAAGTCTGTTAGAAGAGATACAGATTGGGCAAGGGCACGATGACACATTAGTAGCACATATGGATGCAGTCAAAGAAGGCAAGGCCACATATTTCTTGATATCAAGACAGGGGTTCTTGAGATATAAGGTTCAGGTATGCGTGCCGAATGATCAAGGGATTAAGATGAAGATTTTAGAAGAAGCGCACAATACCCCATACTCAGTTCACCCAGGGTCGACCAAGATGACTCACGGCATTAAGGCAATATATTGGTGGCCAGGAATGAAGAAAGATATAGCAGAATTTGTGTCTAAATGTTTAGTGTGCCAGCAAGTGAAAGTAGAACATCAGCGGCCTGCAGGCTTATTGCAACCACTTAGCATTCCGAAATGGAAATGGGACGATATAGGCATGGATTTCGTGATAGGTTTGCCACGAACAAATAAGCAGCATGATTCAGCTTGGGTAGTAATAGATAGACTAACCAAGTCAGCTCATTTCCTGTTTGTCAAGACTTCATATACAGCAGATCAATACGCAGACGTTTATGTCCAAGAAATAGTACGACTGCATGGAATCCCTAAGACAATAGTATCTGATAGAGGATCGGTGTTTACATCGAGATTTTGGGGAAGCTTGCAGCAAGCCATGGGTACCAAGTTAAGTCTTAGCACGACATTTTATCCTCACACAGATGGTCAGTCCGAGCGTACCATACAGATTTTAGAAGATATGTTGCACGATTGTGTACTTGATTTCAGAGGATCATGGAGTAAGTACTTGCCACTGATAGAATTCTCCTACAACAATAGCTACCAGTCAACGATCAGGATGGCGCCTTATGAGTTACTTTATGGAAAAAGGTGCCGATCGCCATTACATTGGGACGAGGTAAGAGAAAGGCAACTTCTTGGTCCCGAAGCTGTTAGAAAAGCTCAGGAAGCAGTAGCGCTGATTAGGAAACGTATGCTCACTGCTCAAAGCCGTCAGAAAAGTTATGCGGATGCCAAGCGGCGTGATGTGGAATTCAAAGTCGGAGATCAAGTCTTCCTAAAGATATCTTCTATGAAAGGTGTAAAGCGGTTTGGGAAGAAAGGCAAGCTTAGTCCCCAGTTTATAGGTACATTTGAGATATTGGACAAAGTGGGAGTATTTGCATATAGATTAGCCCTACCGCCAGCTCTAGCAGATAGCCACAATGTGTTCCACATCTCGATGCTGCGTAGATATGTGTCAGACCCATCTCACGTCCTTAAGTATGATACGATAGCACTCCAGAAAGACTTGAGTTACGAGGAACGACCGGTTAGCATCCTAGATAGAGGGATGAAGGAGTTACGGTCCAAGAGTATTTTGATAGTCAAGGTCCTATGGAGTAATAGTTCTGAACGGGAGGCAACGTGGGAGTTGGAGGAAGACAATTAGTCCGGTATCCAGAATTGTTTGGTAAGTAAATTTCGGGGATGGAATTCGTTTAAGTAGGGGAGAATTGTAGAGTCCCAGAATGTTTACTTAGCTAGCTAGATAGTAGTAGTAATAGTAGTAGTTAGTATTAGTTTATAGTATGATAGTTACCGTGGATTTTGGTTCAAGTCGGGACTTAGTTGGAAACTCGTAGCAACACCTATAGATTTTATAAGTTTAACCTATAGTTTAAGGATATTAATTATAACATAAGGTTTGATTAATATAACTGATTATAAAGATGTTATTTATTATACTATAAGGTTTCGATAGAACTAATAAGATCATGACACTTGTCGTGTGCATGTTTATTAAGGATTTAAGTATTTTGATGAATAGTTTAATTAAAAAGAAAGATGTAGAAGCTCTAGAACCTTCCAGCAGCTTTAAGATTGTGTTATGACTTAGTCAAAGCTGTTTATCCAATTCAAATTTAGCTGATAAAGTGCAATTACGTGTCTTATATTTCAACGTATGCCGATATATCGCCACACGGGAGATATGAAAAACAAGTCAACTTCGCACAAACGAAACCACAAGCACTCGGGACATAGGGCCATGCCATATATCGCCTAGGGTGGGCGTTATATCGGCCCTAGGACCATATTTTCAAATGTCGTAGAAACCGAGCTTGATTCATCCCTTAACCTCTTGACTTGCCTCTGAACATTTTTGACCGAGTCTTAAGCACCTGTTGAATGAATATTCAAATATTTTTCATTTAATATTCATTATTTTTATTCAAGCTAAAAGGAGATATTTTCACTCCTTGAACTCTATAAATATGACCTAATACCCAGCCATTTCTCTCATTCTTCAAGCTGTGTTCAGAGCCTTCAAGCTGCTAGGGTTACTATAAAGTGATACACTTGGGTTTGGGATAAAAGCTTTATCGTCTTAAGCTTTATAAATATTGGGGAAGTGAGATATATAGTGTGTTTTCAGTATCGAGGTGTAGATTGGTTCTAGTACATCCAAAGGTATTCTTATTCTTGAGTTCATTTCTTTATGGTTCTTTAGTTTTCTTTACTCAAATCCTAACTTGTTGTTTTCGATTCTTGGTTAGGTATTTAAGTTCTTTGAACTTAAGATTTCTTTTCGGTAAGCTTCTTCTTGATGGTTTAGTTCTCTTCTTTATCTTCTCTTTTCTTTAGAAATACTCACCATTCTTATTGTTGGTTTTACGAGTGTTCCAAATCCCGTCCTTGTTCTCAAATATCCCAGTGTTGGTAAGGAAAATAGGATAGATTTTATGTGCTATTTATGTTTTGATATGTTTATGTATGATATGTTTTTAGTTCTTGAGTATATGATTTGTTTAGATAACAAGCATATAATTTGTTTAGATAACAAACATAGAACTTGTGTAGATAACAAGTCCCAATAACAAACATATGATTGCCTAGCTAGCAAGCCCCAAGAAGTATGATGGCCATTGTAATGCTTGTTTTTATTTATAGTCATATGTTTTATAGAATATGTTTATAGTATAGTTTTATGCTTATATGTGTTAGTAGATTTTCCTTGTTGGGCATTAGACTCACTCCTTTATTTTTTTTTTGTGATGCAGGAAAATAGATATGGTGGCGGAAGGATTCTTGGTAGCTTGGCTTGTGTATTAAGGATGAAGGGATTCGATGGACTGCGTGACGATTCGAGGACGACGTTATTTTTATTTAGTCTCTTTAAATTATGTTTTTGTGTATTTTCCGCATTTAGTTTTGTAAACAACTTCATTTAATTTAAAGTTATGTTTTATTTTAAAACAATGGGATCCCTTACTGCTCATTTATGTATTTCAGTATTTACTTTGGAGTTTAATAAAGTTATGAATATTCCTTATGTATGTTTTCTAAAAAATAGTGGCTATGTCTAGTAGTTTTAATGGTCCAAGGTCTTAGAAATAGTTGGGTCTTTACAGCTTTGGCTCCCGGGTGCTCTATGGTACTGGTAAGGGCAAGGGGAAAGTCGACCAGCCATGAGTACGGAGAGCGTGAAGAGTCGCGTACATGTTTGGCCTGCCTGGCTGCCACGACCAGGGGTATTTTTGGGAGATGTCTGTATTAAACCTTATTTGGTCGTTTAGTCGACTTTAATTATATTTTTGAATTGTAAATATTTCTAAACAGTATTTTGGGATCCCAAATGTATATCGCTTTATAATTTTCAATGGATGATTATATTTTCAATGGTATGACTTTTATTACGGTTTATCTACACTTTTAACCTAAAACCTCGATTAGCGAGTTAATTACACATTTTAAACTCACTTAGTAACGACTCTAAGGAAGTAGGGCGTTACAAAGACCATCTATGGTTTCTCTGGTGAGGGATTAGCACCAACATGGTCAATCAGACTCCCAATCACGGCAGGAACGACACTCGCGAACAAGACATTACTCACTACTTTTATAGTAGTCGATTGTCCATCTGCGTTTAATGCCATGATTGGAAGACCATCCTGGCAGATCTACGAGTAGTGACTTCAGTCTGGCACCTAGCCATGAAGTTTCCAATCGATGCAGGAGTTGGGTGCGTGTTGGGAAACCAACGAGAGGCCAGAGAATGTTATAACTCCTCGATCACAAAGGTGAGAAAGGGCGGATCAGGGAGCGGAGCAGAAAAAAGGTTGCTAGTGGTAAACGAATCACATGCTCAATTAGGTGAACGAGTCACCAAATAAGGTGTTGCCCAAAGTGAGGATAGAGACTTAAATCCTCACTATGGGTATTTTGAGGAAGGTATTGGATCAGTGGAGGTCCTCGAGGAGGTCCAACTAGAAGAAAAGGATTCGACCAGAGTGGTGAAAGTCGGTAAAAACTTAGAAACAACAATCAAAGAAAAGCTGGTGGAGTTTTTAAGGAAGAACTAGGAGGTCTTTGCCTGGTCGCATAAAGAAATGGTTTGAATTGACCCGACAGTTATCAGCCATGTTCTGAACATAGACAAAAATCACTCACTAGTACAACAAAAAAGAAGGCAGCTCGACAAAGATAGGTCTAAAGCCTTAAAAGAATAAGTCGAGAAGCTAAAGAAAAATGGATTCATCAGGGTAGCATTTATTCCATCTTGGGTCTATTCCCATATTAGTCCCTAAACCGAATGGTAAATGGAGGACATGCGTTGATTTCATAGACCTTAATAAAGCTTGCCCATTAGATTATTTTCCATTTCCAAGGATCGACCAGCTGGTCGATGCCACACCAGGGCACGAAATCTTATCAATCATGGATGCATACTTCGGCTACAATCAGATTAGTATGCATCCACCTGATGAGGAACACACTAGCTTTCGAACAGATACAGGGCTACACTATTACAAAGTAATGCCCTTCGGTTTGAAAAATGCTGGAGCGACTTATCAACGACTAGGAAACCACATGTTCAAAGACTAGATTAGCAATAACATGGAGGTTTACGTTGATGATATGCTAGTTAAGTCGAAAAGAGCTGGTGAGCACGTCAAGGACCTACAGGAATGCTTCAACATCTTGAATAAATATCAGATGAAGCTTAATCCCCTGAAGTGTTTCTTTGGAGTTGGATCAGGAATTTTTTTGGGTTTTATAGTAAACTCGCGAGGAATCAAGACCAATCCCGAAAAATTTGAGCACTGATCGAGATGTAGTCACCAGCTAAACTTAAAGATGTACAAAGCCTAATAGGAAGAATTGTGGCTCTGAGTAGATTTATATCTAAGTCTACGGAAAAATGCATTCTGTTTTTTAATCTACTCAGGTGAAACAAAAAGTTCGAATGGACAGAAGAGTGCGAACTAGATTTTCAAGCACTCAAGGACCATATGTCTCGACTGCCCATTCTGTCCAAGGCAGTCGAATGAGAACCTTTGTACATCTACCTAGCAATAATAGAGTATGCTGCTAGTGCTGTTTTTATCAGGGAGGAAGGCAACATTCAAAAGGAAGTATACTACATCAGTAAAAGGATAGTGGGAGCAGAATTATGCTATCTAGCTATAGAGAAATTGGCTTACTGCTTAATACTAGCATCAAGAAAACTGCAACCATACTTTCAGTCTCATCCCATAGTAGTTTTTACTGACTAGCCACTACGGCAAGTCTTGCGAAAATCAGAAGCCGCTGGTTGACTACTAAAATGGGCAGTTGAGCTAGGGCAGTTTGAAATTTCTTATGCACCATGAGCAGCCATAAAGGGACAAGCCTTAGTAGACTTTGTAGCTGAGTTCACCGGACTCCCAGTCAGTGAGCCGACTTGTAATGACCCAAAATCACTAACAAGGCTTAAGGGCCTTGATTAGCGTGCCTGGAGGGCATAATTGGTTTATGTGTTATTTAATGATTAAATGCATGATTAGATGATATGTGTGATTATATGATTATATGGATATGTGAAATGCATGTTTATAAGTATTAGATATGCATGTGGGCCTTGTTTAGCTTATAAGGGCATATTTGTAATTTTGGCCCGTTGACGGCATAAATGTGAATATATATGTGATATTAGTGCAATAACACATTATTATGTGGATGTATTTGGATTATATGGCTCGAGACGATCCTAGTGAGTGGTTTGGCGAAATAGTCACGGCGGGGATTTATACCCGACTTAGGGGAGCCTGGGGGTATTTTTTGGCATTTATGAAATATATTGGAGATTATTAGACATTGGGTAAATAATTGGTGATTAATTGGATGATGGGATTTAAGTGGTAAATATTAGGAACACTCGAGGAATTACTGGGAATTAGGAACAAATGATTATTATACCCCTAGATTAAGTTAAAGGTTAGTTTTATTTTGGGAGGGAAAAATGGTCTTTCCTAACTCTAAGGATATACTCAGTCTTGTGTTAGGACAAAACAGAGAAGAATTCAGAATAATCTAAGGAAGGAAAGAAGGAAAAAGGTCTCAGCTCACTCTCTCTGCTCACCCATCTCCCTCTCTCACAATTGTTCCCTCTCTCACTCTCCCTTGTGGATTTTGAAGCTGAGAATTCAAGAGGAGTTTAGGATAGGCTTTGGGGCTTTGATCTTTGGAGTAATTGAAGGAGTTCAGCTGGAATTAAGCTCCCAAGTTGAGGTTGATTTCTGAGTTTGGATTTTGGATGGAAGTTTAAGGATTTAAGCTTGGGAATTGGAAGAATTAAAGCCTGGAAGGACACTAAATACAACCTAGGGTGGGATTCATCCATCTGAGGTAACAATTTCTGCCCTTGATTATTCTGGGTTTTCTGGTTTTCAGTTGGTGTTCTTGAGTTTCAAGCTCAATTTCAATTTCTGTGTTTGGTGAGGTTCTTAGCTAGATTTTGGGTGTTATTAGGTTGTGTTGGATGAGATATAGTGAATCATGGACTCAATTTTGTGTTTGATTGATGATTGGAGTGGATTTTTGGAGCTTTGGCTCGAGAAAGTTTGAGGAGAGAAACCCATAAATTTGTATTTTTGGTGCTAGCGCTGTAGCGCTAGGTTGGGAGCGCTACAGCGCTAGGCTACGTTTCTGGGGGGGCTTGAGTCTCTGACTCTAGCATTGTAGCGCCCATCAGGTAGTGCTGTAGTGCTACTCAGCCTTCTGAACTTGGTTTTTGGGAACTTTTTAGGGTTTTTGCTTAGGTGCTTGAGGGGACAGTTTCACCACTTCGTTTGGTGGAATTAGAGGTCCCGAGAGCGTGAGTTTGGTCCCAAGATTGTTCTTTAGAATTCAAACTCATCGAAGTATCATTTATGGATTATGACTAGGTGTATGCTAGGGCTCAGAACAGGATCATGCTTGAGGGTTGTTTGTAATACTGAGATGAATGGTTTATGAATAATTGATCGACCTCTCTAATTAGATGACCGTTATGGCATGCTAAATACTTTGTTAACAACTTTATGGATTATTTGATTGTCTGTATTGTTTATGCTCTGCATTATGGTTTTCTTGCTGGGCCTTAGCTCACGGGTGCTTCGTGGTGCAGGTAAAGGCAAGGGCAAGGTGGACCAATCTTGAGTTGGAGAGCTCTGGGGGCGGAATGTACATAGTCTGCTGCTCGGCTGCCACGGCCGAGGGATGGTACAGGGACAGGAGAACCTAAAATTCCTATTTTTCCATTAGAGTTGCCTGTGGTTATACATAACCTTTGTAATTTTGTAAACTATCCTCTAAACCCTGTTTTTGGGATCCCATGTATCAAACGTTTATTTAAATGAAATTTATTTATTTATGACCAAAATCTTTTAACCCTAACCTGATTATGACTTTAGAATCATGTTTTCAATTACATGACTTGATTAGAAAGTCTTGCACATTTATAATCACACTGTGTAACGACCTTGGTTATCTAGGGTGTTACACGACTATAGAGCCTGAAGCTCAAGACTGAACTCTCGTCTTGAGACTGTTTGTGGATGGATCATCTAATGAGCATAACTAGGGCCATGATTGATTCTAATTACCCCCGAAGGGCACCAGTTTCATTGTGCAATATGATTCAACTTTACTGCCTCCAACAATGAAGCTGAATATGAAGTATTGCTCGTAGTGTTGAGGCTAGCCAAAGATGTGAATGTGAAGCCATTAGAGATATACAATGACTCTCAACTAGTTGTTAATCAGATCATCGGAGAATATCAGGCCAGGGGTCTTAAGATGGTTGCGTATCTAAACAAGGAAAAAGACTTGCTAACACAATTCGAAAAGTATACTCTACAGCAAGTGCCTTGCGACCAAAACTCCAACACCGATGCTTTAGCCAAACTAGCAAGTGCCAAGGACGCCGACACTTTGAGTATAGTACCGGTCGAACGTTTGTTAGCTCCCAACATTCAAGTAGAATAATCTTCCCTAGTAATACAAGTATCTGAAACTTGGATGACTCTTATCATTCAATATCTCGAGCAATGGTGGTTACCTGGAGACAAAAATAAGGTGAGAACACTACAAAGGCATTCAACTTGTTTTATCTTGCTCGATGGAATCCTGTATTGACAAGGATATTCTATGCCTTTGTTGAGATGTTTTTCCAAGGAAAAAGCTAGGGAAATGATGCGAGAGGTGCATGAAGGGTTTTGTGGAGATCATGCTGGGGGGCAAAGTTTGTCAAAGAAGATTCTCTGACAAGGGTATTTCAGGCCTACTATGATCAAGGATTCTATGGAATTTGTTAAGAAGTGTGATAAATGCCAAAGATTCTCCAAGATACCTCGAGCAACCCCAAATGAGCTTAAACAGATGCAAAGCCCATGGCCATTCGCAGTTTGGGGAATAAACCTGATCAGATCTTTGCCTACATGAAAATGGAATGTCAAGTATGCAGTAGTTGCTATAGACTACTTCACAAAGTGGGCAGAAGCTGAACCGCTCGCGACAATAACGACCAAGAAAGTACTGGATTTCATTGTCACAAACATTGTATGCTGATATGGATTGCCAAAAAAGATCGTACCAGATAATGGCACACAATTTGACAGCGACCTGTTTACCGATTTCTGCGAATGACATGGCATAACAAAGAGTTTTTCATCAGTTGCCCATCCACAAGCCAATAGATAGGTGGAAGCTGTAAACAAGACTCTAAAGGATACAATGAAGAAAAGGCTCGAAGAGGCAAAGGGAGCATGGCCAGAACAATTACTCGAAGTAATCTGGTTGTATAGAACAACACACCGAACAACAACAGGCCATACACCATTTTCTTTAGCATATGGGTAGGAGGCCAGGTTACTAGTAGAGCTAGATCCACCCTCTCATAAAAGGATAACATACGACCAGAATACGAACAACTAGTTATTAATGGAGTCTTTGGACTTGGTTAATGAAAGGCGCGAACACGCCCAACTACGAGTGGCAGCTTACCAGCAAAAGGTCACTTGATACTTTAACTCTAAAGTACGCGAAAGAAAGTTTGACGTAGGAGACTTGGTACTTAGAATGGTTTTTCTTAACACTCGCGATCAGGCTGCTGGATTGCTTGGACCAATCTAGGAAGGTCCGTATCAAATTGAAGAAATTCTCAACCTAGGCACATACAAACTTGCTCGCTTAAACGGAGATCTCGTTCCTCGCTATTGGAATGGAGAACACATGCACTAGTATTATCAGTGAACATTTATTTTTAGTGATTTGGCTTGTATTAATTTTAATTTTTACAAGTTTTTGAACAAGGGACGGCTAGTTAGATGGCTGGTCGCTTATATGCGTAAGAATAATTTTTGATCACTCGTATAGACACAAAATTTTGCCCATTTTTTTACGAGAAATAAACGGAACTGTGCGCAGCCAGTCATTCTTGCCAATTATTGTATTTATTACAAGTATTTGCTCATTACGTGTGTTGTTTTGCTATATTATCATTAATTGTTTATAAGTACGCGAGTAGTAATGTTCGAACATGTATTGGTCAATGGTAAGTGACTGAGAACCTTAAACTCCTCAATCACTTGGGGGCATATAAGATACTAAGCAAGAAAAGCATATAATAAACTTATGTAAACACACGAGCCAAATAAGGGAAAGCATACTACGACACTTGGAGTATTTTTCAAAATTTTTAGCTAACTTTGTAAGATAATAAAGTGTTATGCTAGGTTCGTTCATACGAGCAGATATTATAATAGCAGTTGTAATATCAAAATGAAATATCTTTACACCGCGAACAATTGCTGCTTAATTAAAAATATTAAAAGTAAATAAAATTGCCTTAGGCAGCAAATTGTCGCAGCACTGCGAACAGTCTGTTTGCGTGTTATAGATTACAAAAATTAAAGAAAAAACAATATATGTTTATTGTGCAGCTGCAGAGGGGTCTTGCTGAGGTTGCTGGTCGACAGTGGTTCTGACTTCCTCTTCTCCTTCGTTAATGCCCATAGCCAAGGAAATCTTAGGAGATGCAGGGGCATTCTTCTCCTCCTCCAGTTATGCAGCATATTGAGCAAGCACGATTTCCCTTATCTGTTCGGGGAGAAAATAAAAGTTTGCACCTTGATTATTCTTCTAGAACATGTAGAAACAAGTGAAGGTATCACCTTGAAACCTCTTGAGGTTGCTCGCATTGATCTTCTCAAGCTGCTTCACCCTCTCCTCCAACTCATTAACCTCTTTCTGGCTAGCGACTAGATCGTCCTGGAGCTTGATTGCCTCGTCGTGGTTGGCCTTGGATGTAGCTTTATACTTCTCTTTTAAAGTTATAGCTTTATCTAGGTCCTCCTTGGTTTTCTTTAGCTACTCAACATAGGCCTTGAGCTCCTTATCGCGAGCCTTGATTTAGTCCTCAACTGCCCTTAGGTCCTGGATGAATTTAGAGTTGTCCTCTTCAGAGCGATGCCACCCATTGTTCAAAGTCAGGAGAGCCTACAAATAACATAAAAGTAATGTTAGTGAAAGAAAAAATATTGTTCTCAATCAAATGTGCAAGATAGAAGAGACTTACAGCGAGAAGTTCTTGAAACTGCAACTAATAACCTGGTCGATTTTCAACGAGGGAAGAGTAGCAAAGGCTTCTTTGCTTAGTCGGTGTTTGGCCGCTTTTTGTAGCTAGTCGATGGTGGAGCATAAGGCATTGGACAACATTTCGCTCACTGTAGGATCTACTGCCTGCTTGGTGGAGGACTCAGGTTGAGAGGGTGAAGGAGTAGTTGACCTGGTGGGAAGAGGAGTCTCTGTTGCTCGAGGCTTCTTGCTCGAAGGTTCCCCATTGGTGCCGCCAGTTTCTCTCCTGCTCGACTTCTTCAAGCCAGTGATCTTGCCTCCTGAGGCGTAGATGTCAAAAGCATTGTTTGCTTGCATGACTAAAAAAGAGAAACAAAGTTAGTTGAAGTATTCACAAGGGTTTATAAAGATAAACAAGAAAAAAATTCTAAGAAGTATACCCAAACTAAAGCTACTGGTCGCTACTTTATCTAATCTATTACTGCTACAAAGATTAGTCTCCTCAAAGAAATTAGGGTTAAAGCTACTCGTTGGAAAGATAAATTTGCCATTCCTATCGAACATGCTAATACGAATGGGCAACATATTTAGGAGAGTAGAATAATCCCTATGATTCTTATCCTCGGATGAGTCATTTCCCTGACTAGGGTGCTCAGGAAGTTTTTGTTTTCCCTTCTCGTGGGAAGGGGGAATGACTGGTCGGGGGGAAGGCTCCGACTCCCTCATGGAAACCCCACTCGTTGGTTGGTGCCTGGGTGGTTGGGAAATGTCTTGGGGTTGGGAGGCCTCCTCGGCACCTTCTCCTGTGGCGCTCCCAGCAATCGTTTCCTTCACCTCTTGGTGAGGCTCCAAAAGGCCGACCAGCCTTAGGTTATTCTCAGTAACCAGCTCCTTGATGATTTTTTCGATGGCGGTCATGCTGGATAGGGCGACAACCCTCTCTACCATACCCTGGGTAGGCTTTGGACGGAACCGTGGGCCTATATTTGATAGAATAGATTATGAATGAAATGGAGATAAGAGACTAGAAGTTTAAAATAAATTTTTCGAGAAGGAAAAATACCTCCCCAGGTGAAGGAAAGATTGTCTGCTACAAGGTCCATTGTGAGAAAATATTATTGGAAATACTTCCCCACGTTGGACTTGTAGGGGATGTCAGTCAGGAAGGTGCGGCCAGACTCCTGATGGCAGAAGTGAAAGAACCCCATGTTGTTCTGGTTGGGGTTGGACTTCAGATAGAACAGGTAGTTGATATCATGAGGAGTGGGTATGGGTCATTTCTTGTGATGGTAAAGAATGTAGAGTGCTGATAACACTTTATACCCGTTTGGTGTGATTTGGAAGGGTGAAATGTCAAAGTAGTTCGACACTCCTCGAAAGTATTCGTGCAAAGGCAGAGTAGCCCGTGCCTCGATGTGATACCTTGACCATGCATTGTAAGAACATCTGGGCACGTTTGCCCTCTGGGCGGGAGTTGGCATGAAAAGTGTAATCCCACGGAGGTCATACTTGTGATATTTGGCCACCATCCTGCTCGATATATCCTTTTTTGCGACCTCTTTTGGAAAGGTGCGGTAAAGGAGGATCTCCGGAGACTGTTCAGGTGTGGCAGGTCAATTGATTATAGATGGTCCTTCGGTGTTGGCCGCGTGCTTACTGATATGAGGGTCCGGAATTTTCCTCCTCCTCTGAGCAACATGTTTAACTCATGCCATGGAAGGGCTAGCAGCGGGATAGCTGGTTTGTGGTGTTGGTGATGTGTTTGTTGGAATGGGTAAAGTAGCTGGTTTTGAGTCTTCGAACAACAGACTCAGAAGATCTTTGTCTATTGGCCTCTCACCTCCCCAGGGATCGTGCATGAACATCTTAGAAGAATAAGGGGAAGTGAGAATCTATGACCAATAGAGAAAGAAGAAAAATGAAAAAAAAAGAATAGTGCTGCTCATAGATAAAAGTTAGGCTTTTATCCGACCAGCAGCACCTGAGTACAAGCACAAAATACCTACAAGCAGGGTGGAAAAACAGATCAAAAAGTGAAACTGAAAAGTTTTTTCGAAAATTTTTTTCAACTTCAAAACTAGGTAGGAAAAATGTAGTTTTTCCGAAATACCCAAAATTGAATTTTCACTTCGATTTTGGACCTAAAATCATTGTAAGCAAACCCAATACTCCATCTAAACATTTTTTTATGCATTATATTGCCTAAAATCCCTATTCTAGCATAGTTTTTCTATGATTTTTTTGCTAAACCCGATCTACCCCAAAACTCGCTAAGAACAGTGTAAAACTAGTTACAAAAATAGGTAAATCATAGCCAAAATGCAGGTAAATTGCTACAAAATATGAAAAGGCTGCTCAAAAACTTACTGGGAATGAAGATTGTTGAAGAACTCACGGAGAAATTGCTCCAAATTGCTCTAAAAGCATTGGATTGCACCGAGAAAAACTTGATAGTCTTGAGAGAGTTCGGAGTGTTCTTGAAGAGAGAGAAAGTTTGGGTAAAAGTGAAAAGGAGTGAAGGGGCTTATATTTATACTACTCGAGGCATTAATAGTGAGTAATAATGAGAATAGGGTCTCGATGCATGGGAAACCGCAATAACCGTCAAATCGTGCTTGGGAAACCGAAAAGATCATGATTACTTACCTTTTCGAGAAAGTAAGTACAGTCGGATATGACGGGTTAGCAGGAATGCTGGTCGAGTAAGTTTGTTAAATGCTGTTCGCATTAAAATAAACTTGGGGGGGGGGGATATGTTTCCCTAAATTTTGGTATGGTGTGTGACATGTTAAATAGGCACATGAACAACACGCGACTGACTATTAATGAAGGACTAGTCGACCGAAGACCAAATTGTCATGAAAGAAATTAAGCTGGTCGATAAGTGCACGAATATGCTGAGTAGTAGGAAAATAAGGTATACCAAAGAATACAACCAGATTTACTCGTTGAACCGAGGAAAACTCTCTGAAATGATTATTAGTTAGATATTTCTAAGATATTTAACTATTTTGAATGTAAATATCATAATTTTTTGCTATTATTTTGTTATGTTTGTAACATAAGTTAAGGACGACCCATACATACATCCACGAGCCTATAAATAGGTCTCATAGGATTCATTTAAGGGGGACACAACATTTTGTATTTGGAGAGAAATAGTGAGTTTATACACAGAACTTGTAGCTATCCTCGAGACTTGTGAAACTCAGTGAACCCTTGTTCGCTGGTCACATGTTTTTGGGGTTTTACATCAATAAAATCACTAAGTGGACGTAGGTTATTACCAATCTCTAGGGTCGAACCATTATAACTTCCTTGTGTCGTTTACATTCTTGCATTCAACTCTATAATCCTTATCATTTTTCATGACTCTATGTCATTGACTAAATCAAGAGTCAACATTGTTAAACTTGTTTTGATTGTAAAGTTATTAATCATTATGCAAGATATGGTAATTGTAAAATTAACCATAATGAGATTAGGGTTAAGGCAATTGCTGTTGAGAACATTGCTATTCTAAATGAATTTAATTGGGTCACTTTAATTGATGATGAGATCCATGTGATCTTGATTAAATTTGATGCATTCAATGAGGAATGCATTGTAACCCTAATTGAGAATAATGCATTCGATGAGGAATGTATGATAACTCTAAAGGAAATTGACATAGTTTATGCATGTAGCGATGATACTTATGCAGCCTTAAGAGAAGGTGAACATGTCAATGCAATTGATGTTAAGATCATTGCAACCTTGAGTGAAGTTAATGCAATCCAAGGAAAGGTGCAAGGATGGCGGTATGATACTTGTGCAACTATTCATGCAACCTATGATAAAACTCTTTTCTAAACCTTTGAAAGTGCAAATGAGGGACTTGAAGTCCAAATGGGAAATGAAAAGAGATCCAAGGTACTTGGAATGGGGTTTTATTGATGTGTTCTTCACTAACGGAAAGAAAGTGACATTAACTAATGTTTTCTTTGTTCCCGATATGACTAGAAACATTATGAATGGAAGTCTATTGAGTAAATCTGGTGTCAAAATGGAGTTTGAATCCGGTAAACTCATTTTGACTAAATTAGGTACTTTTGTGGGAAAAGGGGTATTCATGTGATGAGATGATCAAACTTTTACTCTTGATAATGACAATAATAATATGACATCTAAATCTTGTAATGTGATTAATTCTAGTTCTATTACTTTGTGGCATAATAGACTTGCTCATATAGGTTATAGCACAGTTAAAAGAGTTTTTAAATGTGGATTAATTAATTTTTAGGTGAAGTAGCATGATAAATGTGCATTATGTGTTAAATCTAAAATGGTAAAGAAATATTTTCCAAGTGTTGATAGATGTTTAAACTTGCTAGATTTAATACATAGTGATTTATGTGAATTAAATTGCATGTTGAATAAAGGAGAAAATAGATACTTCATAATTTTTATAGATGATTGCTCCAGGTATAATTATGTGTATTTTCTTAAGAGTAAGGACGAGACATTTAATGTTGGATTTTATGCCCTTATAAAACCACATTTCTTATGTAATTCATTCATTATCAATAAAGTAGTAGAAATTATTTTGTTCAATCAAATTTGCGTTGTTTACATGTTTAATTATTATTAATACAAACGTTTATAAAATCATGAACATATGTATAGTAACAATTATAGTGACTCGGTCATAGTGGATTATAATTGTAATTATATGTTCGAAAGCATTTTGTCCTAAGATTAAATCAGTACACTGGGTTTTTACTGATTGGGTAATCTATGATAAAATCTACTTACACATCTGGTGTGATGTCATATCCAGTACATTGACCAAGTAGATAAGATTAGATGTATTTTGTTACATTGGACTGTACCGATAATGATTATTGACAAGATAATTAAGTATCGTTATTATCTAATCTAATCATATCACAACGTTGACCATAGGTCAATTCAATCTTAATTCTGAGTGATTAACATTCTGCTAATTGTATTATTCAAGTCTTTTGATTTTTTCGTTACTAGCTTACCCTACAGACTAGCTCATACTTAAATATTGGAGATTTGATAGTATAATTGAGTGGGGGTATTTATCATAGATATGAAATCTATAGATTTTGTTTAAGAAGTGAAACGATGATTTCCTTATAGCTTGGTTCAAGTGTTAAATGATAGAGTACTCATTTCTGTAATTAAATTTATGGAAATATCATTTACAAGGAACTTAGTGAGAGTTAAGGATAAAATACCAATGAGGGGTAAAATGGTAATTTGCACCCGTCTCATCAGTAGATCATCTATAGAGGATTGAATGACGATTATGGTTATAACAATGGATAATGTGTATATATTTGGTGTAAAGCGTTCTATGAATTCAAGAGTGGAATTCTGAGTATATAGTGGAGTCATGAGGAATTAATAAGGTAGTGAGTTTATTTGTTATAAATAAACTCATGATAACTTATTGGAGCTTGAGTTCATGGATCCATGTTCCCCATGTCATCTCTTATAAAAATGAACCTAGTAGTTTTGAATAATTAATTTAATTATTAATTATAAAAATATCATATTGACTAGGTTAATGGAAATAAATAAAGTTAAATTATTTATTGATATTTTGTGAGAAAAGAAATAGAAGAAACTTCGAGGTTTTTATTGCAAAGTCTAAAAAAGAGATTATTATAGCCAATTGAGATAATTTTGTTAATATTGATAAATTGATATTAATATTAATAAAATGAATTAAATAAATGTCAAAATTATAATTGGTTAATTTTGACAAGTATTTAATTAATTATAATTATTAAATAATTAAATTAAAATGGGAAACTAAAATCTAGTTTATGTCCTAGCTAATTGCCTATATATACTAGTGTTATAGAATGCATTAGGTCAGATGAATTTGACAACGTAAAAATTCAGTACTAATATTCTATACCTAGCCGCCCACTCTCTCTTAGTTTTCTCTATAGGAATTCTCTTCTCATATGTTGAGACTTGCTTACACAAACACTCGGTTGTTTTAGAGAAATACTTGGAAGACTGTGGTCTTGTTTCAAAGCGGTTTGGATTCATTGCAATACCTAGCATTCAACAAGGACAAAAGGTTAGGGAATCCAATTGATATAGTCATTGTTCCACTATGCATCTTGTAAGTACTATAATGATTCTATTATTGTATTTACGTGTCTCTGTATGAAAATCACTTCTATACATGTATTTATGTTTTCTATTATATGTTATTTTGTGCAATAGGGAGCATGCATATAGACTTATATAAATGTGATCCTACAACTAGTTTTAGAGACAATGGTTGCTAGTTTATATGTTTATATACATGTATGTAATTTTTTGACATGTTTGATAGGTTAATTGGATGGTAGCATAATTGTTTGCATGTTTAAGTTTTATGTATGTGTGATGCTAAAAATTTGTTGTTCATGGTTTTTATATGTTTATGATTGTTTGTGTGCGTTTTGTTGTATAAATCCCATAAACTTTGGACATGAAATCAAAGTTTGAAAAATTGCACAAAAATCAAAATTTTTTTTGGGATATATATTATTCCTTGTTTTTTTATATACGTTAATCAATATATATATATTTATATAAAAGGTGGCTATGCCAATGGCTGCACGTTTTTGACAATTTTTTTTGGGAACATATATATATATATATATAGGACAATTCTCTTATAGGGGTTTCACTTTAAGCCCTACCGGTAGGGCTCTCACTGTTTCTCGATGCCTGAACAGTTTTCGGTGCAGTTTTTTTTATAACAACCATGTATATTGTAGCTAATTAGAGTATCCTGCAAATTTTTAGAAAATTCCGAATAGTATACAGTACCGAAAACTAGGTTCAAACATGTTGCTTTCCACGCGCATAAAAAAAATTAGTCACGCGTACAACATGTTTGAACCTAGTTTTCGGTACTGTAAACTATTTAGAATTTTCTGAAAATTTGCAGGATGCTCTAAATAGCTACAATATACACGGTCATAAAAAAAAATCGTGTCGAAAACTGTTCACGAGTTGTAAAAACTGAGAGCCCTACCGGTAGGGCTTAAAGTGAAACCCCTATAGGAGAATCCCCCTATATATATATTTATATAGTTAACGTAATTTTGTTTATGTAAGGGAAATTAACAAAAATAATTTATTTTAGATTTGTATCTTTAATTCCTTAATAAATTGTATATTTTTGTACAAGTAAATATCGTTTTGCTAATTTTCTTTTCTAAAAAGAGAAGATTTTTTTTTTTCCAAATGAGAACAATTGAATTAATTTTTATTTGAGTATTATTTTGAAGATTGATTGCATTAAAATTAATTGTGATTAATTAATTGATTGATTTCATGAAATTGATTGATTAATTTTTTTAGCTATTAATTTATTTTGGTAATAAATGTGTACATACATAAATTAGTAACATGCCATATAAATTGTATGCTAGATCCATCCAATTAATTAACATGTTATACATCATTATAATTGTCATTTTTGCAAATTTGTGCTTAGATGATGAACTTATAGTGATGGCCCAATATTTTAGATAATGGGAAAAATGTCAAATAAAACAGGTCATAATATTGATAGGTTTTATTTGGGCCAAATTGAACATGTAAAAATTAAATTCCTATCTTGTGGATGCTTCCACTTGTGAAGACTAATTTGCTTTGCATTACTAGATGGACCTAATCAATTGAATAACGATCAATAAAACGAAGGTTTAAATTCCTATTTTTTGAGTTATGTATGGAAGTTAGGGGGCCTTGTAGTGGGAATGACATACTAGACCCAACCCTCCTCCATGCAAGCCCAAATTGTTAAGACCCATTTACCTAAGTTGGACTTGATTGTATTAGGTTAATTCTAGTTGAACCTAAATTAATTGATTAGTAATACAATAATTCTAAATATTTAAAGTGGATTTAAATGGGTATTTTAGAATTAAAAGAAATTTATACTAAGATTTATTAATTATTTTAAATAATATGAAAAACCTAGTTTTGTAAATTTCACAAGGTAAATAATAAATTAAAATAATGAGCTTTAATTTTTAAAATTCGATCTCCATCGTTAATTTAACAAGGTTAGATATTGACGCCATTTTTTGTCAACTTAATTACGTAGAGGAATAAACAATAATTTAGAAAGAATAGAAGAAATCAGAGATTTTTACGCGATTCAGCAGTTAAAATCTACCTACGTCTACAAATCACTTTTATTATGAAATTTTTTGCAAAGCTTTGAATGAAAGCAATTTGGCAGAGTTTCTTTTTCGTACAAATTTTTGCGTGAATGCAAATCATCCATTCCAAGCTATTTATAGACCTGGTTGTAGGAATATGTTCCCCCCAGTTCATGGAAGTTATAATCGAACATTTAAATTCAAATAAATATCTGCATTAATAATATAAATTAAATGCGTTAATTGAGTAATATCCCATGAAAATAGGGATTCAATACTGTTTACCCAAAAAAGAAAACTGATGATGTGGCAAAGATTACTTACACATAGATTGACATGTGGCATAATTAAAAGGCAAAGGTGTTGTTCGGATATCGACCAGAAGCGTGCCTCCTTGTCGGAGTTAATGTTTGTCACGACCAGGCTGGTCATGAAGACCGATTTATTTTCCTCTTAAGTTGTAATCTAATATTAACTGCATTTGAATATTTCTTGATAATTATCCTTGATACGCGGTTATTGAGGATAAGATAAGACACGTTATCATATGTAACCCTCCTTGAACCTATAAATATGCATGAAATAGCTCAAGGAAGGGACTTCTGGATTCATTTATTTTTAGCTTTTTTGCTTAAAGATTGAGAGAAAATGAGCTAAGGTGAGTTGTTACCATCTGATTGTATTATGCTTAAGGTCTGTGAAACTCAAGAACCCTAGTTCTTTGATCACAACTTTAGGATTCTATAATAACAATATCACAAAGTGGACGTAGGTCATTACCAATCACTGAGGCCGAACCACTATAATTCTTGGTGATTTTTCCTTTCCATTAGATTATCTTTTCAAGCGTCATGCTATTTCCTGTCGTATATTTGACTCCGTGTCGTTGGATAATTCGAGGGTCAACATTCTGGTGCTTTCATTGAGAGCTTGTGAAAGAATCTAATGGCAAAAACATCCAAGAAGACCAGACAGGCCGCTGGCGCTGCATCATCCCAACCTCCTCCCCCAAATGTGGCTGAGGACGAACCACATTTGGAGTTTGATGAGGAGGATTTGGATTTTGAAACCTTGAAGGCAACACTGGGGGTGTTGCAGGATGAGTTGGCCAATCTGAGGGCCAATCAAGAGAATGCTGCAGAGATAATGGCGTCGCAGCAAAGAGAAATAGAACGCCAGCGTCAGGAGCTGAGCGAGCGGCAGGCTGACATGGATCATCGACAAAGGGATGCCATGGCTGCCCTTGAAGTAGCCATCCAGCTGGCTAGGAATCAGGCTGCACCAGCCTCCCAGCCAGATCAGCCACCAAATGGGTCACCTCAAAGGGGTCCCAATCCTAATCCTCCGCTCCAGCCAGTAAGCCCTCAAAGGCCAGAGCAGCCACCTGTGGCTTAGGATGATGTCCCACCTAGGGATCCTGAGCAACAACCTCCATCTCAGGTTGGTCGAGGCAATCCCCCGCGCCTGAGGCAGAATAGGGCTGGGCAACCGCCCCACAGCCCTAGACGCCCAGGGGATGAAGAGCCACATCCACCAAGCAGGGGGCAGCGTCCTTCTGCCAACAGGAGGAACTTCGAGACAGGCTCTGCGGTCAGGGGCCCCCCACGGCATAACAATGCATGGGGACCCACCGACCATTGTAGGCCTCCCCCTAACATGCGGGAAATGCCAGCCCAAGGAGGCAACAAAGTGAATAGCCGGTCGCACCATAGTCACCCACGATTCAGAGATGGCCATGACTACAATGAAGCCGACTCTGGCAGAAGAAATGCTGGTCGGAGGAACGAAGAAAGAGGTGGAGGTAGGAGCCCCCCACCTAGAGAAGACCAACCAGTGGGCCATAACACTAGGGGGCAGCCCAGGCAAAATAACGTCTTTAGTCTATTGGGAGCCAGCGAGCAGCGGTGAAGAGACGATGATTTGAGGGACGTACTTAACGACCACCAAGAAAGGCACGATGAGTACATTCCCCCGGCACCAGAGGCCCCAGCATTCCCAGAAGCTGTTCAGGCTCAGGTTAATGCCCTGAACCAGGCGGTGCAGCAGCTGGTTGGGGGCGAACATCCCACATTGAGTACGATCGGAGGAGAGGCACCCCTTTCGTACAGAGGATTGCTGTGGCTGAAACCCCTAGTAAGTTCAAGATGGCAACAATGCCAAATTTCGACGGGTATGGAGACCCAGTATCTCACGTTAATAAGTTTGAGATACAAATGGATATACAAAAGGTGTCAGAAGATGCCCGCTGCCATATCTTCCCGGCAACATTGTCTGACACTGCCCAGGAGTGGTTCTTTAAGTTCCCTCCTGCTAGTATAGTATCATGGAAAATGTTCGTAAAGGAGTTTTACGGACAGTTCTATGTGGGTCGTGTGCACCCCACTGAGGCAAACCAACTGGTCGAGATACACCAAAATGAGGGAGAGCCTTTGAAAGAATATGTTCAGCTCTTCATGCGAGCTGCAGTTGGAGCCAAAACTGTGGGCGATGAAGGTAAGATATGGCCCTAACTGCTGGGGTTAGACTCCATTCACCCCTCTGGAGTAGCCTCAGAAAGAATGGGGTAAGAAGCACCCAAGAATTCTTAGATCGAGCTGATCGATACATCAAGCTCGAAGACGCGATTGCCAACGAAGGGAAATTGCCAACAAAAGAAAAGGGGCCCAAGGAATAACCCACCAAAGCCGCCAATGGGTCTAAAAAACCCAATGGCAACGGCAAAGGCAACGGGAATGGCAATGGTAAAAATGGTGGGAAGCGGGCGAACAACGAACCCTCAACCTTCGAGAGTAAGCGCCCCAAAGGTAATTGGTATGAACCAAGATTCACCAACTACACTGCCCTTGTTGAAAGCCGAGCTGAGGTCTACCAGGCGACCAGCTCAAGCGTGCCCTACAAACGACCCACACCTATAAGGAAAGATATTTCCAAGAGAGATACCACAAAGTTCTGTCGTTTTCACAACGATTACGGGCAAGACACTAACGAATGTAACCAGCTGAAGGACGAAATTGAGTTCCTGATAAGGCAGGGACATTTAAGAAGATTTGTGCGAGACGCGGGAGGTTCTCAGTGAGAGGCTCAAGGTGGCAACGAGTCGGCACTTGCACGCCAACGTTCGCCACCTTTACAGCCAGCTCTTGTGGCAGGTACCCTACTCACCATCTGCAGAGGTCCACATCTTGCAAGAGATAGTGGGAAAGCGAGGGAACGATATGCTTGAACCCTGTGCCACGACCAACACATCAAGATGATGAGTGTTGAGGATCGAGCACCAAAAAAGGTTCGAACAGAGGAGGAACTGATCACCTTCTCTGACGACGACGCGCGGCACGTGCGATTCCCACACTCCGATCCGCTGGTCGTGGATGTGCAGATTGCAAACATGATGGTGAAAAGGGTGTTGGTCGATACAGGAAGTTCGGTCAACATCCTATACAAGTCTTCGCTAGAAAGGATGAAGTTGTCTGTAAAAGACCTAGAGCCATGCAACCAAACCATTTATGGTTTTTCTAGAGAAGGGCTCGCCTTGACAGGGTCGATTAAACTCCCAATCACAGTAGGTACTGCACCTGCTAATAGGACATTACTCACTACTTTTATAATAGTTGATTGTCCTTCGGCGTACAACTCTGTAATAGGGAGACCGATTTTGGTCGACCTACGAGCCGTCACCTCCATATGGCACCTCGCTAAGAAATTCCCAATGGACCCAGGGATAGGATGCGTATTAGGAAACCAGAGGGAAGCGAGGGAGTGCTACAACGCCTCGATCACCAAGGCGAAGAAGGGTGTATCGAGAGATGCCACCGGAAAGGAGTTGCAAATGGCGAATGATGTTCAGGCCCACTCGGGTGATAATCTCACCAAATAGGGTGTTGCCCAAAGTGAGGATAGGGACTTAGATCCTCGCTTTGGGGATTTTGAAGAAGAAGTGGGACCCATCGAGGACCTTGAAGAGGAAAATCCGACCAGAGTTGTGAAAGTCGGTAAAAACTTAGAGACAACAACAAAACAAGTACTGGTGGAGTTTTTAAGGAGGAACTAGGAGGTCTTTGCTTAGTCGCACAAAGACATGGTCGGGATAGATCCTGCAGTCATCAGCCATGTCCTAAACATCGACAAGAGCTTTCCACTAGTACAACAAAAAAGAAGGCTGCTCGACAAAGATAGATCAAGGGTCTTGAAAGAGGAAGTCGAGAAGCTGAAGGAGAATTGGTTCATCAGGGTGGCGTTTTATCCATTGTGGGTCTCTAATCCCGTACTAGTGCCCAAGCCGAATGGCAAGTGGCGTATGTGCGTGGATTTTACAGACCTAAATAAAGCCTGCCCCAAAGATTATTTCCCACTCCCAAGGATCGACCAGCTGGTCGATGCCACTGCAGGGCATGGGATCCTCTCATTCATGGATGCGTACTCCGGGTATAATCAAATCAGTATGCATCCCCCGATGAAGATCACACTAGCTTTCAGACTGATAGGGCTCTACTGTTACAATGTGATGCCCTTTAGTTTGAAAAACGCTGGTGCGACGTACCAGAGACTCGTCAACCACATGTTCAAGGAGCTGATCGGCACAAACATGGAGGTCTATGTCGACGACATGCTGGTAAAGTCGAAGAAAGCAGAAGAGCATGTAAGGGATTTGCAGGAATGCTTCAACGTCTTGAATAAATATCGGATGAAGTTAAATCCCCTTAAATGCTCCTTCGGAGTAGGATCAGGGAAGTTCTTGGGATTTATAGTTAACTCAAGAGGAATTGAAGCCAATCCTGAGAAAATTAAAGCCCTGATCGAGATGAAATCGCCAGTAAAGATTAAAGATGTTCAAAGCTTAACCGGAAGAATTGCCGCTCTTAGTAGGTTTATTTCAAAATCAACAGATAAATGCGTCCCATTGTTCAATCTACTTAGAGGCAATAAGAAGTTTGAATGGACAGATGAGTGCGAACAGGCCTTTCAAGCACTAAAAACACATATGGCACAATCGCCCATTCTATCAAAACTGGTCGATAAAGAAACTTTGTTCATCTACTTGGCAATCACGGAATACGCTGCTAGTGCTGTTTTAGTAAGAGAAGAAGAAGGCGTGCAGAAGGCTGTCTACTATGTAAGCAAAAGGCTGATTGGAGCAGAACAGCGGTACCCGCCCATTGAGAAACTAGCCTATTGCCTAGTTTTGGCCTCTAGGAAGCTGCGTCCTTACTTCCAAACTCATCCAATTACGGTCTTGACCGACTAGCCTCTTCGACAAGTCCTGCAAAAGCCAGAGGCTGCGGGTAGATTACTAAAGTGGGCAGTCGAACTCGGGTAGTTCGACATATCTTACTTGCCACGAGTAGCGATAAAAGGACAAGCCTTGGCTGACTTCATTGCGGAATTCACTGAACTTACGAGTGTCGAGCTGACTGAAGAGCCCAGCGAACTTGAATGTCAAATCCAAGCACCCACGTGGAAATTATTTATGGACGGTTCTTCTAACGAGTCCCACGCTGGGACAGGAGTAATACTGATAATGCCGGAAGGGCACCGATTTCACTGTGCAATCAGATTTGACTTCACTGCTTCTAATAATGAGGCCGAATATGAAGCACTACTCGCTGGATTGCGGTTAGCCAAAAATATGAATATAAAAGTTCTTGACATCTATAGTGATTCTCAGCTGGTGGTGAATCAGGTCCTGGGAGAGTACCAGGCGCGAGGTTTAAAGATGGTTGCCTATTTGAACAAAACAAAGGATCTGTTAGCCCAATTCAACAAATATAGTCTCTAGCAAGTACCTCGCGATTAGAATTCCAACGCGGACGCTTTGGCAAAATTGGCAAGTGCGAAGGATGCTGATACTCTGAACATAGTGCCAGTCGAGCGACTATCTGTACCAAGCATCCAAACAGCAAAGACCACTCTGGTAATCTAGATGGTGGATACGTGGATGGCACCATATGTAGAGTATCTATCAAAGGATGTGTTACCAACGGACAAAAACAAAGCCTGGACCCTTCAGCGGCAAGCTGCTAGGAATATCCTGGTCGATGGAATCCTGTACCGAAGGGGATACTCAATGCCACCCCTTAGATGTATTACAAAGGAGAAAGCCAAAGAGTTGATGAAAGAGGTGCATAAAGGTTTTTGTGGAGACCACGCTGGGGGGAAAAGTTTGCCAAAAAATATCCTAAGGCAAGGATATTTCTGGCCAACGATGAATGAAGACTCGATGGAATTCGCGCAGAAATGTGATAAATGCCAGAGATTCTCCAAAATCCCACGAGCAGCCCCTAATGAGCTTAAACAAATGCAAAGCCCATGGCCGTTTGCAGTTTGGGGTATCGACCTTATTGGATCTTTGCCCACGGGAAAAGGCGGTGTCAAATATGCGGTGGTTGCCGTCAACTACTTCACTAAATGGGCCGAATCTGAATCGCTAGCAACCATAACGACCAAGAAGGTGCTAGATTTTGTGATAAAAACATCATTTGTCGCTATGGATTGCCAAGGAAGATCGTCTCGGATAACGACACTCAGTTTGACAGTGATTTATTCACGGATTTCTGCGAGCGACATGGTATTATCAAGAGCTTCTCTTCAGTAGCTCATCCCCAAGCAAATGGACAAGTTGAAGCAGTCAACAAAACGCTGAAGGATACACTGAAGAAAAGGCTAGAAGAAGCTAAGGGGGCGTGGCCAGAACAATTGCCTGAAGTACTCTGGTCGTACAGAACTTCCCACCGAACAGCAACGGGTCATACTCCATTCTCTTTGGCTTATGGATATGAAGCTATGTTGCCTATTGAGTTAGATCCGCCTTCACATCACAGAATAATGTACGATCAAGATTCGAACAGCCAGCTATTGATGGAATCCCTGGACTCAATCGATGATAAATGTGAACAAGCCCAACTCCGAGTAGCTGCGTACCAGCAGAAGGTCGCCCGATATTTCAACTCTAAAGTGCGAGAAATAAAGTTCAATGTTGGAGATCTTGTACTCTGAAGAGTTTTTCTAAACACCCACGACCAAGCCATTGGAGTACTCGGACCTAATTGGGAAGGGCCATACTAGATTGACGAAGTCCTTCACCCAGGCACCTATAAATTTGCACTCTTAAACGGAGATCTCGTTCCTCGCTATTGGAATGGAGAACACCTATGCAAGTATTACCAATAAACAATTCTTCTTAAAGAATTGGCTTGTATTAATTTTACTTTTTACAAGTTTTGAAAAAGGGTTGTTCATTTTATGTGACTGATCACTTATAAGTGTAGGATCTTATTGATCACTCGTACAGACATGTTTCGTCCATTTATTACGAGAAATATAAGGGACTGTGCGCAACCAGTCATTTCTTGCCAATTATTGTATTTATTACAAGTATTTGCTCATTACGTGTGTTGTTTTGCTGTATTATAATTCTAATTATATTTCTACGAGCAATAATGTTCGATCAGGTTCTGGTCAAGGCAAGTGACCAAGGACCTAAAGCTCCTCGATCACTTGGGGGGCATATAAGGTACAAGTAAGCAAAGCATATCCTCACATGGTATGCAAACACATGAGCAAAATAAGTGAAAGCATGTTAGGGTACTTAGAGTATTTTTCAAAGTTTATATTTTGTTAAATCAATCCAAAGTGCTATGATAAGTTCGGTCATGCGAACATATATTATAATAAAATAAAAAAGGTGTTATAATATCAAAAATGAATTACCTTACACCGCGAGCAGAATTGCTCGGATGTAATTGTCTGATTAAAAGGAAATTAGCTGCCCATGCAGCAATAAAAAATTAATGTCTTTACATTACGACCCGTAGGTCGGGTGCTTGAAATATTAAAAGAAAAAGACTAAGGGGCCAGAGGATCTTGAGGGGAGCTCTGATCGACGACATCTGCAGTTTCATTTTCCGCCCCGTCCATGCCAGTCGCCAAGGAGATTTCGGGCGAAGAAGGTACTCTTGCCCTCTCCTCCTCTGCCAGTCGAGCAGCGCAGCGGGCTAGGTCGGCTTGCCTTGCGCGTTTGGGAAGGTAGTTAAAGGTCACCCCTTGGTTGTGTTTCTAGAAGTCATAAAAACACTTACTTGTGGCGTTCTTGTACCTTTCCAAATTGCTGGCATTGGCTTTCTCAAGCTTCTTGATCCGGCCCTCCAAGGTTGTAGTCTCCTGTCTGCTCGCGATCAACTCCTGCTCGAGCTTTTTAGCCTTGCAGTAGTTAATGTGGTTAGAATCTTTGAACTGGTCCCTCTGCTCGATGGCTTTATCCAGAGAATTTTGCTTCTCCTTCAACTCCTCAGCCAGTTTGTTCTTCTCCTCGAGCATTGTCGTAAGCTGTTCAGCATATTTCGCTTCAGCAGCTTTGAGTTCATCAGCATGCTGTCTCCAAGGATTTAGACTGCTCGGTGATGGTACCTAAGCGCAGCCGGCTGGCGGTAAGGGTCAGAAATGCCCGTGGATAGAGCAAAGATTAGACTGACTGTAAAATATACAAGAAGCCGTCTCCACAGAAAAAGATAACTTACACTGGCAAATTCATTTAAAGCACAAGTTAGGATCTGGTTGACATCCATTGTCTCAGTCGCAGCCATCGCCTCTCGGCAGGGGTCATGTTTCACAATTTTTGCGACCCTGTCCTTGACCGATCTGAAGGCACGACTAGTTATGTCGCCCCCGGTGGAAGCAGGACCGGCTTGCTGAGTCTGGTCAGTTGGGGCCGCTGGAGATGCAGTCGACCCGACAGGAGCAGGGGGAGTCTGCTGCTCGTGAGGAGAAGGTGGTGGAGTTGCATTGGCTGAGGGTCCGTCCTCCGGGAGGCCTGTAGTGCGAGGCTTCTTAGCCTGAGGCACTTTACTGCTTTCCCCAGGATGCCTCTTGCTCGCTTTCTTTTTGCTCGAGGGAGCCGCAGGAGCCTCTGGGGCGCTGTATATGTCGAACACGCACTTGGAGTCCATATCTGAAACAGAAGCAAAAATTCGAGCAGTGAGACAGTATAAACAATTAAATATTTCATGTCATGAAAAGAAACAGAAAAACTTGTAAGTAAAATACTCGAGCTATCATTACTGGGCGCTACATTATAAACTATACTAGTCTTATACTCACTCTCTGGCATGAAGAAGGATGAATCTAAATTTGGAGCGTACTTAAATTTGCCATCCCCGTCAAATAAGTGACAGGGAATTGGCAAGCTTTCTAAGAGCGAGAGATCAGTACCGTTCTCGTCCGAAGATTCGTTGAGGGGCTCGAGGGGTTCGGTGGCTTTCTTTTTCCCTTTTCCCTTTGGGACAGGGGGAGCGGCAGCCTGCGGGGTGCTGGAAGGTTCCCTGATTGGTACTCTGGTGGCCCTCCTCGGAGGAGTTTGTTCCATGTCTGGGTGCTGCTCGGGAAATTCTCCGCTAGTAGCACTCCCCACTGTTGACTCCCTTATGTCCTGATGAGGGGCCAAAAGGTCGACCAACCTAAGGTTAGCCTCCATGACCAGATGTTTGACGCTTTTCTCCACGTTAGTCATTTTGGCCAAGAGGGCTGATATCAACTCCATGTCTGGAGTGGGGTCTGGTTGCAGCCATGGGCCTGAAAGGCATTAAAAGTCTAAGAAAATGTGGAGGAAACACTAAATAAAGATCAACAGCCAGTTGTACAAAGGTTTTACCTCCTTGAGCAAAGGCCAAATTGTTCGCGATCATGTCGGTTGTAAGGAAATACTCCTGGTAGTACCTCCCCACGTTCGATATGTGAGTGGTGTCGGTCAAGAAGGTGCGTCTAGTCTCCTGGTGGAAAAAGTGAAAGAACCCCGTACCTTCTTGGTTGGGGTTGGATTTGAGGTCGAACAAATAGTTAACCTCATGAGGAGTTGGCACGGGCCATTTTTTGTGACTGTAAATGATATAGAGTGCAGCAAGCATTCTATACCCATTGGGAGTTATTTGAAAAGGGGCAACTCCGAAATAGTTGGCCACCCCTTGGAAGAATGAATGAAGAGGCAAGGTAGCCCCTGCCTCAATATGGTGCCTCGACTAGGCGCTGAAGGCGCCTTCGGGTAGGTTCGCCTGTTGATCTTGGTTGGGTCAAACTAATGATACCCCCGTGAGTCCATATTTCTCGATGTAGTTGGCGATCATCCTGATCATCACTCGGCTCTCAGGTACTACATACCACTCAACGTCTGGTGGAATGGAATTTCGGGGCTGAGCGTGAGTTTGGATATTGGGGTCAGGAATATTTTCTGCTTGACCACTGGTCGAGGGAATTTCAGCCCGAGGAGCAGGCTGATTCGAAGGATTGGGAGTTTTCTTTTTCTGGGCTGTAGTTTTAGCTCGAGCCATATTTTGAATAAGGACAGATGGAGTGTTTAAAGTGGCACTAGAAAAGGGAATATTAGGTATCAGCGATGATGGTTGCTCCTCGTCCTCAAGTAGCTGAGCCAATAAGTCGTCGTCGATGGGTCTTTCTCCTCCCCACAGATCTTGCATGAAAGCTGCGAACAGAGAAAGGAGGAGATAAGACACACAGCTTGAAAGCTTATGTTGAAAGTTGGAATAATGTTGCTCGGGTATACGACTAGCAACATTCTAACAGAAACACTAAGTTCTATACGAGCAGTTTGAAAAATAGATTGAAAAGCGGAAGTAAAAAGTTTTTTGAGAAAAAGCTTTTTCGACTCCGAAGGGGCGGGCAAAACCCAGTTTTTCACCTAGCTTAAAAATCAAATTTTTACTTCGATTTTATGCCCTAAATCTATAATCTTGACTACCAAACTGTCTCCTAACTCATACAAAACAATATTTCACTACCCTATTAATCATCTGTCAACATGCAAACAATCTCCATATATTTTCGGCCAAGAACATGAAGGGGTTCAGAAATAAAAACATGCATAAGGCAGTTTTGAATAGCAACTAAAAGGACAAGAAAGTTCGTAAAACTTACTCGGGTAAAGATTGAAGTCCAAAGATGAGAGCTATCGGGTGTCCGAGTCTAGATGTCTGAAAGTTTCTAGGCTCTGGGGCACGAGTTCTTCAGTGTTCTTCAAGAAGGCAAAGACAAGTAAAAGGTAAAAATGGTAACTTGAGGATTATTTATGAAGACCAAGGCACGTTAAAAGAGGCAATCATGAGTTACTTTTTTCTAAGTATGGGGATGTGGAATGGCCATCGGACACACTCTCAGGAAACTGAAAGGACCTGATTAGACATGATTGGTCACGTTTTTCGAGAAGGCATGGGCGGTTCTGACAGATTTCGTGGGGCATACGAAAGGTTAGTTTCCTAAGTTTACTTATTGATGGTTGCAATAAATAAACTTGGGGGGCAAATGTTTACCCAAAAAAGATCACTGATGACATGGCAAAGATTACTTACACATAGATTGACACGTGGCAGAATTAAAAGGCAGAGGTGCTGTTCGACTATCGACCAGAAGCGCGCCTGCTTGTCGGAGTTAATGTTTGTCACAATCAGGCTGGTCGTGAAGCTCGATTTATTTCCCTCTTAAGTTGTAATCTAATATTAACTGCATTTGAATATTTCTTGATAATTATCCTTGATACGCAGTTATTGAGGATAAGATAAGACACGTTATCAACCCTCCTTGAGCCTATAAATATGCATGAAATAGCTCAAGGAAGGGACTTCTGGATTAATTTTTTTTTATATTTTTTGCTTAAAGATTGAGAGAAAAGGAGCTAAGGTGAGTTGTTACCATCTGATTGTATTACATTTAAGGCCTGTGAAACTCAAGAACCCTAGTTCTTTGATCACAACTTTAGGATTCTATAATAACAATATCACAAAGTGGACGTAGGTCATTACCAATCACTGGGGCCGAACCACTATAATTCTTGGTGTTTTTTCCTTTCCATTAGATTATCTTTTCAAGCATCGTGCTATTTCCTGTCGTATATTTTACTCCATGTCGTTGGCTAATTCGAGGGTCAACAAATACACAGTTTAAACGAATCCTTATGAAATAGGGATTTCGTAACAACTTCTTCGTATGGTAAACGTGTCAATGAGCTCGAACGCTGTGTTGACGCCCTTTCGAGACTAGCCGAACTTCAAGCTCATCATTCCAGTTGTTGCCTCCTCCTCATTCATTAATTTAGTTGAACTCGGAGAATGTTGGTGTAACGCACTATTGCCTTATAGCCATTACAACTTGGTATCAGAGAGAGCCAAGGTTTATGGTTCCTGGAGATTAGCCAAACATGTACGCTCACTGTTAGTGACAAGCTCGACTCAGGGTTGGTTGGTAATGATTGAATTATATGCTTGAATATATGCTTAGCTGCTCTGTTTGCCTGCTTATTTTATATAGAGCATGATGAATGAGTTAACATATGCATGATGCTAGGGCATGGCCCATTGAGTGTTATATGCTATTTATATGTTATGAGGATTTCTATTATGGTTGGCTGATGTGAATTGGGAGGTGGTTTTGGATGTAGTTATCATGCCTGATGAGTGGCATCATTGATTGCAGGCATATTATTGAGATGCCTCGACAATCATCGAGACTCCGCGACAGTAGGGCCGAGGATGACAACAAGGGTCAGGACCCTCCACCTGCCCCATAGAATTGGTAACAGATGTTTGACGAAATGGAAGCGAGACTGGAGCGAACTAAGGAAGAACTTTGACAGTTGAGGCAGCAGGCCCCTCCTCAGGCTACTGGGATGTCTGTTCAGCAGGCTGTGGCGCTAGAGCTGGTTCAGCCTGTTATGGAGAACAAGTGGGGAACTTTGAACGAAAGGTTCAGGAAGCAGCATCCTCCCACCTTCGAGGGTGGACAAGACCCACTACGGGCAGAGCAGTGGATGAATATGATTTCCTCCATCCTGGATTTTATGAGGGTGGTAGGGAACGTGAGGGTAGCTTGTGCCAGCTACATGTTCAGAGAAGATGCCTGCATATGGTGGGATGTAGTGACTCAGAGGAGAAATGTGGAAGTTATGACCTAGGAAGAATTTAGAAACGCCTTCAATGAGAAATATTATAGTGTGGCAGTCCGAGCTGCGAAGGTTGACGAGTTCATCAACCTGACTCAGAACTGGTTGACATTTATTGAGTATGCTTTGAGATTTGACCGGTTGGCAAAGTTTGCGCCAGATTTGGTGCCGACTGATGTGGCAAGAAGGGATAGATTTGTACGGGGGTTGAATGTTATGATCGCTTGAGATGTGAAGATTACTTTGGATTAGAGCATTACCAGTAGAGATAGATGGTAGGGAGTAATCTGTTGATCTGATTGAGCTAGAGATGGATGACTTTGATATGTTCCTAGGGATGGATTGGTTATTGAAGTATGGGGCAACGATTGGCTGCAAGTGCAGGATGGTGACTTTTGAACCAGAAGGGGAGGTACCCTTTGTATTTGTGGGGACAGTTAGTGGACCGCGAGTACCTATGATTTCAGCATTGAAGGCTAGAGACCTGATGTAGGAAGGTTGCATAGGATTCCAAGCGAACATTGTGGATACCTCTAGGGTTGTGTCGGTTGGACCGGGTAAGACCAGATTGGTATGTGAGTTTCGAGATTTATTTCTAGTAGACCTGCCAGAGTTGCTGCTACAGCAGGAGATCGAGTTTGTTATAGAGTTGGCGCCAGGAGCGGAGCCAGTATCTAGGACACCTTACAGGATGGCTCTGGCAAAGTTGAAGGAGTTGAAGATTCAGTTGCAGGAGTTACTGGATTTGGGATTCATCAGACTGAGTTTCTCACCATGGGATTCAGTTGAAGGAGGATGGATCTCTTAGGATGTGTATTGACTACAGGGAGCTGAACAAGTTGACCATTAAGAATAAATACCCACTGCATAGAATCGATGATTTATTTGACCAGCTACAAGGAAAGACAGTGTTTTCTAAGATTGATCTCCGGCCAGGTTACCATCAGTTAAGGATCAAAGAAGAGGACACACCAAAGACCGCTTTCCGCATGAGGTATGGACACTATGAATTCCTGGTTATGTCCTTTGGATTAACCAATGCTATAATGACCCAAATTTTCTAATGCTGTTATGTCCTTAATTAGCGTGCCTGGAGGGCAATAAGTGAATTATAGTTATAATATGTGGATTGGTGTGAAAATGTGATTAGTGATGCATGTTTAGGTGAATTAATTATGCATGTGGGCCCCGTTTTGGTTATTAGGGGCATGTTTGCAATTTTAGCCCGTTGAGGGCATAAATGTGATGATTGTGATATATTTGTATTGCACAATCCAAGATAGTCCTAGAGAGCGGTTAGTTGGAAAGTCATGGGGTTGAAAATCTAACTCCGGGTGAGTCGAGGGGCATTTCGAGTATTAGACATTTTATGGGGTTATCGGGTTATGGAAATAAATATTTGGAGATATATTTGAGGTTAGAATGTTTAGGAGGGAATATTAGGGAAATTTACCATTTTGCCCTCGGGGACGTTTTTGGTACCTCGAGCCTTGAGGTAACCTTAGGAACTTGAGTTAAGTAAAACAAAACCAAAAGAAGCCTTTAGAAAAAAAAGAAACCGACCCTCCCTTCTGAACTCTCTCTCTCTTGGAGTTTCATCCTTTGGAAGCTTGGGGAAACCTTGGTGATTCTAATAAAAGACTAAGGAATTTCAGCTGGGATTTTGGGAGCTAGAGGCTTGGAGCTTAGAGAACTGACTTGGGGATTCACTTCATCTTAAGGTAAGCTTTAATCTCAGTGAATTATATTGAGTAGCTGCTGGTTTTTATTAGAGTTTGCATGTGTGTTGGGTGAAGGATCATTCTTGAGAGTTGATGAGGTTTAGGGCTAGTTCTTTGTTAGGCTTTGTTGTTGAATCTATAGTATAACCTCTGTGATGATTAGTTTGGATTGTTGGCTTGATTTTGGGGTTAATTGGATTGGTTTTTGAGTTAAAAATGGTGAGTTTTTCTGGGCTCTAGGGGTCGGGCTGCGGCGCAGTTCTTGTTGAGCCGCGACCCCATAGAACATAGGGGTGTTTGGAATTGGAGGCGCGCCGCGGCGCGTGTAGGCTAATTTGAGGCAAGGCCTCGGGTTGAGTTGGGGGCCGTGATGCTTAGTGCATTTTTGGGTTCTAGAGAGGTTTTAGGCTAGGGAATTCAATAGTTAAGGCTTGGGATGGATTTTATCACCTGGATTGATAGAATTCAAAGTTCCGGAGACTAGAATTATGACCCAAAGCTGTTCAATGGATTAGAACTTGATGGGTGGAAATTTTTAATACGTTGTGACTAGGGTTTCAGAGAGGCTCGGACTAGGGGACTGTGCTTGGGACATCGGTGCTTTGAAAGCTTGGGACACAGGTAAGAAAACTACTGTTCCCATAGAGCTTGAGTTGTAGGGCACGACCCTTAATGATTAAGTTGCAGGGCTCGACCCTATATGATTGTGTTGCAGGGAGTAGCCCTTTGATTGGATTTATATATGTTTCAGTATTTGTTTAGTTATGTTATGTGTACATATAAATGAATGAACGACGAAGGCCGAGAACGGCAAGGGGCCGGGGGCAGCATTTAGCACGTGGAGTGCAAGTTGCTAGGGTGAGACCTCAAAGGATACCTGGGATATCCTCACGGTGTGGACCGCAAACCCAGGGCCTGGTAAAGCGCCTGGGACGACATGGCCGTATGTGTATAGCCTGATGATGGCTTGTTTATATGTTAAGTACTTGATATGCATAAATTATTTGCATGTGAAGGTTTTCTTGCTGGGCTTCGGCTTACGGGTGCTCTATGGTGCAGGTAAAGGCAAGGGGAAAGTCGACCAACCTTGAGTATGGTGAGCATGATGAGCGGCGCGTACATGTCTGGTCTTCCTGGCTGCCACGGCCAGGGGTACTTTTGTGGGACGGTTGTAATAAACTTAAATTTTGTCGTTTAGCTGACTCTGGTTATATTTTTGAATTGTAAATATTTCTAGAAAATATTTTTGGGATCCCAAATGTTAAACACTTTACAATTTTCAATGAATGGTTTATTTTCAAAGTTTATGACTCTGATTATGGTTTGATTACACTTTTGTCTTAAAAACCTCGATTAGCGAGTTAATTGCACGTTTTAAACTCACTTAGTAACAACTCTAAGGCAGTAGGGCGTTACACTTGGTATCAGAGCGAGCCAAGGTTTATGGTTTCTGGAGAATGACCGAACATGTACGCTCGCTGTCAGTGGCAAGCTCGACTCAGGGTTGGTTGGTAATAATTGAATTGTATGTCTGATTATGTGCTTAAATGCCCTGTTTGCCTACTTATTCCATATAGAGCATGATGAATGATTTAACGTATGCATGATGTCAGGGCATGGACCATTGTGTGTTATATGTTATCTGTGTGTTATGTGGATTGTTGCTTATGGTTGATCGATGAGATTGGGAGGTGGTTTTGGATGTTGTTATCGTGCCTGATGAACATCGTCATTGATTGTAGGCATATTTGTTGAGATGCCTCGACAATCATCTAGACTCCGCGGCAGTCAGGCCGAGGATGATTACCAGGATCAGGACCCTCCACATGCCCCACAGAATTGGCAATAGATGTTTGCCGAAATGGAAGCAAGATTGCAATGAACAGAAGATGAGCTTCGACAGTTAAGGCAACAGGCCTCTCCACAGGTCACTGGGTTGCCAATTCAGCAGGTTATGGCACCAGTGTCAGTTCAACCTGTTGTGGAGAACAAGTGGGAACCTTTATATGAGAGGTTCAGAAAGCAGAATCCTCCCACCTTCGAGGGTGGACCAGATCCACTGCGGGCAGAGCAGTGGATGAATATGATTTATTCTATTCTTGATTTTATGAGGGTTGAGGGGAACAAGAGGGTAGCTTGTGCAAGCTACATGTTCAGAGAGGATGCCCGCATCTGGTGGGAGGTAGTAGTTCAGAGGAGAAATGTGACAGCTATGACCTGGGAAGAGTTCAGGAACATCTTCAACGAGAAGTATTATAGTGTTGCAGTCCGAGCTGCGAAGGTTGATGAATTTATCAACCTGACCCAGAACTGGTTGACTGTGACAGAGTATGCTCTGAAATTTGACCGATTGGCGAAGTTTGCGCCAGATTTAGTGCCGGCAGATGTGACAAGAAGAGACAGATTCGTACGGGGATTGAATGTTATGATTGCCCGTGATGTGAAGATCACCTTGGATCCAGAGATTACTACCTATGCTCAGGTTGTAGACAAGGCCCGTACCGCTGAGGGGGTCGGGGACCATATTTGGAGAGAGAGCGGTGTTAGGCGTGATGCCAGGAGGACGGTGCCTCCTTTTATTGGATGCAGTCGGGGTAGTGGCTCCAGCGAGCAGAAGAGAAAGGCCCCAGATTCCTTTGTTCCTCCCAGTTCAAATAGGAGGGCACGGGGTGGTTCTAGTGGCCGTCAGGGCGGAAGTGACAACTGGAGGAGTTTTCCAATGTGTCCTCAGTGTAGACGACGACATCAGGGTGAGTGCAGGATTAGGGCCTGCTTTGTCCGTGGGAGTGCCAATCATCTGAAGAAGGACTGCCCATAAGCCAGGAAGGAGGAGCCAAAGTAGGGCAATAGTCTCGCTCCTGCCAGGGTGTTTACTTTGACTCAGACTGAGGCGGAGGCTAGCCCCTCAGTTGTGATAGGTCAGATTTATAGTGTTGGTTCTTCTTATACTACATTGTTTGATTTGGGAGCTACTCATTCGTTTGTGTCTACTAGAGTGATAGATCAGTTGTGTAGACCTAGTGTTTTGTATGCTAGGGGTTTTCAGACTTTGTTGCTGACTGGGGAACTGGTAGTCTCTAGGAGGTGGATTAGAGCTTTACCAGTAGAGGTAGATGGTAGAGAATTGTTTCCTGATCTAATTGAGCTTGTGATGGATGACTTTGATGTGATCCTAGGGATGGATTGGCTATCGAAGTATGGGGCAACGATTGACTGCAAGCGCAGGATGGTGACCTTTGAACCGGAAGGAGAGGTACCCTTTGTATTTGTGGGAACAGCTAGTGGACCGCGGGTACCTATGATTTAAGCACTGAAGGCTAGAGACCTAATGCAGGGAGGTTGCATAGGGTTCCTGGCGAATGTTGTGGATACCTCTAGGGTTGTGTCGGTTGGACCGGGGGAGATCAGATTGGTATGCGAGTTTCCAGATTTTTTTCCAGCAGATGTGCCAGGGCTGCCGCCGTAGTGGGAGATTGATTTTGTTATAGAGTTGGTACCAAGAGTGGAGCCAGTATCTAGGAGTTGAAGGAGTTGAAGATTCAGTTGCAGGAGTTACTGGATTTAGGATTCATCAGACCGAGTTTCTCGCCATGGGGTGCTCCTGTGTTGTTTGTCAAGAAGAAGGATGGATCTCTTAGGATGTGTATTGACTACAGGGAGCTGAACAAGATGACCATTAAGAATAAGTATCCACTGCCTAGGATTGACGATTTGTTTAACCAGCTACAGGGAAAGACAATGTTTTCTAAGATAGATCTCCGGTCAGGTTACCATCAGTTAAGGATCAAAGAGGAGGACATACCAAAGGCCGCTGTAATGCCCCAATTTTCCTAATGAGGTTTAAGTCCTTGATTAGGAGGCCGAAGGGCCATAATTGATTTATTATGATATTTCATGGTTATATGCATGTTTATGTGAATTATATTATTATATGATGGTAAATGCATGCATATGGGTTCATTTTTTAATTACAAGGGCATTTTGGTAATTTGCCCGTTGAGGGTGTGATTGTGTATTTTCATGCATGTGGGTGAATTATAAATAATACCACATTATATGTGGATTGGTTCGAGTCATTCGGCATGAGACGATCATGTAATGCAAGTTTTCGATCTAGTCATAACGGGATTAAGTTCAGGGCTCGGAGTAAGTTTCGGGGTAATTTGGTGATTATAACGTTGCTGGGAATTAAAGGGTAACGGGATATGAATTATTGGTATTTGAGAATATCGAGAATAGCAGGAATTGGAGGGTGTTAATTATAATTAACGAGATAGGCAGGAAATGATGGTTTTGCCCTTGGTGGCAGTTAAGGGTTTTAGTTAGACTTAGGGGCAATATGGTCTTTTCACCCTAAGGTTGTATTAAGCCATTAGAAGGCTGTGGAAGTGTAAAAATAGAGCATCATTATCATCCTCATCTCTCCCTCCCGTACATATTCTTCTCTCCTTCTTCCTCTTGATTTTTGAGAGCCAATTTGAGGATCCAAGCTAGGAGAGCAAGGCTTGAGGGCTTAGGACCTTGGTTCAACCATTGAAGAGGACTCAAATCCAACTTGAGGTAAGATTTCATCCATGAACTTAAGCTTTACCCTGTTTTTCTTATGGTTTTCAGTCAAAGGAATTTGAGGTGTTAGTTGTGAGAATTAATAGAAGTTTTTGAGTTTGATTGCTTGGGTTTTGATGAGGGTGTGTTGTAGATGAAGTTTAGGAATTGAATTTGATGTTTGGGTGATGTTTGGGATTGATTTGGATGCTTGGTTTTCAAGGGGGATCGCAGGGGAGAAGACCAGAAAAGTTTCTGGTCTGCTGATGGCGCCCCAGTGCTAGGCAGGGCAGGTTTTGGGCTTCTCTGACTTTGGGGCAGCGCCTCAACGCCACTAGGCAGCGCCCCAGCGCTAGTGTATTTTCCAGCAAGCTTATTTTAGGGCTCGAGATGACTTTTAAGGCTCGGGGGTTGGTTCCTTTACCCTGTTTGGGTAGATTGAGATTCCCGAGAGTGTGGGATGGATCTGGGGAGTGAGGTTTTAGATTGTAAACCATTTTATAATTTATTTTATTGATGGGATTCCATATTTGGTTATGACTAGGTGACCGCTAAAGGATCAAAGGATTGATCTGTAACGACCCAAATTCACTAATAAGGTTTAGGGCCTTGATTGGTGTGCCAGGAGGGCATGTCGGGATTTATGTGTGATTTTATTAGTTAAATGCATGGTTATGATTTAAAGTATGTTATTTGACTATTTATATATCTGAGATGCATGACTATGTGTATTAGTATGCATGTAGGCCCTGATTGTGTTTGAAGGGCATAATTATAATTTTGGCCATGATTGGGCATAGCTGTATTGATATGTGATAAGGCATTTTGTGAATTGTACCACGTGAGTGTGGTGTTATTATTGTGATACACGTGCCGAGACGGTCTGAGAGAGAGAGCCAATTTAATTTAAGAGTCACAACGGGATTTCTATACCCGGCTCGGGAGGAGCCTAGGGGTACCTTGGGAATTTTATGTTTAAGTTGAGGTTTAGCGGGTAATGGTTATTGGTGATTGAGTAACCTGGGTAACCGTTAGTTACTGCTGAGAGTAACAAGTTTAGGTGAAATAAATGGTAGAATTGCAATATAGGAGAAATGACTAGTGTGCCCTTGAGGGTTAGTTAGCAAAGGGTTTTGATGAAGGGGTAAAATGGTCATTTGGCAAGGGGTTTAGACAAATTTGAGCTGTGTTATAGGGGTACACGGTTTGGGCTTGGCATATATGTTGGGTTTTAATAAAATTAGAAGAGAAGAAAAGAAAAGCTAGAAGAAGAAGAAGAAGAAGAAGAAGAAGAAGAAGAAGAAGAAGAGGAGAAGGAGCTGAAATTTGGAGACTTGGAGATGGATCTAGGAAGCAAAGAGTGAAATTCTCCACTTGAGGTAAGAAGTTTTATGCAAATTTAGGGCTTGTTTCTGTTTTGATTTGAGAAATCTAAAGCTTGAGTTGAGTTTCTAGGTTTTGTATGAGTTGCTGAAATTTAAGATCAAAGGTGTGGATCTTGGGTATGTTGATGTTTTGATCTTGATTCTAGTGTCTATAGACTGTTAGATTGTTCATATGAAGTTTGGAATTGAGTTTTGGGATTGAGATATGTGTTTGGGATGGTTTAAGGTGAGGTTTAGAGAGTAAAATGGTGGGTTTTTCTGGGTTCGAAGGGTCGGGCCGCGGCATGGCTCTTGGTGAGCCGTGGCCCTTCGAAGAAGTTATGTGCTCAAGGAGAAGGGCGGGCCGCGGCATGGCCCAAGTAATGCCGCGACCCTTACCTGTTTTGGAGCCTTTGGGGGTTCTGTTTGGGGGCCATGCCGTGACATGGGTGGCCTATGCCGCGGCGCTTAAGGGATTTTGGGATTTTGAGAATTTAGGCTTGGGAGTTTAACCTAGGGTGCTCGGGGTTGAGTCTTTTACCATATTTGGTGAAGTTCAACGTTCCGAGTACTAGAGCTTGGCTTGGAAGCTCATTTAAGGTGGTTAATGGTGTCTTTCTTCATGGTTGTGACTAGGTGTTAAGCTAGGGCTCGAGGATCGAATCGCGCTCAAGGTGTATCGCCAGTAACTATCTCATTTGAAAGCTAAAGGTAAGAAAACTATAACACCCGTAGGATAGGGCGTGGGCCCATAGTGTGATTGCGGGGCACGGCCCTATATTGCATGTTGCATGATGAGATGATTGCCGGGCACGGCCCTATATTGCATTACATGTTAGGGTGCAGATTTAAATGAATTGATATTTGTTTGAACGTTGTTTGTTTTATGCTATATATGTTTATAGTGAAATGAACGACTATGGCCGAGGGCGGCAAGGCCGAGAACGGCAGCGGGGCCGGAAGTAACACTTAGCACATGGGATGCTTACGGTCAGGGTGGGACCCATAGAATATGTGTGAGATCCTTGCGGTGAGGACCGAGACCCCAGGCTGCGGTAAGGGTTCTGGGGCGGCATGGCCGTATTCGCTTAGTCTAATGGTTGACTTGTTTATCTGTGAATTATCTGGTATGATAAACTGTATAGATTGCATATGTTATGTACTGCATGAGTTTTCTTGTTGGGCTTCGGCTCACGGGTGCTCTGTGTTGCAGGTAAGGGCAATGTCTGAGTCAACCAACCATGAGTACGGAGAGCGTGAAGCGACGCGTACATGTCTGGCCTGCCCGACTGCTTTGGTTGGGGGTTTATTCGAAAATGGCTGTAATAATCTATGATTTTAGTACTGATCAACTATAAACTTATTTCAAGATGTAAATAGTTTTCAAACCTTATTTTGGGATCCCAAATGTCTTTTACTAGAAGTTTTTTATTGAAACAACGCATTTTCAAAGGTTACAGCCTTAACTTTTAATTAGTCACACTTTCGTTTCAAAACCTCGGTTAGCGAGATCATTGCACACTGTTTTGTCTTAAAACTCACTTAGTAACGGCTCTAAGGAAGTAGGGCGTTACATGATCGTTCTCAAGGGTCGTTAATTCTTGCTCGAACCTGAGGTAAGAAAACTGCACCCTGTGTATATGTGACATGCATGGTTATTCTTGATGCATGTTGGATGCTTAAATGTGACATGCATGGTTATCGTTGAGGCATGTAAAGTGAGTAAATGTGATGCATGTGTTGCACGAGAAACATGTGATTAGGACATGCTATGTATATTGAATATGAGATTGTTCAGAGCTTGAGCCTCTGCGTTTATGCATGATCCTAATTAAGTTAGTAATTATTGAGTAAGCATGATGAATGCCTTGTATTCAAATATTTGACATATGATATATGTTTGGTAGCATTGCTTACATGTGTATGGTACTGACTAGTCAGGGTCGGTACTGGTCGAGTATCACAGACCCAAGAGCCGAGAACGGCATAGCGTCCTAAGCGTAGGGTTGATTAAAGATTAGATCTAATCGATATCAATGTTGAATGAATCTAGGGCATTAATGCTGCACCGACCCTAAGGTCAATGAATCTTATAAGCGCTTGACTAGTCTAAGCTAGTTACCAAGAGCTAGGGCCTAAGGCCTAGGTGACTGCTTGTCACATGGCTAGGGAACAGAGTTCCATGGTTATGACTCTATGGTCATGAGGAAGGTTATGTTGGTGACTAGACATCATGCACCTATCCTGTTTAAGCTAGTGAAAGGTTCACTTATCTATAAAGCCCTGGTGACCCTATCGTCACATGGCTATTGGGAATAAACCCACCTGAGTGACTATTACAACTGTCACTCTTCTATTTTGGGCTAAAAGCCTTGGATGATTATTATGATCATTGGTTGATGTGTTATACTCAACATTACGTGGACTCATTTGCCTACTTGAATAGGGCTATCTCTGCTAGGCGTGCGCCTTATGCTTTGATGACATGTTATTACTCTTCATCAGCATATTGAGTTTTCTTGCTGGGCTTCGGCTCACGGGTGCTATGTGGTGCAAGTAAAGGCAAAAGAAAGCTGGACCATCCTTGTGTTGGAGAGCTTAGGTGGCGATGTGTACATATGCGGCTGCTTGACCGCAGCTGCTGAGGTTTGAAGAGGAACTAGGGTTAAACCCTGTTTTGCCGCTTAGATCGGCTGGTTGTAAATATTTTCTTGTAATAGACCTTTAAATTATATTTTTGGGATCCCAATGTATATAGTAAGCGTTCTAATGAAACGTTATATCTTAACCAAAATTTTTAATCCCTAAACTGCTAATCATACTTAGTTACAAGATTTTGGCCAAATGACTCGATTAGCGAGTTTAGCACTGTTTACAAGGCACACTGTAATGGTCCCTAGAGTTTAGGACGTTACAATTGCTTTTCGCACGAGGTATGGACACTATGAATTCTTGGTTATGTCCTTTGGATTAACCAACGCCCCAGCAGCTTTTATGGACATGATGAATAGGGTTTTCAAGGACTATTTAGACAAGTTCTTACTTGTGTTCATCGATGACATTCTGGTGTACTCTCAGTCAGAGACAGAGCATGAGCATCATCTACATCTGGTCTTGCAGCAGTTAAGGGAGCATAGGTTATATGCTAAGTTCAGCAAGTGAAAATTCTGGTTACCGCAAGTTACATTTTTGGGCCAAATCGTCAGTAAGAAGGGGATTCTGGTCGACCCAAATAAGATTGAGATGGTGAGAGACTGGCCTAGACCGAGCAGTGTTCCTGAGGTGAGGAGTTTTCTGGGATTGGCAGGGTATTATCGGTGGTTTGTTGAGGGGTTCTCCAGGATACCTACACCATTGACATAATTGACAAAGAAGAAGACAAAGTATGTTTGGACAGACAGATGTGAGAATAGTTTCAAAGAGTTGAAGCGGCGACTGATCACCGCGCCAGTGTTGAGTCTGCCGACAGAGAACGAGAAGTTTGTGGTTTATTGTGATGCTTCCAGGCAGGGTTTAGGGTGTGTGCTAATGCAAGCTGGGAAGGTAATAGCCTACACATCGAGGCAGTTAAAGGAGTATGAGTATAGATATCCAAGTTTTGGGAGAGTCTGCAGAGGGCTATGGGCACACAGTTGCGGTTTAGTATCGCTTATCATCCTCAGACAGATGGACAGTCTGAGAGGATGATTCAGATATTGGAAGACATGCTACGAGCTTGTCTGCTAGATTTTGGGGGATCTTGGAGTAAGTATCTCCCTTTGATTGAGTTCTCATACAATAACAGTTATCAGGCGACTATTGGAGTGGCTCCGTATGAGATGCTATACGGGAGGAAGTGCAGGTCACCTATTCATTGGGATGAGATGGGTGAAAGGAGATACTTAGGTCCTGAGATGGTTCAGAGGACCAATGAGGCGATTGAAAAGATTAGAGCTCGAATGCTCGCCTCCCAAAGTTGCTTGAAGAGTTACTCAGACTTGAAATGCAAGAGCTTAGAGTTTCAGGTCGTTGACCATGTGTTCCTTAGGGTTTCACCTTTGAGGGGAGTGAAACGATTTGGTGTTCGGGGCAAGCTGAGCCCTAGGTTTGTTTTCCCCTTTGAGATTCTGGAATGGGTTGGAGAGGTAGCTTATAGACTAGCGATGTCTCCAGCCTTATCATGGGCTCTTGATGTTTTTCACGTGTCCATGCTCCATAAGTATGTATCAGATTTGATGCATGTTCTGAGTTATGAGAATTTGGAGCTAGACCAAAATGTGTCTTATGAGGAGAAGCGGGTTCAGATTCTCGACTGAAAGGATAAAGTCTTGCGGAGCAAGACCATCGCCTTGGTAAAAGTGTTGTGGAGGAACAGCAAGGTTGACGAGGCGACGTGGGAACTTGAATCAGATATGCAGGAGCGGTATCCCGAGTTGTTTAGGTAATTTCGAGGATGAAATTTTTGTAAGGAGGGGATAGTTGTAACGTCCCAAATTTGCTAATAAGGCTTAGGGCCTTGATTAGCGTGCCTGGAGAGCAATAAGTAATTTATTATCTTAATATGTAAATTTAATGAGTGTGTGATTAGAAATGCATGTTTAGGTTAATTAAATATGCATGTGGGCTCCGTTTGGTTATTAGGGGCATGTTTGTAATATTAGCCGTTGAGGGCATAAATGTAATATTTGTGTATATTGTGATTTACACCACGTGTGAGTGGTGATATATTTGAGATGCACGATTCGAGACAGTCCTAGGGAGCAATTTAGTTAGAATGTCACAACCGGGTCAAATACCTGGCTTGGGAGGAGCTTAGGGGTATTTTGGGAATATTATAATGTGTTCGGGAATTATTGAGTAGCGGGTAGTAATTTAGTAATGATTGGGATATGTTGGGATTACATAGAGATTTATATGAACACTCGGGGATTTAACTGGATTTGGTAAATGACTAAATTGCCCTTGGGGTTACTTAAGGGTTAAGGATAGGTTTAAGGGGCAAAAGGGTAATTTGGCTTTCAGGATAGATAGACTTGGCTGAGGAGAAGTCATTCACGTTTTCTTCACTTAGGCATATATCTGATTTTTGTTGGAAGTCTAGAGAAAACCAGAAGCTAGGAAAGGAAGGAGAAGAGAGCTAATCTTCTTTGGGATCAAGGGAGGAATTCAAAGCTGGAACTTTGGGGGCAAGAAGCTTGGGACTTAGGGGATTAATTCAGAGACTTATTCAGGTTCAAGGTAGCTTTTAAACCTGTTGATCAACTGAAATTCTGCTGGTTTTGATGGCTAGAATTTAGGCATGCATGAATTGATTTCCAAGATTGGTTTGAATGTTTGATGGGTGTAGGAGTTGGTTTATGAGCTTGTTATGATGTTTAGTCTATATGGATATGAATTTTGGGCTTAGTTTTGGGGTTGGCTGAAGTTTGGGGTGTGAAAAATGGGATTAAGCTCGAGGAAGAACTTGAGAGAAAAACTAGTTTTCTGGGTTTGTAGGTCGAGTCCCAGCCCTAGGAGGGGCATGACGCGACCCGTGTGTGCGTGAGACCTGGGGAGGCCTCTGTTCTTGAGGCGCGGCGCGGCGCGGCGCGGCACGGCACTAGGCTAAGCATGCCGCGACCCGTGTCTCCTTCCAGAGAGGCGTTTTGCCTCTGTTTTGAGGCATGCTGCGGCCCTTTAGGGGTTGGAATGCGACCTTAGTTCAAAATGTTGGCTGTTTTGTGGGTTTTTGGCTTGGGATGGATTTTATCACCCAGATTGATAGAATTCAAGGTTCCGGAAACTATAATTGTAACCCAAATTTATTTAATGGATTAGAACTTGATGGATGGATGTTATTGATACGTCATGACTAGGTTTTCAGCGAGGCTCGGACTAGGGGGCTATGCTCGGGACATCGGTGTTTGGGAAGCTCGGGACGAAGGTAAGCAAATTGCTGTACCCATAGAGCAGGGCGAGGCCCTATAGCTTGTGTTGCAGGGCACGACCCTATATGACTGTGTTGCAGGGCGTAGCCCCATTGATTATGTTTATACGTGTTTAAGTATTTGTTTAATTATGCTATGTGTGCATATATGTGAGTGAACGACAAGTGTCGGGAACGGCGAGAGCCGAGAATGGCAAGGCCGAGTACGGCAATGGGCCGAGAGCAGTGTTAAGCACGCATAGTGCGGGTTGCCAGGGTGAGACCCCTATAGGATACCTGGGAGATCCTCACAGTGTAGACTGCGAACCTAGGGCCTGGTAAAGTGCCTGGGACGACATGGCCAAATGTGTTTAGTGTGTTGGCAGTTGAATTGTAAGCTGAATGATAGATATGCATATGTTATTTGCTTGTGTGGAGTTTTCTTGCTGGGCTTCGGCTCACGGGTGCTCTGTGGTGCAGGTAATGGCAAGGGGAAAGTCAACCAACCATGAGTACGGAGAGCATGAAGCGACGCGTACATATTTGGCCTGCCTGGCTGCCACGACCAGGGGTATTTTTGGGAGATGTTTGTACTAAACCTAATTTTGTCGTTTAGTCGACTTTTACTTATATTTTTGAGTTGTAAATATTTCTAAACAGTATTTTGGGATCCCAAATGTATATCGCTTTATAATTTTTTAATGAATGATGATATTTTCAAATTGTAGGACTTTTATTACAGATTACCTACACTTTTAACCTAAAATCTTGATTAGCGAGTTAATTTCACATTTTAAAATTCACTTAGTGTAACGACCCAAAATCGCTATTAAGGCTTAAGGGCCTTGATTAGTGTGCCTGGAGGGCATGATGGAATTTATGTGTGATTCTAGTGAGTAAAATGCATGATTATGATTTAGAGCATGTTATATGACTATTTGACTAATTGAGATGCATGACTATGTGTATTAGTATGCATGTAGGCCCTGATTGTGTTAGAAGGGCATAATTATAATTTTGGCCATGTTGGGCATAACTGTATTGATATGTGATGATTATTGAGACCACATTGTGATATGGATGTATCTGTGATTTGTGACTCGAGACGATCCCAGTGAGCAGACTAGCGGAAAGTCGAGGTGGAGATTTATACCCGGCTTGGGGCGAGCCTGGGGGTATAAATAGGAAGTTAATGAGTATATTGGGGTTTATTTTTAATATCGAGGAATATTATTTGGTGACTTTTCAAGTATTGGGAAGCAAGCGGGAAAATATTAGAGACACTTGAGGATTAGCGAGAATTGGGTAAAATGACTAAAATGGCCCTACTTGGACAAAAAGGGATTTGAACTAATAGGGAGGGCATTTTGGTCAATTGGCTTTTAAAGATAGATTAAATGAGGCTTTATATAGTGAGTGGGATTGTTAGAGAGTGTGAGAAATCTGAAGGAAAAGAAAGAAAAAGGAAGAAAAGAAAAGAGAGAAAAACAGAGGGTTTTCCAAAGGGGCGGTTTGTGCATTCTTGCACCATTTCCTCCATTTTTCTTGGAGCAAAGCTCAGTGGGGAGCTAGGATAGGCTGAGCATCAAGGATCTTAAAGTTAGACTTGAAGATTTGGCAAGGATTAGCAAGAACACATCAACTTTTGAGGTAAGTTTTTAGAAATTTCAGTTTTAAGGGTTTGGCTGGTTTGAGCTGTGTTTTGAGCTGAGTTGATGGGAAATTTAGGGAATTTCTGGGCAAGCTTTGAGGATGAACAAGCTAAGGAGGTCTAGGGAATGAATCAAGGTCGAAATTGCATCAATGGTATGAATTCTAAGCCTTTAACTTTGTTGTTTGACTGAATTTCTGGGTTTAGGGTTCATCTATGGTGAATCTTGAGATTTGGGAGGTATGTGCTTGGGTTTTGAGATTTGGGGATGCTCGGGACGAATGGAGAGTGTTTATAAGTTTGATTTTGAGTTCGGTAAAGATTTGGGGAAGTTTGGGTTGAGAATGGTTGAAAGAAATCGCAGAAAAAGAAGTTGAGAGTTGCCTGCCTGCAACTAGCGCTACAATGCTAGTCTTTGGGCGCTGTAGCGCTAGGCCCTGTTTCTGGGGATGTGTGGTTCTGCTTGTAGCGTTACAGCGCCCTCTTTAGAGCGTTGTAGCGCTGCACTGTTCACAGAAAGGGGTTTTTGGGCTTTTGTTGAGGGATTTTGACCTAGGGTTCGGGGCTCGATTCCACCGGGGGCTCGGGAGTGGTCCCGAGGCTAGGTTTTCGGACTTGGGGTTCGGTGTTGACTTTGGCCTATGTTTGTGCTTAGGTGTGCTGTAACGCCCTACTCCCTTAGAGCCGTCACTAAGTGTGTTTAAAATTGTGCCTCAACTCGCTAACCGAGGTTTTAAATCAAAAACGTGTAACTAAGCCATAATTAAAAGAGAACATTAGAGAAAGTAGATTTCATTGCTAATCATAAAGGTTTACACTTGGGATCCCAAAACAAAGTTTAGAAAATATTTACAACACAAAATTGATCAGAGTCGACTAGACGACAAAACCTAAGTTCCCTTACAAACATCTCCCAAAATCCCCTAGCTGTGGCAGCCAGGCTGGCCGGACATGTACACGCCGCCTCACGCCAGCTGTGCTCATGGTTGGTTGATCTTCTCTTTACCCTTACCTGCACCATAGAGCATCTGTGAGCCGAGGCCCAGCAAGAAAACCTAAAACAGATAACATATGCAAAATACAAGTCAAACATATAAACAGGCCACCAATGGCTAAACACATACGGCCTAGCCGCCCAGGCGTTTACCAAGCCCTAGGTTTGCGGACCACGCTGTGAGGATATCCCAGGTATCCTTTTAGGGACTCGCACCCCTCGTGCTCAACGCTGCTCTCAGCCCTTTGCCGTTCTCGGCCTTGCACTCAACGTGTCTGACGCCATTCCCGGCCCCACGCCGTTCCCGGTCTACACCGCTCCCGGCTCTTGCCGATCACACATATAATATCAAACACCATATAGCAACAAGCACAGAATTCAAACATAAACAAATAAAGAGCCATGCTCTGCAATACCAACACATATATATATAGGGCTCGGCCCTGCATATCATTTCCGTTCAATACAATGGGCTCAGCCCTGCACACGAGCTCTGTGGAAACAGGGGTTTCCTTACCTGAGTTCCGAACTTCCTGAGCACCGATGCCCCGAGCACAGTCCGCTAACGTGAGCCTTGCCGAAACCCTAGTCACAACACATAACAATATCCGACCATCAAATTCCAACCCAACAAATAACCTCGAACCGTAACCCTAACCTCCGGGATCTTGAATTCTATCACTCCGAGTGATAAAATCCATCCCGAGCCTTCCCCTTAAAGTTCCCAAGTCAAAAATATCATAAAATTCCTCACTGACACTAAGGGCCGCGGCCCCACCCCCTAGAGTCGCGGCTAGCCTCAAAACAGAGGCTAGCTCTCCACTGACCAACACGCGGGCCGCGGCGCGCCCGAGTTCCTTCAGCCTCCCATGGCTGTGCATGCATGCAGGCCGCGGCACACCCCTCCTAGGGCCGCGGCACTAACAGCAAACCCAGAATTTCCATCAACTTTTCATCCCTTCTTCAAGCCAATTATCACCAAAACCAAACTAAGACTCCTAAATATTCAACACAGTTACTCCAGCACAGAAACAACATCAAAACCTCATCAAAGCATGCTCCAAAACTTAGCTAAAACACCCAAAGATTAAGCAAGCTTAACTACATGCAAACCTCTAAACCAGCAGAAAATTAAAGACTAGACCTTAGTGTTTAAAGCTTACCTTGCTGAGCTTAATCCCAGAATTTTGATCCTCAATCCCAAAGCTTCAAGCCCCTAGAGTTTCCCAGCAGAACCCCTTCAATTTTCCAAGCAATTCCTTTAAGTTTCTTCAAGTTTAGCCTTAGAGAGAGTGAAAGAGAGAGACAAAAAGCTATTTCTTAGTTCCAAGGAAGATATGAGTCGGTTTCCCTCAGTTTCTGTACAGTTCCATTTCATTTATTTGTTTTATATGACTTAAGTCTAAAGGTTACCTCAAGGCTCGGGGTACCAAAACGTCCCCGAGGGCAAAAATGGTAAATTCCCCAAATATTCCCGCCTAGACATTCTATCCTCAAATATAACTCCAAATATTTATTTCTATGTCCCGATAATCCCATAACTCAGCTAATACCAGAATTACCCCTCGACTCGTCCCGAGTCCGAATCTCAACCCCGTTGTGACCCCCTGGCTAACTGCTCCCCAGGACTGTCTCGGATCGTGCTGTACAGACATATCACACATATACAACATATATTTCATTTATCACATTTAACTCAATTAACATGCATCATAATCATATATACACATAGATTCACATATAAGCATATCTAAACCACTTATTGCCCTCCAGGCACACTAATCAAGGCCCTAAGCCTGATTAGAAAATTCGGGTCGTTACAACTATCCCCTCCTTACAGAAATTTCGTCCTCGAAATTACCTGAACAATTCGGGGTACCGCACCCTCATCTCTAACTCAAGTTCCCATGTCGCCTCTTCAACCTTGCTGTTCCTCCACAGCACTTTCACTAAGGCGATGGTCTTGCTCCTCAAGACCTTATCTTTTCGGTCAAGAATCTGAACCGGCTTCTCTTCATAGGACAAATCCTAATTAAGCTCCAAATTCTCAAAACTCAGGACATGTGTTGAGTCTGACATATACTTCCGAAGCATAGATATATGAAATACATCATGAACCCCCGATAAAGCTGGAGGCATCGCTAATCTGTAAGCTACCTCACCAACTCGTTCCAGTATCTCGAAGGGGCCAACAAATCTGGGGCTCAACTTACCCCGAACACCAAATCGTTTCACACCCCTCGTGGGTGAAACCCTAAGGAACACATGATCACCCACCTGAAACTCCACGCTCCTGCGTCTCAGGTCTGAATAACTTTTCTGTCGACTCTGGGAGGCAAGCATTCGTGCTCTGATCTTCTCAACTGCCTCATTGGTCCGCTGAACCATCTCTGGACCCAAATAACTTCTCTCACCTGTCTCGTCCCAATGAATAGGTGATCGACACTTTCTTCCATAAAGCATCTGGTACGGAGCCACACCAATAGTCGCTTGATAACTATTGTTGTACGAGAATTCGATTAAGGGAAGATACCTACTCCACGATCCCCCAAAGTCAAGTACATAGGCCCGCAGCAGATCCTCCAATATCTGAATCGTCCTCTCAGACTGCCCATCCGTCTGAGGATGATAAGCTGTACTAAACCGTAATTGCGTGCCCATGGCCTTCTGCAAACTCTCCCAGAACTTGGAAGTGAAGGTGGGGTCTCTGTCCAATACTATTGACCTCGGAGCCCCATGAAGTCGAACAATTTCCTTTACATACAACTCAGCGTACTGTTCCACAGTATAAGTTGTCGTAACAGGCAAGAAGTGGGTGGACTTGGTATATCTATCCACAATCACCCACACAGAGTCATGTTGTCCCACAGTCCTCGGTAAACCAACCACAAAATCCATTGTAATATCTTCCCACTTCCATTCCGGGATCCCCAAAGGCTGCAATAACCCCGCTGGCCTCTGGTGCTCAGCCTTGACCTACTGACAAGTTAAGCACTTAGCCACATAATCTACCACATCCCTCTTCATACCTGACCACCAATATAAAACTTTCAAGTCCTGGTACATCTTCGTCGTACCCGGGTGCAAAGAATAGGGAGTGGTATGCGATTCATCCAAGATCTCCCGCCGGAGATCAGAATCCATCGGAACACAGATCCGACCCTTGTACTTCAGTAATCCCATCTCTGAAATGGAGAAGTCCTTTGTCGCTCCGACTAAAGCACTCTCTCTATGACCTCGCAACAGAGAATCCTTCTCCTGCGCTTCCTTGATTCTCTCAAGGAGTGTAGACCGAAGAGTGATGTTGGCTACCTGTCCAACCACCAACTCTATACCCGCTCTGACCATCTCCTCAGCTAACTTACCAGATATCTGCCTCGAGCTAAACAACTGTCCTGGGCCCTTCCGACTCAATGCATCTGCCACAACATTAGCCTTCCTAGGATGGTAGAGGATATCACAATCATAATCCTTAACCAACTCCAACCACCGCCTCTGGCGCATATTCAAGTCCTTCTGGGTAAAGAAATACTTTAGGCTCTTATGGTCAGTGTAAATCTCGCACTTCTCACCATAAAGATAATGCCTCCAAATCTTAAGTGCAAACACCACTGTTGCTAACTCTAGGTCATGTGTAGGATACCTCTGCTCATACTCCTTTAACTGCCTTGATGAATAGGCTATCACCTTGCCAGCTTGCATTAACACACACCCCAAACCCTGCCTAGATGCATCACAGTAGACCACAAACTTCTCATTCTCTGTCGGCAGGCTAAGTACTGGCGCAGTGATTAATCGCCACTTAAGTTCCTTAAAATTGTTCTCACATCTGTCCATCCAGACATACCTGGTCTTCTTCTTTGTCAACTCTGTCAACGCTGTAGCTATTATGGAGAACCCCTTAACAAATCGTCGGTAGTACCCTGCCAAACCCAAAAAGCTTCTCACCTCAGGAACATTACTCGGTCTAGGCCAATCCCTGACCGCCTCAATCTTACTTGGGTCAACCAGAATTCCCTCCTTACTAACGATATGGCCCAGAAATGTAACTTGTGGTAACCAAAACTCGCACTTACTGAACTTAGCATACAACTTATATTCCCTCAACCGTTGTAGTACCAATAGCAAATGCTGCTCGTGTTCCATCTCTGTCTGAGAGTACACCAAGATATCGTCGATGTACACAATCACAAACTTGTCTAGATAGTCCTTGAAAACTCTATTCATCATATCCATAAAAGCTGCTGGGGCATTGGTTAATCCAAAGGACATAACCAGGAATTCATAGTGTCCATACCTCATCTGGAAAGCGGTCTTTGGTATGTCCTCCTCTTTGATCCTTAGCTGATGATAACCTGATCGGAGATCTATCTTGGAGAACACTGTTCTACCTTGTAGCTGATCAAACAAATCGTCGATCTTAGGCAATGGATACTTATTCTTGATGGTTAACTTATTCAGTTCTCTGTAATCAATACACATCCTGAGGGACCCATCCTTCTTCTTAATGAACAACACTGGAGCACCCCACGGCGAGAAACTTGGTCTAATGAATCCTAAATCAAGTAACTCCCGCAACTGAATCTTCAACTCCTTTAACTCCGCTAGAGCCATTCTATAAGGTGTCCTGGATATTGGCTCCGCTCCTGGTATCAATTCTATAACAAAGTCAATCTCCCTCTGAGGCGGCAACCCTGGCAAATCCGCTGGAAACAACTCCGGAAACTCACACACCACCCTTGTCTCACTCGGTCCGACCGGCACCACCCTAGAAGTATCCACAACGCTCGCCAGGAATCCTATGCAACTTTCCTGCATTAGGTCCCTAGCCCTCAAGGCTGAAATCATTGGTACACGCGGTCCACTAACTGTCCCCACAAACACAAAGGGTACCTCCCCTTCCGGTTCAAATGTCACCATCCTGCGCCTGCAGTCTATCGTTGCCCCATACTTGGATAGCCAATCCATTCCCAAGATTATGTCAAAATCATCCATCTCCAACTCAATCAAATCAACAAACAATTCCCTACCATCTACCTCCACAGGTAATGCTCGAACTCTGATTACAGATATTGAATCGTATGTCCATTTATACTAGTGTACAGTCAACACTTGTTATTTTAGAGCTTACTCTTTTCGAGCCTACATTTTGAGGCTATTTATTTAATCTCAAAATTTGGGTGTAATATTTTGCCCCCTCAAAAGTGTTGGTTCGAATCCTCTGAGAAGGAAACTTTTGAACTTCATTTTCAGAAAACATGCCCACCTATCACACTCGAGTGTGGACACATGTCATTAGGGGATTGCATACCTAGAGTACTCGAGTACTCTTTTATCTATATACGTCATTTCCTATTCTCTTTTTAACCCAAATCAAGGGATCAGATTGCTCTATGTGTATCACCTTTTTGCCTATTTAAGTTCATTCGCCACCTTCTACCTCTTTACTTTGCCTATTATTTTTCAGACAAGAAAACACGAACTAAAGCTCTCTTCTCTTTGCATGTTCTCCAAACCGAAGAAGCAACACAATCTCACCACTTTCGGCTCTGTGGGATCATTTCTGCTTCCCCTTCTCTAGTCTACGATCTCTACATTCCCAAGATCTACTTTGTGTAAGTTCACCAAACTTTGTCACTTATTTTTTATAAGTTTCCTTTTTCTTTTACGCTTCTGTATGTATGAAAAATCTTATGGTTCTCACTGTATTCTTGAAATTTTCTTTGCAAGAGGTAGTTTTTGATTTGTGTATGTTTGTAGTGATCAGAAATATGTTTAGGCGAAAGGTTTGGTGAAAACAGATACTAATGGAACCATTTTTAGGTTATGGGATAATGGGTTATAGGTTTCGTGTAGCTCAAGAAAAAGGGCTTTGGATTAGGGTTTTAACGGACGTATCGTGATAATATCTACTGCCATTTTTTTTCTAGAAATTTGGGATACCCCAAATCGAAAGTAACCACCCCACTCTCGCGTGAGTTCACTCTTGAAAGTAACTGCCCTGATCTTTTAATAACTCGGTCCTGACATTTGTCTCGATCTCGCTATTTCGAGCCTCCAGGCTCGATTAATGCGATCTCGTTATCTTAAGCTTGCAAACTTGAATTATCTAGCCTTAATTCTTTCCACTCTCTTAAATAAAGGGGCACTCACCTTTTTCTTTCTTGTTAGATGCCGCAGTCTTCAGAGAATCGGCGGGGGCCCGAACTTGCGATCCCTTATCACCCACCGTTTCCTCAACCTGAGTCACCATTTTCTCGAAACTAGCGGTTGATTTAGGAACACAAGGAACGTCTCAAACGAGAAGATATTCGAGCCCACTTTTGACGTCAGATCGACGAGGTCGAAGAGGGAAAAAGAAAGAAACTTCGATTTGCCGTGTATCCTAACCCGGACCCCGAGATCCGACCAATTCCCTTAGATCCCAAGTGTAGGGTCACCATAGCCTTTTCCCTTGGTGAACTCTCATTCAACGTCATGGAGGGCTCATCGAATCAACCATCCACATACACAACCTCCAAAATCCCTTCTGCCCCGGCCTCGAAGGACTCTTTCTTCGAGGCTGAATGCTACTAGAGTTCTGTTACCTTTACTTGGCAGATTTAAGAACTCTTAGCTTGGCATTGGCTAAAGATAAACAGAAACTAGTGTGTCGACTCGCCAATCCCGATGAAAGGAGCTACTTTGCTCCAAGCGAAAACGATCCTGACAAGAAGGTCCAACTCGCGACCTGGAGTCGGGAGCATATGCCAGCTGGGGCATTGCTGCCTCTACAAGACTATTTTTGAAACTTCACCATCTACGTTAGTATTGCCCATTCCAACTTCAGTCCAACTCTAATAGGGTCTTGGCAGCCCTAAGGTCACTCTACCACGAGATGAAGTGGGATTGCCCTCGGCACGTGAGATCCTGTATCTCTTCTGCCTCAAGAGTAACCCTTCTCGAGCTCACGGGGGAGGTGGATTTTACTACCTTTCGAGCTATACCAAGGAGAGAAGGATGTTTGAGGATATCCCTAATAATTCACCTATCTTCAAGACCAACTTCTTCTGGACCAATGACCTCTGTTCGTCCAGATTTTATTCCTTCTAACGAATCCATAAGTACTTTGTCAAAATTCGTTTTGATCTCCTTTAGTAAAAAACTTTTGTACTTCGAGCTTGCATTGTTCCTTCCATTCGACTGTTCAGCCAACTATCATCGTCCTCCGCCTACTACGGACATGAAAGAACATCAGGAGGAGATTTTCAAGCTCCCATATGGCCGACGGTCCCTCAACTTCCTTCTTCATGAGGACAGACTTTGCCAGTGCAATCTCCTAGGTGATGGCGAGTCCACAGACGATGATGGGATTCACAAATTCGCGATGAGGGAGGACGTCCCATTGCCAACGTCCAAGCATCCCACAATGGGGAAGCTGTTAGGAACGGTTCCTAGTGCGCAATAGAAATTGCGGTAATGGTAGTATTGTATACAACAATTTTTTTCATATAAACAACTTTATATGAGGATCCTTTAATATGCAATATGTTAATAAATATTTATGTATATGTAAAAATAATACGAAATGATTTACCTCTTGTAGACTATCAAGAATCCTTGAATCTTTTCGTATATATTTCGATCTTCCTATCCTCGCTAGAGTACTCACACTTAGATCTTCCAAGACATTCTCTACACCTCAAGATGTGGATGGGCACATAGAGAACAAGAATCAATATTTGTGAATCAAAAGTATTCTCAACACATGAGACTCTTGATTATAGGCTAGAGAGAAAAGTTTATCTTTTGTGTGAAAATAAGTTTTTCTCTTCTGTGTAAAAACTGTATTATTCTATTTTCTATCATATAGAATATAATAATAATAATAATAATAATAATAATAACAACATTGATCATCTTTAATAATAATAATAATGATTAAAGATAAAGTCTTACATTCCATTTTAAAACCCTATTCAAAATATTTTATTAATTAATTAAACAAAACTTAAAACCAATAACTGATCACCATTAGTAGTGGTACATGCATAGGGCAGTCCAAGAAGGCCTATGCGTGTAGCACTTTCCCTGAAAAATGGGATTTGATTTTTTCATGCATTTTTATTTTAATTAATTAATAATTAGAAATTCAAATAATGTATCATCTTTTTAAGGAAAAGATAACAACTTAAATTTCAAAATTCAAAATTTGAATTTCCATTATCATCTTATTATTAATTAAATAAATATAATAATCAAAACCAATTTTGACTATTCATATTTATCCTTTCACACTTTAATAAAATAATTGATTAAAATCAATTTCTTTTAATTCTACACAATTTTGAAAATTGCACAAATGCAATAATAAATCGTGCAACTTCAATTATCACATAATTGTACATTTATCTCGAAGAATAAATGTTCTTTCAAATAGCCCATTCACAGTTTGAACCTTGTATCAACTCTTACCTTGAATAGTGATGATAGAGTCGCCCCAGGGACCTATGGACCAATAATTCCAAGCTCCAATAAATAAAAGATTATTAACCAAAACTCTTTGATTCGATAATTATATTTATTAATCTCATGATTATTCCACTATAAATATGTGACTTTATTTTAACCATAAACTGTCCATTGATATAATCATTACATACAATTTAATCCTCTGTTGATGATTCATAATTAAGTGAGAATAAAATTACCATTTTACCCTTTTAATTATATCTTTATTCCTAGTGTACCATTGACTTTACTAGTGAAGGTTAATTCATAATCTGATTATGAATTTGACGTCAATAACATTTTCAGTTCCAAAAGCCAACCTAATAAGGAACCATCATTCAATCTATAAGAACGTATAGATTCCATATCTTTTAAGCTATGTCCCCAACCATATACATCATTGAGTCCCCAAAACAATAGTTCTTAGCCTGATCATTCTGACAAGCTGTAACGCATGAATCAAAGGATCAAATGACATATATAGGAGTTCATAGTAACTTCAGGATTAAGATCAGTTTGTATATGATCATCAGTTGATGTGTTTTATAATACTACGAAACAATATTTAAACAAGTATTATTTAAATCAAATCTGGTGCAGTTCTACATACTCTCAGCATGCAAAGTACCTCCACTAAAGTGTCTTACTATACTAGTAACTCGGATCTGGGTCACATGTATTCATAATACTAGTGGACCGTACTAGTAGTAATTAATCTAAAGATTCGATAACTTTATTTTACTGCGAACTATTTAAGTTCATTATCTCAATCTTGATCCTCTCATACCAATATGAGATTGAGACCACATAGATGAACTTGGAAATTTTTTGATATTTAGTTAATATTATTAATAGTAATATAGTACATAAGCTACATATATACAATAATTCAATTCATTCATTTATTTCATTAATCCATTGTCAACTACAATTGCTTTAAGGACACAATTCCCAACAATCTCCCACTTGCCCTAAAGCAAATGAGGCATTTCCCTCAACCCCATGCTTTTTACATGACCCTGAAAAGATTTAATAGATAAAGTCTTTGTGAAAGGATCTGCAAGATTATCTTCAGAGCCAATCTTCAAGATGGTAACATCTCCTCTGTTGACTATCTCTCAGATCAAGTGATATTTCCTCTCATTGTGCTTTCCCCTCTTGTGACTTATGGGTTCCTTTGAATTAGCTACTGCCCCACTGTTATCACAGTACAAAACAAGTGGCTGATCCATGCCTGGAACAACTTCCAGATCAATATAGAATTTCTTGAGCCACACAATCTCTTTAGATTCCATGGTGGAGTCTACAATACTGGATTGTTTAATACTTCTCTAAACTATAACATCTCCTCCCAGTGTTAAAACTGATCTAGACGTCGACTTTTGACTATCTTTATCTGATTGAAAATCAGAATCAGTACATCCAGTGGGGTTCAGGTCTCCACCTGAATACACAAGCATGTAATCTCTAGTATGTCTAAGTTACTTGAGAATATTCTTTACTGCTGTCCAATGACTCAATCCAGGATTGGATTGATAACGAATGACTATCCCTACTGCATAACAGATGTCAGGTCTTGTGCATAACATTGCATACATTAGACTGCCTACTGCAAAGGCATAGGGATACTGTCTCATGTCCTTCTCTTCCTAAGGAGTTTGTGGACATTGTTCTTTAGACAATTTAACTCCTGATCGGGTAGGCATTGTGCCTTTCTTCGAGTTTTGCATGCCAAAGCGTTCTAGCATTTTATCAATATAAGTTGCTCGAGATAGTGCCAACACTTTGCTCTTTCGATCTCTATAGATTTGAATTCCCAAAAAATATTTGGCTTCTCCAAAATCTTTCATTTGGAATTGCTCAGCTAACCATTTATTTACTTTTGATAATGTTTCTATGTTATTCCTAATGAGTAGAATATCATCAATGTAAAGAATGAGGAATACCACAATCTTATCTTTGATTTGTTTGTAAACACCAGGTTCATTAACATTCTGTTCAAAACCCAAAACCAAAAGTTTTGATTGTTTCATCAAATCTAAGATTCCAAGTTCTTGAAGCTTGTTTAAGTCCATAAATAGACTTAAGAAGCTTGCAAACTTTTTGCTCCTGACCTTTAACTTCGAACCCTTCTGGTTGAGACATGTAAATGGTTTCGTCAAGATAGCCATTCAAAAACGCTGTTTTAGCGTCCATTTTCCAAATCTCATAATCCATGCAAGCATCTATGGATTTGAGTATGCAGATAGATTTGAGCATGGCCACAGGTGAAAAAGTTTCTTCATAATCAACTCCTTCTTTCTGTGTGTAGCCTTTTGCCACTAGCCTTGTGTTGATTGCGTTTTTGGCCAACGACGTGAGAGCGTCAGAAACGACAAAACCTTCAAGATAATTCAAACGACACAGACGGTTTAATAAAGAAAGTAAATAACACACACAAATTTTATAGTGGTTCAGCCCCAATATATTGGTAATAGCCTAATCCACTTAGAGATATGATTATTTATCTACACTCAAGATCAGATGAACCTGTGTCAACTGAGTTTCTTCAGTGTAAATTCTCAGAATACAAAAGAGTTCTCTCTCAAGAAAAAACACTTTCTCTCTCTAGAAAAGTAAGATCAAAACTCCAAATTTCCAAAAGTCATTTTCTGATCCCATAAGCCATGTATTTATAGGCTTAGGATCATACATTGATATCCCCTAGGATCAGGATATTTTATTATTCGTATTATATTTAAATTACAAAAAATATTCAAAATGTAACAGAACCCCCAATTTGTGTGAAGAATGAGAGATTCCCGCGTACGCCCAGACCGATTCTTGTTGAAGTCGTTTCTGGGAATCTTGACGTAGTCTGTTCTATCTGGTTGATGAATATCATCTTCTGGTCGGCCATACCCCTACTGACCAGTTACGCACTTGGCTGGTAGGACACGCATTCCTCTGGTCTAACATGGCACTCTGGTCTAGCATGCCATGTCTCTTGTCTAACACGGCACTCTGATCTAGCATGCCATGTCTCTACTTGGACAGTCATGCACTTGCTGGTAGGACATGCACTCGCTGGTAGGACATGCAAGTGCTGGTCGGACATATGCATGCTGGTAGGACATGCCAGTGCTGGTCAGACATGTGCATGCTGGACATATGCACACGGACCAGGCCTTTGTCACTCCTCGGACGCAGGGTGTCCGACTGGACACGCTCAGCCTGGTACCATGTCAATCATGGTCCGCTCGGACCAACCCACGCCTCTTCGCGGACACAAGGCACGCACCCTCTCGATCCTTCTCCTCGGATGCCTCTCCTCGAGCATAGAGTGTCCGACCGGACACTTGGATTGCTTCTCGGATGCATGGTGTCCGACCGGACACGCATCGGGCTCCTCAGGTGCACTTGGCTCTGACATGCCAGTGCTGGGCAGCAAAGTCACTACTGGGTAGCAAAGTCATTCCTGGTCGGGTGCAACTTACCCGGTTAGTCATGACACCTCTCAAGCAGTCAAAACTCTTCATTGATGTATTGGGCTACTTCTAAGCCAGATCACCCAACCATTCCTTGCCACTTGTCATTTCTAATGTCACATCATCATTTTCAAAATTTGGGGATAACATTTTCCCCCTAGGTTTATTACATGATACTTCACATAATAAACGTTTTCCTCTACAGTTGACAGCATTATAAAAAAAATAACTGTTCATCTTCCCGCCATGCAGCAGACCACAACTCACAGACCGCGATCACTGCAAGTAACTGTCCATGATCGTGGGGAGAAAAAATAGCCCAGGAACTTCAAGGGTCTAAAAATAAGTGGTAACTCCCACTTTTTTCCTTTAAATAATCCTTACTCTATTACATTCCCACTTATACAAAAAAAAATCAACTTTTAAAAACCCTTCTCCTTCTTTCTTCTCTCTTGGCCGAAACTCCAAGGCTTTTCCTTCTCTTGGCCGAAACTCCAAGAGGAAGCTCTTCATTCCCTCAAGCAATCTCCAAGAAAATCAAGGGTTCTCCAAAGTTGGGAAAGTCTTCTCCTCCATGCTTTCATATTGTTGTTATTTTTTCAAAAATTTTCATGAAAAAAAAATGTTGTGGCCGAAACCCCATTGAGAGTTTTTTCTTGAATTTGCTCATGAATCTTATAGATATAATGTGTTGGGTGGCTACTTTGATCATGTTTTTACTATGGGTAACTCAATATTATCTTCAATTTCATAAGAATTTTAAGAAAAATAGGTCAATTTAGCATAAACCATGATTGTGGGTTTTGGGGTTTTTGAGGGTATAGATGGTTTCAAGAGCATGGAAAAACTTTTCAACTTCTCTATTTTGATCTTGTGATTGTGTGTTTGGATGAGGAAACATGTTTATGTTAGGGAATATAGAACTTTTCTTTTTCGAATTGGGTCTTGTTTTCGGCTCAAGGAAAATAGTGGAATTTTTTGGTGAGATTTGGGGGTATGGCCGATCGGCTTTTTTTTGGAATTTTTTTTTCTGGGTAAACATGTGGTCCGATCGGACCACATATGCACTCCTCGGACCATGTGGAGTCCATCTCTTCGGACACTCCATGTCGGATCGGAACTCCTTGGACTGTTGGTGCTGGGCTCCTCGGGTGCACTCGGCTCGGATGCAGACGGATAGCACCATGCCAAGCCTGGTCCGCTCGGACCAAACTCACACCTCTCCTCCTCGGACACCTCCTCAGACACATGGTATTCGATCGGATACCTCATAACTCCTCGCACACGCCTACTTGGATGCATGCGACTGGCCACGCATCTCCTCGGACACATGGTGTCCGACTGGACACGCTCCTAGCCCAAGTACACGCCTGGATGCATGCGGCTGGCCTTGCATCTCCTCGGTCCTAAGGTGTCCGACCGGGCATGCCCACTAGCTTCTCGGATGCTCTCTTTGGATGCCGAGGCATCCGATCGGATGCACAAGCCTTCCTTGGCATTAGGCACAATTTAAAGCCCAAGCATGGTATATTCCATGCCATATGTATTTTGAACACTTTTAGGAAATTTTAAACATTTTTAGGCACTTTCAAGCACTAAAATTATTTTTTCCCATGCATGCAACATTTTTACTACTTAGATAAAATTTTTCTAAGTATAAAAATAAATTTTGTTCTTGTTGAATTTTATCTGTACGGTTACTCACCTCCCCATTTTTGATTTAATTTTGTAGAAGAATCGCTTTGAGTATTGGGGAGGTGACAACCATACGGACTCCGATACATCCATCCTGCAGTCTATCGAGACCCCTCAAAGCAGCGATTCCTCATCCGAATCTTCGATCAGTCATACTCCTGAGGATCGCCTACGCCGCTTCAAGCAAATCCTCCCCCGTTCAGCATTGTACTTCCTTCACGAGGAACAGTTTCTTCAACAAGCTGCACAGTCAACGATGAGGGTGAAGAAATCTAATAGACTCCCCCAGGACCAAGATCCACAAGTTGCCCGCAGAGCGGTGCAAAAGGTGGTAGAACGCAGTGAGGCCCACACTGCAGCTCCTTCGAGATCACCTCTTCAGGTGTCGAAATCAAGTAACACTCGGAGACGAATTACTCAGGAGTTTGCCACTGAGGTCCAGCGCTTGGCCATCCAAAAACCACGGAAGGGACGAGAAGAAGCACCTTCCTAGTTCACTGCACAGCCTTCAAAACTCAATCCCGGGATGTTCTACAAACACATCCAAGCTTTGGGTTTGAGTGGTGTGAACGTGACATGTCCGGGCCCCCATCAGAGAGCCAATAGGACCGGCGGAGCATACTGCACCTGGTCCAGGCACCATATCCACGCAGGAGCGACACTCCCACTACACTCCTATTTCCGGTCTATAGCAGATTATTTCAACGTCTCCCCATTCTAGATCGCACCGAATGGGATCTAGGCATTGTCCGTGCTGTATATTCTTTACTTTCTGGAAGGTTGGGACGAGCCCACTCCTCATGAGGTACACTATTTGTTCGACTTCAGGACTAACCCCAGCCACAAGAACACGGGCTTCTTTCACCTCTTTCATAGGAAACAGGGGATTAGATACCTCTGCGGTATTGCGCACAAGTCGAACCCCGGGAAATACTATACAGAGTATTTCCTCACATCAGACATTAAAGCCAACAACTTGGTCTTTACACATGCGGGTCCGTTCGAGGAACCCTTGCCTACTCAAGGGATGTTCAAGCGAACGAAGGCGTTGGCTAACATGAGTCCCGAGGAGAAAGACGTGAAAATTTTGGTCACTATAGACTACCTTCAGATGGTGGGCCTGATACCGTGTAACCAAAATATCACGGTGGAAAGTACCACTGAGGAGAACAACACGACTGATCAGTCCAATGAGGGCACTGAGGTGGTGACTGATTAGTTTTCTCCTGGGGCATCTTCGCTCTCTCATAGACCTGGCGACCTTGTCATTAGGGAGCCTCAGACTGAGCCTCAGCACAGATCTACTATTCCTGCTCAGTCCGGGAAAGGAAAGGCCATCCAGACTGAGAGAGAACTTAGCTCATCTTCGGACGACGAGGATGACTTCATCGATCAGATCCTCAACTCAGGTCTAGTAGTCATAGGGATATATTTAATAACTTGGTGATTTGAGACTAATAAAATTGTAGTAGTAATATACTTATCTACATTTTATTATATATATATTTTTTCTAACGAATCTCATGTTTTCCTCTTTTGCAGACCCAGAGATGTTCAGACACTACATCGTTCCTCCTGCTCCAAAGAGGAAGTCTGGCGAAGGAAGTGGTCTCACTCCCCCAAGGAAGGTCCTGAGGGCAGTGCCACCGAGCCAAGGGATACAACCTGAGGGGTCAGTTATGATCCCGCAGTTGACCCCTTCCTCACTTCCTCCATCAGCGAGCCTAACTCCCCAAGCCCGTTTGGCCCGAGCGAGGCACTCCGTGCTACTAGCACCAAACTCAGGGGGGCAGCTGATCAGACCCTCCATGATGCTTCAACAATTCAAGGCTTTGAATCTTTTCCTCGACTCAGTGTTGATGTTGTCTTAGAGAGAGGGATTGCCCAACTGACAAATGTAAGTGCTCTACCACAAGATAGATTGTTACTTACATTCATGCTTTGTAGTAACTTTTTGTTTTTCATGCAGATGCTCATGACCTTCTGTCATGCCCAGCAGCGATCAGTCGACTACAAGGAGTTAATTAAGGTCCTAAATGATCAACTCGTGGAGGCTCAAGCGAAAACGGACGCTCTTCAATCCATACTGGAACAAGCGGAGAAGACTGTAACTGAGCAAAAGGAGTCTCTCAAGGGGTTGGCTGATGGGAATGATCAGCTAACCCAAGCCAACAAGTCCTTGACTGATCGGCTAGACAGACTGACTCGTGAGAATGAGGGATTAGCTCGCGAGAACGAGGGACTAATTAGCGAGAATGAAGAGCTGAAGCAAGAGAAGGAAGCTGATCTAACCCGCTACGAGGAGACTTGCTTCAACTGCTTTTACTAGGTGAGGAAGCTAAATAAACCCCTCAAGCTCGACTTTCTCACCGATGAGATTAAGGAAGAGGAGCTCGCCAAATGTGAGGCCAGGGCTGCTGAGGAAGCTGCTAATCTTACCGGCCCTACACTTGCCTCCTCTACACTATCATTTCGAGTGAGAGGAGCAGTTGATGCCGAGGAGGGAGTTGATCAGCCTACCAGAGCAGTTGACCAGTGACTCCTCATCCTGCCAGAGAGCTCCTGCACGACCAGTTGTAGTCCTACCAGTCTTTTATCATAGTTTGCTTTATTTTTTATACTTTTGCTCGTATGATTGAGCTGTTTGGCACTTGCACTTTACTTTTCTTTTTTTGACTAGCTTGAAACTTTTAAGTCTTTTTACACTTAAGACATTACAAGTTTATTGTGAACAGTAAAGTTTCTATATGCCTTCAACTTTCACATGAGTATTTTGTTTTCTAACTTAGAAATTCTAAACATTTCATAAGTCCATACTAAATATACTTCCTCACGCTCTTATTGCTCTAACATTTTATGAGCATAACGTTTATTATCACACGAATATCTGCTTCTAACTCAAAATTTTCAAAATTCCAAGTTACTTAAGCTTCGTCAAACAAGTTAGCTTAATGGCTTTTTTTAGACTTCCAAATTTACAAGTCAGCCTAAAAACAGATATCTTTGCTCGTGCTCTTATTGCCTGTGTTGAAGTGCACGCCAGTATTCCTTATGTGCACGCCAGTATACTCTATGTGTGCGCCAGTATACTGTTGGAGTGCACGCCAGTATGCCTTATGTGCACGCCAGTATACTCTATGTGCCCCCCAAGTGATTGAGGGTTGAAAAATCCTTGATCACTTGCTACTTGACCGAATTTTTCCGAGCAGTTACTACTCGTGAAACACATAGAATATACAAACATATTTCAGCAGTTAATCACTACAAAAACATGCAATTATTTTAACGTTGGTCATTCATTTCATGGATACCGAACAGTTGAACACTATCCGGTATATATGCATATTTATTTTTAGAAGACCTGTTTTGTTTAAATTTTAATGGCAGTTGAACACTGCCAAGCAAGAATAATCAACACATATGCAAAATTTGTAGCAAGATTCGACCATGCTGCGTGTGATCTCTTTATTACTCGTAATAATAAATGACAAAACGTGTCTAACAACGAGTTTCAAACAAAATAACATTGTTCAAAATAACATGACTGGTTAGCAAATAGCCAGTTCACAAACAAAAAACTTAAATAACAAGTTAAGCACTTGATACAAAGCTACTACTCTGTAAGCAGTATTTATTGATAATATTTCCTCAAGTGCTCGCCATTCCAGTAATTCCTGATCAGCTCTCCATTTAACCGAGCAAGCTTGTAGGTGCCGGGTGGCAAGGCTTGCTCAATTTGATCTGGTCCTTCCCAGTTTGGTCCTAGTACACCAGCTGCTGGGTCTCTGACAAACACCTTTCTGAGGACCAAATCTCCGACCTGGAACTTTCGATCTCGGACTTTGGAATTGAAGTAGCGCGCCACTTTTTGCTGGTGAGCAGCAACTCTCAGGTTTGCCTCCTCTCTTCTCTCCTCGAGGAAGTCCAAGGATTCTGCTAGCAATTGATGATTCTCCTCTTGGTTGTACATGGTCCTTCTATGAGATGGTGGGTCTATCTCCACAGGTAACATGGCTTCATACCCATATGCCAAAGAAAATGGGGTATGTCCAGTTGCTGTCCGGGCAGTAGTCCTGTATGACCAAAGGACTTATGGTAATTCTTCCGCCCAAGCACCCTTAGCTCACTCCAGGCACTTTTTCAGTGTCTTGTTTGCAGCTTCAACCTGCCCATTGGCTTGTGGATGGGCTACCGAGGAGAAACTTTTTGTGATGCCATGCCGAGTGCAAAAATCGGTAAATATGTTGCTATCAAATTGGGTGCCGTTGTCAGACACTATCTTCTTAGGCAGACCATAGCGACATATTACGCTCTTAACTACAAAGCCCAACACTTTCTTCGATGTGATCGTGGCTAATGGTTCGGCCTCAGTTCACTTAGTGAAATAATCTACTGCAACCACTGCAAACTGCACTCCTCCTTTCCCTTTGGGCAATTTCCCGATCAGATCAATACCCCACACTGCAAAAGGCCATGGACTTTGCATTTGCTTCAAGACATTTGGGGGCGCTCTCGGCACTTTAGAAAATCTTTGGCATTTGTCACACCTCTTCACATATTCCATAGAGTCCTCGTTCATTGTAGGCCAGAAAAATCCTTGCCGCAAGATCTTTTTAGATAGACTCTGCCCCCCAGCATGATCTCCACAGAACCCTTCATGCACTTCAGCTAATAAATTCTTTGATTGGTCGGGTGTTATGCACCTGAGTAGAGGTAGGGAATACCCTCTTCTATACAACACCCCATCTATCATGGTGTACCTAGCAGCTTGCCTCATAATCTTCCTTGCTTCATTACGATAATCTGGGAGGGTTCCTTGCTCAAGATAAGCAATGATGGGAGTCATCTAGGTGTCAGCTATCGTGATTGGCATGGCTTCTTGTTCATCAATGCTCGGCTCCGCCAAGTATTCTACTGGTACTATATTCAGAGTTTTGACATCTTTTGCACTAGCTAGCTTTGCTAGAGCATCTGCATTAGAGTTCTGCTCTCGTGGTACTAGCTTGATGGTATACTCCTCGAACTGTGCTAGCAGATCTTTGGTCTTATTTAACTATGCCACCATGCGTAGGCCCCTTGCCTGGTATTCCCCCAAGACTTGGTAGACCACCAATTGGGAATCGCTATTTACTTCCACCGACTGGGCACGTACATCTCTAGCTAGTCGCAAGCCTGCTAGGAGGGCTTCATACTCCGCCTCATTGTTAGAAGCATTGAATCCGAATCTCAGTGCACAATGAATTTGGTGCTTCTCTGGTGTGACCAATATAATTCCATCTCCTGAATGATGCTCATTCGACGACCCATCAACAAAAAGTTGCCAAGTAGGAAGTTCATCTTTCTGCCCAGTGACACTCTCTTGCTGGTCGGGAACATCAGTGATCCCGGTACATTCAGCGATGAAATATGCCAAAGCTTGACCCTTAATAGCAGTCCTCGGTTGGTACTTTATTTCGAATTGGCCTAACTCAACTGCCCATTTAAGTAGCCGACCAGATGACTCCGGCTTCTGTAAGACTTGGCGTAGAGGCTGGTTAGTAAGGACCTTAATGGGGTGTGCTTGGAAGTATGGCCGCAATTTTTGTGATGCGAGTATTAAGCAGTAAGCCAACTTCTCGATCACGTGATACTGGGACTCTGCTTCTATCAGTCGCTTGCTAACATAGTACTAAGGTAGCACTAACAGCATGCTCCGTGACTGCTAGGTACAAAAAGAGGTCTTCTCCATCAACTGGCTTAGAAAGAACAGGAGGTTGGGCCAAATGCTCCTTTATGGCCTGGAAAGCTTGCTCACATTCTGCCGTCCACTCAAACTTTTTGCCTCCTCTAAGTAGGTTAAAAAACGGGACACACTTGTCCGTTGATTTCGAAACGAACCTGCTTAGAGCTGCAATCTGCCCAATCAAGCTTTGTACATCCTTAATTCTAGCTGGAGACTTCATTTCTATGAGAGCCTTTATCTTTTTTGGGTTTGCCTCTATTCCTCGGGAGTTCACAATAAACCCAAGAAATTTTCCAGAACCCACTCTAAATGAGCACTTGAGGGGGTTTAACTTCATGCTATACTTTCTCAGTATTGCGAAGTACTCCTCTAAGTCTCGCACGTGCCCTTCAGCTTCCTTTGACTTCACCAGCATATCGTCTACGTACACCTCCATGCTCTTGCCGATTAAGTCGCGAAACATACCATTCACCAAATGCTGATAGGTAGCTCCTGCATTCTTCAGTCCGAAGGGCATGACCCTATAGCAGTATAGCCCTATATCTATTTGGAAGCTGGTATGCTCTTCATCAGGAGGATGCATGATGATCTGGTTGTACCCCGAATATGCATCCATGAAGGACAATGTTTCATGACCAGAGGTTGCATCTACCAACTGGTCTATTCTTGGTAAGGGAAAGCAATCCTTTGGGCATGCTTTGTTCAGATTAGTAAAATCTACACAAATCCTCCACTTTCCATTGGGTTTGGGCACCAACACTGGGTTTGAAACCCAGGCAGGGCAGTATGCTTCCCTTATAAACCCATTCTCTTTTAACCGCTCTACCTCCTCCTTAAGAGCTTTTGCTCGATCTTTGTCAAGCAATCTCCTCTTCTGCTGCACTGCTGGATAGCTTTCATCCACATTGAGCACGTGGCTGATCACAGTTGGTGAGATACCCACCATATCTTTGTGAGACCAGGCGAAGACATCCTGATTCCTTCGCAAGAATTCTATCAGCTGTGCTCTCACCTCTACTTTCAACTTTTTTCCAATTTTGACCCCTCTCGTCGGGTCATTCTCATCTATAAGGACCTCCTCTAACTCTTCATACGGTCCCACATCACTTTCATAATCCCCAAAGCGAGGATCAAAGTCCCTTCCCTCGCTTTGGGCAACGCCCTATTTGGTGACTTCATCACCGGATGGGGTCTTCTGCTCTTTTAAACCAAGAGTGCTCTCTTGGCCAAACTCCTCTAACATCTCTTCCAGATCGGTTACAACTGCAAGACTTCGATCGACATCCATCTCGTCCACCTCCTCTCTCTCAACACGTACAATCATGTTGCTCTCCTTGGCCCCCTTCCTTGCCTTAGCTACCGAGGCATTATAACACTCCCTAGCCTCCCTCTGGTCTCCTTGGACACAGCCTATGCCAGCACTGGTCGGGAACTTCATGGAAAGGTGCCAGATTGAAACTACCGCATGCAAGTTTATGAGCAGTGGTCAACCAATAATCACATTGTAGGCGGATGGGCAGTCAACAATTAAAAACTCGGACATCACTGTTTCATGTTTGGGAGCCTCCCCCGTCGTGACTGGCAGCTTGATTGTTCCAGCTGGTGACAATCCTTCTCCAGTAAACCCATAAATGACTTGAGAGCACAGCTTCAAGTCATTGATAGATAGCTTCATCCTTTTGAAGGATGACTTATAAATAATGTTCACAGAGCTCCCTGTATTGACCAGACATCTCTTCACTTTCATATTGGCAATCTGGACTGTTACAACAAGAGGGTCATTGTGAGGATACCTCACGTGTCGAGCATCTTCTTCAGTGAAAGTGAGGGACTCACTTTCATATCTTGGGCTCTTTGGTGGTCGTTCCTCCATTGCCATAATTTCGGAGGTGGATGCCGCATCCAATTCGTGACGAAGGGTGCGAGCATACCTCTCCCTCACCTTGTTGCTATCTCCAGCGAGATGTGGTCCTCCACATATAGTATCTAGTGTGAAGTCCACAGGTTCAGGTTGCAAAGGTGGGGATCGTTGCCGCTTGAACCCAGGATTGTTGTTGCTCCCCTCTCCTTGAGTCTTCTCTGCTCGATACTTTTTTAGCTTCCCCGATCGGAGGAGAAACTCTATCTCATCCTTGAGATGATTACACTCATTCGTGTCGTGACCATAGTCTCCATGGAAGCGACAGAACTTGTTCATATCTCTCTTACTCATCTCATTCTTGATTGGTGGGGGTTTCCGGTAAGGGACCTCTTGATGACTGGCCAAATAGATCTCCGCTCGGCTCGCCGAAAGAGTGGTGTAGTTGGTGAATCGAGGTTCATACTTAGTTGGCTTGTCGTTTGGTCCCGACTTAGCCTTCTTCTCATTGTGGCGGTCAGACCCGTTATTCCCACGTTTCTTACCACCACCTTGATCATGTCCGCCACTTTTGGGGGGATCAGTCGATCCACTCGGTTTGTTCAACCCATTCTCTCCCTTCTCAATTGCATCATCCAACTTCATGTATTTGTCCGCCCGGTCTAAAAACTGTTGTAATGTTGAAATTGGATGGCGATGGATGCTGTCCCACAAAGGACTTCGGTAGATAATGCCAGAAGAAATTTCCACCATCTTCCCCTCATCTCCAACCGCAGTAGCTCGGTTAGCTTCTCTCATGAACCTTTGTATGTAGTTCTTGAGAGACTTATCTTTCCCTTGCTTTATATCTGCCAAGTGATTGGCATAAACAGGAGGGGTTCGAGCAGCACTAAACTGCCCGCAAAACTCCTTTCTAAAACTTTCCCAAGAAGTGATGGAGTTAGGCTTGGACTTCTAATACCACTCTTGGGCAGTGCCAGACAATGTGGTGGGGAAGACTCTGCAACGATAGTCATCACTCACCCCGAGCAGCTCCATCTGATCTTCGCACTTCCCAACATGCCTAATCAGGTCTGCCTTTTCTGTATAAACTGACAGTATCGATGCTTTGTATTTTGCTGGTGGTTGAGCTGCTCTAATTTGAGCACTAAAAGGGCTGCCACTCCTGTGGTCCACTGGATCAATCGCAGCTGGTCGTTTTGACAGACTCTGGACTGCTGCTGTCAAAGCATCAAGCTGGGCTTGGATGCCTGGGGCCACTGCTAGGGATTTATTTTCGGGACCGCCTGGTCAGGTGTTCCTATCCGGCAAACCATCATCGAGTATTTCTACTTGACTGGTAGGACGGATTGGCTCTTGCCCTTCGACCGGGACGGTCCTTCTTCTATCAGCAATGACGTCCCTCAGGTCCTTCTGAGTAGTGTGTTTTCCTAATAGATCGAACATCGTACTCCGAGTCTACTCGGAAGGTCTGGGTGGAACGTGCTCCTTGCCACTGCGCTAGTTGGGATGTAGTGGTGGCCTTCCTGTCTGAGCTGGGCGATCTTCTCCTCCTCGATGGTTATTATTATTCTTCTCCTTTGAATGGTTAGTGTGATGACTGTCAGCTTCATCACGCCCATGCCCATCTTGGAAGTGGGAAGTCTCATTGCCACGAGGAACTCTATTGTGCTACTGCTCAGGAGGTGTCTTCTTGCTGCCTGACTTGTGACTTCCTGACCGGGAAGTCTCTGATCGGTGGCTCCTTGAGGAGGTTTTGGAGTTCCCCCTTTGAGTTGAGGCAGTGCGCGATCGGACTCCATCCTCCTCACGACCAGGTGGGTTACTACCACCCCTACTTGGTCTATCAGTTTTCTTGCGACCAGCTTCTGTGGTCCTTGCCTCTGGGGTGGCTGCCACTCCAGGTGCAGCCTGGGCATTGGCTCGGGTCAGCTACGTAGCTGCCTCCAGAGCGAGTGCAGCTTCGCGATGTCGCCTGTCGGCCTCCTCCTGCTGTCGACAGATCTCCTCACTCCTGGCATCCATTTCCCGTTTCTGCTGCTCGAATGCGGCATTCTGCCTAGCCATTTCCTCAGCGAACGCCTCCTACCTGGTGTTGAACTGGGCCATCTCCTCCTGGAAGGCGCTCATGGCTTCCTGGAGCTCTTCAACTTCTGGAGCTACGTCCTCGAGCACGACTCTAGGCTCGGTTTCATGATCTTGAACGCTAGGACCTTCTGATCTAGCATGCTCTTTAAAGGAGCCCGTCTTCTTGGAGGCTGCATTGGTGTTCTTAGGCGCCATACTGCTCCAGGGACCGTCTGTTTTTCTCTTCAGGCTCTCAATGAAAGCACCAAAATGTTGACCGCGTTTTTGGCCAACGACGTGAGAACGTCAGAAACGACAAAACCTTCAAGAGAATTCAAACGACATAGACGGTTTAATAAAGAAAGTAAATAACACACACAAATTTTATAGTGGTTCAGCCCCAATATATTGGTAATAGCCTAATCCACTTAGAGATATGATTATTTATCTACACTCAAGATCAGATGAACCTGTGTCAACTGAGTTTCTTCAGTGTAAATTCTCAGAATACAAAAGAGTTCTCTCTCAAGAAAAAGCACTTTCTCTCTCTAGAAAAGTAAGATCAAAACTCCAAATTTCCAAAAGTCCTTTTCTGATCCCATAAGCCATGTATTTATAGGCTTAGGATCATACACTGATATCCCCTAGGATCAAGATATTTTAGTATTCGTATTATATTTAAATTACAAAAAATATTCAAAATGTAACAGAACCCCCAATTTGTGTGAAGAATGAGAGATTCCCGCGTACGCCCAGACCGATTCTTATTGAAGCTGTTTATGGGAATCTTGACGTAGTCTGTTCTATCTGGTTGATGAATATCATCTTCTGGTCGGCCATACCCCTACTGACTAGTTACGCACTTGGCTGGTAGGACACGCATTCCTCTGGTCTAACATGGCACTCTGGTCTAGCATGCTATGTCTCTACTTGGACAGTCGTGCACTTACTGGTAGGACATGCACTCGCTGGTAGGACATGCAAGTGCTGGTCGGACATATGCATGCTGGTAGGACATGCCAGTGCTGGTCAGACATGTGCATGCTGAACATATGCACACAGACCAGGCCTTTGTCACTCCTCGGACGCAGGGTGTCCGACCGGACATGCTCAGCCTGGTACCATGTCAATCATGGTCCGCTCGGACCAACCCACGCCTCTTCGCGGACACAAGGCACGCACCCTCTCGATCTTTCTCCTCGGGCCTCTCCTCGAGCATAGAGTGTCCGACCGGACACTTGGATTGCTTCTCGGATGCATGGTGTCCGACCGGACACGCATCGGGCTCCTCAGGTGCACTTGGCTCTGACATGCCAGTGCTGGGCAGTAAAGTCACTACTGGGTAGCAAAGTCATTCCTGGTCGGGTGCAACTTCCCCGGTCGGTCATGACACCTCTCAAGCAGTCAAAACTCTTCATTGATGTATTGGGCTACTTCTAAGCCAGATCACCCAACCATTCCTTGCCACTTGTCATTTCTAATGTCACATCATCATTTTCAAAATTTGGGGATAACACCTTGCTTTGAAATTCTCTACTTTCCCATCTACTCATCTCTTCTTCTTGAATATCCATTTGCAACCAATAGGTTTAACATTTTCAAGTGGATCTTCAAGAGTCCAGACAGAATTGGAATACATTGATTCCATTTCAAGTTCCATGGCGTTTAGCCATTTTTCTTTGTTAGAATCTTCCATTGCATCTCTATATGTCAATGGATCATCTTTGTTTGTGTCAGACACAAGCATCTGAAATTCATGTTCATAGCGTACTGTTTGTTTACCAACCCTCCCACTACGACGAACTATCTATTGTTCTGACTAGAACTAGCGATATCCTCTGGCTATTTTTCATTTGTCACTGTTGGTGATTGGTCATGTTTACTTGAGACCATTTCCTCAAGTACGACTTTACTTTGAGGTTTGTGGTTATTTATATAGTCATGCTCTGAAAAGTAGCATTTGTAGATACAAATGTTTCGTTATCTTTAAGACTATAAAATATACCACCTTTTGTTTCTTTGGAATATCCTACAAATATGCAAACTTCAGTGCGTGATTCCAACTTCCCAATCTTTCCTTTAAGCACGTGTGCAGGACAATCCCATATACGGAAATGGCAAAAACTAGGTTTAGTTCCATTCCATAATTCCAATGGTATTTTCTGAATAGACTTAAATGGAACAACATTGAGTATGTATAGAGCACATTTTATTGCATATCCCTAGAATGTCAAAGGCAATGATGATGTCAAAGGCAATGATGAGAAACTAATCATCGATCTAACCATATCCAATAAGGTTTTGTTCCGCCTTTCTGAAACTCCATTTTGTTGTAGTGTTCCAGGTGCAGTGAGTTAGGTTGAATTCAATGCTCACGCAAATGGTCCTCAAATTCATAATCTAAGTACTCTTCACCTCGATCTGATCGAAGTACTTTTAGTGATTTACCTATTTTATTTTCAGCTTCTGCTCGGAATTCTTTAAACTTACCATAGGTTTTGAATTTCCTTTGCATTAAGTATAGGTAACCATATCTTGAATAATCGTCAATGAAAGTGACAAAATATTCATAACCTCCTCTAGCTTGGACATTTAGTGGACCACAAACACCTGTATGTACAAGTTGAAGTGGTTCTATGGCTCTTGAACCTTTAGTAGAGAAATGTCTCTTGGTCATTTTTCCTTCTAGGCAGGATTCACAAACTAGGAGAGAATCAATAGATAGTTCTCTTAAATGACCATCCTTTGTTAGTCTATTAATTATGTCTAGTTCAATATGTCCCAATCTCAAATGCCACAGATATGTTTCACTATCAGAATTTGTCTTTTGTCTTTTAATAGATATGTGATTTGCAGTTTTAAATAATTCAGAATTATAAAAGTACTCGACATTGGACTCTAACTTGTAAAGTCCATCTTTAGACTTTGCATAACAAATGTCAAAACAATATTTCAAAATAACAATCCAATTATTATTAAAGGAAATATTAAAACCTTATTCATGCAATTTTTATAAGGAAATCAAATTTCTAGTAAATCTAGGAATAAAATAAACATTGTCCAACACAATAAATTTATTATTATAAAAAACTAGGTGAGCTTTTCCAACTTCAGCTGTCGAGATCTCCTGTCCACTTCCAACTCTCATGGTCACTTCTCCATGAGCTAGCTTCCTCGAAGTACTAAGACTCTGTGAAGAAAAATGAACATGATTAGTGGCTCCAGAATCAACTATCCAAGATGAAAAATTACCTTCCACTAAACAAGATTCTAAAATAAACAAATAAAATTTACCCTTCGTTTTTTCTTTTAGTTCAGCCTGGTACTTAGTGTTGGGAATTGTGCTCTGAAAGCATATGTAGTAGACATTGTTTTAAGAAATAAGTAAATAAATTGAATTTGTTATGCATATATTTTATGAACTATATTATTCTGTGATAATATTATGTAAATATAAAAAAAATTCCTAAGTTCATATATGTGATCTTAAACACGTATTGGTACGGGGGGATTGTGTTTGAGATAAATGAACTTGAATAGTTCACAGTAAAATAAAGTTATGGAAGCTTTAGATTAATTACTGCAAGTACGGTCCACTAGTATTATGAATACATGTGATCTAGATTCGGATCACTAGTGTAGTAGGACACTTTAGTGGGGGTACTTTATATATTAGAGAATATATAGAACTGAACCAGAATTATTTATTAATACTTAGTTAAATACTGTTTCGAAGTATTAATTAAATATATCAACTGATGATCATATACAAATAGATCTTAATCTTGAAGTTACTATGAACTCCTGTTTATGTTATATGAGTTCTTTGATTCACTCGTTAGGGTCTGTCAGAATGATCATGCTAGAAACTTTTGTTTTGGGAACTCATTAATGTAAATGGCTAGGGACATAGTATACATATATGGAATCTAAACCTTATCGTAAGAGATTGAATAATGGTTCTCTTAAGGGTTGACTTTTGGGACCGAAAAGGTTATTGAGCTCAAATTCATAATTTAGTTATGAATTAACCTTCACTAGTAAAGTCAAAGGTACTTAAGGAAACAAGATATAATTAAAAGGGTACAACGGTAATTTTATTCCCGATTAATTATGAACCATTATTAGTGGGTTAATTTGTATGCAATGATTATATCAATGGACGCTTTATCATTATAAAGTACTCAGTAAATGAAATGTCTATAATTACAAGAGTGCAGTCTCATATTTATAGTGGAGTGATCATGAAATTAATAAATTAAGATTATTTAATTAAAGAGTTTAATTAATAATCTCAAATTTATTGGAGCTTGGAATTATAGGTCCGTAGGTCCCCACAGCAGCTCTATCAACACTATTAAAAGCAAGAGTTGATATAAAGGAAAAATGGTTGACAGACATATTTAAGAAGAAATTTGTTCTTCGGGCCAAATATACAATTACGTGATAATAGTGATTAATTAATTAATTACAAATTAGTTGTAATCAACAAAATTAATTAATATGTAATTTTTCGAAATTATATTAAATAATTAATTAATTATAAATTTCCAAATTATAATAAATTAAATATTTAATTTTGAAATTATTATTGGCTTTAATTAATTGGTAGAATTAATTAAATATCTTTATTTGAGTGGGAGATAATAATCTGATAAGTTCAAATTGGATTTGAATTTAAAAGAATGATATTTATTCAAATAATTAATTATATTTGATAATTAATTAAAAAGATATTTAATTTAAATTTGAATTAATTATCAAGTTGTTAGATTTTTATCTGACAGAGTAGTTTGAATAAATAATAAAATAAAAATAGAAAAAATCAAATATCCCTAAAATATAGGATGGTACACGACCACACACAGTTCATGGATTGTGTGTGGCGTGTATTGCATAATTTTCAGGGATATATTTTTAAATTTTATTTAATTAATTAATTAATGAAAAATTCAAAAATTAGTTTTTGGATATTTTCATTAATAAGATCTTGGTGAGTACCTAGGAGCAACTTGCATAAGTAATTCGTTCAAATTACGAAAAGATAGCAATGACACTTGATAGGCTTCAAGATGTATGTTTTCTATTCTTTTTTTGCTTATGATTAATGTATGTATATTAATGGATCCGCATATTTAAAAGTAGTTTAAATATGTTACAAAAATTTTGTTGTACACTAGGCCAACCCACCACCATTCCGCTGCGTATTAGGAAACTCGTTCCTAACAATTGGTATCAAAGCAGTCATTAATCTTTCCATACATTAATTACTGTGTGGGCATAATATGCATTTTATGTTAATGTAATATATGTGGATGGATGGATGTATGTATGATTATAGTTTATTCTTATGGGTTGTTAATTATATGGTGTTTTGGGTTTAGGAATTGTTCTTAAAATTCTAGATGAAAAATGTGAGCCATAGGAATTTTTTGTAATTTAAGCTTCTACATTAAATTATTTGAAAAAATTATGTAAAGCCCGAGCCCTGGGTTCCGTTCCCCAAAGCCCGAGCCTATACCCAGCCCCTGCGTTTGCTGCCATCCCAGCGCGCCCCTGTACCTGTTGCTGCTGCTCGCCCAGCGCGCCCCTGCGCACCTCGCCCGCGAGCCCCAACTGCATCAACCAGCAGCTGCCGTGCCCCTACTGAGCCACCACTTGCATCCGCCCCTAGGGTTGAAACCCTAGGGCTTGCATCAATATTATTCATTTAAATTATGGGCCTAATTAATTTTGGCCCATAATTAAAATTGTTTTATTTTGAATTAATTGTATGAGCCCAAATTCAAATTGGGCCTAATAGCTTATCGGGCATTAAAGCCCAAGTTAATTATTCTTAAAATTTGTTTAAGATAATTAAAAGTTATTTTAATTCAAAATTAAATGGATAAGTGGCTTAATGGATCAAGACTACTTGTGAAGGCCCAAAGTTGAAGATAGAGATCTCTTTAGGTCTTATTTAGTTTCTTATATTTTTGTGTATATTTTTGCAAGTGTTGTAATTTTTCTTGAAATAGCCAAGACACTCGACCCGCATTTATTTATTTAAATGTTTGAATGTGATTAAAATGTTTAATACTTTATCATGCATTTTTGGCATGCCATACATATAACCCACACAATATTTAAAATTATGCATGCATCTCATATGAGTAGAAACATGCCTTAGGATTGTCCTTTGTGATTATATGCTTTATGTGATGGACCATATAATAATAAATCTAGTTTTAACTAGTTCAAGAGTAGAAATAGATTTTAAAAGTTGTTTAATTTCTAGTATTTAATAAATAAATAAATAAATGATATTCCTAGTAATTATAGAAAATTAAAATTGAATTAATTAGGGCATTGTTCTATAATTTTCATTTTGCTTAATTTGATTAGTAATTATTAGAATATCATTTGGTGAAAATAGATCACTTTATTTTTACAAACCAATTAAAAAACATAGGATGTTTTGAGAAAACACATATTTTAAAATAGTGAGTGGGAGAGGGAGTTATGACAACAAGTCCCATGGTCTCCATTATTAGTTGGCACCGAGGTAGCATGGAGAGGGCCTCGCAGCACCATTGCTTGTGTCCCCCTAAGGAAGACTTCCGACTGTGTTATTCTTAAGGCAAACTTCTTTTTCAAGAATATGATTTAATGATGTATTTCAAGTTTGACTGACCCTAAGGTACACTCTTGAGTTAAGTCATTGATCTAAAATAATGTGTTATACTCACAAGGTACATTAGGCTTTCGGGCGGACTAGTGTATTCTTGACCAAACAAGTAGTTGTTTATAAGTCAAAAGAGAAATACTGATTTAAGTTATCACTTATAAATTTGAGAACTTGTCTCAAAATTAATTGGGAATTAGTCTGACCTACCCTAAGGCTGTTCCATTAATGTTTAAATTAATTAATCATTAAATTAGTAATTATTTTTTATGTGTTCTTTAATTGTTGCATTCATGCATCACGTTTATTATTCCGAAAATTACTGATATTTATTATATGCATAAATTCATTTTTGTTTATTTATTAATTTTCAGCAATTATGTCTAGCTCAAATCCTGTATCCTCTTTACTTGCTAATGAAAAGTTGACTGGTGAAAACTACATGAAAGGGAAATTAAACTTGAACATTGTATTAATATGTGAGAACCACAAATTTTTCTTGACTGAGAAATGTCCTGAAGTCCCTCCCGCTACTGCTGCCAAAACTGCAAGGGAAAAGTTTGATAATTGGATCTTATCAAACAACAAAGCGAAGTGTTATATGCTTGCGAGTATGAGAGATGTGCTCAGAAAGAAGTTTGAAAACAATGAAAATGCTTATGATATCTGGGATTCCCTTCAAGATATGTTTGGGCAGCAGTCAGATCAGTGTAGGCATGAGGCCACCAGATCCTACATGACCAAGAAAATGAAGAAAGGAGTTTCTGCCAGAGAACATGTATTAGACGTGATCAATATAATGCACGATGCCATTATCCATGAGGCAATCATTGATGAAAGGACTCAAGTAAGAATCATACTTGAATTGCTTTCTCTAGCTTTTAAAGGTTTCACAACCAACTATGTCATGAACAAATTATCATATAACATGACACAGCTGTTGAATGAATTGCAAACTTATGAATCTCTTAACAAAGGTTCTGAGAAAGAAGGAGAAGCAAACATTGCTGATTCTAACCCATCATCTTCAAAGACTAAAACCAAAAAGAAGAAAAATGAAAATGGAAAGGACAACGAGAAAGAAAAAGACAAGAATTCGAAGAAGCCTAAAAATCCATCCAAAGGCAAAGAGAACAAGAACACCAAAAGCTCCAAAAAGAAGACCCCTAAATGGACTTGTTTTCACTGTGGAGTAGATGGTCACTGGAAGAGAAACTGTCCAAAGTATCTCGATGACCTGAAAGAGAAAAAGAAAGGTAAATTTGATTTACTTGTGTTAGAAGCTTGTTTAGTGGAAAAAAATTCCTCATCCTGGATAGAAGATTCAAGAGCCACTAACCATGTTTGTTTTTCTCTACAGATTCTTAGTTTGATGAGGAAGCTTACTGATGGAGAGGTGACTATGAGGGTAGGCAGTGGTCAGATTGTCTCTGCAGCAGCAGTTGGAACAACCCGTTTGGAATTTTGAGAAGAATAAATTTCTTGTTTTAGAGAACGTTTATTATATTCCTGGATTTTCTAGAAACTTAATTTCTGTTTCTATGTTGCATGAACAAGGTTTTAAAATTTCTTTTAATAATAATTCGATTGTTATTTCAAGATATGGTTTAAAGATATGTTCTGCAAAATCTATTGATGGGCTTTATAAACTGCAAGCTAAAGAGAAATCTGCTTATAATTCTGAATTATTTAAAACAGCTAATCCTAGATCTATTAAATGACAAAAGACTGATTCTGATAGTGAAACATATCTGTGGCACTTGAGATTGGGCCATATTGGTCTAGACATAATTAATAGGCTTGTAAAGGATGGTCCTTTAAGAGTACTATCTATTGGATCTCTTTCGGTCTGTGAACCCTGTCTAGAAGGAAAATGATCAAGAGACCTTTCTTTGCTAAAGATTCAAGAGCTACAGAACCACTTCAGCTGGTACATATGGATGTTTGCGGTCCACTTAATGTATAAGCAAGAGGAGGTTATGAATACTTTGTCACATTCATTGACGTTTATTCAAGATATGGTTACCTATACTTAATGCAAAGAAAGTCAGAAACTTTTGGAAAGTTCAAAGAATTTAAAGCAAAGGCTGAAAAGCAAGTAGGTAAATCACTGAAAGTTCTTCGATCTGATCCGATATGAAAACCCACACAGTCATAATCACGCATCTCATTAGTAGAAACATGATTATTAGGATTGTCCTATATGTTTATATGAATTGTTTTGTGAAATCAATTGCATGTAAATTACTTAGTTTTATTTTGAAAACTTGGTAAAATATCACACCAATTTTTAAGTCTTTTTGACTTAATTTCTTTAAACCAACTTTATTTTAAAAGTGTTCTTTTTTAGTAAAGTTTAGATGAACATGATTGGTAATTTAAAATTGGATATGCACCTAGAAACTCGCTTTCTTTTCAATTTTAATTATGTTCACAAAGTTTAAAGAAATTGTAATTAATTTGGAATTAATTAGGTTAAAAACACTTATTTCAAAATAGTGAGTGGAAGAGGGTTGATATCTCAAACATAACCCATGGTCTCCATTATTAATATAACACCGTGAGATATGAATAGCGCCTCGCGACGACTTTGTTTTCGTCCCCCTAAGGAAGGTGTCTGGACATATCAATAGCAAGGTTGTATTTCTTACATAGATGTCAACTAATGATGTATTTTAGGCTTGACCGACCCTAAGGCGGCATGTCCTAAGTTAAGTCATGAACTCCGAAATAATGGGTTGCACTCACAAAGTTATGATTAAGCTCGTGCAGTGGATAATCATAACTTGACCAAACTAAGCGGTACTTTAATGTTTAAAAGAGAAAATACTTAGTTATTTTAAGTATTAAACAATAAAGATAAGAATGTCTTATAAATTCTCTAAAATTAAGTTGATCGACCCTAAGGCGGCACTTTAATTGTTAGAAAATTTTATCGTGGAAATTATTCTTTATTTTATGTGTTTTAATTGTGCTCATGCATCACGTTTAATTTTTGAAACTTTGATATTTATTTTTTCTAAATATAATAATAATATTTATTTGTACTTATTTATTATCAGCAAAATGTCTATTGGTGAATCACACACCGATGCCTTTCTCAAAACCTTGGTTTTTGAACCTGGAAATATGAAATGCTGGTTTCGAGGCATGTTGACTATTTTTTCTTATAAGAAGATGATGTCAACTGTCTGTGAAAAACCTCCAACAGAACCACCTCTGGCTACTAGCTATGAAGCAGAAGAAAAATATGCAGATTGGATGAAATCCGATCGTATGGCATGTTATTGCATGCTTTCCACCATGCCTGATGAAACAAAGGAAAAATATATACACTATGACTCAACACATGAGATGTGGCGAGCAATGACAGAGGAAGTCTATGCTGAGTGTCATCGTTTATATCAAATGAAAAAGGTAAATAAGATTTACATATATTTTTTCAACTATGAATAGTAGATTCAAACACTATGAATAAAAGATTCAAATTTTTGGATAGTAGATTCAAAAATATATGCCACTAATCTATTTTTCTTTTGTCTTTCCTTTTGCAGAATCAGAACCCTGAAAAGGAGGAAGAGACTGATGAGGATTATGGTAGCAAGTAAGGAGCTGGAGAAGTTGGAGAGCAGTAGTTTATATTTAGTAATTTTATTGTTAGTTGAACAATTTAAATTTCTTTATTTTGTTTTAGAAATTTTAGATTTCTTTGAACAAAGAAAACTACAGTCTAGAAATTTAGTTTATTGTTAGTAATCTTGATTATTAATGTTTGGAAACTTATTTCTATTTTTGCATAACATGTATTTATTTTATTAATAAAGTAGTTATTATTTAAAGAAATTATCTATCTACTTGTTATGCAAATGCTTTGGGATAAACAAAGTTTACATACTTATATTGAATGACAATTTTTTTTATAATTCTGAATTATTTGACACAACTAATCCTAGATCTATTTAACTGATTCCAATAGTGAGACATATCTGTGGCACTTGAGATTGGACCATATTGGTCTAGACAGAATAAATAGGCTTGTAAAGGATAGTCCTTTAAGAGAACTATCTATTGGATCTCTCCCTATTTGTAAATCCTGTCTAGAAAACAAAATGACTAAGAGACCTTTCTCTGATAAAGGTTCAAGAGCCACAAAACCACTTCAGCTAGTACATATGGATGTTGCAATCCACTTGATGTACAAGCAAGAGGAGGTTGTGAATATTTCGTCACTTTTATTGACCATTATTCAAGATATGGTTACCTATACTTAATGCAAAGAAAATCTGAAACTTTTGGAAAGTTCAAAGAATTTCAAGCAGAGGCTAAAAAGAAATTAGGTAAATCACTTAAAAGCACTTCGATCTGATCGAGGAAGAGAGTACTTGGACTGTGAATTCAAGAACCATCAACGTGAACATGGCATTCAATTCCAACTCACTACACCTGAAACAACACAATAAAGTGATGTTCAGATAGTCGGAATAGAACGTTATTAGAAATGGTTAGATGAATGATGAGTTTCTCATCATTACCACTATCATTCATGGGCAATACGATTCAATGTGTTCTATACACATTGAATGATGTTCCACCTAAGTCTATCCGATAGACACCCATAGAATTATGGAATGGTTGTAAACCTAGTCTACACCATTTTCAAATTTAAGGGTGTCCTGCACATGTGCTTAAAGGAAAGACCGGGAAGTTGGAAACGCGCTCTGAAGTGTGTATGTTTGTGGGATATTCCAAAGAGACTAGAGGAGGAATTTTCAATAGTCCAAAAGAAAATAAAACATTTGTATTGACAAATGCAACTTTTCTTGAATAAGACTATGTTAATAACCACAAACCTCGCAGTAAGGATGTACCGGAGGAGATGGTCTCAAATGAAGTCGCAAAGTCACCAGCAACAATTAATGATAAAACAACCAAAGAAACCACAATTCCTGAAAAAGGAAAAACCAGTGCAACGTCGTAGTGGGAGGATTGTGATACAACCTATTCGTTACGAACATGAGGCACACGTTCTTGTATCAGATACTGAAAAGGACGATCCATTGACTTTTAAAGAAGCAATGGAAGACCCTGATGTTGATAAGTGGCAAGAAGCCATGAATCAAGAAATGGAATCAATGTATTCCAATTTAGTCTGGGAACTTGTAGATCTGCCTGACAATGTTAATGCCATTGGATGCAAATGGATCTATAAGAAGAAAAGGGGTGCAGATGGAAAGGTAGAAACCTATAAAGCAAGGCTTGTGGCCAAATGCTACACACAGAGAGAGGGTGTGGACTATGAAGAAACATTTTCTCCTGTGGCCATGCTTAAGTCCATTCGCATACTCTTATCCATAGCTGCCATTTATAATTATGAGATATGGCAAATGGACGTCAAGACAACTTTTCTGAATGGCCACCTTGATGAAACCATTTATATGGAACAACCCGAAGGGTTTATAAAGAAGGATCAAGATCAAAAGGTATGCAAATTGTTGAAATCCATATATGGATTGAAACAAGCATCAAGATCTTGGAACTTAACATTTGATGAAACTATTAAAACATATGGTTTCGAACAAAATGTTGACGAAGCATGTGTTTATAAATACATCAAAGGAAAAATTGTGGTTTTCTTAGTTCTTTACATTGATGATATCCTACTCATTGGTAATGATGTAGAGACATTATCAAATGTAAAGAAATGGTTGGCTGACAAATTCCAAATGAAAGATTTGGGAGAAGCGAGCTATGTTCTAGGCATTAAAATTCTAAGAGATAGAAAGAACAAGCTCCTAGCACTTTCACAAGCAAATTATATTGATAAAGTGCTTGAAAGATTCTCTATGGAGAATTCCAAAAAGGGTCAATTGCCGACCAGACATGGAATTTCTCTTTGCAAAGATCAGTGTCCTAAGACACCACAAGAACAAGAGGATATGAGAAAGTATCCCTATGCGCCAGCTGTGGGGAGCCTAATGTATGCAATGTTATGTACTAGACTTGACATATGTTATGCAGTAGGGATTGTCAGTCATTATCAATCAAATCCAGGTTTGGAACACTGGATTGCGGTGAAACATATTCTCAAGTATCTCAGGAGAACGAGAGACTATATGCTAGTATATTCGGGTAGTGACCTCGAACCTACTGGATACACTGACTCAGATTTTCAATCTAACAAGGATAGTAGAAAGTTTACTTCTGGGTCAGTATTCACTCTTGGTGGTGGAGCAGTTGTCTGGAGAAGCATTAAGCAATCTAGTATAGCTGATTCAACCATGGAAGCTGAATACATAGCAGCTTCTGAAGCAGCTAAGGAAGCAGTTTGGCTGAAAAAGTTCTACACAGATTTGGAAGTAGTTCCAGAAGTGGAGAAACCACTTGTTCTTTATTGTGACAACAGTGGAGCAGTGGCCAATTCTAAAGAACCAAGAATCCACAAGAGGGGAAAGCATATAGAGTGCAAATACCACTTAGTCAGAGAAATCGTACATAGAGGAGATGTGACCATTCTGAAAATCGCATCAGAACACAACCTGGCGGACCCGTTCAAGAAGACGCTTCCAGCAAAGCAATTCGAGGGTCATGTACGTAATATGGGATTGAGAGAAATGCCTCACTTGCTTTAAGTACAAGCGGGAGATTGTTAGGAGTGTGTCCTAAAAGCATGTAAAGACATTTGTTTTTTTAATGAATAAATAAATACAATAGTTTATTATTATTGTTATATTTAGATTGTTAAATAATTGTTTGAATAATTTTGAAAATATCAGAAAAATTCCATATTCATTATTGAGGATGTGATCTTGTATTAGTACGAGAGAATTAAGATCACATGAATGAATAAAAATAGTCAACAACAACAAATTAAAGTTATGGAATTCTTTAATTGGAGTTGTAAGTACGATTTACTGAGTATCATAATGATACAAATAATCTAGATTCGGATTATTGATGTGGAAAGACATATCGGTAAATGTGCTTTATATAATATGATTATATATGACATGGACCGATATGAATTAGAGTCTTTATCCAAAAACCATTTAACAATAAAGACTTGTAATTCATATCATAACTGATGATCATTTATAGATCAACCTAAATCCTGAGTGTTCATGAATTCCTGTTCATGTTTATTAAATCTTTTGATTCATTCGTTAAGGCCTCTTCAAAGAATGAGGCTAATGACTTTTGTTTTTGGAGATTTAATATCATGGATGGCTGGGAACATGTATCAACAATACATAATCTAATCTTTCCTAATAGATCATATATTAGTTCCCTTAAGGGTTAATTTTGGAACTGAATGATTTTGAGCTCAAATCTATAATTAGATTATAGATTAATTATTCACTAGTGAATTAATGGTGCTTAAGGAATAAGAAGTAAATTAGAAAGGTTAAATGGTAATTCTTCCATTCTAATTTATGAACTAATTAATTAAAGGGTTGAACTATTGTAAGATGGTTATATCAATGGACGACTTAAGAAAAAGATTTCTGTAAAAGTATATCTATAACATAAAGAGTGCAATTCTGAATTTATAGTGGAATAATATTAGAATTAATAAATTAACTATTATAATTAAAGAGTTTAATTATTTAGTTTCAATTTATTGGAGTTTAATGTTATAGGTCCATGGTCCCCGAAATGGCTCAAACAATCACTGTCAAATGCAAATACAAAAAATGGGCAAAAAGGACTTATGTGATAAGTAAAATATTTTTCTATGTATCAAACATAATTATTGTTTAATTATGTGTAATTAATTAATTATTTGATTTAACAAAAATATAATTAATTTTGAATTAATTTATTTTTTTGGATTTTTGGTATTAAAATAATAATAAAAATTTGGAAAAATCACATGCCATCACAAGCATGTGGTACACGTGTGGCACAGTGCATAGGCACTGTGCTACATGCATAAGAGAGTTTACTCAGTCTCTTGATTCTACAATTTTAGTTATTTAAATATTAAATAAATAATGAGATATTTTAATATGATTAAAATATTATTATTTAAACAAAAATCTGATAACTGATCAGTTATTTTGAATTTGTTTAAAATAACAAATATTTTAATATATTGGATATTATTAAATATTGGATATCAGTTTTTCACAGAACGTAACTTTTCAGGAATAGAAAAATATCTAGGAATCTCTCTCAGAGAAAGAGAACAGTGACAAAAACTAAAGTCACTGTTCTTCACAAAACCTAGGTCCAAACTTTATCAGATCTCATGTGTTGAGAACATCTGATAAATAGTTATTGTCTATTATTTGTATAGCGAGCGCACACTCATTCTTTGTGTGCCTGAGAACATTTTGGAAGATCTTGGAGTGAGATCTCGAGGATTTAGCCATACGAAAAGATAGCAGCAAGGAAGGACCTGAGGTAATTTTTCTGTTCATATCCTTGATTCAATATATATATGCATGTGAAGAAGTAGATCTATAAATCTTATGGGATTAATCTAACAATTTGATTGTTGTTCCGCTGCGTATAATCTCTTATTTGATCAATAAAAACCAATAGACCACACACAGTCCATGGACTGTGTGTGGCGTGTACTGCATAATTTTCAGGGATAGATTTTTCAATTTTATTTATTTAATTAATTAATTAATGAAAAATTCAAAAAGTAGTTTTTGGATATTTTCATTAATAAGATAATCAATTAATTAAAAGATAAATTGTAAGTTGGTTACAGATTTATTTTTTAAAATTTGAATATTTTCTTTTTATGTAAGACTTATCAGAAAATAATCAGAAGACTGAGAGAATACTCAAGACACTCATTTTCTCTGTGAAAAAGAACGATAGTTTTCTATCTCTCCCTGAAAAAGATACAGAACCAATTTCAGGCATATTCTCTTGATCTCATGTGTTGAGTACATCAAGTAGAATCAGAAATTAACCATCCTTTATTCTCTAAGTGCCCACACACTGCTTGAGGTGTAGAGAACATTGTAGAAGATCTTGGTGTGAGTACGTGGGAGCAGCTTGGATAGGTAGTTCGTTCAAATTACAAAAAGATAGCAAGGACACTTGATAGGCTTCAAGATGTATGTTTTATATTCTTTTCTTGCTTATGATTAATGTATGTATATTAATGGATCTGCATATTTAAAAGTAGTTTAAATATGTTACAAAATTTTTGTTGTACACTGTGCGAACCCACCACCATTCTGCTGCGTATTAGGAAACTCGTTCCTAACACTTAGGAAAATTCCTTTTCCAATGACCATCAACTCCACAATGAAAGCATGATCCTTTCAGTGCCTTCTTTTTGGAGTTCTTTGCGGAATTATTCTTCTTGGAAGACTTGTTGGTCTTTCTCTAGTTGTTTGTCCTTTTTCTTGTCCTTTCCTTGGCCACCCTTCCTTTTCTTCGAATTACCATTTGAAGTGGAAGGCTTGGTTTCAGCAACATTTGCCTCCTCAACCTTGGTGGTTCTTTTGTTTAGAGACTCAAAAGTTTGCAACTCATTCAGCAGTTGGGTCATGTTGTACTCCAACTTGTTCATAACATAGTTGGTAGTGAATGCCGCAAAAGCTGGTGTGAGAGATTCAAGTATCACACTTACTTGAGTTCTCTCATCAATGGTCGCACCATGGATTTCTGCATCGTGCAATATGTTGATCATGTTTAGGACATGTTCTCTAATAGAAATATTTTTCTTCATTTTCATATTCATGAAGATTCTTGTAGCATCATGTCTGCACTTATCAGATTGCTGGCCAAACATGCCTTGTAGAGATTCCCAAATCTCATAGGCTATTTCAATAGTTTCAAATTCTTTCTGAGCACATCGCTCATACTAGCAAGCATATAAAATTTGGCCTTATTGTTAGATAAGATCCAATTGTCATACTTTTCTCTTCCAGTTTTGACAGCAGTGAGAGTAGGAACCTCAGGACATTCCTCATTAAGGACAAACATGTGGTTTTCACATATCAAAACAATATTCATGTAGTTATCACCAGTCAATTTCTCATTAGCAAGTAAAACAGTTACAGGGTTTGGATTGGACATATTGTTGAAAGTTTAATAAATAAAATATAATGAATCAATGCATATAATAAATATCAGTTTATATTTGGAATAATAAACATGATGCATGAATGCAACACATAAAATAACACACAAAAAATAGTTACTAGTCCACGATAGATTAATTTGAAAATTAATGGACCGCATTAGGGCAGATCAGATTAATCACAAATTAATCTTGAGACAAGATCTCATATCCATAAGTGAAAACTTAAAAACTCTTTTTTCTCTTTTGACTTATGAATTACCGTTAGTTTGGTCAAGATGCACTAGATGTGCTCGAAAACGTAGATAAATCTTCGGAGTGTAACCTGTTATTTTTCGATTAATGACTTAACTCAAGAGTGTGCCTTAGGGTCAATCAAACTTGAAACACATCACTAATCTTATTCTCTTATGAGAAGTCAACCTTGAGATGAAATAAACATATTCAGAAGCCTTTCCTTATGGAGGCCGCAAACGGAGGCGACACGAGGCCCTTCCCATGCCTCTCGGTGTTCAACCAATGATGGAGACCATGAGACTTATTGTCATAATTCCTTCTCCCTCTCACTATTTTAAAATTGTGTTTTTCTCAAAATCAATATTTTTCAATTTGGTTGTAAAACTATTAAATTAATTTTACCAAATGATATTCTAATAAATACTAATCCAATTATGCAAAATAAATAATTGTAACCTAGATGTTATTTTGCCTTTTAAATAGAATACCATTTAATTTAATAAAATTTTTTTATTAAATAAGAAAATAAACAACTTTAAATTATTTTTACCATCTTAACTATTTAAGACTAAATTAATTATATGAGTTATCAAATAAAAATATATAATCAATCCTAAGCATGTTTCTAAAAATGCATGCTTAATATGTACTATGTGTGTAATATGTATGACATGTTATAATGCATGATAAAGTATTAAACAATTTAATAATGTTCAAGCAAATAAATGAATAAATAAATAAATGCGGGTTGGGTGCTTTGGGTATTTCTAGAAAATTACAACATTTGCCAAACAAAAAAAAATTAAACAAACTAAGGCCTAATGAAGAGCAACTCCTTTGATCTTGGACCTTCTCTTTTAGTCTTTGGGCCATTACCTTTTTATTTATCCATTATGAATTAAATAACCTTTAAATTATTTTAAACAACTTTAAAATAATCAAACTTTGAGTTTTAATACCTAACAAGTTATTGATGCCCAATTGGAATTTGGACTCACCACAATTAATTCAAAAATTATAATTAAAACACTTTTTAATTATATTGGGCTTCTAATGGCCCAAACGGATAATTACACATCCATTAAGGTTTGCATGACACAAACCCTAATAGGGGTGTCAATGGTGGGCGGCGGATGGAGGTCGTGGGTGGCTTGCAAGGGCGCGGGGTGCAGGTGCGCTGGGGTGCATGGGCGCGGGGTGCAAACTTGGGCCTCGGGGTTCAAGCTCGGGGCTCGGGCCACAACATAATTTTATCCAGAATTTAAAATAAATTACAAAATCCCTATGCCCCAAAATGGCTTACAATTTTTGTATATCTAGAAAATTTAAGAACTTTTCCTAACCCAAAAACACTATGAAAACCAACCCTTAAGAACATAAACGATTCATACATAAACATCCATCCATTCATATATTACACATAATATAAAAAATGCATATGATACCCACACACTAATTAACATATGCATAGATTAAAGATGGCTTTGGTACCAATTGTTATGAACAGTTCTTAGTGCGCAGCGGAAATTATGGTAATAGTAGTATTGTATACAACAATTTTTTTTTTAATATAAACAACTTTATATGAGAATCCTTTAATATGAAATATGTTAATCAATATATTATGTATATGTAAAAATAATACGAAATGATTTACCTCTTGTAGACTATCAATAATCCTTGAATCTTTTCTTATATATTTCGATCTTCCTATCCTCGCTAGAGTACTCACACCTAGATCTTCCAAGACGTTATCTACACCTCAAGATATGGGTGGGCACATAGAGAACAAGAATTAATATTTGTGAATCAAAAGTATTCTCAACACATGAGACTCTTGATTATAGGCTAGAGAGAAAAGTTTATCTTTTGTGTGAAAAAATGATCAGTTTTTCTCTTCTGTGTAAAAACTGTGTTCTTCTATTTTCTATCATATAGAATATATATAGACATTATACTAATAATCATAACAATAAAATTGGCCATCTTTAATAATAATAACAATAAAATTGATCATCTTTAATAATAATAATAATAAAATTGATCATCTTTAATAATAATAATAATAATAATTAAAGACAAAGTCTTACATTCCATTTTAAAACCCTTTTCAAAATATTTTATTAATTAATTAAATAAAATAACAAACCAATAACTGATCACCATCAGTAGTGGTACATGCATAAGGTAGTCCAAGAAGCCCTATGCGTGTAGCACTTCCCCTGAAAAATGAGATTTTATTTTTTCATGCATTTTTATTTTAATTAATTAATAATTAGAAAATCAAATAAGGTATCATCTGTAACGCCCTACTTCCTTAGAGCCGTTACTAAGTGAGTTTTAAACGTACAATTAACTCGCTAATCGAGGTTTTAAGACAAAGGTGTAGCTAAACCATAAACAAAGTCACATAATTTAAAAATATATCCATCACTGAAGAGTATAAAGTGTTTAACATTTGGGATCCCAATATACTGTTTAGAAATATTTACAACTAAAAAATATAACTAAAGTCGGCTAAACGACAAAATTTAGGTTTAATACAAACATCTCCCAAAAATACCCCTGGCCATGGCAGCCAGGCAGGCCAAACATGTACATGTCGCTTCATGCTCTCCGTACTCATGGTTGGTCGAATTTCCCCTTGCCCTTACCTGCACCATAGAGCACCCGTGAGACGAAGCCCAGCAAGAAAACTCACACAAGCAAATAACATATTCATATCAATCATTCAACATATAATCAAGCCGCCAACAGGCTAAACACATAAGACCATGCCGTCCCAGGTGCTTTACCAAGCCCTAGGTTCGCGGTCTACACCGTGAGGATATCCCAGGTGTCCAATAGGGTCTAACCCTAGCAACTTGCACTCCGTGTGCTAAACGCTGCTCCCGGCCCCCTTGCTGTATTCAGCCTTTGCCCTTCTCGGCCCTCGCCGTTCTCAGCCTTCGCCGTTCCCGGCTCTTGTCGCTCATTCACATATATGCACACATAGCATAACTAAATAAATACTTAAACACATATAAACAAAATCAATGGGGCTACGCCCTACAACATAATCATATAGGGTCGTGCCCTGCAACACAAACTATAGGGCCTCACCCTGCTCTATGGGTACAACAATTTTCTTACCTGTGTCCCGAGCTTTCCAAGCACCGATGTCCCGAGCACAGTCCCCTAGTTCGAGCCTGAAAACCTAGTCACAACGCATCAAAAACTTCCATCCATCAAGTTCTAATCCATTAAATAGCTTTGGGTCATAATTCTAGTCTCCGAGACCTTGAATTCTATCAATCCGGGTGATAAAATCCATCCCAAGCCTTAATTTTTGGATTCCCGAGCCTAAAACCTCCTTGAAGCCCAAAAATGCACTAAGTGCCACGACCACATGAACCCATGCCACGGTCCGCCTCAACCAGAAAACCCCAACCCCAAAACAGGGTAGGCACACCGCGGCCAAAGATAGGGTGTGCCGCGGCCCACCCTTCATCCAGGCCTCCAACTTGTTCTAGAGGGCCGCGACTCAGCAAGAATAATGACGTGGCCTGACCTTTCGAACCCAGAAAAATCCTCCATTTTCTCCACCAAAACCAAGCCAATTTACCCCAAAATCAACCCAACAATCCAAATCATTCATCACATAAGTTCTACTACAGTCTAAGCAACAAAACCTAACAAGAATTAACCCCAAACCTCATCTAAAACTCAAGAATGATTTCTCACTTAGCTCACATGCATAAATCTAAAATATCACCAGAAATTCAACATAATTCAACAAGTTTAAAAGCTTACCTTGAGCTTAATTGAGTCTCTGAATTAATTCCCTAGGTTCCAAGCTTCTAGACCCCAAAATCCCAGCTTTAAATGCTTAGTCTCTAGTTAGATTTCACCAAAATTCACCAAGCTTCTAAGAGAGAAGAGGGAATCGAGAGATAGAGAGAGAAAGGGTTGGTTCCTTAGTTTCTGAGTGTTTCTTCAATTTGTTTTATTTAACATAAGTTTATCACAAAGGCTCGGGGTACCCAAGAACGTCCCCGAGGGCAAAATGATAAATTTTCCCAAAATTACCTCCTAAACATTCTAACTTCAAATATATCTCTAAATATTTATTTTCATAACCCGATAACCCAATAAAACGTCTAATGTCCGAAATACCCCTCGACTCGCCCCGAGTCGGGTATTCGACCCAGTTGTGACTTTCTAGCTAACTGCTCCCTAAGACTGTCTCGGATTGTGTAACACAGATATATCACAATATACCACAATAATTACATGTATGCCCTCAACGGACTAAAATTACAAACATGCCCCTAACGACCAAACAGGGCCCACGTGCATATTTAATTCACCTAAACATACATTTCTAATCACATACTCATCAAAATTCACATATTATAATAATAAGCTACTTATTGCCCTCCAGGCACGCTAATCAAGGCCCTAAGCCTTATTAGCAAATTTGGGATGCTACATCATCTTTTTAAGGAAAAGATAACAACTTAAAGTTCAAATTTCAAAATTTGAATTTCCATTATCATCTTATTATTAATTAAATAAATATAATAATCAAAACCAATTTTGACTATCCATATTTATCCTTTCACACTTAAATAAAATAATTGATTAAAATCAATTTCTTTTATATCTACACAATTTCAAAAATTGCACAAATGTAATAATAAACTGTGCAACTTCAATTATAACATAATTACACACTTATCCCGAAGAATAAATATTCTCTCAAATAGCCCATTCACAGTTTGACCCTTGCAACAACTCTTACCTTAAATAGTGTGATAGCGCCGCCACGGCGACCTATGGACCAATAATTCCAAGCTCTAATAAATAAAAGATTATTAATCAAAACTCTGTGATCCAATAATCATATTTATTAATCTCATGAGTATTCCACTATAAATATGAGACTGCACTCTTGAGAATTAAAGACATATATTTACTGAGTACTTTATTGTAACCATAAAGTGTCCATTGATATAATCATTACATACAAATTAATCCTCTATTGATGATTCATAATTAAGTGGGAATAAAATTACCGTTTTACCCGTTTATTATATCTTGATTCCTTGTGTACCATTGCTTTACTAGTGAAGGTTAATTCATAATCTGATTATGAATTTGACGTCAATAAACTTTTTAGTTCCAAAAGTCAACCCAATAGGGAACCATCATTCAATCTATAAGAAGGTATAGATACCATATCTGTTAAGCTTTGTCCCCAACCATATACATCATTGAGTCCCCAAAACAATAGTTCTTAGCCTGATCATTTTGACAAACCGTAACGCATCAATCAAATGATCAAATGACATATATAGGAGTTCATAGTAACTTCAGCATTAAGATTAGTTTGTATATGATCATCAGTTGATGTGTTTTATAATACTACGAAACAGTGTTTAAACAAGTATTATTTAAATCACATCTGGTGCAATTCTACATACTCTCAATATGCAAAGTACCTCCACTAAAGTGTCCTACTACACTAGTAACTTGGATCTAGGTGACATGTATTCATAATACTAGTGGACTGTACTAGTAGTAATTAATTTAAAGATTCAATAACTTTATTTTACTGTGAACTATTTAAGTTCATTATCTCAATCTCGATCATCTCATACCAATATGAGATTGAGACCACATAGATGAACTTGGAATTTTTTTGATATTTACTTAATATTATTAACAATAATATAATACATAAGCTACATAAATACAATAATTCAATTCATTCATTTATTTCATTAAAACCATTGTCAACTACAATTGCTTTAAGGGCACAATTCCCAATAGAAGAGCGTGAGCTCGAGCTCACGCGGCTATGCTCCCCACTCCGTTGAACCTTTGTGCTCAAGAAATGAAGCACAAGACGAGGCCTCAATGAGCTCATCTGATGGAGGTAAAGTCATGCTCGACCTGTCTAAGTGGTCTGCTACCCTGCTTAGAAAGGAACCCAACGTCGTAGTCCTATTTAAGAATCCCAAGAATAATTTTATGGTCTGGTCAGGGGTTGATCTTAAGGTACATAGGTTTGATAGTTGCCTGGGGGAATACCAAACGATGTATAGTTTAAATGAAGTTTGGGATGGGATAGCCATCCAATATGGACCAACGGCTGTAGGGACCTTTCGAGGATGTCCCCTACTTTTAGGGAGGGGACTCCCTTAGCCTCGTCAGAAGATAGGGGGATTTCCTAGTCCCCAAGCTCGAGCTCAAAGGAGTCCTCAGTTAGGTTCCTTATACTTATCCATTTTCAATGTTAGACTTATATAACTTTTCTTTCCCCAACATAATCGTTCTTCTTCCTCTTTTTCAGGCGAGATGGATTCAAATTTTGACAACATCCTTGGGGTGCCCCCTAAGTCCCGAGACAGCAAACAGGGATGCGCATCCTCGAAGAAGGGTGCCCTTCCTTCAAAGGTCGCAAAGGTTATTGAGGACCCTCTTTTGAGGACCTCGAAGGCTGCCCTCAATGAGCCCAAGGCAAAGAATCCTCCCAAAGTTAAGAAGGTGGCTGAGGATGCCTCTCTCGTGACCTCGCACACCGCCGCAGACGAACCCAAAACTACAGTGGCTTCTCCTCAGAGAAAGAAGACTCCTCCTCCTCCTTGCATAATCCCTACTGGGGACAAAGGCAAGAAGGTCATAGACCTTACGACCTCAAAACCTGTGGGAGCTCCGACTCCAACCGTGGTCCAAAAGTTTTGCACTGCGCCGCACATGCCAGAGTACCCCTTGGAAAATGAGGCTGGGACCCCAGGGGTTGACTTATGCTTAGACTTGCTGTCTCGGGCAGGCCAATCATGCAACAATCTCGACGCTAATTTGTGGAGGTTTATGAAAGGAGATAACACAGCGACCCTCTTCGACCAGCTATGAAGCTCGGGGTTTCTGTAAGTCTACTTTACCTGAGCTTTATTTTCATGGTTATTTATTTATTCTCTAACTATTATTATTTTTTCTTTCAGACTCTCCTCGAATTCATATGACAGTGCTTCCTCCTTTCCTCAAAGGTAGCGGCTACCGAGAAGTTGGTCAATGACGGCCACCAAGCTCGAATCCGAGTCGAGGACGACCTAAAACAGGCCAAGGAAGCCAGGACTAAAGCCGAGGGTTGGCTCAAAGAGGCTAAGGAAGCACAAGCCAGACCTAAAACCTCGCTCCGAGAGGCCAGGGAGGCCCAAGATAAGGTCGAGGATGCCCTCAGAGCCTCCCAGATTATGTTCGCTTCTTCCAAGGCCGATGCTAGTCATCTGAAGGCAGAGCTCGACACCAAGATAGTCGACTTCGACGCTGCCAAGGCCGAGATCGAGCATTTGAAGGAGGAGAAGAGCACCACTTATTAAATCCTTGAGGACGAGAAGAAACACATGCTCGAGGAATTCAAGGCCAAGAAGGAGTGGGCCACCGATCGAGCCATGTATAGGACGTTGTCATTGAATCCCGATATGGACACCTCGTTCCTTATGGACAAGGAAGAGGAGTTCCTGACCAAGTAAAAGGCTCGATTGGCTGAGGAGGAGGTAACGGGCACCACCTTAGAGGGTGGCGTTGAAGAGGAGAAAGGAGAAGAGGTTGAGTCCGCTCCTGCCATCTAGAAGTGATCAATGTTTTACAAGGGCTGCGTCCTTTATATCTTTTTTTTTTTTGTAACTAATTCATTTTGATGCCTTTTGGGGAAGAACAATTACAACTCGATGTTTGAGTTATTTGACAAGTTTATATTTTAATGGCAGTATTTTATGCTTAAATATCTTTCTCAAAATCTTTATGCATATTTTCTACCTCTATCATTTCTCCTTGATAGCATACGCCATATTCTAGCTCGAAATATTTCGAGCATACTACAAAGTACTTGCTTTTATATTTTTTTATCTATACAAATACTGTTGTGCTTGAGTTAGAATTTCCATATATTCATACATAGTTCATTCAATTGCACATTTTTGACTTCGTTAACTTCAAGGTCGAATATTACTTTTACCAAAATACTTATTGGCATGTAACCTCGTTAGTCTAGTTATTTTTTGCTTAACTATAGTAACTTTTCCTCATCCTTAAGTATGGTCTGAGGTAGCAAGATCGAAACTTATTTGAAAAAATTTCAAGCTTCGTCTTGACTCATGATTTTTTTTTTGGTTTATCTGGAATTCCAACTTTTAATCGTGTCGATTAGAGTTTGCTGGTTTGTTCCAAACTTGTTTAATTAGTGTTTGGTTAATAATACATACATTGTTATAATGTACTTCGTGTTTGGTTGATAATCCATACACTGTTATTATTTACTTCGTGTTTGGCTGATAATCCTTACACTGCTATCGTTTACTTCGTGTTTGGTTGATAATACATGCATTGCTTGTAACGCCCCAAATTCCTTAATATGGCTTAGTTCCTGGATTAGGGGGCCAAGAGGCAATAATTGAATTAATTGAGTGGTTATGTGTTATGAGCGTGTTATCATGTGAATTATATGAATTGTATTATGATATGATTATGCTTGAATGTTTAGGTGTAATAAATGTGCATGTGGGCCTGTTTATTATTAGAAGGGAATTTTCATAATTTCAACCCATTGAGGGTATAAGTGTAAATATGTGTGATATATGATTGTGACCACATTATTATGTTGATATATTTGAGTTACCCGACACGAGGCGATCCAAAGTCACAATGGGGTAAAATACCCAGCTCGGGATGAGCTTAGGGGTATTTTGGTAATTTGGTAAAGTACCGAGAATTATAGAGCAATAGGAATTAATTGATGAACATTGGTTTGATAGATTATTTGGGATTGTATGAGATAATTTGAGGTTAGCGGGAATTATACCAAATGACCAAATTTCCCTTGAGGATAACTTTTGAGGAAAAAAGGGGCAAGGGGCAATGTGGTCATTTGGCCACATTAGATAGCAAGGGGCAGCTGCAGTTAGGCTCACTCACGTCAGGTATTTTCTTTAGCTAGGAGCATTTTCCTTTGAAACACACAAAGCACTTCAAGTTAGGCCAAGCTTTGAATTTTTGGTGAAAGTTGGAGCCAATTCTTGTGGAGTAGCAGCTGAGGATCGGTTCTAGAGATTGCTAGGGCCATCATTTATCATAGAGAATTCAAATCAGAGGGTTTCTGCCAGGCTCGGGTCAGGATTAGCACTTGGGGTCGTTCTACTATTCGCACGAGGATCAAGGTAAGAAAACTGCACTCGATGCGAAAGATGTATGATTGGGGCTTGGCCCAACTATTAATGTAATATGATTGGGGCTTGGCCCATTTGTTAAATGTAAACATGATTAGGGCTCGGGCCTAGCTAATGAGCACGATTATAATTATGCTTGTGTATATTTGCTTTAGTATACTGTAATGCATTGTATTTGTGTGTATGGTGAATGTATTATGTGGATGTTTGTTCTGGCTAGGAAGCTCGTTTTATAAGCCGACAATTTATCTATTACATCTTATTAAAGCTCAACCTGCTAGTCGAGGGTATATTTGGTTAAAAGGGGCTCGACTTATAAGTCGAGGGTATCCAAGGCTTGGCTTATAAGTCGAGGGTCTGTAAGGCTCGGCTTATAAGCCGTGATCGACATTATGCACGTTGAGCGCATGCTGTTACAGCTAGGCCACCCTGGGAGTTCCTTATGCACTTGACTGGCTCGGATGCCATATGAATAAAGGGGAGTGCGACACACACTTGTGTGACCCTATGGTCACTTATCTGTACAGTGTGTATGCTTGATTCCAGTTATTACTGTTAAGCATGTTGTTATGTTTTGTGAATTATTTGAATTTGATAATATGTTTTCTTGTTGAGTCTTTTGGCTCATGGGTACTTTGTGGTGTAGGTAAGGGTAAGGAGAAGCTTGGCCAGCCATGATTTGAAGAGAATTAGAGGTGACGTGTACATATGCAGTCTGCTCGACCGCCACGGCTGAGATATCACAGGGGAACTAGGGTTTGACCCTGTTTTTCTGCTCAGGCAGACTTATTTTGTAATCCTTGAGTTGTAACAAAATTTTAAACTTGTATTTTGGGATCCCATGTAAAGACTAAATTTTTCGTTTAATGGAAATGTTTATTTCTTGACAAAATTTTTTAATACCTGAACCCTTAGTGGCTTAATCACATGTTTTAGTCCAAATGACTTGTTTAATGAGTCCATCACTAATTTTAAATACACATGGTAACAGGCCCTAATTACCAGGGCATTACAAATTGGTATCAAAGCTGCCAAGGTTTAAGGGTTCCTGATGATGTATTAGGCATGTACACTCGCCACTAAAGACATGCTCAACTCAGGGTTTGGTAACTACCAATATAGTTTTGTGTGTAATTTCTTAAATGAAATATATATGCCTTACTTGCTTGTTTAAATAGAAAGCATGAGCTATTTTGATAGGGCCTGGCTCTTAACTGCTGTATGGATGTTAAAGATGTGCTTATTAGCACAATAGTGGATTGTAAATGTTGTAGGATTTCTTAGAAGCATCGTTATTTCTTTTGAATGTTAAAAACACTTATTAGCGCTGCTATATGTGCATGTATGCCAGGAGATGCTTATTAGCATCGCTATTTGTCTATGCATGCCGAAAAATGCTTATTAGCATCCTTCTTTCCCTTGAGAGTTAGAAATGCTTAATAGCATTATGCTATTTATATGAATGCCACAAACGTGCTTATTAACGCTATTGATGTTTGTACATGTTAAGAACATGCTTAATAGCATCTTGTTTGAGCATGATTATGAATCGCCATGCTTATTAGCATGGTTGTATACGTGTGAATTACTGGGATTCTTATTAGCATTGTTGATGCATGTGAATGCTAATTCGATCGATTTTGAATCGTGGGTTGACATGGGATATTATTATTACTGCCTGATAAGCCGAGTCATTGATTGTAGATAGACTTGGAAGTATGCCTCCAGGGAAATCTAATGAGCCAGTCGGTGCTGAGAATTAGGTTGGAAGTAATGACTAAGGTTAGAACCCTCCGCCAGTTCCGGAAAACTGGCAACAGGTGCTTGCTGATATGCAAGCTAGGTTGGAGAGACACGATGAAGATATTCGCTAATTGAGGCAACAAGAGGTTCTTTATGAGGGTGGCGGGCAATGAGAGAGTGGCTTATTCCACATACCTGTTTCGGGAGGATGTCCGAATCTGGTGGGAGGTAATGTCCCAGACTAGGGACGTAACCACAATGAACTGGGAAGAGTTTAGAACTCTATTTAATGAGAAGTATTATAATGAGGCAATTAAAGCTGTAAAAGCTGTGAAATTCAGTAGATTGTTGCAAGGGAGTATGACAGTGACAGAATACGCCCTGAAGTTTGACAGGTTAGCCAAGTTTGCTGCAGACTTGGTGCCCACTGATGGGACAAGGAAGGAAAGATTCCTTTAGGGGATACAACCTATAATAGCCCGGGATGTTAGAATTACAACAGTTCCTAGAGTGATGACATACGCTCGGGTAGTAGAGAGAGACCTTACTACAGAGGGCGCTGAGAACAAGATCTGGCATGAGAACACGAACATAAGGGATATCATGAGGACATGACCTCCCTTTATAGGATCATGTAGGGGAGGATGCCCTAGTGACCAGAAAAGGAAGACCTCAGATACTATTTTGGCTTCTAGCCCTGATAGGATGCCATGGGGTGTACAGATTGGCCGTCAGGGCGGCAATGAGAACTGGAGAACATATCCAGAGTGCACCAGATGTAGAAGACGTCATCTGGGGGAGTGTCGGGCGAAGGCCTGCTTTTTATGTGGGATTATGGGGCATCTTAAGAAGGATTGCCCAAGAATGAAGAAAGAGGAACCGAAAAAGGTGGACAACTCAACTCCAGCTCAAGTGTTTGCACTGACGCAGGCTGAGGCCGAGGCTAGGCCCTCAGTGGCCACATGTCAGCTTTCTAGTGTTGGCATTTCTTATACTGTGCTGATTGATTATGGTGCTACACACTCTTCTGTTTCTAGTAAGATTATTGATAGACTGTGTAGGCCATGTGATTATTATGCTATGGGGTTTCAGACATTATTACCCACTAGGGAGTTAGTGGTTTCCAAGAGATGGGTCAGATCACTGTCGGTGATAGTGGATGGCAGGGAGTTGTCGGTTGACTTGATAGAGCTGGTTATGTCTGACTTTGATATGATTTTGGGGATGGACTAGTTAACTAGATATGGGGCAACCATTGATTGTAAAAAGAAGATGGTAACCTTTGAGCCTAGGGGTGAGGACCCCTTTGTATTTGTTGGCACTATTCATGGACCCTGAGTACCTATGATTTCAACATTGAGGGCTAGAGAACTATTGTGAGGAGGTTGCATAGGATTCCTGGCCAACGTGGTAGATACCACTCAGGTCGTGCCAGTGGGACCAGAAGAGATTAGGTTAGTCTGTGAATTCCTAGATGTGTTCCCAGAGGAATTACTAGGGTTGCCGCCACACAGGGAGATAGAATTTATTATTGAGCTGGCACCAGGGACATAGGCAGTGTCTAGGGTACCTTATAGAATGGCCCCAACAGAGTTGAGAGAACTGAAGGTACAATTACAGGAGTTGTGCCTCCATATTCTGCCCAGGCTGCGGAGAAGGCTCTTACAGCTGAGGAAGCAGAGAATAAGATCTGGAGGGAGAGTGCAGCAAGGCGGGAGGGCCACAGGGTGGTGCCTCCATATTCTGGTTCTGGTAGGGGCGGAGGCCCCAGTGATTTAAAGAGAAAGACCCCTGATGCTTCGACCATTCCTTGTCCTGATAGGAGAGGTCAGGGTGCTCAGGGTGGCCATCAGGGAGGCGGTGATGCATGGACAACTTCTATATGATTTTGGGCATGGATTGGCTGGTTAGAAATGGAGCTACTATTGACTGCAGAAAGAAGATGGTGACCTTTGAGCTAGAGGGCAAGGACCCCTTTGTTTTTGTGGGAGCGGTGCATGGACCCCACGTACCCAGGATATCGACATTGAGAGCCAGAGATCTGTTACAAGGAGGGTGTATAAGTTTTCTGGCTAGCATGGTGGATACCACCAAGGTTTCGCCAATAGGACCGGAAGAGACCAGATTGGTTTCAGAAATGACCAAATCGCCCTTGAGGATAACTTTTGAGGAATAAAGGGGCAAAGGGCAAGGGGCAATGTGGTCATTTGACCACATTAGATAGCAAGGGGCAACTGCACTTAGGCTCATCCATGTTAGGAATTTCATTGAGTTGGGAGCATTTTCCTTTGAAGCACAAAATACACTCCAAGTTAGGCCAAGCTTTGAATTTTTGGTGAAAGTTGGAGCCAATTCTTGTGGAGTAGCAGCTGAGGATTGGGTCTAGAGATGGCTAATGTAACGCCCCACGTCACTATGGCTACTTCCTGGAATGACGACTGGCCCTACAAACCAACACGAGTCTTTCCAGCGTGCTTTGTCCTCACTCGCACGCTTCCTGGGAAAACTTCCCAGGAGGTCACCCATCATAAGATTTCTCCAAGTCAAGCACGCTTAACTTTGGAGTTCTCAAATGATGGGCTACCGAAAAGAAGATGCATCTTGTTTATATAGGCAGTACCCATCAATCCATTTAATCCCTCTTCAACTGTGTAGTCCCATACCTACACAGTCTTAGAATCATCACACTTGACCTTCCCCAGGCAATGTGGGATTTCATAACTTTTTACCTGGTCTTTCCCTCTACGGATCACGGGATTCTGACCATCACAGCTAGGGCCATCATTTATCACAGAGAATTTGAATTAGAGGGTTTTCGCCAGGCTCGGGTTGGGATTAGTGCTCGGGGTCGTTCTACTATTCACACGAGGATCAAGGTAAGAAAACTGCACCCGATACGTGAGATGCATGATTGGGGCTTGGCCCAACTATTAATGTAATATGATTGGGGCATGGCCTATTTGTTAAATGTAAATGTGCACTACAAGAAAAAATGCCTTTAATAACACCAAAAATGTGATATCAAAACATACCATAACACTTTTTGATGTGTTAAGACCGACTATGTTATCGTAGGTCAGGGTACTTTACATAACACTTTATCATTATTATACAGATGTGTTATTACATGTCAACGATAACACACTTTCTGTATTATTTTAATAAATAGATAAGTGTTTAATTATATTATTTATAGTCGATTATATTACACATTTCAATACTTATAAATTTGTGTTATACTACACTTTAGTATAACACATTTTTTGTGTTATGCTACACTTTAGTATAACACATTTTTTGTGTTATATAATGAAGTTTGCATAACAAAATTCTTTTCTTATAAAAAGTGTTATTGTAATAGATATTATAACACATTTTTCGTATTATTTTAATATTTAGATAAGTTTAAATTCTCATTATATATTCATTTATATAACACTAATTTATTCTATTATATTTTTATTTTTTACTTATATAATTAAAATTAGCTTTCTAATATATACTAGCATCATCAAATGAACTTGATTTTCAAATAACAAAAAGTAAAAACATTAAACATTGTATTAACAATCCACAAATTAGTTTAAAACATTCAACGCTGTCATCAACAACAAAATGTTCTTTAAGTATTCAAGTAGTCTTAAATGTTCAACATATTGAAAAGTTACTACTTTCAGCACAAAATATTCTACAGCTGCCCAACACAAAGCCTTCAAAATTAAGTATCATTTTCTATTTCGCTTGTCACATCTGCCAAATAAACAAAGAAATATTTTATTATTATTATCTAGCATCACAAATTACTTCAAGAAAAATGTTATGGAAATTATTTCCAAGGACACCAAATACAAAAGACAATCACAAATGCAAAGCCAAGGACAATAAAAAATGCGAATACAAAAGCAATGGAAATTCCCTCTGATTTCTCTTTTCCAGAAAAAGAAAAATTTCTATCAAACTTTATAATGTATTTCCAAACTAAAAAAAGTCAAGGACCCAATTTAATTGAACAGAGAAATCAAATCCCTTTTATAAAGAATAAACTAAGAAACATTGATGATATAATTTTTTCACAAGTATTATTTTTCTCTACTGTATGCACACAAAGCTTGATTAATTAATAGTAAGAAATCAATTATATAGAAAGCTCAATCAATGATATATACATACAATGAGTTTTCTAAATATTGACTGTTCAGCTCTGTACCTGCAACTTCTGCTTGTTTTGATAGGGTGCTGAAAGAGGTTGGATTTGGGCACCCTGGCTTAGATAATATTACAGCAGTGACTGATTTAAAGAGACTGAGAATTGGACTATCTCCACCATCTTGAGAATGTAATACTTGCCCATTAGCACTGGGAAGTAAACCGAGCCAAGGGGCTGTTTACATGAAGTGCCAGGTATCTACTTCTCTCTGTTCAGCATGTGAGATAGCAACAATAAGGTTCAAGTGGCCAGAAACACTTATTTCAACTTTACTAACCAATTAGATGGTATACATCATGATTCAGGCATCTCCAGTTCATTTTGAAGACATCAGTAAAATTATAGGAAAAGCAAGGACACCGGCAACCTTAATTTTATAAACAAACTCTAAAGAAAAGTCTTCAAGTTCAAGTATAATAACATCATGTACCTGCCACACCTCCATAAAAAGGAAGCAATCCAATGGACTTTGGCAATGATTCTTGCAATCCAGTGATCATTGGTTCAAGTGTTGTTAGCTGAAGCAAGCAGGAAGAGATCATTATGTTAAATAAAAGAAACTACCTCTACTCGTTCTATTTATTTGAAGCTAAAAGAAAATGCCTCTCAAGTGCACAAGTTCTATTGTTAAGAGACAAACTCAGAATAAGACATTATCCACTCTAAGTTTAAAAATAGATATCAAGAGCTACGTTAGATTTAAATAAATATTTTCATATAATGCCATGTAACTCATAAATCATGGATGATGAACTAGACTAGGGGTCAATTTTTATTGAAATGGTTTCAACAATCCTTAATGGAAAAAATTGTCTAATAGAAAGCAATACCTCATTTATTTGAAAAACATTTCCCTGAACAATAAAATAAATGAGTGATTTATTCATGGTGGTAACTTGGCAATTATCTGTTTTAGTTCAATAAAATAAGAGATCTATCAAGAAAGAGCTAGGGAATTTTCAGATGAACAATAAAATAAGAGAGCTATCAAGAAAATATAAGACCATAACATCACCAAACTAAAGTTCAACACCACAGAAAGAAATACCTGCTGCCGCCGTGAAGTTGAGAACCCCACCAGCCAGCCCCGCGCCCAACCACCGTCCCTGCCGAGCCCCTCCCTGTACATCATTAAAACACGAACTTGTTCCACTTTATGAGCTTCCAATGCTTCGAGTTTGCTCCTTTCAAGATCACTTTGAATTTTTGTGATACTCTCAGATTTTGTTTCAATAGCTCCCAATATGTCTTCTATCTGCTTTTGCGCATCTTCAAAAGCTACATGAGCAGCTCCCTGGTAGTATAAATTATAAGGCAAATGGTTATCTATTAGAGTGTCAATATACTGATGTTGAAAGTCCTAATATAAATTATTAACCTCACCTTTTCACTTAAAAGCTTATTCTCGGTAGATGCAACTTCAAGTTTTCCCTTATGCTCAATAAGTTGTTTTTCCCAAGGTTCCAATTCAACACCAACTTTTGCAGGCTCGGAGCGGTGTCTCTCTATTTCAACTGCTTGTCAATCAATCAAATTGAAAAATATGTTAGACAATGAGTTGCCCAACCACATCAGCTCTAAGACTGCTGCATAAAGTGAATATATGTTCTTTTACACTAATATCTGAGGTATAAACGCAAAATCATATACAACAACATGATTGATTATAAACGAAATCCACAACAACATGATTGATTATAATGCTGGGAAGATTAAATCGAACCCATTAAACTTGAAATCAAATCAAACTAGCTCACTTCTCTTCATTGTATGACTTGATATGCCACTTAAGTGACAGCTGATGTGACAATTCTTTTATTCCAAGAAGTTCAAAATTTTGGTAATACAGTTGGTACATTAGCTACCATAGAACCCTATATATATTGTCTTCACTACTCTCATTCGGGGTTAAGAGAAGCAGTAGAGAATTTTTTCAGCGTTATTTTGTTCTGTTTTTTAAAGCATTTTTTTTAGAGTGTTTGTACATGGAGCAAGTATCCCTTTGTGTAATTTTGTACTTATACTCAAGAAAGAATAATGTCTAATCAGCCATTATTTGGGGCTATTCTACCTTGGATGTAGGCTTTTAATTGAATTGAACCAAGTAATGTGTTTGGTGTTGTTTTTTGTTTTAAAGTTTTATCATTTTTTATTCTATGTTTCTGCATTACTCTTTCTTGTTTTGTTGTTCTTTAAGGGTGTAGGATTTACACCACATTTCTATGTTAGACAACAAAAATTATATATACTACATGATACTTTTTAGCAGTTTTACCACTAAAGCTGATCATATAAACATAATCAAAGGTTAAAAAAAAAAAAACAATCAGAACAACAACCACTTTTCATCAAATTTTCTAATATATATATATATATATCTTATATGTAGATATAGCCAGACTTAGAGTCTATTGCCTACGCTATTTCAATTTTATATATAACATATATAAATATAGATAGTGCATGCTATATACAGAACAATTGATAAAAAAAAAAAACAGTGGTACAAAGCCATATCCGACAACAGTATAATATATATTTATATATAAATGAATATAGTACAAACAATAAACACATGTATGTCAACAAATATATATATTTATTAATATGAAACTGAAAACTAAAAACCATAGAAGAGATTTTGAGAGACGCACAGAGAAGAAGAACATGACAGCTGGTAGGGCACTTGTTCTTGCTTATGGTTGGCAACAAAGAAAAATAGAGAGATTAAGAAAGTTGTATATGGTTCCAATCCAAGCATTTAAAAATTAACAGAGAGAAATATAGGCAGAATACTGCTAGTAATATCAACAGAAATGACAAATGATACTACTTCAAGGGTAAAAAAAAAAACATAACATTCAAAAAATGCACCTCTGTTTCATTGGCTGGCGAGCATTGTAAACTGAAATCCATTGTGTCGCTGGAACACCTAGATGAACCTTTTTCCTTGGTTGCCCATCATCATCTTCCTCAATATTCAATCTACCCCGTTTTTGTCCAACTTGGCTAATAATCTAACAATAATTACATTGAAATAAGAGCATAAATAAGGTATAATTAATAAGCATGTGTTAAAGTAATTAACAAATACAAACTAAGCACTGAACAGTGTACACTTTGTTTCATTCTAGATAGTAAATTAGAAAAATATCATTAATTACAAGATTATATAATCCCAAAGATATCTTTCTCTTTCTCTTCAAAATTTTATTTCTGCCTCAAAGAAACCTTCCACACACTTTACAGATTAGATTGATCAACACTCTTTAATCCCAATGACCCCAAATGACCATTCTCAACATGGGAAAATTCATTTCTTATCTTCTCCTAAAAAAAAAAAGCTCAAAAATTGTTATTGTTAAATACAAAGTTTGTAATTAAGATCAGATCAGGCTACAAAAACAGTGCCAGTCCTTGAGGTTTTGCTAGGAGTAGAGTCCTTATTGGTCTATGATTAATAGAGGGATTTACTACTCATTTTTCAGCTCTTTTGTTTTTCTTCATCAAACTCAGTTTGCTCTTGTTTTCTTTCTTTTTTTTTTCTTTTTGCTTGAGCAAAACATGCATGAGAGTTAATAACCATATATATATATTACCTTTATTAGTTATATTCAAAGGTATCATGTAGAGTTATTAATGACCGAATATTACTTACGTATTCCACAAATACTCTACATGGCTATCTATCTAAATGGAATTTTAACAAATTTGACCATATATTATAAACAAGGTAGCAGACAAAAGTGAAAGAAAAAAAAAAGAATAAACTTATATAGCACACAAATAACAAACATTCAAACTCACATTTAGAGCATTGATCTCTTTAATATTTATAGAATACCAATAAAGCAACAACAAATGACATGATAACACCAATTATATACACATATCAAGAAAAATGCTCTGTATGTGCATGTTAAAAAATTCCCATCCAATTCACACAAACCATGTCTTATGGTCGATTCTAAAATATATTCACAAGAATAATGCATCTGTTCTGTTCAAAATTTCCAGGTATGCTTAAAAATATCTATATTGTACGTGTCTTCAAAATTAGTATTTTCTTTAAGTTCTATTCGGTTTCAAATGAAATTTAATGTTATCCATGAATGTTGGCTAACCCTCAATGGCAATTGTTACTTTGTTAGAATAAAAACTTGTCAATTTCTTTATAGATCATATACTTCTTGGATTTGCAAGGTCAAAATATTACTCAGCTAAAATATTACATTGATAGATGAATGAAGTAAGGGTAGAGACTCTTACCATAAAATGCTCTCCACTTGCAAATGTAAAAGCCAATTAAAATCATCCCACAAGTTAATCCAATCAGAATAGCTATAATTATCACTGCTCTCTTCACCTTAAGATTAGCTCTTGCTTTTCCTAAATAAATTTTTGGAGCAAGAAAAGAAAATATTAATGAATTAAAATAGAAGGAAAGGAATTTGAACTTGATGTGGAACTAAAATTTTCAACCTGTAATCTGTACCTATTTCTGAAGCTGACAGTCGAACAAATAGATCTTGTCTGCTGGAAGGAAATTGTTGAATATCATAAAGATCTCCAAACCAGACGACGCAGCCAATGCCTTCACCTCTGATATCTGAGTTTGTTTAAGCCATACAGGAACAATTTCTCAGACATTTATCCCTATATTCCTGTAGATTCATACTCTTGTTCACCCATGTATGTTGAGCATCCAGCAATTTCCAACCAGAAAATTTCAAAAAGCCATCTTTCCCTTGATCATGGCAGCTCAGCGGACTACTTCTTACACACCCTTCAGACCAGTCCATTGAATTCCAATCCTGTAGAGACGTAGGCTTATAGCATTATTTGCATACACATATCTTGAGGTACCAATCTTAGATTTGAAAGAATTGCTTTGAAGTTCAAAAAATTACATTATTATTATTATAGACTCTTAATCCATGGATTGATAAGTAGTTTTACGTGTAACATGCATAAGTAATAATGATAGTAAATAGAAAAAAGGCATCTCTCTCTCATGCCTACAAATCAATCACTGTAAAACAATGGTATTTAATGGTGCCTGCACATACACACACACACACTCTCTCTCTCTCTCTAATCTGTATATGTGTAAGTGGAAATCAGTGAGAAGATCATTTATAAGAAAGGTCATGGAGATCCCTCTTTGTCTCTTAGCTTCGGACAACTCCTTTCTCATAATTGCACTTTTAAATTTCCTCATATCTTTCACACACATACACATACACATATTTATTATGTGTATGAAAAGCCTCTCTTCTCCACCTTATATAAATATATGCCTATCGAGATGAATTAACTGCATTAATATTCATCCACAGAAAAATGGTTATATATTTATAGTAATATGTGCTTTTTTCTAAGCATAGCATGCATGGAATAATGAGTACATAGCTGTGGCTCCACTATCACAACTCATCTGTACCACAATTATAATTATAAAGTACATAAACGAACTTATTGAAAAGTAATTCAAGGTACAAATCTCAAATTCAAATTCAAATCTCAAAGACGCAAGCAATCTCAAAATGGAGAAGAAAAAACCTTTAGAACATAATCATTGATCAAACTGGTTTCTTGGCCTTCCATAGCTGTGGCTTTCATGATGGCATCAATCTCAGAATCTGGTTTAATTCCAGCTGCTTTTTCCCGTGTAGACAACTCTACTAGCAAGTCATACCTTGTACCAACTCCTAAGCACCGCCCCGAAAAATCCAAAGTTTCACGGACTGTCATCTGACCATAGTGAAGGTCATGTTAACTAATATAAGAAGAGGTTCTCTGAGGTACATGCTCTTCAAATTCATGGCGACAGTATGTCACTTTTCCAGATACTTGTTTGTCAAAGTCAAACCCAAGTTATCAGTATAGACGTAATAACCAAACTTGTAAACATTTTAATACATCAGACTAGTATTAATAGAAGAGCACAAACCCTTAAATCATCATCAAGTTTTGCAGCAAGTGCTATTAGTAATGTTGTTTTTCTAGATCCAGGCGGACCAAGAAGTAAAGTCAACCTGAAAATAAATCAATTTGAGTTATATAGCATTTGAAGGAGTTTATATGAAAATTAGTAGAAGTTACCAATGAACATACCTTGAAGGGCTTGCTATACCACTCACACCTTGGAGTATCTTAACCACTCTTTTCTTTGATGGAGTGAGTCCAATCATTCCAATGATTCCCTATTCAAATGGGATTATAGGTTAGAGAACTGAGAATTTACACCAAGAAATTAAGAGTAAAAAAATAGAGTTATTAGTATGAGCTGAAATATTTGAAGTTACCTCAATCATGTTAAGACTAGAATTCAACAGAGTTGGAAGAGCTCTAGTTCCTACATATGCATCTCCCTCAATCGACAAATTCTGGAATCTAACTTCAACCTTAGGAATCTCAATCCCAAACTTGTTTTTTTCATAAACAAATATATCACGTTATGGATTTTTAAGATCTGGGACTGGGCATCAATACAAACACTTGTTAAACTCAAAACCAATTTTCTTTTTCGTTTTCGTTTTCATTTTCATTTTCCTTTTTCATTCATTTTAACTAAGGCATTTTAACAAACAATTAATGTGCAACAGACAAAACAAAGAAAAAGAATATTATGAGCATAAATATAACTACTCAAACACATTCTGAAAAGGAATGCTACAAAAGTAGAAGAGCATAGAAGATTAATTATTGTAACGCCCTACTTCCTTAGAGCCGTTACCAAGTGAGTTTTAAGACAAAACAGTGTGCAATGAACTCGCTAACCGAGGTTTTTAAAACAAAAGTGTGACTAATAAAAAGTTAAGGCTATAATCTTTGAAAATGCGTCGTTTCATTAAAAACTTCCAATATTAAACATTTGGGATCCCAAAATAAGGTTTGAAAACTATTTACATCTTGAAATAAGTTTACAGTTGATTAGTTATAAAAATCATAGATTATTACAGCCATTTCTCAAATAAACCCCCGACCAAAGCAGTCGGGCAGGCCAAACATGTACGCGTCGCTTCACGCTCTCCATACTCATGGTTGGTTGACTCAATCTATGCCCTTACCTGCAACACAGAGCACCCGTGAGCCGAAGCCCAGCAAGAAAACTCATGCAGAACATAACATATGCAAATTATACAGTTAATCATATCAGATAATCCACAGATAAACAAGTCAACCATTAGACTAAGCAAACACGGCCATGCCGCCCCAGAAGCCTTACCAAAACCTGGGGTCTCGGTCCTTACCGTAGGATCTCACATGTATCCACTGGGTCCCACCCTGACTATAAGCATCCCATGTGCTAAGTGTTACTTCCGGCCCCACTACCGTTCTCGGCCTTTCGCTGTTCTCGGCTCCATTGCCGTTCTCGGCTCCGCACCGTATCATTCCACTATAACCACATATAGTATAACTCAAACAACATTCCAAAAAATATCAATTCATTTAAGTCTACACCCTAACATGTAATGCAAAATATAGGGCCGTGCCCTGCAATCATCTCATCATGCAATATAGGGCCGTGCCCCGCAATCACACTATGGGCCCATGCCCTATCCTACGGGTGTTATAGTTTTCTTACCTGTACTCCGAGCTTCCTGATGCACTAAAGCCGCGAGCACAGTCCTCTAGCACGAACCTCTCCAATATCCTAGTCACAACACACATGAAACATCCTTTAATACTAATCAATTCAAAACCACTTCCCGGGACCAATCCCACACTCTTGGGACTCCCAAATTCCTAAAACAATTCATCGGAAACATCCCCCGAACCCCCGGAGCAAAAGCTCAAATTTGCAAAATTTCCCATCCTGAAAAAGGCGTAGCGCCGCGGCGCTACCCGCAAGGACCGTGGCGCCTAGAGAAGTCAGAGAGCTCCCTGACTGCAAATAGCCTCGCGCCGCGGCGCCCAAGAATAGGGCCGCGACGCTCCTTCGCGAACCCAGAAAAACTGGGTTTTTCCTCTGCATTTCATCATCCAAAACACTCCCAAACTCACACCTAAGCCCCAAAATCACTTCAAAACCTCAAATGAACCACTTAACAACCCATAAACACTAGCATCAAGATCAAAACATAATCACACTCAAATTCCACCCTTTGATTTCTAATTTCAGCAAACTCAAACAAAACTTAAAACTTAACTCATGCATTTAAATTCCTCAAATCAAAAATAGAAACAAACCTAAAGATTGCATAAAATCCTTACCTCAAGAGAGAATTCAACCTTTAAGCTTCCTTGATTCTCCCCCTAAATCCTTCAAGTTTCAGCTCCTTTCTTCTCTTCTTCCTCTTCTTCTTCTCGTTGCCCTAACTTTCCTTCTCTTTATTTTTAACAAAGCCATCAAATAACCCAAATGCCCAAACCATGTACCCTATAATCCCAGCTGAAAATTTTCTAAACCCCTTGCCAAATGACCATGCTACCCCTCCAAATAATCCTTTCCCAACTAAGTCCTCAAGGGCACTCTAGTCCTTTCACTAATATTTCAATTCTACCATTTTCCAACTAAACTTGTTACTCACAGCAGTAACTAATGGTTACCCAGGTTACTCAATCACCAATAACCATAACCCGCTAAATCTCAACTTAACCATAAAATTCCCAAGGTACCCCTAGGCTCCTCCCGAGTCGGGTATAGAAATCCCGTTGTGACTTTTAAGTTAATTTGCTCTCTAGGACCGTCTCGGCACGTGCATCACAATAATAACACCACACTCACGTGGTACAATTCACAGAATACAATTATCACATATATGCCCTCAGCGGGCTAAAATTACCAATTTACCCCTATCATGCAAATGGGGTCCACATGCATATTTATTTCACCTAACATGCATACTAACCACGTAGTCATGCATCTCGAATGTTCAATTAGTCATATAACATGCTTTAAATCATAATCATGCATTTAACTCATAAAATCACACATAAATCCCAACATGCCCTCCTGGCACACTAATCAAGGCCCTTAAGCCTTATTAGCGATTTTGGGTCGTTACAATTATAGTAAATATACCTCCCATAGTTGAGCATGTGCACCCATTACACCACCAATAAGGGCTGACGAGAGAGCATACCGTGTATGTATATCCATGGAATAGATCTGAAATCAATGAATATAAAAAATAGATATGCCCTCTAAGCATAACCCAATGCTTCTATATATACTTTACACCAAATAATATACACATCAAAGCTCATGAAAGGAAGCAATTCTCTGGGAAAGGCCCTGATTTTGAAGAAGAAGCTATTAGGAACGAAGAGGCCAACAGAGGTGAAGTCATTGAGATATCCCCTATTCCAAAAATTATTGCGAAGGATTCAAAATGTATACATATAGAAATATAGATAGACAATGAGAAAAAAAAATAGAGCTACTACGGAGAGAAAGAAGAGAATACCCAAATGGTTAGTGAGCATAAATTTGTCTAAGATAATAAGCCAAAACCAAATATCTCACATTCTTTCTCAAGTCGAATATATATATATCAAAATAAATAGGTCCTGGATATGTAGCTTTAAAAAGAGTTAATATATGCAATTCTGGCTCCAAAAAATTCAGTGACAGTAATATATACCGAAGAAGAAAAGGAAACAAAAGAAAGAACGTACAAGAAGAAGAAGAAAGTCGTTCTTGACATTGGTGAGCACCTCCAGAGATATTTCAGTCCAATTTCCATAGGGATTGAAGTTGGAGTTGAAGGAGCGGTGGTTGAGAGAGTTAGGAAGAGACCAAGGACAGCACATGAGAGAGAGAGGCCAAAAAAAATATAAAAAAATATATAACTTTTACAAGTTTCAGGCGGGCTCCCAAATTACTTTACCGCCATTTTTTTCCATTTACCACATATACATATCATAATACTTTTTTAATAGTATTATATTATTATGTTATGAAAACAGGTATTTGGTGTAGTGGTGATTAGGGCTCAGGCCCAGCTAATGAGCACGATTATAATTATGCCTATGTATATCTGCTTTAGTATACTGTAATGCATTGTATCTGTGTGTATGATGAATGTATTATATGGATGTTTGTTCTGGCTAGGAAGCTCGGTTTATAAGCTGAGAATCGGTCTGTTAAATCTGATTAAAGCTCGACTTGCTAGTCGAGGGTATATTTGGTTAAAAGGGGCTCGTCTTATAAGTTGAGGGTATCCAAGGCTCGACTTATAAGTCGAGGGTCTGTAAGGCTCGGTTGATAAGTTGTGATCAACATTATGCACATTGCGCGCAGGTCGTTATGGCTAGGCCACCCCGTGAGTGCCTTATGCACCTGTCTCGCTCGGATGCCAAATGAATAAAGGGGAGTGAGACATGCACTTATGTGATCCTATGGTCACTTATCTGTGTAGTGTGTATGCTTGGTTCTAGTTATTACTATTATGCATGCTGTTATGTTTTGTGAATTATCTGAATTTGTTAATATGTTTTCTTATTGAGTCTTTTGGCTTACGGGTGCTTTGTGGTGTAGTTAAGAGTAAGGAGAAGATTGGCCAACCATGAGTTAGAGAGTATTATAGGTGACGTGTACATATGCAGTCCGCTCGATTTCCATGGCCGAGATATCATAGGGGAACTAGGGTTTGACCCTGTTTTACCTCTTAGGCCGACTTATTTTGTAATCCCTTAGTTAAAACAAATTTTTAAACTTGTATTTTGGGATCCCATGTAAAGATAAAGTTTTTGTTTAATGGAAATGTATATTTCTTGACCAATTTTTTTAATACTTGAACCTTTAGTGGCTTAAGCACATGTTTTAGTCCAAATGACTCGTTTAGCGAGTCCAGCACTAATTTTAAATACACGTGGTAACAGACCCTAATTACCAGGGCGTTACAACTTGGTATCAGAGCTGCCAAGGTTTAAGGGTTCCTGATGATGGATTAGGCATGTACACTCGCCGCTAAAGATAAGCTCGACTCAGGGTTTGGTAACTAATATTATAGTTATGTGTGTAATTGCTTAAGTGAAATATATATGCCTTACCTACTTGTTTAAATAGAAAAAATGAGCTATTCTAATAGGGCCTGGCCCTTGACTGCTGTATGTATGTTAAAGATGTGCTTATTAGCACAATAGTGGCTTGTAAATGTTGTAGGATTTCTTATAAGCATCGTTATTGCTTTTGAATGTTAAAAACACTTATTAGCACTGCTATATGTGCATGTATGCCAGGAGATGCTTATTAGCATCGCTATTTGTCTATGCATGCCGGAAAATGCTTATTAGCATCCTTCTTTCCCTTGAGAGTTAGAAATGCTTAATAGCATTATGTTATGTATATGAATTCTAGGAATGTGCTTATTAGCATTGTTGATGTTTGTACTTGTTAAGAACGTGCTTATTAGCATCTTGTTTGAGCATGATTATGAATCGCCATGCTTATTAGCATGATTGTGTATGTGTGAATTACTGGCATGCTTATTAGCATTGTCGATGCATGTGAATGCTTCTTCGATCGATTTTGAACCGCGGGTTGACATAGGATATTGTTATTACTGCCTGATAAGTTGAGTCATTGATTGCAGATATACTTGGAAGTATGCTTCCAGGGTAATCTAATGAGCCAGCCGGCGCTGAGAATCAGGTTAGAAGTAATGACCAGGGTCAGAACCCTCTGCCATCTCCTGAAAACTGGCAACAGGTGCTTGTTGATATGCAAGCTAGGCTGGAGAGACAGGATGAAGAGATTCGCCAGTTGATTGGGTCCTTTACAATTAGCCCTTATCATGCTAGCAGAGGGGTCTCGTGTGGAAAAAAACATGGGCCTAAGCGCCCGATCTCCCAATCCAAAGTGTCTACCTCGAACCCTCTTATAGAAATACCTTATAGCCCTTTGCTGATATGCATCATTTTTAATTTAGGCTTCGTCCCATTTTTCTTCAATTAGGTCTAGAGTTTCTTTGAGTTGGGATTAGTTTGAGGACTGGTCGTTTGCCTCGTATCTGATTATGTGGATTTCGACCTCAATGGGCAGCATTGCTTCACAACCATAAGCTAGGGAGAAGGGGATGTGGCCTGTTGAGGTTTCAGTTGTTGTCCTGTAAGCCCATAGGACTTGTGGTTATTCTTCCGACCATTTTCCTTTAGCCTCTTCAAGCCTTTTCTTAATGGAGATCTTTAGAGTTTTGTTCACTGCTCCGACCTGGCCATTTTGTTATGGATCGGCTACTGAGGAAAAACTCTTGATTATTCCATTCTTTTGGCAGAACTGTGTAAACAATTCATTATCGAACTGGGGTTCCGTTGTTTGATACTATATTCCTTGGTACCCCGTATCTTCAGATTATACTTTTACCATGAAGTCCAAGACTTTCTTCGAGGTGATAGTGGCCAAAGATTCAACCTCAGTCCACTTAGTGAAGTAATCAACAACGACTACGACATATTTTACTCCCCCTTTTTCTATTGGTAGGGATCCTATGTGGCCGATTCCCCATACGGTGAATGGCCACAGGTAGCTTATCATGGTGAGCTCGGTTGGTGGTGCTCGTGGGATTGAAGCGAATCGCTGAAACTTGTCACAATGCTTGACATATGTGAACGATTCTACTTTAATTGTAGGCCAGAAGTATCTTTGCCTAATTATCTTTTCTGATAGACTAATCCCCTAGTGTGGTCTCCGCAAAATCCTTCATGGATTTCTTCTAAAAAATTTCTAGCTTCGAGTGGAGTTACACACCTTAACAATGGCATAGAATATTCCCTTCTGTACAATTTTCCCGACAAGATAGTGTACCTTTGTATCTTGTACATAAGATTTTTTTGCCTCATTCGGTCTGCTGGGAGGCTCCTGGTTTTGAGGTAGTCTATAATGGGAGTCATCTAGGTAGGTTGCGAGTCTATCATGTTGATGTCATCTTCTTTTGGCTCGGCTATGCTTGGTAACGCTAGAAACTTGACCGACACCACATTGAGTGCATTAGCTTCCTTGGCTGTGGCGAGTCGAGCCAAAGCATCTGAGTTTGAATTTTGTTCCCATAGAACTTGTTCAATGGCGTAAAAATTGAATTGCCCCAACTACTACTTAGACCTTCTCCAAGCAAGCTTCCATTTTGATTCCCCGAGCATAGTATTCTCGTAAAACCTGGTTGACAACCAACTAGGAATCACTATAGCAGTGGATGGTTTTTGCTTTCATCTCGAAAACTATCCTAAGTCCTGCTAATAGTGCTTCGTATTCAGCCTCATTATTTGACGCATCGAAGCCAAACCGTAAGGCTAAGTGAAAACGATTTCCTGTCGGAGTGATTAAGATAATTCTGCCCCCGATCCGTTATCATTCGAAGACTCATTGACGTAAAGTCTCCACAACTCGAGGGTTGGGGTTATGACTTCCTCATTAGTGATTCCTGTACATTCAACTATGAAATCCACCAAGACTTGTCCTTTGATTGTCGTTCTCGGGTGATGTATGTCTCAAATTGTCCGAGTTCGATCACCCATTTTAACAGTCTCTAGGATGCCTCAGGTTTTAACAATACCTATCTCTATGGTTGATCAGCCAATACGTGTACAGGATGCGCCTGGAAGTAAGGTCGGAGTTTTCGAGATGCATGTATCAAGCACAGGGCTAGCTTTTGCATTAATGGTTATCTTGACTCTGCCCCCAGTAACCTTTTACTAACATAATAAATAGGATTTTGTACTTTCTTATCTTCCCGAACAAGTACTGCGCTAATTGCATGCTCAGTTGTGGTGAGGTATAAGTACAATACTTCCTCTGTGACTGGTTTGGATAAGATTGGTGGTTCAGTGAGGTGATTTTTAAGGGCTTGAAAAGTGAGCTCGCACTCGTCTGACCATTCAAATTTCAAGCCTCCTCTCAAAAGATTAAAGAATGGAAGGCACCTGTCTGTAGATTTCAATATGAACCTACTTAAGGCTGCCATTCATCCAGTTAAACTTTGGACATCTTTATGCTTCCAAGGAGAGGGCATATCATTTAATGCCTTTATCTTATCTGAGTTTTCTTATATGCCCCGATCATTTACTATGAACCCGAGAAACTTTCCCGAAGATACTCCAAATGAGTAGTTCTATGGGTTAAGTCTCATGTTGTACTTTCAGAGTATAGCAAAGCATTCTGCAAGATCATCAACATGGTTACAACTGTGTTTGGACTTAACCAGCATATTTTCCACGTATACTTCCACGTTGTTCCCTATTTTCTTGGCAAACATCCTATTTACCAATCTTTGATATGTGGCTCTAGCGTTCTTGAGTTCGAAGGGCATCACATTGTAGCAGTATAAACCTTTATCAATCATGAAGCTCGTATGCTCTTGATCGAGTGCATCCATGGCTATCTGGTTATATCCAGAGTATGCGTCCATGAACAACATGATTCTGTGACCCGCGATAGCGTCTACGAGTTGATCAACTCGAGGTAGGGGAAAGCAATCCTTTGGACACGCCTTGTTGAGGTCCGAATAATCAATGCAAGTTCGCCACTTGCCATTGGGCTTCCAAACTAACACTGGATTGGCTATTCAATCAGGATAGAAAGCATCTCAGATAAACCAATTTTCTTTTAGCCTCACAACCTCCTCTTTTAAGGCCTTCTTCCTTTCATCATCTAGGAGCTTCCTTTTCTGTTGTTTAGGTGGGAAGCCTTTGTCTATGTTTAACACATGGCATATAATGTTTGGGTTGATCCCAATTATATCGAGTGCGACCATGCGAATACATCTTGGTTTTCCCTCAGGAAGCAGATTAATTGCTATCTAGCATCCTTTGGAAGGTTCTTCCCTATATTTACCACCCTAGTGGTATCCTTATCATCGAGCTCAACGTCCTCGAGCTCTTCGATCGGTCCGAGATTGGCCATATCCTCCTCTATCTGGGGCCGATCTCTTCTTCAACCTCATACATCGTCTCACTGATTTCTTTAATTACTACTGTGCCTACATACTTGTGTGGCTCTTTCCCCTCATCGAGATGTTGTTGCATTCCCGAGTGGCCAGCCGGTCTCCTTTTAGTGTCCCAATGCCACTGGGGTTTGGACTTTATAGCTAGGTGCTTCATAGATGTAACTACCCTCAGCCCAATCAGGGCTGGTCTCCCGAGCAGTACATTGTAGGTTGAGGGGGTGTCTACTACAATAAACTCCATTATCTTGGTTATTGAGACCGGATTGTCTCCCAAGGTTACCGAGAGCTCGATCGATCCCGTAATAGCTATTCCTTCTCTTGAAAACCCATACAACGTTGTCGTAAGGCCTTTAAGTCTCGAACAGAGAGTCCCATTTTTTCCAGAGTGGCCTTATGAGGATGTTGACCGAGCTCCCGTTACTGATCAGGATTCGACGCACCCTCTTATTGGTGAGCTGAAAGGTAATGATCAAAGGGTCATTATGAGGGAATTGGACGTGCACGACATCTTCTTCGATGAATGTAATGGTTTGGGATTCAACCCTCTGTTGTTTTGGAGCTCGGGGTTCAATTTCATAGGGAGATCCATCCACTGTTTTGAGCTTGTTGACTGTGGATGCTCAATATTCCACGCCCTTAAAAGACTAAAAGTGTATGCTCAGGTCCCATAAACATCCAAAAATATGGTTGAGTTGGCATGACCCCGAGCCGCCATTGCCTCTCATGCGGCAGCCCAGATGGCCTCACGCCCCTAAGCACCTTGCGCACCAGCATCTCGCGAGGCCATTGTCTCGCGAGGCCCTCCCCTTCGCGCGCCAGCAATCAGACGAGGTTGCCCAGCATCTCGCGAGGCCCTTGTCTCGCGAGGCCTCCCCTTCGCGCGCTAGCACTCAGGCGAGGCCGCCCAGCATCTCGCGAGGCCCTTGTCTCACGAGGCCTCCCCTTCAGCGCGCCCGAGTCGCACCCACGAGGCCCCTGCCTCGCTTCGGCCGCATGCACCAGGCTATGCGCGCGAGGCCACGCCTCCGCCTATGGCACGTCCGAGTAGCACCCGCGAGGACCCAGCCTCGCCTCGGCCGCATGCACCAGGCTGTGCGCACGAGGCCTTGTGGATGGCTGAACCAAGGCTATGTAGGGCTCACGAGGCCAAGGGGTGCTTCTGTAACGTCCTACGTTTTTGGGTACCTTTAAACGATTCGGGTCGGGATTTTTCCCCTGGGTTAAGAATATTATTTTAAATAATATTATATTTTGTTTGAAAGTATTCCATGAGTTATTGCTAGCCAAAATATGAATTTTGTGATTTTAAAAGTCAAGATAAGACTTTCGATCCTGGACCGACACAAAAACCCTGATCGGGTAAAAATCTTGGAAAAAAAAAAGGAAAATCATGGCAATTATATTTTGGGCATAAAATACATTCATAAAATTTAAAGTTTGGTAAAAAATAATAAACCTAAAAGAAAATGGAAATTTTAAGGCATTTTGTGTTAAATGCCAAATTTTTGCCGAAATGGGGAATTTTATTCCATGAATGGAGTTTAGGTTAAATTTTATTATGTGATTAATTAAATTAAATGTGAGAGACATTTAATTTAATTAATTAATGTTAAGTTTGGTGATTAAAACTTAATAAGAGTGAAAAAGGTGTCAAAAGCCAATTTGGACTTTTCTTCTTATGAAACATTTATTAACCTTTATAAAAAAAAAATTATATATAACATAGATAAAATAAAAAGGGTGGCCGGCCATGTGGTCTTTTAGAGTTGTGTGAACCCAATTTTATAAAATTTAAATCCCATTTAATGAAGAAGTCAAGTGGGCAAGTGGGTAGAAAAGCACCCAAGTACTTTGTGATATTTTGAAGAGTTTTGTGAGCAATTCCCACACTAAGAACCGACCACTCTCCCTCTCTCATTCACTCATCTGATTTTTGAAGACCTCTCAAAGTGTTCCCTTAATATTTAACCTCAAGAATACCAAGGAAAACTTGGAGGCTAAGTCTTGGTCTAGGAAGTATTTTCCCTAAGGTAAAGCTTCACTAATCTAGGCTTTTGTAAAGTTTTAAGCTTAGAGTTTCAAATAGCTAATTAACTATGTTGTTGGGGGAAGTTGGTTAGGGTCTTTGAAAGGTTTTGAAGGAGTCAAAGCTTATAAGAAGGTCCAAACCTTAAGCAAGAACACCAAAGAGGTAAAAGTTTACTTTTGATGATTTTGTTGTAGGGTTTTTAGTTTTAAGCATTATTTTGTATATCTAATGCTTAAAGTTTCTTGTTGATGATGTAATAAGGTTATGGTAGTTGTTTAATAATTTTTATGATGCATGTGTATTGATTTTTGAAAATGGGAACCAAAACCCCCAAGGGTTTTGTAGGATACCATAAAACAAAACATGTTTTGAGCTGTGACTTCCAAGGGTTAAAGCAGCCACTGTATATTGTTTTTGTAAAATTAAATTGTACTGTGATGTTTTTGAGATTGAGTACATAAAATTGAGCTTTTGAAACACTAAAAAATGTTTAGAAATGAGTAAGTTATGCTATTTCAAAGTTTAGGTAAAAAAAAAACAGTTTTTTTTCGTATTCTTGTTTTCGGAACCAAGTTTGGACAGCCACTGTATAGGGCAAATGAACCCAGTTTTTTCTATAGTTTTGTGGACATATTTCTGGCATAACCTATTAGTCCACTGTAAAATTTGGTAAGAAAATATTAAACGGTTTGAAAGTTATTAACTATCAAAGTTTGGAAAAAATAAGGACTTGAAAATAAGATCATTTTTACCTCATTGTTGGAAAATGATTTCACCAATAAAAAATGCTCATTTTGACCTAAGATTTTACAAAGACCTAAATGGCATAACAAAAATGGAATTGGGAAATTTTGGTAACAATTGGGTAAGTAAATTTAAAGTTATGAACTAACGAAGTATGTAGTTAAAAATGTGAAAAATAGGTTTTTCACACTTAGTGTAAAAAAATGAGATTTTGGAACATAAGGTAAAAAGTAAAATTTTGTTTATTTCAAGATATAAAATGGTAAGTCTTGAAATCATATTTTCACTAAAATTACCCCTTTGAGTTTAAATGAATTATTTTTATTAAAGAGTTTTTATTCTTTTTAAAAATAAGAGATTTAATTTATTAATAGTTAATAAATTAAAAGAGGGTTTAAAACCTTATATTTTGAGAAAATAATTAAATGAATTATTTTTCTAGTAAGTAAAATTGATTAATTGATTTTGGAAAGTTAATTAGACAAGATGAGAAATTTATAACGGTTTTCCTAATTAAGACAAATTAGGCAATTTTCTTAAAACGGTTTTTAGATATTAAAACCTTAAGAAAAATAAAAGGAAAATTTAAAGAGTTTATTTTCTTTAAAAATAATTAAGGAATTTATTTGTATTTTCTGGATATAATGCCGGCTAAAATCTTACATATTTTAACCGACTAGTCGAAAGTGCGGGTTAATAGCGATACCTTGAAAGAATAAGATTTTTAGCAGGTTGTGGGGAAATACCATTATTATACCCGAGCCTAGGTATCGAGACCTTAGGATAGGTCTCCCCGAGACTTAGGGTTTAGTCTCGAATATTTTGCATGACTTTTCTTAATAGGTTTAAAACCAAATAAGGATTATAAATCCTTACAAATGACTTTTATTAAAATGACCAAACTGCCCAAAATAATAATAATGAATTATGAGTGCCATAATTAATCCGAGTATACTGTATGGATAACTACAGTATTGGCTAAGCGTAACTGGACTGATCGTTAGAGGGTGAAAACTTGCTGAGCGCTAAGGACTCCAAGTAAGTCAACTTATATTGTATGGCTGCAACATGAAATGATTATTGTCTTGTATGTTAGTATAGGGATACATGCATATATATAGGCTGTCATAGAAAGTTGCTTAGAGACGTTAGTCTAGTGAGTGCTGATTTAGAAAATATGAACGGTAGAAGTCCGTCATATCCTAGACGGTTGATCCACGTCACACTGCTTGATTTTATTTATGTCCGGTTCATTACCGTGACGAGTGGCCATGAGATGAGGATAAGCTGGTTAAACCTAGGGGCGCCAAGATAAATGGGACCTAGGGGCCCTCATGCTTACTTAATCATTGGACGGTTAGAATCCGAGCAAGTGCTCTGATAAGTTATTCCCGGATAGCAGCCGTGAATATTGGCCATTCAGTGAGAGTGCCTAGAGATACTAGGGGTTGCCAAGATTGAGTGAGGCTAAACACCCTAGGGGCAACTGCTCACCAGCACCACTGATTAACATAGAAGTCTCCGTAAAACCGTGTAAATTGGATTACACTCTTGAATAAGTAGCGATGCCCTAGGTAACACGATAGTTACCCTTGATGAGAATATTTATTGGCTAGATCTTAGTGTGGGGACTCGGTTCTCTTTTACAGATTAACAATTATGTTGGAGGGCGCGTTACGCATGAATTGTTGGAAATTGTCGAGCGTTGGTCTCGAATTATGTTGTGATATAATATATCTGCTTGCTCTGGGATTTTCTGAGTGCAGGGATATATTTGTTAATAAGATATAATTGTGATATAATATATCTGCTTGTTCTGGGATTTTTATGAGTGCATGATTTTTTATCTAGTTATGAATTAATTTATCATTGGTTATCTGGCATGACCATAAGTTTGCCAGGACGCTTTGTCGTTCTTGAAATTGATTGTGTAGGGTTCGGATGGGTCCAGAACCCTAATTCTCTACATGCTTTGTTTGAAAGTTGATCTTACTAAGCGTTTTCGCTTACCTAGTTGTTTCATGTTGTAGGTAAGAGCAAGGGCAAGGCAGAGCAGTGAGCGCTGGAGTCTTCCTTGCAAATGTACATGTGGACCGACCTTTTGGGAAGCCGTTTTATTTTTGGAAATGTTGTGTAATTTTCCTAAACTAGGCTTACTCTACTCTTTATAAAACATGTTTGTAACTAAATGTTAAGTATGGCCATACGACTGTTTTAAAAGTTTTTTTTTCTATGGGTTTTTGAGACATTTTGTTAAATGAAAACATTTATATTTCCGCATTATCGAGTCTTGAAAATCTGGGCCGTTACAGCTTCCCTGCGCGAGGCCGTGTCAGCCATGGAAGGCGCCTCGCTTGGCGCCATTGCAAGAGGCTGGCGAGGCTAGGGAGGCATCCCTATGTGCCGATGACGAGACACCCAAGCGGGGGGCCATTCGAGGGCTGGGCTCGCCCAATGACACAACATGCGAAGAGCCTCATATAGCGAGGCCAAACACTATATTGAAGGCGTGCTTAATGAGAGCTTCTGAGAAGGCTTGCACACACCTGGACACCACGCGGGACCCCCAGCAACCCGCCATGTTGCTCTGAGGGTGGTGGCACCGCTTATGAGCTAGGCATTTCGTCCGTATGTAAACCATCCGAGGGCATCGTGGCTATGATGCCAGGGCACAGAGGAGGGATACAAGTAGTGAAGGCTTCGTTATTCCATCACGTACCCTATGTTCCCAGTCTCCCAAATATGCTAGGAGAGCTAGTGGATGTGTCCAACACTTAGAGACCTATTAGAAGTTGAGGAGAGAATGTATACTTTGGAGGTGTGAGAAGGACCTCCAAGTACGAGACATACGATCCTGGGGGAAGCAGAGGCGTGGCACTGACATCAATGCCAGCAAGTAGTGGTGGTACGGCGTGGTACAAGTAGTGGTGGCATGACCTGGGCCACTAACTTTGACCATGTACCCATACCTGACACCACGATCTCCTGATCTACTACACCCAGCACCACTAACTCTGACCATGTACTGGATACATGACCACAACCTCTGAAACCACTCTCCTGACAGAGTGCTTATGTACCACTTGGTCTCCTAGACCACCATGTACCCAGGGCCATTAGAGCCTACTATAAAATGAACTCTAACTCCACCGGGGGGGGGGGGGGGGGGGTTGGAAAATTTACGGTAGCAAGTGCTTCAAAGTGAATGAAAGAATTATTTCTCCGTTGATGTTCTGTCATTGTTCTTGAGTGATTACTTAAATTTATACAACTTTTTTATTGACTATCTTTACTTGATAATTTATTCCAACTCAACTTAGTTGACGAGTTCTCACCGTCAACAGTTTGGCGCCGTCTGTGGGAAAGTAAGTTCCAAGCTACTTTTCTACCCTTACTTCCGGCAAGAAGAAATGCCAAGACGTTCAAAGCGACTCAGGGAGCCACGGGAGGTGGAGGTCCACCTTACCGGAGTCCAGCTGAAGGCCTCCATGAAGGACCCTCCTCCACCGAGAGACGTGGAGCCCCCAAGGGACCATGAGGTTCATGAAGGTGATAGAGAGGCCTCGTCACCGGCCGCTCCACCTGGAGAAAGTCCTCCAATAGAACCATCGGAAAATGCTAACGAGTTCCCTTCCCCCAAATCACCACAGGTACCGAACTCCGGCCGGCAGGACCCGGGCCCTTCTACCCGTAGGCGTGATAAGCATCCCCGGGTCCATTCCGTGAGCTCGAGTTCGAAGTCTCGATTCTATGAAGAAGAAATACGTGAGCTCCACCGTAAGAACCAAAGATTGGAGACCACCCTGGATAACATGCAAGAGGTGCTGAATGGCCTATTGCAGGGTAAGTCAAGCGTGACCTTGCCTAAGGGGAAGGAAAAAGGTCGGGAAGGGGTGGAGACCACCGTACCAGTAGATGATGGGAGGACCTGGCACTCTACCAGTAACACCCCTCGAGCGAAGCGACGTGAACATCCCGAACCACCGAAGCCGGCCAAGAAACCAGAGCCAAGGACCAACGCTGCCCCTCGCAACGAGGACGAGGTCACCTCTAAGAGAGCACCCTCAGATCTACGGGAGGAGCTCAATAAAAAGAGGGCGAGTAAAGGGACCACGCCCCCTATGGCGCCTCGGGAGGGCAAAGAGGGGGGTGACCCTAACCCGTCCGCTTTAAAGGACTCCTTAAGCAAGAGAAGGCAGGACTTGGACACAGAAATGAAGAGCCTGCGAAGCAAGATCGTCATCGCCTCAGGAGGTCAAATTTTTGATGAGGAGTTCGACCATGAGTCACCTTTCATCAGGGAGATCCAGGCAATCAGGCTCCCTGCCAACTTTAAAGAGCCCCACATGACCCCCTACGAAGGAAGCACAGATCCGAAATATCAACTAGAAATATTTAACGACCTGATGAAGCTGAGGGGAATTGGCAGTGGGGCGAGATGTCATTGCTTCGCCATCACATTAAAAGGACCTGCATACAAATGGTTCAAGAAGCTTAGACCGGGGTCCATCCGATCTTGGCAACAACTTTCTGATGAGTTCCTCCAGCAGCACCACGCTGTGCGAGACTACACAATGCCAGGCACCAGCCTCGCCAATGTGAAGCAAGGCGAAAACGAGAGTCTGAAGAGCTATATCCACAGGTTCAACATGGAGGCGGCTAAGGTAGGAAGCCTGACCCGCCGAGAGCTGAAAATGGCCATCACGGCAGGAGTACGCCCAGGGAGCAAGTTATGGGATAACATGCTCAAGAGAGAGGTCACAAACTTGGATGATTTCTACGAGTGGGCACAAAAGTACATTCGCGTGGAGGATGGTCATGAAAACCTCAAAGCAGGAAAAGGCCCATCGCCCCCGAAACCATCAGTTCGGGATAACGAAAGCGGTGCAAAGAAGAAGGGGACTTATGAGGGGATGAGGGATGATCGACCCCGGAAGCACCAACACTCTGATGAGCGCACACAGATCCCCTACACCTTTTACACTGACCTCACCCACGCGAGGGAGGATATTTTCATTACGAACGAAAACCAGGTCCCTTTCAAAAGGCCCCCGCCAATAAAAAAAGATCGGTCTAAAAGAGACCCCAGCAAGTATTGCCAGTATCACAAGGATATCGGCCACACCACCGCGGAGTGCAACCATTTGAAAGTGGAAATTGAGGAACTCATCCGCAGAGGACATTTGGGCAGGTATGTGCGCAAGGATAACCAGAGGCCAGAAGAAGGAGTGTCCCCATCGCGGGCACGTGAGGTGGCCCCAGAAGTGCAAGGAGAGGTCAGGACCATCTTTGGAGGACCAGGATTCAGAGGCGATTCAAGGAAAGGGCGAGACAGGTATGCCAAGGAGGCCCGACGAAGTCCACCACCTTGTGTTTTAAGTTTGGAGCAACGCCCCCTGAAGAGCTTCAAGGGCGAGAATGACTCAATAACTTTCACTGAAGAAGACGCGCAGGGGGTGCATTTCCCTCATAATGACCCCCTGGTGCTAACCGCCCAGCTTGCTAACATGAGGGTACATCGGGTCATGGTGGACAACGGGAGCTCTGTGGAAATTTTGTATCGACCGGCGCTGGAAAAGATGGGATTGAGCCTCTGTCACCTAAAGCCTTGCACTACGACTTTGTATGGGTTTAGGAGAGATTCGATGCAACCCCTAGGGACAATCGAATTAGCTCTCACCATGGGGGAGCAACCCAGGCAAACCACCGTAATGGCTAACTTTGTCGTGGTGGATTACACCTCAGCCTTCAATGCGGTATTAGGGAGACCCTCTCTGAGAGAAATGAAGGCGATAACTTCTGTGTATCACCTAGCTATGAAATTCCCAACCCCTGGGGGAGTAGCATCCGTGAAAGGGGAGCAGAAGGAAGCGAGGGAATGCTACAACATGTCCCTTCGCGCAGCCACCAAACCGCCTATACCGATGACAATGGCTGTGTATAAAGGAGCGACCCACACAAGTTAGATCCGCACAAGATTGGACCCACGGGTTACGGAGCCTTTCGAGAAGTGCTACTAGCAAGGCTTCGTCTCTCAGTGCCAAAAGAACCTATGTTTAGTTTGTTCCTAGTTGTTTTAGCTTAAGTTAGCAAGAATCAAAGAGGCTACCTAGGTAACCTCCTAATTAGATGTAACCCCCTTTTATTTACAAAGTTGGCTGTAAACCGCGTGCTATGAATGAAACTGTTTGCAACTTCATGTGTTATTTTTCTTCGCTGTGCGAGCATCAGCCAAAGTGCCTGCCGAAATAAATTTCGCCAAACACTTGGGGGGCAAGACAGGAGGCAAAAATGTACAGTTAGCAGGGGGAACCCAAAAAAAAAAAATAGGCTCCTAAAAAGGACCCTCTAACGGAGGATCCTAAAAAGGACCCCTTGCCCTCCTAAAAAAGAGGCTCCTAAAAAGGACCCTCTAACGGGAGATCTTAAAAAGGGCCCTCTATGAGGAGGACCCTAAAAACGACCCCCTATCAGGAGGACCCTAAAGAGGGGCCCTCCATCAGGAGGACTCAAAAGGGACCATGACCCTAAAAAGAACCCTTTAACGGGGGATCCCAGAGAGACCCCCTATATCAGGGCCTTAAGCGAAGTCCTTACGAGGCATCTCCTGGGATCACAAGGATTAGCTACCCTTGTGAGCATGAAGGAGGCCATAGGGACTTACAAAAAAAAAAAAATGGTAACGACAATAATAAGTCTAGAGCGGCCACCAAGCCGCCTAGCCAATAATAAGTCTAGCCAATATATGGTAACGCCAATAATAAGTCTAGGGCGGCCGCCAAGCCGTCTAGCCAAAAACGGTCCCAAAAGAGACCCTTGCAAAAATAGTACTATGCATAATGACGAGAAGGACGCTTCTCGCAACAAATAATAAGCGCGCGCAAAAATATATAAGAGGATAGCTAGGACCCAAGGGGTAAAAATATCCTTATAAAAGTAATCAAAAGGCGCCAAAAGAGGTCCCAGTGAACCCTTTCACATGGGCTCCTAAGGACCTCCAGCCTGGTAAATAAGTGAGTGGAACCAACCAAACCCCATCATACAGGCTCAAAAGGGCCTTAAATGCAGTAAAATAAGAGATAGATAGAAACGCATGTATATATACAATGAAAAAAAAAAGTTCTGGAGACAGTACAAGAGTTACAAAAGAAAAGTAGTAGTGATAATGATATTACAAAGTAAAAAAAAAAAGAGCGTACACCCATGGTGGGCTAGCTAACAAAAGTTATGAAATGACTACTTCAGGGCCTCCTACCATGGGTGCTCCACATGGCCGCTCAAGCGATGGCATGCTCACCAAAAGAAGAGAAGTCAAAATTGGGATCCTGCCTCCATACGATGTAAAGGGTACAGTCTATGGACCTGTACTCAGTGGCAGTCTTCTCCGCCTCCAAGGAAGCATTTCTCTCCTCCAACGTAGCGACATTGATCCTTGCAGTCTAGAGTTCGACCCTGATAGACTCGACTTCAACCTCTAAATAGGTAACCCTCTCCTGCGACATTGTCACGATATCCTTGGTTGCCTGGAGTTCGCTCTTCAGGCTGGCAACTTGGTCCTTCAGCTCTTTGGCCTTGGCAACCGCCTTCAGCTTCCTTCTCGACGAGGTGGCAAGTTCGGACCGAACCTTCTTTAGCTCAGACTAGGTTTTCTCAGGCTCTTTCTCGAGCTCTTGGACCCGGGCTATAAGGCAGTCCCTCTCAGCAGTAGACGCGGAGAGGTTGCGGGACGAGTCGGCAAACCGCATGGCCACCGTATAGGCCTGCACAAAAAAGATAACAACAGCAACAATAAGTGACGAAAGAAAAAGACATGTACATAAACACCTATACATAATAGGGCCAACGCGAGGTGGAGGAACTCACCCAAGTCATGGTACGCCTTAGGTTCTCCCCAAGGTCCATCTGAGCAACATTCCCAAGGCCATTCCAGTCAGATACAGGGAGGCTCGAAGCAAGTTGGATGTAGCGCTGCCCATAAGACGTCGCCATCTGAGTCACCCAGGGTTCCCCATTCGCACCAGGGGCACCGGGCTGGATGAGGACGGATGAACCGCTCGCCGAAACGGGAGGGGACGCGGTGAAAGTGGAAAATGGAGGATCTGGTAGATCAGAGGGAGGCTCCGGAAGGTCGGCGTAATAAGTCCCCGATGGTCCGGGGTCGAGAGAAGCCTGAGTGAAGGCATCATAACCGTCAGGGTCAGGGCAAACATAACACCCTGGAATGGCCTGCTGGCCTGGAGAGCGAGGAGCTATGTCCGGATCATAGGAGGCACACAGGGGGCATCCCCCAGAAGATTGAGGCAGCTGGTGAGATCCCTCGCGGTCAAGAGGGGCTTCCTCCGGCTCTTCCTCATCCTCATCGTCATCTGGGCAAGGCTCGGCCAAGGCCTCCTTCATCTTCATGGACCCAGAGATGGTCCACAACAACTTGGGGTTAGAGACAGGAGATAGCTTGTGGCGGTTCAGATTTTTCATGGTGAAAAGGCGCACCGCCTCTTTCGTGGCAGGATCAGTGCTGAGGAACCTTCTCATGTCTTTCGCTTCTGACCCGACGATGATGGGTTCGGCGAATTGGTCTGCACAATACGCGCCATAGTCGATGTGAGCGTAAGGCACGAAATAATAAGTCGCAAAAAAAAAAAAAAGAGGAAGTGATGCTCAGAGTACTTACTGGGAGTGGCCCGAAAATGCTCACGGATAGAGAGTGGACCTTCCACAAAGAAAAAGTCCCGCTTCCAAGCCCCCAGGTTAGACACCGAACCCTCTATCAAAGAGGCCCCATTGTTGGCTTTTTGTAAGTAGTAAAAGCCTTTTGAATTGTGAAGGGGCATGAGGTTGTAGAGGAAATGCACCTCAGTTGCCGTAGGGGTGCGTTTCAACAATTTCATATATGCAATGAAAAGGCAGGTCAAAGTCAGCCAGCCATTGGGTGCTAGCTGAAGCGGGGCAAGGTCGAAGTAGTTGAGGACCGCAACAAAAAACGGGTGTAACGAGACGGTACCGCCCGCTTTCAGAATGTGCTCACTGAGGGCCACGAAGCCGGGCCTAGGGCAATCAGCCCGGCATGCCTCCAAAGGGGTGTATAAAGCATAATCTGGAGGGACGTGATAATGATGCACGATGTCCATCAGTTTGTTTTCGGACACATGCGACACCAGCTCGGACGCTAGTAAAGGGGCGTCGTCCTGCTCTTGGGTAGATACCTGTCATCTTGCCCTCAGCATATCTGCAAAATAAAAAGAAAAATGTGAGGAAGAGACAGAACACTTGACCCTCCATTTTTTATTCCTAGCAAGAGTCTTCCATCGAGGGAGCGACTGCGGAAGTGCTAAGCTAGGAAAAACTGAGACTAGGGGCTGAGGAGATGCAGAGGCAGCCCCATGACAGTCATCAGGTGAAGATGGGCTGGAAGGCTCAGGCAGAGGGTGTTCCTCCATAAACTCCAATTCCCTCTGCAACTCTAAGAGGGTCATCCTAAGGCTCGCTACATGGTCATTAGAGTCTGGGGGGAAAGGTGCTTCGTCTCCTCTCGAAACTGAGTTAATTTCGCTCTCCACCACCCAAATTTTACGCCTAAGTTCAGCCATGTACTCAAGATGGTGGATGCGGGCCTGCCTTAAGGAGTCATAGTCCTGGTAAGGGTTGCCCTCAGGGGACTCTGAGTCTGAGGACAGGTCAATAAACTCAGCCCCCGGAGGTATGTCGGACGGGCCGTCACTGGACATGAGACCTCGTCCCGAAAGCGAAAAGGGGTTCACGTATAAATGAGGGGATGGCTACAAAACACAAAGGAATAGGCTTAATATCTCTAGTTGCAAACGTCCTAAATGGCCCACCACAGGGTATAAAAAAGAGGGGCATGCATATGGTCAGACTCACTACAAGCGCAGGCCAAGGTACCCCATCCCGAGTAATGCTAATTTGGACTTAATGAACATGAGGGAAAAAGAAAATATACCTCAAGCAGACAAGATGGAGCGTTGTCGAGGACCGAAAGCACCAAATGGTCGAATATACGCGTCTGCAAAAATATACATACCAAAAAATTAGCTCATTTGTAAAAAAAAAAATGATGAAAAATGAGATGAAAAAATAAAATGAAGGAAACTATGGCAAAAATGTGGGAGTGGGGGATTGAACCCCTTACCTCTTGAAAGAAGGAGGATACTCAAAACCACTAAGCCAATGAAGCAAGGTGTAAATAATGAGACATGCATGAAGGTCTATTTATAAGAATCAAGGAGAATAGTCTACAAGAGCACCTAAAGGTCCTCTCCTAGACTGGGGGGCAAGTGTGGATGCTCAATATTCCACGCCCTTAAAAGACTAAAAGTGTATGCTCAGGTCCCATAAACATCCAAAAATATGGCTGAGTTGGCATGACCCCGAGCCGCCATTGCCTCTCATGCGGCAGCCTAGATGACCTCACGCCCCTAAGCGCCTTGCGCACCAGCATCTCGCCAGGCCCTCCCCTTCGCGCGCCAGCAATCAGACGAGGCTGCCCAGCATCTCGTGAGGTCCTTGTCTCATGAGGCCTCCCCTTCGCGTGCCAACACTCAGGCGAGGCTGCCCAGCATCTTGCGAGGCCCTTGTCTCGCAAGGCCTCCCCTTCAGCGCGCGCGTGTCGCACCCACGAGGCCCCTGCCTCGCTTCGGCCGCATGCACCAGGCTATGCGCGCGAGGCCACGCCTCTGCCTATGGCACGTCTGAGTAGCACTCGCGAGGACCCAGCCTCGCCTCGGCCGCATGCACCAGACTGTGCACGCGAGGCCTTGTGGATGGCTGAACCAAGGCTATGTAGGGCTCGCGAGGCCAAGGGGTGCTTTGCTGCGCGAGGCCGTGCCAGCCATGGAAGGCGCCTCACTTGGCGCCATTGCGAGAGGCTGGCGAGGCTATGGAGGCATCCCTATGTGCCGATGACGAGACACCCAAGCGGGGGGCTATGCGAGGGCTGGGCTCACCCGATGACACAACATGCGAAGAGCCTCATATAGCAAGTCCAAACACTATATTGAAGGCGTGCTTAATGAGAGCTTCCGAGAAGGCTTGCGCACACCCGGACACCACGCGGGACCCCCAGCAACCCGCCATGTTGCTCTGAGGGTGGTGGCACCGCTTATGAGCTAGGCATTTCGTCCGTATGTAAACCATCCGAGGGCATCGTGGCTATGATGCCAGGGCACAGAGGAGGGCTACAAGTAGTGAAGGCTTCGTTATTCCATCACGTACCCTATGTTCCCAGTCTCCCAAATATGCTAGGAGAGCTAGTGGATGTGTCCAACACTTAGAGACCTATTAGAAGGTGAGGAGAGAAGGTATACTTTGGAGGTGTGAGAAGGACCTCCAAGTACGAGACGTACGATCCTGGGGGATGCAGAGGCATGGCACTGACATCAATGCCAGCAAGTAGTGGTGGTACGGCGTGGTACAAGGAGTGGTGGCATGACCTGCGCCACTAACTCTGACCATGTACCCATACCTGACACCACGATTTCCTGATCCACTACACCCTGCACCACTAACTCTGACCATGTACTGGATGCACGGCCACAACCTCTGAAACCACTCTCCTGACAGAGTGCTTATGTACCACTTGGTCTCCTGGACCACCATGTACCCAGGGCCATTAGAGCCTACTATAAAATGAACTCTAACTCCACCTTGGGGGGGGGGGGGGGTTGGAAAATTTACGGTAGCAAGTGCTTCAGAGTGAATGAAAGATTGATTTCTCCATTGTTGTTCTGTCATTGTTCTTGAGTTATTACTTAAATTTCTACAACTTTTTTATTGACTATCTTTACTTGATAATTTTTTCCAACTCAACTTAGTTGACGAGTTCTCAACGTCAACATTGACATATCTCTTCTGAGCATTTCTACCCGACCTAGCGATATGCGGCCCATCGTGATGGTTACCAAATCTTCTCCATCGATTTGAGGAGGTTGGTTATCCTCCCTCATGTGTGGGGTCGTAGTTTGTTGGGCAGGCCGTGTAGGAGCTGCCTTCCATCCAAGTGGGGCTTGGGCTAGATTTATGGTTCAGACATACTTTCCAAAATCCCTCTCGAGGTTAGACCTTCGATCTCATCCTTTAATTTTCTGCATTCATTAGTGGTATAACCTATGTCTCTGTGAAATCTGCATAATTTGTTGGCATGCCTCTTGGACTTTTGGTTTCGCATCGGATCAAGTCATTTGAAAGGGACCTAATTTTGATTTGCGATAAATATGTTTTCCCGAGTATCTGTGAGCTCGGTATAGACTGTGTAAATGGAGAAGTATTTTTCTCCTTTTTTCTACTTACTATCGTCAGGGTCGTTGTTATTCCCTTCATTCTTCTTTCTCTTGGAAGGGTTATCTCCCGAGGGCTGCGATGTGGAGGGCATAGCTGAGGTCGTGGTTGAGTTAATGTTTGTCATTATAGTTATTACAGGCTGAGGAGTCAGCTTGAGTGCCGACCTCGCCTCTTCTACATTGACAAACCTCTAAGCCTGAGTATTGAACTTGGTTATCATGTTCATGGGTTTTCTTTGCATGTCATCCCAAAGGGGACTCCCTATAAATACTCCAGCTCATATTGCCATGAGATGACCACTGTCATCGACACTTCGAGCTCGTTCAACTTCTACGTTGAATCTCGCTAGGTAACTTTTTAACGACTCACATGGCTGCTGCCTAACATTAGTCAATGCTGAGGCCTCGGGCTTGATACTCTTCATGGCCTGGAATTGCTTCTTGAATTCCTGAGACAGTTGTTCCCATGATGAGATCAAGTGTATCTGGAAATTGTCAAACTAGTTTTTCGCTGGTCCAGTGAGTGTAGTTGGAAAGAGCTTACATCTTAGCTTATATCCAACATTCTTGGCTCGCATCACTATGTTAAACGTACTCATGTGGCTGCTTGGGTCAGAACTCCCATCGTAGGGTGCCACATGGGGTATCTTAAAGCCATGAGGAAATGGGGTATTTGAGATGTGGGGAGAAAAATGCTCAAGCTCCTCGTCGGAATCATAAGCTTTGTCCTTATTTTTTCCTTCTTGAAGGAGCCTGAATGCCTCTTCAAACTGGTTGATCCTCTATTGGACCAAATCTACCAGATGGGGAGCTTGCACTAGTGGTAGTTGGTTATTGTTCATAAGAACTCCAGCTCCTTGACTCAGTACAGGGTTATACTGATTCCCATATACTTGCTGCAAATCTCTTTGGTTATTTAAATGTGTCCATAAGTCTGGGTTTGGCATAATAGATTGCCCTCAGTTCTGATTCAGATGATCTCGAAGATCAAAATAGTCATTCTCGTAATTCCTGTTGTTTCTAAGTTCAGTATTATACACATTCACTGACCGAATGAGGTCCGGAATTCCACTGAGGAAGCTGACATTCCTCTCTGGTTGTTGTTGTTACACGACTCGATTATTACGAGGTGGGTTTTCTGCTTGCACCCTTACCCCAGTCATTTGTGACCTGGACATAAGACTTTTGCATGGTTTAGGTGCTCTATGTCCTCAATGAGCCTCTCGGGGGGCCTCATGCTCACCCCCGTACTCAGATCGAGACCTATGGCTTCTGTCTCGGCTCCCACTTCGAGCACTCCGAGAAGGCTTCTAAAGTGCCCGATCCCCTGCCTGGTTCCCACTAGGAACTGGCTAGGGTGCCTTTCTTGCTGAAGAGGGAGTCTTATTGGAGAGGGTGGATGCCTTTTTGGTGAAGGCGGTGGCCTCCCATTATTTGGCTGGAAGGTCCTGAGTTGGCTCGGCCAGGCTCCGGGTTATTCATGACAGGCTTAGGGTTATCATTTCGAGTTATCGAAGAGCTCGGTTATTCCCAGTTCCAGCAGGAGCATTTCTAGTAGGATTGATCCTAGCAGAATTTTTAGCATTTTCTCTAGGTTGACCGTTGTCGGTGTTTCTCCTGGTCCTCGGTTGAGCCTGTTGGGCCCTTTGCTTGGCCATCCTGGTAGTCGTACTCCCACAGGGTCATCCTCTGGTCCTTTGAGGCAGTACCTATACTTCAGCAGCTTGCCTCGCCAACTCGTCGTTTCACCATGTAGCCTTAGCCAATTGCTCACGCAATCTATGATTTTCCAATTCCACGATCGGTATGTACCTCTTGGGATTATAATATAAGTATTCATCAGGCTTGGGGGTTTGAATAGGTCGCCCCCTAGAGGCCGATGATGCACTCCTTCATTGGGGCTCTGATCCACCACAGGCTTCTTTCCAGGCCTCCGAGGGTGGTTCTCAGTCTAAGGAGTATGCTCCTTAGGGATTTGGGGTAATAGTCACCCACTAGTTCCAGGGATGTTCAAGGCAGCCATTGATGTTGTGCAAGAGGTCTTTTTTAAACAATACGAAGATTTTCTTAATGCTCTCAATGAAAGCACCAAACTGTTGATGCCGTTTTTCATCAACTTAATTACGTAGAGAAATAAGCAATAATTTAGAAATAATAGAAGAAATCAGAGATTTTTACGTGGTTCAAAAGTTAAAATCTGCCTACGTCCACAAGTCACTGTTATTATGAACACTCTCTCAAAGCTTCGAATGAAAGCAATTTGGCAGAGTTTCTTTCTTGTACAAATTTTTCCCTGAATACAAATGATCCATTCCAGGCTATTTATAGACATGGTTGTAGGAATATCTGCCCCCCCCCCCCCCCAATTCAGGGAAGTTATAATCAAGCATTTAAATTCAAATAAATATCTGCATTAATAATATAAATGAAATGCGTTAATTGAGTAATATCACATGAAAGTAGGGATTCAATACACATTTTAATTGAGTTCCTATGAAATAGGAATTTCCTAACAACTTCTCTGTGTGGTAAACGTGTCATTGAGCTTGAACGTTGTGTTGACACGCTTTCGAGACTAGCTGAACTTCGAGCTCATCATTCCAGTTGTTGCCTCCTCCTCATGCATTAATTTGGTCGAACTCAATCCTCAGAGAAGGTTGGTATGTTCGAGCCTGCAACTCATGCTCGAACTCTGATAACAAATCTGGAATCGTACGTCAATTTATACAAGCGTACAACCAACACTTGTTATTTTCGAGCATACTCTTTTCGAGCCTACATTTCGTGGCTATTTATTTAATCTCAAAATTTGGGTGTAACATTAGAGTTTAGTGGGGCCTTATGGCGCTTTGATCCCTACGAATGGTGTTGAATGGACTTTTAACAATTTTAAATTTCTTAGGATAGATAGTTATAGATCAAACCCTTATAAACTCATCCCTATGGTGACTATGAGAACTAAGTCTATAATAATCGAAACCGTGAGTCTAGCTCATAAAGTTCGAAATAATTGGATTTAGTGACTTTGATCGAATAGGAAGGTTATTAATAATAGTTTTAGACTATTATTAATTGAGATGTTTTCTTTATTTAACTAAGTGAATTTGTGTCTCTCACCTATCGGGAAACATGTATTCATGGCTAGTTAAAATACCTTAGAAATAGTAGGTATGTATACATATCTATGCATATTTTATATGTTTGAGCTATTTCTGAATGTTTATGTGATTAAATGTTTGTTAAACAACGCATTGATTTCTACTTATTGATAATTGTAGCTCTATGTCGAATCCTATTATCTCCCTTCTCTCCAAGGAACTTCTCATTGGAGAGAATTTTCCCAAATGGAAGTCAAACATCAACATTGTGTTGATCAATGACAACTCCAAGTTTGTTATGACTGAAGTTTGTCCTGACGTCCCTGGTGATTTATCTTCAAAAGAATCAAGGGAGAAGTACGAGCATTGGCTCGCTGCCAACAAAAAAGCCAAGGCGTACATGCTAGCTAGCATGTATGACACGCTAAGGATGAAGCTGGAGGATGTCAAAACTGGATGTGAAATCATGGAGCAGCTTCAAGAAATGTTCAGAGACAAATCTGGACAAGCTCATTTCGAGGCAACGAAGAAGTATGCCAATGCTTGGATGGCTCCTGGAATGCATGTTCGTGATCACTTCATCAAGATGACGAACTACTTTCAAGAGGCAAAATTGCATGGACCCACCATAGATGAGGAAACTCAAGTGGGGCTTATTTTGAATACTCTTGCTCCCAGTTTTCTTCCATTCGCCACCAACTACTTACTAAACAAACTGAAGTATGAAATGACTCGGCTTATGAACAAGCTTCAAATGTTTAAAGGTATCAATGGTGGACCAAGTAAGGGACATGACAAGAAGGCTGCTGTAACGCCCTACTTCCTTAGAGCCGTTACTAAGTGAGTTTTGAGACAAAACAGTGCAATGAACTCGCTAACCGAGGTTTTGAAGCAAAAGTGTGACTAATAAAAGTTAAGGCTGTAATCTTTAAAAATGCGTTGACTCAATAAAAACTTCTAGTAATAGACAATTGGGATCCCAAAATAAGGTTTGAAAACCATTTACATCTTGAAATAAGTTTACAGTTGATCAGTTACAAAATCATAGATTATTACAGCCATTTTCAAATAAACCCCCAACCAAAGCAGTCGGGCAGGCCGAACATGTACACGTCGCTTCACGCTCTCCGTACTCATGGTTGGTTGACTCAGTCATTGCCCTTACCTGCAACACAGAGCACCCGTGAGCCGAAGCCCAGCAAGAAAACTCATGCAAAACATAACATATGCAATTTATACAATTTATCATAACAGATAATCCACACATAAACAAGTCAACCATTAGACTAAGCAAACACGGCCATGCCGTCCCCGAAGCCTTACCGAAGCCTGGGGTCTCGGTCTTCACCGCAGGATCTCACACATATCCTGTGGGTCCCGGGCCCTGCCCTGACCATAGCATCCCATGTGCTAGGTGTTACTTCCGGCTCCGCTGCCGTACCCGGCCTACGCCCGTTCATTTCATTATAATCATACAAAGCATAAATCAAACAACATTCATACAATTATCAATACATGTAAGTCTACACCCTAACATGTAATGCAATATAGGGCCATGCCCCGCAATCACACTATGGGCCCACGCCCTATCCTACGGGTGTTATAGTTTTCTTACCTGTCAATTCGATAGCTTAAATCACCTGACTCCTTGAGCACGATCCCACTCGAGCCTTAGCGCACACCTAGGCACAAACATAGGTCAAAGTCAACACCGAACCCCAAGTTCGAATACCTAGCCTCGGGACCAATCCCGAGCCCCCGGGAAGTCCCAAATCCCCAAAACAAAGTGGCGGAAACAAGCCCCGAACCCTAGGTCAAAATCCCTCATCAAAACTAAAAAATTCCCCTCTGTGAACAGTGCAGCGCTACAGCGCTCTAAAGAGGGCGCTGTAGCGCTACAAGCAGAATGCACCCCCCAGAAACAGGGACTAGCGCTACAGCGCCCACTGACTAGCGCTGTAGCGCTAGTTGCAGCCCAGAAAACCCAAAATCGCATTTCTGCGATTTCTTTCACCCAATCTAAAACCAAACTTCCCCAAATCTTTACCAAACTCAAAATCAAGCTTATGAACACTCTCCATCCATCCCAAGCATCCCAAATCCTCAAATCCCAAGATCATTTATCCCAAATCTCAAAATCTACCATGAACAACCCTAAACCAGAAATTCATGCAAACCACAAAGATAGAGTCTTAGAAATCATACCATTGCTGCAAATTTCGACCTTGATTCAACCCTAGGCCTCCTTAGCTTGCTCTCCCTCAAAGCTTGCCCAGAAATCCCCTAAGATTCCCATCAATCCAGCTTAGATACACAGCCCAAACCAACCAAAACCCAAAACTGAAAACTCTAAAACTTACCTCAAACATTGATGTGCTATTGCCAAATCTTCAAGTCTAACCCAAGATCCTTGATGCTCAGCCTATCCTTGCTCCCCACTGAGCTTGACCTCAAGAAAAATGAAGAGAAGAGGTGCTAGAACCCCCAAACCGATTCCTTAGAAAACCCATCAGTTTTCTCTCTTTTCATTCTTTCCTTTTTCCTTTCTTTTTCAGCCCCTTTACTCTATTCTACAAAATCCACTAAGTGTATAAAGCCTTATTTATTCTATAAAAAGCCAAATGACCAAAATGCCCTTCCTATAAATTCTAAATCCTTTTGTCCAAGTAGGGCCATTTTAGCCATTTTACCCAATTCTCGCTAATCCTCAAGCGTCTCTAATATTTTCCCGTTGCTTCCCAATACCTGATAAATCACCAAATAATTATCCCCCATCATCAAAATAAATCTCAATCTATTTCTCTGAATTCCTGTTCATACCCCCAGGCTCGCCCCGAGCCGGGTATAAATTCCCGCTAAGACTTTCCGCTAGCCTGCTCACTGGGATCGCCTCGAGTCACAAATCACTGATACACCCACATACCACTGTGGCCTCAACAATCATCACATATCAATGCAGTTATGCCCAACATGGCCAAAATTACAATTATGCCCTTCTAACACGATCCGAGCCTACATGCATACTAACATACATAGTCATGCATCTCAGATAAACAAATAGTCATATAACATGCTTTAAATCATTAAAATCACACATAAATCCCATCATGCCCTCCAGGCAAGCTAATCAAGGCCCTCAAGCCTTATTAGCGGATTTGGGTCGTTACAGCTGCTGTTGCTACTGAGGATGCTTCTGGAGAAGCTAGCTTAGCTTCATCCTCGAAGAGCAACAAGAGGAATAAGAGAAAGAACAAGAAGGGCAAGGCCATAGGTACTGTAAAACTAGCTGGAGGTGCTGTGAAACCTGTTGGCACAAAACCCACTGCTAAGAATGCCAAAGGAGCATGTGTTCCACTGTAAGGAGACTGGGCATTGGAAAAAAGATTGCCCAAATCTCAAGGCTGGAGGAACCCAAGGTAATTGTTAATCTTTTGTCTCGGATGCATGTGTTTTGGAAGATGATAATTCTGTATGGATTATAGATTCTGGATCCACTAACCATGTATGCACTTCTTTTTAGCTACTTAGCAATTGGACACCAATAAAGAAAGATGAGTTGAAGCTTAGAGTCGAAAATGGAGCATTCATGAACGTTGAAGCAAGAGGACAAGCTCGTCTAAATTTTGGAAATAAATATTTAGTTTTAAATAATGTTTATTTTATTCCAAACTTTAGTCTGAATTGAATTTCAGTTTCTTTATTACATCAACAACATTTTGCTGTATCTTTCACAAGTTTTAATATATCAATTTCATTTAATGGGTGTGAATTGTGTGTTGGATGTATGGAAAATGGGCTATACCTTTTACGACCTATCAAACCCTCTACTTTTAATAATGAGTTATTTAAGGTAGCTAGATCTAGGACCACCAAACGACAAAAGATCGATAACGATAACATGACATATCTTTGGCATCTTCGACTTGGTCATATTGACTATGACAGGATCAAAAGACTAACAAAGGCTGGGCCTTTGAGGGAACATAGAATGGGTGACCTACTTGTCTGCGAATCTTATCTTGAGGGTAAAATGATCAAGCGTCCATTCTCTGTAAAAGGAGAAAGGGCCATAAAACCACTAGGGCCGATTCATTAAGATGTATGTGGACCTCTAAATGTTCAAGTGATGGGTGGTTATGAGTATTTCGTCACTTTCATTGACGACTACTCGAGATACTCATGTCTTTACCTAATGCATAGGAAATCTGAAACATTTGAGAGGGTTAAAGAATTCCTTGTAATGGGTCAAAACCAATTAGGTAAAACGCTAAAGATCTTGCGATTTGATAGGGGTAGAGAATACATGAATATGTAGTTCCAAAATCATTTAGCTAAACTTGGGATATTATATCAACGTACTGCCCTAGGTATTCCGCAACAAAATGGTGTTGCGGAGCGTCGAAATCAGACATTACTGGAAATGGTTTGGTCCATTATTAGTTATTCAAATCTTTCGATCTCCTTTTGGGGACATGCCATACAGATCACGAGTGACATTTTAAATGGCGTGTCGTCTAAAGTTATCTCCAAAACACCTTTAGAACTATGAAATGGTCGCGAACCTAGTTTGCATCATTATAGAATCTGAGGGTGTCCCGCTCACGTCCTGAGGAAAAAGGAAGGAAAGCTAGAACTGCAAACTGAAGTTTGCTTGTTTGTTGGCTATCCTAAAGGAATTCGGGGTGGTCTGTTCTATAGTCCACAAGAAAAGAAAGTGTTTGTTTCTACAAACACTACTTTTCTTGAAGAGGACTACATGTCTAATTTCAAACCTCGTAGCAAATTAGTCTTGGCATAATTGCAATCTATGGAATGGTCGCGAACCTAGTTTGCATCTTCCTCAAGTGCGGAAGTCGAGATTAATGAGGAATAAAAAAGAAACCAAAGTTCCAGTTTAGATAGTTAAGATTCCTCATCATAGTGGGAGGGTTTCTCATACCCCGATTCACTATCGTATAGATGGTGAAACAAACATGGTCGTTGGGGACACAAAGACGATGATATGTTGTCTTTCGAACATGCAATGGGTAGTGCTGATAAGGATCTTTGGCTTGAAGCCATGAAACAGGAATTGGAGTCCATGTACTCTAATGTAACGCCTTGGATAGCCAAGACCGCTACACTGTGTACTTATAAAGGTGCAGGACTTGTTAATCAAGTCATTTAGTTAAAAACGTGTTGCTAAAATCACTAATGCGCTAGGGTTAAAAGGTTTTGGTCTCAAAAGATACTTTTCATATAACTAAACGATTTTACACATGGGATCCCAAAAGGAACAGTGTTTGAAAGTCAGTTCACAAAACTTCCAGCGTACAAACATCCACTAGCCACTCTAAAGGCAAAACAAACGTTTATGGATCTTCTGTTCCTGTCTCCCCTTAACCGTGGCGGCTGAGCAGCTGTTCATGTACATTCTGCTCTCAGAGATCTCCGAATCAGGGCTGATCAAGCTTGCCCTTGCCTTTACTTATACCACAAAGCACCCGTGAGCCAAGGCCCAGCAAGAAAACATCGCATTATATAACAAACAATGTTAACAATTTAATAACCCTTTAAGCATGATTATACACTTAACATACCACACTAATCACATGGCACGTAGATACAACCAAACATTCAACCAATCAAAACTCAGCTATTCAGCATGACAAATCCACCAATCAATAATAACACTCAAATCACATGATAGTCAGGGTCGACACCTTAGGTCGCACCCTCTGTTTACCCCACTGACTCCAGCCCGCTTAAACCGAGCTCAGTGCATAACAAGCTGTCCTCAGCTACCAGTGGCTGAGCTGCGCCCTGTGCGTTAATGTAAACTCCGACACTCTTAGGCCGTTAGTCTACTATTTACACGACATAATACCATCCTCTATAAAGCATACAAAACAGGGAACCCTTAGTCCCATTATAAATCCACAACCGGGTGCAATTTTCTTACCTTTAGTTTCCTAATGTACTGGTTACGCGAGAAGCGTCTTGAGCACGATCTGTTTCCCGAGCCCTTAGTTTATACCTAGTCACAACCAAGATAAGGGATACCATTAATAATTGTAAAAGGCTTCTAAATAAGGTTCTAGTCTCCGAAACTTCGAATTCCACCAAACACGGTAGTAGATTCAATCCCGAGCACCCTAGGTTAAATTCCCATGCTTAAAATCCAAAAACCCCTAATTTCCTTAAGGGTTGTGGCTCAAGCCTCCCATGCCACGGCATGGCCCCCAAACAGAGCCCATCCAAGCTCAGAACCAGACACGGGCCGCGGCCCTACATAGACCATGCCGCGGCCCGCCCTCCATCTCCAACACCCATCAGCTTCAGAGGGTCGTGGCTCACCAAGAACTATGCCGCGGCCCAACCCCTTAGAACCCAAAAAAACCTCCATTTTTAACTCTCAAACCTCACTCAAAACCATCCAAAACCATCCCAATTATATACCACAACTATCACAAACATTCATGCATGATTTCAGAAGCTTTAGCCAACAGAAACCTAATCTAAAAAATCATCAAAACACCACTTCGATATTTGAAACCCACACGCTCAAAAACTCTAAAATCAGTCAAGAAAACACTAGAATTCAAACATTAAATCATAAATTCGAGTTTACCTTCACTGCAGAACCACTCCTCTAAGCAATTTCTGAGCTAATTCCCAAGCTTGTTGCCTTAATTTAACCTTGAAGTTAAGAACCTAAGAACTCTTAGAATTCAGCCCCAAAACTTCATAATCAATTGATCAAAAACTGTAATTCAATGCTTACCTTAGTTTCTAGTTAGATTCCCAATCTTCCACTGTGTTAATCCTCCAAATCCTCAGCTCAAATCACTGAATTCCCTACCAAATCTCCTTAGTTTTCAGTGATTTTCCTTGAGAGGGAATAAGAGAGAAGGAGAGAGAGAGGGAAGGGTTGGTTCTTGATGTTTCCATTATTTTCTAACTTTTATCCATCTATCCTTAAGTAATTAAGTCAATCCCGAAGCTCAGGGTGCCGGAAATGTGCCCGAGGGAAAAATGGTAAATTTCCCCAGTATTCCCACCTAAGCTTCCTAACCTCAAATATATCTCTAATTATTTATTTCCATAACCCGATAACCTAAATAACCATCCAACACCTGAAATACTCCTTTACTTGCCCCAAGTCAAGTATTAAGCCTTGTTGTGACTTTCCCGCTAACTAACTCCCTAGGATCGCCTCAAATCGCATGCGGCAGATTTACCCACATAATAATGTGGTTATCACAAATATAACATATAATCACATTTTCATTCATATAACCATACAAGCATGCTTATTATATAATCACACATTAAATTAATAAATTCACACATAAACTAATTATGCCTTCCCGGCACACTAATCAAGACCCTTAAGCCATATTAGTGATTTTGGGTCATTACATCTAACTCCGTCTGGGATCTTGTAGAAGCACCTAGTGACTTTAGGGCCATTGGGTGCAAGTGAATCTACAAGAAGAAGAGAGGAGTTGATGGAAAGGTCGAGACTTACAAGGCTCGAATCGTGGCAAAGTGTTATACCCAGAGAGAAGGAGTTGACTATGAGGAAACTTTTTCTTCGGTTGCCATGCTAAAATCTGTTCGCATACTCTTATCCATAGCCGTAGCTCTTGATTAGGAGATTTGGCAAATAGACGTCAAGACGTCGTTCCTTATTGGGAACCCAGATGAAACCATTTATATGGATCAACTAGAAGGGTTTAAAGTAACTTGAGAAGAAAAGAAAGTGTGCAAATTGAATAGGTCCATTTATGGGCTTAAGCAAGCTTCACGTTTCTAGAATCTAAGGTTTAATGAAATCATTAAAACCTATGGTTTTGAGAAAAATGTTGACGAGCCCTGAATTTACCAACTCAAGGAAAATAACATTGTGGTATTCTTGATTCTCTATGTGGATGGTACCCTACTCATTGGAAACAATGTCAAGAAATTATCAGACATAAAGAACTAGTTGGGAACTCAATTCCAGATGAAGGACTTGGGTTAAGCAAGTTACGTTCTTGGTATCTAGATTTTGAGGGATAAAAAGAACAAAACTTTGGCTCTTTCTCAAGCAACTTACATAGATAAGATGCTTGAGTGTTTCTCTATGAAAGATTCAAAGAAAGGACGTTTACCGTCCCGACATGGAATCCATCTTTCTAAAAAGCAATCTCCACAAACTCCTAAAGAGGAAGATGATATGAGAATTATTCTTTATGCATCTGCAGTTGGAAGTCTAATGTATGCTATGTTGTGCACTAGATTGAGCATCTGCCATGCAGTGGGAGTTGTGAGCAGATACCAGTCAAACCCAGGAAGGGAACATTGGATATCGATTAAGCACATACTGAAATATCTTTGACGAACTAGAGATTATATGCTAGGCTACTCGGGTGGAGTTCTAAACCCGTTAGGCTACATCGATTATGATTTTCAGATTGATGTCGATGACAGGAAGTCAACTTCTGGAATTGTTTTTACTCTTGGGGGTGGAGCTGTGATATGGAGAAGTGTTAAGAAATCCGCGATCTCATATTCTACCATGGAGGCTGAGTACAAAGCTGCTTCTGAGGAAGCTAAGGAAATAGTCTGGCTGAGAAAGTTCTATACAGATCTTGGTGTTATTCAAGAAATGGATATACCCCTCATTTTGTATTGAGACAACAATGGGGCGATAGTCAATTCTAAAGAACCTCAGAGCCACAAAAGAGCAAAGCATATAGATAGGAAGTACCACATCATCAGAGAATATGTGGCAATGAGAGAAGTGAAGGTCATGAAGATTGCATCTGAGGACAATCTTGCGGATCCCTTCACAAAGACACTGGGAGAGACAACTTTTCTAAAGCATAGAGAGGGAATGGGTATGAGAGAAATGTCGCATTTGTTTTAAAAGCGCAAGTGGGAGTTTGTTGGGTTTTATGCCCTTATAAAACAACATTTCTTATGTAATTCATTCATTATAAATATAGTAGAAATCATTAGGTTCAATCAAATTGCATTTTTTACATGTTTTATTACATGATTAATTATTATTAATACAAACGTTTATAAAATCCCGAACATATGTATAGTTACAATTATAGTGACTCGATCACAGTGGATTATAATTGTAATTATATGTTCAAAAACATTTTGTCCTAAGATTAAATCAGTACACTGGAATTTTACTGATTGGGTAATCTACAATAAGATCTACTTACACATCTGGTGTGATGTCATATCCATGACATTGACCAAGATAAGATTAGATGTATTTTATTACATTAGACTGGACCGATATTGATTATTGACAAGATAAGTAAGTATCGTTATTGTCTAATCTAATCATATCACAACGTTGACCATAGGTTAATTCAATCTTAATTTTGAGTGATTAATATTCTCCTAATTGTATTATTCAAGTCTTTTGATTTGTTCATTACCAGCTTACCCTACGGACTAGCTCATACTTACATAATGGAGATTTGGAAGTATAATTGAGTGGGAGTAGTTATCATAGATATGGAATCTATAGCTTATGTTTAAGAAGTGAAACAACGATTTCCTTATAGCTTGGTTCAAGTGGTAAATGATAGAGTACTCATTTCTGTAATTAAATTTATGAAAATATCATTTACACGAAACTTAGTGGGAGTTAAGGATAAAATACCAATGAGGGGTAAAACAATAATTTGCACCCATCTCATCAATAGATCATCTATAGAGGATTGAATGACGGTTATGGTTATAACAATGGATAACATATTTACATTTGGTGTAAAGTGTTTTATGAATTCAAGAATATAATTCTGAGTCTATAGTGGAGTCATGAGGAATTAATAAGGTAGTGAGTTTATTTGTTATAAATAAACTCACGGTAACTTGTTGAAGGTTGAGTTCATGGATCCATGGTCCACATGTCATCTCTTATAAAAATGAACATAGTAGTCTTGAATAGTTAATTACAAAAATATCATGTTGATTAGGTCAATGGAAATAAATAATGTTAAATTATTTATTGATATTCTGTGATAAAAGAAATAGAAGAAACTTTATGGTTTTTATTGCAAAGTCTCAAAAAGAGAGTATTATAGCCAATTGGGACAATTTGTTAATATTGATAAATTTGTATTAATATTAATAAAATGAATTGAATAAAGGTTAAAATTATAATTGGTTAATTTTGACAAGTATTTAATTAATTATAATTATTAAATAATTAAATTATCATGGGAAAATAAAACTTATTTTATGATGAGGACACCAAGACTAAAGATCCAAGTCTAGTTCCAGTTGGCCTGGTGACGAGGGCGCGAGCCAAAAGCCTCAGTTTAGGAGCTTGATTGTATTTTGTCATCTTATATTTTTATTTAGTCTTTGTTTATTTTGTGAAAAGTCAAACACTTGACTTGTGTGAGTCCAAGAGTCCTTTTTGTCTTTAATTTTCAGTTTTCATTAGGAAGACAAAGGGTTGTCTTTATTTTTCGGTTTCATTAGGAAGACAAAAGGCTTGTCTTTAATATTTCGGTTTTTAGGAAGACAAAGGGGCTTGTATTGATGTAATTTTCGGCTATATAAGGCCTTGAAAACATTTGGAAAAATCAGATTATGTTGAATGAAATTGTGAGTTTATTTCTTCTTGAGTTCTTGAAGAAACTTTTGAACTTATCAAGGGGTTCCTTGTGGCGTTCAACCTGACTTATCAAACGGATTCCCATCCCCGTTTGTGGCGTCTTCCTCATACCAAGGTTCGTGCTTGTCTAAGCATTGGGTCGCGGTTCTTCATTCCATTTCGTGTGCTCTTGGTGGCTGTGCCATATTTGGTGTCGGGTTTCATCACAGTGTTGGTGTGGTTCGTATCAGTTGGTATCAGAGCTTAGGATCATCCGGTTTGGCCTATCCTTTTGCATTTTTTTTTCTATTCAGTTCGTGTTATTATATTAGGATTTCTGAAAGAAAAAAAAAATCAATTCGTGTTCCTCTATATTCAATTCGTGTTCATCTAGTCATGTTTTTCTATTCTAGAGCTTGTTAATTTCCTTGTTGCAATTGTTTCCTTGTTTCCCTTATTTGTTGTGAAATCCGAAACTATTCTAGAGCTTGTTTTAGGGTTCTTAACGTGAATTAGGGCTTTGAGTTTTCTCTTGTTCTAATTGTGGAATCTGAATTTTCATTGAGTTACTCTTGCTGTTTTGTTTTGAAATCCGAATTTTGCCTTGGGTTTCTCTTGTTCTTGTTGTGAAATTCGAAATTGGAATTGAGTTCCCTTGTTCTTATTGTGAAATCTGAATTGGGATTGAGTAAATCTGAATTGGGATTGATATTCTCTTATTCATAGTGTTAAATCCGAATGTGGGTTGAGTTTTCTCTTTTCTTTTTTGTGAAATCCGAATCTGCATTGTTTCTCTTTTCTTTTTGAGTCTCTATTGTTTCTCTTGTGAAAACCGATTCATTTTGTTTTTGAATTGTTCCTTGTATCTGCATTTGAGAAAAAAAAATATAGAAAGACAGAAAGAAAGAAGAAGAAAAAAAAACCAAGAGGAACCGAGACCAAAAAAAAAAAAGAGTCTGGAAACCTCTCTTAAAAAATTTTGTTCTATTCTTGTTCCTTATGGTCTAGAGGCCTTTCGGCCAAAACCCCACACAAGTGTTCCAAAAATCATCATTTTTTTTCGTCATTTTTCACCAATTTTCGTCGGTGTTCGTTTGGTTTGTTTGGTTGGATTTGCTGCTTGAATACTCCATATTACCGTTGGATTAGTTTTGAAAGAACTTAAAGAAGAATACGAGTGGAAAAAGGCGAGGTGTGAGCCTATTTGAGGGTAAAAGCCATTGAAATTGAGTGAAACACGAGGGGATTTGAGTAAAAATATTGTTCGAGCGAAACACGTGAGGGAGTGTGGTGAGGTCTTTTCTCCATATTATTCTAACCTTATTTTGCAGATTTCCATCATGGCACAAAATCCAGAGAAAGATGCAAGCAATGATATTCCGCCACCTGAGGTTCCGAATCTACAAATGCAAGCATTAATTGGGGAGATGCGAAGGATGATGAGGGCGGAGTGTGAGCAGATACATGAGAGGTTGGATAGGGTAGAAGAGGGAACGCAATGGCGGGCACGGAGGAACAGGGTGCAACAACGGGATGTTGAGGGTGAAAGAGAGTTTGATGGGGGCGATTTAGAGGAAGAATATGATAGGATGTCAGAGGGTAACCATAGGAGGTATGGCCGAGATAGAGAAGCTAGGAACTGGGTAGACAATAATTTGGGAAATATCAAGATGAGAATCCCCGCCTTTCAAGGCAAGAGTGATCCTGAGGCATACCTTGAGTGGGAGAAGAAAATGGAGTTGGTTTTCGATTGTCACAACTACTCTGACATGAAGAAGGTAAAACTAGCTGTCATTGAATTTACTGATTATGCTATTGTTTGGTGGGATCAGTTGTGCATCAATAGGAGGCGAACTGGAGATCGTGCCATTGACACTTGGGAGGCTATGAAGAGGGTGATGAGGCGACGGTTTGTACCATCTCATTATTATCGAGATCTATACCTTAAGTTGCAGGGTCTTCGTCAAGGTTCCAAGAGTGTTGATGAGTATTACAAGGAGATGGAGATGGCTATGATTAGAGCCAATGTGGAAGAGGATCGGGAGGCAACAATGGCAAGGTTTTTGAATGGGTTGAACCGAGAGATTGCTAATCCAATTGAGCTACACCATTATGTGGAATTGGAAGATTTGGTGCATATGGCAATCAAAGTTGAGAGGCAGCTCAAGAGGGGTAGTACAAGTGCAACACCTTGGCGGTCGAACTATCCAAAGAAGGAAGAAGACCAACCTACTTCATCCTTTACACCAAAACCAACCACGACCCCTCAAGGTAAAACAGCCCCTACTTCGTCCCGTTCTAGTGAGATAAAGTGTTTCAAATGTCAGGGGCGAGGACACATAGCTAGCCAATGTCCAAACAAGAGAGTTATGGTGATTCGAGAAAGTGGCGAGCTCGATTCTGAAGATGAAGATCTTGCTGACATGCCACCATTGGAAGATGTTTCTATCGATGATGAGGAGTTTGGGGCAGAATCTGGTGAGATGCTTGCACTAGTCACACGACGAGCCTTGAATTTGCAAGCAAAAGAAGAGGAAGAAGAGGTGCAGCGGGAGAACATCTTTCACACTCATTGTCATGTGAAAGACAAGGTATGTAGTGTGATTATTGATGGAGGTAGTTGTGCTAACGTTGCTAGTTCTTCCATGGTTGAAAAGCTAGGGCTCCCAACGCTTAAACATCCTTGTCCATACAAGTTGCAGTGGTTGAATGATAGTGGTGAAGTGAGGGTTACAAAACAGGTGCTGGTATCATTTCGAATTGGCAAGTATGAGGATGAGGTATTGTGCGATGTGGTTCCCATGCAAGCTGGACACCTCCTTCTAGGAAGGCCTTGGCTATTTGATCGGCGAGTCCGGCATGATGGCTTCACCAACAAGTACTCATTCACGTTCCATCAACGAACAATCACTCTAGCTCCATTGACGCCAAAGCAAGTATATGAAGACCAAGTGAGGTTGCAAAAATTGAGTGATAAAAAAATATTGAGTGAGCAAAAGAAGGAGAGTGAAAAGATGAATGAGAGTGAGAAAAAAGAGAGACAAAGAGAGAAAAGGGTTGAATCAAGTGAGCGAGAAAAGAAGAGTTCGATCAATGAGGGAAAATTAGAGAGAAAACAAAATAATTTTTATGCAAAAAAAGTGAGGTGAAGGACGCTCTTTTAAACACTAACCAACTTGATGCTAACAAGGGTCGTCACAAGCAGGTTTTTGACCCCGGTGATTGGGTATGGGTACACATGAGGAAAGAGCGATTCCCAGCACAAAGACGTTCCAAATTGCTACCTTGAGGAGATGGTCCATTTCAAGTGCTAGAAAGGATCAATGACAATGCCTACAGACTCGATTTACCAGGTGAGTATATTGTTAGTGCTACTTTTAATGTTTTTGATTTGAGTCCTTTTGATGCAGGTGCAGATTTGAGGACAAATCCTTCTCAAGAGGGGGGGAATGATGAGGACACCAAGACTAAAGATCCAAGTCTAGTTCCAGTTGGCCTGGTGACGAGGGCGCGAGCCAAAAGCCTCAGTTTAGGAGCTTGATTGTATTTTGTCATCTTATATTTTTATTTAGTCTTTGTTTATTTTGTGAAAAGTCAAACACTTGACTTGTGTGAGTCCAAGAGTCCTTTTTGTCTTTAATTTTCAGTTTTCATTAGGAAGACAAAGGGTTGTCTTTATTTTTCGGTTTCATTAGGAAGACAAAAGGCTTGTCTTTAATATTTCGGTTTTTAGGAAGACAAAGGGGCTTGTATTGATGTAATTTTCGGCTATATAAGGCCTTGAAAACATTTGGAAAAATCAGATTATGTTGAATGAAATTGTGAGTTTATTTCTTCTTGAGTTCTTGAAGAAACTTTTGAACTTATCAAGGGGTTCCTTGTGGCGTTCAACCTGACTTATCAAACGGATTCCCATCCCCGTTTGTGGCGTCTTCCTCATACCAAGGTTCGTGCTTGTCTAAGCATTGGGTCGCGGTTCTTCATTCCATTTCGTGTGCTCTTGGTGGCTGTGCCATATTTGGTGTCGGGTTTCATCACAGTGTTGGTGTGGTTCGTATCATTTTATGTCCTAGCTAATTGCCTATATATACTAGTGTTATAGAATGCATTAGGTCAGATGAATTTGACAAAGTAAAAATTCACTACTAATATTCTATACCTAGCCACCCACACTCTCTTAGTTTTTTCTCTAAGAATTCTATTATCATGTGTTGAGACTTTCCCACACAAACACTAGGTTGTTTTAGAGAAATACTTGGAAGATTGTGGTCTTGTTTCAAAGTCGTTTGGATTCCTTTCAATAGCTAGCATTCAACAAGGACAAGAGGTTAGGGAATCCAAAGGGTGTAGGCATTGTTCCACTATACATCTCGTAAGTACTCTAATGGTTCTATTATTGTATTTACGTTTCTCTGTATGAAAATCACTTCTATGCATGTATTTATGTTTTCTATTGTATGTTATTTTGTGCAAATAGGGAGCATGCATATAGACTTATATAAATGAGATCCTACATTTTATGCATTTAAAATCTATAAAGCTGGAGTAGAAAATCAATTGAAAAGGAAAATAAAGACTCTTAGAAGTGATAGATGTGGTGAATAATTTTTGTTGTTCGTGATTTTATCATTGGACACGTGGCAGTCATTAGAGAAGTAATTAGCCCCCTTAGGAGCTAATGAAGTCATGTGGAGCTCGCCTAGAGCTCTTGGGAGCATAGACTCCTCCCAGCACATTATGATCCATTTCTAGGCATGGATGTCTTCAAGCTAAGCCACATCCCGAGGACATCCGTTATGGTCCTCCCATCTTCTTGGTCAGTTAGTCCTCCAGGTCTATTAGTTTGTCCTCAGGACCTGGATGGAACGCCATATGTCAATCGCATCAGCTTTGCACTGCAAGCGGCCATCTGACAACTTTTTATGCCTCGAGTGGTGGTGTCGAGCCCGTACACTCAAAAATTTGCATGTACGAATGCGCCACCTGATATGGGAAACATGCAGTTGCGTTCTGACAATGTCAGATGGCGTGTCCTGTAAAGTAGTGGGCTGCAACTTATGAATTGGCCCCCGTGTGATACGCCTAGGTCCACCACCTTAATTAGTCTTCCTGGAGGTGTTAATTCGCATTAAACTCACAAATGATTGGGAATTTTTGTAATAAATCCCTGTTATGGGAATTAATTGTCCCCAACCACTATAAATAGGGCTGGGGCTTCTATTGTAAAGGGCTTTTTGGCTTTTGGACTTTTGATCCCACTTTTTGTTCTCAGAGCAATATATATGTTGCTTGAGAAACCTCCATTGAAGCTTGCCATCTAAGTCTTCAAGAACACTAATACTAAAGCCTTGTGGATTAAGGTTGCTTTATAACCTGAACCACGTAAAACATGTGTCTCTCTCTTGCATTTCTTTAAGTTCTTATTTATTTAGTTGATAGTTAAGACTTCGCAAATAATTTCAATGTGTTTTGTGAACAACATGACATTGTACATGAATGCACTTCAATAATACACTTCACAACAAAATGGGATAGCTGAAAGAAAGAAAGAATATGACTTATCTTGAGATGATTAACTCTATGCTTTTACATGCTAAATTGTGTTATAATCTATGGGGTGAAGATTTTCTTACTGCGTGTCATGTATTGAATTGAGTTCCTATGAAAAAGAACAATGTTCCTCCATATGAGTTATGGAGAAGAAAAGAAGCCTAACCTAGGCTATCTTAAAGTGTAGGGGTGTCTTGCTTATTGCAAGGGCACGGAGCCTAAATGGACCAAGTTGGGTCCAAGGACCGTTAGGTGTGCATTTGTAGGCTATACCTCAAATAGCAAGGCCTATAGGCTATTAGACTTGGACTCTAATGTGATAATTGAATCAAGAGAAGTGGAGTTCTTTGAGAATATGTTATATTGTGATAGCAACTCTCAAGAACCCACAAGTGTTGGAGAATCTCTTAAAGAGAAAGATCCAAAGGTTGATGAGCAACCTATATTGTCTCGGAAAAGCCAAAGGCTTAAAGAGTTGGGATCAAATGAGAAATGTTCTCAAGTAGAGACACTTTACCTAGTAGAGGGAAACCTCGAAGAAGTCACATGAAAATTTCCTATGATTCTTCAAGTTGAGGATGATTCCAAAACATTCCAAGAAGCAATGTCTTCAAGAGACTTTTCTTTTTGGAATGAGGCAATTAATGATGAGATGGGTTCAATTATGTCAAACCACACATGAGAATTGGCAGACCTTCCACAAGGTTCAAAACCAATTGGGTGCAAGTGGGCATTCCAGAGGAAATATTACACCGATGGCACATTACAAACCTTCAAGGCTAGATTAGTAGCCAAAGGGTTTAAACAAAAAAAAGGAATCAATTATTTTGAGACGTAAGCATCAGTTACTAGGACAACCACAATAAGAATTTTCTTTGCCTTATCATCAATATATAACGTTTATGTTCATCAAATAGATGTCAAAACAAAATTCCTAAATGGAGATCTCGATGAGGAGATCTATATGTGTTAATTCCATTTTTGGCATATTTAATTTGACAAAAATATTTTGTATTTTCTTATTATATTCGGATATATCTGAATATATATTGTTGATATATGTTTTATTTGTTTTAAATAATAAATGTATAATTGATGACAAACTTTTCTATATCCAGAAAGTTTGCCAAAAATAGTGTGTTTTTATTATGATAAAATCAAATCTTTTTTGAGCTGTCTTTTTCCAGCCAATTACCTCATTGTATCTGACCATATAATTGAGTTTTATTGCATGATCAGGTTATAAAGGGAAGCCTTGATTCCTACATCAAAGGATGGATTGTTACCATATATAGCTCACGATTATGTAGCTACAGAATCAGGAAATCCTGTCAAATTGAAGAATTCTTTTAGGAAAGTTTCCTTGTGGGCTTAGGTCAGTTTAGACCGTGTATTAGCTGCCCAATATGAGTATAATGACTATATATACTCATATTGGCTGCTAGGTTTTAGTTACCTCTTTTTGTATTTCATTCTTATTGTAAAAGAGAGTCTTTGTTTTGTAGAGGTGAGTAAGTTCGACTCTTGCTTTATTTTTTAGTGTCCTTGTAATTGTTTTGAGTTTTCAAATAGTTCTACAAAGGAGGAGAACAAAGTGTAAACCTTCGGGAGAAGGTTCTTTAAGCCTTAGGGAGAAAGTGGTTCAAGTCTTGCTTTGGGAGGAAGCAAGCACACTTCAAGCAGATCGAAAGGAGTTCGTATTCTTGAAGGTTTAGCAAGGTTCATTTGTCAAGGTGGAATACATCAAGCTTGCAGCATATAATACGAGGGAGTCTATTTATGCATAAGTAAAAACAATTGTATTTTTGAGATCTTACTAATGAATCTTTTCTTTGGGTGTGACCCCGTGGACTAGTAGCAATTTGCAAGGATTGCTGATACCACGTATAAAAACCTTGTGTGTTTTTATTTTCTGCACTTTAGTTCTTTTATGGTTTTTTGGTATGTAGTTACAGAGCCTTGGTCTGTAGCTATAGAATATCTATTTCAGTACCAACTTAATTATTTCGCATTTAATTAATTGATTAATTAAATAATAAGTTGGTAATTTTAAAATACAAAATTTCAATTGGTATCAGAGCAAGTCACTAAACTCTTAGTGAGATCTTGAGGTTATATTATTCCGTTTAATTTGTTTTGAGTGAGATGTCGTTCTTTGCAGAAGGAACCTCTATCACTCGATCACCTCTATTGAATGATACTAATTATCCATACTGGAAGGTCAGGATGAAGGCATTCATCAAGTCACAAGATGAGAGGGCTTGGAGATCTATACTCTCGGGTTAGACTCCACCAATTGAAAAAGATGATAAAGGTAATTCAAAGATAAAATTTAAACTTGAGTTGTCCATTGAAGATGAAAAATTATCTGGTTATAATAATAAAGCTTTGCATGCAATTTTTAATGGTGTTGGTGAAGGCTTTATAAAATTGATATCATCTTGTGAATCTGCAAAGGAGGCATGTCAAATCCTTCAAACTCAGTTTGAAGGTACCGCTGATGTAAAGAGATCACGTTTTACCATGTTGCAATCTAGATTTGATGAATTAAGAATGTTGGAAACTAAAATTTTATATAAGTTTTATGAAAAGTTGTCTGATATTGCTAATGAGTTTTTTGCCTTGGGGGAAAAACTAGATGAATCTGTTTTGGTTTGAAAAATAGTTCGTGTGCTTCCAGACAGGTTTGACACGAAATTTCTAGCAATGGAGGAGTCTAAGGATTTTGGCAAAATGAAGGTTGAGGAGCTTATGGGTTCGTTAAGAACATTTGAGTTAAATCAACAAATAAAGAAAAAGAGTAAGCCGAATCCTTCAATTGAAAAAAGCAAAGGTATTGCATTTAAAGTTTCTTAAAAAGATGTTTCGGATGATGAAATGGCCTTGTTAACAAGAAATTTTCAAAAGTTCATGAAAAAGGTTGGAAATAAAAATAATTTCTCAAAAACTTCAAAAGGTAACACCTCTTCTAAACCTTTTGTTTCTAATAATAAAAAGGGTATTCAATGCCGGGAATGTGAAGGTTATGGTCATATTCAATCTGAATGTGCCAACACCTTGAAAAAGAATAAAAAAGGTTTTAATGTTACTTGGAGTGATGATGATTCTGGAAGTAGTAAATAAGATAATGAGAAAGTTGCTTTAACTAGTGTTTTGTCAAGTGCTTTTCAGGAAAGAGGAAAACTTTTGTGTTTAAACAATACCTTGACTGATGTCAATAAAAAAGAAATTAACTCAGATTTAGATGAGTCAGAACTCAATGAGGAATCATTGGCTGAATCATACAAGGTAATGTATGGTAAGTGGTTAAAGGTTTATACTGAAAATTGTTCCTTGGTTAAAATGAATAAAGAATTGTCTCACAACATCAAAGATCTTGAAGAAAAAAATAAATGTTGTGAATTTGAGTTGTGTTCAAAAAATTCTGAAACTGTATTTTTGACAAAAGAACTTGACAAATTGAAAAGAAATGTTAAAATGCTAGATCCAGGTTCTAACATTTTTGAGGAGGTTCAAAATTCAAGTCAACTAAGTCATACTAGATTGGGTTTTGTTGAAACTCAATCGAAAATGAATACTAAATTTGTTAAATCTGAAAATATGTCTTCTGGATATTATGATTTAACTTTGCAGGGTTCTGTTTTTACAGCTGAACGTTTTGTTTCTACAGAAATGAAGCAGTCAGGTAAGCCTGAAAATTCTCATGGGAAAAAGAAATGTTTCATTCCCTCTTGTCATTTTTGTGGAGTAAAAGATAACATTCGACCTAGATGTCTTACTTTGCAGAACATGTTTAGTTCTAAATTTTTTGGAAATTTTAAAGTGTTTCATAATAAACATGTTTTTCAAAAACAAAAATGGGTTGTTAAAAATAAATGTCTTACTGGAATCTCTTGTTTTAAAAATACTGCTTCTCAAATGTGGTATTTTGACAGTGGTTGTTCCAGGCACATGACAGGTGATAAAGACTTTCTTGTCAACATTAGACCAATGCAATGTGGAGAAGTTACTTTTGGTAATGGTCTAGCTGGAAATGTCATAGGGATGGGAACTCTTAATTTTGAAGGTCTGCCCAGGCTTAAGAATGTAATGTTGGTTGAAGAACTAAGAGCTAATCTTCTTAGCGTTAGTCACATTTGTGATCAGGGTTACATTGTTAATTTTGATAGTAATCGTTGCTATGTTGTTAATGACCAAGATGAAATTATTTAGCAAGGGTTTAGATCTAATGATAATTGTTACACTCTCACTACCTTTGCTACTTTTCACTCTGCCATAGATAACTCTACTAATTTATGGCATGAAAAGCTTGGACACATTCATTTCAAAAATTTGAAAAAACTATCAAATGCAGGAATTGTTCGAGGATTACCCAAACTGGGTAAACAATCTGTGGGAAAATGCGAACCATGTCAACTTGGTAAGCAACTGAAAATTTCTCACAAAAGTATTCTTGAACTTCTTCATATGGATCTAATGGGTCCAATTTAGGTTGAAAGTTTGAATGGTAAGAGATACATTTTTTTGCGTGTTGATGATTTCTCTCGGTTTTCATGGGTAGATTTCTTGAGAGAAAAATCTAATACTTTTGATGCTTTTAAATCTCTTTGTTTGAAATTGTGTGTGGAAAAAGATTGTAATATTGAAAAGATTCTTCGAATTAGGAATGATCATGGAAAAGAATTTGAAAATACTGTTTATGATGAGTTTTGTAAATCTAAAGGTATTTCTCATGAATTTTCTGCTCCTAAAACTCCTCAACAAAATGGATTCGTTGAAAGTAAGAACCGAACTCTGACAGAGATGGCTAGGGTAATGTTAAATAGCAAGAAACTTACCAAGCATCTATGGGCTGAAGCAATTAACACTGCTTACTACACCATCAACACGGTGTTTTTGTGACCAGGTACTCATAAGACTCCTTATGAGATCTGGAAAGGTAGGAAACCAAATGTGAGTCATTTTCATGTTTTTGGCAGTGCTTGTTATATTTTGAGGGATCGTGATCATACTGGTAAATTTGATGCAAAAAGTGATGTTGGTGTGTTTATAGGATATTCTATTAACCGTAGGGATTATCGTGTTTATAATATGAGAACCCAAACTATGATGGAATCTGCTAATGTTGTTGTTGATGATCTAAAAGATTTCTCTGAGTTTTCCATAGAAGAACAGATTGAAGATTTGCTGGAAAAGTCTCCTGAACTAGCAGACGATTTGGCTGCAATCACAGAATCTTCGTTTGAGGCTATACCTCAAGATTCTGTAGCTACAACTGATGATTTTCTAGAATCTTCAACGGAGAAAGAAACTGAGCAACCACCAAACATAATCACTGATCCAATTCAAAGAGAACCATCCTCCAAAGTCAAGAAGAATCATCCTACCGATCTCATACTTGGGAACATGGATGAGAGCATGGTTACTAGAAGAAGGTATGCTAATTTGATTCAATTTGTGTGTTTTGTCTCTTCTTTAGAGCCTAAAAATGTGAAGGAAGCCTTGATGGATGAAGCATGGATTCAGGCAATGCAATAAGAGCTGGATCAATTCATTCGCAATAAAGTATGGATACTTGTTCCTAGACCAACATATGCTAATGTCATAGGAACAAAGTGGATTTTCAAAAACAAAAGTGATGAGTTTGGTACCATCATTCGAAACAAGGCAAGATTGGTCGCCCAAGGTTACACTCAAGTTGAGGGTATTGATTTTGATGAAACTTTTGCTCCAGTAGCAAGACTTGAGTCCACCAGGTTACTTCTTTCCACTGCTTGTATTATTGGTTTTAAATTGTACCAAATGGATGTTAAATCTACTTTTTTGAATGGTTTTTTGAAAGAAGAAGCTTTTGTTGAGCAACCCAAAGGATTTAAGGATCCACATTTTCCTGATCATGTTTATAGGTTAGACAAGGAGTTATATGGTTTGAAACAAGCCCATCGTGCTTGGTATGAACGTCTAACTGAGTTTTTAATCTCTCATGGTTATAGAAGAGGAAATGTAGATAAAACATTGTTTATCAAAAACATTAAATCTGATGTTATTGTTGCTCAAATATATGTTGATGATATTGTGTTTGGATCTACTTCTAACGCTGAAGTGCATGTATTTTTCCAACAAATGCAACAAGAATTTGAAATGAGCATGGTAGGTGAACTCGCCTATTTTTGGGTCTTTAGGTGAAACAATCTGATGATGGCACATTTGTTTCGCAAAGTAAGTATGCAAAAAAACTTGGTGAAGAAGTTTGTGCTTGAAAACGCCAAACATACCAATACTCCTATGAGCACAACTTTGAAATTATCCAAAGATGAACAAGGAGTGAAGGTCGATCCTACTTTGTACCAAAGCATGATTGGTAGTTTACTTTATCTTACTGCTAGTCGATTGGATATCTGTTATAGTGTTGGTGTTTGTGCTCGTCATCAGGGAAATCCCATGGAATCTCATATTTTTGTTGTGAAAAGAATCATTCACTATGTCAATAGCATTGTTGATTTTGGGATTTGGTTTTTAAAAGACACTAACTCTAACTTGGTGTGCTTTAGTGATGCTCATTGGGCAGGTAATGCAAATGATAGAAAAAGTACTAATGGTGGATGTTTCTATCTTGGAAACAATCTCGTTTCATGGCACAATAAGAAGAAAAATTGTATCTCTCTGTCAACTGCAGAGGCTGAGTACATTGCTGCGGGTAGCTATTGTACCTAATTGTTATGGATGAAACAAATGATGGAAGATAATGGGTTTGATTTGAAAACATTAACCATTTTCTGTGATAACACTATTGCTTTAAATATTTCAAAAAATCTTGTTCAACATTCTCGCACTAAGCACATAGACATTCTTCATCACTTTATTAGAGAGCTTGTAGAAAATAAAATCCGTGTCTTGGAATATGTTGAAACAAGCAAACAAATAGCATATATTTTTACTAAAGCTCTTGATTCAGTTCGCTTTATTTCTCTAAGAAAATCCTTAAGGGTTTGTACCATTTAATTTTGTGTTCTTTATGGTTCTTGATTGATTTGATGTACATAATGTTGTTGTTTTTGTTCCAGAAGAAAGTTTCAAACTCAAGAGAATTGCTGATTATTATTTTTATTGCTAGCTTTTTGGTGCAATGTTTTCATACAGGTTTAGTTTAGGAAAAGATTTTCACTCCTCCTAGAAATATTTGGGCCATTCAATCAGTGTTATGAATGTGTGTTCAAGCTCCATTGGAAGAATAGAGCTACCTATCTCAATGTGTGAAAGCCGTCACTGAGTAAGTTGGTACTATGTAATTAGGAGTTATGTAGAGGATACACTACCATTGAAAAGGGCTACCATCGAGGTAGTGTGACAGTGTCTCCTTTGGTTACAAATACTCAGAAAAAGTCTATTTGACAAATTGGGCAATGTTCCCTGCTTACACTTTCACACACAAATGCTTGACACATTTTTTTTTCGACGAAAAGAAAACAATTGAATTAAAATAAAAAAAATGGTTTTAAAAAGCTGTTACATTCTGATTGAATTTCTGAAAATATTTTTGGTGACTGAGTAAATTCCTTTCCTGCGTAACTTGTATGGTCTTATTGCAATAAGAAATTAGCTTGGTAAAATAATATCTGTGCATTCTTTCAAGTTTGATTTTTTTTTTTCATCAGGGACAAAGGCAAAGCAGGCATGGTGTTTCATATTGTTGGCAACAATATCAAGGTTTGATTTATTTTGTTTTTTTTAAATTGTGACCAATTTTCATGTTGAGCTTAACTAAAAATATTTGTTTCTTTGTCTTGATTTAATTCTATTATTATACAAATTTTTTTTTTCTAAAGTGTTGGTTGTTTTTCTTGTGTTTATTGGTGTTTTGTCTTTATTTTTTTCATTTTTTCTAATAAAAATAATGCCTGAATTGCAAAAATCATTAAAAATTGGGGGGGGGGGGGGGGGGGGGGGGGGGAAGGGGTATTATTTTTCGGCTCATCATTTATTTTTAATTATTTTTTCATTTTATTTGATTTGGGGTGTCCTATTTTCATGGGATTGGTCTCTTTTTTCTCTTTTTGGAAACTATTGATTTAATTGCAAAATTATAATATTTGTTTCCCTTTTTTATTTCTTTTCGGGTAAGTCAAAGGTAAGGAAAGGTTATTTTTTATTTTCTGATATTGTGGAAGTTATTTCTTTAATTGAAAATTGGTTTAGGTAACTTCCCATTTTCCCTTTCTATTCCTTCTCTTTATATTTACCCTAACCCACGATCTAATCCTCTCACTCACACTCTCTTCAGTTTTTTTTCTCTTAATTTCTCTCTACGTGTGTGAGTTCCTCTCTAGGGTTTTCAAAGTTTCAAGCTTTTCAATAGCAAAAACCAAGAATGCCCGAGGTGGTTCGAAGAGGCTTGTTCGTGGTTCCCCGTTTGTCCCAGCTCCTCCTCCTCCTGTTCCTCTTGATCCAGTGACCAAAGCTCCAGCGCAGGTTCCTGCTCCTGCAAAGCATTCTGGGAAATCAAAAACCCAGGCGAGAAAGAAGACATTCACTCTGAATTCCCCACATGTGATAGCTTCTCCAATCGCCTTGACCACCCCTGGTTTCAGTGGTCATGATGAAATTCTTTCATCTGAAAAATCTTTGTCCAACTCTTCTTCTTCTCAAAAGGGTGGTTCATCAAGTACAAACTCTGAAAAGGCCATTGTTCCTGTGCCAATGGTGAGTTCTCGAACACGTTCTCGGATCTCCGCTAAGAAGCAAACTGAGGTGCTTCGTCCCCATGGTGTTCCTAAAGTCAAGGAAGTTGGTTCTTCTTCTCAGGTGAAAAATCTCAAAAATTACCCCCCTTCTGCATCTTCTTTAGAATCTGATCCAAGAGAAGAAACTGAGAATTTGGAATAAGAATCAGAGGTTGAGTCTGATCCTAGTGCAGAATTTCAAGAAAAAGAACAATCTTTGGGAGATTCTGGTTCTGAAAGTGCTACATTAGAAGAGGAACATGTTGTTACTAAACCTGTTGCTGCTGTTTCAAAACCTGCTGCTGAAGACAAAAGCAAAGGAAAACGTCCCATGGCTCCTCCAAAGTCTGCTCCTCCTCTAAAAAGGAAAATACCATCTGGTATCTCTCTTGAAAACTTCAAACCTCATTCACATTATTATTGCTATAATGATCATAAGAGAGATATGAAATTTTATGAGGCAAGAAACTTTATTGTTGAAAAGAATTTTGATGTGCTTGCTCATAAGCCGTTTGGAGTTGTTAGTTTGGTAAAAGAAAGGCAGTGGATGGACACTTTGATTGATTTTTACTGGCTATGTGGATTGAGCTATGAAGGAATTCTATGCCAACATCACCGATGAGTGCCTAGATGAAAACTCCTTCATGTTTGGCAAAGTGTATGCGCGTGGTTTTTCGTATTCCTTTACAATGAATGATGTGGTTGAAGCTCTTCAATTACCAATCGGGGTGGAGCCATCTGATATCATGTTTGATCGTCATGAGGTATTTTCTGAACTCACTGGAGACAAGGATGTCGAGCTCACCGATACTATGCACATCTCTCAACTCTCTTATCAACATGCAGTGCTTATGAGGTTTGCCTTGTCCAATTGGCTTCCTTGCTCCAATTTGGTAAATGTTTCTAATGACCTTGCCTTTCTATTATACAAAATCACTATTGGTGCTTAAGTTGATTTGGCTGATCTTATTTGGGAGCAAATTGTGTCTTTTAGAAAGGGTAAAAAGCCCAAACTTAACCTTGTGTTTCCCAATTTGATTTATAAGAACTTACCTGATCAAAGGGAAATGATTATTGACAATGAATCAATTGAGCCTCCCACTGTTGGTCAGACATTCAAAATCTCAGAAAAACCCTCTCAAGGAAAGTCTTCCAAGAAATCGGGTCGTTTTGCTTCTCCTAGAGTACCAGATGCTTCACCTGCTGCCACAACTTCAACTTCTACACCTGTAGAACTGGCAAAAATCAATGCTCGTTTGGATAGGATGGAGAATAGTCAAGGACAACTTCTAAGGAGGATGGACAACATCAAAAAGTAGTTTCAAAGTGACTAGGATGGCTGGCTGATTTAATGTTTATATTTTTATTATTTTTTATGTTTATGTTGAACCTTGATGTCATTTTTTATTGTCTTTTGTGGTTTTTGGCTCCTTTGATAGAAAAAAAGGGGGAGTAGTATTTATTTTTTGGTTACAACTTTGGACCCTATTTTCAGGGGGAGTTGTTTGTTTGTGGTTTCGTTGAACTTTTTTTCTGTTTAAAAAGTTATCATGTTTTTTGTTATATGTGTTAGTAAGCTTTCATGCAGGGGGAGTATTTTATACTCTCATTTTTTGTTCTAACACTTTGTTTTGCAAATCCATCATTGTTTGTTTTCTTCAAAATATTTTGTCAATCAAAGTGCCAAAGGGGGAGATTGTTAATTCCATTTTTGGCATATTTAATTTGACAAAAATATTTTGTATTTTCTTATTATATCCGGCTGTATATAAATATATATTGTTGATATATGTTTTATTTGTTTTAAATAATAAAGGTATAATTGATGACAAGCTTTTCTATATTAGGAAAGTTTGCCAAAAATAGTGTGTCTTTATTATGATAAAATCAAATCTTTTTTTAGCTGTCTTTTTCCAGCTGATTGCCTCATTATATTTGACCATATAATTGAGTTTTATTGCATGATCAGGTTATAAAAGGGAAGCCTTGATTCCTACATCAAATGACGGATTGTTACCATATATAGCTCATGATTCTGTAGCTACAGAATCAAGATATCCTGTCAAATTGAAGAATTCTTTTAGGAAAGTTTCCTTGTGGGCTTAGGTCAGTTTAGACCGTGTATTAACTGCCGAATATGAGTATAATGACTATAAATACTCATATTGGCTGCTAGGTTTTAGTACCTCTTTTTGTATTTCATTCTTATTGTAAAAGAGAGTCTTTGTTTGGTAGAGGTGAGTGAGTTTGACTCTACCTTTGTTTTTCAGTGTCCTTGTAATTGTTTTGAGTCTTCAAACAATTCTACAAAGGAGGAGAACAAAGTGCGAACCTTCAGGAGAAGGTGGTTCAAGTCTTGCTTTGGGAGGAAGCAAGCACACTTCAAGCAGACTGAAAGGAGTTTGTATTCTTGAAGGTTCAACAAGGTTCATTTGTCAAGGTGGAATACATCAAGTTTGCAGCATATAATAAGAGGGAATCTATTTATGCATAAGTCAAAAACTTTGTATTATTTAGATCTTACTAATGAATCTTATCTTTGGGCGTGGCCCCGTGGACTAGTAGCAATCTGCAAGGATTGCTGATACCACATATAAAAACCTTGGGTGTTTTTATTTTCTGCACTTTAGTTCTTTTCTGGTTTTCTGGTATGTAGTTACAGAACCTTGGTCTGTAGCTACAAAATATCTGTTTCAGTACCAACTTAATTATTCCGCATTTAATTAATTTATTAATTAAATAATAAGTTGGTAATTTTAAAATACAGAATTTCAATATGGAACATTCAGACGGTTTTGTTCTAAGGAGAAATGAACATAAAGTGTGCATGCTTGTTAAATCATTGTATGGTTTAAAATAAGCAGTGAAAAAAATGGAGTGAGAAGTTTGATAAAGCCATAATTTTGGATGGGTTTAGACACAATAATGTATACAAGTGCATATACTCTAAGACTTGTGAGGGCTATGCCATCTTGGTGTGTCTATATGTTGATTTTGAGTAATGAGATGTGTTTACCGAGATTTTCGGAAACTACACTAATGAATATTAGCTAAGACTAATGACATGGAATTTAGAAGATTAACATAGGATTTTTACGTGGTTGGGGTGTTAATAAGCCTTAGTCCACGAGTCAGTTGTATTAGAGCTTGGAAAGTCTTTTACAATGGAGTTTCTCTCTATGTTTTTACAGAGTAACTGTATACCAGTCGAAGAGAGATCCTTTTTCCAGTGCTCTATCGCCTGTATTTATAGGCTCATAGGAACACTGGACCTGGGCTGGGTATGGCCCGGGCCCTTCAAAGATGTGGATACTCTTGGCTTCTCTGGCGGAAACCCAATACAAAAGATAAAAATACACAGGTCCAAGAATAATTAAGGCCCAATAAGGCGGCCTAAGAGCTATATTTCACCCGACAAAATGGTGCTTTTGGTCTGGGCACTTCAAGTTACGAGGCAGATTCAGGGGACAAAGCCAGTCAGAGTACTTGGCAGTGCAGGTCTGAAACAGAAGCGTGCAATCCTGAGGTTGCCTTTTCGGCAGGTAAAAAGTGGGGACAACCCCCACGCGTCGTGGGGCGGCTTCAGGGTCACGGATGCCTTTCCTTGCCAAACCGGGAGGACCTGATCCGGGTTCGTTTACCTCTATCCCTCTTCGTTTACCATAGGCCCGGACTGTTTACCAGGCTCCGTGATCGTTATACGTATACTTCAACTGTAATCCCAACTGTCCATACGTCTTCTGGACGTCTGTCCTGGATCACCATCCCAGACGCCATCCGGGTCCAGAATCACGCTTGGGCCATAGCCCTCGGTCACTCCTGTACCAAGCAGGCTTGGGCCGGGCCCATATCCGAATCGCCGAGACCATGGGCCCGGACCATCGTCCTGGGCCCACGATAGGAAATGGGGATAACATTTACCCCCCAAGCCTTCGCCTGGGGCCGGCAGGTGGAGGCTTGCCTTGGTCCCGGACAATCCACGGTTGCCTTCCCAGTTCCTGCTTGGAATCGTGGGCCCGTGACAAAGGGTAGTGATGCTGGCCGTACACTGGACCCGGACCATTTACCAGTGTCCGGGTACGTTTACCTAAGTCCTGCTTCGTGGCAGGGGTACACGTGTCACTAGGAGACTGCTGCATGGATGGATCTCAACCTCGAAAGGTCACCTAGCCACCTCAAGGGTCGCTACGCCTAGGCTAGTGCGTCAGCACAGATCCTGAAACGTCCCATCCGCACGGGGGTCCTTCATTAATGCTCTTGTGTTGATGTGGACCGTCGGATAGGGCGACCTTTGACATTCGCCTACCCTGGGCCGTTAGATCTGAGATGGCGAGGATCGAGATTTAGAGTGCTCATAAATGCCCCTGCACGATCTTGGACCGTTCGATGGGGAGATTTCTATCCGGTTGATTAGAGGCCAGGATTCGGGCCTTTATAAATACTCCTCAGACATTCATTTGACATTTTTACACTCTCGAGCCATTTCAAGAACTGATAAGCTTTGCATGTCCGATATCGCCGACGACATCCTTCATCGCCTGCTTACTCTACGCCGTCGTCTATTTCCGATAGTCCCAGCGTCTGCCCATCCGCCTGAGAGTACATCCTGGGTCTGCCCTATTGACGAGTTGCTGAACCGGCTTCACCAGTTCAAGAATGAAGTTCTACCGTTCTTACCATCGAACAACTACCATCTTCTACGGCCAACAATTCACAGTAAGTCCTTCTGACCTTCTTGATGAATATATGAACTTAGGTTGCTCTTTTAATTCGTATGCTTAGGCTGCTAGAATCTGATTATACTTAGGAGCACTGTTAGGAAGGCAGCCTGGTCCGGGTTGCTCTGGGTCCGAATGCTTCCCGGATAGATGGTGGAACCTACTTAGTAGCCTTTTTTCCGTTCCCGATCTGGGTCTCGTGGTTCCTTGGTGATCCCGAACCCGATCCGGAGGGGACTCCAAGCAGTCCTTAGGAGACCCCCCGTACCTTAACCGACTTTCTTGGGTTTAGGTACTGACTGCTTGGCTTCTTTTCTTTGTTCCCAGATCATCAACTATGGCAACGAGTGTCACCCTTCATTCCGAGGAAGAAGTCAACAGGGCCCCTGTCGTCCTCTCCGGGTCCCGGACCCCCAAGGGCAACACATCGGAGATGGACGTGGTGGCCAACCTGTTCCAGAACTACCGGATGATGTACATCCTGGAGAAGCGCCTGGGCATAGATTCCACTCCCGGACTATTCCACAGCCGCATGGCCAGGATCGAGGAGCGGGCGCACACGTCCGTAGAAGGGTTCGGGGCCTGGAGCGCCGGCCACATCAATGCGGGAGCCACACTCCCGCTTCACGATTACTTCATGCGGTTCCTGACGTAATTAGGGATCGCGCCATTCCAGCTCTTGCCACAAGCGTACCGGTTACTTGCGGGATGGCGAGTGTTCTACATCGCGAAGGAGATCGCGGAGTCGACCCCTACGGAAATCTTGTATTTCTACAAGATGGAGCTGCAGGTCAATGCCAAGGACAGGACCTTGGATGAATTCTACAGACTGAAGCCACGAGCACCTGGAAGCATCCCCCGGACGTCCGTCACTACTGGTTTATGACGTCCGGGTTCCTCTTTTAGAAGAACCCCACACTGCTACTGGACTTCCAGCGAGTGGGTAAGTGCCTCCCCGAACCTTGTCCCCTTTTCGTTTTATTTTTTCTTTCTTTTTCTTCGTTTCTCATCATCTTCCTCCGGGTGGCAGGACCTTTCGCTCAAACTCCCCTCACCCCGTTCATCATGGAACGGAGGAAGTTCTACTCCGGGCTGAGCGCGGAGGACCTGGACGTAGGAGGCTACGTCACCACGGACAACCTCCGACTGGTCGGGATGCTTGCGGCCACCCAAACTATTGTCATCCCAAACCTTCGGGGAATCCAGTGTGAGAAGAACGTCGCCATCCAGGAACAGCTAGCCTTGGACCACATTGCAGAAGTGGAGAAGGCGGCACGAGCTGACGCGGCCAAGCGAAAAAGGGACTAGGCCCAGACAGAGGCGGCCACTTCGGAGGAGCTGGAGGAGCTCTTCGAGAACGCCCTACCAAACACGGGGACTCCCGGGGCTAGCGTATCGGGGCAAGGTAACTCCCCTTTAATCTTGACTTATGCTACCTAAGTCGAGGACTTAGCTAGGGATAGGCTAGTACTCCGAGGTCCCGCATTCGGGGCTGACGGGGAGATGAGACCTTCGTCTCCCATCCCCGTAGGCTCGGAGGTTCTTATGTTCTTATCCAGGTTCCTTCAATACTGGAATTTCCTGAACCCGGACGACATGGGGGATCGAGTCCATTCCTTTGCTTTAGAGGAGTTGAGTCGCGCCCGGGGCATAGATGAGGGTTCGTCCCGGGTCATTATTAGTTTTGATGTTGATTCTTTTGGTTTGCCATACTAATTCTCTTTTCTGTGCTTTTGCAGGAGACTCCGGCATGTCTACCCCCGCAAGCGAAATGAGGCAACTCTTCAAGGACAGGGCGGCCACGAAAGCTGCTAGAAAGGCAAACGAGGCGGCGGGCCCGGACCCAAACCTCAACAAGGAAGCGCCCGGGGCGGAACTTCGACCCGGCGGGGGAGCCCTTGCCGTGGTCCCTATTCAGGTCGTGGACCCGGCTGCAATCTCCGGCTCCGCCCAACACCCGGTGATTGACTTGGAGACGGGTGCAGCGGCCAGCCAAAGTTCAGGGAAAAGGGGCCTGGACACTGGTGCCGAGAAGGCCAACACCGGGAAGAAAAGGCCCCGGACAAGGCGGGCTGGCTCGGCCGACGAGTCCCACGGAGAGAGTTGGCTTACCGCGAAAGAGATTCCCACACCGCCGGTTCTCCCCATAAGACCGGCACTACTTGAGGAAGGGGAAGCCGTTGTGCGGGATGAGCAGTCCCGGTTGATTAACCGGACCTGGGAGAATGGTCGGGGCTGGAGAGACGAAACATACAAGGCCTTGACGATCCCCCGTCAGGTCAAGTTTGCGGAACGTCCGGCGGCGTTCAGCGCCCCTCAGCCGATCGTGGATCGGCCAACTGCCGAGATGGGCTTCTGTCCTAAGCTTGGGCAGGACACGGTCCCCCTGGCAGCGGACCTGTTGGACCAGGTGGGGAACACCATGTCCAACCTCCAACTCAAACGGTATGCCACAATAGCCAATCCGGACGTGTTATTTATCTCCCAGGCTCTCCGTCACCAGGCCACCGCAGTAAGTTTTACCTGTCTTTTTCTTCCCTGTTCTTATTTGTTAATAAGGATTTCTCCTAACTTTTCTTTACTCCAGGTTGATTTTCTGTCTCATCGGAGTGCCGATCTGGTGGCCGAGCTGGCCATGAAGATGGAGACAGTTAAGTTGGAGCTGGAGGCAGCCGTGAACCAGAGGGAGGCCGCCAAGGAGGCCCAGGCTCGGGCGGACCGTGAGGAGTTCGACCGCGTCAAGGCCGGGCTGGAAGAGGATTTGTCCCAGAAAGGAAACGAGGCTAATGAGAGGGCAACCCTTCTGGAGGCGGTCGTGGCTCAGTCTGCTCGGGACAAGGTTGAGATCCAAACCTTGATGGCACGGGTCCGTGAATTGGACGATTCTCTCCGCGAGGAGAAGACGGCGCACGAAGAGGCCCACCGCGAGAAGGAGGAGGCGGGTGGTATGCTGGAGGTCACCTTCGAGGAGACCATTTACATGGCTTGGCGTAAGGACAAGAGCATGAACCTCCTGGTCTTCCCTGACCCAGAATCAAAGAGGGCCGAGTTCGAGGCCAAGGAAAAGGAAGACGCGGAGCTTCTGGGGGATGAAGCCTAGGCCCGGATCTTCACCTTGTCTCTTCTCTATCTTTTTGTTGTAATTTTGTAATAACTTTTCCGGACGCGTATGCGTCCAAAACACTTTGTATTACTTTCTCCAGTATCTATATATTTTTTTTTGTTATTCCTTGAGTAGAAATCTCATTTTATTACCGTGTCTGACTGATTTAGAGGGTTTGGTCCTGGTTCCAACGACCTGGACTAGACCAACTGACTAGCTTGTCGAGTTTCCAATCCCGACTCCAATGGCCCGGGCCAATCGTGGCTGACATAGTTTATTTTGGAACCTTGTTCTCCCTTTACAAGTTGTAGGCCACAGCTTTGCCCTGGGGCATACCGAATGCTTCTCTCTCCTAGACATTGCTCGTCCGGAGTGGGACCAGCCTTGGTATCGGTCCTTTAAACTTATACCCCCGAACATCGTTCGTCCGGGGTGGGACCAGCCTTGGGCTCGGTCCTCTTTACTTTGTACCCCTGGACATCGCTCGTCCGGGGTGGGACCAGCCTTGGGCTCGATCCTCTTTACTTTATACCCCCGAACATCGCTCGTCCACGGTGGGACCAGCCTTGGGCTTGGTCCTCTTTAATGTATACCCCTGGACATCGCTCGTCTGGGGTGGGACCAACCTTGGGCTCGGTCCTCTTTAATTTATACCCCCGGACATCGCTCGTTCGGGGTGGGACAAGCCTTAGGCTTGGTTCCTTTAATTTATATCCCCTGGACATCGTTCGTCCGGGGTGGGATCGGCCTTAGGCTCAGTCCGCATTGATTTATACCCCCGGACATTGTTCATATGGGGTGGGACTGGCCTTAGGCTCAGTCCTCTTTAATTTATACCCTCGGACATCGCTCGTCCGGGGTGGGGCCGACCTTAGGCTCGGCCCGCATTGATTTATACCCCCGGACATCATTCGTCCGGTGTGGGACCTGCCTTACGCTCAGTCCTCTTTAATTTATACCCCCGGAGATCACTTGTCCGGGGTGCGACCAGCCTTGGGCTCAGTCCTCATTGATTTATACCCCCGGACATCGTTCGTCCGATGTGGGACCGGCCTTAGGCTCGGTCCTCTTTAATTTATACCCCCGGACATCACTCGTCCGGGGTGGGACTAGCCTTGGCCTCGATCCTCTTTACTTTATACCCCCGGACATCGCTCGTCCGGGGTGGGACCAGCCTTGGCCTCGATCCTCTTTACTTTATACCCCCGGACATCGCTCGTCCGGGGTGGGACCATCCTTGGGCTTGGTCCTCTTTAATGTATACCCCCGGACATCGCTTGTCCGGGGTGGGACCAGCCTTGGGCTCGGTCCTCTTTAATTTATACCCCGGGACATCGCTCGTCTGGGCTGGGACCAACCTTAGGCTTGGTTCCTTTAATTTATACCCACCGAACATCGTTCGTCCGGGGTGGGACCGGCCTTAGGCTCGGTCCGCATTGATTTATACCCCCGAACATCGTTCATCCGGGGTGGGACCAGCCTTAGGCTCGGTCCTCTTTAATTTATACCCTCGGACATCGCTCGTCCGGGGTGGGAAGGACCTTAGGCTCGGTTTGCATTGATTTATACCCCCGGACATCGTTCGTCAGGGGTGGGACCGGCCTTAGGCTCGGTCCTCTTTAATTTATACCATCGGACATCGCTCGTCTGGGGTGGGACCAGCCTTGGGCTCGGTCCTCATTGATTTATACCCCCGGACATTGTTCGTCCGGGGTGGGACCGGCCTTAGGCTCGGTCCTCTTTAATTTATACCCCCAGACATCGCTCGTCCGGGGTGGGACCAACCTTGGCTGAATCCTCTTTACTTTACACCCCTGGACATCGTTCGTCCGGGGTGGGACCAGCCTTGGGCTTGGTCCTCTTTAATGTATACCCCCGGACATCGCTTGTCCGGGGTGGGACCAGCCTTGGGCTCAGTCCTCTTTAATTTATACCCCTGGACATCGCTCGTCCGGGGTGGGACCAGCCTTAGGCTTGGTTCCTTTAATTTATAGCCCCCCGGACATCATTTGTCTGGGGTGGGACAGGCCTTAGGCTCGGTCCACGTTGATTTATACCCCTGGACATCTTCATCCAGGGTGGGACCAGTCTTAGGCTTGGTCCTCTTTAATTTATACCCCTGGACATCGCTCGTCCAGGGTGGGACCGGCCTTAGGCTCGGTCCGCATTGATTTATACCCCCGGACATCGTTTGTCCGGGGTGGGACCAGCCTTGGGCTCGGTCCTCATTGATTTATACCCCCGGACATCGTTCGTTCGGGGTGGGACCGGCCTTAGACTCGGTCCTCTTTAATTTATACCCCCGGACATCGCTCGTCCAGGGTGGGACCAGCCTTGGGCTCGGTCCTCTTTAATTTATACCCCCGGACATTGCTCGTCCGGGGTGGGACCAACCTTAGGCTTGGTTTCTTTAATTTATACCCCCGGGACATCGTTCGTCCGGGGTGGGACCGGCCTTAGGCTCGATTCGCATTGATTTATACCCCCGGACATCGTTCGTCTGGGGTGGGACCAGCCTTAGGCTCGGTCCTCTTTAATTTATACCCCCGGACATCGCTCGTCCGGTGTAGGACCAGCCTTGGGCTTGGTCCCACGTGGTTTGTATCACCCAGACATCGTTGGTTCGAGCCGGGACTAGCCTGATCTTGTACCCCGCCGGGTATTTGCTCATACCCGGGATACCCCCCGCAAGTGAGCAGAGACTGGTCTGGGGTCACTTGAGGAAGATTCTTATTATTCAACAATATTTCTTTATGACGTTTTGTACACGCCATTTTTATTATTCGAAGGGGGTCGCTCTGAGGCGTACATTGTTTACAATGAAAATACAAAATTGGAACACGCTCTCCTGACTATTGATAGTATTGACGGAGATGTTCCGCGTTCCAGGCTCGCGGGACTTTCGAGCCATCGAGCCGCTTCAAGCGGTATATCCCGGGGCACACTTCATGCTGGATTTCGTACGACCCTTCCCAATTCGGGCCCAGAACCCCCACTCCCGAATCTTGAGTAGGAGGGAAGACTCTTCGCAAGACCAAGTCACCGGTTCCCAACTTTCGGCTTTTTACTTTGGAGTTGAAATGTCGCGCGATCTTGCCTTGGTACATCTTCAGCTGCACTTGCGACTCCTCTCGGATCTCCTCGATGAGATCCAGTGATTCCTGGAGTAAGGCATGGTTCTGGACGGGGTCATACATGTCTCTTTGGTGAGACGGGATGGCCATTTCGATGGGGATGAAGACTTCGTATCCATAGACCATGGAGTAAGGAGTGTGGCCGGTTGATGTCCTCTCGGTCGTCTGGTCAGCCCACAGCATGCGAGGCAGCTCTTCCGGCCATTTTCTCTTGCAGGCCTGGAGCTTTTTCTTCAGCGTCCCTTTTAGGATTTTGTTCACGGCTTCTGCCTGCCCGTTTGCTTAGGGCCTGGCGACCGCGGAGAAGCTCTTGACGATACCATGTCTCTCACAAAAATCCGTGAAGTGGGCGTTGTCGAACTACTTCCCGTTATCAGATACAATTTTGTAGGGGAGGTCGTACAGACACACTATGTTGTTGATGACGAAATCCAAGGCCTTCTTCGAAGTGATTGTGTTCATGGGCTCTGCCTCAACCCACTTGGTGTAGTAGTCCACGGCCACGATGGCATACTTCACTCCTCCTTTCCTGGTTGGGAGCAATCCTGCCAGATTGATCCCCCACACCGCGAAGGGCCAGGGGCTAGTCATCAAGGTTATTTATGTCGGGGGGGCCCGTGGGACCTTTGCGTATCTTTGGCACTATTCGCACTTGCGGACGTAATCGATACAATATTTTTTCATGGTCGGCCAGAAGTATCCTTGGTGCAGGATCTTTTTGGATAGGCTGGGCCCGGTTGTATGATCTCCGCAAAAGCCTTCGTACACTTCATGCATGATGGCGCTTAGCTCGGTCCCGGACACACACCTGAGGTAAGGCATGGACTACCCCCGGTGATAGAGTTTTCCGTCCATCATGGCATATCGGTGAACCTGGTATTGAAGCTTCCTGGCTGCGGCCCTGTCTGCTGGCACTTCCCTGGCTGTCATATAGCAGATAAGTGGTCCCATCCAAGATGTGGAGTGGTCGACGGTGTGGACCGCGTGGGCCCTGATGCTTGGGACGGGGAGATGGTTGACGGGGACTAGCCCAGCCAGTTCTGCTTCGGCGTCGGTGGCCAGCTTTGCTAGTGTGTCCGCGAAGACATTTTGCTCTCTGGGGATTTGGCGGATGGAGTGCTTTGTGAACGCCTGCAGCATCTCTCTCGTTTGGATCACATAAGCCACCATTCTCTCTCCTTTAGTTTGATATTCCCCCGAGATTTGACTAACAACCAGCTGGGAATCGCTGTAGATTTCCAGGTTCGTTGCCCCTACTTCTCGGACCAAACGCAACCTGGCTAAGACAGCTCCATGCTCTGCTTCGTTGTTCGATGCCTTGAACTGGAAATGAAGGGCATTTTGTAACTGGTGTCCCTGTGATGATACCAAGATGATCCCGGCCCCGGCCCTGTTCTCATTCGAGGCCCCGTCCACGAAGACCTTCCATACGGGCACCGCGGGGACCTCGGGATCATTGTCTTCCTGAGATACCCCAGAACACTCAACGATGAAATCGGCCAGGGCTTGCCCCTTGATGGACACTCTAGGGACGTAGGCTATATCGATATGACTTAGTTCCATGGCCCCCTTTAGGAGTCTCCCCGAGGACTCGGGCTTCTGTAACACTTGCTGCAGGGGGTGGTTGGTCAGGACCTTTATGGCATGGGCCTGGAAGTAAGGCCGGAGCTTCCGGGATGCCATCAGCAGGGAAAAGGTCAGCTTCTTGATTAGTGGATACCGAGACTCAGCATCCAACAATCGCTTACTCACGTAGTACACCAGGAGCTGCGTCCTTTCCTCCTCCCGTACCAGTGCGGTGCTGATCGCGTGCTCGGTCACTGCCAGATAGAGGTACAGAGGCTCCTCGTCCACCGGCTTTGCCAAGATTAGAGCTAGGGCTAGGTGTTCTTTTAGTTTACGAAAGGCTTCTTCGCACTCGACTGACCATTCGAACCGCTGGCTTCCCTGAAGGACGTTAAAGAACGGGATGCTTTGCCCGGTCAGGCTTAAGGCGGCTATTCGCCCGGTCAGGCTTTGCACGTCCTTATGCTTTCGGGGAGAGGGCATACCAATCAGTGCCTTGATCTTATCTAGATTGGCCTCTATTCCCCGGAAGCTCACTATGAAGCCCAGGAACTTCCCGGAGGCCATGCCAAAAGTGCACTTCTTGGGATTCAGCTTCATCCCGTACTTCCGAATAATTGCGAAAGCTTCAGCCAGGTCGTCTGAATGCTTCCCGGGCATCTTGGACTTGACCAGCATGCATCGATATAGACTTCCATGTTTTGTCCTAGCTGGGCCCATGAACATTCGATTGACAAGCCTTTGATAGGTTGCCCCGACGTTTTTCAGTCCGAAGGGCATGACTATGTAACAGTATACCCCTTTGTTGGTTTGGAAACTGGTGTGCTCCTGATCTGCCACATACATAGAGATCTGATTGTAGCCGGAGTAAGTGTCCATGAAGCTTAAGATCTTGTACTCGGACGTAGCATCCACCATTTGGTCGATCCTGGGCAGCGGGAAACAATCCTTCGGACAAGCTTTGTTGAGATCCGAGAAGTCAATGCACGTTCTCCATGTCTCGTTTGGTTTCGGCATTAGAACGGGATTGGCCAGCCACACGGGGTATACAGCCTCGCGTATGAAGTTGATTGAAGACAGCTTCTTAACTTCCAGCTTAAGGGCCTCAGCCCTCTCCGTCCCCAAAGGCCTGCGTTTCTGGCGGACCGGGGCCGCGTTTGGGTCAATACTCAACGCGTGGCAGATGATGTTGTGGTCAATCCCCGTCATGTTCGAATGAGACAAGGCCAGGATATCCTGGTTCTCCTTAACTTGGGCGATGATGGCGGCTCGAACATCCGCCGGCAGATTTTTCCCGACTTGGATGACCCGGGTCGGATCGGTGTCGCTGATGCACACCTATTCTATCTCGTCCATTGGCTCTAGGACGCGGTCGTCCCCTATCCTTGGGTCCAGGTCATCTTCTGCCCGGATCACCCTCTCAGCAGGTGGGGGAGGAATCAAGTCGATGAAGTCCTCAACTGGCTCATCCCGGACCATATATATAGGTCGGGCAGACACATGGTAGCACTTCCGGGTGCTCTTCTGATCTCCCCGGACAGTCCCCACCACTCCGTTGTCGCAAGGGAACTTCATGCAAAGATGACGGATAGAGGTGATGGCCCCAAATTTTACTAATGCGGACCGACCAAAAATGACGTTGTAAACGGTGGGGCAGTCCACCACTACAAAGGTGCAGAACTTGAACGAGTGCTGCAACTCACTTCCCAACGTAATGGGCAACTGGATATTCCCCATGGGGAGTATTGCGTCTCCGTTGAAGCCGTAAATCTAGTTTGGGCACGATGCCAGATCTGCTTCGGTCAAGCCAATGGCGGTGAAGGCGGGCTTGAATAAGAGGTTGACGGAGCTCCCGTCATCCACCAACACGCGGGACACCAACTTGTTGGCGATTTGCGCATCTATGATTAGTGGGTCATGGTTCGGGAAATGGATGTTGCGGGCGTCGTCCTCTGTGAAGGTGATGGGGAGGTTCATCAACTTCGGGCGCTAAGCCGGGGCCTGAACAAGGGGGCATACCTCCTGATCATGGTCCAGTTCGCTCAGGTAGCGCCTTTGGTCGTTCCTGGACGATCCTCCCAGGTGAGGTCCACCCGAGATGGTGGCCACATGCCCGTCCACTCGAGGGGGTTCGGCTCCGGATGGGTAAGGCATTCCAGGGCCGGGAGCTTGTGCGACGGGGGCCCCCTGAGGGGCCTGTGCTGTCGGTCCCTGTGCATACCCTCCCTGAGGCGGGTATGCCCTAGGTGCTCCTGGGACTGTGGGTTGTCCGGGGCCTGCTAACAAGCCCGGGACTCCCACAGGCATCCTGACCCATTGGTGGAGATGCCCCAGCTTGATGAGATTTTCAATCTCATCTTTGAGCTGCCGGAATTCTTCGGTAGTGTGGCCTACATCCTTATGATAGGCGCACCTCTTGCTGGTATCCCTCGGATTCCTTCCCCCCTTGAACATGGGGCTAGGCTTCCGGTAGTGAACCGCCCTCTCTGTGGCCAGGTAGATATTCTCCCTGGTGTCCACTAGATTGGTGTATTCTGAATATTGGGGCTCATAGCCCTTTTTTCCCTTCTTGACCGGCTTGGGCCGGTTCTGGCCTTTGCCAGATCGCTTCCCCCAGGAGAGGTTCAAGCTCGCTTCTGTCACTCCCGCCTGTGACTGCTGGACCCCGACAGGGGCGACGCTGTGACCTGCCAGCATGGCCCCATATCCGGAGAAGTGGGCGGTTGGGCCTGGACATATCCCGAAGAGGCAGGATTGTACACCGTAGGGGTGTAGGTGATTCCAGGAGTAACGACCGGTCCCAGGGCTACCGGGGGCGCGACGTAGGACTGCGCTGGGAATGAGGCCTCGTACCCCAAGAACGCTTGGGCGCTGGGCTGTGGTGCCGGAGACCACCCGAAAGCCTGGATCTGGGCCTCTTCCCAATTGATAAATCCTTGGGCCCTCCTGATGAACTCTTCCAGGGTAGCCGCCTTGTTATGCTGCATGTTGTCCCAGAGAGGGGACCCAGCTCGGATTCCAGACTGCAACGCTACCAGGCGCTGTCCGTCATCCACCTTTGTCTTGGAGGCTTCTTCAGTGAAGCGCTGGATGTAGGCCCTCAGTGTCTCCGTGGGGAGCTATTTGATATTTGCGAGGGCGCTGATCTGCATGTCCATCCTCATGGTGGCCACGAGCTGCTTGCGAAACGCTGACTGCAGTCCGGACCAGGATTGGATGGATCCCGGCTTAAGTCTTTTCCACCACTCCTCGGCGGGACCACCTAGAGTGATCGAGAAACAGAGGTACTTGCTGTCGTCACTGACGTGGGCCACTGTCATGAGCCGGTTGTATCGGGACAGATGGTCCCTGGGGTCGGTGTTTCCAGCATAGGCGGTGAGGCTTGGCATCTTGAACCCCTTGGGGAGTCTTGATGACTCGGGACTTTAGGAGGTCATCCGCACTAAGCTTTCTGCCCCCCGGGTACGTGGTCATCGGTGGGCCAGCTTGGGATTTTTGGTTTGCCCCCCGATTATACAACTCATGACCTGATCATGTGGAAGTCGTGAACTCATCATCCTAGGCCTAGGAGGTTGAGTTCCCCGCCCTTTGACTATGTATTTTGCGACACTCAAGTTTTAGCACTCGAGGTTTGGCTCTGAGTTCCAACGACTCGAGCCTCCGTTCGTTTCTTGAGATCATAGGACTGAGTCATTGCTCCTCTGGCACGGTGCCTTAGGGAGGTAACATCAATTTTTACTCATGCTACTTGGGTTTTATTTACTCTAGGGTCAACTCCTGACTCTAAGTGCAAGTGACTCGGGCCCTAATTCGTATCCCGAGAATGACGGGCTTGGATCTTACTTCCCGGGCATGGAATCCACGAAAGGTAACCCTAAGTCCATTCTCGCACTACTTTGGGGAAACTAGTGTCAAGGTCTCCCAGAGTATTCTGCTTAAGTCTTAGACGACTTAGGCTAGTGCCCGAGTACTGATGACTCGAGCTTCCGTTCACATTTCAAGGATGAGAATTTGTTTATTACTCCTCGGGCGTGCGTCGTCCTCGGGGGAATATGCTAAATCCAATCTCGTGTTACTTGGATCTTTTTGGCACTGTGTTTTTATCAGGCCACTTAGCTATGGGGCCTCATGCCATTAGGGAAGCTTCACTCGTCAACTAGCTAAGCTTCCCATGTCATGGACTTTCCGATGCTACTTTTGCTCGAGGCATACTGGGGACTTGGTCAGAGCTCCTCAGGCACAATGTCCACGGGAGGTGTCCCAAGTCCCTTCCTCAGGATCGAGTACAGAGTACTCGATCTTTTGTTTGCATCTCGAGATTAAGGGACTTGGTTAGAGCACCTTCGGTGCAATGTCCACGAAAGATGACATAGGTCCATTCTCGTTCTAGTATGATTCTTAGTTTAGTCTCTAGATGCTAAGCCTACTATGCTTTGAACAAGCTTAGTTTCTTAGGTCACTGACTCAAGACTAGTATCCTAGGTTTTTCTATTATTGGGGTAGTATTACTAGGCTTACTCTGCTTTTGACAAGATTAGTTTCCTAGGTTTTTCCCCACAAGGCGTGATGCTCTGCGAGGCTACCCTAACTCCATGCTCCCAAGTGATGAGAGACTAGTCTACATTCACTTGTCTAGGCCAGCGAGCGGGTGCTCTACGCATAGTACATACAGAATAAAGGAAATTAAAAAATTATATAAGCAGAAATACAAACAAAATTCTTCTTTACCTTGTTTTATCTACATGGTTTCCATTAAATGTGCTCTGAAGCCACAAGGGAGAATACAAAATTTAATAAAGTTCCAGGCATGGGGTATAAATTCCCCATTCAGTCGGGCTAATTTGTACATCCCCGGACATACAACACTCTCAACTTGGTATGGGCTCTCCCAGTTAGGTCCCAACACTATCGCACTGGGGTCTCGGGTGGCTAAGAAGACTCTTTGAAAAACCATATCTCCAACCCCAAACTTTCTATCCATCACTTTAGAGTTGAAATACCTGGCCACTTTCTACTGGTAGGACACCACCCAAAGCTGAGAAGCTTCATGGAGCTCCTCCATGAGGTCCAGGGACTCTCAAAGTAAAGCGTAGTTTATGGTCGGGTCATACGTGTCCCGTCAGTGTATGGAGATTGCTGCCTCAACTAGGAGCATGTCCTCATACCCATAGGCCATTGCGAATGGTGAGTGGCCAGTGGAGGTCTTGGCAGTGGTGTGGTAACTCCACAATGCCCTAGGCAGCTCCTCGGACCACACGTCTTTCACCTGTTCAATCCTTTTATTCAAGGTGGCTTTAAGCGTCTTGTTGACTGCTTCCACTAGCTCATTTTCTTGCGGGTGGGTGACAGAGAAAAAGCTTTTCCGAACCCTGTACCGCTGATAGAAGTTCGTGAACACCTCGCTGTCGAATTGCAAACCATTGTCGGAGACTATCTTCCTAGAGAGCCTGTAGCGACAAACGATATTCTTAATGAAAAAATCTAGAGCCTTCTTCGACATGATAGTAGCGAGTGGCTCAGCCTCAACCCACTTCATGAAGTAATCAACTACCACTATCACATACTTCACTCCTCCTTTTCCAGTGGGCAGTGACCTGATAAGGTCAATACCCTAGACCGCGAAGGACCAAGGACTTGTTATTTGAGTGAGCTTGTTCGGAGGAGCTCGAGGTATGTTGGGAAAGTGTTGGCACTTGCCGCAGTTCTTGACATAGTCCATCACATCTCCGTTCATGGTGGGCCAAAAGTACCCTTCTCTCAAGAACTTCTTGGCGAGGCTTTGCCCCCTAGCATGGTCCCCACAAAAACCCTCATGCACTTCTCAGAGTATCATATTGGCTTCTTGATTGGACACGCATCGCAGCAGGGGAAACGGATATCCCTGCCTGTACAACTTGTCGTCCATTATAATATACCAAGGCGCCTAGTAAACTAGCTTCCGAGCTACTTTCTTGTCCTGCAGCAACTCCCTTGAGGCGAGATATGTCACTATGGGGTCCATCCAATCGTCATGGGGCTGGATTACTTCCACCTCTTTGGGAGCTGAGATGCTTGGAGAAGATAAGTAGTTGATGGGAACTACATTTATTAGTTCAGTGTCCTTGGTGGTTGCAAGCTTGGCTAGGGCTTCAGCATTCGAGTTCTGTTCCCGTGGCACTTGTCAAATTGTGAATTCGCTAAAGCCATGCAGCATCTCTTGGGTCTTCGCTAGGTAAGCGACCATTTTCATTCCTCATACCTGGTACTCCCTGAGTACCTGATTAACTACCAGTTGTGATTCACTGAAAATCTCGAGGCTCTCGTTCTTAAGCTCAAGCGCAACTCGAAGTCCAGCAATCAACGCCTCATACTCTGCTTCATTATTGGAGGCGTTGAACCCAAATCTTAGGGCATTATTGACCCTGTGTTCTTCAAAGGATACCAATATGAGAGACCTGTCCCAGCATCATTTTCATTCGACGATCCATCTACATACAACCTCCACGTGGGCCCATCCACCGGGGCACCCATAGGTCCTTTATGATTTCCCTTGCACTCAGCGATGAAATTTGTCAGTGCCTGCCCCTTTATGGCAGTCCTTGGGAGATAAGTGATGTCAAATTGACTAAGTTTGACAGCCCACTTTAGGAGTCTCCCGGATGACTTCAGCTTTTGGAGGACTTGCCGTAAGGGATGGTTCGTGATGACCTTTATGGGATGCTCCTACAAATAAGGCCTTAGCTTCTGAGAAACTACCATCAGGCAAAAGGTCAGCTTCTCCATGAGTGGGTATATGGACTCTGCTCCGAGGAGTCTTTTACTTACATAGTACACGGGGTGCTGGACACGACCTTCCTCGCGGACTAAGGCAGCACTGATGGCATTCTCAAATAAAACCATGTAGAGTAGAAGGGGTTCTCTATCCACGGGTTTTGACAGAATATGAGGGTTTTCCATATGAGCCTTCAACTATTGGAACGCTTGCTCACACTCTGTCGTCCATTCTTACCTCTGCCCTCCAAGAATGGGATGCACTTGTCAGTAGCCTTCGAAACTAAGCAACTCAAGGCAGTGATCTTCCCGGTGAGGCTTTGGACATCCAAAAGTGCACTTTTGGGGATTTAGCTTCATTCCAAACCTGCGAAGCACTGAAAATACCTTCGCAAGGTCCTTCACATGGTCGGGAGCTATTCTGGAAAGTCATCTACATACACCTCCATATTCCGACCCAACTGTTCTTTGAACATACAGTTCACGAGCCTTTGGTAGATGGCCCTAGGATTCTTTAATCTGAAGGGCATCACCTTACAGCAGTAAACTCCTTTATGCATGGAAATTTTTTTATACTCCGAGTACGAGTCCATGAAGGACAAGAGCTAGTACCTGGAGGTGGCATTGACCATCTGATCTATCTTTGGCAGTGGGAAGCAGTCCTTAGGGAAGGCTTTGTTAAGGTTGGAGAAGTCTATATAGGTCCTCCAGGTGCCATATGGTTTGGGCACGGGGACTAGATTGGATACCCACCTGGGGTACTCGACGTTTTTGGATGAATCTGTTTGCAAGTAGCTTAGCCACCTCTGCCTTTAGGGCCTCGGCTCTGGTCTGATCAAACATCCTCCACTTCTGCTGAATCGGAGCGATGATTGGATCAACATTCAAGACATGGAATATGATATTCGGGTCATTACCGGTCATGTCAGAGTGAGACCAGGCAAAGACGTCATGGTTTTCCCGGAGAAAGGCCAGGAGCGAGTCTTAGATTTTGTCCTCTAGATTTTTTTCAATCTTTGTCCTTCTATCGGGGATGGAAGCATCGAGAGCCACCTCCTCGATTTCTTCCATGGGCTCGACCACCCTTTCTTCTTGAACCTGTGGGTCCAACTCATTGGCTTCCTCAACCAGCATTGCCTGCACTTCCATGTTCTCGGGAAGAGATTGTCTGCAAACCATTGCCTCAGTTACCATTATTGGTTACCTAAGGGACACATTGTAGCATTGCCTCGCCTCCTTTCAGTCTCCTTTGACTATACCAATTCCTAAATCCGTCAGAAATTTAATGCACAAATGCTGAATCGAGGTGACGGCGCCGGACTCCACTAACGCTGGATGTCCCTAAATGGCGTTGTACGTGGAGGAACAATCAACCACCATGAAATTGCAATACTTGAAGGCCTGGCGAGGCTCTTACCCCAATGTCACGGGCAGCTTGATTTGGCCCATTGGTATGAGACCTTCCCTCGAGAACCCATATAGAGTCGGGGTGCACGGGGTCAGGTCGCTTGTGGTTAGCCCGATCTTCTCGTAAGCTGACTTGAACAGGAGGTTCACTAAACTCCTGTTTTCTACCAGGATCAAAGACACCATCTTATTGGACACCTGGCTCTCAATCACTAAAGGATCGTGGTGCGGAAAGTGAACTCTTCGAGATCGTCCTTGGAGAATATGATGACTTGGTCCATCATCCACATCTGGGCTGGCAATTGATCTAATGCCAACACCTCATCGTTGTGGTTTAAGGCACACACATACCTATTATGTGAGCCTCTAGAGGTGCCCCCCAAGTGGGGTTCTCCTGAGATAGTCCCTACTCGGTCGTTCACTGGAGGATGCCTGTTTGCTATCGGTTGCGGCCGAGCTATGGGCATCGAGCTCAGAGATTAAGGAGCAGTGGGTTATGCTACTATTCCCGTGGCTATGGTTGGAACTTGGCGTGCCCCACTTCGAGTATATTGGTGGAGGTGTCCCAACTTGATGAGATTCTCAATCTCATCTTTGAGTTTTCGGCATTCATTGGTGTGATGCCCTACATCGTTATGAAAGCGACAAAACTTGTTGGGATCTTGCCTCTCCCTGCCCCTTCAGATGGGTTGCGGCTTCTGGTAATGGACATGATGCTCTGTGGCCACAAATATGTTCTCCTGAGAGTCCACTAAGTCAGTGTACTTGGAGTATTGCGAGACATACTTATTGTCAGGGGTTGTTCCCTGTTCAGCCTGTGTTGTCCTATTTCCTTTGGGCTTTCTGCCCTTGCCCTTACCCCCACGTATACTGCTGCTGGGGGTCTGACTGGGTGCAGCAGACTGGGATGGTGCAGTAACTCCAGTACTGTATGCAGACTGATAAGCACTGTATCCAGTGGGCATTGCTCCATATCCCGTCGGAGCCACACTAAAGCCAGCAGTCGACACGACATTAAAGCCAGCTGGCGGGATGCTCGGACTGGACTGAGTTCCCCCCATACTTGGTTGGACAGGAGCGTAGGGTGGATACTGGGTCCCCAATCCAATGGGGCCAGGCATTGTCGAAGCGAGAAAGGTGACGGGTCCCCCAAATTCTCCAACCTGGGCGTCTTCCCAGCTGATATATTCTTGTGCTTGGTGGATGAAGTCATCGAGCCGTCGACACCCTCTTTGATGGAGGTCATCCCACAATAGGGACCCCACATGGATGCTAGTCTATAAGGCCATTAGTTGTTGACCATCGTTAACCCTCTTGGTTTTCAAAACTTCCTCCTTGATGTGTTTGATGTACGCTTTGAAGGTCTCGAAGGGTCCTTGCTTTATATTGGCCAAAGCATTGACCTCAAAGATCACCTTCTGAGGTGTTATGAACTGTCTTTGGAATGGAGACGACAGTTGGTGCCATGAATGAATAGATCCCAGCCTATGTTTCTTGAACCATTCGTCTGCTGGTCCTGTCAAAATTATTGGGAACACATGACACTTGACGTCTTTGGAGACGCAATGCACCGATATCAACCTATTAAGGTTCGAGAGATGGTCGGTGCGATCCGTGCTGCCATCATAAGACGTGATGGAAGGCATCTTGAAGCCCTGTGGCAAAGGGGCTTCCACTATGTGAGGAGCACATGGCATTCTCATCATCTGAGTCGAAGTCATGGCTGTCGTCGGACCATTCTGAGCATGATCCTCTTTAAGCTCTCTAACTCCGCGTAGAGTAGGTAGCGATCTTGGTTGGCACTTTGTGTCAGGTTATTTCTCCTCTGAGCGTTGAGATTATCCCTTAAGGTCTAGTTGACCTTTCTTTTCAGGTTCACGCTCGTGGGCCTTATTGCACCGAGGAGCATTAAGTGTTAGGAGTGTGTCCTAAAAGCATGTATAGACATTTGTTTATTCTGTGAATAAATAAATACAATGGTCTATTATTATTGTTATATTTAGATTGTTAAATTATTGTTTGAATAATTTTGTAAATATCAGAAAAATTCCATATTCATTATTGAGGATGTGATCTTGTATTAGTACGAGAGAATTAAGATCACATGAATAAATAAAAATAGTCAACAACAACAAATTAAAGTTAAGGAATTCTTTAATTGGAGTTGTAATACGGTTTATTGAGTATCATAATGATACAAATAATCTAAATTCAGATTATTGATGTGGTAAGACATCTCGGTAAAGGTGCTTTATATAATATGATTATATATGACATGGACCGATGTGAATTAAAGTCTTTATCCAAAAACCATTTAACAATAAAGACTTGTAATTCATATCATAACTGATGATCATTTATAGATCAACCTAAATCCTGAGTGTTCATGAACTCTTGTTCATGTTTATTGAATCTTTTGATTCATTCGTTAAGGTCTCTTCAAAGAATGAGGCTAATGACTTTTGTTTTGGAGATTTAATATCATGGATGGCTGGGAACATGTATCAACAATACGGAATCTAATCTTTCCTAACGGATCGTATATTAGTTCCCTTAAGGGTTAATTCTGGAACTGAATGATTTTGAGCTCAAATCTATAATTAGATTATAGATTAATTATTTACTAGTGAATTAATGGTACTTAAGGAATAAGAAGTAAATTAGCAAGGTAAAATGGTAATTCTTCCATTCTAATTTATGAACTAATTAATTAGAGGGTTGAACTATTGTAAGATGGTTATATCAATGGACGACTTAAGAAAAGATTTCTGTAAAAGTACATCTATAACATAAAGAGTGCAATTCTGAATTTATAGTGGAGTAATATCAGAATTAATAAATTAACTATTATAATTAAAGAGTTTAATTATTTAGTTTATTTATTGGAGCTTAATGTTATAGGTCCATGGTCCCCGAAATGGCTCAAACAATCACTGACAAAGGTAAACACAAAAATGGGCAAAAAGGACTTATGTGATAAGTAAAATATTTTTCTGTGTATCAAACATAATTATTGTTTAATTATGTGTAATTAATTAATTAATTATTTGATTTAACGAAAATATAATTAATTTAGAATTAATTTATTTTTGAGATTTTTGGTATTTAAATAATAATAAAAATTGGGAAAAATCAAATGTCATTATTGGCATGTGTTACAAGTGTAGCACAGTGCACAGTCACTGTGCTACACGCATAAGAGACTGTAATCAGTTTCTAGGTTCCACAATTTTAGTTATTTAAATATTAAATAAATAATGAGATATTGTAATTTGATTAAAATATTATTATTTAAACAAAAATCTGATAATTGATTAGTTATTTTCAAATTGTTTAAAATAACTAAGATTTTATTTTTAATATATTGGATATATTAAATATAGGATATTCATTTTTTTTCTTCAGAACGTAACTTTTCAGGGATAGAAAAATATCTAGAAATCTCTCTCAGAGAAAGAGAACAGTGACACAAACAAAAGTCACTGTTCTTCACAAAACCTAGGTCCAAACTTTATCAGATCTCATGTGTTGAGAACATCTGATAAATAGATTTATTTGCCTATTGCTTGTTTAGCGAGCCCACACTCGTTCGTTGTGTGCTGAGAACATTTTGGAAGATCTTGGTGTGAGATCTCAAGGATTTAGCCATACAAAAAGATAGCAGCAAGGAAGGACCTGAGGTAATTTTTTCTATTCATGTCTTTGATTCAATATATATATGCATGTGACAAAGTAGATCTATAAATCTTATAGGATTACACTAACAATTTGATTGTTGTTCCGCTGCGTATAATCCCTGATTTGATCAATAAAAACCAACAAATGGTACCAGAGCCATCTTCAGATATATATATATATTGAATCTGTGTGGGTTTACTTTTATGCATTTATTTATTTTGATGAATGAATGGATGGCTTAATGTGATTGAATGCATGGGAATGTTGAATCGTTAATTGTATGGTGGTTTTGGGTTAGGATTTGTTTATGATTAGACCATTGTGTAAGCCATTAAAGGGCATAGGATTTATGTAATTTTATTTGGTTTTTGACACCATAAAATTGTAATTCCGATCACACAAAAGTCAGAACGGAGGCCGGGATTTAGATTTCAGCCACTGCTCCTTCGAGGCCGACCTCCGAGCTGCTGCCAGGACATCGTACGGACGTCCATACGGATAGTACGGACGGGTCCCGTACGGATCCGTATGATTCCGTACAACCCGGCCCCGGCAGCTCCGTTTGACGCCACGTGTCCCCGTCCTGCTGGTCCATAATTTTTTTTATTTTATGAAATTATTCTGTTATTTTTTTTAATTTTAAATGTTAAATATCCTATTTATTAGAAATTTGATATTTAAATAATGTGATAATTTTGTTATCCTAACAAACATTTTTTTTTTTTTGAAAATCTAATTTCAAAATTTAATTTTAAATGTAACAGATTTTATTTAATTATTTCAGTTTCTAATTTTAATTAAAAGTTGTTTTAATTAAAAAGAAAATAAAAATAATGATTATTTGAAAGTTTGTTTTAATGAATCAAAATAATTAGAAATTTTTTTTCTTATTATTATTCTTGACCAACAACGACTCATATCCTACCGACAATAAAGTAAAGAAGCCCAATAGAGATCAAGGCGGTTTTATTTTATTTTATTTTATTAATTTTATAAAGAGGTTGTAAAATTAGAAATACCCAAAAGCACCCAGTTCAACATTTATTGTTTATTTATTTATTTAAATATTTATTTTCACGTGATTGATGTAATTGATAACATGTTCATGCATTGTATGCCATACATAAAAACCCACACAGTCATAATTATGCATCTCATTTGTAGAAACATGATTATTAGGATTGTCCTATATGTTTATATGAATTGTTTTGTGAAATCAATTGTATGTAAATTACTTAGTTTTATTTTGAAAACTTGGTAAAATATCACACCAATTTTAAAGTCTTTTTGACTTATTTTCTTTAAACCAACTTTATTGTAAAAGTGTTTTTTAGTAAATTTTAGATGAACATGATTGGTAATTTAAAATTGGATATGGACCTAGAAACTCGATTTCTTTCCAATTTTAATTATGTTCATAAGGTTTAAAGATGTTATAATTAATTAGGTTAAAAACACTTATTTCAAAATAGTGAGTGGGAGAGGGTTTATATCTCAAACATAACCCATGATCTCCATTATTAATATAATACCGTGAGATATGAATAGCGCCTCGCGACGGCTTTGTTTTCGTCCCCCTAAGGAAGGTGTCTAGACATATCAATAGCAAGGTTGTATTTCTTACATAGATAGGAACTAATGATGTATTTTAGGCTTGACCGACCCTAAGGCGGCATGTCCTAAGTTAAGTCATGAACTCTGAAATAATGGGTTACACTCACAAAGTTATGATTAAGCTCGTGCAGTGGATAATCATAACTTGACCAACCTAAGCGGTACTTTAATGTTTAAAAGAGAAAATATAGAGTTATTTTAAGTATTAAACAATAAAGATAAGAATGTCATATAAATTCTCTAAAATTAATTTGACCGACCCTAAGGCGGCACTTTAATTGTTAGAAAATTTTATCGTGGAAATTAATCTTTATTTTATGTGTTTTAATTGTGCTCATGCATCACGTTTAATTTCTGAAAACTTTGATATTTATTTTTCTAAATATAATAATAATATTTGTATTTTTTATTTTATTCAGAATATGTCTATCTCTGGAAATCCCATCACTGCTTTGATTGCACAAGAAAAATTAACTGGTGATAACTTCATAAAATGGAAATCAAATATGAATCTGTTGTTGGTTAGCGAAAACCACAAGTTTGTCCTAAATGAGGAATGTCTTGAAGAACCTGGCGTCAATGCCCCGTGTTATCCAAAAAACAGGCATGGATGACATGGCAGACATTTGGTACACGTTGCTGACATCTGGCAGAAGTCTTGTTCGACCATCGACCAGAAAGATTTCCACAGCGCAACACTCAATCGTTATATACGACCAGCTTGGTCGTATACTCGTCATATTTGGAGAAAATCTTATGCAGTTATGATCATATCCGAAATTATCTCCCATGATTTCCTAAGTATCTGATTATTTAGGAAAGAATATCTGTAACTAATTAATGTAATCTTCCTTGAGCCTATAAATAGTGAAAAAATGGCTCAAGGAAGAGACTTTTGGCTTTCTAATTACTGGAGATTAGAGATTTACGAAGGAGCTAGAGCTATCACATTCAATATATTGTTTTGTTCTTCAGAGGTTTGTGAAACTCATTGAACCCTAGTTCTTTGATCACTCCCTTGAAATATTATATCAATAACAGCTCAAGTGGACGTAGGTTATTACCAGATTCTGGGGCCGAACCACTATAAATTCTTGTGTGCTTTACTGTTTTTGTCATTATTCTCATTTCAACATATCTGTCTACATTAAGCATTTTTTACTCCGTGTCAGTTGACCAAAATCAGGGTCAACACCTCTAAGGGATCCTGAAGCGCAGCCTCCATCCCAGGCTGGTCGCGGCAATCCCCCCCAGTCAAGGCAGAATAGGGCCGGGCAGCAGCCCCGCAGTCCTAGACGCCATAGGGGCGAAGAGCCGAACCCACCGAGCAGAGGGCAGTGTCCTTCTGGTAACAGAAGGAACTTAGAGACAGGCTCTGCGGTCTGGGGCCCCCAACGACATGACAATGCACGGGGACCCACTGACCAACGCAGGCCACCCTCTAACGCTCGGGACGTTCCAGCCCGAGGAGGCAACCGAGGGAACAGTCAATCCCACCATGGCCAGTCTTAGTTCAAAGATGTCCATGGTTATAATGAGGCCGACTCAGGCAGAGGAAACGCCGGTCGAAGAAATGAAGAAAGAGGTGGGGGCAAAAGCCCACCACCTAGGGATGACCAACCCGAAAGACGTGACGCTGGGGGGCAACCCAGACAAAATAACGTCTTCAACCAGCTCGGAGTCAGCGAGTAGCGGAGAAGAGACGAGGATTTAAAAGATGTACTCAACGATTGCAAGGAACGAGATGATGAGTACATTCCTCCAGCAGCAGAGGCCCCGGCGATTCCTAGCGCCGTACAAGCCCAGATAGATGCCCTCAACTAGGCAGTGCAACAGCTGGTCGGGGGAAGAACGTCTTATATCGATCACGATAGGAGAAAGGGCACTCCTTTCGTTCAAAGGATAGCTATGGAAGAAACTCCTAGCAAGTTTAAGATGCCTACGCTTCCAAACTTTGACGGGTATGGTGACCCAGTATCTCATGTCAACAAGTTTGAGATACAAATGGACATTCAGAAAGTGTCTGAAGACGCTCGATGCAGGATCTTTCCTGCAACACTTTCTGATGCTGCACAGGAGTGGTTTTTCAAATTCCCTCCTGCAAGTATTGTTTCTTGAGAGATGTTCGTAAAGGAATTTTACGGACAATTCTATGCGGGTCGTGTGCACCCAACTGAGGCAAATCAGCTGGTCGAAATACGCCAGCAAGACGGAGAACCACTGAAGGATTACGTCAGCGTTTTATGCGAGCAGCTACTGGAGCCAAAATAGTGGGAGACGAAGGCAAGATGATGGCCATAACTGCAGGAGTTAAGCGCCGCACACCTCTTTGGAACAGCCTCAAAAAGCATGGGGTCAGGACTACCCAGGAATTTTTGGATCGAGCTGATCGATACATCAAGCTCGAATATGCCATTACCAGTGAAGGAAAGCCCCCAGGCAAGGATAAAGGGACTGCCGAGCCCGCCAAAGCCGCCAATGGGTCAAAACCCAACGGCAACGGCAAAGGCAACGAGAACGGCAATGGCAATGGCAAGAATGGGGGGAAACGGCCACATAATGAGCCTTCCACCTCTGACAATAAACGAGCCAAGGGTAATCGTTATGAACCTCGGTTCACTAACTACACTTCCCTTATTGAGTCTCGGGGAGAGGTGTATCAGGCCACGAGTTCCAATGTGCCTTATAAAAAACCTGCTCCCATTCGAAAAGATATTTCGAAGAGAGACACTACCAAGTTCTGTCGTTATCATAATGACTACGAACATGATACAAATGAATGCAACCAGCTAAAGGATGAAATCGAGTTCCTTATTAGACAAGGACACTTGAGAAGATATGTACGGGCCTCGGGAAATTCCCAACGAGAGGCTCCAGGTGGCAACGAGCATGCGCCCACACGCCAACGCTCGCCACCTTTGCAGCCTGACCCCGTAGCTGGCACTTTGCTCACCATCTGCGGAGGCCCGCACCTCACGGGAAGCAGTAGAAAGGCAAGGGAACGATATGCTCGGACCCTACGTCACGACTAGGACATCGAGATGATGACTATGGAGGACAGGGCATCGAAGAAGGCTCGATCAGAGGATGGTGAGATAACCTTCTCTGATAGCGACGCCCAGCATGTCCAGTTCCCACATTCTGATCCGCTGGTCGTGGACATTCAAATCGCCAACATGATGGTGAAAAGAGTACTAGTTGATATAGGAAGTTCAGTAAACATCCTGTACAAATCTTCGCTAGAACGCATGAAGTTGTCTGTCAAGGACTTGGAGCCCTGCAACCAAACAATTTATGGCTTCTCTGGCGAGGGACTCGCCCCAGCAGGGTCAATAATACTTTCAGTCACAACAGGTACAGCGCCTGCTACCAGGACATTACTCGTTACTTTTATAGTAGTCGATTGTCCTTCGGCGTACAATGCTGTTATTGGAAGGCCCATACTGGTTGATCTTCGGACCGCCACCTCAGTATGGCACTTGGCCATGAAATTCCCTACAGACGCAGGGGTAGGACGCGTGTTGGGAAATCAGAGAGAAGCAGGGAGTGCTACAACGCCTCAGTTACAAAGGTGAAGAAGGGAATGTCGAAAAGCACTCCCCCAGATAGGTTGCAAATGGAAATTGATACACAAGCCCAATCCGGTGATGGAGTCACCAAATAGGGTGTTGCCCAAAGTGAGGATAGGGACTTAGATCCTTGCTTTGGGGATTTTAAGGAAGATGTTGGACCCGTCGAGGACCTGGAAGAGGTCCAACTTGATGAAAAAGACCCGACCAGAGTGCTGAAGGTCGGGAAAAACTTAGAAGCAATAACGAAGCATGCACTGGTTGAATTTTTGAGAAAGAACCAGGAAGATTTTGCCTGGTCACACAAAGACATGGCTGGGATAGATCCTGCAATTATCAGCCATGTCCTGAACGTTGACAAGAGTTTTCCACCCGTGCAACAGAAAAGAAGGCTGCTTGATAAGGATAGATCGAAAGCCTTAAAAGAGGAAGTCGAGAGACTGAAGGAGATCGTGGGTCTCTAATCCATTACTGGTTCCCAAGCCTAACGGCAAATGGCGAACCTGTGTGGATTTCACAGACCTCAATAAAGCCTGCCCAAAGGATTGCTTCCCACTCCCAAGGATCAACCAGTTGGTCGATGCAACTGCAGGACATGAGATCCTCTCCTTCATGGATGCATACTCAGTGTACAATCAGATCAGTATGCATCCCCCTGACGAGGATCACACTAGCTTTCGGACCGATACAGGGTTATACTGTTATAAAGTAATGCCCTTCGGACTGAAAAATGCTGGTGCGACTTACCAGCGACTGGTCAACCACATGTTTAAGGAGTTGATCGGAGTAAACATGGAGGTGTACGTGGATGACATGCTGGTAAAGTTGAAAAAAGCAGAAGGACATGTGAAGGATTTACAAGAGTGTTTCAACGTTCTGAACAAATATTAGATGAATTTAAATCCTCTCAAATGTTCCTTCGGAGTAGGATCAGGGAAATTTTTGGGGTTTATTGTTAATTCGAGAGGAATCGAGGCCAACCCCGACAAGATAAAAGCCCTGATCGACATGAAATCGCCAATGAAAATCAAGGATGTGCAAAGTTTAACTGGAAGAATTGCCGCCCTAAGTAGATTCATTTCCAAGTCGACGGATAAATGCGTCCCTTTCTTCAACCTACTTAGAGGCAATAAGAAATTCGAATGGACAGAAGACTGCGAGCAGGCTTTCCAGGCCTTAAAGGCCCACATGGCACAACCTCCTATTCTATCAAAACCCATGGACGGAGAAACTTTGTTCATTTACCTAGTTATCATCAAATTTGTTGCCAGTGCGGTGCTAGTGCGAGAGGAAGAAGGCGTACAAAAGGCGGTTTACTATGTAAGCAAGAGGTTAATCGGGGCTAAATTGAGGTATCCTCCAATCGAAAGGTTAGCCTATTGCTTGATTTTGGCCTCAAGTAAGTTACGTCCTTACTTCCAAGCCCATCCCATCACAGTCTTAACTGACCAACCCCTTCGGCAAATTCTGCAAAAGCCAGAGGCGGCTGGGCGCTTATTGAAATGGGCAGTCGAACTCGGGCAGTTCAATATCACATATTCACCGCGAGCAGCAGTAAAAGGACAAGTCTTGGCTGACCTTAACGCTGAATTCATTGAGCTCCCAAAAAACGAGTAGTGCGAAGAACCTAGTGCACCTGAGCCACAAGTCAAAGCTCCTTCGTGGAGGTTATTCACGAACGGATCATCCAACGGATCTCACGCAGGAGCAAGAGTGATATTGATAACGCCAGAAGGGCATAGATTTCATTGCGCTATTAGGTTCGATTTCACCGCATCGAACAATGAGGCCGAATATGAAGCACTCTTCGCAGGACTAAGGTTTGCCAAAGACATGAATATAAAAGTGCTTGATATCTACAGTGATTCACAGCTGGTAGTGAATCAAGTCTTAGGGGAGTATCAAGCACGGAGCCTCAAAATGGTGGCCTACTTAAACAAAACTAAAGATATGTTGGCGCAATTCGAAAAGTATACCCTCCAGCAAATTCCCCGAGATCAGAATTCAAACGCAGATGCCTTAGCCAAACTCGCATGTGCAAAAGACGCTGACACTTTGAATAAAGTGCCAGTAGAGAGATTATGCGAGCCAAGCATACGAGCAGACGAAATTAATATGGAAATTCGGATGGAGGATACATGGATGGCACCATACTTGGAGTATCTCACAAATGGTGTACTACCAGCAGATAGAAACAAATCCATAACTCTTCAAAGACAGGCTGCTAGGTATATACTGGTCGATGGTGTCCTTTACCGAAGAGGATATTCCATGCCACTGCTCAGATGCATTATACCGGAAAAGGCTAAAGAACTAATGAAGGAAGTACATGAAGGCTTCTGTGGGGACCACGCTGGGGGGCAAAGCTTGTCAAAAAAGATTTTGAGGCAGGGTTATTTCTGGCCGACTATGAATGAGGACTCAATGGAGTTTGTGCGAAAATGCGATAAGTGTCAGAGGTTTTCCAAGATTCCACGCGCAGCTCCCAACGAGTTAAAGCAAATGCAGAGTCCTTGGCCTTTCGCAGTATGGGGTATAGACTTGATTGGATCCCTGCCAACAGGGAAGGGTGGAGTAAAGTATGCAGTCGTAGCAGTCGACTACTTCACCAAATGGGTCGAAGTTGAGCCGTTCGCTACCATAATGACCAAGAAATTTCTTGACTTTGTCATCAAGAACATTGTTTGCCGATATGGTTTGCCTCGAAAAATTGTCTCAGACAACGGCACCCAGTTTGACAGGGACTTATTCACAGACTTCTGCGAAAGGCATGGAATCGTCAAAAGCTTTTCTTCAGTCGCACACCCACAAGCAAATGGGCAAGTCGAAGCAGTGAACAAAACACTTAAAGATACCCTGAAGAAAAGACTTGAAGATGCTAAAGGAGCATGGCCAGAATAACTGCCTGAAGTACTCTGGTCGTATAGAACTTCTCATCGAACAGCGACAGGTCATACTCCGTTCTCCTTAGCGTACGGGTATGAAGCTATGTTGCCTATTGAGTTACATCCGCCCTCACATCGACGAATTACATACGACCAGGACCAGAATAGCCAACTGATGATGGGGTCCCTAGACTCACTTGAAGAGAAACGGGAAAAAGCCCAACTCCGAGTAGCTGCGTACCAGCAAAAAGTCGCTCGGTATTTTAACTCAAAGGTGAAAGAAAGAAAGTTCAACGTCGGAGATCTAGTACTTCGACGAGTTTTCTTAAGCACCCGCGACCCAACTGCTGGAGTACTCGGACCAAACTGGGAAGGACCTTACCAGATTGAAGAAGTCCTTCATCCAGGCACCTACAAGCTTGCACGCTTAAATGGAGATCTCGTTCCACGCTACTAGAACGGAGAACACCTGCGAAAGTATTACCAATAAACAGTCCTTTTTAAAGGATTGGCTTGTATTAACTTTACTTTTTACAAGTTTTGAAAAAGGGTTAACCACGTTGTATGGCTAATCGCTTATAAGTGTAAGATCTTTTCAAGATCACTCGTAAAGACATGTTTAGTCCATTTTTAATACGAGAATTATAAGGGACTGTGCGCAGCCAGTCATTCTTGCCAACCTTTGTAAATTTATTTTTACAAGTATTTGTTCATTACGTGTGTTGTTTTGCTGTATAATAAGTGTTGAATTTCCTACTGAGCAGTAATGTTCGCACAGGTCATGGTCAAGGCAAGTGACCAAGGACCTAAAGCTCCTCGATCACTTGGGGGGCATATAAGGTACATCGATAGCAAAGCATACCAAGAGGTATGTAAACACATGAACAAAATAAGTGAAAGCATGCTACGGTACTTAGAGTATTTTTCAAAATTTATATTTTGTTAAATCAAGCCAAAGTACTATGCTAAGTTCGGTCATGCGAACAGATGTTATAATAGACAAAAATATTATAATATCAAAAGGCATTCTTTTACACCGCGAGCAGTACTGCTCAGATGTAATTGTTTAATTAAAAGTAAAAAGTTGCCCCTGCACCAACAAAAACAAATTGTCTTTACAATACGACCCGTGGGCCGTGAAAACAAAATAAAAACAGAAAAATTCTTAAGGAGCTAGAGGATCCTGGGGGTTGGGAGGAGTGCCTTGGTCGGCCGAAGGACCAGCTTCAGCATCAGCACCATCAATCCCCCCTGCTCAGGAGGCAGGCACTTTGGCCTTTTCTTCTTCTTCCAACCGGATGGCGCACTGCGCCATCAGAGTCCTCTTCAAACGTTTGGACAAGTAGAGGTGAGTGGCCTCCTTGTACTTCTTCTTCTAGCCGGTTTCTCGAGGAAGTTAGCCTCCCGGTTATGCTTCCAGAATTAATAGAAGCAGAGGTGAGTGGCCTCCTTGTACTTCTTCAAATTCTTGGCCCCGGCCTCCTCGAGCTCCTGCACTCGTTTTCCAAGCTCCTCCGCCTCCTGCCTGCTGGCGATCAGATCAAGCTTAAGTTGAACACATTCTTGATGATTGAGCTTGGCGCTTTCCTTGAACTTCTCCTTGGTCTCGTTGGCTTTCCTCAAGGTCTCCCGAGTTTCCAGCAGGTCCTAGGTCAGATTAGCTTTGTCCTCGCACAGTTGTTCTTTATGTTTGGACAGCTCCTTATTCTCCTAGAGCAGCTCATTGTTGGCAGCCTCGAGTGCTTGCTTAGTCTTGGCAAGCCTGGAGTCAAAGTTCTTTCCCCGAGAAACCAATGCCCCAACACGGTGCCAGCCAGCAGTTAAAGTTAGCAGCCCCTGAAGACAGAAAATAAGATTAAGTAAGGACAAGAAATCAGAAATAAATGATAAAGTAACAGGAGAAAACTTACGCTGACTATCTCATTCAGCCCTCTGTTGATGACCTGATCAGCCTCCATGGAGGCAGTTTCAGTAATGGCTGCCTGGCTGCGTTTGTGCTTGGAGAGCTTGTATATCCTCTCCCTGGCTGAGCTGACCACGAGGCTGGGCAGGGAGCCTTCGGGCTGAGTGTCCAATGCCTCATTGTGGGGAGCCTTGTAAGAAGGTTGTGGATCAGCAGGAGTGGGAGTCGCCTGCTAGGAGGAAGGTGGAGGTGGTGAGTTCTCCTTGGAGGGGGCAGTGGCTGGAACATCGTCTGTTCGAGCCTTCTTCGAGGGGGTCTTGCTACTTTCCCCTCGGGCCCTCTTGCTCTCTTTCTTTTGAGCAGAAGAAGCAGCAGCAGCAGCCTAGTAGTGCTCAAAAAAACATCCTCGGAGTCCATACCTGCACAAAAGGAAGCAACGCAAGCAGTAAGATTAAATGATCACGCAGGGTAAAAGAATGAAAGCAAAAGGATTACAAGTAAAGTACCCACGCTACAACTACTGCTCGTAACATTATTAACTAAACTACCTACTGTCTGGAAGAAATCTGAATTTAAGGAGGGAGCATTCTTAAAGTTGCCATCCCCATAAAATAGATGAGAGGGAATTGGCAAATGATTTAAAAGCGAGATTATTATACCGTTTTCATCCGACGAGTCGTCAGAAAGTTCGGTAGGCTCAGCAGCCTTTTGTTTTCCTTTGCTCTCAGGGGCCAAGGGTTTCTCTGTTCGGTGAGGGACGGCAGGTTCCCTGATCGTAACCCCAGTTGGTCTCCTCCGTGAAGGAGATGCTTGGGGTTGCTGCTCGGGTTCCACTTCGGCTTGGGCGTTTTCCACCGAAGGTTCGCTCGTCGCTGGTTGGGGATTCCAGAGGCCGTCCAACCTAAGGTTAGCCTCAGTAACTAAACTTTTAACACTCTTATCAGCATTCGGCATGCTGGCTAAGAGTGCCACCCTTGACTCCATCCCTGGAGTTGGGATCGGACGTAACCATGGGCCTAGAACACAATGAAATTTCAAAACATTGTGGCAGAAAAACACTAAGCGAAGAAGCTAGTGACATAAGAATTTTTACCTCCTCGAGTGAAGGCCAAGTTGTCTGCGGCTAAGTCGGGTGTAAGAAAGTATTCCTGATGATACCTCCCCACATTGGAGATGTGAGTAGTCTCGGTCAGGAAAGTGCGCCCGGTTTCTTGATGGCAAAAATGGAAAAACCCAGTGCCTTCTTGGTTAGGGTTGGACTTAAGGTCAAAAAGAAAGTTGACCTCGTGGGGAGTGGACTCTGGCCATTTTTTGAGTTTGTAAAGGATATAGAGTGCAACCAACATTCTATATCCATTTGGGGTAATTTGAAAGGGGGCAACTCCAAAATAATTTTCCACCCCCTAAAAGAATGAGTGAAGAGGCAAAGTGGCACCTGCCTCAATGTGAAACTGCGACCAGGCGCTGTAGGCCTCACCTGGCAGGTTGGCCCTCTAGTCGAGGGAAGGTTTAACCAGGGTCACCCCTGTCAGTTTATACTTATTTAAGTAGTTGGCGATCATCCTGATCGTCACTCTACTCTGTGGAACAACATGCCACTCGACATCCGGCTGAGTAGCGTGTCGAGGATGGGCATGCCTTTGTACATTGGCGTCAGGAACGTTTTTGTCTAGTCGATGGGGCATCAGCAGTAAGCTGGCATGAGGAGTTAGGGATTTTCCTTTTTTGAGCTTTGGTTTTTGTACGAGCCATTCTTTGGGTTGGAAATGGAGAAGTATTTGAGCTAGGGCGAGGGAAAGGGATATCTGGTATCAGAGTAGAGGGATTTTCTTCGCCTTCAAGCAGCTGAGCTAGGAGGTCGTCTTCGATGGGTCTCTGTCCTCCCCAAGGGTCTTGCATATGAACTACAAACAGACAAAGGAGGAGATAAGACACATAGCCTGGGGAGTTACGTGGGGGATTGGGATAATGTTTCTCGCGTCTATTGACCAGCAGCATCCTACCCATAGACTAAGTTTGGTGCTAGCAATTTGAAAAACGGATCAAAAAGGAAATAAAATGTTTTCTGAAAAGAAACTTTTTCAACTCCTAAAGGGTAGGAAAAAACCCTGTTTTTTCAACTAGCTTAAAGATCGAATTTTTACGTCGATCTTATGCCCTAAGCCTATGATCCTTACTATTGAACTAGCTCCTAACTTATATAAAGAAGAAATACACTTTCTTACCAAGCATCAGATGGCTTATACAAAATCCTCATAAATTTCTACTCAAGAACGCAAGAAATCATAGAGCACAGTAACTACATGCATGGCATCACGAAAATTTTGAAAGACTGAGAGATTACCTGGGCAAAGGTTGGAGATTCAGAAAAATAAAAATTTCGAGTCGGAAAGATCTTCGGCATGACGTCTGAATTGTTTCGAAATTCTGGGCTCTGGAGCAAAGTTCTTGAAAGTTCTTGATTGAAATGGTGAGTAAAGGATTATAAGAGATATAAAAAGGTTACTTATAGAGGCTGAAGTATAGCAAAAAGTGGCAATCATGACTTTCCCATTTTCAAAATGTGGGGATTGTATGAGCCATCACATTGGTTTCTTGAAAACCGAAAAGGCTTGATTAGACATAATTAGGGAACGGTTTTCAAAAACGCACGAAGACTCTGACAGATTTCGTGGGGCATATGAACGGTTGTTTCCCTAAAGTTTCTTTATTACTGGTCACATTAAACAAACTTGGGGGGCAAATGTTATCCAAAAAACAGGCATGGATGACATGGCAGACATTTGGTACACGTGGCTCACATCTGGCAGAAGTCTTGTTCGACCATCGACCAGAAATATTTCCACAGCGCAACGCTCAATCGTTATATACGACCAGCTTGGTCGTATACTCGTCATATTTGGAGAAAATCGTATGCAGTTATGATCATATCCGAAATTATCTCCCATGATTTCCTGAGTATCCGATTATTTAGGAAAGAATATCTGTAACTAATTAATGTAATCTTCCTTGAGCCTATAAATAGTGAAAAAATGGCTCAAGTAAGGGACTTTTGGCTTTCTAATTACTGGAGATTAGAGATTTACGAAGGAGCTAGAGCTATCACATTCGATATATTGTTTTGTTCTTCAGAGGTTGGTGAAACTCATTGAACCTTAGTTCTTTGATCACTCCCTTGAAATATTATATCAATAACAGCTCAAGAGGACGTAGGTTATTACCAAATTCTGGGGCCAAACCACTATAAATTCTTGTGTGCTTTACTATTTTTGTCATTATTCTCATTCCAACATATCTGTCTACTTCAAGCATTTTTTACTCCGTGTCAGTTAACCAAAATCAGGGTCAACATCCCGAAACATGTTTGGGACAAATTTGATGCATGGATTCAATATAATAACAAAGCTAAGTATTATATGCTTGTAAGCATGAGTGATGTCTTACGAACAAAGCATGAATCCATGGAAACTGCTTTTGAGATACTAGAATCTCTTAAGGAAATGTTTGGGCGCCCATCTGATCAAAGCCATCATGAGGCTACTAGAACCTACATGAATGCTAAGATGAAGAAAGGTCAATCTGTGTGTGAGCATATTTTGAACATGATCAGTGTACTTCATGAAGCTGAGATGCATGGAGCAGTCATGGATGAAAAGACACAAGTAAGCATTATACTTGAGTCTTTAACTCCTGCTTTTTCTACATTCACAACCAATTATGTCATGAACAAATTGAATTTTAACATGACACAATTGCTTAATGAATTACAAACTTTTGAGTCTTTGAATAAGACTATCTCAAGTCAGGGTGAAGCAAAACCATCTTCTTCTAAGAAGAAAAGAAAAGGCAATAACAATGACAGAAAACCTAAAAAGGACAATCCGAAAAAGGCAAAGAAGTCATCCAAGGCACCCGAGAACAAAAAGAACAATGACCCCAAACAAAAGGCACCCAAAGGAAAGTTTTTCCATTGTAATGTCAATGGTCATTGGAAGAGAAACTGCCCAAAGTATCTTGCCGAGCTAAAAGAGAAAAAGAAAGGTAAATCAGATTTACTTGTACTCGAAACTTGTATAGTGGAACAAGATAAATTATCATGGATAGTTGACTCTGGTTCCACTAACCATGTTTATTCTTGTTTGCAAATGCTTGAGTCCACAAAGCAGTTGGACCAAGGAGAGATGACTATGAGAGTGGGAAGTGGAGCGCTTGTTTCAGCTAAAGCATGTGGAACAGTCCGTTTGAATTTTAAAAACAATTTTCTAGTTTTGAATAATGTGCTATTTATTCTTGAAATTACTAGAAACATTATTTCTTTATCTTTGTTACATGAACAAAAATTTGGCATTTCTTTTAATAATAATATGATTTTTATTTCAAGGAATGGGACCAATATTTGTCATGCAAAACAAAAGGACGGACTGTACATGCTTAATCCAATAGAAAAATCGCTCAATAATTCTGAATTGTTTAAAGTAGCTATTCCACAAAGTAACAAAAGACAAAAGGTTTCTAAAGAAAATGACACATATCAATGGCACTTAAGATTAGGTCATATTAGTCTAGATAGGATAAACCGGTTAACTAAATATGGACCTCTAAGGGAACTAACAGTTGGAACCCTACCGGTTTGTGAATCCTGTTTAGAAGGAAAATTGACTAAACGACCTTTCACTTCGAAGGGAACTAGAGCCAAAGGACCACTAGAGCTAATACATAGTGATGTATGTGGTCCAATTAACATTCAAGCTCGAGGAGGTTGTGAATATTGTGTCACATTTACTGACGACTATTCTCGATATGGTCATGTTTACCTAATGCTTAAGAAGTCAGAAAGTTTTAATAGGTTTAAAGACTTCAAAGCTTTAGCTGAGAAGCAATTAGGTAAATCTTTAAAAACACTCTGATTTGATTGTGGTGGTGAATATTTGGATTCTGAATTCAAAGATTTCTTACTGGAGCATGGAATTCTATCCCAACTCACAGCACCTGGAACGCCACAACAAAATGGAGTTTCAGAGAGAAGAAACCGGACCCTGTTGGACATGGTCAGGTCTATGTTAAGCTACTCTTCACTTCCCTTATCGTTTTGGGGATATGCACTTCAAACGGCTAACTACATTTTGAATGTAGTTCCGTCCAAAGCTGTGACAAAGACACCTCTGGAACTATGGAATGGAAGTACGCCTAGTTTACGACATTTCCGTATTTAGGGTTGTCCTGCTCATGTGCTAAGACCTAAATCTGGAAAACTGGATTGTAGGTCTGAAGTGTGTATATTCGTGGGCTATGCTCTAGAAAAAAGAGGTGGATATTTCTATAGCCCAAGTGATCAAAAGGTATTTTTTTTGACAAATGCAATCTTTTTAGAACACGACTATATGAATGATTTTAAACCTCGGAGCAAAGTAGTTTTAGAGGAACTAATGACAGATAATATTTCATCTCCATCTTCTTCATCAGTTAATGACAAAACAACCAAAGAAACCACAATTCGTGAAAAGGAAAAACCAGGGCAACGTCGTAGTGGAAGGATTGTGAGACAACCTATTTGCTGCGAACATGAAGCACACATTCTTGTATCAGATACTGAAAAGGACGATCCATTGACTTTTAAAGAAGCAATGGAAGACCCTGATGTTGATAAGTGGCAAGATGCCATGAATCAAGAAATGGAATCAATGTATTCCAATTTAGTCTGGGAACTTGTAGATCTGCCTGACAATGTTAATGCCATTGGATGCAAATGGATCTACAAGAAGAAAAGGGGAGCAGATGGAAAGGTAGAGACCTATAAAGCAAGGCTTGTGGCCAAAGGCTACACACAGAGAGAGGGTGTAGACTATGAAGAAACATTTTCTCCTGTGGCCATGCTTAAATCCATTCGCATACTTTTATCCATAGCTGCCATCTATGATTATGAGATATGGCAAATGGATGTCAAGACAGCCTTTCTGAATGGCCACCTTGATGAAACCATTTATATGGAACAACCAGAAGGGTTTATAAAGAAGGATCAAGATCAAAAAGTATGCAAGTTGTTGAAATCCATATGGATTGAAACAAGCATCAAGATCTTGGAACTTAACATTTAATGAAACTATTAAAACATATGGTTTCGAACAAAATGTTGACGAAGCATGTGTTTATAAATACATCAAAGGAAAAATTGTGGTTTTCTTAGTTCTTTATGTTGATGATATCCTACTCATTGGGAATGATGTAGAGACATTATCAAATGTAAAGAAATGGTTGGCTGACAAATTCCAAATGAAAGATTTGGGAGAAGCGAGCTATGTTCTAGGCATTAAAATTCTAAGAGATAGAAAGAACAAGCTCCTAGCACTTTCACAAGCAAATTATATTGATAAAGTGCTTGAAAGATTCTCTATGGAGAATTCCAAAAAGGGTCAATTGCCGACAAGACATGGAATTACTCTTTGCAAAGATCAGTGTCTAAAGACACCACAAGAGCAAGAGGATATGAGAAAGTATCCTTATGCATCAGTTGTAGGGAGCCTAATGTATGCAATGTTATGTACTAGACCTGACATATGGTATGCAGTAAGGATTGCCAGTCGTTATCAATCAAATCTAGGTTTGGAACACTGGATTGCGATGAAACATATTCTCAAGTATCTCAGGAGAATGAGAGACTATATGCTAGTATTTTTGGTTAGTGACCTCGAACCTACTGGATACACTGACTAGGATTTTCAATCTGACAAGGATAGTAGAAAGTCTACTTCTGGGTCAGTATTCATTCTTGGTGGAGGAGCAGTTGTCTGGAGAAGAATTAAGCAATCCAGTATAGCTGATTCAACCATGGAAGCTAAATACATAGCAGCTTGTGAAGCAGCTAAGGAAGCAGTTTGGCTGAAAAAGTTCTACACAGATTTGGAAATAGTTCCAGAAGTGGAGAAACCACTTGTTCTTTACTGTGACAACAGTGGAGCAATGGCCAATTCTAAAGAACCAAGAAGCCACAAGAGGGGAAAGCATATAGAGCGCAAATACCACTTAGTCAGAGAAATCGTACATAGAGGAGATGTGTCCATTCTGAAAATCGCATCAGAACACAACCTGGCGGACCCGTTCACGAAGACGCTTCCAGCAAAGCAATTCGAGGGTCATGTACGTAATATGGGATTGGGAGAAATGCCTCACTTGCTTTAACTACAAGTGGGAGATTGTTAGGAGTGTGTCCTAAAAGCATGTAAAGACATTTTTTTATTCTGTGAATAAATAAATACAATGGTTTATTATTATTGTTATATTTAGATTGTTAAATTATTGTTTGAATAATTTTGCAAATATCAGAAAAATTCCATATTCATTATTGAGGATGCGATCTTGTATTAGTACGAGAGAATTAAGATCACATGAATGAATAAAAATAGTCAACAACAACAAATTAAAGTTAAGGAATTCTTTAATTGGAGTTGTAAGTACGGTTTATTGAGTATCATAATGATTCAAATAATCTAGATTCGGATTATTGATGTGGTAAGACATCTCGGTAAAGGTACTTTATATAATATGATTATATATGACATGGACCAATGTGAATTAAAGTCTTTATCCAAAAAACATTTAACAATAAAGACTTGTAATTCATATCATAATTGATGATCATTTATATATCAACCTAAATCTTGAGTGTTCATGAACTCGTGTTCATGTTTATTAAATCTTTTGATTCATTCGTTAAGGTCTCTTCAAAGAATGAGGCTAATGACTTTTGTTTTGGAGATTTAATATCATGGATGGTTGGGAACATGTATCAACAATATGGAATCTGATCTTTCCTAACGGATCATATATTTGTTCCCTTAAGGGTTAATTCTGGAACTGAATGATTTTGAGCTCAAATCTATAATTAGATTATGGATTAATTATTCACTAGTGAATTAATGGTACTTAAGGAATAAGAAGTAAATTAGAAAGGTAAAATGATAATTCTTCCATTCTAATTTATGAACTAATTAATTAGAGGGTTGAACTATTGTAAGATGGTTATATCAATGGACGACTTAAGAAAAGATTTCTGTAAAAGTATATCTATAACATAAAGAGTGCAATTCTGAATTTATAGTGGAGTAATATTAGAATTAATAAATTAACTATTATAATTAAAGAGTTTAATTATTTAGTTTATTTATTGGAGCTTAATTTTATAGGTCCATAGTCCCTGAAATGGCTCAAACAATCACTGACAAAGGTAAACACAAAAATGGGCAAAAAGGACTTATGTGATAAGTAAAATATTTTTCTATGTATCAAACATAATTATTGTTTAATTATGTGTAATTAATTAATTAATTATTTGATTTAACAAAAATATAATTAATTTTGAATTAATTTATTTTTGGGATTTTTGGTATTTAAATAATAATAAAAATTGGGAAAAATCACATGCCATCATTGGCATGTGTTACACGTGTAGCACAGTGCACAGTCACTGTGCTACACGCATAAGAGACTGTAATCAGTTTCTAGGTTCCACAATTTTAGTTATTTAAATATTATATAAATAATGAGATATTGTAATTTAATTAAAATATTATTATTTAAACAAAAATCTGATAATTGATTAGTTATTTTCAAATTGTTTAAAACAACTAAGATTTTATTTTTAATATATTGGATATATTAAATATAGGATATTCGTTTTTTTTTTCAGAACGTAACTTTTCAGGGATAGTAAAATATCTAGAAATCTCTCTCAGAGAAAGAGAACAATGACATAAACAAAAGACACTATTCTTCACAAAACCTAGGTCCAAACTTTTTCATATCTCATGTGTTGAGAACATCTGATAAATAGTTTTTTTGCCTATTGTTTGTTTAGCGAGCCCACACTCGTTCTTTGTGTGCTGAGAACATTTTGGAAGATCTTGGTGTGAGATCTCAAGGATTTAGCCATACAAAAAGATAGCAGCAAGGAAGGACCTGATGTAATTTTTTCTATTCATGTCTTTGATTCAATATATATATGCATGTGAAGAAGTAGATCTAGAAATCTTATAGGATTACACTAACAATTCGATTGTTGTTCCGCTGCGTATAATCTCTGATTTGATCAATAAAAGCCAACATTAAGGTCGTCCCGTAGGTCAGCCTGACCTCAGAACGCACCACTGTCCTCAGTGTAATCCACTTCTGTTTCCCCGTTGCACTCAATATTCTCATTGTTAACCGAGATGTTGATGCCGCGCTCTCGGCCAACAGAGCAGTTTCACTTGTTAGCCCCTTGGCCATTGTTCCTGTGGTGATGGCAAGGTGCTGGGGGGACACCACCTCTGGGACTCAGGCGATCCATATTGGCACGCCTGGGTGGAATGCCTCGGGCTCCATGGGCACTAATGGCCTGGCGATGCCCTTGGGATCCCGGGCCTTCACCCTCACTAGTCGACCTCAGAGTTTGATTGTCTTTGGGGGTCCGACAAGCCTTCTTTGGCTTGGGAGCAAGGTTATCGCTAACCATACCTTTGTCACGGTCCTGTGGCATAGGTGGGGTTCTAACTCCAGCTGGGTGCACGGGGGGACTTGCCAGTTGGCAGATCTCGCGTCAACTCAGCTAGGTGCTTAGGAGGCACACCGGCTAGGTTGATAGGTGGCATTCCCACTGGGTGCACAGGTGGCACACCAGCTGGTTGCCTAGATGGTACTTCGTGATCCTGAGCCTCTTTACGACTGGGCCCAAGGTGGCTTTCTTAGTTTGGAAAGCAGTTCAGAGGTCAGGAGCTCCGGGTTGTTCCATCTCTTCGCCTGAAAAGAACAAAAAGGAATTAGTTCATAAATAAGGTTGTCAGAAATATATAAAGAAAGAAAATAAACAAAGATCCTACCCTCCGGGCTGGGGGAGGAGTATATTATCACGACCTCCGGCCTTGGAACTAATGGAGGAGAGGGGGATTCTACGACTAATATTGCTGGGATCCTAAGGGGTTCAGGTTCAGGTCCTTCCTCGGGGATGGATTCCTCTACATACTGTGTAAATCCAAGGGCAAATGCACCCTGGAGCAGAGAAGGCCATTTTCTTCGTGATCCTGAGCCTCTTTACGACGGGGCCCAAGCCAGCTTTCTTAGTCTGGAAAGCAGTTCGGAGGTCAGGAGCTCCAGGTTGTTCCATCTCTTCGTCTGAAAAGAACAAAAAGGAATTAGTTCACAAATAAGGTTGTTAGAAATATATGAAGAAAGAAAACAAACAAAGATCCTACCCTCTGGGCTGGGGGAGGAGTCTATTATCATGACCTCTGGCCTTGGAACTAATGGAGGAGAGTGGGATTCTACGACTATATTGCTGGGATCCTAAGGGGTTCAGGTTCAGGTACTTCCTCAGGGCTGGATTCCTCTACATACTGTCTAAATCCATGGGCAAATGCATTGTGGAGCAGAGAAGGCTAGGTCCTATGGTTGGTCCCCTACTCTTCAAAAATGGCGGATCTAAAGTTTAAAGTGTTATCTACTACGACTGTGCCCTTACGATAACTGTTGTCATAGCGTACCACTAGGTGGTCTATGCAATGGAGCAGGGTTATATTTCGATCCGGTTTATAAGGATGGTGGTGGATGAGCTAATTTAGATTAAAACAAACTAACCTAATATCGGCAACAACCTTATCTAAGTCCCTAAAGGGGTATGGGTTACCTTGGCCGTAGGGGTTGGCTGCTACCCCTGACACAACTCGCTCTACGTCGAGTTTCTGGACAAGCTCGGGAGCCCGCCTTTTTCGCACTACAGGCACCTCGTCCTCTTCATCCTCCTCGCCCTCAATGGCTGGCAAGGCCTCTTGAGAGGATGGGAGCTCAAGGATCGTCGGAAGGATAGCCTAGGTCCTCAAGGCCAGTGTTTGGCCTTTGCCAATCAGTTGGCAGGCCAGCATTGTGACGTCATTCATGACCTGGCGGTAGTCCTTCTCATGGGGGGAAGCCCAAATAGCTTCTCATATTGACCCCCCAAGGTTCACGGACTTTCTCATCCTCACAAATATGGTTGCACGAGAAACAAATTCAGTTAAGACAAAAAAAATATATATCTTAAATGAAAATTCACGAGCTGAAGTCACAAGGATGGAAGACTTACGAGGTCGGTGGAAGTAGCGATGTTCGCAATTTCGGAATCCATTTGACATAAAGAACAAGTCTTTATAGTCATTTGGATGACTGGGAAGCTCGATGATGGAGGTCGAGTTAGGGAATCGTGTGAGGTAGTAGAATCTGTCACCGCGTCCTTTCTGGTCGGGGCTTTCCTTGAGTCAAAAGAAATAAAGAATGCTGCCGGAGTGGGGACCTCCCACTCGTGTTTCAGGAACAAATATTTCAGTCCCGCCAAAAGTCTACGAATTTAGGGGGAGCTAAATTGGAGCCAGCTTCACGTAATTTAAAAAATTCGTGAAGTACTAGTCCAGGGGGAGGAAGGCCCCAGCCTTCAGGTGTTCATCACTCCAAGCTACGAAGTTGTCTTGGAGAAGGGAGCAGCTTTGTTCCCCTTCGAATGCAAGTCAGGCTAAGAGAGTTCCAGTTCCAACCTCTATGTTGTGGCTCAACATAATTTTGTTCACCCTCCCTTGAGTCGTGATCTTGGAAATGATACGCTCAGCCTCGAAGTATGCGTTCGAGTCGACCGCGATCTCCCTCTCCACCACCGGACTGAAGTGTGGGATGGGATATTCTGGGGCGATTTGCTTCCCTTTGTTCTTTTGTTGGGAGGAAGAGCTTGAGGCGTTCTTCTTTGGGGAGTTCTTCTTTTGAGGAGCCATCATATCGCCTAACAGCAGAATGACCTACTTAGTAGGCGACCTAAGATGATCTAAAACTGGGAGGCGAGAGTACGAAGAGGGAAACGATTTACAGTTGTTATACGAGCTAAGGTTAGCCTAAGCCCCATCGCATGTTGCCACGCGATATTCTAAGTACGAGCCTCGGTTTCCTAACAGACCCCTGATATTTAGGGATCCGTGTGTCAGAATGCCAGTCCACTACTTTCCTTGGGAGGCATTTTAGTGCAAAAGCACCCAAGAAATGTAACCTCTAAGCTATCTAGTTCTAAACCTAAAACCCTTCATTTCATTTATCCGCAAATGGGTATTCTTTAAATTAATGCACCATTAAGAGTACCTAGATTTACCCAGATTTACCCAGAAATTTCAGTTTTATGAATGTTTTATTTCTAAAACATTTTTGGATTCACCCGCCGAACCTAAGTAAAGGCCTATTCTCTATGAACATTTAGAAGTAGCCTAACAGTAACTATAATGAATGTTGCGGATGAACGCGGTGAAGAACAAAAATTCCATTAGAAAAAAGAAAAGGAGGAAAAAACTTTTCAAAGCAAAAAATGTGATACTTATAGTGTGTTCTTCGACGGTAAGCTGTAGACTTGGCGACAGGAAGCTCCTGGAAAGCTTCTGAGTGACTGGGTACGATGAAGGATTTTTGGGGATTTCTGGGAAAGAAGAAAGGCTTGGAAGTGCAAAAAAGGAAAACTTTTAAATGAAAGGTGGTGAAGTTTGAACTCTGGCCATCCTTTTATACGTAAATTGTGTAGATTAATCTGGGTCATCCAATTGGGTTAGTTCAAGATCCAAGGGTCAAGATTAAATAGACCAAACGGCGGCAAAAAAGTGACAAGACAATTATTGCAGTCCTCAAAACCCGAACGGACGCCAATCGTGGTACACCACGTGTCCAGTACTTGAGTAGTGGGTAGGTGTGGTTTTGTGTAAGGGAAGTCTGATAGCCCCTACTATGTAGGTCAGAAAGTGATGATGTAATACACGAGTAGGAGCTTCGGGGGTAAATGTTGTACCCTAATTTTAGCTCGAGTTCATTCACTCAACTCGTGTACAGTTGGCAAACAAATATACAGAGAAATAACCAAGGGAATGATATTTGCTTATTATCCACGTGGGCAACTGTTGCGAAAATTATAGCAATTAAAATACGCAAGTATACGTAGCCGCACAAGTAATATAATGTAAAGTGAGATCGTCTCCACAGGGATTTTAAACTAAATTATTGTAAAATCAACTAAAAACAATTCAAAAAGACAATAACCAATTCAAGGGAATAATGGGTAAATGAATCTGGAATTAAAAGTATATATGCATAATTAATTAAACTAAAATAATGGAACCAAGAGAAATCAAATCTGTGAGGAAATTCTATGTGAACACGTGATCTGGGTGGTTAATCCCCCTATAATTTCTTTCCAGTTGTTATAGCATAAGTTCAGCAATGGCTCAGCAATTACATCCAGAGTTAACAGATTACAAAAACGCCCAGTAAGTCTTTTCCAAAACCCACTGTATAATGCTTACAACCCTCTCAACACACTCCTGTATTAAACCAGATTGCAAACAGTCTATTAAGCATCAAATCTTGTGTTATACAAGGCAGCAAAATATCCATATTTCACCACTAAAATTTACCTACAAATAGGCAAGATTCTTGCATCAATTAAATGGGTTCAGCTAGCTTAAGTTTTTCCAAACTTAGATCTAGCTCAGTAATTGTTAATTATGGCCAGTAAATAACAATCAATAGCCGCAGTCACACTTAATTGAACAAGGATACAATTACTTTAACCATGCATCAAAACATTAATTCATATTGTAGGGTTCATAACCACCCAAACCTCTAAGGATTAGTTCATGTTTAATAATAGAAATACAAAACCAGTAGACATTAGCAAATCCATGGAGTTTGTTCACAAATTAGATAGAGAGAAAATACAATACAAAATGAAGAAGGGAGAAGAAAAAGTTAGAAGGAATTGTTGTGCTCAATCCCCCTAGTTGTCAGCTCGTGGTCCTCTTCCTCCTCTGTACTCTCTCTGTTTTCTTGCTTTTCTTTCTCTGTACTTCTGTTTTCTCTCAAAAATGGTGCTAAGAAAATCAGCTATCCTCCAAGAATGGGGTCTCCCTTCTATTTCGGCTGCCTCCCCTTTTTAGGGTACTTTCTTTTACCATAATAGGAAAGTCATTTCCTACTTTGTCCTTCACATGCCACCTCACCCAGCTGACTTAATCCATTAAAATAATTGCCACATAGGTGCTGATTTAATTCATTAAGTCCAGCTGGCTTCTCTCCCCGTCATCTGCCTTTTCCTTTGAATTGCTGTGTGGTGATCTTGCAGCATTGAAGTAGCAACACGCCCCTTTCAGAATTTGTTTTCCCCTTTGCTTCCAGCATTTTCCCTTTCATATATTTTCTTAAGCTTCCTTTCCTGATTAACACAACACAGTAATTTACATAAAAACATTGAAAAATATTACAATATATAACTAATTCTTACATGGACTCACTACCTAGAATAATACTCTAAAACTAACAAATTACCAATAAACAAGGACTCATTACTCTATTTAATTTGAAAAGCAAGTTCAAAGATTATAAGAATAACTCTAAATCCTAGAGTTATCAGCAACTCCAGGTCAAGTGGTCACACGTGGTGTTTGGCATCCTGGGTTTAACCTGAGCTACGAACATGAAGGCTGTGAAGCGCGAGCTTAGAATATTAAAACAACTGTTGAAGCACGAGCTTGGAGGAGTTATCCAGCTCGTGGTAGATCTAGTATATTGCATATCCGCGGATCCCCAGAGATTCGGGATCCATTTATACGTATATCTATGGCTAAGTTATCGTATTTAATATCCTAGATATTAGGAGTACATTTACCTTGTGATCAGATCATATCCCAATATAAATGGCAATTATTTGTAGTAAATGTAATAATTATGTAAATGTGTGATTGACTCACGCAGTTACCCAAACCTGTCCATGAAATTCCCTTATAAATACTGGGAATATTGGACGGAAAAGAGGCGATTATACTGTAATATTGAAACTCTACCAAAATAGAGAGAAAAACAACAATAATATAGACTCTTGGACTAGGTGGATTTTAACCACTAAACCACGTAAAAGTTCTGTGTTCTTGAGTGAAATCATTTATTTTTCATTACGGTTTATTAAGCGCTAATCTACCTTATTATTTCTTAATACACTATTGGCAAAAAACCGCGTCAACAATTTCCATTAAAATCCAAAGTCTTATCATTTACTCACTACTTTCAACTTAACCATGCTTCTGACATACAACCTAAAGGCACTACTAAACAAACACAACTGAAAATTAAAACTAACAACAGAAGATAAACAAACAAACAAACAAACATAAACAAAACCGAAACAATTCTCCCCCCCCCCCCCCCCCCCCCACACACACACACACTGAAACAGAAAATTGTCCCCAATGGACTTATTAAAAGAGGAAAGGAAAGAAAAACTCCCTCAAATATCGCCTCATCACTGGTCTGGGATGTAACAAGTCTACTCATCCATGCCTTTAGTGGCATTTAACACTTGCGTTGCTTGATCATATTCCATGTTCACTATGGCATCTTCATTTAATTCTGCAGTGGTTTCATGGTAGTACCGGAGGGTAATTATACATGTCAACCCCAAAACTCATCGCGTTCATTCTTGCACATGCATCTTGATACATCGCCCACTCTCTCATTTCTTCGCGATGTTGTTGGACTTCTTCAGTAACCGCTTGAAATTCATCTTCCATGACCTTCATGCATTGCGACATTGTCATTGTACTACGATGCTGTCTAGAGAATGAGCCGACACTTTTTTTCATCAAATCTCATAATCCCATTCTTGTCAAAAACATGCGTAGGCTGCAAAAGTGGCTCTGTTTTAGCCCATTTAATTCTCGCTTGTGCACAAAGTTCGGTGATCAAATGTGGATGAGCAGACCCCTCTTAATATCATAAATGTTATGCTTAATTGATGTCTTGATAATCTTCCCCTCATCAATAGTCTTCTTGTTGAGGATTGCATATAAAAGTGTGGCATTGTCAGTATCCATAGTGGAAAAATGTTTTGTAGGCATCAATTTCGCCCCAATGAAATGATGCCATACTCTATGCTGATAAGGCATAGAATATTTGTGGAAGTTGTTCTTTTCGCCATCTTTTAAAATCCATTGAGTGCAAGTTTACAAAGAAATTGGATGATTTCATTGTAGTCTAGCTCTTTTAATAACTAATTGTATTCATCATCATCAATGTCAGAAAGATTCTAAAAAGCATTTATGGCCGATCTTGAAAAATACACTTGCTTGTCTTTGACCATAACCACATGGTCGAAATGATTGACACCATTGGCATAGAATTCCATGATAAGAGAGGTGACCGCAGCGTTTGGTTGTGCACAAAAAGTATGCCACCTTCTATTTTCAGTTATTTGGGTCATGATAGGAAATGAGATTCGAATGTTTTCAAGATCAAACCCACGCTCCTCAATCATGGTCTTTTGTTGCGTGATGGCCTCTTGATAAGTATTAAATGCTTCCTCTGACACAAAAATTTTGGTGGCATACTTGGCCCTGGAGGACGAGGATGCATTTGGAGACCCTTTCCTAGATCACTTTGTTGACATGATGAAGCTTGTGAAGGTTCCATTTTCAATTTATACACTTACCACACTAGTTAAGCATAATGCACAAAGGATACCCAGAAAACAACCAAATTGAGCAATACCCCAAAGTAAGAGCAATTTAGAGCAATACCAAGATAATCAACACCAAAACCCTAGCCAGATCCACCAAACACTTACCAAGATCAAAATGCCCCAAATTTACTTCAAATTCCAAATGCAAGATCAATATAACACCAATACAACAAATTGTGACAATATCTCACCAAGAAATTACTTAATCCAAAGTTCTACCAAATAATAAACAAATGTTCTTCAAAATTCTAAAAGCTTGCAAAGGAGAACCCAAACATACTATAACATTCAATGTAGATCCTTAAAGTGTGTAGTCCTTTGAAAGCATGGAAAATGATGAGAAACCCTACAACCATTGACAATTTCAGAATTGGGGCTTGGTTTTTTATTTTGGAACCTTTTGGGAAATTAGGGCTTGGAGTTAATGGAAGAAGAAGGAGAAAGTGTGGTTATGGATGGTGTAGGAAGGAGGAGGGAATAGAGGGTTGGCCTATGGTGATGGAGAATGTGGAGAAGGGTTGTAACATCCTCCTAATCCAGGACCGTTGCGCTATGTACTTTAAATAGTGTCAGACTTGCTAATCAAGTTAAGTGTGTAACTAAGGTAAATGTAAAGGGTTAGGGTTAAATTTTTTGGACAAAGGAAACATTTACTTTTCATTTGAAATTTTAATACATACATGAGATCCCAAAATGTTACAAACAGACGATTAAAAGGATATATACAAATAAAAAGTTACAACTAGCCGGCCTAAGTGACAAAATAAAGGATACAAGCCTAGTTCCTCTGAGATATCCTTGGCCGTGGTGGACGAGCATCCGCATATGTACACGCCATACAGAAGCTCTCCAACTCATGGCTGGTCTAGCTTTCATTTCCCCTTACCTGCACCACATACCACCCGTGAGCCAAGGCTCAGCAAGAAAACTTAAACATGTGCATGAACAGAAAATAAAGATTCCAAATACATATCTAGCATGCCCAACAGTAATAACCTACTCAAGTATGCATACAATTACAAATAAATGATCATTTGATCACTCTGGGCCCGCTACTCTATATAGATGACCATAGAGTCAACCCAGAGTCTCATGCCCTAGCTATGTGATCATAGAGTCACCTGGGGCCTTTTCCCTTAGCTTTGAGTAACTAGCCATAGAGCTAGCCAAGCACTTTGTTATCCAACGACCATAGGGTCAGCCAATGTAATAGTACGCCCCTTATTGGGCATAAGCTGCTCGACCAGCGCACTATTGCTGCCCTTGACTAATAAGTCAAGGCTTTAATCAGACATTCAGATAACCAGACAAACAGATACAGATAGATATATAGATAAGCTGTAACGCCCTACTACCCAGGGACTATTACATTGTGCATTTTAAACAGTGCTAAACTCGCTAACCAAGCGATTTGGTCATAATCGTATAACTAAGTGTGATTAACGATTTAGGGTTAAAACTTTTGGTACAGATACAACGTTTCACTTAAATGTTTACTGTATACATTGGGATCCAGAAAATATATTCTAAAGGTTAATTACAATGAAATATTTACAACCAGCCGACCTAAGCGGAAAAATAGGGTTTATCCCTAGTTTCTCTGTAAACCATCGGCTGTGGTGGTCGAGCAGTCGCATATGTACACATCTTCACCTAAGCTCTCCAACTCAAGGATGGTCCAGCTTTCTTTTGCCTTTACCTGCACCACATAGCACCCGTGAGCCAAGGCTCAGTAAGAATACTCAATATGCTCATGAGCAGGTAATAGCATGTCGTTGAATTATAATAGGCATGCCTAACAATAATAACCCTGAGGAGATGACTAATAAGTCTCTCTATATAGATGACTGATAAGTTTATCTCTGTATTGATGACTAATAAGTCTATCTTCTTATAGATGTAATAACCCTAAGTAGATGACTGATAAGTCTATCTCTGTATAGATGACTGATAAGTCTATCACTCTGTAGATGACTGATAAGTCTATCTCTGTATAGATGACTGATAAGTCTATCTCTGTGTAGATGGCTGATAAGTCTATCTCTGTATAGATGACTGATAAGTCTATCTCTGTGTAGATGGCTGATAAGTCTATCTCTGTATAGATGACTAATAAGTCTATCTCTGTCTAGATGACTGATAAGTCTATCTCTATGTAGATGGCTGATAAGTCTATCTCTGTGTAGATGACTGATAAGTCTATCTCTGAGGACTCATACCCTCCTAGCCATGTGACGTGTTGGTCACCTTTGGCTTTTGGCTCAGGCTCTAAATAACTAGCCTTTAGACTAGCAAGTGCTTTTTTTTTTCATCGAACTTATGGTTGGTCAAGCATTTCATGCTTCTGTTGATAATGCTTATGTTAATTAGATCTAATATTTTCGTCTTGCGTTAAACACACTAATACCGTTCTTGAATCATAAGTAAATTCTATACGACCAGTGCTTAATACTACTGTCGAACTTGACTAATAAGTCACAGCTTCACAATCAATACTAACACCATTGCCGTTTCCTGACTCATAGGTCAGTGCCATACACAGATAAGCAAACTGCTAAGCATTTAATATGCATTCCATATATACAGATAGAGCACTGGGTGCAGTTTTCTTACCTCTAGTTCGAGCATGAAATAATAAAAGAAAAACCTTTGAGAACGATCAATACTCTGGTCCCTTAGAGGTCACCTAGTCATAACCAAATATGGAATCCCATCAATAAAATGAATAATAAAAGGTTTATAATCTAAAAACCTTGCTTCTAGGACCTTAAATCATACTAAAACTGTTAGTAGATTCGATCCCGAGCCTTAGGAACCTGGCATAAAAGGAAGGGGCAAGTCGGGACTTGGCCTAGCAAGTCGCAGCGCGCCCCAAGTCAGACAGCACACTTAGCCTGGGCACTAGGGCAGGTCATGACTTGTCTGGCCAAGTCGCGACTTGACCCCACAAACAGAGCCCCCTTGCCATTTTCTCCATTAAAACCAACCAAGAACCTCAATCAAACCTCCATAAAACCAACCCAAAATCAATACCAACCATCAACACATCATATCCACTAGTTTAACCACAAAATCCAAACTTTAAACCAATTCAAATCACCTCAAACAACCACTTCTATAATCAAAACTTCTAGCTCAAAAACTAACTTCAAAACAGAGCAAGAACTAGAAAAATCTAGTTGAAACCTCACCTTAAACTCAGGTTTGCATCCCCTTCAATGGCTGAACAAAAGCCTAGAACCTCAAGCCTTAATCTCCTAGCTTGAATCCTCAAATTGAGCTTCAAAAATTCAAAGGAAAAGAGGAAGAGAGATGATCGAGAGGGAGAAAGAAAAAGAGTCTCTGTTTTTGCTTCAGCTCTTTACCCTTCTACAGCCATCCAATTTAACATATATCCTAGGTCAAATGACCAAAATGCCCCCAATGCCTAATTATTTCCTTAACAGCCACTAAAGGAAAAAGTGTCATTTCTCCTCTAATCCCGTTAATCATAATTAATGTCCTCCAATTCTCATTATTCCAAATATTCTCAAATAATAAATAAATCATATCCCATTACCCTATAATTCCCGGTAATGTACTAATCATCAAACTACCCCGGGACTCACCCTGAGCCCGGAAATTAACCCCATTATGACCAAATCGCTAACTTGCATTCAAAGATCGTCTCATGCCAAATAGCTCGAACAAATCCATATTATAATGTGGCCTCATTCATAATTCACCAACATGCATGAAAATATACAAAAATGCCCTCTATGGGCCAAATTACTAAAATGCCCTTATAATGAAAAGTGGACCCATATGCATGCATTTATTATCATATAATAATATAACTCACATAATCATGCATATAATCATTTAATGGCATAATAAATCAATTATGGCCCTCCTGGCCTCCTAATCAAGGTCTTAAGCCTTACTAGGAAATTTGGGTCATTACAACTATCCCCTCCATACAAAAATTTCATCTTTGAAATTTATCTGAATAGCCCGTAATATAAATTCTGCATATCTGATTCCAGTTCCCAGGTCGCTCCCGCAACCACACTGTTTCTGTATCATACCTTAACTAAAAGTATAGCTTTGCTTCTCAGAACCTTGTTCTTTCTGTTAAAATCTGAACTGGCTATTCTTCATAGGATAACTTAGCCTCAATCTCCTGATTCTCATAACTCAACACATGAGTCTTATCTAACACATGTTTCCTCAACATGAAAATACAAAATACATTGTATACTACTGACAGTGCCAAAGATAAGGCCAATCCAAAGGCAAACTGACCGGTCCTATCGAGGATTCAAACGGTCTTACTAATCTAGGGCTCAACTTGCCCTTATTTCCTCACCCTTTTTTACTTGGTGATATTTTAAGGAAGATACAGTCTTCCACTTGGAACTCCATGTTCCTGCATTTTAGATTATCATAACTTTTCCATTTTCTCTAAGAAGCGAGCATCCAATCTCTAATATTTTCAATAGCCTCAATGGTCCCTTGAACTACCTCAGGATCCAAATATAACATCTCACCCATTTCATCCAAATGAATGGGCGACAAACATTATCTATCTTACAGCATCTCATAAAGTGCCCTTCCAATAAGTGGATAACTCTCTCTCTGATTTACCATCAGTCCGAGGATAATAAACTGTATTAAATTCCAACTATATATTCATCGCCTTCTGCAACCTTTCCCAAGACTTGAAAGTAAAAACATAGTCCTCATCTGATAAGATAGACCTTGAATTCCATGAAGGCGTACTACCTCTCTCACGTAGAGGTCTATATACTGATCAACTGTATTACTTGTCCTTACTGATAGAAATGAGGTGACTTAAATATTGGTCCATAATGACCCAATCCAAATCACGCGGGCCCACTATCCTGGGTAGCCCCACCACGAAACCCATCGCGATGTTTTCTTACTTCCACTATGGAGTACACAAAGGCTGTAATGGCCTACTGGTTTCTGATATTCTTTCTTGACCTGCTAACATATTAAGAACTTTTTCATGTACTCCATTATGCCCCTCTCTATTCCAGGCCACCACTATAAAGTTTTCACACCCTAATACTTCTTTCATGATGCCTGGATGAAGAGAATAAGAGAGTACTATGAGATTCATCCAGAATCTTCCATTTAATCCCAGTGTCCATCGGATTCCAAATTCGATCCTTATACCACAATAAACCCATATCTGACACTGTATAATCCTTAGCTAATCCAGCTAAGACATTCCCCTCAATTCTCCCATCTGTAGTTCACTTAACTGTTTTCCTTTAATCCTTTCTACAAGAGTAACTCAAACATAATGTTGGCCACCTGGCCCACCAGTAACTCTACTCTAGTTCTGGTCATATCCTTCAAATAACATGATGCATAGGCAATCACTTTTTCCTATCATTGAGGTGTCATAACAACCTACAACTGGCTCTAATCTGTAAGAAGACTTAGAACTCTTCCACAAAGTACATGTAATATCCTGCCCGTCCAAGGAAACTCCTGCCCTCTAAGGCGTTCCTTGACCTTGGCAATTCTCCAACCGAGAATATACCACAATACTATCGATCAAGACGATCACAAATCCAATTAAGATAATCTTCAATACTCTGTTCATCTAATCTATCTTAACATAACTTAGCACTCCCAGTGCCCATATCTGATAAAAAAAAAACAATCTTCTGTCTATCCTTCTCCCTGATCTTTAGCTGATAATAATCAGATCGAAGATCCACCTTGGAGAATACCATCTTACTCAATAACTGAGTCCTTTAGTTCTTACAGCTTTGCTGAAGCCGTTCAATACAGTGCCCTAGATCTGATTCCTTCTCTGGCACCATTCCAATCACCATTTATCTCTTTGTGTAAAGGTAACCCTTAAAAATCTCCTGGAAACACTTCCAGAACTCACAGACTATTTAGTATGTCCTGGTCCCACTGGCACGACCTAATTGGTATCCACCACACGAGCTAAGAGTTCTATGCATCCTCCTGCAATAGATCTCTAGCTTTAAATACAGATGTCATATGCACATTGCCAACTATTACAAGGGTCTCTCACTCTCAAGCCCAGGAGTTACTGCAATCCCATATTGCCCCACACTTGGCTAACCAATCCATATCCAAGATCATACTGAAGTCAGTAATAACCAACCCTATCAAATCAATTGATGAGTCCTTTCCACAATAATCTAACTCATCTCAACATAACCATGCAATTTCCATAACAAGTCTATGCCTCTCTAGATGCAATAAACAAAGGAACAACATGGCACCAAAACTAGTCAGCACAATACAAAAATCAGAACTAGAAAGGTGACCTACCACCTCTGAGGAACCAGCCTCAGTCTCAGTCTCAGTCTTCGACTCTGACTGCATCGGAACGAACAGTCAAGCTAGAGTCGAGCCGTCCACCCCCTTTTTCTCATCCGTCCTCTGTCCTGGGCAATCCTTCATGAAGTGCCCAACCATTCCACATAAGAAACATGCCCTTGCTCGGCATTCTCCCAGATGACACCTCTTACACCAAGCGCATTTTGGATAAGTCCTCCAGTTCTTATTTTTTCTTGAACCAATAAACGGAGGTGTCACTACTTGAGTACTACGCTCTCCAGCACCCTCCTTCTCAATCTGATTCCTTGTGCTCTCAACAGCAAGATCCTTCCCTACCACATAATCGTAGGTATAGATTTCATACACTGGGGCAACTCTAATGCTCTGCACTATTATGGGATTCAATCCTTGGATAAACCTTTCCTTCCGAGCTACATCCGTGGGTATCATATCAAAGGCAAACTTGGCCAACCCATAAAATTTGTTAACCTACTCTGTTACTGTTACATTTCCCTGAACCAGGTTCAGAAACTCATTCATCTTAGCAGTCTTGCCTGCATCACAGTAATATCTTTCATTAAGCAGCTATCTAAATTCTTTCCAGTCCATCACAGTTGTATCTTGTGTTTGGGATACTACTTCCCACCACGTCCGGACATCGTCCCGCAATACATATGTAGCACAGATCACCCTATCGTGACCTACCACCCCCATGTTATCGAGAATGGAACTGATCATGCCCATCCATTGCTCAGCTTTGACTGGATCTAGGCCTTCCTAAAAGACTGGAGGGTAATACTTCTGGAATCTTCCACAAAGAAATTCCCACTTATTCTCAACCCTAGGCTGAGCCAAAACTGGTGCCACTCCTGGCATAACAAAGGAAGAGGTGTTCCCTAACAGATTCTGTTGTTGCTTCAAACACCTAATCTCTTCCTCTTGCCTTTGTAATCTTAATTGCATATCTGTAAACACCTGCTGGAAATTCTGAGGGGCAGGTGAAGAACTCAAGCCCTGGCTGTAATCCCCAACCCCAGTATAACCACCACCAGTTCTCATTATTTTCCTTGGATACATACCTGAGGATTAAATCTGCAGTCAATAACTTGGCCCATTAAACATGATGAGCATGTTCAAAAGCTTTCCCCACATGAACAATCATACCACACTACAATCACAAACCACTGCAGTGCTAAAAACATTCCCATAGAATTTGTACATCAATTCATAACCCCTGCTCTTCCAACATACACCTCATGCTCTCAACTCCAGAATGCAAATATCACATTCATGTATATTCACTAAGCAGGTAATAATATAATCATTTCAATAGTCAAGATCCAGGCTCTATTAGAATCTCATGCTTCCTAATACAATATGCAGGTAAAGCATTTACATTCTATTTAAGCAGTTAAACACATAACCACATAAATAGTTACCATACCCTGAGTGAAGCAATCTTTAGTGATGAGTGTACATGCCCAACTTGTCTTCAGGAACCATTAACCTTGGCCCGCTCTGATACCAAGTTCTAACGCCCTACTACCCAGGGACCGTTACGTTGTACATTTTAAAAAGTGCTAAACTCGCTAACCAAGCCATTTGGTCATAATCGTGTAACAAAGTGTGATTAACGATTTAGGGTTAAAATTTTTGGTTAAGATACAACGTTTCACTAAAACTTTCACTGTATACATTGGGATCCCGAAAATATATTCTAAAGGTTAACTACAATAAAATATGTACAACCAGCCGACCTAAGCAGCAAAATAAGGTTTATCTCTAGTTCCTCTGTAAACCCTCGACTGTGGCGGTCGAGCAGCCGCATATGTACACATCGTCACCTAAGCTCTCTAACTCAAGGATGGTCCAGCTTTGTTTTTCCCTCACCTGCACCACATAGCACCCGTGAGCCGAGGCTCAACAAGAAAACTCAATATGCTCATGAACAGGTAATAACATGTCGTTGAATTATAATGGGCATGACTAGCAGTAATAACCCTACTCATGCATGCAAGCAAGTACAAATAAATGTTTGTGGAGTCCTGCGCTCTAAGTAGATGACTAATAAGTCTCTCGTTCTGAGGTAGATGACTAATAAGTCTCTCTGTATAGATGACTAATAAGTCTATCTCTGTATAGATGACTAATAAGTCTATCTCTGTATAGATGACTGATCAATCTATCTCTGTATAGATGACTGATAAATCAATCTCTGTATAAATGACTGATAAGTGTATCTCTGTGTAGATGACTAATATGTCTATCTCTCTGTAGATGGCTGATAAGTCTATCTTGGTATAGATGACTGATAAGTCTATCTCTGTGTAGATGGCTGATAAGTCTATCTCTATGTAGATGACTGATATGTCTATCTTTGTATAGATGACTAATAAGTCTATCTCTGTATAGATAACTGATAAGTCTATCTTTGTGTAGATGACTGATAAGTCTATCTCTGTGTAGATGACTGATAAGTCTATCTCTGTGTAGATGACTGATAAGTCTATCTCTGTGTAGATGACTGATAAGTCTATCTCTGAGGTCCCATACCCTCCTAGCCATGTGACGTGTAGGTCACCTTAGCCTTTTGGCTCTAGCTCTAAATAACTAGCCTTTAGACTAGACAAGAGCTTTTGTTTTTCATTGAACTTAAGGTTGGTCAAGCATTTCACGCTTCTGTTGATAATGCTTATGTCGATTAGATCTAATATCTTTGGCTTGCGTTAAACACGTTAATACCGTTCTTGACTCATAAGTCAATTCTATACGACCAATGCTCAATACTATTGTCGAACTCGACTAATAAGTCACAACTTCACAATCAATACTAACACCATTGCCGCTTCTTGACTTATAAGTCAGTGCCATATCCACTAGTTTAACCACAAAACTCAAGCTTTAAACCAATTAAAATCACCTCAAACAACCATTTCTATAATCAAAACTTCTAGCTCAAAAACTAACTTCAAAACAGAGAAAGAACCAGAAAAATCAAGCTGAAACTTCACCTTAAACCCAGGTTTGCTTCCCCTTCAATGGATGAACAAAACCCTAGAACCTCAAGCCTTAATCTCCTAGCTTGAATCCTCAAATTGAGCTTCAAAAATTCAAAAAAAAATAGGAAGAGAGATGAACGGGAAGGAGAAAGAAAAAGAGTCTCTGTTTTTGCTTCAGCTCTTTTCCCTTCTACAGCCATCCAATTTAACATATATCCTTATGTCTAATGACCAAAATGCCCCCAATGCCTAATTATTTCCTTAACATCCACCAAGGGCACAAGTGTCATTTCTCCTCTAACCCCGTTAATCATAATTAACTTCCTCCAATTCCCGTTATTCCCAATATTCTCAAATAATTAAAAAATCATATCCCACTACCCTATAATTCCCAGTAATGTACTAATCATCAAATTACCCCGAGACTCACCCCGAGCCTGGAAATTAACCCCGTTATGACCAAATCGCTAACTTGCGTTCAAAGATTGTCTCATGCCGAATAGCTCGAACAAATCCACATTATAATGTGGCCTCATTCATAATTCACCAACATGCATGAAAATATACAAATATGCCCTCAATAGGCCAAATTAGCAAAATGCTCTTATAATGAAAAGTGGACCAATATGTATGCATTTATCATCATATAATAATATAACTCACATAATCATGCATATAATCATTTAATGGCATAATAAATCAATTATGGCCATCCCAGCCTTCTAATCATGGTCCTAAGCCTTATAAGGAAATTTGGGTACATTATAATGTGGATTTGTTCAAGCATACATATAAATCATAACCATGATCCTTAACGGGTCGAGCCCTACCTATGCAAACAAGGAATGCATTCATTAAAAAATTATCCAGACACATATCATTCAAGCATAACCTAAATCATGTTCATTCTCAGGGGTCGAGCCCTACACATAGTTATAATCAACAACCAGGCCAAGCCCTATTCACATATATCATGTATTGGGTGCAGTTCTCTTACCCTAGGTCCGAGAGCAATGTATACTATGAACAACCCTCGAGCACGATCCCAGTTTCGAGCCCCTAGCGATAATCTAGTCACAACCAATAGAGAATCTCGTCAAAACAAGCGAATACCTCTTGACTCACCCCGAGATGGGTACTAGGTCCTGTTGTGACTTTCCCGCTAACTTGCTCCCTAGAATCGCCTCATGCCGAGTAACCCAAATATACTCATATAATAATGTGGTCTCACACATATATGCACATATACTCCAAATATACCCGTAACGGGCCAAATTACGAAAATTTCCCTTCTAATAAGAAACGGGCCCACATGCATATTTAATACACCTAAAAATGCATATATAGTCATATTATAATCACTACAAGAATAAATACTTTCAATAAGACCGAAAAAGTATTATGAAATATATACCATAACACTTTTTGATGTGTTAAGGAAAGCGGTGTTATAGTAAGTCGGAGCACTTTGCATAACACTTATCAATAGTTATAGACATGTGTTATGGTATCACCTACAATAACACTTTTGTTGTGTTATTTTATAGTTAGATAAGTATTTCATTATGCTATTTATAAGTAGATAATATAACACTTTTTTGTACTTATAAAGTAGTGTTATGATACACTTCATAATAACACACTTTCTGCATTATAGAAAATAGTTTGTGTTGACCCTAAAAACGACTACTGATGACGTGGCGAGGATTTCTCACACGTGGCCAAAGTACTGCTCGACTATCGACCAAAAGCACATCGCTTCGTCAGGGTTTACCTTTTAGATACGACCAAGCTGGTCGTATAACTTGACTTGTTTCCTTCTTAAACTGTAATTTTGTAATTAATACATTTAATATTTCCTCATTATGACCTTGATACGCGGTTATTAAGGAAAGATAGGGCCCATTTGCCCATGTAACCCTCCTTGAGCCTATAAATATGCATGAATTAGCTCAAGGAAAGGACTTTTGGTTCCTAAATCTTTTTGCTAAAATAGAGAAAAAGAGAGAGCTACAGTGCGATTATCCATCGTTATATTGTAATTCTCCCAAAGTTGTTGAAACTCAAGAACCCTATTTCTTTGATCACGGCTTTGAGATTCAATCTTAATAATAGCACTAAGTGGACATAGGTCATGACCATCGTTTGGGGCCGAACCACTATAAATCCTTGGTGTTTTCTTCTCTTTTATTAGATTATCTTTCTTACTTGCCGTTTTATCTTTTGTTGTATATTTGACTCCGTGTCGTTGGCCAAATCATGGGTCAACAGTTTGCATAACATAATTTTATGCTTATAAACCAGTGTTATTGTAAAAGATACAATAACACATTTTTGGTATTATTCTAATATTTGGATAAGCTTGAATTATTATTATTATATAAACCTATACATTATAATTATTTTTTATTTCTTTAATTCAAACCCGCTTCATTTAATATACTTAAGACACCCTTAACATTGTACAAATATATTTTTGAGTACCAATTATATGGTTCATAACACATATAACCAAATAATTGTGTCAAAATACATTCAAGATTATCTGAAAAATAATCCAAAAGTCTTAAGATATTCAACACTGCCTAATTAACATAAACAAAACACTCTCACAATAGTCAACAAAATAGTCTTAAACAGTTGCATATTCAAAAGTAAAGGTAGGAATTCATGATCTTCCAAATGTCAGCACACCAAAGCCTTCTAGATCAGATTTTCTTTTGCACTTGACTTGTTGAATCTGGTAAATAAAACATAAAAGAAAAACTAATGAGATCATGAAATATCATATCATTCATCTAAAATAGTCAATAATGCTATCATAATCTTGGATTGCATATCGGTTAATGTTGAACAAGCATTATATAATTAAATAACCAAATAAATACCTCTTGGAATAACCTTTTGAGTTGAACCAACAACTTCTCGTATAGTAAGCATCGCATAGTTAGGACGAAATAAATAAGCACCAGGCACAACAGCAACATCAACCCATACACACAAAAAATTTGGTCCAAGAGGAATTCTGTGCACCTCTAAGTCTGGATCACTAGAATCCCAACGGCCTTCAGCAATAATTGCATCTGACCAATTGAGCGAGTAGCAAGCATTCCTTGCTTCTGTAAAGTTATGGACCTTTTTAACTCCAACACTGTGCAAAATTAATTTTGAAGACAGTATATTAATTTTTGTATTTGTTTCCTTAAAAAGAAAGAATTTTTTTTGAAGATTTACCTTAGGAAAAGGAATATTGTTGGATTGTGGAATATTGTGGGCATTTATGTATATATGATACAGTGCTAGAACATTACAGAGGATAAAAATTAAAGAATATAAGAGTTCTTATGTATATATGATAACAATTACTACAAACATGTTTTTCTATCCCTGAAATTACGTGTACAAAAATCTCTGAAATTTGGTATGGTTTCCATTCAATTTTTCTATAACTGAATGTTCATTATCTGATTTAGACTAGCCATGTTTAAACACAAGTAGGGTTAGGTGTGAAGAGCTCATGGAGGCATTATCAGATTATGCGTTTTTCCAATCACAACTCATATGTATAATGTTTTATTATTCAAACCCTAAGGTTGGGGAAATGAAAACTACCCTTATTCACACCCCAGGTGAGATATCTATCAATATAATCAAACAAATTCAAGCAAACACAATTTATTTGTAAGAAGATAATACATAATTCTAGATAAAATCTGACATCATTTCCCATATAAAAGCTTACCTAACTATCTATCAATACCAAGTAAAAAAATTCAAACAACACACAATAAGTTTTCTTCTTTATATCACTGCAACACACAAACAAATTTTCCAGAACCTACTTCTGTAAGACACACAAGTTTTCAACCTTCGGTTATCACCGCAGCACACAAGTTTAATCTTAGAACCTACTTCTCTACGAATGAATATTTAAGATATTGAAACTCCTCTAATATTTGTAAGATATTAATAAAAGAGTTAAGAGAACACACTTCCGTACCTCTTGCAATTAATAATCAAGTTAATTAACTTTGCAATACTCCTCGCCAATTCAATCCATAACCTAAATAATATAATCAATACCTAAAAGATTAATACAAAATTGAAATTAAGTGATACAATAAAACCATAAAATTCATGAAATAACTTGTTACGAGTCTTAAAATCATAAACTATATTCATTAATGGTTCAAACTTAACATAAAGAAACATATTCCAACTCAAATGTCTAAAAAAATCATCATTTTCATAATCATCATCATTTCCACTCATTCTATCTTAAATTCAGCTACTAAAAAACTACAATAAACAATATTTCAGTGTAATGACCCAACTACTCTAGACTTTGGACCATTAATGACAACTATACATAGACACTAATTCTTTTAATAAAACTTACGAAAACATACATTTGAAATAACATATCTTTATTAAAGGTTTAAAACTATATAAAACTCATAAGTAAGATATGGGATCCCATTGTTGTTAAAAGAAAAACATAACATAATTTTAAATAACATGAATTACATAATAAAGTGCAGAAAAATACATATAAAATTTAAAAAGACTTCATCCTTGATCGAACTCTCGGTCCATTGACTCCACTCCGCCTCAACACACATCCCCAAGCTTCCAAGAACTTTTCCCGCCACTAAAGCTATTTTCCTGCACATATAAACAAAAAGGAGTGAGCCTAATGCCCAGCAAGGAAAACCTAACACATAAATCATATACATCATATTCATATCAACATATACTAAACCGTATCATAACATATGTCACATATACTATAATGGCCATTATTACTTGGGGTCCCATAAACTAAACAAGTCATATGCCCATTAGATTAGTGGCGCTTGCTAGCTAAGCAAGTCTTATGCCCATAATTTATTGGGGCTTGTTAGTTGTACGGGTCATATCCCCAAGTCTACAATTATACATATTATAGCATATTACATAACACATAATCATAAGATAACATTTATCATAACATATAAATCATATCACATAACACATAAATCCTATCCTATTTTCCTTACCAAAATTACCGGGATATGAGAACAGGTTTGGGACCTTGGAACACTCCTAAAAACCATTTATAACAGGGTGAGTATACTGAAGAAAAGTAATGAGAAAAATGGACGAACTATACCATCAAGAATATACTTACCAAAAACCTTATGTTCAAGATCTTAGATTTCCTAACCAAGAATAAAGAATAGAGTTAGGATGTTGAGTAGAAAACTATAAGAATTTTAAGGAAAGCAATACGGAAATGGACTAGAGTTTTGGAATACCTTGAAGGCTTCTATGACCGATCTAAACCTTGAACCGAAATGTGCTATAAACCTTACTTCCCAAGTGTTTGATAAGCTTATAATGATTAAGCTTATAATCCCCAACCCAAGTGTTTACACTCTCAATAATAACCTAGCAACTTGCAGCCTCTGAACTTAGCTTGATGAATAAATATATGGCTGGGTACTAGGTCCTATTTATAGATTTTAAGGATGAAAAGATCTCCATTTAACTTGAATAAAAATAATCGCTTTTTAAGTGAAAAATATTTGAATTATCGTTCAGCAGATGCTGAAGACTCGGTCAGAAAGATGCTGGACTTATCAAGAGGTTAAAGATTAAGAATGGGAACATTTTCAAAAACTTTCAAAAATATACTAAGGAGCCGATATTTCGCCCCTTGTAGGCAATATATCGCCTAGGCCAGCATGCCCGAGGTGATCGTGCGAAGTTTCGTGTTTTTCGTATCCCCATACTGCGACATATCGCCCCCTATAGCTGCGATATATCAACATACGCTGAATATTTAATCACGAAATTGCACATTTTCAGCCTAATTTGAATTGAGAAAACAACCTTGACTAAGTCCTCTAACGTTTTCCAAGCTGCTTACAAACCCTAGGATATTCAAATATTAATCTTAATAAACTTATTCCTCAAAAATACTTAATTATCATTAAACATACACATGACAAGTGCTACTATCTTATTGGGTCTTATCTAAACCTTATAATATAATAAATATTATCATCAATATCAGTCATATTAATCAAACCTTCGGTTAAAATTAATATTCTTAAACTATAGGTTAAACTTAGAAAATCTACAAGTGCTACTATGAGTGTCCAATTAAATCCCGATCTGAACAAAAATCCACAGTCATAAAAATACTACTACTGTTACTATTATACTACTATCTAACTAGCTAAGTAAAGTTCTTGGACCCTACATTCAGCTACTTAAAAACAATATGTAACAAAAAATATATATATACCTCAACCATAAAATATGCATACCTCAACATAGTACCGAAGGTTGCTAGAAGCATGTATGTGCCCTGTGCTGAAATATGACTGAGCATATTCTTCAATGCTCTCTACCCTGCAAAGTATTGTTCAGAATAGTTTAGGAAAACTCCTGATAATAGATTTTTTAATTAAAGTTCATACTTTGAAAACAAATATCGGCAAGATCAAAATAATTAGTCTAGCCCCAATCTAATGTGAGTTAATATACAACATATAGTTAGAAAGTGACAAGGCAGCAGACCTTCCATGAAAGCAATAATAACTAATGAGTTGGGTCCCATTTAATTTCATAAGATACTTTTGGAACATAAACTTTCTCAGAGAAACAGAAATTTTGGACGTGCCCAGTTTGAAAAAAAAAAAAGTTGGTTGTGATTAGAAAAATTACCTGTAAATTTACCATGATTCCCCCACTTTGACGTAGGCCTTTTTCTGAACGATCAACCATCCAATTTATTTGTTCAACCATCTGCGCAAACATAATTCAATTAGTGTTTACCAAACTTGAACAACATCTACTTTTTGCTTTATAAATGCTTATAATTTTGCCCGTGTGTAAAGTCAATATAGTAATTGCAACATATTTTACCGTTGTCTTGACTAAGAATACTTCCATTTGACCAAATAAAAAATCTAAGCCAAAAAAATTTTACAATCCAAGAACTTTTAATAGAATGACATATTACTCCATTCTGCAAGTGAAAGTTTGCTACAGAATCAAGGGATTTTCCTCTCTTGTTCTCTTGCAAAAGGTACCTTGGTCATAGAATTCATATCTGAATACAGAAACAAACAGTGTAGATCCCTTCATCATTGTACTCTGGAGTAATAATTACTTATGATATTCGTGGAACTTCTGTTAAAATAGCAACATCACTTAGAAACCAGCAATCACCCAATCGACCCTGTTTCAAACACAAATAAACCTATTATAGAAGAAGTTAAGCAAAGAAAAACTTCAGTGTCAAGTTGTAAAAAAATCTAGACCTGACAAACATCAGAAGGATTGGAAACCCCATTAAATAAGCATGGTCGAGCATCAAGCCAGCTCTCCTTTGCTATATCAACAGGCCTCATCCAATCAGAAACAACATAGATAACAAGCAAATACAAAAAATAGAGATTAAGAAAATAAATTCAAAGTACCAAAAAAGAAAAAGGAATATTTTTCATAAACTTACCTGTAACTTTTGAGGGGGATTGTCTGGATCTACAAATAATGATTGATCACTTAGAGGGAACTCTTGATCTGTAAAATGTGTTTCGCCCCTTGCAGTAAGGGATTTCCCATCAAATTTTCTGCTGAAATTCAGTGCCTTGAAGGCAAACAGGTCTAGACTCGGGTTGAATCATCACAGCAATTAAAAAACTAACTTTTTTAGTTTGACATATGTTGGGATCAATCAGACCGTAATGTCTCCCACTTATAGTTGGTTCATCATCAAGAACACAAACAGCATCCACAATACACGTGTGTCAATAAATACAATAACTTTTAGTGATTACCATTAACGTGGCCAAAAAAAATACATAAAGAAAAGGGATATAAACAAATAGAAAATAAAAAGAGTTGCATACTATTGAAGAAACAACATCAGGTCCACTTATCTATTCTTATCCTAGATGGAGGCAACATAAATACCACGTACAAAATGAAAGGTAAGAGTGGAGATTATCATGCTCTTAGGGCCAAAAAAAATGTTGGAGCTTATTTGTTCAAGTCAGTATTGAGATGGCTAATTAAGATTCAAACCCCATTGGACAGTATGTGGATGCGAGAAAGAAATAAGGAGCTTTAATGCAACCGCACCTTGGTTGATTTAAAACATGAAAATTTAAGCAATAGCATGCTAGAGATGCTGATGTATACATTACTAATTACAGAGTCTTAAGTGTCTTACACAGCTTAAACACTTTTATACAGTGATAATAATAAACAAACCTGAAGGGCTTGACGAGCTAACTGAGTTGAACGTATCCTGCGAGCAATGTTAGAAACTCTCTCTCGAGCAAAAGAATCATCAAGAACAGAATCACCTCCTACAGCACGAACAGCAGCTGCCATGGCTGTTGCTTCCCTGTTTCTAGCATTAGGAATAAAGGATATGAGAGAAGCTTCTATCTCCTTCCATTTACGTTCTTCCTTCTCCAAGAGGGCCTTTTGTCTTTCTTTACCTCTACCCTCCTCTTCACGTCCTTCCATTAATAGCTCCTCTTCCATCTCTTTCTCTTTTATGTAACTGCAAATTGGTACATACAAGAGTATTTAGAAACTCGCACAAGAAACTGCACAGTCTCATACATCGTAAAAGAACGATTTTCCTTTTATGAGCATTTAAAGGTAAGTCAAAATATATACACGTATTTATTTGCACATTAGAAAATTTGAATAATTGAATTCAAGTGTCAAAACTCAACATGTTCACATATATTCTGATGCATTCAGAATCAAGAAAATTTCTCCGGCCATCGGAATATATGCTGTAATTCCATATCAAAATTCCATCTCATGCAAGTAAAAGGAAAAATACAAGAAAGATATGGATCTTAACAATGGTATTAGATATAATTCTTAACTGATGAAGACACTCTTATCCATCCTTTGGAAACATTAGCACCAAAATACCATAATTATAAAATTAAGGACCTTGAACTAAAGTTATGTGCACCACAACAAAATGCAGAGTAAGCGTGCACACACAAGCACGAGAGAATAGTTTCTTCAACATGCAAGCTGGAGTATCTCACAACAATATTCGCACCTTTGTGGCAGATCTAGCAATAGCTTGAATAACAGTTTCCTTGCCGAGAAAGTGAATGACATCTTCCATCATCTAAAAATATAAAATAAAATGACATTTATTTTAACAAAGTTATTGAATTGTATAATATTTTTTTTACTAATAAAGGTGAACAACTGGTAATACATCCCACTAGATGCAATATTGAGCTTTGCAAATTGAGAATGATGTGAACAAACCTTGAGAGTCAAGCAGGGATGGGACACAGCAAAACCAAAGGAAACAACAAGGGTAACTGCTGATACCGCAGCACCAGCAAATGGACGATAAATTTTCAAACTGGCAACAACACCCCAGCCTTCGGTTGCCAATGCAATCCCATAGAGCATCAGAAATGCAACACTAAAAAGGAATTCAAGTGAGAACACATCAATAACTAATAATGTCACATCATGTGTTGTCTATGGTGATATGATCAATCAGTAAGACAGTAATTACATTGGCTATCATCAAGACTAACCTGACATTCTTTCCACAATCTGCATGAGAATCATAAACATATATAGGGAGAACTCGGGGAGAGTAAACTACATTAGGTGGTGAAAGAAGAACCTACAAAGAAACAAAGAAAAGGGAGCAAAAAGAAATAAGAAATGAACCCAAAGTAATGACATTTAAAACATTATATAAAAATACAAAAGTAGCTTATAGTCAATGCTCTCCCAACAAGAAGAAACAAGAAAGAAAAGTAACCAACAGACGCTCCCACAAATGGTTTCTCTGAAACAACAGCGATATCAACATGTTTAGCAGAAATAAGCAAAATGTAATTTATGCAATATCCTTGCAAAACCCAGCAAAAAAAAAAAAAAGATGACAAAACTAGTTTTTACCTCCAAACCATCCGACAATGAATGCTGCCAGAGCCAAAAGGAAAGCAAGGAAACAAACAAAGAATGTCTGAGTTCTTGTACAATGTCAAAAACTACACTTACACTCAATATTCCTCTCAACTTTCGACGCCAGTTCATGAGAGAGTAAATAAAAACAACGATGATAGGAACAGGAAAAAAAGGCACAATATAAAATTTAATTTTAAAATTTCAACATTCATGTCTATGAGTGATATTAGTTAATGAATACTGAAATGCAGCTTAACAAACCTTTCTCTTTTAAGTAACCAGTTTATCCATAAAAATTAAAATATAAAGCAATAAAACTAGTAAACAAGATGTGTCCACAGGCAGTGTAAACGAAGCACAACAATAACAAAATCTCCCTGCTATCCCTAAAGACTATACAAACAGAGATCTGAAGCATCATCCATGCAGCTTGGGCCAGGTGCACCCAACTAGAGTATCTAACTCTATCCCTAAGTAAGACTCTTCTTCACAAGGATCTACGAAAATTCTCTTGCTTCTTTCTAGCCAAATCACCTCAACTACAACTGAACCCTGCATTCCACATAATCCTACTTTCCCACTTAAAAAAATATCGAATCCACTGTACAATGCAAAAATAGATGAGCAGAATTTCTCTGCTATTTAGGAATTTTGAAAGGTAAATTTTACTTATTAAATGAAAATGAACAATAAAAAAAAAATATTCTACTGGTTTAAATAGGAGAATAGTTAGCATAATTTACCCATTTAAGTGACCTCAATACATTAAGCAACAAAAAAAAAAGTGACCTCGGTATAAAGTACAATTTAATGATAAGTGAAGGGTACATACCTCAAAAAAGAAATCAGAAATCAAACACAGGTGCTAAGCAGCCAAGCAAGAAAGCCATACTGCAGAAACACGGAATTTTTGGAGTGCATAACAAAAACTACAGTCAACTAAACGATTATGGAAGTCAATATTTCTACACTATTAATTGAACGAATAGAAAATTTTGAGTGCATAGATAGAATAAACAATAAGAAGACACGACCACCCCAGGTCTTGTAGCCAAAAAATTTGAAATGAATGGCAAATTTATATACAATGCGGAAGAACGATTTGAACGTTGTAGCCGAAGAACCAGTACACAAAGAGAAGAAAAAAGAAATGGTAGAAATGAATGGCAAGTTAGTATAAAAATTCAGAAAAATATAGTTATCTTCATGTTATTCTTTCACTTTTATTTTCCATATTAATATATATATATATATATTTTTAATAAGAGAGGAAGACCACATGTACATGAGTGCTCTACTCTCACAATTTATTAATAACCTCACTTGTGGGGGAGGAATACCATGATTACAAAAACCAAAACATCACAAAACTAAAATAAAAAGAAGGACCAAATACAATATGAATAACTCTTCGATATCTTACTGAAGTTGGGGAATCCATTCACGATTGTCCCCCAGCGAAGATTGTGGAATACTTAAGCTCCACCAAAAGTAAGTTTGTTTGATTGTTATCATTGTGGTGTCTAAACATTCATGATTTTCTTTAAAGGAGAAAACCCAAGCTGATCGGGTGGTGAGTAGTAATGGATAATATGCAGTTTTTCTCTTAATTTATGGAACAGAGTTTTGAGAGAATTTGAACTAGTGTGAGCTCTGCAAGAATGTTGCACCAAGCTCATGGGAATGGGATTAGAGTTTCCTTTTAGTAAGAAGATTCAAACTCTGTGGAACATATCTATGAGGACTTTATGCTGGTCTATATGGTTAATGACCAGAAAGAAATAAGAGAAAATTTAAAGATGTTGAAGACAATGTGGACTGTTTATGCCAAAATTAAATTTAGACTGTCTTTTTGGCTAATTGATGTAAAAGATTCTGTGAAGAATAGGAGTTTTTTTTTTAATTTTATTTTTATTTTCTTATAGTCTGATTTCCTTTTCCACAATTGTTTATTTGTATTATTATCACTACTCATTAATACTATTTTCATTTTTATTAAAAACTAATGATTATATATTAAAATAATTATACATACAGGAACCTACTAAAAATAAGTGGCCAACTCTTTAAAAAAAAAAAAGTGTCCAACAAAATTTTCTAAACATTTTCTTTGGCTATGTATTAAATTTGATTTAATCAAACTTATATCATTCACTTCTGATTGTTTACTTAATTGTTCATTTCTTTTGGGTCGTGTAGTTATTTTCAACTCAGAACCAACTTTTGAAATATTAGGGGTTTTTATTTTGTTAGTTTATTGGAGTAACTTTGTGTTGTCTGCATGCATAGTTATGTTTATTGCAAATTAAATGCCCAAAACGGATATTCATTTAGAAAATTCAAGCCTAGAAGAGAAGCATACCTTGCGGGATTTCGAGGTCATAGCCATTTCTTCTGCTTGAAGTGAACATAGAAAAGCAATTATTGAACAAACATCGAGAGATAGCAGCAGCACTGCAATCCCAAATTCAAACTACATACAACAAATTATGTAGATGAGCACACATGACAGACTGAGATCATATTTAAATATGCTTATCCTATATGACTGAAGTACGCATAAAATCCACCAATGTCATTGCCACCTCATAAACAGCCATTAACAAAAATAGAAATTACTTACCTGTTGGTGGGTGGCACTTATTATTTGGATCATCTTTGGGCGGAAAATTGCCACAAATATCGTTTCTAGGACAAACACAAAACTAAACAGAACCCATGCTCGCTTTGGAGTTCCTATTACATGGTGCAAAACAAGCCTGGATAACTGAAGCCATTTTTCAAGCCCGTGAAGCCTCAGCTCTTCTGACAAAGAAATTTGATTTGGTAATGCATTCTCAACACTATTGGAGTCAACGATTGTGATATCAGTATTGTCACAATGATCTCTATCAGCGTCCAAACTACTCCTCTAAAGTAAAGCAAAAATAGTTGGATCCAAGCTCTTCTCCTTCAACATCATAACAAAGTTAGGATCCAAACCCTTATCCTACAGTAGGTTAGCCAGTTCACGATCACCTTGTCTTGCTCTTCGCTTCAACATGGATGTGATCCTAGGGTCATTCAACCTTTATTGCAAAGCCATAGCTAAATTTAAATCAAAAGTTTGTTGGTTTGCGGAATTAGAAGTGCTAGATTCATGGCCTTAGCTTTCAAGACCACTGCTGGAACTAACCACCAAGGAATTATTGTGATCAAAGTTTTTTTTCTGCGGAATATGTTCCTAATTCTGCTTCTTTAATTACCGAATGGAAAGAACTGCTGCGCAATGCTAAACTTGGCCTTCCACTATCTATGCTCTTATCGCTATTAATGCCTTCACGGGAACTTGCAGTTCAACATAGAACATTCCAGTTGTTAGCATCTTGTGTTGTAGTCCTATTGCTAGCTTCAATAACATTACCAAGAGGACCAGCTTTGACACTACTACTGCATTTCATGCTAGAGCCACAACCTTCAGATGAGCTTGATGAACTGTTCTGTTCCTTCCTACGAAACCCCTCTCGAAGGCGAATAACAGTGCTCTGTAAGGCATCTCTCCTTGCAGCTAATGGGTTTGAAACTGAAAAATGTCGAGAAATAGTAGCCCCCAATAGCACAGAAGCTACAACTGCATAGCTAATGCCATGCCCCAAGTACCTAGCAAGAAAGAAAATTGGAAACAACTTACAAAAAGTAATCCAAAACCAAGAGAGCATTTATTTGGAAAAATCTAACAGGCAATTACAAACCAGTAATGGACTCAAAAGCAAATGAGAAAAACCCGTGAAGTGCCAGCAACAAATAGTGCTACAACACGACTTTGAAGAAGCTGGAAACCATACAAGCATGCTCCCATGTTCCCATCTGTAAAATTAAACATATATGTAAGAATTTGTGTATGACTCTAAGAACATCCTCACTTTTTTCTAACTCTTAATATTAGTGTTATGAAAAGTAAAAAAACTAGATAAAAAGTGAAAGCAATCCAACAAACCAAGAATAATAACAGCAGCTGATGTGGTAGCACCAAGCCATCGTGCTTCCTTCGCAGTCAGACCATATAAGATGGAATATACCAGAAGTACTACAAGTGAGCCAAGGTATAGCAGCCCAAGATGTGAAGCCCTAAACAACCATTACAAATTTAGGGAAGAAGATAAGAAACAACGTTCCAAGAAAATCTTAGCCCAATAACAAAATGAATATCCAACCGTTTTAATAAGATACATTTACGAGGACTTGAACCCTGCATTGCTCACACTTACCCACCCAACCACTTGGACTAATCACACACACACACACAGAAATTAGATCTTGAGCCACACAGATCCTATCTCTAATTTGGAGATAACATTAACTGAAACAAAAGTACAAGGATTTATACAAAAATAAATAAATGCTATCAAAACTTATTGACTATGTCTTAAAATTAACAGGACCCATTGTCTTATCTGAACATGCAATATAAAAGCAACACGAGACTCATAATAAAGCTGTTACAAAAACAGACATATAATTTTTCGACAATAAGTAAGAATTAAAAATGGTAGAGACTTTACTAAACAAATCTAGATCAACAAAAACACAAACGATCGGCAAAAATGAGTATTGATATAAATAGGTTATACTATGACTTGCCTGCTAGATTGTCGAGTATAAAGCTCATTAGGGTCTGGTGGTTCTGGTAAATAAGCCACAGGACCCACTTCTATACAATCAGAATAGGCAAATTTGTATGCCTTCCTTACATACTTATCCACATCTAAGTCGTTTCCTGTGAAAATGGATAGAGGCGTACAAAAAGGGGGGAAAAACAAACAACTCTGAAAATAAAAAATGATTGCAAATGATACAAACTAATAAACAGTAAGATTCAATTGCTACAGCTAAAGCAGAAAACATAGAAACAAATGACGAAAACTCCAGACAAGAGAAATGCATGTACCATTAAACACCATTCTACATGTAAAGAATTGATATGATATCAAATTATATATTTACCTATGAATATTCCAACACACACTGCAGAAGACAAGGAAAATATGTATGTTGCAAACCACGAAACAATTGGCAGTACATCGGTAACCACCAAAGCAACTGCGGAAGCCATAGCCCAGCCAATATAAACAAATGATGCATACGGAGAGCTAAATCCTTTCTGCTCACCAGTCAACCCCTTGTATGACAAATCATCTAAAGTCTTTGCTGAGACAATTCCACCAAGATCAAATACAGATCCAGTGAACAGCACCATACACACAAAAAGAACAATACCTTGAAATTAAAGCACCAAAACCACAGTTCTTGAACCTTAAGTGTTCGGGGACTGATGAGGAGAAGCCGAGAGGTGTGAGTGCATGATCGGAACCGCCGAAGATGGAGCCGAATGACTGGAAATGCGGAAGATCCGACCGTTGTAGACAGAGCAGTGGGCTGACTTCGGAGACACTATAGGCGATCGGAAACACCGTCGATGATCGTAGGAGTCGAACAAGATATTTTTTCCTTGGAAACATAGTCGATGATTTAAGGCGATAGAAAATTGTTTAGAGGTTTGGAAATAAAAAAGTAGAGGAAAATAAAAAAGTAAAAGGTTGAAGATAACTTTACAAGGAATACGCGGGCTCCAATATTTTTGTACCGCCAATTTTTTTTTTCTTTGCCACCTATTATTTTATTATTTGATGTATCATAATACTTTTTCAGTAGTATTATTCATATGTTATGAAAAGGGGTATTTGGTGTAGTGAATATAACTCACATAATCATATAATGGCACACATATATATTACAAAGACACATAACTTTCTATAAATTGTCATCCTAGCCCCCTAATCAAGGCCCTAAGCCTTATTAGGTAATTTGGGATGGTACAACTATCCCCTCCTTACAAAAATTTCGTCCTCAAAATTTTAACTGAACAACTCGGGGTACTGATTCTGCATATATGCCTCCAGCTCCCAAGTCACTTCCTCGACCTTGCCATTCCTCCATAATACCTTAACTAAAGGTATAGTCTTGTTCCTCAGGACCTTGTCCTTCCTGTCTAAAATCTGAACTGTCTGCTCCCCATAGGATAAATCTATCTCCAGTTCTAGATCCTCGTAACTCAACACATGAGTCTCAAGTGATACATACTTCCTCAGCATGGAGATATGAAACACGTTGTGCACACTAGAAAGTGTAGGGGGGACGGCCAACCTATAGGCCACCTGACTGATCCTCTCCAGGATCTCAAATGGTCCAACAAACCTAGGGCTCAACTACCCTTCTTCCAAAATATCTTCACCTCTCTCAGTGGTGAAACCCTAAGGAAGACATAGTCTCCCACTTGGACCTCCACGTTTGTAATGGCCCAAAAATTACAAATAAGGCTTAAGGGCCTTGATTAGTGTGCCGGGAGGGCACAACTGGAGGTTATGTGAATTAATGGTGTGAGAATGCATGTTTATGAGTATTGGATAAGCATGCGGGCCCTGTTTGGCTGGTAAGGGCATAATTGTAATTTTGGCCCATTAGGGCATAAACGTGATTATTTGTGGTAAATTATTGACACCACATTATTATGTGGATATATGTGTTTGCAGCTTTCGGCACGAGGCGATCCTAGGGAGCAAGAAGCGAGAAAGTCACAAGGGGACCTGATACTCGACTCCAGGTGAGTCATGGGGTATTTGGGATATTAGATAGTCATTTGGGTTATTGGGTTATGGAAATAAATAATTGGAGATATATTTGAGGTTAGGAAGCCTAGGTGGGAATACCGGGGAATTTTACTATTTTGCCCTCGGGGACGTTTTCGGTACCCGAGCCTCGAGATTGACTTGATTAAGTTAGGATAGGTTAGACAAAACTTAGAAATTGGTGGAAACATCAGGAACTGACCCTCCTTTCTCCCTTTTCTTTTCTCTCGAGGAAAACTATTGAAAACTAAGGGGATTAGCTTGAAACACAGGGAAATTGAATGGAAGATTTGGAGGATTAACTCAGTGGAGGCTAAGGAATCTAACTAGAAACTAAGGTCAGCATTGAATGACATTTTTGATCAATTGATTATGTGGTTTTGGGGCTAGAGTTCTAAGAGTTCTTAGGTTCTCAATTTCAAGGATGAATTAAGGCAAAAAGCTTAGGTGTTAGCTCAGTAATTGCTTGGAGGATTGAGTCTTCAGTGAAGGTAAGCTTGAATTGATGATCTAATGTCTGAATTTCAGTGTTTTCTTGATTGGTTTTGGGATTCTTGTATGTGTGGGTTGCAGAAATAAAACTGGTGTTTTGATGGGTTTCTAGACTAGATTTATGCTAGCTTATGTTACTGAAATCATGCAAGAATGTTTGTGATTATTGGAGTATGTTATTGGGATGATTATGAGAGGTTTTGAGTGAGGTTTGAGAGTTGAAAATGGTGGTTTTTCTGGGTTCGAAGGGGTCGGGCCGCGGCATAGTTCTTGGTGAGCCGCGGCCCTTCGAAGCTGATGGGTGCTGGAGAAGGAGGGCGGGCCGCGGCATGGGGCATGTAAGGCCACGGCCCGTGTATATTTCTAGGCGAGGTTGAGCTTTGTTTGGGGCCATGCCATGGAATGAGGAGGCTTGAGCTGCAGCCCTTAAGGATATTTGTGTTTTTGGGTTTTAAGGTGTAGGAACTTAACCTATGGTGCTCGAGATCGATTCCACTACCGTGTTTGGTTGAATTCGAGGTCCCGAAGGCTAGAACTTTATCCAGAAACACTTATATAATTAATGATGGAATCCTTTACCATGGTTGTGACTAGGTGTACGCTTGGGCTCGGGGCAGGATCGTGCTCGAGGGTCATCTTTCCTAATTAAAGCACTTGGAATTAAAGGTAAGAAAACTGCACCTGTATATGTGGATAGGATGGGACTAAATGTTCCTTATATTTGTATGAATTGTTATATGACTGTGATAAACCATGTGAATATCTTGGGACTAAGAGCTCCCTATAAATGTATGAATGTCATGAGGTGGTATTATGCCACTGGGACATGTGCTAAACGGCCTAAGGGTGCCGAAATCATTACTTGCGCACAGGGCGCAGCTCGGCCACTGGTAGCTGAGGACAGCTTAATAATCACTGACCTCGGTTAAGCTTGCCGGAGTCAGTGACACTGGATTAAATAGAGGGTGCGGCCTACGGGCATTAACCCTATTTGTTGCTTGACATGTATTATATTGTTAATTATTTTGTATGATGTGATGAGTATCTGGAACTAGATCATTGGTTATTGATCGATGTGCTCCATTGAATGTATGCTATGGCTTCCTGGGTAATTGATTAATGCCTTGTAGATTATTTGGTTATGCTCTGTAAATTGCTTAGCTGTTAATACTGGTTATGTTATGTTTTCTTGCTGGGCCTTGGCTCACGGGTGCTATGTGGTGCAGGTAAAGGCCAGGGTAAGATGAGTTGACCATGAGTTAGAGAGATCTAGGGGTGAGGGGTATATTGTCAGCTGCTCGGCTACCAGAGTCGAGGGATCGTATAGGGACGGGAACCTAAAACGTGTATTTTGCCATTAGAGTGGCTTGGCTATTTATTTGTTTTGGAAATTTTGTAATTACGTTATTTAAACCTTTATTTGGGATCCCATGTACCAAATATTTGTTTTAATGAAAATTATTCGTTTATAACCAAAATCTTTTAAACCTAACTTGTTTGTGTCACTAGATTCACGTTTTTATTTAAAAGACTTGATTAGCAACTCTGCATTATTTCAAATACACAGTGTAACATTCTTGGTTACCCAGGGCATTACAACTTTTTATCAAAGCGTCCTAGGTTTAAGGGTTCCTAGAGATAAGATGGACATGTACACTCGCCATTAAAGACAAGCTCGACTCAGGGTTCTATAATTGAATATATGAGACTATATGCTTCAGAGTGAGAGTGAATCTGTTAAGAGACAACCATGGGTTATAGGGGATATCACGTGGAGTACTTCAACTGGACTGAATGGAAACTAAGCTGACCAGTAGGGAATTTAGATGGGTATACAAGGAAAGATTGGGTGTGCTTTAGGGTCGAGCTACTGGTAGGTTCGGTATCAGGAACCTTTTGGAAGATAGTACTAGTTTGACAGAAAGAATTACTGGAGCAGCCGAAGAATTTTGACCTCAGATCAGACAGAGCATCATATTGTGGAAAATTATCGGCATCGTCTGTTAAGGATGAAGAGTTTTAAATGCCCGGTTATAAGACAGCACCATGTCTCCAGGAATTGATCTACGATTTGGTTATTATCAGCTAGGGATCAAGGAAATAGACATTTTAGGAATTACTACTTGTACCGAGTAGGGTGTGATGAATTGGTAACAAAGGTTCTTAACTGGTTCAAGCTTCAGCAACATAGGTAAGTTCTTCAAGCAGAAAATATAAGAACGGTGTGGACAAGTCTCCTTCGGGTCTACGGGCGGTATGTTGGATTACTCTCCAGTCAGAAGTGGGAAGTGAGCAACTATTACGCTGATAATGTTAGTACTAAGGAAGCAGGGTCACAGGTAAGGCTCCATGAAGTGTTAGTTTGGTCTCGCCAGAGGTATTCAGAATATTGCTACAAGAAGAAGAGGGGTCAGGTATGAAGAAATTTTATTTGAAGCCACAAAGAAGCTATTGAATAACGTCTGAAGGATAGGAAGCACAATAAGACTGGCAAGCGCGTCATCTACCACATGAGTATCTTCGCAGACAGCTACACCAAAGATTAGAGGAACAGTAAAACTTGAATTTAGACTGAATGGATAGTGTCAGATCAGAAGTTCAGAAGACAAGGTAAGAATTGATTAGCACTCGGTGATGCAAGGATATGCATGTTATGGTTGGATATAGAAGGGTAGCATAAAGGACCTAACTTCTGGTAAAGATACGAAACTGTGAGGGTTCATCACAGGTTGGGGCATGCCCAGACTCAGGCTGATGTGAGGATGGATCAAGTCTCGCGGAAGGTAAAATGGGAACATGATCAAAATACCTGAAGCGATAGGTAGGTAGTGTATGCATAGAGTAAGGTGATGAGCGTTTGGTCATTTGTAAGAAAGATAACGTTGAGACCAAGACTTAGTGGAATGTAATGAATGGGTGGTTGGTTTGATTGGAGGCAGATCTCTTACTTGGGAAGTGTGTGCCAGTTAAAAAGAACGTCATGGATTATAATGGACTGGATAAGGTAATGATTGAGTTAATATAGCCTTAGTGTGTGGTGATGGACAAGTACGTATTCCTTTGTACAATGGAATCCAAAGTGATGGTTAGGTGGAAACAGGGAAGAATCTTGTCAAGGTGTTATGAGTTAGGGTACCAAGATCGGATGAACGATCTGATGAAAATTTGGCATGGAGATGGGCATTCTAAATGGATATCGTTCCACCTCCTAGGGTATGTTGTACCGAGAAGTTTGAGCGGGTGACAGAATCTAGTAAGCTCGAATGTTGAAAGGTAAAGTGATATGATGGTAGATCATAGGAATGGAGCACGTTATTAGAAGTAAGGTGGTTGGCCAAAGAAAATTATAACTCAGCGAAATGAGTTAGCATAATTTGGTTCATATGAACTGGTAATGGGGCAGAGCATTGCTAATGCTAAATTGAGACCCTATAGTTTTTTCCAAGTTTTGGAAAGGGACCAGAGAGCGAAGAGAATAGAGTGGGAATCTGGAATTACTGATTGGTTGCAGATAGGATAGCAATTTGAGGGCTTAATAGTTATGTTAAGGGATTAGGCATTGAATGTGTAAACATTTGGGATATTAAGGAAAGTGTACTCTTTGATGAGACAGTCATGGTAATGGATGCTAGAGTACAGCTAAGGTGACATGGCCTAAGATATGGTAGGACAAAAATCAAGGAGTGCTATCCAAATTAGAGAAGGGAAAGATAGTGGATATTGCGATTCAGTATTAGCTTGGGGGGAAAACCAAGAGGTTGTTGGAATTCTTAAGGCAGGAGTGCCTGTCTATCTGAAAGGACATAGGAACTTGTAAATTGTTAACTTTGGAATACAAAGTTCTAGGATGAGAGATTTGTATCTCTCCAAGTGGGTGAAAACAAGGAAAAGTATGTTATTCTGACAAGGAAAAGGGGGTTCTGACTCCCGATTCAACAGGATTTCTGAGGTTGTACCAAGGGTTAGGCCGAGGGCCTATAAGCTTATTTCAACCTGGTAGGGGTGATGACTCATAAGTATTTCTAGCATCGAGAATAAATCAATGAAGCGATCGTTGTGAACTAAGCAGACTCTGGGGATTCTGCAGATTTGATGTGCAAGTAAAAGTTAAAGAAAGTATAGTTACTAGACAAGATCTTGTGGAACAATATTGTTACTCACGTTTGAGTGTTATCAAAGATTAAGAGTAAAGGCATTGGACCTTGGGAATTATAGTCAGAGGTATGAGGTTTACTATCTGATGTGTTCGAGTAAATTTCGAGGACGAAATTATTATAAGGAGGGGATAGTTGTAACGACCCAAAAATTACTGATAAGGCTGAAGGGCCTTGATTAGTGTGCCGGGAGGGCACAACTGGAGGTTATGTGAATTAATGGTGTGAGAATGCATGTTTATGAGTATTGGATAAGCATGCGGGCCCTGTTTGGCTGGTAAGGGAATAATTATAATTTTGGCCCGTTAAGGCATAAACGTGATTATTTGTGGTAAACTGTTGAGACCACATTATTATGTGGATATATGTGTCTGCAGCTTTCGGCGCGAGGCAATCCTAGGGAGCAAGAAGCGGGAAAGTCACAATGGGACCTGATACTCGACTCAGGGTGAGTCATGGGGTATTTGGGATATTAGATAGTCATTTGGGTTATTGGGTTATGGAAATAAATAATTGGAGATATATTTGAGGTTAGGAAGCCTAGGTGGGAATACCAGGGAATTTTACTATTTTTCCCTCGAGGACGTTTTCGGTACCCGAGCCTCGAGATTGACTTGATTAAATTAGGATAGGTTACACAAAACTTAGAAATCGGTGGAAACATCAGGAACCGACCCTCCCTTCTCCCTTTTCTTTTCTCTCGAGGAAAACTATTGAAAACTAAGGGGATTAGCTTGAAACACAAGGAAATTGAATGGAAGATTTGGAGGATTAACTTAGTGGAGGCTAAGGAATCTAACTAGAAACTAAGGTCAGCATTGAATGACATTTTTGATCAATTGATTATGTGGTTTTGGGGCTGAGTTCTAAGAGTTCTTAGGTTCTCAATTTCAAGGATGAATTAAGGTAGAAAGCTTGGGTGTTAGCTCAGTAATTGCTTGGAGGATTGAGTCTTCAGTGAAGGTAAGCTTGAATTGATGATCTAATGTCTGAATTTCAGTGTTTTCTTGATTGGTTTTGGGATTCTTGTATGTGTGGGTTGCAGAAATTAAACTGGTGTTTTGACGGGTTTCTAGACTAGATTTATGCTAGCTTATGTTACTGAAATCATACAGGAATGTTTGTGATTATTGGAGTATGTTATTGGGATGATTATGAGAGGTTTTGAGTGAGGTTTGAGAGTTGAAAATGGTGGTTTTTCTGGGTTCGAAGGGGTTGGGCCGCGGCATAGTTCTTGGTGAGCTGCGGCCCTTCGAAGCTGATGGGTGCTGGAGAAGGAGGGTGGGCCGCGGCATGGGGCATGTAAGGCCACGGCCCGTGTATATTTCTAGGCGAGGTTGAGCTCTGTTTGGGGCCATGCCGCGGCATGAGGAGGCTTGAGCCACAGCCCTTAAGGATATTTGTGTTTTTGGGTTTTAAGGTGTAGGAACTTAACCTAGGGTGCTCGGGATCGATTCCACTACCGTGTTTGGTGGAATTTGAGGTCCCGAATGCTAGAACTTTATTCGGAAACCCTTATATAATTAATGATGGAATCCTTTACCATGGTTGTGACTAGGTGTACACTTGGGCTCGGGGCAGGATCGTGCTCGGGGGTCGTCTTTCCTAATTAAAGCACTTGGAATTAAAGGTAAGAAAACTGCACTTATATATGTGGATAGGATGGGACTAAATGTTCCCTATATTTGTATGAATTGTTATATGACTGTGATAAACCATGTGAATATGTTGGGACTAAGAGTTCCCTATAAATGTATGAATGTCATGAGGTGGCATTATGCCACTGGGACATGTGCTAAACGACCTAAGGGTGCTGAAATCATTACTTGCGCACAGGGCGCGGCTCGGCCACTGGTAGCTGAGGACAGCTTAATAATCACTGACCTCAGTTAAGCTTGCTGGAGTCAATGACAGTGGGCTTGGCCTAAGTGAGCCATAGACATTGGATTAAATAGAGGGTGCGGCCTACGGGCATTAACCCTAATTGTTGCTTGACATGTATTCTATTGTTAACTATTGTGTATGATGAGTATCTAGAACTAGAACATTTTTTATTGATCAGTGTGCTGCATTGAATGTATGCTATGGCTTCTTGGGTAATTGATTAATGCCTTGTAGATTATTTTGTTATGCTCTGTAAATTGCTTAGCTGTTAATACTGGTTATGTTATGTTTTCTTGTTGGGCCTCGGCTCACGGGTGCTACGTGGTGCAGGTAAAGGCAAGGGTAAGCTGAGTTGACCATGAGTTAGAGAGCTCTAGGGGCGAGGTGTACATTGTCAGCTGTTTGGCTGCCACATTCGAGGGATCGTATAGGGACGGGAACCTAAAACGTGTATTTTTCCATTAGAGTGGCTTGGCTATTTATTTGTTTTGGAAATTTTGTAATTACGTTATTTAAACCTTGATTTTGGATCTCATGTACCAAATATTTGTTTTAATGAAAATTATTCGTTTATAACCAAAATCTTTTTAACCTAACCTGTTTGTGTTGCTATATTCACATTTTTATTTAAAAGACTTCATTAGCAAGTCTTGCACTATTTCAAATACACAGTGTAACGGTCTTGGTTACCTAGTGCGTTACAACGTTCCTCTGCTTTGGGTCTGAATAACTCTTCTGTCTACTCTGAGACGCGAGCATCTGAGCTCTAATCTTTTTAATAGCCTCGGTGATCCTCTGAACCACTTCAGGACCCAAATATTTCCTCTCACCTATCTTATCCAGTGAATGGGCGTTCTACACTTCCTACCAGACAACATCTCATAAGGCGCCACCCTAATAGTCGACTGGTAGCTGTTATTATAGGAAAACTCTATCAAAGGAAAATATTTACTCCAGGACCCTTTAAAGTCCACTACACATGCTCTCAGCATGTCATCCAGTATTTGGATAGTCCTCTCAGACTGACCATCGGTCTGAGGATGATAAGTTGTACTGAACTTCAACTGTGTACCCGTCACCTTCTGTAAACTTCCCCAAAACATGGAAGTAAAGATAGGGTCCCTATCAGACACAATAGACCTCGGAGTCCCATGAAGGCGAACTATCTCTCTCACATAGATATCTGCATACTGGTCAACCATGTAATTTGTCCTCACTGGTAGAAAGTGAGCTGATTTTGTATACTGTTCCACAATGACCCAAACTGAATCGTGCCGGCCCACTGTCCTGGACGATCCTACCATGAAACCCATCGCGATGTCCTCCCACTTCCACTCTAGGATGTCCAGAGGCTGTAATAGCCCTGCTGCTCTCTGATCTTCGTGCCTTGACCTGCTTACAGGTCAGGCACCTTGCCACATACTCAGTCACGTCCCTCTTCATTCCAAGCCACCAATATAAAACTTTCAAATCCTTGTACATCTTTGTGGAGCCAATATGTAGAGAATAAAGGGTAGTGTGAGATTCATCTGGAATCTCCCGTCTGATCCTAGTGTCCATCGGAACGCAGATCCGATCCTTGTATCTCAATATGCCCATGTCTGACGCTGTATAGTCCTTAGCTACTCCGATTAGGATGTCCCCTCTGATCTTTCCCAACTGTGGGTCACTTAACTGCTTCTCCTTTATCCTCTCCAAAAGAGTATACTGTAGGGTGATGTTGGCTAACTAGCCCACCACTATCTCAATACCTGCTCTAGTCATACCCTCTGCCAACTCCCTGGATATCTGCCTAGCACTATATAACTGTCTCGGACCCTTCCAGCTTAAGGCATCTGCTTCCACGTTGGCTTTCCCTGGGTGAAGAAGTATTTCAAACTCTTGTGATCTGTGTATATCTCACAACTCTCACTATATAAGTAGTGTCACCACACCTTTAGTGCAAAAACTATTGCTGCAAGTTCTAAATCATGTGTGGGGTACCTTTACTCATACTCCTTCAGCTGACGTGATGCATAGGCAATCACCTTCCCTTTCTGCATAAGCACACAACCTAGGCCCTGCCTCGAGGCGTCACAATAAACCACAAACTTGTCATGATCTATAGGAAGACTCAGAACTGGAGCGGTGACGAAGTTCTTCTTCTGTCTCTGGAAACTATCCTCGCACCTGTCTGACCATATGAACCTCTGATTTTTGCGTGTCAACTCTGTCATTGGTGACGCAATTTTGGAAAACCCCTCCACAAAGCTTCTGTAATAACCTGCCAATCCCAAGAAACTTCTTATCTCTGAAGAATTCTTCGACCTTGGCCAATCTCTGACCGCCTCAATCTTTGCTGGATCCACCATAATTATATCCATACTGACTATGTGACCTAAGAAAGTCACATGTGGCAACCAAAACTCACACTTCTTGAATTTCGCATATAGCCTATGCTCTCTCAGCCTCTGTAGTACTAATCTGAGATGTGCTCGTGCTCTATCTCTGACTGAGAGCATAATGTATATCATCGATAAAGACTCACAAACTAGTCCAGGTAATCTTTGAACACCCTGTTCATCAGATCCATAAATGTTGTTGGGGCATTAATCAGTCCAAATGACATTACCAAAAACTCACAATGCCCATACCGTGTGCAAAAAGATATCTTCGGTACATCCTCCACTCTGATCCTCAACTGGTGATAACCAGATCGAAGATCTATCTTGGATAATATTGTCCTACCCTATAACTAATCATACAAATCATCAATCCTTGGCAAAGGATACTTGTTCCTGACACTCAACTTGTTCAATTCTCTATAATCGATACTATAACACCCTACTACCCTAGAGCTGTTACCATGTGATTTTAAAAGATGCCTTTATCTCGCCAATCGAGATATTAGACTGAAAAGTGTGATTAAATCAAAAGAAAGACTTCTTTAATGAAAATAAAGTATAAAAGGGTTGGACATTCATTAAAATTATAAAAGTGTTATATTGGGATCCCAAAATACTGTTTTGAAATACAATTACAATCAAAAGATATGGGTACAGTCGACCTAAGCGAAAAAATCGAACGTTTACAACATGTCCCTCAAAACAACCCCAGCCATAGCGGCTAGGTAGGCAAAACATGTACATACCACTCCATGCCCTCCAACTCATGGTTGAACGATCCTTTCCTTGCCCTTACCTGCACCAAAGAGTACCCATGAGACGAGGACCAGCAAGAAAACTTCACAGCATAACATACAATAATTTAATTCAACGAATGCATAAGTAATCAAACGCGACAGATAATCTAAAGTTCCTATCTAAATTCACAATAGCACAACAGCATAACAGCACAACAGCACATCAACCCAACAAGCACAACAACATGACAACGCATAAGCACAACAAGCACAGCAGCATGACAACACATAAGCACAACAACGTCCTCCTCCGATTAGGGTGCATTACCAAGCACCAAGTCCACGGTCTTAACCGAGCGAGTGAGCACAACACCCATTGAGAGTCTCACCCTAGCAGCCTGCATTCAACACGCTTAATGGCGTACTCGGTTTTTGTCGTTCCCTTTGAGGGTCTCTCCCTCGCGGCCTGCATTCAGCATGCTTAATCCTGATCTCGGCCTTTGCCGCTCCCTTCCCTTGTTGTTCTTGGCCTATGTTGTCTCTAACCTTTGTCGATCACAGCCTTTGCCTACTCCAGCCTTTGCCCATCCCGGCCTATGCCGTCTCCGACCCTTGTCGATCCCAACCCATGTCGTCTCCAACCCTTGTCGATTCCGGCCTTCGATAATTCCGTCACAAACACACATATGATGTTATAGTTGCAAACCATACATAGAACACTAAGCACAATATAGCTTTACGGGCATAGACAATTTTCTTACCTTGTGTCCCAAGCTGACAACCCAAAGTTATCCCGAGCATGAACCCTAAACTCGAACCTGAGTGGAAAAAACCTAGCCACAACGTAAAGATAAATATCCATCACGATTTAAATTAAGAAAAGCCTTTAGAATAGCATACTAGCCTTTGGGACCTCGAATTCTACTAAACCGGGTAGTAGGATCCTTCCCGAGCCTTAATATTCGAGAGCCCGAGCTAAAAACCCTTAATTGTGCAATATCCCTTATTTGAGCCGCAACCCAACCCATTAGGGCCACGACGCGCTACAAGTCATAGGGCCCCGAGGCTCTCTTCGGGGGACACAGGCCGCGACGCGCCTCTGCTTGCGCCGCGGCTCCTAACGAACAGGGCCTCGGCTCAGACCTGCGAACCCAGTTTTTCCTTGCATTTTCATATTCCTAAACTCCCAAAAATCAACCCAAATATGTTCTAAGGCCAGAATTAAGTCTACAATTCTTAGCAACATAGCCTAGGCTTCATTTACACCCTAAAAACCGAATCAAAACTTAATCATAGCCCATAATTCTAACCTTGAGTTTGAGAAACTCAATATCCTAAAAAACAAACATGAAATTCCTTAAACAGAGTCTAAAACTTACCTCTAGTGAGTGACTACGATTCCCAAGCTGCACCTAATCCCCTCTATGCTCTTCAAAATCCTCAAACTAATGCTTTTAGCCTTCAATTCTTAAGCCAACTTATCCAAAAATGATGCCACCCCATCCAAGGCTCAAGGGAGAGGAGAGACACGAGAAAGAGAGAGAGAGAGAGAGAGAGAGAGGAAAGAAAAGAGCTATTGAGTGTTTTGTTTCTACACTTATCTGAATGCTTCCCCTAGAGTCGACAACCATCTAAATCTATCTATGGTTAGGGGGAAAAGACTAAAACACCCATATCCTCTATCTTAGTTCTTTAATGCCTCCAAGGGCAAGATCGCCATTTACCTCATTTCTCGTTAAACCTCGAGTAGCCCTATAAATTCCCAATTAATCCTGACATACCCAAATAAATACTAAGTAATTACCTGGTACCCGTTCAACCTCGAATGCATACTGCATTCCAAAAATACCCCTTGGCTCACCCCGAGCCGGGTATTAGACCCCGTTGTGACTATTCTGCTATTCCGCTCACTAGGATCGCCTCGGACCACACATCTCAAATATATCCCCATAACACTGGGGTCTCATTCATAACACATACATAATTACATTTATTCCCTCAACGGACCAAAATCACAAACATGCCCCAATTTACAGAAATGGGACCACATGCAATTTTAATACACATAAACATGCATATCTAGTCACATTACCACACAAATCATTTATATCACACAATCACACATATAACCCATTAATCACACATGTAATTCCAATTAGGCCCTCCAGGCACAGTAATCAAGGAACTCAGTCTTATAACAAATTCGAGATGTTACAACTATCCCCTCCTTATTAAAAATTCATCCTCAAAATTTATGCAAACATCTCGGAATACCGATTCCACAGGCCTGACTATACCTCCAAAGTCAGGTTCTTTACCTTGCCACTTCTTTACGACACTTCCACAAGAACGATAGTCTTAATCTATAGGACTTTATCTCTTTTATCAAAAATTCCCACTGGCTTTTCCTTACACAATAAGTTTCGCTGAATTTCCAAGGTCTCCTCATCCAATCAGGGGTCGTACTCGTCACCCCTTTCTTTAACATTGGCACCAATAACCCCTTGTGAGCCTCTAACCATGCTAGGTTAAGGCCAATTTGTAGGCCCAGGCCTAATCCCTATTAGGATCTCACAAATATATAAAATCTAGAGTCAAATCCTTCTTTCCTTTTTGAACCATCTTATCCTTGTTAGTTCATAATACTCAGAGAATACAAAATCCTCAATCCTAGAACTCCATGTTCCCATACTTGGATTTGCAAACTCTTATGTCCTTTTAATAATGCAGACAATCTTGCCTTAACGATCCTTAATAATTTCAATAGTCCTCTGAGCCAATTCTTAGCCAGGATACTTCTTATCTCGGGCTTCATTTTTCAGAATAAACACTTCTCGTTCCCTATCTCACAATATCCTACCCAGAGCCACTCCGTGACCCTTTTCCCAGAACCTGGGAATCTATGGGTCTTAATCCGACACTATCAACTTCGGTGTCCAGTGGAGACGTACGGTCTTCCTTCGTACACACTCCCTCGTTTTATATATCACTCACACAACCATAGTTTGTTAACCCAATAGATCAGGTAACAACTTTTTCGCATCCAGACACCTCATCTGCAATCTGAGGTGATCTACCCCTAGGGTCCATAATTATATTCCTCCATACTAACTCCAGGATACCCTAGAGTCATAATAGCCTTTCTGGCTTCCAATTATCATCCCTCATTTACTAAACGATTAGGTCGTTCGCCTCCCAGTATACAAATTTCAGCCTCAGCACCCATTCAAACTTCCTGGATACAATAATGGCAAGGGGTAACCTAAGGCTCATCCTGCATCTTCCCTTTAAAGCCAACATCCATCGGATCACTCATCTAATCCCCATATCTTAACCTACCTATACCAAAGTTGTAGGATTATTAACCATTCCTAAAAGATCTTCTTTGTGTGTTTCATTCCTCATAAAGGTGTATCCCCCAATTATCAACCACAAGTTCCAAACCAATCCCGGTCATTACTTCATTCTAACCGTGGCTAATCGACATTACTGTCAACTCGACATCCAATGTAGAACATTAAGTCCTTATCCCTTCATCAACTGTAAAGTACAAACGATCACTCTTTTAGTGTATATCCAGGCGCACAGTAATCCTTGACGCACAGCACTAATATTCCATGTTCTAAGCAAGGATAGTGGCCACTGCACCGTCATCCTGTACCAGTCCACCACATACATATCATAATACCATGATGTGCTAACCAACCTTTATTCTAACTTCTAAAAATCTGGTACGCAACTATCCATTCAGACCATCTTTAGGTTCTTACGTTACTTCTGTTAAGGTATGGCTGTCTTCGTAGATGCTTCAAGTAGTAGCCAATGTGTCTTACTGGCCTCACTGTGTTCCTCATCCCTAAGGCATTCCTTTAGAAATTTCCTTATGGTTTCCATCTTAGCTACCTTATACATGATCCCATCACTTCACATAACACGACCTTGAATATCCTCGGGAGAAATCAGAACTTATCCCTTCTGGAATCTTACCTGTAACCCTGCTTCCTTAGCCTTGGTACTATCAATGAAGTTGTCATTCATGTTTTGCTACTAATTGTGAGTAGTTTTAAATTTTTTCGATCAATCCGAATACGACTTGTACACACCATCCCTGTACTCTCTGCTTGTCGAACTTACCTGGGCCACTTAAGCATTGGTCAGTTTAAAAGCCTTCACTGATAATCCATTACATCTTACTTGGTGCAAGAAGTAATTCCTAGAATATCTCTTTCCTTGATCTTCATCTGGTAATAACCAGATTGAGGGTCAATTCTTGAGAGCATTGTCTTACCCTCTCAACCGGGTAATGAATCCTTTATTCTTGACAAACGGTATTGATGTGCCCCATGATGAGATGTTCCATCTAATCAATCCTTCAAGTCGAATACATATTTAATGGAACCTCTAATTCTTTTTGCTGAGCTAGTGTCATTCTTCATAATATTCCTGATACTGATTCTATCCCTTCCTTAATCCCGTAGCACGCTCAATTCCCTAGATGCGACAATAATCCCAACGAATCCTACTGAACCCATCTGAAACCTTATCGGGCAATCTAGTGTTTATCTAGTCTAACTGAAATAACCCTAATGGTGTCTTCCTCAACAGCTACGCACCCCGTGACTGCAACCGGGTCCTTTCCTTTTATCCTCAGAAGTCACCATCACACCTTATAGTCCATGGTTGTCTCTTATTTGACAGACAAACCCACACTCAGGATCACCTTGAAATTTTCATAGAACCAACTCAATATAGAAGTACATGAGTTGGAAAGCCGACCCGCCGCCTCTAAGGGACTAGCCATAGGCTCTGAACACATCGAGACAGACACTCAAGCTGGGGTAGGGCAATCTGTACTCTTTGGTTCTTCCATCTTTGTCTTCGGGTAATTCCTCTTGATGTGCCCTACCATTCTTCATCGAAAACATGTCATCGCTTGGCATTCTCCCCATGACGTCTCTTTCACCTAGCGCATACTAGATAACTCCTCCATACCTCATCGTCGTCCTCGCGACCACTCTAAATACTATGACCCCTTCCGTTAGGACCAGTAGTAATAGAACTATTAGGGGTCTTTCTTTCCTGGTTACTGGGCCTCTTCCCCTACCTGATCCCGCAAATGGGGATACCATTGCCTGGGCTTTCTGCCCAACGATACTCTTACTCTAGGTCTCATCTCCTGCGTCCTCTATAACAAGGGCCCTCTCTACTACCCAAGCAAAGGTAACAATCTCATATACTGGAGCAATCCTAACGCTTTGGGCCATCCCAGGGTTTAATCCTCTAATGAATCGCTCATTCTGAGTCACATTCGTTGGTACCAAATCAAAAGCGAATTTGGGCAATCTGTGAAACTCACTGACATACTCTATCACTGTCTTACAATCCTGAACTGAGTTCATAAACTCATCGGTCTTTGCAATTCAAACTGCGTCATAGTAGTGCCTCTTGTTGAAGCATTGTCTGAATTCCTCCCAACCCATCATGACAACATTCCGGGTCTGGGATTGAACTTCCCACCACGTTCGACCATCCTCCCGCAACACGTACGTGGCACTGGCCACTCTATCATTGCCTATCACTCCTATATAGCCAAGGACGGAGCAAACCATGCCCCTCCATTGTTCAACTCTAAATGGATCCAAACTCCCCTCAGAAACTAGAGGATGACACTTCTGGAATCTTTCACACAGTAATTCCCATTTGTTTCTACCCTCAGGTTGAATCGTAACTGGTGCCATTGTTGCCAATACTCACAGGGCAATGTTCCCTAATAGAACCCACTGTCTCAACCACCTAATCTCTTTCTCTTGCTTTTGTAATCCTACTTGCATGCCAGTAAACACTTGCCGCCAATCCCAGGGCCGATGGATGATTCTAGCCGCAACTGCCATCATTAACACTGCCTAATCCAGTTGACTGCCTTGGATACAAAACCTCCAAATCTATCTATAGTCGGTAACCAAACCTACCAACCCTGATATTCTTATCCAGTACTATACAATTAGCAAGGCCAAACAACACAATAGCCATATACGTTATGCATAAAAGGGCGCAACTCCATAACACTCATGCATCAATTACTAAGCCTCATTCAAACAAAACACATACATATCCATCATGATCCCTATTCTAGCATATAAGGCAATTCAGATAAGCAGTTAAATAAATATTGCATTTAATACCAACCAACCCTAAGTCGAGCTTATCTCTAGCAACGAGCGTACATGTTCGGTCAATCTCCAGGAACCATAAACCTTGGCACGCTCTATACCAAGTCGTAATGTCCTACTACCCTAGAGTCGTTACCATGTGATTTTAAAAGGTTCTCACTAATCGAGATATTATACTGAAAAGTGTGATTAAATCAAAAGAAAGACTTGTTTAATGAAAATTAAGTATAAAAGGGTTGGACATTCATTAAAATTATAAAAGTGCTACATTGGAATCCCAAAATACTGTTTTGAAATCCAATTACAATCCAAAGATGTGGGTACAGTCGACCTAAGCGACAAAATCGAACGTTTACAACATGTCCCTCAAAATAACCCCATCCATGGTGGCCAAGTAGGCCAAACATGTACGTACTACTCCATGCCCTCCAACTCATGGTTGAACGATCCTTTCCTTGCCCTTACCTGCACCAAAGAGTACCCATGAGCCGAGGCCCAGCAAAACTTCACAGAACAACATACAATAATTTAATTCAACGAATGCATAATTAATCAAACGCGACATATAATCTAAAGTTCCTATATAAATTCACAATAGCACAACCGCATAACAGCACAACAACACAATAGGCACAGCAACACGACAACACATAAGCACAATAGAGGCCTTTGCCGATCAGGGTGCGTTACCAGGCACTAAGTCCACGGTCTTAACTGAGTAAGTGAGTACAACACCCTTTGAGGGTCTCGCCCTGGCGGCTTGCATTCAGTATGCTTAATGTCGTACTCGACTTTTGTCATTCCTTTTTTAGGTCTCGTCCTGGCGGCCTACATTCAACATGCTTAATGCCGATCTTGGCCTTTGCCGCTCCCGGCCCTTGCCGTTCCTGGCCTATGTCGTCTCTGACCTTTGCCAATCTCGGCCTTTGCTGACTCTGCCCTTTGCCCATCTCGGCCTATGCCATCTCCGACCCTTGCCAATCCTAGCCTATGCTGTCTCCGACCCTTATCGATTATGGCCTTTGCTGATTCTGTCACGAATACACATATGACGTTATAGTTTCAAACCATACATACAACACTAAGCACAATATAGCTCTACGGGCACAGATAATTTTCTTACCTTGTGTTCCGAGCTGACAACCCAAAGCGATCCCGAGCACGATCCCTAAACTAGAGCCTAAGCGGCAAAATCCTAGCCACAACATAATGATAAATATCCATCACGATCTAAATCAATAAAAGCCTTTATAATAGCATACTAGCCTCCGAGACCTCGAATTCTACTAAACCGGGTATTAGGATCCTTCTCGAGACTTAATATTTGAGTCCCCGAGCTAAAAACCCTTAATTGTGCAATATCCCCTATTTGAGCTGCAACCCAGCCCTTTAGGGCTGCGACACGCTACAAGTAAAAGGGCCCCGATGCTCTTTTCTGGGCACACAAGTCGCAGCGTGCCTCAACTTGCGCCGCGACGCTTGGAGCAATTCATAGGCTTCTAGGTTTATGCATGTTGTGATGCCTAAGGAACAGGGCCTCGACTCGGAATTGTGAACCCAGTTTTTCCCTACATTTTCAGATTCCTAAACTCCTAAAAATCAACCCAAACATGTTCTAAGGCCAGAATTAAGTCTAAAATTCTTAGCAACACAGCCTAGGCTTCATTTACACCCTAAGAACTGAATCAAAACTTAATCACATCCCATAATTCTAACCTTGAGCTTGAGAAACTCAATATCCTAAAAGCCAAACATGAAATTCCTTAAACAGAGTCTGAAACTTACCTCCAGTGAGTGATTATGATTCCCAAGCTGCGCCTAATCCCATCTATGCACTTCCAAATCCTCAACCTCAAGCTTCTAGCCTTCAATTCCTAAGCCAACTTCTCCAAAAATGATGCCAACCCATCCAATGCTCAAGGGAGAGGAGAGACACAAGAGAGAGAGGGAGAGAGAGAGGAAAGAAAAGAGCTACTAAATGTTTTATTTCTACACTTATCTGAAAGCTTTCCCTAGAGTCTACAACCATCTAAGTCTATCTAAGGCTAGGGGGAAAAGACTAAAACACCCCTAACCTCTATCTTAGTTCTTTAATGCCTCCAAGGGCAAGATTGCCATTTACCACATTTCTCGCTAAACCTCGAGTAGCCCTATAAATTCCCAATTAATTCTGACATACCCAAATAATTACTAAGTATTTACTTGTTACCAGTTCAACCACAAATGCATACGGCATTCCCAAAATACCCCTTGGCTCACCCCGAGCCAGGTATTAGACCCCGTTGTAACTATTTCGCTAATCCGATCACTAGGATCACCTCAGACTACACATCTCAAATATATCCCCATAACACTGGGGTGTCATTCATAAAATATACATAATTGCATTTATGCCCTCAATGGGCCAAAATCACAAACATGCCCCAATTTACAGAAATGGGCCCACATGCATATTTAATACACATAAGCATGCATATCTAGTCACATTAGCACACAAATCACTTATATCACACAATCACACGTATAACACGTTAATCACACATGTAATTCAAACTAGGCCCTCTAGGCACAGTGATCAAGGCACTCAGCCTTATAAAAAATTTGGGACGTTACAGATACACATCCTCAGAGAACAATCTTTCTTCTTCACAAAGAGAACTGGTGCGCCCCATGGCAAGAAACTGGGCCTGATAAAACCCAAGTCTAGTAACTCCTGTAATTGAACCTTTAGTTCCTTCAGCTCTGCTGGAGCCATCCTATAAGATGCCCTAGACACTGGCTCTGTCCCTGGCGTCAGTTCAATCACAGACTCTATCTCCATGTGTGGGGGTAACCCTGGCAGATCCTTTGGAAACACATCCAGAAACTCACAACTAATTTGTTTTGTCCTGGTTCCACTGGCACGACCTGAGTGGTATCCACCACACTAGCTAAGAATCCTATGCATCCCCCCTGTAATAGGTCTCTAGCTCTAAGTACAGATATCATTGGTGTACGGGGTCCATGCATAGTGCCAACGAATACAAAGGGATCCTCACCCTCAGGCTCAAAGGATACCATCTTCTTCTTGCAATCTATCATTGCCACATACTTCTCTAACCAGTCCATACCCAAAATCATATCAAAGTCAGTCATAACCAACTCTACCAAGTCAACTGACAACTCCTTGCCATCCACTGTCACTGGCAGTGATCTGACCCATCTCTTGGAAACCACTAACTCCCCAATAGGCAGCATAGTACCATACCCCATAGGATAAAAGTCACATGGTCTACATAATCCATCTATAATCCTATTAGCAACAAAAGAGTGTGTAGTACCTGAATCAATCAAAACATTATAAAGGGTCCCAACGCTAGAAAGTTGACCTATAACCACCGAGAGACTAGCCTCTGCTTCTACCTAGGTCAAGATGAACACCCGAGTTGGCACCAGGCTGTCCACCTTCTTGGGATCCTTCTTCAGGTGTCCCACACTATCGCAGATGAAGCAGGCTTTCGCCCGACATTCCCCAATATGGCGCCTCCTACACCGAGTACACTCTAGGAATGCTTTCTAGTTCTCACCGCAACCCTGGCGGCCTATCTATATGCCCTGTGGCCTCCTATCTGGACCTGGAGATGAAACTATATTTGGATTCTTTCTCTTTTGGTCACTAGGGCCTCCGCCCCTACCAAAGCTTGCAAGTGGAGGTCCTAACCTCCTAGAATCCCTTCTGGACGCATTTTCATCCCAGATCTTGTTCTCTGCTCTCTCAACTGTAAGCACCTTCTCCACATCCTGTGCATAGGTAGTCACCCTTGGCACAGTAGCAATACGAACATCCCAGGCTATCATAGGTTGTAGCCCCTGGAGAAATCTCTCTCTTCTGGTCCCATCAGTGGGCACCAGATCCCCAAAAAAAATTTCCAACCTATCAAACTTCAAGGCATAATCGGTCATTGACATATTGCCCTAAAGTAACTTACTAAACTCTTCAGCCTTACCAGCTTTAACTGCATCATTGTAGTATTTCTCTTTGAACAGAGTTTTGAATTCCTCCCATTCAATAATATTTACTGCCCTACTCTGGGATACCACCTCCCACCATATTCAAGCATCCTCTCGAAACATGTAAGTGCACAGGCCACTCTCTCATTACCACCTACCCTCATGAAATCTAGGATGGTGGTTATCATAGCCATCCACTACTCCGCCTTCAGTGGGTCTGAGCTACCCTAAAAAACTAGAGGGTGTTGTTTTCTAAACCTCTCATACAGGGGTTCCCATCTATCTTTCCCTGCCTGGGGCTGTACTGCTGCTGGTACCTCTGGCTGTAACAATGTCGGTACTGGTGGTTGTAGGTTCCCTGTTGGAACCTGTTGCTGTCTCAAGAGGAGAATCTCATCTTCCTTCCTCTGTAGCCTAGCTTGCATATCATCCAGCACATGTTGCTAGTTCTCTGGAGCTGGCAGTGGGGCCTAGCCGTCGTCATTCTCTTCCCTGGCCTGTATCTCCTAGCCAGCCAACCTCTCTGACCTTCAAGGAAGCATACTGATAACTATAGTGATCAAATCAGTTGTTAGGTAAGTAATAACTATACCTCTTACCGCCTGACGGTCCAAGACCGAACAAACAAACAAACGCAATGCTAATAAGCATGCCAACACATAATACATTCAATCATGGTTCTAATAAGGAGTTCTTGATATTCATCAGCTGCTAATAAGCATTTCTAGCATTCATAAGCAATTAACGATGCAAATAAGCATGTTCAAGCATTTATACATGTATAGCAATGCTAATAAGCATGTTCTTTAATCCCTGCCAATATTAACAGCACTAATAAGAATTTCCTGGCCTATATGCAATTAATAGTGTTAATAAGTGTGCTCTGACCTACATGTCCATATAACAATGCTAATAAGTGGTTCCTTTGCAATTCACAACCAGTAACAATGCTAATAAGCATATTTCTATCATTCATGCCACAATTAAAGGCCAGACCCTATCAGAATATCTCATGCTTCCTAATAAGGCATGCAGATAAGGCGTAAACACTTATTTTAAACAGTTAAACACTTAATTACATAACTAGTTACCAAACCCTAAGTCGAGCTTGTCTTTAGTGGTGAGTGTACATGCCTGGCCAGTCTTCAGGAACCCTTAAACCTTGGCAGCTCTGATACCAAGTTGTAATGTCCTCCTAATCCAGGATCGTTACACTGTGTACTTTAAATAGTGTCAGACTTGCTAATAAAGTCATTTGGTTATAAACGTGTAACTAAGGTTAATGTTAAGGGTTCGGGTTAAAAATTTTGGACAAAGGAAACGTCGAATTTTCATTTAAAATTTTAATACATACATGAGATCCCAAAATGTTACAAACAGGCATTTAAAAGGGTATATACAAATCAGCAGCTACAACCAGCTGGCCTAAGTAGCAAAATAAGGGATACAACCCTAGTTCCTCTAAGATATCCTCGGTCGTGATGGATGAGTAGCCGCATATGTACATGCCGCCACCGAAGCTCTCCAACTCATGGCTTGTCTAGCTTTCCTTTCCCCTTACCTGCACCACATAGCACCTGTGAGCCAAGGCTTAGCAAGAAAACTTAAACATGTGCATGAACATAAAATACAGATTCCAAATACATATCTAGCATGCCCAGTAGCAATACCTACTCATTCATGCATACAATTACAAATAAATGATCATTGGATCATTCTGGGCCTGCTACCCTGAATAGATGACCATAGAGTTAACTCGAGGCCCTATGCTCTAGTTATGTAACCATAGAGTCACTTGGGGCCCTTTCCCTTAGCTCTGAGTAACTAGCCATAGAGCTAGCCAAGCGCTTTGTTATCCAACGACCATAGGGTCGTCCAATGTAATAGTACATCCTTGATTGGGCCTAATCCTCTCGACCAACACACAGTGCGCTATTTCCGCCCTTGACTAATAAGTCAAGGCTTTAATCAGACATTCAGATAACCAGACAAACATATACAGATACAAATAAGCATACTTCAGACAATATAAATATGCATACATATAAATCATGGTATCTTAACCAATCAAACACAAACACAATAATAACCATGTTCCTTAACAGGGTTGAGCCCTACTTATGCAAACAAGGGAAGCATGCATTAAACAATTATCCAGCCACAGAGCATTCAAGCATAACCTAAATTACGTTCATTCTCGGGGGCCAAGCCCTATTCATAGTTATAATCAATCAACAACCAAGCCAATCCCTAATCACATATATCACGTATTGGGTGCAGTTCTCTTACCTTAGGTTCGAGTGCAACGTATATTAAAAACGACCCTCGACCACGATCTCGGTTCTGATCCCAGTTCTGATCCCCTAGCGATAAACTAGTCACAACCAATAGAGAATCTCGTCAAAACGAGAGAATAAAGGCTTCCGAACTGAGTACTAGCCTCCGGGACGTCAAATTCTACTAAATCGGGTAGTAAGATCGATCCCGAGCCCTTAGGTTTGAGTTCCCGCAATCAAAACCCTCTCGGGGCTGAGAAACCTTGCAAGCGTCGCGGCTCAAAACAAAAGAGTCACGACCTGCCCCAAGTCAGAGAGCCTAATGCTATCCTTTGTTTCGACACGCGCTGCAGCACGCCACTACTGGCGTCACGACTCAAATGGAGGTTCGGCACCTCCTTCTCCTTCTCGTTCATGCGAGCCGCGACACCCCGAGAACAGGGTCGCGGCTCGCCATGAAAACTAAAAAATTCCCCATTTTCTTCAAGCCAAAACCCACTAAAGACCCATCCAAACATAGCTAAATCCCCAAGGTAAAGTTCACATTCAACTCAGCACCTTAAAACACACAAACCCAAGCCTAAACTTGGCCAAAACTTCATCAAATCCCAAAATTTTGAACTGAGTTTCTACACTCCAAAACTTAACTAAAAATCAAAGAAATAGATAGATTCAAGGCTAGAAATCATGACCTCAGTTGCCCCAAGTGATGCTAAGCTCCTTCCCAAGCAATCCCCAGCCTAGGCTAGCCTAGATTCCTCTGAGATCGCAAGAATTCCCAAGGAATTTGAGTGAGTGTGTGAACAAGAGAGAGAGAGAGATTGTTAAACGAGTTTTTCCCTTCTGTTTTTGGTGTTTGTGTGGTTTACTTAGACTCTAAATAACCTTAAGCAAATCTCGAGGCTCGGGGTACCAAAAACGTCCCCAAGGGCAACATGGTCAAAATCCCTGAAATCCCCTCCTTGTCTCACTAACTTCAAATATATCCTCGAATATTTATTCCCATTACCCGATAACTCAGTAATGTACTAAATACCAAAAATACCCCTTGACTCACCCCGAGTCGGGTATTAGGTCTCGTTGTAACTTTCCCGTTAACTTGCTTCCTAGGATCGCCTCATGCTGAGTAACCCAAATATACCCACATAATAATGTGGTCTCACATATATGCACATATACTCCAAATATACATGCAATAAGCCAAATTACAACAAAAATCCCTTCTAATACGAAACGGACCCACATAATCATATAATGACACACATATATGTCACATGAACACATAACTTTCCATAAATTACCATCCTGGCCCCCTAATCAAGGCCCTAAGCCTTATTAGGTAATTTAGGACATAACAAGGGTTATGGTGGGGATGATATTGGAAAGGAGGAGAATCGGTAGGGGAAGGGGTCGGGTAAAAGGTAGAAAATAAAATAGGGTCCTTAAGTGTTTTACGACTTGGGGTCGTGACAAGCTATGAGGTGAAGTTGCAGCTGTGGCTGCGGCACGTGCTGAAGTTGTTGCGGCGTGAAGTCTCTGAACAAAATTTTGGGCTTTAGATGGTACTCTTGTTGTAGCCTCCCCTAATCTTGCTGCGGTGGGGAGGCCTAATGCTTAAAATTTTTAGACGTGGCCTTTTCCTGGGTCGAGGTTGCGGCGAGGCAGCCTCAAACACTGAACCCACCTCTCTTTTTTCACGATTTTCATGGTTCTTTTTTTTTTTTTTTAAAATTAAATTAAATATAGAAAATTGTAAACTAAAACTAAAAAAATTGTTCAACCAAAACTAAAACTAAATGTTTCTAAAAATAAAAACAAATATAAGTGCTAAGTTTAATATCGCTAGCTGGACGAAGTGACAAGTGCTAAGTTTAATGTCGCCTCAAAAAGTGCAGTTATTTCATCATCTTTCTCTGAGAATGATTCATAGTAGGGCTTAAGATGTTGTCCATTCACCGTGAATACCTTGCTCGTTGTCATACTTGATATTTCTACCGAACCATTCAGGGAACACAGTTTTCACAACAAATGGACCCGTCCTTCTTGAACGTAATTTTCCAGGAAATAGACTTAGATGAGCGTGATACAAAAGCACTTTCTGACGAACCTTGAATGACTTTTGAGCAATTCGCTTGTCATGAAAAGCCTTGGTTTTCTCTTTATATATTCTTGAAGCATCATTCCAAATTTCCTCAATCTCTTACAATTGTAACTTCCTTTGTTGTCCTGCTGCATCCATCTCCATATTACATTGTTTTACAGCCCACCATGTTCTATGTTCAAGTCCAACCGTAAATGGCATGGTTTTCCATAAACTAAATGGTACGGAGACATACCAATTGGAATCTTATAACTTGTCTGGTAAGCCCAAAGTGCATCGTTAAGACGTGAACTCCAATCCTTTCCATTCGGATTAACTGTCTTTTCAAGGATGGACTTCACTTCTCGGTTTGAAATCTCCACTTGGCCATTAGCTTGGGGATGATAGGCTGTTGTTACCTTATGTGTAACGTTGTATCGACGAAATAGAGCCTATGTCAACTTGCTACAAAAGTGAGTTCCACGATCACTTATCATAGCCCTTGGGGTTCCAAACTCACAAAAATATGAGATTTCACAAAGTCAATCACAGTTTTAGAATTATCTACCCTTGTAGCTATCACCTCCACCCATTTAGAAACATAATCGACAGCAAGTAAGATATACTCATAACCCAATGATGGTGGGAAAGGCCCTATGACATCGATGCCCCATACATCAAAAATTCCAACGATGAGAATTTGTACTCGAGGCATTTGATTCCTTGACGTCATATTCCCAACTCTTTGGCAGCGATCACATGACTTGTAGAATATATAAGAATCCTTAAAGATGGTGTGCCAATAAAATTCTATCTCAAGAACCTTCTGAGCAGTCCTTTTTGGTCCAAAATGACCCCCACAAGCATAAGAATGTGAGAAGGAGAGGATAGAATGAAATTCATCGTCACAAACACACCTCCTAATCACTTGATAGGCACAATGCTTACATAAATAAGGCTCATCCCAAACGTACTGTTTTGCATCATGCTTCAACTTGTTCCGTTGAGCTTGTGTATAGTCTACCGATACTTGCTTAGTAACAAAAAAGTTCACTATATCGACATACTAAGGAATAACACTCATTACTGCGAAGAGTTTCTCATCAAGAAATTGCCCAACTAGTGGCAATGAATCCTCTTCATTAATAAGTCGACTCAAGTGGTCCGCCACTAAGTTTTCAGCAACTCTCTTATCCTTAATCTCTAAATTGAACTCTTATAGCAATAAAATCCATTGAATAAGTCGAGGTTTTGCATCCTTTGCGAGCAAGTATTTTAGTGCGACATGATCAGAGTACACAATTACCATAGTTCTAATCAAGAAAGATCGAAAACTTTTCTAGAGCAAAAATAACCACCAAAAGCTCTCTTTCAGTGGTGGAGTAATTAAGCTGGGCATCATTGAGTGTTTGAGAGGCAAAATAAATGGCACAAGGAGCTTTACCTACTCGCTGCCCAAGGATTGCTCCTACTGCCTAATCACTAGCGTCACACATAATCTCAAATGAAAGCTCCCAATTAGGTGGTTGAATTATTGGAGTTGAGGTCAACATTTCTTTCAATTTTTTTGAAGGCCATTAAACACTTGTCATCGAACTCAAAGGCCACATCTTTTTGAAGAAGCTTGCATAGAGGTGTAGCGATTTTTGAAAAGTCCTTAATGAAGCATCGATAGAAACCGGTGTGGCCAAGGAATGATCTCCCTTCTCTCACACTAGTTGGAGATGGGAGAGAACGAATTAAGTCAATCTTCTCTTTGCCAACTTCAATACCCTTCACTGAAATCACATGCTCCAAAACTATACCTTGGCTCACCATAAAGTGACATTTTTCCCAATTGAGCACAAGGTTTGTTTCAATGCAACACTGAAGTACCAAGGTGAGATTATGGAGGCACTTATCAAAGGAATCACCATAAACACTAAAGTCATCCATAAAACTTCTATGATGTTCTCAATATAATTTTAAAAAATTCTCACCATACATCGTTGAAAAGTGGCAGGAGCATTTCATAAGCCAAAGGGCATTCGTCGAAAGGCAAAGGTACCAAAAGAGCATGTAAAAGTAGTCTTCTCTTGGTCTTCTGGAGTAATAACAATCTGACTATAACCCGAATAATCATCAAGGAAACAGTAATAAGAATGGCCCTTTAACCTCTCAAGCATTTGATCAATGAACAACAAGGGAAAGTGATCCTTATGAGTTGTAGAGTTCAACTTACGATAATCAATGCATACTCTCCATCCAGTTTTAACTCTTGTTGTTACTAGTTCATTATCTTCATTTTTCACAACAATGATACCAGACTTCTTTGGCACCACTTGAACCGGACTCACCCATTTACTATCCGAGATGGGATATATTACACCAACACTAAGGAGCTTAAGAATCTCCTTCTTCACCACATCCATCATAGGTGGATTCAAGCACGTTTGAGATTCTCTTGTGGGATTTGTTGCTTCTTTGAGAAAAATATGATGCATGCACATAGTGGGACTAATACCTTTAATGTCCTCTATTGTCCACCCAATTGTTGTCTCGTAGTCTCGAAGCACTCTAATCTATCTCTGTTCTTGTATTTGGTTGAGGTCTTTAGAAATAATGACTGGAAGTGTGTCATTATCCCCCAAATACACATATTTGAGATGCTCGGGTAAGGGCTTCAATTCAAGAATAGGTGGTGTCACAATAGATGGTTGAAGCTTGTCATAAGAAAGAGGTAACGAAGCATATGAGACATCACGAGTTTCATCAAATATAGAATTAAGATCAGCCCCATTATTTTGTACCTCATTACTAGCCATGGCATCACACAAAGTAGAATTCCCATCAACCAACTCAATATGTTCCCGAATAGCAACATCCAACCCCATCTTCCCCATATAATTCAAAAAATCTTTGAGACAAGGTATCCAACATATCAATAGCAAACAGAGAATGAACATCACTAGGATACCTCATTGCTTCAAAAATATTGAATCTAATGAGCTCACCATCAAACTCCATAGTTAACGTACCTTCGTGAACATCTATCTTGTTCTTGGCGGTCTTCAAGAAAGGTCTTCCCAACATGACTAGTGTAGAATTTGGAATAGACTCATCTTCCATCTCTAGAATATAGAAATCAGTTGGAAAAGTTCATTTACTTGAACCAAAACATCTTCCGCCACTATTCAGGGATAAGCGTTAGAATGGTCGGCCAATTAAATAATTACTCTCGTTTCTTCTAAAGGCCCAAGATTAAGGGAAGCATAAATGAAGTATGGAATGACGTTAATTGATGTTCCCAAATCCAACATATTCCGTTCAAACCTCTTATTTCCTATGGTACAAGGAATAGTGAAAGTCCCTAGATCCTTGCACTTTGGTGGTAACTTCTTTTGGAGGACTGCAGAAACATTCTCCCCCACACTCACCTTTTCATCACCCCTCAATTTGCATTTATTAGTACACAAGTCTTTTAAGAACTTAGCATACCTTGGAACTTGCTTGATGGCATCAATGAGGGGTATATTCACTTCCACTTTTCAGAAGGTTTAAAGAATCTCCTTGTCGGCCTCTTCTTTTATTTTTCTTCCTTAGTCTACTTGGGAACGGTGGTGGAATGACATATGTAGGTACGAATGGTGGAGGTGTAGATTGATCTGTCCTTGGAATATCTTCTTTACCACTTGTATTATCAACTGATGGAGGAGTTGGTGGATCATATTGCTCACCACTCCTCAAAATTATCGCACTTGCATTCTCTCTTTGTAATGCCCTACCACCCAGATCCATTACCATGTGATTTTAAAAGGTGCCATTAGCTCGCTAATCGAGGTATTAGACCGAAAAGTGTGATCAAAATCAAAAGAAAGACTTGTTTAATGAAAATTAAGTATAAAGGGTTGAACATTCATTAAAATCTTAAAAGTGTTACATTGGGATCCCAAAATACTGCTTTGAAATATATTTACAATCCAAAGATGTGGGTACAGTCGACCTAAGCGACAAAATCGAACGTTTACAATGTGTCCCTCAAAATAACCCCAGTCGTGGTGCCCAGGTAGGCCAAACATGTACGCACCACTTCATGCCCTCCAATTGATGGTTGATCGACCATTTCCTTGCCCTTACCTGCACCACAGAGCACCTGTGAGCCGGGGCTCAGCAAGAAAACTTCACAACACAACATATAATAATTTACTTTGACAAATGCATAATTAGGCAAACACTTCAAACAATCTACAGGTTTCTATCTATATTCACAATATCACTATAGCATAACAACACAACAGTACAATAGCACAACAATATAACACCACATCAGCACAACAGTGGCCTCCGCCGATCGACGTGCGTTACCAGGCACCAAGTCCACGGTCTTAACCGAGCGGGTGAGTACAACACCCTTTGAGGGTCTCGCCCTGTCGTCCTACATTCATCATGCTTAATGTCGATCCTGGCCTTTGACGCTCCTGGCTCTTGCCGATCCCGACCTTTGCCGCTCCCGGCCCTTCCAGATCCCGACCTTTACCGCTCTCTGCCTTTTCTGATTTTGGCCTTTGTCGATTCCGGCCTTTTCCATTCCATCACAAACACACTATGACATAATAGTCACAAACCATACACACAATACTAAGCGCAATCTAGCTCTACGGGCACAAACAACTTTCTTACCTTGTGTCCCAAGTTGAAAACCCAAAGCGATCCTAAGCACGATCCCTAATCTCGAGCCTGGGCGATAACACCTAATCACAACGTAATGATAAATAGCCATCATGATCTAAATCAATTAAAAGCCTTCGGAATAACATACTAGCCTCTGGTACCTCGAATTCTACTAAATCGGGCAATAGAATCCTTCTCGAGCCTTAAGATTTGAGTTCCTGAGGTAAAAACCCTTAATTGGCCAATATCCCCATATTTGAGCTGTGGCCCACCCCCTAGGGCCGCGGTGTGCTACAAGTTAGAGAGCCTTGGGGCTGTCTTCTAAGGGATATGGGTCGCGGGGCACCTCAGCCTGCACCGCAGTGCCTGGATGGTTTCAGAGGCTCCCAAGCCTCCTGGTTCATACGAGTCGCGGCGCTGAAGAACAAGGTTGCAGCTCAGGCTTGCGAACCCAAAAATCCCATGTATTTTTCTCAAGCTAACATCCCAAATTCCTACCTAAATCAATCCCTAAACCTAGAAGTAGATCTAGAACTCATATCAGTGCAACATATTCATCATTATAACCCCAAGAACTACCCCATAACCTTACCAACATAAAAAATCAGACCTAAGGTTTTCATCTCAAGAAAACCTCTAACTACAGTAGATATCTTAACAAAAAAATCAAAGCAAAACCTTACCCAATTAAGGAATTCGACCCTTAGCTATGCCCCAATTACTTCAAGCTTCAAATCCCTCAAGCCTTCAGCCAATTTCCCCAATAGTTCTTCCAAAGTTTCCACAGAATGTCAAGCACCCTAGAGAGAGAGAATGTGATGTGTTTTTCCTCTGTTTTCTAGTTAGTTCTAGAGACTTACTCAAGTCTATCCTCTAAAATTGACCGAAAAGCCCCTCAGTAATCCTTAGCCATTTAATGCCTCCAAGGGCAATACCGTCTTTTTCCACCATTTTCCCACTAATCCTTGAGTAGCCCTATAAATTCCCAATTAATCCCGACATACCCAAATAATTACTAAATAATTACATGCTACCTGGTAAACCCTAAACATACGCCATGTTCCCAAAATACCCCTAGGCGCACCCCGAGCCGGGTATCTAACCCCGTTGTGACTATTCCACTAAACTGCTCCCTAGGATCGTCTTAGACCAAATATCTCAAATATACCCCCATAACACTGGGGTCTCACTCAAAATACATACATAATTACATTTATGCCCTCAACGGGCCAAAATTACAAACATGCCCCAATTTACAGAAATGGGACCACATGCATATTTAATACACATAAGCATGCATATCTAGTCATATTACCACACAAATTATTTATATCATGAAATCACATGTATAACCCATTAATCACACATATAATTCCAATTAGGTCCTCCTGGCACAGTAATCAAGGAACTTAACCTTAATAACAAATTTGGGACGTTACACTCTTGGATTTCTTTCAAATTGGGAAGGCAACTTTCCTTGATTTTGTGTCTCACCCTGACTCAATGATGTAGCAATATGACTCATAGTAGTCTCCAAGTTCTTAAGTGAAGCTTGAGTTTGAATACTTAAAGCCACTAGAGCCTTGAGCGTGTCAGAAAGAGATGGATCTTGATCTTGAGAAGTTGTAGAATTTTGCAGTTGAGGCACATGAGGTTGTTGAGGCCTTGGTTGATAATTAAATCCCGATGGTCTACTAGGTCCAACTCGTTGTTGATTCCCATATCAAAGATTTGGATGATCCCACAATCCCTCATTATAAGTGTTCGAATAAGGGTCATATTGTTGCCTTGGCTGGCCGGGAAATCCACCAATGGGATTTGATTGCTCTTAAATTACTTCTTGAAGTGTTGGGCAAGACAGTAGGATGACCTACCAATTGGCATATCCCACAAGGTCTCACTAGTTGACCAAGAGCCATTGCTTGAACCATAGTATTCAATTGAGCTAGCTGCTGCTCTACATTCGACCCCACTTCATTAACTTTTTTCAACGGTACATCCTATCGAATACCAAACTATTTAGAATTAGCAGCCATATTAGAAATGAGAGGTCTTGCTTCAGCAGAAGTCTTATCCACCAAAGCTCCCCCACTTGCTGTATCGATCATGCTCCTTTCCAATGGTAATAATCCTTCATAAAAATATTGGACTAGGCGTTGTTCACTTATTTGATGGTGGGGGCAGCTTGCACACAACCGCTTGAATCTTTCCCAATACTCATATAAAGACTCTCATATTTGTTGACGAATGCTACAAATTTCCTTCCTGATACTCCCAACCTTAGACGCAGGAAAGTATCCCTCCAAGAAGAGAGTCTTCATTTCATTCCATGTGTTGACGTGACCAGGGGAGATAATAGAGCCATTCCTTAGCAACTTCTTTCAAGGAAAAGGGAAAAGCTCACAATTTAATCTGCTCCTCTGTCACTGCAGCTGGTTTCATAGTGGAACAAACAATGTGAAACTCCATCGAGTGTTTATTTGGATCCTCCCCAGCCATCCCATGGAAAGATGGCAACAAATGAATGAGACCCGACTTGAGTTCAAAATTGACATCCAAAGTCGGATACCGAATGCACAATGGTTGAGTAGCAACATTCGGTGACGCCAACTCTTTCAACGTCCTATTTTGAGTCATTGTGGTGTAGGACTTAACTGAGTCTTCTGAGTCAAAGTCGTTGTCAGGTGATAATGACACTTTAATAGGATCAACTAGTGGTACTGAATGTTGAAAGAGTGGGTTATTAGTGATAGTCCAAGACGAATGAGATGAAGAAGATGTTCAAAGATACTGCTTGATTGTTGTAAGTCTCTCTTGGGTATCGTCGTCAGACATATACACCTAAGATGCCAAAGAGTGAAAATGTTAGTAGATTGAAAATCAATTTGAATAATAAAAAGAATTAAAATAGTCCCCGACAATGGCGCCAAAAATTTGATGTGGGTCGTTTACCATATCAAATTTAACAGTTATTAATTCATGATTTACCAACTATTTCAGTATAGCGGTAGTACGAGTCGAACCCACGAAGACTACTAATTTTAATTTATTATTCAATTTGAGATTCGAGTAAGTAAAATGGGAGATTTTGAATCAATAAAATAAGTAAAATAAAATGTGATCATTGAAACAATTTTCGAAATGAATATATTGATAAAATCATCTAAGAGACTATTCTCCACCACTAAAAAATCCTTCAGGCAATTAATAACTTCATTGAATCGAATTCCCAAAACCAAATTATTAACCATAGATAGCACTAAAGTCGTTAATATCTCAATCTCTTATATTAATTAATTAATTAAAGTTAAGCACTCTTAATTAATTCTATTTACCAAATAATCGAATGGAAAAGCACCAAAGTTTCAATCCAGTAAAAACATTAAACACATTGGAGATAGATTAATCTAAGCAATAAATCCATAAAGCATGCAATTTATTCAACCTAGGTCATAATCATCATCATAATTAAAATCAATTTTGACATATAATCTTAATTATAATTCACCACTCAAAACCTAGAACTCTAAATAATTAGGTGAATAGAAATTCCCTGTTGATAATAGATTAAAGCAAAATCTCATCTAGGGGCCCTCCAAACAAGATTAGAAACAATATGAACAATATGATAATTAGGAATAAAAATTCAATAAATATTATTAAAAACTTAAACTAATATTTAGGGCTTTGAAATTGCACTTAGCCTAATAAAGATCTACTCCATTGAACCCAAAAATAATAATCCAATATTCATGATATTAAAAAGAATATTAATTAGAAAAGTAGAAGAAAGAAAAACTTGATGATCAATCTTGAAATCCAATCTTCTTTCGTAGAGGTAATCTCCCTTTTTTTTCCTGTGTTTTTGGCTCTCCAAAGTGTTAATAATAATCCATGTTCTAAACTAAATTAAAAAATAAAATGAAAAACCTTTTATAGTCTCTATTTAACTGTAATTAAAAAGCTTTAAAAATCTCAGAAATCGAGTTCTCGCTACGGCGAGCTCTAAAGTGGCTGCAGCGAGAGAACATTTACGAACTCCATTCACGTTCTGTGGCTGCGGTGAGCTCTGGTGTTGCTGCGATAAAGTGTGGTCTTGCTACAGCCAGGATGTTTTTCTTGCATTTTTTTCTCGCCCGTGGCTGCAGCAAGCTTAGACTTTGCTATAGCGACAACCTTCTGATTCAAGGACTTCAAAACCTAGACAAAATAAGCCAAAACATAATTTAATCAAGTCTTTTAGTCCTCCAAACATCACCTAACCACATTAACATCAAATTCCATAAATTTTCTTCATAAAATTCAATGTGGTTAACAAAATAAAATACTCATAAAAAGACACTAAAAATACTAAGAAACAATCATAATCTAAACTAGAAGGAATTGACAATTTATGGTCCAAAATGCATTTATCATCAGACTATAAAAGAGCCCTAGTCCACGAGTCTCTATTATTTAGTGAGTTTGAAGCTTGTTATAGCAAGCTTCAATGGTGGTTCTCAGGCAGCGTGTATATTGCACTGAGTTACAGAGTTTCTCTCTCTAAAAAATCGAACCCTTTACAAGTAGATACCCCATCCCTATTTATAGGGCTGGGGTCATTAAAGCTAATCATCTATCAGTAATACAAAATCCCCCCACTTTGGGGTGTTAATGTCGAAATAATACATAAAGGCCTGCACTAAATAGAGACTACGGCCCAGGCGGATTGTACGGGGCCAATTGTAGAAAGTCGCATACCAACTTTATGGGGAACGTATCTCTGACTTGTCAGGGTGCGGCGCACATTTTCCCATGTCAGGCGGCGTTGTAGGAAATGTCAATAGTCGAGTGTACAAACTCGACACCATCAATCGAGGCTCACCAAAAGCTGACAGATGATCATCTGATGGCCCACAATTGTAGTGACTAACACTTGGCGGCTACCCTAGGTTTGAGGATCGGAATCATAGACCAGGGGGATGAGTGAGTGAAGAGAGGTCCTCCGAACGTGGCCTCACATGGAGAGATCCTCACCCTAAGGACAGACCTCAGAGCATGACCTCACTCAGAGACATCCACGACTTACCAACTGGCTTGGGATGCGTCCTCACCTCGAGATACCCTCACCTCGAGGACAGACCTCGAGACGTAGCCTCACTCGGAGACATCCATGTCTCGTCCGACTTGGGGTTCCTGGAGGGGTTTCACTCCAAGAATCTCATGACTTATCTCATAATTGCCACGTGTCAGGAGGTGAAAATACGGATAACAACTCTATCTGTTGTTTTCAAAACTATAACTGAAAAATATATATGCTTAAATTTATTCTTTTCTTTCTTTTATTAATTATTTATTTTATCATTTAATATATTTTTTTATACAAACATATATGTAATATTGAAATAAGATATAAATATACATATTTTCTTATTTTTTTTCATTTAGTTTTTTAATGACAAATTATTTATTTTAATTTCTCTAGCGAGTAATTAAATAATATATTTATATAATTTTTTATTGGCTTTAAATTTTTTAAATTAAATAATTAAAATTTGATCAAATAAACTTTTCAAATTTATAGTTTTAATTTAGAATTGTTTTAATATTTTATTATATTGAAATTCATAGTTTTTTCTAAATAAAAATTAGAAAAAAAAAAGTATTTGATTTTAAAACTAAAATGCATCACTTATAATATAGGTTCATTATATTTACACCCCAAGAATATATATAGACACCCCATTAATTGAAAAAAAAATTAATTTTTAAAATCATTTTAATGCTTTTTCTCAAAAATTTTTGACATTCTTTAATTTTTTTTTTATTAATTTCAATAATTTTAGTTTATCTTGTTTTCATAAATTTTTTTTTGAAAAAATAATGTATATATTTTTTAGAAAAAACTCTTACTTTAAGAAGTTTTTATATATTTTTTGTTCTAATTTTTTATTTATTTATATATTTAAAATATATATTATTTAGTTATTTTTTAGAATATGAATTTTTCTAAAAAATTAGAAAAATACGAGTATAAGTTGAAAAAATATACATTATATATTAATTTTTAATAAAATTAGAGTGTCATAATTAAATTTTAGAGTGCAAATATAATGCCCCTTAATATATAAATCAAAATATAAAAAAATATATTAAAATTTAAATTATTATGAATACTAAATTTCAAACTAATAAACAACATCAAATAATTTTCTTTTTAAACACACACAAATAACCTAAAATATATATAATTTACAAAAGAAAAAACACACACAAAATATATATATAATTCGTAAATATTAATGCTATGAATTTTTTATATATATTTATTGTAGATTTTTATTTAGTTGTTTTGGTTTTATCAATCACACTTTTTATTATTATATTTTTTTATCTATATAAATTAAATTATAATTATAGCCTTCCACCACTAATATATATATATATATATAATTATATATAAGGTTTTCATGCAAGTGTAACAAAAACATTAAAAAAAACAAATAACAAAGGATTTATAACATTGAAATATTGTTTTTAAAATTATAATTTATTTACCTTGTAAGGATTTGATCCATCACAAGAATATTAATTGTATTTTTTAAAATATTAATTGTAATTGTAAAACTAGGTATATATATATATATATATTTTTTCTAGTTTTGAGATTTAATTTTTTTAATGTCTATTTACTCTACAAATGAGCCGATTGATGTACGGTAACTTGTACCATGCACCTTAATACTGTATTCTTAAATAGAACCATTACTATTACTTCAAGGATATTTATCGTCACACGTGAACTTTGTCGGAAAATGAATATTTCTTCCAAATCGATTTTATTAACTTAATAAATAAAAATAACATTATGTACTACAGCTACTAGTATATGTGTACAAGTACTACAACTACGTACGTAGTTTGTATAAAGTGTGCAATTTTCATTAAGAATTAGTCAATAGTAGTTAACCAAGTTGACAATGGACAAAGGTGATAGATAAGATATTACTTTACTACCATATTATATTACAATAATAAAAGATACAGTATTATAAATATAAGTAGATATTTAATATTAGAATTAGAAATCCCAAAATTGATTGTTTTGTATAGTAATTGGTGGGTGAGATAGTGAATAACATATTTCAATTTTAGATATTGAAAAAGTAGACCGAAATAACTCCAAAAAAGAAAAATCAATAATTTATTTCTCACATCATCGCATGCGCAGAGCAACCTCATCTCCACTAGGGTTGAGCATAAAATACGAAAAACTGAAAAAACCGTATACACCGATCTTCCGAACACCTAAAAAACCGAAACTGATTAAACCGTACACCGAAAAAACCGCCGACGGCGCAAACCGCCACTGTTCGGTCGGTTTAAAAATTTTGTTCGGACCGACCGGCGGAACCGAAACCGACCGAATAATATAATATATAATAATTATTAATTATTAAAATTATTAAATAAAAATAAAAAATATATGAAATTATGTTCTATATATTTATGTTTTAAAAATGCACAAAAATGAATTCCAACAATCCAAAAATTTTAGTTTTTTAACTAAAACTTTCAAAAAAAAAATTTAATTTAAAAAAAATAAGAAATTCGGTTTGGTCAGTTTAAACGACCAAACCGCGGTCCAAAACGGTTGGTTTTTTCTTTTAACTAGTTTGGTCGGTCAGTTTTTTAATTGCACCAATCCGGACCAAAAACCGAATTCTTGATTTTATGTTATGAAAAAACCGCCTAAACCGACCGATGCTCACCCCTAATCTCCACTTTCCATCGAACCGCATTCAACTCCACATATATTCAAATAATATTTGGCAGTTCCACAGTTACGCGTGTATATGAGAGGTGTTGGCTTATTAAGTGTACATTTCTAATCTTTAAAATAATAGATCCAAAGTTCTTTGTACAGACGTGTTGTCTAATACTTTTAAGTTATGATTTTTTGCTAATACAAAATTATATAATACCAAGTGTACAAAAATTGAAATTCCATTCTATTTTTTCAGTCTTCAAACCCAAATGACCCAAATCTAATGTGAATGTTACAGTTGTGAACATCTTTTACTCCTTGCCTAGAGGAAGAGGAAAAGAAAAGAAAAGAAAAGAATATTCACCTTTCTTGAAAAGCAAACATTTTCCTTGTCCCTGTTGCTTGCTTTTGACAGATTCTAAATCTTGGTGTTGGTAAAATTTCCCTTTCTTTCTTTCTCTTTTTTTTTATTCAACCAAATGGACTCACCATGCAAATTAAGTGATTTTCACTTAGGCATACATTGAGTTTTGTAATTTTTGTTATGAAAATATAAGTTGTCTCAATGGAAATGGTTAAAAGACATTTGCAACTCTAAGCAAAATATACAAATGAACAAAGATTGATTAAATAAAGTTACAACTCTATAACAAAAGATACATGTAAATATGGAAAATAATAAAAGAAGATGGTAATGAAAATACAACTCTATGACAAAATAATACAAATAAACTAGAATTAGTATAATAAAAGATATAGATGAGAATACAACTCTAAAACAATAGAAGAGTAAATAGAGAATATGAGAAGAAGATGAAAGCAATAGTATAAGAAGAAAAGAACAAGAACAATGAACAAAGAACTCTCACTGACACAACCAAAGTGAAGAGTGTTGGGATCACCAACTTGAACAAGGTTTGAAACTTTTGTCTAAAAGCTTATTTCGCCCTAACTCAAGCACTAAGGGAACTCTCTCAATTTTGGAAATAAATTTGTAGAACTATCAAGCCTCTAGGTGTTTTCTAGCCAAGTGCTCTAATGGATAGAAAAATTGTGTCTTACAATTGAGCAATAGGCTCTTATTTATAGAGTTTTGAGACACCCTTTGAATTTCAAATTTCACCAACCCTCATGGTTGTTACCAATAACTAATTGGATGTTTATGAAATTAAAAATGAGATTTTGGAGTTATTTGAGTCATTCAAGAAAATTGGAATAAACTGAAAAAGTTGGCAGCCAGCTCTCCTGGTCGCGGCCACGAGCATTGCTGGCTGCAACCGTGGCTCCCTGTCACCCAGGCCGCGACCATTGGTTGTTTTCAGCACACAACTTTGTGTTGTTTTTCCAAACAGTTCCAAATCACTCACAATTGATTTTGTAACCCCCAAACACATTATTAGGGTTAAAATCACATCTCTTATGGCTTTGAGAAATTCAAATCAAAATGTGTAACATCAAATCTATACATTATTGGGTAATATTTGGGAGTTACAAATTTGTAACTGAATTTGTAACACAAAATATGTTACATATTTGAATATTCACATATATCCAAATATTACAACTCTCTTTTATATGTTACAATATGTGACACTCATTGTCACACTTATTTAATCTAAAACATTATATTATAAAATCTTCTCTAAAAACCACCAGTATTTGTTCAATAAGTAGTAATAGTATGTAGCTATCAGCAAAAAAGGTCAGGCCTTATTGTTTACCTAACTTTGTTATGTACAAATTATCTACCAATATGATGGAATAGGATAACATAAAGTGATTTTTTCACGAGTACATTAAAAATAAATTTTATTTACAAAAATCATTACTCTATTTAAAAATAATTCCTACCCAGTTTAAAATAATTCTTACATTATTTGAAAATAATTTATACCTTCAATTTAAAAATAATTCACCTCACAAAATATATTTCGAATTCCACAAAAAAAATGAGGATTTTGATTTTGCCAACTCAACATGAAAAATGATGGAGCATGCTCCCCGTCCAAATTTGTCTGTTTTACTTTTCAAAAGCACCAATAACTTCATATGATATTTTACTGTTCCTCAAGACACCAATTAATTACCTTTACAAACATAACTTCTTTTTTATGATATATTAATGGTATCTTATTAAGAATTTTTTATTATCTTCAAATCTATTTTGGAAACTAATAAATTAGCCTATAATATAACAAGCTACCATATAATTTATTTGTAAATAGAATTATTTTGTATACTACTTTTTTTAATAAAAAATTAAAATATATTTTTTAGTCACTCCTGAAATTTACACGTGAATTATAATAATTTTCTAATTACTATAAAATGTAACAGATGATATTGCAGCAAATTTCCCATTTCGTGTTATTTCCTGGCATGCAAAAATGTGAGATTAGATAGTACAGGGTGATCAAGAACAGCTGCCTTCACAACATCTACACAATCTCCAAAACATGACAAAAATTCATTATTTTATCATGATTTAAAACTCCCTCATCAAGCCATCAGTTCAATTTTATGTTTTTTAATTATTTGGTAAGGATTGCATAAAGTTCAAAAAAATTTGTCGACAATTCAAATTACATTCTATAAGATCGCTGTCTGTGATCTCAACAGGCTGCTAAAACTGCTTCGCCGAGTATCTACTATTGCACAAAAGTTTCTGAGAAGCTTAGACTGCTCCAACTCTTATGCCGCATGAGATATTTAATTAGAAATGGAAAATACTTGAATAGACTGAATCTGTAAGCAGTCATTTAATCTATTCTAATGTTACCCTCTAAGGGTAAGGTAGAACTGTCACTCATTCCAGCATTTGCATTGTATGACTTGTGATGAAATCATCTAGAAAATTTACAAAAGCTAACAAAAATGGCATATGTTTATGCCCTACCTGTAGCTTCGGGATGAGCTTCACAAAACAAGAAAGGAAGGAGTCCCCTGCCCATGTGCTGTGGTTGTGTGAACAGAAAATTCTAATGATGGTACTTCTGACCTTTAAGAATGGTCCATGACCTGAAGTCGAAGTCAAACTAAAAAATCATGTACTGATTTAACTAATAAAATGAAGAAGAAAAGCATGATAAAACCGTTTATTTCTGGGTTGTAAACAGCTGAAAGATGGTGACTTTTTGCTATACATTAAGGATGCAATACTATTCTGCTTCTTCCCTAAGATGGAACCTTCTTCTAGCCATTCACCAAAGATGTAAAGTAATTTTAATACCCAACCCAACCATACAAGAAACATTCTTTTACCCTAGCCTTATGAATCAATAATCAGAATTTAGCAATGATCTGCTTGTTTTAGATAGGATACAAACTCTCATCCCTCCTTCCCTAATAATTCCCAGATTCAAGTCTGACTTCATGTTCTCCAGATAAGGAAATGCCACAAACCACTCTTGCAAATGCCATTAGTTTTTGCAAAGAGATGATAGGTCATTCATGCTATCTGACAATAATTGTTTAAAAATAAGAATAATGTTCCATTTTTCATACTAGGAGCCACCAACAAAAATAGCATACATAATAGTATCATCAGTCTCTAAAAAACACACCACAAATAGCATATAGCTTAGTTATTTACAAGAGCAAAGGAATACCAAGTTGACACCATGTGAGAGCTAAATTTTGAATAGGAGATGAAAGTTTGTACCTATAAAGCTGCTCCACAAGAACAAGTAAAGCAATCTGATGATTAAAGACCATGGACGATAACTTGATACATAAGTTGGCACGTTCCCTCAATCGTTGACCATGGCCATAAGGTCCACCAATGCAAAAAGATAATTCTGAAGCTCCCTACAAAGTGTATTTAAAAATAATTATAATAATAATTATAATGATCTCACAAGTTTCAGCATGCAGTACACATTTATACTTTGGTACCTGACATTTAGCTAAACGTATTTAATTTTTAATTTAGGAGATAGTAACTATAAATAGCTAGATGGCAATTATCAAGCCAATCTTTGATCCTGCTGGTTCAAAACAAACCCCAAGATATTAACTTCAAGAATGCAATGCCACAGTTTAAGTTACCTTAACGGCTTAAATGAATGTGGTACACCACCATACAATACAAGATATAAATATGTTATCATGATAACCAATAAGGTAGCCAGTCTGAAGTCAGATATTACATAGTTATCTCCATGATAGAGTTGCAAACAGTTGCCAGACACAACAAAGAAAGAACAAGAGGAACCAAGCATTTCAAGCAATTAATATACTTTGACAAGAACAAAAATGAAGCTGTTTCTTTTATTATCCAGAAAGAAAGGAAGTTATTTATAATGATAATAGCTCGTACTGTATTCCCTGCATCTCCCAACAACTCTGCCATCTCCTCAGACCCCAAATCTTGGCCACGCTCATCTAACAACACAACCTACACATGAACGTATGAAAATATAGTAGATGTATAGCAACAAGATGTAATTCTTCTTTAATATATAATTTAAAGCAGCTTCAACTATCTATCCATGAAAACCAAACGACAGATAACTACGCGCACACATGCCACCCACACATTTTTGTATTAGTTGTATTGCGAAGATGATGTCCCCATAGCAATTGTCATTAGCTAAATAGCTTGAAATTTAGTTTGGTGATTTAACGAAGCTTATACCCAATCATTAGGCCTTATAAGATTCATGACGGCTTTGTCTTCATCCTCAACCTGAACCCTCCAATCACTACTACAAAGCACAACAATTACAACGACATCAATTCTCACCTTTACAAACGCGCATATACATTGATACATGGCTAACCATTATTTAGGGCGGCCAGCCAAGTTCAAAGTTGATTGACGCATAATCCAATCTAATGTAGACTAATTTGACAGAGTTTTAAAGCAATTTGCACGAATTCCAGCCCTTTATCATACCTAAAGAAGCTTAAAAATCTGAAGTTTCAAAGATGATTTAATGACCATATCAGTAACAAATTAAGCATTTTCTGAACATTTCAACCATAAATACCGTGAATTTTTAGGATTGGATCGTATCTGAACTTCATTGACACTGCAATAAAGCTTGAGCTTTTCAAAATACTCATCAAAAACCAGTTGTGCTCCTTGCGATCTCTTTTTGCCAACCCATAATATCCGTATAGGAAGTGCTCTCTGCCCAAAAAAATCCTCATAAATAACTGGTACTGGTAGAATTACCAAAATTGTGGGAACACGAAGCAGAAAGAAGGGAATAGCTTACCACTGACTGGCCTACGTACTTGCACCGTTTGCCTGAAAATTTTGAACAATGTATATCAGGTTCGAAAATTTTAGCAGAGTGAATATTGGTACATTGCGAGCCATAATTCAGTTTCTTCTACGGTTCTGACAGTGTAAGAAGCACCTGGAGAAGGAGGAGGAGAAGAATCTGAACCGAATATTTGGAAGCTGGCACTGACAGACACAGCCATTATACCAGAGATGGAGAAACCGATAATAAGGGCTTTTCAAGTTCGAGCATAAAGCTTTAATGTTGTCCCCGTGCTGTGGAAATGCGAGGCGATTTTATGATTAGAGAAGGGGTATTTGCGTCGTGAATATCAAAGTTTTAGATTTTATAAAGTTCTAAATTACCTTTTACTTGCATCTGTTATGACCAAGTAGCTTATTAGGGATGCCACGTGTTAGCTTATTATTGATCTAAGTTATATTTTTAATTTAAATTTTATTTATGAAATTATAAAAAATTAATTAAAATTTAAAAAAATGAAAAGTAATTTTTTTCTCTCTCCTTCATCGACACATAACTCCCAAACCTCAACAAAATTCGACTGGTCCTCAAACGAACCCAGATTAAACCCAAACAAAAATTCGCTTAAACATCCCAAATCCAAAACCAAAACACAACAACCAGCCAGTAAATAAGAATGCAAATGAACCTAGACTAAACCTAAACAAAAAATTGCTTCAACATCCCAAATTCATAACTAAAACACAACCACCATTAAACTGCCTCTTGCCCAGATCGAGGGTCTCATTCAAGAGTCAACCTGCCCAAAAAAAGTGTTGGGGTAGAAGAAGTTGCAAACCCACATTCAAGAGTCAAAGTGTACCCAAAAACCTGCTAAAAAAAATCAGAGACAAAAAATGATAAAAAAAAACTCACTGCTCAGAAGAAGAGGAAGGAGAAGAAGAAAAATTGCAGTCACCCAAATCCACCCAGGATGTTGTCTTCGGCCAGGTCCGAGCCACTTAGATCCGCCTAGGATGTCGTCTTTGCCCAGGTCCAAGCCATCCAGATCTATCGTCGCCTGAGAAGAAGAAAAACCAGATTTATCGTCACCTGATAAGAAGAAGAAAAACAGGGAAGAAGAAGAATAGAATGGGTAGATCTGGTTCTTTGAGGTTGACGCCAAAAGAAGAGAAAGGAGAAGAAGAACTGTCGGAGAAGGAAAGGAAAGAGAATGAGAGAGAGAAAACAAAAATAAATCATTTTTATTTTTTTATTAATTTTTTTAATATTAATATTTTTTTATTATGGATAATAGCGGCATGATCTAATTTTTTTTTTTATTAATGGGAAAGTACCCAAACATCCTTTGTTGTGTCCGCTAATGCGCTAATGAGTTAATTAGATTGACACGTATTACTTTTCTTTTTTTTTGTCCAAATCATAATTATTTTTAAATTTTAATTTTAAAATAAAAAATTAATTAAAATTACATTTAAATTCATAAAAAAAATTAATATTTAAATAAAAAAAATCAGGTTTTAAAAATTAAAACTAAATAATACCATATCAACATAAACCTATATTTAGCTCAAGAATACCACCATTCTTCCCACACTTTCCCACTAACCAAACAACATTTTTCTTTTCTTTTCTGAAAATCAAAATCACTCTTCCCTTTTCCTTTTCCTTGTTCGTCTTCCTCATCACCATGAGAAAAAGTCGAAAACGAGCCACACCCCTTCTAACCCCATTACCCTATAAGCTCTCTTCTTCTTCTTCTTCTTCTTCTTCTTCCTCTTCTTCTTCTTCTTCTTCTTCTCTGTTAGACCCACCCAAAAATATATAATAATACTACAAACCCAGATTAAGATTATTATTTTTTTGGTAACCCAGAAACAGGGGTGAGAAAGAAAAAAAGTACATTAAGAATGTGTTATGTGGGCAAAGCAACAAAGATCTTCATTTTCATAGTGACGGTGTTGATGGTCATTGGTCTGGTCTTAGGATTCGGCCTTCTATGCCATGGTGTCCATCACAAGGACTATAAATGCATTGATGTCTCATGTCTATCTCCACCTGCGGTCTTCCCTAATATAAATCCAAATCAGAATCCAAGTTCTAGCTCTAGCCAATCCAGCCCAACAACCCCAGATCCCAGCTCCGGTCAGCCAACCCCACCAGGCTCTGTTCTCAGCCCACCTAACCTCTGCTCTCTAGCTCTCCGTCGACCTTGCAACAGTCCCATGCTTCGTCGTTGTGGCTTGAAGGTCTTCACACTTAGGAGCTACCTTCGAAGCTTACCGGTGCCGAGGAGGAAGAAGGGGTCGTGGGGAGGAAGAAGACAGTGAGGGAAAGGGAGAGAGAGGTAGAATAGTTTTAGTGGTTTTAATTTTTTTTTTTTAAAGTTAAAATCAGTTATAAATTTTTATTTATTTATTTTTAAAATTCATTTATATTATTTTTAATGTAATTAAATTTTTTTAATTTAATTATTTTAATTATATTTTAAAATTTAAATGTATTTTTAATTAATTTTTTATTTTCAAATTAAAATTTAAAAATAATTATGATTTGAACCAATAAAAACGTGACGTAACCCGTGTCTGTTTAATCAGCTCATTAACAAACTAATGGAGGTGCTGAATTACAGTTTTAGGATGTTTTGGTACTTTCCCCACTAAAAAAAAGATTGGGTCCATACCGGGAATTTTTCCCAAATATTGGGAACTTATGCCGCTATTATCCATTTTTTTTATTTTCTTATTTTTAAAATAAATAAATAAATTTAAAATTTAAAATATAACTTGGACCAATAATAAACTAACACGTGGCATCCTAATAAGATTTTATTGTACTTATCAGAGTTAGTGGGGTAGGATGCAAATAAAAGGTAACATTATGTATTTTTATGGTAAAAAAACATTAGGTATATAAGTATATAAAATTGAAAACTTTTAGGAGTTATGCCGCAAATGTCATTTTAGAAAAATGATAAATAGCATTTCACTCTCTTTAGTTATATTAGTTAGGTAATAAACTTCTCTTTCTTTTAATGGTGATTTGTTTTATTATTTAATTATACATTAGTAAATATTTATTTGTTAACCATTTACAATTAATATATTAATTTATTATTCATTTCTAATTAACACTCGTTGCATAACTTGAAAGTTGCCATGTGTGAACACTAAGAGATTGGAAAACACACACTCTTTTTTTATATAATGTGGCCAATTCAGTAGATTGTGATTGTGATGTCTCAAATATGTCAAATCTTAACATATTGGTTATGTAGAATGTGATTCTAATGTCTCAAATAGTTTAAATCTTTCCATAGCTCTTCGTTTCAACGGTGGTTGTGATGGTGGAGGTGGCCTCATTTGTTTTGGTGGACCCGATTGATGGTTTCTTGAATGGGTTGGTGGAGCCAACGATGGAGGAGGTGGATGTAGATGTGGTCGTGGAGATACAGGAGGTGGTGTCGCGGTGGTGGTGGTGTGGGTTGAGGTAGTGGTCTCATGGTGGAGCTCAGAGATTGAAACAATCGAAAAAAGAGGAGGAAATTTGAATGGTTTTCTCGATTTTTTCACCTGACAATGGATACAAGCAAAGAATTAGAAATCACATAGAAAAAGACATTTGGCATCACAAAGAAAGGCATTCTAGAAAAATGTTTAATTACAATCAAAACTATAAGGATAATCAATCTCTTCTTAAATAATCAAAACCCATTTACCACCATAATTAAGCAATGTAGAGCCAATTTTCAAAGTAATTAATTCTTGCAAAAGCATTAAAAAATTATTTTAACCCACAATGTCAAGAGAAATATTCAACAGATAATTTAAAGGGGATATGTATATACATATAAGTTTTCATGCAAAATAAATATGATAATTGAAGTATGAATAATTATCTAAAAGCATAAAAGAGAAATACAAACTAACTTAATACTTAGCCTTTTTTCTTCAATGCTACTTATTAATTATTCAAACAAATTAAACCAAACTAAATTATCAGACATAAAATATATATATATATATATATATATATTAAAACAAATTATAAAAATCATAATAATACATATCCGTAAAAGAAATTATAACGTCACAAATCTACTAAAAAGGCTTAGTACTTTGATTAGCGTGCCAGGAGGGCAATAATTGATTTAATTATGTTATTTCATAGATTAAATGATTATGTGGTTAGAAATGCATGTTTAGGTGAATTAAAAATACATGTGGGCCCATTTTGTTAGTAGGGGGCATATTTGTAATCTTGGCTCATTAAGGGCATAAATATAAATTGTGTGTGTTGTGTTAAAGACCACATTATTCTGGATATATATTTGTGATGTGTGATCCGAGACGGTTCTAGGGAGCGGAATAGCGGAATAGTCACAACGTGGTCGAATACCCGGCTTGGGGTGAGCCTAGAGGTATTTTGGGAATGTAGGACGTGTTCGAGATTATCGGGTAACGAGTAGTGACTTAGCGGTTATTTGGGTATGTCGGTATTAAATGGGGATTTATAGGACTATTCGAGGAATTAGCCGGAATGTGGCAAAAGACGATTTTGCCCTTGGTGGTGTTAGAAAGGCTAAGGTTAAGTAGGGGCATTTTGGACATTTTTGCAGCTGGGGATAGACTTGAATTTGGCTTAGGCACTAAAACTCACAAGAAATCAGAAGATAAACATAACACACACACACACACACTCTCTCTCTCTCTCTCTCAGCCCTTTCTCTCTCTCTCTCCACTCGGCACTCTATCTCTCTCTCTCTCTCTCTCCTTTGGAGCACTTGGAAATTTGGCGGAATTCTGGAGGGATTAGCTTGGGAATTTGTGGGTTGAAGTTGGGGATTTGGCTAGGGATAACTCAAGGCTTGATTCACAGTTGAGGTAAGGATTTTGTACTGAATTGTTGGCTTTGTTCTGCTATGATCTTGAGGAATTACTTAGTTTTAAACCTTGACCTGGTTTGTGGATTTCAGTTGGGTTATGAGATAAGTTTTGGGGTATTAATACTACTAATGTGTTTTGATATGGATCGTGGGCATAATTCTAGGTTTAAGGTTTGAATTTGGTGAATTTTAGGGAGTTTAGCTCGTAAAAATGCATGGGAATTCCTGGGTTTTGGGCTCGAGCTACGACCATGTTCTTCAGGCGCTGTGACCCGTGTGTGCGAAGGGGCTTGGGGATTCTCTGACTTTGCCCAGGCGCCGCGGTGCAGGCAGGGCGCGCTGCAGCCCGTGTCCCCCAAAAGGGAGCCCCAAGGCTCTCTGACTTGTAGCGCGTCGCGGCCCTTAAGGGCTAGGCTGCGACTCAAATAAGGGATTTTGGCTAAAACAAGGCTTTAAGCTCGGGAACCCAAATTTAAGGACTCGGGAAGAATTCTACTACCCGGTTTAGTAGAATTCGAGGTCTCGGAGGCTACAATATTAATCTGAGGTTCTTAATTGGTTAGGGATTGATGGATGTTTATTTATTGATGCGTTGTGACTAGGTTTTACGCCAAGGCTCGAGTTTAGGGGATCGTGCTCAGGATCACATTAATCAATCAGCTCGGGACACAGGTAAGAAAACTGTTTGTTCCCATAGAGCAGGGCATGGCCCGATTATCTATGTTTATTGCTTTATGTGAATGTTTATGACTTGTTATGCCATGTTTGTATGATTTTGAATGATCAGCAAAGGCCGAGAACGGCAAAGGTCGGGGACAACAAAGGTTTGGATCGGCATTAAACATGTTGAATGTAGGTCGCTAGGGCGAGACCCTCTAAGGGTGTTGTACTCACCCGCTCGATGAAGACCGTGAACTAGTTCCTAGTAGAGATCCTGGGTCGGCATAGGCCGCTATGTGAATAATGTGCTTTCTGTTTAAGTGGTGTATTACTGAATTAACTTGTCATATGCTATGTGTTAAGTTTTCTTGTTGGGCCTCGGCTCACGGGTGATCTACCGTACAGGTAAGGGCAAAGAAAATGCCGACCAACCATGAGTTGGAGAGCGTGGAACAACGTGTACATGTTCGGCTTACATGGCTGCCACAACAAGGGTTGGTTTGAGGAACATGCTGAAAATAGTTGATTTTGTCGCTTAGGTCGACTGTATCTTAACTTTTGAATTGCAATACATCTTTGAAACAGTATTTTGGGATCCCAATGTATCACTTTTATGAGTTTAATGGATGTCCAAATCTTTTATAACTAACTTTCATTAAATGAGTCTTTATTTCGATTTAATCACACTTTTCAACCTAAAATCTTGATTAACGAGCTAATGGCACATTTTAAAATCACATGGTAACGACTCTAAGGTAGTAGGAAATTACAATTTGGTATCAGAGCGTGCCAAGGTTTATGGTTCTTGGAGATCAACCAAACATGTATGCTCGCTGCCCAGAGACAAGCTTAACTCAAGGTTGGTCGGTATTAAGTGAAATATATGTTTAAATGCTTGTCTGAGTTTCCCTATTTTCCTGAATATTATAGATAGAGCATGATGAACATATTTGTATATATATGATGTCAGGGCATGGCCCCTTTGATTGCTATGTGCTTATATTATGCGTATATGGTGTTGGTTTGATGTTTGTGGTTGATTTTTTGGACTGGGAGGTGGTTTTTGGATGTTGTTATCATGCCTGATGTGCGGCGTCATTGATTGCAGGCATATTGAAGTTATGCCTCGGCAATCGATTAGACTCCGCAGCAATATGGCCGAATATGACAATCAAGTTCAAGACCCTCCACCTGCCCCACAGAACTGGCAACAGATGTTTGCCAAAATGGAAGCGAGAATTCAGCGAACGGAAGATGAGCTCCAAGAACTGTGACAGCAAGCCCTTCCTCGGGGTGTTGGGTTACAGATTCCATAGGCTGTGGCACCTGTACCCACCCAGCCTGTGATGGAGAACAGATGGGAGCCTTTGTATGAGAGGTTCAGGAAGCAGCACCCTCCCACCTTAGAGGGTAGCCCAAAGCCATTGCGGGCAGAGCAGTGGATGAATATGACTTCTTCCATCCTGGATTTTATGAGGGTGGAGGGGAACAAGAGGGTGCCCTGTACCAATTATATGTTGAGAGAAAACGTCTGCATCTGGTGGGAAGTTGTGTCCTAGAGGATGGATGTGACCATTATGACCTGAGATGAATTCAGAGATGTTTTCAACGAGAAATACTACAGTGTTGCAGTTTGAGATGCAAAGGTTGATGAGTTTATTAACCTGACTCAGAACAGAATGACTGTTATAGAATATGCGCTGAAGTTTGACCGGTTGGCGAATTCGCACCGGACTTGGTGCCTACTGATATGGAACTTCATGATAGCCTGTGATGTTAAGATAACATTAGATCCGAGGACTACCACTTATGCTCGGGTAGTGGAGAAGGCCATTGCAGTTGAGGGGGCTAAAGATCAGATATGGAGAGAGGGCACTACAAGGCGCAATGCTCGAAGGAAGGTGCCTCCTTTCACTGGTTCTAGCTGAGGTAGTGGCCCCAGCGAGCATAAGAGAAAATCCCTAAATTCTTTTGTTCCTCCTGGTCCAGATAGGAGGGAACGGGGTGTTTTCACTGGTCATCAGGGCAGGGGAGAGAACTGGAGGAGCTTCCCAGAGTGTCCACGGTGTAGGCGGCGACATCTGGGGGAGTGCAGAGTTAGAGCATGCTTCACCTGTGGGAGTGTCAGTCACCTGAGGAAGGACTACCCATAAGCTAGGAAGGAAGAACCGAAGAAGAGTGACAGCCTCACTCCAGCCAGAGTTTTACCTTGACCCAAACCGAGGCTGAGGCTAGTCCCTCGGTCGTGACAGGTCAGGTTTCTAGTGTCGATTATTCATTTATTGCGTTGATTGATTCAGGAGCTACTCATTCGTTTGTATCTGCTAGAGTGATAGATCGTTTGTGTAGACCTTGTGATTTGTATGCTAGGGGATGCAGGACTTTGTTGTCAACTAGCGACTAGTAGTCTCTAGGAGATGGGTTAGAGCATTACCAGTAGAGATAGACAGTAGGGAGTTGTCTATGGATCTGATTGAACTGGTGATGGATGACTTTGATATGATTCTAGAGATGGATTGGTTATCAAAGTACGGGGCGACAATAGACTGTAAGCGAAGAATGGTAACCTTTGAACCAGAAAGGGAGGAACCCTTTGTGTTTGTAGAGACAGTGAGTGGGCCACGAGTACCTATGATCTCTGCACCGAAGGCTAGAGACCTAATGCAAGAAGGTTGCATAAGATTCCTAGCAAACATAGTGGATACCTCTAGGATTGTTTCAGTTGGACTGGATGAGACCAGACTAGTGTGTGAGTTTCCTGATGTATTTGTTAGGGTCATTTTAGGTTTGTTTTAGAGATCGTTTTAGGTTGTGTTTTTAGTTATTTAGGATTGTTTAGTGCAGATTTATGCTTGTTTTCTTCTTGTTTCAGGTTTTAATGGTCAATTACATAATATGGAGTGAAATGAGAAGAAACATGTTAAATATGATTAATAAGATGGATTTCGTATTGATTGTGGAGTTTCAAGACATTATGTGTGGAAAATACTACATTGAAGATGCTCAACACACGTCGTTTATGCTCTATAACGCAAGTCTGAAACTTCAAGCCGCATTTTTACCATGATGTATTCACTTTCTGGAAACACTTCTAGAAATAGAAGTTGTAGATATTTATCTTAGCTTTCCATATCTTTTTGAATTATTCAATTCTGAGTTATATCGAAGGAGTTATGATCAAAATACGATGAGATGACGCTGCAGGCTGTTTGAACCGAGTTTTGTCGGTTCTGACTTTAGCGCTACAGCGCCATAATAAGAGCGCTACAGCGCTAGTGCACCAGATTTTGAAGAATTTTGGCACTGTTAATAGCGCTACAGCGCTCCAGAAGTAGCGCTACAGCGCTAGAGACGCGATTTTCACATTTTTCACCACTTTTTGAATGGCAATTTGGTCCTTTCACTTGGGAACTTTGGTAGGGATTTTTGAGAAACATATAATGTGACTGAAAGGAGGTCTGGGAGGGAGAACGACGGCTGGAGTAAGAACACCATCTTGGAGGATTGATTGCTGGGTTTTTCATCTTTTTCTTTAAATTTTCATGTTTGTAATTGAACTATTATATGGCTAGAATGAATATCATAGGCTAAATTTTCTTTTAGGGCTTTTATGTGAATCTTTTGGAAATCCTTGTTATGGTTTAATGCAAAATTGATATTCTTCTTCATCTCTTTCAATTCCTTACAATCTATGTTAATTGTGCGATTATTGATTGATCACCTCTAATTGCTATTTTATGAATCAAATTGAAATCTGAAAAGTGAAATTTGATATGCTTTGATTGTTTGGATGCAAATTTAATTTAGAACGAAAGTACCTAGATTATTTGCTTATTTTCTGAGTTGCGTGGTTAATGCCCTCTACATGATTCAACTTACCATAGAAATATAGGAAGTTGTCATTTAGATTGAATTTCATAAGTCTTGACCAGATTATGAATTGTTGTTGCAACTTATTCTTGAATAGGGAGAAAGGGATATAGATGCTTGCATTAGGAAATAACAGGGTGGAAAAATAGAGAATCATAATTGTCCTAATTGTATTTTCTTTGTTAATTTGTTTAATTCTTCATTGCGCTTCGTTAGTATTTTTCTTAGTTTAAAATCTCTGATAATTGTTTAATCAAATAGAATTAAAGGATTAATTGATTGGTAATTGATAAATCAGTCCTTGAGGACGATACTTGGTTTTACCATTTTATTACAAGTTTGCGACTGTGTGCACTTGCATAGCTATAAATTTCGCAACAGTATTCCCAGCAGACCTGCCAGGGTTGCCACCACACCGAGAGATCCAGTTCGTCATAGAGTTGGCGCCAGGGGTGGAGCTAGTATCTAGGACACCTTATAGAATGGCTCCAGCAGAGTTGAAGGAATTGAAGATTCAGTTGCAGGAGTTATTGGTTCTAGGATTCATCAAACCCAGTTTTTTTCCATGGGGTACTCCAGTGTTGTTCGTCAAGAAGAAGGATGGGACCTTAAGGATGTGCATTGACTACAGAGAACTAAATAAGTTGACCATTAAGAATAAGTATCCACTGTCCAGGATCGACGACTTGTTTGACCAGCTACAGGGGAAGATGGTGTTCTCTAAGATTGACCTTCGGTCTGGCTACAATCAGTTGAGGATTAAGGAGAAGGGCATACCTAAGACCGCGCTCCGTACGAGGTATAGACATTCTGAATTCCTGGTCATGTCCTTTGGATTAATCAATGCCCCAACAACCTTTATAGACTTCATGAATAAGTTCTTCAGGGATTACTTAGATAAGTTTGTGATCGTATTCATCGGTGATTTATTGATGTACTCCCAGTCAGAGACAGAGCACGAGTAGCATCTTCGTTTGGTACTACATCAGTTAAGAGAGCATAGGCTATATGCTAAGTTCAGCAAATGTGAGTTTTGATTGCCCCAAGTAACATTTATGGGCCACATTGTGAATGAGGAAGGGATTCTGGTGGACCCAACCAAGATTGAGGCAGTGAGAGATTGAGGCAGTGTACTAGAGGTTAGGAGATTCTTGGGATTAACATGGTACTATCGGTTGTTCCTTGAAGGATTCTCCAGAATAGCTACAACGTTGACTAAGCTGGCGCATAAGAAGACCAAGTATGTCTGGACTGATAGATGTGAGAATAATTTCAAGGAGTTGAAGCGGCGACTGATCACCGCTCCGGTACTGAGTCTTCCATCAGACAATGAAAACTTTATAGTCTACTGCGATGCTTCGATGCAGGGTTTGGGGTGTGTATTGATGCAACCTAGAAAGGTGATAGCCTACGTGTCTAGACAGCTGAAGGAGTATGAGCAGAGGTATCCCACTCACGATCTGAAACTGCCAGCGGTGGCGTTTGCACTGAAGGTATAGAGGCACTATCTGTATGGAGAGAAGTGCAAAATATACACCGACCATAAAAGTTTAAAGTGTTTCTTTACTCAGAAGGATCTAAATATGCGCCAAGGCATTGGCTGGAGTTGGTGAAGGACTACGACTGTGATATTTTGTACCATCCGGGGAAGGCCAATGTGGTGGCCGACGCATTGAGTCGGAAGGGCCCAGGGAAGTTATTCAGTTCGAGGCAGATATCAAAAAAGTTAGTTGAAGAGATGACTAGAGAGGGAATTGAATTGGTAGTTGATCAACTAGCCAATATCACTCTTCAGTTGTTTAACGCCCAAAATGTGACAACCACTAAGCGGTGGTTGTAGTATAATCGGGCGGTCGATCCACAAGGAGGTAACCTAAATCAAAATATTAGTATAAAATAACACAAAAAGTTAGTAACAAGAAATAAATAAAATTGTAAATGGAAAGAGGTTTGAGATTTTGATATTGTATTTTTTTTGATGAAATGATAAAGTGAGATAGGTGAGGTAAATGCAAGATGTAATCAAGAGTTTGAGAAATGGAAAGGTTTCAAGAATCATCCATATGCTTGCTTAGTTACTTGGTTACTTGATTTAAAAATACACAAGTAAATAGTTCACATCCCAACATTTACTTGGAAAATCTAACATTAAAGTCCATAGTTTTTCTAACAAAAGTTCATTTGAGTTATAAAGTTCTTTACTTTAAAATCACAATGTTAATCTTATGAAAAATCTAAAAATGACAAAATACCCAAGGGCAATAATGTAATAGAAGATTAGACATAAAATTATGTATCAATATTACTTTTACTAATTAGAAGCACATAGAAAGAGCATGACTAATCCTATATACTATTAGCATAAGTAAATAAAGATAGCAAAATAAAGATAGAGATGAAAGAACATAAATAACTCAAATATATTACATTAAGAACATAGTAAATCAAAGTAGCAAAATAACATCACTTGCATATGGAATCATCCCTAACCTTCCTAGGAAGATTAGGCCATTATGCTCATGATTCTCACAAAATTCTAAGAAGAAAATATGAGAAGAAAGTGAGTGGAAATTTTGCTATAGTTTCTATACTCTAAAAATTACATACCAAATGTGAAGAGAGTGTCCCTATTTATAGATGGAGAAAAGGACTAAAAAGAAATTAAACAACAAAATGGGGTTTACAAAATAAATCTGAAATATTAATAATAAGATATGATTTTGAAAAATTAAATCTTATTATTAATATTATCCTAGCTATTTTTGTGTATAGTCAAAATGCTCATTTTCTAAAATACCACAAAAACATGAGCTTTAAAGCTCAAAATGGCAATTTTACAAACTCAATACCCACAAAATATGGCTGATGACACAAGAGGGTTTTGACCCACTTTCAGCCAATGAGGGGGTGCCACGTAGGCAGGCTGTTGCAAGATGTTATTGGGTCACGGGCCTGTGTTGTGGCTGGGAGAGTTGGGCTTGCACGTGACTGGGATGGCTGAAAAGAGGAGCTAGGCTCTTTGGGCCTGTTGGAGCCGTGGAGCTTGAAGGCAATGCTGAAGGGCGGATTGGGCCGTTGGGCCTGGAGGGAAACAAGGTCACATTCTTGCAACAGAAGTGCTAATTGATGGAGCTGAAGGAGGCGTGAGATTGAAGGGGTGCAAATGGAGCTGTTGGCGGTGACGTGGCAGGGCATGATTGGCTGGCAGGGAGGCTGGCAGGCGGTGGCTCGGTAGGGAGGCTCGGCGGCTCGGCTCGCGTGGCTTGAGCTCGGAACGGCTCAGCTGTGGCTTGGCTGTGGGCTGCTGGACAGTGGGCTTCCATTGGGCCTCAAATGAAACAAAAAAAGAAGTTAATTACAATAATATCATTTTTAGCACTCATTTTTCAAGTTTAATTCTTTTCTATATTTTTTTCTTTTAATTAAGCTCAAATGCATTATAATTCATATAAAATATTTTAAAATTAAATTAAAACTAACATTTTCCATTTAAAGAATATATCATAATAAATTCAAGAAAATATTATTCAAAACTTAATTTAATTTGAACTTAAACTTGATAAAATGACATCTTTTGAGCACTAATCATCAGTCCACGCTCCTTGAGAGGATCAAGGAAGCGTAGAGGGAGGATCCGCAGTTGACGAAACACAGGGAAGATCGCTTAGCCGGACTGGCTAAGGACTTTTCTATTTCAGAGGTGGGTTTACTTAGGTATGAAGGTCGGATTTACATTTCGATGGATTCTGGTATCAGGCGAGAGATTCTAGATGAGTCTCATACCACTCCCTACTCCTTACATCCGGGTACGATGAAGATGTACCAAGACTTGAGGACTCTGTATTGGTGTCCAGGGATGAAGAAGGATGTAGTGGAGTATGTGGCCAAATGTTTAACTTGTCAACAGGTGAAAGCTAAACATCAAAGGTCAGCAGGGTTGTTGTAGCCTTTAGGGATTCCGGAGTGGAAGTGGGAGGATATCACCACCGACTTCATGGTTGGATTGCCAAAGACAGTGGGACAATATGATTTTGTGTGGGTGATTGTGGATAGGTACACCGAATCAGCCCATTTTTTTTCCTATTAGAACAACTCATACTATGGAGCAGTATGCTGAGTTGTATGCGAAGGAAATTGTGCGACTTCATGGGGCTCCAAGTTCAATAGTATATGACAGGGACCTCACCTTCACCTCTAAGTTTTGGGAGAGCTTGCAGAAGGCTATGGGCACACAGTTGCAATTCAATACCGCCTATCATCCTCATACGGATGGACAGTCTGAGAGGACGATTCAGATACTGAAGGATATGTTGCGGGTCTATGTGCTGGATTTTGGGGGATCTTGGAGTAAGTATCTCCCTCTGATTGAGTTTTCTTATAATAACAGTTCTCAGGCGACTATCGGAGTGGCTCCGTATGAAATGTTGTATGGGAGGAAATGCAGATCGCTCATCCATTGGGATGAGACGGGTGAGAGGAAGTACTTAGGTCCTAAGGTTGTTCAGAGGACCAATGAGGCAATTGAAAAGATTAGAGCTCGAATGCTCGCCTCCCAGAGTAGACAGAAGAGTTAATCAAACTTGAAACATAGAGTTGCTCCTTTGAGAGGAGTAAAGCGATTTGGAGTGAAAGGCAAGTTAAGTCCTAGGTTTGTTGGCCCCTTTGAGATTCTAGAACGGGTTGGAGAGGTAGCTTATAAATTGGCTATGCCTCCAGCTTTATTAGGGGTTCACAATGTATTTCATGTGTCCATGCTCTGGAAGTACGTATCAAATTCTACGCATGTGTTGAGTTATGAAAACCTGGAGCTGGATCAAGATTTGTCTTATGAGGAGAAGCCAGTTCAGATTCTAGATCGAAAAGATAAAGTCTTGCGGAACAAGACCATTGCCTTAGTAAAAGTGTTGTGGAGAAACAACAAAGGGGAAGAGGCAACTTGGGAGCCTGAGTCCGATATGCGGGATCGATATCTTGAGTTATTCAAGTAAATTTCGAGGACGAAATTTCTGTAAGGAGGGGATAGTTGTAATGTCCCAAATCTGCTAATAAGGCTTAGTGCCTTGATTAGCGTGCTAGGAGGGAAATAATTGATTTAATTATGTTATTACGTGGATTAAATGATTATGTGATTAGAAATTCATGTTTAGGTGAATTAAATATGCATGTTGGCCCATTTTTGTTAGTAAGGGCATATTTGTAATCTTGGTCTGTTGAGGGCATAAATATAAATTGTGTTATGTTAAAGACCACAGTATTGTGGAGATATATTTGTGATGTGTGATCCGAGACGATTCTAGGGAGCGAAATAGCAGAATAGTCACAACGAGGTCGAATACTCAGCTCGGGGTGAGCCTAGGGGTATTTGGGAATGTAGCACGTGTTCGGGATTACCGGGTAACAGGTAGTGACTTAGTGGTTATTTGGGTATGTCAGGACTAAATTGTTATTTATAGGACTATTCGAGAAATTAGCGAGAATGTGGCAAAAGAAGATTTTTCCCTTGGTGGTGTTAGACTGGGGATTTTGCAACTGGGGATAGACTTGAATTTGGCTTAGGCACTATAACTCACCAGAAATCAAAAGATAAACATAACACACACACTCTCTCTCTCAGCCTTATCTCTCTCTCTCTCTCCACTCAGCACTCTATCTCTCTCTCTCACACTCTCCTTTGGAGCACTTGGAAATTTGGCAGAATTCTTGAGGGAATTTGTGGGCTGAAGCTGGGGATTTGGCTAGGGATAACTCAAGGCTTGATTCACACAGTTGAGTTAAGGATTTTGTACTGAATTGTTGGCTTTGTTCTGTTGTGATCTTGAGGTTTTACTTAGTTTTAAACCTTGAGAGCTGGATTTTGGATTTCAGTTGGGTTATGAGATAAGTGTTGGGGTATTAATACTGCTGATGTGTTGTGATATGGATTTTGGGTATAATTCTAGGGTTAAGGTTTGAATTTGGTGAATTTTAGGGAGTTTAGCTCGTAAACATGCATGGGAATTCCTAGGTTTTGGGCTCGAGCCACGGCCCGTGTGTGCGAAGAGGCTTGGGAGCCTCTACTTTTCCCAGGCGTCGCGACGCAGGCAGGGCGCGCTGCGGCCCATGTCCCCCAGAAGAGATCCCCAAGGCTCTCTGACTTGTAGCGCGTCGTGGCCCTTAGGGGCTGGGTCGCAGCTCAAATAAGGGATTTTGGCTGAAACAGGGTTTTAAGCTCGGGAACCCAAATTTAAGGGCTCGGGAATAATTCTACTACCCGGTTTAGTAGAATTCGAGGTCCTAGAGGCTAGAATATTAATATGAGGTTCCTAATTGGTTGGATGTTTATTTATTGATGCGTTGTGACTAGGTTTTACACTAAGGCTCTGGTATAGGGGATCGTGCTCGGGATCACATTAAGTAGTCAGCTTGGGACACAGGTAAGAAAACTATTTGTGCCGGTAGAGCGGAGCATGGCTAGATTATCTGTGTTTAATGCTTTATGTGAATATTTATGACTTGTTATGCCATGTTTTTATGATTGTGAATGATCGACAAAGGTTTGAAATGGTGAAGGCTGGGATCGACATTAAGCATGCTGAATGCAGGCCTCTAGGGTGAGACCCTCTAGGGTGTTGTACTCACCCACTTGGTGAAGACCATGAACCTAGTGCTTGGTAGAGCACCTAGGTCGGCATAGGCCGCTATGTGAATAATCTTCTATCTGTTTAAGTGGTGTATTACTGAATTGACTTGTCTTATGCTATGTGTTGAGTTTTCTTGCTGGGCCTCGGCTCACGGCTACTCTATGGTGCAAGTAAGGGCAAAGGAAAGGCTGACCAACCATGATTTGGAGAGCGTGGAGCAGCGTGTACATGTTTGGCCTACCTAGCTGCCACGGTCGGAGTTGATTTGAGGAACATGTTGTAAATAATTGATTTTGTCGCTTAGGTCGACTGTATCTTTGAAACAACATTTTGGGATCCCAATGTATCACTTTTATGAGTTTAATGAATGTCCAAATATTTTATAACTAACTTTCGTTAAATGAGTCTTTATTTCTATTTAATCAAACTTTCCAACCTAAAACCTTGATTAGCGAGCTAATGGCACATTTTAAAATCACATGGTAACGACTTTAAGGTAGTATGGCGTTACAGAGAATATGACTTGTTAGAATATTTATTTATATGGTATATAGAACCAATTATATTACAACTAATTGATTTAAATTCATTTAATATATCAAAGTCAATATTTTATTTATTGGCAAATATTCTATTTAATGCTCAACATTATTTGTTACCTGATTTTGCATATCCCAACTGAATGAGAGAATATCTCAATCTGTGGCAGAGACTTTGATGGAATGTCTCACCCTATAACACCTGCCTTAAAGGTTGGTTGGTCATGACGTTGATTGAATGGGACTGAAAATATGGCTGGAGCTTCCTGGAATCCAATATCATATAGAATGCCAGCTTCTCTATCAGTGGGTATCGTGACTCAACTCCGAGAAATCTCTTTCTTATATAATATACTGGTTTTTGAGCACGGTCTTCTTCTCGGACTAACACGGCACTGAGTGCATTTTCTGTGACAGCCAAATAAAGGAACATAGGTTCTCCAAACATAGGCTTAGATAACACTTGGGGCTCGGCCAGGTGCGTTTTTAGGTCGAGTAATGCCTGTTCGCATTCCTCAGTCCATTCAAATTTCTTGATTCCCTTCAGCAAGTTGTAAAATGGGAGGCACTTGTGAGTAGATTTTGAAATAAAATGATTCAAAGTTGCCACCTTTCAAGTCAGGCTTTAAACTTCTTTATGCGACTTGGGTGAGGGCATTTCTACCAGTGACCTGATTTTCTCGGGATTTGCCTCTATTCCCCTCGTGTTGACTATGAAACCAAGAAATTTTCCTGATGCCACTCCGAGCGTGCACTTCTAAGGATTCAGCTTCATGTCATACCTCCTTAAGATTTCAAAACATTCTTTAAGATCGGATACATGGTTATCAACAATCTTGGATTTGACAAGCATACCATCGACTTACACTTCCATATTTCTCCCGGTCTGATTAGCGAACATTTTGTTGACTAAGCGTGGATATGTAGCTCCTACATTCTTCAGCCCGAAGGGCATGACTTTATAACAATATACGTTATTTGGGGTCATGAAGCTAGTATGTTCTTGGTCCGCAGGATTCATCGCGACCTGGTTATATCCAGAATATGCATCCATGAAGGACATGAGCTCGTGACTTGCCGTGGCATCTACCAACTAATCAATCCTTGGTAGTGGAAGGCAACCTTTGGGACAAGCTTTGTCCAGGTCAGAGAAGTCGATGCAGGTCCTCCATTTCTCGTTTGTCTTTGGGACCAGCATGGGATTGGCAACCCAGATCGGATATTTTTCTTCACGAATAAACCCGCACTTTAATAGTCGAGCTACTTCTTCCTCAAGAGCTTCAGCTCGGACTGCTCCCAAGCGTCTCTGTTTTTGGGATTTTGCAAGCACGTTCTTGTCAAAATTTAGAGTGTGCATGATTACACTCGGGCTTATTCCTACCATGTCTTCATGTGACCAGGCAAAAACGTCTAGATTCTCTTGTAAGAACTTGATCAAGTCCTTCTTCCTTTCATCATTTAGATTCTTCCCCATCTTTACGACTCTTGAAGCTTCATTGGGGTCAATGTTTACCTCCTCGAGCTCCTCTATAGCCTGGAGCTCTGACCTGTCTTTGTCTATTCGTGGATCAATGTCATCGTGTTGGGCATCATTACTGTCCTCTATTTGTTGAGGTTCTTCCATCCCACAAGTATTTTCTACTTTCCAGGACTCATTGCCTCTGTCATTTATGACCACAGCTTGCTGTCTGGGTTGTGATTTTCCCTTCATAGAAATGCTATAGCATTCTCTGGAAGCGAGCTGATCACCTCTGACAGTGCATATTCCGGCAGCTGAGGGGAATTTTATTGCTAGGTGGCGGATAGAGGTTATGGCTTCAAATGCCATCAACGCAGATCGGCCCAAAATCGCATTATATGCAGCCGGACAGTCGATTACCACGAACTCAAGTAACTTGGAGACAGTTTGTGAGCCTTCTCCCAATGTTACCACTAATTCAATCGTCCCGATGGCTGCTGACCCTTCGCCAGAAAATTCGTATAGAGTCATTGAGGTCGCCTTCAATTTTGTTACAGACAAACCCATTTTTTCCAAGGTGGACCTAAAAAGTAGATTCACAGAACTCCTGTTATCTACTAGTGTCCTCGAGACCCTCTGGTTGGCGAGTTGAACGGTTATGACCAAGGGATCATTATGTAGGAACTGGGCGTGGCTAGCATCCTCTTCTGTAAACATGATTGGTTTTATTTCCAATCGATGTTGTTTTGATAACCGCTGTTTCGGGACAAACTCCACTCCATTATGGGATTTCAGTTCATTAAAGTACCTCTTCTGGGCCCCTTTGGTCGTGCCTGCCAAATGAGGTCCTCCCGAAATGGTGGCTATATCTCCCCCTATTATCGGAGGAGGATCGTTCTGATTCGCTTGAGCTCTAGTTTGACTTACTGGAGCTTTGGGGGCTGATGGAGGGTTTGGTCTAGCGGGCTGATTAGGGACCACCCAATTTTGGGCGTACTGGGCCAAAGGACCCGCTCTAATGAGAGTTTTGATCTAATCCTTCAGCTGTCGACAGTCATCTGTGTTATGACCAATATCATTATGAAATCAGCAGAACTTCGAAGGATCTATCTTCGCTCTTTGGTTTTTCAACGGTTTTTGCTTCTTCCATGGAAGACGAGTAGAATTTGCCAGGAAGATGCGCTCCCTAGTATCCGTAAGGTCGGTATTAGTGGCATAAACAGGTTTGAATTTCTCTCCAGACTTATTTTTCTTTGTTCCACTCTGGTCATCCTCACCATTTCCCTTCCTTTTGTTACTCCCCCCTTGGTTATTCTAGGTAACGGTTTGAGCCATAACTGCAACGTCTGTTACCGCTCCAACAGGCTGGATAGGGATCTGGCTGGTTCCTGCGATGAAAGCTCGCGCCTCTTCCAGGTTAATCCATCTTTGAGCTCGTGCCAAAAACTCGTCCACACTATTAACTCCTTTTCTCTGTAACTCTTGCCATAGGTCGCCCCCAACAAGGATTCCTGTCCTCATTGCCATGAGCTTGGAGCTGTCATCGGCATCCCTAGCTCGTGTGGCGACATTGGCAAATCTACTTAGATATACCTTCAACATTTCTCCAGGTTGCTGCTTTACATTGGCTAATGAATCAGCCTTAACCCGAGCAGTCTGGGAAGCCCGAAATGCTTTTTTGAAGTCAAAAGAAAACTTTTTCCCTGAACTTATAGAATGCCTCTTGTATTGCTTAAACCACTGCTCGGCTGGCCCGATCAGAGTTGAAGGGAATAAAATGCACCTTAGATCGAGTCCGGCATTGTGGGCCATCATCATGGTATTAAACATCCCGAGGTTGTAACGCCCCAACTCCAGGGACCGCTACAGTGCACATTGCAAACAGTGCTAAACTCGTTAATCGAGTCATTTGGCCATAAACGTGTAACTAAGTATGACTAGCGGTTTAGGGGTTAAAAACTTTGGTTAGGGATATAACATTTCACTAGAACGTTTACTGTATACATTGGGATCCCAAAAATATAATTTCAGAGTCTATTACAAGAAAGTGTTTACAACAGGCCGTTCTAAGCGGCAAAACAGGGTTCAGCCCTAGTTCCACTTTCAAACCTCGCCCAAGTATTGGTCGAGTAGCTGCATATGTACACGTCATCACCTAAGCTCTCCAACTCAAGGATGGTCCAGCTTCCTTTTTCCTTTACCTGCACCACAAAGCACCCGTGAGCTGAAGCCCAGCAAGAAAACTCATATGCTCACAAACAGTCATATCATGATATCAAATCATATCTGGAATGCCTAGCAATCATAGCTCTATTCAGCATGCAAATGAATTCAAACAGATGCTGGGGTATCCAGGATAAGAAATCCTGGCCTTCTGACTGGAGGACTATCAAGTCAATCCTAATCAGATGAGTGTCGCAACACTTGAGGTTCTGGTAAACCATACTGAGTGACCGACAAGCAAGTCACTAATTCAAGTGGAAGGGTGGCGGTTGGGTAAGCCTCTAACCTTCAACAGGTTCTGGTAAACCATACTGAGTGACTAACAAGCAAGTCACTAATTCAAATGGAAGGCTGGCTGTTGGGTAAGCCTCTAACCTTCAACAGGTTCTGGTAAACCATACTGAGTGACCAACAAGCAAGTCACTAGGGCCTCAGTGCCCAAGCCATGCATATGATGATCAAAATGATCATACAGAGCTCATAGCTCTGATCAGATGAGTGAATATCACTTTGAGGTCCTGGTAAACCATACTGAGTGACTGACAACCAAGTCACTAGGGGCCCAGTGCCCATAGCCGTGTAACAACACCGTTACCTAGGCTTTCCCGCAATGGCTCTTATCAAATGAGTGACTGACAAGCATGTCACTAAGGGGTCGGTACCCATAGCCATGTGACCTAACAGTCATGGGGCTCGCTGGCCCTGGCTCTAAATGACTAGCCTTTGGCTAGATAAACGCTTGTTTATATTCATCGAACTTGAGGTCGGTCCTGCATTAATGCTCTTTGAGTCATTCAATGTAGAGGGTCGATTAGGTCCAATCGACATAGCTTGCACTAAACACACTAGGGTTGTCATGACTAGTGAGTTAGCACGATGTAACCAGTGCCCAGTACCACTGCCGAACCTGACTAGTGAGTCACAGCTTCACAGTTGATATTAGCACCTTTGCCAAACCTGACTAATTAGTCAGTACCATGCACAAGTAAGCAATGCTTTCAATGTGTATCATATGCCAATTATCCAAGAGCAGGGCATTCAGCATGCTTACTAAACAGTTGCTAGCATAATTATAATCGTGCACAAACACAGAGACTCAAGCTCTGTCCATTCTCATATTCATCATTCATGGCATGCCCTAATCACCTATTTCTTGTGCATCACATGCATCACACTTAATCACCCAGCATGCCTCAATAACAACCATATGCAAATGGGCAAGATTTCCAAGCATTCATTATGCTATCAATGTTCACATTCAACATCCAACATGCATCAATCACAGCCATGCATGTCACGTATGGGGTGCAGTTTTCTTACCTTGGGTCCAAGCACAGGTTACCAACAAACGAGCCACAAGAACGATCCCGATTCCAAGCCTCTAGTAGTAACCTAGTCACAACCATAATATAAAACCTCATCAAAATGAGTAAATAAATACTTCCAAACCCAACCCAAGCCTCCAAGACATCGAATCCCACTCAACTAAGTAGTAGGATCGATCCCAGGCCCTTAGAGCTAAGTTTCCATCACAAAAACACACTTTTGGGAAATTTTTCCCTTAAGGGCCGCGACCCTACATGGCCATGCCGCGGCCCGCCCCCTGGCAGAGCCTCCTCCATCTTCTTCAAGCTAGGGCCGCGGCGCCCAAGAACAAGGCCACGGCCCAACTTCGCACCAGCCATTTTTCTTCGTTTTTTCCATTTTAAAACCTTCCAAAAACCCATCCAAACATTTCCAAATCATCAAATCAAAGTTTCCAAACTCCCCAATGGTCCAAAAACACCAAAACCCAAGGCTTAAACAAACTAAAAACTCAACGATTCACAAAATCCGATTCAAGCTTAAAAACTTTCAAAAACTTAAAACTTAAACTTGAATTACCTCCGATTGAGTTGTTTCCAACTAAATCCTCCGGCTAATAAGCTTCTAATTTTCCTTAGGATTTCTATGCCTCGACCCTCGCTTGAATCCGAGTCTTAGAACTCAAGTTATCTTTGAAAACGCGATCGGGAGACAAAAAGGGAACTTTTAAGGAGAGAGAACGTACAGAACGTTCTTTTTATTTTCTTACAAGGTTACTTCAAGCTTAAGTAGCAGGAGGGAACTTAAAGAACCACTCCTGGCCGGTGTCAGACAGTGTCGCAGGGAAGATCTGGCAACGGGCATCTTCCGATACTTTTTGTATATCCATTTGTATCTCAAACTTATTAACATGAGATACCGGGTTTCCATACCCGTCAAAGTTCAGCAATGCTGGCATCTTGAACTTACTGGGGGTTTCAGCCGCAGCAATCCTCTGTACAAAGGGGGTGCCCCTCCTCCTATCGTACTCAATATGGGACGTTCGTCCCCTGACCAGTTTCTGTACCGCCTGGTTCAGAGCATCAATCTGAGCCTGAACAGCTTCTGAGACTGCTGAGGCCACCGGTGCCGGGGGAGCGTACTCGTCGTGCCTCTCACGGCGGTCGTTAAGTACGTCCCTTAAATCATTGTCTCTACGTCTCTGCTCGCTAACTCCTAGCCGACTAAAGACGTTCTGCTGCCTGGGTTGCCCCCAGCGTTATGGCTAGCTGGCCTATTTTCTCTAGGTGGGGGGCTTCTGCCTCTACCTCTTTCTTCATTTCTCCGACCAGCATTTCCTCTACTGGAATCAGCTTCATTGTAGTCATGGCCATCTCTAAATTGTGGCTGACTATGGCATGACTGGCTCTTCACACTATTTCCTCTTCGGGCTAGCATCTCCCAAGAATCAGGGGGAGGCCTGCACTGGTCTTTGGGTCCCCGTGCATTTCTATGTTGTGGGGGGCCCCTGATGGCAGAGCCTGACTCAATGTTCCTTCTGTTGGTGGAAGGACGTTGTCCCTTGCTCTATATATTCGACTTTTCATCCCTTGGGCGTCTAGGGCTGCGGGGCGTCTGCCCGGCCCTATTTTGCCTCGGGCGCTGGGGGTTGCCTCGACCAGCCTGGGATGGAGGCTGCTGCTCAGGATCCCTAGGTGGGACATCATCCTGAGCCATAGGCGGCTGCTCCGGCCTTTGAGTCATTTATCTTCTTGACTAGAGTTTTCCTCATTTTCATCTTGCTTTATATCGTTTATCCGACTTCGTGTCATTGGAAAATTTGGAGGTCAACATTCTGGTGCTTTCATTGAGAGCTCAACTCAAGATTTCCAGAAAAATCAAATGGAAAAAACATCCAGAAAGACAGGACAAACCTCTGGTGCTGCATCCACCCAGCCTCCTCCACCAAATGTGGCTGAAGATGAACCATAGTTGGATTTCGAAGAGGAGGAGATGGATTCTGAGACCTTGAGAACAACACTGAGTGTGTTATAGGAGGAGTTGGCCAATCTGAGGGCTAATCAAGAGAATGTGGCTGAGACAATGGCATTGCAACAGAGAGAAATTGACCGTTAACGTCAAGAACTGAATGAGTGGCAGGCTAACATGGACCACCGACAGAGAGATGCCACTACCGCCCTGGAAGCAGCCATCTAGTTGGCCTGGGGACAACCAACGCCAACTTCTCAATTGGATCAACCACCAAGTGTACCACCACAACAAGGCCAAGACCCAAGTCCTCCACCTCAGCTAGCAAGCCCTTAAAGGCCAGAACAACCTCCTGCGGCTCAACAGGATATTCCATTTCAAAACCCTGAGTAGCAGCCACCTTCTCGTTCTGGTCGAGATAATCCCCAGCATCAAAGGCAAAATAGGGTCGGGCAGCCTCCCCGAAGCCCTAGACGCCAAACTACTGAGGAACCGAACCCACCAAACAAGGGACAGCGTCCTTCTGCTAGCAGAAGACAAGTCGAGTCAGGCTCTGTGGTCAGGGGCCCCCCACGACATAATAATGCTCAGGGACCCACTGACTAGCGCAAGCCTCCCCCTGACGCCCAGGACATGCCAGTAAGAGGAGGTAACAATGCGATCAACAGGTCACAACATAACTGGTGGCATTTTAGAGATGGACACGACTACAATGAGGCTGATTCCGGCAGAGGAAATGCTGGTCAAAGACAAGGATAGAGGGGTGGAGAACGGAATCCTCCACCAAGAGAAAATAGGCCTACGAGCCAGAATGGTGGGGGGCAGCCTAGGCAGCTTAACGTCTTTGATCGGTTGGGCGCTAGCGAGCAAAAGCGTAAGGATGACAACTTGAGGAATGTGCTCAACGATAGGTGGGAAAGGCACGATGAGTACGCTCCTCCAGCACCGGTAGCCCCAGCAATACCAGACGTAGTACATGCCCAGATTGATGCGCTGAATTAGGCCGTATAGTAGCTGGTGGGGAGTCAAACATTCCCCATCAAGTATGATCGGAGAAGAGGCACTCCATTCATACAAAGAATAGCAATGGCGGAAACCCCTAGCAAATTTAAGATTCCAGTATTGCCCAACTTCGATGGATATGGAGATCCAGTATCTCATGTGAATAAGTTCGAGATACAGATGGACATCTAGAAGGTGTCAGATGATGCTCGCTACAGAATCTTTCCGGCCACCCTATCCGATACTACACAGGAATGGTTTTTCAAATTCCCTCCTGCTAGCATAGTGTCATGGGAGATGTTCATAAAGGAGTTCTACGAGCAATTCTACGCTGGTCGTGTACATCTGACTGAAGCCAACCAACTGGTCGAGATACGCCAGAAGGAGGGAGAATCCTTAAAAGAATATGTCCAACATTTTATGCGAGCAACAGCTGGAGCTAAGACAGTTGGCGATGAGGGGAAAATGATGGCACTTACTGCTGGAGTGCGGTGCCACTCACCCCTCTAGAATAGTTTAAGGTTGAATGGGGTGAAGAGTACCCAAGAATTCCTGGATCAAGCAGACTAGTACATCAAGCTCGAAGAGGCAATTGCTAACGAATGGAAGTTGCCTGCAAGAGACAAAGGGCCAAAGGAAGATCCCACCAAAGCCACCGATGGGTCAGATAAACCCAACGGCAACTGCAAAAACAACGGGAAAAATGGTGGAAAAAGGGCAAACAATGAGCCATTGACGTCTGAGAATAAGCACCCTATGGGTAACAAATACAAGCCAATATTCACCAATTACACGACCCTAGGCGAAAGAAGAGCGGAGGTGTACCAGGCGACCAGTGCCAATGTCCCTTACAAGCGACCAGCTCTGATAAGGAAAGATATCTCCAAAAGAGATACAACCAAGTTCTATCATTTTCACAACGATTATGGTCATGACACCAATGAGTGCAACCAACTGAAAGATGAAATTGAGTTCCTTATCAGACAAGGACACCTGATGAGATACGTACAAGCCACTGGAGGTTCTCAGCGAGAGGCTCGAGGAGGCAACGAGCAGGCAAATGTACGCCAATGCACGCCCCCTTTACAGCCAGCTCCCGTGGCAGGTATGTTGCTAACCATCTATGGCCGACCACACCTAGCAGGAGATAGTGGGAAAGCAAGGGAGCGATATGCCCAAACCTAACGCCATGACGAAGACATTGAAATGTTGAATGTGGAGGACCGAACTTCCAAGAAAGCTCGAACAGAGGAAGAACTTATAACTTTCTCTGAACTTGATGCTCAGCACGTCCGGTTCCCCCATTCGGACCCTCTGGTCGTAGATGTCCAAATCGCCAGTATGATGGTTAAGTGGGTGTTGGTGGACACAGGGAGATCAGTAAATATTATGTACAAGTCTTTGCTGGAAAGGATGAAGTTGTCCGTGAAGGATTTGGAGCCATGCAACCAAACCATTTATGGTTTTTCTCGCGAAGGGCTCGCGCCAACAGGGTCGATCAGGCTTCCGATCACAGCAGGAATTGTACCTACGAACAGGACATTACTCACTACTTTCATAGAAGTTTATTGTCCTTCTGCATACAATGTTGTGATTGGAGGGCCTATCCTAGTCGACCTGCGAGAAGAAACCTTGGTCTGGCACCTCGCCATGAAGTTTCTAATTAACGCAGGGATAGGATGTGTGTTGGGAAACCAGCGAGAAGCGAGGGAATGCTACAATTCCTTGATTACTAAAGCAAAAAAAGGTGGATCGTGGGAAGGAGCTGAAAAAGGGTTGCGGTTGGCCAATGAGATACAAGCCCCATCAGGTGAGCATTTCGCCAAATAGGGTGTTGCCCAAAGTGAGGATAGGGATTTAGATCCTCGCTTTGGGGATTTTGAGGAAGATGTAGGACCAGTCGAGGAACTCGAGGAGGTCCAACTTGATGAGTCAGATCCAACCAGGGTTGTGAAAGTCGGTAAAAACTTAGAGACTACAACAAAACAAAACTGGTGGAATTTTTGAAGAAGAACTAGGAGGTCTTTGCCTGGTCGCACAAAGATATGGTTGGGATTGACCCAGCAGTTATCAGCCATGCCTTGAACATAGATAAAAAAATTCCACCAGTACAACAGAAAAGAAGGCTACTCGACAAAGATAGATCGAAAGCTTTAAAAGAAGAAGTCGAGAAGCTAAAGGAGAACGGATTCATCAGGGTAGCATTTTATCCATCCTGGGTCTCTAATCTTGTACTAGTTTCCAAGCCAAACGACAAATGGAGAACATGCGTGGATTTCACAGACCTTAACAAAGCCTACCCTAAGGATTGTTTCCCGCTCCCAAGGATCGGCTAGCTGGTCGATGCCACTTCAGGGCACGAGATCCTTTCATTCATGGATGCATACTCTGGGTACAATCAGATCAGTATGCACCCACCTAATGAGGATCACACTAGCTTTCGGACCGATACAGGGCTTTATTGTTACAAAGTAATGCCTTTCGGTTTGAAAAACGCTGGTGCGACTTACCAACGATTGGTCAATCACATGTTTAAAGAACTGATCGGTGTAAATATGGAAGTATATGTTGATGACATGTTGGTTAAGTCGAAGAAAGCAGAAGAACACATCGAGGACCTGCAAGAGTGCTTCAATGTCCTAAACAAGTATCAGATGAAGCTGAATCCTGTTGACGCGGTTCTTCGGCAACAGATAATTAAGAGAAGAAGAGAAAGAGATTAGTACTTAAAAGTAGAACCGTCACAGATATGAAATCTTTGTGAAAAGAACTAGGTGACTCCAGACACGTTTTTAAGTGGTTCGAAGGTTAAAATCCTTCTACTCCACTAGTCAATATTATTGATATTCTCTGGGTAATTGGTTTACAAAGTATATAGTTCTTAAAAGACTATTTTTCCAACCTCTATCAACTCCCAGGGTCTCCATATTTATAGGAGAAGGCACCTGGAAGTTGGTAGGGAGGTCATCCCGTGACCTTACCATTTGTCATATCAAATCTGTGATATTCATGATTAATTCCTAAATCTGACACACAAGTGTGGTCTAATCAGTATGGAAGGAGATAATGGTCCGCACGGCCCAACTCGTCCGTGGGTGTCTGAATACGCACGTTCCTGCTGCATGTCCGAGAAGTCAGGGGGATATCGGACACGTGATGGCAGGACTATGCACGTTTATCTTGCGTGTTGACTTCCCATAGGGTCAGAGCTTCCTGAGAAGCTCGTAGCTCGAGCAATTCATAACCCGAGCTTATCCGTCCGTGGACGCCGGATATTATTCCCAGCTCCTGGTACAATAAGTGCGAGCTGGAAACAGGACCCCCTCGAGCTAGAAAGGGCCCGTCCTGGAAATAGAGCCTCTGGCCTGTGGGAACCTCGGACTAAATCATGTTTAGTCCGAGGCTCGTCCTGCTAAACAGCCCGTGGGAAAACCAGGGCGTACATCTGCCCCACAAGCTCCTGCTCGTGGTCCATGACGTCAGATATGGGAGACCACAGTAGGGGCTTTTAGACTTCTCCCACAACCCTTCGCATTCCATGCTTTTCGCAGGCGTCTGATACGTGGAACGCCGTGGGTGGCGACGGTACACTCTACGAGAACCGCATTAAATGGCCTAGCCTACTGTCCAGCCGTCGTTTCACATTTCGAGTGGAGGGTCTCCCAAGGGCCTTTTACACGTGATCCTTCCCATGTATAAAAAGGGGTGGTCATCCCACGCACGGGCCACCTTACCATTCAAAACCTCTCAAATTTCCTTCTTTTCTCTGACCTTCCGAAGAACAAAACCCTCATTTCCATTGCTCTCATCTTCTTCGTTCACGAAGCTTAGGCGTACGAGTTCCTTCAAAACCTTGGAGACCACTGTGCCAATGAAGCTCCTACCAGCGCAGCAACCTCGCTCACCATCTAACCATATACTGTAAGTCTTCTGTCCCTGTTTATTTTTTAAAGCATGCCACTGTAGCTTAGGTAAAAATTTTTACTGTAGCCACATGCAGAGGTTTTCTGGGTCGCGCGGATATGGAGGGTGACAGCCCTTCTTAGATTAGGGCACACTTGCCATGGGACATCGTCTTAGAATATGGGTTCCATGGTTCTTTCTTAGGAACAATTTCTGGGTAGGATCCTTAGGAATTTTGGGTGCAAAAACCGGGTAGCTTAGGAAATACGCCTTAAAAGCGGTTTTGCCACGCCTTGCCTGTTGAAACTTTCCCCCCAAGGCAATTTTTTACTCTGAGTCCTCTGACACACGAATTCCGAGTAATCTGGGATCTGTTGAGGGCATAGGCTCGTGTTCCTTGGAACGCGTGGCACCACTCTCCACGGGGTGGGCTTACCCCAGCTCGTGTACTTAATACTTGCTTCACTCTCCTGCTTGGGTCGCCTTTTCTAAAGTGTTTTCTTTTGTTCGATAGGCGACCAGATGGCTCCAAAGAGAAATCTTCCATAGAAGAATGTGGGAAGTTCGTCCTCCCAGCAGGATAAAGGAAAGGCGGTGGTGACCAGCTCGCCAATTCCTCACTTTGGGCCGGCGGTGGAGAAGCAAGCCGAGGTGGCCCCTGACGCGTTTTTCGAGGCGGAGAGAATCGTCTCGAAGATAACCAGCCAGGCAAAGATCACCAAGATCTTCCTCAACCACAACATTCCTCTGGGGATGACCTCCGTGATCGCTCGACCTGCTGCGGATGGGGAGCGGAGCTGCACGCCGCTCGACGAGTCGTTCGCGGCCTGGAGCGGGGAACACTTCAAGGCAGGGGCCTTCCTCCCCCTGGATCAGTATTTTGCTGATTTTCTGAACTATGTGGGGTTGGCCCCATTTCAGCTCCCCCCCAACTCATACCGTCTGCTGGCGGGATTGAGGTATTTGTTCCAAAAGCATGAGTGGGAGGTCCCCACTCCTGCTGATATTCTATATTTCTTTTGCCTCAAAGCCAGCCCGGACCAGTGGGGGCGAGGCGACAGGTTCTATTACTTAACCCGCTTCCCTAACACAGCAGCAGTGATCGAGCTGCCGAGCCATCCAAACGACTTCAAAGACCAGTTTTTTATGTCAACTGGGTTCCGAAACTGCGATCATCACTATTTCAACCGTCCTCGTAAGTGATCCTTGATTTAGCTCGCCTTTTAACGGTTATCTTATTTTAGCTCGTCCCTTATTCCACTTCTGATTTCAACCAACCTTGCAGCCATCTACGCGAGGACCGAAAAGTTTGTGACCCTCGGGGGTCAATACGATACACTGGCGAACTTGCCCCCCAGTGAGAAAGACTACCGCGCGCTCGTAACAGACGAGACGATGGTATTCTGCAAGCTGATTTTCCCAAATCAGACTTTGAATTTGAAAAGGCCCCGGGGGCCTCCCCCAGCTCGCGACAACAGACCGATCGTCGCGGAGGAGGTCGCAGACGACGAAGGCGAGGAAGAAGGTGAGGAAGTTCCTCTGGTGATGAACAGGAAGAGGACCTTGGAGGTCGCCCAGGGGATGAGCGAGGAGAGGGCCCAATCCGGAGCAGCCGCGGGTCCTTCCGGCCAAGGTAACTCTTACTTATTTAAGAACGTAGATAGGGCCACTGCAGACCCCCGGCTGGTTAGGTTCAACCCTAGGCAGCTCGTCCATCGTCACTCAAGGAATCCGGACCTGGACACGCTCTTGCTCCATTGCGTTGACCAGCTCGTGCTGGACAACCAAGAGAGTCGGCCTAAGGGTACCGTAGTAGTAGATAATACCCTAGCCTTTAGGTCGGCCATTTTTGAGGAGTACGGGACCAACTTACGCACGTGGCCTGCGCTCCAGAGGGGCATCTATGCTCCGGGGATTAGGCAGTACGTAGAAGAGTCCAGCCCCGATTCAGAACCGGACCTAGAACCTTCGCCAGTTCGTGAGATAATCGTCCTAGGCTCTTCCAGCTCGGGGGGTAGGGCTCCCTTAGTATTTGCTTTCTTATTGCCTTTAGACCTTTTGTCTTTATTTCTGCATGATTGCTACCTTGTAATAACCATGTTTTTTGTTCTTGGCAGAAGAGATGTCTCAGCCCGGGAATAGTCTGCGGGGCGTTGTGTTCGGTGGGAATCCCCCAGCAGGGCCGAGGTTAAAGAGGCTTCGCGAGTCCAAGAGCTCGGCTGGGGCCTCCACCAAATCCCCGGCTAAGGAGAAGGAGAAAGCCCCGCCATCCCAGGTCGCGGGGGCGAACCTCCCTGTCGCCAGGACAGGGCTCATGCACCCGCCACCCCAACGATCTCCACTAGCCGCCCAGGACGGGGTAATAGAGGTCGGGAATCTGGCCGCGGCAGCCCCGGACGTGCGTATCCCGGTCGACCCCCGGGCTCTGGAGAAGATGCCCGAAGCATTCCGGGGTACGGTGTATGAGTCGGCTAGCTACGCCGTCAGCCACTTCTACAATATCAGGGAGAAGGAGCTCCGGGCCATCGAAACAACGAGCCCGGTCCGAGTTATAGAGTCTGCGATGGACATGACCTTAACGGTAAAGTGCCCCCTTCTTTTAAGGCTTTAACACTCACATGCCGTCTTTTTCCTTCCAGTTTGTTAATTTATCATTCTTTTCTTGCAGGGCATTGCTGCCACCTACAGAGGCATTGTTAGGACCAAGGCCCAGCTCGAGGGTTTGGAAGCTGATCGCCAGACTGCCCTCCAGGAGTCTCAGGAGGCGAGAGACGCTCTGGCGGCCTCTAAAGCCGAGCTGGAGAAGATCCGCTCCGAGAACCAAGAGCTTAAAAACTCCCTGGCCGCATCCGAGCTAGAGAAGATCCGCTCCGAGAACCAAGAGCTTAAAATCTCCCTGGCTGCCTCGCGGACAGATCTTGAGGAGGCGAAGGCCGAAGCCCAGGCCTCCCAGGCCACCCTGAAAGACGAGCGGGTCGTATCGGAGCAGTCCTTACAAGATCTGTTCTATCACTGCTGGTCCCACAATCCGGACGCGGACTTTTCTTTCATGTCGCCGGACCTCTGGGCATTCTTGTTGCCGCAGCTTCAAGCCCGCCTGAATAAGGAGGTTCCTCCATCGGAGACTGGAGAGGCCTCTGCCGCGACGGAGCAGGATGAGACCGCGACCTCCAAAGGGCCAACTGATGGGGCTTAGGACACGTCTCGTTTAAGTACTTTGAACTCTTTTTATTGTAATTCTTTTTTTTTTTTATGTGAGGCGTTTCCGCCTTGAGACAATTTGCTCAGCCAGTTTTACATATATATTTTTATGCATTTGGTCACAATTCATCTCTTTATTTTTATGAACTTAGTTCGAGTTAACTTTATCCGTATCCCGGGCTCTTTAAAGAAGATCCGCGTTCGACAAATTTTAGTTCACTTCTAAGTTTTCTGACCTGGTTAAGACCAGGAACTTATTTTGAAAAAACTTAGTTCGCGTCAACTTTTATCCGTATCCCGGGCTCTTTAAAGAAGAACCACGGTCAACAAATTTTAGTTAACTTCTAGGTTTTATGTCCTGGTTAAGACCAGGAACTTATTTTGAAAAAACTTAGTTCGCGTCAACTTTTATCCGTATCCCGGGCTCTTTAAAGAACCACGGTCAACAAATTTTAGTTAACTTCTAAGTTTTATGACCTGGTTAAGACCAGGAACTTATTTTGAAAAAACTTAGTTCGCGTCAACTTTTATCCGTATCCCGGGCTCTTTAAAGAACCACGGTCAACAAATTTTAGTTAACTTCTAAGTTTTATGACCTGGTTAAGACCAGGAACTTATTTTGAAAAAACTTAGTTCGCGTCAACTTTTATCCGTATCCCGGGCTCTTTAAAGAACCACGGTCAACAAATTTTAGTTTAACTTCTAAGTTTTATGACCTGGTTAAGACCAGGATAGGACTTAGTTTGTGATAACTCTTATCCGTAGATAAAAATTAACACCTAAGTCATTAAGGAGACCTGGATATATCCAGGTACCATATGCCCCCCAAGTAACTGGGAAAGGGTCTTTCGTTGTTACTTTAAAATTACACTTGCAAATAACGAGAAACATTTGGTTTTTATTTATACATGGAAGGTGACCTTCTAGGCCTTACAAATGGCTCATTGATAATATTTCTTTAGGTGGATAGCATTCCAAGTCCGCGGGACCGCCCCTCCACCAAGTCGAGCTAACTTATAAGTTCCCTCTTTGATGACTTCGATGACCTGGTATGGTCCTTCCCAGCTTGGTCCCAAAACCCCATCTTTGGGATCTTTCCCGGCCAGGAAAACTCTCCTCAAGACCAAATCACCGACGCTAAAGGCACGTCTTTTGACCTTAGTGTTGAAGTAGCGAGTGATTTTCTGTTGATAACAGGCGAGCTGGAGTTGTGAGTCCTCTCGCCTTTCATCCACTAAGTCTAAGGAGTGGCATAGGAGCTCGTGGTTTCCATCTTGGTCGTAGGACCTGACCCTGTGCGACAGGACCTTCACCTCCACGGGGAGGACTGCTTCACTTCCAAAGGTTAGGGAGAAAGGAGTGTGACCCGTGGGAGTCCGATGTGAGGTCCTATAGGCCCACAGAACTTGGGGGAGCTGTTCTGGCCAGATCCCCTTTGCCTCATCTAGCCTCTTCTTGAGGCTTGCCTTCAGAGTTTTATTGACAGCCTCGACCTGGCCGTTCGCCTGGGGATAGGCCACAGACGAGAAGCTTTTCACAATTCCGTGCCTTTAGCAAAATTCGGTGAACAGGTCGCTGTCGAATTGAGTGCCATTGTCGGAGACGATCTTTTTGGGTAGGCCAAATCGACATATGATGCTTTTAACCACGAAGTCTAGCACCTTTTTCGATGTTATTGTCGCCAACGGCTCTGCTTCGGCCCACTTGGTGAAGTAGTCAATGGCTACCACGGCGTAACGGATCCCGCCTTTTCCGGTGGGCAGGGCACCTATTAGATCTATCCCCCAAATGGCGAAGGGCCAGGGAGACGAAATCATTTTTAGCTCGGTCGGAGGAGCTAGTGCAACCGCGGCGAACCGCTGACACTTGTCGCACTTTTTTACATATGAGATCGAGTCTTTGGACAGAGTCGGCCAGTAATAACCCTGCCGAAGGATCTTCAAGGCCAGGCTTTGCCCCCCAGTGTGATCTCCGCAGAATCCGTCATGAACTTCTTGCAGGATGGCCTTCGCTTCACTTGGAAGAACGCACCGGAGGAGAGGTAAGGAATGCCCACGTCGGTACAACACCCCCTCGACTAGCGTATACCTCGGAGCTTGATAAAGGACTCGTCATGCGTCGTTGCGCCTTTCGGGTTACTTGCCCTCGACGAGGTACTCAACAATGGGAGTCATCCAGGTCGGCCTGATGTCAATCATTTCAATATCTGCTCGATCTCCGTCTATGCTGGGTTTCTCCAAGAACTCAACTGGCACCAACCCCAGGGTTTCTGTCTCTCCCGAGGTGGCGAGCTTGGCGAGAGCATCTGCGTTGGCGTTCTGCTCCCGAGGTATCTGTTCGATCAACCCTTGCCCAAACGTAGACAGTTCGGATTTTACCTTAGCCAAATAGGAGGTCATCTTGGGACCCCGCGCCTGATACTCGCCTAGAACCTGATTCACCACGAGCTGGGAGTCACTGAAGCATTGGACAGAGCTTGCCTTTAGCTCGTTAGCTATCCTAAGTCTAGCTAACAAGGCCTCGTATTATGCCTCGTTGTTAGACGCCTTGAACCCGAACCTCAGCGCCGAGTGGAATCTATGCCCCTCTGGGGATATCAGAATGATTTCGGCCCCGGAGCCGTTCTCGTTAGATGAGCCATCAACGAAGATCTTCCACAATGAACTTGAGGAGGCGACCTGAGGTGAGTCTTCTGATGGGATCTCATGGAATCCCGCGCATTCTGCCACGAAGTCGGCCAAGGCTTGACTTTTTATGGTAGTTCGGGGAGTATAGAAAATCTCGAACTAACTGAGTTCGACCGCCCACTTTAGCAAGCGTCCCGAGGCTTCAGGCTTTTGCAAGACCTGCCTTAGAGGCTGATCGGTCATGACGTGTACAGAGTGGGACTGGAAGTATGGCCTGAGTTTTTGCGAGGCCGTGATTAGGCAGAACGCCAGTTTTTCCATCAATGGGTACCTTGACTCAGCTCCGAGGAGTCTCTTGCTGATGTAATAAACCGGTTTCTGAGCCTGGTCCTCTTCTCACACCATAACAGCACTAGCTACGTCCTCAGTGACGGCCATGTAGAGGAAAAGAGGTTCTCCTACCTTGGGCTTTGACAGCACAGGTGGCTCAGCCAGGTGCGTTTTTAGGTCGAGGAATGCGCTTTCACACTCTACTGTCCATTCGAACTTCTTGTTTCCCCGGAGCAGGTTGTAGAAGGGTAAACACTTGTCGGTCGATTTGGAAATGAACCGGTTCAGTGCTGCCACCCTTCCTGTGAGGCCTTGGACATCTTTCCGCGACCTGGGGGAAGGAAGCTCGAGCAGTGACCTGATCTTGTCGGGGTTTGCCTCGATTCCTCGGGTATTGACTATGAAACCCAAGAATTTCCCCGATGCGACACCGAAAGTGCACTTCTGAGGATTGAGCCTCATGCCATATTCTCGCAGTATGTTAAAGCATTCTTCCAGATCGGTGACGTGGTTGCTGGCAATCTTTGACTTGACAAGCATATCATCGACGTACACTTCCATGTTTTTCCCGATCTGATCCGCGAACATTCTATTTACCAGCCTTTGGTAGGTAGCCCCGGCATTCTTAAGACCGAACGGCATGACCTTATAGCAATAGACATTAGTCGGGGTCATGAAGCTGGTATGATCCTGGTCTGCTGGATTCATCGCGATCTGATTGTAGCCCGAGTACGCGTCCATGAAAGACATGAGCTCGTGCCCCGCCGTGGCATCCACCAGTTGATCGATCCTCGGCAATGGAAAGCAATCCTTGGGGCAGGCTTTATTTAGGTCGGAAAAGTCGATACAGGTCCGCCACTTCCCATTGGGCTTTGGAACTAACACGGGATTGGCAACCCAAATGGGAAATCTGGCTTCGCGGATAAAGCCACATTTTTTGAGCCGGGCCACTTCTTCTTCAAGGGCTTCGGCTCGGGTTGTCCCTAAACGCCTCTGCTTTTGAGACTTGGCAGGGGCGCTTTTGTCTAGGTGGAGCGTGTGCATGATTACGCTCGGACTGATCCCTATCATGTCCTCGTGCGACCATGCGAATACGTCCAGGTTCTTTTTCAGAAACGCAGTCAGTTCCGCCTTTCTTCTATCGCAGAGGTTCTTTCCGAGCTTAACCGTCCGTGTCGGGTTTTGTTCATCGATGCCTACCTCCTCGAGATCTTCAATAGCTTGGAGCTCGGACCTGTCCTCGCCTACTCTGGGGTCAATGTCCTCGCTTAGGGCGAGCTTTTCGTCTTCGGAAACCCGAGGTTTTTCAATCTCAGGAGCCGCCTTGGGTCCCTGTGATTCCTCTTCATCCTGAATGGCCATCGTCACCTGCCCGGGTTTAGATTTTCCCTTCATGGAAATGCTGTAGCATTCCCTGGCAGCGAGCTGATCGCCCTTGATAGTGCAGACCCCTGTTGAAGTAGGGAACTTCATGGCGAGGTGCCGGACGGACGTGACAGCTTCGAAAGCAATGAGCGTAGGTCGGCCCAAAATTGCATTGTAGGCAGCGGAGCAGTCAATGACTACGAATTCGAGTAGTTTGGACACTGTTCGGGACTCGTCTCCTAGGGTGATCACCAGCTCAATCGTTCCTATCGCTGCTGACCCTTCTCTTGAAAAACCATATAGCATCATCGAGGTTGCCTTCAGCTCGGAGACGGTCAGACCCATTTTTTCTAAGGTGGAACGGAATAGGAGGTTCACCGAGCTCCCATTGTCCACTAACACTCTCCTCACTCTCCGGTTGGCGAGCTGGACTGCTACGACCAAGGGATCGTTATGAGGGAATTGAACATAGCTCGCGTCTTCCTCCGTGAAAGTGATCGGTTGTTTCTCTAATCTTTGTTTTTTTTATTGACGCTGTTCCGGGACGAACTCCACTCCATTGTGGGCCTTCAACTCATTTACATACCTCTTCTGGGCGCCTTTGCTCGTGCCAGCCATGTGTGGTCCTCCAGAGATGGTGGAAATCTCTCCCTCGACCACGGGGGGAAGGACGTCCTGATCTACCCGAGGTCCAGGTTGACTGGCTGGGATCTCTGGAGCGGGTCGACTTGTCGGGACCCTGTTCCGCGAGTATTGCGCCAACGGACCTGCTCGGATGAGAGTTTCGATTTCATCTTTGAGGTGCCTGCAGTCGTCGGTATTGTGCCCGACGTCGTTATGAAAACGGAAGAATTTGGAAGCGTCTCTCTTTCCCTTAGGGTGCTTTATTGGCTCCGGTCTTTTCCAGGGGACTCGCGTAGAGTTGGCCAGGAAAATATTCTCTCTGGTCTGGGTGAGCTCGGTATACGTTGTGAACACGGGCTTGAATTTATCCACGGACTTATTCTTCTTTTGACCGTGCTGGCTGTTTTCACCATTCCCTTTTCTTTTGCCGCCACCGGGCTGGTTACTCTGCGTGACGTCGGGAGTCGCTACTACGATCTCTGTTCCCGTCCCAGCGGGCTTCTCGAGGACCTGGCTGGTCCCCGCGGCTGAAGCTTCAGCTTCTTCCAAGTTTATCCACTCTTGGGCTCTGTTAAGGAATTCACTAACTGAGCTGACCCCCCTCCTTTGAATATCCTTCCACAGATCTCCGCCTACTAGGATCCCGGTCCTCATAGCCATGAGTTTGGAGCTGTCATCGGCGTCTCTGGCTCGAGCAGCGACATTTGCAAATCTGCTCAAGTAGGCTTTTAGCGTCTCTCCAGGTTGCTGTCTAATGTTAGCTAGGGAGTCGGCCTGGACCCTAGCAGCCTGAGAGGCGCGGAATGCCCTCTTGAAGTCAGCCGAAAAGGTCTTCCAGGAGCTGATTGACTGCCTTTTACTTTGTTTGAACCACTGCCTGGCAGTTCCAGTTAGGGTGGAAGGAAAGATCAAGCAACGAAGCTCTGGCCCGATGTTATGAGCCATCATTAGGGTGTTGAACATCCCTAAGTGGTCAGATGGGTCTCCATCCCCGTTGAACTTTGACAAGTGAGGCATACGAAAGCCAGAAGGGTATGCCGTTGCTGCTATGTTGGGGGCGAAGAGTTCCATCTCATCCCCTGAATCATATTCGTCTTTTTCTTTCTCCGACAGGAGCTTCTTCATCAGCTCCTCCATTTGAGTTAAGCGCTTTAGGGTTTTGTCCTGAGATCCTGGGTTATTCCGGGGCTGTTCAACAGCTCCGGACCCGTTGTACATATTAGGCGGGTTGTTGCCCCTCCTATCTTGAGATAGGTCATTTGGGGCATTCCCGCCATTACGTATTTCGGATCGGACCCCAACTGAGCGGGCCTGGCTACCATCCCTAACTCGATCCTCTCTGTGAGAGTTGAGGCGATCTCGAAGGTCGCCTCCCTGGGTAGTATGGTGACTTTGTGCTGAGCTTAGTCGCTGTCGCAGGTCTCCTCCCGAAAGATCACTCCGGGCACTATCGGTCCAGTGACTCCTGCTGGACAGGCTCGAGGTGCGTCTTTGGCGGCTCCGACCTGATCCTTCCCCCAGCACCCTGCTGCGCCGGGAAGGCCCGGCCGATGGCGGGTCTCTCCTACTATTTCCGTAGGTCGGGATGTCTCGGACGGGCTGAGGAGACGGGTATCTGATGGGAGAAGGAGGATGCCTGACCGGAGAGGCGATCCTAGTGCCGTCCGGACGGACTAAATTTGGTGGGGGCCTCTCGGCCCTGCCAGCTTGCTGGTTTCGCGCTGAGCGAGCTGGACGAGGAACTGGACATTCTTCGGGGACGGGCTGACGTCTCCGGATCCCCTCGGCCCTCCTTTGGGAACTTCCTCGATCTCTTCTGGGCGTCCTCGAGGAAGGCTGAGAGCTAGGGGTTGATGTCCTAACCGAACGGCTGTACTGCTGCTGTTCGGTCTGAGGCATTTCCCTGAAGTTCGCCTCTTGATGGTGCGGTGAAGGGGTGGAGTTGGCTGCAGGGAGTCTACCCGAACAGCTATGCCTGGATCGATTACTCCGGCGAGACTTAGGAGCCTCGCCTTGCCTCTCTCCAACGTTACCGTTGGTTGTGAGAGGGGGTAGTCGACTCAGAATATCCTGGACTTGCTAACCAGCTGCTGCTAGCTGGCTCCTCAGCTGAGCATTCTCCATCTCCACCGCAGTGTAATAACATGGATTCGGATTAGGCGGTCGGGGCGCCGAACTACCAGTGTCGTCTTGGCCGGTCGGCTGCTTTCCTGGCCTCTGCTGGACTTCAGGAACTTGCTCATCAGGGAGGGCAACATGGCGGGCCTCCTGCCCATCATGTTGTTCTGTCTCGTTGCCATGTTTGGATCGAGTGGTCACCATAGTTGTATGTTTGTGGTAGTACTAATCGGACTTGCTCTCAATGAAAGCACCAAACTGTTGACGCGGTTCTTCGGCAACAGATAATTAAGAGAAGAAGAGAAAGAGATTAGTACTTAAAAGTAGAACCGTCACAGATATGAAATCTTTGTGAAAAGAACTAGGTGACTCCAGACACGTTTTTAAGTGGTTCGAAGGTTAAAATCCTTCTACTCCACTAGTCAATATTATTGATATTCTCTGGGTAATTGGTTTACAAAGTATATAGTTCTTAAAAGACTATTTTTCCAACCTCTATCAACTCCCAGGGTCTCCATATTTATAGGAGAAGGCACCTGGAAGTTGGTAGGGAGGTCATCCCGTGACCTTACCATTTGTCATATCAAATCTGTGATATTCATGATTAATTCCTAAATCTGACACACAAGTGTGGTCTAATCAGTATGGAAGGAGATAATGGGCCGCACGGCCCAACTCGTCCGTGGGTGTCTGAATACGCACGTTCCTGCTGCGTGTCCGAGAAGTCAGGGGGATATCGGACACGTGATGGCAGGACTATGCACGTTTATCTTGCGTGTTGACTTCCCATAGGGTCAGAGCTTCCTGAGAAGCTCGTAGCTCGAACAATTCATAACCCGAGCTTATCCGTCCGTGGACGCCGGATATTATTCCCAGCTCCTGGTACAATAAGTGCGAGCTGGAAACAGGACCCCCTCGAGCTAGAAAGGGCCCGTCCTGGAAATAGAGCCTCTGGCCTGTGGGAACCTCGGACTAAATCATGTTTAGTCCGAGGCTCGTCCTGCTAAACAGCCCGTGGGAAAACCAGGGCGTACAAATCCCCTTAAGTGTTCCTTCAGAGTTGGATCAGGGATATTCTTGGGATTTATAGTGAACTCACGAGGCATTGAAGCTAATCCTGAAAATATCAAGGCCCTAATTGAGATGAAGTCGCCAACAAAGAAAAAATATGTTCAAAGTTTAACCGGGAGGATTGCTGCTCTAAGTAGATTCATCTCTAAATCCACAGACAAGTGTGTCCCATTTTTTAATCTACTCAGAGGCAATAAGAAACTCGAGTGGATGGAGGAGTGCAAGCAGGCTTTCTAGGCTCTAAAGTCTCATATGTCGTAGCCATCGATTTTTTCTAAGCCGATTGAAAAAGAAACTTTGTTCATCTATTTGGCGGTCACAGAATATGCTGCTAGTGCTGTCCTGGTAAGAGAGGAGGAACATGTGCAAAATTTTGTGTATTATATAAGCAAAAGGCTAATAGGAGCAGAGCTGCGATATCCGCCCATTGAGAAATTAGCCTACTGCTTGATCTAGCCTCCAGAAAGGTGTGACCATACTTCCAAGCTCACCCCATCGCAGTACTAACCGACCAGCCCCTACGGCAAGTCCTGTAGAAACCAGAAGCCGCTGGTCGATTATTGAAATGGGCAGTCGAACTTGGACAATTTGATATTTCTTACTTGCCACGGGCAGCAGTGAAGGGACAAGCTCTAGCAGACTTTGTCACAGAACTCACTGGGTTTCGGGACATTGAACCGATAGAAGGGCCTAAGCCTTAAAGCCAAACTCCCTCTTGGAAGTTGTTTGTAGATGGCTCTTCCAATGAGCACAACGCCAGAGTAGGTGTAATTTTGGTCACGCCTGAAGGACATCGATTCCACTGCACAATCAGATTCGACTTCATAGCGTCCAATAACGAAGTCGAATACAAAGCTTTGCTCGCAGGATTAAGATTAGCCAAGGCCATGAGCATAAAGTCGCTTGAAATCTATAGCGACTCACAATTAGTGGTTAATCAAATCACTGGAGAATATCAAGCCCGGGGTCTGAAGATGGTTGCTTATTTAAACAAAGCAAAGGATTTGTTGGCACAATTTGACAAATATACTCTCCAACAGGTACCTCGCGACCAGAACTCAAACGTTGATGCTTTGGGAAAGTTAGCAAGTGCAAAGATGCTGAAACCTTAAATATAGTGCATGTTGAACGTTTATTCGCACCAAGTATCCAAACAGAAGAAACCTCCCTGGTCATCCAAGCAGCAAACACATGGATGACACCTTTCATTTAGTACTTAGAACGTGGAATATTACCGTCGGACAGAAACAAAGCAAGAGCCTTCTAGAGGCAGTCGGCTCGATTTATCCTGGTCGACGGAGTTTTATACAAAAGGGGGTACTCAATGCCACTCCTAAGGTGTGTTTCGAAAGAAAAGGCTAAAGAGTTAATGCGGGAAGTCCACGAAGGTTTTTGCGGAGATCATGCTAGGGGGCAGAGTTTATCAAAGAAGATCCTAAGGCAAGGATACTTCTGGCCAACGATGAATGAAGACTCTGTGGATTTTTTTCAAAAGTGCGACAAGTGCCAAAGATTTTCCAAGATACCATGAGCAGCCCCTAATGAGCTAAAACAGATGCAAAGCCCATGGCCATTCGTAGTGTGGAGAATAGACTTGATTGGAATATTTGATAGTGTCTCGTGAAACCCGGATCTTTGGGTACAGCATATTACTTAACGAACAAGTCCTGTACTCTGAGTAGCTTCATGGGATGGCACTAGTCTGCTCCATGATTGAGTAGGTTATTGGCTCTTTGCAAAACAACCTTTTATATTCTAACATAGCCTCCTTGAGCAGCTACTCATTCTGACTAGCATTCTGAATTTAATGTGGTATGACACCACGTGTCTTCTTCATAGCAGCCACGTCATCCAGTCAATATTGGGTTAAACAGTAAATAATATAAAATTGATTTTTGATAACTCTAAGATTTAGAGTTATTTTTATATCTTTAAACTTAATTTTCATACCAAACAAAAGAGTAATGTGTTTGTCTTTCGTGTAATTGTGTATAATTTAGTGTGTCTGTGTAGCTAGGGACCTTGTGTTTGCATTGTCATATTTTTTTGAGTGATTTATGTAGTTTAGTGTATGTGTTAAACAGGAAAGGAGGCTGGAATAGGTGATCGGGAACTTTGGATCAAGAAGGGGAACAAATCTGGAAATAGCATGTTGCTGTTCTATCAATGCTGTAGCAACCACAACGTAGCAATTGGCAGGGACCAGTGAAGAAACGTGACAAATTCCAGCTGGGCTTAATGAAGAATAAGTGACGCCGAGGTGGCTAGAATGTTGTACAATGAGTCAGCTGGATGGTGTGGCAAAGGACAAGAGGGCACAATTGACTTTGACTTACTAATTAGGGTAAACCAAGTACCCTAAAAAGGAGGCAGCCGAAATATTGAAGGACACCCATTATCATTGAAGTATTCTGGATATTTTCCTAGAGAGAAGTATAGAGAGAAGAAAGAAAAAAATAGAAGAAAAAGTACCAAACAGAGGAGAAGAAGGCAGACGCTCTAAAGGGGGACTTGAGCTCATCACTCATCTTTCTCTCTAATCTTCACCTCTCATTTTGTATTAATTTCTTATCTAGTTTTTCTGCTCATACTCTATGGAACTTCTAAGTTCTAGTTATGTTTTTATAATTTCAGTTATGAACTAAGCTTTTGAGGATTTGGGTGGTTATGAACCCTTTGTATGAATTAATATTTTGAATGCATGGTTAAGGCTTTGATATCACTGTTCAATTGAATGTGCTGGAATGTTAATTGAATGTTAATTACTGGCCATATTTAGCATTTATTGAGCTGGATATAACTTGGAAAAGGGATATCCAGCTGAACCCATTCAATTGATGCAAGAACTACCTAGTTTTAGGTAATGTTGAGTAGTGGAATAGGAATATTTTGCTGCCTTGTATAACTGAAGATTTGGTGCTTGATGGATTGTTTATAGCCTGATTTAATGCAGGAATGTGTTGAAGGGGTTATAGATAATAGAGTGTGAGTTTTGGGAAAAACTTGCTGGGCATTTATGAAATTTGTTAACTGTGATATAATTGTTGAGCCATTGCTGTAACAACTGGAACGAAACAGAGGGGAATTAACCACCCAGATCTATTTTCTCACATCTGAAATTTACACAGAATTACTTCATTTGGTCTCTGATATTTTTAGCTTAATTAAATTTGCTTATTTACATTTAATTCCAGAATTAATCACTCAATCTCTCTCTTGATTTGGTTACTGAATTGTAAATTGTTATTAGTTGATATTGCATTTATTGAGTTTAAAAGTCCCTGTGGAGACGAACTTTGATACTGTATCACTGTATTACTTGTTGTTGACTGTGTATACTTGCGCATATTTTAATCGTTAGAAAATTCACAACAATTTTGAAAATAAATACTTTTGTATAATTTTTTTATGAGTAATGCTAGGGACAGTCTTAATTTACACACTATTTTTGCACACTATCATGTGCATTATTATCAATCAAGTAATAATTTTAAGTGAGGCCCTCATTTTTTTAATTTTGGTGATTAATACTAATGACACATGATAGTGTGTAAAAACAATGTGTAAATTAAGTGTGTTCCTATCATTACTCTCTTTTTATTCATTTAAAACTTTTCTATTCACCTTTTAAAGTCGATTGCAGCGACAACTGTCTAAAGGAGTAAGTCGATTTTTTTCTTCTTTTGATTTAGAAATTTTTTGTATAATTTTTTTTAATCAAATCTTTGTGTGTTTCTTTGATTCATAATGTTTGAGGTATTAGTTTGGTTTAGAACAACAAAAATTGTGGATGAGTACTTTTTTTTAATATATATATATTGTAAAATTGAATATTTACAAATTTAAAACTAGTAATTATTACTTTTAATGTTTACCATTATATATCCATATAATTTAGTCAATTTTATCATAAATATCAATAATATTTCTATATCTTTTAATATTTGCAATATCGACCTATATATAATGTCATATAAATGGAAATAAAATTTAAAATTGTATATTTTAGTTAGTTTTTTTTTTAAATATAAATTTATAATTTAATTTTTTTATGGAAAAATGAGTGACTTTATATTAGTTAAGAGTATAAAAGTAACGTGCTAAAAGTTGTTGTCAACAAGCCAAAATAGAGCAAAGTGAAGAGTTTTAATATATGCACTCTTTTACGTGTTTTTACTAATCAATTGAGAAAATAATTGAATAGTAATAATAAAAAAGGTAGCGATGACTGGAATCCAATGAGCACACATCTTAGTTGTCTTATGATCATCATAGAGGGCCTTGTTGGCTGCATTACTCATGTTGACAGCATTGCTCTAGTAGTACATTTTAGACCAAATGAGAAACAGATGGTACTTATGTTAACAACATAAGCAATTTACTTGGTTAAAACAAATATGACCTAATTCAGGTGGATGAGACTAATACTCTTTAGTAAGCACAAATCGAGATCAGTACAAATCTATATAATCTGCATAAGAACTTTGTTTTTATTTTTCAAACTTTCATCAACATAATACAAGAATCCAGAACAACCTTTGTCAATGTTGAATATAAGATGAAATTGTTGACTGCCTTTTTCGCTATCAACTTAATCTGAGAGTTTAAAGAAAATAGTAGAAAAGAACAGAAGGGTTTTGTAACGCCCTGGATAGCCAAGACCGCTACACTGTGTACTTATAAAGGTGCAAGACTTGTTAATCAAATCATTTAGTTAAAAACGTGTTGCTAAAATCACTAATGCGCTAGGGTTAAAAGGTTTTGGTCTCAAAAGATACTTTTCATATAACTAAACGTTTTTACACATGGGATCCCAAAATGAACAGCGTTTGAAAGTCAGTTTACAAAACTTCCAGAGTACAAACAACCACTAGCCACTCTAAAGGCAAAACAGATGTTTATGGATCTCCTGTTCCTGTCTCTCCTCAACCGTGGCGGCTGAGCAGTTGTTCATGTACATTCTGCTCTCATAGCTCTTCGAATTCTAGACATGAGAGATGGGCGAGTGAAGAGATCCTCTCGAGACGTGGCCTCACTTGGAGACATCCATGACTTGGAGATTGGCTCGGGACGTGGCCTCAACTGAAGACATCCTTGCCTCGAGGACAGACCTCAGGGCGTGGCCTCACTTGGAGACATTCACAACTTGGCCGAATTAGGTTTCCTTGAAGAGTTCACACTCCGAGAACCTCATGAATTGTCTTGTTTCTAATTACTCCTAATTTTCATATGTCGGGTGGTGAAAACACAGACAACAGAAATCTAAGTTACAAATTCTCTCTATAAAGCTATTAATATATTCTATTGACCAGCTTGAGTCTAAAGATCATTGTCAACCACTAAAATTGCTTGAGCTTCAAATACTCAAACTGCAATCATTACTACTTTCTGTTGTGACAGTTGAACTGTGCTTAAGTCCAATTTGAAAAAGTTTGGGAGAAAATAGTAGGTTAAGAGATTTTAACCTTACATGATACTATGATGAGAGTTTTAGTCTAATCAATTGATGGAGAGGTATACAGACTACATCTAATTTTCATAATTTGTACTTCAAGACCGTTCATTAGTTGACACTCTTGGAAGAGCCAAAAGACAATTTCACAATGTACAAAATTTCAAGTCAAGTTAGTTAAACATTATAAAACTTGATGAAAATAATGATCAATAAGAAATGAAATTTAACATGACAAAGAGCATGTGACTATATATTTATGAAACCGCTAATTATTATAGGGGAAACACAGTTATACATTGTATAGACACAATACAAAGATAAGATTATGAGCTAGAGAAGTACAAACCTCATCAACATTTGATCCCTTGGGATGCGCTCATGATAAAATCTTAATCCTACAGTTCATACTATTGTACACAAATAACAATATAAAATGAACCTATTCTTTTTCTATTTGCAATTAATTAATCAACTAAGAGGCAAAGCTGTAGATGTCTAATATGACATACAACAAACAATTAATCCACTATGAGTTTCATTAGTATATTGTTTCTATAAAAGCAGCAAATCGAAATCAATCTGCAAACTTTTATCATCGTGAAAAAATATGCAATCAAATCTCTGGGGTTTTTGTTTCTTTCCTAACAACAAAATATTATTACTTGCACATGCTCTCTGAAAGTCAGAACCACAAAAAGCTAAAAACATTGAAATAAATGGCCTAAAATTAGTTATAGCAAAACTCCCCATGATCTATACTTACAATGCAAAAGAAATAAATAAATAAAAGAAGGTCTAAAAGACTGATTAAAGTACCTCAAGCCTACAATATTACTTATAAAGATTACAAATCATATAAATAATAGGAATATTAAATAAATGAACATTTCATTTAGCTAATATTTTAAAGATAAAGGTTTAACCTTTTTTGGCACCATTGCTTCATCACCTCTATTCTCAGCATTCATGTGATTCCTCCTATATTTCATCTTTATTGTATCAAATCTTTAAATTTGATTAACACTAAGAACCTGAAGAAAAAAAATAACAATAGAAAGAGAACCTAATAATGTGTGTGTACATACATACATATACATAAAACTATTTGTCAATTAATATAAACAAATCATATTTTATCACATGAAGTTGATATGCAACAAAATAATATTAGCATGAAGAAATATCCAAAACTTATAAACCAACCTCATGAAAATAGCAATATAATAGTAGTAAATTGGTGTTACTTTTATTTAGCTTTAATGTAACGTCCTCCTAATCCAGGACCGTTACACTGTGTAATTTAAATAGTGCTTAACTCGCTAAACGAGTCATTTGGGCTTAAATCGTGTAATTAAAACTAACCACAAGCTTAGAAACTAAAAATTTCGATCAAAAGTCAACCATTTCATTAAAGAGTTATCTGTCAACTTTTCCACTATCACCCCCAAAAAACCAAACTCTGCCTTACGTAAAGTTAAAAATTAAATTTGAAAACACAAATGCTTATTATTATATTAAATTAAATATTAAAACAATCATAAGAAAATTAAAACAATCATAAGAAAGACTCTTTTTACGTACATGGGATCCCAACATAGTTTAAAACGGTTACAAACCCAAAAATGTATACAAAAGTTGGCCTAGGCGGTAAAATTAGGGTCCAACCCCAGTTCCAACTGATAACCTCGGTCGTGGCGGATGAGCAGGCCGCATATGTACACTCTGCCCCTGAAGCTCTCCAACTCATGGCTGGTCCAACTTTTCCTTTCCTTTACCTACACCATTTAGCACCCGTGAGCCGAGGCTCAGCAAAAAAACATAATCATGCATATAAGCAGTACATTATCAGATCACAGATTCATAATTAGCATGCCTAGCATTAATAACCCTAATCATGCATACAATCAACTCATGTAAGTGACTATAGAGTCATAGTAGGGCATATTGCCCACGTTTCATATAACCAGCCTTAGAGCTGGCCAAGCAGGTCTAATGCTTAACATTCCAGACAACCCTAAGGGCGTTCAAGCATATTTCTCGCTTCTAGGTTGGCTTAACCCTATCGGCCAGCGTTTAGCACACTTTGCCGCCCTCGACTCCTAAGCCGAGTCTTTTAACCTTCGATTGATGAGTCTTTTAACCTTCGATTGATGAGTCTTTTAACCTTCAACTAATAAGTCGAGTCTTTTAGCCTTCAACTAATAAGTCATGTCTTCTAACCTTCAACTAATAAGTCGAGTCTTTTAATGTTTGACTAATAAGTTGAGTCTTTTAACCTTCGACTGATAAGTCGAGTCTGTAGCCTTCGACTGATAAGTCGAGTCCTTAACCTTTGACTGATAAGTTGAGTCTGTGGCCTTTGACTGATAAGTCGATGTTGACCGCGTTTTTGGCCAACGACGTGAGAACGTCAAAAACGATGAAACCTTCAAGAGAAATAAAACGACACAAATGGGTTTGAAAAGAAAATAAATAACACGCGCAATTTTTATAGTGGTTCAGCCCCAATATGTTGGTAATAGCCTAATCCACTTAGAGTTGTGATTATAGATCTACACTCAAGATCAGATGAACTGAGCCAACTGAGTTTCTTCAGTACAGATTACAAGAATACAAGAATTCTTTCAGATACAAGCACTTTCTCTCTCTAGAAAACTCAGACCCAAAATTTCCCAAAAGTCTCCAAAAAAGAAGTATACCCCTTTCTAATCCCATAAGTCCTATATTTATAGGCTTAGGATCATACATCTGATATCCCCTAGAATCGGGATATTTTATTATTCTTATTATATTTTGTTGACGCGGTTCTTCGCCAACAGGTAATTAAGAGAAGAAGAGAAAGGGATTAGTACTGAAAGTAGAACCATCACAGATATGAAATCTTAGAGAGAGAGAACTAGGTGACTCAAGACACGTTTTTTAAGTGGTTCAAAGGTTAAAATCCTTCTACTCCACTAGTCAATATTATTCATATATTCTGGGTCTTTGGCTTACAAAGTATATGGCTCTTCAGAGACTATTTTTTCCCACCCCTATCAACTCCCAGGGTCCCCATATTTATAGGAGAAGGCACCTGGAAGTTGGTAGGGAGGTCATCCCGTGACCTTACTATTAGTCATATCAACTCTGTGACATTTATGATTAATTCCTAAACTTGACACATAAGTGTAGTCTAATCAGTATGTAAGGAGATAATGGGCCGCACGGCCCAACCCAGCCGTAGGTGTCTGAATGCGCACGTTCCTGCTGCATGTCCGAGAAGCCAGGGGGATATCGGACACGTGATGTCAGATATATACACGTTTATCTTGCGTGTATTGACTTTATAAAGGGTCAGAGATCCATGGCCAGCTCGTACCACGAGCTGCCTCCCTGAACCGACCTTCAGCCTTCAGGCCTTCTGACGCCTTCCTCCAGTCTTGGGGGACCTTGGCGAGCCTTTGAGGGTACCTCGAGCTAAGAAGGTATGATCTGGGAACAGGATCTCCGGCCTGGGGGAGTCCTCGGACTAAACCATGATTAGTCCGAGGCTCGACCTTCTAATCAGCCCGTGGGAAAACCAGGGCGTACATCTGCCCCCCAAGCTCCTGCTCGTGGTATATGATGTCATATATAGAAGACCATAGTAGGGGCTTTTAGACTTCCCCACAACCCTTCACATTCCATTCCTTGTGCAGGCGCCTGACACGTGGAACGTCGTGGGTGGCGACGGTACATTTTACGAGAACCGCATTTAATGGCCTAGCCTATTGTCCAACCGTCGTTTCATATTTCGAGTGGGAGGCCTCGGATCCCTCACTAGGGCCATCCAAGAGCCTTCTTCACGTGATCCTTCCCTTATATAAAAGGGGGTGGGCACCCTACGCACGGGCCACCTCTTCATTCAAAAATTTCCCAAATCTCTCTCCTTCTTCCTTCTCCGACTTTCAGAAGAACGAAACCCTCGACTCTACTGCCACCATTTTCCTTGTTCAAGAAGCTTAGGCGCACGAGTTTCTCCAAAGCGTTGGAAGCTACTGCACCGATGAGGCCCCTACCAACGCAACACTCTCATTTACCACCCAGCCATATACTGTAAGTTTTCTGACCCTGTTCATTTTGAAAACATGCCACTGTAGCTTAGGTAAAAAAATTTACTGTAGCCGCATGCAGGGGTTTTCTGGGTTGCGTGGGTAGGAGGGTGACAGCCCCTTTTAGGCTAGGGCACACTTGTTGCAGGAAATCGCCTTAGAGTATGGGTTTCAAGATGCTTCTTCATGAACAATTTCTGGTTAGGACCTTTAGGAACATTAGGTGCAAAACCGGGTAGCTTAGGGGATACGTCTCAAGAGCGGTTTTGCAACGTTCTGCCTGTTGAAACTTTCCCCCCAAGGCAAATTTTTACTCTGAACCCCCTGACACACGAATTCCGAGTAATCTGGGATCCGTTGGGAGCATACGCGCGTGTTCATTGAACCGCGTGGTTCCACTCTCCACGGGCTGGGCTTACCTCAGCTCGTGTAAATAATAATTGCTTCGTCCTTCTGCTTGGGTCGCCTTTTCTAAAGTGTTTTCTTTTGTTCGATAGGCGACCAGATGGCTCCAAAAAGGAATCTGCCTTAGAAGAACGTGGGAAGCTCGGTCTCTCAGCAAGAGAAAGGAAAGGCGGTGATGCCAAGCTCGCCGATCCCCTACTTCGGGCCGGCCGTGGAGAAGCAGGTCGAGGTGGCCCCCGATGCATTCTTTGAGGCGGAGAGAATCGTCTCAAAGATAACCGACCAGGCGAAGATCAACAAACTCTTCCTCACCCACAACATTCCACTGGGGAAAGCCTCCGTGATCGCCCGACCTGCTGCGGAGGGCGAACGGAGCTGCACGCCGCTCGACGAATCGTTCGCGGCCTGGAGCGGCGAACACTTCAAGGCAGGGGCCTTCCTTCCCCTGGATCAGTACTTCACTGATTTCCTGAATTATGTGGGGTTGGCCCCATTTCAGCTCCCCCCCAACTCCTACCGTCTGCTGGCGGGGTTGAGGTATTTATTTAAGAAGCAGGAGATGGAGGTCCCCACTCCTGCGGATATTCTATATTTCTTCTGCCTCAAAGCCAGCCCGGACCAGCGGGGGCGAGGTGACAGGTTCTACTACTTAACCCGTTTCCCTAATACAGCGGCGGTCATCGAGCTTCCAAGTCATCCAAATGACTTCAAGGACCAGTTCTTCATGTCAACTGGGTTCCGGAATTGCGAGCACCATTATTTTAACCGCCCTCGTAAGTGATCCCTGACCTTAGCTCACCTTTTGGGTGTTGTTTCTTTTTTATTTTAGCTCCTCCCGTATTCCATCCTAACTCCAGCCAATCTTGCAGCCATCTACGCAAGGACCGAAAAGTCTGCGACCCTCGGGGGTCAGTATGACACATTGGCGGGCTTGCCCCCCAGCGAAAAGGACTACCGCGTGCTCGTGATGGACGAGACGATGGTGTTCTGCAAATTTATCTTCCCAAACCAAACTCTAAACCTGAAGAGGCCTCGGGGGCCGCCCCCAGCCCGCGACAACAGGCCTAACACCGTGGAGGAGGTCGCGGCAGAGGAAGACGAGGAGGACGAGGTGGCTGAAGTCCCGCTCGTGAGGAATAGAAAGAGGACCTTGGAGGTCGCTCAAGGGATGGACGAGGAGAGGATCCAAACCGGAGCAGCCGCGGGTCCTTCCGGCCAAGGTAACCCTTATTTGTTTAAGAATGTAGATAGGGCCACTGCAGACCCCCGGCTGGTTAGGTTCAATCCTAGGCAGATCGCCCATCGTCATGGGAGGAACCCGGACCTGAATACACTCCTGCTCCATTGTGTTGACCGGCTCGTGCTGGATCACCAAGAGAGCCGGCCTAGGGGTACCGTAGTAGTAGATAACACCCTAGCTTTTAGGTCGATCTTTTTTGAGGAGTATGGGACCAACTTACGCACATGGCCATCACTTCAGAGGGGTATCTATGCTCCGGGGCTTAGACAGTATGTAGAAGAGTCCAGTCCCAAGTCAGAACCAGACCTAGAACCCGCGCCAGTTCGTGAGATAATTGTCCTAGGCTCTTCCAGCTCGGGGGGTAGGACTCCCTTAATATTCGTATAATTTTTGCTTTTAACCTCTGCATGATTGCTAATCTTGTAATAACCATGTTTTTGTTTTTGGCAGGAGAGATGTCTCAGCCCGGGGGTACTCTGCGGGGTGTAGTCTTCGGCGGGAATCCCCCAGCAGGGCCAAGGTTGAAAAGGCTCCGAGAGTCTAAGAGCGCGGTCGGGGCCTCCACCAAATCCCCGGCTAAGGAGAAGGAAAAGACCCCGCCATCCCAGGTCGTGGGGGCGATCCTTCCTGCTGCCGGAGCAGGCCACATGCCCCCCCCCCCCCCCCCGCCCCAGCGATCTCCATTAGCCACCCAGGACGTGGTACTGGAGGACGGGACTCCGGCTGCAGCAGCCCCAGATGTACGCATCCCGGTCGATCCCCAGGATATGGGAAAGATCCCAGAAGCATTCCGGGGGACGTTGTATGAGTCGGCGAGCTATGCCGTCGGCCGCTTCTACAAGCTCAAAGAGAGGGATCTCCGGGCTATCGAAGCAACGAGCCCGGTCCGAGCCATAGAGTCTTCGATGGACATGACCCTAACGGTAACCTGCCCCACTCTTTTAAAGCTTTAACACTTACATAATGCCTTGTTTTTCCACTTAGCCAACTTATCCTTCCTTTCTTGCAAGGCATTGCTGCCGTACATCGAGGTATCGCCCGGACCAAGGTTTAGCTCGAGGAGATGGAGGCTGAGCGCCAGGCCGCCCTTCAGGAAGCTCAGGCGGCGAAAGATGCACTGGCAGCTTCGAAGGCCGAGCTAGAGAAGATCCGCTCAAAGAACCGAGAACTTAAAACCTCCCTTGCCACTTCGCGAACAGATCTCGAGGCAGTGAAGACTGAGGCCCAGGCCGCCCTGGAGGCCGCCTTGGAAGCCGAGCGAGCCATCTCGGAGCAGTCCATGCAGGACCTGTTCTATCACTACTGGGCCCATAACCCGGATGCTGACTTCTCTTTTATGCCGCCGGACCTCTGGGCTATTTTGCTGCCGAAGCTCCAAGCCCGCCTAAACAGAGAGGTACCGCCCTCGGAGACTGGGGAAGCCTATGGCGCGGTGGAGCAGGGCAAGACCGCGACCTCCAAAGGACCAGCTGATGGGGCTTAGGGCACTTACGCATTTTTAATTATTTTATTTTGTCTTTGTAACCTTTTCATGAGGTGTTTTCACCTCGAGACGATTTACTTGGCAATCTTCACTTATATATATATATTTTTTTTTTATGAGCTTGGCTCATGCTAACCGTTATTTATATCCCGAGCTCTTTAAGAAAGAGCCACGACCAATAAACTTAAGTTAACTTCCAAGTTTTATGACCCGGTTAAAACCAGGAACTTATTTTGAAAACTTAGTCCGTGTTAACTTTTATCCATATCCCGAGCCCTTTAAGAAGAAACACGATCAATAAATTTAAGTTAACTTCTAAGTTTTATGACCCGGTTAAAACCAGGAACTTATTTTGAAAACTTAGTCCGTGTTAACTTTTATCCATATCCCGAGCTCTTTAAGAAGAAACACGATCAATAAATTTAAGTTAACTTCTAAGTTTTATGACCCGGTTAAAACCAAGAACTTATTTTGAAAACTTAGTCCGTGTTAACTTTTATCCATATCCCGAGCTCTTTAAGAAGAAACACGATCAATAAATTTAAGTTAACTTCTAATTTTTATGACCCGGTTAAAACCAGGAACTTATTTTAAAAACTTAGTTCGTGTTAACTTTTATCCATATCCCGAGCTCTTTAAGAAGAAACACGATCAATAAATTTAAGTTAACTTCTAAGTTTTATGACCCGGTTAAAACCAGGAACTTATTTTGAAAACTTAGTCCGTGTTAACTTTTATCCATATCCCGAGCCCTTTAAGAAGAAACACGATCAATAAATTTAAGTTAACTTCTAAGTTTTATGACCCGGTTAAAACCAGGAACTTATTTTGAAAACTTAGTCCGTGTTAACTTTTATCCATATCCCGAGCTCTTTAAGAAGAAACACGATCAATAAATTTAAGTTAACTTCTAAGTTTTATGACCCGGTTAAAACTAGGAACTTATTTTGAAAACTTAGTCCGTGTTAACTTTTATCCATATCCCGAGCTCTTTAAGAAGAAACACGATCAATAAATTTAAGTTAACTTCTAAGTTTTATGACCCGGTTTAAACCAGGATAGGACTTAGTCCGCGTTAACCCTTATCCATAGATAAGAGTCAACATCTAAGTCATTAAGGAGACCTGGTTACATCCAGGTACCATATGCCCCCCCCCCCCCCCCCCAAGTAACTGGGAAAGGGTCTTTTCGTGGTTACTTTAAAATCACACTTGCAAATTAAAAGAAACACTTGATTTTTATTTATACATAGAAAGTGGCCTTCCAGGCCTTACAAGTGGATCATTGATAGTATTTCTTTAAGTGGATGGCATTCCAAGTCCGCGGGACCGCCCCTCCATCAGGTCGAGCTAACTTATAAGTTCCCTCCTTGATGACTTCGATGACCTGGTATGGTCCTTCCCAGTTTGGTCCCAAAACCCCATCTTTGGGATCTTTTCCGGCCAGGAAAACTCTCCTTAGGACCAAATCGCCAATGCTAAAGGCACATTTTTTGACCTTAGTGTTGAAGTAGCGAGTGATCTTTTGCTGATAATGGGCGAGCTGGAGTTGCGAATCCTCCCGCCTTTCATCAATTAGGTCTAGGGAATGGCATAGGAGTTCGTGGTTCCGATCTTGGTCGTAGGACTAGACTCTATGCGACAGAACTTTAACCTCCACAGGGAGGACTGCTTCACTCCCAAAGGTTAGGGAGAAAGGAGTGTGGCCCGTGGGAGTCCGATGCGAGGCCCGGTATGCCCACAGGACCTGGGGGAGCTGTTCTGGCCAGACCCCCTTTGCCTCATCTAGCCTCTTCTTGAGGCTTGCCTTTAGAGTTTTGTTCACAGCCTCGACCTGGCCGTTCTCCTGGGGATAGGCCACGGACGAGAAGCTTTTCACAATTCCGTGCCTTTCACAAAATTCGGTGAACAGATTGCTATTGAATTGAGTGCCGTTGTCAGAGACGATCTTTCTAGGTAGGCCAAATCGACAGATGATGCTGTTCACCACAAAGTCGAGTACTTTCTTCGATGTTATTGTCGCCAACGGCTCTGCTTCGGCCCACTTGGTGAAGTAGTCAATGGCTACCACGGCGTAACGGACCCCGCCCTTTCCGGTGGGCAGGGCGCCCACTAGATCTATTCCCCAAACAGCAAATGGCCAAGGAGCCGAGATCATTTTTAGCTCGACCGGAGGAGCTCGGGCAACCACAGCGAATCGCTGACACTTGTCGCACCTTTTCACATACGAGATCGAGTCTTTGGACAGAGTCGGCCAATAATAGCCTTGCCTGAGAACCTTCAAGGCCAGGCTTTGCCCCCATGTGTGGTCTCCGCAGAATCCTTCGTGAACTTCCTGCAGGATGGCCTTCGCTTCACTCGGAAGAACGCACCGAAGGAGAGGTAGGGAGTGCCCACGTCGGTATAACACTCCTTCGACTAGCATGTATCTCGGAGCTTGATAAAGGACTCTTCGTGCGTCGTTACGTCCTTCGGGTAACCTGCCCTCGACGAGATACTCAAGAATGGGAGTCATCCAGGTCCACCTAATATCAATCATCTCAATCTCCGCTCGATCTCCTTCTATACTTGGTCTTTCCAAGAATTCGACTGGCACCAACCCCAGGGTTTCTGTCTCTCCCGAGGTGGCGAGTTTGGCGAGAGCATCTGCGTTGGCGTTCTGCTCCCGAGGTATCTGTTCGATCGACCCTTGCTCAAATGCAGACAGCTCGGCTTTAACTTTTTCCAAATAGGCGGCCATCTTGGGTCCCCGTGCCTGATATTCTCCCAGAACCTGGTTCACCACGAGCAGGGAGTCGCTGAAGCACTGGACGAAGCTTGCCTTTAGCTCAGAAGCTACCCTCAGCCCAGCCAACAAAGCCTCGTACTCTGCCTCGTTGTTAGACGCCTTGAATCCGAACCTTAGCGCCGAGTGGAATCTATGTCCCTCGGGGATATCAGGATGATTCCGGCCCCGGATCCGTTCTCGTTAGATGAACCATCAACGAAGACCTTCCACGACGAAGGTGGGGAGGCGACCTGAGGCAAGCATTCTGATGGATTCTCCTGGAATCCCGTGCATTCCGCCACGAAGTCGGCCAAGGCCTGACTTTTTATGGCAGTTCGTGGGGTATAGAAAATCTCGAACTGACTGAGTTCGACTGCCCATTTTAACAAACGTCCCGATGCTTCAGGCTTTTGCAAAACCTGCCTTAAAGGCTGATCGGTTATGACGTGTACAGATTGTGACTGGAAGTATGACCTGAGCTTTCGCGAGGCCGTGATTAGGAAAAACGCCAGTTTTTCCATCATTGGGTATCTTGATTCTGCTCCGAGGAGTCTCTTGCTGATGTAGTAGACTGGCTTTTGAACTTGGGCCTCTTCTCGTACTAGCACAGCGCTAGCTGCGTCCTCAGTGACGGCCATGTAGAGTAAAAGAGGTTCTCCCGCCTTGGGCTTGGATAGCACGGGCGGTTCATCCAGATGCGCCTTCAGGTCGAGGAATGCGCTTTCGCATTCTACTGTCCACTCAAACTTATTGTTTCCTCGGAGCAGGTTATAGAAGGGCAAACACTTGTCGGTTGATTTGGAAATGAACCGGTTGAGCGCTGCTACCCTTCCTGTGAGGCCTTGGACATCTTTTCGCGACCTAGGGGAAGGAAGCTCGAGCAGTGACCTGATCTTGTCGGGGTTTGCCTCGATTCCTCGGGTATTGACTATGAAACCCAGGAATTTCCCAGATGCGACACCGAAAGTGCACTTCTGAGGATTGAGCCTCATGCCATACTCTCGCAGTATGTTAAAACACTCTTCCAGGTCGGAAACGTGGTTGTCGGCAGTCTTTGACTTGACCAGCATGTCATCGACGTACACTTCCATGTTTTTTCCGATCTGGTCCTTGAACATTCTGTTTACAAGCCTTTGGTAGGTATCTCCAGCATTCTTCAGGCCAAATGTCATGACCTTATAGCAATAGACATTAGTCGGGGTCATGAAGCTGGTATGTTCCTGGTCTGCCGGATTCATCACGATCTGATTGTAGCCTGAGTACGCGTCCATGAAGGACATGAGCTCGTGCCCCGCCGTGGCATCCACCAGTTGATCGATCCTTGGTAATGGAAAGCAATCCTTGGGGCAGGCTTTATTCAGGTCGGAGAAGTCAATACAGGTCCGCCACTTCCCGTTGGGCTTCGGAACCAGCACGGGATTAGCGACCCAAATTGGAAACTTGGCTTCGTGGATAAAGCCACACTTTTTGAGCCAGGCCACTTCTTCTTCAAGGGCTTCAGCTCGGGTCGTCCCTAAACGCCTTTGCTTTTGGGATTTGGCAGGAGTACTTTTATCCAGGTGGAGTGTGTGCATGATGACACTCAGGCTGATCCCTATCATGTCCTCGTGCGACCATGCGAACACGTCCAGGTTTTTCTGCAGAAACGTAGTCAGCTCCTCTTTTCTTTGGTCGCAGAGGTTCTTCCCAAGCTTAACCGTCCGCGATGGGTTTTGTCTATCAATGTTCACCTCCTCGAGCTCTTCAATAGCCTGGAGCTCGGATCTGTCCTCGCCTACACGGGGGTCAATGTCCTCACTTAAGGCGAGCTTCTCTTCTTCGGAAATCTGAGGTTTTTCAATCTCAGGAACCGCCCTGGGTCCCTGAGATTCCTCTTCGCCCTGAATGGCCATTGTCAGCTGCCCGGGTTTAGATTTTCCCTTCATGGAAATGCTGTAGCATTCCCTGGCAGCGAGCTGGTCACCCTTGATAGTACAGACTCCTGTCGAAGTAGGGAACTTCATGGCGAGGTGTCGGATGGAAGTGATAGCCTCGAAAGCTATGAGCGTAGGCCGGCCCAAAATGGCATTGTAGGCAGCGGAGCAGTCAATGACCATGAACTCGAGTAGTTTGGATACTGTCCGAGATTCTTCTCCTAGGGTGATCACCAGCTCGATCATTCCTATTGCTGCTGATCCTTCTCCCGAAAAGCCATATAGCATCATCGAGGTTGCCTTTAGCTCGGCAACGGTCAGACCCATCTTTTCTAAGGTGGATCGGAATAGGAGGTTCACCGAGCTCCCATTGTCCACCAACACTCTCCTTACTTTTCGATTGGCGAGCTGGACTGCTACGACCAAGGGATCGTTATGAGGGAATTGGACATGGCCTGCGTCTTCCTCCGTGAAAGTTATCGGTTGTTTCCCTAATCGTTGCTGTTTTGACTGACGCTGCTCTGGGACGAACTCCGCTCCGTTGTGAGCCTTTAATTCATTCACATATCTCTTCTGGGCGCCTCTACTCGTGCCAGCCATATGCGGTCCTCCAGAGATGGTGGATATCTCTCCCTCGATCGCGGGGGGAAGGACGTCCTGATCTATCCGAGGTCCGGGCTGGCTGGCTGGGACCTCTGGAACGGGTCGACTTGCTGGGACCCTATTTCGCGAGTATTGCGCCAATGGGCCTACTCGGATGAGAGTTTCGATTTCATCTTTGAGATGCCTGCAGTCGTCGGTATTGTGGCCGACGTCGTTATGGAAACGGCAGAATTTTGAAGCATCTCTCTTTCCCTTGTGGTGTTTTAATGGCTCCGGTCTTTTCCAAGGGACCCGAGCAGCGTTGGCCAGGAAAATACTTTCCCTGGACTGGGTGAGCTCGGTATATGTTGTGAACACGGGCTTGAATTTATCCACAGACTTATTCTTCTTTTGACCGTGATGGCTGTTTTCACCATTCCCATTTCTTTTGCCACCACCGGGCTGGTTGTTCTGCGTGACGTCGGGAATCGCCACTGCGATCTCTGTCCCCGTTCCAGCGGGCTTCTCGGGAATCTGGCTGGTTCCCGCGACGGAAGCTTCAGCCTCTTCCAAATTTATCCACTCTTGGGCTCTGTTAAGGAATTCGCTAACCGAGCTGACTCCCCTCCTTTGAATATCTTTCCACATGTCTCCACCGACCAGGATTCCGGTCCTCATGGCCATGAGCTTGGAGCTATCGTCAGCGTCTCTGGCTCGAGCAGCGACATTCACGAATCTGCTCAAGTAGGCTTTCAGCGTCTCACCGGGCTGCTGTCTCACGTTAGCTAGGGAGTCGGCCTGGACTCGGGCGGCCTGGGAGGCGCTGAATGCCCTTTTGAAGTCAGCCGAAAAGGTCTTCCAGGAGCTGATTGACTGCCTTTTACTCTGCTTGAACCACTGCCTGGCAGGTCCAGTCAGTGTGGAAGGAAAGATCAAGCAGCGCAGCTCCGGGCCGATGTTATGGGCCATCATTAGGGTATTGAACATCCCTAAATGGTCCGACGGGTCTCCGTCCCCGTTGAACTTTGAAAAGTGAGGCATACGGAAGCCAGACGGGTATGCCGTCGCTGCTATGTTGGGGGCGAAGAGCTCCATTTCGTCACCCGAATCATATTCGTCTTTTTCTTTTTCTGATAGGAGCTTTCTCATTAGTTCCTCCATTTGAGTTAGGCGCTCGAGGGTTTTGTCCTGAGATCCTGGGTTATTCCGGGGCTATTCAACAGCTCCGGACCCGTTGTACATATTAGGTGGGTTGTTGCCCCCCCTATCTTGAGATAGGTTATGTGGGACATTCCCTCCGTTACGTACTTCGGATCGGACTCCCACTGAACGGGCCTGGCTACCATCTCCGGTTCGATCGTCTCTGCGAGAGTTGAGGCAATCTCGGAGGTCGCCTCCCTGTGTGGTCTGGTGACTTTGTGCCGAGCTTAGTCGCTGACGTAGGTCTCCTCCCGAGAGATCACTCCGGCGACTACCAGTCCAGTGGCTCCTGCTGGATAGGCTTGGAGTGCGTCTTTGGCGGTTATGACCTGATCCTTCCCCTGGCGCCCTGCTGCGCCAGGAAGGCCCAGCCGACGGCGGGTCTCTCCTACTACCCCCGTAGGCCGGGATGTCTCGGACGGGCTGAGGAGACGGGTATCTGATTGGAGAAGGAGGATGCCTGACTGGGGAGGCGATCCTAGTTCCGTCCAGACGGATTAAATTCAGTGGGGGCTTTTCGGCCCTGCGAGCCTGCTGGTCCCGCGCTGGGCGAGCTGGACGAGGTGCAGGACGGTCTTCGGGGACGGGCTGACGCCTCTGGCCCTCCCCGGATCTCCTTCGGGAACTTCCTCGATCTCTCCTGGGCGCCCTCGAGGAAGGTTGAGAGCTAGGGGTTGATGTCCTAACCGAACGGCTGTATTGCTGTTGTCCGGTTCTAGGCATTTCCCTGAAGTTTGCCTCTTGGTGGTGTGATGAAGGGGTAGAGTTGGCTGCAGGAAGTCTATCCGAACGGCTATGTCCAGACCGATTACTCCGGCGAGACTTATGAGCCTCACCTTGCCTCTCTCCAACGTTAACGTTGGTTGTGAGAGGGGGTAGCCGGTCCAGAATATCCTGGATTTGCTTACCAGCTGCTGCTAACTGGCTCCTCAGCTGAGCATTCTCCATCTCCACCGCAGTATAATAACACGGATTCGGATTAGGTGGCCGGGGCACTGAACTACCAGTGTCGTCTTGGCCCGCCAGTTGCTTTCCTGGCCTCTGCTGGACTTCAGGAATTTGCCCATCAGGGATGGCAACATGGTGGGCCTCCTACCCATCATGCTGTTCTGTTTCGTTGCCATGTCTGGATTGAGTGGTCACCATAGTTGGATGTTTGTGGTAGTACTAATCGAACTTGCTCTCAATGAAAGCACCAAACTGTTGACGCGGTTCTTCGCCAACAGGTAATTAAGAGAAGAAGAGAAAGGGATTAGTACTGAAAGTAGAACCGTCACAGATATGAAATCTTAGAGAGAGAACTAGGTGACTCAAGACACGTTTTTTAAGTGGTTCAAAGGTTAAAATCCTTCTACTCCACTAGTCAATATTATTCATATATTCTGGGTCTTTGGCTTACAAAGTATATGGCTCTTCAGAGACTATTTTTTCCCACCCCTATCAACTCCCAGGGTCCCCATATTTATAGGAGAAGGCACCTGGAAGTTGGTAGGGAGGTCATCCCGTGACCTTACTATTAGTCATATCAACTCTGTGACATTTATGATTAATTCCTAAACCTGACACATAAGTGTAGTCTAATCAGTATGTAAGGAGATAATGGGCCGCACGACCCAACCCAGCCGTGGGTGTCTGAATGCGCACGTTCCTGCTGCGTGTCCGAGAAGCCAGGGGGATATCGGACACGTGATGTCAGATATATACACGTTTATCTTGCGTGTATTGACTTTATAAAGGGTCAGAGATCCATGGCCAGCTCGTACCACGAGCTGCCTCCCTGAACCGACCTTCAGCCTTCAGGCCTTCTGACGCCTTCCTCCAGTCTTGGGGGACCTTGGCGAGCCTTTGAGGGTACCTCGAGCTAAGAAGGTATGATCTGGGAACAGGATCTCCGGCCTGGGGGAGTCCTCGGACTAAACCATGATTAGTCCGAGGCTCGACCTTCTAATCAGCCCGTGGGAAAACCAGGGCGTACATATTTAAATTACAAAAATATTCAAAATGTAACAGAACACCCAATTTGTGGGAAAAATGATATATTCCCGCGTATGCCAAGAACGATTCTTGTTGAAGCCGTTTCTGGGAATCTGGACATAGTCTGTTCTACCTGGTTGATCCATATCACCTTCAATCTGGTCGAACATACCTCTATTGGACAGTCACACACTTGCTGGTAGGACATGCACTTGCTGGTAGGACATGTACTCCTCTGGTCTAACATGGCACTCTAGTCTAGCATGCCATGTCTCTCGTCTAATATGGCACTCTGGTCTAGCATGCCATGTCTCTCGTCTAATATGGCACTCTGGTCTAACATGCCATGTCTCTCGTCTAACATGGCACTCTGGTCTAGCATGCCATGTCTCTCGTCTAACATGGCACACTGGTCTAGCATGACACATCTCTGGTCTAACATGGCTTATGAGCTACTCCTAAGCCAAGTCACTTTATCACAACTCTGAGGAGCCAATATATTTATTGACTTATTAATGTGTCTTTTATGGACCATGTACTGCCACTTGTCACCTCTATTGCCACGTCATTTATCTCCAATTTTTGGGGATAACAGTCGAGTTCTTAACCTTTGACTGACAAGTCGAGTCTATAGCCTTCCACTGATAAGTCGAGTCCTTAACCTTCGACTGATAAGTCGAGTCTTTAGCCTTCGACTGATATGTCAAGTCCTTAACCTTCGACTGATAAGTCGAGTCTATATCCTTTGACTGATAAGTCGAGTCCTTAACCTTCGATTGATAAGTCAAGTCTGTAGCCTTCGACTGATAAGTCGAGTTCTTTTAAAACAGATATGTCCTTGACTATTAAGCCAAGCTCTTCATCAGATAACACAGATGAATCCTCAGCTTATGAACTGAGCTTCCCAATCAGATATACATACAAGCAGTTATTACATAACATAGGTAAACACAGCGCATTTAATATGCTTAATAAAATATTCTCAACATAATATTAATCTTGTACTATAACCAGGCCAAGCCCTAAACGCAGATCGGGTGCAGTTTTCTTACCTCAGGTCCGAGTGCAACGTATAATAAGAACGACCCTCGAGCACGATCCCAGTTCTCAGCCCCTAGCGATAACCTAGTCACAACCATAATATAGAATCCCATCAATATCGATCGAATAATGGCTTCTAGACCGAGTCCTTGCCCCTGGGACGTCGAATTCTACTAAACCGGGTAGTAGAATCGATCCCGAGCCCTTAGGTTTGAGTCCCAAACCTACTTTGGCCAAAATTCCCATTTTGAGCTGCTACGCCCCTCACCGGCGTCGCAGCTCTCCGCAAGTCAGAGAGCCCAGCTTCTCTTTTCTCTGTACACGGGCCGCGACACAACCCAGCAAGCGTCGCAGCGCAATGGTGGTTCAGGGAACCGCGCAGGCTCCTGAGTTCATGAGGGCTGCAGTGCCCAAGAATAGGGTTGTAGCGTGACTCTGCCATCCAAGCTTTCTTCGATCCAAATCCTCCCAATACTCACCCCAAAAATGTACCAAACCCACAATTCAATCCCAAAACATCATCAGTATATCCCAAGCAACAAAACCCAACTTTCAAACGGATTAAAAATTGATCAAACCATAAAATCCAATCAAAGCTTAAGAAACTTAAGGGAAACAAAACTCAGAAACTTAAAAGCTTGAATTACCTCTGATTAAGTCATTTTCCAGCTAAATCCTCAGGATATCAAGCTTCCAATCTTCCCTCGAATCGTTATGACTCTAACCTCGCTTGAATCTGAGCTCTAAAACTCAAGTTTCCTTCGAAAACACTAACAGGCGTAATGAAAGAACGGGAGAGAGAACAAGAGAGATTTCTGTGTTTTTCTGATTTAATAAACTCAGTCTTATCCTTATATTCGAACGGTCTCAAGTGACCAAAATATCCCCACTTAACCCGCTACTCTCTCAACACCCCATAAGGGCAAAAATGTCATTTTGACTCTCTAGTCCCGCTCTATACCCAAATTTCCTCAAATAATTCCGCTAAACTCGGATATATTGCTATTTCTCCCAGAATACGACTCACGTTACAATGAATCCCGCTGACTCTCCAGATCATCCAAAATATCCTTTGAATCACCCCTAGCCGGGTATTTCTCCCCGTTGTGACTAAACCACTACTTGCTCTCTAGGATCGTCTCATACTGAATAACCTAAATATATCCACATAATAATGTGGTCTCACACATACATCACATATATGCACATACATTCCAAATATACCCGTAACAAGCCAAATTATGACAATTGCCCTTCTAATAAGAAACTGGCCCACATGCATATTTAATACACCTAAACATGCATATCTAGTCATATTATAATATAACTCACATAGTCATATAATGATACACATATATTCAAATTATTTTCCATAATTTTCCCTCCTGGCTCCCTAATCAATGCCCTAAACCTTATTAGGTAATTTTGGACGTTACATTTAATCTCCTATTGATTTGCTTCCATAAAAATGACACATCAATTTGGCTGAGTAAATTTAACAAATTGGTGGAGTGTTGAACTTGAAAGTCTTACAACAACAAACATAGCCCATCTACAGCGAATAAGCTTAGATTCTTTAATCCTCTCCAAGTTCTCAGATGCTTCACCAAGGCTAAGAGGGCAGAAACCAAAGTCATTGAAAATCTATAATCAACAAAAATATAGTTAGAGTACTGGGGTTTATTTAAACAAATATAAATCAAAATTAAAATACCAACATTTTTTGACAAAGATTTAATAATCCTGGAACTAAACAAACACACACACCTCACAAATCTGGCGGAGACAATCATGGACGACAGTGATTCACAATGTGAAGAAGAACATGTTAGGATTGGTGCCCTAAAATCATGTGAAAAGACATTATATTGATTTAACTAAAAGTATATTTTTATTATATTTTATTATTGAAATTATTGTTTGAATAATTTATATATAAATATTATAAAATTCCATATTCATTTATGAGAATATGATCTTGTATGCGTACGAGAGAATTAAGATCATATATAATGAATAAAATAGTCAGCAACATATTAAAGTATGGAATCTTTAATGAATGGTTGCTAGTACGGTTTACTAAGCATATGAGATGCAAGTAATATAGATTCGGATTACTGATGTAGATAGACATCTTGGAAAATGTACTTTATATAATAGTGATTATATATGACAGGACTGATGTGAATTAATTTCTTTATAAACTTACCATTTGACATAAAGATTTAATTCATATCTTAAAAGATAATCATTTGTAGATCAGTCTAAATCCTAAGTTATCATGAACTCCTGTTCATGTTTATTGGATCTTTTGATTCATTCGTCAAGGTCTCTTAATATAATGAGGATATTGACTTTTTTTTTAGATTCAATATCATGAATGGCTGGGAACATGATTTTACAATAATGGAATCCATGATTTCCTAAACAGATCGAATATTGGTTCCCTTAAGGGTTAATTATGGGACTGAATAGCTATTGCGCTCAAATCTATAATATGATTATAGATCAATTATTCACTGATGAATTAATGGTACTTAAGGAACAAGAGGTAATTAGAAGGATAAAACAGTAATTTTTTAGTAGCTCTAATTAGCGAACCAATAAATGAAAGACGAAACTACATATATTGATTATATCAATGGACTACAAGAGAATACTCTGTAAATATAATTATATAATTACTAAGAGTGCAATTCCAAATTTATAATGGAGTGATAATGGAATTAATAAATAAGATTATTTAATTAAAGAGTTTAATTAATAATCTGGTATATTGAAGCTTAGTATTATAGGTTCATGATCCCCGAGTCGCCTCTATCCTACACTATCAAGGATAAAGATGTCATTGGCAAGATTAATGGAGAAAAAGACTAAAATACAAATAATTAATTTTATGTGGCTAAGTGATAATTATGTGATAGTTATGTTCAATTAATTATTTGACTAATTAGTTTTATTTGAAAAACTTTGTATTAGTTGAAATTAATATTAATCATTGTTTGCATTAATATTAAAGAGAGTTAAATATTATCTTAGTATAAGATAATTATTAAAACTGATAGATTTAAGATAAGGTTAATTTTGAATTAATTGATATTTATTTTTTAGGAATAAATATATTGTCTTAAAGATAATTAAATAAACAAATGAGAAAAATTAGGGAGACACACAGTGTGGCACACACCACTCATTGTGCTTGCACAGTGAGTGGTGCCACACACATGTGTCACGTGTCCCTGGGATTTGAATTTTGAATTTTAAATATTATTTATTTATTTAATTATTGTTTTAATTTTGATTAAAATAAGAGGAAAACTGATCAATTTGAATTAATTAGATTAAAAAGAAACTAAAATTTTCTTATTATCTTCATAAGTCTAAAAAGAAGCGATTCTTTTAAGAAGTCAGTTGATTCAGTCGGATACAAAGTATCGATAGAAAATTTTCTAAGCCCGAAAAATTCTAGAACTCTCTATAGCTTTCTATCTTCTCCAAACTCTCTAGATCTCATGTGTTGAGAACATCTAGAGAGCCTAAATAATAAAACCAGTGAATCTTACATGCCCACACACATCCTTGTGTGTTTGAGGAACGACTTGGAAGACTAAGATGTAAGTCTTCGCTGGATAGGAAGATCGTTTGATCATACAAAAAGACTCAAGGAATCTTGATAGGCTACAAGAGGTAAACTCTTTTTCCTTTTGTATGTTTATTTAATGTGCATATATATGTATTGATCCTGGTTCAGTATTAATGATTTTTTAAAATTTCCCACTTCGCATTCTGCTGCGTCCCTTATTTTATTCAAATTAATACCAACAGAACACAACGACAAAATGGGTTGAGAACCAGAGTTCAACAAATTTAAGCTGATTGCATGAGATAGATATGACTAAATTTGAAACGATAAATACCTTACTAAAGCCCTCACTGAAGCAGACAAAAATAAATCTTACTAAGCTTTCTCCATAATTCTAAGACATGTTTTTTTTCTTTCTAAAAACTTCACTAACGATAATTTTTCAATCCTATTATCTAAATAAATAGTTTTCAAATTTCACTCGTTAATACCCAATACAAAAACAAGAGAGTGTCATCTAAAATTCAACAATGAAGACTACTTTTCGATATATCATCTTCTCAGTTTGTGGATTTATTACACATTCATGGTGTATATGAAAAGGGCAATCACTACTGCATGCCCAAAACAATGTCACAACTTACTAGTATGCCAAAGAACTCCAATCACTATCTGATTATCTGATTCAGAAGAAACGAATGACAAATCTACTGAGAACCAACGACGATGAACAAAACCCACTGCGCTCGAACCTCCAAACTTTGCGTACATGACCTGTACCACCAATCTGTTGGTTTTTTATCATGTGATTGACAGTGCATCGGAAGCATGGGATAATATTTAAATGCAACAATAACAATTATTGAAGCATGAAATCGAATCACTCTAAGAACCATAACTAGAATGAGATATTTCTCAAGCGACATGAATCTGAATAAAATAGATTATTACAAATACATTTTCTAGATGTAGAACACGTGCAGATCAAATAGTATCTTAGCCTCCTAACTCACCATCTTTCATACTATGGCTCGCACAAAGAAAATGAGACAAGTTGATATCTATGCTATTTGGTAGGATACACAAGAACACACTTTTGAATCTCAACTCATGAGAGAGTGTATTCTCACAATACAGATTGAACAAAGTTCTCTATTTTTCTCTCTTGGAAAATAACGTGAAAATGCATCTTATGTCTCTTTTTTTCTTGATGTTATGTTCTATTAATATAACAATAGAAAGAAGACCTAGCCCTAATCTCATTGGGGCTACGCGTGGGCCACAGTCCATTTGGACTGTGGTTGGCACCAATTATAGGGCTTTGGGCCCTGTGGTATTTTATCTCTATAAAATGCTATTTGTTAGGCATTTATCATATTATTTTATGTGGTATACAATTATACTACAAAATTAAATACGATTAAATTAATTTTCATTAAAAAAATAATTTCACAAAATTAACAATATAATTTTATTTTCCATTAAATATTATTTCACAAATAATATTAATTTGTGAGATTAAAAATAATACTTTATTATTTTTAATTATTTCATTTTAATACCAAAATCCTACCTCTGTGTTATCGAGCTAGTATGGGGACAGTTAAATCCGTAGTTCTAAGCTCCAATAATTTAATTAATTTTACTAACTCTTAGTTTCATTAATTAATTTATTAGCTATGAATTATTCCACTGGAATTCATAGTTGAACTCTCAAAACTACAGTCTTATATTATTAGAAGTTATAACTATAAAGTCGTCAATTGATTTAGTCATTGCATGAGTTATAATCCTCTACTAGTTGTTCATAATTAGAGTTAGATCTTAATGTCCATTAACCTCTCTAATTATATTTTTATCAATTAGTTCCATTGATTCTCTAATGAACATTATTCTATAAATTTAATTACAGAATGAAATGTCTATTCTCTAACAGAAATTGAGCGCTCTATGTTCATGCCTCGAATCAACACTAAAAGGAACAACTAATCTACTTTCATTTAAGTAAGAAGCAGATTCCATAACTGTGAAGTATGTTCCCAGCCACTTGTAGTTCTATGACTCCAAGATATCAAAAATTCGGTTGTAAGAATATTGAAGCTTACCCGATAAGTCAAAAGTCATAAAAGCACAAATATAAGTTCACTACTCACTTCAGGATTAAGGTCAAGTCTCAAATGACCATCGATTAATGAATGTTGAACTTCTATATTTTAACGGAGATTATCAGAAGTTCTTTATTTCATCGAATCTCAGTCCAATACAATCTATATTGTATACGGTACCTCTATTTTTTTTTGTCGCTATACTTAACAGTCTAAATAAATTGCACTGTCTTAAACAGAAGATAGATCGTACGCATAATATTTATTAAATAGAGCTCACTTTATTTAGCGATTACGAACAATTTTTTTATTATTATCTTGAATTAAATCCTCTTGTATATATATCATTATGCATATACTTAATTCAAGACCACGTCAATAATATTGGATCTTCATGATAAATGACATTTATAATTAAATACAAATATGAGTGCAAAATATTAACTTTATTTAATTAACAGTAATCGTTCGTAGAAATACGCTTTAAGGGCAAAAATCTCAACACAATCAGCGACGGTACTCAACCTATTCTTCAAGAAATTTAATAGAAATGATCACACACTCTCACCACCCAGGCGATGAACCACAGTGACGAAAAAAACCCACGACGTCGGAGACTAAAACATTTTTTTTTTAGACTTTCTTTTTTTTTTACAGAAATGAAACAAACAAAAAAAAAACTATATGTGCAAAACAGTAGCTAGTTTGTAAGGGATATGAAGGGGTGTATGTGTATTTTAACACATTCTCAAACACAAACATAAATCCCATCGTACACTGTGGATACAATGATTGAAAATAAATGAAGGACTAAGTCCTTTAAATCTAATTGAGAGACTAAATAATTGCCCAATAAATATAAGCACAAAGCCAAATAATTTATATACTTATAATCTATTTTTAATTAGAAAACATACTCATACTTCGCGTGAATTTTTATAATAAATATTATTATTATTTTTGTAGATTTTAAATATTTTGTTGAATAAGTAACATAATATAAAGTATGACGTTTTACTTGAGAAATCAAGTATTTCTTAAAAAGAATTTTTTGCATGTTAGGCTACAATAATATAAACACATGCAACGTGGAAAAAAAAATATTAAAAAAATTTGTTAGAGATAGAATTGAACTGTGTACACTTGTAAGGATGGAGCCCTAAGTTTACCATATTGTAGAACTGTAACATAGTTTCCTAAATATATATATAAGAATGCCTATGTACACTTGTAAGAATGGAGCACTTGTAACGTAGCTTCCTATATATATAAATTTCCTTTTTTATGAAGGCTAAAGAATCAATAGCAATTGTTATTGAAAGCAACGGACACACGTTGAATTATGTTGGTTTTCAAATTAGTAGAATATTGATTACAAAGGACTGCAACTATGAGTGTCTTGTTGACAAGATAACAAATGAACTCAAGATGTACCCTATTTTTAAAAATGTATATCTATGTGTGTGGATCTAAGATAAAAATAAAATAAAAGTATACTCAATTATAAATCAACTAAATAGCAATTCCAAATACATAAAAGAAAAACTAAACATTTACCTAAAAAATCAACCAGGAAAATATTACCAAAATCATGCATTTAGTCGATCTCAAACAATTATTTCTAGACTATTCTCAGATACACCTACTTAAAAACAGTGGCATTTAATCAATCATAAACATCCATGGATCAATAGTTTAAATTAATAGAGAAATGTAATAACAATGACATGAAACTGATTTTCATTCATTGAAAAAACTAGAGTAATACAAGAGTTAAACGATAACAGTCTTTTAACCACTCTTACCATATATGCCTTAAATCAGTAATAGCAATTCAAAAAGTAGATCAATGAGATCTATACCAGTGCAATCTATTGTCAAGACAAACTTGGCTAATCAGACAATATGCCGAAAAAAAAAAGCTATTACTGTCTGTGATAATAAAAACCCTAATATAGCATGGATCGAGCTAATCATCACTTAATCTTGTCAACTATGTCTTCAATGACTTTAGCCATGTCCAAGTCCTTCATTGGCTTAAATGGCCGCTTCATTTCCTGCAAATGACAAAATCCATAAACTGAATTAACACACCAAAGCTACAAGCTACAGCAGTTTCCTTTCTACAAGCTAAGCTGAAAAGATTCCACATTGTCATAGCTACGTAATGATTACGACTTCAGGTGTCCCAGAAGATGTCAACTTCTTTTCAGGAGAAAATAGTATATCACTCATAATTAAGACAAATGAAAAAGGATGATATATCTAAATCTATAAGGCAGAGATAAATAAAGTAATGGGACAGGAATAAGAATAAAAATATAATGGAATAGCACTCCACCAAAATGATAAAAAAATCACTCATTTGAATTCGTTTCTCCCCAACCAATTATAAACTAAGAGATTAATAAGGCAGAGATAAATAAAGTACTGCAAAATAATCAGATTGACATGGGCACTACAGCCAGCCTAGTCTCTAGATCTGTCTATCATGACTCTTAAAACACCAAGACAAAATCTGTCTACTCTAAATCTTTGACAAGGATAACATGAAATAATTTGGCAAGCTTCCAATAGGAGCAGTGGTAGTAATACGAACAATTAATTACACCAAGGAAATACTATTAATTAGCAGAATAATCGACTTGCACCAAGGATTATTCATGTTATTTTTATAACGTTAAAAATCTCTTGCAAGTTCATCCATTTTGTCCCTTTAACTACCTAGATGGCAGCCATCTAATTCCTAGAAATAATCATCCACCATCATCTAAGTGTAGAAAATCAAAAAAAATTATTCTCTAAATACGAAGTCAAATCACATTGAGCATTAAAATAAATAGCCTATAGCATGAATACATATGATCATGAGATAGCATAAAAAGTAAATTGTGAAGCTTAACGCAAAAACACAAGAATTCAAATTACTGTATATATAAAAAAAAAATGAAGAATAATACGTGCACCCAAAATATGTACTCAAATATTATACATAATGACGTGTCACTGCTTTTTAAAACAGTGGATCCCAGTTTTAATAAATGTAATTGGCTAGACTAAACTGTCACATCACTGTGTGTAATGTTTGAGTGTATATTTTGGGTGCACATATCATTACTCTAAAAAATAACATAAGATAAAATTACCAAAAGACAAATGAATGTCTCGCCATCTTCCTCTCGAATCTCAAAGCAGCCCCTTCTAGGCTGTTGAAACAAAAAGGATACAAAATAATTTATGGTATTCATGTAATTTAAAATAATTACTTTAAATTATGGTGTAAAACATGTTATGCAGCAGCTAACAATTTGGTAAAATTTCTATAAGTAATATGCAGTTTAAAATAATAGTTAATTTTTTTAGTAAATTTTAAGGTTGAAATGACATTACCCTACATAAATATAGGCATCTATCTAATAATCAGATTTAGCTAATCTTATGAAGAGGAGTGCTAAGGAGACTCTTGGTTACTCTCTTTTGTACTCTCTATATTTTGATGACACGTGTCATCTTTTAAAATGTCTATATTTACAATATAATTAGTCATGATATTTTAATTTTATTACAATTATACCACCATTAAACAATACTTATTATTCTATATTCAAAAATTGAATTATGTAAAAAAAATCATGTAAATAATAACAATCAGCTACATATAATAAGATATAATTAAACATAAATAAATTAATAAGTCATATTATTTAGTGCATACTCATCATTTGCAAATATATAAACATATATTGTATATATAATGCATTTGTAAATATGAATGAAATTGTGATTTTTGTTTTTGTTGAAAAAAAAACGTGAATGGTGATTCAAGAATTAATTTATATGTAATTAGTTTTTTCTTTATGACTTATTATGTGTACTAAGTGATGATTTTTTTTTTACTAAGTACAGTTTTAATTTTTAAAATTTTCTTGAGATACATTATTAGCAAGGGATATACTATGTAAGCATAATAATGACTATATAGCTGAATGTTTTCTCTTTAAATGATTTTTTTTAATATATAGAAAAATGAAACAAGTGTAGAGGCATAATTTTAACAAAACTAAAAAACCCGCCTTAAAAGATGACACATATCATCAAAATATAGAGAGAGTGCAAAAGAGATAAACCAAGAGAGTCTAAACTCCTCTAATAGCACGCTCAAAATCCAAAAAAAAAGGCTTGGCTTTGGAATCTACTTTACACATGGCCTACAACGTTTGTAAGAGACTGCACTATTACTAGGCTAGGATTGGCACCAATATCATAGGAGTAAGTGTTAAAGAAACTTGGTGATGAGAAGACAGCAAACGCATTCAACAGGAGATAAAGTCAGTGATGAATATTTAAAGCTTCAAGGAAAAAAATTATAAGAGGAAAAAAAAGTAGAGAAAAGATAGAGGAAAATATGTTCTCAAAACTTTATAATAGACATTTTTTAATTTATTCTCTTTTTGAATAAATTCATAAAAGTTTTGAATTTTATAAAATGACAGTAAATAAAAAGTAGACACAGAAAATATTTTCTTGAAGTTTTTTTTAATTTTTTCTTTTTGAATAAATTTATAAAAGTTCTAAATCTCATAAAATGACACTAAACAAAAGAATGAAATTCTTTGGAATTTTTTTTTATACCCCATAAAATCTGAGTTCCAAAGTAAGAAATTCATAGTTTTGTAGGAGTATAATTGTTTATTTGTGTTTGTCATGATTCACACGAGCTACACAAGCAATGCAAAAGTGATGTGTATCAAACAAATTCAAACAGTTTGATCTTCTCAGTATCAAATAAAAGGGGCAGACACTTTCAGAATTCCAGGCTTGAATGAAACATAGCAAAAGGACAACACATGGTTTATATAACTTTACTGAAAGATTATAATGCAATTCATGTTGCAGCTTAAGGTTAAGTGTGTAGCATACATACCTTATCTGGATTGACTAGAACTGTGATGCCAGCAACTCCATCCTCTAAGCCCTGTTTCACCTGAAGAGCCCTTGTCTTGAATGCATTGCACTGTTTGCTAGAGAAAACATCAAAGTAATTAGAAAAGAAGGGTAAGACATGATATAATGAGAGAAGAAACTAGAAGAGGAACAAGAACTTTGAGAGTTGTACTGGAGATATAAAATATAAGCTATTAATCTTTCCATTTTCAATTTAAGGGAAGAAAATCAGCTATACCATGTGAGGCCAACTTAGTAATTAAATCCATAAGCTAACACTACTACTCCATACAACAGAACAGCAGAATGGTGGAAGCAAAACATAAAAAAATAAAAATAAAAGTTTATCCAGTAACAATGTGAGGCCAAACTAGATATTCAATCCATAAGCTATGCATCACTCTACATGGCAAAACAAAACAATGGTTGTGAACAAAATTCCACCTCTGGATTATGCAATTCTTGATTAGACTATTCTTATCTGTTTTGACTATATACATTGTTCATTTTTCTTTTCATAGTCAATGTATTAGTTTCAATCAAAACCCATCCAAATCTCTACCATTCCAGATCTTCCCAGTGCCAAAAAATTTACATTCATTGAGTTGAAGGCGCCTTAACTCAAAAACACAGGACACACGACCTTACTAAAAGGCTTCCTACTTGAAGCTAGTCTCAAGTAGTTGGGTGTGTAAGTATGCATGGGAGCAGTTGAGGAAGGGATTCAACTCCAATTATGTAAATATATTACTAAAAAAGCTTATCAAGACAACATCTGATATTATTGACAATTTTTTTAAAAGAAATATAAACATTTCTACCACATATTTATTATTCAAAACTTCATCTTTAATTTTTCCCCAAAAAATTAACAACTAAATCATTATATTATTTCCCATACTTAAATATTTTTCACATACGCAAAAAGATATATCAGACAGACAGAAATCTGATAACCAATTTGTTTATTAAAGAAATATAATAATAATTTTTTTTACGATTTTTATACATGTATACATAATTTTAAGGTTTTTGTTATAATAGGGTATATGGTGTGTAGTAGATATAAGGTATTTGTTTGATATATAATATTTTATAATAAAAAAACTAAAAAACTAAACACCCTATTTTTTAATTATAACACACACACACGCTTGCAGAGACCTTTGAAAAAAACCATAAAAAGTACTCTTTTTAAAAAAAATATGAAAAACTTAAAAAAAAATATTTGATAAAACCCTAACTTCAATCACTTCTCTTCTCCGCCAATTTCTCAGCAGCCGCAAAAGTCTGTCTAAACAAAACAAAAAAAGTTCAGCAATTATTAATAATCATGTTTCTTCTTACGAAGCCTAGACAAAAACTAAAATCACGATTTTGATTTTTTAAGATCAAAAAGCGATCTTGATTCTTCGTCTACCATTTTCCAAGGATAATAATATTCTCCTAATTTCCAACATAATATAAGCATAAAAAAGAACATTTTTTTCTCAGATTATTGCAAACCAAACAGAAATAAATAAACATAACAACACAGAATACCTACCAGTGCTCAATGACGATAGTCTTCTTCTTAGTGCCATTATCGACATTGTCTTCATCTTGAGAAACTGCGCTTTCCTCTGGCACAACTTTCTCTTTCGCCTCACCCTTCTTCTTCTTCGCACTCGCAGGCACCGCGTCAAAGGAGCTTTCCTCGAACACAACTTTCTCTTTCTCTTTCGCCTGACCCTTCTTCTTCGCCGTTTCCGCTTTCTTATTCTTCGCAGGTTCCGCGTCAAAGGAGCTTCCCTCAGCAGCTCGACGAGCCGCGCTCCGAGTGACCCTGGGAAGTGGCGGAGCGTGAGCCTTGGCCACCGGTTCCACCGCCTCGAACTTTTCTTCTTTCAGCTCCGCTTTCCTTTTCTGGGGGGGCATTTTCAGTGTGAGAACAGGGCTTCCTCTTTGCACTAACAGCACAGCACAGAACAGAAAAACTCTCTCTCTCTCTCAGACTGCAAGGATGATTTCGTTCTAGTCCGAGTTCCCGCGCTTTTATGTTATGGTGAATTTGAAGGAACGGATAGGATTAAGTTGCAGAGAAAGAGAAGATGAGGACCGTCGGATGATGATGCCAATCCAATCCGGCCTGTCCAAGTCTAAGCTACGGAGTTGATTAGACTAAAGAAGCTTATGTGTCTACTCCCCGATCCCCATTGTCTAATCTTTTAGGTTTAGGCTTTTCTCCATTATAGGTCCCCATCCTTTTAATTTCTTGCATGTTAGTCGCTGTACTTTTTTTTTAAGTAAATCAGTCCCCAAGCTTATACCTAACGTGCAGCCATGCCCTTTTTGACGTTAAATATAAATGACATAAAATTCTACTTTCTAATAAGATTGTCAATGGTCATTTTCCTCCAAAAACTAAAAAGGATAGTATTATTAAGGAAAATTTGAGTTTTTATTCTTAATGAGTGGTTCTAAGTAAAAAAAAATGCTAGGCATTTAAATTATTTCAAAAAAATGTTAATTTTTTTGACAATATCCAAAATATCCCTCTCATAATTTTTCTCATCTCTTCCCCTTCTCTCTTCACTCTCTCTCTCTCAACTCATTCCTCTCAACTCTCTCTCTAGAAAAAAATTCATGGGTAATGTAAAATATCATAGAAATCAATGTAACGGCAAGTATTCATCACTTAGGACATTAAAATACTACATTTTCGAACAAATCTGGGTATAATTTTTTGGGATTTTATTGCGATTTTTTTTCAAATCTGAAACTTTGAAATCTGCAGAAAATTGATGTAGTTCGATGGTGCTTAATGTCAGCTCGATGGTGGTTCGATGGTGTTCGATGTGATTCTTACAAGATACATAATTTTTCACTCGGGTGTCTGTTTTGGTTGATTTTTTTTATTTTGGGTATTTTTTTAAGATCTACACGTTTGAAATGTGTATATACACATTTGGGAAATGTAAATCTTGAAAAAAATATGATAAATGCAAAACATACCTCATGATCAAGATATGTTTTGGTATGTTTTCAAGTTCTAAACTTTGAAAATGTGTATGTGAACATCTAAAACATGTAGATCTCAAAACACATACCCAAAATAAAAATAAAAAAATCATCACAAACGGACACCTGATGAAAAATTATGTCTTTTACAAGAATTGCATCGAACCACCATCGAGCCACCATCGAGCAACATCAATTTTTTCATGCAAATATAGATTTTGAAGGCCCCATCGAGCTGGTATCGAGCACCATCGAGCAATGTCAATTTTCTACATATTGCAGAGTTTCAGATCTAAAAAATAACTCAAAAATCATGCTCAACTTGATGATTGCTTGATGGTGTTCAATGTTACCTCGATGGGGCCTTCAAAATCAATATTTTCATGAAAAAATCGACGTTGCTCGATGGTGGTTCGATGGTTGCTCGATGGTGGTTCGATGCAATTCTTGTAAGAGACATAATTCTTTACTTGGATGTCTGTTTTGGATGATTTTTTTTTATTTTTGGTATTTTTTTGAGATATACACGTTTTAGATGTTCACATACACATTTTCAAAGTTCAGAACTTGAAAACATATCTTGAACATGAGGTATTTTTGCATTTGTAATTTTTTTTAAGATTTATATTTCCCAAATGTGTATATAAACATCTCAAACATATAGATCTTGAAAAAATACCCAAAAAAAAATCATCCCAAACGAACACCTGAGTGAAAAATTACGTATCTTGCAAGAATCGCATCGAACACCATCGAACCACCATCGAGCAACATCGATTTTTTCATGAAAATCTTGATTTTGAAGGCCCCATCAAGCTGGCATCGAGCACCATCGAACCATGTCGATTTTCTGCAGATTTCAAAGTTTCAGACCTGAAAAAAAAATCGCAAAAAAAACTAAAAAATCATGCCCAGATCTGTTCGAAATGCAGTATTTTAGTATCCTAAGTAAGGAATACTTGCTATTACATTGAGTTCTCTTATATTTTACCTTACCCATTAATTTTTTTTCTAGAGAAAAAGTTGAGAGGAATGGGTTGAGGGAGAGAGAGGGAATAGAGAAGAGGAAGTGCAAGGAAAAATTATGGGAGGGGTATTTTGGGTATTGTAAAAAAAATTGGCATTTTTTTTTAAATGATTAAAAGGTCTAGCATTTTTTTTTATTTAGGACACCTCATTAAGCATAAAAACTCAAATTTCCCATTAGAAATAAAGAAATTAAAAGACATAAAAGGATAGTGTGGCAACAAAGCTTTGCTAGGGTTTTTACCCCTATTTTATCTCTTTCTTTCTTGCTAGGATTGAGCATAAAATACGAAAAACTGAAAAAACCGTATACATCGACCTTCCGAACACCAAAAAAACCGAAACCGATTAAACCGAACACCGAAAAAACCCCCGACGGCGCAAACCGCCACTGTTCGGTCGGTTTAAAAATTTTGTTCGAACCGACTGGCGGAACCGAAACCGACCGAACAATATAATATATAATAATATAATATTATATAACTATTAATTATTAAAATTATTAAATAAAAATGCACAAAAATGGATTCCAACAATCCAAAAATTTTAGTTTTTTTACTAAAACTTTCAAAAAAAAAAATTAATTTAAAAAAAATAAGAAATTCGGTTTGGTCGGTTTAACCGACCAAACCGCGGTCCAAAACGGTTGGTTTTTTCTTTTAACTGGTTTGGTCGGTCGGTTTTTGGATTGCACCAATCCGGACCAAAAACCGAATTCTGGATTTTATGTTATGAAAAAACCGCCTAAACCGACCGATGCTCACCCCTATTTCTTGCTAACCTCTTTTGTTTGTTGTGCAATATGTCGTTTGCAATGAGTGTCTGCCCCATCCCTTAGGTCTTTAGTGGCGGTTTCCTAATCTCCCTCCTCAAATTTCCATCGCACTTGTGCCAATGGATCATGACCCACACACCTCTCTCCGCCATTAATGCCCGAATAATTTAGGGTAAATAGCAAATCGAATCAAATCCCTCCTCTGTCAACTCTTTATTTCATCTCATTAATGTGGAGAAAGTAGTCAGACTTCTATTTGCAGAGAAAATAATGATTATGAAAATCCCTCTAAATTTTCCTTATGTAGTAATGGCTCATCAGAAGCCTACTCGCCCTGCTCCACCCTGAGTAATCATTACTACCCTCCTCCTTAGTAAAAATTTTCAAAATTCTAATAAGATTTTGGACAGGATCAAAAACCAAACCCCCTCCCCGTGGGTTAAATTCATGATTAAGCTTCGGTTTTTGTGGATTATCCATGTTGTCTGTATTTTCACCCAAGGACACGTGATCGTCCGAGTAGGACACGTGGCAGTCCGAGTAGGACATGTGGCAGGACTTGTACTTCTTTCGATGAGGCCATGTCTCGAGGATCAGTCCTCGGGGGGTTGGTCCTATAGTCAGAGATTACTCCCCTCGAATAGAGGAAGGACGCGGACATCTCCCCAGGGGCATGTCCCGAGAGCTATGAACGTCTTTCTAAGGCTATGTCTCAAGAGCTGCTTAGCAGTCCACGGGTTTCTTACCATCAGTTATATTTCAGGCCGATGACCTTATCCTCAGGATCTAAAAGATAAGTTAGGTGTCAGCCAATGTGGGTTAACATCATCAAAGGAGTACCTGACAACCTTTTTGGGTAATCCGCCTACAGTGTTTTCGATTGTACGACTTGATAATTCGCACTCTCACTATGTCGTCTGACACGGAAATACATACAGCATGCCTTGACAGTACTAGGGGCATGCTCCCCATAAATTATGTTCCTTTCTGCAGTGAGCCCCATGTAACTCGCTTGGGTCGTGGTCTCTATTCAATGCAGCCCAATGCATTGAATGGGTATTAATTCCCCAATAATGAGAATAATGTGTATTAATGATAGATGGTTAATATTAATTACCCCAACCTCTATAAATAGGGTTGGGAGTCTAATTGTAAGGAGTTCGGTTTTTTAGAGAAAAAACATCTTGTACTCAAAGCAATCTAAACGTTGTTTGAGAATACTGTTGGGAATTGTGCCCTGAAAGCATATGTAGTAGACATTGTTTTAAGAAATAAATAAATAAATTGAATTTGTTATGCATATATTTTAGGGACTATATTATTCTGTGATAATATTATGTAAATATCAGAAAAAATCCTAAGTTCATATATGTGATCTCAAACACGTATTGGTTCGGGAGGATTGTGTTTGAGATAAATGAACTTGAATAGTTCGCAGTAAAATAAAGTAATGGAATCTTTTGATTAATTACTGCAAGTACGGTCCACTAGTATTATAAATACATGTGATCTAGATCCGAATCACTAGTGTAGTAGGACACCTTAGTGGATGTACTTTATATATTAGAGAATATATAGAACTGGACCAAATATGTTTATTAATACTTAGTTAAATACCGTTTCGAAATATTAATTAAATATATCAACTGATGATCATATACAAATAGATCTTAATCTTGAAGTTACTATGAACTCCTGTTTATGTTATATGAGTTCTTTTATTCACTCGTTAGGGTCTGTCAGAATGATCAGGCTAGAAACTTTTGTTTTGGGAACTCATTAATATAAATGGCTGGGGACATAGTATAAAGATATAAAATATATATCTTCTCGTAAGAGATTGAATTATGGTTATCTTAAGGGTTGACTTTTGGGACTAAAAGGTTATTAGGCTCAAATTCATAATTTAGTTATGAATTAACCTTCACTAGTAAAGTCAATGGTACTTAAGGAAACAAGATATAATTAAAATGGTAAAATGGTAATTTTATTCTCAATTAATTATGAACCATTATTAGAGGGTTAATTTGTATGTAATGATTATATCAATTGACGCTTTATTTTATAAAGTACTTAGTAAATGAAATGTCTATAATTACAAGAGTGTAATCTCATATTTATTGTAGAGTAATCATGAGATTAATATATTAAGATTATTTAATTAATAATCTCAAATTTATTGGAGCTTGGAATTATAGGTCCATAGGTCCCCACAACAGCTCTATCAACACTACTCAATGCAAGAGTTGATATAAAAAGAAAAATAGTTGAAAGACATATTTAAGAATAAATTTATTCTTTGGGCCAAATATGCAATTATGTGATAATAGTGATTAATTATTTAATCACAAATTAATTGTAATTAACAAAATTAATTAATATTTAATTATTTTGTAATTTTCGAAATTATATTAAATAATTAATTAATTATAATTTTTGAAATTATAATAAATTAAATATTTAATTTCGAAATTATTATTGGTTTTAATTAATTAGTAGAATTAATTAAATATCTTTATTTGAGTGTGAGATAATAATCTGATAAGTTCAAATTGGATTTGAATTTAAAAATATTGATATTTATTCAAATAATTAATTATATTTGATAATTAGTTAAAAAGATATTTAAATCAAATTTGAATTAGTTATCAGGTTGTTAGGTTTTTAATATGACAAAGTAGTTTGAATAAATAATTAAATAAAAATAGAAAAATCAAATATCCTTAAAATATAGGGTGGTACACGACCACACACAGTCCATGGATTGTGTGTGGCGTGTACTGTATAATTTTCAGGGATAGACTTTTTAATTTTATTTATTTAATTAATTAATTAATGAAAAATTCAAAAATTAGTTTTTGGATATTTTCATTAATAAGATAATTAATTAATTAAAAGATAAATTGTAAGTTGTTACTGAATATTTTCTTTTTAAGTAAGACTTATAAGAAAATAATCAAAAGACTGAGAGAATACTCAAGACACTCAAGAATTCGCTTTATGAAAAATAACGATATTTTTCTATCTCTCCCTGAAAAAGATAAAGAACTAATTTCAGGCCTTAATCTCATGTGTTGAGTATATCAAGTTGAATCAAAAATTAACCATCATTTATTCTCTAAATGCCCACACACTTCTTGAGGTGTAGAGAATGTTGTGGAAGATCTTGGTGTGAGTACCTGGGGGCAGTTTGGATAGGAAGTTCGTTCAAATTACAAAAAGATAGCAAGGACACTTGATAGGCATCAATATGTATGTTTTCTATTTTCTTACTTATGATTAATGTATATATATTAATGAATCCGCATATTTAAAGGTAGTTTTGTACCCCCTAAATATCCACGGGTTATTAGCGAGCTGGAAAAGGACATAATTCTATCAGCCACATCAAAGCCACCTACCCGGAGCTGCTGTTACAAGTCTCTACCTCTCTAGCTCGAGATAGCCAAAGGTTTAGTGAGATTACTAAGGCATCGGATCAGCAGCATGGACACCACGAGCTGGGACTACATCAAGCTCGGGGTACGAGCTTGAGTTGACACCTCCGACTCCTTATAAAGTCCACCACGCAATGTAAACGTGCATATATCAGACATCACGTGTCTGCTCCATTCCTGAATTCTCGGACACGTAGCATAAACGTGCGCGTTCAGACACCCCACGACTGGTTTGGGCCATGCGGCCCATTATCCCCCTTACCTATTGATTAGACCACACTTCATTGTCAGGTTTTAAGAATTAATCATGAATGTCGCAGAAGTGACATGATGGGTAAGAAGGTCACGGGATGACCTCCTTTGCCAACACCCATGTGTCCTCTCCCTATAAATATGGAGACCCTGAGAGTTGCAAAGGGTTGGCTTCTAATTTGTAAAGAAATACCCTGTAAGGAATATCGGAGATATATCAATAACATTGGCTGGTGGACTAGAAGGATTTTAACCTTTGAACCACCTAAAAAAAGTATTCAAGTTATAATCTTCCCTTGAGATCATTCATCTATTATGGTTCATCACTTAGCACTAATCCCTCTCCTTATTTATATAATTATATGTTGTCGAAGACCTACGTCAACAGTTTGGTGCTTTCATTGAGAGCTTTTAGATTGGTGCTATCGCAAATACCCAACCATGGTAGTCACTCGCTCAAGACATGGTAACGAGGCAGACCAATGTGATGGGCAGGAGGCCCACCATGTCGCCATATCCGATGATCAGAACCCTGAGGTTCAGCAGCGGCTGGGCAAGCAGCCAATGGGCCAAGACGACACTGGAAGTTTGGCTCCCTGGTCGCCCAATCCGAACCCGGATTTCTACACGGCGGTAGAAATGGAAAATGCACAGTTGAGGAGTCATCTGACGAAAGCAAACCAGCAGATTCAAGAGGTTTTGGCCGACTACCCCCTCTTACAACCGACGCTAACGTCGGAAAGAGGCATGGTGAGACTCATAAGTCCCGCCGGGGTAATCGGTTCAGGCCCAGTCGGTCGATCAGACCCCCAACATCAAATTCTACTCCCACGTCGCACCACCGGGAAACCACATTTGAGGAACTTCCTAAGGCCGAGCAGCAATTCAGCCGATCGGTCTGGACCTCAACTCCTAGCTCACTTTCGCCCTCAAATGCACCCAGAAGGGCTCGAGGAAGCTCGCGAAGGAGATCCGGGGAGGGCTCGCGATGACAGCCCGCCCCGGCCAGCCGTCCTACACCCCGCTTAGACCGCCGAGCACAGGACGCAGAGGATTGTAGAGCAGAGCGGCTGCGACCTAGCTTAATCTACCCTAACGGGACTAGGATCGCATCCCCGGTCAGGCATCCTCCTTCACCAATAAGATACCCATCTCCTCCCCGGCCAGTCCGAGACATTCCGGCTCACGGGAGCAGTAGGAGAAATCCTCCTTCCGCCAGACCTTCCCATCGTAGCCGGGCGCCCAGGGAAGTCTCGGATCCTCACCCCCAGTGGCGGGCTCCGAGCTTTTCAAATGGAAGTTACTGGACCGGGAGTCGTCGAAGTGACATCTCCGGCGAAGACCTGCGCCATCGCTTGAGCTCGGCGCAGAGCCCTCAGGCCCCCCCGAGGGGCGACCTCCGAGATCGTCTAAACTCTCAAAGAGGAGACCCAGTTGGAAATGGCAGTCGTGCTCGCCAAGGGGAAGGCCTGTCTGAAGTACGTGATAGCGCGAACGTCCCATATAACCTATCTCAAGATAGGAGGGACAATAACCCGCCTAACGCATACCATGGAACTGGAGCTGTTGAACAGCCCCGGAACAACCAAGGAAGTCAAGACCAAACCCTTGAGCATCTGGCTCAGATGGAGGAGCTGATGAGGAAGCTCTTATCAGAAAAAGAAAAAGATGAGTACGACTCGGGGGACGAACTCGAGCTCTTCGCCCCCAGCATAGCAGCTACGGCGTATCCACCTGGTTTCCGTATGCCTCAATTGTCCAAGTTCAATGGAGACGGGGACCCGTCAGATCATCTGGGTATGTGTCAACACCTTGATGATGGCCCACAACATCAGTCCCGAGCTGAGATGTTTAATATTTCCTTCCACCTTGACTGGGTCGGCCAGGCAATGGTTCAAACAGAGTAAAAAGCAATCCATCAGCTCGTGGAAAACCTTTTCTGTCGACTTTAAGAGGGCATTCCAAGCTTCTCAGGCTGCCCGCGTCAAGGCCGACACCCTGGCGAATGTAAGATAGCAGCCCGACGAGCCTCTGAAAGCTTACCTGAGCAGATTTGCGAACGTCACTGCTTGAGCCAGGGACGCAGACGACAGCTCCAAGCTCATGGTCTTGAGGACTGGGATCCTCGTCGGAGGCGGACTCTGGGAAAAGATACAGAGAAAGGGAGTCAGCACTGTAAACGAATTCCTAAATAGGGCCCAGGGATGGATGAACCTGGAGGAGGCGTGAGCATCGGCCGTGGGAACCAGCCAGGCCCCTGAACAGCCCACTAGAGTGGGAACGGATGTCGTGACAGTGACACAAACCGTTACACAGAATAACCAGTTTGGTGGAGGCAAGAGAAAAGGGAGCAGCGAGGGCGCCCAGCACAGCCCAAAGAGGAACAAGTCCGTAGAAAAATTTAAGCCGGTTTACGCGACTTATATCGAGCTCACACACACTAAGGAGAACATTTTCCTAGCAAACTTTGCTCGCCTCCCTTGGAAGAAGCTAGAACCATTGAAGCACCAAAAGGGTAAACGAGTCCCTTCTAAGTTTTGTCGTTTCCACAACGACATTGGCCACAACACCGATGATTGTAGGCACCTGAAGGATGAGATCGAGACTCTCATCAGAGCCGGACCCTTGGCTCAGTATGCGCGGAATAGAGTTCCCGCCGGCCATCCAGTCCCGGAAGTTCCGATAAGTCAGCCCGAGTCTCGGATAGATCAGGACGTCCCTCCTCCTGTGATAGGAGGAGAGATCTCCACGATCTCAGGAGGCCCCCATCTGGCAGGCATGAGCAGAGGTGCCCAAAAGAGATACGTCAATGAACTTAAGGCTCATAATGTAGTGGAGTTTGTCCCTGAGCAGCATCTACCCAAACAGCAACGATTGGAGAGGCAACCAATCATATTCACTAAAGAAGATGACAACCACATCCAGTTCCCTCATAACGACCCTCTGGTCGTAGCCGTTCAGCTCGCTAACCAGAGGGTTAGGAGAGTAATGGTCGATAATGGGAGCTCGGTGAACCTGCTGTTTCGGTCTACGCTGGAAAAGATGGGTTTATCTGTCACCGAGCTGAAAGCCACCTCCATGATGCTATACAGATTCTCTAGAGAAGGGTCGGCGGCCATAGGAACGTTCGAGCTGGTGATCACCCTGGGAGAGGGACCTCGGACAGTCTCGAATCTCCTCGAGTTTGTGGTCATCGATTGTCCCGCCGCATACAATGCTATTTTGGGCCGACCTACATTAATAGCATTTGAAGCCATAACCTCCATCTGCCACCTCGCGCTAAAATTCCCCTCTTCCTCGGGGATATGTACGGTCCGAGGTGATCAACTTGCTGCCAGGGAATGCTATAGCATTTCTATGAAGGGAAAATTAAAACCCGGGCAGTTAACGATGACCGTCCAGGGCGGGAATGAGGAATCTCAAGAACTTGTGCCTAGTCCTGGGATTGAAAAACCATAGAGTGCCAAAGGGGAGAATATCATCTTAAATAATGATATCGACCCCAGAGTAGGCGAGGATAGATCCGAGCTCCAGGCCATCGAAGAGCTCGAGGAGGTAAACATCGATCCACAAGATCCCTCAAGGGTGGTGAAGCTTGGGAAAAATCTATGTAGCGAAAGGAAGGCGGAGCTGATTAAGTTTCTACAGGAGAATCTAGACGTGTTCGCCTGGTCTCATGAAGACATGATAGGGATCAGTCCGAGCATCATCATGCACACCCTCCACTTGGATAAAAGCGTGCCTGCGAAATCCCAGAAACAAAGGCACCTAGGAACAACTCGAGCTGAGGCCCTAGAAGAAGAGGTAGCCCGGCTCCTAAAGTGCGGCTTTATCCGCGAGGCAAAGTTCCCGATCTGGGTCGCCAATCCTGTATTGGTCCCGAAGCCCAACGGGAAATGGCGGACCTGCATCGACTTCTCCGATCTGAACAAAGCCTGCCCCAATGACTGCTTCCCATTGCCAAGGATCGACCAATTAGTAGACGCCACGGCGGGGCACGAGCTCATGCCCTTCATGGATGCATACTCGGGCTATAATAAGATCGCCATGAATCTAGCAGACCAGGAACACACTAGCTTCATGACCCCAATTAACGTTTATTGTTACAGGGTCATGCCCTTCGGGTTGAAGAACGTCGGAGCTACATACCAAAGGTTGGTAAATAGGATGTTTGCCAACCAGATCGGGAAGAACATGGAAGTGTATGTTGACGACATGCTGGTCAAGTTGAAAACTGCCGATAACCATGTTTCCGATCTGGAGGAATGCTTTAAGATATTGAGAGAATACGACATAAGGCTTAACCCCCAAAAATGTACTTTTGGGGTCGCATCAGGAAAAATCCTGGGTTTCATTGTCAATACTAGGGGAATAGAAGCAAACCCCGATAAGATCAGGTCGCTGCTCGAGATGCCCTCACCTCGGTCACGAAAGGACGTTCAAAGTCTGACAGGAAGGGTGGCGGCCTTTAATCGGTTTATTTTTAAATCTACCGACAAGTGTCTGCCATTCTACAACCTGCTCCGGGGGAATAAGAAATTCGAGTGGACTGAGGAATGCGAACATGCTTTCCTCGACCTGAAAAGCCAGTCTATTACATCAGCAAGAGGCTTCTCGGAGCTGAATCTCGATATTCGTTGATGGAGAAGAGGGCTTTCTGTCTCATTACGGCCTCCCAAAAGCTCAGGCCGTATTTCCAGTCCCACTCAATACACGTCATAACCGATCAGCCTTTAAGGCAGGTTTTGCAAAAACCTGAAGCATCGGGATGTCTGTTGAAGTGGGCTATTGAACTCAGCCAATTTGAGATTTTGTACATACCGCGAACTGCAACAAAAAGCCAGGCCCTGGCTGATTTTGTGGCAGAGTGTGCAGGATTCCGAGAAGATCCTGTAGAAGAGTCAGCCCAGGCCTCATGGAAGGTCTTCGTAGACGGCTCGTCTAACGAGAACGGCTCTGGGGCTGGAATCATATTGATATCCCCGGAAGGACATCGATTCCACTCAGCGTTACGATTCGAATTCAAAGCGTCCAACAATGAGGCTGAGTACGAAGCTTTACTGGCTGGGCTAAGGGTGGCCCAGGAGCTGAAGCCCAGCTCCGTCCAGTGTTACAACAATTCCCAGCTCGTGGTAATCCAAGTGTTAGGGGAGTACCAAGCACGGGGAACCAAGATGGTTGCTTACCTGGCCAAGGTAAAGAAAGAACTATCCGCATTCGAGCGCAGATCAATCGAGCAGATACCTCGGGAACAGAATGCCAACGTGGACGCCCTGGCAAAGCTCGCTACCTCCGGGGAGACGAAGAATTTGGGGTTAGTGCCGGTAGAGTTCTTGGAAAAACCAAGCATAGAGGAAGTCAGGGCGGAGGTCGAGATGATCGACGCCAGACCGACCTGGATGACTCCCATCCTCGAGTATCTCACAGCAGGAAAGTTACCCGAGGAGCGAAATGACGCAAGGCGGGAACTTTACCAGGCACCAAGGTATGCAGTGATAGATGGGATATTATACCGGCGTGGACACTCTTTACCTCTCCTGCGGTGTGTTCCGCTAGGCAAGGCGAAGACCATTTTGCAGGAGGTGCACGAGGGTTTTTGCGGAGATAACACTGGGGGGTAAAGCCTGGCTCTGAAGATATTAAGGCAAGGGTATTACTGGCCCACTCTGTCAAAGGACTCGATCTCCTACGTCAAAAAATGTGACAAGTTCCAGTGATTTGCCACAGTTACCCGAGCTCCCCCGATCGAGCTGAAGATGATCTCGTCCCCGTGGCCATTCGCGATCTGGGGGATTGACTTGGTTGGTGCCCTCCCTACTGGAAAGGGAGGAGTTCGTTACGCGATGGTGGCTATCGACTACTTCACCAAGTGGGCAGAAGCAGAGCCCCTGGCAATGATCACTTAAAAAAGAGTCCTCGACTTCGTGGTCAAGAGCATTATCTGCCGATTCGGGCTGCCAAAGAAGATCGTGTCAGATAATGGAACGTAGTTCGATAGCGACCTCTTCACCGAATTTTGCGAGAGGCACGACATTGTTAAAAGCTTCGCCTCCGTGGCCTATCCCCAGGCCAATGGGCAGGTCGAGGCCGTAAATAAGACGCTAAAGGCAAGCCTTAAGAAGAGACTGGACGAAGCCAAGGGAATCTGGCCAGAACAGCTCCCCCAGGTACTATGGGCTTACCGGACCTCACATCTAATACCAACGGGTCATACTCCTTTCTCCCTGGCTTTCGGGAGTGAGGCAGTCCTTCCCGTCGAAGTAAAGGTAGCCTCGCGTAGAGTCCAGGCGTTTGACCAAGACTGAAATGACGAATTGCTCTGCGCGTCCCTCGACCTGATTAACAAAAAACAAGAAGATTCACAGCTGCAGCTCGCAGATTATCAACAAAAGGTCACTTGTTATTTCAACTCAAAGGTCAGGAAACGCGTCTTTAGCATTGGCGACCTGGTACTCAGAAGAGTCTTCCTAGCCAGTAAAGATCCCAAGGATGGAGTGTTGGGACCAAACTGGGAGGGGCCCTACCAAATAACCAAGGTTGTGAAAGAAGGAACCTACAAGCTAGCTCGGATTAATGGAGAAGCAGTCCCACGAACTTGGAACGCTATCCACTTGAAGAGATATTATCAATAATATCTTTGTAAGGCTTAATTGGAAAGGCCATCTTTTGTTTATTAAGTAATAACAGCTAATCTTTCACATTATTGTATATGTTTGTGGGTGTAAACTCAAGTAACCATGAAAGACCCTTTCCTGATTACTTGGGGGGCATATATCCTGGATACAACCAGGTCCTAAAACTTAGAAGTTAGTTCAAATTGATTGATCGATGTTTTTCTTAAAAAGCACGAGATATCGATAAAGAATTAACGCGAACTAGGTTTTCAAATTAATATCCTGGATAAAACCAGGTCCTAAAACTTAGAAGTTAGTTCAAATTGATTGATCGATGTTTTTCTTAAAAAGCACAAGATATCGATAAAGAATTGACGCGAACTAAGTTTTCAAATTAATATCCTGGATACAACCAGGTCCTAAATCTTAGAAGTTGGTTCAAATTTTTTTCCTAAAAAGCATAAGAGGTCAATCACAACACCAACAAAAACTAAGTTATCACCAAATGCATTGAAGAGAAGTAACCATAAGGTCGGGGCAAAAATATGTAAATAAATTGAAATAAAGTTGGGGATACCAATTGTTTCGAGGATAAAAACCTCGTGATGAAAAATTAAAAAAAATAAATGATAAAAGGAAAGGAGAAAAATCCTAAGCCCCGCCAGGCCGCTCTGATGAAGTCACCCCCTCGCCATCCTGTTCGGTGGCAGTGGAAGTCTCCCCGGTCTCGGAGGGCGCCTCTTGTTGAAGGCGAGCTTTAAACTTCTCCAAAAAGGACCCCCACACGTCCGGCCCCAAGAAGGAAAATTCACCATCTTGGTTGAAGGCCCAGCAGTGGTACAACATGGCCTCCATGGAGGAGCTGGAACCTGCCCTCTCCACCACCAAATCAGCCTTGGCCTCCTCGACCTCGACCTTCGCAGCGTCTAGGGCGGCCCGGGCAGCCTTGGCCTCCTCGAGCTCGATCTTCGTGGCGTCTAGGGCTACCCTGGTGGCCTCGGCCTCCTGCAGCTTGGCCCGGGATGCCTCCAGCTCGGTCTGCGTAGCAACCGAAGCGGCCTGCATGACCCTCTCATTTTCTCGGGCAGTTGCCAAGGCCGCCTTGGCATCCCACTCCTGTTGTTGAGCAGATGCAAGGGTGACTTGAGCAGCCTGGTGCTCGCCCCTGATCTCCTCGATCCTGGCCCTGGACCGAGATATGCTCCGGTGGAGGGCCAAAGCCGCCTGCAAGACCAAAAGATAATAAGGCTAGTGCCTTAAAAAAAAAAGAGAGAAAAACAAACAAAGAGGAAGAACCAGTGGCAGAGCCAACTTACCGTGAGGGTCATCCCCAATGAAGACTCCATCACGTTCTCGGGGCTCCTTGTCTCGATCTCCCGCAAATCCCTCGGGGTGGCATTGTAGCAGTGGTCCACCATGTAGGTCGCAGTTTTGTACACCGTCCCCCTAAAGACCTCGGGGACTTTCTCCAAGGCCTGGGGGTTGACTGGGACGCACACACCGGGGGTCGGAGCTGACAAGGTCCCAGTGGGCACCTCCTATTCCCGAGTAGGGACAGGAGGTCGCGGGGGAGGTGGAGCCATCTTCTCCACTGCAGGAGGGGGTGGAGCCACTTTCTCTATGGCAGGAGGGCCTTGGTTTTTCCCCTTGGCAGGAGACTTGGAAGAAGTCCCAGTGGTCTTCTTGGCCAGCCGGAGCCTCTTCACCAAAGGCTCGAAGGACCTGGAGGAGGGGTTTCCTCCCTGGAACATAGACCACAGAACATTGTCCCCGGGCTGCGACATCTCCTCGTCTGAAACAAAGACAGCAAAACATTAATATGCGTGTAAAAATATTTATATGCAAAAAAAAAAAAAAAAGAAAGCAGAGCTTAAGTATGTATTGAAAAGGGTCCTACCCTCCGAGCTAGAGGAGGAATCTATTGTCACGACCTCCAGCCTCGGAGCTTCTACGGGGGAGTCTAAGATAATGATTTCGCGGGTGAGAGGAGGCTCTAGCTCGGATCCACCTCAAGACTGGACTCCTCTACATATTACCTAAGACCCGGAACTACTATGCCCTCCAGGAGGGAGGGCCATGATCTAAGGTTGGTCCCGTACTCCTCAAAGAAGGCCGACCTAAAGGCCAGGGTATTATCTACTACTACGGTACCCCTAGGGCGACTCATGTCATGACACAGCACGAGCTGGTCAACACATTGGAGTAGGGTGATGTCGCGGTCTGGATCGTTTTGGTGGCGGTGAACGAGTTGGCCGGGGTTAAACCTAGCAAGCCGTAGGTCTGTAGTGGCCCTGTCTAAGTCCCTAAACAAATAAGGGTTACCTTGGCCGGAGGGGCCGGTTGCTGCCCCGGACTGGGTCCTCTCTACATTGACTTCTTTGGTGACCTCCAGAGCTCGCTTCCGGCGCACAAGGGGCACCTCGTCCTCCTCGTCCTCATCCTCATCCGTGGCCTCCTCCTCGGGGATGGGCGCCATCTCGCGAGTAGCGGGGATGGTCCACGGTCTCCTCAAGGGCAAAGTCTGGCCCGGGGAAATTAACTTACACGCCAGCATCGTCTCATCAGACATGAGCTGGAGGTAATCTTTTTCACTTGGGGGGAGCCCCGCCAAGGTTTCGTATTGACCCCCAAGGGTCACTGACTTAGCCGTCCTCGCGAAAATAGCTGCATGATAGTTTTTAAGTCAACAACGAATGGAAAGAGACTAATCAGCGACAAGCTAGCGAGCTAAAGTTAGAAGGGACTTACAAGGACGGTTGAAATAATGGTATTCGCAGTTGCGAAACCCCTTTGACATGAAGAATTGATCCTTAAAGTCATTGGGGTGGCTGGGCAACTCGATGATCGCAGCCGAATTAGGAAAACGGGTCAGGTAGTAGAACCCGTCACCTCGCCCCCGTTGCTCCGGGCTGGCTTTGAGGCAAAAGAAGTAAAGGATGTCCGCCGGCGTGGGGACCTCCCTTTCCTGCTTCAGGAACAAATACTTCAACCCCGCTAACAGACGATAGAAGTTAGGGGGGAGCTGGAAGGGGGCCAGTTTCACGTAATTTAAGAAGTCCGCGAAATACTGGTCTAGGGGAAGAAAGGCCCCAGCCTTGAGATGTTCATCGCTCCAGGCCGCGTACTCCTCGTCGAGCGGTGCGCAGCTCCGCTCCCCCTCAAGGGGAGGCTGGGCGTCCAGGGCGCTCTTCCCAATCTCTATATTGTGGGAAAGCATTATCTTGTTAACTTTCCCCTGGGTGGTGACCTTCGAGACAATCCTCTCGGCCTCGAAAAAGGTGTCGGGCCCCACCTCGACCTCCTTCTCCACGGTGGGACCAAAGTTAGGGATCTGGGAGTCTGTTGCCACCTCTTTACCTTTGCTGGCTTGCTGGGAAGACGAGCTGCCATCACTCTTCTTGGATGCGCTCTTCTTGGGTGCCATCTGGTCGCCTAACGAACAAAGAAGAAAGTTTAGAAAAGGTGACCTAAGCTTAAGAAAGAATCTAGAGCGAAGGGTTTCCTTTACGCGGGCTGAGGTAATCTCAGCCCGCGGCGAGTGAGACCACGCGGTTCTATGAACACACGCCTGTGCTCCCAACGGGTCCCCGATTGCTCAGGATCCGTGTGTCAGGAGGGTCAGGATAAAGTTTGCCTTGGAAGGAAAGTTTCGAAAGGCAAAACCGCCTGTGAAGCGTGTCCCCTAAGCTACCCGGTTTTTGCACCCTAGAAACTTGTTGTTCCAAATAGGCATAAATTTTTTTTACCCAGAAGATCACCCCAGAGTTGTATCCTATGAGTCATGCTCCTAAGCACCCTTTCCTACGGTCGATACCCCTAGGATAAAAACCTACGCATAAAATACTAGCAAAGAAGAACAAAAGACAAACAACCTACTGCATGCGACTAAGGAGAAAGTTTACCTTAGCAAGAGAAAGGGAAAACATTTAAAGCATGCAACAAACAGAGAATTTACAGAAATTTTTGCTGTAGAAAGACTAAAAGGAGCGTCTGGGTTGAAGTCCTGTTGGAATCGCTGGTACCGGAGTCACGAAAGAACCCTTGTGTCTGAAACTCGGGAACGTCGGGAATAGTGACCAGAGGAGAGAAAAGGGTTTTGAGACTGAGAAGGAAGAAGAAAAAAGATGAGAAAAATTTCAAATAAAAGGGTGGCTCACGCGAAGGGTGGCCAGCCTTATATATACGTAAAAGGACAAAGGATGAGGGCCATTCGATTGTCTTGATGTGGGATATGAGGATTACTACTCGAAAGACGAAACGACGGCCAAAGATAGGCTAGGCCATTTAAAGCGGTTCTCGGAAGACGGACCGTCACCAACCACGATGCTCCATGTATCCGATACCAGCGTAATGGGTGGGATATGAAGAGTCCACAAAGAAGCCTAAAAGCCCCCACTGTGGCCCCAGGTGACGTCATATGCCACGAGCAGGGGCTTGGGGGGCAAATGTACGCCCTAAATATCCACGGGTTATTAACGAGCTGGAAAAGGGCATAATTCTATCAACCCGGAGCTGCTGTTACAAGTCTCTACCTCTCTAGCTCGAGATAGCCAAAGGTTTAGTGAGATTACTAAGGCATCGGATCAGCAGCATGGACACCACGAGCTGGGACTACATCAAGCTCAGGGTACGAGCTTGAGTTGACACCTCCGACCCCTTATAAAGTCAACCACGCAATGTAAACGTGCATATATCAGACATCACGTGTCTGCTCCATTCCTGAATTCTCAGACAAGCAGCATAAACGTGTGCGTTCAGACACCCCACGACTGGTTTGGGCCATGCGGCACATTATCCCCCTTACCTATTGATTAGACCACACTTCATTGTCAGGTTTTAGGAATTAATCATGAATGTCGCAGAAGTGACATGATGGGTAAGAAGGTCACGAGATGACCTCCTTTGCCAACACCCAGGTGTCCTCTCCCTATAAATATGGAGACCCTGGGAGTTGCAAAGGGTTGGCTTCTAATTTGTAAAGAAATACCCTGTAAGGAATATCAGAGATATATCAATAATATTGGCTGGTGGACTAGAAGGATTTTAACCTTTGAACCACCTAAAAAAAGTATTCGAGTTATAATCTTCCCTTAAGATCATTCATCTATTATAGTTCATCACTTAGCACTAATCCCTCTCCTTATTTATATAATTATCTGTTGCCGAAGACCCACGTCAACAAGTTTAAATATGTTACAAAATTTTTGTTGTACACTAGGCCAACCCACCACCATTCCGCTGCGTATTAGGAAACTTGTTCCTAATAATTGGTACCAGAGCGGTCATTAATCTCTGCATACATTAATTACTGAGTGGGCATAATATGCATTTTTATTTTATTGTAATATATGTGAATGGATGGATGTATGTATGATTATAGTTTATTCTTAAGGGTCGTTAATTATATGGTATTTTGGGTTTAAGAATTGTTCTTAAATTTCTAGATGAAAAATGTAAGTCATTTTGGGGCATAGGAATTTTTTGTAATTTAAGTTTCTGCATTAAATTATTTGAAAAAATTCTGTAAGGTTCTGTGCCCAGCCCTTGCATTGCTGCCAACCCAGTGCGCCCCTGCACACCTCGCCCAGTCATGCGTCCCACACCTGTTGCGCGCACCCAGCGCGCCCCTGCGCCTACTGCTGCCACGCGCACAGTGCGCCCCTGCGCTTGCACCTGTCACACGCACACCGTGCGCCCCAGCCGCATCCTTCAACAGCTGTCGTGCCCCACCGAGCCTACTTGTGCCGCTGGCCCTAGGATTTTTAATTCTAGGGTTTGCACATTGTTATCCATTTCAATTATGGGCCTAATTAATTTTAGCTCATAATTAAAATTGTTATATTTTGAATTAATTGTTTGAGTCCAAATTCAAAAATGGCCTTATAACTTATTGGGCATTAAAACCCAAGTTAATTATTTTTAAAATTTGTTTAAGATAATTAAAAGTTATTTTAATTCAAAATTAAATGGATAAGTGGCTTAATGGATCACTTTAGGTTTTATTTAGTCTCTTACATTTTTGTGTATATTTTTGTAAGTGTTGTAATTTTTCTAGAAATATCTAAGACACCCCGCCCGCATTTATTTATTTAGTTAGTATTTATTTATTTAAATGTTTGAATATGATTAAATTGTTTAATACTTTATCATGCATTTTTCGACATGACATACATATTACCCACACAGTATTTAAAATTATGCATGCATCTCATATGAGTAGAAACATGCCTTAGTATTGTCCTTTGTAATTATATGTGTAATGCCCTACTTCTTTAGAGTCGTTACTAAGTGAGTTTAAAATGTGCAATTAACTCACTAATTGAGGTTTTAGGTTAAAAGTGTGGCTAAACTGTAATAAAAGTCATATAATTTGAAAATGTAGTCATTCATTGGAATTATAAAGCGTTATACATTTGGGATCCCAAAATACTGTTTAGAAATATTTACAACTCAAAAATACGATTAAGGGTGACTAAATGACAAAATTTAGATTAATACATAACATCTCCCAAAAATACCCCTGGTCGTGGTAGCCAGGCAGGCCGAACATGTACACGTCGCTTCACGCTCTTCGTACTCATGGTTGGTCGACCTTTCCCTTGCCCTTACCTGCACCATAGAACACCCGTGAGTCGAAGCTCAGCAAGAAAAATCAACACAAATAATCAACATATGCATATCTATCAGTCAGCATATAAAAAGCAGCCAACAGGCTTAACACTTAGCGGCCATGCCGTCCCAGACACTTTACCAGGCCCTGGGTTTGCGGTCTACACCGTGAGGATGACTCAAGCATCCAAGAAGGGTCTCACCCTAACGGCTTGTACTCCGCGTGCTCAACGCTGCTTCCAGCCCTTTGCCATACTTGGCCTTGCACTCCACGTGCTTAATGCCGTTCTCGGCCCCTTCCCGTACTCGACTTTCTGCCGTTCTCAGCCTTCGTCGTTCCCGGCCTTCGCCGTTCATTCACAAGTATGCAATTTATAGCATATAATCAAGAAATACTTAAACAAATACAGAACATAAATAATAGAGCTACGCCCTGCAATACAATCATATAGGGTTGTGCCCTGCAATACAAATTATAGGGACACGCCCTGCTCTACGGGTACAACAATTTTCTTACCTGTGTCCCAAGCTTCCCAAGCACTGATATCCTGAGCACAGTCCCTTAATCCGAGCCTCGCTAAAATCCTAGTCACAACGTATCAAAAACATCCATCCATCAAGCTCTAATCCATTAAATAACTTTGGGATATAATTCTAGTCTTTGGGACCTTGGATTCCACCAATCCGGGTGATAAAATCCATCCTGAGCCTTAACTTTTGGGTTCCCGAGCCAAAAACCTTCTCGGGGTCCAAAAACCCCCTAAGAGTCGTGGCCCCATGGCCTTGTGTTGCGGCCCGCCTCAACCAGAGGCTCAGCCTCCCCAAATCTCAGACACACGCCGTGGCCCAACCAAAGGGGCGTCGCGGCTCGCCCTTCTTCTTGGCCCCCCATCTGTTCTAGAGGGTTGCGGTTCACCAAGAACAGAGCCGTGGCCCAACCCCTTCGACCCCAGAAAAATCCCTCATTTCCACAACCAAAACCTAGCCAATTTAGCTCAAAATCAATCCAACAACACAATTTAACTATCACAGTAGTTCTAAAATGTTCCCAGCAACAAAACCCAACAAAAAGCTAGCTTAAAACCTCATCAAATCCCCAATTCAATCTTTAACTTCAAAGACCCAAGAACACTAACACTCAGCTAAGAACTATAGAATTTAATGGCTAAAATCATAATTCAAAGCTTACCTCAATCTCTGTTTGAATCCACAAGCTAATATTGAGCTAATATTCAAGTCTACAGCTCCAATTCCTTGTGTTTAGCCTCAATGGTTCCCTTGGAAAGGTCTAGAGAAAACAAGAGTGAGAGAGAAGGAAGATAGGGTCAGTTTTGGGCAGAGTTCTAAGTGTTTCTATATTTTATCTTATCTAACTTAAGTCACTTAAGTTAATCCCAAGGCTCAGGGTACCAAAAACGTCCCCGAGGGCAAAATGGTAAATTTTCCCAACATTCCCTCCTAGACTCTCTAACTTCAAATATATCTCCAATTATTTATTTTCATAACCCGATAAAATGTGTATTGCCCAAAATACCCCTTGACTCGGCCCGAGTCGAGTATCGGGTCCCGTTGTGACTTCCTAGCTAAACCGCTCCCTAGGATTGTCTCGGATCGTGCATCACAAATATATCACCATTCACACGTGGTAAAGATCACAATATACACAAATATTTCATTTATGCCCTCAACGGGCTAAAATTACAAGCATGCCCCTAATAACTAAATGGGGCCCACATGCATATTTAATTCACCTAAACATGCATTTCTAATCACATACTCATCAAATTCACATATTAACATAATAAATCACTTATTGCCCTCCAGACACGCTAATCAAGGCCTTAAGCCTTATTAGCAAATTTGGGACGCTACAATATGCCTTATGTGATGGACCATATAATAATAAATCTAGTTTTAACTAGTTCAAGAGCGGAAATATATATTTTAAAAGTTGTTTAATTTCTTGTATTTAATAAAATTATTTTATTAAATAATAAATGATATTCTTAGTAATTATAAAAAACTAAAATTGAATTAATTAGGACATAGTTCTATAATTTTAATTTTGCTTAATTGGATTAGTAATTATTAGAATATCATTTGGTAAAAATAGATCACTTTATTTTTACAACCAATTAAAAAGCATAGGATGTTTTGAGAAAACACATATTTTCAAATAGTGAGTGGGAGAGGGAGTTATGACAATAAGTCTCATGGTCTCCATTATTAGTTAGCACCGAGGTAGCATGGAGAGGGCCTCGCGGCACCATTGCTTGTGTCCCCCTAAGGAAGGCTTCCGACTGTGTTATTCTCAAGGCAAACTTCTTTTTCAAGAATAGGTTTTAATGCTGTATTCAAGTTTGATTGACCTTAAGGCACACTCTTGAGTTAAGTCATTGATCTAAAATAATGGGTTACACTCACAAGGTACATTAGGCTTTCGAGCGGACTAGTGTATTCTTGACCAAACAAGCGTTTGTTTATAAGTCAAAAGAGAAATATTGATTTGAGTTTTCACTTATAAATTTGAGAACTTGTCTCAAACTTAATTTGGAATTAGTCTGGCCTACCCTAAGGCTGGTCCATTAATTTTCAAATTAATTAATCGTGGAATTAGTAATTATTTTTTATGTGTTCTTTAATTGTTGCATTCATGCATCACATTTACTATTATGAAAATAATTGATATTTAATTATATGCATAAATTCATTTTTGTTTATTTATTTATTTTCAGCAATCATGTCTAGCTCAAATCCTGTATCTTCTTTACTTGCAAATGAAAAGTTGACTGGTGAAAACTACATGAAATAGAAATCAAACTTGAACATTGTATTAATGTAACGACCTAAAATTACTAATAAGGCTTAAGGGTCTTGATTAGCGTGTCTGGAGGGTATAATTGGTTTATGTGTGATTCAATGATTAAATGCATGATTAGATGATATGCATGATTATATGATTATATGGATATGTGAAATGCATGTTTATGAGTATTAGATATGCATGTGGGTCCTGTTTAGCTTATAAGGACATATTTGTAACTTTGGCCCGTTGATGACATAAATGTGAATATATATGTGATATTAGTGCGAGACCACATTATTATGTGGATGAATTTGGATTATTCGGCACGAGGCGATCCTAGTGAGCAATTAGCGAAAAGGGAATACCTGGCTCGGGGGAGCCTAGGGGTATTTAGGGGAATTTAGAAAATATATTGGAGATTATTAGACATTGGGTAAATAATTGGTGATTAATTGGATGATGGGATTTAAGTGGTAAATATTAGGAACACTCGAGGAATTAGTGGGAATTGGGAACAAATGACTATTATACCCCTAGATTAAGTTAAATGTTACTTTTATTTTGGGAGGGAAAAATGGTCTTTCCTAAGTCTAAGGATATACTCAGTCTTGTGTTAGGACAAAACAGAGAAGAATTCAGAATGATCTAAGGAAGGAAAGAAGGAAAAAGGTCTCAGCTCACTCTCTCTGCTCACCCATCTTCCTCTCTTACGATTTTCCCTCTCTCACTCTCCTTTGTGGACTTTGAAGCTAGGAATTCCAGAGGAGTCTAGGCTAGGCTTTGGGGCTGTGATCCTTGGAGTAAATGAAGGAGTTCAGCTGGAATTTGGCTCCCAAGTTCAGGTAAGGTTTAAGGTTTTTGAGTTCGTTGAGTTTAGTTGAGGTTGATTTCTGAGTTTGGATTTTGGATAGAAGTTTAAGGATTTAAGCTTGGGAATTGGAAGAATTAAAGCTTGGAAGGACACTGAAGGCAACCTAGGGTTGGAGTCATCCATCTGAGGTAACAATTTCTGGCTTTAATTGTCTGGGTTTTCTGGTTTTAGAAAGTGTTCTTGAGCTTCAGAGCTCAAGTTTGGTTTCTGTGTTTGATGAAGATGTTAGCCAAGTTTTTGGTGTTATTTGGGTGTTTTGAGTGAGCTATAGTGAGTTATGGGTTCAATTTTGAGTTTGGTTGAGGTTTGGGGAGGATTTTTGGAGCTTTGGCTCGGGAGAGGCGAAGGAGAAACCCATAAAATTGCATGCTCGGGTAGCAGCGCTGTAGCGCTAGGTTGGGAGCGCTACAGGGCTAGGCTGCGTTTCTGGGGGGCTTGAGTCTCTGACTTTAGCACTGTAGCACCCACCAAGTAGCGTTGTAGCGCTACTCAACCTTATGAACTTGGTTTTTGGGAACTTTTTAGGGTTTTTCTTGGGGGCTCAGGGGGACGGTTTCACCACTTCATTTGGTGGAATTAGAGGTCTCGAGAGCGTGAGTTTGGTCCCGGGATTGTCCTTTGGAATTTAAACTCATCGAAGTACCATTTATGGATTATGACTAGGTGTACGCTAGGGCTCGAATCGGGATCATGCTCAAGGGTCGTCTTTATTAACCAAAGCACTCGAAATTAAAGGTAAGAAAACTGCACCCTTATGTGAATTTGTGGGACTGAGATTCCCTGTATTTAAATGCATATGTTGTGTGATTGTGATATGCCATGTGAGCATGAAATAAACGGCCTAAGAGTGCCGGAATTGATATTTGCGCACAAGACGCAGCTTGGGCATTGGTTGCTGATGTTAGATAAATAGTCACTGAGCTCGGCCTAAGCGAGCCGGAGACAGTGGGTTAAACAGAGGGTGCGGCCTAAGGGCATCGACCCTGAGTATTGTATGATGAATATTGTTATGTATCATTGTTGTCTGATGTGTATAGCTTATTTAATACTGAGATGAATGGCTTATGAATAATTGATTGACCTCTCTAATTAGATGACCGTCATGGCATGCTAAATACTTGGTTAACAGCTTTATGGATTATTTGATTGTCTATATTGTTTATGCTCTGCATTATGGTTTTCTTGTTGGGCCTTGGCTCACAGATGCTTCATGGTGCAGGTAAAGGCAAGGGCAAGGTGGACCAAACTTGAGTTGGAGAGCTTTGGGGGCGGAATGTACATAGTCAGTTGCTCGGTTGCCACGATCGAGGGATGGTACAGGGACAAGAGAACCTAAAATTCCTATTTTGCCATTAGAATGGCTTGTAGTTGTACATAACCTTTATAATTTTGTAAACAGTCCTTTAAACCCTGTTTTTGGGATCCCATGTATCAAACGTTTATTTAAATGAAGTTTATTTATTTATGACCAAAATCTTTTAACCCTAACCTGATTATGACTTTAGAATCACGTTTTCAACTATATGACTTGATTAGCAAGTCTTGCACATTTATAATCACACTATGTAACGACCTTGGTTATCTAGGGTATTACAATTAATATGTGAGAACCACAAATTTGTCTTGACTGAGGAATGTGCTGAAGTCCCTCTCGCTACTGCTGCCAAAACTGCAAGGGAAAAGTTTGATAATTAGATCTTATCAAACAATAAAGCAAAGTATTATATGCTTGCGAGTATGAGCGATGTGCTCAGAAAGAAGTTTGAGAACACTGAAAATGCTTATGATATTTGGGATACCCTTCAAGATATGTTTAGGCAGCAGTCAGATCAGTGCAGACATGAGGTCACCAGATCCTACATGACCAAGAAAATGAAGAAAGGAGTTTCTGTCAGAGAACGTGTATTAGACATGATCAATATAATGCACAATGCCATTATCCATGGGGCAATCATTGATGAAAGGACTCAAGTAAGCATTATATTTGAATCACTTTCTCCAACTTTTAAAGGTTTCACATCCAACTATGCCATGAACAAATTATCATATAGCATGACACAGTTGTTGAATGAGTTGCAAAGTTATGAATCTCTTAACAAAGGTTCTGAGAAAGAAGGAGAAGCAAATGATGCTGATTCTAACCCATCCTCTTCAAAGGCTAAAACCAAAAAGAGGAAAAATGGAAATGGAAATGACAAGGAGAAAGAAAAAGACAAGAATTCAAAGAAGCCTAAAAAGCCATCCAAAGGCACAGAGAACAAGAACACCAAAAGCTCCAAAAAGAAGACCCATAAAGGGACTTGTTTTCATTGTGGAGTAGATGGTCACTAGAAGAGAAACTGTCCAAAGTATCTCGCTGACCTAAAAGAGAAAAAGAAAGGTAAATATGATTTACTTGTGTTAGAAGCTTGTTTAGTGGAAGACAATTCCTCATCCTAGATAGTAGATTCAGGAGCCACTAACCATGTTTATTTTTCTCTACAGATTCTTAGTTCAATGAGGAAGCTTGCTGATGGAGAGGTGACTATGAGGGTAGGCAGTGGTTAGATTGTCTCTGCAACAACAGTTGGAATAGCCCGTCTGGAATTTAAGAAGAATAAATTTCTTGTTTTAGAGAACGTTTATTATAATCCTGGATTTTCTAGAAATTTAATTTTTGTTTCTATGTTGCATGAACAAGGTTTTAAAATTTCTTTTAATAATAATTCGATTGTTAATTCAAGATATGGTTTTGAGATATGTTCCGCAAAATCTATTGATGGGCTTTATAAACTACAAGCTAAAGAGAAATCTGCTTATAATTTTGAATTATTTAAAATAACTAATCCTAGATCTATTAAACGACAAAAGACTGATTCCAATAGTGAAACATATCTGTGGCACTTGAGATTGGGCCATATTGGTCTACACAGAATTAATAGGCTTGTAAAGGATGGCCCTTTAAGAGAACTATCTATTGGATCTCTCCTTGTCTGTGAATCCTGTCTAGAAGGCAAAATGACCAAGAGACCTTTCTCTGCTAAAGGTTCAAGAGCTATAGAACTACTTTAGCTGGTACATACGGATGTTTGTGGTCCACTTAATGTACAAGCAAGAGGAGGTAATGAATACTTCGTCACTTTCATTGACGATTATTCAAGATATGGTTACCTACACTTAATGCAAAGAAAATATGAAACTTTTGGAAAGTTCAAAGAATTTCAAGCAGAGGCTGAAAAGCAATTAGGTAAATCACTAAATGTTCTTCAATCTGATCGAGGAGGAGAGTACTTGGATTTTGAATTCGAGGACCATCTACGTGAGCATGGTATTCAATCCCAACTCACATCACCTAGAAGGCCACAACAAAATGGTGTTTCAGAAAGACGGAACAATATGTTATTAGATATGGTTAGATCAATGATGAGTTTCTCATCATTACCACTGTCATTCTGGGGTTATGCGATTCAATGTGCTCTATACATATTGAATGTTGTTCCATCTAAGTCTATCCAGAAAATACCCTTGAAATTATGGAGTGGTTGTAAACCTAGTTTACACCATTTTCAAATTTGGGGGTGTCCTGCACATGTGCTTAAAGGAAAGACCGGGAAGTTGGAATCACACTCTGAAGTGTGCATGTTTGTTGGATATTCCAAAGAGACTAGAGGTGGAATTTTCTATAGTCCAAAAGAAAGCAAAATATTTGTATCAACAAATGCAACTTTTCTTGAACATGACTATGTTAATAACCACAAACCTCGCAGTAAGGTTGTACTGGAGGAGATGGTCTCGAATGAAGTTGCAAAGTCACCAGTAACAACCAATGAAAAATGACAAGAGGAAACTGCTAGTTCTAGTCAGAATAGTAGACAACCTCGACGTAGTGGGAGGGTTAGTAAGCAACCCACACGCTATGAACATGAAGTTTAAATGCTTGTGCCTGACACAAACAAAGATGATCCATTGACATTTAAAGATGCAATGAATGATTCTAACAGGGACAAATGACAAGAAGTCATGAACCAAGAAATGGAATCAATGTCTTCCAATTCTGTCTGGGTTCTTGAAGATCCACCTGAGAAAATCAAGTCCATTGGTTGCAAGTGGATATTCAAGAAGAAAAGAGAAGCGGATGGGAAAGTAGAGACTTTCAAAGTAAGGCTTGTAGCTAAAGGTTACACACAGAAAGAAGGGGTTGATTATGAAGAAACATTTTTTCCTGCCATGCTAAAATCCATTTGTATACTCTTGTCCATCGCTGCATGCATGGATTATGAGATTTGGCAAATGGATGTCAAAATAGCTTTTCTGAATGGATACCTTGACGAAACCATTTACATGTCTCAACTAGAAGGGTTCGAAGTAAAAGGTTAAGAGCAAAAAGTTTGCAAGCTTCTTAGGTCCATCTATGGACTCAAACAAGCTGCAAGATCTTGGAATCTTAGATTTGATGACACAATTAAAACGTTTGGTTTTGAACAAAACGTTGACGAACCTTGTGTCTATAAACAAATCAAAGATGGTGTAGTAGTATTCATCGTTCTTTATGTTGATGATATATTACTGATTGGAAATGATGTAACATCATTATCAAAGGTAAAGAACTGGTTAGCTGAACAATTCCAAATGAAATATTTGGGAGAAGCCAAGTATGTTCTGGGCATTAAAATTCATAGAGATAGACAGAACAAAACTTTTGCACTGTCCTAAGCAACTTATATTGACAAGGTGCTAGAACGCTTTAATATGCAAAACTCCAAAAAGGGTGATATGCCAACCCGTTCTGGAGTATTCCTTTCCAAGGAGCAGTGTCCCAAAACACCTCAGGAAGAGGAAGATATGAGATAGTATCCCTATGCCTCAGCAGTAGGCAGTCTAATGTACGCCATGTTGTGTACAATACCTGACATTTGTTATGTAGTAGGGATAGTCAACCATTTTCAATCCAATCCTGGATTGAGTCATTGGATTGCAGTGAAGAATATTCTCAAGAATCTTAGAAATACTAGAGATTATATGCTTGTATATTCAGGTGGAGACCTGAACCCCACTGGTTACACTGATTCTGATTTTCAATTAGACAGAGATAATCAGAAATCGACTTCTGGATCAGTGTTTACTCTTGGAGAAGGAGTAGTAGTCTAGCGAAGTATTAAACAAACCAGCATTGCAGACTCCACCATGGAAGCCGGGTATATAGCAGCTTGTGAAGCAGCTAAGGAGGTTGTGTGGCTCAAAAAGTTCTACTCTGATATGGAAGTAGGGCCAGATGGATAAGCCACTAGTCCTATACTGTGACAATAGTGGGGCAGTAGCTAACTCAAAGGAACCACGAAGTCACAAGAGGGGAAAGCACATAGGGAGGAAGTATCACTTGCTTAGAGAGATAGTTCATCGAGGAGATGTTGAAGTTATGAAGATAGCTTCAGAGCATAATCTTGCAAATCCTTTCACAAATACTTTATCCATAAAATCTTTTAAGGAGCATGTAAGAAACACGGGAATTAGAGATATGCCTCGTTTGCTTTAGGGTAAGTGGGAGATTCTTGGGAATTGTGCCCTGAAAGCATATGTAGTATACATTGCTTTAAGAAATAAATAATAAATTGATTTTGTTATGCATATATTTTATGGACTTTAATATTATGTAAATATCAGAAAAATTCCTAAATTCATATATGTGATATCAAACACGTATTGGTACGGGAGGATTGTGTTTGAGATAAATAAACTTGAATAGTTCGCAGTAAAATAAAGTTATGGAATCTTTAGATTAATTATTGCAAGTACGATCCACTAGTATTATGAATACATGTGATTTAGATCCGAATCACTAGTGTAGTAGGACACTTTAGTGGATGTACTTTATATATTAGAGAATATATAGAACTTGACCAAATATGTTTATTAATACTTACTTAGTTAAATACCGTTTCGAAAGATTAATTAAATATATCAACTGATGATCATATACAAATAGATCTTAATCTTGAAGTTACTATGAACTCATGTTTATGTTATATGAGTTCTTTGATTCACCCGTTAGGGTCTGTTAGAATGATTAGGCTAGAAACTTTTGTTTTGGGAACTCATTAATATAAATGGCTGGGGACATAGTATACAGATATGGAATCTATACCTTCTAGTATGAGCTTGAATAATGGTTCTCTTAAGGGTTGACTTTTGGGACTGAAAAGTTATTGAGCTCAAATTCATAATTTAGTTATGAATTAACCTTCACTAGTAAAGTCAATGGTACTTAAGAAAACAAGATATAATTAAAAGGGTAAAGCGGTAATTTTATTCCCAATTAATTATGAACCACTATTAGAGGGTTAATTTGCATGTAATGATTATATCAATGGACACTTTATTTTATAAAGTACTCAGTAAATGAAATGTCTATAATTACAAGAGTGTAGTCTCATATTTATAGTGGAGTAATCATGAGATTAATAAATTAAGATTATTTAATTACAGAGTTTAATTAATAATCTCAAATTTATTGGAGCTTGGAATTATAGGTCTATAGGTCCCCATAGCGGCTCTATCAACACTATTCAAGGCAAGAGTTGATATAAAATGAAAAATGGTTGAAAGACATATTTAAGAAGAAATTTGTTCTTCGGGCCAAATATGAAATTATGTGATAATAGTGATTAATTAATTAATTGTTATTAATAAAATTAATTAATATTTAATTATTTTGTAATTTTCAAAATTATATTAAATAATTAAATTAAAATTTGAAATTATATTAAATAATTAGTTAATTATAATTTTCAAAATTATAATTAATTAAATATCTTTATTTGGTGGGAGATAATAATCTGATAAGTTCAAATTGGATTTGAATTTGAAAAGGTTGATATTTATTCAAATAATTAATTATATTTGATAATTAGTTAAAAATATATTTAATTCAAATTTGAATTAGTTATCAGGTTGTTAGGTTTTTAATCTCACAAAGTAGTTTGAATAAATAATTAAATAAAAATAGAAAAATCAAATATCCCTAAAATATAGGGTGATACACGACTACACACAGTCCATGGATTGTGTGTGGCGTGTACTGCATAATTTTCAAGGATAGATTTTTCAATTTGATTTTTTTAATTAATTAATTAATGGAAAATTCAAAAATTAGTTTTTGGATATTTTCATTAATAAGATAATTAATTAATTAAAAGATAAATTGTAAGTTGGTTACAGATTTTTTTTTTAAATTTGAGTATTTTCTTTTTAAGTAAGACTTATAAGAAAATAATCAGAAGACTGAGAGAATACTCAAGACACTCAAGAATTCGCTCTATGAAAAAGAATGATACTTTTCTATCTCTCCCTGAAAAAGATAAAGACCCAATTTCAGGCCTTATTCTCTTGATCTCATGTGTTGAGTACATCAAGTTGAATCAGAAATTAACCATCCTTTATTCTCTAAGTGCTCACACACTTCTTGAGGTGTAGAGAACGTTGTGGAAGATCTTGGTGTGAGTACTTGGGAGCAGCTTGGATAGGAAGTTCGTTCAAATTACGAAAAGATAGCAAGGACACTTGATAGGCATCAAGAGGTATGTTTTCTATTTTCTTGCTTATGATTAATGTATGTATATTAATTGATATGCATATTTAAAGGTAGTTTAAATATGTTGCAAAATTTTTGTTGTACACTGGGCCAACCCACCACCATTCCGCTGCGTATTAGGAAACTCGTTCCTAACAAATACACCATTGGAACTTATCATCACAAGCTTTCAATCCTCTTAATATCAGAGACTCGTGGACTAGGGTTCATTTATAACCTGAATTTTCGTATTGCTTGTTTTTTTAATCTCTCGTTTTAAGGTTGATAGCGAAAAATGCAATCAACATTTTGGTGCTTTCATTGAGAGCTTGAAGAAAGCATTTGGAACACTTACAATCATGGTAACTACACGAAGAAATGTTGCAGATGACATGCTCCCTCCTACTGGAGTCGAAGGAGGGGAACCCAGTAGACAGCCGCCTCGGGACGTACCTAAGATGGTAGAGGACTACGACGAAGGTGCCAAGTACGATGATGAAGATGACGTCATCGACCAGGGATATTGTGAGGAAGAATACCCTCAGCCCATGAAGGCAGATGAGACACCGAAGATGATGATGCTTTGTGAGCAGGTGGCCACCCAACAACAAAAGATCGATGCACAAGAGGGTAACATCATCGCCCTACAGGAGATGGTGCTTGCCATGAAGGCCACTCTTGCAACCCAGGGGTTGTGAGTGGACCCTAATGGTAGAGCATCAGCTGGGCACCCAATTGGCGTGCCACCTACGCACCCCGTTAGAATGCCACCTGTTAATGCAGCTGGAGTGCCTCCCAAGCACCCGGCTGTAGAGGCGCGAGATCTGCCAACTGAGGTGCCCGCCGGGCACCCAACTGGAGTAGGAACCTCGATGCAACCGCAGGATCATGGCAAGGGAAAGGCTGATGATAATCCTGCTCCAAAGAAGAAAAGGGCTTGTTAATAACCCAAAGGCCACCAAGTTCCTTAGCAGGCTGGCAAAGGAAATGGCCCAGGGGCCCGAGGGCACCGCTAGGCAGTCAGCGCCCGTGGAGCTTGGGGCGTTCTGCCCTGACGCGCCTATACAGACTGCGTGAGGCCTGGAGCTAGTGTACCCTTGGGACCTAACCTATAATCATATTATATATTTGAGCTCAATAACTATTCATTCCCAGAATCGACCCTTAAGGGAACCAATATTTGATCTTTTTAGGAAATCATGGATTCCATTATTGTAAAATCATGTTCCCAGCCATTCACGATATTGAATCTCCAAAACAAAAGTCAATAGCCTCAATATATTATGAGACCTTAACGAATGAATCAAAAGATCCAATAAACATTAACAGGAGTTCATGATAACTCAGGATTTAGACTGATCTACAAATGATCATCTTTTAAGATATGAATTAAATCTTTATGGCAAATGGTAAGTTTATAAAGAAATTAATTCACATCAGTCCTGTCATATATAATTGCTATTATATAAAGTACATTTACCAAGATGTCTATCCACATCAATAATCCAAATCTAGATTACTCGCACCCCATATGCTTAATGTTGATCGTCTTTTTCGTTGTCAACTTAATCTGAAAGATTAAAGGAAAAACAAGGAAAGAACACAAGATTTTACGTGGTTCAGGGTGTAAAAGAGCCCCAGTCCACGAGTCTCTATTATTTAGTGAGCTTGAAGCTTGTAGTAGCAAACTTCAATGGTGGTTCTCAGAAAGTGTATATATCAAGATGATGGCCTGGTTGCAGAAAGGCCAGGGCTATCAGACCTAAGCGGGTTGGTCGTGGAAGAAGTCAACTGAGCTCCTGTTCCACATCCCACTCAGACGTACGAGGCTGATGGGTTAGAAGCGGAGGAGTACCACACTCTGCTTCGACACCCTGAGGCCCTGGAAGCCATTATAAGGCACTACGCGATCGGGGATAGGTGCCCCATGTGCCTTTGTCGGGAGTCTGAAAGGGCGCACCGCAGTGTCAATGGCCTCGGCGCCTGAAGCCAAGCCCACCTGATGGCTGGGGCCACCCTGCCCTTGTATCAATACTTTGTGGACTTTTTGAAGTACGTTGGGATAGCCCTCTTCCAACTCTCCCCCAATGCTTACCGGGTGCTCGTGAGAATGTATGTCTTGTACTGGAAGCAAAAATGGCCCGCACCTTCTCCGGCGGAAATCCTGTACTTCTACAGCTTTCGAACCACTTTGAGGAAGAAATTGAACCGAGATGGGTATTATGCCCTAATAAAATATGCCGCCTCATCCCTCGATTACAAGGCTCCTCATCATAATAAGAACCATTCTCGGGATTACAAGGACGCCTTTTTCTTCATGAACGGATTTCCAATCCGTAACAACTCGACCATAATCCTCGACTTCTCCAGAGTTGGTGAGTATCTTCTCGATCATTTTCTTTTTCCTTTGTTTTTTTGGATCACTTTGTGCTTTATACTTAGTCATTTCTCTAAATAGCCCCCTTCCACCGAACTCTCTATGTCCAACTCTTCAAGGACCATCTCTAGCAAATGAAGTCCTTCCCCGAGCAAGGCTTTGATCTCAGCTTCCTGGTGACGGAGGATAGCCTCATAGGGTCAGGACTTCAATCTCGACCTGACTAGGTATTGTTAGTCCAAGAAGTCTCGGGAGTTGGCATCTCGACACATCAACTACATCGATGGGCGCGCCCGGGAGATTTTGAACCAGTAGCTCGCGGAAGAGCGGCTGAAGACTATCCAGGCCATAGAGGTAGCCCAAGAAGCCCAAGAAGATTAGGAGCTCGAGGTAGAGCTTCAGGCAGGGATGGAGGTTTTTCATCTTGCCCCCTGAGTATACAGCTCGGTACCTAATCATGTGGAAGTTGTGAACTCATTATCCCAGGCTAAGGAGGTTGAGTTCCCAACCCTTTGACTAGGTATTTCGCGACACTCAAGTTTTAGCACTCGAGGTCTGGCTCTGAGTTCCAATGACTTGGGCCTCTGTTCACATCTTGAGATCATAGGACAGAGTCACTGCTCCTCGGGCACGATGTCCTTGGGAGGTAGCATCAGTCCATACTCGCGCTACTTGGGATTTATTTACTCTTATGGTTAATATCTCGCTGAGTATCCTGCTTAAGTCTTAGGAAACTTAGGCTCATGCCTAAGTACTGATGACTCGGGCCTACGTTCACATCTCAAGGATTGGAATTTGTTTATTACTCCCCGGGCGTGCGCCGTCCTTAGGAGAATGTACAAAATCCAATCTTGCGTTACTTGGATCTTTTTGGCCTCGTCTTTTATCAGGCCACTTAGCTATGGCATCTTATGACATTAGAGGCGCTTCACTCGTCGACTAGCTAAGCTCCCCATGTCATGGACTTCCCGATGCTACTTTTGTTTGAGGCATATGGAGGACTTGGTCAAAGCTCCTCGGGCGCAATGTCCACAGAAGGTGTCCCAAGTCTATTCGCATCTCGAGATTAAGGGACTTGATTAGAGCTCCTCGGGTGCAATGTCCATGGGAGGTGACTCAGGTCCGTTCTCGCACTACTAAGATTCTTAGTTTAGTCTCTAGATGCTAAGCCCTACTCAACTTGGAACAAGCTTAGTTTCTTAGGTCACGAATTCAAGACTAGTTTCCTAGGTTTTTCTATTCTTGGGGTAGTGACACTAGGCTTACCCCGTTTTTAACAAGCTTGGTTTCCTAGGTCGTTCCCCGCGAGGTGTGACGCTGGCCTAACTCCATGCCCCCCAAGTGAACGGAGACTAGTCTGCGTTCACTTATCTAGGCTAGCGAGCGGGTGCTCTATGCATAACACTAACAGAATAAGGGAAACTAAAAAATATAAGCAGACAAACAAATTTCTTCTTTTCCGTGTTTTATATACACGGTTTCCATTAAATGTGTCCGGAAGCTACAAGGGAGATTACAAAAATTAATAAATTTCACTGCTCATATTACTGGTAATACCGGCGAAGATGCTCGACATTCATGGCATGGGGTATCAATTCCCCATTCAGTTAGGCCAATTTGTATGCCCCAGACATACAACACTCTCGACTTGGTATGGGCCCTCCCAGTTAGGTCCCAGCACTCCTGCACCGGGGTCTCGGGTGGCTAAGAAGACTCTTCTCAACACCAGATCTTCGAGCCAAAACTTTTTATCGTTCATTTTAGAGTTGAAATACCTGGCCACCTTCTGCTGGTAGGACGCTACTCGAAGCTGAGAAGCTTCACGGAGCTCTTCCATGAGGTCCAGGGATTCTCAGAGTAAAACGTGGTTTGTGGTCGGGTCATACATGTCTTGTTGGTGTGTGGGATTGCTGCCTCAACTAGGAGCATGACCTCATACCTATAGGTCATTGAGAATGGCGAGTAGCTGGTGGAGGTCCTGGCAGTGGTGTGGTAGCTCCACAATGCCCTAGGTAGCTCCTCGGGCCAAGCGCCTTTTGCCTGCTCAAGCCTTTTGTTTAAGGTGGCTTTGAGCATCTTGTTGACTGCTTCTACCTGCCCGTTTTTCTGCGGGTGGGCGATGGAAGAAAAGCTTTTCATAACCCCGTGTCGCTGACAGAAATCTATGAACACCTCGCCGTCGAACTGCAGACCATTGTCGGAGACTATCTTCCTAGGGAGCTAGTAGCGGCAAACGATGAACTTGATGACAAAATCAAGAGCCTTCTTGTACGTGATAGTAGTGAGTGGCTCAGCCTCGACCCACTTTGTGAAGTAGTCGACCACCACTATCACATACTTCACTCCTCCTTTTCCCGTGGGCAGTGGCTTGATAAGGTCAATGCCCTAGACCGCAAAGGGCCAAGGACTTGTCATCTGAGTGAACTCATTTGGAGGAGCTCGAGGTATGTTGGCAAAATGTTGGCACTTGTCACACTTCTTGGCATAGTCTATTGCATCTTCGTTCATGGTGGGCCAGGAGTATCCTTGCCTCAAGATTTTCTTAGCGAGGCTCTGCCCCCGGGCATGGTCCCTGCAAAAACCCTCATGCACTTCTCGGGGTATCATATTGGCTTCTTGATTGGACACACACTGTAATAGAGGCAACAAATATCCTTGCCTATATAACTTGCTGTCCATGATAATATATCGAGGCGTCTGGTAAAGTAGCTTCTGAGCTACTTTCTTGTCCTGCGACAACTCCCCCGAGGCGAGATATTTCATTATGGGCTTCATCCAACCGTCCTGAGGCTCGATTGCCTCCACCTCCTCGGGACTTGAAATGTTTGGAGAAGACAAGTAGTCTATGGGGACTACATTGATCAGTTTATCATCTTTGGTGGTTGCAAGCTTGGCCAGGGCATCAACGTTCAAGTTCTGTTCCCATGACACTTGTCGAATTGTGAATTTTCTGAAGCCATGTAGCATCTCTTGGGCCTTCGCTAGTTAAGCGACCATTTTTGTTCCCCGGGCCTGATACTCCCCGAGTACCTGATTAACTACTAGCTGTGAGTCACTAAAAATCTCGAGGCCCTCGGCCTTAAGCTCGAGCACAACTCGAAGTCCAACAATCAGTGCTTCATACTCTGCTTCATTGTTGGAAGTGTCGAACCCAAATCTTAGGGCAGTGTGGACCCTGTGTCCTTCATGGGATACTAAAATGAGACCTGCCTCGACAACATTTTCATTCGATGACCCATCTACATACAACTTCCATGTGGGCCCATCTACCAGGGCGCTCATAGTGATGAGGACACCAAGACTCAAAATCCAAGTCAAGTTCCAGTTGATCCAAGTCAAGAGGGGAGGAATGATGAGGACACCAGTTTAGGAGCTTGATCAATATTTAGCTTCTTGTAATGAGTCTTTTTATTTTTAATCACGTTTTTTTAGTCTTTGTTTATTTTGTGATAAGTCAAACATTTGACTTGTGTGAGTCCAATAGTCCTCTTGTCTTTAATTTCGGTTTTGATGAGGAAGACAAAAGGCTTGTCTTTAATTTCGGTTTTCATTAGGAAGACAAAGGGGCTGCCCTTAATTTTTCGGTTTCATTAGGAAGACCAAGGGTCTTGTTTTCATGTAATTTTCGTCCTTATAAGGACTGCCAAAACATTTGGAAAAATCAGATTATGTTGAATGAAATTGTGAGTTTATTTCTTCTTGAGTTCTTGAAGAAACTTTTGAACTTATCAAGGAGATTCCTTGTGGCGTTCATCCTGACTTATCAAACGGATTCCATCCCCGTTTGTGGCGTCTTCCTCATACCAAGGTTCATGCTTGGCTAAGCATTGGGTCGCGGTTCCATTCCAATCTCGTGTGTTCTTGGTGGCTGTTCCATATTTGGTGTCGGGTTTTGTCACACTTGTTGGCGTGGTTCGTATCAGTTGGTATCAGAGATTAGGATCATCCGGTTTGGCCTATCCTTTTTTTTTTTTTTTTCATTTGTGTTTTCTATTCAATTCGTTTTTCAATTCTGAAATAAAATAAAAAAAAAAAAAACAAAAAAATTATTCATCATCTAGTCGTGTTTGAGTTCTTTGTCCTTGTTTATTTTTTTCTTGTGAAATCCGAAACTACTATAGTTAATTTCCCTATTTCAATTGTTTCCTTGTTCAATCATTCCCTTATTTCCAAAGTTTCCATTATTTTTTTTTGTGAAATCCCTTGAAATCCGAAACTAGTATACACAAAGTTCTTTAATTTTCGATTCTTTGTTCAATTGGTGCGTTTGAATTAGGGATGTTGAAAATCCATCTAATTTTTTTTTTCTGAAAACGTGAATTAGGGCTTTGAGTTTCTCTTGTTCTTGTTGTGAAATCCGAAATTGGAATTGACTTCTCTTGTTCCTATTATTGTGCAATCCGAATTTGACCTTGAGTTTCTATTGTTTTATTGTGAAATCTGAAATTAGGATTGAGATTCTCTTATTCTTATTGTGAAATCTGAAATTGGGTTTGAGATTTCTCTTGTTCTTATGGTGAAATCTGAGTTGGGCTTGAGTTTCTCTTATTCTTATTGTTAAATCCGAATTTTGCCTTGGGTTTCTCATGTTCTTGTTGTGAAATCCGAAATTGGTATTGATAATTCCCTTGTTTCAATTGTGTCCCTGGTTTCAATTGGTTCCTTTATTGGTTGTGGAATCCGAGACTGTTATAGTGCCACAAATTATTTTGGTTTGGATTTTATTGGTTGAATCACAGATTAGATTTTGGGAATAATCGTTTTCTGTTATTGGGATTGTTCTTGAATCTGTTATAGTACCACAGTTTGCTTGGTTTTCGGAGTGGTTCTTTGGTGTTCTTAATTTCAAGGGGATCCGAACTCTAAAAAAAAAAAAAAAGAGTCTGGAAACCCCTCTTAAAAAATTTTGTTCTAATCTTGTTCCTTATGGTCTAGAGGCCTTTTTGCCAAAACCCCACACAAGTGATCCAAAAATCATCATTTTTCATCAGTTTTTCTATGTTCGTTTGGTTTGTTCTGGTTTGATTTGCTACTTGCATCCTCCATGATATTGTGGATTAGTTTTGAAAGAACTTAAAGAAGAATACGAGTGGAAAAAGGCAGAGGTGTGAGCCTATTTGAGGGTAAAAGCCATTGAAATTGAGTGAAACACGAGGGGATTTGAGTGAAAATATTGTTCGAGCGAAACACGTGAGGGAGTGTGGTGAGGTCTTTTCTCCATATTATTCTAACCTTATTTTGCAGATTTCCATCATGGCACAAAATCCAGAGAAAGATGCAAGCAATGATATTCCGCCACCTGAGGTTCCGAATCTACAAATGCAAGCATTAATTGGGGAGATGCGAAGGATGATGAGGGCGGAGTGTGAGCAGATACATGAGAGGTTGGATAGGGTAGAAGAGGGAACGCAATGGAGGGCACGGAGGAACAGGGTGCAACAACGGGATGTTGAGGGTGAAAGAGAGTTTGATGGGGGCGATTTAGAGGAAGAATATGATAGGATGTCAGAGGGTAACCATAGGAGGTATGGCCGAGATAGAGAAGCTAGGAACTGGGTAGACAATAATTTGGGAAATATCAAGATGAGAATCCCCGCCTTTCAAGGCAAGAGTGATCCTGAGGCATACCTTGAGTGGGAGAAGAAAATGGAGTTGGTTTTCGATTGTCACAACTACTCTGACATGAAGAAGGTAAAACTAGCTGTCATTGAATTTACTGATTATGCTATTGTTTGGTGGGATCAGTTGTGCATCAATAGGAGGCGAAATGGAGATCGTGCCATTGACACTTGGGAGGCTATGAAGAGGGTGATGAGGCGACGGTTTGTACCATCTCATTATTATCGAGATCTATACCTTAAGTTGCAGGGTCTTCGTCAAGGTTCCAAGAGTGTTGATGAGTATTACAAGGAGATGGAGATGGCTATGATTAGAGCCAATGTGGAAGAGGATCGGGAGGCAACAATGGCAAGGTTTTTGAATGGGTTGAACCGAGAGATTGCTAATCCAATTGAGCTACACCATTATGTGGAATTGGAAGATTTGGTGCATATGGCAATCAAAGTTGAGAGGCAGCTCAAGAGGGGTAGTACAAGTGCAACACCTTGGCGGTCGAACTATCCAAAGAAGGAAGAAGACCAACCTACTTCATCCTTTACACCAAAACCAGCCACGACCCCTCAAGGTAAAACAGCCCCTACTTCGTCCCGTTCTAGTGAGATAAAGTGTTTCAAATGTCAGGGGCGAGGACACATAGCTAGCCAATGTCCAAACAAGAGAGTTATGGTGATTCGAGAAAGTGGCGAGCTCAATTCTGAAGATGAAGATGATCTTGCTGGCATGCCACCATTGGAAGATGCTTCTATCGATGATGAAGAGTATAGGCCAGAATCTGGTGAGATGCTTGCACTAGTCACACGACGAGCCTTGAATTTGCAAGCAAAAGAAGAGGAAGAAGAGGTGCAGCGGGCGAACATCTTTCACACTCGTTGTCATGTGAAAGACAAGGTATGTAGTGTGATTATTGATGGAGGTAGTTGTACTAATGTTGCTAGTTCTTCCATGGTTGAGAAGCTGGGGCTCCCAACGCTTAAACATCCTTGTCCATACAAGTTGCAGTGGTTGAATGATAGTGGTGAAGTGAGGGTTACAAAACAGGTGCTGGTATCATTTCGAATTGGCAAGTATGAGGATGAGGTATTGTGCGATGTGGTTCCCATGCAAGCTGGACACCTCCTTCTAGGAAGGCCTTGGCTATTTGATCGGCGAGTCCAGCATGATGGCTTCACCAACAAGTACTCATTCACGTTCCGTCAACGAACAATCACTCTAGCTCCATTGACGCCAAAGCAAGTATATGAAGACCAAGTGAGGTTGCAAAAATTGAGTGAGCAAAAGAAGGAGAGTGAAAAGATGAATGAGAGTGAGAAAAAAGAGAGACAAAGAGAGAAAAGGGTCGAATCAAGTGAGAGAGAAAAGAAAGAGAAGAGTTCGATCAATGAGGGAAAATTCGAGAGAAAACAAAGTAATTTTTATGCAAAAAAAAGTGAGGTTAAGGAGGCTCTTTTAAACACTAACCAACTTGATGCTAACAAGGGTCGTCACAAGCAGGTTTTTGATCCCGGTGATTGGGTATGGTTACATATGAGGAAAGAGCGATTCCCAGCACAAAGACGTTTCAAATTGCTACCTCGAGGAGATGGGCCGTTTCAAGTGCTAGAAAGGATCAATGAAAATGCCTATAGACTCGATTTACCAGGTGAGTATACTGTTAGTGCTACTTTTAATGTTTCTGATTTGAGTCCTTTTGATGCAGGTAACGATTTGAGGTCAAATCTTTCTCAAGAGGGGGGGAATGATGAGGACACCAAGACTCAAAATCCAAGTCAAGTTCCAGTTGATCCAAGTCAAGAGGGGAGGAATGATGAGGACACCAGTTTAGGAGCTTGATCAATATTTAGCTTCTTGTAATGAGTCTTTTTATTTTTAATCACGTTTTTTTAGTCTTTGTTTATTTTGTGATAAGTCAAACATTTGACTTGTGTGAGTCCAATAGTCCTCTTGTCTTTAATTTCGGTTTTGATGAGGAAGACAAAAGGCTTGTCTTTAATTTCGGTTTTCATTAGGAAGACAAAGGGGCTGCCCTTAATTTTTCGGTTTCATTAGGAAGACCAAGGGTCTTGTTTTCATGTAATTTTCGTCCTTATAAGGACTGCCAAAACATTTGGAAAAATCAGATTATGTTGAATGAAATTGTGAGTTTATTTCTTCTTGAGTTCTTGAAGAAACTTTTGAACTTATCAAGGAGATTCCTTGTGGCGTTCATCCTGACTTATCAAACGGATTCCATCCCCGTTTGTGGCGTCTTCCTCATACCAAGGTTCATGCTTGGCTAAGCATTGGGTCGCGGTTCCATTCCAATCTCGTGTGTTCTTGGTGGCTGTTCCATATTTGGTGTCAGGTTTCGTCACACTTGTTGGCGTGGTTCGTATCACATAGGTCCTTCATGATTTCTCGTGCACTTGGTGATGAATTCTACCAATGCTTGCTCCTTTATAACCATCCTCTTGAGATAAGCGATGTCAAACTAACTAAGTTTGACAACCCACTTCTGGAGTCTCCCAGATGACTCCAGCTTTTGGAGGACTTGTCGCAAGGGGTGGTTCGTGAGGACCTTGATGGGATGCATCTGGAAGTATGGCCTTAGCTTTCGAGAAGCTACCATCAAGCAAAATATTAGCTTTTCCATGAGCGGGTATCTGGACTCTGCTTCGAGGAGCCTTTTGCTCACATAGTATACGGGGGTGCTAGACACGGCCTTCCTCGCGAACTAACACGGCAATGATGGCATTCTCAGAGACAACCATGTAGAGCAAGAGGGGTTCCTTGTCCACAGGCTTTGATAGGATAGGAGGGTTGGCCATATGAGCCTTTAACTGTTGGAATGCTTGCTCACAATCCTCCATCCATTCAAACCTCTGTCCTCCTCGAAGGATGTAGAAGAATGGGATGCACTTGTCCGTCGCCTTCAAAACGAAGCGACTTAAGGCCGCGATCCTCCCAGTGAGGCTCTGGATGTCCTTATGCATTCAGGGAGATGGCATGTCAATCAGGGCTTTAATCTTCTAAGGATTGGCCTCTATTCCCAGAGCACTGACAATGAAACCCATGAATTTTCTGGAGGTGACGCTAGAGGTGCACTTTTGGGGGTTCAATTTCATTCCAAACCTATGAAGAACCGAGAACACCTCCGCAAGGTCCCTCACTTGGTCGGGGGTCGTTCTAGACTTTACCAGCACGTCGTCTACATACACCTCCATGTTCTGTCCCAACTGTTCTTTGAACATACGATTCACGAGCCTCTGGTAGGTGGCCCCAGTGTTCTTCAGTTCGAAGGGCACTACCTTGTAGCAGTAGACTCTTTTGTTTGTCTGGAAGCTGGTATGCTCTTGATCTGTGACATGCATGGAAATTTGGTTGTATCCCGAGTATGCATCCATGAAAGACAAGAGTTCGTACCCGGAGGTGGAATCGACCATCTAATCGATCTTCGGCAGTGGGAAATAATCATTGGGACAGGCCTTGTTAAGGTGCCGCTTGGCTTAGGCGCAAGGAATGGATTGGATACTCACTTAGGTATTGTGCGCTCCACCTTCGCCTTTAAGGCTTCTGCTGGATTGGAGAAACATTGGGATCAACATTCAAGGCATGGCAAATGATATTTGGGTCAATGCCTATCATGTCGGAGTAAGACCAGGCGAAGACTTCCTGGTTTTCCCTGAGGAAGGCTAGGAGCGAGCGTCAGACTTTTTCCTCTAGATTTTTCCCAATCTTGGTTCTCCTATCAGGAGTGGCCGCGTCGAGAGCTAACTGCTCGACTTCCTCCATTGGTTCATCCTCAGGAAGACGCTGTCCTTAGACCACCTCCTCGACTACCATTATTGGTTGTCTAAGGGAAACATTGTAGCATTGCCTCACCTCCTTTTGGTCGCCTCAGACCGTACCATTTACTGAGTCTGTGGGAAATTTCATGCACAGATGGCGAATGGAGGTGACGACATCGAACTCCACCAAGGCTAAAATGGCATTATATGCAGAGGGACAATCAACCACCACGACAGTCCAAAACTTGAAGGCCTAGTGAGGCTCTTGCACCAGTGTCACAAGTAGCTTGATTTGACCCATTGGCACGAGACCCTCTCTCGAGAATCCGTAAAGAGTTGGGGTACACGGGGATATGTCACTTGTGGTTAGCCCGATATTCTCATAAGCAGACTTGAATATGAGGTTCACTAAACTCCCATTGTCCACCAGGATCCTAGCCACGATCTTGTTGGATACCTGGCTCTCGATCACCAAAGGATCGTGATGCGGAAAGTGAACTCTCCGAGCATCGTCCTCGGAGACTGTGATGACTTGGTTAGTCATCATTGGCATTTGGGTTGGTAGATGATCTAAGGCCAACACCTCATCATCATGGTTTAAGGCCCGCGCGTACCTATTCTGCAAGCCCTTAGAAGTGCCCCCAAGTGGGGTCCTCCCGAGATAGTGCCTACTCTACTGATTACCGGAGGGGGCTTGTTTGCTATTGGTTGTCAGGAAGCTATGGGCATCGGGCTAGGAGATAGAGGAGCAACATGTTGTGCATGTATTCTCATTGCTAGGCTCGGAGCTTGGTGAGGCCCGCTTCGAGCATATTGGTGGAGGTGCCCCAACTTGATGAGGTTCTCAATCTCATCTTTGAGCTGGCAACACTCTTTGGTGTGGTGCCTTATATCATTGTGAAAATGACAAAACTTGTCGGGATCTCTCCTCTCCATGTCCCTTCGGATGGATTGTGGCTTTCGGTAATGAACTTGTTGTTCCATGGCCATAAAGATGTTCTCTCGGGAGTCGACTAAGTCAGTGTACTCAGAGTATTGCGAGACATACTTCTTGCCAGGGGTAGTTCCCTATTCAGCCTGTGCGGTCCCATTTCCCTTAGGCTTTCTGCTCTTATCCTTGCCCCCACGTCTACTACTGTGGGGCTTTGACTGGGTGCGGCAGACTGGGATGGAGCGGTAACTCTAGCACTGAATGCAGGCTGAAAAGCACTGTATCCAGTGGGCACCGCTTCGTATCTTGCTAGAGCCGCAATGAAACCAACGGTTGGTATGGCACTAAAGCCAACTAGCAGAATGCTCAGATTGGATTAGAGTCCCCCCAAACTTGGTTGGACAGGAGTGTAAGGTGGATATTGGGTCCTCGAAATGATGGCTAGGCCTTGTCAAAGCAGGAAAGGCGATGGGCCCTCCAAACGCTCCAATATGGGCATCCTCCTAGCTGATATATTCTTGTGCTCGACAGATGAAGTCATCGAGCCGTCGACACCCTCTCTGCTAGAGGTCATCCCACAACGGGGACCTTGCACGGATGCCGACCTGCAAAGCCACCAATTTTTGCCCCTCGTCAACCCTCGTGGTCTTCGCAGCTTCCTTCTTAAAGCGTTCGATATATGCTTTGAGGGTTTCGAAGGGTCCTTGCTTTATATTGGCCAAATCATTGACCTCAAAGCTCACCTTCTGAGCTGCTATGAACTGTATCTGGAAGGAGGATGATAGTTGGTGCTACGATTGAATGGATCTCGACCTGTGTTTCTTGAACCATTTGTTTGCTGGTCCCGTTAAAGTTATTGGGAACACATGACACTTGGTGTCCTCAGAGACGCGTTGCATCGACATCAACTATTGAACTTTGAGAGGTGGTCGGTGGGATCCATGCCACCATCATAAGACATGATGGCAGGCATCTTGAAGCCCTGTGGTAGGGGCTTCCACTATGTAAGGAGCGCATGACTCCCCATCTTCATCATATGAGTCGGAGTCGTGGCCCTGTTGTCGAGCCATTTTGAGCATGATCCTCTTCAAGCTCTCTAACTTTGCATGGAGTGGATCATGGTCTTGGTTGGTGCTTTGTGTCGGATTATCTCTCCTACGGGTGTTGAGAATGTCCCTGAGGTCCGATGGGCCTTTCTTTGTGGGTTCACGCCTGTGGGGCTTATTGCACCGACGAACATTAAGGTCGTCCCATAGATTAGTCTGACCTCGGAACATACCATTGTCCTCGGGACAAGCCACCTCCGTTTCCTCGTCGGACTCAACATTCTCATTGTTAACCGAGATGCTGATGTCGCGCTCTCTGCCAATAGGGATGTTTTGCATGCTGGCCCCTTGGCCATTGTTCCTGTGGTGATGACGAGGTGCTTGGGGGAGACAACCTCCGGGCCTCGTGTGATCCGTATTGGCACGCCTGGGAGGAACGCCTCAGGCTCCACGGGTGCTGACGGCCTGGTGGTGTCCTCGGGCTCCTAGGCCTTCACCCACACTAGCTGGCCTTGGGACCTGATTGTCTTTAGGGTTCTGATGAGCCTTCTTTGGTTTGGGAGTAGGGTTATCATCAACCTTACCTTTGTCACAGTCATGTGGCATAGGTGGGATTCCATTTCCAGTTGGGTCCACGGGAGGCACGCCAGCTGGCAGATCTCGCGCCAACTCAGCCAAGTGCTCGGGAGGCACACCGGCCGGAGCGACAGGTGGCATTCCAGCTGGGGGCATAGGTGGCACACTAGCTGGCTGCCTAGATGGTACTTCGCCATGGGGGTCCACTCGCCCTTGGGCCACCAGAGTAGCTCTCATGGCGTTAACCATCTCTTCCAGGGCGGCGATGTTACTCTCTTGGGTGTCGATCTTCTACTTTTGAGTGGCCACCTGGTCACGAAGCGCCACCACTTTTGGTGTCTCCTTCACATCAATGGGATGAGGATATTCCTCCTCATAGTATTCATCACCACCTTCGTTGTCCATGTCATCGTACTCATCATTTTTGTCGTAGTCTTCCACCTTGTCAGGGTGGTCTTGCGGCGGCATGTGACTAGTTTCTCCTCCCTCAGTTGCGACGTGAGGGGTAGTATCGTCTGGTGCACTCCTTCGAGTGGTCACCATGACTGTTCTCCAAGCTTCCTTCAAGCTCTCAATGAAAGCACCAAAATGTTGACTGTCTTTTTTGCTGCCAACCAAAGATTAAAGGAAAAACAAGGAAAGAACACAGGATTTTACGTGGTTCAGGCTGTAAAAGAGCCCTAGTCCACGAGTCTCTATTATTTAGTGAGCTTGAAGCTTGTGGTAGCAAGATTCAATGGTGGTTCTCAGGCAGCGTATATATTGCACTAAGTTACAGAGTTTCTCTTTTTAAAAAGCCGAACCTATTGACGGTGAGAACTCGTCAACGAAGTTAAGTTAAAAAAAATCAAAGTCTATTGCTTATCAATGAAGAACTTCAACTATATAATCAAAAACTTAGAAAATAGTTGCAGAAGAAAAATGGGAAAAAGAACTTGTATTCCTTTGTTGTCTTAAGCTACAATATTTTTTCTAACCCCCTTCCATGTGGAAGTGGGGTTCCCTTTATAGTGGGCTCTAATGGCCCCTGATACATTGTGGTCCAGGAGACCAGATGGTACACAAGTACATTGTTAGGAGAGAGGTATTAAGGGTAGTGGTGTTGGTTCCAGTACATGGTCAGGTTCTGTGGGGATGTCTCCACTACTCATTTAGTACAAGTGTCAGAGGAGTGGCTCCAGGCGTAGTGGTGCTGGTGGTTGTGTCGACTTTGACATCTGGTTAGAAGCATACAGGCCATGTCCCCCCTCCTAGTATTCCCACTACTTGTCTGGCATAAGTATTCGGATCAGACATACGGGGTCTTAAAGGTCGTACCCCGTACAAGATCGTATTGGTACGATCCTTTTGAATTATATTGGGGCTTTTACCTCTAAATGTTAGGGTCTCCATAGGTCTTCATAGGAGACACCCTCTTGAGGTGTAGGGTGTGAGACACCTGGTGCACGCACGGATCGTGGCGCGAAACAGAGCTCTTGGGTCCTTGGCACAAGACGCCCAAAGCACCTCAAGGCCACCCACGAGACTTGGGTGATAGGTGCGCGAGACGGCCCCTCACGAGGCCCTGGTGGCATGACACTGATGGCACGAGATACCCCCTCGCGAGGCCCTGGTGGCGCGACATTGATGGCGCGAGATGCCCTTCGCGAGGCCCTGGTGGTGCGACACTGATGGCACGAGACACCCCCTCGCAAGGCCCTGGTGGTGTGGCACTGATGGTGCGACACACCCCCTCGCGAGGCCCTGGTGGCACGGTCCTGATGGCGCGAGACGCCCTTTCGCGAGGCCCTGATGGTGCGGCACTAATGGCGCAAGACACCTCCTCGCGAGGCCCTGTGCGCGCGGATCCAGGCAGTGTCGCGAGGTGTGTCGTGAGGCTCTGCGCGCACGGATCCAGGTGGTGTCGTGAGGCCTTGCTCGCACGGTGTCACGAGGCGTGTCGCGAGGTCCTGTGCGCGTGGATCTAGGCAGTGTCGTGAGGCGTGTCGTGAGGCCCAGCGTGCGCGGATCCAGGTGGTGTCGTGAGGCTCTGCGTGCGCGGATCCCATGTCGCGAGGCCATGCTAAGGATCCCACTCGAGGGGAGGCAGTCGTGAGATGGGTCTCGCGAGGGGCTGATGCGAGTGACGCGGGGTGCTGCTTGGTGTGCGAGCCGTGGCCTCGCTGGGTGTGTCGAGTGGAGGCAGTCGCGAGATGGGTCTTGCGAGAGGCTCTTGCATGAGGCGTGGCCTCGTTGGGTGCATGGGTGCTAGGCACGCTGAGAATATCATCACTTGCCTCCTTGTGAGAAGATGGTGGCCCAAGGGCCTTATGGCACAAGCATTTATTTAGGCATTTAGGGGACCTTAGCGTGTGCTTTGAACCTTTCACAAGTATAGAATTTTGAGCATCCACACTTGCCCCCCAGTCTAGGAGAGGGCCTTTAGGCGCTCTGGTAGACTTTTCGATATGGTGTCTTGAAAGCACGGGTGGTGTTAGTGGTGATCCTTGCAATTTCTTGAGATTGATCGTGAGCCTATCGTCTTGCTTCATGGATTCCAATGTAGATGCCAAGCTCTCTTCTTGGCCATTGATCAGTCTTTAGGCTCGATGGATGAGATGAGCCTGCAGCTCCTATAAATAAGCCTTCACATCTAGCCTATTATTTACACTCCATCTCCTTAGCTTAGTGGTTTTTGAGTCTTTACCCCTTTCAAGAGGTAAGGGGTTCAATCCCTCACAACCTCACTTTTGCCATCTTTTTTTTTATATATATATATTTTGTGTTGTTTCTTTTATGCCCATACTCATGTAGGTACTTGGGGACTAAAACACCATTTTCCTTTGTTTTTGCAGGCGCATACTTTCGGCTCTTTGCCTTTCTTTGACGTGACGGTGCTTTTGGCCCTCGACCTCCTTTTGACCACGATAGCGCCCAATTTTACTTGCTTGAGGTATACTTTCTTTCTCCCTTATGTTTATTGGATCCAAATTAGCACCACTCGGGATGGGGTACTTTGGCCTGAGCTCGTCATGAGTTAACCCAGTTGCATGCCCTCATTCATACCCCGTAGTTGGTTATTTAGAGCCTTGCGCCTAGAGGTTTTGAGCCCATTCCTTTGTATTTTGTAGCAATCCTCTCATTTATATGCGAACCCTTTTTGCTTTCAGGACGAGGTCTCATGGCATGTGAAGGACCATTCGACGCTCCTCCGGGGGTCGAGTTTGTTGACTTGTCTTCAGACTCGGAGTCCCCCGAGGACAACCCTCACCAAGACTACGACACCTTAAGGCAGGCTCATATTCGTCATCTTGAGCACATGGCTGAACTTAGACATAAAATCTGGGTGGTAGAGAGCGAAATAGACTCAGTTTTGAGGGGAGACGAAGTATCTTTCCCCCTTGACCTTAACGACCATGTAGCAAACCTTAGGGTGACCCTTTTAGATTTGCAGATGGAGTTGGAGTTTATGGAGGGAAATCTCTTGACTGAGCCTCCTACCCCATTTTACCCTAATGACTGTCATGGGGTCATCCTGTCTTCTCCTCAACCCTTGTTCTCGGTCTATCCTTGCTTAGCACTTTCACACTCGGTGCCTCGGTGGAAGACCCTTGCTAGGAAGAAAAAATGGAGGGTAAAGTGCCCTGTTTCCACCTCACATTTTTCTTTAGGTTTTGCAGATATGCCGAAGAGAGCACGGCGATAGGTGACTGGTGAGGATCAAGACACTGGCCCCCTGTTGGCATCCACCCTAGTGTCCCATGTGTCTGAAAATAAATTGTTGGAATTAGCAGAGAACTATCGTGTTAGCCCGGAATACAAATTATACGTTCCTTCGAACAAGTGCCGGGCTGATCGTCCAAGTTCGGGTTATGTGGCCATGAGCGAGCATATCTTGAAAGTGGGTGGCACAATCCCATTACACCCATTTTTCATCACGGTTCTCAACCATTTTGACCTTGCTCCGCTCCAGTTGGCGCCCAACAGCTGGCCGACCTTGAGTTGCCTCTTTATTGTGTATATGGAGCGCTTCGGGCGTGCTCCCACGGCCCAAGAGGTGCATTTCATGTACAACCTCATGCCCTCTCCTAAATCCAAAGGCTTTTATTTCCTGCAAAATGCCAATTCTTCGGTCTCCTTGATAGAGGGTTCTGTATCCAACCCAGGGTCTTGGAAGCAGGACTTCTTCTTTGTGAAGGGTCCCCTCTCTGTTCATGAGCACTTTCGCTCAGCTCATAGTAAGTACTTCAAGTTTTTTTATTTTTTTATTTTTTGGAACTTATTGTTTTGGAGCTTATGTTCGTGTCGGCAACTGTGTTGATTGTGTAGAGAATTTCGCCGTGCCTGAAGTTCTTGGGCTGGAGGCGGATGTAGTGGATAAATTTCTCGAGGCTGACCCTACCAAAAAAATGGCTATGCGTCTCTTCACCGTGACCAACCTCAACCATCACAAGCTGTCCCCGGTTTCAGAGCCTGAGTTGTTGTGGACTATTTATGGAACGTGGAAGAAAAAGGTTGTTTTGGCTGAACCTCACTCGGACGGGGGTGAGGCAGAGTGTGTGCCAGAGGGGGTCTCCCCAAGACATAGGCAACCCCACCGACCATCTTTGTCTCCCAGAGGGTGCCCTCCTTTAGCCCCTACAGACCATGACATGGCCTCCAACTCCCATGATCAACATGCCATGACGAGGGGCTTCGTCTATCCCTATTCTGAGGACTTTGATGCTTTCCTTTAGGCTTCCCTTGATCCTGGTCCATCGGGGGCTCATTTTTCCGATCTTCCTGCACCCCTTCCTCCTTCGGCGAGTAGGTCATCTGTCCTTACCCAGCCAAGCGCCCTTGGCTCAGAAGGGGCGCCCTAGGTGGGCCGCATGGCGGCCTCTTATGGGCAATGGTATGTCCAGGTCACCACGAATCTTCCTGAGGCTGATTGGAGAGGTCTTGGAAGTTTTGCCATGTCGGAGCTCGGGGAGACTCTTGTGTGTTCCGCCACTTGGGTGAGTTCATGCATCTTACATCGGCCTTATCCCTTTTCTCTCTCTTTTGTTTTGCTTATCATCGTTATTGTTATTTTTCTTGTGCAGACCTATACAGTGGCTCAGCGATTTGCCGACTCGGCTCAGGACCTTTCTGCGTCGAATGCTGAAAGGGACCGTCTTACGGTTCAGGTCCAGGGGCTTGAGAGGGAGCTTGCTGAAACCAAACTTAAGCTAGAGAAGGCCCTGGCGAAGGCCTCTTCATCATCAAAAAAGAAGAAGAGGGTGATTGCCAAGGCCGTGATGCTGCAGGAGAAGGTCACTTGCTTGGAGGCCGACCTTGAGGGTGCAAAGGCTACCATCGCAACGTTGCAGGGGAGGGTCGCTTCCTTAGAGGCGGATAAGGCTGACATTGAGTATAGATCCATAGAGCGCGCCCTCTATGGGGTATGGAGGAAAAATCCAAACTTTGATTTTTCCTCCTTTGGTGAGCATGCTGTTGCCAGGGCGGCTGAGTGGAACGCCTACGGCAAGAGGCCTTGAGATTGTCATTTTGTGGTTTTTGCCATTTCAGTCCAATGTGGTTTTATGCTCATTTGAGCCGTATTTTTCTTGTAATTTCTCTAAGTCCTGTTACATTATCAAAACTCTTTATATATATATACAAATGTGATCATTCATCTTTGGTCCTCTATGTTAGAGTTCCTTTTGAGCCCGTACAATGGGGTTCGATAGGTTCTCTTTTTTACTTATCAGGCTTGAGGTCCTTTGGAGCCCATGCGAAGGGGTTCAATAGGTCCCTCTTTGGTGCCTCTTGATTGTACCTATAAGGATATATTGACCCCTTGGGTTCTAGTTATCCTTTTATATGTTTTTGCGCGCGCTTATTATCTTTTGCGAGAAGCGTCCTTCTCGTCGTTATTCATACTACTATTTTTGCAAGGGTCTCTTTTAGGACCCTTTTTGGCTAGACGGCTTGGTGGCCACTCTAGGCTTATTTGTTGGTGCTTCTCTTGAGGTACTTCCTCTTGTGGAAGCATTTACTCTTATTAGGTTGCTTTTCTTGTAGGACATTTTGACCTCCTTGATGTTCATAAGGGTAGCTAATCCTTGTGAACTTAAGCGATGGCTTACAAGGTCTTCTTCTTTATTTGTAAGGGGGGGTCCTTTTAGGATCCTGATATAAGGGGTCCTTTTAGGGTCCTGATATAAGGGGTCCCTTTAGGATCCTCCTCATATGAAGGGTCTTTTTAGGATCCTCCTGATATAAAGGGTCTTTTTAGGATCCTCCTGATATAAGGGGTCCTTTTAGGATCCTCCTGACGAAAGGTCCTTTTTAGGATCCTCCTGATAAGTGGTCCTCTTAGGATGAGGGGTCCTTTTAGGATGAGGGGTCCTTTTAGGACCCTCCTGATAGAGGGGGTCCTTTTAGGATGAGGGGTCCTTTTAGAACCCTCCTCTTTGCTATATATTCTACCCCCAAGTGGTTGGCGAGATTTATCTTGGCAAGCACTTTGATCATTCCATTCACACATCTCGATAATCATCTTGGTTAAATAAGATGGTAACTTAATGTGACTTCGTTCTTACAACATACTAAGGAATCTAATTTAGCCTCCTACGTCATAGCTATTACATTAGACTTGCATGCTAGAATAATAACACTCTTGCCTCAGACATGGGGGTCTCACTGATAATATTTTTTTAGATGCTCTGCATTCCATGCTCTAGGTACCATGGTATCATCCAAGTGTGCGAGCTTGTAGGTGTTAGGGGGCACAACCTGAACAACTTGATAGGGCCCTTCCCAGTTTGCTCCTAATACACCTGCGCTTAGATCTCGAGTGTTGGGCAGGACTTTCCACAACACGAGGTCTCCAACTCTGAACGCTCTCTCTCGCACCCTCGAATTATAGTATCTCGCGGCTCGTTGCTGATATGTGGCTAGCCTCAGTTGTGCCCTGTCTCTCTTAGCTATTGGAAGGATAGCCTTGCAGCCATAGGCTAAGGAAAAAAGCGTCTCTCTCGTGGTGGAACGAGGTGTGGTCCTGTAGGCCCAAAACACATTGGGGAGTTCTTCGACCCAGACCCCTTTCAACTTTCTAACTTTGTTTTCAAATTCCTTTTTAGGATATTGTTGATGGCCTCCACTTGTCCATTGCCTTGTGGGTGTACCACAGCGGAGAAACTCCTCTTGATTCTTTTTTCCCTGCAATATTCCTCAAATACTCCTCCTTCAAATTGCGTCCAATTGTCGGAGACTATCTTGTAGGGTACTCCAAACCTGCAGATGATAAATTTGTTAATGAAGGAGGTGATTTGCTTAGCCGTTATGTTGATTAGAGGTTCTGCTTCCACCCACTTAGTAAAATAATCAACTGCTACCATCGCGTATTTTTCTCATCCTCTTCCTGCTGGCAACGCTCCAATCAAGTCAATCCCCCACACAGCGAAGGGCCACAGACTGGTCATGCTCACCAGCTCATTTGGTGGATGTCTGGGGTAGTTTGCATGCCTCTGGCACTTGTCACACCTTTTTGCGAAATCGCTTGCATCCTTTTCCATGGTAGGTCAATAGTACCCCTGGTGGATGGCCTTTTTTGCCGTGGACTGCCCCTCAGCATGATTTCCACATTCCCCCTCATGAATCTCTAGCAGAATTTTTAAAGCCTTTCCCTTATTTACGCATCGTAGGAGCGGGGTAGAGAAGCCTCTCTTATATAATACCCCATCTACTAGGGTGTATTGGGCAGCTTTGTAAGTCAGCCTGCAGGCATCTTTTTTGTCCAAAGGCAAGACCCCGTCAATTAAGTACTTCGTGATGGGTGCAAACCATGACTCCCCCGGGCTATTGACCATATGGATCATTTCTTCGGCTATGCTCGGCTTGGAGAGGTATTCGACCGGGATGGACTCAAGCATGTCTTTGTCTCGAGTAGAGGTGAGTTTTGCGAGTGCATTAGCGTTTGTGTTTTGCTCCCTTGGGATTTGTTCTATGGTGCATTCTTTGAACTGATCCAAATACCCTTTCACCTTGGCGAGATATGCAGCCATTTTTGGGCCTCTAGCTTGATATTCACCTTTCACCTGGAACACCATGAGCTATGAGTCGCTAAAGACATGCAAATGGGTTACCTTTAACTCCCTAGCTAGCCACAAGGTAGCCAACAGTGCCTCGTACTCTGCTTCATTGTTGGAAGCTTTGAATCTGAATATCAAGGCACGATACTTCTTGTGCCCCTCAGGTCCCGTCATTACTATGCCAGCGTCAGCTCCTCCTTCGTTAGATGCCCCGTCTACATGGAGGCTCCATTCTTTAGGGTGTTTTTCCTCTTCATGCGCCGATTCATTCTCTTCTATTTCTCCCTCCTCACGGGGTCGGTGTGCAAACTCGACTATAAAGTCTGCAAGTACCTGCCCGTTGATTGAGGTCCTTGGGGTGTAAGTGATGTCAAATTGACTCAATTCAATCGACCACTTTAACAATCTTCCTGAAGTTTCCGGCTTGTTCAAGACTTGAAGTAAAGGGGTATTGGTGAGCACCTCGATGGCATGAGCATGAAGATAGGGTCTCAACTTTCTAGAAGCCACTATCAAGGCATATGCTAACTTCTCTATTTCTGGGTACCGGGCTTCTGCGTATACCAACCGTTTGCTCACATCGTACATGGGCTGCTGATGCTTCTTTTTTCCTTTGACCAAGGCGACACTTATAGCATGCTCTGATACAGCTAGATACAAATACAACTTCTCCCATTTTTCTGGCTTGGCCAAAAGGGGTGGTTTTCCAATGTGTTCCTTTAGCTTGGTGAAGGCATCCTGGCATTCATCATCCCAAGAAAACTTTTTGCTCCCTTTTAGGATGTTGAGGAAAGGGAGGCATTTGTCAGTGGACCTGGAGATGAACCTATTAAGGGTTGCTACTCTCCCTGTTAAGCACTGCACCTCCTTCTTGCTTCGTGGTGGGCTCATTTCCAGCAATGCCTTGATTTTTTTAGGGTTAGCCTCGATACCTCGAGAATTCACCATAAAACCCAGGAACTTTCCTGATGAAACTCCGAAGGTGCTCTTGAGCGGGTTTAGCTTCATTCTAAACTTTTGGAGGGTGTCGAACATCTCCATGAGATCGTTTGTGAGCTCTCCTACCTTCTTTGTCTTTACTAGCATATCGTCCACGTATACTTCCATATTCATTCTTATTAGATTTGCAAACATTTTGTTCACCAGCCTTTGATAAGTAGCGCCTGCGTTCTTTAAACCAAAAGGCATCACTTTGTAGCAATAAAGCCCCTTGTCTGTTATGAACGAAGTGTGCTCTTCATCGGTCGGGTTCATGGGTATTTGGTTGTACCCGGAATATGCATCCATGAAGTTAAGTAGCTCGTGCCCCGCTGTGGTGTCTACTAACTAGTCTATCCTAGGAAGCGGGAAGCTGTCCTTAGGGCATGCCTTATTGAGGTTAGTAAAGTCCACACAAGTCCTCCACTTTTCGTTGGGCTTTGGGACTAACACTGGGTTTGATACCCATAGTGGGTGGAATGCCTCTCAGATAAACCCATTTGCCTTCAACTTGTAAACCTCCTCTTTTAGGGTCGTGTATCTCTTTGGGTCCAGCGCTCTCCTTTTCTGCCTCACAGGCCTTGCTTTTGGGTCGATGTTCAGGTGGTGGCACATGACCGCTGGGTCTATCCCTACCATGTCCTCGTGACTCCAGGCGAATACGTCGAGGTTGGCTTTCAAGAACTCTACTAGCTTCTCCTTCACGTCACCCTTAAGGTTTTTCTCTACCTTCAACTTTCTCAATGGCTCATTCATGACCGTGACTTCTTCCAACTCTTCTACCGGTTTGGCTCTAGGTTCCTCCATGACTCGCGGGTCCAACTCGTGTGGGTTTGCGCCTTCATGCACAACCATTGCCATAGGCACCGAAGGCTTCGTGGCCGTGCAGAGGGATGCGTTATAGCATTCCCTCGCTTCCTTCTGCTATCCTCTCACACTTGCTATTCCCCCGGGAGTTGGGAATTTCATAACTAAGTGGTACACATAAGTTATTGCCTTCAATTCTCTTAGGGATGGTCTCCCTAATACAGCATTGAAGGCTGAGGCGCAATCTACCACTACAAAGTTGGCCATTATGGTAGTTTGTCTGGGTTGTTCTCCCATGGTGAGGGCTAACTCAATTGCCCCTAAGGGCTGTATTGAATCTCCTGTAAATCCATACAGGGAGGTATTGTAGGGCTTCAAGTTCGAGATGTTCAGTCCCATCTTCTCCAAGGCAGGGCGATATAGGATGTCTTTAGAGCTTCCATTATCCACTAGGACCCGGTGTACCCTCATGTTAGCAAGCTGGACGGTCAGCACCAATGGGTCATTATGAGGGAAATGTACACCCCATGCGTCTTCTTCGGTGAAGGTTATTGAGTCATTCTCACCCTTTAAACTCTTCGGGGGGCGTTGCTCCAAACTTAAGACGCATGGTGGTGGACTCCGTCTTGCCTCCCTGTCATATTTGTCTCGCCCCTTCCTTACTCGCCTCTGAATCCTGGCCCTCCAAAAATGGTCCTGACTTCTCCTTGTATTTCTGGGGCCACCTCTCGTGCCCGTGGCGAGGATACCCCTTCTTCTGGTCTTTGGTTCTCCTTGCGAACGTATCTACCCAATGTCCCCTACGTATAAGCTCTTCGATTTTTATCTTCAAGTGATTGCATTCCACGGTGGTATGGTCGATATCTTTATGATACTGGAAATATTTACTGGGGTCTCATTTTGACTGGTCTTTCTTCATTGGTGGGGGCCTTCTGAAAGGGACCTGGTTTTCGTTCACAATAAAAATATGTTCCCTAGCATGGGTGAGGTCAATATAGAAGGTGTAGGGGCCTTGTCTGCGCTCATCAGTGCGCTGCGGCTTCCGAGGTCGATCATCTCTCGTTCCTTCATATACCCTATTCTTCTTTGCAATGCTTTGGCTTTCTCAGATTGAGGGTTTTGGTGGTGACTGGCCTTTTCCGGCCTTGAGGCTTTCATGACCATCCTCCATGCGAATATATTTCTGCGCCCGCTTGTAGAAGTCATCCAAATCTGTGACCTCTCTTTTGAGCATGTTATCCCATAATTTGCTTCTCGGGCGTACTCCAGCTGTGATGGCCATTTTTAGCTCTCTACGAGTTAAGCTCCCCACCTTGGCTGCCTCCATATTGAATCGGTGGATGTAGCTCTTTAGACTCTCGCCTTCTCCTTATTTTACATTAGCGAGGCTTGTGCCCAAAATTGTGTAATCACGCATGGCGTGATGTTTCTGGAGAAATTCATCAGATGTTTCCATGACCTGATGGACCCTGGTCGAAGTCTTTTGAACCATTTGTATGCAGGTCCTTTCAAGGTGACAGCAAAGCAATGACACCTGGCTCCGCTACTAATTCCCCTTAACTTCATTAGATCGTTAAACGCATCTAGATGGTACTTTGGATCTGTATTCCCTTCATATGGGGTCATATGAGGCTCCTTGAAGTTGGCTGGGAGAAGAATGGCCTGGATCTCTTTAATGAAGGGCGATTCATGGTCGAACTCGTCCTCAAGAGCTTGTCCTCCAGATACGATGATGATCTTGCTCCGTAGGCTTCTCATTTCGGTGTCTAAGCCCTGTCTCCTCTTGTTCAAGGAGTCTCTCAACGTGGACGAGTTAGCATCTTGATTTCCTTTGCCTTCCTGGGGTGCCATAGGAGGGGTAGTCCTTTTATCCACCCTTTTCTTGTTGAGTTCCTCTCGTAAATTTGAGGGTGTTCTCCTTGAGGTTACTTCGACTTCGTTACGAGGGCTAGTGTTGTTGTTCTACTCTAGGCTTGGGGGCAGCTTCGGTGGTCCAGGACGTTTGTGCTGCTTCGTCCGAGGGGTGTTACTGGTGGAGAGTTGAGTCCTCCCATCGTCCACTGGGACTGTGGTTTCTGCACCTTCTTGACCTCCCTCTTTTCACGTAGGGAGAGTTACGTTTGATTTCCCTTGCAGTAGGCCATTTAGCACATCCTACATGTTCTCTAAGGTGGTTTCTAGCCTTTGGTTCTTACGGTGTAGTTCACGTATATCCTCTTCATAAAATCAAGATCTAGAACTTGAGCTCACAGAATGGACTCGGGGATGCTTGTCTGGTCTGCGCGTCGATAGGCCCGGATCCTGCCGGCCGGAGTTCGACACCTGCGACGGCCTTGGAGGTAGGAACTCACCAACATCCCTTGCTGGGGTAGCTGTTGGCCTTGGACGATCCTCCTCAGGTGGGACTGCTGGGGATGAGGCTTCCCTTTCATCTCCATGAACCTCAAGCTCCTTTGGGGCCTCCAAGTTTGTGGGTAGAGGAGGATCCTTCATAGAGGCTTTCAGCTGATCTCCGTTAAGGTGGACCTCCACCTCTCATGGCTCTCTCATTTGTTTAGAACGTATGGCATTTCTTTCTAAACAGAATCGACGGAAGAACAGTGGCTTGACACTTATTCTTCCCACAGACGGCGCCAAACTGTTGACGGTGAGAACTCGTCAACGAAGTTAAGTTAGAAAAATCAAAGTCTATTACTTATCAATGAAGAACTTCAACTATATAATCAGAAACTTAGAAAATAGTTCCAGAAGAAAAATGGGGAAAAGAACTTGTATTCCTTTGTTGTCTCAAGCTACAGTGTTTTTTCCAACCCCCTTCCATGTGGAAGTGGGGTATCCTTTATAGTGGGCTCTAATGGCCCCTGATACATTGTGGTCCAAGGGACCAGATGGTACACAAGTACATTATCAGGAGAGTGGTCTTAGGGGTAGTGGTGTTGGCTCTAGTACATGGTCAGGTTCTGTGGGGATGTCTCCACTACTCATTTAGTACAAGTGTCAGAGGAGTGGCTCCAGGCGTAGTGGTGCTAGTGGTGGTGTCGACTCTGACATCTGGTTAGAAGCATACAGGCCATGTCCCCTCTCCTAGTACTCCCACTACTTGTCTGGCATGAGTATTCGGATCAGACATACGAGGTCTTAAAGGACGTACCCCGTACAAGATCGTACTGGTACAATCCTTTTGAATTATACTTGGGCTTTTACCTCTAAATGTTAGGGTATCCATAGGTCTTCATAGGAGACACCCTCTTGAGGTGTAGGGTGTGAGACACCCGGTGCACGCAGGGGTCGTGGCGCGAAATGGAGCTCTTGGGTCCTTGGCGCAAGGTGCCCAAAGCACCTCATGGCCACCCACGAGACGTGGGTGATAGGTGCACGAGACGGCCTCTCGCGAGGCCCTGGTGGCGCGGCACTGATGGCGTGAGATGCCTCTTCGCGAGGCCCTGGTGGCGCGGCACTGATGGCATGAGACGCCCCCTTGCGAGGCCTTGGTGGCGTGACATTGTTGGTGAGAGATGCCCCTCGCGAGGCCCTGGTGGCGCGAGGCCCTGGTGGCGCGGCACTGATGGCACGAGACGCTCCCTCTGGTGGCGTGAGACGCCCCCTCGCAAGGCCTTGGTGGTGCGGCACTGATGGCGCGAGATGCCCCTTCGCGAGGCCCTGATGGCGTAGCACTGATGGCGCGAGACACCTCCTCGCGAGGCCCTACGCGTGCGGATCCAGGCGGTGTTGCGAGGCATGTCGCGAGGCCCTGCGCGCACAGATCAAGGTGGTGTTGCGAGACCCTGCGCGTGTGGATCCTGGTGATGTCGCGAGGCCCTACATGCGCGGATCCCATGTCGCGAGGCCATGCTAAGGATCCCACTCGAGGGGAGGCAGTCGCGAGATGGGTCTCATGAGGGGCTGATGCGTGTGACGCGGGGTGCTGCCTAGTGTGCGAGCCATGTCCTCGCTGGGTGTGCTGAGTGGAGGCAGTCATGAGATGGGTCTCACAAGAGGCTCTTGCACGAGGCGTGGCCTCGCTGGGGGCATGGGTGCTAGGCAAGCCGAGAATAGCATCACTTGCCTCCTTATGAGAAGATGGTGGCCCAAGGGCCTTGTGGCACAAGCATGTATTTAGGTGTTTAGGGGACCTTAGTGTCTGCTTTGGACCTTTCACAAGTACGGAATTTTGAGCATCCACAAAGCCCTTTACAAGGAGATACCCCGACCCTATATATAGAGGTTGGGGTCATTAATGTTAATCATTATTAGGAATAACCTTTATTTAGTTTTAGTTAGGTAAATGTTTATTATTTCGGTTACTTCTCTTTTCTTGTTTTCCTTTTGTATTCTCTCGCTATATATTCTTGTACTCAAGCTCTTTTCATTCAATTCAATTCATTCAGTTGTTATTCAATTTCGCATTCTCCATTTTTGGTTCTTTACGTATTATGGTATCAGAGAAGGAAACTTGATTTTCCCTTCGATCCTCTTCCTGCTCACCGTGTTAATCTTCTCCGGCGTAGCAGCGATTCGTCTCCTTCAGCTCTGGCGATCTGGTTTTTCATTTACTTTTCTCCTTTTTTTTTCGCGATTTCTTTCGCTGTCATCGCCTCTCTCCTCTTGATTTGATTTTTTTCGTGACCCAACATGTCTTCTGCTCCTTCCATCGAAGACGATTCCACTCCTCCAACAAATGACGATGCTCAAAGAACCGTTTCTTCCTAAGTCACTCACCCTTCTCTCACACCAAGAACGACCATTAACAAACCTTTTGACCCTTGTTATCTACACCACGCAGACAATCCTAGCAATGTTTTGGTTTCGCAACTTCTCACAGGTCAGGAGAAGTGGAGTCGTTCCATGAAGCTGTCCATATTGGTCAAGAAAAAATTAGGCTTCATCGATGGGTCCATTTCTAAACCTTCATCTTCTAAATCTTTCTTACACAATGCTTGGGTTAAAAACAATAATATCGTTATATCTTGGATTCTGTCTCTAAGGATATTTCTACTAGCATCTTGTATGATGAATCAATTGCGGAAATTTGGAACGACCTTAAAACTTGTTTCCAACAACGCAATGGACCACACATTTTCAATTTCTGACGAGACCTAATAAACCTCAAACAAGATTCTTTGGGAAGAACTCTCTCATTACAGACCCTCTTGCACTTGTAATCGCTGCACTTGTAGAGTTGTAACGTCCTGAATTCGCTATTAAGGCTGAGTACCTTGATTACTGTGCCAGGAGGGCATAATTGAATTTATATGTGGATTTAATTGAATATATGTGAGATTATGTTAAATATATGAGTTATATTTAGATATGACTATTTATGCATGTTTATGTGTATTAAATATGCATGTGGGCCCGTTTTTGTGAAAAAGAGAATTTTTGTAATTTTGATCTGTTAAGGGTATAATTATAATTACATGTGTTATGTGATTGGAACCACATTATTATGTGGATATAATTGCGATGACTGGCTTAAGTCGATCCTTTAGGGCGATTTGGCAAAAAAGTCACAACGGGAATTTATACCCGGCTTGGGGTGAGCCAAGGGGTATTTTGGTAATTTTGCATACGTCAGGAATTAGTGGAGTATTATTGGAGAAAATAATTGTAATTGGATGGGTAGTAATTTAATTGGGAATTTAGGGTGTTAATTTGAGGTTTAGTGGGGTTTTGGGCACATTGACCGATTTGCCCTTGGTGATGCTTTGAAGAGAAATTTTGGGGTGAGGGTAGGATGGTCTTTTGGCCTATTTGGTTGAGGGGTTAGATGAGTCTAGGCAGCTCAAGTTTAGGCATTGGACATTTCCCTCAAGGGTCATCTCTAGGAACTCACTAAAAGAGACATCAAAAGCACAAGGCACTTAGGCTTGATCAAGAGTTGGAGGGATTCTTAGGAGGAATTGAAGGGACTCAAGAGACCTAGTACTGCCAAGGGTCTCTCTACTCAGCTACAAACTTGAAATTCAGAGGAGGCAAGAACTTAGTTACCCTGTTTTTCATTTCAATGGTTATATTCTTGAATTTTGGGAGTTTGAGGTGTTTTAATTGAGATTGAAGTGCTTAGAGTTAGGATTTGGGTGTACTGAGTTTTGAAATGAGTTTTGTTTCTTTTAACTTTGGTGTGTTGCTGTATGGTTGTGATTTGAGTTTAGGATTTTTGAATTTGGTGGCTGGAAGCTTGAGTTCTAAGCTAAAAAATGTCAATTGTTGATATGTTGTAATTTTGATGAGTTTTAGTGCGTTTTACGGTACATTGATGTTGGTAATAACTTATCTAGGTTGTATAAGGTGTTCTCTAACTGTAAATCTGTTGAAACATTGAGTTGGAGTCGATTTTGTGGGTCTGGTTGCAGGGAATCGCGAGTTTGAAGAATTTTGGGAAGAACACTAAGCTTTTGGGTAGTTTTTGGGTTTCTAGTGACCTAGCGCGACCGCGCTAGGTTGTGGCGTGATCGCGTTAGTGTCCCAGAAACTAGGAAATTTGGTTGGGATTGAGATATCGAGTCTAGGGGTGCGACCGTGCTGGGCTAGTGCGCGATTGCACCAGTACCCCAGAAAGCCTAAACTTTCTACAGGCGCTACCGCGCCAGGTGCCTTGAAAGGTGGATTTACTGATTTTTAGAATTAGGGCTTGGGAAGTTCGAGAATCCTTTTGGTGGCCCAATTGGGGGCTTGAGGGATGTTTCTAACGTCACGACAACTAGGAAAAGTAATCTTAAGTGTAAGGTCTAGGGTGTGAATCAGGATTTGGAGTTAATCCCTAATAAGAGTGTGTTTATGTTGTGACTAGATTATTGCAAGGCTCAGGATCAAGATCGTACTTGAGGCTGTATCGTCTATCGCACGAAACTCAAGGTAAGAAAACTGCACCCTGGTTGTGGTCGGGGCTTAGATTCCTGTAAATGGATATGATTGTGGTTATAATTGTGATTATTTGGTTAGGCATGCTTGTATATGCTACATCTGATTGTGTATTGTGCAATATATATGTGATTATATCTATTCTGAAGGCTGGCCTAAGGGTGCCGGGGCTGACAGCAAGTGTGCGGAACGCAACCCGACCTAAGCATGTCGGGGTCAGCTATAAGACCAGAGGACTCGGCCTAAGGGCGTCGGGCCTGCACGTTATACAAATAAACAGAAGTGTTGATTGCACTTAACTAACTGTATTGATTGTTGAGATTGGATTATGTGTTTGATTGAGCAGGTTATCACTGCTAAGCTTATTGCTTATATCCTGTTGCTAATTGAATTTATCAATTTAAGATTACTATTTATATATTGTTGTTCATTTGCACCTGTTGATTTAAGTTTTCTTATTGAGCCTTGGCTCATGGGTGCTATATGGTGCAGGTAAGGAAAAGGGAGAGCTGGACCAGCCATGAGTTGTAGAGCTCCAGGGGCGGTGTGTACATATGCAGCCTACTCGACCGCCACAACTGGGATAGCTTGTGAGGAACTAGGGTTGAACCCTGTTTTGTCGCTTAGGACGGCTAATTTGTATTCTAATTGTCTTTTATCATCCTGTAAGCACTTTTTGGGATCCCGTGTATAAAATTAATATTTTAATGAAAAATAATTACTTCATTGACCAAAATTTGTAATACCTGTCCTTCATTTAGTCTTTAATTACACATTTAAGTCTAAATGACTCACTTAGCAAGTTAAGCACTATTTTAAACACACAGTGTAATGGTCTTGGCAACCAATGTGTTACATGTGGAGGAGTCAAAGCACTTCAATATCATTACAATATGGAGTATACAATATCATTTCTCATGGGGCTCAAGGAATCCTATTCTCAAGTTCGGGGTTCCATTCTTTTAATGGATCCTTTTCCTTCTTTAAGTTGAGTTTTCAACCTTGTTTCTCAAGAAGAAAACCCAAGATCAATGGCCAGTAACACCACTACATTAGATTCCACAAGCAATCCCTCCATGGCATTTGCTTTCACTAGTTCTAAACCTACTCCACCAAAGACTGATTCTACTTAGTTCAAATAATACCCGCCTCGTAAGAATAGGCCTTATTGCACTCATTGTAACATTCATGGCCACACCATTGAAAAATGTTACAATATACATGGTTATCCTCCTGGATACAACAAGCCTAAACCCCCCACACCAGCAGCTGCAAATCAACTTCAAACAAGTGACTGTTTATCCAAAAAATAGCTGTTGATGACGTGGCAAGGATTTTCGACAGCTGGCTGACACGTGGCAGAGATATTGCTCGCCTATCGACCAACATTATTTACACATGAAGAGATCAAGTTTTATATACGACCAAACTGGTCGTATACTCCATTCATTTATGTAAAGATCTATACAGTTGTGATGATATCCAAGAATATCTCTTCATTATGACCTGTAGATCCATTTATTAAGGATAGATATTATTTCCTAATTCATGTAACCCTTCTTGAGCCTATAAATACACAAGAAATAGCTCAAGGAAAGGGATCGATCTTTTTTCTCTTTTTTAGAATTGTATTACTATTATCCATCGTTTGTATTGTTTTCTTCTTCTAAGGTTGTGAAACTCAGGAACCCTGGTTCTTTGATCACACCTTTGAAGCTCAATACTAATAATACTATCAAGTGGACGTAGGTTATTACCAATCACTAGGGTCGAACCACTATAATTCTCTGTGTCCTTTATTTTCCATTAGATCATTTTCTCAAGCTCTATATTATTTTCTGTCGTTTTCTAGACTCCGTGTCGTTGACCAAAACTAGGGTCAACATTCTGGTGCTTTCATTGAGAGTTGAACTCAAGAAGTTCTAATGGCAAAAACTACCAAGAAGACTGGACAGGCTGCCGCTGCACCATCCCAGCCTCCTCCCCCAAACGTGGATGAAGATGAACCTCATTTGGAGTTTGATGAGGAAGAGGTGGACTCTAAGACCCTGAAGACAACACTGGGGGTGTTGCAGGATGAGTTGGCCACTCTGAGGGCCAATCAGGAGAGTGCTGCCGAGATAATGGCGTCACAGTAGAGCGAGATAGAGCGCCAGCGCCAAGAGCTGAGCGAGCGACAGGCGGAGATAGACCGTCGGCAGAGGGATGCCATGGTAGCCCTTGAAGCAGCCCTCCAGTTGGCTAGGAATCAGGCAGTGCCGGCCTCGCAGCCTGATCAACCCCCAAGCGGGCCACCTCAAAGGGGTCCTAATCCTAGCCCTCCGCTCCAGCCAACAAGCCCTCAGAGGCTGGAGCAGCCACCTATGCCGTAGGAGGATATCCCACCTAGGGATCTAGAGACGTAGCCTCCATCCCAGGCTGGTCGAGGCAATCCCTCGCGCCCGAGGCCGAATAGGGCAGAGCAACAGCCCTGCAGCCCTAAACGCCCAGGGGGTGAAGAGCCGAATCCACTGAGCAGGGGGTAGCGTCCTTCTACCAACAGAAGGAACTCTAAGACAGGCTTTGCGGTCAGGGGCCCCCCACGGCATGGAAATGCACGGGGACCCACCGACCAACGCAAGCCTCCCCCTAATGCTCGGGAAATGCCAGCCCAAGGAGGCAACAGAGGAAATAGTCGGTCGCATCATAGCCAGTCACAGTTCAGAGATGGACACGGTTACAATGAGGCCGACTCAGGCAGAGGAAATGCTGGTCGGAGGAACGAAGAAAGAGGTGGAGGCAGGAGCCCCCCACCTAGAGAAGACTGACAAGCGGGACATAACGCTGGGGGGCAGCCCAGACAAAATAACGTCTTTAGCCCACTCGGAGCCAGCGAGCAGCGTCAAAGAGACGACGACTTGAGGGATGTATTCAACGATCGCCGAGAAAGGCATGATGAGTACATTCCCCCGGCGTCGGAGGCCTCAGCAATTCCGGAAGCCATTCAGGCTCAATTCGATGCCCTGAACCAGGCTGTGCAGCAGCTAGTCGGGGTGCGGACATCGCATATCGAGTACGATCGGAGGAGAGGCACCCCTTTCGTACAAAGGATTGCTGTGGCGGAAACCCCTAGCAAGTTCAAGATGCCGACTCTGCCAAATTTCGACGGTTATGGAGACCCAGTATCTCACGTTAATAAGTTTGAGATACAGATGGACATTCAGAAAGTCTCTGAAGATGCTCACTGCAGGATCTTCCTAGCGACACTTTCTGATGCCGCCCAGGAGTGGTTCTTTAAGTTCCCTCCTGCAAGTATAGTATCCTGGGAGATGTTCGTGAAGGAGTTTTACGGACAGTTCTACGCGGGTCGTGTGCACCCCACCGAGGCGAACCAACTGGTTGAGATACGCCAGAAAGAGGGAGAGCCTTTGAAGGATTACGTTCAGCGCTTCATGTGAGTCACAGCAGGAGCCAAGACTGTGGGCGATGAAGGCAAGATGATGGCCCTAACCACTGGGGTTAGGCACCATTCTCCCCTCTGGAGTAGCCTTAGGAAACATGGGGTTAAAAGTACCCAGGAGTTTTTAGATCGGGCTGATCGGTACATCAAGCTCGAAGACGCGATTGCCAATGAAGGAAAATCGCCAGCAAAAGACAAGGGGCCCAAGGAAGAACCCGCCAAATCCGCCAACGGGTCTAAGCCCAATGGCAACAGCAAAGGCAATGTGAATGGCAATGGTAATAATGGTGGAAAGAGGGCGAGCAACGAACCCTCGACCTATGAGAGTAAGCGCCCCAAAGGTAATCGGTACGAATCGAAATTCACCAATTACACCGCCTTTGTTGAAAGCCGAGCCGAGGATTACCAGGCGACCAGCTCGAGCATGCCCTACAAGCGACCCGCACCAATAAGAAAAGATATCTCCAAGAGAGATTCAACAAAGTTCTGTTGTTATCATAACGACTATGGGCACGACACCAATGAGTGTAACTAGCTGAAGGACGAAATTGAGTTCCTGATAAGACAGGGACATTTAAGAAGATATGTACGAGCCACGGGAGGTTCTTAGCGAGAGGCTCAAGGTGGCAACGAGTCAGCGCCTGCACGCCAACGCTCGCCACCTTTACAGCCAGCTCCCGTGGCAGGTACCCTACTCACCATCTGTGGTGGCCCACATCTTGCAGGAGATAGTGGAAAAGCAAGGGAACGATATGCTCGAACCCTACGCCACGACCAGGACATCGAGATGATGAGTGTCGAGGATCGTGCACCAAAAAAGGCTCGAACAGAGGAGGAACTGATCACCTTCTCTGACGACGACGCCCAGCATGTGCGATTACCACACTCCGATCCGTTGGTCGTGGATGTACAAATCGCGAATATGATGGTGAAAAGGGTGTTGGTCGATACAGGAAGTTCGGTCAACATCCTATATAAGTCCTCGTTGGAAAGGATGAAATTGTCCATAAAGGACCTAGAGCCATGCAACCAAACCATTTTTGGTTTTTCCGGAGAAGGGCTCACCACAGTAGGGTCAATTAGACTCCCAGTCACAGCAGGCATTGCGCCTGCTAACATGACATTACTCACTACTTTTATAGTAGTTGATTGTCCTTCAGCGTACAATGTTGTGATAGGGAGACCAATTCTAGTCGACCTTCGAGTTGTCACTTCTATATGACACCTTGCCATGAAATTCCCAATGGACGCAGGGATAGGATATGTGTTGGGAAACCAAAGGGAAGTGAGGGAGTGCTACAATGCCTCAATCACCAAGGCAAAGAAGGGTGTATCAAGAAATGCCACTGGGAAAGAGTTGCAAATGGCAACTGATGTTCAAGCTCGCTCAGGTGATAATCTCACCAAATAGGGCGTTGCCCAAAGTGAGGATAGAGACTTAGATCCTCGCTTTGGGGATTTTGAAGAAGAAGTGGACCCCATCGAGGACCTTGAAGAGGTCCAACTCGATGAGGAAAATCCGACCAGAGTTGTGAAAGTCGGTAAAAACTTAGAGACAACAACAAAACACGCACTGGTGGAGTTCTTAAGGAGGAACCAGGATGTCTTTGCTTGGTCGCATAAAGACATGGTCGGGATAGATCCTGCAATCATCAGCCATGTCCTGAACATTGACAAAAGCTTTCCACCTGTGCAACAAAAAAGAAGGCTGCTCGACAAAGATAGATCAAAGGCTTTGAAAGAGGAAGTCGAGAAGCTGAAGGAGAATGGGTTCATCAGGGTGGCATTTTATCCATCATGGGTCTCCAATCTCATACTCATGCCCAAGCCAGACGACAAGTGGCGTACGTGCGTGGATTTTACAGACCTAAATAAAGGTTGCCCGAAAGACTGTTTCCCACTCCCGAGGATCGACGAGCTGGTCAATGCCACTGCAGGACACGAGGTCCTCTCATTCATGGATGCATACTCTGGGTATAATCAAATCAGTATGCATCCCCCTGATGAGGATCACACTAGCTTTCGAACCGATACAGGGCTCTACTGTTACAAAGTGATGCCCTTTGGTTTGAAAAACGCTGGTGCGACTTACCAGAGACTCGTCAACCACATGTTTAAGGAGCTGATCGGTGAAAACATGGAGGTTTACGTCGATGACATGCTGGTTAAGTCGAAGAAAGCAGAAGGGCATGTAAGGGATTTGCAGGAATGCTTCAACGTCCTGAATAAATATAGGATGAAGCTAAATCCCCTTAAATGCTCCTTCGGGGTAGTATCAGGGAAGTTCTTGGGATTTATAGTTAACTCAAGAGGAATTGAAGCTAATCCCGAGAAAATAAAAGCTCTGATCGAGATGAAGTCGCCAGTAAAGATTAAGGATGTCCAAAGCCTGACCAGAAGAATTGCTGCTCTAAGTAGATTTATTTCAAAATCAACAGACAAGTGCGTCCCATTTTTCAATCTACTCAGAGGCAATAAGAAATTTGAATGGATGGATGAGTGCGAACAGGCCTTTCAAGCACTAAAAATGCATATGGCGCAGCCACCCATCCTGTCAAAGACGGTCGATAAAGAGACTTTGTTCATCTACCTGGCAATCACGGATTACGCTACTAGTGCTGTTCTTGTAAGATAAGAAGAGGGTGTGCAGAAGGCTGTCTATTACATAAGCAAAAGGCTAATTGGAGTAGAATTAAGGTATCCCCCCATCGAAAGGTTAGCCTATGGCTTAGTTTTGGCCTCAAGGAAGCTGCGGCCTTACTTCCAAGCTCATCCGGTCACAGTATTGACCGACCAGCCTCTTCGGCAAGTTCTGCAAAAGCCAGAGGCAGCCGGAAGATTACTAAAGTGGGCAGTCGAAATCGGGCAGTTCAACATATCTTAGTTGCCGCGAGCAGCAATAAAAGGTTAAGCCTTAGCAGACTTCATCGCTGAATTCACAGAGCCCGCAGGTGGCGAGCAGATTGAGAAGCCCAGCGAGCCTGAATGTCAAATCCAAGCACCCTCGTGGAAATTATTCATAGATGGTTCATCTAACGAATCCCACGCAGGAGCAGGAGTGATATTGATAACGCCGGAAGGGCATCAATTTCACTGTGCAATAAGATTTGACTTCACTGCTTCTAACAATGAGGCTGAATATGAAGCATTGCTCGCTGGACTACGATTGGCCAAGTATATGAACATAAAAGCGCTTGACATCTATAGTGATTCTCAGCTGGTGGTGAACCAAGTCTTGGGAGAGTATCAGTCGCGAGGTTTGAAGATGGTCGCGTATCTGAACAAAGTAAAGGATCTGTTAGCCCAGTTCGACAGATAGAGTCTCCAGCAAGTACCTCGCGATCAGAATTCCAACGCGAACGCTTTGGCAAAGTTGGCAAGTGCAAAAGATGCTGATACGCTGAACATAGTGCCAGTCGAGCGACTATCAGAGCCAAGCATCCAAGCAGCAGAAACCACTGTGGTCATCCAGATGGCAGATACATGGATGGCACCATTTGTAGAGCATCTGTCAAGCGGCATGCTACCAGCGGACAGAAACAAAGCTAGGACCCTTCAGCGACAAGCTGCTAGGTATATCCTGGTCGATGGAATCCTGTACTGAAGGGGATACTCACTTCCACTCCTCAGATGTATTACAAAGGAGAAAGCCAAAGAGTTGATGAAAGAGGTACATGAAGGCTTTTGTGGGGACCATGCTGGGGGGCAAAGCCTGTCAAAAAAGATCCTAAGGCAGGGATATTTCTGGCCAACTATGAATGAAGACTCAATGGAGTTCGTGCGAAGATGTGAAAAGTGCCAGAGATTTTCTAAAATCCCACGAGCAGCTCCTAACGAATGAAAGCAAATGCAGAGTCCATGGCCCTTCGCAGTTTGGGGAATAGATCTAATTGGATCTTTCCCTACAGGAAAGGGCGGGGTAAAGTATGCAGTGGTTGCTGTCGACTACTTCACCAAATGGGCCGAAGCTGAGCCACTCACGACCATAACGACCAAGAAAGTTCTTGATTTCGTAGTAAAGAACATCATCTGTCGCTATGGATTACCAAAGAAGATAGTCTCAGATAACGGCACCAAGTTTGACAGTGATCTATTCACGGACTTCTGCAAACGTCATGATATTTTCAAAAGCTTTTCTTTAGTCGATCATCCCCAAGAAAATGGGCAAGTCGAAGCAGTTAACAAAACGTTGAAGGATACCTTAAAGAAAAGACTCGAAGAAGCTAAGGGAGCATGGACAGAACAATTTCCTGAAGTCCTCTGGTCGTACAGAACTTCCCACCGAACAACAACAGGTCATACCCCATTTTCCTTAGCATACGGGTATGGAGCCATGTTGCCTGTTGAGTTGGATCCACCCTCGCACCGCAGATTAACATATGACCAGGACTCTAACAGCCAGCTACTGATGGAATCCTTGGACTTGATTGATGAAAGGCGTGAACAAGCCCAGCTTCGAGTAGCTGTATACCAACAGAAGGTCGCCCGGTATTTCAACTCTAAAGTGCGAGAAAGAAAATTCAATGTTGGAGATCTTGTACTCCGAAGAGTTTTCCTTCACACCCGCGACCAAGCTGCTGGAGTACTCGGGCTGAATTGGGAAGGGCCTTACCAAATTGATGAAGTCCTTCACCCAGGCACTTATAAACTTGCACGCTTAAATGGAGATCTCATTCCTCGCTATTGGAATGGAGAACACCTGCGCAAGTATTATCAATGAACAATTCTTCTTAAAGAATTGGCTTGTATAAATTTACTTTTTACAAGTTTTGGAAAAATGTAAGATCTTATTGATCACTCGTAAAGACATGTTTAGTCCATTTATTACAAGAAATAAAAGGGACTGTGCTCAGCCAGTCATTTCTTGCCAACTATTGTATTTATTACAAGTATTTGCTCATTACTTGTGTTGTTTTGCTGTATTATAATTCTAAGCATATTGCTCTGAGCAGTAATGTTCGAACATGTTCTAGTCAAGGCAAGTGACCAAGGACCTAAAGCTCCCCGATCACTTGGGGGGCATACAAGGTACAAGTAAGCAAAGCATATTGTTAAAAGGTATGTAAACACATGAGCAAAATAAGTGAAAGCATGCTAGGGCACTTAGAGTATTTTTCAAAATTTTGATATTTTGTTAAATCAAACCAAAGTGCTATGCTAAGTTCGGTCATGCAAATAAATAGATGTTATAGTAAAATGCAAATATATTATAATATCAAAGTGAATCCTTTTACACCGCAAGCAGTAACTGGTTGGATGTAATTGTTCAAATAAAAGTAAAAGCTGCCCATGTAGCAAACCAAAAATTATATTGTTTTTACATCACGACCCGTAGGTCGTGTAGTTAAAAAGAAAAAAAAACATAAAGGGAAAAGACTAAGGAGCTTGAGGAGCTGGATGATCCTGGGGAAGGTTCTGATCGACAGCACCCGCAGCCTCGGTGTCTGCACCATCCATCCCAGCGGCCAGTGAGATTTCGGGGGAAGCAGGGACCCTCAATCTTTCTTCCTCAGCCAACTGAGCCGCACAACGAGCAAGCTCGGCATCCCTCGCATTCTTAGGAAGATAGTCGAAGTTGGCACCCTGATTGTGCTTCCACAAATCATAGAAGCATCTTAGAGTGGCATTCTTGTACCTTTCCAAGTTGCTAGCGTTGGTCTTCTCCAACTCCTCAACCCGGCCCTCCAGAGTTGTGGTCTCCTGCCTGCTCGCGATCAAGTCCAGCTCAAGTTGTTTGGTCGCTTTGTAGTTAAAGCGGTTGGACTCCTTGTATTGGTCTCTCTGCTCGCGGGCTTTCTCCAGAGACTTCAGTTTCTCCTCCAACTCCTTAGCCAGTTGGGCCTTTTCTTCAGCCACCGTTGCCAGTTGATCTGCATGTCTGGCCTCAATAGCTTTGAGTTCATCCTCGTGCCGTTGCTCCGAAGTCCTGGCCTCCTCCGTGACGGCACCCAGGCGGATGCGTCCGGCAGTAAGGGTTAGCATGGCCTGCACTCAGAACAAAAGTTAGACAAATAGTAAACTAAAGAAGATCTGTTTCTACAAAATAAGATGACTTACACTGGTGAACTAGTTCAAGGCACGATTCAGGATCGGGTCAACACCCATCGTCTCCATAGCAGCCATTACCTCTCGGTAGCGTTCATGCTTCGCGATCTTGGTGATCCTCTCCTTGATCAGCTTGAAGGCGCGACCAACCATCTCGTTCCCAGTTAACGCAGGATCAACCTGCTGAGGTTGGTTAGTCGGGGCCGCGGGAGAAGGAGTCGACCCGGCTGCAGCAGATGGAGTCTGCTGCTTGCGGGGAGAAGGTGGAGTCGTGGTGGCAGAGGGCATATCCTCCGAAGGGCCTGCGTTCCGGGCCTTCTTCGCCTGAGGAGCTTTGCTGCTCTCCCTGGGATGTCTCTTACTAGTTTTCTTCTTGCTTGGAGGAGCTGCGACAGCCTCTGGAGCGCTGTAGAGGTCGAATACATTGGCGGACTCCATGTCTGAAAAGCAAGAACAAAGTCGAACAGTGAGATAGCATGAATGACTAAGTACATTACATCAGAAAAAGAAGCAAAAAAGGATTGCAAAGTCAAATACCCGAGCTATTATTACTGGTCCCTACACTACAGACTCTACTAGTCTTATACTCATTCTTTGACATAAAGAAGTCTGGCCCTAAATTTGGAGCATATTTAAAATTGCAGTCCCCGTAAAAAAGATGACAGGTTGACAGGCGAAATAACTATACCATTGTCGTCAGACGAGTCGTCAGAGAGGTTGACAGGCTCGGCGGCCTTCTTCTTTCCTTTCCCCAAGGGGGCTGAGGGCCTCTCTGCTGGAGGAGTGTCAGCAGGTTCCCTGATCGTGACCCCAGTTGGTCTCCTCCGTGGAGGTGATGCTAGAGGTTGCTGCTCGGGTTCCACCTCAGCGCAGGCACTCCCTGCTAAGGGCCCCCTCATGTCCAGTTGAGGGGCTCAAAGGCCAACCAACCTAAGGTTAGCCTCTGTGACCACATTCTTGACACTCTTTTCAGCATCAGTCATGCTGGCTAAGAGCGCCGATCTCAACTCCATGTCCGAAGTTGGGTTTGGTTGCAGCCATGGGCCTGGAAGACATTAACAGTTTAAGACATTGTGGAGAAGAACACTAAGTGGCCAGTGATACAAAAATTTTACCTCCTCGTGCGAAAGCCAGGTTATCCGCGGCCATGTCAGCAGTAAGGAAGTACTCTTGGTAGTACCTCCCCACGTTTGAGATATGAGTTGTGTCAGTCAGGAAGGTGCGCCCGTTTTCCTGATGACAGAAGTGGAAGAACCCCATGCCTTCTTGGTTGGGGTTAGATTTGAGGTCGAACAGGTAGTTGACCTCATGAGGCAATGGCACAGGCCATTTCTTTTGGTTGTACAGGATATAGAGTGCAGCAAGCATCCTATATCAGTTTGGGGTTATTTGAAAGGGGGCAACTCCTAAATAGTTGACCACCCCCTGAAAAAATGAGTGAAGAGGCAAGGTAGCCCCTGCCTCGATATGAAACCGCGACCAGGCATTGAAGGCGCCTCCAGGCAGATTCGCCCTTTGGTCTGGTTTGGGTCTGACTAAGGTTACCCCTGGGAGACTGTATTTCCATAAGTAGTTGGCGATCATTCTGATCGTCACCCTGCTTTTAGAAACTACATACCACTCAACATCTGGCTGAATGACATGTCTAGGGTGGGCATGTCTTTGGATGTTTGGGTCGGGAGCATTTTCATCTCGACCACTGGTCAAGGGAGCATCAGCCGAAGCAGCAGGTTGATGAGAAGGGTCGGAGGTTTTCCTTTTCTGGACCTTGGTTTTGGTACGAGCCATGTTTCGGGTCAAGACTGGGGAAGTGTTTGGATTGCTATGAGAAAATGGAATTTCGGGTATCAACGATGAGGGTTGTTCTTCGTCCTCGAGCAGTTGAGCTAGCAGATCGTTGTCGATGGGTCTTTCTCCTCCCCATGGGTCTTGCATGTAAACTGCAAACAGACAAAGGAGGAGATAAGACGCACAACCTGGGAGCTTATGTTGAAAGTTGGAATAACGTTGCTTGTGTCCACGACCAGCAGCATTCTAACCGAAACACTAAGTTTTATGCGAACAGTTTGAAAAACGGATCAAAAAGTGAAAGTAAAAAGTTTTTATGGAAAAAGCTTTTTCAATTCCAAAGGGGCGGGAAAAACCCAGTATTTTAGCTAGCCTAAAAATCGAATTTTTACTTCAATTTTACGCCCTAAACCCATGATCTTGACTATCAAACTGATTCCTAACTTCTACAGAGCAAAGCTACACTACCCTATCAAGAATCAAACAGTATATACAAAATCCTCACAAATTTCTACCGAAGAACACAAAAAATTTCAGAACACAGAAACAGTATGCATGGCATCTCAAAGGGTTTAAACGTCGAAGAAATTTACCTGGATAAAGATTGGAGATCCTAAAAAGGAATGACTTTGGGTTTGCAAGAGAAGGACCCTTAGCAAAGCGACTGAAGACCTTTTGAAGTTCCGGGCTCTGAAATAGAGTTCTTAGCAAAAAGATGGCGTGTAAAGAGTTTAAAGAAAAATGTGGGGATTATTTATAGAAGCTGAGATGTGTTGAAAATGGGTAATCATGAGTTACCTTTTTCAAGTTATGGGGGAGTGTAACAGCCATCAGAAAGGTTACTTGGAAACTGAAAAGGCATGATTGGATGTGATTAGGTCACAGTTTTCAAGAATGCACGAGGGGCTCTGACAGATTTCGTGGGACATGCGAAAAGTTGGTTTCCTAAGTTTACTTATTCCTGGTCACAATAAATAAACTTGGGGGGCAAATGTTTATCCAAAAAATAGTTGTTGATGACGTGGCAAGGATTTTCGACAGTTGGCTAACACGTGGCAGAGATATTGCTCGCCTATCGACCAACATTATTTACACATGAAAAGATCAAGTTTTATATACGACCAGACTGGTCGTATACTCCGTTCATTTATGTAAAGTTCTGTACAGTTATGATGATATCCGAGAATATCTCATCATTATGACCTGCAGATCCGTTTATTAAGGATAGATATTATTTCCTAATTCATGTAACCCTTCTTGAGCCTATAAATACACAAGAAATAGCTCAAGGAAAGGGATCGATCTTTTTTCTCTTTTTTAGAATTGTATTACTATTATCCATCGTTTGTATTGTTTTCTTCTTCTAAGGTTTGTGAAACTCAGGAACCCTAGGTCTTTGATCACACCTTTGAAGCTCAATACTAATAATAGTATCAAGTGGACGTAGGTTATTACCAATCACTGAGGCTGAACCACTATAATTCTCTGTGTCCTTTATTTTCCATTAGATCATTTTCTCAAGCTCTATATTATTTTCTGTCGTTTTCTAGACTCCGTGTCGTTGACCAAAACTAGGGTCAACAATGACATTTTTGCCTCATACACCAATGCAAGCATCACTTTTCTTCCTCAACTGAGTGTGACTCAATATCAACAACTCTTGAATCTCCTTGCCACAATACAAACTAGTATTTCATCTTCTAACATAACTGCTCCTGCTAAAACCTCAAATATTATCTTATCTACATCTCATGAATCTAAAATTCAACAAAATGAAACTTGGATTATAGATTCAGGTGCAACTAGGCACATTTGTTCCAACATTTCCCTGTTCATTTCACTATCTCCTATTCCATCAACTAAACTCATCTTACCTGAAAACTCTACACTTCATGTAAATCAATGTGGTATTGTTCTATTGCCTAATAATCTCACTCTTATTGATGTTATCTATGTTCCCTCATTTAAATATAACATAATATCAGTTAGTGCTCTCACTTCTAATCAACATTTATCTATTTGTTTTTCTTGTGATTCTTTTTCTTTACAAGAACCAATCACCAAGAAGATGACTGGCAAGGGTAATTCTTGCAATGGATTATATGTTCTAGACAAGCCTCCCTCCATTACTCGAGTCAACTCAGTTAGTGCAGATACATGGCATTCTCGGCTGGGTCATTTGTCTTTTAAATGTCTAGGATTACTCAATCATACATTTCTCTGTAATGTTGATACTCTTCATACAAATTCTACTTGCTACATTTTTCCTAAAGCAAAGCAAAGAAAGCTCCCCTTTTCTAATAAAAATCATTTTGCTAAAAATTTGTTTGATATTATCCATTGTGATATTTGGGGACCACATCACACACCTTCTCACTCAAATCGTAGATTTTTGCTTACCTTAGTTGATGATAAATCTCGTTTTACTTGGATTTTTCTTCTTAAACATAAATATGATGTTCTTGTGATTATTCCACGTTTTTTTTATCAATGATCGAGACTCAATTTAATGCTGTCATAAAATGCTTCAGAATTGATAATTCTCCAGAATTAGCATTTACTGACTTATTTTCCTCAAAAGGAATCATTCATCAATATAATTGTGTTGAAACACCCCAGCAAAATGCTATTGCTGAAAGGAAGCATCAACATTTACTTAATGTAGCTTGAGCATTATTTTTTCAGGCACACATTCTTATAGTTTTTTGGTCTGATTGTATTTTATCCGTTACATACATGATTAATCGGGCCATACTCCTAATCTTGGCAAACTCACTCCATATGAAAAATTATACAATCAGTCACCTGATTATAGTGTTTTCAGAACTTTTGGCTGCCTTTCATTTGCTTTGACTTTATTTGCTCACAGAACAAAATTTGAATCTAGGGCTAAAACATGCATTTTTGTTGGATACCCTCCTGGTATCAAGGGATAGAAACTCTATGATATCAATACAAAGAAATTTTTTGTCTCTAGAAATGTTGTTTTTCATGAGACTATTTTTCCTTTTACAAAATTAAATAGCTCTACTGTCATTTGTGATCCTTTTCCTAATATTGTTCTACCTGCTGCATCTATTTCTAACACTCATGTGTAGGATTACTCTAGCATGGCTCTACCAGCAACTACTTCTCTTTCCCCTACGACTTCCTTACAGACAGACAACTCTCCAAACTCCTCTGTTTGTGCTAAGAGTCCTCCAATTTTAGCCTCCTATCCTTATCACCCCACTTCTACACCAGCTGTACAATCTACCGGCATTATTCCTGTACCTCAAGTTTGAAAATCAACAAGAGAGCATCACCCTCCTGATTTTCTCAAGGATTTTGAATGCCACTCTTCTACTCACACTTATTTCTCTACTCCTTATCCTATACAAAAATATATTTCATATTCTAACTTTTCTTCCCCTCACAAGGATTTTGTTCTTGCAGTTTCTACACATACTAAACCTACCTCATATAAGGCAGTTGCTCTTGACAACAATTGGGTGCAAGCAATGCACCAAGAGCTCTAGGCTTTGGAAGCCAATAATACTTGGACACTCACTACCCTGCCACCTAACAAGAAAACTATAGGTTGTCGTTGGATATACAAAATTAAATACCACAGTGGTTGTACAATTGAGCGTTACAAAGCTCGTTTAGTGACCAAAGCCACACTTAACAAGAGGGCCTAGACTATTTTGATACCTTTTATCCATTTGCCAAAATGGTGACTTTGAAACTTTTATTAGCTGTCTCATCTATTAAGAATTGGCATATCCTTCAAATTGACATTAACAATGCCTTTTTGAATGGTGATCTTAATGAGGAAGTTTATATGCAACTTCCACCTGGCTTACTAACACCTCTTTTTGATTCCACGGGTTCCTCTCTTGTCTGCAAATTACATAAGTCGCTTTATGGACTTAGGCAATCTTCACGATTGTGGTACGCCAAGCTTTCAGAGGCTCTTCTTCATGCTAGTTTTGTGCAATCTCAAGCTGACTATACACTCTTCACTAAGGGTCATGGCATCTCCTACATTGCCCTCCTGGTGTACGTGGATGACATAATCATCACAGGACCATCTCTCTCGCATTTTCATCAGCTCCAAGACTCATCACATACTAAGTTCAAGCTCAAAGCTTTAGGACACTTGAAGTACTTCTTGGGGTTTGAAATAGCAAGATCATCTACATGCCCCTTCATCTCTCAAAGACAATACACTTTGCAATTGCTCCAGGATACTGGTTATTTAGCTAGCAAACCTAATGTTACCCCAGTGGATCCTCTGCTGAAACTCAATTCAACATTTGGTGCACCATTATCAGACCCTTCTCAGTACAGGCACCTCATTAGTCTCCTCCTATACCTCACTTTGTCACGTACAAACATCACATACTTCGTTCACATTCTCAGCCAGTTCATGTCCTCACTGAGAACTCCTCAGTTAAAGGTTGCCCATCACTTACTTTGCTATCTAAAAGGAAAGCCAGGGTAGGGACTTCTCTATCCAACTAACTCTTCTTTGCATCTCCGAGCATTTTCAGACTCTAACTGGGCATCGTGTCCTCTTACCCGAACATCCACAACTAGTTTTTGTGTCTTTCTTGGGGACTGTCTCATCTCATGGAGATCCAAAAAGCAACCAACAATTTACAAAAGCTCAGTAGAAGCTGGGTACCGTGCTCTTGCCGCCACTGCTAGCGAGATCACATGGCTCCAATGCTTATTGCAAGCTCTCCAAATACCTCCAAACTTACCTACATTTATCTACTGTGATAACACCTCAATAGTCCACATTGCAAACAATCCCACTTTCCATGAAAGAACCAAACACATCGAGTTGGACTGAGAATTCATAAGGGACAAATTTCGAGCTTCATCTATTCGACTTGTCTTTGTCAATAGCCAACACCAGCTGGCTGATGCCTTTACAAAGGCTCTACCTTCAACAACCCTTTCTACTCACATTTCTAAGATGATTGTGCATGACATACACAATCCATCTTAAAGGGGGGGGGGGTATTAGGAATAACCTTTATTTAGTTTTAGTTAGGTAGATGTTTGTTATTTCAGTTACTTCTCTTTTCTTGTTTTCCCTTTGTATTCTCTCGCTATATATTCCAGTTTTCAAGCTCTTTTCATTCAATTCAATTCATTCAGTTGTTATTCAATTCCACATTCTCCATTTTTGGTTCTTTTCGTATTAATCATCTCTCACTAATACTAGATTCCCTCCTCTTGGGGTATTAATGTTAAGTTAATACAAAAATGGCTGCACTAAATAAAGACTACGACCCACGCAGATTCCACAGGGCTCATTGTAGAAAGTCACGCACCAACTTTATGGGGAACATATCTGTGACTATCAGGGTGCGGCGCATGTTTGTCCATGCCAGACAGCGTTGTGGGAAATACTAATTGTTGACTGTACGAACTTGACACCACTAATCGAGACTCACTAAAAGTTGTCAGACGATCGCCCGGTGCCCCACAATTGTAGTGACTGACATCTAGCGGCTATCCCAGGTCCAAGGACTAGAATCATAGACCCGAGGGATGAGTGAGTGAAGAGAGCTCCTCCGGATGTGGCCTTACCTGGAGAGATCCCTGCCCCGAGGACAGACCTTGGGGCGTGACCTCACTCGGAGAAATCCATGACTTATCTGCTGGCCCGGGAGGTGGCATCACCTAGAGGTACCCTCGCCTCGAGGACAGACCTCAGGGCGTGGCCTACCTCGGAGACGTCCACGACTCGTCTGAACTGGGTTTCTTGGAGGGCTTACACTCCGAGAACCTCATGACTTACCTCGTCACTAATCACTCTTAATTGTCACGTGTCAGGAGGTGAAAATATGGACAACACTTAATAAACCGTACTAACAAGATCATGTTGCTGACTATTTTATTCATTATATATGATCGTAGTTCTCTCGTACAAATACAAGATCATATTCTCATAAATGAACATGAAATTTTATGATATTTATACAAATTATTCAAAAAATAATTTTAACATTCAAATATAATAAAATTGTACTTTTATTCAAATCAATAAACTGTTTTGTATTCAAACAATATTTATAACACTCAAATATAATAAAATCGTACTTTTATTTAAATCAATAAAATATATTTTCACATGCTTTTATAACATTCAAATATAATAAAATTACACTTTTATTTTCACATGTTTTTATAATATTCAAATATAATAAAATTGTACTTTTATTTAAATTAATAAAATGTCTTTTCACATGTTTTTAGGTCATAAACCATAACATAATTTATATATAAATATTAGAAAATTCCATATTCATTTATGAGAATATGATCCTGTATGCGTATGAGAGAATTAAGATCATATATATTGAATAAAATAGTGAGCAACATATTAAAGTACAAAATCTTTAATGAATGGTTGTTACTAAGCTTATGTGATGCAAGTAATCTAGAATCAGATTACTAGTGTGGATAGACATCTTGGTAAATGTGCTGTATATAATAATGATTATATATGACATGACCGATATAAATTAATTATCTTTATAAACATACCATTTGCCATAAGATTTAATTCATATAATAATAGATGATAATTTGTAGATCAGTCTAAATCATGAGTAATCATGAACTCCTTTTTATGTTTATTGAGTCTTTTGATTCATTCGTTAATGTCTCTTGATATAATGAGGCTAGTGACTTTTGTTTTTGAGATTCAATATCATGAATGACTGGGAATATGATTTTACAATAATGGAATTAAGGGTTAATTCTGGGACCGAATAATTATTGAGTTCAAATCTATAATTTGATTATAGATTAATTATTCACTAGTGAATTAATAGTACTCAAGTAACAAGAGGTAATTAGAATGGTAAAATGACAATTTTGACAAGCTCTAATTAGCGAAGCAATAAATGGAGGACATAACTACATTTATTGATTACTGCAATGGACTACAAGAGAAAACTCTGTAAATATAATTATGTAATTACTTAGAGTGCAATTCCATATTTATAGTGGAGTAATAATGGAATTAATAAATAAGATTATTGAACTAAAGAGTTTAATTAATAATACAGTTGATTGGAGCTTCGTATTATAGGTTCATGGTCACCGGGTCACCTCTGTCCTACACTGTCAAGGGTAAGGATGTCACAAGAAGATTAATAAAAAAAGGACTAAATTGCAAATGAATTAATTTTTCAGGGCAAAGAGATAATTATGAGATAATTACGGGCAATTGATTAATTAATTAACTAATTAGTTTTTATTTGAAAAACTTTATATTAGTTAAAATAAATATTAATGTGTCTGGAATTATTATCTTATTATTATAAGATAATTATTTAAAACTGATAGTTTTTAAGATAATGTTAATTTCGAATTAATTGATATTTATTTTAGAAATAAATATCTTACTTTAAAATTAATTAAACAAACAAATGAGAATATTAGAGATACCACACTTATTAGTGGGTGCCAAACAACATCAGATAAAGCCCCAGGTTTGGATGGTTACAATGGAGCCTTCTACCATTAAAATTGGCCCATCATTGGGGATACTGTTACAACAATTGCCCTTAGTTTTCTCAATGACCAAGAAGACATCTCAGAGGTTAACTCCACGCTCGTTGTCCTTATTCCAAAAAAACAAGTCCCCAAAAGAATATCGACCTATAAGTCTGTGTTCCACTTTTTACAAAATCATATCCTGGACTTTGGTTAACAAACTTAAACCAATCCTCCAAAGAATCATCTCGCCAACGCAAAGTGCTTTCTTCTTGATTGCCTCATCTCAGACAACATCATCATAGCCCAAGAAATCACCTATGCTTTATCACATAGTAAAAAGAGTAGCCAAGGATGGATGGCTGTAAAACTAGACATGGCCAAAGCTTTTGACAGAGTTGAGTGGTTGTTTCTCCAGCGAGTCTTTGAAAAGTTATCTTTTGCCCCAACCTTTGTGCAACTGATCATGAAATGCATCACCACTCCCACCTTTCCATAAACAACTAGGTTGTAGGATGGGTCAAACCTCAAAGGGGAATCAGATAAGGGGACCGGCCCTTTTTCCCCATATTTATTCCTCCTTTGCTCTAAAGGTCTCTCCTCCTTCATCAAGTTCAATGAGCTGCAAAACCCTTCCCTTGGCATAAGGATCGCAAGGTCAGCACTGGAAATCTCTCGCATTTTCTTTGTTGATGACAACATTTTATTTAGTTGTGCCACTTTCACCTCAGGACAGGCAATTAAAGAACTTCTTGATACTTATAGCCTTGCCTCAGGTCAATGTGTCAATTTCCAGAAATCCTCTATTTTCTTTTCCCCAAACGCAACTCCTGGGTCAAAATTTGGGTCTCACTCGCCATCACTCAAAATTTGGGCATTCAAATTAGCAACTTCATTGACAAGTATCTGGCTCTCCCTCAATGCTTTGGTAGATCTAATAAATAAGCTTTCAATTACATCAAAGATAGGGTCTAGGCCCATCTCAACAACTGGAATGTAAAATTATTTTCCAAAGCCAGTAAAGAAATTCTCATCAAATCAATCGTTCAAAATATTCCCACTTACATGATTTCCTGTTTCAAACTCCCATTTTCCTTTTGCCATCAACTAGAGTTTTAATGTCCAAATTTTGGTGTGTGGGGGGTGGGGGACCAAAGACCACAGTAAAATACTTGGAAAAATGGGCCTCCCTTTGCAAATCTAATTTCTTTAGTGGGTTAGGTTTTAGATCCATGGTATCTTTCAACCAAGCAATGCTAGCCAAGCAAGCCTAGCGCATCCTTTTCCAACCTGAATCCCTTGTGATTCTTAAGGCCTGCTACCATTCTCACACCTCTTTCCTAGCCTCAAATCTCGGCTTCCTAATTCCCTCTTCCCTCAACATGTCGTCCACACCATTCTTTCCGTCCATTTACCCAACCCGAACAAGCCAGGCACTCATTTTTGGACCCACACTAGTTCAGGCCGATACTCAGTAAAATAAGGTTATCACTTTGCCCAAACCGCTACTGATGAGCTATCTTCTTCCTCCTCATCTTCCATATCCTCACAGTGGAAAAAAAATCTGGAGCCTCAACATAACACTTCTTGTTATACTCAATGGAAATATGGAAAAACCACGATACAACTCTATGCAAAAATACAATAGACAAGATAATATTGATTAAAGAAATATTATAACTTAATCGCTAGAAATACAAGTAAATAGAAAGACGTAGAAGAAGAAGATTACAAACTCAAAACAATAATAATACAAGTAAATAAGATCAACAAGATCAAAAGAATGAAAATAAAACCAATAAAAAGAACAAACTCTCACACAACCAAAGTGTAGAGTAGTGGGGATCACCAACTTGAACAAGATTCAAAACCTTTGTACAAAAGCTTATTTCCCCTATTCTCTAAGCACTAAGGGATTTCTCAAGGAAATATCTCTCTGGAATTATCAAGCCTCTATGGTATATTTTCCAGCCAAGTGCTTTGTGGATGGAAAATAGTGTGTCTTACAAGTGAGCATTAGGCTCCTATTTATAGAGTTTTGAGACACCCTTTGAATTTCAAATTCCACCAACCCCCATGGCTGTTACCAATGATTACTTGGATGTTTATGGAATTAAAATAGAGATTTGGGAGTTACTTGGCTGTTGGAAACGTTCAAAATTGGATAAAACCAAAGTTTGGAAAATGCTGTCAGCCGCTCAGGCCGTGGCCTGAAAAACATGGGCCGTGGCCCACGATGTTTTTATGCCTCTTGGGCCACGGCCTGAAAAACATAGGCAGCGGCCCAAGTCATTTTTTCAGCAACCAATTTTCCAAATTTGCCAAAACGTTCCAAATTCATTCCCACTTGATTTTGTAACTTCCATACACATTATGGGAGTTAAAATCACATCTCTAACAACCATATCTCTTATGGCTTTTGAGAAATTCACATCAAAATGTGTAATATCAAATCTACACATTATTGGGTAATATTTGGGAGTTACAAGTTTTTTTTTTGTAACTCCAAAATATGTCACATTTGCCACACACATGTGTCCAATTTTTGTGACTCTCAATAATATGTTACAAGATGTGACAAATCACATTTGTGTGACAAATCACATTATGCCACATTATTTAATCTAACATTATATTATTTAAAATAATATAACATTCCCCCACTTAGATTAAATAATCACTTTTTGTAACACTTATTTAATTAATCAAAACATTATATTAAAATATAATATTCCCCCACTTGATTAAATAATGACTCTCTATAGAAACCTTTTCATTGGTGCATAAAGTAAAATGTCTTTCGACTTGAATTTTACCTTAGTGTAATTATCACAAAGTTTGTTGAAAATTTGGTTGCCGAAGCATTGAATCACTATCCCTAGATAACAAACTGGTGATAACACATTCCATGTGTTAATGGCCATGTGCACATTCCATTCGTAGACTTTTCTTGAGAATGACTCCCAATTCTCATGAGGGGTGGCACCACCCCTAGGTCTATATAGGTAGAACTTTTACAGTATTTTGTTACCCTAAAATACTTGTCTTTTCAAGACTGAGTTCTATTAAAAAACCTTTCGGTTTTAACCCTCATTTTGGTAACACTCTAGTACTCATATCTCAGATGGAACAAAATATTGAGTACTACTACTATTCACTTGATTGACTTGTTATTACCTATTGAACCTAATACTAGTTTGGTCACTAGTATTAAGATAGATTACCATCAACCGTGAATCTCTTTAGGGAGTCTAAGTCCCATCCCTTTAGATGTAGAAATGATTCCATTTGAATCATTTTTCTCATGTATGCATACTTAGACACTCTTCATTATTTTATTCAAACTTTGTTGCTAGCTATAGTTTGATTAAAATAGTTACCTCTTTAAAATAGTGATTTTCACCATAGTCAACACCCCCACTATTTTATAGTTCAATATCCAAGATAAACGTTTGAATATTAATTCTAGAAACCTCTTTGTTTCTATAATTCTCCTTTATGTTTTAAATTGATTCCTTCTTGAATCAAAATATTACAAACAATAACTTTAGAAACCAAGAATGTCTAGATTTGTTCATTTTATAAACATATAGGCAATGTGATTTAGAATGTGGAATTCCAAATCACTTATTTGATAGGATGACTGAATTAATCAATTATTATCAACAAAATAATTTGATTAACTTTTGGAGCATCACCCCCACATTTCTCCCATAGTGATAATCACTTTTAAGAAGAAATTTCTTTATTTTTATTAAGTCATTTATCCTCCAAGATAAATCTAGACTTATGATTCTCAAAGTTCATCATGAGTCCTCTAAGCCACATGATAAACTCTCAATAGATCAAGATAAAAACCTCAATGTTTATCTTGATTTATTAACTTGCTAAAGCAAGACACACTTCTTTGAAGGCAATTTTCACTTAGTTTCTTTCTTTTATATATTTCACAAAATAAAATATGTGAACACAAATGTCATGTGAAAATTTCTCAAACAAATAATCACTAATTTTCACTTTTAGTTGTCAAAATAATCTCAAAATCACTTAAACAACTTTTGTGTATTTCTTAAGAGTCTCTTTGAGATTCTTTTGAAAACACCAATTTTACATCTATTGATTTTCTCATCAAAATCAATTTGAAGATGTCAATTTTTTAAACACATTAAATCATAGAAAATAAATCCTCATTGATTTATTAAAACCCTTTAATTTCTTATGTTTTAGTTTAAAATTATCTCCTCATTGAGATTAATTTAAACATATCACCATCTTTAACCAAAATGAATAAAGTTCTCTTTTATTCACCATTGGTGTAAAGATTCAAAATTGCTTCTCCAATTTTGAAATGTATCCTCATTGAGACATTGAATATTTAAGAATTATTGTCACTAAATAATTCTTAAATATATTTCGTTTGACCACACTTTAGACTCTAAGTCTATTGGACAATGTGCTATCTCAAATTTTGGATCCACCTTAATCCATTTTTCTTGCAATAGAAAAACACAACCATTAAAAGATGTAACCCCCTTAGGTTCATCTTTTCTTATCTCATAAAATGAGATGTTCATCTTTTAAATGAGAAAATTTTAAATTCTCAAATAATTCTTTTATTCATAAATCACATACTAACAATAATATAGGATAAAACCTATTAACATCTCACAAATATTTGCATGATTATATTTCAATATAATTTCACATAATTGTCAACACATATGACTTATATCATACTAACATGGCTCTTTATAAATATGTAAACATAAATTACAAATACACACACATATGATTTCATATTTTTATTGATTCACAAAATCAATATATTTATGCATGTCATATAAAAATCATAAGATTGTCATTCTAATAATTTATCATTATCACATAATAAGACAATTCTATAACATGCTATCATATTACCCAATAATCTACTAGATTATTTACACATTAGTCACATATAGCAAAAACTCAAGATATTAAATTATCTTCTAATCTAACCACAATATTTGAAAAAATAAAGGAGATTAGAAAACAATGAACCTCATTTATAAAATTTTCTTCTTCTCATTTCTATCACTATAAGAAAACCATTACAACTTCTAAGAAAACAAAAGAAGAACATTACCTTATCTTACCATCTTTTCAAAGTTGGATCCTCACAAGATCTCTATGGTTTCTTCTTCTGTTGAAAAGGAAATTAAGCTTTTGATTGTTAGAGAATATATTTTTATACTCAATGGAAATATGGAAAAACCACAATACAACTCTATGAAAAAATACAATAGACAAGATAATATTGATTAAAGAAATATTACAACTCAATTGCTCAAAATACAAGTAAATAAAAAGATGTAGAAGAAGAAAGTTACAAACTCAAAACAATAATAATACAAGTAAATAAGATCAACAAGATCAAAAGAATGAAAATAAAACCAATAAAACGAACAAACTCTCACACAACCAAAGTGAAGAGTAGTGGGGATCACCAACTTGAACAAGGTTCAAAACCTTTGTCCAAAAGCTTATTTCCCCCTATTCTCTAAGCACTAAGAGATCTCTCAAGAAAATAGCTCTCTGGAATTATCAAGCCTCTATGGTGTATTTTCCAGCCAAGTGCTTTGTGGATGGAAAATAGTGTGTCTTACAAGTGAGCATTAGGCTCCTATTTATAGAGTTTTGAGACACCCTTTGAATTTTAAATTCCACCAACCCCCATGGCTGTTACCAATGATTAATTGGATGTTTATGGAATTAAAATAGAGATTTGGGAGTTACTTGGCTGTTGGAAACGTTCAAAATTGGATAAAACCAAAGTTTGAAAAATGCTGTCAGCCGCTCAGGTCGCAGCCTGAAAAACATGGGCCGCGTCCCACAACGTTTTTATGCCTCTTGGGCCACGGCCTAAAAAACATAGGCAGCGACCCAAGTCATTTTTTTAGCAACCAGTTTTCCAAATTTGCCAAAACGTTCCAAATTCATTCCCACTTGATTTTGTAACTTCCATACACATTATGGGAGTTAAAATCACATCTCTAACAGCCATATCTCTTATGGATTTTGATAAATTCAAATCAAAATGTGTAATATCAAATCTACACATTATTGGGTAATATTTGGGAGTTACAAGTTTTTTTTTTGTAACTCCAAAATATGTCACATTTTCCACACACATGTGTCCAATTTTTGTGACTCTCAATAATATGTTACAAGGTGTGACAAATCACACTATGTCACATTATTTAATCTAACATTATATTATTTAAAATAATATAACACCTGTAACATCCAAAAATTACCTAATAAGGCTTAGGCCTTGATTAGGGGGCCGGGATGGCAATATATGGAGTTATATGTTTATTTGATATATTTGATTGTGATTATGTGAGTTATATGATAATATAACTAGTTGTGCATGTTTAGGGGTATTAAATATGCATGGGGCTCGTTTCTTATAAGAAGGGAAATTTTGATAATTTGGTCCGTTATGGGAACAATTGTATATATGTGCATATATGTGATATATGTGTGAGACCACATTATTATGTGGGTTTTTTGAGTTACTCGACACGAGACAATCCTAGGGAGCAAGTTAGCGGGAAAGTCACAATGAGACCCAATACCCGATTGGGGCGAGTGAAGGGGTATTTTGGGTATTTGGTATTTAATTGGGTTATCGGGTAATGGGAAAGAATAATTGGGGATATATTTGGAGTTAGAGAGTTTAGGATGGAATACTGGGGAATTTGACCATTTTTCCCTCGGGGACGATTTTGGTACCCCGAACCTCGGGATTAGCTTAAGTCACTTAAGCCTTAAGGAAAACAAAAACAGAACACTCAAACACCTCACACACTCAAACTTACTCTCTCCTTTCTCTCTCCCTCTCTCTGATTTTCTCTTAACTCTTATAAGGAAATTCTTTGTGAATTAAGGGGAAAATGGTGGCTGAAGCTTGAGAGATTGAAGGCTTAAGCTTGGGAGTGGATTAGCTATAGCTAGGGAGACTTAAATCACAGTTGAGGTTATTGCTAGGGGCTCAGAACCGGGATCATGCTCGAGGGTCGTCCTTATTTTACGCTATACTCAGACCTGAGGTAAGAAAACTGCACCCAATACATGTTATATGTGATCAGGGCTTGGCCTGATTGTTATCAATAATTATGGTTAGGGCTTGGGCCCCTAAGAACGTTTATGTTTAAGCTATTGTCTCACATGTTGATTGATCCTACTTGAACATTCTATACCTGCTTAAATGTTTCATGTTTGTTGCATGGATTCCATGGTTAGGGCCTGAGGCCCTGTTAAATAGGTAAGATTAGTATTATGAGTACGGTTACTCAATGGTGTTATGTGATTAACATGCATGCGTACTCGTTTTGTTGGGATATGCCTATTCATATCTGTTTCTGTATTGAAGTTTGAATACCTGGATCAATGCTTGACTTATTAGTCAAGGACAGAAAAAGCGCGCTGCGCGCTAGTCGAAAGGCTTAGGCCTAAATCAGCAATGTACTATTACGTTGGCCAACCCTATGGTCATTGGAAAACCAAAGGTGTTGGGCTAGCTCTATGGCTAGTTACTCAGAGCTAAGGGCGAGGGCCCTAGGTGACTCTATGGTCACATAGCTAGGGCATAGGCCCCGGGGTTGGCTCTATGGTCAACTGTTCAGGGCAGCGGTCCCAAATTGGTCCAATGACCATTTGTTTGTAAGTGAATGACTGTATGTGTAGGTTATTATTGCTGGAAATGCTAGATAAGTATCTGGAAATCTGTATTTTCTGTTTATGCACATGTAGAGTTTTCTTGCTTAGCCTTGGCTCACGGGTGCTTTGTGGTGCAGGTAAGGGGAAGGGAAAGCTTGACCAACCATGAGTTGGAGAGCTTCGGTGGTGGCGTGTACATATGCAACTGCTCGACCACCACGATCGAGGATATCTCAGAGGAACTAGGGTTGTAGCCCTATTTTTGCCGCTTAGGTTGGCTGGATGTAATTTTTGACATATATATATACACCTTTTTAAAAGTTTAGTTGTAATATTTTGTGATCCCATGATTGTATGAAACTTTTTAAATAAAAGGCAATGGTTCCTTTGACCAAATTTTTTAACCCTAACCTATGACATTAACTATAGTTACACATTTTAAGCCAAATGACTTGATTAGCAAGTTTGACACAATTTTACGTACACAGTGTAACGGTCCTGGATTAGTAGGACGTTACACTTCCTTTGGAGAACTTATAATGATGCACTACCCACAAACATTAAACTCCTACACCGAAACATAAAACATACCTCCTCATGCTCATGGTGTGGTTTTGCCTATTAGCATGTACCCATGCGTTGCTTGGTTGCCCAACTATCCAAAAGGTTTGGAAGTCCACTGTAGTGCCCCAATTTTTTTTTTATTATTTTATTTTAAATTGTTTGATTTTTAGAAAATATTTGAATTATTTTTCTTATGTGAATTAGGATTTCTATTTGAATTAATTGGAATAATTGTGTAAATGTTTGCATAATTTTTAGTGTTACATTTTATTAGGTGAGACAAATTATGTGATTAGAATAAGATTCATTTTTTTTATTTTGTTTGTGTGTGTCGAAATGTATAGAAGTGTGTGTGTATGAGAATTGTTTATTTTAATTAATTTAAGCTAAGAAAATAAAGGAAATAGAAAAGAAATATTGGTTGTCATCTTTTGAGATAAGATGACAATGACTTTCCATTTAGTATTTGTTCACATTTGGATAAGGTTTAGATGAGGTGTAAACTTGGACAAAGGGAGAAAATGGTGGGATTTAGGCTTATTTTGTGGGATAGGAACTTGAGCTTTCATACCTAGGTTTCATTTTTATTAGGGTTAGGTCACTAGGAGTTATAAAAGGAAAAGTGTGAGCCTTGGAGGCTCATTGTGGCTGTCGAAGCTTTGAGAGAGAGAGAGAGAGAGAGAGAGAGAGAGAGAGAGAGAGAGAGAGAGCACGAAAAGGAGAGGAAAGAAGAGATAAAGAAAGAGAGAAAGAAGGAGAAGAGGAAGAGGTTTCGAATATCCTAGGTATGTATTATCTTGTTGTGGTTTTGAATCCCTAAGTTTAAGTTTCTTCTTTTCAATTTTAAGATGTTTTCTTTTCTCTTGGTGTTATATTTCGAAATCCCTAGGGTGCCCAAGGATTGATTTACTTTTGTGTTCTTGAAACATTACCAAGGAGGTAATGGGATTCCCTAACCTTTTGTTGATTTGATTCTTGTTTATGGCCATGAATGATTGTTTGATGTCTTGAGAAAATATGTTTATGTTTGATCATTTAGTTTTGATGAGTATAATGGATATATTTTTTCACTATTGCTATGATGAATACATGTATGGTGATGATCTCTTGATTAGAAGAATGATTAGGTTTTTATTTAAATCTTAGAAACACGGATAAATGGTGGATGTATGTTTCGGCCTATCCACATTGTTTTGTTCATTTTATTTCTCTTGAATTTTAATAAGCATGTTTCTTGATTAGGGAGTGTGGTGTAAATTGGAGCATGAGAAATATGATGTTATATTGTTTATTGAATTTATTTGAAAAGCATGCTAGTATTGTAATGATGAATCATGTGGAAACAAAAAAATTGAAATTTTATGAATGAATATAGTGTATAGGTTCGACCATGGCATGTTTTAGACTAAAGTTATTTTGTTTTTATTTTTATTTATTTATTTATTTTGAGCATGAAAAGTTGTGGTAATTTTATTAGAATAAAGAACATGTTAGAATTTCTATTAATATAAAATATAATGAGTGGGTGTTGATTATATGGCAATGTTTTGTGTTTTGAGGATGTATAATTGAATTAGGTAGCATGATTTGGTCAATATATTTTAATGTTTGATGGTGTATTTGGCCAAGGCTTTGTTTTTGGGGTTTTATGTTCTTGAAATGATTTAACTCTTTGATGCATGCTAATTGTATATTTGGAGTGCATGAAAATATAGGAGCATGTTAGGTTAATGGTTAAACATGAATATGAGCATATTTTAATAAATAATGCTTGCTAATTTTGAGTTTATATTTTATGGAGATTTACAAATAAACTAAAAAGAGAGCAATTTATGTCCTAAAATTCATATTTTCAAACTAATGCAAGTAAAAAGTGATTTTCACACTTTAATAATGTCTTGTTCTTCAATAAAATACATGAAGATTTTATTGTTTAAAATTGAGAATTTTTTTTTTAAAAAAAGATGTCTAGAAATTGGTTTATATAAAAAATGCAAGTATTATTAGTTCTTTTACCAACTTTTGATTAATTATAAAATAATGTGAATTTTGTGACCTAGAAAGCTTATTTTAAAAAGGGTTAAATTATGTCACATTTTATTATTATGATTTGATACAATTATAGCTAAATGGCTAGTTTAATAAAATAACTTTTTGTAATAAAATTTGTGAATGGAAATTTTATGACTTTATGTGAAGTCGTTGTATGATGAAAGTTGTGGTGCAACTTGTGCCACATGTACATGAGGGATATGTTTGTGAAATGTGTTTAGTTTTACTTGATATTAAGATGAGTGTTTGGTTGACTTTTCCAGGCTCGTTGTGAGGCCATGTCACATTCTATAGCTTGGTCTAAGGTAAGGAAGTTAGCTAAATTTCTGTTTTGTTTTTTAATGGACTCTAGTTATGAGAAGTGTATGAATTTGTTTGTGTTTGCTTAATCTAGTGCTGCAACATTATTAAAGGCAGACATGCCTAAAGTCTGGACAATAGGAGTGCCAGGCAAGACATGGACAAAAGGGGTGCCATGTAAGTGACCAAAGGAGAGTCACATGTGATCTTGGACAATAGGGGTGCCATGATCTTATGTTGTATGTTTATGCTTATGTTACATATAACCTTATGTTTATGATTATGATCTTATGCTATATGTTTATGCTTATGTTGAATATAACCTTATGTTTATGATTATGATCTTATGTTGTATGTTTATGTTTATGTTGCATATAACCTTATGTTGCATTTATGACTTATGTTATTATGGTTATGTTTATATGACTTATGTTGATAAAAATTGTTATAAGAAATACGTTAAGAATTTATGACATATACGTCTGAAAAATATTGGGTAACTGTTTACTTACCTTGCTTGATTTCTTTGAGCTAGGTGCGAATTTCAAAAATCTGAGAAGGTTTACCAAGATCAGAATACATCTTCCTAGCAGCGTCCCACACCTCCTTAACGGTCTTAAAGAATAAATACTTGCAGCTGATTTTTGGGTCCATTGAATTAATTAACCTAGCCAGAACAATGGAGTTTTCAGCCTGCCATACCTTATACATAGGATTGGTAGAAGCAAGTGCTGGAAGGTCACTAGCCACAAATCACAATTTTAACTGACTGCGCTCACTGTAGATAGTTCCGATCTTCAAGATTGTGAGTCGTAATGTGTAGAGAACAATTGTTGAGGTTGTAGAGAGACCCAACAGAGCTGCTGGAGTGCTGTTGAGATGTGGTATCTGTGTTTCAGAGTGTTCTGAGAGAGCCACTTGATTGAGCTGAGGTGGTGGAGGAATTTGAATTGGCCATTCCTATGGAGTTAGCAGTCTTTGGACAATGCCTGAGGTGGAAAGGTAGATAGTGAAGGCTAACAGAGGATGCTACTGAGGAGTGTGGCTAGAGATTTTGGAAGTCGCCTGCCAAGGATGCCGACGGGATGACTGGACGAAACCACCAGAGGAGAAGTCAACTGGAATTCACCGGAGATGGAGCACCTAGAATACTTTCTGAAGCCGAGAACAGAGGATGGTGCCGACTGGAACACTGATTGGAGTATCTCCTTGATGATCGTCGCAAGAGTACATTGGCTACCGGCGCCAGAGAGGACAACGAAAGCTAGACATAGAAGAAAAAAAATGTCGAGAGAGAAAAAAATTGCCTCACGACTCTGATACCATGTAAAAATGAGGAAAATAATTTCTGTGTTTTTATTTCAGTGTCTTATTTACAACCTATAGTCGGTATTATATAGGGTTTTAAGATCAATCCCATTTAATACAGAATAAAATGAATGAATAACAATCCATATAAATAAGGAAACTAAATAAAAAACAAATCCATATGATTTGATTTCCTATCTGTCATCATATTTACCTGTCACTGGTACGTTGCGCCAATGTTTTTGAGACCAAAAGGCTTTACTTTGTAACAATATAGGCCCATGTCTGTTCGAAAGCTGGTGTGTTTCTTGTTGGGAGGGTACATGGTGATCTGATTATTCCTAGAGTATGCATCCATAAAAATTAAAATATCATGTCCTGTGGTTGCATTGACCAGCTGGTCAATCCTGGGTAATGGAAAACAATCTTTTGGGCATGCGTTATTTAATTTAGATTGGTGAAGTCAACACATGTTCTCCACTTTCCATTGGGTTAGGTACTAAGACAGGGTTTGCAACACAGTCTGGATAAAAAGCTTCCCGTATGAACCCATTCTCTTTCAGTCTTTTGACTTATTTTTTTAAGGCCTTTGACCTTTCTTTGTCGAGTAGCCTTCTCTTCTGCTGGACTAGTTTAAAGTTATCTTTATCAATGTTGAGGCATGGCTAATTATCATGGGCTTGATGCTTACCATGTCTTTGTGTGACCAAGCAAATACATTCTGGGTATCCTTTAAAAAATTTACGAGTTCATTTCTGACTTCCTTAGTCAGATTTTTGCCAATTTTTACTATCTCGGTCAGTTTTCTTTCGTCGAGCAGGACTTCTTCAAGCTCCTCGATCGACCTTACTCCAGTATCATAATCCCCAAAGTGAGGATAAGGCAGTATGCTCAGTGGTCATTACTTTATCAACCTCCATTACTTTTGTTTGGTCATTTAATGTAAATTGTTCGGCTAATGTGAGACCAGTAAAGATCATATTGGTTGTGACCAAGCCCTTCTTGGCAGTGGTAATGGAAGAGTTATAAAATTCCTTGGCCTCAATTTGATTTCCTTTGACACAGCCTATACCAATGTTGGTCCACAATTTCATGGTAAGATGGAAGATGTAAGTTACTGCTCGCATGTCGATGAGAATGGGACTGGCAAGTAGCACATTGAATGCAAATGGGAGATTTACCACTACAAATGTAGCCATAACCATGTTGTTTGTTGGTTCATTCCAACGGTGACTACAAGCTTGATTATTCTTGTTAGGGACATTCCTTCTCCTATAAAACCATAAAGGGTTTGAGTGCATGGTTCAAGGTCCCGAACAAAAAGTTTAATCCTTTCTAATGTTGACTTAAACAATATATTAACTGAAGAGTCGTTGTGTAACTCCCCAAATTACCTAATAAGGCTTAGGGCGTTGATTAGGGGGCCAGGATGGCAAATTATGAAAAATTATTTGACTATATGTGATTTAATTATGAAATATGTGTTTATGTGATATATATATATGTGTGTATCATTATATGATTACGTGAGTTATATTATAATATGACTAGATATGCATGTTTAGGCGTATTAAATATGCATGAGGGCCCATTTCTTATTAGAAGGGAAATTTTCGTAATTTGGCCTGTTACGAGTATATTTGAAATATATGTGCATATATGTGATATATGTGTAAGACCACATTATTATGTGGATATATTTGGGTTGCTTGGCATGAGGCAATCCTAGGGAGCAAGTTAGCGGGAAAGTCACAACGGGACCAAATACCCGACTCGGGGTGAGTCAAGGGGTATTTTGGGTATTTAGTTCATTATCGGGTTATCAGGTAATGGGAATAAATATTTGAGGATATATTCAGAGTTTGTGAGATTAGGAAGGAATGTTGGGAATTTTGACCATTTTACCCTCGGAGACGTTTTTGGTACATTTTACACAAAACAAAAAACAAAGGAGAAGCACTCAGCAAACACACACTATCTCTCTGGTGTATACTTTCTCTCTCTCAATTCTTTGGGAATTTCTTGCAATCTAAGAGGAATTGAAGCTAGCTTAGGCTCGGGATTGCTTGGGGAAAAGCTTAATGTTGTTTTGGGCAGAGAGGTATCGATTTCTAGCCTCAATTGTAACGTCCTCATAATCAAGGATCGTTACACTGTATACTTTAAATAATGCCAGACTTGCTAATCAAGTCCCTTGGTTATAAATGTGTAACTAAGGTTAATGATAAGGGTTAGGGTTAAAATTTTGGTCAAAAGGAAATGTTGACTTTTCATTAAAAATACATGGGATCTCAAAATAACATAAACAAATGTTTGAAAGGTCTATTACAGTTCAAAAGTTACAACCAGTCGACCTAAGTGGAAAAATAAGGGATACAACCCTAGTTCCTCCAAGATAATCCCGGCTGTGGTGGTCGAGCAGCCGCATATGTACACGCCGCCACCAAAGCTCTCCAACTCATGGCTGGTCCAGCTTCCCTTTCCTCGTACCTACACCACATAGCACCGTGAGCCGAGACTCAGCAAGAAAACTTAAACATCTTCATGAACAGTAAATAAATATTCTAGATGAACACCTAGCATGCCCAGCAATAATAACCTACTCATGCATGCATACAATTACAATTAAATGATCAGAGAATCATTTTGGGGCCCGCTGCCCTGAATAGATGACCATAGAGTCATCCCAGGGTAATATGTGTAACGACCCGAATTTGCTAATCGGGCTTAGGGCCCTGATTAGTGTGCCTGAAGGGCAATAAATGATTTAATATGCTAATATGTGGAATTACGTGTATATATGATTATGATGCATGTTTAGCTAAGTTAGATAAGCATGTGGACCCCATCTGGATATTAGGGGTATAAATGTCATAAATGTTATATATATGTGGGATATGTCTGTGCAGCACGATCCGAGACAGTCCTGGGGAGCGTTTAGCCAGAGAGTCACAACGGGGTTGAGATTCGGACTTGGGGGAGTCAAGGGGTAGTTTGGGTACTAGGTGTGTTATGGGAATTATCGGGTAATGAAAATAAATATTTGGAGATATATTTGAGGATAGAATGTCTAGGCGGGAATATTTGGGAAATTTACTATTTTGCCCTCGGGGACGTTTTGGTACCCCGAGCCTTGAGGTAACCACATAGACTTAAGTGAATAAAACAAAAAAGGGGAATTGTTTAGAAGCTTTAGAAACTGACTCATACTTCCTCCCAACTGAAGATAGCTCTTACTTCTCTTTCTCTTTCACTCTCTAAGACAAAACTCAAAGGGAAACTCAAAGGAATTGGTTAGGAACTAAAGGGAATTCAGCTGTGATACCTTAGGAGCTTGAAGCTCAAGGATTGAGGATCAACCCAGGGATTGAGTTCAGCAAGGTAAGCTCTAATTATTGGGATTATGTTGAGAATTGTTGCTGGTTTGCTAGAGCATGCATGTTAGTCAAGCTTAATCTGTTTTTGGGTATTTTAGTAGGATTTTGGAGCTGATTTCTGATGGGTTTTAGTGTTGATATTGAGCTGGTATACATGTGTTATTTATCTGGGTTTGTTAGGTAGGCTTTGAATGAGTTAGCTTGAGGAAAAGGTAGGGAAGAAGATGGAAAATTTTGGGTTTGGAGGTGAGAGCCGCGGCACGTGTGTGTGCGCGGCCATGGGAGGCTGAGAAGCTCATGCGCGCCGCGCGCTTGGTGGGTGCGCTGCGGCCTGTGTGGGGGTCAGTGTGGTGCTAGCCTCTATTTCGATGCTAGCCGCGGCTCTTGTGGGTGGGGCCGCGGCCCTTAGTGCCAATTTGAGTTTTTAAGGGTATTTAGGCTTGGGAACTCAATGGGTAAGGCTCGGGATGGATTTTATCACCCGGATTGATAGAATTCAAGGTCCCGGAGGTTAGGGTTATGGCTCGAAGTTATTTATTGGATTAGAATTTGATGGATCGACATTGTTGATGTGTTGTGACTAGGGTTTCGGCGAGGCTCACGTTAGAGGACTGTGCTCGGGGCATCGGTGCTCAGAAAGCTCGGAACTCAGGTAAGAAAACCCTTGTTCCCATAGAGCTTGTGTGCAGGGCTGAGCCCAATGTGTTTGAATAGAATTGGTATGCAGGGCTGAGCCCATATATGTTAGAACTGCGGGGCGTAACCCTTTAACTGAATATGCTAGAATTCTATACTTGCTTGTTATGCTATGTATATTATGTTGTGAATGGTCGGCTTGAGCCGGGAACGGTATGGACCGAGAACGGCGACGGGCCGGGAACGGCATTGGGCACGTTGAGTGCAAGGCCGAGAACGGCAAGGGCTGGGAGCAGCGTTGAGCATGTGGAGTGCGAGTTGCCAGGGCGAGTCCCTAGAAGGATACCTGAGATATCCTCACGGCGTGGTCCGCGAACCCGGGCTTGGTAAACGCCTGGGACAGCTAGGCCGTATGTGTTTAGCCATTGGTGGCCTGTTTATATGCTCGATATATGTGTTGCATATGTTATCTGTTTGTGGGTTTTCTTGCTGGGCTTCGGCTCACATATGTTCTGTGGTGCAGGTAAGGGTAAAGAAAAGATCAACCAACCATGAGTACAGCAGGCGTGTACATGTTTGGCCAGCCTGGCTGCCACAGCCAGAGGATTTTGGGAGATGCTTGTAAATAAACCTAGATTTTGTCGTCTAGTCGACTTGGTTCAGTTGATATGTTGTAAATATTTCTAAACTATATTTTGGGCTCCCAAGTGGAAAACTTTTATAATTTTCTATGGAAATTACTATTTCTCAAGTCTTTCCTTTGTTTATGGCTTAATTACACAGTTTGACTTGAAACCTCGATTAGCGAGTTGAAAGCACGATTTTAAACTCACTTAGTAACGGCTCTAAGGAAGTAGGGCGTTACAACTTGGTATCAGAGCGAGCCAAGGTTATTGGTTCTGGAGATTGACCGAACATGTACACACGCAGTCAGTGACAGGCTTAACTCAGTGTTGGTTGGTAAGATTGACTGATATGTCTGAAAATGTGTTTGCATACTCTGTTTGCCTGCTTATTTTGTATAGAGCATGATGAATGAAATAACATATGCATAATGCTAGGGCATGGCCCGTTGTGTGTTATGTGCTATATGAGTTATTATGTGTGGAGTACTGATGTGCCTCGGAGGTGGTTTTGGATGTTGTTATCATGCCTAATGAGCGGCGTCGTTGGTTGCAGGCATATTTGTTGAGATGCCTCAACAATCAGCTAGACTCCGCGGCAGTAGGGCCGAGGATGACAACCAGGGTCAGAACCCTCCACCTGCCCCACAAAACTGGCAAGAAATGTTTGCTGAGATGGAAGCGAGACTGCAGCGAATAGAGGAAGAGTTGCGACAGATGAGGCAACAGGCCTCGCCTCAGGTTACTGGGCTGCCAGTGCAGCAGGTTCTTTTTCCAGCCATAGAGTCACCCAGAGCCCTTTGCCCTAGCTCTGAGTAACTAGCCATAGAGCTAGCCAAGGGCTTTGTTCTTTTTCCAGACGATGATAGGGTCGGCCAACCTAATAGTACATCCCTGATTAGGCCTAAGTGATGTACCCAAAACAGGTATGTTTTAAAAATTTATACTCGCAAGCGCACGAATCGTATATGGAATATAGTGTTCGTGTAAGCACGAGATCGAACCCAAAGGAGTTGTCTAAAATAAAAAAGAAAACTATTTTAAATCAAAAGTAATAAATTCTAACCTAGCTCCAAAGATTGATGAGTTTTAATGTTATGAACATAAAATAAAAGATTGAAAAATAAAGCTATTTAAGAGAATAAAAATATACCAATAATAATTTGAAAATAAGTGTTAAAAGAAAAGATTATTAAGATACTAGAATCCACAAAATGTAAATTTAATAATATTTATTAGTATATTGATTCCCAAGTTTTAGTGATAGTTAAAATAATTCAAACTATCATTTTCCAAATATATTTATAATTTTAAGCACAAATTACTTCTAAAAAGATAGGAATTTTCTTCACTTTTCAAAATTATAATTTCAAAGCATTTAGTGTAAATCAATCTAATGAAATAACAAATAAATCAATGAACATTATTTATAAGGCAAAACATAATATTATTGTTCTAAGCATGAATGTGTACAATTTAATGACACATCTTACACAAAGAATATTATGTTTTTGCACTAATGAAGAACAAAGTGTAAATATTATCTAACAATCCAAAATATGAGATATTAAAGATGAAAGACATATATGAAGAAGAAAAACCCATAAACATTGTTGCATTACAAGGGAAATCAACATACAACATAAATATTACCTAGTTACAAGTTGCTTCATCATGATCTTAATAATCTTATGAAAAAGATTAGAAGCACATAACTAGAGTAGAAGTTACAAAATAAATGACATATATACTTGCAAAATGCTCTTGAAAAACCCAAAATGGAAGAGAGAATGGTAGAGAGAAAATGTGAGAAAAGAAGATGGTAACAAAAAATTAAGCACCAAAAAATGGTCTTCAAAACCCTTATTTATAGCCAAAATGAGATTATTAAAATAATCAATTTAAATTAAGTAAATTGATTAAATTAATAATAATATGGCGAATAGGGGTAAATTGTAGGAGTGATGATGATTTTGGAGTAAAAAGTGTAGAAAAGTTTGGGTAAAATTGGTATTTTTAAACATAGGGGACAAAAAGTACATTGTGGGCTCAAGAGGGGGCTGTTGGTGGCTTGGTGTTGGTGGCAATCGGCTAGGAGGGAAACCGTGGGCCTGGGTGCAAGGCAAGTGAAGTTTTCAAAAATGCCATATTTCTTTTGTTATTTTCTTTTCTTTCAAAACTACACCTTTCTCTCTTCAAGCATACAAAAAATGCAAAGTTCATCCTACAAAATAAGTAAATATTAAATTATAATCAAATATTTTCAATTACAAATTAAGCCATATTAAATCCATGAAAATATTAATTAAAATTTAATTTACTTTGGCAATTAAGTTCAATAAAATTACATTTTTTAACTTTTAATCTAAAAATACTAATTTCAAATAATTAAACTACAACATATTATAATAAAATAGCTATAAAAATACGCAAAAGTATATAAAATCATGATAAGACTAATAAATTCAAAATTACTTAAAAACTTAATAAATTAATTAAAAACTCAAGAACTAAGCAACAATTAGCAAATAAAATATGGTAAAATAACTCTATTTTGTAGAGTTATCACTAAGCCTCTCGACCAGCGCACAACGCGCTATTACCGCCCTTGACTAATAAGTCAATGCCTTAACCAGATATTTAGACAACCAGACACAGATAAGCATACCTCAGACAATACAAGTATGAATACATATTAATCATGTATCTCAACCAATTAAATACAAACACAGTATTAACTATGTTCCTTAACGAGGCCGAGCCCTAGCTACGCAGATAATGCAAACAAGCGTATATCATTTAACAATTATCCAGATACAGAGTATTCAAACATTCATAATCAACGATCACAATCATAATATTAATCATGTTCATTCTCAGAGGCCCGAGCCCTATTCATAATTATATCTAACAACCGGGCTAAGCCCTAATCACATATATCACGTATTGGGTGCAGTTTTCTTACCTGAGGTCCGAGTGCAATGTAGAATAAGAACGACCCTCGTGCACGAACCTAGTTTCCAGCCCTTAGCAGTAACCTAGTAACAACCATAATATAGAATCCCGTCAATAACAAGCAAATAAAGGCTTCCAGACCGAGTCCTAGCCTTCGGGACGTCGAATTCTACTAAACCGGCTAGTAGAATTAATCATGAGCCCTTAGGTTTGAGTTCCCGCCACTCAAAACCCATTCTGCCTATGGGCGCCGCGGTGCGCCTCAAGTTAGAGGTTCCCAGCCCCTACATTTCCTGGGACACACGCCGCGACTCAGACCTGCTGCGTTGCGGTGCGCCTCTGCGAAATCGAATCCCTGGGCCCTGGGTGCACATGGGTCACGGTGCCCCAAGAACAGGGTCGTGGGGCGACTCTACGAACCCAGATTTCTAGCTTTTTCCTCAAGCCAAATCTTACCCAAAATCATCCCAAACAATTCCCAAAACCACAATTCATTCCCAGAACAACATCAACATACTACCAGCAACAAAACCCAACCTTAAGTTCAATAAAACCCCCCACAAATCTTCAAACTACCTACCTTGTGCCACAAGCTCAAGAACACTTCTAAAACAAAAATAAAAAAACTAAATTAAAATAGGGATTAGAGCTTACCTCAGTTGTGATTCAAGACCTCCTAGTTACAGCCAAGCAAGCTCTAGACCTAAGACTTCTATTACCCAAGTTTTCAGCCTTTAATTCCCTTAGTTTCCTCAAAGATTCACCAACAAAGACGAGAGAGAGAGAGAGAGGAGAGCAAGTTGGAGAGAAAGAGAGAGGAGAGCAAGTTGGAGAGAGAGAGAAAGCTGAGAGTGTTTTGTGAGGTTAATTAGAGTTCAAGTAACTCTAAGTAAATCCCAAGGCTCAGAGTACCAAAAACGTCCCGGAGGATAAAATGGTCAGAATCCCCGAAATTCCCTCCTAATCTCACTAACTTCGAATATATCCTCAAATATTTATCCCATTACCCGATATCTCGGTAATGTACTAAATACCAAAAATACCCCTTGACTCACCTCGATATTTGGTCCCGTTGTGACTTTCCTACTAACTTGCTCCCTAGGATCGCCTCGTGCTGAGTAACCCAAATATATCAACATAATAATGTGGTCGCACACATATATCACATATATGCACATTTATTCCAAATATACCCGTAACAGGCCAAATTACAAAAATTGCCCTTCTAATAAGGAACGAGCCCACATGCATATTTAATACACCTAAACATGCATATCTAGACATATTATAATATAACTCATGTAATCATATAATGTACACACATATATATCACATAAACCCATATTTCATAATTAAATCACATATTTTCAATAATTTTCCATCTTGCCCCCCTAGTCAAGGTCGTAAACCTTATTAGGTAATTTGGGGTGTTACAACTATCCCCTCCTTACCGAAATTTCATCTTCAAAATTTTACCTGAACAGCTCGGGATACTTATCCCACATATCTGGCTCTAGCTTCCAGGTCGCTTCTTCGACCTTACTGTTCCTCCAAAAGGCCAACCTATAGTGCACCTGACCGATCCTCTCCTGGATCTCAAATGGTTCAATGAACCTAGGTCTCAACTTGCCCTTCTTCCAAAATCTCTTCACCCCTCTCAGTGGTGAAAACCTAAGGAAGACATAGTCTCCTACTTGGAACTCCACGTCCCTCCGCATTGGGTCTGAATAACTCTTCTGTCTACTCTGAGACACGAGCATCCGCGCTCTAATCTTTTCAATAGCCTCTGTGGTCCTCTGAACTGCCTTAAGACCCAGATATTTTCTCTCACCCATCTCATCCTAGTGAATTAGTGATCTACACTTCCTACCATACAACATCTCATAAGGTGCCACTCCAATCGTTGATTGGTAGCTGTTATTATAGGAAAACTCTATCAGAGGAAAATATTTACTACAGGACCCTTCAAAGTCCAATGCAGATGCTCTCAGCATGTCCTCCAATATTTGGATAGTCCTCTCAGACTGACCGTCAGTCTGAGGATGATAAGCTGTACTGGACTTTAGCTGAGTACCATTGCCTTCTGTAAATTTCCCAAAAATTTGGAAGTAAAGATAGGGTCCCTATCAAAGAATATAAACCTCAGAGTCCCATGAAGGCATACTTTTTCTCTCACATAGAGTTATGCATACTGGTCAACTTTGTAGTTTGTCCTCACCGGTAGAAAGTGAGCTGACTTCGTATATCGGTCCACGATGACCTAGACTGAATCATGCTGGTCCACTGTCTTGGGCAACCCCACAACAAAATCCATCGTGATGTCCTCCCACTTCCACTATGGGATATCCAGAGGCTGTAATAGCCCTGGTGGTCTCTAATGCTCTTCCTTGACCTACTGACAGATCATGCACTTCACCATGTACTAAGTCACATCCCTCTTCATCCCTGGCCACCAATATAAACATTTTAGATCCTAGTACATCTTTGTGGTGTCTGGATGTAGGGAATAAGGGGTAGCCTGAGATCCATTTAGAATCTCCTATCTAATCCCAGTGTCCATCGGAACATAAATCCGATCCTTGTACCTCAATAAACCCATGTCTGACACTGTATAGTCCTTAGCCACTCCAGCTAAGACGTCCCCTTTGATCCTTCCAAATTGTGGGTGACTCAACTGTTTTTCCTTGATCCTCTCTAAAAGAGTAGACTGGAGGATGATGTTGGCTAATTGGCCCACCACTAGCTCAATATCTGCTCTAGTCATATCCTCTGCAAACTCTCTGGATATCTGCCTAAGATTGTACAAATGTCCCAGACCTTTTCGGCTTAAGGCATCCGCCACCAAGTTGGCTTTCCCTGGGTGGTAAAGAATCTCACAATCATAATCCTTCACCAGCTCTAACTAACGCCTCTATCTCATGTTCAAGTCCTTCTGGGTGAAGAAGTATTTCAAACTTTTATGATCAGTGTATATCTCACACTTCTCACCATACAAGTAGTGCTGTCACACCTTCAGTGCAAAATCCACTCCGGAAAGTTCTAAATCATGTGTGGGGTACCTCTGTTCATACTCCTTTAGCTGACATGATGCATAGTCAATCACCTTTCCTGTCTACATTAGGACACAACCTAAACACTATCTCAAGGTGTCACAATAAAACCGCAAACTTGTCCTGGTCTGTAGGAAGACTCAGAACTAGAGAAGTGATCAGATTCTTGTTTAGTCTCTGGAAGCTGTCCTCACATCTGTCCAACCATATAAACCTTTGATTCTTGCATGTCAACTGTCTAAATGATGACACGATCTTGGAAAACCCCTCCACAAGTGTCTGTAATAACCTGCCAATCCCAAGAAACTTCTTATCTTTGAAGCATTCTTCGGCCTTAACCAATCTCTGACTGCCTCAATTTTCGTTGGATCCACAATAATTCCATCTTTACTGACTATGTGACCTAAGAAAGTCACCTGTGGCAAACAGAACTCACACTTGTTTCGCATACAGCCTGTGCTCTCTCAGCCTCTATAGTACTAATATCATTTAACAATTATCCAGATACAGAGCATTCAAGCATGCATAATCAATGATCACAATCATAATCTTAATCGTGTTCATTCTCAGGGGCCCGAGCCCTATTCATAATTATATTTAACTACCGGGCCAAGCCTTAATCACATATATCACGTATTGGGTGCAGTTTTCTTACCCCAGGTCCTAGTGCAATGTATAATAAGAATGACCCTCAAGCATGATCCTGGTTCCGAGCCTCTAGCGGTAACCTAGTCACAACCATAATATAGAATCCCATCAATAAAGAGCGAATAAAGGCTTTTGGATCGAGTCCTAGCCTCCGGTACGTTGAATTCTACTAAACCAGGTAGTAGAATCGATCTCGAGCCCTTAGATTTGAGTTCCCGCCACTCAAAACCCATTCTGGCCATTCTTCCTATGCGCGCCGTGGCACCCCCTAATGGGTCGCGGTGCGCCTCAAGTCAGAGGCTCCTAGCCCCTACATTTCCTAGGACACGCGCTGCGACTCAGACCTGCGAGGTCACATTACGCCTCTGCAAAACTGTATCCCCTGGACCCTAGGTGCACGCAGGTCGTGGTACCCCAAGAATAGGGTCGCGGAGCGACTCTACGAACCCAAACTTCCAGCTTTTTCCTCAAGCCAAACATTACCCAAAAGCATCCTAAACAATTCCCAAAACCACAATTCAATCCCAGAACAACATCAGCATATTGCCAGCAACAAAACCCAACCTTAAGTTCAATAAAAACCCCCACAAATCTTCAAACCACCTACCTTGAGTCACAATCTCAAGAACACTTCTAAAACCAAAACAAAACTGAATTAAAATAGGGATTAGAGCTTACCTCATCTGTGATTCAAGACCTCCTAGCTGCAGCCAAGCAAGCTCTAGACCTACGCCTTCAATTACCCAAGTTTCCAGCCTTTAATTCCCTTAGTTTCCTCAAAGATTCACCAACAAAGAGGAGAGAGAGAGAGAAAGCTGAGAGTGTTTTGTGTTTTGTGAGGTTACTTAGAGTTTAAGTAACTCTAAGTAAATCTTAAGGCTTGGGGTACCAAAAACGTCCTTGAGGGTAAAATGGTCAAAATCCCCAAAATTCCCTCCTAATCTCACTAGCTCCAAATATATCCTCAAATATTTATTCCCATTACCCGATATCCCAGTAATGTACTAAATACCCAAAATACCCCTTGACTCACCTCGAGTCGGGTATTTGGTCCTATTGTGACTTTCCCGCTAACTTGCTCCTGAGGATCCCCTCGTGCCGAGTAACCTAAATATATCCACATAATAATGTGGTCTCACACATATATCATATATATGCACATATATTCCAAATATACCCGCAACAGGCCAAATTATGAAAATTTCCCTTCTAATAAGAAACGGGCCCACATGCATTTTTAATACACCTAAACATGAAAATCTAGTCATATTATAATATAACTCACGTAATCATATAATGTTACACATATATATCACATAAACACATATTTCATAATTAAATCACATAATTTGCCATCCTGGTTCCCTAATCAAGGCCCTAAGCCTTATAAGGTAATTTGGGGCGTTACATCAATTCTCCATGTTTTCTCTGGTTTTAGCTACGTTTTAGAGTTTTGATTACTCAAATATGAATTTGGAGATTTGGTGAGATTTTCGCCAAGTTTGAGCTTGGGTTATGTTTGTGTTGAAGTGCTGAGTTGATTGGGAACTTTGTTTTTGGGATTTGGCTATGTTTGGATGGGTTTTTGGTGAGATTTGGATTGAAGGGACGATGGGAAAAACTAGATTTTCATGTCGAGTCGTGACCTTGTTCTTGGGGCATCGCAGCTCTCATGAACAAAGGGAGAAGAAGGTGCTGATTTACCATTTTGAGCTGCGTCGCTTGTAGGGGCGCAGCGCGACGCGTGTGTTCAGAGGAGAGCCCATGAGCTCTCTTACTAGGGGTGGGCCATGACTCCTTTGCCCTGGGCCGCAACACTTGAAAGGCTTTTGAGCCCCAGGGAGGTCTTGAGTGCGGGAACTCAAACCTAAGGGCTTGGGATCGATTCTACTACCCGATTTAGTAAAATTTGACGTCCTAGAGGCTTGGACTTGGTCTGGAAGCCTTTATTTGCTCATTATTGACTGGATTCTAAATTATGGTTATGGCTAGGTTACTGCTATTGTCTCACATTTGGGATCATACTGAAGGGTCGTACTTATTATACGTTGCACTCGGACCTGAGGTAAGAAAACCGCACCCAATACATGATATATGTGATTATGGCTTGGCCTAGTTGATAAATATAATTATAAATAGGGCTCGGGCCCTTGAGAAAGAACATGATTAAGATTATGATTGTGCTCGTTGATTAAGCATGCTTTAATGCACTGTATCCAGATAATTGTTAAATGATATATGATTGTATCGTCTCGAAACTACTAATAAGGCTTAGTTCCTTGATTAGCATGTTGGGAGGGCAATAGTTGATTTTATTGTGTTATTACATGGTTAATTGTGATTTATGTGTATCAATATGTGATTACTTGAATTAAATTATTATATGACTAGACATGCATGTTTAGGGAAATTTAATATGCATGTGGACCCATTCGTGTTAATAAGGGCATATTTATAATTTTTGCCCGTTGAGGGCATAAATGTAAATTGTGTGTATTATGATTGAGACCACATTATTATGAAGATATATTTGTGATGTGTGACCCGAGACAGTTCTAGGGAGCGGTATAACAGAATAGTCACAACGGGGTCGAATACCCGGCTTGGGTGAGCCTAGGGATATTTTGGGATTGTAGCGTGTGTTCGGGGTTACCGGGTAACATGTAGTCATTTAGTGGTTATTTGGATGTGCCAGGATTAATTGGGGATCTATAGGAATACTCGAGGAATTAGTGGGATGTGGCAAATGACTGATTTACCCTTAGTGGTATTAAAGGGCTAGGATTGATCTTGGGGGTAATTTGGTCATTTTGAGGCTAAGGGGTAGACTTGGTTGGACTTATCTCATCAGAACATTTAGGAAAAAACAAACATAAGACTCTCAGCTGACCCCTATCTCTCTCCCACATCTATTCTCTCTCTCTCTTTTGGTGCTTGGAGGAGTTTTGGGCACTTTGAAGGAATTTGCTTAAAAATTGTGGATTTGAGGCTAGGGACTTGGGGAAATCAAGCTAGGAGGAAGTCTGAGGCAGTTCAAGGTCACAATTCTTAATTGGGGTAAGTTCTAACCTTGATTTAAGTAAGTTTTGGGGCTGTTTTTTTAGTGTTTAGGGAGTTTTGAACTTAAGAGATTAAGTTAGGTTGTGTTGAGGATTTTGGTTAAGTTTTCAGGTTTATGTACTACTCTAGGTGTAGTGGAAGTATTTTGGGACTCAATTCTGGCATTAGAACAAGTTTGGATTGATTTGTAGGGGTTGGAAATCTGAAAACGCTGGAAATTCTGGGTTTGGGGGGTCGCGCTGCGACGCTGTTCTTGAGCGTTGTAGCCCGCATGAACTCAGAAACCTTAGGGGATTCGCTGAATCGCCTCACTAACGTAGCTCTAGGCAGGGCGTGCCATGGCGTGTGTCCAGAGAATTAAGAGATGGGCTCTCTGACTTGTAGAGGGCCGCGACTCTAAAGGTGGGGGCACCACGACACAAATAGGGGTGTTTGGCCATTTTAGGGTTTTATGCTTGAAAACTCAATTTTAAGGGCTCAGGAAGGATTCTACTACCCGGTTTAGTAGAATTCGAGGTCTCGGAGGCTATAATATTATTCCAAAGTTTCTAATTGGTTAAGGCATTGATGGATGTTTATTATTAATGCGTTGTGACTATGTTTTACCGCCAAGGCTCAGATTTAGGGGATCGTGCTCGTGATCACACTAGTCAGTCAGCTTGGGACACAGGTAAGAAAAATGTTTGTGCCCGTAGAGCAGGGCATGGCCCGATTATCTGTGTTTAATGCTATGTGTGAGTGTTTATGATTATTATGGTATGTTTGTGTAACTATGACAGATCGACGAAGGCCGGGATCGGCGAATGCCGGGAACGACAATAAACATGCTGGATGCATGCCGAACGACAATAAGCATGCAGAATGCAGGCCACCATGGCAAGGCCATCTAGGGTATTGTACTCACCCATTCGGTGAAGACCGTAAACCCAGTGCTTGGTAAAAAACCTGGGTCGGCATAGGCCGTTATGTGAATAATATGTTATCTGTTTAAAGTTGTGCATTTATTGGATTGAATTGTCATATGCTATGTTTGGAGTTTTCTTGGATGGCCTTGGCTCACGAGTGCTCTATGATGCAGGTAAGGGCAAAGGAAAGGCCGACCAAGCATGAGTTAGAGGGCATGGAGCAGCGCGTACATGTTTGGCCTACCTGGCCGCCATGGCTGGGGTTGTTTGAGGGACACGCTGTGAATGTTTGGTTTTGTCGCTTAGGTCGATTGTACTCTAAGTTTTGAGTTATAAATATATTTTGAAAAAGTAATTTGGGATCCCAATGTATCAGTTTTATAACTTTAATGGATGTCCAAACCTCTTATACTTAATTTTCATTAAATGAGTTTTTCTTCCGAGTTAATCACACTTTTAAGTTTAAAACCTCGATTAGCGAGCTATTGGCACATTTTAAAATCACTTGGTAACGACTCTAAGGTAGTAGGGTGTTACAATTTGGTATCAGAGCGTGCCAAGGTTTATGGTGCCTGGAGATTGACCGAACATGTATGCTCGCTGCCAGAGACAAGCTCGACTCAGGGTTGGTTGGTATTAAGTGAATTACCTGTTTAATTGCTTGTATGAATTGCCCTGTTTGCCTGATAGTTATAAAAAGAGCATGATGAACATATCTGTATATATATCTGTAACGTCCCAAAACTACTAATAAGGCTTAGTGCCTTGATTAGCCTGCTGGGAGAGCAATAGTTTATTTAATTGTGTTATTACGTGGTTAATTGTGATTTATGTGTATCAATATGTGATTACTTGAATTAAATTATTCTATGACTAGATATGCATGTTTAGGTGAATTAAATATGCATGTGGGCCCGTTTGTGTTAATAAGGGTGTATTTGTAATTTTGGCCCATCGAGGGAATAAATGTAAATTGTATGTGTGTTATTACTGAGACCACAATATTTTGGAGATATATTTGTGATGTGTGGCATGAGACGGTTTTAGGGAGCAGAATAGCAAAATAGTCACAACGGGCTTGAATACCCGGCTCAGGGTGAGCCTAGGGGTATTTTGGGATTGTAGCGCATGTTCGAGGTTACTGGTTAACAGGTCGTCATTTAGATGTTATTTGGGTATGTCGGGATTAATTGGGGATCTATAGGAATACTCGAGGAATTAGTGGGATGTGGCAAATGAAGGATTTACCCTTGGTGGTATCAAAGGGCTAGGATGATCTTGGGGGTAATTTGGTCATTTTGAGGCTAAGCGGTAGACTTGGTTGAACTTATCTCATCGAAACATTTAGGAAAAATATAAACACAACGCTCTCAACTGACCCTTCTCTCTCTCCCATGTCTATTCTCTCTCTTTCTTGGTACTTGGAGGAGTTTTGGGAACATTGAAGGAATTTGCTCAGAAATTGTGGATTTGAGGCTGGGGACTTAGGGAAATCAAGCTAGGAGGAAGTCTGAGGCAGTTCAAGGTCACAATTCGTAGTTGTGGTAAGCTCTAACCTTGATTTAATTAAGTTTTGGGGCTGTTTTTTTTAGTGTTTTGGGAGTTTTGAACTTAAGAGATTAAGTTAGGTTGTGGTGAGGCTTTTGGTTAAGTTTTCGGGTTTATGTACTACTCTAGGTGTAGTGGAAGTATTTTGGGACTCAATTATGGCATTAGAATATGTTTGGAATGATTTACAGGGGGTTTAGAAATATGAAAATGCTAGAAATTCTGGGTTCATAGGGTCACGTCGTGACGCTGTTCTTGAGCGTCGTAGCCCGCATGAACTTAGAAACCTTAGGGGATTCACTGAATCGCCTCAGCGCTGCGGCTCTGGGTATGGTGCACTGCGGTGCGTGTCCAGAGAATTGAGAGCTGGGCTCTCTGACTTGTAGAGGGTTGCGACTCTAAAGGTGGGGGCATCGTGGCTCTAATTGAAGGCACCGTAGCGCAAATAGGGGTGTTTGTCCAAATTAGGGTTTTAAGCTCGGAAACTCAAATTTAAGGGCTCGAGAAGGATTCTACTACCTGGTTTAGTAGAATTCGAGGTCTCAGAGGCTAGAATATTATTACAAAGTTTCTAATTGGTTAAGGCCGGGATCAACAATAAACATGCTAGATGCAGGCCGAATGACAACAAGCATGCTGAATGCAGGCTGCAATGGCAAGGCCATCTAGGATATTGTACTCACCCGTTTAGTGAAGTGTGAACCCAGTTCCTAGTAAAGCACCTGGGTCGACATAGGTCGTTATGTGAATAGTCTGTTATCTGTTTAAAGTTGTGCATTTACTAGATTGAATTGTCATATGTTATGTGTGGAGTTTTCTTGCTGGGCCTTGGTTCACGCGTGCTTTATGGTCCAGGTAAGGGCAAATGAAAGGCCAACCAAGCATGAGTTGGAGGGCATGGAGCAGTGCATACATGTTTGGCCTACCTGGCCTGTAATGACCCAAAATCGCTAATAAGGCTTAAGGGCCTTGATTAGTATGCCAGGAGGGCATTAGTGGAATAATTGTGATTAAACGAGTAATTATATGTTTATAAAAGTTTATATGATAATTGATGGTATTATGTGGTAATGTGATATGAAATAAATATGAGATATATGTGAGAACCACATTATTATGTGGACAGGTTCGCTGAGCACGACTCAAGACGATTCTAGGGTCAGATAGCGGGAAAAGTCACAACGGGGCTTAAGATATGACTTTGTATAAGTCGGGGGTACTTTTAGATAGTGGGTAGCGATTTGGAATATTATCGCGTCATGGAAATAAATATATAGAGATATATTTGAGGTTAGGATGTCTAGGTGGGAATATTGGGGGATTCTACCATTTTGGCCTCGGGGACGGTTCTGGCACCTCGAGCCTCGGGATTAACTTAATAGGTAAGTTAGACATAAGGAAGCTTTTAGAAGAAAAACACAAACCGACTAAGAGCTTTTTCCTCAGCTCTCTTTTACGCTCAAGGAAAACAAAAGGAAAGGAAACACAGAAAACAGGGGAAACAAGTTGGAATTTCTGAGATTGGTGGTGAGGATTTGGAGGTTTAGCCCAGGAGTAAATCAAGAACTAAAACAGGGATTAAGGTAAGCATCTGGTCTTCTTTTCTGTGGTTGAATTATGAGTTCTAGCTGGGTTTTGGTTAAGTGTTGAAACAAATATGGTTTTGATGTTCTAAGGCAGAATTAAGAAGGAAATTTGGGAACTTAGCTTGGCTATGGCTTGGTGAAGTGATTCAACAACAAAGGTAAGTTTCAACTCCTGGTTTAGAGGTTTTAAATTGAGTTTAAATGATTGGTTTAAGTGTTTATAGCTCTTGGGTTTCAGAAATTGGAAAGAGAAGATTAGAGTGTGCTAGGTTGTGTTTTATGTGGAATTATGCTGTTTAGATCATGCTAAAGGAGTTGGGAATTAATTGGTTAGGAGTTGGGAAGCTTTGGGATGGTTTAAAGTGAGGTTTCAGACTTAAAGATGGTGTAAATTCTGGGTTCGAAAGGGAGGGCCGCAGCTCTGTTCTAGAGCACTGCGGCCCTAGCATGCAAAGGAGCCAAGGAGGCTCGGCCAAGGGAGAGCGCCGCGGCGCCCAAGGCAAGGGCCGCGGCGCGTGTGTGGTTCTGTTTTAGGGAAGGGCCGCAGCTAAGCTTTAGGGGCCGCAGCCCTTGGTTGCACAATTGAGTTTTTGAGGGTTTTAGGCACGGGAAGGTGGTCTAGTGTGCTCGGGTTTGGTTTCACCATCGTACTTGGTGGAATTTGGAATCCCGGGAGTCAGTTTTGTAATTGGAAACCTAAATTGGAGTATTAATGGAACCCTATACTTTGGTTGTGACTAGGTGATAAAGGCTTAGGCTCGGGAACGGATCGTGCTTGAGAGGCGTTGCTCGTAATTCAATAACTGCACAAACTAAAGGTAAGAAAACTGCACCTGGTTGAATATATGTGACAGGACTAAGGGCTCCCTATTGTAAATGCTTGAAAAGATGGTATTATGCCATGCAAGCCATTTGGTGAACCAACAGCCTAAGGGTGCCAAGGGTTACACTAGCGCACAGGGCGCGGCTCGGCCACTGGTAGCCGAGGACAGCTTAAGCGGGCCGGAGTCAGTGGGTTAAACAGAGAGTGCGGCCTAAGTCGTCGGCCCTGAATATTATGTGATATGAGTACTATATGTGGTAGAATGTATCTTGAATTGGATTGTATATGCTGAATACCGGTTGAGGATTATCTGATGGGAATACATGCATATTGAACTATTTGTTTGTTATTATTGTTTGAGTTGTTTATGATGTTTTCTTGCTGGGCCTTGGCTCACGGGTGCTACGTGGTGCAGGTAAAGGCAAGGGCAAGGGCAAGTTAGATCAGCCCTGACTGGAGAGCTCAGCGAGCAGAATGTACATAGCCAGGTGTTCGGCTGCCACGGTTGAGATCTAAGCAAGGACATGGAACCTAAAGACTGACTGTTTTGCCTTAGTATGGCTAGTGGATATTCATGTATTTTTGGGAGTCTGTAAACTTGTTCAAACTTTGTTTTCATATGGGATCCCATGTTTACTACAGTTTAAATATATGAAATGAGTCTTTTGAGACCAAAACCTTTTTAACCTTAGCTTTTACATGTTTAGTGACACGTTTTCAAATTAATGACTTGATTAGCAAGTCTTGCACCTTTATAAGTACACAATGTAACGGTCTTGGCTATCCAGGGTGTTACATGGCCGCCACGACCGGGGTTGTTTGAGGGATACACTGTGAATGTTCGATTTTGTCGCTTAGGTCGACTGTACTCTAACTTTTGAGTTGTAAATATATTTTGAAACAGTATTTTGGGATCCCATTGTATCACTTTTATAACTTTAGTGAATGTCCAAACCTTTTATACTTAATTTTCATTAAATGATTTTTTATTCTAAGTTAATCACACTTTTTAGTTTAAAACCTCGATTAGTGAGCTAATGAAACATTTTAAAATCACTTGGTAACGGCTCTAAGGTAGTAGGATGGTACAATGATTGTTTGCATTATCTGCGTAATTAGGGCGTAATTAGGGCTCGACCCTGTTAAGGAACATGGTTATTACTGTGTCTGTATTTAATTGGCTGAGATATATGATTGATATGTATGAATACTTATATTATCTGAAGTATGCTTATCTGTATCTGGTTATCTGTCTGTCTGGCTGTCTGAATATCTGGTTAAGGCATTGACTTATTAGTCAAGGGCTGAGTTCCAATGGGCCTTGTTTTGTGTGTGGCAAGAGTGGCCATTTTGCAAGGGAATGTGGATTAAAAAAGATCCATAACAATGATCTAAAAATGAATTCAACCGAAGAAGGCTTAGTGGCTACACTAAGTGAGGTCAGTGCCATCAATGAAAAAGTACAAGGGTGGTGGTATGACACTTGTGCCACTATTCATGTCACTTATGATAGCTCTTTCTTTAAGACCTTAGAAAACACTAGTGATGGACATACAATTCAAATGGACAGTGAAAAGAGGTCCAAGGTTGAAGGCAAGGACATAGTTGAACTCTTTAACTTCCAGCAAAAAGGTTCTACTTACTAATGTTCTCTATGTACCAGACATGAGTAGAATGTTAGGATTAATGCCCTAAAAGCATGTGAAGACATTTTATTGGTTTTAAATAAAAGTACAATTTTATTATATTTGAATGATATAATTATTGTGTGAATTAATTTTATAATAATATCAAGAAAATTCCCTATTCATTCATGAGAATATGATCTTGTATTAATACGAGAGAATTAATATCATATATAATGAATACAATAGTCAGTAACATATTAAAGTAAGGAATCTTTAATGAATGGTTACTAGTACAGTTTGCTAAGTGTGACAGTCAGAATCCCGTGATCCGTAAGGGGAAAGACCGGATAAAGCTGTGCAATCCCACACCGCCTGGGGAAGGTCAAGTGTGATGATTCTAAGATTGTGTAGGTATGGGACTACACAGTTAAAGATGGCTTAAATGGATTGATGGGTACTACCTATATCAACAAGACGCATCTTCTTTTCAATAGCCCATCACTTGAGAATTACAAAGTTAAGTGTGCTTGACTTGGAGTAATCTCAAGATGGGTGACCTCCTGGGAAGTTTTCCCAGGAAGCGTGCGAGTGAGGACAAAGCATGCTGGAAAGACTCATGTTGGTTTGTAGGGCCAGTCATCATTCCAGGAAGCAGCCATAGTGACGTGGGGCGTTACAAATGGTATCAGAGCCTTGACCCAGTCGGAAGTGTGGCCGACAGGGACGTCAGGCTCGTAAGGGGGGGTGATTGTGACAGTCAGAATCCCGTGATCCGTAAGGGGAAAGACCGGGTAAAGCTGTGCAATCCCACATCGCCTGGGGAAGGTCAAGTGTGATGATTCTAAGACTGTGTAGGTATGAGACTACACAGTTGAAGATGGCTTAAATGGATTGATGGGTACTACCTATATCAACAAGATGCATCTTCTTTTCGGCAGCTCATCACTTGAGAACTCCAAAGTTAAGCGTGCTTGACCTGGAGTAATCTCAAGATGGGTGACCTCCTGGGAAGTTTTCCCAGGAAGCGTGCGAGTGAGGACAAAGTACGCTGGAAAGACTCGTGTTGGTTTGTAGGGCCAGTCATCATTTCAAGAAGTAGCCATAGCGACGTGGGGTGTTACAATTTGGGTCCTAAGGTAGTTTAAGGGACCATTGAGGCTATTGTAAATGTTAGAGCTCAGATGCTCACTTCTTAACGTAAATGGGAAAGTTATGTTAAGTTGAAGTGAAGGAACGTGGAGTTCCAAGTGGAAGACTATATATTCCTTAGAATATCACCATGGAAAGGGGTGGGGAAATACGAGCAAGTTGAGCCCTAGATTAGTAGGACCATTGGAAATCCTGGATAGGATCGATCAGGTTGCCTATGGATTGGCGTTAGCTTGGGCACTTTCGGTCATATACAATATATTTCATATTTCCATGTTGAGGAAACATGTGTAAAAAAGACTCACGTGTTAAGTTATGAGGGTCTTGAATTAGAGGTTGAGTTATCCTGTGAGGAATAGCCAGTCCAGATATGAGATAGAAAGAACAGGGTTATGAGAAATAAAGTTGTACCTTTGGTTAAGGTATTATACAGAAACAGTAAGATCAAAGGAGCGACTTGGGAATTGGAATTCGTTATGCGGGATTGATATTTCGGGCTAGTCAGATAAAATTTTGAGGATGAAATTTATGTAAGGAGGGGATAGTTGTAATGTCCCAAATTTCCTATTAAGGCTTAGGGCCATGATTAGGGGGCTAGGATGGAAAATTATGGAATTATGTGAAACTTATGTGCATCATTATGTGATTATGTGAGTTATATTATAATATGATTTGATGTGCATGTTTAGGTGTTTTAAATATGCATGTGTGTGAGAGACCACATTATTATGTGAGTATGTTTGGGTTACTCGGCACGAGACGATCCCAGGAAGCAAGCTAGTGGGAAATTCACAACGGAAACCATACTTGACTCGGAGTGAGCCAAGGGGTATTTAGCACATTACCAGGATATTGGGTAATGGGATTGTTTATTTGATGATAGATTGAGAGTTAGTGAGATAAGGAGGGAATTCTGGGAATTTTGACTATTTTACCCCGGGGGCATTTTTGGGCACCGAGCATTAGGATTTTCTTGAGGTTACTTAAGCTCAAAGTAATCTGTTAGAATTATAAAAGAACGTTTAGAACGTTCTCTCTCTCTCTCTCGTTCCCTTTTCGACACCTGTTCCCATTTTAGAAGGAAACTCGAGTTTTGGGACTCAAATTTAAGCAAGGATCGAGGCATAGCGATTCTATGGAAGATTAGAAGCTTATTAGCCAGAGGATTTAGTTGGGAAACGACTCAATCAAAGGTAATTTGAGTTTTAAGTTTTAAGTATTTGAGTTTTTAAGCTTGAATTGGATTTTACGTTTTGAAAAGATTTTGGATTGTTTGAGACTTGGGTTTTAATGATTTTGGGAAATTAGGATGTTTGGGAACTTTGATTTTGGGATTTGGATATGTTTGGATAGATTTTTTTGGAGGATTTTAAGTGGGAAAAACGTAGGAAATGGCTGAATTTGTGGTCAAGTTGCGACCTTGTTCTAGCAAGTTGCGACCCGGATGAAGCCAGAGCCAGGAGGAGTCTGCCTGGGGGGCGCACCGCGACTCAAGGGGGCCAAGTCCCGGCCCGCACCCTGAAGCCCAGGCAGAGGCTCTCTGTCAGGGGGGGCAAGTCGCGACCCTCAGGGCCAAGTCGCGACCCGCCTGTGTAGTTTGCCCAGATTTGGCTTTTAATCGTGGGAACTTAACTCTAAGGGCTTGGGATAGATCCTACCACCCAGTTGGGTAGGATTCGATGTCTCGGAGGCAAGGGTTCGGTCTGGAAGTATTTATTTACTCGTTTTTTTATGAGATTTTATATTATGGTTGTGACTAGTAAATGCTAGGGGCTTGGAAACAGGATCGTGCTTGAGGGTTGTTTATTGGTAACCTGTGCTTGGACCAAAGGTAAGAAAACTGCACCCAGTATGTGATGTATATAATACATGTGGATATGGCATGCCATAAATGTTAAATATGGAATTGACTAGAGCTTGAGTCTCTGTAATTGTGCATGATTATGATTATGCTTGTGATTATTGGTAAAGCATGTTGAATGCCTTAAATCTGGACATTTGAATGTGGATGATTATAATTATGCTTGTGAATGTTGATGAGGTATATTAAGTGCTCTATAGATGGACATTCATTTCATTACATATGTCTGGCAGCATGGCTTACTAGTGAGTGGCATTGACTTATTAGTCAGGGAATGACATTGGTGCTTAGTATTGGTCGTGAAGTTGTGACTTATCAGTCAAGATCGACAGTAGTACTGAGCACTGGTCGTATGGTATGGGCTTATGAGTCAAGAGCGGTATTAGCGTGTTTAATGCAGGCTAAAATGATTAGATCTAATCAATATGAGCATTAAATGCTTGACCGACCTATTGGTCGAAGAAAACTAAAGCACTTGTCTAGTCTAAAGGCTCAGGTTATTGAAACGTCACATGGCTTGGGGTGTAAAACCCCAGAGAGACTTATTAGTCATCTATCCAGAGAGACATATTAGTCATCTATTCAGAGAGACTTATTAGTCATCTACCTCAGAGAGACTTATCAGTCATCTACCTCAGAGAGACTTTTAGTCATCTACCCCAGAGAGAGAGACTTATTAGTCATCTACTCAGAGTGTAGGACTCCATAATTTAATACTTGCCTGCATGTGTGAATAGGGTTATTACTACTAGGCATGCTTATTATGATTTGGTGACATGTTATTGTCTGCTTATTAGCATGTTTGAGTTTTCTTTTTGAGATTCGGCTCACGGGTGCTATGTGGTGCAGGTAAAGGTAAAAGAAAGCTCGACCATCCTTGAGTTAGAGAGCTTAGGTGACGATGTGTACATATGCGGCTACTCGACCACCACGGTCGAGGGTTTAATGAGGAACTAGGGTTAAACCCTATTTTGTTGCTTAGGTCGGCTGGTTGTAAATCTTTTATTGTAATTAACCTTTAAAGTGTATTTTGGGATCCCAATGTATACAATAAACGTTTTAGGGAAACTTGTATCTTTGACCAAAATTTTTAACCCTAAATCGTTAATCACATTTAGTTACACGATTATGACCAAATGACTCTTCTAGCGAGTTTAGCACTGTTTAAAATGCACAGCGTAACGGTCCCTGGGTAGTAGGGTGTTACAATTATAAAGGCAGACATGCCTGAGATTCTAGACAATAGGGGTGTCAGGTTAATCAGGGACAATAGGGGTGCCATGGAAGTGACCAAAAGGAGACTTACATGTGATCATTGGACAGTAGGGGAGCCATGATCTTATGTTGTATGTTTTTGTGCTGATCATTGGACAATAGGGGAGCCACGATCTTATGTTGTATGCTTATGTGTTGATCACTGGAGAATAGGGGAGCCATTATCTTCTTATACTTATGATCTTATGTTGAATTCTTATGCTTATGTTGCAAATGATCTTATGTTTATGATTATGATCTTATAATGTACGATTATGTTTATGTCGCAAATATTCTCATGTTTGTGATTATGACTTGTGTTGATAGTGATTGCTATAAGAAAAGTATGTTAAGAATGTTTGAGATATGTCGCTTATGCATGTATGTCTTGTTTGTAATTCCTTATTGAGCTTTTAGCTCACCCCTTTACTTTCTCCTTTGCAGGTAAATATTAGGTAGACTTGTTTGGCACGATGGTGAGCTGAGTCAGTTTTCCATAAGTATGTATGTATGATGCAGGGCATCATTGAACGAAAAAACGATACGGAACGCTATAGTGCCTTAAAGTCTTTCATTATGTTAATTTATCAGTGGGGTGTACATATTTATTTTTAAGATTGCATCAAATTCTCTTTTGTTTTGAACATTGGATCCAAACCTTGCATCTATTTTAAATAAAGACCCGACTCATTGTATTTTCAGCCAGATTATGTAATCTATGAAGTTATTATTAAAATTTACATTTTAATTGAGATAGGCAATTAGGAGCGTTATCTGAATATATTTTTTAATTACCATATTATCATTAAATATACATTTTTAATATCTAATTAGTAATGAGAACTCTTTAATTTTTTGTTTACTTAAAAATCTATAATTTCAATTAATATTAATAGTTAATATATTAACGAAATTTTACTTTTTCATTTTAGGGTTCTTTTCAACCGTGGTCCCCATTCATTACACTTTGTAACACTTAGGTCCCAAAAGTTGATTTTGTATCAGTTAGGTCCCCAATCTTTTCAAATTGTATCATTTAGGTCCCTAAATGTTATTTTTTGTTTATTTTTTCTTTGAAAATACATAAAAGAATATAAAATAAATGGTGAATCATTCTAAAAATATTTGGGCATTTAATTTATGACATTAACAAACATAACATGAGAAAAAATATTTTCATGACATTTTTAAAAATATTTAATATTTTTATAAATTAAATTAATGTTTTATTAAAAAAATATTCTTACCAACATCATTGTTGTATAATTAATATTAATAACTATGTTATCTCGATTATCTTGATATTATCAATTTTATTATGTTTATGCTTTTTATTTCATACATTCTTTTTAAAACTTAATAATAGTGTATATAAAGTTATTTATGGCATATATATATATATATATGGAAGACTTCTCAATGGTTACTACCCATAGATGGGTACTAACAATTATGATGATGTGGCAACATTGTTACTTGGTATAGCAAGTCACCAAGAGGTAAATATTTTTTTCTACAATAATTTCGAATTTAATTGTTTTTTTTTGTCATAATTAATGTTGTTTCCAACCAATGAGAGACACATGCTATATTTAGAAATTGACATGCATTTGAAAAATGAAAAGTTTACAATATTATATTTTCATAATAAGTACACGTTTTTCATCAGGTAACCATTCCAAAAATTTTAAAAAATCAAAATTTATTTTTAGAAATATTAATTAATAACTATAAATATAGATAATTGATCTTAATCCAATGGTTAATATTAAAGTAACCATCCATGGGTAGTAACCATTAAGAGTGCACCCATATATATATATGATTAGTTATAAGTTGCATTATAGAAAAAAATTTCAAAATAAAAAATAAATATGTACATTATAAATATTGATAATCTCGTGATAGTTCAGTTATTAATATTAAAAATTTATAGGTAATAATTTTTTTAATGGAAAACTAATTTAATTTATAAAACCATTAAATATTTTTAAAATGTCATGAAAATATATATTTTTTTCAATGTCATGTTTTGTATTGTTATAAATTAAGTGGTCCAATTTTTTTATGATTGATTTACCATTTTTTATATTTTATTTATGTATTTTGAAAGAAAAAAGAAATAAAAATATCATTTAGAAACCTAAATGATATGATATGAAATGATTGAGAACCTAACTCATACAAAATCAACTTTTGGGACCTAAGTGTTACAAAATGTATAAAATTGGAACTGCAGCTGAAAAAAAAAACACTTCATTTTAAATAGCATTATATACATTGGAGCATAATAGTAGGCTTACTTGTATATGGTTGGTCTTCATTCTTTGTGTGTGTAGGTACGTACGTAAGTTGGACTCAATATTTTTTTGCCAATTAGCCCCTAATCTTCTAATTTTGATGCAAACATGCCCATAATACATTTTTGTTGGAAATTATGTTTAAAAAACGGGATATTTGTGGCATAACCCAATGTTTGAGTTTTGTACGCAGTATAGACCCAATGTTTATTTTTAGTGGCAATAGTACCCAAAGTTAGTAAAAGTGTAATTCCGTTAGCCTCCTCCGTTAGGTCTCCGTTTTGTGATGACTGGGCCAACACGTGTCACTCCGTGATTGGTCCAGCTCAATAATTTTTTAAAAATAATTATGATTTGGACTAATAAAAACGTGACACGTGTCTGCCTAATCTCATTAACAGACCTAACGGAGGAGACTGGCGGAATTACACTTTTACTGACTTTGGGTACTATTGCCACTAAAAATAAACATTGGGTCTATGCCGCGTACAAATCCCAAACATTGGGTATTTATGCCACCATTATCCCTTAAAAAACCTATGAAAAAGGATAAAATGTAGTTTGGACCCTATCGTTTTTGTGCGTTGGTAAATTCGTCTTATGGCTTCTTATTTTTAATATATTTTAAACATCTAATGTTAAATTTTTTTAATTTATGACAATAAATAAACAATAGAAAATGATGAAATAGTTTGAATAACAGTTAAGAAATTAATAGTTTAAATTATAAAAAATAAATTTATTATAGACTTATAATCTTAAAAATAGAATTAAAAATTAGTAACATAAAAAACTATAAAATAAAGAAAACTTGAATTAGATTTAAAAAAATAGATAAATTAATAAATTTACATTATTATTATTGATACATTGATAGTTTTATGATATTATATTTAAGTTAAATATGAGATGAATAGTGCCATAATAACACACAAAAATAATAAAAGTTTAAATTATAAATTAATAATGTTGCATCACTAGGTTAAGCAAACACAAACACATCCATACATATCTCTTAACAAGAGTTCATTCAGGAGCATAACTGAAAATCTAGCTAACTTTCTTACATTCATAAAAACATACATAAAACATTCATAACACCATTTTTGGTCAACTTTTGTGACACCCTTTTTGCTGTAATCTTAACATCAGTCACACAACATATACCTTATCATCAAACATTAGTAACATTATAGCAATCAAAGAATAAATAATATCTAACTTCCTTACCTCACGTCTAAGGACAAACCCAAACATCACAATACCACTTCCTCAAAAACCTACTTCCTCAACATGCAAATATGGAATACATTATGCGTTTCACCGAGTACTGGTGGTAAAGCCAAGCGATAGGCAACTTGCCTAAATTTCTCCAAAATCTCAAATGGACCTATATACCTCGGGCTTAGCTTTCCCTTCTTCTCAAAACACATAACTTCTTTCATAGGTGAAACTCTCAGAAACACTTGATCACCTACTGAGAATTCCAACTCCCTTCTCTTAAGATCCACATAGCTTTTCTGTCTACTCTAAGCAGTCAGCATCCTTTGCCTAATCTTGGCGACTGCTTTAGTGGCCTCTCTCACTACTTTTGGACCTAAAATCTGTTTCTCCCCCACCTCATCTCAATGTAGGGGTGTCCTGCATTTGTGTCCATATAACATCTCATAAGGGGCCATCCCAATAGTAGACTGGTATCTATTGTTATAAGAAACTTTTATTAGAGGTAAATATCGACTCCATGATCCCGAAAATTCGATTGCATAGGATCTCAACACGTCCTCCAAAATCTGTATTGTCCGCTCTGATTGGCCATCCGTTTGGCGATGGAAGGTCGTGCTAAGTTTAAGCCTCGTCCCCATAGCTTGCTGTAAGCTCTTCCAAAACTTTGAAGTGAACACAGACCCTCTATCAGAGATTATAGATTTTGGCACTCCATGTAATTGGACGATCCCACTTACATAGAACTCTGCATAATGTTCCGTAGTATAAGTTGTCTTAATCAGTAGAAAGTGAGCTAACTTGGTGAGTCTGTCGATTATTACCCAAGCTGAATCATGTTGCTTTGTGGTTCTTGGAAAGCCTACCACAAATTCCATGGCTATGTCCTCCCATTTCCATTATGGTATACTAATGGGTTGAAGCAAACCTGCAGGCCTCTAGTGTTCCGCTTTAACCTACTGACAGGTGAGACACAGCATCACATACTCCACTATGTCACGCTTCATTCTCTACCACCACTATAATGCTTTTAAGTCATTGTACATCTTGGTAAAACATGGATGCAGGGAATAAGGGGTAGTGTGAGCCTTTGACATGATGCTCTCCTTCAGTTCCTTATTTGCTGTCACACAAATTCGATCCTTATACTGCAACAATCCACCCTTGGACTTAGTGAAGTTGTTGTCACTCCCTTCCATGATTTGTGCTTTCTGTCTAACCAACACCTCATCTAGTTTCTGCTTCTCCTTTATCTGCTCAAGCAAAAGTGATTGCAGAGTTAGACTTGACAAGCTCCTAGTAGCTAATTCAATTCCAGCTGCTACCATTTTCTTCTGGAGTGGTGCCTCTATTGAACTTAGTGATTAGAGAGTCCCATAACTGCGTCTACTCAGGCGTTTGCCACAACGTTTGCCTTGCCTAGGTGATAAAGGGTCTCGCCGTCATAGTCCTTTACTAACTCCATGTTGGGAATAGTGCCCTTAAAGCAATTGTAGTTGACAAATATTTTAAATGAAATAAATAACTGAATTGAATTATTATATATATAGACTATGTCCGATATTATATTGATAATATTAAGTGAATATCATAAAATTCCAAAGTTTATCTATGTGGTCTTAATCTCATATTGGTATGAGATGATCGAGATTAAGATAATAAACTTAAAACAGTTTGCAGTAAAATAAAGTTATGGAATCATTAGATTAATTACTGCTAGTACGGTTCGCTAGTATTATGAATACAAGTGACCTAGATCCGGGTCACTATTGTAGTAGGACACTTTAGTGAATGTGCTTTATATATAGTGATATATAGAACTGGATCAGATGTGATTTGTTAATACTTGTTTAAACACCGTTTTGTAGTATTAATTAAATAGATCAAACAATGATCATATACACGATGATCTTAATCCTGAGGTTGCTATGAACTCCTATACGTGTCATCTGATCATTTGATTCATGCGTTAAGGTTTGTCAAAATGATCAGGCCAAGAACAATTATTTTAGGGACTCAAAGATGTATATGGCTAGGGACATAGTTTAACAGGTATGGAATCTATACCTTCTTATAGATTGAATAATGATTCCCTATTGGCTTGACTTTTGGAACTGAAAAGGTTATGAGCGCTCATGTCGCAAACTTGTTGTGAAATAACCTTCACTAGTAAAGTCAATGGTACTTTAGGAACAAGATATATATAAAAGGGTAAAACGATAATTTTATTCCCTTTTAATTATGAACCATTAATAGAGTATTAACATTGTATGTAATGATTATATCAATGGATACTTTATTCATTAATAAAGTACTCAGTAAATATATGTCTATAATTATCAAGAGTTCATTCTCATATTTATAATGGAGTAATCATGATATTAATAAATATGATTATTTAGTCAAAGAGCTTTGATTAATAATCTAATATTTATTGGAGCATGATATTGTCCATAAGTCCCCAGGGTGGCTTTATCAACACCATATCAATGTAAGAGTTGATACAAAGGTAAAATTGTAATTTGGAAATTTAAGAAGAATTTTATTCTTCAGGTCCAGTATACAATTATATGATAATTTAAGTTGAATAATTAATTTGAAATTAATTATTAATTTTCAAAAATATATTTATTAATTTAAAAATGTAAATTTCAAATTTCATATATATAAATAAATTAATTAATTTTTGAAATTAATTATTTTATTTGAGAGGGAGAAAATAAAATTGGTAAGTCAAAAATAGTTTTTTATTTATTGAGTTTTAAAAGATGATGATAATGATGATGATCAATTTGAATTTTGAATTTAAAATTTAAATTTTGAAATACGGTTGTGATATTTTACTTAAAAAGATTAATACTTTATTTTGTGGAAGATTGAGTTTATTTAAATAAACAAATAAAAGAAAATGCAATATCCCTGAAAAGGGATATAGCAGTACACGCATGACACAGTACAAGGGTTGTGCCATGCGTATATCAATATAGTGATATTGTATTCGTGTTGTTTTTATTTTATTTTATTTATTTAATTAATAATTTGAAAATAGTTTTTTCAAATTTGGTAAGTTAGATATTTACCTAAATCAATGTAGCGCACCAATTTTTATTTTATTTTATTAATTTTGTGCATTGTTTTATTTTTTAATTGTTAAGTGTTATAAATTATTTTTATTATTGTTTGAATTGTTTGGTAGAAATTGTGCAAATTTAATTGTTAATTGTTTTATTTATTTATTAATTTAATTTGTGAATAAAATGAGTTTTAAGGTGCATGGTAGGTAGTGATGCGCCTTAGCAATTGAGTGTGTGCATGTGCATGGTGTGCTTTCAATAGATTTTCTACACATTAATTTCCTTTTATTGGTTTATATTTAATTAATTAAAAGAAACAAAGAGAGAGAGAGAGAGAGAAAGGGAAAGGGAGGAGTAGGCGTGTGGATATAGTGGGAAGAGAGGATTTGTTTTTCATAATTTATTTGACAATTAAGTAATTTGAATTGATGACCATAGCAAAAATGGGAATAAGGGTGGTTGTCATCTTTATCATATTTATTTATATTCCTTTTATCTAAGCAATCAAATAAAAATAAATAAAGAAAATAGGAAACTTTCCCATTTCCCATTAGGCTAGTATTTTCTAGGTTAGATTAAAATGAAGGAAAGAAAAGAAAAGAGGCCATTTCAAGCATTGGGAGCCGTCAGCCATAGAGAGAGAAAGAGAGAGAGTAAGCGTGAGATAGAGAGAGAAAGAAAGGAAGAGAGAAATAAAGAAAGAAGAGAAAGAAAGAGAAGGGAAGAGAAGAGAAGAGGAGGATTTCAAAGGTCTTAGGTAAGTGTTCTTGGGTTTGTGGTTTGAATCGTATAAGTTATCATTTTATTTTATTGATCCTAAGGACTCTCTTCTTCTCTTTGTTATGATTTTCAAAATCTCTAGGGGAGTTTGATCAAAGGTGGTGACCATTGTTTTGGTCCTTGAGTTCTAGCAAGAGAGGTAATGGGAACCCCTTTTGTTTTATGGTTGTTGCTCTTATCTTTTGGTTCTTATGGTTTTGAGAATATTGTTTATGAATGATGGTATATTTTTTTTGTTCTCTTTTGTTTTGTTGGTTGATTGATATTATTGATTTTGGGTTGAAGGGTTGTTTTGTTTGATGCATGATGGTTTTGGCCTAGGCATGTGGGCTATGATTTTATGTGCTTGTGTGTTTGGGCGTGTGGTGTATATAGGCAAGCTTGATTAGAGATTTTTGGTTATACATGAAATATAAAATATTATGGTTATGTTTTCATGGTTGTTTTGAATCAAATGGTTTATGTAATAAGAATGCAAGGATGGTAATGGATTCATGCTAGGGCTTGAGTATTGGATTTGTTGATTGGGGCTATGAAGGTTTTGACCTATAGGGTATTTTTGCATGTTAGTGTTTTTTTATTTTTATTTTTCTTGTCACTTATACACACTAGGAACATGCTAGGTTAATTGGTTCAATGAAAAAATTGTCTTGAATCTATTACAAATGATAAATTAGTGATTACATGAAGGTTATAGTTTGAGTTTTTGAGAAGTATGAATTAAAGATGAATTTCATGATGAATTATGCTTGCTGATTTTTGTATATAATTTGTGAGTAAATTGGTGAAACAATGATTTAAATGCAGAAGTGATGTCTCTAATGATATTTTGATTTTATGTAAATAAAATGGTGTTTTATTTCACATTTAAAATGATGGTTTTACTCAATTAATACATGCTGATTTTGATGAAGATAATGTGATTTTAATCCAAGATTGTGATTTTGGAATGAATTATTAGTTGCTATGATTTTTGATTAGAAATAAGAAATATCTTTTAAATGAAATAAATAATGTGAGTACATTGCATAAATTATTAACCTAAGTTATGTATATGAAAAAATTATATTTTTAATATGTAACCATAAATTTTCCTATTATTATTTAAGTGCTGTTTTTTTTTTATTTTGAGAAAATGTTTGAGCTTAATTTCACTTATGATTTTTAAACAAACTAAAGGTTGCTGAAAGTTTAAATTATTAAGTTAAAATAAGTATTTTGTTAAAATTAGTGAGTTTTACACTTACATAATTTAAGTCTTAAATAATATAAGAAAAAATATATTTTTTTCCCACACTTTAAATTATAAATGCTCACATTTAATCATATAATTTTTATTAATTTAGAAATGCTATATTTTTCAAAAGGAAACAAGAAATTTTATAAGTATTTCTAAATGACTACAAATGTTGTTATTTTCTATGCTAGTTAAAATAATAAATGAAATTATTATTTTATGAGAAATTAAGAAAAAAATCTAAATGAATTATTTTTATGAATTAAAAATAATGTGTTAAGTAGTTTAATCAAACTTTGAGATTTAAATAAATAAATAATGGTGAAGAGAACATGTTGCTGAATTTTATTTGAAAAAGTACGAAATAAGCATGTGGGAATTATCGTTTTAAAACATCACTTTTTAACAACGCTCTCACGTATGCATGTCGCATGCAAATACATTTTTACGTTCAAATATATGCCTATTGTTCAAACATATAGTTTTTTACTTTGTACCCATGAAACGATAATAGGTAGAATTAACATTATTCTTTTGTGATTTTATGTGGAAATGTGTATGTTTGGAATTATTGGGCAACTTGTACTATGTGTGCATGGCTCATGCACACGTGGGGTATATGTGTTGGGCAAGAGAATTGACATGTGATTTTAAAAGGAAATATTTGATTATGGTTATAGGCTTGTTGTAAAGTCATTTTGCTTTACTCAGACCTGAGGTAAGGAAGTTAGATAAAATTTCTATGTTTATGCTATGAAAAGGTAAGAATGGTCTGTTATGAAAATAATGATATGCTATGTATGATGAAGAACCATGAGACATGAAGCATGGAATTTTATCTTGAAGTGCTATGATGAATGTTTGTGCAACATGTGTTCTCCTGTGCGTTGTTTGAAATGGATTTCATGTGTTTGTATGCTGTATGAAAAAGCAAAAGATTGCTAGTGTGTCGAACGCAACACAACAAAGGGGTTACTAAGGATATGACGTAACCCGAGTTACTAAGGATATGGCGTAACACATAGGGCGGATGCGCTGAGGTTATTCAAGGATCAGAGCCTCCTATTTGCCTCACATAGGAGGTCTTTCCAGTTTTATGCTTTTATTGGTTACCTCAAGATGTGACATAGACAATAGTGGCGCCATGATCATAAAGAATATGATGATGATGTTTGATTATGATATATGTTGATGACGTTTGATTATGATGTATGATGATGACATTTAATTATGATGTATGATGATGTATGGATATGTGTCATCCAAAGAGCAGGCGTTGATGACATGTCAAACATTTTTAACATGTGGTTGACACCTGGCAGAGGTTCTGTTCGACCATCGACCAGGGAGATTCCCCTGACATAACATTTGGATTTTATATACGACCAGCTTGGTCGTATACTCCGTATATTTTGAGAAGATCTTGTGCAATTGTAATCATATCCGAGATTATCTCCCATGATTCCCGATTATCCGATTATTTAGGAAAGAATATCTGTAACTAATTCATGTAATCCTCCTTGAGCCTATAAATAGAGAAGAAATAGCTCAAGGGAGGGACTTTTACCTTTGGTTGAATTGAGTTTATGCTTTACAAGAGAATTATAGCTATTACCTTTCAATTGTATTATTCATCCCTCTAAGGCTTGTGAAACTCGAAGAACCCTAGTTCTTTGATCACTCCTTTGAAAATCAATATCAATAATAGCTTAAGTGGACATAGGTCATTACCGATTCGTGGGGCCGAACCACTATAATTTGTTGTGTCGTTTACTGTTCTTTCCATTAGACTTATTTCAATACTTCCTGTCACATCAAGCATTTGACTCCGTGTCAGTTGACCAAAACGGGGTCAACATTCTGGTGCTTTCATTGAGAGCTTGAGACGAAGCGGTTGAAGTACTAATGGCAAAGACAACCAAGAAGACTGGGTAGTCTACTGACGCTGCACCATCTTAACCTCCTCCTCCGAACATGGCTAAGAATGAGCCACACTTGGAGTTTGATGAGGAGGGACTGGACTCCGAAACGCTGAGAAATACTTTGGGAGTATTGCAAGATGAATTGGCCAATCTGAGGGCCAGTCAAGAAAGTGTCGCGGAGACCATGGCGCGACAACAGCAAGAAATAGAGCGTCAGTGCCAAGAGCTGAGTGAAAGATAGGCAGAGATGGACCGTCGTCAGAGGGAGGCCATGGCAGCCCTCGAAGCAGCCCTCCAATTGGCTAGGAATCAGGCTGCACCTGCCTCGCAGCCTGATCAACCCTCAAATGGGCCACCTCAAAGGGGTCCCAATCCTAGCCCTCCAATCCAGCCAACAAGCCCTCAAAGGCCGAAGCACCCACCAATGCCTCAGGATGATGTCCCACCTAGGGGCCTTGAGATGCAGCCTCCATCCCAGGCTGGTCGAGGCAATCCGCCACTTCCTAGGCAGAATAGGGCCGGGCAGCAGCCCCGCAGCCCTAGACGCCCGAGGGGTGAAGAGCCGCACCCACTGAGCAGGGGGCAACGTCCTTGTGGCAACAGAAGGAACTCAGAGACAGGCTCTGCGGTCAGGGACCCCCCACGACATGATAATGTACGGGGACCTACCGACCAGCGCAGGCCTCCCCCTAACGCTCAGGAAGTTCCAGCCCAAGGAGGTAACCGAGGAGACAGTCGGTCCCACCATAGCCAATCGAGGTTCAGAGATGGCCATGGCTACAATGAGGCCGACTCAGGTAGAGGGAATGTTGGTCGGAGGAATGAGGAGAGAGGTGGAGGCAGAAGCCCACCACCTACAGAAGACCAACAAGCAAGACGTAATGCTGGGGGGCAGCCCAGACAAAACAACGTCTTTAGCCGGCTCGGAGCCAGCGAGCAACGACAAAGAGACAACGATACAAGGGATGTACTCAAGGACCGCCGAGAACGGCACGACGAGTACATTCCCCCAGCACTAGAGGACCTGGCAATTCCTGAATCCATTCAGGCCCAAATAGATGCTCTGAACCAAGCAGTGCAACAGCTGGTCGGGGGAAGAACGTCTCACATCGAGTACGACAGGAGAAGGGGCACTCCTTTCCTCCAGAGGATTGCTGTGGTGGAGACTCCCAGTATGTTTAAAATGCCCACACTTCCGAACTTTGATGGGTATGGTGACCTAGTATCTCATGTCAACAAATTTGAGATACAAATGGACATTCAGAAGGTGTCCGAAGACGCTCGGTGCAGGATCTTTCTTGCAACACTTTCTGATGCTGCACAGGAGTGGTTCTTTAAGTTCCCTCCTGCAAGTATTGTTTCTTGGGAGATGTTCGTAAAGGAGTTTTACGGACAATTCTATGCGGGTCGTGTGCACCCAACTGAGGCAAACCAACTGGTCGAGATACGCCAGCAAGAAGGAGAACCACTGAAAGACTACGTCCAGTGTTTCATGCGATCTGCGGCTGGGGCCAAAATAGTGGGAGACGAAGGCAAAATGATGGCCTTAACTGCAGGAGTTAGGCACCGTACGCCTCTTTGGAGTAGCCTCAGGAAGCATGGGGTTAAAACTACCCAAGAATGTTTGGATCGAGCTGATCGATACATCAAGCTCGAGGATGCGATTGCCAGCGAGGGAAAGATCCCAAATAAAGATAAGGGGACTGAAGACCCCGCCAAAGCCGCCAATGGGTCAAAGCCCAACGGCAAAGGAAATGGGAATGGCAACGACAAGAATGGGGGGAAAAGGCCCCATAATGAACCCTCTACTTCCGAGAGCAAGCGCGCTAAGGGCAATCGTTATGGGCCATGGTTCACCAACTACATTGCCCTTGTCGAGTCTCGAGCAGAGATGTATCAGGCCACAAGTTCCAGTGTGCCTTACAAAAGACCTGCTGCCATTCGAAAGGATATTTCAAAAAGGGATACGACCAAGTTCTGTCATTTTCACAATGATTACGGACACGATACGAACGAGTGTAACCAGTTGAAGGATGAAATCAAGTTCCTTATTAGACAAGGACACTTGAGGAGATACGTGCGGGCCACGAGAGCTTCCCAACGAGAGGCTGCATGTGGCAATGAGCAGGCGCCTACACGCCAACGCTCGCCACCTTTACAGCCTGACCCTGTGGCTGACACCTTACTCACCATCTGCGGAGGCCCTCACCTTGCGGGAAACAGCAGAAAGGCAAGGGAACGATATGCTCGGACCCTACGTCACGACTAGGACATCGAGATGATGACTGTGGAGGATCAGGCATCAAAGATGGCTCGAACAGAGGACGGTGCAATAACCTTCTCTGATTGTGATGCCCAGCATGTCCGGTTCCCACATTCCGATCCGCTGGTCATGGATGTTCAGATTGCCAACATGATGGTGAAAAGAGTACTGGTCGATACAGGAAGTTCAGTTAACATCCTGTATAAATCTTCGCTAGAACGAATGAAGTAGTCCGTCAAGGACTTGGAGCCCTGCAACCAAACAATTTATGGTTTCTCTGGTGAGGGACTCGCTCCAACAGGGTCAATCAGGCTTCCAGTAACAGCAGGTACTACGCCCGCCACTAGGACATTACTCTCTACTTTCATAGTAGTTGATTGTCCTTCGGCCTACAATGATGTAATTGGAAGGCCCATACTGGTCGACCTTCGGGCCGTCACCTCTACATGGTATCTGGCCATGAAATTCCCAACAGACGTAGGGGTGGGTCTCGTATTGGGAAACCAGAGGGAAGCAAGGGAGTGCTACAATGCCTCAATCACTAAGGCCAAGAAGGGTATGTCGAGGAGTGCTCCCCCAGAAAAGTTGCAGATGGCCATTGATGTACAAGCCCAATCAGGTGATGAAGTCACCAAATAAGGTGTTGCCCAAAGTGAGGATAGAGACTTAGATCCTCGCTTTGGGGATTTTGAAGAAGATGTAGGACCTGTCGAGGACCTTGAGGAGGTCCAGCTTGACGAAGAGTTTCCGACTAGAGTTGTAAAGGTCGGCAAAAATTTAGAAGCAACAACCAAACACGCACTGGTGGAATTTTTGAGGAAGAACCAGGAAGTTTTTTGGTTCACAGTTTCCGAGAACGCACGAGGGACTCTGACAGATTTCGTGGGACATATGAAAGATTATTTTCCTAAGTTTACTTATTGCTGGTCGCAATAAATAAACTTGGGGGGCAAATGTTATCCAAAGAGCAGGCGTGGATGACATGGCAAACATTTTTAACACGTGATTGACACATGGCAGAGGTTCTGTTCGACCATTGACCAGCGAGATTCATCTAACATAACATTTGGATTTTATATACGACCAGCTTGGTCGTATACTCCGTATATTTTGAGAAGATCTTGTGCAATTGTAATCATATCCGAGATTATCTCCCATGATTCCCGATTATCCGATTATTTAGGAAAGAATATCTGTAACTAATTCATGTAATCCTCCTTGAGCCTATAAATAGAGAAGAAATAGCTTAAGGGAGGGACTTTTACCTTTGGCTGATTTGAGTTTATGCTTTACAAGAGAATTATAGATATTACCTTTCGATTGTATTATTCACCCCTCTAAGGCTTGTGAAACTCGAAGAACCCTAGTTCTTTGATCACTCCTTTGAGAATCAATATCAACAATAGCTTATGTGGACATAGGTCATTACCGATTCGTGGGGCCAAACCACTATAATTTGTTGTGTCGTTTACTGTTCTTTCCATTAGACTTATTTCAATACTTCCTGTCACATCAAACATTTGACTCCGTGTCAGTTGACCAAAACGAGGGTCAACAATATGATGTATGGTTATGACGCACGATTACCATATAGATATGTTTTTATTGTGTTTTCCTTGTATGTTGCTATATTTTTTTGTATTTCCTTACTGGACTTTTAGCTCACCCCCTTACTTTCACCCTTTCAGGTAACAAATACGGTTTCTCTTTGGCATGCACTGTGATGTAGGGAGTTCCGACGTCTGGGTGTGTATGGCATGGGGGTATCCTATGAACGACTAAACGATCAAATTAAGCGTCAGATTTTAAAGAATGATGTTATGGACCTAAATTTTTAAAACCTATCTGTGGGACTTAAACTTTATTTGTTTTTTAACGTTGCATAAGTACACTTATTTTTATTTTAAACTATTAGGCCCAACTTGCATGTTTTATCAAGGTCCCGTTGGATTTCATAAGTTAAGTGGTATTCTTCTATTATTTATGAGTATTGAGACATTTTACAAAGAACTAGTTTAGGGCGTTTTACAAATGGTATCAGAGACAGGTCGTTCATGTTTCCAATGACCCTCTCCATACATGCTAAAGATGGGAAAATCTCACCTCATCGCGTCGTAAGTATTTGTTGTATATGTTATCTTTATTCTTTCTGCTTTTAAATTTTGTAGTTTTGTAATTACAGTATAGAAAGATGCCTCCTATTATTTGAACCACTAAGAAACAATTACTTAAGGAGATTCGCGCGATACCTAAGGTCCAACTCGATGAGGATCACAACGATTGGAGAATTGCTGTGCTGAAAACAACAATAGTGGTTTGCGATCGTATTCAAGGAATGATGAACAAAAGAGGGGCGTTGTTATGGCCCATAGAACAATACTGGGTGTTAAGGGAAGTGCTATCGATATATCCTAAGGCCCTTCTCCAGTTGGCCATGGCTTGGTATGACGTCATTCAGGACGACTTGGACTTTAGCACCATCGAGTACACGATCTACGACCTCATAGATAACTATGAATTCCACCGATTGGAGGCGGTCATGGTAAAGAAGGATGACGGAGAGATGGAGGAGCGATACGAGACAGTGCATGATTTGGAAGGAGAGATGGCGTGCCAAGAGGTAGTGCATGCCATACAAAAAGTAAGCGCTAGGATGAAGACGTTGGAAAATGCTCCTGATTACTTCCACATTTTGGAGGACGTCTTCGACTACAGCTCAGGGGACGAGTCCACGGTTGAGGACTAGAGTCTGTCACGTAGCTCCTTCAATAAAATGTTAACGAATAAGATGGAACTTTTTTTAAAGAACCCTTAAGAACTTATGGCTTTTCATTTAAGGTTATTAAACACTTTATGGGTTGTTTGAATTTTAGAATAATTTTTGAACAAACTTTGAATGTTATGGTTTAATAATTTTTCTCTTGAAAACTCTAAATGGTGTGAATGTGGAATGTATGATAATTTTCATAAATATCTATCAAACCATTATGCGATTTATCCTCTCTTATGATTTTCTTTTGGTGCCTTACAATCTCATAATGTCAACAAGAGGAAGAGGAGGCAAGGGAAGAGGAGGAGACCGAGGAAAGGATGTCTCCACAAGATCTAGTGCCACAACAATTCTTGATTTGGGAGTGCCACCAGCCCAACCAGCAGCCCCAGCCGCACCAACTGTGGATTTGGCCGCAGAGATAGCAAGGTTGAGGGAACAACTAAGGTAGAGATATGAGGAGTTGGCATACACCAGGCAAGTACCCCAAGTGCCTCAAGTACCAGTGGCACAACCTGAGCCTCCAGTACCAACACCCGCACTACTGCCTATGGCTTATTGATTTGAGCCGGTCTATGAGCATTTAAAAAAGCAAACCCCACCTAGCTTCGAAGGGAAAGCTGATCCTATGGTGTCAGAGGATTGGTTGAGATCAGTTGAGGCCATCTTTGAGCACATGGAGTTGAATGATCACCAGAGAATTTCATGTGTTGCCTACTTACTCAAGTTGGATGCAAGGATATGGTGGGATGTTGTCAAAAAGACTTGTGACCTGAATACCATGACCTAGGCAGACTTTGTTTAGGCATTTGGCAAAAATTACTATAGTGCGGTTGTATTGGCAACCAAGGTGGACGAGTTCATGACTTTGTTTTAGGGGAACCTCTCTGTCCCATACTATGCGCAAAAGTTCGATAGGTTGGCTAAATTTGCGCCAGAAGTTGTACCAACTGAAGCCTTGCGAGTTCAAAGGTTTATGAGAGGACTCAAGCCAATGATTGCTTGGGACGTTAAGATGACCAGCGCTGAGGTGGTCAATTATGCTAAAGTATTGGATAAGGCACTTTTAGCAGAATACTTGGAGGATCAGATATGGAAGGACAATGTTTCCAGAAGGGAGGCCCACCGAAACAAGGGCTTCCATGAGGGCAATAAGAGGAAAGCTAATGAAGGGCAGAATAGTGGCACCGACAAGAGGCCTAGACCTCCGACAAGAAATAACAACAGTCACAACAGTCATAACGACCACAACAACCACAACAGTCACAATAATGATCGTAACCGCAGGAATCACCAAAGCAACAAAGTTGAGCACCCAGCTGTCCTAAATGCTCGAGACGACATATGGGAGAATGTCAGGCCGACACCAACATATGTTACAAGTGTAGTCAGGCAGGACATCTGAGGAAATATTGCCCACAATGGAAAGCGGGACAGAATAGTAACATCAACCTAGTGCCAGCACGGGTTTTTGCTTTAACCCAAAAGGAAGCAGCCAATAGTAACACCTTAATCACATGTCAGCTCCCTATTTCTGGTATGATGTGTAGAGTCCTTATTGATTCTAGAGCAACTCACTCTTATATTGCTATGAATATGATTGATAAATTGGGCATGCCTCGTAAAATATTTGAGCATAGTTTTAGTACAATGTTATCATTGAGAGATATGATGTTCTCAACAAGGTGGTTACAGTCAACACCTATAGCAATAGAGGGTAGGGAGTGCCCAATAGACCTCATAGAATTAAACATACCAGACTATGATGCCATACTTGGCATGGATTGGTTATCCAAACATGGAGAGATGATTTATTGTCAGAAAAAGAACATGGAGTTCAGACCAGAAGAAGGAGAACTCTTTTTTTTTTTTTTTTTTTAACGGAGAGGTAGCGAGTTTTTGTACACCCATAATATCACTACTAAAAGCATAGAATATGGTGCAACATGGGTGTTCGGCATATCTAGCAGTGTGGTGGATAAATCCAAGGAGACAGAGTTGAAATCGAAGAATGTTCATATCGTTTGTGAGTTTTTAGAAGTGTTTCCCGAGGAATTATTAGGTTTACCCTCGGATAAAGAAATCGAATTTGTGATCGAACAAGTACCAAAAATAGCACCAATACCTAAAACATCCTATCAAATGGCACCTGCAGAGTTGAAGGAACTCAAGACCCAGCTACAAGAATTGTTGGATAAGGGGTTCATAAGACCTAGTCATTCGCCATGGGGGGCACCAGTCCTATTTGTGAAAAGGAAGGACAGGAGCATGAGAATGTACATTAATTACCGAGAACTCAATAAGGTCACCATTAAGAACATATATCCTTTGCCTATGATAGATGACCTTTTTGATCAATTGCAAGGGGCAGCAGTATTCTCAAATATTTATCTGCGATTCGGGTACCATCAGTTGAAAGTAAAGGATGGAGCCATTCCTAAGATGACTTTTAGAACTTGCTACAGGCACTATAAGTTCTTAGTGATGTCTTTTGGACTCACTAATGCCCCATAAGCATTCATGGACATGATGAACATGGTATTTAATGACTATTTGGATAAGTTTGTAGTAGTGTTTATAGACGATATCTGTATCTACTCAAAGACCAAGAAGGAGCATGAGGAGCACTTGAGGTTGACCCTAAAAGACTACAAGAACATCAATTATACACTAAGTTCTCTAAGTACTGGAATAGCAAAAGATCCATCAATGATCGAGGCCATTAGAGATTGGCCCCAGCCAAAGAATGCCTCAGAGGTTCGAAGCTTCTTAGGGTTAGTGGGTTATTATCGGAAGTTTGTCGAGGGTTTTTCAAAGATTGCCACACCCTTGATCAACTTGACCCGCAAACATTAGAAGTTCACATGGACCGAGAAATGTGAAGAAAGCTTTCAGACTATGAAGGATAAGTTGATCTCTGTACCTATCCTTTCTGTTCCCACAGAAGGCGTGAAATTTGTGTGTATTGCGACGCATCAAAGAATGACTTAGGATGTGTGTTAATGTAGGATGGGAAGGTGGTAGCTTATGCTTCCAGACAACTCAAGGACTATGAACAACGGTGATAACTCCATTTTAGTGTCTTTTTAGAATGTGTTTTTTATGGTAATCTTGAGTCTTTATGTTTGTTTTGTGCAAGATTACGCTTGTGTTTGTCTTTGTTGTAGGTTGGTACTTTGGATCATGAGTTAAAAGTGAAAAGAAGAAAAAATGGTGGAAAAATGGAGCTTTTGGTAGTTGTTCGACTCAAATTGGTGCTAAGGATGAATTATAATAAGTTTTTGATGAAGGAAGGATGTCAAAAGGTTAAAATCTAGAAAAAAAATAGAATTAGAGTCGTGACATGGGCTTAAGGGCTGCGACTCTATCAGAGGCTGAAGGATTGCTGAAAGGAATTAGAGTCGCGACTTGGTCAAAAGAGTCACGATGCTAGAAGAAGTTAGAGGCGAATCCAGGAGGTCCATGGAGAGGCAGGCAACGACCTGGGCTTAGAGGGTCGCGGCGCCTTGAGGGCTAACCAGATTTTGAAGAGCTTTAAAAAGACACGGGTCGCGACCTAGGAAAGGCCAAGTCGAAACCCATCTATAAAAAAAAAGAGGAATTCGTGTTTTGTTAGTATAAATTAAGATTTAGGGTTTAATTAGGGGAATGTCAGATTTTAATTACAAATTTAGAGATTAAATTTGATTCTCTGACAATTTTTTCTGCAGTTTCATATTTTTATTTCTTCTTCAAGTCTTTGAATTCTATGTTTCTGAATAATTATTTTGTTGTTTTTGTCATGTCTGATATGAGCTAAACATCTCTATCTAGGGGTTAATGTAGTCTCTTGGATTTTTATTTAATGTTATTATGATGTTCTATTAATTCTTCTTCTTTATTCTAATCTATATAATGTTTGTTTAATGCTACTACATATCTGATCAATATTTGCTTGATTTATGATTTTGATTCAAAATTCGAAAGATGAGAATTGAATATGCTATCATTTTATAGACATAGGTTACATATTGAATGAAAGTACCTATATGGCTTGTGTAGCAATTAGGTTTCTATGCTTAATGCCTGCTATATGTTTAAGTTTATCACAGAGATGTAGAAAACCTGCATATATGTTGAGATCTTATATCTTGAAAAAGAATAGGAATTGATTTATGTTAACCTGCTATTATAATAGGAATAAAGAAATTTAGAACTGATTAATAAAATTAATAGAATGAAAAGTTGATGAAGTTAATACCCTAGGTCTTTTTATTATTAATTTTTATCCTTTGATTAATTGTTTTGTTTTTAGTTATTGAAATTATGTTTGTAGTTATATTTATTCATCTTAATTTTACTTGCCAAATAGAAAGTAAAGAACGATTATTGGTAATTGGTTAATAGTCTCTGTGGGACGATATCCGTTGTTCCAGAATTTATTACTTGACACGACCACGTACACTTGCGTTCATATTTTACAAATCAAGTTTTTAGCACCGTTGCTAGGGACAATTTAATCAATATCAAATATAATTGACTCTTGATTCTAATTTGGTTTATATATGTTATTTTTATTTTTATTTTCATTTTTTTCCTTTTTTTTTTCTATGTTTGTTGTTTGTCTTGCGAGGAACTTGAGATGTCTCATATACAAGTCCTCATGAATTTTGTTCAACTTGACTTGGAGCCATTATACAAGGCATGTTGGAGATACAAAGATTTGCTAACGAGGATCCCATAACATGGTTTATCCAAAGAGTGTCAATTAGAAGACTTCCTCAATGGGTTGAATGTCGAAGCAAGAGAATGGGTAGAAAGAGGAGATGGTACCACCAATTTCTACCAAGTATCCATGGATGAAGCCTATTGGATGTTGGAAGACATGGAAAAATACAATGAATGCTGGTATTGGAATTGTTTAATGAACAACCAAGGGTGGGAGAGCAATTGTAACAAAATGGAGCCAATTTTTAACACTTGCACTGAAGGACCAAATGAGGAAAATTGGGAATATTTTCAAGAAGTAATCATAGAAGAGAAACCTCACCAAGCGACTCAATCATGTTCATTGGAGGTATTGATGATGGAGTATATGGATAAAAATGACGCCCTAATTCAAAGCCAAGATTCATCATTGAGGAATTTGGAAAATTCAAGGGGGAAAGAAAAAAGTGAAGAGGTTTACTTGGGGAGTGGTAAGGAGATGGAGCTACCAATGGAAGAATTTGAACATCAAATGGAGCCCTCTTCAATTCAAAGTAATGAAGAAAAAAGAGAGAAAACAATAATGTCAAATGTTATCTCTACCCAAGATGTGGATACATTGTTTGAGCAAAGTAGTGAAGAAAGATTGAATCCACCATCTCCACCTCCATTAGCATCATTCCTTGGCATCCATCATGTTTGTATTTCCAAAGAAAGTCAAGTTGAAAATTGGAGCCACTACAAGAAAAAATACTTTCAAAGACCAAAAAAGTATTATCAAATATATACCATAACACTTTTTGATATGTTAAGGAAAGTGGTGCTATAGTAGGTCGGAGCACTTTGCATAAGACTTTTCCATAGTTATAGACATGTGTTATGGTATAGCCTACGATAACACTTTTATTGTGTTATTTTAATAGTTAGATAAGTATTTCATTATGCTATTTATAAGTAGATTATATAACACTTTTTTGTACTTATAATAACATACTTTCTGCATTATAGAAAATAGTTTGCATAACATAAATTTATGCTTATAAACTAGTGTTATTGTAAAAGATACAATAACACATTTTTTGTTTTATTTTAATATTCACTACTACAAAAATGGGATTTCCCGACAGTTTTTAACTGTCGCTATTGAGCAACGATGACAGTCGACTAACTGTCGTATTTGCCTATGCTGGCGTAGGGGTAGCTACGCCGACAGTTATTAGGTGTCGCCGTTGTTGGCTACGCCGACAGTTATTAAGTGTCGCCGTTGCTGGCTACGCCGACAATTATTAGGTGTCGTCGTTGCTGGCTACGCCGACAGTTATTAGGTGTCGCTGTTGCTGGCTACGCCGACAGTTATTAGGTGTCGCCGTTGCTGGCTACGCCGACAATTATTAGGTGTTGTCGATGCTGACAACGCTGACGAATTTTTTTTTGGACACACAATGCGTGCTCTTAAAAGTTATACTTTTAATATTTAGAAAATTAATTTATATTTATTTTAAATTAAAAATTATGATTTAAATGAAACATTTGTATACAAATCTAAAAAATTATAGATTATAATAACAATTTTTTTACAATGAGTTAATTATATTAAGAATTTAATTGTCTTCCTTTTAAAAAAAATCTAACTTTTACAATTGAAATTAATCTATCAATTACATACAATGGTAGAGCACAACAAAACTATATACATAAATAAAATACATAATTCTTACAAGCATGAAAGAAAATAATACCCAACAACATGAAGAAAAAAATTCTTGTTGCCTTGGTTCTCTTATATAATTGTCTTAGTTCTCTTAAATATCCAAAGTAGAGTTTTAGCCTACAATACAGAATAAACACCATTAAATTATAGAAATAAAATCATTTAAATCTCCATAATAAAATTCAATAGTAAAATCTCCATAAAACAATACAAAAGCATAAGATTAAGACATAATGGTATCTTAGCATAAGACAATTAATGAGAATATGACAAGAGAGTATGAGTTAATATATCAAGCATAACATGTAGACTTTAATGGGAATATGTCAAATATCAAGCATTTGAATCAATATAATAATAAAAATTTCAATGGAGGCATAAACCTTTACTTAAGATGCATGCTATGATGTGAAAAGCAAGTACTCTTTGAATATTATTATAATCCAAGTACTCTTTGGATTCCAACCCAGTTGCTGGTCACGACAGAACTTCAAGAAGGTGTTGGCAAAATAAGAATTAAAACCCATCAAGACATGCCACAGAGCATGACCCTGGCAGTACTATCCTTCTACAATATATATATACACTCCTACAATATATACACTCGCAACCCATCAAGACATGCCATAGAGCATGACCCTGGCAGTATTATCCTTCTACAATATATATAACCACTATTAACTAAAACATCTTTTTAAGTTATTTTCTTGCATGGCAACTCATACCAGTAGAAATGAGTTGATCAAAAGGTTTAAAAAGAAATAAAAGCCTTTTTTATAAAAAAATTTGGTAGTGATTGATCATAACAAAATCAAGTTTTAGATGCTTTAATGTGGTAGAACTATATTATTCAATTCAAGAACTAACAGTTACACCCAAAATTGGGAGACTAAAGTTAGACAGTATACTCTTTTATACAAAAACATAGTGTACAAACCAAAGTATTTTGTCTATTCAAATACAATCCAGGAATAGATTTAATATATATTTATATCAAATGAAGAAATATCAATCTTGGGAACACAATAAGAGTTAAAATAAAGATCAAATATAACCTAAACAGAAACCAGAATGAAGAAAAGTGATGAAGTGAATGTCCAAAAATCAAATTCACAGATCATGACATGGAAAATTCTTGGAGTGAATTGAATTCAAAGGCATAACAAAGCTAATAATTAAGAGTGGGAGAGTTTATTACATAACCAATAAATGTCTCAACTTAACTAGATTCCAAAGAACTCAACTCATCGGTCCGATCCGCTTGTTCTTTCTTGAACTTTTCAATCTTTCATAACCACTACATTCATAGTATATATAACCACTATATATATATATATTAGTATGCAAGTTCTCTCTTATTATTAATTTTATACAATCAGATGTAGATGTAGTATATGCAACAGCAGCGGTAGCATAGCAGCAAGGCTGAGTTATTTCAAAGGTGTTTGAATTGAGAGAGAAAGAGAAGACTATGTATATATAATAGAAATAAGAAGTAGAGTTTATAGCTGACACCATGGAAAAGCCTCCTTCTCATCTCTCTCTGTATAAATATATGTACATATATATACGAAAAGCTAACAATATAATTACAAAATCTCTTTCGGCTATACATATTTGGGAATAATTAATACATTTACATATTATGTATTAAATGGCTATAGTGCAGTGCTATAGGAAATGTGATCTTCTACTGTGTATAAGTATAATTATTCTTAATACAAGTATTAAGAACTTTACTGAACCATGTTTATCATGGAAAACATATAGCTGTCTTTACTGACTAAATCAACCATGGAAAAGTTACATCAGAACCTCAAAATACTATATCAAATACTTCAAAGACAACCATTGTTGGTGAAATTTGATTAAGAGAACTCTCAAACTAGTAGTAGAGAGAAGAAGGTACCTGTTGTTATATCTTCAATCTCTCCTTCCCAATTTATTATTGATACTTTAACAATTTAGCATTGAGAACCAAAGACACAATAACTAACATAAAACACTACCAAATTAAGTATTTTAAAAAAAAAAAAAGAATACCCATTTTCAGACTTAATTCACCTCTAAACCAAAAACTGTGAAACTAGAAAACTAAAAACATTCACATATTATTGAAGATTAGAACACTATTAATAATTGCAGAGTAGATATTCAATATATTTATATTAAATGCATTAACATATACTTCATTGAGAATTGTAAAGAACCTCAAACAAACTCAAAAGACTATAAAAGATGAAACTCCTATCGTTATATTGGCTACCTAAAAGACTATTATAAATAGACATCCTTGCATGGGTCTTTGACAGTTTCATGAACTATGGCACAAACTCAATAAAATCATATTATATATGGCATATCTACATGCATTATCATTATTTACAAAATGTAAAAATAATTGATCATCAGCCAAAACACTTGCTTGAATTTTCTATAGTAACAAAGTAAAACAAGGACATATCATATATGGCAGCAAATAAAACTGTCACAGATTCAAATAAAGTTCATCATATCCCTCAAATTATTAGTTAATAAATTTATTTATTCTAATCATTGATTTATAGATCTAGTACTGAATGTGAGAGATTTATTTATTCTAAAAAAAGAAGACACATTATTTAAACTAAGTTATGTCACAAGATTAAGAACTGCAACAAATTTAATCACATCACTATAGCAATTTAAAAATCCCTGCAATAGAAAATGATCAATATCCTTAATGGATAAATGAATGAATCAAGTCTATATGGGCCAGGCCTTCATATGATTATATATATTAATCAAGTGTACCAGCTTTAGTCTTTTCTTTCTATATATGCAGGTCTTTTATATGATTATATATACATATCATATGTACATACCTAATTCACAGTATCAAGAATTGTCTATGACTACAATATTCAAATAAAACATAAAAGAAAGAAACCTACGAAATATCCAACATAATAATCTGATCATGGAAGTCCAACCCAGTTTCAGTTGCCATCTTTTGAACCTACGAAATACATAAAATTAATCATGCTATTGATTTCCATCAAAATTCTAGCAATGACCACAACAAGACAAAAGAATATAGTCCAAAAACGTACCTAGTTGAGAGAAAAAAAGGCTGACTATGGTTTACTACCATATGAAATTGCTTTGCATAATTCCATTCTCTTAAAAAATTCTAGAACCCAGCAGAAGCACAAAGAGGAACTTTGGTCATGGTGAGGCACAAGTAAATTTCTTAAATGAGTTTTTCAACTCTTAAATCTTAGAGAAGACCATAAATAATGGTAATACATAGAAACATAAACAAAGGGAGTGAGGGAGATGAAAACCCCACATCGAGTATATTGAACTTCTCAGCTTAGCTATATTACATTAATTTAAGTGAATGATAACACCCAACTTTCAAAATATACATATACAAATATATATATATATATATATATAATGACAACTAAATTGTTTCAAGGGGTTCTTCAATTGTTAAATCGCAAAAAAAGCAATAAACAATGGTAATACATATGAAATATAAACACAAATATATATATATGGAGAGAAAGATGAAGACCTCGTCGGTGTGAATAAAGCAGCTATTCACGTAGTTTTCGTCGACTCAATACTGCAAATCCCCAATCCAAAGGGTTCTGAAAAGTCATTGTTGTCACCATTAGAGATACCTATTATATGATTTTTTTTAAACTTAGACCCAAAAAAACCCATTACTCAATATCGGAGATAAACCATAGTCAGACCAAAATAGAAATTTTATCAATAAAAAAAAAATTCAAAAACTAATTTGCATTAGATTGCTTCGTAACCCAAGGCCATCATTACCTACGAAAAGCTCGAGTCACCGTCGCTGAGAAGTCAAGACACCGTTGCCAGTCTCGCGTCCATGCTTTGAACCGCGCCTTGTCAATTTCGTTGCCGCTGGAGGGCGAGAGGAGAAAAGAGAAGTCCTGAGGTAGCAGAGAGAGATAAAGAATCAAAGAAAGGAGGTTGAGGGGAATCGGGAAACGAAGAAAAACAGAGAAGACTCAGAGGAGGGGAGGCTAGCGGCTTAGGGTTCTTTCTCCTTTACTGAAGATAAAAAAAAAAAGTTAAGTATATTTTGGCGCCTCATTTTGCTTTCAGCGCCTCATCTTTTTTCATTTTCACAATTTTTTTAATAATGTATTAATAAATTATATATTTTAAAAAATTTCAATAATGTAAAAAACAAGTAATTTTAATAATATATTTTTATAATAACATAGTAATTTTAATAATATATTTTAAATATAATATTATAAATTTATAAAATATAAAATAATAAAAAAGTTACAACTATTAAATTTATACAAATTTTAAAATTATTTTACAACATTTAACCAATTAATAAAATAACTCGTTTCAATTAATACTAATTTTATAAACATGTTAAACAAATTAAATTTAATAAATTTTAATATAAAAATTATTATAAAAACATATAAATACAAAAGTTAATAATATTAAAAATTTAGAAACAAAAGAAAATCTAGTTTTAAATTTTTTTAATTAATACATAATTTTTCTAATATATTAATTCTTTTAACAATATTTTTCCAATTAAATAAACAACTCTTTTTTAACTAATACAAATTTTATAAATATGTTAAAGAATAGTATAGTTAATTTTATAAATATGTTAAAGAATAATAAATTTAAATTTTGATATAAAAATGATTATAAATACAAAAGTTAATAATATGAAAAAATTTAGAAACAACAAAAAATCTAGTTTTGAATAAATACATAATTTTTATAAATATATATTTACATAATTTAATTTATTTTTAAAATAATACTATTCATTAATTATAATTTTAGATTTTTTATTTGAATTTTGGCGACATTTTATAACTGTCGGTATTAGATTTTTATTAACTGTTGGTGTTGAGGTCAATAGTGACAACGTTTAATTGTCGGCATTGGTCTTGAATTAACTGTCGGCGTTGGGGTCAATAGCGACACATTTCAACTGTCGGCATTGGTCTCGAATTAAGTGTCGGTATTGGGGTCAATAGCGACAATCAAAAGCAACGGTGACAGTTATTAGCTGACGGCATTGGTCTCTATGCCTACAGTTTTTAACTGTCGGCGTAGAGTCCCGCTAAGCAATTACGACAGTCAACAGAGTTGACTGTCGTGGTTGGGTGTCGGGAAAGCCCAGTTTTGTAGTAGTGATTTGGATAAGCTTGAGTTATTATTATATAAACGTGTACATTATAATTATTTTTTATTTCTTTAATTCTGTTGACCCTCATTTTGGTCAACTGACATGGAGTCAAATGCTTGATGTGACAGGAAGTATTGAAATAAGTCTAATGGAAAGAACAGTAAACGACACAACAAATTATAGTGGTTCGGCCCCACGAATCGGTAATGACCTACATCCACTAAAGCTATTATTGATATTGATTCTCAAAGGAGTGATCAAAGAACTAGGGTTGTTCGAGTTTCACAAGCCTTAGAGGGATGAATAATACAATCGAAAGGTAATAGCTATAATTCTCTTGTAAATCATAAACTCAAATCAGCCAAAGGTAAAAGTCCCTCCCTTGAGCTATTTCTTCTCTATTTTTAGGCTCAAGGAGGATTACATGAATTAGTTACAGATATTATTTCCTCAATAATCGGATAATCGGGAATCATGGGAGATAATCTCGGATATGATTACAATTGCACAAGATCTTCTCAAAATATACGGAGTATATGACCAAGCTGGTCGTATATAAAATCCAAATGTTATGTCACGGGAATCTCCCTGGTCGATGGTCGAACAGAACCTCTACCAGGTGTCAACCACGTGTTAAAAATGTTTGCCATGTCATCCATGCCTGCTCTTTGGATAACATTTTCCCCCCAAGTTTATTTATTGCGACCAGCAATAAGTAAACTTAGGAAAATAACCTTTCATATGCCACATGAAATCTGTCAGAGTCCCTCGTGCGTTCTCGGAAACTGTGAACCAACTACGTCCAATCGCACCTTTTTGGCTTCCAAGAAACCATTCTGACGGCTGTTACACTCCCCCATACCTCGAAAAAGGAAATTCATGATTACCCCTTTTTGGCACACCTCGGTTTCTATAAGTAACCCCCACCTTCTTCTTTCAACCTTTTACTCGCTATCTTTTTGCTAAGAGCTTTCAAGAACCATATTCCAGAGCCCAGAACTTCGAAGTTTTCAGACGCTCTGCCGTGGATCTTTCGCCTACAAACCCAAAGCTTCTATTTTTCAGGATCTCCAATCTTCGTTCAGGTAAATCTTCTTTGACGTTTGACCTTCTGAGATGCCATGTATGATGCTTCCGTGCTCTGAAACTTTTTGCGTTCTTGAGTAGAAATTTGTGAAGATTTTGTATATACCATTTGATGCTTGATAGGGTAGTGTACTTTTGCTCTTTATAAGTTAGGAATCAGTTTGATAGTCAGGATCATAGGTTTAGGGCGTAAAATCAACATAAAATTTGATTTTTAGGCTAGTTGAAAAACTGGGTTTTTCTCGCCCTTTTGGAGTTGAAAAAGCTTCTTTTCAGAAAACTTTTTACTTTCACTTTTTGATCCATTTTTCAAACTGCTAGCATAAAACTTAGTGTTTCGGTTAGAATGCTGCTGGTCGATAGACGTGAGCAATGTTATTCCAACTTTCAACATAAGCTCCTAGGTTGTGCGTCTTATCTCCCCCTTTGTCTGTTTGCAGTTCATATGCAAGACCCATGGGGAGGAGAAAGACCCATTGACGACGACCTCTTAGTTCAACTGCTTGAGGACGAAGAACAACCTTCGACATTGATATAAGATATTCCTTTTTCTCGCATTAACCTAAACACCTCCCCAGTCTTGGCCCGAAACATGGCTCGTACCAAAACCAAAGCTCGAAAAAGAAAAACCTCCAACCCTTTCCATTAGCCTGCTGCTATGGCTGATACTCCCTTGACCAGTGGTCGAGATGAAAATACTCCTGACCCAAACATTCAAAGACATGCCCGCCCTCGACACGCTATTCAGCCAGACGTCGAGTGGCATGTAGTCTTTGAAAGTAGGGTGATGATCAGAATGATCGCCAACTACTTGAGAAAATACGGCCTGCCGGGGGTCACCCTAGTCAAGCCCAACCCAGACTAAAGGGCTAATCTTCCTGGAGGCGCCTATAGCGCCTGGTCGCAGTTTCACATTGAGGCAAGGGCCACCTTGCCTCTTCACCCGTTCTTTCAGGGGGTGGCCAACTATTTTGGAGTTGCCCCTTTTCAAATAACCCCAAATGGATATAGGATGCTCGCTGCACTCTATATCCTGTATAGTCAGAAAAAGTGGCCTGCGCCATCGCCTCATGAGGTCAACTACCTGTTTGACCTCAAATCTAACCCCAACCATGAAGGCACGGGGTTCTTCCACCTTTGTCATCAGGAGACTGGGCGCACTTTCCTGACTGACACAACCCACATCTCAAACGTGGGGAGGTACTACCAAGAGTACTTCCTCACGGCTGACCTGGTTGCGAACAATCTGGCCTTCGCTCGTGGAGGTAAAACTTTCTTATCACTGGCTGAATTCTTCACTTGGTGTTTTCCTCCACAATATCTTAAACTTTTTATGTATTCCAGGCCCGTGGCTGCGGCCAAACCCAACTCAAGGAATGGTGTCGAGGGTGGCACTCTTAGCTGGCATGTCAGATGCTGAAAAGAGTGTCAAGGCTCTGGTTACTCAGGCTAACCTTAGGTTGGCCGTTCTTTGGGCCCCCCAATCAGAGACTAGGGGGCCTTCGACAGGGAGTGCTCACGTCGAAGGGGAACCAAGTAGCAACCTCAGGCATCTCCTCTGCGGAGGAGACCAACTGGGGTCATAATCAGGGAACCTGCTAGCACTCCTCGAGGAGAGAGGCCCTCGGCCCCCTTAGGGAAAGGAAAGCGGAAGGTCATTGAGTCTGTCGACCTTTCTGACGACTCGTCAGATGATAATGGTATTGTAATTTCACTTTTAGATAGTTTGCCTATCCCTTGTCATCTGTTTGACGGGGATGTCAACTTTAAGAATGCTCCAATCTTAAATTCAGATTTCTTCCAGGCAGTAAGTAGTTCAGTAAATAATGTAGCGACCAATAGTTGTAGCGCGGGTACTTTACTTGTAATCTTTTCACTTTCATCTTTTGGCCCTGTGTGACCATCTTGTCTCACTGCCCGCATTGTTTCCTTTTGTGCAGATAGGGACTCTGAGGACGTGTTCAAGCATTACAGGGCTGCTGCTGCCGCCTCTTCTGGCCAGAAGAAGAACAGCAAGAGGGCTCGAGGGGAGAGCAGTAAAACTGCCTCAAAGAAGGCCCGAACTGACGACCCTCCGGCTACTGCCCCTTCGAAAGAGAACTCAGCACCTTCATCGCCACTCGAGCAGTCAGCCTCAACTCCTTCGTTCGATAAAACTTCCAATCATGCAACACCCGTCGACCAGCAACCTTCTCCTAAGGCTCCTAGCAGCCAAACATTGCGTACTCAGCCCGAAGGCTCCCTGCCCAGTATTGGGGTCAGCTCTGCCAGGGAGAGAATATACAAGCTCTCCAAGCATAAACACAGTCAAGCAGCTATTACTGAAACTACCTCTATGGAGATTGATCAAGTTATCAATAGAGGGCTAAATGAGATAGTTAGTGTAAGTCAACTCCTGATGATGTAACATTTATTTTCGATTCCCTGCCTTTACTTTATCTTTTTCTATCTGACTTCAGGGACTACTGACCATAACCACTGGCTGGCGCCGTGCTGGGGCATTGGTGTCTCGGGGCAGGAATTTTGATACCAGGCTCTCCGAGGCTAAGAAAGCACCCGAAGCTAAAAACAACGAGCTTACTAAACAGAATGGCGAGTTGCTTGAGGAGAAAACGGAGCTGTCTAAGTAGAAAGAAGAATTGCTCGAGCAAAAAGCTACTCTGACCAAGGAGTTGCTGGAAACCCAGAATGCCCTGAAGAAATCCAATGAAGCCAGGGAAAAATTCAGGGAAAGTGCCACACTCAACTATCAACAAGATGTACAGCTCGAGCTTGATCTGATCGCAAGCAGGCAGGAGGCGGAGGAACTCAAAAAATGAGTGAAAGAGCTTGAGGAAGCTGGAGCTAAGAACTTGAAGAAATACAAGGAAGCCACTCATCTTTGCTTCTACAAAATCTGGAAGCACAACCAGGAGGCTAACTTCAACTATCTGTCAGAACGCTTGAGGAGGACTTTAATGTCGCAGTGTGCCATTCGCCTAGAAGAAGAAGAGAGGGCTGAAGTGCCTGCCTCCCCAGAGATTTCCTTGGCAACAGGGATAGATGGTGCAGATAATGAAGCTGGCACAGCCGTCGACCAAGACGTTCCTCAAGACCCTCCAGCTCCTTAACCTTTTTTTTCCTGTTATTTCAACTACACGACCCACGGGTCGCGATGTAAAGTCAATATTTTTTATTGCAGCAAGGGCAGCCATTTTACTTTTACTTGAACAGTTACATCCGAGCAGTGACTGCTCGCGGTGTAAAAGGATTCGTTTTGATATTATAATATGTTTACATTTTATAACATCTGTTTGCAAGACTGAACTTAGCATATCACTTTGGTTTGATTTAACAAAATCAAAAAATTTTGAAAAATACTCTAAGTACCCTAGCATGCTTTCACTTATTTTGCTCATGTGTTTACATACCTTGTATCGATATGTTTTGCTTACTTGTACCTTATATTCTTCCAAGTGATCGAGGAGTTTTAGGTCCTTGGTCACTTGCCTTGACCAGAACCTGTTCGAACGTTACTGCTCGTATCAAATGCAAAACTTATAATACAGCAAAACAACACACGTAATGAACAAATACTTGTAAAAAATTACAAAGTTTGGCAAGAATGACTGGCTGCGCACAGTCCCTTATAATTCTCGTATTTAAATGGACTAAACATGTCTTTACGAGTGATCTTTGAAAGATCTTACACTTATAAGCGATTAGCCATATAACATGACTAACCCTTTTTCAAAACTTGTAAAAAGTAAAAATTAATACAAGCTAGTCCTTTAAGAAGGACTGTTTACTGATAATACTTGCGTAGGTGTTCTCCATTCCAATAACGCGGAACGAGGTCTCCATTTAAGCGTGCAAGTTTGTAAGTGCTTGGATGAAGGACTTCTTCAATTTGGTAAGGTCCTTCCCAGTTTGGTCTGATTACTCCAGCAGCTTGGTCGCGGATGTTTAAGAAAACTCTTCGAAGTACTAAGTCTCTGACGTTGAACTTTCTCTCTTTTACTTTGGAGTTAAAATATCGAGCGACTTTTTGTTGGTACGCCGCTACTCGGAGTTGGGCTTTCTCTCATTTCTCCTCAATCAGGTCTAGGGACTCAATCAACAGTTGGCTATTTTGGTCTTGGTCGTATGTGATTCTGCGATGCGAGGGCGGATCTAACTCGACAGGCAACATAGCTTCATATCCATATGCCAAGGAAAATGGGGTATGACCTGTTGCTGTTCGGTGAGAAGTTCTATACGACCAGAGGACTTCAGGCAGCTGTTCTGGCCATGCGCCTTTAGCTTCTTCAAGCCTTTTCTTCAGAGTATCATTCAATGTCTTATTTACATCTTCGACTTGCCCATTTGCTTGCGGATGAGCAACTGAAGAAAAACTCTTGATGATGCCATGCCTTTCGCAGAAGTCTGTGAACATGTCACTATCAAACTGGGTGCCATTGTCTGAGACAATCTTTCTTGGCAATCCATATCGACAAACAATGTTCTTGATGAAAAAATCAAGTACTTTCTTTGTCGTTATGGTTGCGAGTGGTTCAGCCTCGACCCATTTGGTGAAGTAGTCGACCACCACCACTGAATATTTCACCCCACCTTTTCCTGTCGGCAAGGACCCGATTAAATCAATACCCCATACTGCGAAGGGCCATGGACTTTTCATTTGCTTTAACTCATTAGGAGCCGCCCGTGGGATCTTGGAAAACCTTTGACATTTGTCACATTTTCACACAAACTCCATCGAGTCTTCGTTCATGGTCGGCCAGAAATAACCCTGCCTTAGGATCTTCTTTGATAAGCTCTGCCCCCCAGTGTGGTCTCCACATAAGCCTTCATGTACCTCCTTCATCAGCTCTTTAGCCTATTCTGGTGTAACACACCTGGGCAGTGGCATTGAGTATCTTCTTCGGTAAAGAACACCATCGACCAGGATATACCTGACAGCCTGTCTCTGAAGGGTCCTGGCTTTGTTTCTATCTGCTGGCAGTATACCACTCGTGAGATACTCCAAGTATGGTGCCATCCATGTATCTGCTTACCGGACCTCCATATTGGTTTCGTCTGCTCGTATGCTTGGCTCGTGTAGCCGTTCAACTGGCACTATATTTAAAGTGTCAACATCTTTTGCACTCGCGAGTTTGGCTAAGGCATCTGCGTTTGAATTCTGATCTCGAGGTATTTGCTAGAGGGTATATTTTTCAAATTGCGCGAACAAATCTTTTGTTTTGTTCAGATAGGCCACCATTTTTAGGCCTCGTGCTTGATACTCCCCTCAGACCTGATTCACTACCAGCTGTGAATCACTGTAAATATCCAGCACTTTAATGTTCATGTCTTTGGCTAACCTTAACCCAGCGAGTAGGGATTCATACTCGGCTTCGTTGTTTGAAGTGGTGAAATCAAACCTAATTGCGCAGTGAGATCGATGCCCTTCTGGCGTAATCAATATCACTCCTGCTCCTGTGTGAGATTCGTTGGATGATCCATCTGTGAATACCTTCCATGAAGGAACTTCAACTTGAGGCTCAGGCACACTAGGCTTTTCACCTTGCTCGCTGTCTGGGAGTTCAGTAAATTCGGCAATGAAATCAGCCAAGACTTGTCCTTTTATTGCTGCTCGCGGTGAGTATGTTATATCGAACTGCCCGAGTTCGACTGCCCATTTCAACAAATGACCAGCAGCCTCTGGCTTTTGCAAAACTTGCCGAAGGGGATGGTCAGTCAAGACCGTGATTGGATGGGCTTGGAAGTAAGGACGTAACTTCCTTGAGGCCAAAATTAGGCAATAGGCTAATCTTTCAATGGGAGGATATCTCAATTTGGCCCCGATTAACCTCTTGCTCACATAATACACTGCCTTTTGTATGCCTTCTTCTTCTCTTACTAACACCGCACTAGCAGCGTATTCGGTGATCGCCAGGTATATGAACAAAGTTTCCCCATCTACATGCTTTGATAAGACGAGAGGCTGCGACATGTGGGCTTTTAAGGCTTGGAAAGCCTGTTCACAGTCTTCAGTCCACTCGAACTTCTTGTTGCCCTTAAGTAGATTAAAGAAAGGGACGCACTTATCTGTTGATTTTGAAATAAATCTACTGAGCGCGGTAATTCTTCCAGTCAAACTTTGCACATCTTTGATCTTTACTGGCGATTTCATATCGATCATGGCCTTGATCTTTTTGGGATTAGCCTCGGTTCCTCTCGAATTAACGATGAACCCCAAGAACTTCCCTGATCCTACTCCGAAGGAACACTTGAGAGGATTTAGCTTCATTTGATATTTGTTCAGAACATTAAAACACTCTTGTAAATCCTTCACACGTCCTTCTGCCTTTTTTGACTTTACCAGCATGTCATCAACGTACACCTCCATGTTTAGCCCGATCTACTCCTTACACATGTGGTTAACTAGTCGCTGGTAAGTCACACCAGCATTTTTCAATTCGAAGGGCATTACTTTGTAACAGTATAGCCCTGTATCGGTCCGAAAGCTAGTGTGATCCTCGTCAGGGGGATGCATACTAATCTGATTGTACCCTGAGTATGCATCAATGAAGGAGAGGATCTCATGGCCTGCAGTTGCATCGACCAGCTGGTCGATCCTTGGGAGTGAGAAGAAATCTTTAGGCCAGGCTTTATTAAGGTCTGTGAAATCCACACAGGTCTGCCATTTGCCATTCGGGTTGGGAACCAGTACTGGATTAGAGACCCATGATGGATAAAACACCACCCTGATGAACCCATTCTCCTTTAGTTTTTCAACTTCCTCCTTCAAGGCTTTTGATTAGTCTTTATCGAGCAACCTTCTTTTCTGTTGCACGGGTGGAAAGTTTTTGTCGACGTTTAGGACATGGCTGATGACTGCAGGATGTGACCAGGTGAAAACTTCCTGGTTCTTCCTCAAAAATTCCACCAGTGTGTGTTTGGTTGTTGCTTCTAAATTTTTTCCGACCTTTACAACTCTGGTCGGAAACTCTTCGTCAAGCTGGACCTCCTCAAGGTCCTCGACAGGTCCTACATCTTCTTCAAAATCCCCAAAGCGAGGATCTAAGTCTCTATCCTCACTTTGGGAAACACCCTATTTGGTGACTTCATCACCTGATTGAGCTTGTACATCAATGGCCATCTGCAACTTTTCTGGGGGAGCACTCCTCGACATACCCTTCTTGGCCTTAGTGATTGAGGCATTGTAGCACTCCCTTGCTTCCCTCTGGTTTCCCAATACGCGTCCTACCCCTGCGTCTATTGAAAATTTCATGGCCAGATGCCATATAGAGGTGACAGCTCGAAGGTCGACCAGTATGGGCCTTCCAATTACAACATTGTAGGCCGAAGGACAATCAACTACTATGAAAGTAGTGAGTAATGTCCTAGAGGCGGGCGCAGTACCTGCTGTTCCTGGAAGCCTGTTTGACCCTGTTGGAGTGAGTCCCTCACCAGAGAAACCATAAATTGTTTGGTTGCAGGGCTCCAAGTCCTTGACGGACAACTTCATTCGTTCCAGAGAAGATTTATATAGGATGTTAACTGAACTTCCTGTATCGACCAGTACTCTTTTCACCATCATGTTGGCAATCTGAACATCCACGGCCAGCGGATCGGAATGTGGGAACCAGACATGCTGGGCATCACAATCAGAGAAGGTTATTGCATTGTCCTCTGTTCGAGCCTTCTTTGATGCCCGATCCTCCAAAGTCATCATCTTGATGTCCTGGTTGTGACGTAGGGTCCAAGCGTATCATTCCCTTGTCTTTCCGCTGTTTCCCGCAAGGTGCGAGCCTCCGCAGATGGTGAGTAAGGTGCCAGCCACAGGGTCAAGCTGTAAAGGTGGCGAGCGTTGGCATGTAGGCGCCTGCTCGTTGCCACCTAGAGCCTCTCATTGGGAAGCTCCCGTGGCCCACACGCATCTCCTCAAGTGTCCTTGTCTAATAAGGAACTCGATTTCATCCTTCAGCTGGTTACACTTGTTCGTATCGTGTCCGTAATCGTTGTGAAAACGACAGAACTTGGTCGTAACCCTTTTTGAAATATCCTTTCGAATGGCAGCGGGTCTTTTGTAAGGCACACTAGAACTTGTGTCCTAATACACCTCTGCTTGAGACTCGACAAGGGCAGTGTAGTTGGTGAACTGTGGCTCATAACTATTGCCCTTAATGCGCCTGCTCTTTGAAGTAGAGGGTTCGTTATGGGGCCTTTTCCCCTCATTCTTGCCGTTGCCATTCCCATTGCCTTTGCCATTGCCATTTCCGTTGGGCTTTGACCCATTGGCGGCTTTGGCGGGGTCTTCAGTCCCCTTATCTTTATTTGGGGTCTTTCCCTCGCTGGCAATCGTATCCTCGAGCTTGATGTATCGATCAGCTATATCCAAAGATTCTTGGGTAGCTTTAACCCCATGCTTCCTGAGGCTACTCCAAATAGGCGTACGACGCCTAACTCCTACAGTTAGGGCCATAATTTTGCCTTCGTCTCCCACTGTTTTGGCCCCGGCCGCAGCTTGCATGAAACGCTGGACGTAGTCTTTCAGTGGTTCTCCTTCTTGCTGGCGTATCTCGACCAGCTTGTTTGCCTTAGTTGGGTGCACACGACCTGCATAGAATTCTTCGTAAAACTCCTTTACGAACATCTTCCAAGATACAATACTTGCAGGAGTGAACTTAAAGAACCACTCTTGTGCAGCATCAGAAAGTGTTGCAAGAAAGATCCTGCACCGAGCGTCTTCGGACACCTTCTGAATGTCCATTTGTATCTCAAATTTGTTGACATGAGATACCGGGTCACCATACCCGTCAAAGTTCGGAAGTGTGGGCATTTTAAACTTACTGGGAGTCTCCGCCACAACAATCCTCTGGACGAAAGGAGTGCCCCTTCTCCTGTCGTACTTGATGTGAGACGTTCTTCCCCCGACCAGCTGTTATACTGCTTGGTTCAGGGCATCTATTTGGGCCTGATCAGCTTCAGGAATTTCCAGGGCCTCTGGTGTCGGGGGAATGTACTCGTCGTGCCATTCTCGGCAGTCGTTGAGTACCTCCCTTAGATCATCGTCTCTTCACCATTGCTCGCTGACTCCGAGTCGACTAAAAACGTTGTTTTGTCTGGGCTGCCCCCCAGCATTACGTCTTGCTTGTTGGTCTTCTCTAGGTGGTGGGCTTCTGCCTCCACCTCTCTCCTCGTTCCTCCGACCAGCATTCCCTCTGCCTGAGTCGGCCTCATTGTATCCATGGCCATCTCTGAACCTCGATTGGCTATGGTGGGACCGACTGTCTCCTTGGTTGCCTCCTTGGGCTGGAACTTCCTGAGCGTTAGGGGGAGGCCTGCGCTGGTCGGTAGGTCCCCATGGATTATCATGCCGTGGGGGGCCCCTGACCGCAGAGCCTGTCTCCGAGTTCCTTCGGTTGCCAGAAGGATGCTGCCCCCTGCTTGGTGGGTGTGGCTCTTCACCCCTCGGGCGTCTAGGGCTGCGGGGCTGCTGCCTGACCCTATTCTGCCTTGGATGTGGGGGATTCCCTCGACCAGCCTGGGATGGAGGCTACATCTCAAGGTCCCTAGGTGGGACATCATCCTGAGGCATTGGTGGGTGCTCCAGCCTTTGAGGGCTTGTTGGCTGGATTGGAGGGCTAGGATTGGGACCCCTTTGAGGTGGCCCATTTGAGGGTTGATCAGGTTGCGAGGCAGGTGCAGCCTGATTCCTAGCCAATTGGAGGGCTGCTTCGAGGGCTGCCATGGCCTCCCTCTGACGACGGTCCATCTCCGCCTGTCTTTCACTCAGCTCTTGGCGCTGACGCTCTATTTCTTGCTGCTGTCGCGCCATGGTCTCCGTGGCACTTTCTTGACTGGCCCTCAGATTGGCCAATTCATCTTGCAATACTCCCAGAGTATTTCTCGGCATTTCGGAGTCCAGTTCCTCCTCATCAAACTCCAAGTGTGCCTCATTCTCAGCCATGTTTGGAGGAGGAGGTTGAGATGGTGCAGCGTCAGCAGCCTGCCCAGTCTTTCTGGTTGTCTTTGCCATTAGTACTTCAACCGCTTCGTCTCAAGCTCTCAATGAAAGCACCAGAATGTTGACCCCGTTTTGGTCAACTGACACAGAGTCAAATGCTTGATGTGACAGGAAGTATTGAAATAAGTCTAATGGAAAGAACAGTAAACGACACAACAAATTATAGTGGTTCGGCCACGCGAATCGATAATGACCTATCTCCACTTAAGCTATTATTGATATTGATTCTCAAAGGTGTGATTAAAGAACTAGGGTTCTTCGAGTTTCACAAGTCTTAGAGGGATGAATAATATAATCGAAATGTAATAGCTATAATTTTCTTGTAAAGCATAAACTCAAATCAGCCAAAGGTAAAAGTCCCTCCCTTGAGCTATTTCTTCTCTATTTATAGGCTCAAGGAGGATTACATTTATTAGTTACAGATATTCTTTCCTAAATAATCGGATAATCGGGAATCATGGGAGATAATCTCGGATATGATTACAATTGCACAAGACCTTCTCAAAATATACGGAGTATACGACCAAGCTGGTCGTATATAAAATCCAAATGTTATGTCACGGGAATCTCCCTGGTCGATGGTCGAACAGAACCTCTGCCAGGTGTCAACCACGTGTTAAAAATATTTGCCATGTCATCCATGCCTGCTCTTTGGATAACAAATTCAAACTCGCTTCATTTAATATACTTAAGACACCCTTAACATTGTACAAATATGTTTTTGAGTACCAATTATATGGTTCATAACACATAACCAAATAATTGTATCAAAATACATTCAAGATTATCTAAAAAATAATCTAAAAGTCTTAAGATATTCAACACTGCCTAATTAACATAAACAAATCATTCTCACAATAGTCAACAAAATAGTCTTAAACAGTTGCAGTCTGCTGCTTCAACGTTTGTTAACTGTTGCTGATTATTTCTTACGTTAGCTGACAAGGAAGAATCTGTACAAGATCAGAAAGTGATAGTTAATGCTACTTGTTAACAGAATAATAAAAACATATGATAATATAGCACTAAAACAAATAAGAAACCAGAATACTAAAAGTACGAAGTTAGGATTGCAAGAGAATACCGATCCAAACTGTTCCATCCGCAACCAAGTAGAGCTCATTAAATAATGTAAACTTTTACCTGTAGCCATCAAATGGAAGTTTACACATTTATTTTGATAGAAAACAATTTAGAACAAAAACATCATTGGAGGAAAGATGAGAACAGAGACCTAGAACTCTAGTACAAGCCCCGGATCACTAGATCAGTGAAATAACTTGCTCTGGTGTATAAGCAACTTAAAAACAGAAACTGAATTGGTATTTGAGACATGTAACATAATATAGATGGATATAAATGTAAATTTAGGTGTCAGGACTCAGCTGATCCAATAAAATAATTTAATAAAATGCAGCAGAAAATATCAGGGGCCTACAGATTTTTATATATTGGTAAGAATACAAGGATCAACCTCGTCAAGTAAGATTTTCCAGTTTCCATTACCACATAAATGTCTCAATGCACTTGGAATTGTGAAGCACATACAAATGTAAAAGAGCAACATTAAACTTTTAAGGTTTCTTTAGTAATGTTGCTCTAAGCTAACAAGCTAGCTAATTGTTTTTAAGAAAGTTATAATAGGATAATCATAAATCACTATTTACCATTCTGGAAGCCTATCATCATTAAGAATGGGACTTTGCCATTTCTCAATATCTTCTTCCCACCGCTTATAATCTGTTCAAATTTTAAGATAAAGCCAGCTCAGAATTTAGTTTAAGGAAACTTAAGCACGTAGCTACTGTAAAACCTTTCTTTCTTTCTTTTTTTTCCCCCTTTTTTTTTGAGGATATTATTTATCAGGAAAATCATTCAGTAGTATCAGATGCATTAACAGAGATACATATTTGTTAGGGAATCATACACCAACTCTTTAGCTGCTAGTTCAGAGGTACCATAGAACTTTGTGTACCTCCTGCAGAAGATAACAGACACCAAGATACGTGTAAAAGATAGTTCATGCAACTTTTCATTCTAAATAATGATTAAGTAAAAAAATATGCCCACATTTTATTATGCAGTTATACTTCTGTAATTATCATTCTATCACTTGCAAAAGGCAGAAAAATATGACTACGCACAATACAGTTGACAAGCAGTGTGCATCTTTTCTGCATACCTGACACAAAACAAAACTATGCGATTGAAATGTGAAATACAATAGATTTACCTATGATATGAACTTCCTTTTGAAAGCTTAATTTTTGGAGATGACCATGCTAAAGAAAATGAAACAATACATTTCCCATGAGGCTCCACCCATGCAGAAGCTGAAACTGCTGCACAGAGTGTCTCTCTAGGTGCTGAAGGCATGCATGGCCCGGAATTAAAATTCTCCTGAGGAAATTGTCCTTCCTATAGCAGAAATGCATGAGTTAAACTTAACCAAACATAGTTGGAGATCAAGAACTTTAAAATTGAAGAAATGCAAAATAATGAAAATTGAACCAGGTAGAGTTACATTCAATAAACGTTGATTAGATGACAAATTAGAAATTAGTAGGTGATTCCAACTAAGACACAACCTAAGCTAATGCAAATCCAGGAAGGTCTTTCAAAAACCAAGGAAAGTTGCTTTAAGTTTTAAAGAAAATTTAATATTTAATATTTTATTCATTTTCTATGCTCCAAAGACATTGTAGCTCCCCAAAAGCTGCCAATTCCTCCCTTTTAGCTTTGCTCTGTCTTAGGAGTTAACTGGAGGGATTTATATTTTCTCTAGATAGAAACCTCAGCCTAAATGAAAGGTTGATTTTGTATGAAAATAAAATAGATTTCCTATTTAAACCTCATTCGAATAAAAGAAAATAATAATTAAATACAGTTAAGCCTTTTTTTATGATTTGAAAAACTCTTTTAAAGAATATTATCCAAAAATAACTAAAATAAGGATTTTACATTTCTTTCTCTACTGTCTAAAGATAAAAGTGAAATCTATTTCAAACGGGCCCTATATAGAAACATATAACTACCTTAACCATCTTAGTCCACATTTCTTTTCCAGTAGTACGACTTCCTTCAGATAATCCAAAACATGGCAAAACTGTCACATTTAATATGTAGAAAATTATAAATCCAGTCACAGTTTCTCAACTTCAAATACCGAGAGCAATGAAGCATTAAAGAACTTGAAACAAAATCCCAAGAAGAATAATTATTGTTTTAGAATAACCAAACAGAAAGATACAAAGGTCACATCATCAATAAATTATGTGTGGGTGTTGCCTATACTCCCAATAAACACAAATGTAACATCTAGCAGTAAATAACACGAGTCTAACCATGGAAAACAAAAATAAGAAGTACTTGGTGAAAAAGGCATGAATGGCCAAGTAAAGTCATATCTCAACCTTTTTCTAGAGATTTTCTAGTCAGAAGCTATCTCCTTTAACATCTATTTTAAAAAAAAAAAAAAAAACCTCAGAGCCATAGATAGTTTTCCAAACCATGAAATATTCTTAGGAAGGGTATAATAATCAAATTTAGAGCACCATAACACCAGCTGCGGAAATTATTGTTAACTGGACATTTTTTGCCTTTGAAAAAGAGAGTAATGAAAAAATATTATTTTTTCAGTTAGGGACCAGTGAAGACAACCATCTAATAGCAACACTGAAATAACAAAAGAACCATATTTTGCTCTCAGAACTGCAATATGAGTTTTGCTCAATACACCAGAGCATAAATTTAGTTGAACACAGTTGTCTCAAACCAAATGAAGATAAATTTGTATAAGTTCCATGCAAGCCAATACCTGAAATCAAGCATTTCCACATCTAGGAGTAATTATACACAATTATGTTAGGAAAAGAGATGCTTACTGCCCATGTAAAAAGAAGGATGACTTTTGCCCTTTCCTTTGCTGTGTTCACCAACTGAAAACAGACAAAGTCTACTAAGTAACTTTATCTCTAAGGCATTTCACAAAACATATAGAGTGCAGTTTTTTTTTTAATTGTCTTAAACCATAAGCATTGTTGTATAAAACTTATTCTTAACTTCATAAAGTTTCAAACTATAATGAGCAACTCAACTATGAATCCAATCTCATAATCAAGTTTTCAAGTAAGAACTTCAAGAAATTATTTTTTCAACATATTAGATTAAGTTTGGACATATGCATCAAGAAATTGAATGAAGTCATAACAAAATGGTGCTCACTTTTGTTGCACAACCCCGGAAATCTCAAATGGCAATTGAAAGTCAACAATCTGTTGTCTTTGTTTCCAAGTTGTAAGCCATCTAAGCTCTATATAGTTTCCATCATTTGCAAGCCACATCTTAAAATGTACCTCATCATTCCAATTACCAAAAGTAAAAAAAAAAAAAAATCAAGCATTCTCATCTACAGTAACAAAATTCTGATTGATATATTATCTTAAAATGTACCACATCATTCCAATTACCAAAAGTAAAAAAAAAAAAAAAAAATCAAGCATTCTCATCTACAGCAACAAAATTCTGATTTTGATTTTGTTGGGACCCTCAAAGCACTAAACTAATTTTGATTTAATTCCTACAATTTATATATCAAATTGGCCACGGAAAGTTCTAGAAATTTATAAAATAAATACTAAAAAACAGAGGACAAAACAATAATGAACACACCCATTCAAGTAAAAGAAAAATGGACAAAAAGAAAGAATTATTTAATAAAGAAATGCTCCAATTAAAAAATAGAAACTAACTAATTAATCAAAGACAAATAATTATTTTTGCCTTTCTAATATCAAATATATATGTAATGTTGATCTTAGTACCATGTGTATGAGCTCCAAAAAAAATGACCAGAGCTTATTCACTTCAATTGCTCTCAGGTGGAACACAGATACCCTTCAATTTCTTATCCACTTAATCATTCCAGTCAAGCATATCATTTATAGTCTTTTCCCTCTAAAACTAGAAGGATTGAATATAAAAGGCAAAATAGAAAGACCTAGTAAAATCATAAGAAACGTTATATTACAAAGGATTGAATAAATCTGTATTTAATTATTAACTACAACTTAATACTAATCATGCTACTCACATTAGTAAAAGATTACGTCTTTAATCAGTAATATTACTATACATCAGCATTAGATACTAAGAAAAGAATACACAATCTAGAGATAAAAATAACTATTTACTTACAAAAACTATCTATATAACTCTTAAATGAATTTTTATCTTTTTATGGTTTTTACGTTTTGGGAGGCACATGAAATAATTTTCTTGATTGCACAGTAAAAAAAAGGAGAAATACTACTCTCTCATGAAATAAATTAAAAATCATTACTGAGAAAAAGATAGTTCATTTACCTTTGAAAAGAAACTCTAAAATATTAATACATAAATAATAACCTGAAACAAAAAAGAGGGTTTGAGAAATATATGGAAGGAGAGATTGTTAGTCATTGCTAGGTTTTCAGAGAAATAGAGGATGAGACTGAGAGAGGGGTGGTGTTGGAGAAATGGACGGCCAATGAATGGATCATTGAAGAGATGAACAGTAAAAGTGTAGAGGGAGGGATTGATGGGTGGCTGTTGTTGGGTTCTTAATGCCTAGACAAACTAAGGGAAACAGTGTAATAAGCAATGACATGTACCAAAACTAGCTTCTAATAGATGTCTAACTGTAATTTTACTAATAACAAGCATGTACATTCTCCACCCATTAAACGGGTAACTTTTCTCAGAACCCATACACTCTTAATCCTATACATTCTCTGCCTAAAGAGACCAAAAAAATTAAAAATAAATAAATAATAAGTGGTGAACATTGATTAGGATAATGGAAAGGAAACCTAGTAAATTTCAACTTAGTGTTAAGATGATAATTAGAAAAGTTTTTGGTCACAACAAACCAAGTATTAATGATACAATAAGACATATTATTGACTATCCCTATTGAAAACATAACATAGAAATTTCAAGGTAAACCCAAATCAATTAACAGCAAAACCCACATACAAATATCCAAATGAGCATTCAGGCCTCCGAAACGTCATGAGAGCAGCCAAAGCAGCAATATTTGCAGTATCCACTAGGTTTCTATTAACAAATTGTTCAAAATGAAAACTAAATATACACACTCAAATAAAATGAATAATAGAAAAGGAAAAAAAGAATTGGTGCTAGAGGGGACAAAATTTACAGCTTACCCTCCATTATCTAGAATATGGAGGTCAATACGGATGGCCCAAACCAATTTCCCTAGAAGAACACAAAGCGATTCAGTGTCAATAGCCCTGCTTTCTCTGCACATACATTTCAAAATTCCACTTGTTCAAACTACTATGAACACACTTGATTTTTTCTTTCATTTTACTAATGGCAACGACTATCAAACCTTAGGCCACGGTCTATAACGCGGCCGAGCTCAACAGAAACCTCGCTGGGCCAGCCAGGCTCGAAGGAAGGGTCAACCATGGGGGAGAACTCGGTGAAGCCCTCGTTGGAACGGTCACGGTAGGGCTGAACCAGCTGGCCCGTGACAAATCCCATGACATGGGTTTAGCCCAGCTGCACCTCCGCCAAGCCATCCTCCTTGCCGAAGGTGATGATGAGATTGCGGGAGTCGAATGGATGGCGACCGTCAAGTCAGAGGTCAGAGAGAAGCCTCGTATAGCCCCTCGCCGTCATAGTTGTAGCCCCCACAGCTGTTGGTATTTCGAGCGGGAGAGAGAGAGAGAAGGAGAGAGATCGGGGAAGAGAGAGAGGGGAGATCAGTTTGGAAAGGAAAGAGATAGGTTTTCATTTCAGATATTTTGTTTTGGGAAACAATATTTCATTTGCCCCTTATTTTTTCCTATTTTCGGCTATTCATTTTATTTTTTCCTATTTTGGCTATTTATTTGAGTAATTTTAGTATGTCACCTTTATTTTTATCTATTATAATACTTTTGCAATACTGTTATACTTATGTTGACCCTGATTTTGGCCAACTGACACGGAGTCAAATTTGCTTGATGCGGACAAACACATTGGAAAGAATGTGATGACGAAATAATAAAGAACACAAGAGTTTATAGTGGTTCGGACCCAGAATCTGGTAACAACCTACGTCCACTCGAATTGTTATTGATATAGAATTCAAAGGAGTGATCAAAGAACTAGGGTTCAATGAGTTTCACCAACCTCTGAAGAACAAGACAATATATCAAATGATCAGAAAGCGAAAAAGAAGAAGAAGATCGCCTTCCCTTGAGCTCTCTTTCTCTATTTATAGGCTCAAGGAGGATTTACATTAATTCGTTACAGATATTGTTTCCTAAATAATCGGATACTCAGGAAATCATGGGAGATAATTTCGGATACTATCATAACTGCATAAGATCTTCTCCGCGTATAGCATGCGTACGACCAGGCTGGTCGTATGAAGAGATCGAACGTTGCGACAATAGGTGTCTTCCTGGTCGATAGTCGAGCACGAATTCTGCCAGATGTCAGCCACATGTATTAAATGTTTGCCATGTCATTCATGCCTGTTTTTTGGATAACAACTTATGTGTTGCAAAAAGGGATTTTTTGTGTAGTGAGCTCATTGATCTTTCAACGATAATGCATCAAGCTCTCAATGAAAGCACCAGAATGTTGACCCTGATTTTGGCCAACTGACACGGAGTCAAATTTGCTTGATGCGGACAAACACGTTGGAAAGAATGTGATGACGAAATAATAAAGAACACAAGAGTTTATAGTGGTTCGGACCCAGAATCTGGTAACAACCTACGTCCACTCGAATTGTTATTGATATAGAATTCAAAGGAGTGATCAAAGAACTAGGGTTCAATGAGTTTCACCAACCTCTGAAGAACAAGACAATATATCAAATGATCAGAAAGCGAAAAAGAAGAAGAAGATCGCCTTCCCTTGAGCTCTCTTTCTCTATTTATAGGCTCAAGGAGGATTTACATTAATTCGTTACAGATATTGTTTCCTAAATAATCGGATACTCAGGAAATCATGGGAGATAATTTCGGATACTATCATAACTGCATAAGATCTTCTCCGCGTATAGCATGCGTACGACCAGGCTGGTCGTATGAAGAGATCGAACGTTGCGACAATAGGTGTCTTCCTGGTCGATAGTCGAGCACGAATTCTGCCAGATGTCAGCCACGTGTATTAAATGTTTGCCATGTCATTCATGCCTGTTTTTTGGATAACAACTTATGTGTTGCAAAAAGGGATTTTTTGTGTAGTGAGCTCATTGATCTTTCAACGATAATGCATCAAGCTCTCAATGAAAGCACCAGAATGTTGACTCTGATTTTGGCCAACTGACACGGAGTCAAATTTGCTTGATGAGGACAAACACGTTGGAAAGAATGTGATGACGAAATAATAAAGAACACAAGAGTTTATAGTGGTTCGGACCCAGAATCTGGTAACAACCTACGTCCACTCGAATTGTTATTGATATAGAATTCAAAGGAGTGATCAAAGAACTAGGGTTCAATGAGTTTCACCAACCTCTGAAGAACAAGACAATATATCAAATGATCAGTTTCCTCAAAATCCTCAAAGCGAGGATCTAAATATCTATCCTCACTTTGGGCAACACCCTATTTGGTGACTTCATCACCGGATTGGGCTTGTGTATCAATTGCCATTTGCAACCTATCAGGGGGAGTGCTTTTTGATGTTCCCTTCTTTGCCTTCATGACTGAGGCGTTGTAGCACTCCTTGGCCTCCCTCTGGTTTCCCAACACGCGTCCTACCCCTGCGTCTGTCGGGAATTTCATGGCTAAGTGCCATATAGAGGTGACGGCCCGTAGATCAACTAGTATAGGCCTCCCAATGATGGCATTGTACGCCGAAGGACAATCGACTACTATGAAAGTAGCGAGTAATGTCCTTGTAGCAGGCGCTGTACCTGCCGTCACTGGTAGTCTGATTGACCCAGTGGGGGTGAGTCCCTCACCAGAGAAGCCGTATATTGTTTGGTTGCAGGGCTCCAGGTCCTTGACGGACAACTTCATGCGTTCCAGCGAAGACTTATACAGGATGTTCACCGATCTTCCTGTATCAACTAGCACTCTCTTCACCATCATATTGGCCATTTGGATATCCACGACCAGTGGATCGGAATGTGGGAACCGGACATGCTGGGCATCGCTATCAGAGAAGGTTATTTTGCCCTCTTTTGACCGAGCCTTTTTTGGCGTGTGGTCATCCACAGTCATCATCTCGATGTCCTGGTCATGGCGCAGAGTCCGAGCATATCGTTCTCTGGCCTTTCTGCTATTTTTCGCGAGGTGCGGGCCTCCACAGATGGTTAACAATGTGCTAGTTACGGGGTCAGGCTGCAAAGGTGGCGAGCGTTGGCGTGTTGGCGCTTGCTCGTTGCCACCTGGAGCTTCTCGTTGGGAATTTCTCGAGGCCCGTATATATCTTCTCAAGTGTCCTTGTCTAATAAGGAACTCGATCTCATCCTTTAGCTGGTTGCATTCATTGGTATCATGTCCGTAGTCGTTATGATAACGACAGAACTTGGTAGTGTCTCTTCTCGAAATGTCCTTTCGAATGGGAGCAGGTTTCTTATAAGGCACACTGGAACTCGTGGCCTAATAAACCTCTCCCCGAGACTCAATAAGGGCAGTATAGTTAGTGAACCGAGGTTCATAACGATTACCCTTGAATCGTTTATTGTCAGAGGTGGAAGGCTCATTGTGTGGCCGTTTCCCCCCATTCTTGCCATTGCCGTTGCCATTCTCGTTGCCTTTGCCATTGCCGTTGGGCTTGGACCCATTGGCGGCTTTGGCGGACTCGGCAGTCCCCTTGTCCTTGCCTGGGGGTTTTCCTTCGTTGGCGATGGCATCTTCGAGCTTGATGTATCGATAAGCTCGATCCAAGAATTCCTGGGTAGTTCTAACCCCATGTTTTCTGAGGCTGTCCCAGAAAGTCGTGCAACATTTAACCCCCACGGTTATGGCCATCATTTTACGTTCGTCCCCCACTTTTTTCGCTTCAGCAGCTGCTCGCATAAAGCGCTGGATGTAGTCTTTCAGTGGCTCTCCGTCTTGCTGGCGTATCTCAACCAGCTGATTTGCCTCAGTCGGGTGCACACGACCCGCATAGAACTGCCCGTAAAACTCCTTTACGAACATTTCCCAGGAAGCTATACTTGCAGGAGGGAATTTGAAAAACCACTCCTGTGCGTCATCAGAAAGTGCTGCAGGGAAGATCCTGCACCGAGCATCTTCGGACACTTTCTGAATGTCCATTTGTATCTCGAACTTGTTGACATGAGATACCGGGTCACCATACCCGTCAAAGTTCGGAAGCGTAGGCATTTTAAACTTGCTAGGAGTTTCTGCCATAGCTATCCTCTGGACGAAAGGAGTGCCCTTCCTCCTATCGTGGTCAATGTAAGATGTTCTTCCCTCGACCAGTTGCTGCACTGCTTGGTTGAGGGCATCTATCTAGGCCTGCACGGCGCCAGGAATCGCCGGGGCCTCTGGTGCTGGGGGGACGTACTCGTCGTGTCGCTCGCGGCGATCGTTGAGTACATTTCTCAAATCCTCATCTCTCCTCTGCTGCTCGCTAGCTCCGAGCCGGTTGAAGACGTTATTTTGCCTGGGCTGCCCCCCAGCGTCCCGTCTTTCGGGTTGGTCATCCCGAGGTGGCAGGCTTCTGCCTCCACCTCTTTCTTCATTCCTCCGACCGACATTTCCTCTGCCTGAGTCGGCCTCGTTATAACCATGGCCATCTCTGAACCTTGATTAGTTATGGTGGGATCGACTGTTCCCTCGGTTGCCTTCCCGGGCTCGAACCTCCTGAGCGTTAAAGGGTGGTTTGCGTTGGTCGGTAGGTCCTCGTGCATTATCATGCCGTGGGGGGCCTCGGATTGCTGAGCCTAACTCTGAGCTCCTCCTGTTACCAGGAGGACACTGTCCTCTGCTCGGAGGGTTTGGCTCGTCACCCCTATGGCGTCTAGGACTGCGAGGCGGCTGCCCGGCCCTATTCTGCCTCTGCTGTGGGGGATTGTCGTGACCAGCTTGGGATGGAGGCTGTCCTTCAGGGTCCCTTAGCGGGACATCGTCTTGAGGTGCTGGTGGCTGCTCGGGCCTTTGTGGGCTTGAGGGTTGGATAGGCGGGCTAGGATTAGGACCCCTCTGTAGCGGCCCGTTCATAGGTTGATCTGGCTGCGAGGTAGTTGCAGCCTGATTCCTAGCCAGTTGTAGGGCTGCCTCGAGGGCTGCCATGGCCTCCCTCTGGCGATGGTCCATCTCCGCCTGTCTTTCGCTTAGCTCCAGGCGCTGCCGTTCAATTTCTTGTTGCTGCCGCGCCATGATTTCGGCAGCACTTTCCTGGCTGGCCCTCAGATTGGCCAGTTCGTCCTGCAATACCCCAGGGTATTCTTTAGTGTCTCGGAGTCCATTTCTTCCTCATCAAATTCCAAATGTGGCTCATCCTCAGCCACGTTTGGAGGAGAAGGAGGCGGGTGAGATGGTGCAGCGCCGGCCGCCTATCCAGTTTTCTTGGTAGTTTTCGCCATTGATCTTTCAACGATAATGCATCAAGCTCTCAATGAAAGCACCAGAATGTTGACCCTGATTTTGGCCAACTGACACGGAGTCAAATTTGCTTGATGCGGACAAACACGTTGGAAAGAATGTGATGACGAAATAATAAAGAACACAAGAGTTTATAGTGGTTCGGCCCCAGAATCTGGTAACAACCTACGTCCACTCGAATTGTTATTGATATAGAATTCAAAGGAGTGATCAAAGAACTAGGGTTCAATGAGTTTCACCAACCTCTGAAGAACAAGACAATATATCAAATGATCAAAAAGCGAAAAAGAAGAAGAAGATCCCTTTCCCTTAAGCTCTCTTTCTCTATTTATAGGCTCAAGGAGGATTTACATTAATTTGTTACAGATATTGTTTCCTAAATAATCGGATACTCAGGAAATCATGGGAGATAATTTCGGATGCTATCATAACTGCATAAGATCTTCTCTGTGTATAGCATGCGTACGACCAGGCTGGTCGTATGAAGAGATCGAACGTTGCGACAATAGGTGTCTTCCTGGTCGATAGTTGAGCACGAATTCTGCCAGATGTCAGCCACGTGTATTAAATGTTTGCCATGTCATTCATGCCTGTTTTTTGGATAACAACTTATGTGTTGCAAAAAGGGATTTTTTGTGTAGTGAGCTCATCAATTCCAAATCTAGCCAAGCTTAAGGGCATTCACAATGACAACCTTCAAGTTGTCTTGTATGACGCTTATTATGGGCATCAACCACTTATTGATGCGTCACCGAATAATTTTATATTTGCAACCTAAGGAGGATAGTAATGAATGTCACTACAAAGGGACAACGCATTTGGAGGCATTCCAATCTTTTATTTGCATTTTTTTATTAGTTTTATTTAAGTTTATGTTATTAAGTTAAAATAAGTATTTTGTTAAAATTAATGGGTTTTGCACTTACATGATTTAAGTTTTAAATAATATAAGAGAAAATATATTTTTTCCCACACTTTAAAGTATAATTGCTCACATTTAATCATAAAACTTTTATTAATTTAGAAATGCTATATTTTTTCTAAAGGAAATAAATTTTTTTATAAGTATTTCTAAATGACTACAAATGTTGTTATTTTCTATGCTAGTTAAAATAATAAATGGAATTATTATTTTATGAGAAATTAAGAAAGAAAGCCAAATGAATTATTTTTATGAATTAAAAATAATGTTTCAAGTAGTTTAATCAAACTTTGAGATTTAAATAAATAAATAATATTAAAGAGAACATGTTGCTGAATTTTATTTGAAAAAGTAAGAAATAAGCATGTAGGAATTATCGTTTTAAAATGTCACTTTTTAACGACGCTCTCACGTATGCATGTCGCATGCAAATATATTTTTACGTTCAAATATATGCATATTGTTTAAACATATAGTTTTTACTTTGTACCCATGAAGGGATAATAGGTAGAATTATCATTATTATTTTGTGATTTTTTGTGGAAGTGTATGTTTGGAATTATTGGGCAACTTGTACAATGTGTGCATGACCCATGCACACGTGGGGTATATAATTTTGGGCAAGAGAATTGACATGTGATTCTAAAAGGAAATATTTTATTATGGTTATAGGGTCGTTGTGGAGTTTTTCTCATTTTGCTTTGCTCGGACCTGAGGTAAGAAAGTTAGATAGAATTTCTATGTTTATGCTATGAAATGGTAAGAATGGTATGTTATGAAAATAATGATATGCTATGTATGATGAAGGACCATGAGACATGAAGTGTGGAATTTTATCTTGAAATGTTATGATGAATGTTTGTGCAACATGTGTTCTTATGTTGTTGTTTGAAATGGATTTCATGTGTTTGTATGCTGTATGAAAAAGAAAATGGTTGCTAGCATGCTGAACGCGACACAACAAAGGGGTTACTAAGGATATGATGTAACCTGAGTTACTAAGGATATGACGCAACTCATACGGCGGACGCGTCGAGGTTATTCAAGGAATAAAGCCTCCTGTTTACCTCACAGAGGAGGTCTTTCTAGTTTTATGCTTTTACTGGTTACCTCAAGATGTGACATGGACAATAGTGGCACCATGATCACAAAGAATATGATGATGATGCTTTGATTATGATATATGATAATGACGCTTGATTATGATGTATGGTTATGACGCACGATTACAATATGAATATATTCTTATTGTGTTTTCCGTGTATGTTGTTGTATTTGTTTGTACTTCATTAATGGGTTTTTAACTCACCCTCTTACTTTCCCCCTTTCAGGTAACAAATAGGGTTTTTCTTTGGCACGCGCTGTGATGTGGGGAGTTCCGACGTCTGGGTGTGTATGGCGTGGGGGTATCCTATGAACAAATAAACGATCAACTTAAGCGCCAGATTTTAAAGAATAGTGTTATGGACCTAAATTTTTAAAACCTATTAGTGGGACTTAAACTTTATTTGTTTTTAAACGTTGCATAAGTACACTTATTTTTATTTTAAACTATTGGGCCCAACTTGCATGTTTTATCAAGGCCCCACTGGATTTCATATGTTAAGTGGTATTCTTCTATTCTTTATGAGTATTGAGTCGTTTTACAAAGAAATAGATTAGGGAATTTTACAATCAATTTCTATCATCATTATGAGATTTTATTATATTTCTATTATTATTAAGAATAATAAGGCAATAAAATTATCTCTATATATGTGATATAGACTAGAGAGAAGATATAACATAACACAACAACACAATACACAATTCAGAATAGTTCTCAGGATTTTTGTCAGACAAAAAGTCTTTCTTCTTCTTCTTTACTCGCCATTCTCTGACCATAATCCAAGTTCTCATGTGTTGAGAAATACTTGTGATTCCTAAAATTGCAAACCCATGTTCTCTATGTGCCCACACACATCTTGAGGTCTAGAGAACACTACGAAAGATCTTGGTTTGAGTGCTTAATGCTTTGGATGGAAGATTGATTAATATGCGAAAAGACACAAGGACACTTGATAGGCTTCAAGAGGTAATTGTTCATGTTCTTGAATATTCATATGTTTATGTGTTTATATGTTATATATATAAATATATTGTATATTTATATATATGTTGCATGATTAATAATATTATATGTTAATGTTTCTGTTTGGATGTTTTCTTATTCATATAAACTGTTTATATAAATGATGATTTTTTTTTGTACCCAATGGGCCCACCACGCCCATTTCGCTACGTGCTTTGAATGTTTTTCCAACAATTGGTACCAGAGCAGGTCATTAGTTTATACATATTATTAATTGTTGTGTGGGATTATATGCATTTTTATATTATTAATTATTGTTTATAATGCTGTTTTTGGGTTTAGGAATTGTTCTTAAAATTTGTAGATGAAATTTGTAAGCCAATTTTGGGCCATTGGAATTTTGTAATTTTTTCTTTAAAAATTATGGGTAAAATTGTGTTGTGGCCCGAGCCCCGAGCTGCTGCCTGCGCACCAGCCCAGTCGCGCTAGGCACAACACCCTTCCCTGCTACACTAGCCATGCCCCTCCACCAGGCACAGTGCCCCTGCGCTCCCTAGCTGCGCCCTTCCTGTGCCCAGCCGCTCCTCCACCAGCTGCCGCCCCTTTTTTGGTACAACCCTAGTGTATTGTTACCATAATTATCTTTCAATTATTCATTTAATTAAAAATCAGAAATTGAATTAAAATGGTTTTAATTTGGAAATTTCTTTAATTGAAATAATGTTGATTATTTTCCCTAATTACAAATGTTTTAATTGTTATCTTCCATATAATTAAAAAAATTTTAATTAAAAATATCCAAAATTAAAATTATCTTCAATTTTAATTTATTAAAATTGAATTGTTTAATTTTATTTTTTGAATTAAATAACCAAAATTCAAATTGGGCATTAGAAAATTTTGGGTGTTAAAACCCAAAGTTTAATTATTTTAAAAGTTTGTTTAAAATAATTAAAAAGTTGTATTATTCAAAATGAATATGGAAAAGGGTGGCATTGGCTCAACAAGACTACATCTCAAGGTAGAAGATCAAAGAACTCTTTATCATACATTTAAGTGTTGTAATTTTTCTAGAAATACCCAAAAGTTACCATACCCGCTTTTATGTATTTATTATAAATATTTGAATGTGATTAAAATGTTTAATATTTTGTCATGCATTATAACATGATATTCATATACCCACACAATATTCAATTAGCATGCATTACATTCATGTAGAAACATGTTATTAGGAGTGTCCTATATTTTGTTATATACTTATATATGATAAATCATATAATAATAAATTTAGTCTTAATTAGTTAAGATGGTTAATAAAAATTAAAGTTGTTTAATTTGTTGTTTTAATGAAAAATATTTTATTAAAATAAAAATTATATTCTCTTAATTAAAGCAAACTTAGAATTAAAATTAATGGCACAATTTTGTTTTGTTTTGCTTAATTGGATTAGTAATTATTAGAATATCATTTGGTAGAAATAATTAAATTTACTTTTACAACTAAATTAAAAAATATTGATTTTGTGAAAAACACACTTTTCCAAAATTTGTAGTGGGAGAGGCAGTTATGACAATAAGTCTCATGGTCTCCATTATTGGTTGAACACCGAGAGGCATAGGAAGGGCCTCGTGTTGCCTCCGTTTGCGGCCTCCCTATGGAAAGGCTTCCGAATATATTTATTTTATCTCAAGGTTGACTTCTCTTATGAGAATATAATTAGTGATGTATTTCAAGTGTCCCTAGGGCACACTTTTGAGTTATGTCATTGATTGAAAATAAAGGGTTACACTCCAAAGGTGTATCTATGTTTTCGAGCACGACCAGTGCATCTTGACCAAACTAGCGGTAGTTCATAAGTCAAAAGAGAAAAAGGCATTTTAAAGTTTTCACTTATGAAATTTAGATTTGTCCCAAAATTAATTTGGAGTTAGTTTGACCTACCCCAAGACAGTCCATTAATTTTCAAATTAATTTATCCTGGGTTGGTATATATTTTTTATGTGTTTTTATATGTTGCATTCATGCATCTTATTTAATTTTCCAAAAAAAATCTGATATTTATTATATGTTTTAATTCATTATACTTTATTTATTTATTTCCAACAAAAATAGTTAATTCTCTCAATCCTAATCAAGAGCCTGAAAATGAAAAAGAACCAGTGAATCCCCGTGATGGCCACCTAAGTACTTTTCATTTAGACTTCAACAATCTAGATGTTTGGTACATAAACATATACATAATTTAGAGCGAACTAAGTGTATGATGCAATCATTGATGTGCCTCCAGATGAGCCATCAACTTTATCTGATTATGATAGTCGTAAAAAATATGCGGATTGGATGAAATCTGATTATTTGGCTTGTCATTGCATACTAAAGATTGTGCCTGACGATATTAAATCGAGATATGTGAACCTTAGATCTACATACGAGATATGAGAAAGGATCAAAAGAAATTCTTTTGATCACTTAAGAAGTTTTCAAGAAGAAAGGGTAAATATGATTTGCTCATCTCCTTTTAATATATTTGAATAGTTGATTAAAAATTTTATGCCACCATATTTTTGTCTTGTTTTTCGGAACACATTATTCAAGAAAAGAATGTGAAAGAAAAACAAGAAAATAATTCCAGATTGGTAGACCAAGAGATAACTGACATGGAAATTAGTTTTTTTCATTTTCAACTTTGTATTAAGTCTTTTTTTTTCATTAAAGTAGTTATGGAATTCTTTCTAGAAAATATGTTTTTAGATTCTTTTAATTGATGAATTAACAAGTTTTAATATTTCTTTTGAATAATAAATTCAGTTGTTATTTTTGAAATATACTTGTTCCACTTATTTCATCAATGAGTATAAATAATAATTATGAATTATTTATTATTGTGCAAATCATAGATTTAATAAGAGATATCATTCCAACCACAAATTAAGTGAAACATATATGTGAATTATTTTTTGAGATTGACTTGTAAATAATTAGACACATAAAACAAATAAAAGACAGTCTTTTATTGGAACCATTCAATGGTTCTCACCTTGCTTGTATAGTCTATTAAATATTAACCAAAAGACCTTTCTCTAATAAAAGCTTAAAAATTACATAATCGTTTAGCTAATACATGGAGATGTATGTTGAACCTTTTAATGTTCAAAGCCAAAAGAAATAATAAATAGTATGTCAATATTGATTGACATTTATTTAAGATATATTTAACTTTGATTGAATGTGAAGAAAATTTCTAGAAATTTTCATGCTACATTCAAAGTAAATTCACTTAGAGACTTATTTGATTTGATCAAAAGGAAGTCTAAAACTCGAATTGGAATTCAAGTAATTTGCATGTGAACTTGGAATTCAAACCCAACTCACATACAACTAGAATGCTAAGCAGAATTAGTATTTTGGAAATAGAATATAATCATATTAGATAAGATTATATTCATGATGAGTAATCATTACCGTCTTTATTATTTCTATAATTTTAACACTTGTGATACTCTGTACATGTTTGATTGTACAACATCAAAGACTTAGAAGTTGGGATTCACAAGTAGTTATGTGAATAAATTGATAGTTTTCCATGGAGTCATTTAGTGAAACAGTTTAATAATCATAAAAGATTACAAAAGAGTTTGTATCTCTTAAATGCTACTTTAAGGAAGCATGATTATTATAATCACTATATTTTCTATTTAAGTTATACTAGAAATAATGACTGCAAGTCAAGTAAGCAAACTATTGATAATTAACGATGATAAAACCAAAGAATATCACAAATTCTATAAAGCATTGTTGTAGTGGGAGCGTTAGTTAGTAACTACTCCATTACAAATGTAAAGATAGTTAGAATGTGTGTAACACAATCTAACTATTCTTCATTCATTTACTAATATGTGAAATGAAAACGTTTTTACGAAAAATAATGGTTGAAACACCATGAATCTAGAAATGGAATTTGGAATTCTATATCATCTGGATTCTTGAACATCCAACTAAAGTTTATTGAACTTCAATTTGAAACAGTATATTTAAGATGAAAAGGAGAACAAAGGAAAGTATCGACTTTTCAAAGTTAGGTTAATAGCCTAAGGCTATGAATAGAAAGAAGAATTTATTACTTGAATAAATATCTTCTACTATAACCAAACTTGAATCTGTTTACATACTCTTATCCACTGCTTTATGCATGGATTATGAGATTAATTTAAATTGATGTATAAGTAGTCTATACTGAATGACTGACATGACAAAATCATTTGAAGATCTCGACCAGAAAGATTCTATTGTGATTCTTATTCTAAATATCGACAACGTTCTAATCATTGGGAATGATGTAGAGAAATTGTCAATAGAAAAGAAATGGTTATTTGAACGTTTCTAAATATTAGATTTAGAAAAGCCAAGGATGTTCTATACATTCAATTCTAATAGAGATTGAAAGAACAATCCTTGGGCACTGTCTCAAGCGACTTATATAGATAAGAAGCTTAAATGCTTTAGTTTACAAAATTCCAAGAAACGCCTTTTGTCTTCCCGGTAAGGAGAATGTATTATCTAAATGATAAATGTCTATTTATTCTTTTACTAGAAAAGGAGGACGTGAGACAGTATTCCTACAACTCAGTGATGGACTGTTTAATGTATAGAATGTTATATTTTTAAATTGACATTTGTTAAACGGTGAGAATAGTGAGTTGTTGTCAATTCAATGATGGATTGAGTCATTGAATAATTATAAGGACTTAATTTTGAGTATCTTGAATATAATCTTCAAAGATTGATATCAGAATCAGCTTCCAAAGGATGAACTGATTTTAAACCAGATAGAAATCTTCAAATTTTGATATCAAAATCAGCTTCCATAACTGTGGAGGAGACACATTAATATGGAAATGTACTAGACATTTCAGATTTGTATGTTTCACCATAGAAGCCGATATATAACAGCTACGAGCAGTTAATAGGCTATTTGACTTAGTTAAGTTCTTTGTCATTCTGGAAAGGTTTTCAGACTTGAATAAATAACTAGTATCTCATTACAAAAGCAATGGAGATACAACTATTCTAGAAAAACTAGAAATCATGAGAGGGTAAAACACATGAAATGAAGTATCATTTAATACAAGACAATTTTACATAATTGATGTAATGATCTTAAAGATAACTTCAAAACAGTTTCTTACAAAACAATCACAAAGACTTTGTTAGACAGATTCAGTTAGGAGAATATGATTGACATATTAAAAAGAGATGCCACAATTTGCTTTAGGACAAGTTGGAGATTATTGGGAATAGTGCCCTTAAAGCAATTGTAGTTGACAAATATTTTAAATGAACTAAATAATTGAATTGAATTATTATATATATAGACTATGTCTAATATTATATTGATAATATTAAGTGAATATCAGAAAATTCTAAAGTTTATCTATGTGGTCTTAATCTCATATTAGTATGAGAGGATCAAGATTAAGATAATAAACTTAAAACAGTTCCCAGTAAAATAAAGTTATGAAATCATTATATTAATTACTGCTAGTACGGTTCACTAGTATTATGAATACAAGTGACCTAGATCCGGGTCACTATTGTAGTAGGACACTTTAGTGAATGTGCTTTATATATAATGATATATAGAACTGGACCAGTTGTGATTTGTTAATACTTGTTTAAACACTATTTCGTAGTACTAATCAAACACATCAAACGATGATCATATACACGATGATCTTAATCCTAAGGTTGCTATCCTTTGATTCATGCTTTAAGGTTTGTCAGAATGATCAGGCTAAGAACAATTGTTTTGGAGACTCAATGGTGTATATGACTGGGGATATAGTTTAACAAATATGGAATCTATACCTTCTTATAGATTGAATAATGGTTCCCTATTGGGTTGACTTTTGGAACTGAAAATGTTATGAGCGCTCACGTCACAAACTTGTTGTGACACAGCATTCACTAGTAAAGTCAATGGTACTCTAGGAACAAGATATAACTAAAGGGTAAAACAGTAATTTTATTCCCTTTTAATTATGAACCATTAATAGAGGATTAACGTTGTATGTAATGATTATATCAATGGACACTTTATTCATTAATAAAGTAATCAGTAAATATATGTCTATAATTATCAAGAGTTCAATCTCATATTTATAGTTGAGTAATCATGAGATTAATAAATATGATTATTTAATCAAAGAGCTTTGATTAATAATCTAATATTTATTGGAGCTTGATATTATAGGTCCATAGGTCCCCAGGGTGGCTCTATCAACACCATATCAAGGTAAGAGTTGATACAAGGGTAAAATTGTAATTTGGGAATTTGAGAAGAATTTTATTCTTCGGGTCAAGTATACAATTATATAATAATTGAGGTTAAATAAATAAATTGGAATTAATTATTAATTTTCAAAAATATATTTATTAATTTAAATACGTAAATTTTGAATTTCATATATATAAATAAATTAATTAATTTTTGAAATTAATTATTTTATTTGAGTGGGAGAAAATAAAATTCGTAAGTCAAAAATAGTTTCTGATTTATTGAATTTTAAAAGATGATGATCAATTTAAAATTTAAATTTTGAAATATGGTTGTCATATTTTCCTTAAAAAGATTAATACCTTATTTAGTGAAAGAATGATTTTAATTAAATAAACAAATAAAAGAAAAATGCAATTTCCCTGAAAAAGGATATAGCCGTACACGCATGACACAGTCCAAGGACTGTGCCATTCGTGTATCAATATACGCATGGCACAGTCCTTGGACTGTGTCAATTTCCCAGAAGATCGCAGTTTGAGTGCTTAAAACTTTGGATAGGAAGATCGATAAATATACGAAAAGACTCAAGGACACTTGATAAGCTTCAAGAGGTAATTGTTCTTGTTCTTGAGTATTTATATGTTTATGTGTTTATATGTTATATATATAAATATATTGCATATTTATATATATGTTGCATGATTAATAATATTGTATGTTAATGTTTCTGTCTGGATGTTTTCTTGTTCATATAAACTGTTTATATGAATGATGAAATATTTTGTTGTTGTACCCAATGGACCCACCGCACCCATTCCGCTGCATGCTCTGAATGTTGTTCCAACACTCCAACCACCTTCTTTGCCTCATATTTAGCTCCTTCTGAGTGAAGAAATACTTCAGGCTCCTATGGTCTATGTATATCTCGCATTTCTCTCCGTAACGATGGTGCCTCCATATCTTAAGTGCAAACACTTCCGCAACTAACTCTAAATCATGGGTAGGGTATCTCTGTTTGTACTCTTTCAATTGTCTTGGCATAAGCCACTACTTTACTGTCTTGCATCAATACACATCCCAAGCAATTCTTGGAAGCATGACAGTATACTACAAACTTCGCTTCTTCAGTTTGTACACATAACACTGGAGCTGGTATAAGCTTATTCTTCATGGTCTGAAAGCTCTCCTCACACTTTCCAGTCCAAGCGTATTTATGTTTCTTTCTAGTCAAGTTTGTTAGGGGTGCAACAATCTTAGAAAACCCTTCAACAATTTTTTTTAATACATCGTCAATCCTAAGAATCTTCTAACTTCTGCTGCATTCTTAGGTTGAGGCCAATCCCGAATAGCCTCGATCTTAGCTGGGTCTATTGCTACTCTCTCGTTAGACACTGTATGGCCCAAGAATCCCACCTTTTCTAACCAGAATTCACACTTCTTGAACTTCGCGTACAACTGGTGCCCTTGAAGCCTCCTTATTGTCAGTCTCAGGTGCTCTTCATGTTTTGCCTCAATTTTGGAGTAGATTAAAATGTCATCAATAAACACTACCAAAAATTTGTCCAAAAATTCCTCAAAGACTCGGTTCATCAAATTCATGAAAGTTGTTGGAGCATATGTGAGTCCAAAAGAGATCACCAGAAATTCATAATGCCCATATTTGGTCTAAAAGGCAGTCTTTAGGATATCTTCTTCCCTCACCTTCAACTGATGGTACACCGACCTCAAGTTGATTTTAGAAAATACTATCGCTCCCTGAAGTTGGTCGAAGAGATCATCGATTCGTGGTAGCGGGTACTTGCTATTGATTGTGACCTTATTAAGATCCCAGAAATCTATGCACATTCTCTTGCTCCCATCCTTCTTCTTAATGAACAACACTGGAGCACCCCATGGTGAATAACTCGGTCTTATGAAACCTTTGTCCAAAAACTCTTGTAGTTGTAGTTTCAGCTCCTTTAGCTCCGTCGGTGCCATTCTGTAGGGTGCCTTTGATATGGGTGCCATTCTGGAATCAAATCAATCACAAATTCAATTTCCGTGTCTAGAGGTAGGCTGAGTAAATCCTCCAGAAACACCTCCGGGAATTCACACACCACGCGAACGTCCTCAGGCCCTAGCGTCTGAAATCCATTACGAATCAGGTTGTGTGCTTTTAAGGCCGAGATTATCGGTGTACGAAGCCTTAATGCATCACCCACAAAGGTGAACTGTTCCCCGTTGTCTAGCTTAAACTTCACTGCCTTCTTGCGACAGTTGATGGTTGCTCCATACTTAACCAACCAATCCATACCAAGAATCACCTTGTATCCCTCGGCATCTCCTTTTGTCAATGCAAAGACTCGGGCTCGTACAAAATTGTCTTTGCCTCTTTGTCGTGCCCCTGCCCTCATCTGTGGACAGTCTCTCTTGATATGACCCTCCTGGCCACACTTGAAGCATTTTCCAGTGTTTTTCCTAAACTCACCTTGGTCATTACAGTTACACTTTCGACAAAATGGGAGCTCGACTCTGCGGTCCTGCTGGTTATCGTTGCCATTGGTCTGGGCTGCTGGTTTGGCCTTCTTGTCTGACCCACTGGCATGAACCTCATGAAATTTTCCCTTTTTGTCACCCTGCATTGAGTGATTCTTCTCAGCCTCTCTCCTAGCTGCCCCATCTTTCCAGATGCGGTCTTCCACAAACTCTGCATCCAAGGCTCTGTCCAGGATCTCAGCGTAACTATCTATCCCCACACTAGTCAACTTGACGTCTCTGGCTATCATTAGTTTCAATACCCTAATGAAGCGTTGGATCCTCATGGCTTCTGCCAAAACTATTTCCTAGCAAACCTAGCCAATTTGTCAAATTGTTGTGTGTATTTTGTGACAGTACAATTCCCTTGAACTAACGTCACAAAATCACCGACCTTCGTGGCCATGACTGCAACACTATAATACTTCTTATTTAAGGCCAACATGAAGTCATTCCAAGTCATAGTGGCTAAGACTCGAGTTGTCTGTTGACGTCCCACCAGATTATCGCATCCTTCTTCAGTAAGTGGAATGCATAGGATATCCTTTTTCGGTCATTTATTTCCTCATGTTCAAAGATAGCCTCCACAGACTTGAGTAATTATTTGGCCTCCATATGATCCAATTTCCCCTAAAAGTATGGTGGGTATTGTTTCCTGCACCTCTCATACAATGGTTCAAATCCATGAATTTGTACCCTCAGACCCACTGGCACTATTTGTGCTACTGCTGGTGCGGGTGGTGTTGGTGGCGCTTGCCCAGCGCGACCCAATTCTTCCTCTCTTGCCCTTAACTGCTCTCTTAACCTTGCCACTTTAGCTGCTAGGTTGTTAGCAGCGGGTGCTATAAGTTCCTCGGGAATGTCAGCCAGGGGAAGTATTAGGTCCTTAGGGATGCCCAGCCATATTTGGGTTAGCGGCCGCACCACGACCCCTGCCTCTTCCTCTTCCTCGGCTAGCTCCTCTCCCTCTACCCCTTACTGCTCCTTGAGTTGACATGATGGAATTCTGAAGTCCAAGTGAATTCAACTAGAAGGAATAAAGAAAACAACTATTTTAATGTTGACAAAATAAATAGAAAACAAAACAACTTACAACATGGTGAGTTAAGTCTTATTCCCAGTCTTTAGTATGTATGCTTATTGATTCCTTGAAGCCAAAAGTTGAATGACCGTCTCTGATACCATTTCAAGTGCCCCTAGTTGCCTATATACTAATTTTAATAATAACTTCATAGATTTTGTAATATGACAGTGGGTCTTTATTTAAACTAGATGCAGAGTTTGGATCCAATGTTCAAAACAAAAGAATTTAATGTAGTCTTAAAAATAAATAAGTACATCCCAATCATAAATTAACGTAATGAAAGAATTTTAGGTACTGTGGCATTCTGGATCGTTTTCTCATTCAATGGCTTCTCGCAGCATACATACAAACTTATGGAAAACTAACTCAGCTCACCATGCGCGCCAAAAAAGTTTACCTAGTGTATACATGCAAGGGAGAAAGTAAAGGGGTGAGCTAAAAGCCCAGTATGGAAGAACAAACAAGACATACAAGCATAAGCGACACACCTCATACATTCTTAACATACATTTCCTATAGCAATCACTATCAACATAAGTGATAATCATAAACATGAGACTATTTGCGGCATAAGCATAATCGTACATCAAAAGATTGTAATCATAACCATAAGATCATTTGCATCATGAGCATAAACATATAACATAAGATCATAAGCATACAACATAAGATCATGGCTCCCCTATTGTCCAATGATCACATGTGACTCCCTTTTGGTCACTTCAATGGCACCCTTTTGGCCATAATTCACATGGCACCCTTTTAGCCATGAATTTCCCTGGCACCCTTTTGGCTAAAATCTTAGGCACGTCTGCCTTTAATAATGCTGATGCACTTGGTTAAGCAAACAGAAACACATCCATACATATCTCATAACAAGAGTTCATGCAGGAGCATAACAGAATAATCTAGCTCACTTTCTTACATTCATAACACCCTTTTTAGTCAACTTTTGTGACACCCTTTTTGCTGTAGTCTTAACATCAGTAAAAAAACATATAGTTTATCATAAAATATTACTAACATTATAGCAATCAAAGAATAAATAATATCTAAGTTCCTTACCTCAGGTCCAAGCACAAAACCCAAACAACATAGGACCACTTTCTCAAAAGCCTAAACATAGCAAGTACAATTTGGTCTCAATCACAACTCATACTTACACAAGCATATCACAAAAGTTTGCATGAACTTGTATACTTTCTAAGTGCCTATGACGAAACCTGTTGACCCTCGATTTGGCCAACGACACGGAGTCAAAAATACGACAGGAAATGAGATGACAATTAAGAGTTTAATCTAATGGTAAAGAATAAACACAAATGATTTATAGTGGTTCGGCCCCAATGAATGGTAATGACCTATGTCCACTTAGTGCTATTATTAATATTTGTTTATCCAAAAAATAGTTGTTGATGACGTGGCAATAATTTTTGACACGTGGCAGAGATACTGCTCGCATATCGACCAGCGATATTTCCGTATGAGAAGTTGAAGGTTTATATACGACAAGCCTAGTTGTATACTCCGTTTATTTATGAATAAATCTGTACAGTTGTAATGATATCCGAGAATATCTCTTCATTATGACCTGAAGATCCATTTATTAAGGGAAGATATTATTACTTGACTCATGTAACCCTTCTTGAGCCTATAAATACACAAGAAATAGCTCAAGAAGAGGGACCTTTTTCTCTTTTTCCGAATTATATTACTATTATCTATCGTTTGTATTGTTTTCTCCTTCTAAGGTCTGTGAAACTCAGGAACCCTAGTTCTTTGATCACACCTTTGGAGCTCAATATTAATAATAGTATCAAGTGGACATAGGTCATTACCAATCACTGGGGCCGAACCACTATAATTCTTTGTGTTCTTTATTTCCCATTAGATTGTTTTCTCAAGCTCTGTATTATTTTTCTGTCATTTTCTAGACTCCGTGTCGTTGACCAAAATGAGGGTCAACATTCTGGTGCTTTCATTGAGAGTTGAACTCAAGACTATCTAATGGAAAAATCTACCAAGAAGACTGGACAGACTACCGCTGCACCATCCCAGCCTCCTCCCTCAAATGTGGCTGAAGACAAACCTCATTTGGAGTTTGATGAGGAGTAGTGGGACTCTGAGACCCTGAAGACAACACTGGGGGTGTTGCAAGACCAGTTGGCCAATCTGAGGGCTAATCAGGAGAATGCTGCCAAGATAATGGCGTTGCAGCAAAGGGAGATAGAGCGCCAGCGCTAGGAGCGGAGCGAACGGTAGGCGGAGATGGACCGTCGGCAGAGGGATGCCATGGCAGCCCTTGAAGCAGCCATCCAGCTGGCTAGGAATCAGGCTGCGCCAGCCTCCCAGCCTGATCAACCCCCAAGCGGGCCACCTCAAAGGGGTCCCAATCCTAGTCCTTTGCTCCAGCCAATAAGCCCTCAGAGGCCAGAGTAGCCACCTATGCCTCAGGATGATATCCCACCTAGGGATCCTAAGATGCAACCTCCGTCTTAGGCTGGTTGAGGCAATCCCCTACGCCCGAGGCAGAATAGGGCTGGGCAACAGCCCCGCAACCCTAGAAGCCCAGGGGGTGAAGAGCCGCATCCACCGAGTAGGGGGCAGCGTCCTTCTGCCAATAGAAGGAACTCAGAGACAGGCTCGGCGGTCAGGGGCCCCCACGACATGACAATGCACGGGGACCCACCAACCAACGCAGGCCTCCCCCTAACGCTCGGGAAATGCCAGCCCAAGGAGGCAACAGAGGAAATAGCCGGTCGCACCATAGCCAGTCACGGTTCAGAGATGGCCACGACTACAATGACGCTGACTCAGGCAGAGGAAATGCTGGTCGGAGGAACGAAGAGAGAGGTGGAGACAGGAGCCCCCCACCTAGAGAAGACCGACAAGCAGGTCATAACGCTAGGGGACAGCCCAGGCAAAATAACGTCTTTAGCCAGCTTGGAGCCAGCGAGCAGCGGTGAAGAGACGATGATTTTAGGGATGTACTCAACGACTGCCGAGAAAGGCACGATGAGTACATTCCATCGGCACCAGAGGCCCCAGCAATTTCAGAAGCCGTTCAGGCTCAAATCGATGCCCTGAACCAGGCTGTGCAGCAGCTGGTCAGGGGGCGGACATCGCACATTGAGTACGATCGGAGGAGAGGCACCCCTTTTGTACAAAGGATTGCTGTGGCAGAAACCCCCAGCAAGTTCAAGATGCCGACTTTGCCAAATTTTGACGGGTATGGGGACCCAGTATCTCATGTTAACAAGTTTGAGATACAAATGAACATTTAGAAAGTCTCTGAAGATGCTCGATGTCGGATCTTCCCAGTGACACTTTCTGATGCCGCTCAGGAGTGGTTCTTTAAGTTCCCTCCTGCAAGTATAGTATCCTGAGAGATGTTCGTGAAGGAGTTTTACGGACAATTCTACGCGGGTCGTGTGCACCCCACCGAGGCGAACCAACTGGTCGAGATACGCCAGAAAGAGGGGGAGCCCTTGAAGGAATACGTTCAGCGCTTCATGCGAGCTGCAGCAGGAGCCAAGACTGTGGGCGATAAAGGTAAGATGATGGCCCTAACCGCTGGGGTTAGGCGCCATTCTCCCCTCTGGAGTAGCCTCAGAAAGCATGGGGTTAAAAGTACCCAGGATTTTTTAGATTGAGCTGATCGGTACATCAAGCTCGAAGAGGCGATTGCCAATGCAAGGAAATCGCAAGCAAAAGACAAGGGGCCCAAGGAAGAACCCGCCAAAGCCGCCAATGGGTCTAAGTTCAATGGCAACGAAAAAGGCAACGAGAATGGCAATGGTAAGAATGGCGGAAAGCGGGCAAACAGCGAACCCTCGACCTCCGAGAGTAAGCACCCCAAAGGTAATCGGTATGAACCGAAATTCACCAATTACACTGCCCTTGTTGAAAGCCGAGCCGAGGTTTACCAGGTGACCAGCTCGAACATGCCCTACAAACGACCCGCACCAATAAGAAAAGATATCTCTAAGAGAGATTCAACAAAATTCTATCGTTTTCATAACGACTACAGGCACGACACCAATGAGTGTAACCAGTTGAAGGACGAAATTGAGTTCCTGATAAGACAGGGGCATTTAAGAAGATATGTACGAGTTGCGGGAGGTTCTCAGCGAGAGGCTCAAGGTGGCAACGAGTCAGTGCCTGCATGCCAACGCTCGCCACCTTTACAGCTAGCTCCCGTGGCAGGTACCCTACTCACCATCTACGGAGGCCCACATCTTGCAGGATATAGTGGAAAAGCGAGGGAACGATATGCTCGAACCCTACGCCACGACCAGGACATCGAGATGATGAGTGTCGAGGATCGTGCACCAAAAAAGGCTCGAACAGAGGAGGAACTGATCACCTTCTCTGACGACGACGCCCAACATGTGCGATTCCCACACTCCAATCTGCTGGTCGTGGATGTACAGATCGCGAATATGATGGTGAAAAGGGTGTTGGTCGATACAGGAAGTTCGGTCAACATCCTATATAAGTCCTCGCTGGAAAGGATGAATGTAACGCCCTGGATAGCCAAGACCATTACACTGTGTATTTATAAAGGTGCAAGACTCGCTAATCAAGTCATTATCTCAAAAACGTGTCACTAAACGTGTAAGAGCTAGGGTTAAAAAGGTTTTGGTCTCAAAAGACTCATTTCATATATTTAAACTGTGGTAAACATGGGATCCCATAAAAAAACAAAGTTAGAATAAGTTTACAGACTCCAAAAAAAAAATACATGAGTATTCACTAGCCATACTAAGGCAAAACCAGACAGTCTTCAGGTTTCACGTCCTTGCCTAGACCTCAACCGTGGCGGCCGAGCATCGCCGTCTCTAACTCCCAGGTCGCTTCCTCGACCTTGCTATTCCTCCATAATACTTTCACTAACGGAATCGTCTTATTCCGCAGAACTTTGTCCTTCCGATCCAAAATCTGAACTGGTCTCTCCTCATAGGACAAGTCTGCCTACAGCTCCAAGTCCTCATACCTCAGCACATGTGTTGTATCTGAAACATACTTCCGCAACATAGAGACATGGAACACGTTATGAACTCCTGGTAGTGACAGTGGCAAGGCCAGCCTATAAGCCACCTGTCCAACCCTCTCTAGGATCTCAAAGGGTCCAACAAACCGGGGGCTCAGCTTGCCCTTCACTCCAAATCTCCTCACACCCCTCAATGGTGAAACTCGCAGAAACACGTGGTCCCCAACCTGGAACTCCACATTCCTACGCTTAGGATCAGCGTAGCTTTTCTGTCTACTTTGCGAGGCAGGCATCCTAGCTCGAATCTTTTCAATGGCCTCATTAGTTTTCTGAACCATATCTGGCCCCAAATACCTTCTCTCACCCATTTCATCCCAGTGAATGGGCGATCTGCACTTCCTTCCATATAACATCTCATAAGGAGCCACTCCAATCGTGGACTGATAACTGTTGTTATATGAAAACTCAATCAATGGGAGATACTTACTCCACGAACCCTCGAAGTCAATCACACATGCCCTAAGCATGTCTTCCAATACCTGAATCGTCCTCTCAGACTGTCCATCAGTTTGAGGGTGAAAAACTGTGCTAAACTTCAACTAGGTCCCCATGGCTCTCTGTAGAGCTCCCCAGAACTTAGAGGTAAAGATAGGGTCTCGATCAGATACAATAGACTTTGGAACCCCATGGATACGAACTATCTCCCTCACATATAGCTCCACATACTGTTCCACGGTATAAGTCGACCTCACTGGTAGAAAATGAGCTGACTTGGTGTATCTGTCCACTATCACCCACACTGAGTCATGAAGTCCAACTGTCCTGGGTAATCCTCCCATGAAATCCATCGTAATATCCTCCCACTTCCACTCTGGGATACCCAAAGACTGAAGCAACCTCGCTGGTCGCTGATGCTCAGCCTTAACCTGTTGACATGTCAAACATCTAGACACATACTCAACTACATCCTTCTTCATCCCGGGCCACCAGTATAATGTCCGTAGATCCTGATACATCTTCGTGGTACCCGGATGAAGTGAGTATGGTGTAGTGTGAGACTCATCCAATATCTCCCGTCTAATCCCCTCATCTGCCGAAACACATATCCGTCCCTGATACCGAAGCAAACCTGTCTCAGAAACAGAATAATCCTTAGTCGTTCCCGCTAAAACTTGCTGCCTAGTGTCCTGCAACTGCACATCTGTCAACTGACCCTCCTTGACCAGCTCTAACAGGGTCGACTGCAAAGTGATATTGGCCAACTGGCCCACCACCAATTCTATCTTTGCCCTGGCCATCTCATCAGCCAATTCTCTTGAGATTTGAGTAGAACTATACAACTGTCCTGGGCCCCTCCGGCTCAATGCATCTGCCACCACGTTGGCTTTCCCAGGGTGGTAAAGGATATTACAATCATAATCCTTTACCAGCTCCAACCAATGTCTCTGTCTCATATTCAGATCCTTCTGGGTGAAGAAATACTTCAGACTCTTATGGTCGGTGTATATCTCGCACTTCTCTCCATACAGATAATGACGCCATACCTTTAGTGTAAACACCACTGCCGCTAATTCCAAATCATGTGTCGGATACCTCTGCTCATACTCTTTCAGCTGTCTAGACGCATAGGCTATAACCTTCTCATTCTGCATCAGCACACAACCTAAACCCAACCTCGACGCATCACAGTAGACCACAAACTTCCCTTCCTCCGAAGGAAGACTCAACACAGGCGCAGAAATAAGCCGTCGCTTTAACTCCTGAAAACTGTTCTCACACTTCTCCTACCAGATGAACATCTGATTCTTCCTTGTCAATTCTGTCATTGGTGAAGAAATCTTCAAAAACCCCTCTACAAACCGCCTGTAGTAACTAGCCAACCCAAGGAAACTCGGCACCTCCGAGGCATTCCTCGGCCTCGGCCAATCTCTAACTGCTTCTACCTTGGACGGATCCACCTTAATCCCTTCTGCCCCAACTATATGTCCAAGAAAGGTCACCTCTGGTAGCCAGAACTCACACTTCTTAAACTTGGCGTACAACTGATGCTCCCTTAACCTCTGTAGAACCTGTCGGAGATGCTGCTCATGCTCTGCCTCTGAACTGGAGTATACCAAGATGTCATCGATGAAGACAATGACGAACTGATCCAAAAAGTCCCTGAACACCCTGTTCATCAAATCCATAAAATTCGCTGGGGCATTGGTCAGACCAAAAGACATGACCAAGAACTCATAATGCCCATAACGCGTTCGGAAAGTCTTCTTTGGTATATCCTCGTCCTTGATCCTCAGCTGGTGATAACCAGATCGAAGATCAATCTTTGAGAACACCGTCTTACCTTGCAGCTGATCGAACAAGTCATCAATCCTTGGTAGAGGGTACTTATTCTTAATAGTTAACTTGTTCAATTCTATGTAATCAATGCACATCCTCAAAGTTCCGTCCTTCTTCTTAACGAACAACATTGGAGCGCCCCATGGAGAGTAGCTAGGCCTGATAAACCCCAAATCCAAAAGTTCTTGCAACTGTATTTTCAACTCTTTCAGTTCTGCTGGTGCCATCCTGTATGGTGTCCTGGATACTGGTTCTGTCCCCGGTGCCAACTCAATCTCAAACTGTATCTCCCTACGCGGCGGCAATCCCGGTAGATCCTTAGGGAAGACATCCAAAAACTCACACACCAATCTGGTCTCTCCCGGCCCTGCCGACATAACTCTAGCGGCATCCACCACACTGGCCATGAAACCTATGCATCCCCCCTGCAACAAGTCTCTGGCTCTCAATGCTGAAATCACAGGTACACGGGGTCCAGACACCGCACCCACAAAGACAAAAGGGTCCTCTCCCTCAGGCTCAAAGGTAACCATCTTCTTCCTACAATCAATCGTAGCCCCATATTTGGCCAACCAGTCCATCCCTTAAGATCATATCAAAATCTTCCAAATCTAACTCAATCAAATCCATCGAGAGTTCCCTACTATCAACCATCACTAGTAGTGCCCTAACCCATATCCTAGAGACTAACAGTTCCCCTGTAGGCAACAAAGTCCCAAACCCTGTGGTCCGATACTCACTAGGTGTACACAGTCTATCAATCACTCTACTAGAAACAAAAGAATGTGTAGCTCCAGAATCAATCAATACTGTAAAAGGAAAGGCAACACTAGAAAGCTGACCTGTCACTAATGAGGGACTAGCCTCAGCCTCCGCCTGAGTCAAGGTGAATACTCGAGCTGGAGTCAAGCTATCCACCTTTCCCACTTCACCTTTCTTCACCGTTGGGAAGTCTTTCTTGAGATGCCTTACTGCCCCGCACACGAAACATGCCTTAGCCCGACACTCGCCCAGATGGCGTCTTCTACACCTCGGGCATTCTGGATAGGTCCGCCATGCCTCACCGCCACCCTGACAGCCACCCCGACCCCTCCTATCAGGACCAAGAGCAGCCGAAGTGTCAGGAGTCTTCCTCTTGAAGTCACTGGGGCCTCCGGCCCTACCTACCCCTGAGTAAGGAGGCGCTGCCCTGCGGCCCTCACGCCTCACTGCGCACTCCTTCCATATCTTGTTCTCCGCTTCCTCAGCGGTAAGAGCCCTCTCAACTGCCTGGGCATAAGTGGTTCCTCCAAGTACCGTTGTGATCCTGAAATCCCAGGCTATCATAGCATTAAGCCCCCTGATAAAACGATCTTGCCTAGCAGCATCAGTGGGCACAAGATCTGGTGCAAATTTCGCAAGCCTATCAAATTTCAAGGCATACTCAGTAACAGTCATATTTCCCTATACCAAACTCACAAACTCATTAACCTTTGCTGCTCTGACAGCAACATTGTAGTACTTCTGGCCAAACAAATCCTTGAAACCTTCCCAAGTAAAAATGGTAACATCCCTAGTCTGCGATGCCACTTCCCACCAAATGCGGGCATCCTCCCTCAACATATAAGTGGCATAGGCCACTCTATCCTGTCCCTCAATTCTCATAAAATCCAGAATTATTGTAATCATGGTTAGCCACTGCTCGGCTTTCAACGGATCCGGTCCACCCTCGAAAATTGGGGTTGCTACTTCCTGAACCGCTCATATAACGGTTCCCACTTGTTAACAACCTCCCCAGGCTGCACAGCTGGTACCACTGCAGGTGGTACTATAGGGGCAACACTCCCTGATGGAGCCTGTTGTCGCAGAAGACAGATCTGCTCATCCTGACTCAATAATCGAGCCTGCATCTCTGCCATTAATTGCTACCAGTTCTCAGGGACCGGCGGAGGAGTCTGACCCTGATCCTCACTACCAGTTCTGGACCTAGTGCCGGCTAGTCGTGCAAACTTTCTTGGACGCATAGCTATCCAAGTCAATCTGTAAATAACGACTCGGCGGTCAGACCATGGTGACAGGGTAAAAGCTTCTCCAAAACTCATCAATAGAGCATAATCAACCACAGATAACCAACACATATAAGCATCCATACACTATACACAATTAATCATCCATATACTCATTTACATGCACGACAATGTTAATAAACATGCGTCAATATTCTCACACAGCAGTCAAGGGCCAGGCCCTATCAGTATCTCATGCTTCTTAGTAATTCAGTAAATAACAACATTCATAGCTCATCTCAAGCACATAAGCACGTAAACACACATATGCACATTACCAAACCCTGATTTGAGCTTGTCTCCAGCAGCGAATGTACATGTCCAGGCTGTCTTCAGGAACCCTTAAACCTAGGATGCACTAATACCAAGTTGTAACGCCCTGGATAGCCAAGACCATTACACTGTGTATTTATAAAGGTGCAAGACTCGCTAATCAAGTCATTATCTCAAAAACGTGTCACTAAACGTGTAAGAGCTAGGGTTAAAAAGGTTTTGGTCTCAAAAGACTCATTTCATATATTTAAACTATGGTAAACATGGGATCCCATAAAAAAACAAAGTTAGAATAAGTTTATAGACTCCAAAAAAAAAATACATGAGTATTCACTAGCCCTACTAAGGAAAAATCAGACAGTCTCCAGGTTTCACGTCCTTGCCTAGACCTCAACCGTGGCGACCGAGCACCTGGCTATGTACATTCCGCTCGCTAAGTTCTCCGGTCAAGGCTAGTCTAATTTGCCCTTGCCTTTACCTGCACCACGTAGCACCCGTGAGCCAAGGCCCAGCAAGAAAACACCTTATACAACTCAATCAATGATAACAGACAATTAACTCTTTATGCATGTATTCCCATCAGATAATCCACAATAGATATTCATCACATACAATCAGATTCAAGATACACTCTATCACATAATATTCAGGGTCGTCGACTTAGGCCGCACCCTCTATTTAACCCACTGACTCCGGCCCGCTTAAACCGAGCTCAGTGTATAACAAGATGTCCTCGGCTACCAGTGGCCGAGCCGCGCCCTGTGCGCTAGTGAAACCCTTGGCACCCTTAGGCCGTTGGTTCACTAATTGGATTGCATGGCGTAATACCATCTTTTCAAGCATTTACAATAGGGAGCCATTAGTCTCGTCACATATATTCAACCAGGTGCAGTTTTCTTACCTTTAGTCTGTACAGTTACTGAATTTCGAGCAATGCCCCTCAAGCACGATCCGTTCCCGAGCCTAAGCCTTAATCACCTAGTCACAATCAAAGTATAGGGTTTCATTAATACTCGAATATAGGTTTTCGGTTATAAAACTAACTCCCGAGAATCCGAATTCCACCAAGCATGGTGGTGAAACCAATCCCGAGCGCACTAGACCACCTTCCCGTGCCTAAAACCCTAAAAACTCATGTGTGCAACCAAGGGCTGCGACCCTTGGGGCTTAGCCGCGACCCTAGCCTCAAAACAGAACCAAGCCTATCCTGAATAAGACACGCGCCTCGACCCTTGCCTTGGGCGCCGCGGCGCCCTCCCATGGCCGAGCCTCCTTGGCCCTTTTTCATCCTAGGGCCGCAGCACTCTAGAACAGAGCCGGCCCTCCCCTTCGTGCCCAGAAAACCCATCATTTTAAGGCCCAAAACCTCAACCAAAACCACCCCTAAGCTTCCTACTTCAACACCCAACATATCCTCAACTCATGCTACACAATTTCAACAGAAATTCAGCTCAATAGACCATAGAAGATTCACCTCCAATCCTTGAGACTCTAAGAACACAAACACCCTGCTATAACCAGTCAAAACTCAAACTCAGATCATCAATTCATAAAGCAAGGCTTACCTTCTTGATTAAACTCTTCCCTTAGCCAAAACCCAGCTGATTCCAAGGATTTCCCCAGCTCAATTCCACCCTAATCATCAATGGAGTAATATCCTCAATAATCCAGCTGAAGCTTAAGGTTAAATTTCAGGAAAAACAAATGGATTAAACACTTACCTTGATCTTGATTCAACCCTGGTTAAACCACTGAGCTAAGCCTCAAGATTACTCTTGAATCCCTCTAAACTTCTAGAAATTCTTTAGCTCAAATCCCCAATTCCCTTGAGTGTTTCTAGTTAGTTTCCTTTGTTTTTTTCTTAAGAGTGAGAATGAGAGTAACCAGCTGAGTAGAATTTAGGTCGGTTTATTTTTTTCTAAAAGTTTCCTTAAGTCTATCTCATTGCTAAATCAATCCCAAGGCTCGGGGTGCTGGAACCGTCCCCGAGGCCAAAGTAGTAAAATCCCCCAATATTCCTGCCTAGACATCCTAACCTCAAATATATCTCCATATATTTATTTTCGTAACCCGATAGTCCAATTCACTACCCGATACCTAAAATACCCCTGACTTGTCCAAAGTCACATCTTAAGCCCCGTTGTGACTTTTCCCCCGCTATCTGGCCCTAAGATCGTCTTGAGTCGTGCCCTACAAACCTACCACATAATAATGTGGTTCTCACATTTATCATATATATATACATATCACATTACCACATAATATCATCAATTATCATATGAACATTACTAAACATATAATTACTCATTTAAATCACAATTATTCCATTAATGCCCTCCTGCCACACTAATCAAGGCCCTTAAGGCTTATTAGCGATTTTGGGTCGTTACAATGAAGTTGTCCGTAAAGGACCTAGAGCTGTGCAACCAAACCATTTATGGTTTTTTTGGAGAAGGGTTCGCCCCAGTAGGATCAATTAGACTCCCAGTCATAGCAGGCACTGCACCTACTAACAGGACATTACTCACTACTTTTATAGTAGTTGATTGTCCTTCGGCGTACAACGCTGTGATAGGGAGACCAATTCTGGTCGACCTGCGAGCCATCACTTCTATATGGCACCTCACCATGAAATTCCCAACAGACGTAGGGGTAGGATGCATGTTGGGAAACCAAAGGGAAGCGAGGGAGTGCTACAATGCCTCGATCACCAAGGCAAAGAAGGGTGTATCGAGAGATGCCACCGGGAAGGAGTTGCAAATGGCAATTGATGTTCAAGCTCGCTCAGGTGATAATCTCACCAAATAGGGCGTTGCCCAAAGTGAGGATAGAGACTTAGATCCTCGCTTTGGGGATTTTGAAGAAGAAGTGGGACCCATCGAGGACCTTGAAGAGGTCCAACTCGATGAGGAAAATCCGACCAGAGTTGTGAAAGTCGGTAAAAACTTAGAGACAACAACAAAACAAGCACTGGTGGAATTCTTAAGGAGGAACCAGGATGTCTTTGCCTGGTCGCATAAAGACATGGTCGGGATAGATCTTGCAGTCATCAGCCATGTCATGAACATTGACAAAAGGTTTCCACCAGTGCAACAAAAAAGAAGGCTGCTCGACAAAGACAGATCAAAGGCCTTGAAAGAGGAAGTAGAGAAGCTAAAGGAGAACGGGTTCATCAGGGTGGCGTTTTATCCATCGTGGGTCTCTAATCCCATACTCGTGCCCAAGCCGAATGGAAAATGGCGTACGTGCGTGGATTTTACAGACCTAAATAAAGCTTGCCCCAAAGACTGTTTCCCACTCCCGAGGATCGACCAGCTGGTCGATGCCACTGCAGAACACGAGATCCTCTCATTCATGGATGCATACTCTGGGTATAATCAAATCAGTATGCATCCCCCTGATGAGGATCACACTAGCTTTCGAACTGATACAGGGCTCTACTATTACAAGGTGATGCCCTTTGGTTTGAAAAACGCTGGTACGACTTACTAGAGACTCGTCAACCACATGTTTAAGAAGCTGATCGGTACAAACATGGAGGTTTACGTCGACGACATGCTGGTTAAGTCAAAGAAAGCAGAAGGGCATGTAAGGGATTTGCAAGAATGCTTTAGCGTCTTGAATAAATATAGGATGAAGCTAAATTCCCTTAAATGCTCCTTCAGAGTAGGATCAAGGAAGTTCTTGGGATTTATAGTTAACTCAAGAGGAATTGAAGCTAATCTCGAGAAAATTAAAGCCCTGATCGAGATGAAGTAGCCAGTGAAAATTAAGGATATCCAAAGCCTGACCGGGAGGATTACTGCTCTAAGTAGATTCATTTCAAAATCGACAGACAAGTACGTCCCATTTTTTAATCTACTCAGAGGCAATAAGAAATTTGAATGGACAGATGAGTGCGAATAGGCCTTTCAAGCACTAAAAACGCATATGGTGCAACCACCCATCTTGTCAAAGCCGGTCGATAAAGAGACTTTGTTCATCTACCTGGCAATCATGGATTACGCTGCAAGTGCTGTTCTTGTAAGAGAAGAAGAAGGTGTGCAGAAGGCTGTCTATTACGTAAGAAAAGGGTTGATCGGAGCAGAATTGAGGTATCCCCCCATCGAAAGGTTAGCCTATTGCTTAGTTTTGGCCTCTAGGAAGCTGCGGCCTTACTTCCAAGCTCATCCGATTATGGTATTGACCGACCAGCCTCTTCGGCAAGTCCGGCAAAAGCCAGAGGCTGCCGGAAGATTACTAAAGTGGGCAGTCGAACTCGGGCAGTTTGACATATCTTACCTGCCGTGAGCAGTGATAAAAGGACAAGCCTTAGCTGACTTCATCGCCGAATTCACAGAGCCCGCGGGTGGCAAGTAGATTGAGGAGCCTAGCAAGCCTGAATGTCAAATCCAAGCACCCTCGTGGAAATTGTTCACAGACGGTTCGTCTAATGAATCCCACGTAGGAGCAGGAGTGATATTGATAACGCCGGAAGGGCATCAATTTTACTGTGCAATTAGATTTGACTTCACTGCTTCTAACAATGAGGCTGAATATGAAGCAATACTTGCTGGACTGTGGTTAGCCAAGGATATGAACATAAAAGCGCTTGACATCTATAGTGATTCTCAGCTGGTGGTGAACCAAGTCTTGGGAGAGTATTAGGTGCGAGGTTTGAAGATGGTCACCTATCTGAACAAAGCAAAGGATCTGTTAGCCTAGTTCGACAGATACAGTCTCCAGCAAGTACCTCGCGATTAGAATTCCAATGTGGACGCTTTGGCAAAGTTGGTAAGTGCAAAAGATGCTGATACTCTGAACATAGTGCCAGTCGAGGGACTATCAATACCAAGCATCCAAGCAGTAGAAACCACTCTGGTCATCCAGATGGCGGATACATGGATGGCACCATATGTAGAGTATCTGTCAAGCAGCGTGCTACCAGCGGACAGAAACAATGCTAGGACCCTTCAACGGCAAGCTGCTAGGTATATCCTGGTCGATGGAATCCTGTACCGAAGGGGATACTCACTGCCACTTCTCAGGTGTGTTACAAAGGAGAAAGCCAAAGAGTTAATGAAAGAGGTGCACGAAGGTTTTTGAGGGGACCACGCTAGGGGGCAAAGCCTGTCAAAAAAGATCCTAAGGCAGGGATATTTCTGGCCAACCATGAATGAAGACTCAATAGAGTTCGTGCAAAGATGTGACAAGTGTCAGAGGTTATCTAAAATCCCACGAGTAGCTCCCAACGAGTTAAAGCAGATGCAGAGTCCATGGCCCTTCATAGTTTGGGGAATAGATCTAATCGGATCTTTGCCTACAGGAAAGGGTGGTGTAAAGTATGCAGTGGTTGCCGTCGACTACTTCACCAAATGGGTCGAAGCTGAGCCACTCGCGACCATAACGACAAAGAAAGTGCTTAACTTCGTAGTCAAAAACATCATCTGTCACTATGGATTACCAAAGAAGATAGTCTCAGATAACGACACCCAGTTTGATAGTGATCTATTCACGGACTTCTGCAAACGTCATGATATTATAAAAAGCTTTTCTTTAGTCGCTCATCCCCAGGCGAATGGGCAAGGCAAAGAATTTAACAAAACGCTGAAGGATACCCTAAAGAAAAGACTTGAAGAAGCTAAGGGAGCATGGCCAGAACAGTTTCCTGAAGTCCTTTGGTCGTACAGAACTTCCCATCGAATAGCAAAAAGTCATACCCCGTTTTCCTTGGCATACAGGTATGAAGCTATGTTGCCTGTCAAGTTAGATCCACCCTCGCACCGCAAATTAACATACGACCAAGATTCTAACACCTAGCTATTGATGGAATCCTTGGACTCAATTGATGAAAGGCGTGAACAAGCCTAGCTCCGAGTAGCTGCATACCAGCAGAAGGTCACCCCGTATTTCAACTCTAAAGTGCGAGAAAGAAAATTCAATGTTGGAGACCTTGTACTCTGAAGAGTTTTCCTTAACACCCGCGACCAAGCTGCTAGAGTACTCGGGCCAAATTGGGAAGGGCCTTACCAGATTGATGAAGTCCTTCACCCAGGTACTTATAAACTTGCCCCCTTAAACGGAAATCTCGTTCCTCGCTATTGGAATGGAGAACACCTACGCAAGTATTACCAATGATCAATTCTTCTTAAAGAATTGGCTTGTATAAATTTTACTTTTTACAAGTTTCAGAAAAGTGTAAGATCTTATTGATCACTCGTAAAGACATGTTTAGTCCATTTATTACGAGAAATAAAAGGGACTGTGCTCAGCCAGTCATTTCTTGCTAACTATTGTATTTATTACAAGTATTTGCTCATTACGTGTGTTGTTTTGCTGTATTATAATGCTAATCATATTGCTACGAGCAGTAATGTTCAAGCAGGTTCTAGTCAAGGCAAGTGACCAAGGACCTAAAGCTCCCTGATCACTTGGGGGGCATACAAGGTACAAGTAAGCAAAGAATATTGTTAAAAGGTATGTAAACACATGAGCAAAATAAGTGAAAGCATGCTAGGGCACTTAGAGTATTTTTCAAAATTTTGTTATTTTGTTAAATCAAACCAAAGTGCTATGCTAAGTTCGGTCATGCAAACAGATGTTATAATAATATGCAAATATATTATAATATCAAAATGAATCCTTTTACACCGCGAGCAGTAACTGCTCGGATGTAATTGTTCAAGTAAAAGTAAAAGCTGCCCATGCAGCAAACGAAAATTATATTATTTTTACATCACGACCCATAGGTCATGATGTTAAAAAGAAGAAACATAAACAGAAAATACTAAGGAGCTCAAGGATTTTGAGGAGCCGGAGGATCTTGGGGAAGGTTCTGGTTGACAACGCTTGCAACCTTGTTGCCTGCCCCGTCCATCCTAACCGCCAGCAAGATTTCAGGGGAAGCAGGAACCCTTGATCTTTCTTCCTCAGCCAACTGAGCAGTGCAGTGAGCAAGCTCGGCAGCTCTCGCATTCTCGGGAAGGTAGTCAAAGTTGGCACCCTGATTGTGCTTCTAGAAATCATAGAAGCATCGAAGAGTGGAACTCTTGTACCTCTCCAAATTACCGGCGTTGGCTTTCTCCAACTCCTCAATCCGACCCTCCAGAGTAGTGGTCTCCTGCCTGCTCGCGACCAAGTCCACCTCGAGTTGTTGGGCCGCCTGGAAGTTAAAGCGATTGGACTCCTTAAATTGGTCCCTCTACTCGCGAACTTTCTCCAGAGACCTCTGCTTCTCCTCCAACTCCTTAGCCAGTTGGGCCTTTTCCTCAACCACCACTGCCAGCTGTTCAGCATGTTTGGCCTCAGCAGCTTTAAGTTCATCCTCGTGCCATTGCTCCGAAGTTCTGGCCGACAGTGAGGGTCAGCATGGCCTGCAGTTAGAATGGAAGTTAGACAAACAATGAACTAAAGAAGACCTGTTTCCGCATAAAGAGATGACTTATACTGGTGAACTCGTTCAGGGCACGGTTCAGGATCGGGACAACTCCCATCGTCTCTGTAGCAGCCATTGCCTCTCGGCAGCGGTCGTACTTCGCAATCTTGGCAATCCTCTCCTTGACCAGTTTAAAGGCACGACCAACCATCTCGCCCCCGGTTGAAGCAGGATCAGCCTGCTGAGTTTGGTCGGTCGGGGCCGCGGGAGGAGGAGTCGATCCGGCCAGAGCAGAATGAGTCTGCTGCTCGTGGGGAGAAGATGGAGTTGTGGTGGCAGAGGGCCTATCCTCCGAAGGGCCTGTATTTCGAGCCTTCTTCACCTGAGGCACTTTGCTGCTCTCCCCGTGGTGTCTCTTGCTGGTTTTCTTCTTGCTCGGGGGAGCCGTAGCAGCCTCAGGAGTGCTGTAGATGTCGAACACATTGACAGATTCCATGTATGAAAAAGAAGAACAAAGTTGAACAGTGAGATAGCATAAATGACCAAGTACATTACATCATAAAAAGAAGCAAAAAAGGATTGCAAAGTCAAATACCCGAGCTATTATTACTGGTCGCTATCCTATAGACTCTACTAGTCTTATACTCACTCTTTGACATGAAGAAGTCTGGACCTAAATGTGGAGCATATTTAAATTGTTAGGAGTGTGTCCTAAAAGCATGTAAAGACATATGTTTTTCTGTGAATAAATAAATACAATGGTTTATTATTATTGTTATATTTAGATTGTTAAATTATTGTTTGAATAATTTTATAAATATTAGAAAAATTCCATATTCATTATTGAGGATGTGATCTTGTATTAGTATGAGAGAATTAAGATCACATGAATGAATAAAAATAGTCAACAACAACAAATTAAAGTTATGGAATTCTTTAATTGGAGTTGTAAGTACGGTTTACTGAGTATCATAATGATACAAATAATCTAGATTCAGATTATTGATATGGAAAGACATCTTGGTAAATGTGCTTTATATAATATGATTATATATGACATGGACCGATATGAATTAAAGTCTTTATCCAAAAACCATTTAACAATAAAGAATTGTAATTCATATCATAACTGATGATCATTTATAGATCAACCTAAATCCTGAGTGTTCATGAACTCCTGTTCATGTTTATTAAATCTTTTGATTCATTTGTTAAGGTCTCTTCAAAGAATGAGGCTAATGACTTTTGTGTTGGAGATTTAATATCATGGATGGCTGGGAACATGTATCAACAATACAAAATCTAATCTTTCCTAACAGATCGTATATTAGTTCCCTTAAGGGTTAATTCTGGAACTGAATGATTTTGAGCTCAAATCTATAATTAGATTATAGATTAATTATTCACTAGTGAATTAATGGTACTTAAGGAATAAGAAGTAAATTGTAAAGGAAAAATGGTAATTCTTCCATTCTAATTTATGAACTAATTAATTAGACGGTTGAACTATTGTAAGATGGTTATATCAATGGACGACTTAAGAAAATATTTCTGTAAAAGTATATCTATAACATAAATAGTGCAATTCTGAATTTATAGTGGAGTAATATCAGAATTAATAAATTAACTATTATAATTAAAGAGTTTAATTATTTAGTTTATTTATTGGAGCTTAATGTTATAGGTCCATGGCCCCCGAAATGGCTCAAACAATCACTAACAAAGGTAAATACAAAAATGGGCAAAAAGGACTTATGTGATAAGTAAAATATTTTTCTATGTATCAAACATAATTATTGTTTAATTATGTGTAATTAATTAATTATTTGATTTAACAAAAATATAATTAATTTTGAATTAATTTATTTTTGGGATTTTTGGTATTTAAATAATAATAAAAATTGGGAAAAATCATATGTCATCATTGGCATGTGGTACACGTGTAGCACAGTGAAACAAAAATATAATTAATTTTGAATTAATTTATTTTTGGGATTTTTGGTATTTAAATAATAATAAAAATTGGGAAAAATCATATGCCATCATTGGCATGTGGTACACGTGTAGCACAGTGCACAGTCACTGTGCTACACGTATAAGAGATTGTAATCAGTTTCTAGGTTCCACAATTTTAGTTATTTAAATATTAAATAAATAATGAGATATTGTAATTTGATTAAAATATTATTATTTAAAAAAATTTGATAATTGATTAGTTATTTTCAAATTGTTTAAAATAACTAAGATTTTATTTTAATATATTGGATATATTAAATATAGGATATCAGTTTTTTTCAGAACGTAACTTTTCAGGGATAGAAAAATATCTAGAAATCTCTCTCAGAGAAATAGAACAGTGATACAAACAAAAGTCACTGTTCTTCACAAAACCTAGGTCCAAACTTTATCAGATCTCATGTGTTGAGAACATCTGATAAATAGTTTTTTGCCTATTGTAAGTATAGCGAGCCCACACTCGTTCTTTGTGTGCTGAGAACATTTTGGAAGATCTTGGTGCGAGATTCAAGGATTTAACCATACAAAAAGATAGCAGCAAGGAAGGACCTATGGTAATTTTTCTATTCATGTCTTTGATTCAGTATATATATGCATGTGAAGAAGTAGATCTAGAAATCTTACGGGATTAAATTAACAATTTGATTGTTGTTCCGCGTTCGGAGTTGGGTCTGGTCGCAGCCATGGGCCTGGAAGACATTAACAGTTTAAGAAAATGTGGAGGGGAACACTAAGTGAAGAAGTAACAACCAGTGATACGAAAGTTTTACCTCCTTGTGCGAAGGCCAGGTTGTTTGCGATCATGTCAGTTGTGAGGAAGTACTCCTGGTAGTACCTCCCCACATTTGAGATGTGGGTGGTGTCAGTCATGAAGGTGCGCCCGGTTTCCTGATGACAGAAGTGAAAAAACCCCGTGCCTTCTTGGTTGGGATTGGATTTGAGGTCGAACAAGTAGTTGACCTCATGAGGCGTTGGCACGGGCCATTTCTTGTGGTTGTACAGGATATAGAGTGCAGCGAGCATCCTATATCCGTTTGGGGTTATTTGAAAGGGGGCAACTCCAAAATATTTGGCCACCCCCTGAAAAAATGAGTGAAGAGGCAGGGTAGCCCCTGCCTCGATATGAAACCTCGACCAGGCGCTGAAGGCGCCTCCAGGAAGATTCGCCCTTTGGTCTTGGTTGGGTCTGACTAGGGTCACCCCTGTGAGACCGTACTTCCTTATATAATTGGCGATCATTCTGATCGTCACTCTGCTCTCAGGAACTAAGTGCCACTCAACACTTGGTTGAATGGCGTGTCGGGGTCGAGCGCGTCTTTGGATGTTAAAGTCAGGAGCATTTTCATATCGACCACTGGTCGAGGGAGCATCAGCCGAAGGAGCAGGCTGATGAGAAGGATTAGAAGTTCTCCTTTTCTTGGCTTTGGTTTGAATTGGCACGAGAAAATGGAATTTCGAGTATCAATGATGAGGGTTGTCTCTGTCCTCGAGCAGTTGAGCTAGCAAGTCATCGTCGATGGGTCTTTCTCCTCCCCACGGGTCTTGCATGTAAACTACAAACAGAGAAAGGAGGAGATAAGACGCACAACCTGGGAGCTTATGTTTAAAGTTGGAATAATGTTGCTCGCGTCTACGACCAGCAGCATTCTAATCAAAACTCTAAGTTTTATGCGAACAGTTTGAAAAATGGATCAAAAAGTGAAAGTAAAAATTTTTTATGGAGAAAGCTTTTTCAACTCCAAAGGGGCGGGAAAAACCCAGTTTTTCAGCTAGCCTAAAAATCGAATTTTTACTTCGATTTTATGCCCTAAACCTATGATCCTGACTATCAAACTGGTTCCTAACTCCTGCAGAGCGAAACTACACTACCCTATCAAGCATCAATCGGTATACATAAAATCCTCACGAATTTTTACCCAAGAACACAAAAAGTTTCAGAACTCAAAAGCAGTATGCATGGCATCTCAAAGGGTTTAAAAGTTGAAGAAATTTACCTAGATGAAGGTTGGAGGTTCTGAAATGGAACGACTTTGGGCGTGCAAACAAATGATCCTTAGAACAGCAACGAAAGACCTTCGAAGTTTTGAGCTCTAAGATGGAGTTCTTGAGAGTTCTTGGCAAGAAAATGGCGAGTAAAAAGTTAAAAGGTAAATGTGAGGATTATTTATAGAAGCTGAGATGTGTTGAAAAGGGGTAATCATGAGCTACCTTTTTCAAGGCTTGGGGGAGTGTAATAGCCGTCGGAAAGGTTACTTGGAAACTGAAAAAGGCATGATTAGACGTGATTGGGTCACAGTTTTCGAGAACGCACGAGAGGCTCTGACAGATTTTGTGGGGCATACGAAAGGTTAGTTTCCTAAGTTTACTTATTGCTGGTTGCAACAAAATAAACTTGGGGGGAAAATGTTTATCCAAAAAACATCTGTTGGTGACGTGGCAAGAATTTTCGACACGTGGCAGAGATATTGCTCGCATATCGACGAGAGATATTTCCGTATGAGAAGTTCAAGTTTATATACGACCAGCCTGGTCGTATACTTCGTTTATTTATGAATAAATCTGTACAGTTGTAATGATATTCGAGAACATCTCTTCATTATGACCTGAAGATCCGTTTATTAAGGGAAGATATTATTACTTGACTCATGTAACCCTTCTTGAGCCTATAAATACACAAGAAATAGCTCAAGAAGAGGGACCTTTTTCTCTTTTTCCGAATTATATTACTATTATCCATCGTTTGTATTGTTTTCTCCTTCTAAGGTCTGTGAAACTCAGGAACCCTAGTTCTTTGATCACACCTTTGTAGCTCAATATTAATAATAGTATCAAGTGGGCGTAGGTCATTACTAATCACTGGGGCCGAACCACTATAATTCTTTGTGTTCTTTATTTCCCATTAGATTGTTTTCTCAAGCTCTGTAATATTTTTCTGTCGTTTTATAGACTCCGTGTCGTTGACCAAAACGAGGGTCAACAATATTGAATCCCAATGTTGTGATCAAAGAACTAGGGTTCTTGAGTTTCAAAAACCTTGGGAGAATTACAACAGACGATAGATAATTGCACTATATGCTCTCTCTTTCAATATTCAGAAAAAAGCTTCAAAGATCAAAAGTCCCCTCCTTGAGCTATTTCATGCATATTTATAGGCTCAAGGGGGGTTACATAGGCCAATGGGCCTTAGCTATCCTTAATATTAGTGTATCAAGGCAATAAAGATGAAATACTCAATGTAATTATTATAAGATTACAATCTTAGAAGGGAATAAACTGAATCATACGACCAGCCTGGTCGTATCTAATAGTCAGGCTTGATGAAGCAATGTATAGCTGGTCGATAATCGAACAGCACTGCCTTATTTCAACTCTGCCACCTGTCATCCACATGTGAGAAATCCTTGCCACGTCATAAGCAGCCATTTTTGGGTAAACATTTGCCCCCCAAGTTTATTTTACTGCAACCAGCATAAAGTAAATTTAGGAAACTGACTCTTTGCTTACCCCACCAAATCTATCAGAGCCACCCATGCTTTCTTGAAAAAAGTAATCAATCATGTCTAAAAAGTCTTTTCGGTTTCCCAAAAAACTGTCTGACGGCTATTGCACTTCCCCATACTTTGAAAAAAGTAATTCCATGATTACCTCTTTTACGACGCTATGATTACTATAAATAATACCCCCATATCACATTTTTACTTTTTACCTTTCACTCGCCTTCTCTTCTTCAAGAACCTTAAAGAACCTCAACCTTTAGAGCTCAGAAAACTCAAAAAACCTTAAAGCGTTCATTGCTGATTTAAGGAATTTTCACTCAGACGCTAGAAACATTCGTGCTCATACTCTAACATTCATCCAAGTAAGTTTCCAGAATCTTTCCGTTGTTTGAGATGCCATGCAAAACTGTCTTATATCTGTTTTTATCTCTGAGGTTTTTGAATGTTCTTGGCTGAGACTATTTTGGGGTAAATGGGCATATTGATCGATGCTTGATAGGGTAGTGAAATAATGTTTTATAGGAGTTAAGAGTCAGTTTGGTAGCCGAGACTGTAGATTTAAGGCGTAAAATTGAAGTAAAAATTCGATTTTTAAGCTAGTTGAAAATCTGGGTTTTTCCTACCTTCTTGGAGTCGAAAAAGTTTTCTATGAAAAACTTTTTACTTATGCTTTTTAATCTATTTCTCAAACTGCTCGTAAGAGACTTAGTGTTTTTGCTAGAATGCTGCTGGCCGTATAAAACCTTAACATTTATACGTGAGCAACGTAATTCCAACTCTCAACACAAGTTTTTAGGCTTTAAGTTCTCATCTCCCCCTTTTTCTGTTCGTAGCTTTTCATGCAAGATCCATGGGGAGGTGAGAGACCTATCGAGGACGACTTGCTAGCCCAATTACTCGAGGACGAGGAGCAACCGTCGTTGTTGATACCTGAAATTCCCTTTTCTCGGGCCACCTCAAACATTCCATCGACCCTCCTCCAAAATATGGGTCGAGTAAAATATAAAGCCCAGAAAAAGAAACCTTCCAATCCTTCAAATCAGCCTGCTCCTCAGGCTAAAATTCCTTCGACCAGCGGTCGAGAAAGAAATATCCCCGACCCTAGCATCCAAATTCAGGCTCAACTTTGAAACGCTATTCAACCAGATGTTGAATGGTACGTCGCCCCTCCTAGCCGAGTAACAGTTAGGATAATTGCGAATTACATTAAAAAATACGGACTTCCTGGGGTAACCCTAGTCCAACCCACCGAAGACCAACGGGCGAATTTTCCTGGAGGTACCTTCAGCGCCTGGTCGAGGTATCACATCGAGGCAGGAGCGATCCTGCCTCTCCATCCTTTCTTCAAATAACCCTTAACGGATGTAGAATCCTCTCTGCACTCTATATCCTTTATAGCCATAAGAAATGGCCTGTTCCCACGCCACACGAGGTCAACTATCTGTTCGACCTAAAATCCAACCCCAACCAAGAAAACACTTGGTTCTTCCACTTCTGTCACCAGGAAACGTCCCATACTTTCCTGAGTGACACAACCTTTATTTCCATTGTGGGGAAGTACCACCTAGAGTACTTTCTAACTATAGACATGGTTACCAACAACCTGGCCTTCACTCAAGGAGGTAATATTTTTACTCCCTTGGTCCTTTATTTTTCTTTAATTCTTCCCGCATTTCCCTTAGATTTTTAGCACCTTTTAGGCCCATGGTTACGACCGGCTCCCACACCAGACATGGAAGTCCGATCAGCCCTCTTGGCCAGCATGACTGACGTGGAGAAGAGCGTCAAGCATCTAGTCATAGAGGCTAACCTTAGGCTGGTCGGGCTTTTGGCACCTCACCAGGATGTGAGGGAGTCAACAGCGGGAAGTACCACTGGCGAGGAGATTCCCGAGCAGCACCTAGATGTGTCACAACCTCAAAGGAGGAGGACGACTGGAGTGACAATCAGGGAACCCTCCAGCATCCCGCAAGCTGCCACTCCCCCTGCCCCACTGGGAAAGGGAAAAAAGAAAGCCACTAAACCTTCTGCTCCCATCGACGAGTCTTCAGATGAGAACGGTACTATTTTCTCATTCTTAGATAGTTTGCCAATTCCCTATCACTTATTTGACAGGGATGGCAACTTTAAGTATACTCCAAACTTAAGTTCAGATTTCTTCCAGGCAGTAAATAGTTCAGTAAGTAATGTAGTGACCAGTAGTTGTAGCATGGGTACTTTACTTATAATCTCTTTACTTTCATTTTTAGTTCTGTCTATATATCTTGTCTCACTGCTCGTATTGTTTCATTTTGTGCAGTTATGTTGTCTGAAGACATGTTCGAACATTACAAGGCGATTGCTTCTTCCTCAAGCAGGAAGAAAGATAGTAAGAGGACTTGGGGGGAGAGCAGTAACACCGCCTCAAAGAAGGCCCAAACTGAGGACCTTTCAACCACTGTTCCTTCAAAGGAAAACACGCCACCTCCATCTCAATTCTAGTAGCTGGCCTCAACGCCTCCGCCCAACCAGCATTCCACTCCTCCAACACCTGTCGATCAACACCCCACTCCTCAGGACCCTACCAGCTGGACACACCGCACTCGGCCCGAAGGCTCCCTGTCCAGCTCCGTGGTCAGCTCAGCCAGGGAGAGAATATACAAGCTCTCCAAACACAAACTCAGTCAAGAGGCCATCGACGGCACCATCTCCATGGAGACTGACCAAATACTCAATCGAGGGCTGAATGAGATAGTTAGCGTAAGTTGCTTTCTGTTGCTGAATAATTTGCTTTTGATTTTCTGCCGTTGCTTTACTCTTTTCATCTGGTTGCAAGGATTGCTGACCATGACTGCTGGCTGGCGTCGTGCAGGTGCGATGGTGTCCCAGACCAGAAACTTTGACACCAGGCTCGCTCAGGCCATGAAAGCACTCGAAGGGAAAAATGCTGACCTGCTCGAGAAGAACAATGAGCTACTCGAGAAAAACGTGGAGCTAACCAAGCTGAATAAGGAACTGCTCGAGCAAAAAGCCACGTTGACCGAGGAGTTGTTGGAGAGTCGGGATGCCCTGAAGAAAGCCAAAGAAGATAAAGAAAAATTCAGGGAAAGCGCCAAACTCAACTACCAACAATCCATACAGCTTGAGCTCGATCTGATTGCGAGCAGGAAGGAGACGGAGGAGCTGGAAAAGCGCGTGAAGGAGCTTGAGGAAATTGAAGCCAAAAACTTGGAGAAGTACAAGGAAGCCACCCATCTTTGCTTCTACAAGTTTTGGAAGCACAACCAGAAGGCCAACTTCAGCTACCTGTTAGAGTACTTGAGACAGACTCTAATGTCCCAGTGCACCATTCGCCTGGAGGAAGAAGAGAGGGCTACAGTTCCTGCTTCCCCAGAGATTTCCCTGGCAACGGGGATAGATGGCACAGACAATGAAGCTAGCGCTGCTGTCGACCAAGACGCTCCTCAAGACCCTCCAGCCTCGTAGTCTTTTTCCTTTCTATCTTTTGACTACACGACATACGGGTCATGATGTAAAGACAATTACTTGTTTAATTATTAATTTTTTATTGCAGCATGGGTAGCTTTTACTTTTAATCGAACAATTACATTCGAGCAGTAACTGCTCGCGGTGTAAAAGGTTTCCTTTAGGTATTATAATATTTGCATTTTATTATAACATCTGTTCGCATGACCGAACTTAGCATAGTACTTTGGTTTGATTTAACAAAATAAATTTTTTTTGAAAAATACTCTAAGTACCTTAGCACGCTTTCACTTATTTTGCTCATGTGTTTACATACCTTTCGATATGCTTTGCTTACTAGATGCCTTATATGCCCCCCAAGTGATTGAGGAGCATTGGGTCCTTAGTCACTTACCTTGACCAAAACCTGTTCGAACATTACTACTCGGAGCAAAGGAACTAAAACGATAATATAGCAAAACAACACACGTAATGAGCAAATACTTGTAATAAATACAATAATTGGCAAGAATGACTGGCTGCGCATAGTCCCTTATATTTCTCGTATTAAAAGGACAAAACGTGTCTGTACGAGTGATCAATAAGATCTTACACTTATATGCGATTAGTCAGATAAAATGACCAACCCTTTTTCATAACTTGTAAAAAGTAAAATTAATACAAGCCAATTCTTTAAGAAGAATTGTTCCCTGATAGTACTTGCGCAGGTGTTCTCCATTCCAATAGCGAGCAACAAGATCTCCATTTAAGCGAGCAAGTTTATAGGTGCCTGGATGGATGACTTCTTCAATCTAGTATGGTCCTTCCTAGTTAGGTCCGAGTACTCCAACAGCCTGGTCGCAGGTGTTTAAGAAAACTCTTCGCAGTACTAGATCTCCGACATTGAATTTCCTTTCACACACTTTAGAATTGAAATATCGAGCGACTTTTTGCTGGCAAGCAGCTACTCGGATTTTGGCTTGCTTATGCTTCTCATCGATCAAGTCCAGGGATTCCATCAATAGTTGGCTGTTAGAGCCTTGATCGTACGTTATTCTTCGATGTGACGACAGATTTCACTCAACAGGCAACATAGCCTCATACCCATAAGCCAGTGAAAATGGAGTATGGCCTGTTGTTGTTCGGTGGGAAGTTCTGTACTACCAAAGGACTTCAGGCAATTGCTTCGGCCATGCCCCCTTAGCTTATTCCAGTCTTTTCTTCAGAGTATCCTTGAGCGTTTTATTGTCTGCTTCGAATTGTCCATTTTCTTGGGGATGAATGACTGAAGAAAATCTCTTGATAATCCCATGTCGCTCGTAAAAATCCATGAATAAATCACTATCAAACTGCGTGCCATTATCTGAGATGATTTTCCTTGGCAATCCATAGTGATATACGATGTTTTTAACCACAAAATACATCACCTTCTTGGTCATTATGGTTGCGAGAGGCTCCACTTCGGCCCATTTAGTGAAGTAATCATGGCCACTGTGGCATACTTGACGCCGCCCTTTCTTGTGGGCAGAGATCCGATTAGATCTATACCCCAGACTGCGAACGGCCACAAACTTTGCATCTATTTTAGCTCATTAGGTGCTGCTCGTGGGATTTTGGGGAACCTCTGGCACTTGTCGCACCTCTGCACGAAGTCCATCTAGTCTTCATTCATTGTTGGCTAGAAATACCCTTGCCTCAGGATCTTTTTTGATAAGCTTTGCCCCCCAGCATGGTCCCCACAAAAGACTCTGTGTACCTTTTTCATCAATTTCTTGGCCTTCTCTTTCGAAATATATCTAAGGAGTGGCATTGAGTATCCCCTTCGGTACAAGATTCCATCGACCAGGATATACCTAGCAGCCTACCGCTGAAGGTTCCTGGCTTTGTTTTTGTCCATTGGCAACACGCCTTGCGTCAGATACTCTATGTATGGTGCCATCCATGTATCCACCACCTGGATCACCAGAGTGGCCTCCTCTGCTTGGATGCTTGGCACAAATTGTCATTCAATTGGAACTATGTTCAGAGTATCAACATCCTTCGCACTTGCTAACTTGGCCAAAGAATCAACGTTTGAATTCTGATCGCGAGGTACTTGCTGAAGGGTGTACTTGTCAAACTACACTAATAGATCCTTTGTTTTGTTTAAGTAAGCAACCATCTTTAAACCTCGGGCCTGGTATTCTCCCATGACTTGATTTACCACCAGCTGAGAGTCACTGTAGATGTAGAGTGCCTTTATATTCATGTCCTTGGCCAATCGTAACCCAGCGAGCAACGCTTCTTACTCAGCCTCGTTGTTAGAAGCAGTGAAGTCAAACTTGATTGCGTAGTGAAATCGATGCTCCTCGGGCGTAATTAGAATCACACCTGACCCTGCGTGATGCTCATTAGAGGAGCTGTCTGTAAATAACATCCATGAGGGAACTTGATTTTGAGACTCAGGCTCTTCGGGCTGCTCGCTATCTGGAAGTTCAATGAACTCTGCAATGAAGTCAGCCAGGGTTTGCCCTTTTATTGCTGCTCATGGCAACTAAGAGATATCGAACTGCCCAAGTTCGACCGCCTATTTCAATAATCTACCCACGGCCTCTGGCTTTTCCAGAACTTGCCGTAGAATCTGGTCGGTCAAAACCGTCATTGGGTGAGCTTGAAAGTAAGGCCGCAACTTCCTAGAGGCAAAAATTAAGCAATAGGCTAACTTTTCAATAGGTGGGTACCGCAGCTCTGCTCCAATTAGCCTTTCACTTACATAATAAACAACCTTCTGTATGTTGGAAAAAGCTTATACAGGATCTTTATTTATTTTCATGTATATCTGATATTAAACAAATTAATACGAGATAGCCTAAAATATGTTTCTAAAATTGAATTCAAAGAGAAACAAATAATATAATACTTACAGTATACGCAGCAGAATTAAGAGTCCTTCCTTCAGTTTCTCTAACTCTTGTATCCTCTTTGTCGCAGAGTATTATCAAGAAACTGAACCGATCTTCTATTTTCTTCACGATCTTCCAATGTATCCTTAGAACCACCTAGACTAGTTTGGGAAATTCTCAACACATGAGATAGATATAGAGAGAAGAAGAGAAAATAACAAAGTGGCTTAGAAAAGGACTTGTGTTTAGAGAGAATATAAAACTATCAGAAAATCTGACTTGTGACTTATCTGTCGTCTCTGAAATCTTCTCTCTAAGCACTCCTTTTATAGACTCAATTAGGCCATTTAATTTAATTAAAAAATCAATAAAATAACAGCCATTTTGAAGCTCTAGGTCGAAATTATCATGGGCTATAGGCCCGTGAAATTTCCCATTTGATTATAAGCCCATTGGACTTAAAATCAAGGCCTGTATTATTTTCTATTGATTTAATTAATTAAATAATTATTTAAATCCTTTATCAAATTAATTATTTATAATTTGAACCTTGATTTAAATTTATTTATTAATTTAGATACCAATTTATCTTAATTAATAAATCTGCCATAATTTCTCTTTTCTTCTCAAAATTACACAACTCTGTGAAACTATCCAAAATTGACCTGGTCAACTTTGATAATTCTAATTGATGATTAAATCAATTAATTGAGACTATCTAGATGATTTTATCCAAGGTACAATGGGGACCATGGGCCTATGAAATCAAGCTCCAATAAGTTATCATAAATCTAACAAATAAATTTACTAACTTATTAATTCCTCGTGACTCCACTATAGACTTGGAATTGCACTCTTGAATTCATAGAACGCTCTATAACAAATATAGATACGCTATTAATTATCCATTGTTACAACCATAATTTTCACTCAATCCTTTATAGACGGTCTACAATGAGACAGGACTAAAATACCGTTTTACCCCTCATTGTATTTTATCCTTAAAACACTTAGTTCCTTGTAAATGATATTTCAGTAAACTAATTTAATTATTGAAATGAGATCTCTATCATTTATCACCTTGAACCAAACTAAAAGGAAACCATCGTTTCACTTCTTCATCAGAAGCTATAGATGTTCATATCTATGATTAACACTCCCACTCAATTATACTACCGAGTTCCCAAGATGTAAGTATGGGCTAGTCCGTAGGGTAAGCTGGTAACGAACAAGTCAAAGAACTCAAATAATACAATCAGTTAGAATACTAACCACTTAGAATTAAGATTGAATTGACCTATGGTCAACTATATGATATGACTAGAATAGATAATAACGGTATGTTTACTTATCTTATCAACTGTCAATATCGGTCCTGTCCGATGTAACAAATACATCCGATCTTATCTACTTTGCTAATGTTCTGGAAAGAACATAACACTGTAATGTGTAAGTAGATCATATCATAGATTGGCAAGTCAGTGTAAATCCGATGCACTGACTAATCTTAAGACTAACTTATTTTGAACATATAATCATATTTATATTCCACTGTGATTACGTCACTATAAATAAGATTAGCTATATGCTCGGGATTTAATAGAAGTTTATATTAAACAAATAATCATGAAAATAAAACATGTGAGCAAAGTGATTGACCAAGTCAAAAAATGATTTCTATTCTTTTATTGATAATAAAATGAGATTACAAAGAATTTGGGTTTTAATTAGGGCATAAAACCCCAACACTGTACGCCTTCTTCTTCTCTTACTAAGACAGCACTAGCAGTGTATTCTGTGATCGACAAGTAGACAAACAAAGTTTCCTTATCGACCAGCTTCGATAGAATGGGTGGTTGCGCCATGTGAGTCTTCAATGCTTGGAAAGCCTGCTTGCACTCCTCCATCCATTCGAATTTCTTGTTGCCTTTAAGTAGATTAAAAAATGGGACGCACTTGTCTGTTGATTTGGAAATAAATATACTCAGAGTAGCAATTCTTCTGGTCAAACTTTGAACATCCTTGATCTTTGCTGGTGATTTCATATCGACTAGGGCTTTGATCTTCTCGGGATTGGCTTTGATTCCTCTCAAGTTTACTATAAATCCCAAGAACTTTCCTAATTCTACCCCGAAGGAGCATTTGAGGGGATTCAGCTTTATCTAATATTTGTTCAAGACGTTGAAGCATTCTTGCAAATCCTCTATATGCCCTTCTACCTTCTTCGACTTAACCAGCATGTCGTCGACATAGACCTCCATGTTTGTGCCGATTAGCCCTCTAAACATGTGGTTGACCAGTCGCTGGTAAGTCGCACCAGCATTTTTCAGACCGAAGGGCATTACTTTGTAACAGTAAAGTCCTTTGTCAGTCTGAAAACTAGTGTGATCTTCATCAGAAGGATGCATACTAATTTGATTATACCCGGAGTATGCATCCATGAAAGAGAGAATCTTGTGCTCTGCGGTGGAATCAACCAGTTGGTAAATCCTGGGGAGTGGGAAACAATCTTTCGGGCAGACTTTATTGAGGTCTGTGAAATCCACGCATGTTCGCCATTTTCCATTCAGCTTGGGAACTAACACGGGATTAGAGACCCACGATGGATAAAACGCTACCCTGATGAATCCATTCTCCTTGAGCTTCTCGAATTCATCTTTTAAGGCCTTTGATCTATCTTTGTCGAGCAGCCTCCTTTTTTGTTGTATTGGTGGAATTTTTTTGTCTATATTAAGGACATGGCTAATGACTATAGGGTCTATTCCAATCATATCTTTATGCGACCAGGCAAAGACCTCCTGGTTTTTTTCAAAAATTCCACCAGCGCTTGTTTTGTTGTTGTCTCTAAGTTTTTACCGACTTTCACAACCCTAGTCGGATTTTCTTCATCGAGTTTGACCTCTTCAAGGTCCTCGATGGGTCCTATCTCTTCCTCAAAATCCCCAAAGCGAGGTTCTAAATCTCTATCCTCACTTTGGGCAACGCCCTATTTGGTGACATTATCACCTGATTGGGCCTGTACATCAACTGCCATTTGCAACTCTTTTCCAGGAACCTCCCTCGACACACCTTTCTTCGCATTAGTTATCGAGGTGTTGTAGCATTCCCTTGCTTCCTGCTGATTTCCCAACACGCATCCTACCCTTGCATCTGCTGGGAATTTCATGGCAAGGTGCCATATTGAAGTGACGACTCATAGGTCGACTAGAATTGGCCTCCCAATTACAGCATTATATGCCGAAGGACAATTAACTACTATGAAAGTAGTGAGTAATGTCCTGTTAGCAGGTTTAGTACCTGTTGTAACTGGAAGCCTAATCGACCCAGTTGGGGTGAGCCCTTCGCCGGAAAAACCATAGATGGTTTGATTGCATGGCTCCAGGTCCTTGATGGACAACTTCATTCTCTCCAGTGAAGACTTGTATAGGATGTTGACTGAACTTCCTGTGTCAACCAACACCCTCTTCACCATCATGTTGGAAATTTGCACGTCCACGACCAGCGGATTGGAGTGTAGGAATCGTACGTGCTGGGCATTGTCTTCAAAGAAGGTTATAAATTCCTCCTCTGTTCGAGCCTTCTTTGATGCTTGATCCTCCACACTCATCATCTCGATGTCCTAGTCGTGGCGTAGGGTTCGAGCATATCATTCCCTTGCCTTCCCACTATCCCCTACAAGGTGTGGGTCGCCGCAGATGGTGAGTAAAGTGCCTGCCACAGGAGCTGACTGTAAAGGTGGCGAGCATTGGCATGTAGGCGCCTGCTCGTTGCCAGCTTGAGCCTCTCGCTGAGACCCTCCTACGGCTCGCACATACCTTCTTAGATGTCCCTGCCTAATAAGGAACTCAATTTCGTCTTTCAACTGGTTGCATTCGTTAGTGTCGTGCCCGTAGTCATTGTGAAAACGACCGAATTTCGTCGTATCTCTCTTAGAGATATCCTTCCTTATAGGTGCGGGTCGTTTATAAGGCACGTTAGAGCTGGTCACCTGGTAGACTTCCGCTCGACTTTCGACAAGTGCCGTGTAGTTGGTGAATCTCGGCCCGTATCGATTGCCTTTGGGGCATTTATTCTCAGAAGCTGAGGGTTCATTGCTTATCCGTTTTCCACCATTCCTACCATTGCCATTCCCATTGCCTTTTTTGTTGCCATTGGGTTTCTCCGACCCGTTGGCGGCCTTGGCAGGCTCTTCCTTCGGCCCCTTGTCCTTTGTTGGTGATTTCCCCTCATTGGCAATTGCGTCCTCGAGCTTGATATATCGATCAACCCGACCCAAAAACTCCTGGGTACTTCTTACCCCATTCTTTCATAGGCTACTCCAGAGGGGTGAAGGGCGCCTAACCCCAGCGGTTAAGGCCATCATCTTGCCTTCATCACCCACTGTCTTGGCTCCAGCTGCTGCTCGCATGAAACGCTGGACATACTCCTTTAAGGGCTCTCCCTCCTTCTGGGGTATCTCGACCAGATGGTTTACCTCTGTGGGGTGTACGCGATCCACATAGAATTGTCCGTAAAATTCCTTCACGAACATCTCCCAAGATACTATACTAGCAGGAGGGAACTTAAAGAACCACTCCTGGGCGGTGCCAGAAAGTGTTGCGGGGAAGATCCTACAGCGGGCATCTTCTGACACTTTTTGTATATCCATTTGTATCTCAAATTTGTTAATGTGAGATACTGGGTCTCCGTACCCATCAAAGTTTGGCAGTGTCGGCATCTTGAATTTACTGGGGGTTTCAGCCACAGCAATCCTTTGCACAAACGGAGTGCCCCTCCTCCAATTGTACTCTATGTGGGATGTTCGTCCCCCGACCAGCTGTTGTATTGCCTGGTTCAGGGCATCAATCTGAGCCTGAACAGCTTCTGGGACTGCTGGGGTGACCGGTGCTGGGGGAGCGTAATCATCGTGCCTCTCACGACGGTCGTTGAGTATGTCCCTTAAATCATCATCCCTGCGTCTCTGCTCGGTAACTCCTAGCCGATCAAAGACACTCTGCTGCCTGGGTTGCCCCCTAGTGTTAGGCTTAGCTGGCCTATTTTCTCTAGGTGGGGGGCTTCTGCCTCCACCTTTTTCCTCATTCCTCCGACCAGCATTCCCTCTGCCAGAGTCAACTTCATTATAATCGTAGCCGTCTCTAAACTTGGACCGACTACAGCGTGATCGACTGTTCATGCTATTTCCTCCTCGGGCTGGAATTTCCCGAGCGTCAGGGGGAGGCCTGCGCTGGTCGTTGGGTCCCCTTGCATTATTATGTCGTGGGGGGCCTCTAACCGCAGAGCCTAACTCGTTGTTCCTTCTATTGGTAGAAGGACGTTGTCCCCTGCTCGGTGGATTTGGCTCTTCATCCCCCGGGCGTCTAGGGCTGCGGGGCGATTTCCCGACCCTATTCTGCCTCTGGCGCTGGGGATTGCCTTGACTAGCTTGAGATGGAGGTTGCTGCTTAGGATCCCTAGCTAGGACATCATCCTGAGCCACAAGTGGCTGCTTCGGCCTTTGAGGGTTTGCTGGCTGGAGCAGAGGACTAGGATTGGGAGCCCTTTGAGGCGGCGCACTCAGTGGCTAATCTGGTTGAGAGGCCGGCATAGCCTGACTTCGAGCCAATTGGATGGCTGCTTCGAGAGCAGCCATGGCATCCCTCTGCCGACGGTCCATGTCCTCGTGCCGCTCACTTAGCTCTTGTCGCTGACGTTCAATTTCTCTCTACTGCAGCGCCATTGTCTCCGCAGCATTCTCCTGATTTTCCCTCAGATTAGCCAACTCGTCCTGTAATACCCCCACTGTTGGCCTCAGCATTTTTGAATCTAACTCCTCCTCTTCAAACTCTAAATGTGGTTTATTCTCAACCACATTTGGGGGAGGAGGTTGGGATGATGCAGCGCCAGCGGTCTGCCCAGCTCTCTTGGACGTCTTTGCCATTAGATTTCCTTACAGTTTTTTGATCAATTTGTCAACGAGAGCACCAAAATGTTGACCCTCGATTTGGCCAATGACACGGAGTCAAAAATACGACAGGAAATGAGATGGCAATTAAGAGTTTAATCTAATGGTAAATAATAAACACAAACGATTTATAGTGGTTCGGCCCCAATGAATGGTAATGACCTACATCCACTTAGTGCTATTATTAATATTGAATCCCAATGTCGTGATCAAAGAACTAAGGTTCTTGAGTTTCACAAACCATGGGAGAATTACAACAAGACGATAGATAATTGAACTATATGCTCTCTCTTTCAATATTCAGAAAAAAGCTTCAAAGATCAAAAGTCCCTTCCTTGAGCTATTTCATGCATATTTATAGGCTCAAGGGGGGTTACATGGGCCAAGGGGCCTTAACTATCCTTAATATCTGTGTATCAAGGCAATAAAGATGAAATAATCAACGTAATTATTACAAGATTACAATCTTAGAAGGGAATAAACTGAATCATATGACCAGCCTGGTCGTATCTAATAGTCAGACTTGATGAAGCAATGTATAGCTGGTCGATAATCGAACAACACCGCCTTATTTTGACTCTGCCACGTGTCATCCACGTGTGAGAAATCCTTGCCACGTCATAAGCAGCCATTTTTGGGTAAACAAAACCTATAGGCCACAAGAACTTTACAAAACTCATAATACATGAAATACCACTTATCATGCTACCATTTATACATAAAATCATCGATTAAATCACATAAGAATTTAAGCAACCCCAACTTTGAAGTTCTAGACTTGGCCTACATGTACAAAAATGTGACACTTTGTTTTACAAATTTTTTGACCAGAACTCATGTTTCACATTACTTAACATTCATAACATGTATGAAACAAATTCTTTTAAAATGTCTCTAAGGGCTTAAAATTTTGTAAAATGACTAATAGTTCTCACATTTTATTGAACCCATTTCTAAGCATCTTTTAAAAATAGTTTTTCTCAATTTTTAAACCATAAAAATATGTATGTATTTTATTGAAGAAAAAATGCATTATTAAAATGTGAAAATCAACTTTTACTTATGTATATTCTAAAATGTGAATTTTTAGGACATAAAATATGCTCTTTTAAACCATTGATAAAATCAGCGACTAATATTTTATTTAAAAATGCCCATGCTTATATTAAATTATTAAACTTATATATTTTCATGCATTCCAAATAGTACAATTATCATGCGTCAAAGTCTTAGTTTATTTCAAAACATGAAACCCAAAAAACAAACCCTTGTTCGAAAACACTATAACATAAAGAAATGCAACTAAATCATGTTTCCTTTAAACATGCATCCCCATTTATTCTTGAGATACACAACAACACCATACTAGCATGCTTTTTCTACAATACATAACAATATTTATACATCATATTTTCTCATACTCATATTTTTTATGCTCAAATCTTACACCATATCCCTTAATCAAGAAACATGAGATCAAAACTCAAAAGAAAATAATTTAAATCATACCATGATGCTAGGCCAAAGCCTACATGTATATGTACTCTTGTTTCCAATTTTTTTAATTAAACCTAATCATGCCTCAAATCAAGAGATCATCATCATACATATATTCATGCAACCATATGATTAAACTTAGAAATATGTTCCTTAATACATCAAATACTAATCCATGACCATAAACAAGAATCAAACTAACATTAGGGTAGGACATCCCATTAGCACTTTCGTGGTGTTCCAGATTACAAGGAAAATCAATCCTTAGGCACCGAGGGATTTTGAAATACACTACCAAAAGAAAAAGAGAAACAATTTTTCTTAGAAATTAGAAGAAGTAATCTAATCTTAAGAGGATAAAAAACCAAAAAAATAAATAAAAAATCAAGACAAGAACACATACCTAGAGATCTAGGAACCCCTTCTATTCTCCTTCTTTCTCTCTTTTTTGTGCTCTCCTCTCCCTCTTTCTCTCAAAGCTTCGACAGCCACCAAATGGGTCTCCAAGGCTCACATTTTCTTCTATTTATAATATCCTAGCGACCTAATCCTAAGAAAAGAAACCAAGTGTGAAAGCTCAAATCCTATCCCACCAAATAAGCATAAATCCCACAATTTCCTCTCCTCACACCTCACCTAAACCCTATCTAAATGTGAACATAACTAAATTGGTAAGTCTTTGTCATCTTATCTCCAAAAAGTTGAAAACCAAATTTTCTTTCTATTTCTTTTCTTAATTTAAATGAAATAAAACAAATCCCATTCATACACACACACACACTACACATATGACAAACACACACAAATAAATTAAAAAAAATGCAACCTATTCTAAGCACATAATTTTGTCACACCAAATAAAAAATGTAACACTAATAATAAAACAAACATCACACAATTATTCCAAATAATCAATAAAATCCTAATTAACACAAAACAATATTTCAATTATTTTCTAAAAAAATATAAAAAATTAAGCTAAAACATAACAATTAAATAAATAATTTTTTGGATCACTACAGTGTTTTAAAATTTTGTTGAAATTTGATTGTAGTTGTAATGATTGTAAGTATATACAAATCTTCCCAAATAAAAATCTGGATTTTAATGTTCAAAAAGAAAAACGTTGAAGGTAATATAATTTAAAGATAAACAAAAGCTTTTATTTATAAATGTGAGGGATAATTATATTGCCTCGATGGAAAATAGTAAGACTTTTACAACTCTAAACAAAATAATACAAATGACAAAGTGATTGATTAAATAAGTTACAACTCGATTGCAAAAGTTTCATGTAAATATAGAAATATGTAGATGAAGAGAGTAATAGAAAATACAACCCTATAACAAAATGATACAAATAGACTAAAGGATGAAGAAGAGATATAGATGGAAATACAACTATATAGCATAAAGATACAACTAAATATGTTTATAGAAAAATAAATAGAAGATTATAAAAAGCAATAGAAGAACAAGAAGAACAACAACAATAAACAAATAATGTCACTCACACAACAAAAGTGAAGAGTCTTGGGGATTACCAACTTGAACAAGAGGATTACAACTTTTGTCCAAAAGCTTATTGTAGCGCACCAAATTTTTATTTTTTTTTATTAATTTCGTGCTTTGTTTATTTAATTGTTAAGTGTTGTGAATATTTTTCTTTATTTTATTTGTTAGAATTGTTGGTAGAAATTGTGTGAAGTTAATTGTTAATTTTTTATTTATTTATTAATTTATTTTTGTGAATATATGAGGTTTGATTGAATGTACCAAGGTGCATGATAAGTAAAGATGCACCCTAGTAATTAAGTGTGTGCATGTGCATGGCTGCATGGTGCACTTGCATAGAATTATCTACACACTTTTATTTTCTTTTATTAGAATTATTTTAGTTGATTAAAAAAATAGAAATTAAAGAGAGGGAAATGAGAGTGGACGACAAAGGGTGGGAAAAGGGAAAGAATATTTTGTTCTCATTTATTTATTTTTCAATCAAATAAAATAAATTGGGTAATTATAGATAAAATAGGAAAAAAGTTGTCATCTTTATTTTTCCTATCAATCAAGAGAAAAATCAAATAAAATAAAAATAAATAAAAATAAACAAATAGAGGAAACTTACCCATTTTTTCCCATTAGGCTATTATTTTCTAGGTTAGATAAAAGGGAAATAAAAAAAATAGAAGAGCCATTTTGCTTGGGCTGCCGAATTCAAGAAAAGGAGAGAGACAAAGGAGAGGCATGAATTCTAGAGAGAGAGAGAGAGAGAGAGAAGAGAAAGAAGGAGAAGAGAAGAGGAGGACCTTGAAGCCATAGGTGACTGTCTTGATGTTTAGTAAATTAAATCCTCTCCTCCATATCCTCATCTTTTTTTTTAATCTCTAGTACTCATATTGATAATATTGTTGTTCTTTTTTGTGTGGGTTTCGAATCCCTAGAGGTTGGTTGAAGGGGAATATTTATGTTCTTGATTTTACAAATCAAGAGAGGTAATGAATCATTAGCCCTTTTAATTTTATGTTTTCTTGGGTTATATGAGATGATGGTATTGATTTGTTTATCTTTTGATTTTGGGTTGAAATGTTATGTTGTAAGATGTATGGTAATATTTGATGTTATGACGCCTAGGGTTCTTTCCTATGATATGATGCTATGGTTTGTTTGATTTTAAGGTTTTATGTAAAAAGCATGCAAGGGTTTTGGTTTTGATTTACTAAGTATGATGATCTTGATATTTTATGTTTGTGTATATGTGGGATTCAGCCAAGGCATATCTAAAGATTTCATGTTGGTTTTGTTTATGTTTCTCTTGGTGTTATATAAACTTGTTCATTACTTTGAGATAGAAACATGCTAGGGTCCATGTGGATAATGGGATTTTTGGTTTTATTTTATGTTAAAGTCATGTGAGTTCGCCTATGGTTCTTGTGTCACGTATATGTATGATTGATCTTGAAATATGCATATGATTTGAATGTCAATGTGATGTTAGGGATTCTTCTTAGATTGATAATATGATAATAGGTGCATGCTACGGTTTGTGTTTAAATTTGTGTTGATTAAACATGTATGGTTATTGTATGAGTTTTGTGAAGCATGATGTAAAATGATGAATTTCATGACTTAATATGCTTGCTGATTTTTGTGTATAAGTGGTGTGAAATTTGGTGAAATAATGATTTGCATGCATAAGTGATGTTCCAAGTGCTATGATGATTTTATGAAATCAAAAGGGTATTTTTATTCACATTAAAATGATATTTTTACTCAAATAAATACCTACAGTTTTTTTTTATATTTTATTAAGAAAATATAAGTTTTAATTTCAAGTTTATGATTTTTGAGTATTTAATATGTTGCTGAAAGTTTTGAGTAAAAATGAGAAGTTGTCTTTTAAATGAAAGGAATTTTGTATGTATGTTGAAAGAAATTAATACCCTGAACTATGTATATATTAAAATGATATTTTAAACGTAACCTTGAATTTTCACATTTTGTTAAGTATGATTTTCTTTATTTTAATTAAGAAATGTTGACTTTAGATTCACTTGTGATTTTTAAATAAAATAAATAGTGGCTGAAAGTTTATGTTAATAAATTAAAATACTTATTTTGTTTATCATCTATGGGTTTGCACTACATAAATTAAGTATTAACTAATACAAGCAAATTTTTTTTTTCCACACTTAAAATTATATTTTTTTCACATCAAATCTTGTAATTTTATTAATTCAAATAAAATTTTATTTCTAAAGGAAACATGATATTTATAAGTACCTTTAGATAATTTCAAGCTTTTATTATTTTTTATGCAATTTAAAAATAATAAATGGAATTATTGATATTTTTTTTTGAAAATAATTAAATAAATTATTTTTATGAAATAAAAATAATGTCTTAAGAGGTTTTATCAACTTATGGATTTAAAAGAAATAAATAATAGTGAGGAAATTATGTCGCAAAATCTTTATTTTTAAAAAAGGTTAGAAATAAGCGTGTAGAAATTATCGTTTTTAAACGTCACTTTTTAACAACGCTCCCACGTATGCATGTCGCATGTAAATGTACTTTTATGTTAAAAAATATGTCTATTATTCAACCATATAATTTTTACTTGAAAACCATGCATGGATAATACGTAGAATTGGCATTATTCTTTTGTGATTCTGTAACGATCCAAAATCACTAATATGGCTTAAGGGCCTTGATTAGTGTGTCGGGAGGGCATAATTGGCTTATGTGTGAATTTATTGATGTAATGCATGATTATATGATAAGCATGATTGTATGATTATATGAATGTAAATGTGGTTAAATGTTATATTTGCGAGAAACAAATTATTATGTGGGTAGATCTGCAGCGTGCGATTTGAGGCGATCCTAGGGAGCCAGTTAGCGGGAAAGTCACAACGGAGCTTAATATTTGACTTGGGGTAAGTCAAGGGGTAATTTGGGTATTAGATGATTATCTGGGTTATCGGGTCATGGAAATAAATATATGGAGATATATTTGAGGTTAGGAGGCTTAGGCGGGAGTATTGGGGAGTTTTACCATTTTGCCCTCGGGGACGTTTCTGGTACCCCGAGCCCCGAGATTAACTTAATTAATCAAGGTTGATCAAGTGGAATAGAAACAAGTAGAACAAAAGAGACAAACCGACCCATTTTATCTCTCTTCTTCTTCTTAAAGAAAACCATTAGAATCTAAGAAACTCAGCTGAGAACTTTATGATTTGGGGTGGAGTTTTGGGGAAATAGCTCAGTTTCAGCCAAGGAATTCAACCATAAACCAAGGTAAGCATTGAATTTCATTTTTGGTTAGTTGATTATAAAGTTTATGGGTTGAAATCTAAGGGTTCCTAGGTTCTTAATTTCAAGGTTGAATTAAGGTGGGAATGTAACGACCCGAATTTGCTAATCAGGCTTAGGGCCTTGATTAGTGTGCCTGGAGGGCAATAAATGATTTAATATGCTTATATGTGGATTTATGTGAATATATGATAATGATGCATGTTCAGTTGAGTTAAATGTGCATGTGGGCCTCATCTGGATATTAGGGGCGTAAGTGTGATAAATGTTATATATATGTGATATGTCTGTGCAACACGATTCGAGACAGTCCTGGGGAGCGGTTAGCCAGAGAGTCACAACAGGGTTGAGATTCCGACTCGGGGTGAGTCGAGGGATAATTTGGGTACTAGGTGTGTTATGGGATTATCAAGACATGAAAATAAATATTTGGAGATATATTTGAGGATAGAATGTCTAGGAGGGAATATTGGGAAAAATTACCATTTTGCCCTCGGGGACGTTTTGGTACCCCGAGCCTTGAGGTAACCCTTTAGACTTAAGTCAAGTAAAAAAAAACGAAGAAGCACTTAGAAACTTTGGGAAAACCGACTTATACTCCTGCTTTCAGCTAAGGATAGCTTCTCAGCATTCCTATCTCTCTCTCTCCTTCATTCTCTAAGAAACAACTCAAGGAAATTTTGGTGTAAGCTAGCTTAAGCAAGGAATTGGGCTGAGGAAACTTAGGAGCTTGAAGCTTAGGGATTGAGGATCAACTTCAAGGATTGAATTCAGCAAGGGGTAAGCTTTAATTATAAGATTATGCTCAAATTTGCTGCTGGTTTGTAAGAATTTGCATGTTGGTTAAGTTTGCTCTGTCTTAAGTGTTTTAGTTGAGTTTTGGAGAAGGATTCAATGGAGTTTTGATGTGGATATTGAGCTGGAATGTGTGTGGTAATTATCTGGGTTTGTTAGATAAGTTTTGAGTGGGTTAGCTTAAGGAAAATGCAAGGAAATTGATGAAAATTCTGGGTTCGGTGGTGAGGGCCGAGGCCCTAGGAGGGGCGCGCCGCGACCCGTGTGCGCGCGCGGCCGAGTGTGGCCGAGGAGTTCATGCGCGCCGCGGCCCGTGTGTGTTGCAGGGGTGTGCTAGCCTCTGTTTTGAAGCTAGCCGTGGCTCTTGAGGGTGGGGCCACGACTCTTAGTGCTAGACTGCATGTTTAAGGGTATTTAGGCTTGGGAATTCAATGGTTAAGGCTCAGGATGGATTTTATCACCCGGATTGATAGAATTCAAGGTCTCGGAAGTTAGGGTTATGGCTTAAAGTTATTGGATTAGAATTTGATGGATGGATATTGTTAATATGTTGTGACTAGGGTTTCGGAGAGGCTCAAGTTAGAGGATTGTGCTCGGGACATCGGTGCTCGGAGAGCTCGGGACTCAGGTAAGAAAACCCTTGTTCCCATAGAGCTTGTGTGCAGGGCTGAGCCCAATGTGTTTGAATAGAATTGTTATGCAGGGCCGAGCCCAATATGTTAGAACTGGGGGGTGTAGCCCTTTAACTGAATATGCTAGAATTATGTACTTGTTTGCTATGCTATGTATGTTATGATGTGAATGATCGGCAAGAGCTGGGAATGGTGTAGACCGAGAACGGCGAAGGGCCGGGAACGGCGTTGGGCACGATGAGTGCAAGGCCGAGAACGGCAAGGGGCCGGGAGCATCGTTGAGCACGTGGAGTGTGAGTTGTCAGGGCGAGTCCCTAAAAGGATACCTGGGATATCCTCACGGCGTGGTCCGCGAACCCAGGGCTTGGTAAACGCATGGGACGGTTAGGCCGTAAGTGTTTAGCCCATTGGTGGCCTATTTATATGCTTGATATATGTGTTGCATATGTTATCTGTTTGTGGGTTTTCTTGCTGGGCTTTGGCTCACAGATGCTCTGTGGTGCAGGTAAGGGTAAAGAGAAAGCCAACCAACCATGAGTATAGCAGGCGTGAGGCAGTGTGTACATGTTGGGCCAGCCTGGCTACCACAGCTAGTGGATTTTGGGAGATGTTTGTAGATAAACCTAGATTTTGTCGTTTAGTCGACTTGGTTCAGTTTATGTATTGTTAATGTTTCTAAATTGTATTTTGGGATCCCAAGTGTAAATTTTTTATGATTTTCTATGGAAATTGTTATTTCTAAAGTTTTTCCTCTGTTTGTGGCTTAATTACACTATTTGACCTAAAACCTCGATTAGCGAGTTGAAAGCACATTTTCAAACTCACTTAGTAATGGCTCTAAGGAAGTAGGGCATTACAGGGAAGGCTTGGGAGTTGGCTTGGGTTTTGCTTAGAGATGTGATTCTGTTGTGGAGATAAGCTTGAATCCATGAACTAATGGCTGAACTCTGATGTTCCATTACTAGTTTTTGTGTTCTTAAGTACTTGGGTTTCATAAATCAAAATGGGATTTTAATGAGTTTTAAACTAGGTTTTCTGTTGGATTATGTTGTTAGGATCATGCTAAAAGTCTTGTGATTAATGGGTTTTGGAATTAGGGTGCTTTGGGGTGGTTTTGAATAATGTTAGGATGTTGGAAATGGTGGGTTCTCTGGGCACGAAGGGTTGGGCCGCGACTCTGTTCTAGAGTGATGCGACCCTATGAAGCAAGGGAGCTAGGGAGGCTCTGTCGAAAGGGAGCGGCGGGGTGCCACAGGGCAGGGACGCGGCACGTGTCTGCCTTCAGAGGGGCTTGGTTTCTATTTCAGGGGCGGGTCGCGGCTAGGTTTCAGGGGCCGCAGTCCTTAGGTGCATTTTTTATCTATTGGGGATTTTAAGCGCGGGAACCTAACCTAGGGTGCTTGGGATTAATTCCACCACCGTGTTTGGTGGAACTCGATGTCTTGAAAGTTAGAATTATACCCAGAAACCTTTACTTGAATATTAATGGAATCCATTACCTTGGTTGTGACTATGTGTTAAGCTAGGGCTCGGGAAGCGGATCGTGCTCGAGGGACGCCGCTCGTAGTCAGTGAACGTGGAAATTAAAGGTAAGAAAACTGCACCCGGTTGTGTATTTGGGGTGGGACTAAGGGTTCCCTAATATGTATGCTTTGAAAGGGTGGTATTATGCCATGTAAACCGTAAGCCAACGGCCTAAGAGTGCCAGGGGTTACACTAGCACACAGGGCGCAGCTCGGCCACTGGTAGCCGAGGACAACTTATTATACACTGAGCTCAGTTTAAGCAGGCCGGAGTTAGTGGGGTAAACAGAGGGTGCGGCCTAAGTTGTCGACTCTAATTATCATGTGACTTGATTATTATTAATGTTTAGTTGCATCTTTGATTCTGAATACGTGCTATGTGATTAATGTGGAATGATAAGTGTCTGATCATGCTTAAAGGATTATTCATCTGTTAATGATTGTTTGTGAAGCATATTATGTTTTCTTGCTGGGCCTTGGCTCACGGGTGCTACGTGGTGCAGGTAAAGGCAAGGGCAAACTTGATCAGCCCTAACTTGGAGAGCTCTGTGAGCTGAATGTACATGACCAACTACTCAGCCGCCACGGTTGAGGGGAAGACAGGAACAGGGGAACCAGAAATGTTTGTTTTGCCTTAGAATGGCTAATGGATGTTTAAACTTTGGAAATTTTATAAACTGACTTTCAAACGCTGTTCCTTTTTGGGATCCCATGTATAAAATGTTTTGTTATATAGAATGTACACTTTTGAGACTAAAACCTTTTAACCCTAGCACATTAGTGGGTTCAGTATCACGTTTTAACTAAATGACTTGATTAGCGAGTCCTGCATCTTTATAAACTCACAGTGTAGCGGTCTTGGCTATCCAGGACGTTACAGATTCTATGTGAAAAATGTGCATGTTTGGAAATTATGTGTAAATTGCACCATGTGTGCATGGCCCATGCAGACATGGGGTATATGAGTTGGGCACAAGAAAATCTTATGTGATGCTAAAGAATGCTATTTGATTATGGTTATAGGCTCATTGTGAAGTTTGTTAAATTTTTTCTTTGCTTGAACTTGGGGTAAGGAAGTTAGATATAATTCTTTTTTTTTACTTATGCTATGAAATGGTAAGATTGGCTACGTATGATGAGGTACCATGTGATATGAAGTATGAAATGCTATTTTGAGTTGATATGGTGAATTTGATGAATCATGTATATTCCTTTGTGTTGATACTACTGGTTGGCATGTATTCTTGTATGTTGTATGAAATGCAAATGGTTGTTAGTGTGTTGAACGCGACACAACAAAGGTGTTACTAAGGATCTAAGACGTAACCCGAGTTACTAAGGTATGACGTAACTCAAAGGGCAGAGGCGCTGAGGTTTTTCAAGGACCAGAGCCTCCTGTTTACCTCGAGATGTGACATGGACAAGAGAGGGGGCCATGTTCACAAGGATGTAATGATAATGTCTATGATGTTGATGCTTGAATATGCTATTGATGCATAACGTATGATGATTACGTTTATGCATGATGCATGATGATGATGTTTAAGTATGATGTATAATGATGTATGAATATGATTATGTTTTTGTTGTGTCTTATTTGTATGCTGTTTGTACTTCCTTACTAGGTTTTTAACTCACCCCCTTACTTTCCCCTTTCAGGTAATAAATAGGGTTTCCCTTTGGCACGCACTGTGATGTGGGGATTTCTGACGTCGGAGTGTGTATGGCGTGGGGGTATCCTATGGGTGAATAAATGATCAACTTAAACGCCAATTTTAAAGAACAATGTTATGTCTTATTTTGATTTCAAAACACATCAATGGGACTTGAACTATTTTATTTTAAAAATTACATGAGAACTTTTATTTTATTTTAACTATTGGGCCCAACTTGCATGTTTTAGCAATGCCCCATTGGATTTCCATATGCCAAGTGGTTTTCATTAAATAAGTTTATGAGTTTGAGTACCTATTAAAAAGTAGTAGTCTAGGGCGTTTTACACTTATTTCCCCTATCTCAAGCACTAAGTGATTCTCTCAAATGGAAATAGCTCTGTGGAATAAACAAGCCTCTAGGTGGTTTTCTAGCCAAGTGCTCTAGTGGATGGAAAATAGTGTGTCTAACAAGTGAGCAATATGCTCCTATTTATAGAGTTTCGAGACAATATTTGAATTTCAAATTCCACTAACCCCCATGGCTATTACCAATGTTTAATTAGATGTTTATGGAATTAAAATGGAGATTTGGGAGTTACTTGATTGTTGGAAACATTCAAAATTGGATAAAGCCGAAGTTGGAAAAAGGTTGTTAGCACTCCAAGTTGCTACCTGGGATATGCTTGGCCGCGGCCGTTGGCTTTTGTCCCCTAGGCCGCGGCCACAGTGCTTTTCAGCCACTCAATTTTCCAAAATTTTCCAAAACGTTCCAAACTCATTCCCACTTGATTTTGTAACTTCCATTCACATTATGAGTGTTAAAATCACATCTCCAACAACCACATCTCTTCTAGCTTTGACAAATTCAAATCAAAATGTGTAACATAAAATCTACACATTATTGGGTAATATTTGGGTTACAAATTTGTGATTGATTTCGTAACCCCAAATATGTTACACATTTTGATATTCACGCTATCCAAAAAATGTAACTATCATATATTATGTTACAATATGTGACAAACCTTGCACATTATTTAATCTAAACATTTTATTATAAATAATAAAACATTCCCCATTTGATTAAATAATAACTCTCTCATATATAAGTCATTGCATTGGTTCATAAAGTAAAGTGTTCTTCAACTTGAACTTTACTATAGTGTAGTGATCACAAGGTTTGTTGAAAATTTGGTTGCACTAGGCATTGAACCAATTTTCTACAATAACAAACCGGTGATAATAAACACACCTTTGCTATGTTCACTTGAGACCTCTTTGTCTTGCTTTGCACCGTTAATGGCCATGTGCACATTCCATTCATGGACGTTCTTGAGAATACTCCCAATTCTCACGAGAGGTGGCACAACCCCTAGGTCCATATAGGTAGAATTCTTAGAGTTTTTTGTTACCATAAAATACTTGTCTTCTCAAGACTGAGTTCTATGAGAAAACCTCTCGGTTTTAACCCTCGAATTGGTAACTCACAAGTACTCATATCTCAGATGGGACTATTTTGAGTACAACTAATATTCACTTGATTGACTTGTTATTACCTATTGAATCTAATACTAGTTAAGTCACGAATCTCTTTAGCGAGTTTAAGTCCCATCCCTTGAAAAGTGGTAGCCACTAAATCTCTCATTAGTGGCTTAGTAAAAGGATCCACCAAGTTTTCACTTTTTCTCACATAGGATATTGAGATGACTCCTCTTTGAAACAATTCTCTTACATATCCATGTCTTAGACTAATGTGTCTAGACTTCCCATTATACACTCCGTTGTATGCTCTAGCCAAAGTTGCTTGGCTATCACAATGTATCAATATGGTTGATACAATTTCTTTGATTAGGGTTACCTCCATCAAAAGATCCCTTAACCATTCAGCCTCTTTTTCGGTAGCAGCTAGAGCTATGAACTCTGCTTCCATAGTGGAGTGAGATATACAGGTTTGTTTAATGGAACCCCATGAAATTACACCCCCACCGAGTGTAAATGTAACGCCCTACTTCCTTAGAGTCGTTACTAAGTGGGTTTAAAACGTGCTTTTAACTCGCTAATCGAGGTTTTAAGGCAAACGTGTAATCAAACCATAAACAGAGTCATAAACTTTGAAAATAATTCAATTTATCGAAAATCATAAAATGTTTAACATTTGGGATCCCAAAATATTGTTTATAAATATTTACAACTCAAAATATACTTCAAGTCGGCTATACGACAAAATAGGGTTCTTTACAAGCAACTTCCAAAAATACCCCTGGCCGTGGCAGCCAGGCAGACCATACATGTACGCGTTGCCTCATGCTCTCCATACTCATGGTCAGTTGGCTTTCTCCTTGCCCTTACCTGCACCACAAAGCACCCGTGAGCCGAAGCCCAACAAGAAAACCCCACACAAATAGATAACATACGCATATGAACCACTTAGCATATAACCAATTCTCCAACAAGCTAAACACATACGACCAAGCCATCCCAGGCGCTTTACCAGGCCCTGGGTTGTGGTCTACACAGTAAGGATATCCCAGGTATCCTTTAGGGTCTTACCCTTGCAACTCGCACTCCGTGTGCTAAACGCTGCTCCCGACCCCTCGCCGTTCTCGGCCTTCGTCGTTCCCGGCCTTCGCCATTCCCGGCCCTTGCCGATCATTCACATATATGCATACACTACATAATTAAAAAATAACTTAAACATATACTAACATAATCAATGGGCTACACCAAACACATAATCATATAGGGCTGTGCCCTGCAACACAACTATGGGGCCTCGCCCTGCTCTATGGGTACAACCGCTTTCTTACCTGTGTCCCGAGCTTCTTGAGCACTGAACCCTCGAGCACGGTCCTCAAATACGAGCCTCACCGAGAACCTAGTCACAACACATAAATAGCACCCCATTACTAACCAATTCAGAAGCATCTCTCGGAGCGAATCCCGAGCCCTCGGGACGTCCCGGATCCCCAAACAAGGTGGCGAAAGCGTCCCCCGAGCCCCCTGGGCAAAAGCCAAAAAATGGAAATTTTCCCCTGCCCAGAAATGGCCTAGCGCCACGGTTCTAGCCCTTAAGGGCCGCGGCGCCCAGCGTGGGTCCCTTCCCCTGATGCAACCTAGCGCCGCGGCACAAAAGAACAGGGCCGCGGCGCCCCTTCGCAAACCCAGAAATATGGGTTTCTCCAAATGTTTTCCCCGAGCCAAAATACTCCCAAATCAATACCAATGCATACCTAAGTCCCAAATTCAATCCAAAACCCCATATAAACCATCTAACCACTCAGAAACATCAGCAAAAAGCCTAGACACCCAATCAAACCCATGATTAACAAATTGGTTTAAAACTTTATAAAACTTAAACCATAAACCAGAAACTTAAACCACAGCAGCTCATACATATCAGAGATGCATGAAACCCTTACCTCAAGTAGAATTTCGTCCCTGAGCCTCCTCCAAATCCAACTCCAAGCTAATCCCTCTTGATTCCCGAGCTGAATTCCCACAATTATTAAACCAAAACCCAACTTTCAGTATTCAACCCAAACTCTAAAAGAACTTGCAAGAACACCAAAATTCAGAGATGAAGCTTACCTCTGGATTAACCTTGACCTATGCTTGATTTTAGTTGCCTCTATTCAGCCTTGATTCTCCTCCTTAGCCTCAAAGATACCCAACTCTCTCTTCCTCCTTTCTCTCTAGCTTCTTGGTTCCTCTAGTCTTCCCAACACAAACATTCGGGTTATGCCTAAGTAAAATAACGTGAATGAATTTTCCCTCAGCCAAAGCTATCTTTTCCCAAGGCCAAATGACCCAATTGCCCTCCCTTCTAACCTATATTCTAACTAATCCTCAAGGGCAACCTAGACTTTCCCTATCCTTTTGCAAGAATACCACTTCCACACCTAAAGTAACTATCCTCAAAAGTTACCTATAGTTACCCGAGTTACCAAATTGCCATTAACCATTACCCAAAAATTCCCAAACTCAAGTTATAATATTCCCAAGATACCCCTAGGCTCCTCCCGAGCCGGGTATCTTACCTCGTTGTGACTTTCTAGCTAATAAACTCCCTAGGACCGTCTCGGAACGTGCATCACAAATATATCACCATTATATCACATATATCGCATTTATGCCCTCAACAGGCTAAAATTACAAATATGCCCCTTGACAACCAAATGGGGCCCACACGCATATTTAATCACCTAAACATGCATCCTAACCACATTTTCATTAAATTCACATATATTAATACAGTATAACAACTATTTCCTTCCTGGCACACTAATCAAGGCCCCAAGCCTTATTAGAAAATTTGGGTCGCTACAGTAAATACCCAACCAGTTGTGGACAAGTTGTCCCCTAGATTGGATATCCAACTTGCATTCGTATATCTTTCTAAGATTGAAGATGTAGCGCACCAATTTTTTATAGTATAGTTGATTTTGTGCTTGGTTTTATTAATAATTGTTAAGTATTCGAAACTTATTTGAATTGTTTGAATTGTTTGGAAGGAACTATGTGAATTTAAATGTTAGCTGTTTTATATATTTATTAATTTAATTTGTAAGTAGGGAGAGTGGTGGACGAAAATGGAGTGGGAAAGGGAAGGATTTTAATCCCATTTATTTTTCAAATAAATTAAATTAAAATTGAATGACCATGGCTATTTTGGTAAGGGGATTTGTTGACTTTTTTTTAATTACTGTAACGCCCTCGGTAACCAAGACCGTTACACTGTGTGTTTAAAGTAGTGCAAGACTTGCTAATCAAGTATTTTAGTTGAAAATGTGCTCCTAAAGTCATAAACAAGTTAGGGTTAAAAGATTTTGGACATAAACGGATAATTTTTTTTCATTTAAATAAACGTTTAGTACATGAGATCCCAAAATCAAGGTTAAAGGACAAATTTACAAACTTCCAAAAGTCAAATACAAGAAAAGGCCATTCTAATGAAAAAAATACACATTTTAGGTTTTCTGTCCCTATACAATCCCTCGACCATGGCAGACGAGTAGCTGACAATGTATACCTCGCCCACAGAGCTCTCCAAGTCATGGTTGATCAATCTTACCATTGCCTTTACCTGGACCACGTAGCACCTGTGAGTCGAGGCCCAGCAAGAAAACCAATATAGCATAGCATAAACAATACTGACAATCAAATGATCCATAAAGCAGTCAACTAGGTTTTCAACATGTTATGACAGACACATAATCAGTGATGGCAATCAACAAATCACAAGCCATTCATCCCAGTATTCAACAAGCCATAAACATCAGATTCACAATAGTAAACATATTATTACTCAACAGTTTCTGATAATCATCATACAATACTCAGGGTCGACGCCCTTAGGACGCACCCTCTATTTAACCCACTAACTCCGGCTCGCATAGGCCAAGCTTAGTGTTAATCTTAGCTGATCCCAGCTCTCAGTGGCCAACCCACGTCCTATGTGTAAATATTAGCCCCGACACTCTTAGGCCATTTATTTCATGCTCACATGGCATATCATAATCATACAACATTTGTATTCAATCATAGGGAATTTCAGTCCCAACACAGCCACACAAAAGGGTGTAGTTTTCTTACCTTTAAGTCCAAGCGGAGTGAACGAAATGATTCTGAGCACGATCCTTAGCCCCGAGCCTTGGTGATAAATCTTGTCACAAGGGCCAATGGTATCCATCAACTTCCAATCAAAATAAAAAAAACCTAGGAGACGAAAACTAGCCTCCGGGACCTCAACTTCTACTAAACCGGGTAGTAGAAATTGTCCTGAGCGCCTAGGTTTGAACCCTCGAGCCTGACCAATTCTTGAAAAAATTCTAAGGCTAAAATGCCTAGGCGGGTCGCGACTTGCCCCCAAGTTAGAGAGCAAGCACCCAAGCCAAAGGGGGAGGCGGGTCGCGACTTGACCTAGTGGGTCGCAACGCACCCCCAATTTAGAGGCCATGCCTAGGCCAAAATGGCCACACGCGCTGTGGCGCCCACAGGCTGGGTTGTGATGTGCCCCCTTTGAACCCAGAAAAACTGGGTTTTTCTCATGCATCTTCCAGCCAAGAACACCAAGATTAACCCCGAATTTTCCCTAACAACTCCCCTTAATTCAACACTAAACCAGCTACATATTCAAGAATAAATCCCATATTTCTAATCACCCAAAACCTTAGCAATTACACCTTAATCACTATCCAATTTCAACGAGAATTCATCACATCATAAACCCAGTCCAATTCTACTCAAATTCCAAAAGTAAAACACATGTTCTAAGCTTCAAACTAATTAGCTCTACTTAGTAAATTCAAAGGCGAGGACAAGAATTTTACCTGAATTTGACGACCCTTACTTCCCAAAAATCCTCTGGCTTTCTTAAACTTGCCTTTCCTCAGCTTGACGTAGGCTAGAACCAACTTAGTTCCCAGCTCCTAGCAAAAATTCAGTAGCCCCTTCACCTTAGCTCCAATGTAGAAAGAGAGAGGGCAATTCGTGAGGGAGAAAGAGAGAATTCTGAGTATCTCTCTAATGTTAACTGAGTATATCCCTTAGTACCAAGGCAAAAGACCATTATGCCCTTCTTAAATAACTAGCCCTCAAGTTGACCCTAAGGGTAAAATGGCCATTTCCCCCAGTTCCCGCTAATTCCTCAAATCTTCCCAATATTTACCAACTATTCCCATCATCCAATTAATTACCAATTTTTACCCAATGTCTAATAATCCCTGATATATTTTCTAAATTCCCGAAAATACCCCCAGGCTCCCCCAAGCTGGGTATAAAACTCTGCCATGACTATTTCGCCAATTTGCTCAATAGGACCGTCTCGAGCCATATACTGCAAATATATCTACATAATAATGTGATCTCAACACTTTATCACATATAATCACATTTATGCCCTCAACGGGACAAAATTACAAATATGCCCTTATAAGCTAAACAGGGCCCACATGCATATTTAATACTCATAAACATGCATTTCACATATCCACATAATCATATAATCACGCGTTTAATCATTAAAATCACACATATACCAATTATGCCCTCCTGGCACACTAATCAAGGCCATTAAGCCTTATTAGCAAATTTTGGGTCATTACCACTATCCCCTCCTACTGAGAATTTCGTCCTCGAAATTTCCCTAAATAACTCGGGATACTGATCCAGCATCGTTTATTCAAGCTCTAGGTCACTTCGTCGACCTTGCTATACCTCCATAACACTTTAATTAGAGGAATCGTCTTGTTTAGTATAACCTTGTCTTTCCTGTCTAAGCCCTGAACCGGTCGCTCCTCATAAGACAAATCTGTCTGCAATTCCAGGTCATCATACTTCAACACATGAGTTATATCTGAGATGTACTTCTGAAGCATAGAAATATGGAATACGTCATGAACTCCCGACAACATCAGTGGCAAAGCTAACCTATAAGCCACCTGTTCGATCCTCTCCAGGATCTCGAAGGGTCCAATAAATCTAGGGCTCAGCTTAGTCTTCTTCCCAAACCTTCTCACCCCTCGTAGTGGTGAGACTTGTAGAAACACGTGGTCCCCTACATGGTTTTCCACATCCATATGCTTAGGATCAGATAGCTTTTCTGTCTGATCTGTGAAGCTCGAATCATCTCGATAGCCTCATTAGTCTTCTGAACCATGTCTGGTCCCAAATACCTCCTCTCACCCATCCCATCCCAATGAATGGGCGATTTACATCTCCTCCCATATAACATCTCATATGGAGTTACTCAAATCATTTATTGATAACTATTGTTATATGAAAACTCAATCAACAGGAGATACTTACTCCAAGACCCTTCAAAGTATATGACGCACGCTCTGAGCATATCCTCCAATACCTAAATCATTCTCTCAGATTGTCCATCAGTCTGAGGATGAAAGGCCGTGCTACATTTCAACTGAGTCCCCATAGCCTTCTATAATCCACCCCAAAACTTGGAGGTAAAGATAGGATCCCGATCTGACACTATAGGCTTAGGAACCCCGTGGAGAAGCACAATCTCCCTCACATACAGCTCTGTGTACTGATCCACAATATAAGTCATCTTCACTAGTAGAAAGTGAGCTCACTTGGTGTATTTATCTACTATCACCCACACCGAGTCATGTAACCCCACTGTCCTGGGTAAACCTCCCACGAAATCCATCGTAATATCCTCCCATTTCCACTCGGGAATACCCAAAGGTTGTAGCAACCTCCCTGGTCGCTAATGCTCAACCTTCACTTGCTGACAGGTCAAAACCTAGCCACGTACTCCACCACATCCTTTTTCATCCTGAGCCACCAATACAACGTCCGTAGATCCTGATACATCTTCGTGGTGCCTGGATGGAGTGAGGACGGTTTATTATGGGATTCATCCAGTACCTCACGTCTAATCCTCATATCAGTCAGAACACGGATCCGACCCTGATACCGTAGCAAACCAACCTTAGAGATGGAATAATCCTTAGCCACTCTCACTAAGACGTTCCCTGTAACTTCCTACAACTGTGCATCCGCTAACTGGCCATCCTTAATCCGCTCTAGTTGGGTCGACTGCAAAGTAATATTGGCCAACTAGCCCACAACCAATTCTATCTTCGCTCTAGACATCTCCTCTGCCAATTCTCTCGATATCCAAGTAGAGCTAAACAACTGTCTCGGGTCTCTCCGGCTCAGTGCATCCGCCACTACATTGGCTATTCCTGGGTGGTAAAGAATGTCACAATCATAGTCCTTTACCAACTCCAGCCAACACCTCAGCCTCATGTTCAGGTCCTTCTGGGTAAAAAAGTACTTCAAACTCTTGTGATCGGTGTATATCTCGCACTTCTCTCCATACAGATAATGTCGCCACACTTTCAGTGTGGTACCACTGCTGCTAACTCTAGATCATGGGTAGGGTACCACTACTCGTACTTCTTCAGCTGTCGTGATGCATAAGCGATAACTTTCTCATTCTGCATCAACACACATCCCAAACCCAACCTCGATGCATCACAATATACCACAAACTTTCCTCCCTCCAAAGGAAGACTCAACACTGGTGCCGTAATAAGTTGTCGCTTCAATTCCTGGAAGTTATTCACACACTTGTCTGACCAGATGAACTTTAGATTCGTCTGTGTCAATTCTGTTATCAGTGCAGCAATCTTCAAAATCCCTTCCACAAATCATCTGTAATAACCAACTAACCCAAGGAAACTCCTAACCTCTAAGGCATTCTTTGGCCTCGGCCAATCTCTAACTGCCTCCACCTTACATGGATCCACCTTAATCCCATCCTCACTAATAATATGTCCAAAGAACGTCACTTCTGGTAGCCAAAACTCACATTTCTTAAACTTGGCGTACAACCGGTGCTTTCTTAATCTCTGCAAGACCTGTCGAAGATGTCGCTTATGCTCTGCCTCTGAATTAGTGTACACTAAAATGTCATTGATGAAGACAATCACAATCTGATCCAAAAAGTCCTTGAACACCCTGTTCATTAGGTCCATAAATTTTGTTGGGGCATTGGTCAAACCAAATGACATGACCAGAAACTCATAATGCCCATACCTCATTCGAAAGGCCGTCTTCGGTATATCCTCGTCCTTGATCCTCAGCTGGTGATAGCCAGATCGAAGATCAATCTTCGAGAACACCGTCTTTCCCAGCAGCTGATCAAACAAGTCGTCAATCCTTGGTAAAGGGTATTTATTCTTGATGGTCAACTTGTTCAATTCCCTGTAGTCTATACACATCCTCAAAGTCCCATCCTTCTTCTTCACAAACAAAACCGGAGCACCCCATGGCGAGTAACTAGGCATGATGAACCCTAAATCCATAAGCTCTTGTAACTGTATCTTCAATTCTTTCAGCTCTGCTGGAGCCATTCTATATGGTGCTCTAGACACTAGCTTAGTCCCCGGCACCAACTCAATGACGAACTGAATCTCCCTGTGCTGCGGTAGCCCTGGTAAATCCTCAGGGAACACGTCCAAGAACTCACGAACTAATCTGGTCTCTCCCGGCCTTGTTGGCAAAACTCTAGTAGTATCCACCCCACTAGCTAGGAAGACTATGCATCCTCCCTGTAATAGGTCTCTAGCTCTCAAAGCGGATATCATGGGTATGCAGGGACCATATACCACACGCACAAAAACAAAGGGATCCTCTCCCTCAGGCTTAAAAGTCACCATATTCTTCTTGCAATCAATGGTAGCCCCATATCTGACCAGCCAATCCATGCCTAAAATCATGTCAAAATCCTCCATACCTAACTCAATCAAGTCTACCGATAGCTCCCTTCCATCAACCATCACTGGCAGTGCTCTAATCCATCTTCTAGAAACCACTAGTTCCCCTATAGGCAATAAAGTCCTGAACCCCGCGGTATAATACTCACTAGGTCTACACAATCTATCAATCACCTTACTAGAAACAAATGAATGTGTAGCACCAGAGTCAATCAATACAGTAAAAGGAGAGCCAGCACTAGCAAGCTGACCTGTCACCACCAAGGGACTAGCCTCGGCCTCTGCCTGCACCAAGGTGAACACTCGAGCTGGAGTCAAGTTGTCCCCCTTCCTTGCTTCCTCTTTCTTCACTATTGGGCAATCCTTCTTGAGGTGTCCCACTACCCCGCACACATAACAGGCCTTGGCCCGAAATTCGCCCGGATGTCGTCTTCTTCACCTCGTGCACTCTGGGTAGCTCCTCCATGTGTCACTGGCTCCCTGGTGGCCACCCTGAACACCCCGACCCCTCCTATCAGGACCAGTAGCGGTCGAAGTGTCAGGGGTCTTCCTCTTTAGATCATTGGGGCCTCTGCCTTTACCAGACCCTGAATATGGAGGCACCGCCTTACGAACCACCCGTCTCGCAGCATTCTCCTTCCAAATCTTATTTTCTGCGTCCTCAGTGGTACGAGTCTTCTTAATAGCCTGGGCATTAGTCGTGCCCCTGGTACTGTTGTAATTCTCACATCTTGGGCTATTGTAATATTAAGCCCTCTGATAAATTTGTCCTACCTAGCTGCATCAGTAGGCACTAGATCTGGTGCGAAATTCGCAAGACTATCAAACTTCAGCGCGTATTCTGTAACTGTCATGTTGCCCTGTACTAACCCCACAAAATCATTTACTTTTGCTGCCTTGGCAGCAACGTTATAATACTTCTGACTGAACAAGTCCTTGAACCCATCCCAACTCAGCATAGACACATCCCTGGTCTATGATACCACTTCCCACCAAATGCGGGCATCCTCTCTTAGCATATAGGTGGCACAGGCCACCCTGTCATTACCTTCTACCCTCATAAAATCTAGGATAGAGGTAATCATACTCATTCACTGTTTGGCCTTCAGTGGATCTAGTCCTCCCTCAAAGGTTGGAGGGTGTTGTCTCTTAAATTGCTCATACAACAACTCCCACCTGTTCCCAACCTCAGGTATCTGTAAAACTGGTGCCATAACAGGTGGCACAATAGGTGCAACACTTCATGATGGAGCCTATTGTCTCAGTAATCGAATATTCCCAGACCCTGATGGGCAAAATGGTAAAATTTCCCAATATTCCCACCTAGACTTCCTAACCTCAAATATATCTCCAATTATTTATTTTCATAACCCGGTAATCTAAATAACCACCCGATACCTGAAATACCCCTTGACTTGTCCAAAGTCAAACATTAGGCCCCGTTGTGACTTTCCCGCTATCTAGCTCCCTAGGATCGCCTCAAGTCGCCCGCTGCAGATTTACCCACATAATAATGTGGTTCTCACAAGTATAACATTTAACCACATTTATATACATATAATCATACAAGCATGCTTATCATGTAATCATGCATTAAATCAATAAATTCACACATAAACCAATTATGCCCTCCCGGTACACTAGTCAAGGCCCTTAAACCTTATTAGCAAATTTTGGGTCATTACAATTATTATTTTATTAAAATTGAATTTTAGGTCTAATTTAGAAGAAATGGTTTGGGAAACTTTTCCATTCCCATTAGGCTAGTTATTTCCTCTAGGGTTAGATAAAAAAGAAGAAAAGAAAGAAGAGCCCCATTTGCTTTTGTGGTGTCGTCGACTATAGGAGAGAAGAGAGAGAGAGAGTGTGTGTGTGAGTAGAGAGAAAGAAAGAAAGAAAGAAAGAAGAGAAAGGAGGAGGAAGAGGAGGAGGAGGAGGAGAAAAAGGATTTCAAATCCTAGGGTTTGTGTTTGAGTTTTTATATTTTTGATTCTCTAGTTCATCTCCTCATCTTTTCATATGCTAAGTCTTGTGTTTCTTGGTTGTTGTTGGATTTTTCTCTCTTTGTGTGGGTTCCAAAAACCCTAGGTGTGCCAAGAAGGTGATTACCATCTTTCTATGTATTGAGTCTTGATCATCACAAAGGAGGTAGTAAATCTTAGACTTGATATTTGTTTTGATGAGAATTTCGTTATAGATAGTGGTTTGATTTTGGATTTTGGCTTTGAATGATAGGCAATTCTAGCCTTGTTTTAAGACGTTAAATTTTAAGAATGCTCTCACGTATGCATGTCGCATGCAAATGCATTTTTAAGTTCAAATATATGCCTATTGTTCAAATACATGACTTTTACTTTGTAACCATGAAGGGTTAATGGGTAGAATTAACATTATTCTTTCATGATTTTATGTGCAAATATTGTATGTTTGTAATTATAGTGCAAATTGTGTCACGTGTGCATGGCCCATGCACACATGAGGTATTTATATTGGGCATGAGTAATCATACGTGATTCTAAGAGACAAACGTTTGGTTATGATTATAGGCTTATTGTGACGTATTCTCATTTTTGCTTTGCTCGGACCCGAGGTAAGGAAGTTAGATAAAATTTCTTTGTTTATGCTGTGAAATTGTAAGACTTGTATGTTACAAGAAATAATGTGCTATGTAATGATGATGCGATGTTTTGATGTTAAACCAAGTGATATGGAAAATTAGAATTATATCTTTGTATGTTATGACAAGTACGATGCAACGTGTATTTTCTTTGTTTTGATGTAAACTGGATTACATGTGTTTGTATGATTAATGAAAAGAGAAGGTTGCTAACGTGCTGAATGCAATGCAACAAAGAAGTTACTAAGGATATGGTCTAACTCAAAGGGCGGATGCGCCGAGGTTATTCAACGACCTGAGATCCTGTTTATGTCATAGAGGAGGTTTTACCAGCCCAGTTATAATGGTTACCTCAAGACGTGACATTGACAACAAAGGTGCCATGATCACAACGAATATGCTTATGTTGAATGGATGTGATGTATGACTATGTTTCATTTATGATTATGAGATATGAGTATGATGATATTATGAACTACCCTGTTATATTGTACATGTCTTTCTTATCTTTTCATTGATTTTGTTGTACTTCCTTACTAGGCTTTTAGCTCACCCCCTTACTTTCCCCTTTTCAGACAATAGATAGGGTTTCTCTCTGGCACGCCCTGTGATGTGGGGAGTTCCGACATCTGAGTGTGTATGGCGTGGGGGTTTCCTATGAACAAATAAATGATTAATATAAGCACCAAGATTTAAACAAACTATGTTACATATTTTATTTTTTAATATGCCAGTGGGACTTAAACTTTTATTTTCTTGACATTGCATAAGAATACTTCATTTTTTTTAAACTATTGGGCCCAAACTTGCATGTTTTATCAAGGACCCACTGAGGTTATCTTTTAAGTGGTATTTTTCTAATTATCTATGAGATAAGTGACATTTTTACAAAGTAATAGAATAGGGAATTTTACAAATGGTATTAGAGACGGTCGTTCATGTTTCCAAGGACCCTCTCCATACATGCTAAAGATGGGAAAATCTCACCTCACCCCGTCGTAAGTACTTGCTCTAAATGTTATGTATATTTTTTCTACTTTTAAATTTTGTAGTTTAGAAAGATGCCTCCTTTTATTAGAACCCCTAAGAAACAATTACTCAAAGAGATTCACGCGATACCTAAGGTTCAACTCGACGAGGATCACGATGATTGGAGGATCACCGTACTGAAAATGACAGTGGTAGTTTGCGATCGTAACTAAGGATTAATTAATAAAAGAGGGGCGTTGATGTGGCCCATTGAGCAATACTGGGTGTTAAGGGAATCACTGTCTATATATCCTGAGGCACTCCTCCAGTTGACCATGGCATTGCATGATGTCGTCCAGGATGATTTGGACTTCAGCATGTTCGAATACACGATTTACAACCTCGTAGAAAATTACGATTTTAGTCATTCAGAGCTGGTCATGGTAAAGAAGGACGATGGAGGGATGGAGGAACGATTCGAGACAATGCATAATTTTGAAGGGGAGATGGCGCGTCAAGAAGCAACACACACCATGCCTAAAGTGAGCTCCAGAATGAAGACATTGGCTAGCACTCCTGAGTACTTCCACATTCCGGAAGACGTCTTCGACTATAGCTCAGGGGACGAGTCCACGATTGAGGACTAAAGTGCGTCTCAAATTTTCTTTCAATAAATGTTAACGAATAAGATGGGACTTCTCTTAAAAACCCTTAAGAACTTATGGATGTTCGTTATGGTTATTTAAACACTTTGTTGGATGTTTGAATTTTGGGATAATTTTGAACAAACTTTGGATATTATGGTTTAATATTTTCTCTTTTGCAAACTCTAAATGGTGTGGATTTGAGAATGTATGACACCTTTTGTAAATTACTATAAGTAACCAAACCATTATGCGATTTATCCTCTCTTATGACTTTATTTTGGTGCCTTAGAATTTCTTAATGTCAATAAGAAGAAGAGCAGTAATAGAAGGCAGGGGAAGAGGGAGAGGTCGAGGAAGAGGTGCCTTTACAAGTCCTAACACTGCAAACATTCCTAATCTAGGAATGGCACTAGCCCAACCAGTAGCCCCAGCTGCACCAATTATGGATTTTGCTACAGAATAGCGAGGTCGAGGGAACAATTGAGACAAAGGGATTAGGAGTTGTCTCAAGCCAGGCAATTACCCCAAGTATCCCAGGTACCAGTGGCATAGCCTGAGCCTCCAGTACCACCACCTGCACCACTACCTATGGCTTATGGATTTGAGCCAGTTTATGAGCACTTCAGGAAGCAAGTCGCACCTAGTTTTGAAGGGAAAGCTGACCCTATGGTGGCAGAGGATTGGTTGAAGTCAGTAGGATCCATCTTTGATTACATGGAGTTGAATGATCATCAAAGGGTTTCATGTGCAACTCACCTACTCCAGTTGGACGCAAGAATATGGTGGGATGTCATGAAACAGAATCATGGCTTGAATACTACGACCCAGGCATACTTTGTTCAGGAATTTGGCAAGAAGTAATACAATGTAGCTGTGTTGGCAACCAAGGTGGATGAGTTCGTGACTTTGGTTCAAGGGAACCTTTCTGTTACCGACTATGCATAGAAGTTTGACAGGTTGACTAGGTTTGCACCTGAGATAGTACTAACCGAAGTCATGCGGGTCCAAAGGTTTATGAGAGGACTTAAGCCAATGATTGCTAGAGATGTCAAGATGACCAGTGTTGAGGTAATTAGTTATGCTAAGGTATTGGATAAGGCACTTGAAGCAGAGTACTTGGAGGACCGTATATGGAAAGACAGTCATGCAATGTTGTGTCCCAAATTTGCTAATTAGGCTTAGGGCCTTGATTAGTGTGTCTGGAGGGTAATAAGTGATTTAATATTGTAATATGTGAATTTGTATGAATATGTGATTAAAGATGCATGTTTAGGTGAATTAAATATGCATGTGGGCCCCGTTTGGTTGCTAGGGGCATGTTTGTAATTTTATCCCATTGAGGGCATAAATGTGATAGTTGTAATAATTGTGATATATTTGTGATATATCTGCATTGCATGATCTAAGACAGTCCTAGGGAGCTGTTAGCTAGAAAGTCACAACGGGGTCGAAAACCCGACTCGGGGCGAGTCGAGGGGTATTTCGGGTATTAGACATTTTATGGGGTTATCGGGTTATGGTAATAAATATTTGGAGATATATTTGAAGATAGAATGTGTAGGAGGGAATATTGGGGAAATTTACCATTTTTCCTCGGGGACGTTTTTGGTACCCCAAGCCTTGAGGTAACCTTAGAGACTAAGTTAAACAAAACAAAACATAAGAAACATTGAGAATTCTCTAAACCGACCCTTTCTCTCTCTATTTCTCAGTTTCCTTTTCTCTCTTGGAAGCCTAGTGAGTTTTGGTGGAAACTAACCAAAGATTAAGGATTTTGAGCTTGGATTTTGGGAGCTAGAAGCTTGGAGCTTAAGTGTAACGTCCTACTTCCTTAGAGTCGTTACTAAGTGAGTTTTAAAATGTGCATTCAAGTCGCTAATCGAGAGTTTAGGTCAAAAAGTGTAATTAAGCTATAAACATAGTTATAAACCTTGAAAATAATTCCATTTACTGAAAATCATAAAGTGTTTGACACTTGGGATCCCAAAATACAGTTTAGAAATATTTACAACATTTGAATACAAACCAAGTCGACTAGACGACAAAATCTAGGCTTTTGTACAACCATCTCCCAAAATCCACTGGCCATGGCAGCTAGGCAGGCCAAACATGTACGCGCCGCTTCACGCTCTCTGTACTTATGGTTGGTCGACTTTTCCCTTGCCCTTACCTGCACCACAGAGCACCCGTGAGCCGAAGCCCAGCAAGAAAACCCTCACGAGAAAAAACATGTGCATAACAAACACATTGCATACAAATAGGCCATCAATAGGCTAAACACAGACGCCCAAACCGTCCCAGGCGCTTTACCAGGGCCTGGGTTTGCAGTCCACACCGTGAGGATATCCCAGATATCCTTTAGGGTCTCGCCCTAGAAACTCGCACTCCATGTGCTCAACGCTGCTCCCAGCCCCTTGCCGTACTCGGCCTTGCACTCAACGTGCCCAACGCCGTTCCCAACCCTTGCTGTTCCCGGCCCCTACCGACCTCGGCTTGCGTCGTTCTTGGCTCTTGCCGAACATTTACACAATTGCATTCATAGCATAATAAACATATATTGAACACTAACAAATTCAATCAAAGGGCTACGCCCTGCAATTCAAACACATTGGGGCTCAGCCCTGCTTACAAGCTCTATGGGAACAGTGGTTTTCTTACCTGCGTCCCGAGCTTTCCGAGCACCGATATCCCGAGCACAGTCCCCTAACTTGAGCCTCACCGAAACCCTAGTCACAACACATTAACAATATTCATCCATCAAGTTCTAATCCATTAAATAACTTTGAGCCATAACTCCAATCTCCGGAACCTTGAATTCTATCAATTCTGGTGATAAAATCCATCCCGAGCCTTAACCTTTGAGTTCCCAAGCCTAAACACACTTAAAAACACAAAATGGCACTAAGAGTCGCAGCCCGCCCCCAAACCCAAGAGCACACCCAAAACAGGACATGCGCGCCGCGGCCCTAGCTAAGGCATGCCGCGGTTCGCCCTTCTTCCAGGCCACCTAGATGCTTCGGAGGGCCACGACTCAGCAAGAATAATGCCGCAACCCGACCCTTCGAACCCAGAAAAATCCTTCATTTCCTCTTCTAAAACCCAGCCAATCATCCTTAAAAATCAACCTAACAATTCAAACATTAATCACAGAAGTCTTATGACAATCACAGCAGCAAAACCTAACAAGAACTTAAACCAAAAACGTCATAAAACCCAAAATCAATCCTTCACCCAACTACATGCATATTCTAAAAACCAGCAGAAACTTCAAGCTAAAACCTTGTAATTTAAAGCTTACCCTTGCTGAACTTAGGCTCTGAATTTGGTCCTTAAGCCTCAGACTTCTAGCTCCAAATATTTCTCAGCTGAATTCCCTTAGCTTCTTGCTAACTTCACCAAGATTTTCCTTAAGCTTCCAAAGGAAAGAAGACCACTTCAAGAGAGAGAGAAGGAGTCAGTTTCTAAATGTTCTAAACTATTCTAAGTTTTGTTTTATTTAACTCAAGTCTATAGGGTTACCTCAAAGCTCAGGTACCAAAATGTCCCCGAGGGCAAAATGGTAAATTCCCCCAATATTCCCTCCTAGACATTCTAACCTCAAATATATCTCCGAATATTTATTTCCACAACCCGATAACCCCATAACACATCTAATACCCAAAATACCCCTCGACTCACCTTGAGTCGGATTCTCAACCCCGTTGTGACTTTCTGGCTAACCGCTCCCTAGGACTGTCTCGGATCGTGCTGCACAGATAAATCACATACATTTCGCATTTATCACATTTATACCCTCAACGGGCTTAAATCACAAACATACCCCTAATATCCAAGCGAGGCCCACATGCATATTTAATTCAACTAAACATGCATCTTTACCACATATTCACATAAATTCACATATTGACATATTAAAGCATTTATTGCCCTCCAGGCACGCTAATCAAGGCCCTAAGCCTTATTAGCAAATTTGGGTCGTTACATTAAGGACCTAATTCAGGGATTGATTTCTGCTCAAGGTAAGCTTTTAAATGTGTTGAGTTGCTGCTGGTATTTTAGAGTGTCGCATGTAAGCTAAGTTGGGAATTGCTCTTGATTATTTGGGTGAGTTTTTGGGTTAGTTTCTGTTGGGTTTTGTTACTGGGATTGCTCTGGAAATATTGTGATGATTGAGTGGGATTGTTAGGTTGATTTTTGGGTAAATTGGCTGGGTTTTCATGGTAAAAATGGAGGATTTTTTTGGGTTCGAAGGGTCAGGCTGCGACATTGTTCTTGCTCAGCCGTGGCCCTCTAGAGCATTTTGGTGGCCAGGAAGAAGGGCGGGCCGTGGCATGCCCTTGCTTGGGCCACGGCGCGCCTGCCCTGTTTTAGGGTTGGAGGTCTCTAGTTGGGGGTAGGCCACGACACTTAGTGCATTTTTGGGCTTTAAAGAGGTTTTAGGCTTAGGAATTAAAAAGTTAAGGCTCAGGATGGATTTTATCACTTGGATTGATAGAATTCATGGTCCTGGAGACTAGAATTATGACCCAAAGTTATTTAATGGATTAGAACTTGATGGATGGATATTTTTGGTGCTTTTTGACTAGGGTTTCAGTGAGGCTCGGACTAGGGGACTGTGCTCGGGATATCGGTGCTTGGAAAGCTCAGGACACTGGTAAGAAAACTGTTGTACCTGTAGAGCTTGTGTTGCAGGGCACGACCCTATATGATTGTGTTGCAGGGCGTACCCCTTTGATTTAGTTTATACGTGTTTAAGTATCTACTTAATTATGCTATGTGTGCATATATGTGAATGAATGACAAGAGCCGGGAACGGCGAGTGCCGGGAACGGCGAAGGCCGAGAACGATAAGGGGCCGAGAGCAGCGTTTAGCACATGGAGTGCGAGTTGCCAGGGCGAGACTCTAAAGGATACCTAGGATATCCTCACGGTATGCATTGCGAACCCAGAGCCTTGTAAAGCACCTGGGACGGCATGGCCGTACGTGTTTAGCCTGATGATGGCTTGATTATATGTTGAATGTGAAATGTGCTTATGTTATCTGCTTGTGAGGGTTTTCTTGCTGGGCCTCGACTCATGGGTGCTCTGTGGTGCAGGTAAGGGCAAGGGGAAAGTCGACCAACCATGAGTACGGAGAGCGTGAATCAGCGCGTACATGTTTTGCTTGCCTGGCTGCCACGGCCAGGGGTATTTTTGGGAGATGGTTATACAAAACTTAGATTTTGTTGTTTAGCCGACTCTGGTTATATTTTTGAGTTGTAAATATTTGTAAACAGAATTTTGGGATTCCAAATGTTAAATGCTTTAAGATTTTCAGTAAATGGAATTATTTTCAAAGTATAAGACTTTATTTATGGTTTTACTACACTTTTATCTTGAAACCTCGATTAGCGAGTTAATTGCATGTTTTAAACTCACTTAGTAACAACTCTAAGGAAGTAGGGCATTACAACTTGGTATCAGAGCGAGCCAAGGTTTATGGTTTCTGGAGATTGACCGAACATGTACGCTTGCTGTCAGTGACAAGCTCGACTCAGGGTTGGTTGGTAATGATTGAATTATATGCTTGAATATGTGCTTAAATGCCCTGTTCGCCTACTTGTTTCATATAGAGCATAATGAATGAATTAACATATGCATGATGTCAGGGCATGGCCCGTTGAGTGTTATAAGCTATTTGTATGTTATGTGGATTATTGTTTATGGTTGACTGATACGATTTGGGAGGTGGCTTTGGATGTTGTTATCATGCATGATGAGCGGCGTTGTTGATTGCAGGCATATTGTTGAGATGCCTCGACAATCATCGAGACTCCGCTACAGTAGGGCCGAGGATGACAACTAGGGTCAGGACCCTCCACCTGCCCCACAAAATTGGCAACAGATGTTTGCTGAAATGGAAGCAAGATTGCAACGAAAGGAGGAAGAGCTTCGACAGTTGAGGCAGTAGGCCCCTCCACAGGTCTCTGGGTTGCCAGTTCAACAGGTTGTGGCACCAGTGCCGGTTCAACCTATTGTGGAGAACAGGTGGGAACCTTTATATGAGAGGTTCAGGAAGTAGCATCCTCCCAACTTTGAGGGTGGACCAGACCCACTGCGGGCATTGCAATTGATGAATATGATTTCCTATATCCTGGATTTTATGAGGGTTGAGGGGAATGAGAGGGTAGCTTGTGCTAGCTACATGTTCCGAGAGGATGCTCGCATCTGGTGGGATGTAGTAGTTCAGAGGAGGAATATGGCAGTTATGACTTGGGAAGATTTCAAAAACATCTTCAACGAGAACTATTATAGTGTTGCAGTTTAAGTGGCAATGGTTGATGAGTTCATCAACCTGACTCAGAACCGGTTGACAGTTACTAAGTATACTTTGAGATTTAACCGGTTGGCAAAGTTTGTGCCGGATTTAGTGCCGATGGATGCGACAAGAAGAGATAGATTTGTGCAGAGATTGAACATTATAATCGCCCGTGATGTAAATATCACCTTGGATCCAGAGACTACTACCCATGCTCAGGTTGTCGACAAGGTCCTTACAGCTGAGGGGGCCGAGGACCAGATTTGGAGAGAGAGTGATGTTAGCCATGATACCAGGAGGACAGTGCCTCCTTTTATTGGATCTAGTCGGGGTAGTGGATCCAGTGAGTAGAAGAGAAAGGCCCCAGATTCTTTTGTTCCTCCTAGCTCGAATAAGAGGGCACGGGGTGCTTTTAGTGGCCGTCAGGGCGAAGGTCACAACTGGAGGAGTTTTCCAGTATGTGCATGGTGCAGATGACAACACCAGGGTGAGTACAGGATTAGGGCTTGCTTTGTCTGTGGGAGTGCCAATCATCTGAAGAAGGACTACCCACAAGCTAGGAAAGGGGAGCCGAAGTAGGGTGACAGTCTCGCTCCTGCCAGAGTGTTTACTTTGACTTAGACTAAGGCGGAGGCTAGCCCCTCAATTGTGACAGGTCAGATTTCTAGTGCTGGGTTTTCTTATACTGCATTGATTGATTCGGGAGCTACTCATTCGTTTGTGTCTGCTAGAGTGATAGATCAGCTGTGTAGGCCTAGTGTTTTGTATGCTAGGGGTTTTCATACTTTGTTGCCAACTGGGGAACTGGTAGTCTCTAGGAGATGGATTAGAGCTTTCCCAGTAGAGGTAGATGGTAGGGAATTGTCTGTTAATCTGATTGAGCTTGCGATGGATGACTTCGACATGATCCTAGGGATGGATTGGTTATCGAAGTATGGGGCGACGATTGACTGCAAGTGCAGGATGGTGACTTTTGAACCATAAGGGGAGGTACCCTTTGTATTTTTGGGGACAGTTAATGGACTGCGGGCACCTATGATTTCAGCACTAAAGGCTAGAGACCTGATGTAGGAAGGTTGCATAGGATTCCTAGCGAATGTTGTGGATACCTCTAGGGTTGTGTTGGTTGGACTGGGGGAGACCATATTGGTATGTGAGTTTCCATATTTATTTCCAGCAGATCTGCTAGGGTTGCCGCTGCAGCGGGAGATTGAGTTTGTTGTAGAATTGGGGCCAGGGATGGAGCCAGTATCTAGGACACCTTATAGAATGGCTCCTGCAGAGTTGAAGGAGTTGAAGATTCGGTTGCAGGAGTTACTAGATTTGGGGTTCATCAGTCCGAGTTTCTCGCCATGGGGTGCTCCAGTGTTGTTCGTCAAGAAGAAGGATCGATCTCTTAGGATGTGTATTGACTACAGGGAGCTGAACAAGTTGACCATTATGAACAAGTATCCACTGCCTAGGATCGAGGATTTATTTGACCAGCTACAGGGAAGAACAGTGTTTTCCAAATTGATCTCTGATCAGGTTACCACCAGTTAAGGATTAAAGAAGAGGACATACCAAAGACCGCTTTCCGAACGAGTTATGGACATTATGAATTCCTGGTCATGTCCTTTGGATTAACCAATGCCCCAGCATCTTTTATGGATATGATGAATAGGGTTTTCAAGGACTATCTGGATAAGTTTGTGATTGTGTTTATCGACGACATTCTGGTGTACTCTTAGTCAGAGACAGAGCATGAGCAACACCTACGTTTGGTATTGCAGCGTTTAAGGGAGCATAGCTTATATGCTAAGTTCAGCAAGTGCGAGTTCTGGTTACCGCAAGTTACATTTCTGGGCCATATCGTCAGTAAGGAGGGAATTTTGGTTGACCCAAGTAAGATTGAGGCAGTGAGAGATTGGCCTAGACCGAGCAACGTTCCTGAAGTGAGGAGTTTTCTGGGATTGGCAGGATATTATTGCCGGTTTGTTGAGGGGTTCTCCAGGATAGCTACGTCGTTGATAGAACTGACAAAGAAGAAGACAAAATATGTTTGGACAGACAGATGTGAGAACAGTTTCAAGGAGTTGAAGCGGCGACTAATCACCGCACCAGCGTTAAGTTTGCCGACAGAAAATGAGAAGTTTGTGGTTTATTGTGATGCTTCCAGATAGGGTTTAGGGTGTGTGATGATGCAAGCTGGAAAGGTGATAGCCTATGCATCGAGACAGTTAAAGGAGTATGAGCAGAGATATGCCACGCATGATCTGGAGTTGGCAGCGGTGGTATTCGCACTTAAGAATTGGAGACATTATCTATATGGTGAGAATTCCTGGTCATGTCCTTTGGATTAACCAATGCCCCAGCATCTTTTATGGATATGATGAATAGGGTTTTCAAGGACTATCTGGATAAGTTTGTGATTGTGTTTATCGACGACATTCTGGTGTACTCTTAGTCAGAGACAGAGCATGAGCAACACCTACGTTTGGTATTGCAGCGTTTAAGGGAGCATAGCTTATATGCTAAGTTCAGCAAGTGCGAGTTCTGGTTACCGCAAGTTACATTTCTGGGCCATATCGTTAGTAAGGAGGGAATTTTGGTTGACCCAAGTAAGATTGAGGCAGTGAGAGATTGGCCTAGACCGAGCAACGTTCCTGAAGTGAGGAGTTTTCTGGGATTGGCAGGATATTATTGCCGGTTTGTTGAGGGGTTCTCCAGGATAGCTACGCCGTTGATAGAACTGACAAAGAAGAAGACAAAATATGTTTGGACAGACAGATGTGAGAACAGTTTCAAGGAGTTGAAGCGGCGATTAATCACCGCACCAGCGTTAAGTTTGCCGACAGAAAATGAGAAGTTTGTGGTTTATTGTGATGCTTCCAGATAGGGTTTAGGGTGTGTGATGATGCAAGCTGGAAAGGTGATAGCCTATGCATCGAGACAGTTAAAGGAGTATGAGCAGAGATATGCCACGCATGATCTGGAGTTGGCAGCGGTGGTATTCGCACTTAAGAATTGGAGACATTATCTATATGGTGAGAAGTGCGAAATATACACCGACCATAAGAGTTTGAAGTATTTATTTACTCAGAAGGATCTGAATATGCACCAGAGGCGATGGCTAGAGTTGGTTAAGGATTATGATTATGATATCCTATACCATCCTGGGAAGGCTAATGTGGTCGTTGATGCATTGAGTCGGAAAGGCCCAGGACAGTTGTTCAGTTCGAGACAGATATCTGATAAGCTAGCAGAGGAGATGACTAGAGCGGGTATAGAGTTGGTGGTTGGTCAGTTAGCCAACATCACTCTTTAGTCTACACTCCTTGAGAGAATCAAGGTGGCACAGGGGAAGGATTCTCAGTTGAGAGGTCACACGGAGGACCTCTTAGTCGGAGCGGCTAAGGACTTCTCTATCACAGAGATAGGGTTAGTGAAGTACAAGGGTCGGATGTGTGTTCCGATGGATTTTGATATCCGGTGGGAGATCTTAGATGAATCGCATACCACTCCCTATTCCTTACATCCAGGTATGACGAAGATGTACCAGGATCTGAGAGCTTTGTATTGGTGGTCGGGCATGAAGAGGGATGTGGTGGATTATGTGGCCAAGTGCTTAACTTGTCAGCAGGTCAAGGCTGAACATCAGAGGCCAGCAGGGTTGCTGCAGCCTCTAGGGATTCCAGAGTGGAAGTGGGAAGATATCACCATGGACTTCGTGGTTGGTTTGCCGAAGACCGTGGGACAGCATGACTCGGTGTGGGTGATTTTGGATAGGTATACCAAGTCCGCCCACTTTTTACCTATTAGGATGACTCATACTGTGGCGCAGTATGCCAAGTTATATGTGAAGGAAATTGTTCGACTTCACGGGGCTCCGAGGTCGATATTATCCGACAGGGACCCCACCTTCACCTCCAAGTTTTGGGAGAGTCTGTAGAAGGCTATGGGCACGCAGTTACGGTTTAGTACCGCTTATCATCCTTAGACAGATGGACAGTCTGAGAGGACGATTCAGATATTGGAGGACATGCTACGAGCCTGTGTGCTAGATTTTGGGGGATTTTGGAGTAAGTATCTCCCTTTGATCGAGTTCTCGTACAATAACAGTTATCAGGTGACTATCGGAGTGGCTCCATATGAGATGCTTTATGGGAGGAACTGCAGGTCACCTATCCATTGGGATGAGACGGGTGAGAGGAGATATCTGGGTCCTGAGATGGTTCAAAGGACCAATGAGGCGATTGACAAGATTAGAGCTCGAATGCTCGCCTCCCAGAGTCACCAGAAGAGTTACTCGGACTTGAGACGCAGAAGCGTAGAGTTTCAAGTCGGTGACCATGTGTTTCTTAAAGTTTCACCTTTGAGGGGAGTGAAACAATTTGGCGTTCGGGGCAAGCTGAGCCCTAGGTTTGTTGGCCCCTTCGAGATTTTGGAGCGGGTTGGAGAGGTAACTTACAGACTGGCGATGCCTCCAGCCTTATCAGGGGTTCATAATGTTTTTCACGTATTCATGCTTCAGAAGTATGTATCAGATTCGACACATGTTCTGAGTTATGAGAATTTGGAGCTAGACCAGGATTTGTCTTATGAGGAAAAGTCAGTTCAGATTCTTGACCGAAAGGATAAAGTCTTGCAGAGCAAGACCATCGCCTTGGTGAAAGTGTTGTGGAGGAACAACAAAGTTGAGGAGGTGACATGGGAACTTGAATCAAAGATGCGGGAGTGGTATCCCGAGTTGTTCAGGTTATTTCGAGGATGAAATTTCTGTAAGGAGGGGATAGTTGTAGCGTCCTAAATTTGCTAATTAGGCTTAGGACCTCGATCAGTGTGCCTAGAGGGCAATAAGTGATTTAATATTATAATATGTGAATTTGTATGAATATGTGATTGGAGATGCATGTTTAGGTGAATTAAATATGCATGTGGGCACCGTTTGGTTGTTAGGGGCATGTTTGTAATTTTAGCTCGTTGAGGGCATCAATGTCATAATTGTAATAATTGTGATATATTTGTGATATATCTGCGTTGCACGATCTGAGACAGTACTAGGGAACTATTAGCTAGAAAGTCACAACGAGGTCGAAAACCCGGCTCGGGGCAAGTCGAGAGGTATTTCGAGAATTAGACTTTTTATGGAGTTATCGGGTTATGGAAATAAATATTTGGAGATATATTTGAAGATAGAATGTTGAGGAGGGAATATTGGGGAAATTTACCATTTTTCCTCAGGGACGTTTTTGGTACCCCGAGCCTTGAGGTAACCTTAGAGACTAAGTTAAATAAAACAAAACATAAGAAACATTGAGAATTCTCTAAACCGACCCTTTCTCTCTCTATTTCTCAGTTTCCTTTTCTCTCTTGGAAGCTTAGTGAGTTTTGGTGGAAACTAACCAAAGATTAAGGATTTTGAGCTTGGATTTTGGGAGCTAGAAGCTTGGAGCTTAAGGACCTAATTCAGGGATTGATTTTTACTCAAGGTAAGCTTTTAAATGTGTTGAATTGCTGCTGGTATTTTAGAGTGTTGCATGTAAGCTAAGTTGGGAATTTCTCTTGATTATTTGGGTGAGTTTTTGGGTTAGTTTCTGTTGGGTTTTGCTGCTGGGATTGCTCTGGAAATGTTGTGATGATTGAGTGGGATTGTTAGGTTGATTTTGGGGTAAATTGGCTGGGTTTTCATGGTAAAAATTAAGGATTTTTCTGGGTTCGAAGGGTCGGGCCGCGGTATTGTTCTTGCTGAGCCGCAGCCCTCTAGAGCCTTTTGGTGGCCAGGAAGGAGGGCGGGTCGCGGCATGCCCTTGCTTGGGCTGCAACGCACCTTCCCTGTTTTGGGGTTGGAGGTCTCTGGTTGGGGGTGGGCCGCGGCATGGCCTCATGGGGCTACGATGCTTAGTGAATTTTTGGGCTTTAAAGAGGTTTTAGGCTTGGGAATCAAAAAGTTAAGGCTCGGGATGGATTTTATCACTCGGATTGATAGAATTCAAGGTCCCGGAGACTAGAATTATGATCCAAAGTTATTTAATGGATTAGAACTTGATGGATGGATATTATTGGTGCGTTGTAACTAGGGTTTCAGTGAGGCTCAGACTAGGGGACTGTGCTCGGGACACAGGTAAGAAAATTGTTGTACCCGTAGAGCTTGTGTTGCAGGGCACGACCCTATATGATTGTGTTGCAGGGTGTATCTCCTTTGATTGAGTTTATACGTGTTTAAGTATTTGCATAATTATGCTATGTGTGCATATATGTGAATGAATGGCAAGAGCCGGGAACGGCGAGGGTCTGGAACGGTGAAGACCGAGAACGACAAGGGGCCGAGAGCAGCGTTTAGCACGCGGAGTGCGCGTTGCCAGAGCGAGACCCTAAAGGATACCTGGGATATCCTCATGGTGTGGACCGCGAACCCAGAGCCTGGTAAAGCACCTGTGACGGCATGGCGGTACGTGTTTAGCCTGATGATGGCTTGATTATATGTTGAATGTGAAATGTGCTTATGTTATCTGCTTGTGAGGGTTTTCTTGATGGGTCTCGGCTCACGGGTGGTTTATGGTGCAGTTAAGGGAAAGGGGAAAGTCAACCAACCATGAGTATGGAGAGCGTGAAGCGACACGTACATGTTTGGCCTGCCTGGCTGCCACGGCCAGGGGTATTTTTGGGAGATGATTGTACTAAACCTAGATTTTGTTGTTTAGCCGACTCTAGTTATATTTTTGAGTTGTAAATATTTCTAAACAGAATTTTGGGATCCCAAATGTTAAATGCTTTAAGATTTTTAGTAAATGGAATTATTTTTAAAGTATAAGACTCTGTTTATGGTTTTACTACACTTTTGTCTTAAAACCTCGATCAGCGAGTTAATTGCACGTTTTAAACTCACTTAGTAACGACTCTAAGGAAGTAGGGCGTTACATGCAAGAAGGGAGGCCAACAGAAACAAGGGCTTCCATTATGACAATAAAAGGAAGACCCATGAAGGGCAGAGCAGTGGAAATAACAAGAGGCCTAGACCTCTGACCACAAGTAGTAACTGTCACAACAATCATAACCACCACAACAACCGTAACAGTCACAACAATGATCGTAACTGCGGAAATCACCAGAACAACAAAGTTGATCACCCCAGCTGTTCGAAATGCTCTCAACGACATATGGGAGAATGTCAAGTCGGCACCAACAAATGTTACAAGTGCGGTTAGGTAGGCCATCTGAAGAAGGATTGCCCATAGTGGAAAGCAGGGCAGGGCAGTAACAACAACCTAGTGCCAACAAGGGTTTTTGCTTTAACTCAAAAAGAAGCAACCAACAGTAACACCGTTGTCACATGTCAACTCCCTATTTTTGGTATGATGTGTAGAGTCCTTATTGATTCTAGAGCGACTCACTCTTATGTTGCTATGAATGTGATAGATAAACTTGGTATGCCTTGTAAATTGTTTAAGTGTAGTTTTAGTACAATTCTATCATCAGGAGACATTATGTCATCAACTAGGTGGTTCCAGTTAGCATCTATAAGAGTAGAGGAAGAGAGTGCCCGAAAAACTTCATAGAGTTAGACATACCAGACTATGACGCCATACTTTGCATGGATTGGTTATCCAAATATGGAGCGACAATAGAGTATCGGCAAAAGACCCTAGAGTTTAGACCAGAAGAAGGAGAACTCTTTCTTTTAAGGGAGAAGTGGCAGGTTTTCGTACACCCATTATATCGGCACTGGAAGCTCAGAATATGATGCAGCATTGGTGTTCGGCATATTTGGCTAGCGTGGTGGATAAATCTAAGGAGACAAAGTTGAAACTAGAAAATTTTCACATCGTTTGTGAGTTTCCAGACGTGTTTTCCTGAGGATTTACTAGGTTTACCCCCACATAGAGAAATCAAATTCGTGATCGAACTTGCACCAGAAACAACACCAATATCTAAAGCACCCTACCGAATGGCACCTATACAGTTGAAGGAACTCAAGACCCAGCTATAGGAATTGTTGCATAAGGGATTCATAAGACCTAGTCATTCACCATGGGGGGCACCAGTCCTTTTTGTGAAAAATAAGGATGGAAGCATGAGAATGTGCTTCGATTATCGAAAGCTCAATACCTTTTTTATCAACTGCAAGGGGCAGCAGTGTTCCCAAAGATTGATATGCGATCCGGGTACCATTAGTTAAAAGTGAAGGACAGGGAAATTCCTAAAATAGCTTTCAGAACTTGCTACTGACATTTTGAGTTCCTAGTAATGTCTTTCGGACTCACTAATTCCCCAACAACATTCATGGACATGATGAACAGAGTATTTAAGGACTACTTGGATAAATTTGTAGTACTGTTTATAGATGACATCCTTATCCACTCAAAGACTAAGGAAGAGCATAAGAAGCACCTGAGATTGAAACTAAATAGACTACGAGAGCATCAACTATACGCTAAGTTCTCTAAGTGTGAGTTTTGGTTGGAACAAGTGACCTTCCTAGGGCATAAGAGTCTAAGAATGGAATAGCAGTGGATCTGGCAAAGATTGAGGCCATTAGAGATTGGCCCCAACCAAAGAATGCCTCAGAGGTTCGAAGCTTCTTGGGGTTAGTGGGTTACTATCGGAAGTTTGTTGAGGTTTTTCAAAGATTGCCACTGTAACGCCCCAAATTTCCCAATAAGGCTTAGAGCCTTGATTAGGGGGCCAGGATGACAAATTATGGAATTATATGATTATGTAATATTTATGTGTATCGTTATGTGATTATGTGAGTTATATTATAATATGACTAGATATGCATGTTTAGGTGTATTAAATATGCATGTGGGCCCATTTCTATTCAATTGGCAAATTTTCATATTTTGGCCATTTCAGATATATTTGACATATATGTGGTCTATGTGTGGTGCTTCATTATTTGGTTATGCTAAGGTTACTCATCACGAGACGATCTTAGGAGCAAGCTAGTGGGAAAGTCACAAGGAGATTCATAATTGACCCAGAGTGAGTCAAGGGGTATTTATTACATTACCGGAATATTGGGTAATGGGAATGAATATTTGATGATAAATTGGGAGTTAGTGAGATCAGAGGGAAATTCTTGGAGTTTTGACTATTTTACCCCTAGGGGCATTTTCGGGACCCCGAGCATTAGGATTTGCTTGAGGATATTTAAGCTTGAAGTAACATATTAGAATTATAAAAAAAAAAGAATGTTTAGAACATTCTCTCTCCCTCCAGTTCCATTTTTGACACCCGATCGCATTTTTGAAGGAAACTTGAGTTTTAGGACTCGGATTCAAGCGAGGATCGAGGCATAGCGATTCTAGGGAAAATTAGAATCTTATTTGCCGAAGGATTTAGCTAGGAAACAACTTAATCGTAGGTAACTCATGTTTTAATTTCTATGTTTTTAATGTTTTTAAGCTTGGATTAGATTTTGTGTTTTTATGAGTTTTTGAATGAATTGGAGCTTGGGTTGTATTGGTATTGAATAATTAGGATGTTTGGGAACTTTGATTTTGGAATTTGGAGATGTTTGGATAGGTTTTTGGAAGGTTTTTAAATGGAGAAAATGAGGTTTTTGGCTAGGTTCGTGGTTGGGCCGCGACCCTGTTCTTCGGTGGTGTGGCCCAGGCTTGAAGAAGGAGGAAGCTGGCTGATGGATAGGTAGGGCCGCGATACAAGGTAGGTGCGCCGCGGCGCAAGGTGCACACAGAGAAAAGGCTCGACCTCTATTTAGAGGTGGGTCGCGGCTCAGTGCTGGGGGGGGGGGGGGGGGGGAAGGCAGCGCTTAAGGGAAATTTTTCCCAGACTTGGTTTTTAGTCATGGGAACTTAACTCTAAGGGCTTGGGATTGATACTGCTACCCAGTTGAGTAGGATTCGCGTCCGGGAGGATTTGGTTTGGGTTTGGGTTTGGAAGTATTTATTTACTCATTTTGATGAGGTTTTATATTATGGTTGTGACTAGGTTATCACTAGGGCCTTGGAAATAGGATTGTGCTTGTGGCTCATTTATTGGTAACTTGTGCTTGGACCAAAGGTAAGAAAACTGCCCCCAGTATGTGATGCATGTGATGCATATGATATATATGGTTATGGCATGGCATGAATGTTGAATATGGAATTGATCAGAGATTGAGTCTCTATAATTGTGCATGATTATAATTATGCTTATGTTTATTGATTAAGCATGTTGAACGCCTTAGATCTGGATGTTTGAATGTGCATGATTATAATTATGCTGGTGATTGTTGATGAGGCATGTTGAGCGCTCTATAAATGGACATTGATTGCATTGTAAATGCATAGCAACTTTGCCTACTTGTGAGTGGTACTGACTTATTAGTCAGAATCGGCAACAGTGTCAGTATTTACTGTGAAGCTATGGCATCTAAGCCAAGTTCAGCAGTAGTACTGAGCACTGGTCGTATGGTATTGGCTTATGAGTCAAGAACAGTATTAGTGTGTTTAACGCAAGCCGAAAAGATTAGATCTAATCGACATAAGCATTATCAACATAAGCATGAAATGCCTGACCGACCTTAAGTTCGATGAAAACAAAAGCGATTGTCTAGTCTAAAGGCTAGTTATCTAGAGCCAGAGCTATAAGCTCAGGTGACTGACATGTCACATGGCTAGGAGGCGTGGGACCTCAGAGATAGACTTATCAGTAATCTACACAGCGATAGACTTATCAGTCATCTATACAGAGATAGACTTATTAGTCATCTATACAGAGATAGATTTATCAGTCATCTACACAGTGATAGACTTATCAGTCATCTATACAAAGATAGACTTATCAGTTATCTACACAGCGATAGACTTATCAGTCATCTGTACAGAGATAGACTTATTAGTTATCTACACAGACTATGACTTGTTAGTCATCTATTCAGAGAGGGACTTATTAGTCATCTATTCAGAGAGAGGCTTATTAGTCATCAACCTCAGAGAGGCTTATTAATCATCTACCTTAGAGAGAGAGAGTTATTAGTCATCTACTCAGAGCACAGGACTCCACAAACATTTATTTGTACCTGCATCATGCATGAGTAGGGTTATTACTGCTAGGCATGCCTATTATGAATTAGCAACACATTATTACCTGTTTATGAGCATATTGAGTTTTCTTGCTGAGCCTTGGCTCACAGGTGCTATGTGGTGCAGGTAAAGGCAAAAGAAAGCTGAACCATCCTTGAGTTGGAGAGCTTATGTGACGATGTATACATATGCGGCTGCTCAACCACCACGGCCGAGGGTTTAAAGAGGAACTAGGGTTAAACCCTAATTTTCCGCTTAGGTTGGTTGGTTGTAAATATTTTATTGTAATTAGCCTTTAAAATATATTTTTGGGATCCCAATGTATATAGTAAACGTTTTAGTGAAACATTGTATCTTAACCAAAAAATTTAACCCTAAATCGTAATCGCACTTAGTTACACGATTATGGCCAAATGGCTCGGTTAGCGAGTTTAGCACTGTAAAATGCACAACGTAACGGTCCCTGGCTAGTATGGCATTACAGCCACACCCTTGACCAACTTGACCCGTAAACACCAGAAGTTTACATGGACTGAGAAATGTGAAGAAAGCTTTCAGACTATAAAGGATAAGTTGATCTCTACACATATCCTTTGTGTTCCCACAGAGGGCGAGAAATTTGTGGTGTATTACGATGCATCAAAGGACAGTTTAGGTTTTGTGTTGATGCAGAATGGGAAGGTGGTAGCCAATGCTTCAAGGCAACTCATGGACTATGAGCAATGATGTCCCACCCATGATCTTGAGCTAGCAGCAGTGGTGTCTGCACTGAAAATATGGAGACATTTCTTATATGGGGATAAGTGTGAAATTTACCCTGATCACAAAAGTCTGAAATACGTTTTCACTCATAAAGTAATGAATATGAGACAACAGAGGTGGTTAGAGTTAGTGAAAGATTATGATTGTGAAATTCTATACAATTCGGGCAAGGCCAATGTGGTGTTTCTGAAAGGAGAAACAGGACCTTGTTGGACATGGTCAGATCTATGTTAAGCTAATCTTCAATTCCTCTCTCATTCTATGGATATGAACTTCAAACAGTGACGTACATTTTGAATGTAGTCCCATCTAAGACCATTAGCAAAATGCCACTGGAATTGTGGAATGGAAACAAACCTAGTTTGCACCATTTCTGCATTTGGGGCTGTCCTACTCAAGTTCTTAGACCTAAATCAGGGAAACTTGAATCAAGGTCAGAAGTGTGCATTTTTTTTTGGCTACGCTCCAGAAAAAAGAGGTGGTTATTTCTATAGTCCCAAGGATTGAAAGGTATTTATTTCAACAAATGCGACCTTCCTTTAACATGATTATATGAATAACTATAAACCTTGGAGAAAGGTAGTGTTGGAGGAACTCACAGCTGATAAGATTCCATCACAATCATCTTCATCATTAAATGATAAACGAAAAATCGAGGAAACCATGATTCCTGAAAAAGAAACCCCGGTGCGACATAATAGTGGGAGGATTGTGAGACAACCTATTCGCTACGAACATTAGGCACATGTCCTTGTTTCTAATACAGACAAGGACGATCCATTAACCTTTAAAGAGGCAATGGATGATCCTGAAAAGGAGAAATGGCAAGAAGCCATGAACCAAGAAATGGAATTGATGTATTCTAATTCTGTTTGGGAACTTGTGGAAGATGTCAAGCCCATAGGGTGTAAGTGGATATACAAGAAGAAAAGAGGTCTAGATGGGAAAGTGGAGACTTTCAAAGTGAGGCTTATAGCCAAAGGTTACACTCAGAGAGAATTTGTTGATTATGAAGAAACATTTTCTCGTGTGGTTAAATCCATTCTTATCCTCTTATCTATAGCTACTGCCAATGATTATGAGATATGGAAAATGGACGCCAAGACAACATTTCTGAATGGCTATCTTGATGAAAGTATCTATATAGTACAACTAGAAGAGATCTTAAAAGAAGGGGAAGATCAAAAGGTGTGCAAGTTGATAAAATCAATTTATGGATTAAAGAAAGCATCTAGATCTTTGAATATCACTTTTGGCGAAACAATTAAAACATATGGCTTCAAACAGAATGTTGATGAAGCATGTGTGTATAAATACATCAAAGGAAAAATGGTGGTTTTTTTAGTTCTTTACGTTGATGAAATTTTGCTCATTGGGAATAATGTAGAGACATTGTCAAACGTAAAGAAGTGGTTAGCTGAAAAGTTCCAAATGAAAGATTTGTGCGAGGTGAACTATGTTCTGGGAATCCAAATCCTAAGGGATAGGAATAACAAGCTCTTGGAACTTTCTCAGGCTAATTATATAGATAAGGTTCTTGAAATATTCTCTATGGAGAATACCAAGAAAGGTCAATTACCAACCATACATGGAATTGCTCTCTCCAAGGAACAATGTCCCTAGACACCTCATGAGGAAGAGGATATGAGAAAGTATCCTTATGCTTCAGTAGTTGGGAGTCTAATGTATGCTATGTTATGTACTAGGCCTGACATATGTTATGCAATTGGGATTGTAAGTCGTTATCAATCAAATCCTGGTTTTGAACATTGGATTGCAATAAAGCACACTCTCAAGTATCTTAGGAGAACGAGAGACTATATTCTGGTATATTCAGAGGGTGAGCTATACCCTACTGGATACACTGATTCTGATTTCTAATCAGACAAAGACAATCGAGAATAGACATCTGGGTTAGTGTTCACTCTTGGTGGAGGAGTTGTGGTCTGGAGAAGCATTAAGCAATCTAGCATAGCTGATTCAACCATGGAAGCCAAATACATAGTAGCTTGTGAAGCAGCTAATGAAGCGGTTTAGTTGATGAAGTTCTACACTGATCTGGAAGTCGTTCCATATATGGATAAGCCACTAATCCTGTAATATGACAACACTGGAGTAGTAGCTAATTCCAAAGAACCTAGAATCTACAAGAGAGGGAAACATATAGAAAGGAAATACCATCTGGTAAGAGAGATTGTACACTGAGGTGATGTGACTGTTATGAAGATAGCGTCGGAACAAAACCTGGTTGACCCATTAACAAAGACACTTCCTGCAAAGTCATTCATGGGTCACGTGCGCAATATGAGATTAAGGGAAATGTCTCACTTGCTTTGAAGGCAAGTGGGAGATTGTTAGGATTAATGCCCTAAAAGCATGTAAAGATTTTATAGGTTTTAAATAAAAGCACAATTTTATTATATTTCAATGTTATAATTATTGTTTGAATTAATTATATATTGATATCAAGAAAATTCCCTATTCATTCATGAGATTATGATCTTGTATTAGTACGAGATAATTAAGATCATATATAATGAATAAAATAGTCAATAACATATTAAAGTAAGGAATCTTTAATGAATGGTTACCAGTACGATTTTCCAAGCATAAGAGATGCAAGTAATCTAGATTCGGATTACTGATGTGGATAGACATCTTAGTAAAGGTGTTGTATATAATAGAGATTATATATGACAAAACCGATGAGAATAAATTATCTTTATAAACTTGTCGTTTGACGTAGCTTGATATGACTCAATAGTTACATGCTTTAGCTGTTGTTTACTGTTAGAGATTAACTCGATATGAGCTCAATATGGACTCGATTAGCTCGATGTTTAGTTTGACATAAGCTCGATATGGATCGATTACAACTCGATTTATTCGTTTCTACACTATTTTTCACCCCTTCTGCTGGTCTTTGCTAACTTTTATACAACACTCTCTTTGTAGCATATTGATGCGGCACAACACATGCTTCGTATGCGTCGCAAGTATTTTCCTATGTATCGCCAGGATGTTGTTGTGATGAACATTTATTTCTCACAAGTGATACCTGCTCGATAAGATCAGTGCAAGAAAATTGCTGACAAAATAAAGTACACGTGGGATTCTAACGTTATGTCCATGTTGATCGGCATCGAGCAGTAGTTTCTGGCATCTTGGGGAGGAGTTGAGGATGCATATTGGTGCCAAAACTATGAACAACAACATTGGTTTTCCATTGAGGCTTCTATTTCTAGTTGGAATCTCACTGTTTATGATTCAAACATCTCAGTGATTAGTGACGCAAATTTGGAGGAAATTATGAATCCATGGTGCTTGTTGCTTCCTTATCTTTTGATGCAGAGTAAACTATTCACTAATAGCTTGATGTTGAAGAATCCTGCAGCAAGAAAGAGGTCGCATCAGTTCTCATGGCGCTGCAAACAGAAACATGAGCTCACTCAGTCAAAGAGAAGGTAACAAAAATAATCTTTATACTATATTTGTTTCTAAGTAAAGTTATAGTATTGTACACTTAATGTTTATATATTTTTTTACAAGGGGGACTGTGGTGTGTATGCTGTCAAACATATTGAGCATCTCATGGTCGGCCTTCCATTGGAAACCATCTGCGATGAAAATATAAAGGTGTTAAGGAAGAAGTGGACTACAGACTTGTGGTATCAAAATTTGTTACCTTGATGATTGTATATATACATGGTCTTTACATGTTCAGTTTTTTGTTTTTGGGTTCGGTTGTTCACATTTTTTTGTAACTTTCATATAGTTGTTATTGAGCTATATCGAACATTATTGAACTAACATCGAGTTATATCGAACTGTTATTGAACTAATATCGAGCTTTAATCGAGAAATATCATTTTTATATCCATAATCTAGCTGTTATTGAACTAATATCGAGCCATATCAAATCATTATTGAACTACTATCGAGCTATATTGAACCATTATCGAACTAATATTGAACTAAGATTTGAAGTTAGTTTAGAAGCTAAGTTAACAACCATATTATCGAGTTCATATCGAGCTACTATCGAGTTAACATTGAGTTCATGTTGAGCTATAATCGAGCTCATCGAGTTTACATTGAGCTTAACATAACTTTTAAGAAAAATAAAAGAAAAAAGAAGGGAAAATAAGCTAAGTTATTAATACAAGTCCAAATGGGAAAAAAGGTTTATAGCCTAGCTTTGCATGTAGCCCTGTTGTGGCCAAAACCACCACACATACTACACTTGCGCTCTTTGCGAATGATTTCACCATTCGATGAAGTGCAGTTTGTCTTCCTTCTTCCCATCTTTTTCTTCATCGGGCGACCAACTATTTCTTTCTCAACGGGAACCCCAACTTGCATTTTCTCTATGTTCTCGGGAACTCTCCATTCGTCCTCATTTCCAGTTGGGTAAATTGTTTCTTTAGAAGACTCCCTCCACATCTCAGTAGTGTAATATGGGGAACACAGTGAGTAAATGTTGACACCGCGTAGGATAGCTGCAGCCACACCATGAATACAAGGGTGACCCATTATTTGAAACATGCCACGACAGCATGATTTGGTCATCAAATTCACCTCACCATCACCTTCTAGGTCTACCACATGAAATTCGAACTGTCCAAGAGGGTGGAATTTCAAGTACCTTGCATCATCCACAATGCTTGAGACATCTTTCTCATATATTATTGCTAATTTGGATGTGAACTTCTCTACCTCCTCACGACGTGCAACAAACCATGACTGAATTGTGAAACGAATGAATTCCACAAAAGTAGTGACCGAGAAAGTTCATGCGTCTATGGTTTTGTAGTTGAAGCTTTCAGCGTAGTTGCTTGTCATTACATTGTATCGATTCCCAGGAAAGTAAGCATGAGTCAACTTATCAAAGCCAATACCCTCGAGAAGAACTTGCTTTATATTGTTGAACTTGTGAAATTTGCTTTATACTGTTAGAGAACTTGTGAAATTTTGACTTCCGAAATGCATATGCCGCATTCCACATCTCCTTGTGACAGTGATCAGTCTTGAACTTAGCGATTGCATTCATACTTATGTGATGGTAGCATGCACCATGGTAGGCATCAGGGAAGGCAAACTCAAGAGCATGAATAATGCTAGCATGCCTCTCTGATACAAAAGCCAGATTATCAACAACTCCAATGGCTTCCTTCAATTTCATCTTGAAATACTTCAAAGAATTATGATTCTCACTGTCCATAATCGCGAATGCAATTAGATAAATGTGGTTATTCGCATCCAATGCAATAGCACACAGCATTTGGCCACCATACCTTGACTTCAAGAAATTGTCGTCCACACATATAACAGGACGACATGATGTAAATCCCATTCTACAAACTCCAAGTGAGAAGAAACAGTAAAGAAAGCCATCGTCCTCTGTAACAAAATCAGTTATTGTACTTGGATTCTTTTGTTGCAGCATGTACAAGTAAGAAGGTAACTTGGAGTATGATTATTTAGGTGTCCCCCTGACATAACCGAGTGCCTTCTCTCTGTATCTCCAAGCCTTCATATAACTCATATCGATCCCAAAATTATTCTCCATATCCTCCTTTATGCTAACTAGTGCCATCAGTAGCATACTTGTTCTTGATAAGGTGCTCAATGACCCAAGGTGTTGCTTGACGGTGATCTTTCTGTCGCAATTCTAGTGAGCAAGTATGTACGCTATTATAAACAGTAACCTCAAACATCTCCGATCGCACTACTTTTTCCCCCTTATTCTCCAACCACAATCAAGATCTTTTCAGGTGATATACAACACATCAGAACCAGACTTCTTAACCATAAACTCAAAATTATTCTTCATTGCGAAGAGAGCGGCTTTGGTTTTCAATTCCATCTTGCTCTCAAAAGTCTTCCCAAGGTGTAGTTCTCCCAATGGTACACCGAATGAGGGTGTTTCAGATCGATTAGAAGCCATGATATCTTCTTTTGTAAACATGGGAGCACTCCATCTTTATTGATCTTCTGTTGAACATTTTGGAACGTTCCCTATATTGTTATATTATGTTCCACTAGGACGACTAGAGCTGGTGCCAGGTGTTCGACATCCTTGACTTGGTGGGTTTGCCCATGCAATAGGACGTACTGGTTATTCTTGTACTTATTCGATTTGCAAATCATCAGACATGTCAATCGACACTTCTGCACTATAATATGCCTCCGAATTGTATCATGAGTCCTCATTATGTTCAGCTACTACATCGTCATTCACATAGGGGTCGTAGTCATACTAGTTGTCCCTCAAGTCACCAATAGGGGAATATGGATTTGTAATGACAATTTTCTTAACAGGAGTGACACAAAAGGCTACCCTTTCTTTAGATGTTACTCCTAATAATACACGGACACCAAGATCACTTTCAACATGAACGGGTGTAAACAGTTGGCTGCCGCATGTGTAAGGAAATTTCAACTCATACATCTGTTTATCAACTTTAAGTTCCTTGTGCAATATGTCAAGAAGTTGCAAGTACGTTACAGTATCCTCCATTGGTATCACCATGCATTGAGTGTCCTTGAAAATCCACTTATTCCCTTGTAATTCCCAAACACCATTGTAGGATACAAAAACGTAGACAATGGAACCTGTGTTGGAAAAAAGCATAGAAATTGTTAAAAAGAAACATGTCAATTTTTCACAAAGTCATGAAAAAATAATATTATAGAGCTTTATCGAGCTTCAATCGAACTCTATTGAGTTACCATCAAGCTCTCATCGAGAGCTTATCGAGTTCTTATCGACCTAAAATTTCTTAAACCGAATATTAACCTAACCAAAACCTTCATTGTAACGCCCTACTTCCTTAGAGCCGTTACTAAGTGAGTTTTTAAGACAAAACAGTGTGCAATGAACTCGCTAACCGAGGTTTTGAAACAAAAGTGTGACTAATTAAAAGTTAAGGCTGTAATCTTTGAAAATGCGTCGTTTCATTTAAAACTTCTATTATTAAACATTTGGGATCCCAAAATAAGGTTTGAAAACTAATTATATCTTGAAATAAGGTTACAGTTGAGAAATCATAAAATCATAGATTTTTACAGCCATTTTCGAATAAACCCCCAACCAAAGCAGTTGGGTAGGCCAAACATGTACGCGTCGCTTCATGCTCTCCGTACTCATGGTTGGTTGACTCAGTCATTGCCCTTACCTGCAACACAGAGCACCCGTGAGCCAAAGCCCAGCAAGAAAACTCATGCAGAACATAACATATGCAATGTGTACAGTTTATCATAACAGATAATCCACAAATAAACAAGTCAACCATTAAACTAAGAAAACACGGCCATGCCGCCCCAGAAACCTTACCAAAGCCCTGGGGTATCGGTTCTCACCGCAAGGATAACTCATGTATCCACCGGGCCCCGCCCTAACTATAGCATCCCATGTGCTAGGTGTTACTTTCGGCTCCGCTGCCGTACCCGGCCTACGCCGCACTCGGCCCTTGTCGTTCATTTCATTACAAACATATATAACATAAATCAAGCAACATTCAAACATATGCCAACTTATTTTAAATCTGCACCCTAACATGTGATGCAATATAGGGCCATGCCCAGCAATCATCTCATCATGCAACATGCAATATAGGGCCATGCCCGGCAATCACACTATGGCCCACGCCCTATCCTACGGGTGTTATAGTTTTCTTACCTGTATTCTGAGCCTCCTGATGCACTCAAGCCGCGAGCACGGTCCTCTAGCACGAGCCTCTCCAATATCCTAGTCACAACACACATGAAACATCCTTAAATGAGCTTCCAAGCCAAGTTCTAGTACTCGGAACGTTGAACTTCACCAAATATGGTAAAAGACTAAATCCCGAGCACCCTAGGTTAAATTCCCAAGCCTAAAATCTCAAAATCCCAAAATCCCTTAAGCGCCGCGGCATGGCCCCCAAACAGGGCCACAAAAATGCCCAGAAACAGGTAAGGGCCGCGGCCCTACAAGGACCATGCCGCGGCCCGCCCTCCATCCTCAGCGCATCTTAGCCTTCAAGGGCCGCGGCCCAACCCTTCGAACCCAGAACAAACCCACCATTTTCAAGCTTAAAACCTCACCTTAAGCCATCCCAAAGATCTCAATTCAAAACCAATTAATAATCACAACATTAGTATCAAGATCAAAACACAATCACACTTAATAATCTCATCTAGAGTTTCAAATTCCTCAAACTTTAAACCAACCATCCTATCTTTAAATTCCACACTAAAACTTTGAGAAATCAACCTTGAACCCAAGAAATAACAGAATATAAATCTTACCTTGAGTAGTCCTAGCTCAAATCTGGTTTTTGGTTCCTCAAATCCCTTTGAATCTCCTCCTAGGTCTCAAAACTTCAGCCCCATCTACACCTCTTCTCCTTTCTTCTTCTTCTCTTCCAATTTTATCAAGGCATCAAATGACCCTAAATACCCAAACCGTGACCCACTAAAACCCAGCTGAGAATTGCCTATTACCCTTGCCAAATGACCATGCTACCCCTCCAAATGATCCTTTCTCAACTAATTCCTCGAGGGTACTCTAGTCCTTTCACTAATATTTCAATTCTACCATTTTCCAACTAAACTTGTTACCCACAGCAGTAACTAATGGTTACCCAAGTTACTAAATCACCAATAACCATTAACCGCTAATTCTCTACTTAACCATAAAATTCCCGAGGTACCCCTAGGCTCCTCCCGAGCCGGGCACAAAATCCCGTTGTGACTCTTAAGTTAATTTTCTCTCTAGGACCGTCTCGGCACGTGCATCACAACAATAACACCACACTCACGTTGTACAAATCACGGAATAAAATTATCACATATCAATGCAGTTATGCCCAACATGGCCAAAATTACAGTTATGCCCTTCTAACACGAACCGGGCCTACATGCATACTAATATACATAGCCATGCATCTTAGATAAACAAATAGTCATATAACATGCTTCAAATCATAACCATGCATTTAAATCATTAAAATCACACATAAATCCCATCATGCCCTCCTGGCACGCTAATCAAGGCCCTCAAGCCTTATTAGCGGATTTGGGTCGTTACAACTATCCCCTCCTCATAAAAATTTCGTCCTCGAAATTTATCCAAACACATCAGTCAATAAACCCGCAGCTCTGACCATAACTTCCAAGGCCCACCGCCTTAACTTTACTTTTCAATGACACTCTCACAAGAGTAACAATCTTGCCCCTCAAGATTTTGTCTAATAGCCATGCTCCCGATAGCTTCTTGTTTACACCGCAACCCTGCTGAAACCTCAGGGTCTGCCTAGATTACAATGACCAATTCATTGTCTTCTCGATAGCCAATTCATTGACCAATTCATCACCTCTACTAGGTGGGATCAGCTTGTAGGCCCCGCTGGCCTAACCCTTAGTACAACTTCTGAATTTTATGTTGAAATAAGAGTCAGAACTCTCCCTTCTTTCTCTGAACACCTTACAGATCCTCGTCTGTCATTACGCAGAGACGTAGCTCTTTCCTTCCGGAACTTTATTTCCTCATAACTTAACAATTTACCAGCTCTTCATTCTCTCAAATAGACAGACACCCCTGCCTTAAGAAGTTTCAACGACCTCTTTGGCTTTCTCTCTGAACTAAAGCCAAACCGTAGTATTCACTACCCTTCACCTCTTATCAAGTCCTTTGTCGTGTTACGTTAACAAGACACTAGCGACTGTCACCACAGCTAACTTACCAGGGATTACACTTCCCTTAATACCTCAAGTATTCGCCTACTCAGCGCTTAATTCTTTAAGATCTTTGACAACTTTCAGACTGCAATTCCACTTGCCATCAACTGATAATTCCAGGTTCCCACCCTGTTCTCTTTTCGTTCTCTAGATCCATTCCAAAATTTACAATACTCTTGGGTCTCAATTCCGTATCATCGACTTTCTATCTTGAAACCAGTTCACTTGACCCAACAACGTTAACTCACACAACCGAGTTAAAACTTTCCATGTCCAAACGTCTTACTTAAGGTCTATTGTGGTCTATCCTCACGATGCACCACCACCTCACCTAACCCTTCAAGGTCCAAAGGAAAACACTAGATTACGTCACCCGCTCGACCCTCCCGGTACGACATACCCTAGGAGGTGGAATGATATCCATTCAGAATTCTCATTCGCAAACCAAATCTAATTGGATCCTTCATCCATTCCTGGTATCCTAACTTGTACCACCCTAGCAGGGTTCTTTCCTGTTTCAACCAAAGCCGACACTTCGGATTCCATAGCTCAGTGACCCTCACCAGCTAATCATACCTGCTAACGTTACGCCAATCTCAGTCGTTGCCTTATATCCTCCATCACAATCTATGGCGTTATTCCCTGACTGATACACGCCTCACAGCTAGGAGCTCCGCCTCCAATTATATCTCCCCTCGCTCAATCGAGGATTCAAACACTGATCATCTGTCCGTTACTTTTCACCACCTTTGTGTCTCAACACTATCTTTCTTACTAATACCCAACACTCACGTACCTCATGCCCTGCGCAACAGTCGACTTAACACTCCAAGGATATCAACCATGATCCATTCTTTCATCTCCCGCAAGGTTCAATCCATCCTCGCGTCAATTTATTCCTGGGCGTGCCCAACTCGTGATACACTCCCACGAGACAATGCAGATCTTCTTACCCATGGTGTTTCTCTCTAAAAAAGCAAAAAAAAAAAAAAAAATACACCAATATAGGCTCAAATCTGTTTGAAATAGCAACAAAAATGTAAACAAATAATACCCAACACATAAAATGAACAATCTTCTTACCCATGGTGTTTCTCCTCCAAAAATCCTCAAAATAGATGTTGCCTTTGATATTGGTGACTTCACAGAGACAATGAAGATGGCTAATAACGATTTCGTCAAGAAAATCATACAAACCTATGGGTTTTAGGGAGGATTTCGTGAGAATGAGAGAGAGAGAGAGAGGGAGAGAGAGAGAGAGAAGAGAAAGGAATAGAAGGTTTTAGGATTCTTGATATAGTGGGAAGGGTATTTTGGGTATGAGATGAATGTTTAGCATCAAATTGAAAAGATTAATAGTGCTAAGATTTTTTAGTAATATTAGGCACTATTAAGTATGAATAGTAAAATTTCCCTGAATAAATGACATGGATGACCATATAAGCATATCCTAAAGTCACATCATCGTTCTGTGAGAAAAAATGGATGGAATGAGATGGAAGCCCTACTTTATAATACTTTGAATAAAAAGTTAGAGAAAAATGCAGATCATAAAATCTCTCTAAAAAAGCAAAAAAAAAACACACCAATATAGGCTCAGATCTGTTTGAAATAGCAAAAAATAAATGTAAACAAACAATACCTAACACATAAAATGAACAATCTTCTTACCCATGGCGTTTCTCCTCCAAAAATCCTCAAAATGGATGTTGCCTTTGATATTGGCGACTTCTCAGAGACAATGGAGATGGCTAACAACGATTTCGTCAAGAAAATCATACAAATCTGTGGGTTTTAGGGAGGATTTTGTGAGAATGAGAGAGAGAGAAAAGAGAAAGGGAGAGAAGGTTTTAGGATTCTTGATATAGTGGGAAGGGTATTTTGGGTATGAGAGGAATGTTTAGCATCAAATTGAAAAGATTAACAGTGCAAGGATTTTTTAGTAATATTAGGCATTATTAAGTATGAATAGTGAAATTTCCCTGAATAAATGACATGGATGACCATATAAGCATATCTTAAAGTCACATCATCGTTCCGTGAGAAAAATGGACGGAATAAGATGGAAGCCCTACTTTATAATACTTTGAACAGTTCGGGGATAATTTGTAACGGTTCGAAAAAATCAGGGGTACAATAATGTATAAGTCATAGTTTAGCACTACTACAAAAACATGCTTTCCCGACAATTTTTAATTATCGCTATTGAGCAATGATGACAGTCGACTAACTGTCGTATTTGCCTATACTGGCGTAGGGGTAGCTATGCCGATAGTTAAACACTATCCCCGTTGCTGGCAACGCCGACAGTTAATAAGAGTTGTTTTTGCTGGCTACGCCGACAGTTAATAGGTGTCGCCATTACTGGCAACGCCGATAGTTAATAGGTGTCGTCATTGCTAGAAACGCCGACAATTATTAGGTGTCGTTGTAACATTAAATTTATATATATATATAAATAATAATTTTTCTATATATATTTTTTAAAACTTTTAATTATATTTTTAACAATTGAGTTTGATATAAATTTATGTTGACCCTCGATTTGGCCAACGACACGGAGTCAAATATATGACAGAAGATGAGATGACAATTAAGATTGTAACCTAATGGTAAAGAAGAAAACACCAACGATTTATAGTGGTTCGACCCCAAAGAATGGTAATGACCTACGTCCACTTAGTGCTATTATTAATATTGAATCTCAAAGTAGTGATCAAAGAACTAGGGTTCTTGAGTTTCACATACCTTGGGAGAATTACAATGAAACGATGGATAATCACACTATATCTTTCTCACTCAATACTCAAGAAAAAGACTCAGAGATCAAAAGTCCCTTCATTGAGCTATTGCATGCATATTTATAGGCTCAAGGAGGGTTACATGGGCCAATGGGCCTTAACTTTCCTTAATAGCTGCGTATCAAGGTAATAATGAGGAAATATTCAATGCAATTATTATAGGATTACAATCTTAGAAGTAAATAAATCAAATTATAACCAGCCTGGTCGTATCTAATAGTTAAGCCTGACGAAGTAATGTGCCTCTGGTCGATAGTCGAACATCACTTCCGCCACATGTCAATCACGTGTGAGAAATCCTTGCCACGTCATCAGTAGCCGTTTTTTGGGTAAACATTTGCCCCCGAAGTTTATTTGTTGCGACCAGCAATAAGTAAACTTAGGAAACCTACCTTTCGCTTACTCCATGAAACCTGTTAGAGCCGCCCATGCCCTCTTGGAAAAAGCAATTAATCATGTCTAATCAAGCCTTTTCGGTTTCCCAAAAACTTGTCTGAGGGCTATTACACTTCCCCATACTCAGAACAAAGTAATTCATGATTACCTCTTTTATCGTGTCGCAATCACTATATATAATACCCCAAATCCATATTTTTACTTTTTACTTTTCACTCACCATCTTCTTGTCAAGAACTCATAAGAACCTCGACTTTCAGAGCCCAAAAATTTTGAGGAGCTTCCCTCGCTGTTCTAAGGATCCTCCGTTCGGACGCTCAAAGATTTTGTTTCAGACCCGTCTTTTCATCCAAGTAAGTTTTACGAACCTCTTGGACGTTGGAGATGCCATGCAAAACTGTTTTTTATGTATTCAAATCAATGTTCTTGACTGAAACTGTTTTGGGGTAATGGGCATATTGATCGATGCTTGATAGGGAAGTGAAATAGTATTGGATAGGAGAGCCTATTTGATAGTCGAGACCGTAGATTTAAGGCGTAAAATTGAAGTAAAAATTCGATTTTTAAGCTAGTTGAAAAACTGGGTTTTTCTCGCCCTCTTCGAAGTTGAAAAAGTTTTCTCCGAAAAACATTTTACTTCCGCTTTTCAATCTGTTTCTCAAACTGCTCGTAAGAGACTTAGTGTTTTTGTTTGAATGCTGCTGGCCGTATAAAAACTTAATTTTTATACGCAAGCAACATTATTCCAACTCTCAACACAAGCTTTTAAGCTTTAAGTTCTCATCTCCCCTTTTTCTGTTCGCAGCTTTTCATGCAAGATCCGCGGGGAGGTGAGAGACCCATCGACGACGACTTGCTAGCTCAATTACTTGAGGACGAGGAGCAACTGTCATTACTAATACCTGAAATTCCCTTTTCTTGCGCCACTTCAAACACTCCGTCAACCCTCATCCAAAATATGGGTCGAGCAAAAACTAAAGCCTAGAAAAAGAAACCTTCCAATCCTTCAAATCAGCCTGCTCCTCAGGCTGAAATTTCCTCGACCAGTGGTCGAGAAAGAAATATCCCTAATCCTAGCATCCAAACTCACGCTCAACTTCGAAATGCCATTCAACCAGATGTTGAATGGTATGTCGCCCCTTCTAGCCAAGTAACAATTAGGATGATTGCGAATTATATTAAAAAATACGGACTTCCTGGGGTAACCTTAGTCCAACCCACCAAAGACCAAAAGGAAAACTTGCCTGGAGGCGCTTTCAGTGCCTAGTTGAGGTATCACATCGAGGCAAGAGCTATCCTACCTCTTCACCCTTTCTTCCAAGGAGTGGCCAACTATTTCGGGGTCGCTCCTTTTCAAATAACCGCTAATGGATATAGAATGCTCTCGGCACTCTATATCCTCTATAGTCATAAGAAATGGCCTGTCCCCACACCACATGAGGTCAACTATCTATTCGACCTAAAATCCAACCCCAACCAGGAAAACATGGGGTTCTTTCACTTCTGTCACCAGGAAACGTCTCGTACTTTCCTAAGTGACACAATTTTTATTTCCAATGTGGGGAGGTACCACCTTGAGTACTTCCTGACTATGGACATGGTTGCCAAAAATCTGGCCTTCACCCAAGGAGGTAATACTTTAACACCCCTGGTCGTTTATTTTTCTTTAATTTTTTCCTGCACTTTCCTTAGATTTTTAGCGCCTTTCAGGCCCATGATTGCGACCAGACCGTACTCCAAACATGGAGGTTCAATCAGCCCTCTTGGCCAGTATGATTGATGTGGAGAAGAGCGTCAAGCATCTGGTCACAGAGGCTAACCTTAGGCTGGTTGGGCTTTTGTCTCCTCACCAGGATGTGAGGGAGTCAACAGCGGGAAGTGCCACTGGCGAGGAGATTCCCGAGCAACACCCAGACGTGTCACAACCTCAAAGGAGGAGGACGGCTGGAGTGACCATCAGGGAACCCTCTAGCATCCCGCGAGCTGCCGCTCCCCCCGGCCCACTGGGAAAGAGAAAAAGGAAAGCCACCTAACCTCCCGCTCCCATTGACGAATCTTCAGATGAGAATGGTACTGATCTCTCACTCTTAGATAGTTTGCCAATTCCCTGTCACTTATTTGACGGGGGCGACAACTTTAAGTATACTCCAAACTTAAGTTCAGATTTCTTCCAGGCAGTAAGTAGTTCAGTAAGTAATGTAGCGACCAGTAGTTGTAGCACGGGTACTTTACTTATAATCTCTTTACTTTCATTTTTATTTCCATCTATATATCTTGTCTCACTGCTCGTGTTGTTTCTTTTTGTGCAGATATGTCATCTGAAGACGTGTTCGAGCATTACAAAGCTGCCGATGCATCTTCAGGCAGGAAGAAAGACAGCAAAAGGACTCGGGGGGAGAGTAGTAAAACCACCTCAAAGAAGGTCCGAGCTGAGGACCCTCCAGCCACTGTCCCTTCGAAGGAGAACACGCCACCTCCATTGCCTCTCAAGCAGCCAGCCTCAACTCCTCCGGTCGACTAGGACGCTACTCCTCCAACACCTGTCAACCAGCACCCCACACCTCAGGACCCTACCAGCTAAACACACCGCACTTAGCCTTCTCAGCCCGAAGGCTCTCTGTCCAGCTCCGTGGTCAGCTCAGCCAGGGAGAGGATATACAAGCTCTCCAAACATAAACGCAGTCAAGAGGCCATTGACGACACTATTTCCATGGAGACTGACCTAATACTTAATCGGGGGCTGAATGAGATAGTTAGCGTAAGTTACTTCCTGATGTTGAATAATTTGCTTTTGATTTTCTGCCATTGCCTTACCCTTTTCATCTGATTGCAGGGATTGCTGACCATGACCGTTGGCTGGTGCCGTGCGGCTACAATGGTGTCCAAGACTAAAAATTTTGACACCAGGCTTGCTGAGGCTAAGAAAGCACTTGAAGAGAAAAATGCTGACATGCTCGAGAAGAACAATGAGCTAACCAAGTAGAACGATGAGTTGCTTGAGAAAAGTGTGGAGCTGTCTAAGCAGAATGAGGGACTGCTCGAGCAAAAAGCCACTCTGACCGAGGAGCTGCTGGAGAGTTGGGACGCCCTGAAGAAATCCAATGAAGATAAAGAAAAATTCAGGGAAAGCGCCAAACTCAACTACCAACAATCCAAATAGCTCGAGCTTGATTTGATTGCTAGCAGGTAGGAGACGGAGGAGCTGGAAAAGCGCGTGAAGGAGCTTGAGGAACTCGAAGCCAACAACTTGGAGAAGTACAAAGAAGCCACTCATCTTTGCTTCTATGAGTTTTGGAAGCACAACCAAAAGGCTAACTTCAGCTACCTGTCAGATCGCCTGAGGCGGACTCTAATGTCTCAGTGTGCCATTCGCTTGGAGGAAGAAGAGAGGGCTAAAGTTCCTGCTTCCCCAAAGATCTCCCTGGCAACAGGGATAGATGGTGCAGACAATGAAGCTGGCGCAGCTGTCGGCCAGGATGCTCCTCAAGACCCTCTAGCCTCGTAGTCTTTTTCCTTTCTATCTTTTAATATTTTAATTACACGGCCTACGGGTCGTGATGTAAAGACATTTTAATTTTCTAGTTAAAATTTTACTGCTACACAGGCAGCTTTTACTTTTAATTGAACAATTACATCCGAGCAGTGACTGCTCCTGGTGTAAAAGGTTTGCTTAAGATATTATAATATTTGCATTTTATTATAACATCTGTTCGCATGACCGAACTTAGCATAATACTTTGGTTTGATTTAACAAAATACAAAATTTTGAAAAATAGTCTAAGTACCCTAGCATGCTTTCACTTATTTTGCTCATGTGTTTACATACCTTTCGATATGCTTTGCCTACTAGATACCTTATATGCCCCCCAAGTGATTGAGGAGCTTTAGGTCTTTGGTCACTTGCCTTGACCATAACATGTTCGAACATTATTGCTCGGAGCAAAATAATTAAAATTATAATACAACGAAACAACACACGTAATGAGCAAATACTTGTAATAAATACAACAATTGGCAAGAATGACTGGCTACGCACAGTCCCTTATATTTCTCGTAATAAATGGACAAAACGTGTATGTACGAGTGATCAATAAGATCTTACACTTATAAGCGATTAGTCACATAAAATGACCAACCCTTTTTCATAACTTGTAAAAAGTAAAATTAATACAAGCCAATTCTTTAAGAAGAATTGTTTATTGATAGTACTTGCGGAGGTGTTCTCTCGCGTACTTTAGAGTTGAAATACTGGGTGACTTTTTGCTGGTACGCAGCTACTCGGAGTTGGGCTTGTTCACATTTCTCATCGATCGAGTCCAGGGATTCCATCAATAGTTGGCTGTTAAAGCCTTGCTCGTACGTTATTCTGCGATGTGAGGGCAGATCTAACTCCACAGGCAACATAGCCTCATACCCATAAGCCAAAGAAAATGGAGTATGTCCTATTGATGTTCGATGAGAAGTTTTGTACGTCCAAAGGACTTCAAGCAACTGCTCTGGCCAAGCACCCTTAGCTTCTTCTAGTCTTTTCTTCAAGGTATCCTTTAGCGTTTTGTTGACTACTTTGACTTGTCCATTTGCTTGGGGATGAGAGACTGAAGAAAAGCTTTTGATAATCGCATGCCGTTCGCAAAAGTCCATGAATAAATCACTATCAAACTGTGTGTCATTGTCTGAGACGATTTTCCTTGGCAATCCATAACGACAAACAATGTTTTTGACCGCAAAATCCAGCACCTTCTTGGTCGTTATGGTTACGAGTGGCTCAGCTTCGGCCCATTTAGTGAAGTAATCGACGACAACCACAACATATTTGACGCCGCCCTTTCCTATGGGTAAAGATCCGATTAAGTCTATCCCCCACACTGTAAACGGCCACGGACTTTGCATCTGTTTCAGTTCATTAGGGGCTGCTCGCAGAATTTTTGAGAATCTTTGGCACTTGTCACACCTTCATACGAATTCCACCAAGTCGTCATTCATTGTTGGCCATAAATACCCTTGCTGCAGGATCTTCTTCAACAAACTTTGCCCCCCAGCGTGGTCCCCGCAAAAGCCTTCATGTACTTCTTTCATCAATTCTTTGGCCTTCTCTTTCGAAACACATCTGAGGAGTGGCATTGAGTATCCCCTTCGATACAAGATTCCATCGACTAGGATGTACCTAACAGCTTGTCGCTGAAGGGTCCTAGCTTTGTTTCTGTCCGTTGGTAACACGCCTTGCGTCAAATACTCCACATATGGTGTCATCCATGTATCCGCCACCTGGATCACAAGAGTGGTCTCCTCTGCTTGGATGCTTGGTACAGATAGTCATTCAACTGGCACTATGTTCAGAGTATCAACATCTTTTGCACTTGATAGCTTGGCCAAAGCATCAGCGTTTGAATTCTGGTCACGAGGTACTTGCTGAAGGGTGTATCTATAAAACTGTGCTAATAGATCATTTGTTTTGTTTAAGTAGGCAACCATATTTAAACCTCGGGCTTGGTACTCTCCCATGACTTGATTTACCACTAGTTGAGAGTCACTGTAGATGTCAAGTATCTTTATATTCATGTCCTTGGCTAATCGTAACCCAGCGAGCAACGCTTCATACTCAGCCTCGTTGTTGGAAGTGGTGAAGTCAAACCTGATTGCACAATGAAATGGATGCCCTACAGGCATAATCAGGATCACCCTCGCACCTACATGATGCTCATTAGAAGAGCCGTCTGTAAACAACTTCCATGAGGGAGGTTGGTTTTGAGATTCAGGCTCATCAGGCTTTTCAGTCTGCTCATTATCTGTAAGCTCAATGAACTCTGCAATGAAGTTAGCCAGGGATTTTCCTTTTATCGCTCTCATGGTAAATAAGAGATATCGAACTGCCCAAGTTCGACTGCCCATTTCAAAAATCTCCCCGCAGCCTCTGGCTTTTGCAGAACCTGCGGTTGAGGTTGGTCAGCCAAAACCGTAATTGGGTGCGCTTGAAAGTAAGGTCGCAGTTTCCTTGAGGCCAAAATTAAGCAATAAGCTAGCTTTTCAATGGGTGGGTACCGCTGCTTCACTCTAATTAGCCTCTTGCTTACATTATAAACAGCCTTCTGCATGCCTGCTTCTTCCCTTACTAAGACAACACTAACAGCATATTCCGTAATCGCCAAGTAGACAAACAAAGTCTCCTCATCGACCGGCTTTGATAGGACAGGTGGTTGCGCCATGTGAGTTTTCAATGCTTGGAAAGCCTGCTCGCATTCCTCTATCCATTCAAATTTTTTTTTGCCTCTAAGTAGATTAAAAAATGGAACACACTTGTCCGTTGATTTCGAAATAAATCTACTGAGAGCGGCAATTCTACCGGTCAAACTTTGAACATCCTTAATTTTTGCTAGCGATTTTATATCGATCAGCGCTTTGATTTTCTCGGGATTGGCTTCAATTCCTCTCGAGTTAACTATAAATCCCAAGAACTTCCTTGATCCTACTCCGAAGGAGCATTTGAGGGGATTCAGCTTCATCTGATATTTGTTCAAGAAGTTGAAGCACTCCTGCAAATCCTTTATATGCCCTTCTGCCTTCTTTGACTTAACCAGCATGTCGTCAACGTATACCTCCATGTTTGTCCCGATCAGCTCCTTAAACATGTCGTTAACTAGTCACTGGTAAGTCGCACCAGCGTTTTTCAAATCGAAGGGCATTACTTTGTAACAATAATGCCCTGTATCAGTCTGAAAGCTAGTGTGATCCTCATTAGGGGGTGCATACTAATCTGATTATACCCGGAGTATGCATCCATAAAAGAGAGAATCTCATGCCCTGCAATGGCATCGACTAGTTAGTCGATCCTAGGGAGTGGGAAACAGTCCTTAAGCCAGGCTTTATAGAGGTCTGTGAAATCCACGCATGTTTGCCATTTTCCATTTGGCTTGGGAACTTGCACGGGATTAGAGACCCACGATGGATAAAATGCCACCCTGATGAACCCATTCTCCTTCGGCTTCTCGACTTCTTCTTTTAAGGCCTTTGATCTATCTTTGTCGAGCAACCTTCTTTTCTGTTGCACCAGTGGAAAACTCTTGTTGATGTTCAGGACATGGCTGATGACTACGGGGTCTATTCCAACCATGTCTTTGTGCGACCAGGCGAAGACTTACTGGTTCCTCTTCAAAAAATCCACCAGTGCCTGTTTTGTTGTTGTCTCTAAGTTTTTACTGACTTTCACAACCCTGGTCGGATTTTCTTCATTGAGTTGGATCTCTTCAAGGTCCTCGATGGGCCCTATTTCTTCCTCAAAATCCCCAAAGCGAGGATCCAAGTCTCTATCCTCCTTTGGGCAACGCCCTATTTGGTGACATTATCACCTGACTAGGCCTGAGCATCAATTGCCATTTGCAACTCTTTTCCAGGAACATCTCTTGACACACCTTTCTTTGCCTTGGTTATCGTGGCATTGTAGTACTCCCTTGCCTCCCGTTGATTTCCCAATACGCATCCTACCCCTGCGTCCGTTGGGAATTTCATGGCAAGGTGCCATACTGAAGTGATGGCTCGTAGGTCGACCAGAATTGGCCTCCCAATTAAAGCATTGTATGTCGAAGTACAATCAACTACTATGAAAGTAGTGAGTAATGTCCTGTTAGCAGGTGCAGTACCTGCTATAACTGGAAGCCTAATCAACCCAGTTGGGGTGAGCTCTTCGCCGGAAAAACCATAGATGGCTTGGTTGCATGGCTCCAGGTCCTTGATGAATAGCTTCATTCTCTCCAGTGAAGGCTTGTATAGGATGTTGACTGAACTTTCTGTGTCAACCAACATCCTCTTCACCATCATGTTGGAAATTTTCACGTCCACGACCAGCGGATCGAAGTGCGGGAATCGTACATGCTGGGCATCGTCTTCAGAGAAGGTTATTAATTCCTCCTCTGTTTGAGCTTTCTTTGGTGCTCGATCCTCCACACTCATCATCTCGATGTCCTGGTCGTGGCATAGGGTTCTAGCGTATCGTTCCCTTGCCTTCCCACTGTCCCCTTCAAGGTGTGGCCCTCCATAGATGGTGAGTAAAGTGCCTGCCACATGAGTTGGTTGTAGGATTGGCGAGCGTTGGCGTCCAGGCGCTTTCTCGTTGCCACTTTGAGCCTCTTGCTGGGATCCTCCTGCGGCTCGCACATATCTCCTTAGATGTCCCTGCCTAATCAGGAACTCAATCTCGTCTTTCAACTGGTTACATTCATTTGTGTCGTGCCCGTAGTCGTTGTGAAAACGACAGAACTTCGTCGTATCTCTCTTGGAGATATCTTTCCTTATAGGTGTGGGTCGTTTGTAAGGCACGCTGGAGCTGGTTGCTTGGTAGACTTCTGCTTGGCTTACGATAAGGGCTGTGTAGTTGGTGAATCTCAGCTAGTATTGACTACCTTTGGGGCGTTTATTCTCAGAAGTTGAGCGTTCATTGTTCGCCCGTTTTCCACCGTTCCTACCATTGCCATTCCCGTTGCCCTTGCCGTTCCCATTGGGTTTTTCCGACCCGTTGGCGACTTTGGCGGGTTCTTCCTTCGGCCCCTTGTCTTTTGTTGTCGATTTCCCTTCATTGGCAATCACCTCCTCGAGCTTGATATATTGATCAGCCCGATCCAAAATCTCCTGGGTACTTCTTACCCCATTCTTTCTGAGGCTACTCCAAAGGGGTGAATGGCACCTAACCCAAGCTGTTAGAGCCATCATCTTACCTTCATCGCCCACTGTCTTGGCTCCAGCTGCTGCTCGCATGAAGCGTTGGACATATTCTTTTAAGGGCTCTTCCTCCTTCTGGCGTATCTCAACCAGCTGGTTGACCTCTGTGGGGTGTACGCGACTTGCATAGAATTGTCTGTAAAATTCCTTTACGAACATCTCTCAAGATACTATACTAGCAGGAGGGAACTTAAAGAACCACTCCTAGGCAGTGTCAGACAGTGTCGCTGGGAAGATCCGGCAGTGGGCATCTTCCGACACTTTCTGTATATCCATTTGTATCTCAAACTTATTAACGTGAAATACTGGGTCTCCGTACCCGTTAAAGTTCGGCAATGTTGGCATCTTGAACTTACTGGGGGTTTCAGCCACAGCAATCCTCTGTACAAAGGGAGTACCCCTCCTCCTATCGTACTCAATATGGGACGTTCGTCCCCTGACCAGTTGCTGCACTGCCTGGTTTAGCGCATCAATCTGAGCCTGAACCGCTTCGGGGACTGCTGGGGCAACCGGTGCCGGGGGAGCGTACTCATCGTGCCTGTGGCGGCAGTTGTTAAGTACGTCCCTTAAATCATCATCCCTGCGTCTCTACTCGCTAACTCCTAGCCGATCAAAAACGTTCTGCTGTCTAGGTTGCCCCCTAGTGTTATGGCTAGCTGGCCTATTTTCTCTAGGTGGGGGACTTCTGCCTCCACCTCTTTCCTCATTTCTCCGACCAGCATTTCCTCTGCAGGAATCAGCTTCATTATAGTCATGGCCATCTCTAAATTGTGGCTGACTACGGTATGACCGGCTGTTCACACTATTTCCTCCTCGGGCTAACATCTCCCGAGCATTAGAGGGAGGCCTACGCTGGTCGTTGGGTCCCCGTGCATTGCTATGTCATGGGGGGCCCTAACCGCAGAGCCTGACTCGATGTTCCTTCTGTTGGTGGAAGGACGCTGTCACCTGCTCGATAGATTCGGCTCTTCATCCGCTGGGCGTCTAGGGCTGCGGGGCGGTTGCCCGGCCCTATTCTGCCTCGGGCACTGGGGATTGCCCCGACCAGCCTGAGATGGAGGCTGCTGCTCAGGATCTCTAGGTGGGACATCATACTGAGCCACAAGCGGCTGCTCCGACCTTTGAGGTCTTTCCCTGCAACTGATCAAACAAGTCATCGATCCTTGGTAGAGGGTACTTATTCTTGATGGTCAACTTGTTCAATTCTCTGTAGTCTATACACATCTTCAGAGTCCCGTCCTTCTTCTTAACAAACAAAATTGGAGCGCCCCATGGAGAGTAGCTAGGCCTGATGAATCCCAAATCCAGAAGTTCCTGCAGCTATATCTTCAATTCCTTCAACTCTGCTGGTACCATCCTATATGGTGCCCTTGATACTGGTTTTTTCCCCGGTGCAAACTCAATAACAAATTGAATCTCCCTGTGCGCCGGCAATCCTGGCAGATCCTCAGGAAATACATCCAAGAACACACACACTAATCTGGTCTCTCCTGGCCCCGCTGGAAAACCCTAGTAGTGTCCACCACACTAGCCAGAAAAGCTATACATCAACCCTATACAAGTCTCTAGCTCTCAACGCTAATATCATGGGTACGCGGGGTCCACATATCGCACCCACGAAAATGAAAGGATCCTCGCCCTCAGGCTCAAAAGTCACCATCTTCTTCCTACAGTCAATAGTGGCCCCATACCTGACTAGCCAATCCATCCCTAAGATCATGTCAAAATCCTCCATGTCTAGATCAATCAAGTCTACTGAAAGCTCCCTACTATCAACCATCACTGGCAGTGCCCTAATCCACCTCCTAGAAACTACCAGTTCCCAAGTAGGCAAAATAGTCTCAAACCCCACAATCCGATACTCACTAGGTCTACACAATCTATCAATCACCTTACTAGAAACAAATGAATATGTAGCACCAGAGTCAATCAATACAGTAAAAGGAGAGCCAGCGCTAGAAAGCTGACCTGTCACCACCGAGGGACTAGCCTCGGCCTCTGCTTGTGTCAAAGTGAACACTCAAGCTGGAATCAAGTTGTCCACCTTTCCTGCTTCCCCTTTTTTCACTGTTGGGCAGTCCTTCTTGAGGTGACCCACTGTTCTGCACACATAGCAGGTCTTGGTCCAACACTCGCCCTGATGGCGTCTTCTGCACCTCGGGCACTCCGGATAACTCCTCCATGCCTCACTGCTGCCCTGACGGCCACCCTGACCACCCCAACCCCTCATATCAGGACCAGCAGCGGTCAAAGTGTCAGGGGTCTTCCTCTTCACATCACTGGGGCCTCTGCCCCTACCTAACCAAGAATAAGGAGGCACTACTCTGCGACCCTCGCGCGTCGCTCCACTTTCCTTCCAAATCTTGTTCTCCGCTTCCTCAGCGGTAAGAGCCTTCTCAATAGCCTGGGCATAAGTTGTTCCCCTAGGTAATGTTGTAATCCTCACATCTCGGGCTATCCTAGCATTAAGCCCTCGAATAAACCTGTCTTGCCTAGCTGCATCTGTAGGCACAAGATCTGGTGCATACTCAGTAAATATCATGCTGCCCTGCACCAACCCCACAAACTCATTAACTTTCCCTGCCCTGATGTCAACATTGTAGTATTTCTGACTAAACAAGTCCTTGAATCCATCCCAAATCAAAGCAGGGACGTCCTTGGTCTATGATGCCACTTCCCACCAGATGCAGGCATCCTCTCTCAACATATATGTGGCACAGGCTACTCTGTCATATCCCTCTATCCTCATGAAGTCCAGGATAGTAGTAATCATAGTCATCCAATGTTCGACCTTCAGTAGGTCAGGTCCTCCCTCAAAAGTTGGGAGATGCTGCTTCCGGAACCGATCATACAATGGCTCCCACCTGTTCCCAACTTCTGCTGGCTGTATAACTGGTGCCACTACAGGTGGCACAATAGGTGCAGCACTCCCTGCTGGAGCCTGCTGTCGTAGAAGACGAATCTGTTCTTCTTGGCTCTATAATCGTGCTTGCATCTCTGCCATAATCTGCTGCCAGTTCTCAGGGACTGGCGGAGGAATTTGGCCCTGGCCATCACCTCCGATCCCAGACCTAGTGCCAGCTAGTCATGTAGATTTCCTTGGACACATGGCTATCCAAGTTAATTTGTAGTCAATGACTCGGCAATTAGACCATGATGACAGGGTAAAAGCTTTTCCAAAATCCACCAATGGAACATAATCAATCACAAATAATCAAGATCCAAGAATTCATCCATACATTCACCCACATATACACAATGAGCAGTTAATCATTCAGATATTCACTTACATGCACAGCGATGCAAATAAGCATGCCTCAATATTATCACACAACAATCAAGGGCCAGGCCCTATCAGTATCTCATACTTCCTATTAATCCAACAGAGAACAAAATTCATAATTATTTCCAAGCACACAAACATATAAGCACATATACACATTACCAAACCCTGAATCAAGCTTGTCTCTAGTAGCGAATGTAAATGTCCAGCCGGTCTTCAGGAACCCTTAAACCTAGGATGCTCTGATACCAAGTTGTAACACCCTGGGTAGCCAAGACCGTTACACTGTGTATTTATAAAGGTAAGGGACTTGCTAATCAAGTCATTTAGTTAAAAACGTGTCATTGACATCACTAATGAACTAGGGTTAAAAGGGTCTTGGTTATAAAACATACATTTAATATAATTAAACATTTTGAACAAGGGATCCCAAAAGAAACAGTGTTTAAAAGTCAGTTTACAAAATTTCCAGAGTACAAACAACCACTAGCCACTCTAAGACAAAACAGAAATTTATGGTCCCCCTGTTCCTATCTCCTCCTCAACTGTGGCGGCCGAGCAGCTGATCATGTACATTCTTCCTTCAGAGCTCTCCGATTCAGGGCTGATCAATCTTACCCTTGCCTCTACCTGCACCACGTAGCACCCGTGAGCCAAGGCCCAGCAAGTAAACAAAATGTTATAGTACAAACAATGATAACAATCGAATAATCCTTAAAGCATGTTCATACACTTAGCATACCACATTAACCACGTAGTCCGTAGACATAACCAAAGAATCAACAAATCAACACTCAGCTATTCAACTTGACAAATCCATCAATTAATCAATAATAATAATAAAATCACATGATAATCAGGGTCGACGCCCTTAGGTCGCACCCTCTGTTTACCCCACTGACTCCGGTCCGCTTAAACTGAGCTCAGTGCATAATAAGCTGTCCTTAGCTACCAGTGGCTGAACCGCGCCTTGTGCACCAATGTAAACCCCGACACTCTTAGGCCATTTGTTTATTATTCACATGGCATAATACCATCCTTCATAGAGCATACAAAACAGGGAACCCTTAGTCCCATTATAAATTCACAATCGGGTGCAGTATTCTTACCTTTAGTTTCCAAGTGTATTGATTACGAGGGATGCCTCTTGAGCACGATCCGTTTCCCGAGCCCTAGCTTATACCTAGTCACAACCAAGATAAGGGATACCATTAATAATTGTAAAAAGGTTTCCGGATAAGGTTTTAGCCTCCGGGACATCGAATTCCACCAAACACGGTAGTAGAATCGATCCTAAGCATCCTAGGTTATGTTCCCGCGCTTAAAAACTCCAAAATGTCACAAATGTCCTTAAGGGCCGCGCCTCAGCTCCCTATGTCGTAGCATAGCCCCAACTAGAGGCTCAGCCTTGCCCAAAATCTGACACGGGTCGCGGCCCTACATACCCTATGCCGCGGCCCGCCCTCCGTCTCCAACACCCATCTACTTCAGAGGGTCGCGGCGCACCAAGAACTACACCGCGACCCGACCCCTTCGAACCTAGAAAAACCACCATTTTTAACACCAAAACCTCACTCAAAACCACCCATAACCATCCCAATAATATACTCCAATTACCACAAACATTCTAGCATGATTTCAGTAACATAAGCTAGCAGAAACCTAGTTTAGAAACTCATCACAACACCATTTTAATTTCTGAAACCCACACACTCAAGAACACTAAAACTAGTCAGAAAAACTCAGAATTCAAACACTATATCATAAATTGGAGCTTACCTTCACTGATGACTCAATCCTCCAAACAAATACTGAGCTAACACCCAAGATTTCTGCCTTAATTCAACCTTGAAGTTAAGAACCTAAGAACTCTTAGTATCCAACCCCAAAACTACATAATCAATTGATCAAAAATGTAATTCAGTGCTTACCTCAGTTCCTAGTTAGATTCTTTAGCTTCCACTGAGTTAATCCTCCAAATCTTCCATTCAATTCTCTGTGTTCCAACCTAATTCCCTTAGTTTTTCTGTAGTTTTCCTTGAGAGAGAAGAAAAGGGAGAGGGGAAGGGTCGGTTCTTGATGTTTCCACCACTTTCTAAGTTTTTTCTATCTATCCTTAAGCAATTAAGTCAATCCCGAGGGCTCAGGGTACCGAAAACGTCCCCGAGGGCAAAATGGTAAAATTCCCCAGTATTCGTACCTAAGCTTCCTAACCTCAAATTTATCTCAAATTATTTATTTCCATAACCTGATAACCAAAATAACCATCTAATACCCGAAATACTCCTTGACTTGCCCCAAGTCAAATATTTGGTCCCATTGTGACTTTCCCGCTAACTAGCTCCCTAGGATCGCCTCAAGTCATATGATGCAGATTTACCCACATAATAATGTGGTCCCCACAATTATAACATATAATCACATTTATGCCCTCAATGGGCTAAAATTACAAATATACCCCTTTAAGCTAAACGGGGCCTACATGCATACTAATACTCGTAGACATGCATTTCACATATATATTCATATAACCATACAATCATACTTATCACAGAATCATGCATTAAACTACTTAATTCACACATAAACTAATCGTGCCCTCCCGACACACTAATCAAAGCCCTTAAGCCTTATTAGTGATTTTGGGTCGTTACAATGGGACTTGGTTCCCTTATATAAAATTATTGTACAAACTGAAGTTATTATCAATGAAACTCTTATTTTGATATTTTCTCATATTTATGCGCATTTTAATTTTATTTGAGAAAATTTTATATAGGACTTGAATATACATAGGGTTTATTCGTTTAAGTGCGTAGCCACATAAATTACATTGTTATGTAATAAATATATTGTAATACATAGAAGATAATACTCGCCATAAAAAAAGGACATATCGCCATGATTCATGTGTTTATTATCTAACAGGGATAATCGTCGGGCTTAAGTAATACATTAATTTAAATACTGACCATGTGGGAGAATGTTATATTATTTATTTATATGGTATATAAAATTAATTTGTTACAAGTAATTGATTTAATATATCAAAATCAATATTTTATTTATTGACAAAATATTCTAATTAATGGTCAACATTATTTGTTACCCGATTTTGCATATCACAATTTATTGAGAGAATATAGAGTACTGGTCCATAAGCTCACTGCTCATTCTGACTTTCAGTAACTCCATCTAAAAAGAGTTAGTGAGAGCTCGGAAGCCCGAGTACTCGTTCTAACTCTTTTTATTTATTTTTGTAGATCTAAAACTTTTAGATCGAGGTTCACCAAATCAATGGCTGGTGGTATATAATTTCGATCCTCTCTTTATATATGTTCAATCTATATATTAATTCTGCCTACATATTTAGTATTGTTCATATACCTATATTTTATTTTAATTTAACACAATTTAATATAATAAATATTATGGTGTGTGCCATAACAACTCTTGTATTGTTGTGTGCCATAACAACACTTTTTTTTTAAGAATACTCATGATAACCACCAAAATTATTCGATTTAGCTTTATTCTCATTAATAATATTAATTATATTGAATGACATTATAAAATAATCATTTCACTAATGCCCACCACAATTTCTAGAAACAAATTAATTTAATTTAATCAATTTGTACGTACGCACATACACATACCGTTCCATCCTCTTATGTTATATCACATTTAAAGTAAATCTAATAGTCCTTTCCACTTATTGCTTCACATCTCACACAAACTAGTTAAACCACCAAACACGACATCAATGCCGCCGCCGTCACTCCTCCGATCTTCATCCCCGGCTGCAGATACAACACCGGTGAATCAGCAGCCGAACTCACAGGGGCATTATCGGCAACCGGTCCATCAGCAGCAGGCGTAGTTTCCGTGGGCGAATCGGAAACCGGTCCATCAGCAGTAGGTTCAGTGGCGGGGGTATTGGCAACATCTTTGGATGGGGAAGAAGCCACGGTATTTTTTGACGGAGCGGGAGCCTTCTTAGGTGCCGGCACCGGAACTGGGGTGGACTCGATGCCTGGGACTTGGACCAGTGAGGTAATCTGAAAAACGGAGATGTTGAAGGGCTGCGCGGACACCGATTTAACTAACTTGGTGTTTAGAGAGCCACCCTTTGCGGCCGAGCCGAAGGCGATCTCACCCTCGTTGACGAGCGCGACTTTGAGGAAGCCTTCTTGGTCAACGGCGGAGCCGGAGGCTTGGAAGAGAGTAGTGAGAGTTGATGTCTTGTTGGAGATACCAAGCTTGGTAATCTTCTCAACGTCAAAGTAATCCAAAATCACGTGAACGCTAAAGATTTTCTTAATTACTTCAAGTGGCTTTCCGGAGAGGGGAGCTGTTGCGGCATTGTCGACGGCGAGGACTGTGATAGTTTGGCGACGGTTGATCTCGTCGTTAAGCTTTGTCTGAGTTAAGTAGTTGTTGAAAGTACTAAATTCCTGTCTTTCGCCAAGGAGTCTTGTGATGTTGAAAGCTGATGATGATGAAATTGATGAAGAGAAGAGGAAAACGACAACGAAAAAGAAGAGGATGGAAGAGGAGGCTTTGCGATTACTCATCTTGTTAATCATTAATAATTATGTTTTGATTATAAAATTGTGTAATTACTAGCTAATGTGGTGATTAACTACAAAGCCTGATTGTATGGAATGGTTTCGAGGGCTTTATATATATATATATAAATTTATATAATTGTGAGGGAGAGAGAATTGTGAGGAGATAAAAAAAAAGATGAAATTTGGAACAATTAAGTGGAAATTAAGTTGGAATTTACTGGGTTGGGAGTGATTTTCTGATAGGTGTTCCAATTATAAGAGAAGAATTTCGAATGTTTGACGGATTTTGGTACGGAAATTTGAGATTATTTCATTGTATTTACGGTTACAAAAAGTAATCAAATCAAACATATATTTTGGGAAAGTCAGTATTTTATATGAGCTGGAATTGGATGTAAATATAACTTCCTCTCATTTTTTAGTCTCTTTTCTTTCTTCAATGAGTTTATCTATATTACTTATCACGAAGAAGACTAAGGTTCACAAAATTAATAGTTTATCAACATTAATGTTAATGTTAATGTCTAAGCAGAGCATTCTCCTAACTAACATATCTATATATTAGGTAGCAGCAATGTGCAATTTACGTTTCTTTAGTTTGTTTAGTTTTAAAGTAGTAAATATTGTCTATAATTTTAATAAATGCTTATTCACTGCTTTTTTTTTAAAATATATATATAATAGAATAAATTATAGTTCTATAATATATATAAATATTTATATTAATAATTTCTATATATATAATATTTGTTTGCTGCCTTTTTCGCTATCAACCGTAAGAAGAGAGATTAAAGAAAATAAGTTAATAGAGCGCAATGATTTTTATGTGGTTCAGGTTATAAAAGAACCCTAGTTCATGAGTCTCGGGTATTAAGAGGATTAGAAGCATGTGAGGGCAAGTTTCGATGGTGTATTCTCAAGCAGCGTTTAGATTGCTCTGAGTACAAGGTGTTTCTTTCTAAAAAACCGAACCCTTTACAATGAGACTTCCAGCCCTATTTATAGAGGATGGGGTCATTAATACTAATCATAAGTAATTAATACATTGTCTTCCCATTATTGGGAGATTAATACCAATTCAATACATTGACCTGCATAGAATAGAGACCACAACCCAGGCGAGATCTGCGGGGCCCACTACAAGAAAGCACCTACTTTATAGGGAACATGTCACAGGTTCTGTCAGGGCGCGCTGTAAGTACATCAATGTCAGACGGCGTAGTGGGTGTGCAAATTGTCGAGTCGTACACTCGACAACATTGTTGACAGATTTCCCATAAAGGTTGTCAGACGATCCTCTAGCTCTGAAAACCAGCATTTGCTGACATGTTGCGCCTTATCTTAGTTCCGAGAACTAGAATGTAACGCCCCGGATAACCAAGACCGTTAGACTGTGTATTTAAAGTAGTGCTTAACTTGCTAAGCAAGTCGTTTGAATTCAAATGTGTAATTAAAGACTAAGTCAAGGTCAAGTATTAAAAGATTTGGTCAACAAAATTATTATTTTTCATTAAAATATTAAGTTTATACACGGGATCTCCAAAATCAATTTACAGACTTGTAAAAGACAATTAGAATACAGTTTAGCCGTCCTAAGCAACAAATCAGGGTTTGACCCTAGTTCCTCCCAAGCTATCCCGACCGTGGCGATCGAGCAGACCGCATATGTACACAACGCCAATGTAGCTCTCCAACTCATGGCTGGTCCTGCTATTTATTTCCCTTACCTGTACCATTTAGCACCCGTGAGCCAAGACTCAGCAAGAAAACTTAAACCAACATGCACAACAAGGCAACAATATAAAAGCAGTAAATATAAATCATCAAACTCAATTAACAATAGGATATAAATAACCAACTAGCAGTATTATTCAACTCAGTCAAATATGTAAACTAAACTCATAAATCTCATTAAGTGTGAGCCATACTTCTGTATATGGTAAAATATCCAGGCCCGCCGCCCTTAGGCCGAGTTCCCTGGCCTCTTAGTCGACCTCGGCACCCTTAGGTTGGGCTGCGTTCCGCACGCTAGCTGTAACGACCCAATTTCGCTAATAAGGCTTAAGGGCCTTGATTAGCGTGCCAGGAGGGCATAATGGAATTTATGTGTGATTTTATGAGTTTAATGCATGGTTATGATTTAAAGCATGTTATATGACTAATTGAACATTGAGGTGCATGACTACGTGGTTAGTATGCATGTTAGGTGAAATAATTATGCATGTGGACCCCGTTTGCATGATAGGGGTAAATTGGTAATTTTAGCCCGCTGAGGGCATATATGTGATAATTGTATTCTGTGATTTGTACCACGTGAGTGTGGTGTTATTGTTGTGATGCATGTGCCGAGACGGTCCTAGAGAGCAAATTAACTTAAAAGTCACAACGGGATTTTATACCCGGCTCGGGAGGAGCCTAGGGGTACCTTGGGAATTTTATGGTTAAGTTGAGATTTAGCGGGTAATGGTTATTGGTGATTGAGTAACCTGGGTAACCATTAGATACTGCTGTGAGTAACAAGTTTAGGTGAAGGAAATGGTAGAATTACAATATAGGAGAAATGACTAGTGTGCCCTTGAGGTTTAGTTAGCAAAGGGTTTTGATGAAGGGGTAAAATGGTCATTTGGCAAGGGGTTTAGACAAATTTGAGCTGTGCTATAGGGGTACACGGTTTGGGCTTGGCATATATGTTGGGTTTTGATAAAATTAGAAGAGAAGAAAAAGGAGAAGAAAAGTTAGGGCATGAAGAAGAAGAAGATGAGTGGAGGAGCTGAAATTGGAGACTTAGAGGATGAAGGAAGCTTAAAGCTGGATTCTCTACTTAAGGTAAGGAATTTATGCATAATTAAGTTTGATTTATGTTTTGATTTGTGAAATTTGAAGCATGGTTTAAGCTTTTTCAAGCTTTGGTTTATGTTTTGGTTTATGGGTTTAGATCTCTTAAGTTGAGATCAAATGGGTGGATTTTGAGTATGATTGTGTTATTGAGTTGGGTTATGATGTTTTGAGATTGAGATATGTGTTTGGGATGGTTTAAGGTGAGGTTTAGAGATTAAAATGGTGGGTTTTTCTGGGTTCGAAGGGTCGGGCCGCGGCCCTTGAAGGCTAAGATGCGCTGAGGATGGAGGGCGGGCCGCGGCATGGTCCTTGTAGGGCCGCGGCCCTTACCTGTTTCTGGGCATTTTGTGGCCCTGTCGCTTAAGGGATTTTGGGATTTTGAGAATTTAGGCTTGGGAATTTAACCTAGGGTGCTCGGGGTTGAGTCTTTTACCATGTTTGGTGAATTTCAACGTTCCGAGTACTAGAACTTGGCCTGGAAGCTCATTTAAGGTTGTTAAAAGTGTCTTTTGTGTGTTGTGACTAGGATTTCGGGGAGGCTCGTGCTAGTGGACCGTGCTCGTGACTGTAGTGCATCGGAAAGCAAGGGATACGGGTAAGAAAACTATAACACCCGCAGGATAGGGCGTGGGCCCATAGTGTGATTGCCGGGCATGGCCCTATATTGCATGTTGCATGATGAGATGATTGCAGGGCATGGCCCCAGATTGTGTTGTGTGCAAATGTTTAACCTTAAATGAATCATGAGGTGTGTGAATGATTATTTTGAATGTACTATACGTGTGATTATGATGAAATGAACGGCAAGGGCCGAGTGCGACGTAGGCCGGGGCGGCCGTGGGGCCGAAAGTAACACACAGCACATGGGATGCTTATATTCAGGGTGGGACCCAAGGGATACATGAGTTATCCTCGCGGTGAGAACCGATACCCCAGGCTTCGGTAAGGCTCTGGGGCGGCATGGTCGTGTTTGCTTAGTCTAATGGTTGACTTGTTTATTTGTGGATTATCTGTTATGATAAACTGTATACATTGCATATGTTATGTTCTGCATGAGTTTTCTTGCTGGGCTTCGGCTCACGGGTGCTCTGTGTTGCAGGTAAGGGCAATGACTGAGTCAACCAACCATGAGTACGGAGAGCGTGAAGCGACGCGTACATGTTTGGCCTGCCCGACTGCTTTGGTTGGGGGTTTATTCGAAAATGGCTGTAATAATCTATGATTTTTATGATTTCTTAACTACAACCTTATTTCAAGATGTAATTAGTTTTCAAACCTTATTTTGGGATCCCAAATGTTTAATGATAGAAGTTTTAATGAAACGACGCATTTTCAAATGTTACAGCCTTAACTTTTAATTAGTCACACTTTTGTTCAAAACCTCGGTTAGCGAGTTCATTGCACACTGTTTTGTCTTAAAAACTCACTTAGTAACGGCTCTAAGGAAGTAGGGCGTTACAACTTGGTATCAGAGCGAGCCAAGGTTTATTTGTTTTGGAGATCGACCGAACATGTACGCTCGCTGTCAGTGACAAGCTCGACTCAGGGTTGGTTGGTATGAATGATTGACATGACTGAATATATGTTTGAATGCCCTGTTTGCCTGCTTATTTATATGGAGCATGAGGAATGAAATGACATATGCATGAGATGTTGTTGGGCTAGGCCCTTGATTATTGCATGTTGAGATTGATGCATGCTGAATAATACTATTATGCATATGGATGGATATTGGCATAATGGTTTACATATTGAGTGTATGTGGTTAATTTTCTGAATTAAATTCATAAGTTATATCCGTTTATTTGCTTGTATGAAGCATGTTGAGACCTGGATATACTTAGTGATGTTAAATTTGGTAGCTAAATGTATATCATTGTGGATTTGACCTAGTTTATGCTTGTGTGTGCATTATATCTGTGGATATTTGGATCTGGATGCGGTTTGGTTCAGAGTAGGAACCACAGAGTTCAAGAGTTTGGTCAGCTTTGGCAGATGAACTCGAGTTGTTGGTCCCTAGAAGGGTTGGGGATCTGATATTGTGTTAAAAAGGGGGTTTCTAGATATAAGTTGGAGTGGAGACCTCCAGTTATCCCTGGAAGCAGCAACAGAGGGTCGCTAGTGTGTGGGTAAGCTGTGGAGTTTGTTAGTCGAGATGGGATAAGTGAACAGCGGATTTCTCTGGGGAAATAGCTGATTCCGATGTGTTAACAGTAAGGTTACTAGTGTTGGTTTGCTGTGAGGTATGGACAGATAAGGGTATTATATGAAAGGCTTAAAGGGTGTTATCCTCGGGTTTTGAGGAGAGTTCAGACTGACAAGGAAATTTTCAATAGATGAGCAGAGTTAATTCCACCCTTGGTTAAGAGGGTGAGAGATCCTGGTTAGAGGGTTGTATTAAATGTTGAGGCAGGGAGATGCCTGGAATTGGTACTCGGGCTGAGGTACTGGCTTAATGGGTTGGGAAGGACCTAGATGATGAATGGTTAGAAGAGATTTTAAAGACATGATTTGCACCATGGAGACTGGTGGGCTTATAAGTTTGGTTTGGACTGTTGGGGATAACAACAGTGTAAATCAATGTGTTTGGTGAATTGGATAATTCATTTCGGTAATTTGTACTGGCGGATGTATCCAGAATTGATGACGACCCATTTAAGGATATGAGATCGGGAATAGTCTAAGGTATTTGGGCTGCTCTGAGGTACGAGTTTATCATCTGCATGTTGATGGCAGAGAGGGCCATGTTGCTCGAGGAACTGATGGTTGATGATTAGAGCATGAGTGCTAGAGCCGCAAGGGCGGTGCTTCCTTTGATGGAATTAGTAAAGATAGATTCGTGATAATCAAGTTGAAAGAACCCCGGATAGTGTTGTGGCTTTTGGATTGCCAAGAAAAAGGGGAAAAGTCTGACTGATAAGACAGTACTTTTGTTGATAGAACGCAGCGAGGTCGGATTCTCAATTTTGAGGAAAAAGGACTCCAGACAGTGCTTGGGCACCTAGATTGAGATTGGAAAGAAGCCTGATCGAAAAGGTAGTTATCGAGATGGCGACAGGAACCAGGAGGTTAATTGGTATGCACATGAGGAAGAGGATGCCACCTGAGAGGAGGTCAGGTGAGGACATGACTTCTACGTAGAATGACTCGAGATGTTAGGATGGATTTCCCATGGTGCGGGAAACGGAGAACTGGAATGCACCGATACATTCGAGGTTCGAGGCTGAGTCCTCAAGGATGAGTATTTAACTGGCGAGCTTATGCTTTGGGCATGTAACGAACTGGAAGGGCTCGGTGTTGAGAATGTTCCGCGAGGGAGATGGACATAGAGAGGTTGCCTCAAAGGTGCCATTTGAGAGGCCGAGGACAGTAATACTTATTGAGAAGGAATTAGAAACTCTGGCAGATGGATTGTTGAGGATATCATCTGGAGTACGTAAAGGAGACAGAGCTGACCAATGGGAAAGTTATGTGGGTATGCAAAGAAAGATTTAGGGAATACTTCAAGGTCAGACTACAGATAGGATTGGTATAAGGGATGTTGTAGAAGACGGTTTTGGCCGACAGAAAGTCTATTGAAGCAATCGAAGGAATTTGATCTTGGATTGGCTAGAGTGTTATACTGCGGGGGTTGCTAGTATCGTCGGGTTAGGACGAAAAGTACAATGTTGGATACAAGAGGGGACGATGTCCCCAAGAGTTGATCTACGACCTGGTTATTGCCAGTTGGAAACCAAGGATAGAGACATTTCGTGGGTTGTCTAGTTTGCGCCGGCTAGAGTGTGAGGAGTTGGTAACAAAGATTCTGGAATGGTTCAAGCTACAGCAGCACAGGTAAGTTCTTTAGACAGAGAATGCATGAACGGTGTGGGTAAGTCCCCTTCAAGCTCACGAGCAGTGCATGTGGATTCCTCCCAGACGGAATTGGTGAGCAACTGATTATTATGCTGAAGACGTTAGTACCCAGAAGGCAGAGTCTCAGGTAAGGTTCTACGGAGTGTTAGTTGGGTGTCGTCAGGAGTTCTCAGATTACAGCTGCAAGAAGAAAGGACAGGTAAGAGAAGAATTGATCTGAAGCCGCAAAGAAGCTAATGAAGAGCGTCTGAAGAATTGAAAGCATAACAAGACTGGTAAGCGCGTCATCTATTGCACAAGCACCTCCGGAGACGACTACATCCGAGATGAGAAGAACAGCAAAACTTGAGGTTAGACGGATTGAGTGGTGTCAAATCAGAAAGAAATTCAGAAGACAAGGTAAGATTTGATTGGTTACGGACGATGATGGAATTTGTGTGTGTTATGATTAAGTAAAGAGTGATGGCATAAAGGACTTGATCTATGATGAGGACATGGACTTGTAGGGGTGCATCACAGATTAGGCACGCCCAGGCGCATCTGGCGCGAGGCTGGATCGAACCTTGCGGGAGACGAAAGTATGAACCTGGTTGATACACTAAGAACGTTAAGTTGACAGTTATGCATATCATAAGGTGCTTGAGTATTGGGTATTAGTAAGAAAGATAGCGTTGAAGACACAGAGGTGGTGAAAAGTAACGGGCAGATGATCAGTGTTTGAAATCCTCGATTGAGCGAGGGGAGTTATAATTGGAGACGGAACTCCTAGCTGTGAGACGTGTGTCAGTCAGGGGATAGCGCCATAGACTGTAATAGAGTGGACAAGGCGACGACTGAGTTTAGCGTAACGCTAGTAGGTATGATTAGCTGGTGAGTGTCAATGATCTATGGAATTCAAAGTGTTGGCTTGAGTTGAAGCAAGGAAGGACCCTGCTAAGGTAGTACAAGTTGGGATACCAGGAATGGATGAAGGATCCAATTAGATTTGGTTTATGAACAAGAATTCTGAATGGATATCATTCCACCTCCTAGGGTACGTTGTACCGGGAGGGTCGAGTGGGTGACGGAATCTAGTGTTTTCCTTTGGACCCTGAGGGGTTAAGTGATGTGGTAGTGTATGATGGGAATAGACCACTTTAGACCTTGAGTAAGGTGTTTGGACATGAAAAGTTTTAACTCAGTTGATGGAATTAATGTGGTTGGGTCAAGTGAACTAGTTTCAGGATGGAGCGTCGATGATATCGAATTGAGACCCTATATTATTTTAAATTTTGGAATGGATTTAGAGAACGAAAAGAACAGAGTGGGAATCTAGGATTATCAGTTGATTGCAAGTGTAGTGGCAGTCTGAAAGCCTATCGGATATCTTAAGGAATTAAGCGCTGAGTAGGCGAATACTTGAGGTATTAAGGGAAGTGTATTCCCTGTTGAGTTGGCCGTGGTGGCAAATGCTGGCGTCTTGTTAAAGTAACACGACATAGGACATGGTAAGAGGTGAAGGATAGTGAATACTACAGTTTGGCTTTAGTTCAGAGGGAAAGCCAAGAAGGTCGTTGAAACTTCTTAAGGCAGGAGTGTTTGCCTATTTGAAAGAATAAAGAGCTGGTAAATTGCTAAGTTATGAGGAAATAAAGTTCCGGGAAGAGAGAGTTGCATCTCTGCGTGGTAACAGACGAGGATCTGTAAGGTGTTCAGAGAAAGGAGGGAGAGTTCTGACTCTTAATTCAGCATGAACTGAAGTTGTACTAAGGGTTAGGCCAGCGGGGCCTACAAGTTGATCCCACCTAGTAGAGGTGATGACTTTTGAGTATCTCTGGAATCAGGAATAAGACAATGAATTGGTCATTGTACTCTAGGCAGACCCTGGGCTTCGGCAGGGTTGCAGGGTTAACAAGGGGCTATCGAGAGCACGGCTATTAGACAAGATCTTGTGGGGCAAGATTGTTGCTCTTGAAAGAGTGTTGTTAAAAAGTAAAGTTAAGGCGGTGGACCTTGGGATTCAGGGTCAGAGTTGCGAGTTTACTGATTGATGTGTTTGGATAAATTTCGAGGACGAAATTCTTATGAGGAGGGGATAGTTGTAACGACCCAATTTCGCTAATAAGGCTTAAGGGCCTTGATTAGCGTGACAGGAGGGCATAATGGAATTTATGTGTGATTTTATGAGTTTAATGCATGGTTATGATTTAAAGCATGTTATATGACTAATTGAACATTGAGGTGCGTGACTACATGGTTAGTATGCATGTTAGGTCAAATAATTATGCATGTGGACCCCGTTTGCATGATAGGGGTAAATTGGTAATTTTAGCCCGCTGAGGGCATATATGTGATAATTGTATTCTGTGATTTGTACCATGTGAGTGTGGTGTTATTGTTGTGATGCATGTGCCGAGACGGTCCTAGAGAGCAAATTAACTTAAAAGTCACAACGGGATTTTATACCCGGCTCGGGAGGAGCCTAGGGGTACTTTGGGAATTTTATGGTTAAGTTGAGATTTAGCGGGTAATGGTTATTGGTGATTGAGTAACCTGGGTAACCATTAGTTACTACTGTGAGTAACAAGTTTAGGTGAAGGAAATGGTAGAATTACAATATAGGAGAAATGACTAGTGTGCCCTTGAGGTTTAGTTAGCAAAGGGTTTTGATGAAGGGGTAAAATGGTCATTTGGCAAGGGGTTTAGACAAATTTGAGCTGTGTTATAGGGGTACACGGTTTGGGCTTGGCATATATGTTGGGTTTTGATAAAATTAGAAGAGAAGAAAAAGGAGAAGAAAAGTTAGGGCATGAAGAAGAAGAAGATGAGTGGAGGAGCTGAAATTGGAGACTTAGAGGACGAAGGAAGCTTAAAGCTGGATTCTCTACTTAAGGTAAGGAATTTATGCATAATTAAGTTTGATTTATGTTTTGATTTGTGAAATTTGAAGCATGGTTTAAGCTTTTTCAAGCTTTGGTTTATGTTTTGGTTTATGGGGGTAGATCTCTTAAGTTGAGATCAAATGGGTGGATTTTGAGTATGATTGTGTTATTGAGTTGGGTTATGATGTTTTGAGATTGAGATATGTGTTTGGGATGGTTTAAGGTGAGGTTTAGAGATTAAAATGGTGGGTTTTTCTGGGTTCGAAGGGTCGGGCCGCGGCATGGTTCTTGGAGGGCCGCGGCCCTTGAAGGCTAAGATGCGCTGAGGATGGAGGGCGGGCTGCGGCATGGTCCTTGTAGGGCCGCGGCCCTTACCTGTTTCTGGGCATTTTGTGGCCCTGTTTGGGGGCCATGCCGCGGCATGGTTGGGCCATGCCGCGGCGCTTAAGGGATTTTGGGATTTTGAGAATTTAGGCTTGGGAATTTAACCTAGGGTGCTCGGGGTTGAGTCTTTTACCATGTTTGGTGAATTTCAACGTTCCGAGTACTAGAATTTGGCCTGGAAGCTCATTTAAGGTTGTTAAAAGTGTCTTTTGTGTGTTGTGACTAGGATTTCGGGGAGGTTCGTGCTAGTGGACCGTGCTCGTGACTGTAGTGCATCGGAAAGCAAGGGATACGGGTAAGAAAACTATAACACCCGTAGGATAGGGCGTGGGCCCATAGTGTGATTGCCGGGCATGGCCCTATATTGCATGTTGCATGATGAGATGATTGCAGGGCATGGCCCCAGATTGTGTTGTGTGCAAATGTTTAACCTTAAATGAATCATGAGGTGTGTGAATGATTATTTTGAATGTACTATACATGTGATTATGATGAAATGAACGGCAAGGGCCGAGTGCGGCGTAGGCCGGGGCGGCCGTGGGGCCGAAAGTAACACACAGCACATGGGATGCTTATATTCAGGGTGGGACCCAAGGGATACATGAGTTATCCTCGCGGTGAGAACCGATACCCCAGGCTTCGGTAAGGCTCTGGGGCGGCATGGCCGTGTTTGCTTAGTCTAATGGTTGACTTGTTTATTTGTGGATTATCTGTTATGATAAACTGTATACATTGCATATGTTATGTTCTGCATGAGTTTTCTTGCTGGGCTTCGGCTCACGGGTGCTCTGTGTTGCAGGTAAGGGCAATGACTGAGTCAACCAACCATGAGTACGGAGAGCGTGAAGCGACGCGTACATGTTTGGCCTGCCCGACTGCTTTGGTTGGGGGTTTATTCGAAAATGGCTGTAATAATCTATGATTTTTATGATTTCTTAACTATAACCTTATTTCAAGATGTAATTAGTTTTCAAACCTTATTTTGGGATCCCAAATGTTTAATGATAGAAGTTTTAATGAAACGACGCATTTTCAAAGGTTACAGCCTTAACTTTTAATTAGTCACACTTTTGTTCAAAACCTCGGTTAGCGAGTTCATTGCACACTGTTTTGTCTTAAAAACTCACTTAGTAACGGCTCTAAGGAAGTAGGGCGTTACACTAGCTATCGGCCCCCGGCACCCTTAGGCCGACCTACAAACATAAATATTCACAAATACACAATACATAGCAAGTAATCAATGGCAGCGTATATAGGCATGCCCATCCAGATATTCTCAGTTACAGATATGCTCATATTCATAATATATTTATGTAAGGGGGTTTAAGCCCCAAGCACAACTCGGGTGCAGTTTTCTTACCTCAGGTCCCGAGCAGCAAGCGTATGACAGCACCGAGTACGATCCATAACCCTGAGCCCTTGTGTTATAACCTAGTCACAATGTGATAGTGGATAACCATTAAGATCCTAAACCAATTAAAAGCTTTGGAATAATATACGAGCCACCAGGAACTCAATTTCCACTAAATTGTGTAGTAGAAATCGTCCCAAACGCTTAGGTTTAAGTCCCCGAGCCATCCCGAGCCTAAAATGGTCACGAGCCTAGGAAGGTCACGACCTGGCCCTAAGGGTCACGACGCGCCCCAAGTCAGAGGCGTCTGCCTCATGCCCCAAGGGGAGGCGGGCCACAAATGGACCCTTTAGGGCTCCTAGGGTCAAGCGGGCCGCGACGCCCATGAACTGGATCACGGGGCGCCCCCATGAACCCAAAAATCCTAGGGTTTTTCAATGTTTTCACCAAACCAAAATTAGTTGAATTCACCCGAAATGTGTGCCAAAGCCAGAATCAAGCCTAAAACTCTCAACACCACATCATAAACGACACATGTAACCTATAATATCAATTTAAACTACCTTAACTCCCAAAACCCACCTAAGGTTTATCCGCTAGAGAATCCCTTTAAATTATAGCATAAATCAACAAAATCTAGTATGAACCCCATACCTTAACAACAATCTCCACTCTGAGCTGATCCTCAAACATTCCTAGCTTGATCCTTCAGTTCCTAAGCTTGAATTCCCTAGTTTTTCTTCAAGAAAATCCTTCAACTTCAAGCACTCCTAAAGGGAAAGAGTGAGAATGTGAGAAATAAGAGAGAGAGATAGATAGAGAGAGAGAGAGAGAGAGAGCTGGGGAAAGTTCTGATATATTCTAGCCTAGTTCTGAGACTTTCTCACTATACCTCTCAATTAAAAAGACCAAAATGCCCCTTGCACTAACCCAGCCTCCCAATTGTCCATAAGGGCAAAATGGTCATTTGCCCTGTTTCCCACTAATTCCTCGAATCTTCCTACAAATTCTCTATTGATCCCGACATGCCCAACTATTCACCAAATACTTACTCATTACTCGATAAATCCCCCAAATACTCACTAAGTTCCCAGAATACCCCTAGGCTCACCCCGAGCTGGGCATTAAACCCCGCTGTGACTATTCCGCTAACCCGCTCACTGGGATCGCCTCGAGTCGTATACTGCAAATATATATATCCACATAATAATGTGGTATCAATCATTTACACACATATAATAACATTTGTGCCCCGCAACGGGCCAATATTACAAATATGCCCTTATCATCAAGAATGGGCCCACATGCATTTTTAATACACATAAACATGCATTTAAATCCATATTATCACATAAATCATGATGCCACATAGTCCCACATTTATTCAATTAATTCAATATGTATATCCCATTATGTCCTTCAGGCACTGTAATCCAGGCACATAGCCTTAATTGTAAATTCGAGTCGTTACAACTATCCCCTCCTTATTGGAATTTCGTCCTTGAAATTTATTCAATCATCTTGGGATACCACCCCGCAACTCTCACTATAGCCACAGAATTTAGTCCTTTACCTTTTTATTCCTTAGTAACACTCTCACTAGAGTGTCAGTCTTATTCCATAAGACTTTTTCTCATTTATCACAAATCCCATTAACTTTTCCTTGCTTGGTAAGTTCCACTGAAATCCTAGGGTCACCTCACCCTATCAACATTAATACTTAACACTTCTTTCCTTGACATTGGCACCTGGAACACTTTATGAGAAACCACCCATGCCTGGGAAAGGTTAATCTGTAGGCTCCTGTCCTAGTCCTTGGTAAGATTTCGGAAGTCTATTAAATCAGGAGTCAAAACTCCTCTTTCCTTCCCAAAATATCTTATCCTCTCTAGTCCACAATACCCCGAGAGATGCAAAGGTCTCCCATTATGGAACTCCGTTTTCCCATGTTTAAAATTTGTGAATTCTTATGTCCTCTCAAATAGGCAGATACTTTTGCCCTGACGATCCTAATACTTTCATTGGTCCCTCGAACCAATTCTGTATCACCACACTTCCTATCTCTCATTCACTTACTTGGAAAAAGTGTTTTTCGCTCCTTGTCTCACTGTCTCTTATCCAGAGTCACCCTAGCTGTTGACCAGCTTCCACCACTGTGACTATTCAATCAAGGGACCATATTTATCTCAATGCCCCAACTACTTACACATTCAATGTACAATTCTTAAAGTCTGAGTTATTCCTTCAGATTGTCAGTCTATCAGAAGGTAACTAATAATTCTTAGTCTCAATCTTATACTCTTTGTCCTCTACAACCTTTTTCCAAAATTTAGGAATATAAAGGGTCTCAGTTCGACACCATCAATTTTGGTGTCCCACAAAGACATACAATCTTCCTTTGTGCTTACTTATTATTGTGATACCTGTTCACATGAACCAAGGTGTGTTAACTCAATATGTTGAGTCACCACTATTCATATCCAATCATCTTACTTGCAGTCTAATGTAATCCACCCTTACGGTCCATCACTATATGCTTTTACCTTCCAATATACAAATTTTAGATTTTAACATCCACTCAAATTACTGGATTCAGTATTCATAAGGAGGTAGAACAATACTCACCCAAATCTCTACCTCCACGCCAAGTTCCATCGAATCACTCATCCGGTCTTCATACCTTAACCCATTCATACTAAAATAGTAGGATTCTTAATCATTCCCACAAGATATCCTCCTTGAACTTCATTGTCCATAGAGTGACATCTACCAACTATCAACTGCATATACTATATTGTTGACCCTTGATTTGGCCAACAACACGGAGTCAAATAAACGACAAAGAACAAAAGGAAATCAAGAAGAGAATCAAATGGAAAGAAAATTACACAAGCGATTTATAGTGGTTCAGCCCCAACTAGACGGTAATGACCTACGTCCACTTAGTGTTCTTATTGATATTGAAACCCAATATTGTGATCAATGAACTAGGGTTCACGAGTTTTGCAAGCCTTGGGAGGGTTACAATTTTGGGGGATAATCACACTATGCTCTTTTTTCTGAATACAAAGATCAAAAGTTCAAAAGTTCCTTCCTTGAGCCCTCTTCTTATTATTTATAGGCTCAAGGGGGTTACATGGGCCGATGGGCCTTAATTACAATTAAGATCAGCATATCAAGTAAAAAAAAGGAAATATAATAAATGTAATTATTACAAGATTGCGTATCCCAAAGGAAGTAAATGAAAGTATGCGACCAGACTGGTCGCACCTAATCGTGAGATTTGACAAATCCATAATTATCTGGTCGATGGTCGAATAGGATCCATCCACTGGAAAACGCCACGTGCCAGCCACGTGGAAGAAAATCTTGCCACATCATCAGGAGCCATTTTTGGGTAAACATTTGCCCCCTAAGTTTATTTTATTGCGACCAGCTTAAAGTAAACTTAGGTGACCGACCTTTCGTATGCCCCACCAAATATGTAAGAGCCGTCCATGCCTCCTCGAAAAAGGTAACCAATCACATCATTGCAGTTTCCCAAAAGTAGTGTGACGGCTTTTATTCTTACCCATGCCTTGGGAAGTTACCCCTTATGACTGCCTAGGTAACTGCCCCTAGTGTTTTTGTTAGAATGTTGCTGGTTGTATAAAAGCTTAACTTTTATACACAAGTGGCGTTATTCCAACTTTCACACTTCTTGATCTTTTGGTCGTAGATTCTCATCTCCCCTTCTCTGCTCACAGATTTTCATGCACGATGCGTGGGGAGGTGAGAGGCCAATCGACGACGACCTGCTTACCCAGCTGCTCGAGGACGAAGAACAGCCGTCGTTGCTAATCTCGGAAATTCCTTTCTCTCGCAACCCTTTAGATAATCCCTCGACCAGCCTACAAAACATGGGTCGAGTAAAACATACCGCTCAAAAGGAAAAGAAAACAACCCCTTCTTCTGCCAAACAACCTGCTCCTCAGGCTGAAAATCCTTCAACCAGACCTCCACCCGAAAACACATCCCAACCAGGAATCCAAACAAAAGCCCAACTTCGGGACGTCCTTCGACCAGAGGTCGAATGGTACGTGGTACCTCCTAGCAACATTACTGTTAGGATGGTAGGGAACTATCTCAAAAAGTATGGACTTTCTAGGATAACCCTAACTAAAACTTCCATTAACCAGCGGGCAAACTTTCCTAGGGGCACATACAGCACCTGGTTGAGATTCCATATTGAGGCAGGGGCAACCTTGCCTTTTCATCCATTCTTCCAGGGGGTGGCCAACTATTTCAAGGTTGCCCCCTTTCAAATCACCCCAAACGGATATAGAATGCTCTCTGTTCTCTATATCCTATACAGCCACAAGAAGTGGTCTATGCCTACACCGCATGAGATCAACTACCTGTTCGATCTCAGTCCAACCCCAACCAAAACAACACGGGGTTTTTTCATTTCTATCATCAGGAATCTGCTCGTACTTCCCTGAGTGAGACTACCTACAAGTTCAATGTAGGAAAGTACTTCTAGGAGTATTTTTTAACCACAGACCTAGTCACCAACAACTTGTCCTTCACTGAAGGAGGTAAATTCTTTATTCACGGGTTGCTTAAATTTCTTTAGCTTTCCCGCGTGTTTCTTAGAACTTTTTTGCCGTTCAGGTCGATGGCATCGACCAGCTCCAGATATGGAAATACGAGCTGCATCTTTGGCCAGCATTACTGACATAGAAAAAAGTGTCAAAGAGCTGGTCACAGAGGCCAATTTTGAGGCTGGTTGGCCTTTTGACCCCTCATCAGAACGTGAGGGAGACAACTGCGGGGAATACCACTGGTGGAGAAATTCCCGAGCAGCACCAAGAAGTGTCACAACCTCTGAGGAGGAGGACAACAAGGGTGACAATTATGGAACCCTCTGGCACCCCATGAGCAACCGCTCCCTCTGCTCCTTTGGGAAAGGGCAAAAATAAAGTTTCCAAACACCCTGCGCCCATTGATGAATCTTCAGATGAGAATGGTACTGACCTTTCGCTCTTAGATAATTTTCCAATTCCCTGTCATTTATTTGATAGGGGCGGCAACTTTAAATACACTCCTATTTTAAATTCAGACTTCTTCAAGCCAGAGAGTGAGTGTAGCAGTAGTACAGTAAATAGTATAGCGACTAGTAATGTAGCTCGGGTATCTTACTCATAATTTCTTTGAACTTATTTCCTTGATTTACTAGATACCTCCATCCACATTATCTGACTGTTCATTTCTATTTTGCAGCAATGTCATCTGAAGATCTGTTTGAGCTTTACAACGTATCTGCTGCACTTTCGAGCAAGAAGAAGGAGAGCAGGCAACAGCGCGGAGAGAGCAGCAAGGCTCCTCCGATGAAAAAGGCTCGGACTGGGGATCCTCCAGCAGTGGTTCCTTCAAAGGAAACAACACCCCCTCCATCTCCCTTCGACCAGACGTCTCTTCCAGCAGCACCCGATCAGACTTCCCCAGGCACCAACCAGCCAGATGCCTCTTGCCCAAACAAAAGACACCTTGACGAGCATCGTGCTCACTTTAGCCAAGGAAAGGTTGACCAAACTATCGAGGTATCGCCGCAGCCAAGAGGATATCACTAATACTGACTCCATGGAAGTCGACCATATTATTAACTGCGCGCTGAATGAAATAGCCAGTGTAAGATATCATCACCTGTTGAGCTTTATTTATTTACCTTGTCATTTTCTGTCATCACCTTATCTCTTTATCTAATCGCAGGGATTGCTAACTATGACTGCCAGTTGGTGCCACTTGGGGTCTTTGATCACTCAACTCCAAGCGTCTGAGGCTAAACATCACTACACCAAAAACTACTTTTCACAACACATAATTATAAGTCTTTTGAAAATGTATTATAATATATACTAACTAAAAAGGGGTAAAGTAATAGAAATAAAATATAAAAAAACCAGCCTACCCCGATACATTTTTTCCCATTCTCCTTCTCATCTCTTTCTTTTCCCTTTGGCCTAGCTGCCACTCCCGTAACCACCATCCTCACAACCCTTTTTCTCCTAGCCAAGCTCCAAATCTCAGGCACCCGTGAACCCAACCCCTGAACCAAGTGACCCTAGGTGCAAGCCCACCTTTGCGTACCTATGACCCAGTGCAACTTCCATTCGCGGGCCACCACCAGGCACGATTCTGCACCCGTTCCGTTGTAGAGCCCCGAGTGTGCACCAAGCGAGGGCCTAGATTCCACAAGCCCAGGTGCGCCTCACCTCATCTCTTCTTCCCCTTATGGTCGCTGCTCCTCTGATCTTGCTCCCTATTTGCTGCTCTTTTCTCCGGCAAAGCCTTCTTAAGGTGAAAGGTAAGAGCACCTGAGTTTATTGAAATCTCAAGTTCTCCTCTAGTTTTTTCTTTTTGAAATTTTACATCAGTATGGAACTTTGTGAGTTTTTCTTTTCGCTTTGCTTCCAGTTCTTTGTGGGTCTTTTGGGGCTCTTAAATAAATTGTAAGTTTTTTCATATGGTTATCCATACTTTATGAAAATAATGTATTTTTTCTCGTATTTGTTTTTGGATCATATGGTTGTATTGATCAATAATCAGTACAAAAAGAATTAGGTTCTTGACTATGAGATTTTTTTTTAGTCTTTGTCACCCTTGATCTGTAATCTCGGGTATTATTTTGATTTTCAAATTAAGAAAAAATTAGAGATTGTCAATTGAACAAGATCCAAAAAAACTTGATGACTGTTGCTTAATTAAAAATGGGTTCTTGGTCTTTTTCTTGAAGTATGAAAAATGTATTTTAATTATGCTTAGTTATGTTGTACACGACTCCTTAAAAACAAAAGAATATAAAATATGTACATGTATAGAAAGATAAACTTACTTACTTTGATGTTATTCTCTGTTTTATTGTTTTGCTTTTTTGGGTGCATTTTTTTTTATTTGTTTTGAAGTTATCCTCTAACTCAATGTCTTAAGAACCTAACCATGCCAATTGTAACTTAATTTATGCTTGTTCGTACTTCTCACTTTAAGTTTTGATTTTCCAAATGTTATTTTTGGGTTGAGTTCACAAGATCTTTTGATCTAGAACTTTGGTCGATGCTTGGACTTAGTATAGGCTCTGAGTTATATGAGCTTGAGAATATCCTTTTTGCTGCAAGGTATAAAATCTATTTCCACAAGCTTATTTAAAGAAATACACAAGTGCTTTTTCATAAGAAAATGCATTATGAATTCAGATTTTAATTCTTTGAAAACCCAATATGAATGATGTTAATGAATTAGGGTGAAGCAACATTCTCTTCCAATTTATCTCTCAGTTCCAATGAATTAGGGTGAAGCAGCATTCTCTTCCAATTTGGTTTTTTTTCCCTTTATCTTTTAAGTATTTATTTAGTTTTGAAATCACTGAGTTCTTTTTTTTTTTTTTGGGTTATGTGTTTGTTTGCAAAGGATGATAGTGATGTGGTATTGATGGACTTTCTTTGTAGGTAGAATTAGGTTACATTATATTCAATTTGCTTAGTAGAATGATTTTTTTTGGACATGGTATTTAAAATACAGAGAAATCAATCCTAAATCCTAAATCCAACTTGACCGTTGCTTTAGTTCTTTGTGCATACGATTTTATTCTTTCTTTCTGTCAATTCCTTCTAATTGTGGCAATAAAGTGAATATATATGTTTTTTATATTTGTTTGTTTGTTAGGGACAAAAGAAAGTCTCACATATATCTTTAAACGTTAAACTTAGTGAGGGTGTGGGCTTTTGATGTAGAAATTCACTCACACCAACTAATTCTCTAATGAAACTTTTGTGTGTGTCAAAATTTTGCTAATGCTAATTGAAGTAAATAAAAAAAAAAATTGTGCTAGAACTAGATCTAATGTAAAATCTTCATGAGCAGTTAATAAAATATTAGTTTTGATGGCTGGAGGGATTATTTACATTATGTTATTGTTTTACCTCTGCAATTTATTGGAGATTATAGCTTTTATAGTCATTATTCTTCACTTTATTTAGTTACCATTAATGTCAAGTTATACAATTGTAAATTGTAATTGGTTTGAGTAAACCATAATAATTTTTTTTATAAATGTCACCTACTGCAGATTTTGGAATCATTCAAATGTTCAAAACATAAAAAAGAAAAGAGAAGGACACATTTCAAGAAGTATTTACTGTCCATAGAGCAACATATATTTGTATATTTATACATGTAAGTGTGTATGTTAAATTGGATTTATTTGAATATTTAGTTGTATAATTTACATTTACCTGATTAGTTCATTTTAATCAAATGGTTGGTGGACTAAAAGCTATAAGTTTTTTTTTTTATTGTTAGTGTGTTTCTTGATTGATTTTGATTGCACTCATCATGATTTTGACTAAAAGCTTACGTAAGGGAGAGTAGAGGGGGCAGTTACCATTATTCTTCACAGCCCTCATTTTCAAAATCTAAAGAGAGAGAATTAGATAGCAAAAAGAGAGAACTTGTGCTCTCAAGGGGTTCAGCCAACCTAAGAATTCTTCTTAGGGTAAGTTTCAATTGGATTTTCTTTAAGGATTTTAGTATGAATATGTCCTTAGAGATCTCTTGATGTTATAAGGAATTGGAAACCAACTTTGGAGAAGGAAACTCCATAGTCTCAGCTTAGAGAATTCAAGAGCAAGGGGTATGTAACACTTTGGTTTTCTTAAAGGGTTCGACCATGATGGTCGCTCAAAGAATCGTTGTTCTTGATTATGGGAACTAGAAAACAAAGAGAATGGGAGAAAACATAGATTCAGCCAGTTAGTTCACTGATTCACTAGTTAGTTTATCAAATATATATATATATATAAATCAGTGTGCAAATGGGAGAGTTGTTTGCCTAAAGGTTTGAAAAATACATTTACATAATTATAGCTTTGAAAACTGCAACATCCACCCTCCCCGTCCCTCTCCTTCTGTAAATCCTAATTGGCATTTTTATAGAAATATCTTTTTCTTAAAAGATAAAATTGGTTGAATTAGTTGTTTCCCTTTATTATAATTTTTGGAATTGTTTGTTTCCCTTTATTATAATTTTTGGAATTGTTTGGTTTCCTTTATTACAATTTTCGGAAATCCACTTTCCCTTTTTGTGAATTTTGGACAATAATGTGCTTCCTTATTTGTCTCATTTTGTTTATAAAGGGAAAAAGTATATTGCAAATATTCGGTACTTACCCAAAGTTGTTTTTGGATTATTTGCTTATATATTTTCGTGCAGCTCAAGGATTACAATCAGGAAACTGGTTCTTAATGTCATTAATTGTTGTTTCCTTTCTGAGCTTGTTTTTTATCCGACACAGGTCTGAGCTGTCCCCACCGATATCGCATCTGTCGGATCAACATCTTCTAAATAAGGCAATCTTCGACAATCAAGAATAACTTCTATGATTCTTGCCTTTATTAGAAGAATTCTTTCTCAGCCTTTGTGAGCACGAAAAAGGACTCTATAAAAAGGGCTCTAAAGGCAGTGGGAAAAGGGAACTCTTTGGTGCATTATTGTAATATTTGTGAGAGTTCCTCTTTGTATTCAAGATCATAAGTATTCACGTGATCTTGTTGTAATATGTGTGTTTAGTTTTTAGTGGTGAGTTTATACCATGTTCATGAGTGAATACACATTGTAATTTGAACACAATGTTTATAGTCTTCGGGAGAAGATTTTTACAAGCCTTGCGTCGAGAGGATGCAAGCACTCGCTGGCTATTTAAGGGAGTTCAAGTGGTTGAGCGTTTCAATCAAAATCAGATTAGTGAAGAGAAGTGCAACAAAGTTGCAGCAAATCTCAAGAGGGAGTCTTGTTTTGTTTAAGTCAATGTTTTTGTAGTTGTGATTCTTTATTAATTGGTTTTATTCTCTGGGCGTGGCCCCAAGGAGTAGGTTATCCGAAAGGGTTTCTGAACCTTGTAAAAATTCGCTGCGTTCTTTATTGTTTTGCATTGTCTTTTTATTGTGTTCAGTTTCTGTCGTGACAAGTTTGGATTCTGTCCCGACAGAACTGCAATCTGTGTAAACAGTTAATTACCATTTCGCACTTTAATTAATTCACATGGTTTAATTAATTTGGTAATTACTAAAAACAGACTTTCACCTTCTTTGTTTCTCTATGTGTGAGGTATGATTTTTTTGTTTGCTATTTCAATTTGAATATAATCAATAAACATATATTTTTTGTATTATATGTTTCTATGTGTTAGTAATTTTTTGTATTATATATTTTTTGTATTATAATCAATATACATATTTCTATGTGTGTTAGTAATTTTGTATTATATATGCTACTATGCTAGTATATTTATTCTATTTATATTGAGTATTTTTTGGTCTTCTTTTTAGTCAATATTATATGCATTAATTTTAATTTGTTGGTTGTTTCATTGCATTGACTATCAGTTTCAAAGTTTATGTTTTGGAAGTGAGAGATAGATTACTTTCGTGGATTTAGTAAGATAATGTTATTTGGATTTATTTGATATGCTATGTTTGTACCGATTTATATATAAAAAAAATTAGTCTGACTGCTTAAGACAGTCTTTTTGAAGAATATATTACTAAGCTTTGCTCGAACAATGCATAAAATTGAATGATTCTATTGATTCTCAACCCTATATCCTTTCTTAATTTGACATATTCTTTAAGAGATAAGGATTGTAAATGTTAGAGTAGATCCATGCATTATGTTGTCTATAAATATATATATATATACATATAAATGCTTTTATGAGAAGAAGACTGATGAGTATGTTTTGTTTTTTTTTATTCAAGTTACTGGAAAACTTATAGCCTTGAATGGTAATGGGTTGGATGCATGCTTACGAGATATATGTTCTTATCTAGATCTTGTTATTGATGGTAAGCTTCCTTACAAATGTTAGAGGGGTTTATATTATGCCTAAAAACTCTAAAATGATTGATTTGAATATAAATCCTCATAAGTTGCATGAACAATTAGGTTAGACTCACTGACTGCTAATTCAAAATCCATTTCTTTATTTGTAGTATCAAGAATTTTTCTTCTTCTTTTCTCTATTGCAGTAGAGAAAGAACACACATAAGACATTACCATAATTCTATTAAATCATAGCACTATTTAGGCACTTGTTATGGAAAAAAACACAAACTGATCAACCAAGTTTGCCATTCTTTCTAGTTAAGATCAGCTCGTTCATGTGCCCCACTTGAATATAAAGTCTCATGATTGTTGATTAGACTTTTATAGCCTTTACATACTCATTACAGACTACAATGATACACATATCGTATTGGCTTTCAGTAATTTCAATGGCTTCGGTTTTATGATTATGTTGATATATTTAATGGTTAGAACTGTTAAATTAATGCACCAAGAAACTTTTGCTCATTTCTGTTTTTCTATTCTTTGTATTTTGTATGCACAAACTTATGAATGCCTTGGTGTCTAATGTAGTTGGTTAATCTATTTGTGTTCTCTTTTTTTTTTTGTATCTTTTACGTAAAATATTTTGGGTATTATTTTTATAGAAATAGAACGAAGTATATATATATATATAACTTTACGGTGATGAAACAATATTGTATACATATTTCTTCAAGTCTTATGTAGTATGGATATGAGTTTATTTCTTATAATCTGTTTTGAATTTTGCTTGCTCTTGTATTTTTCATGGAGATACAAATTCTAGTTTTTCCATTTCTTCTTGAAAGTGAAATATTGATATGCCAATTTTTTTCTCTCTCTATTTTTATGTGGTAAGAATGGGTCAATATTTTTTGTTACAGAATACTAGAGAATCATGAATGACATTCATAAGACTCTAGATGTGCTCAAACCTTGTCCGAGCTTGAATGCACTTCATGTAGAGTTTGGCCAAACTCCAAACTAATCACACCATAAAGAGTGGACCTCATTGAAATCCTTGTGAAGGTGATCATACTTTTCCTTTAAATAGTGCCAGTTTAGTTTGAAATGTGAGTTCATATTTCTTTTCATTAGTTTGCATGGTTATGTTTTATAGTTAAAATGTTATATTGTGATCCATAATATGCTTTTATACATTCAGAGCGTTAGGAGTTCTTTTCTCACACTTATTCATTTTTTTTTGTAATTCTGTATTTTAATTTTTTTTTGTATGTCAACTCTTGCTAGTAATACCTTCTTTTTATTTAGCTCTTCTCTAGCTGTAGATTCTAAAGTGATGAATTGTTTTGAGTGTCATTTCTTATGCATTGAAACATTAATATATTGACATGAATAGACAAGCTGATAACGTGATACACTAATAATGTTGTTATGAAAAGTAGAGGAATAGAAATATAGAATCTTGCTCGTATCTATTTCTTATTGCAAAAGCAATGTATTTATTTCTTTTTGTTTAAATGGTTCTCGTATCTTGCTCTGTGATTTTGGGGTTATTTATTTTTTGTGCCAACTTATAATGGATTTTTTGCTCCCTTGGGAGGCTGGGACGATGATGTCGAAGGAATACAACCCTCTCTTTCTCTGTTTCGCATCTTTAGATTATCATTTTTTTCACGTCAAGTCTTTCTCCGAAAAGTACTTTAGACAGTCCTTATATTAGTATTACATTCTGGAGAGATAGGTCTCTCTGATCAAGGTAGAGGTGAGATACGGGTCTCGTTGGTGTTATAGTATGACCAAAGACTTAGATAATTTATTGATTGTATTTTCTTGATTCTGTTCAAAGACTTAGGACATATCGAGAGGTTTTGAGTGTTAGTTCTAGAGTTTGATATTATTATTCCTTGACTTGGTTAGGCCATGCCCTTTTAATATAAATATCTTGGTATATTTGTTGTTTTCAAATATCTGACTATATAGTTTCCTGAGTATATTTTTGGATTTGACATTTGCTCTTGGTGTTCTTCAGGAAATTTTAAGCTTTCGACTAATTTTGAATTTTGGTGTTGTTATTGTGGATGGGAACTGGTTTGCAAGGTACTATAGACCTGGAACTGAGGTTGAGACTCTTGATTTTGGCTTGGGATCGTAGATTTGGGGAAAGTTTCCAAGTTCAAAATCAAAGTTGTGATTTTAGCTTCATGTATGTCTTTGGGTGTTTTGAGGAGGTAATAGTGGTTCTAGGCATTTGGGTAACCTATATTGGGGTCAAATTACTTTGAAATTGTGTTCAGAAACTTTGTTTGATGACTTTTGAAGGTATTGGGTTAGTTTTTGGAAAATGGGGGTTGAAGAAATCGTAGAAAACAGAACCTTGAAATCTGGTTTCATGTCGTAGTGCCCCTGTGCCAATTTCTGTTTGTATATCTTGTAAGGTTTCTCTCTTATTTTTTTTTATCCTTGCTAAACTACTTTAATGGTTACACAAATGAAAGCTTAAATTAAAACAAGCCTGGAAATGAAGGGGTACCACTACACCAAATACCTCTTTCTATAATACATGACTATAAGCTAATTGGAAAAGTATCAAATGATTTTGTTGTGTTGTTTATGTTTTTATCTATCTATGTTTTTGCTTCAAATGGTTGAGTTTGGCTTCACGTTGGGGTAACTTGTTCTCTTGATGAATGTGTGCCAGGTATTGATACTAGCCTTGTTTTTCGAATTCAGAGTTGTTGGCACTGCTGGAAAGAACAGGGAAGACTAGGGTGAGTCTTTCCCCATTCGTTGAGTTGTTGTGTTTAGGTACTTCTGAAATTTTTAACTTTTTGATGCAAGGATAGTAGCTTTAGTTTCTTATTCCCAGATTTTGTTTCTTAATATTTGAGTTGTTTAAAATATGGTTTGAGTTGCTCCTTTTTGGGCAAGTGTTTTTTCTCATTAGTTTTTGTTTTAGTGTGTTTTTGTCTCATCCCATTACACTCAGTTTAGCTCTTTTTTCTCTGTCCTGGACTGGTTTTGTTGAGTTCATGCAAAAAAAATTCAAATTTCACAGCTGCAACTATTCATACATCTTTATTTGCTTTGATTTGATTCTTAGACAGTCATAAATTGAATAAATGTAGCATTGAAGTAGCTTGTGCCGCACACCCTACTGTTGATGTCTTTATCAACTTTGCTTCATTTAGAAGGTGGGTACTTGTTATGCTCATTAACAATTGGTATTTTGAACTCCTACACAAGTACTTTTTAATGAACATGCATTATTTATTTCTCATTTTCAGTGTTGCTGCCTCTTCAATGTCTGCACCAAAGCAGCCAACCGTTCGAGTTGTGGCTATCATTGCTAAAGGTGTACCCGAGTCAGATGCTAAGCAATTGATTGTGGCTATCATTGCATTATTTTCTTATGATCGAGTTGTGGCTATCATTGCATTATTTTCTTCTGAAAATTTGAGAAACTTCATGTTGCAGAAACTATTAGTACTAAAGAATTATGTCAACATGTAATAAGAAGAATCACTATAACATATCTGTTGTGTATATATCGCAATGTGGTTATCTAGGCTATCAAAAAGTGGTTAAAACAGCTAGTGACTATAACTGTTTTAACAAGATTCCTCAAGTTCACTTACTTTGGTTCAGCTACAGAGTTAGTTAAGTTGATTTTTTAGTTTTGTTTTCGGGTTGGTTCTTTTGTATTTTGGTGCACGTATATAAGTGAACCTTGCATCATTATTTATGTACATAGATTTAGAGAGCACTAAGAGAAAAAGAAGAGAGAAAGAGAGGGTTCAGTGAGCTATAGAGGTTGGAGTTCTTGTGAGAAGCTTGTTCAAAGAAAGCTAAAACTGAAAACTTTTCTCTTTGTACTTAAGCCTTGTAATTATTCTAGATTGATCATAGTGAAAACTCACGTAGGCCAATTCCACTTAACCATGTATATTGTGGTGTTCTTTTGACTACTGTTTCTATCATTCATTAAAGTTTGTGATTTGTTTCTGTTTCTGGCATTATTTCTTGTTTGTGTTTGTTCTTTTTTCTGGTTTGTTTTGTTGGTGTTCTTGGCAGGTTATTAAAGGGTTCAATCACTTTCAATATCATCCTCTTATACTAGGTACACTGACTATGATTTCAAGCTAGATTTCTCGAACGTAGACATCTTAAAAAACCATGGTGAAAATAGAAAAGAGTTGGGATTTCAGAAACTCAGATGCTAAGGGAGACACCATCAGTTGCTGGAATCATTAACCCAGCTGTAATTGTCACAGGTATGCCATTTGCCACAATGACAGATCATAAGGTTTGATATCCTGTTTTCCTCCAAAGTCTTTTGGTACTTGCATATAATGTGTGTCATCGAAAGTTGAGTTCTTGTTTATTTTTTCTTTAAAAGCTATAGTTGGAACTTTAATCACTTTAGGCAATAAAAATATATCATTTTGATTTCTTGATAGACAAAACACCATGCTATATTTACTTTCCTTTCTGAATGGCTGGACTTAAGATGATGCTTGCATTCATGTAGGCATTGTTGGATGATATTTTATATTGGAGAAGATGTTTTCAACAGCATGACATGCTTAAATTTTAATTTTTCTTGAGTTATGTTGATAAAGAGTGAATTTATAATAATTTAGGATCAAAATATTGTATTCTTCTGTGATTCTATAGTAGTTTATAGTAGTTCACGAGGTCTGTTGATTTATTGTTATGCACTCTACGATCAAATTATGGCAAACTTTGACTCATGAAGGGTGATTTTGGTGCATTCAATTTGTACAGTAGCATGTTAATGATTTTGTTTTCAGTATTTATCACTATTATCTCTTTTTTATTGTTGCTAGGCCCCAAAAGCTAATCTCAACAATTTTATTATTGTTATGGTTGGATTAGTATGGTACATATATAAATTTTGTTTAACTTCTCTATTGTCTCCTTCCTCTCTTTCTCTCTCGCACATATACATGAACACATGATTTCATACTAAAAAAAGAACCAATGTCTTATAATTTAGTGTTTGGTTTCTTTGTTTGCTTTGGTGTAGTTGTGAATTCATTATTTTGTATGTGGTGTCCTCTCTTGGAAATAATTTCCATAACATTTTTCTTGAAGTAATTTTTGATGCTAGATAATAACAATAAAATATTTCTTTGTTTATTTTGCAGATGTGACAAGCGAAATAGAAAATGATACTTAATTTTGAAGGCTTTGTGTTGGGCAGCTGTAGAATATTTTGTGCTGAAAGTAGTAACTTTTCAATATGTTAAATATTTAAGACTACTTGAATACTTAAAGAACATTTTCTTGTTGATGACAGTGTTGAATGTTTTAAACTAATTTGTGGATTGTTAATACAATGTTGAATGTTTTAAACTTATTTGTGGATTGTTAATACAATTTTGAATGTTTTTACTTTTTGTTATTTGAAAATCAAGTTCATTTGATGATGCTAGTATATATTAGAAAGCTAATTTTAATTATATAAATAAAAAAAAATATAATAGAATAAATTAGTGTTATATAAATGAATGTATAATGAGAATTTAAACTTATCTAAATATTAAAATAATACGAAAAATGTGTTATAATATCTATTACAATAACACTTTTTATAAGTAAAGAATTTTGTTATGCAAACTTCATTATATAACACAAAAAATGTGTTATACTAAAGTGTAGTATAACACAAATTTATAAGTATTGAAATGTGTTATATAATCGACTATAAATAATATAATTAAACACTTATCTATTTATTAAAATAACACAGAAAGTGTGTTATCGTTGATAGTATAATAACACATCTGTATAACAATGATAAAGTGTTATGTAAAGTACCCTGACCTACAATAACATAGTCGGTCTTAACACGTCAAAAAGTGTTATGGTATGTTTTGATAACACAATTTTGGTCTTATTAAAAGCATTTTTTTCTTGTAGTGCATGTTGAGGAGCTCAAGACGGCCGAAGCCAAACATACCGAGCAGCTTGAAGCAACCAAGGCCAAACATGTTGAGTAGCTGAAAGCGGTTGAGAAGGCTAATGCTGAACTGCTTGATCAGAAGGCAAAATTGGCCGAAGATCTGAAGTAGCACCAGGCAACTTTGACCAAAGCCATTGAGACTAAAGAGAAGTATAAGGAGTCTTGTAAGCTTAACTACCAAGAAGCCAAAAAGCTTGAGGATGATTTGGTCATTAGTAGAAAGGAGACTGAGGGGCTGGAGGAGCGCATAAAAGATCTCGAGGAGATCAATGACAGCAATTTGGAGAGAGACAAGGATGCCACCTTCAACTAATTTTATGCGTTTTGGAAGCACAACCGCGAGGTTGATTTCAGCTATCTTTTCGAGCACCTGAGGCAATCTCAAATAAAGAAGTGTCTTGCTCGCCTAGAGGAAGAGGAGAGAGCAAAAATCTCAACCTCCCCCGAGATCTCCTTGGCCACGGGCATTGAAGGCGCGGAAGTGGAAGCTAGGGCCTCTGTCGACCAGCCAACTCCTCTAGACCCTCTTGCCGTTTCATAATTTTACTTATTTTCCTGTAGTTTAAGACACACGAACTATGGTTTGTAATGTCAAAATAATTTTTATTTTTATTGCTACGCGAGTAGCTTTCCTTTTAAAAGACAATTACATCCGAGCAGTAACTGCTCGTGGTGTAAAGGATTTCGCTTTTGATATTATAATATTTGCATTTTATTATAACATCTATTTGCATGACCGAACTTAGCATACCACTTTGGTTTGATTTAACAAAATAACAAAATTTTGAAAAATACTCTAAGTACCGTAGCATGCTTTCACTTATTTTGCTCGTGTGTGTACATACCTGTTGATATGCTTTGCTTACTAGATACCTTATATGCCCCCCAAGTGATTGAGGAGCTTTTGGTCCTCGGTCACTTGCCTTGACTAGGACCTGTTCGAACATTTCTACTTGTAATAGAGACATGTATAAACAATGATTATTATAGCAAAACAATACACGTAATGAGCAAATACTTGTAATAAATACAATAGTTGGCAAGATTGACTGGCTGCGCACAATCCCTTTTATTTCTCGTAATAGATGGACAATCGTGTCTGTACGAGTGATCAACAATATGGTCTTACACTTATAAGCGATCAGTCAAAAAATTGACTAACCCTTGTTCACAAACTTGTAAAAAGTAAAATTAATACAAGCCAATTCTTTAAGAAGAATTGTTTATTGATAGTAATTGCGAAGGTGTTCTCCATTCCAATAGCGAGGAATGATATCTCCATTTAAGCGTGCAAGTTTGTAAGTGCCTGGATGGAGGACTTCTTCGATTTGGTACAGTCCTTCCCAGTTAGTTCCGAGTACTCCATCAGCTTGGTCGCGGGTGTTAAGGAAAACTCTTCGAAGTACCAGATCTTCCACATTAAATTTCCTTTCATGTACTTTAGAGTTGAAATACCGAGAGACCTTTTGTTGGTAAGATGTTACTTGGAGTTGGGCTTGTTCACACTTCTCATTGATCGAGTCCAGAGATTCCATCAATAACTGGCTGTTAACGTCTTAATCGTATGCTATCCGTCGATGTGATGGCGGATCTAATTCAACAGGCAACATAGCCTCATATCCATAAGCTAAGGAAAATGGAGTATGGCCTGTTGTTGTCGATGGGATGTTCTGTATGACCAGAGGACTTTAGGCAACTGCTCTGGCCATGCCCCTTTTGCTTCCTCAAGCATTTTCTTCAGAGTATCCTTCAGTGTTTTATTTACAGCCTCGACTTGCCCGTTTGCATGCGGGTGAGCAACTGAAGAAAAGCTTTTGATGATTCTATGCCGCTCGCAAAAATCCGTGAACAGATCACTATCAAACTGCGTGTCGTTGTTTGAGACAATTTTTCTTGGTAATCCATAGCGACACATAATGTTCTTGACCACAAAATCCAGCACTCTCTTGGTCGTTATGGTTGCAAGTGGCTCAGGTTCGGCCCACTTTGTGAAGTAATCGACAGCCACCATGGTGTAATTGACACTGCCTTTCCCGTGGGCAAAGATCCGATGAGGTCTATTCCCCATATTGCAAATGGCCACAGACTTTGCATCTGCTTTAGCTCATTAGGGGCTGCTCGCAAAATCTTGGAGAATCTCTAACACTTGTCGCATTTTCAAACAAATTCCATCAAGTCTTCATTCATTGTTTCCCAGAAGTATCCTTGCCTTAGGATCTTTTTCGATAGACTCTACCCCCCAGTGTGGTCCCCACAAAAACCTTCATGGACCTCTCTCATTAATTCTTTGGCTTTTTCTTTTGAAACACACCCGAGGAATGGCATAGAGTATCCTCTTCGGTACAGAATTCCGTCAACCAAGATAAACCTAGCAGCCTACTGCTGAAGAGTCCTGGCTTTGTTCCTATCCGTTGGTAATACCCCCTGTGTCAAGAATTCAATGAAAGGTGTCATCCACATATCCGCTGCTTGAATCACCAGAGAGGTTTCTTCTGCTTTGATGCTTGGTGCGGATAGCCGTTCAATAGGTACTATATTCAGGGTGTCAGCATCCTTGGCACTTGCTAACTTGGCCAAAGAATAATTATGGTCGCGAGATACTTGATGGAGAGTATATTTTCAAACTGTGCCAACAGATCCTTTGCTTTGTCCAAGTAAGCAACCATTTTCAGCCCCGATCTTGATATTCTTCAATAATCTGATTAACCACCAACTGGGAGTCACTATAGATTTCAAGTGACTTTATGTTCATGTCTTTGGCTAACCATAAACCTGCGAGCAGCGCTTCATACTCGGCTTCGTTGTTGGAGGCTGTGAAGTCGAACCTAATCGCGCAGTGGAATCGATGTCCTTCAGGCGTTATAAAATCACTCTGGCTCCATCGTGATGCTCATTAGAAGAATCTTCTGTAAACAACTTCCAAGTGGGAGTTTGGTTGTGAGGCTCATGCTCTTTTGCCTGTTCACCATTTGGAAGCCCAGTGAGCTCTGCGACAAAGTCGGCCAGAGCTTGCCCCTTTATTGCTGTCTGTGGCAAGTAAGAAATTTCAAACTGCCCAAGCTCATCTACCCATTTCAACAATCGACCAGCGGCTTCTAGCTTCTGCAGAACTTGCCGTAGGGGCTGGTCAGTTAGTACGGTGATGGGGTGTGCTTGAAAGTATTGCCGCAACTTTTTGGAGGCTAAAATCAAGCAGTAGGCTAACTTTTCAATGGGCGGATATCGCAGCTCTGCTCCTATTAGCCTTTTGCTTACATAATATACGAACTTCTGCACATTTTTCTCCTCCCTTAACAAGACAACACTTATAGCATATTCTATGACCGCCAAATAGATGAAAACAGTTTCTTTTTCGACCGGATTAGATGGAATCGGTGGCTATGACATATGACACTTTAAAGCTTGAAAATCCCACTCGCACTCCTCCGTCCACTCAAATTTCATATTACCTCTAAGTAGATTAAAAAATGGGACGCACTTTTCTGTCGATTTGGAGATAAATCTACTTAGAGCAGCAATTCTCCCGGTTAAACTTCGAACATCTTTTATTTTTGTTGGAGATTTCATATCGACCAGGGCCTTGATCTTCTCGAGATTAGCTTCAATTCCTTGTGTGTTTACTACAAATCCCAAAAGTTTCCCTGATCCAACTCCGAAGGAACACTTAAGGGGATTGAGCTTCATCTGATACTTGTTCAAGACGTTGAAGCACTCCTGCAAGTCCCTTATGTGTTCTTCTGCCCTCTTTGACTTAACCAACATGTCACCAACATATAATTCCATGTTTGTACCGATCCGCTCCTTGAACATGTGATTGACTAGTCGCTAGTAAGTCGAACCAACATTTTTCAAACCGAAGGGCATTACTTTATAACAGTAAAGCCCTGTATCGGTCTGGAAGCTAGTGTGGTCCTCATCAGGTGGGTGCATACTGATTTGGTTGTACCCAGAGTATGCTTCCATAAATGATAGGATCTCGTGCCTTGAAGTGGCATCGACCAACTGGTCGATCCTCGGGAGTGGGAAACAATCTTTCGGGTAGGCTTTATTAAGGTTTGTGAAATCCACGCATGTTCTCCATTTGCCATTTGGCTTGGGTACTACTACGGGATTAGAGACCCACGATGGATAAAACGTTACCCTGATGAATCTGTTCTCCTTTAGCTTCTCAACTTCTTCTTTTAAAGCTTTCGATCTATCTTTGTCGAGCATCCTTCTTTTCAGTTGTACTGGTAGAAAACTTTTGTCTATGTTCAGGACATGGTTGATAACTGCTGGGTCTATTCCAACCATGTATTTATGCGACCAAGCAAAGACTTCCTGGTTCTTCTTCAAAATTTCCACCAGTTTTTGTTTTGTTGTTGTCTCTAAGTTTTACCGACTTTCACAACCCTGGTCGGATCTGCTTCATTGAGTTGGACCTCTTCGAGGTCCTCGATGGGTCCTACTTCTTCATCAAAATCCCCAAAGTGAGGATCCAAATATCTATCCTCACTTTGGGCAACATCCTATTTGGTGATGTAATCACCTAATTGGGCTTGTATTTCTTTGGCCATTTGCAACTCTTTTCCGGCGGCTTCCCTCGATCCACCTTTATTTGCCTTAGATATCGAGGAGTTGTAGCATTCCCTTTCTTCTCGTTAGTTTCCCAATACGCATCATACCCCTGCGTTAGTTGCGAATTTCATGGCAAGGTGCCAAACCGATGTTACAGCTCCCAAGGTCGACCAGAATAGGCCTTCCAATTACAGCATTGTACGCGGAAGGAAAATCAACTACTATTAAAGTAGTGAGTAATATCCTGTTCGCAGGTGCAATTCCTACTGTAACTAGGAGCCTAATCAACCCTATTGGCGCAAGTCTTTTGCCAGAAAAACCATATATGGTTTGGTTGCATGGCTCCAGGTCCTTGACAGACAACTTCATCCTTTCCAGTGAAGATTTATACAAGATGTTAACTAAGCTCCCTATGTCAACTAACACCCTTTTGACCATCATGTTGGCTATCTGTATGTCAATGACCAGCAGATCCGAATGTGGGAATTGGACATGTTGAGCATCATCTTCAGAGAAAGTTATTAACTCTTCCTCTGTTCGAGCTTTTTTAGGCGCTCGATCCTCCACACTCATCATTTCGATGTCCTGGTCGTGACATAAGGTCCGAGCGTATCGCTCCCTTGCCTTCCCACTATCTCCTACAACGTGTGGGCTGCCATAGATGGTGAGCAACGTACCTGCTATAGGAGCTAGTTGTAAAGGTGGCGAGTGCTGGCGTACAGGCGCTTGCTCGTTTCCTCCTTGAGCCTCTTGTTAAGAACCTCCTGCGGCTCGTACGTACATCCTCAGGTGTCCCTGTCTGATAAGGAACTCAATCTCGTCCTTCAACTGGTTAAACTCATTGGTGTCATGACCATAGTCGTTGTGAAAACGAAAAAATTTTGTCGTATCTCTCTTGGAGATATCCTTCCTTATAGGTGCTGGTCGCTTATAAGGGATATTGGAGTTGGTCGCCTGATAGACCTCCGCCCTGCTCTTGCCAAGGGCCGTATAATTGGTGAATCTTGGCTCATACTTATTGCTTTTAAGGCATTTATTTTTGGATGTTGATGGCTCATTGTTCGCCCTTTTCCCACCATTTTTACCGTTCTCGTTCCCGTTGCCTTTTTTTGTTGCCATTGGGTTTATCCGACCTGTTGGTGGCCTTAGCAGGATCTTCCTTTGGTCCCTTGTATTTCGCAAGCGATTTCCCCTCGTTGGCAATCGTATCCTCGAGCTTGATGTATCGATTAGCTCGATCAAGAAACTCTTGGGTACTCTTTACCCCATTCTTTCTTAAGCTGTTCCAGAGGGGAGAATGGCGCCTTACCCTAGCAGTTAGGGCCATCATTTTTCCCTCGTCGCCCACTGTTTTAGCTCCAGCTGATACACACATAAAACACTGGATGTATTCCTTTAAAGGTTCTCCCTCCTTCTAGCGTATCTTGACCAGCTGGTTGGCCTCAGTGGGGTGTACACGACCATCGTAGAATTGTCCGTAAAATTCCTTCATGAACATTTCCCATGATACTATACTAGCAGGAGGGAATTTAAAGAACTACTCCTGAGCAGTGTCAGATAGGGTGGCGGGGAAGATCCTGCAGCGAGCATCGTCCGACACCTTCGGGATGTCCATCAGTATCTCAAACTTGTTTACATGTGATACTGGGTCCCCGTACCCATCGAAGTTCGATAATACTGACATCTTGAACTTGCTGGGAGTTTCTGCTATAGCAATCCTCTGTACAAATGGAGTACCTCTCCTCCGATCATACTCAATGTGGGATGTCCGGCTTCCCACCAGTTGCTAGACAGCCTGATTCAGTGCATCAATTTGGGCCTGTTCAACGTCTGGGATCACTTGGGCGACTGGTGCAGGAGGAGCGTACTCATCATGCCTCTCGCTCCTGTCATTGAGCATGTCCCTCAAGTCATCATCTCTATGCCTTTGCTCACTACAACCCAGCTGATTAGAGACGTTATGCTATCTTGGCTGCCCCCCAGGGTTTGGGTTCGTAGGCCTATTTTCCCTCGGTGGGGGGTTCCAATCTCCACCTCTTCCTTCATGCCCTCGACCAGCATTTCTCCTACCGGAGTCAGCATCATTATAATCATGGCTGTCCCTAAACTGCGATCGACTATAGCGCGACCGGCTGATCACGCTATTTCCTCCTCTAGCTGGCATCTCTTGAGCATCAGGGGGAGGCCTGCGTTGGTCAGTGGGTCCCCGTGCAATTTTATTCCGTGGGGGTCCCCTGACCGCAGACCGCAGAGCCTGTCTCAGTGTGCCTTCTGTTAGCAGAAGGACGTTGCCCCCTGCTCGGTGGATTTGGCTCTTCGGCCACCGGGCGTCTAGAGCTTCGGGGAGGCTGCCCAGCCCTATTCTGCCTCTGGCGCTGGGGATTGCCTCGACCAGCTTGAGAAGGTGGCTGCTGCTCAAATCATGAATTGGGATATCCTATTGAGCAACAGGCGGTTGTTCTAGCCTTTGAGGACTTGCTAGCTGAAGTGGAGGACTCGAATTTGGGGCCCATTGTGGTGGTGCATTTGGTGACGGATATGGTTGAGAAGCCGACGCAGCTTGTCCATGAGCCAACTGAATGGCTGCTTCTAAAGCGGCTGTGGCATCTCTCTGCTGGCAGTCCATGTTTGCCTGCCGCTCATTCAGTTCTGACGTTGACACTCGATTTCCCTCTGTTGTAGCGCCAAGGTCTCCGCCGCATTCTCTTGATTGGCCCTCAGATTGGCCAACTCATCCTGCAACACACTCACTGTTGTTCTCAGCATTTCAGAATCCATTTCTTCCTCCTCAAAATCCAAGTGTGGTTCATTTTCAGCCACATTTGGAGGAGGCTGAGTGGATGCAGCGCCAGAAGTCTGCCCAATTCTCTTGGATGTCTTAGCCATTTGATCTTCTTGAAGTCTAGAAATAATTCTCTCAATGAGAGCACCAAAAATGTTGACCCTTGATTTGGCCAACGACACGGAGTCAAATAAACGACAAAGAACAAAAGGAAATCAAGAAGAGAATCAAATTGAAAGCAAATTACACAAGCGGTTTATAGTGGATCAGCCCCAACTAGATGGTAATGACCTACGTCCACTTAGTGTTCTTATTGTTATTGAATCCCAATATTGTGATCAGTGAACTAGGGTTCACAAGTTTCACAAACCTTGGGAGGGTTACAATTTCGGTGGATAATCACACTATGCTCTTTTTTCTTAATACAAAGATCGAAAGTTCAAAAGTCCCTTCCTTGAGCCCTCTTATTATTATTTATAGGCTTAAGGGGGTTACATGGGCTGATGGGCCTTAATTACAATTAAGATTAGCGTATCCAGTAAAAAAAAGGAAATATAATAAATGTAATTATTACAAGATGGCGTATCCCAAAGGAAGTAAATGAAAGTATGCGACCAGACTGGTCGCACCTAATCACGAGATTTGACGAATCCATAATTATCTGGTCGATGGTCGAGCAGGATCCATCCACTGGAAACCGCCACGTGCCAGCAACGTGGAAGAAAATCTTGCCACGTCATCATGAGCCATTTTTGGGTAAACATATACCAATATTGTTCGTTACTTTGTCTGTCCTTAATGTAATATGTGGCATCTTATCCAATTGGCACAGATCTTTCCAATTTAGGATGTTAGTATCCATGTAAATTTTTCTCTACGCAATCAAGGGTTTCCAATGTGCCTCACCCATTAATTCCCACTTGGGCCTTAGTCTCATGATTATTCTTCTATGAGTGATTAAACACTTTAATTCTTTATACTAACACACACACTACTTTTCCATAGGTGTCGTCATTGCACCCTAACCTAGGCTATCTGGCATTACCGTCAACCTAACGCCCCACATAAAACATTTGTGCTCTTATCCCTTCATCTACTGTGAAGTACGAATAGTCATTCCTTTCAATCTGTACATGGGTGCATCCTAGTCTTCGATGCACCACCCTAAAGTTCCTTGTCTTAAGCAAGGATTGTATATCCATCATGCTGTCCTCTTGTATCAGTCCACCACATACACATTCTGATACCATAGTGTGATAACCAACCCTTATTCTATCTTCTGAGAATCCGGTATAAAACTATCCATCTAGACAAACTCAAGGTTCTTATGTTACCTCAATCTTCGGTATAGTTGTCTTCGAAGATGCTTCAAGTAGTTGCTGACGTGTCTTACCAGTCTCGCTGTACCTTTCACCCCACATGCGTTCTTTAGTAATTTCTTTGTGGCTTCTAACTGAATTCCTTCATGCATGATCCCATCACCTCCTATAACGTGACCTTGAATACCCTTGAAGAAACGAAGCTTACTCTTTCTGGAGCCGTACTTGTAACCCCGCTTCATTAGTCTTAATATTATCAACAAAGTGGTCTATTGCGTTCTGCTTATAACTGGGAGTAGACCAACACATCCTTAACCAATCTGAATATGGCTTGTCCATGTCATTCCTGTACTCTTTGTTTATCGAACTTACCTGTGTTGTTGAAGCATTGGTTAGTTGAGATCCTTCCCTGAAATCCTATCACATCCCACTTGGTGCAAGAAGTAATTAATGAAATGTCCATTTCCTTGATCCTCAGCTGGTAATAACAAGATCGAGGGTCAATTCCTGAGAACACTGTCCTATCTTGCGACCGGGCAATTGAACCCTTCATTCTTAACAAGTGGTGTTAACGTGTCCCACGATGTGACGCTCTGTCAGATCAACCCTCAAGTCAAATACCTCATTAACTGAAGCATTAATTCTTCCTACTGGGCTAATACCATTCTTCATGATGTCCCTGATACTGATTTTATCTGCACCTTAATCCCATCGCATTGTAACGCCCTACTACCTTAGAGTCGTTACTAAGTGAGTTTAAAATGTGCAATTAACTCGCTCAGCGAGGTTTTTAGAACAAAAGTGTGATTAAACAAAAAGACAAGGCTGTAATCTTTAAAAGTACTCCATTTCACTAAAAGTTCCAAGAGTTTAACATTTGGGATCCAAAAACTTGGATTATAAAATTGTTGACGCGGTTCTTCGCCAACAGGAAATTAAGAAAAGAAGAGAAAGGGATTAGTGCTAAAGTTGAACCGAAACAGATATATGATCTTAGGAAAATGAAATGGCTACTCGAGACACGTTTTTTAAGTGGTTCGAAGGTTAAAATCCTTCTACTCCACTAGTCGATATTATTGCTATATTCAAGGGATACAATTATAGGGTATTTCTTACAAGAGAGAATCCAACCCTTATTAACTCCCAAGGTCTCCATATTTATAGGAGAAGGCACCTGGGAGTTGGTAAGAAGGCCATCCCATGACCTTCTTTCCTATCATGTCAACTCTGTGACATTCATGATTAATTCCTAAACCTGACACATAAGTGTGGTCAAATCAATAGGTAAGGGGATAATGGGCCGCACGGCCTAACCTAGTTGAGGATGTCTGAATACGCACGTTCCTGCTGCGTGTCCGAGAAGTCAGGGATATATCAGACACGTGATGTCTGATATATGCACATTTACCTTGCGTGGCTGACTTTATAAAGGGTCACAGCCTTCAACCCCAGCTCGTACTGTGGGCTGGATGCTTGACCCGACCCTCGGTCATCAAAGCCCGGACTCTGTCTTTAAGTTACCAGAGGTGAACCCCCAACCATCCTCGAGCTAAGGAGGTGTGACCTTACGACGCAGCTCCGGTTGCGGGGGATGTCCACGAGATAACCATGGTTAGGCCGTAGCTCAGCTTGCTAATCAGCCCGTGGGAAAATCAGGGCGTACATCTGCCCCCCAAGCCCCTGCTCGTGGCACACGACGTCGGATAAGGCCACAGTAGGGGCATTTTAGGTTTCCCCACGAACTCTTCACCTTCCACTCTTTACGCAGGCATTTGACACGTGGAACATCGTGGTTTGCGACGGTACGTCTTCCGAGAAACGCATTTAATGGCCTAGCCTATGCCCAGCCGTCGTTTCATATTTCGAGTGGAGGGCCTTGGATCCCACATCAGGGCCATCCAACGACCCTTCTAACGTGACCCTTCGCGTATATATAAAAGGGGTGGCCACCCTATGCATGGGCTACCCTTTTACTCGAAATTTCTCAGAAACTCTCTCCTTCTTCGCTCTTCATCTCAGAAGAAAAAACCCTCTTCTTTGTGACTGCCATTTTCAGCATCCAAGAAGCTCAGGCGTGAGGACTCCTCCAAAGCTTTGGACAAGTATTCCGGTGAAGCCCCCACCTAGGCGACACCTTCATCCACCTTCCAATCAAATATCCTGTAAGTTCCCTGACCATGCGTGTTTTGAAAATATTTTTCACTGTAGCTTAGGTAAATATTTACTATAGTCACATGCATGGGTTTACTGGTTTTTGTGGGAATGGAGGGTGAAAGCCTTTTAGGTTAGGGTATTTTTGCCGTAGGAAATTACTTAAGAGTATGGTTTGCAGGATGCCTTTTCTGGGGACAATTTCTGGGTAGGAATTTTGACATATTTTGGGGGCAAAACCGGGTAGCTTAGGGGATACGCTTCACAGGCGGTTTTTCCTTTCATGCCTACTGGAACTTTCCCTCCAAGGAAAAATTTTAATCTGACCCTCCTGACACACGAATTCCGAGTAATCAGGGATCTGTTGGGGGCACAGGCGCGTGTTCATTGAACCGCGTGGTCTCACTCTCCACGGCCTGGGCTTACCTCAGCTCGTGTAAAGAATGATTTGTTTTTCCATATGCTTAGGTCGCCTTTTCTGAAACATTTTATTTTGTTCATTAGGCGACCTAATGGCACCGAAGAGGAATGCTCCAAAGAAGACAGTTGGCAGCTCGGCATCTCAGCAGGACAAAGGAAAGGCGGTGATGCCGGACTCTCCGATCCCCAGCTTTGGGCCGGCAGTGGAGCAGGAGCCCGAGGTGGCTCCTGATGCGTTCTTTGAGGTAGAGAGGATCGTCTCAAAGATCACCGACCAGGTGAAGATCAATAAAATCTTCCTCTTAAACAACATCGCGTTGGGGAAGGCATATGTGGTGGCACGGCCTCCCGCAGATGGTGAGCGGAGCTGCACGCCGCTCGACGAATCGTTCACGGCCTGGAGCGACGAGCATTTTAAGGCGGGGGCCTTCCTGCCACTGGACTAGTACTTCGCTGACTTCCTGAATTATGTGAAGTTGGCCCCCATCCAGCTCCCCCCCAACTCTTATCGGTTGTTGGCGGGGTTGAGATACTTATTTTTGAAGCACGAGTGGGAGGTCCCCACTCCTGCGGATATTTTGTATTTCTTCTGCCTCAAGGCCAGCCCGGATCAACAGGGGCGAGGCGATGGGTTTTACTATCTAACCCGATTCCCCAATACGGCTGCAGTCATCAAGCTGCCCAGCCATCCCAATGACTTTAAAGACCAATTCTTTATGTCGATGGGGTTCAGGAGCTGCGAGCTCCATTACTTCAATCGTCATCGTAAGTGCTTTTTATCTTTAGCTCGTAAGTTAAGTTCCGTACAATTCCTGTGTCCCTTTCTGACTTGGATTAATCCTGCAGTTATCTTCGCGAGGACAGAGAAATCTGTGACCCTCGGGGGTCAATATGAGACAATGGCGGTCTTGCCCCCTAGTGAGAAGGACTACTGGGTGCTCGTGACGGACGAGACGATGGTGGCTTGTAAGCTGATTTTCCCAAATCAGACTCTGAATCTAAGGAGGCCTCGGGTGCCTCCCCCAGCTCGCACCTCTATGCCCATCATTATGGAGGAGGTCGCGATGGACGAGGACTAGGAGGATGAGACTCCACTTGTGAGGAACAGGAAGCGGGCGCTGGAGGTCGCCCAGATAACAGATGAAGAGAGGATCCAGTCCGGAGCGCCGCGGGTCCCTCGGGCCAAGGTAACCTTTATATGTTTAGGAACTTAGATAGGGCCATTGTCAACCCCCGGCTAGCTAGATTCAACCCCAGACAGCTCGTCCATCGTCACCGAAGTGATCCGGACCTGGACACAACCCTGCTCCACTGCATCGATCAGCTCTTGCTGGACTACCAAGATAGCTGACCTAGGGGTACCGTAGTCGTAGATTGCACCTCATCCTTTAGGTCGATCCTATTCGAGGAGTATGGGACCAACCTTAGGTCCTGGCCATCCCTCAAGAGAGGTACCGTGGCTCCGGGACTTAGGCAATATGTAGAAGAATCCAGCCCGGAACCAGAGTCGGATCCAGAACTTGCCCCAGCTCGGGAAATAATTGACTTAGACTCTCCTGGAGAAACTCCGGAATCGATGGTCGTAACCATAGGTTCTTCTTCTAGCTCGGGGGGTAGGGCTTACTCTAGCATGCGCGTACTTTAATTATTCTTTTTCCCCCTTTGTTTTTGGTTTCTATATGATTGCTAAATCTCGTACTAACCATGTTTTTACTTTGGCAGAAGAGATGTCTTAGCCCGAAGAGAGCCTGCGAGGTGCGTTCGCCGGGGCCTCTGGGCCAAAGATGAAGAAGCTCCAGACCTTGAAGAAACCTGCTGGAACTCCCACTAAATCTCCTGCAAAGGAGAAGGAGCAGCTCCCCACCGCTCAGGTCATGGGAACTAATCCTCTTGCTGCTGGTGGGAGCAACATGCCCCCACCTCCTCCGCGAGCTCCTATCATCATTCGGGACTCAGAAACGGAGGCCGGGGCTTCGGCGATTGTCCCCCCCGAGGTACGCATCCCAGTCAATCCCCAGGACCTGGAGAAGATCCCAGAGGCCTTCCGGGGAACGGTGTATGAGTCGGCGAACTATGCCGTCAGCCACATATACAAGTTCACCGAGAAGGAGCTCCGGGCCATTGAGACAATGAGCCCGGTTGGCGTAATGGAGTCTTCCATGAGCATGACCCTAACAGTAAGCTGCCCTATTCTTTCAAGGCTTTTATTATTACACTTTGCCTTATTTTTCCTCTAAGGCAATTTATCTTTCATTTCTCGCAGGGCGTCGTTGCTCTTCACCGGAGCATCGTCAGGGCCAAAACTCAGCTCGAGGATATGAGGACTGAGCACCAGACCTCTCTTCAGGAGGCTAAGGATGCCTTGGCGACCTCGAAGGCCGAGTTGGAGAAGACCCGCTCAAAGGTCCAAGAGCTCGAGACCTCCCTCGCCACCTCGCGGACAAACCTAGATACCGCGAAGGTTGAGGCCAAGGCCGCCCTGGAGGCCGAGCAGGCAACTTCGGAAAAGGCCTTGGAAGACCTGTTCTATCATTGTTGGGCCTACAACCCGGATGCTGACTACTCCTTTTTGTCAGCGAGTCTTTGGGAGTGCCTGCTGGTGAAGTTCCAGGCTCGCCTCGACAAAGAAGCGCCCTCTGAGGCCGAGGAAGGCTCTGGTGCAGCTGAGCAAGGCGAGACAGCGACCTCCAAGGGGCCACCTGGCGGAGCTTAGGGCTTTTCCTCTCTTGTGCCCTTCACTTTTTTTTTATGATTTTTTGTGTAACCTTTGCATGAGGTGCTTCCACCTCGAGACAATTCGGTTTTATGTTTTTAATTGATCTTCTTGTCTTTGCGCACTTTGGTTACAATTTTTTTTTTTTTTTGAGAAACTTAGTTCGCGTTAACTGTCATCCATATCTCGAGCTCTTTAGGAAGAACAACGATCAAATAGATTTAAATCAACTTCTAAGTTTTATGACCCAGTTATGACCAGGAACTTGATTTGAAAACTTAGTTCGTGTTAACTTTTATCCATATCTCGAGCTCTTTAAGAAGAACAACGATCAATAGATTTAAATTAACTTCTAAGTTTTATGACCCAGTTATATCCAGGAACTTAATTTGAAAACTTAGTCTGTGTTAACTTTTATCCATATCTCGAGCTCTTTAGGAAGAACAACGATCAATAGATTTAAATTAACTTCTAAGTTTTATGACCTGGTTATATCCAGGAAGTTAATTTGAAAACTTAGTCCGTGTTAACTTTTATCCATATCTCGAGCTCTTTAGGAAGAACAACGATCAATAGATTTAAATTAACTTCTAAGTTTTATGACCTGGTTATATCCAGGAACTTAATTTGAAAACTTAGTCCGTGTTAACTTTTATCCATATCTCGAGCTCTTTAGGAAGAACAATGATCAATAGATTTAAATTAACTTCTAAGTTTTATGACCTGGTTATATCCAAGAACTTAATTTGAAAACTTAGTCCATGTTAACTTTTATCCATATCTCGAGCTCTTTAGGAAGAACAATGATCAATAGATTTAAATTAACTTCTAAGTTTTATGACCTGGTTATGACCAGGATAGGACTTAGTTATTGTTAATCCTTGTCAATATCTCGCGTTTTTTAAGAAAAACAACGGTCAATTGATATGAACCAACTTCTAAGTCATTAAGGAGACCTGGTTATATCCAGGTACCATATGCCCCCCCCCCCCCCCAAGTAACTGGGAAAAGGTCTTTCGTGGTTACTTTAGATTACATTTGCAAACACGTACAAAAAGCTGATTCTCATTCATACACAAAACATGGCCTTCCAGTCCTTACAAGTGAATCATTGATAATATTTCTTTAAATGGACGGCGTTCCAAGTCCGCGGGACTACCCCTCCATCAAGCCGAGTTAACTTATAAGTTCCTTCCTTGATGATTTCGATGACCTGGTACGGTCCTTCCCAGTTTGGTCCCAAGACTCCATCTTTGGGATCTTTCCCGACCAGGAAAACTCTCCTTAGGACCAAGTCGCCAATGCTAAAGGCGCGCTTTTTGACTTTGGTGTTGAAGTAGCGAGTGATTTTCTGCTGATAATGGGTGAGCTGGAGTTGCGAATCTTCTCGCCTTTCGTCAACCAGGTCAAGGGAATTGCGCAGGAGCTCGTGGTTGCGGTCCTGGTCGTAAGACTGGACCCTATGCGAAAGCACTTTAACCTCCACGGGGAGGACTGCCTCACTCCCAAAGGTTAGGGAAAAAGGAGTATGACCCGTAGGAGTCCGATGCGAGGTCCGGTATGCCCATAGGACCTGGGGGAGCTGTTCTGTCCAGACTCCCTTTGCCTCATCTAATCTCTTCTTGAGGCTCTCCTTTAGAGTCTTGTTGACAGCTTCGACCTGGCCATTCGCCTGAGGATATGCCACGGAGGAGAAACTTTTGACGATTCCGTATCTTTCACAGAACTCGGTGAACAAGTCGCTGTCGAACTGAGTACCATTATCGGAGACAATCTTCTTGGGCAGACCGAATCGACAGATAATGCTTTTAACCACGAAGTCAAGCACCTTTTTGGACGTTATCGTTGCCAGAGGTTCTGCCTCAGCCCACTTCGTGAAATAGTCAATGGCTACCACGGCGTAACGGACCCCGCCTTTTCCAGTAGGGAGGGCGCCCACCAAATCGATTCCCCAAACAGCGAACGACCATGGGGACGAGATCATCTTCAGCTCGACTGGAGGAGCTCGGGCAACTGCAGAGAACCGCTGGCACCTATCGCATTTCTTCACGTATGAGATCGAGTCCTTAGACAGAGTTGGCCAATAATATCCCTGCCTAAGGACCTTTAAGGTCAAGCTTTGCCCCCCAGCGTGGTCTCCGCAAAAACCCTCGTGCACCTCCTGCAGGATGGCCTTTGCCTCATCTGGAAGAACACACCGGAGGAGAGGTAGGGAGTGCCCGCGTCGGTACAACACACCATCGACTATCGTATATCTCGGAGCTTGATACAGGACTCGCCGTGCGTCGTTACGTCCTTCAGGAAGCTTGCCCTCGACGAGATATTCAAGGATGGGGGTTATCCAGGACGGCCTGGCATCGATCATCTCGACCTCTGTCCCATCTCCTTCTATACTTGGTTTTTCCAAGAATTCTATTGGTACCAACCCCAAGGTCTCCGTCTCTCCAGAGGTGGCGAGCTTGGTAAGAGCATCTGCATTAGCGTTCTGTTCCCGAGGTATCTGTTCGATCGAGCCTTGCTCAAACGCTGACAGCTCAGCCTTTACCTTTGCCAGGTAAGCGGCCATCTTGGGTCCCCGTGCTTGATATTCGCCCAGAACCTGGTTTACCACGAGCTGGGAGTCACTGAAGCACTGGATGGAGCCCGCCTTCAATTCCCGGGCTATCCTCAGCCCAGCCAGTAAAGCTTCGTATTCGGCCTCATTGTTAGAGGCCTTGAACCCGAATCTCAGTGCCGAGTGGAATCTATGTCCCTCGGGGGATATCAAGATGATTCCAGCTCCGGAGCCGTTCTCGTTGGATGAACCATCCACAAAGATCCTCCACGACGCCTGGGACGACGTGACCTGAGGTGAGTCTTCTGCGGGATCCTCTTGGAATCCCGTGCATTCGGCCACAAAATCGGCCAAGGCCTGACTTTTTATGGCAGTTCGCGGAGTATACATAATCTCGAACTGACTGAGTTCAACGGCCCACTTTAGCAAACATCCCGATGCTTTAGGTTTTTGCAAAACCTGCCTTAAAGGCTGATCGGTCATGATGTGTATTGAGTGGGACTGGAAGTACGGTCTGAGCTTTCGAGAGGCCGTGATGAGACAGAATGCCAATTTCTCCATCAACGGGTATCGGGACTCAGCTCCCAGAAGTCTTTTGCTAATGTAGTAGACTGGCCTTTGAACTTGGTCCTCTTCTCGTACCAGAACGGCACTCGCTGCGACCTCGGTGACTGCCATGTAGAGAAAAAGAGGCTCTCCTGCTTTGGGCTTAGACAGTACGGGCGGCTCAGGAAGATGTGCCTTCAGGTCGAGGAATGCCCCTTCTCATTCTACTGTCCATTCAAACTTCTTGTTTCCTTGGAGCAGGTTGTAGAAGGGCAAACACTTATCGGTGGACTTGGAAATAAACCGATTGAGGACTGCTACCCTTCCGGTCAGACCTTGGACATCTTTTCGCGACCTGGGCGAAGGAAGTTCGAGCAGTGATATGATCTTGTCGGGGTTTGCCTCGATTCCTCGGGTATTGACTATGAACCCCAGGAATTTCCCCGACGCGACCCCAAAAGTGCATTTCTGTGGATTGAGCCTCATACCATATTCCCGTAATATCTTAAAACATTCTTTCAGGTCTTTGACTTGACTAGCATGTCATCAACGTACACTTCCATGTTTTTTTCGATCTGATCTGCGAACATTCTATTTACTAACCTTTGGTAGGTAGCTCCGGCATTCTTCAGACCAAAAGGCATGACCTTGTAACAATAGACGTTTTTCTGGGTCATGAAGCTAGTGTGTTCCTGGTCCGCCGGATTCATCGCAATCTGATTATAGCCTGAGTACGCGTCCATAAAGGACATGAGCTCGTGCCCTGCCGTGGCATCTACCAACTGATCAATCCTGGGCAATGGAAAACAATCCTTAGGGCAAGCTTTATTCAGGTCGGAGAAGTCGATGCAGGTCCGCCATTTCCCGTTAGGCTTTGGGACCAGCACGGGGTTGGCAACCCATATTGGAAACTTGGCTTCACGGATAAAGCCCCATTTTTTGAGCCGGGCCACCTCTTCCTCCAGGGCTTCAGCTCGAAGGAATTTGACCTTGGAGTAGCCAGAGTGTTTTACTGCGGGGAATGATTAGCATCGTCGGGTTAGAACGAAAAGTACAATGTTGGATACGAGATGGGACGATGTCTCCAAGAGTTGATCTATGATCTGATTTTAGCAGTTGGAAATCAAGGAAATAGACATCTCGGGAATTTTTATGTTGTGCATAGTAACGCGTGAAGAGTTGGTAATAAAGATTCTTAAATGGTTCAAGCTACAGCAGCACAGGTAAGTTCTTTAGGCAGAGAATGCATGAACGGTATGGGCAAGTCCCCTTCAAAGCTCACGAACAGTACAGGTGGATTACTCCTAGACGGAAATGGTGAGGAACTGATTACTATACTGAAGACGTTAGTACCCAGAAGGCAGAGTCACAGGTAAGGTTCTACGGAGAATCAGTTTGGGTTTTGTTAGGAGTACTCAAAGTAGAGCTACAAGAAGAAAGGACAGGTAAGGAGAATTGATCTGAAGCCACAAAGAAGCTAATGAAGAATATCTGAAGAGTAGAAAGCATAACAGGATTGGTAAGCGCGTCACCTATTGCATAGGTATCTCCGGGGACAGCTACATCAGAGATGAGGAGAACAGAAAAACTTGAGGTTAGACGGACTAAGTGGTGTCAAATCAGAAAGAAATTCAGAAGACAAGGTAAGAATTGATTGGTGTCTGGTGATGCTGGATTATGTGTGTGTTATGGTTAAGTATAGAGTGATGGCATAAAGGACCTGATCTATGGTAAGGATATGGAAATGGGGGAATGTATCACGATTGGGCACGCCCAAGAATAAATTGACGCGAGGATGGATCGAACCTTGCGGGGGATGAAAGAATGAACATGGTTGATATACTTGGAGTGTTAAGTTGACAGTTATGCATATCATAAGGTGCTTGAGTATTGGGTATTAGTAAGAAAGATAACGTTGAGACCCAGATGTGGTGAAAAGTAACAGACGGATGATCAGTGTTTGAAATCCTCGATTGAGCGAGGGGTAATTTAATTGGAGGCGGAACTCCTAACTATGAGGCGTGTGTCAGTTTGGGAATAACGCCATAGATTGTAATGGAGTGGACAAGTCAACGACCGAGATTGGCATCGCGTTAGCAAGTAATGATTAGCTGGTGAGTGTCACTGAGCTATGGGAATCCAAAGAGTGGACTTTGGTTGAAGCAGGGAAGGACCCTGCCATGGTGGTACAAGTCAGGATACCAGGATCGAGTGAAGGATCCAGTTATAGTTTGGGTTTTGAATGAGAATTCTTAATGGATATCATTCCACCTCCTAGGGTACGTTGTACCGGGAGGGTTGAGTGAGTGACAGAATCTAGTGTTTTCCTTTGGACCCTGAGGGGTTAGGTGATGTGGTGGTGTATCGTGGGAATAGACCACAATAGACCTTAAGTAAGGTGTTTGGACATGAAAAGTTTTAACTGGGTTGTTTGAGTTAATGTAGTTGGTTCAGGTGAACTGGTATCAGGGTAAAACGTCGATGATACTGAATTGAGACCCTGTAGTATTTTAAATTTTGGAATGGATTTAGAGAACGAAAAGAACAGAGTGGGAACCTGGAACTATCAGTTGATTGCAAGTGGAATGGCAGTCTGAAAGTTTATCAGATATCTTAAAGAATTGAGCACTGAGTAGGCGAATACTTGAAGTATTAAGGGAAGTGTAATCCCTGGTAAGTTAGTCGTGGTGGCAAATGTTGGCGCCTTGTTAAAGTAACACGACATAGGACATGGTAAGAGGTGAAGAATAGTGAATACTACAATTTGGCATTGGTTCAAAGGGAAAGCCAAAGAGGTTGTTGAAACTCTTAAGGCAGGAGTGTCTGCATATTTGAAGGAATAAAGAGCTTGTAAATTGTTAAATTTTGGGAAAATAGAGTTCCGGAAGGAAAGATTTGTATCTCTACGTATTAACAGACGAGGATTTGTATGGTGTTCAGAGAAAGAAGGGAGAGTTCTGACTCGTGATTCAGCATAGATTCTGAAGTTGTACCAAGGGTTAGGCAGCGGGGCCTATAAGTTGATCCCACCTGGTAGGGGTGATGACTTATGAGTATCTCTGGAAATGGGATTGAGGCAGCGAGGTAATCATTGTAATTTAAGCAGACTCTGAAGTTTCAGCAGGGCGAAGGAGTTTGGTCAGTTTTGACAGATGAACTCGAATTGTTTGTTCCTAGAAGGGTTATGTGGACCTGATATTGTGTTGAAAGGGGGATTCTAGATACAAGTTGGAGTTGAGATCTCCATTTATCCCTGAAAGCAGCAGCAGAGGGTCACTAGCGTGTGAGTTAGCTGTGGAGTTTGTTAGTTGAGATGGAACAGAAGAACAGCGGATTTCTCTGGGAAAATAGCTGATTTTTAGGCTTTAACAGTAAGGGTTACCAGTGCTGGTTTACTGTGAGAGTATGGACAGATAAGGGTATTATATGAAAGGCTTAAAGGGTGTTATCCTCTAGTTTTGAGGAGAGTTCGGGCTGATGAGGAATTTATCAGTGGATGGGCAAGGTTAATTCCACCCTTGGTTAAGAGGATGAGAGATCCTGATTAGAGGGTTGTGTTACATGTTGAGGCAGAGAGATGCCTGGAAATGGCACTCGGGCTGAGGTACTGGCTTACTGGGTTGGAAAGAACCTAGATGATTGAATTGATCGTAGAGGTTATAAAGGCATGATCTGAACTGTGGAGAGCGGAGACCTTGTAAGATTGGTTTGGAATGATATAGTGACAACAGTGTAAATCAATGGGTTTGGTGAATTGGGTAATTCATTTTGGAAATTTATACTGATGGATGTATCTGGAATTGATGGCGACCCATTTAAGGATTTGAGATATGGAATAGTCTAAGGTATTTGTGCCTCTCGGATGAGTGTATTTATCGTCTGTATGTGGATGGCGGAGAGGGCCATGTTGTTCGAGGAACTGATGGTTGATGTATAGAGCATGAATGATAGAGCCGCAATGGCAGTGCTTCCTTTGATGAAGTTAGTAAAGATAGATTCGTGATAATCGAGTTAAAAGAACCCCGGATAGTTCTGTGGCTTCTAGTTTTGCCACGATGGGGGAAAAGTCTATTCAGGGACCTGGCTGGTTCCCGCAGCTGAGGCTTCGGCTTCCTCCAAGTTTATCCACTCTTGGGCCCTGTTAAGGAATTCGTTAACTGAGCTGACTCCCTTCCTTTGTATATCCTTCCAGAGATCTCCTTCGACGAGGATTCCAGTTCTCATGGCCATGAGCTTGGAGCTATCATCCGCGTCTCTGGCACGAGCAGCGACGTTCGCAAATCTGTTCAAGTAGGCCTTTAGAGTCTCGCCGGGCTGCTGCCTTACGTTAGCCAGGGAGTCGGCCTGAACACGGGCGGCCTGAGACGCTCGGAATGCCCTTTTGAAATCTGCTGAGTAAGTCTTCCAGGAGCTGATTGACTGTCTTTTACTTTGCTTGAACCACTGCCTGGCAGGTCCAGTCAGGGTGGAAGGGAAGATTAGACTCAGCTCGGGGCCAATGTTGTGGGCCATCATTACAGTGTTGAACATCCCCAGGTGGTCCAAGGGGTCTCCGTCCCCGTTTGATTTTGACAAGTACGGCATACGGAAACCAGATGGGTACGCCGTTGCTGCTATGCTGGGGGCGAAGAGTTCCGTTTTTTCCCCTGAATCATATTCATCTTTCTCTTTTTCTGATAGGAGTTTCCTCATCAGCTCCTCCATCTGAGTCAGGCGCTCGAGGGTTTGGTCCTGATGTCCGTGGTTATTCCGGGGCTGGTCAACAGCTCCGGTTCCATTGTACATATTTAGTGGGTTATTGCCCCTCCTATCTTGAGATAGGTTATTTGGGACATTCCCACCGTTACGTACTTCGGACAGGGCCCCCCTTGAGCGAGCGTGGCTCCCTCCTCCTGGCGGTTCTCCCCTATGAGAGTTAAGGAGATCTCGAAGGTCGCCTCCCTGGGTGGTTTAGTGACTATGTGCCGAACTCAAACGCTGTCGCAGGTCTCCTCCTGAAAGATCATTATGGCGACTGTCGGTCCCGTGGCTCCTGCCAGACAGGCCTGGAGTCCGCCCTCGGTGGTGATGATCCGGGCTTTCCCTTGGCGCCTTGCTTCGCCGGGAAGGTTCAGCTGATGGCGGGTTTCTCCTATTATTCCCATAGGCTGGGATATCTAGGACGGGCCGAGGAGGAGACGGATATCTGATCGGAGATGGAGGATGTCTGATTGGAGAGGCGATCCTGGTTTCGTCAGGTCAGATTAAATTCGGTGGGGTCTTTCGACCCTGCCAACCCGCTGGTCCCTCCCCGGATCTCCTTCGGGAATTTCCTCGAGCTCTTCTAGGCGCGCTCGAGGATGGTTGGGAGCTAGGAGTCGACGTTCTGACCGAACGGCTATATTGCTGTTGTTCGGCTCTAGGCCTTCCTCTGAAGTATGCCTCCCGATGGTGTGATGAAGGGGTGGAGTTGGCTGCTAGAAGTCTATTCGAACGGCTATGCCTGGACCGGTTACCCCGGCGAGACTTAGGAGCCTCGCCTTGCCTCTCTCCGACATTAACGCCGGTTGTTAGAGGGGGTAGTTGGGCCAGCATATCTTGTATTTGCTGACTAGCTGTTGCTAACTGGCTCCTCAGCTGAGCGTTCTCCATCTCCACCGCAGTATAATAACATGGGTTCGGATTAGGCAGCCGGGGCGCCGAACTACCAGTATCATCTTGACCCGCCAGCTGCTTTCCTGGCCGCTACTGGGTTTCAGGAACTTATTCACCAGGGATGGTAGTATGATGAGCCTCCTGCCCATCAGGTTGTTCTGTCTCGTTACCATGCCTGGACCGAGTAGTCACCATAGTTGGATGTTTGCAACAACACTAATCGGACTTGCTCTCAATGAAAGCACCAAACTGTTGACGCAGTTCTTCACCAACAGGAAACTAAGAAAAGAAGAGAAAGGGATTAGTGCTAAAGTTGAACCGAAACAGATATATGATCTTAGGAAAATGAAATGGCTACTCGAGACACGTTTTTTAAGTGGTTCGAAGGTTAAAATCCTTCTACTCCACTAGTCGATATTATTGCTATATTCAGGGGATACAATTATAGGGTATTTCTTACAAGAGAGAATCCAACCCTTATTAACTCCCAGGGTCTCCATATTTATAGGAGAAGGCACCTGGAAGTTGGTAAGAAGGCCATCCCGTGACCTTCTTTCCTATCATGTCAACTCTGTGACATTCATGATTAATTCCTAAACCTGACACATAAGTGTGGTCAAATCAATAGGTAAGGGGATAATGGGCCGCACGGCCCAACCTAGTTGAGGATGTCTGAATACGCACGTTCCTGCTGCGTGTCCGAGAAGTCAGGGATATATCGGACACGTGATGTCTGATATATGCACGTTTACCTTGCGTGGCTGACTTTATAAAGGGTCACAGCCTTCAACCCCAGCTCGTACTGCGAGCTGGATGCTTGACCCGACCTTCGGTCATCAGAGCCAAGTTACCAGAGGCGAACCCCCAACCATCCTCGAGCTAAGGAGGTGTGACCTTACGACGCAGCTCCGGTTGCAGGGGATGTCCACGAGATAACCATGGTTAGGCCGCAGCTCAGCTTGCTAATCAGCCCGTGGGAAAATCAGGGCGTACAAAAATATTTACAACTCAAAACAAGTTTATAAGTAATTAACCATCAAAACTAGGGTTTGTACAGCCATTTCTCAAAAAATATCCCCAACCAAAGCAGTCGGGCAAGCCAAACATGTACGCGCCGCCCCCACGCTCTCCGTACTCATGGCTGGTTGACTTTCTCTTTACCCTAACCTGCAACACAGAGTACTCGTGAGCCAAAGCCCAGCAAGAATACTCAAACAGCACACAACATATGCATATCATACAATCACTATAGCAGATAACTCATATCTAATCAGATAGTCCATGAGATTTAAACACATATACGACCATGCCGTCCCAGAAGCGTTACCAAAGCCTGGGATCTCGGTCTACACCGTAAGGATATCCCATGTATCCATTGGGGTCTCACCCTAATTACAAGCACTCCATGTGCTAAGTGATATTCCCGCCCCCACTGCCGTTCTCGGCCTTCCCCGTTCTCGGCCTTCCCCGTTCTCGGCCTTCGCCGTTCTCGGCCCTTCGCCGTTCCCGGCCCCTTTGTCATTCCCTCTGCTATTACCACATTTAACATTCTCAAATAACAATCAAATATATAATCATTCATTTAAAGATACATCCTAGCAATGATAAAATCTAGGGTCGCGCCCTGCAACAATACTATGGGCCCAAGCCCTGCTCTACGGGTGCTACAGTTTTCTTACTTGTATCCCGAGCATCACAATGCACCAAAGTCACGAGTACGGTCCTCTATCCCGAGCCTCTCCGAAAACCTAGTCACAACACATATAAAACACTCTTTAATACTAACCAATCCAAAACCACTTCCCAGGACCAATCCCATACTCTCGAGACCTCCAATTTTCCCTAAACAAAGCTACAGAATCATCCCCCGAGCCCCCGAGGCAAATGCCCAAAAATGGAAATTTCCCTCTGCGCAAAATGGCCTAGCGCCGCGGCGCCCAGAATGATCCGCCACTTGCTGCAATCTAGCGCCGCAGCGCACAAGAACAGGGCCGCGACGCCCCTTCGCGAACCCAGAAATCTGGGTTTTCCCCTGCATTTTCCCCGAGCCAAAACACTCCCAATTCAACCCAAACACATACCTAAACCCCAGAATCAATTTAAAACCCCAAATAAACCATTTAACAACCTATAAACATCATCAACAAGCTCAATTACACAATTACACCCAAAATCCACACTTGAGTTTCAGATTTCAGAAGCTTAAACCAGTAGACCAGAAACTTAAACCAAAGCTTGAAAAACTTAAACCATGCTTCCAAATTCTTAAACCATATCAGATACGAAAATTCAAAGATGTTAAAACTCTTACCTCAATCAATAACTCAGCTTGAACTCCCTCCAATCCCAGCTTTAAACCAAATTCCTCTTGATAAACTAGCTGAATTCTCATGCATAACCAGCCATAACTATCTTTCAATTTTCATTCTTACCTTATAAAATCAAGCTTAAAACTTAACAAAACAGGGGATAAATTCTTACCTCTGAATAATCCTTGACCTGAGTTTGATTCCACACCCTTAAGCTCTTCACTAGCCTCAAAGAACTCAGCTCACTTCCTCTTCCACTTTGCCTTCTAGGTTCTTAGTTTTCCTTTTCCTTCTTGATTTCTCTAGCCCTCCAAAACTTGACTTCAGTCATACTTAGCATAAAGTATCGTGAATATTCATTTCCCTCAGTTGAAGCTATCTAAACCTCTGCCAAAAGACCATCTCATCCCTCCATCAAAATCCTTTCCTAACTAAACCTCAAGGGCACTCTTGTCCTTTCACCTATATTACAATTCTACCATTTTTCCATCTAAACTTGTTACTCTCAGCAGTTACCAATGGTTACTCAGGTTACTCAATCACCAATAACTATTAACCACAAATTCCCAACTCAACTCACGAAATTCCCCAAAGTACCCCTAGGCTCCTCCCGAGCCGGGTATGAAATCCCGTTGTGACTTTTAAATTAACTAGCTCCCTAGGACCGTCTCGACACGTGCATCACATTAATATCACCACACTCACGTGGTACAAATCACATAATACAATTATCACATTTATGCCCTCATCGGGGTAAACTTACCAATTTACCCCTATCATGCAAACGAGGACCACATGCATATTTATACCACCTAAACATGCATTCTAATCACATACTCATTTAAATTCATATATTGTCATGTTAATTCACTTATTTCCCTCCAGGCATGCTAATCAAGGTCCTAAACCTTATTAGCAACTTGGGGTGTTACAATTATCCCCTCCTTACAAGAATTTCATCCTTGAAATTACCTGAACAACTCGGGATGCCGCTCCCGCATATCGGACTCAAGCTCCCACGTCGCCTCTTCAACCTTGCTTTTCCTCCACAGCACTTTATCCAAGGAGATGGTCTTGCTTCGCAAGACTTTATCCTTCCTATCAAGAATCTGAACAGGCTTTTCCTCGTATGATAAATCCTGATCCAACTCTTCTCATAGCTCAACACATGAATAGTATCTGATACATATTTTCGAAGCATGGACACATGAAACACGTCATGAACCCCTGATAGAGCTGGAGGCATCGCCAATCTGTAAGCTACCTCACCAACTCGTTCCAGAACCTCAAAGGGGCCAACAAACCTGAGACTCAGCTTGCCCCGAACACCGAATCGTTTCACTCCTCTCAGGGGTGAAACCCTGAGGAACACATGATCACTGACCTGAAACTCCACATTCATGCGTCTCAGATCTGAGTAACTCTTCTGACGACTCTGGGAGGCGAGCATTCAAGCTCTAATCTTCTCAATTGCCTCATTGGTCCTCTGAACCATCTCAGGACCTAAATATCTTCTCTCACCGGTCTCATCCCAATGTATCGGTGACCTGCACTTTCTTCCATACAGCATCTCATACAGAGATACTCCGATAGGTGCTTGATAGATATTGTTGTACAAGAACTCAATCAATAGGAGATACTTACTCCAAGGTCCCCCAAAGTCTAACACACAGGCTCGTACCATATCCTCCAATATCTGAATTGTCCTCTCAGACTGCCCATCCATCTGAGGATGGTAAGCGGTACTGAACCGTAGCTGTGTGCCGAAGGCTCTCCCAAAACTTGGAGGTGAAGGTGGGGTCTCTGTCGGATACTATCGACCTCAGAGCCCCATGAAGTCGAACAATTTCCTTTACATAAAGCTCAGCATACTGCTCCACAGTATAAGTTGTTCTCACAGGTAAAAAGTGGGCGGACTTAGTATACCTGTCTACAATCACCAACACCGAATCATGCTGACCCACGGTCTTCGACAACCCAACTACAAAGTCCATGGTGATATCCTCCCATTTCCACTCGAGACTCCCTAGAGGCTGCAATAACCTTGCTGGCCTCTGATGTTCAGCCTTGATCTGCTGACAAGTTAGGCACCTTGCCACATAGTCTACCACATCCCTCTTCATACCTGACCACCAGTACAAAACTTTCAAATCTTGGTACATCTTCGTAGTACCTGGGTGTAAGGAGTAGAGAGTGGTATAAGACTCATCCAGAATCTCTCTCCGAATATCCGGATCGATCAGAACACAAATTCGTCCCTTGTACTTTAATAAACCCATCTCTGAGACAGAGAAGTCCATAATCGTTCCAGCTAGGACATTCTCCCTACGTTCACCTAATTGGGGATCCTTTCTCTGTGCCTCCTTAATCCTTTCGAGGAGCGTGGACTGGAGAGTTATGTTGGCTAACCTACCAACCACTAACTCTATACCTGCTCTGGCCATCTCCTCAGCCAGCCTGTCTTATACCTGTCTCGAACTAAACAACTATCCTGGGCCCTTCCGGCTCAATGCATCAACCACCACATTAGCCTTCCCAGGATGATACAGGATGTCACAATCGTAATCCTTTACCAATTCTAGCCACCGTCTTTGGCGCATATTCAGATCTTTCTAAGTAAAGAAATACTTTAAACTCTTGTGGTCAGTATATATCTCGCACTTTTCACCATACAGATAATGCCTCCACACCTTAAGTGCGAATACCACCGCAGCTAACTCCAGATCATGCGTGGGATATCTCTGCTCGTACTCCTTTAACTGCCTTGATGCATAAGCTATCACTTTCCCAGCTTGCATCAACACACATCCCAAACCCTGTCTAGAAGCGTCACAGTAGACCACAAACTTCTCATTGTCTGTCGGCAGACTCAACACTGGTGCAGTAATCAATCGCCTCTTCAACTCCTTAAAGCTATTCTCACACCGATCTGTCCACACATATTTAGTCTTCTTTCTTGTCAACTCTGTCAATGGAGTAGCAATTCAGGAGAATCCCTCTACAAACCTTCAGTAGTACCCTGCTAATTCGAGAAAACTTCTGACTTCAGGAACACAGCTCGGTCTAGGCCAATCTCTCACTGCCTCTACCTTACTTGGGTCAACCAGTATCCCCTCCTTACTAACGATATGGCCCAAAAATGTAACTTGCGGTAACCAGAACTCACACTTGCTAAACTTAGCATATAACTTGTGCTCTCTCAATCGCTATAACACCAGGCGCAGATGATGCTCATGCTCTGTCTCTGACTGGGAGTACACCAGTATATCATCGATAAATACAATCACAAACTTATCCAGGTAATCCTTGAAAATTCTATTCAACATATCCATGAAAGCTGTTGGGGCGTTGGTTAATCCAAAGGACATAACCAGAAATTCATAATGGTCATACCTTGTCCGAAAAGATGTCTTCGGTATGTCCCCTTTTTAATTCTCAACTGATGATAGCCTGACCAAATATCGTTCTTTGAAAACACTGTACTCCCCTAAAGCTGATCAAATAGATCATCAATCCTAGGTAGTGGATACTTATTCTTAATGGTCAGCTTATTCAACTCCCTGTAATCAATGCACATCCTAAGCGACCCATCCTTATTCTTAACGAATAGCACTGGAGCACCCCATGGCGAGAAACTCGGTCTGATAAACCCCAAATCCAATAACTCCTGTAACTGAATCTTCAATTCTTTTAACTCTGTCGGAGCCATTCTATAGGGTGCCCTAGAAACTGGCTCCACCCCCGGTGTCAACTCTATGACGAACTCAATCTCTCGCTGCGGCGACAACCCCGACAAATCCACTGGAAACAGGTTTGGAAACTCACATACCAATCTGGTTTCATTCGGTCTCACTGTCACCACTTTAGAGATATCTACAACACTCGCTAGGAATCCTATGCAACCTTCCTGCATCAGGTCTCTAGCCTTCAGTGCTGAAATCATAGGCACTCGCGGTCCATTCACCGTCTCCACGAACACAAAAGGTACTTCACCTTCTGGTTCAAAAGTCACCATACGCCGCTTGCAATCAATCATTTCTCCATACCTCGTTAACCAATCCATCCCTAATATCATATAAAAATCATCCATATCTAATTCAACCAGATCAACAAATAGTTCCCTACCATCTATCTCTACTGGTAATGCTCTAACCCACCTCCTAGAGACCACCAGTTCTCCTGTTGGAAACAAAGTCTAAAAATTCCTAGCATACACAATACTAGGTCTACAAAGCTGGTCTATCACCCTAACAGATACAAATGAATGGGTAGCCCCTGAATCAATCAATGCAGTATACAAAGAACCAGTGCTAGAGATCTGACCTGTCACAACTGAGGGACTAGCCCCCGCCTCAGTCTGAGTCAAAGCGAATACCCTGGCGGGAGCGAGACTGTCTCCCTGCTTTGGCTCTTCCTTCTTAGTTTGTGGGCAATATTTCTTCAGATGATTGGCACTCCCACAGATAAAACATGCCCTAATCCGGCACTCACCCTGATGTTGTCGTCTGCACCGTGGACACACTGGAAAACTCCTCCAGTTGTCACCTCCGCCCTGACGGCCACCAATGGAACCTCGTACCCTCCTATCAAAACTAGGAGGAAAAAATGAATCTAGAACCCTTATTTTCTGCTCACTGGGGCCACTGCCCCAACTAGACCCAACAAAAGGAGGCACCGTCCTCCTAGCATCACGCCTAACAGCGCTGTCCCTCCATATCTGATCCTCAGCCCTCTCTGCAGTAAGGGCCTTATCCACCGCTTGGGCATAAGTGGTAGTCTCTGGAATCAACGTAATATTCACATCACGGGAGATCATCACATTCAACCCCCGTATAAATCTATCTCTCCTGGCCGCATCCGCCGGCACTAGGTCTGGCGCAAACCTTGCCAGTTTTTCGAATCTCAGGGCATACTCAGTAACTGATAACCTGTTCTGAGTCGGGTTGATAAAATCATCAACCTTTGCAGCTCGAACTGCTATGCTGTAGTATTTCTCAGTAAAGATACTCTTAAATTCTTCCCATGTCATGACCGCAACATTCCTCTGCTGACTCACCACATCCCACCAGATGCGGGCATCCTCCCTAAGCATGTAGCTAGCACAAGCTACCCTTTCACTTCCTTCGACCCTCATAAAGTCTAAGATCAAGGAAATCATGTTCATCCACTGATCTGCTCGCAGTGGGTCCGATCCACCCTCAAAGGTAAGAGGTTGTTGCTTCCTGAATCTTTCGTACAAGGGTTCCCGCCTGTTCTCAGTCACAGGCTGAACCGGCACTGGCGCCACATTCTGCTGTATCGGTAACCCTGTAACCTGTGGAAGGGCCTGTTGCCTCATCTGACGGAGTTCTTCCTTTGTTCTCTGCAGTCTAGCCTCCATTTCGACCAATATCTGTTGCCAGTTCTGTGGGGCAGGTGGAGGGTCCTGACCCTAATTGTCATCCTCGGCTCTGCTGCCGCGGAGTCTAGATGATTGCCGAGGCATTACAACTATATGCCTGCAATCAGTGACACCGCTCATCAGGCATGATAACAAAATCCAATTCCACCTCCCATTCTCAACAACCAACCAAAATCAACAATCCAAATATAATACAAATAGCATATAACACACAACGGGCCTTGCCCTGGCATCATGCATATGTTATGTCACCCATCATGCTCTTTAAGAACTAAGCAGGCAAACAAGCCATTCAAACACATAGTCAAATATATTAATCAACCATACCAATCAACCCTAAGTCGAGCTTTCCAGTGGCAGCGTGCGTACATGTTCGGTCAATCTCCAGAACCAATAAACCTTGGCTCGCTCTGATACCAAGTTGTAACACCCTACTACCTTAGAGCCGTTACTAAGTGAGTTTAAAATGTGCAATTAACTCGCTCAGCGAGGTTTTTAGAAAAAAAGTGTGATTAAAGAAAAAGACAAGGCTGTAATCTTTAAAAGTACTCCATTTCACTCAAAGTTCAAAGAGTTTAACATTTGGGATCCCAAAACTTGGGTTATAAAATATTTACAACTCAAAACAAGTTTATAAGTAATTAACCATCAAAACTAGGGTTTGTACAGCCATTTCTCAAAAAATATCCCCAACCAAAGCAGTCGGGCAGGCCAAACATGTACGCGCCGTCCCCATGCTCTCCATACTCATGGCTGGTTGACTTTCTCTTTGCCCTTACCTGCAACACAGAGCACCCGTGAGCCGAAGCCCAGCAAGAAAACTCATACAACACACAACATATGCATATCATACAATCACTATAGCAGATAACTCATATTTAATCAGACAGTCCATGAGATTTAAACACATATACGGCCATGCCGTCTTAGAAGTGTTACCAAAGCCTGGGATCTCGGTCTACACCATAAGGAAATCCCATGTATCCATTGGGGTCTCACTCTAATCACAAGCACTCCATGTGCTAAGTGATATTCCTGGCCCCACTGCCGTTCTCGGCCCTTCGCCGTTCCCGACCCCTTTGCCATTCCCTCTGCTATTACCACATTTAGCATTCTCAAATAACAATCAAATATATAATCATTCATTTAAAGCTACATCCTAGCAATGATACAATCTAGGGTCGCGCCCTGCAACAATACTATGGGCCCAAGCCCTGCTCTACGGGTGCTACAGTTTTCTTACCTGTATCCCGAGCTTCACAATGCACCAAAGTCACGAGCACGGTCCTCTATCCCGAGCCTCTTTGAAAACCTAGTCACAACACATATAAAACACTCTTTAATACTAACCAATCCAAAACCACTTCCCGGGACCAATCCCATACTCCCGAGACCTCCAATTTTCCCTAAACAAAGCTACAGAATCATCCCCCGAGCCCCCGGGGCAAATGCCCAAAAATGGAAATTTCCCTCTGCCCAAAATGGCCTAGCGCCGCGGAGCCCACCAATGAGGGCCGCGGCGCCCAGAATGATCCGCCCCCTGCTGCAGCCTAGCGCCGCGGTGCACAAGAACAGGGCCGCGGTCCTTCGCGAACCCAGAAATCTGGGTTTTCCCCTGCATTTTCCCCGAACCAAAACACTCCCAATTCAACCCAAACACATACCTAAACCCCAGAATCAATTTAAAACCCCAAATAAACCATTTAACAACTTATAAACATCATCAACAAGCTCAATTACACAATTACACCCAAAATCCACACTTGAGTTTCAGATTTCATAAGCTTAAACCAGTAGACCAGAAACTTAAACCAAAGCTTGAAAAACTTAAACCATGCTTCCAAATTCTTAAACCATATCAGATACGAAAATTCAAAGATGTTAAAACTCTTACCTCAATCAATAACTCAGCTTGAACTCCCTCCAATCCCAGCTTTAAACCAAATTCCTCTTGATAAACTAGCTGAATTCTCATGCATAACCAGCCATAACTATCTTTCAATTTTCATTATTACCTTATAAAATCAAGCTTAAAACTTAACAAAACAGGGGATAAATTCTTACCTCTGAATAATCCTTGACCTGAGTTTGATTCCACACCCTTAAGCTCTTCACTAGCCTCAAAGAACTCAGCTCACTTCCTCTTCCACTTTGCCTTCTAGGTTCTTAGTTTTCCTTTTCCTTCTTGATTTCTCTAGCCCTCCAAAACTTGACTTCAGTCATACTTAGCATAAAGTATCGTGAATATTCATTTCCCTCAGCTGAAGCTATCTAAACCTCTGCCAAAAGACCATCTTATCCCTCCATCAAAATCCTTTCCTAACTAAACCTCAAGGGCACTCTTGCCCTTTCACCTATATTACAATTCTACCATTTTCCATCTAAACTTGTTACTCTCAGTAGTTACCAATGGTTACTCAGGTTACTCAATCACCAATAACTATTAACCACAAATTCTCAACTCAACTCACGAAATTCCCCAAAGTACCCCTAGGCTCCTCCCGAGCCGGGTATGAAATCCCGTTGTGACTTTTAAATTAACTAGCTCCCTAGGATTGTCTCGGCACGTGCATCACATTAATATCACCACACTCACGTGGTACAAATCACATAATACAATTATCACATTTATGCCCTCAGCGGGCTAAAATTACCAATTTATCCCTATCATGCAAGCGGGGTCCACATGCATATTTATACCACCTAAACATGCATTCTAATCACATACTCATTTAAATTCATATATTATCATGTTAATTCACTTATTGCCCTCCAGGCACACTAATCAAGGTCCTAAACCTTATTAGCAACTTGGGGTGTTACACGCATACTCAACGATTCTTTGCACACCCATCTAAAACCTTATTGGCCAATCCAGTTTCCATTCAGTCTAATTGATATATTCCAAGTGATACCTACCACAATATTTAGACATCCCATAGACGTAATTGGATCCTTTCCTTTCAAATCCTGACGTTACCACCATCTCTTGCAATCCATGGTTGTCCCTTATTTAACAGATTAATCCCTACTCAGGATCATATCATAATGCTCATATTATGAGCTCAAACAACTCTATTGTAAACCTTTTTCCAATGGTACTCTAACCATTTTTCGGAAAGTTATCGATTTTCAGCAAGCACGAAAATCTCACGCCCATGACGTGGCAACACAAAAGTATGTGCCTCAAATCTATGTCTCTTCTGGGAGATACATAGCACCGAACTCATTCAGTTCATCATATAACAAGGAATGAGAACCAACAAGTCAATCGGTCGCCTCTGAGGAACTAGCCCCGGGCTCTGGCTGTACCAAGGCGGACCTTCAAACTACAGTTGAGTAATCTATACTCCTCGATTCTTCATACTTTGATTTCGGGAAATCCTTCCTGACATGCCCAATCATTCCACATAGAAAACACGCCTTCACTCGGCATCCTCCCAGATGGCGTCCCCTGCACCTGGGGCATACTAAATAACTTCACTAGGCCTCAGTGTTGCCCTGGTAGCCATCTTGTAAACTATAACCCCCCATGTCAAGACCAGGAGTAGTCGAACTTTCAAGGGCCCTTCTTTTCCAGTTACTGGGCACCTGCCCCTACCTGATCCCACAAATGGGAATACATTTGCCTGAGCTTCCTGCCCTACCATACTCTCACTCCATATCTCATCTTTAACTTCTTCTATAACGAGGCACTCCCTACTACCCGAGCATTGCTTGGAATCTCACAGGCTAGAGTGACCTTAACACTCTGGCCATCTCAGAGTTGGTCCTCAAATGAATCGTTCCTTTTGGGCCACATTCGCTGGTACCAAATCAAAAGCAGATTGGCCAACCCATCATATTCATTGTCATACATTGTCACTATCTTTCTTTCTCATACCAAGTCCGTAAACTCATTAGTTCTTGTAGTTCAAACTGCGTCACAGTAGTCTTTTTCGTCGAACCACAGTCTGAATTCCTCCCAACCCATCTAAACAACATTCCAGGTCTGGGGTACTACTTCCTACCACATTCGGGCATCCTCCTGCCGCATACGCGTGGCACAACCGCTCTACCATGGCCTACCATTCCCATATCATCGAGGATGAAGCTAACCATGCCCATCTACTAATCAATTCTGAAAAAACCTAAACCTCCCTCGAAAACTGAAGGATAGTACCTCTAAGGTCTTTCATACGATAACTCTTTTCTATTTTTTCCATTCTCAGGTTGTACCAACATTGATGCCATTACTGTCAAGATATACGAAGTACCATTTCCCCAACGGAACCCACTATCTCAACCATCTAATCTCCATACTTTGATCTGGCAGTCTCGCTGGCATACCGTCAAACATTTACTTCGAATTTTGTGGTAGATGGAGGGTCTGACCCTAACTATCATCTGCAACCCCCATATTAACAATACCAGGTCCAGTTGACTATCTTGAATACATACTCCTTGAATCAGTCTGCATTCAAAGACTTAACCTCTCAGCCCTAATATTCATATCCAAAATCATCTCACTGGCAGTCCAAACAATCACAATAATCACACCCACAATATACATATAAAAACACAAATTTCCATTACCCATGCATCAGTTATCAAATCCCATTACCACCAAATATATTCATACACATCATGCTCTCTATACTAGCATGCAGATAAATCACATATGTTTAATTTTTATAAAAAATCACATAATCATGTCATTGGATACCTAACCATGAGTCAAGCTTATCTTTAGCGATGAGTGTACACGCCCAGCCAATCTTCAAGAACCCTTAAACCTAGACAAGTGCCTCATCCGTCTCTGTCGGGAGTCCGAGATGGCACATCGCAGCGTCAACGACCTGGGTGGCTGAAGCCAGGCCCACCTGATGGCAGGGGCTACCTTGCCCCTCAAATAATACTTCGTGAATGTCCTGAAGTTCATGGGGATAGCCCCTTTCTAGCTTTCCCCCAATGGCTACAGAGTACTCGCGGGGATGTACATTATGTACTAGAAGCAGAAATGGCCTGAGCCTTCACCGCCGGAGATCCTTTACTTCTACAGCTTCCGCACCACTCCTTGGAAGAATAGCTCCAAGCGAGATGGTTATTATGCCTTGGTGAAGTATGCAGCTTCGTCGCTCAACTATAAGGCTCCTCACCATAACGAGAATCACTCTTGGGTCTACAAGGACGCCTTCTTCTTCACGAATGACTTCCCGACCCATAGCAACCTGACCCTGATTCTTGACTTCGCCCAAGTCAGTGAGTATCTTCCCAAACACGCATCCTTTTCCTTATTAGGACTTTTCTATATTCGACTCAGTCAATTCCTTTTAAATAGGTCCTTTCCGTCGAACCCACTATGTCCAGCTCTTCGAGGATCATCTCCAGACAATGAAGGATCTCCCCGATCGAGATCTGGACCTTAGTGTCCTGGTAACAGAAGCAAACCTCATTAGGTTGGGGTTTCTAAGCATAGAACAACGAATCAGCAACCTGGAGCTGACCAAATAGCGCCAGTGCAGAAAGTCTCGGGAGTTGGCATCCCATCACATCAGTTACATAGATGGGATAGACAAGATGGCGTTACAAAAATGGCTGGCAGAAGAGTGGTTGGTGAACGCGCGCGCTGCAGAGGAGGTCCTAGAGGCACAAGAGGATAGGGAGCTCGAGGAAGAGCTTCAGGCAGGGATGGAAGCTTCCTACCTTGACTCAGGTAAATCACCTCTCACTCTGACTTATGCTTCCCGAGTAGGTGATAGGATAAGTCCCGAGCACGTTTGGGCTTCTCCAGCCCTCCTCCATTATGGTTAAATTTCACATCGGTGCTGGACTAGGGAAGAATTCCAGGATTACCTAGATTTAATAGACGTGTATCTCCATCGCCCGAGGAGGAAGTCAACTTCTCGGTGTTTGGTACCCCTAGACCGAGTAAGGTCTTTCAACTCGAGCTGGTTTTGCCAATATGGTACCAACATTAGTTGTGAGGTCAGGAATAGGATAATACACCCTCGCTGTTTGCACCGAGGCTCACCTCACGGTCGACCTCTGAGTAGCTTATGTTATTGCATTATCCTTTTCTGTAGAATGTACGATAACTATTTAATTTGTTCCTGCTCCTCACATGGGACTAGCGAACATTGCCCAGTCTATGCTTAGGTTAGGAGCGCCCCCCAGCTCTTTGGAAGTAGAGGGGTTGTCGTGTCCTCAGGAGCAACTCAAACCCTCTCCTCCGGCCAAGAGGCAGAGAGTCTCCACTCCCCCTGCGGAGGTCCCTGCCGTCAACTTGCCCTCGATAGTGGAGATCTCTTCCTTGCCCAGGTCAGACGAGGCGGTTCAAGAGACAAGGCAGGAGGTGGTTCCAAAACTAGACCAAGGGTTAGTACAAGACTCGAAGCAGGAGGTGGTGCCACCCCAAATCCGTCTCCTGGTGTACCTCGAGAATTATGAGGGGGCTTTGCTGGAGCAGTACGAGAAGACGCTTCAACACTTTGAAGCAAGGCTATTAGAAGGCAACAAAGCCTTGCACGAGACAGCCGAGGCCCTTCGTTAACTCAAGCCGCCCTGAAAGAGGCCCATCATCCCTCCAATTGGTCAGTCTGAGCTGGAGACTTTGTTCTTTGCCAAGCTAGGGGGATCATTGCTCCTCTCATCGCCGAGCTCCTCCAGGGGTCAGCTCCACCATGTGTGAGTTGATTGCCAGAAGCTTTTCCCAACTCGGCAACAGTAATGAGGCTTCTCTCATGGCCTCATGTCGGCACGCCTTTGTCTAGGTAAGCTAATCATTCACGTGCTTGAATTCAACTCAACAATGTTTTATTAGGCTAACACATTCCCACTTTTTTACTTTTTTGTTTTACAGTCTACCTTGGCCTGCCAATGCCTAGTAGACATTATGATGGAGAAATCGTATGCACTCCAGAAGTCCCAGGAAAAAATTGCCTCCCTTAAGGAGAAAATGAGAGGCCCTCGGGAAGAACTTGCCTGGGCTAAGGCTGCCCTTGAAGCCGAGCGAAAACTCTCTTGAGAGCTTGAGGAAGCTGTCGAGAAGGCCATTGAGGACATGCAACAGTCCAAACAGGAGACGAAGGTGGCCATTAAGGGCATGCAGCGAGCCCAGGAGGAGGCTAAGAAGGCCACAACTGAGGTCGCCTGAGTGGTCTTGGAGAACTCCCAACTTCAGGAGTAGGCTAAGGAGGCCATCGACCGAGCTGAGCTAGCAGAGAGGAAGGCCCTCCAAGCCATGGAGTTGAACATGTCTGCTTGGTCTCAGGTGGAGAAGCTTGAAAGAGAGACCAAGAATATCGCCGAGGATGCCTTCTACGTGGCCTGGTATCACAAATATGAGCTTGGATTTCACTAGGGAGCCTGAGAAATATAGACTCCTCTTCGACGAGCGCCTCTGAGCTACCCAAGCTACCAAAGCGAACCAAGTGTCTCCAACGGTCGAGGCACTCCATCTACCAAGGCCGCCTAACTAGTTGAGGAAACTCCAGCTATTGAAACGGCCTAGGCAGGGGGTGCCCCGAGTGGAGATCTGATGATTAAGCTGGTGGTGGAGGTTCCCAAAGACTTATCATAATTTTTACACTTAGGCCTGCATGCCATAAAAATTTTTGTGGTACAGGCAAACAATAGCTCGAGCCTCCGAGCATAGTTGTAATTATTCGCTCGTTTAAGATTTATGTGGCTTGCCTTGATTATTATTTGGTTTGGTTCTATGAATTCACCGTAACTTAAATTTCCATGAGAATAAGCACTTAAACCGTTTTATACACTTGGTTCTATAAATTCAACGTAACACGAATGTCATGAAAACAAGAACTCAAACCACTTTAAACACTTGGTTCTATAAATTCAACGTAACACGAATGTCACGAGAACAAAATCTCAAACTGTTTTAAAAACTTGGTTCTATAAATTCAACGTAACATGAATGTCATGAGAACAAGAACTAAAACTATTTTAAACACTTGGTTCTATAAATTCAATGTAACATGAATGTCACAAGAACAAGAACTCAAACTGTTTTAAACACTTAGTTCTATAAATTCAACATAACACAAATATCACGAGAACAAGAACTCACATCTGTTTTGAACAGTTGGTTCTGTAAATTCAACGTAACATGAATGTCATGAGAACAATAACTCAAACCATTTTATAGGTGGTTCCCGCATTTAGTCCATTGTAGGCTCATAGTCCTAGAAGTAACTTTGATGCAAAATTTACCGTTGGTCCTCACTCGGTGTTGTATGCCCCTGCAATCCAAAGATTCGGGCTTTCAGGGGTCCTAGCACATGAAACCACCTGCCCCCTGAGTATGCATTACTCGGGAGGTCGGTCGGGGGTTTCAACATTGCTCTCCGAGTGCATATTTTGTCACTTCCATACCATCTCGCACCTCATCGGGAGGCGATGTTAACGAGGCACCCAAGCATAGGCTGCCTGGGTATCCACCTATATCTCTCAGATTAGGGTTTGGTTATTAGTCTACAGGCGCGCGTTGTCCTCGGGAGGTAACTGAAATTTCTTAAGTCTATGATATAATGGGTTATCTAGCTATGATATATAGTGACATTAGGGGCACTTCGCTCGTCGACTAGCCAAGCTCCCCATGTCACGGATTTCCCAAGGCCAAGTATGCGATGCTCGATATTTCGTTTGCATATCAAGATCAAGAGACTTGGTCAAAGCTCCTCGAGCTCGGTGTCAACGGGAGGTGACAATAGTCTATTCTCGCGCCACTTGGGTTATCTAGCTCCTAGGTGCTAAGCTTAGTTCTGCCTGGAACAAGCTACCTTCTAGGCTAGACCTAACTTGTTTCCTAGGATTTTATATTCTCTGGATGGTGACACTAGGCTTACTTCTCTTGACAATCGACAAGTTTAGTTTCCTAGGTCATTTCCTGTGAGGCATAGTGCTACCCTAACTCCATGCCCCCCAAGTGATCGGAGACTAGTCTTCGGTCACTTGTCCAGGCGATCGGGTGCTCTTACATAGCATTAATTGAATATAAAGGAAACCAAAGAATATAAGCAGACAATAAATTTTTTACCGTGTTTTATATACACGGTTTCCATTACATGTGCCTGAAGGCTACAGGGGGTATTACAGAAATAGACAATGTTTGCTGCTCATACTACTGGTAATAGCGGTGAAGATGCTTGGCATTCTAGGTGTGAGGAATCAATTCCCACTTAGTCGAGCTAATTTGTATGTTCCCGACACACAATGCTCTCAACTTGGTATGGGCTCTCCTAGTTGGGTCCCAGCATTCCTGCACCGGGTCTTGGGAGGCTAAGAAGACTCTTCGCAACACCATATCTCCGACCCTAATTTTTCTATCTTTCACTTTGGAGTTAAAATACCTGGCCACCTTCAGTTGGTAGGATGCTACTCGAAGCTAAGAAGCTTCCATAGCTCCTCCACGGGGTCAAGGGACTCTCGAAGTAAAGCATGCTTCGTGGTCGGGTCATACGTATCTTGTCGGTGTGTGGAAAGTGTTGCTTCAACTGGGAGCATAGCCTCATACCTATAGGCCAATGAGAAGGGAGAATGGTCGGTGGAGGTCTGGGCAATGCTGCGGTAGCTCCATAATGCCCTAGGCAGCTCCTCGGGCCAAGCTCCTTTTCCCTGCTCCATCCTTTTCTTCAATGTGGACTTGAGTATCTTGTTAACTGCTTCCATTTGGCCAATGTCCTGCGAATGGGCCATGGAGGACAAGCTCTTGATGACACCATGCCATTGACAAAATTCCGTGAACACTTCACTATCTAACTGCAATATGTTGTCGGAGACTATCTTCCTCGGAAACCCATACTGACAAACGATGTTTTTGATGACGAAATCCAAAACATTTTTGGAGGTGATTGCAGTGAGTGGCTCGGCCTCAACCGACTTCGTGAATTAGTCGATGACCACTATGGCATATTTCACCTATCCCTTCCCTGTAGGCAAGGATCCGTTAAAGTGGATGCCCCAGACAACAAATAGCCATGGGCTGGTCATCTGCGTAAGCTCATTTGAAGGCACTCAGGGGATATTGGCAAAATGCTGGCACTTGTCGCATTTCTTGATGTAATCCATCGCATCTCCATTCATGGTGGGCCAAAAATACCCTTGCCTTAACATTTTCTTGGAGAGGCTTTGCCCCAGTGTGATATCCGCAGAAACCTTTGTGTACCTCTTGTAGAATTAAAATGGCTTCTTGATTGGACACACACTGAAGCAAGGGCAAAGAATAACCTCGCCTGGAAAGCCTATTATCCATGATTATGTACCTCGGTACTCGATACAACAACTTCTGAGCTGCCTTCTTATCTTGGGGAAATACCCAGGAGACGAGGTATTTAACTATTGGCTCCGTCCACCCATCTTGGGGTTGTATAAATCCCACCTCGTATGGAGTCGAGATACTCGAAGACTCCAAATAATCAATGGGGACCACATTGATCAACTCAACATCTTTGGTCATGGCCAGCTTAGCCAGGGCGTCCACAATGGAATTTTACTCTCGCGGTACTTGCCGAATAGTGAATCTTTGGAAGTTACAACATTTTTTGAACCTTTGCCAAGTACGCTGCCATTTTTGTTTCCCGGGCTTCGTACTCTCCAAGAACTTTGTTCAGCACAAGTTGGGAATCGCTAAAGATCTCAAGACCTTCGGCCTTGAGCTCTAGCGCCATGCGGAGCCTAGCGATTAAGGCTTCATACTCTAATTTTTTGTTAGAGGTACTAAACCCAAAGCGGAGGGCACTATGCACCCTATGCCTCTCAGGGGAAACCAAAATAAGTCCTGACCTGGTGCCATTTTTGTTCGAAGACCCATCCACGAACAGTTTCCAGGCTGGTTCGACCACTGGGGTACCCTTGGTCGTCTCTTGATTCCTTGTGCACTCAGTGATGAAGCCGGCGAGTGCCTGACCTTTTATAGCAGTCCTTGTATGGCAGGTGATGTCAAACTGACTCAGCTCTACCGACCACTTCAAGAGCCTTCTCAATGACTCAGGCATTTGAAGGAATTATCTGACGGGATGGTTTGTGAGGACCTTAATCGGATGTGCCTAGAAGTAGGGTCTTAGCTTTTGAGAGGCCACCATCAAGCAAAAGGTTAACTTCTCCATCAGCAGGTACCTACACTCTGCTATAAGGACTCTATTACTAACATAATAGACGGGGTGCTGAACTCGGCTTTCTTCCCTTACCAATGCGACACTGATTGTATCGTCTGAGATAGCCATGTAGAGCAGGATAGGCTCCCCATCTATTGGCTTGGACAGAATTAGAGGGTTTTCCATGTGCACCTTGAGTTGTTGGAACACTTATTCACCCTCTTCTATCCATTCAAAGCTCTGACTCCCTCGGAGAACATTGAAGAAATGGATGCACTTGTCTGTTTCCTTTTAGACAAAAAGGCTCAAAGCTGCGATCCTCCTTCTCAGGCTTTGAACGTCTTTATGTTTCTGGGGATATGGCATCTCGATTAGGGCCTTGATCTTCTCAGGGTTCACTTCAATTCCCCGAGCACTGATAATGAAGCCTAGGAACTTGCTAGAGGCAACCCCAAATGTGCAAGGGGTTTAGCTTCATCCCAAACTGAGGAAGCACTGTGAAGACCTCAATCTAGTCGCCCACATGGTTAGGGGCGGTCATGGACTTCACCAACATATCATCCACATAGACCTCCATGTTCCACCCCAATTGGTTTTTGAACATCTTGTTATCTAGCCTCTGGTAGGTGGCGCCAGCATTTTTTAGCCCGAAAGGCATTACATTGTAACAATAGACACCTTTATAGGTTCGAAAGTTTGTGTGCTCCTGATTGGCGATGTGCATAGATATCTTGCTATATCCTGAGTATGGATCCATGAATGACAGTAACTCGTAACCAGAGGTGGCGTCGACCACCTGGTCTATCTTGGGGAGCAGAAAGCAGTCCTTCGAACAGGCCTTGTTAAGGTCTGAGAAATCAATGCATGTCCTCCAAGTGCCATTCAACTTTGGCATGAGGACAAGATTGGATAGCCACCTGGGGTACTGGGATTCTTAGAGATCCCACTAGAGAGGAGCTTGTCCACTTCGACCTTAAGAGCCTGTTTCTGAGTTTGATCAAATGTCTGTTGCTTCTACTGGACGGGAGCATAGCTAGGATCGATATTCAAGGCATGAGATATGATATTTTGATCAACACCAGTCATGTCAGAATGTGACCATGCGAAAACGTCTTTGTTTTCTCAGAGGAAGCCCACCAATGCCTCTCGAACTTCCGTTTTTAAGCTTCCCCCAACTTTTATTTTCCTCTCGGGGGTGGAGGTATCAATAATTATCTCCTCCACCTCCTTTATTGGTTCGATGGACCTCTCTTGTTGAACCCTTGGATCTAACTCGTTGGGCCCCAACTCCTGGACAACTTGTACCTTCGAGCCCTCATACATCTCGGGGCATACCTGCCTTACCATCATCACGGGAGCCTTGAGGGAGACATTGTAACATTGTCTTACCTTTTTCTGGTCACCACGGACCGTGCCAATATCTGCATCTGTGGGGAACTTCATGCACAGATGATAGATGGAGGTGACAGCCCTGAACTCCACCAGCGCAGGTTGTCCCAAGATGGCATGCTTTGCCGAGGAACATTCCACCACCACGAAGGTGAAATATTTGAAGGCTTGGCAAGGTACCTCTCCATGCATCACAAGGAGCTTTATCTGGCCCATCGGGATGAGGGCTTCCCCCGAGAATCTGTATAGTGTTGAGGTGTATGGGGACAAGTCTGTCATGGTCAGTCCTATCTTCTTGAAGGCTGACTTAAAACAGGATGTTCACCGAACTCCCATTGTCTACCAGAATATGTGCCACCATTTTCTTGGAGATTTGGCTCTCAATCACCAACAGGTCATGATGTGGGTAATGTACTCTCCAAGCGTCGTCTTTGGAGAATGTTATGACTTGGTCAGTCATTCGTGGCATTTGGCCAGGCACCTGGGCTGAAGCCATGACCTCATCATTGTGATTCAAAGCCCGCGCATACCTGTTCTGCGAGCTTCGTGAAGTGCCCCCCAAGTGAGGCCCTCCTGAGATGGTTTCTACCTACTCGTTTACCAGAGGAGGTCCTTGGGCCACTGGATGTTGGGGGGCTATAGGAGCTACTGCTGGGACTTGTGAAGCGACAGGTGGTACCACCGTTCCTGCCACGGGAGGCTATGTTGGACACACTCCACCCTTGGCATATTGGTGGAGGTGTCCCAACTTGATGAGATTCTCAATCTCGTCCTTGAGTTGACGATATTCATTTGTGTCGTGCCCTATGTCGTTGTGGAAATGACAAAAACTTGCCAGGGTCCTGCCTATCCCTGTCTCTCCGTATGGGTTGCGGCTTCCTCTAATGAACAAGTTGTACCGTGGGCATGAAGATATTCTCTCGGGAGTCTACCAAGTTGATGTACTTGGAATACTACGAGACATACTTCTCGCCTGATGTGACTCCCTGCTTGGGTTGTGTGGTTTCGCTCCCCTTGGGTTTCCAGCCCTTACCTTTCCCTCCATGCCTACTACCGTTGGGAGCTCGACTGGATCCAGCAGGCCGGTTGTAGCATCCCGAATTGGTTAATAAGGCTTAGAGCCTTGATTAACGTGTCTGGAGAGCAATAATTGACTTAATTATGTTAATATGTGAATTTGATGATTATGTGATTAGAAATGCATGTTTAGGTGAATTAAATATGCATGTGGGTCCCATTTGGCTATTAGGGGCATATTTGTAATTTTAGCCCGTTGAGGGCATAAATGCAATATGTGTATATTGTGATTGATACCACGAGTGAGTGGTGATATAGTTGTGATGCACGAGCCGAGACAGTCCTATGGAGCAGATTAGCTAGAAAGTCACAACGGGCTCAAATACCCGGCTCGGGAGGAGCCTAGGGGTATTTTGGGAATATAATATGTGTTTAGAATTTATTGAGTAACGGGTAAATGCTTAGTAATTATTTGGAATGTCGGGATTAAATGGGAATTTATAGGAACACTCGAGGAATTAGCAGGACACGACAAATGACGGAATTGCCCTTGGTGGCTCTTGAGGGATAAGGATAGGCTTAGGGTTACTTTAGACTTTTGGCAAATGGATATATACATAGTGGCTGGAGAAAACACTAGAACTAAGAAAAGAGCAAGTCAAAAGCTCTCAATTCTCTCTCTGCTTTGGTTCTGTCCTTCAGCTCTGTATGGTGCTTGGTGTTTGAGGAATTCTTGAAGAATTCTAGGCCATAGATTCAAGGTTGGAACTTAGGAGGCTAGAAGCTTGGAACTCAGGTAATTAGTTTAGAGGTTTAACGTGACGCCCCACATCACTATGGTTGCTTTCTGGAATGATGACTAGCCCTACAAACCAAGACAAATCTTTCCAGCGTGCTTTGTCCTCACTTGCACACTTCCTGGGAAAACTTCCCAGGAGGTCACCCATCCCTAGATTACTCCAGGCCAAGCACGCTTAACCATGGAGTTCTCAAGTGATGGGCTACCGAAAAGAAGATGCACCTTCCTGATATAGGTAGTACCCATCAATCCATTTAAGCCCTCTTTAACTGTGTAGTCCCATACCTACACAGTCTTAGAATCATTACACTTGACCTTCCCCCAGGCAGTGTGGGATTGCACAGCTTATCCGGTCTTTCCCCTTACGGATCACGGGATTCTAACTGTCACATTTAATTAAGAACAGAGGTAAGACTTTTTCTTGATCATTAAGATTGAATTTTGTTGGTTTTATTAAGAACTCAAGCCTGCATGAGGTTTGGTTTGGTTAGTTGTGTTTGATTTGAATTTTGGTGTTAGTGAGGATTAGGGAGCTGTTCTTAGGTGGATGTGATGCCTAGGTTGTGTAGACAAGGAATCCAGGTTCAATTATGACTTTAAGTGATGTTTAAAGTATGGAAATTGAGTTTAGGCTCGAGGAAAACGTAGGAAAAATGGTGATTTTCTGGGTTTGGAGGCTTGAGCCACGACCCTGTTCTTCAGGCACCGCGTCCCATATGTGTCGAAGAGGCTGGAAGCCTCTGTTTGCCCGGGCGCGCCGTGGCCCGTGTCCCTCAACAGTGAGGCTTTTGCCTCTGACTTGGGGCGCACGCGCTGCCCGAATTCTAAGTACTGGTTTTTTGAAGGTTTTTATCTCGAGAACCCAAAAGTTAAGGCTCGGGAAGGATTTTACCACCCGGATTGGTATTATCCTACGTCCCAGAGGCTAGAATTATATTTCGAAGTTATTTATTGGATTAGAGCTTGATGAACGGCTATTAGGATTATGTTGTGACTAGCTTTTCAATGAGGCTCGGGATTGCGGTGCTCAAGAAGCTTGGGACACAGGTAAGAGAATTGTTGTACCCGTAGAGCAAGGCGTAGCCCTATTGTTTGTATTGCAGGGCATGGCCCTATGTGATTGAATTGTGGGGCATAGCCCTATTGTTTATGTTTAGTATATGTTTAATATTTGTTGATATTGTGCTATGTATTGCATATTTGGGAATGAACGGCGAAGGCCGAGAATGGTAGGAAGCTGAGTACGGCAATGGGTCGGGAACAACGTCGAGCACGTGGAGTGCAAAGCTGAGTACGACAAGGATCAGAAGTGGCGCTAGCACGTGGAGTGCAAAGCCAAGTAGGACAAGGGACCGGGATGACATTGAACACGTGGAGTGCGAGCCGTTAGGGCGAGACCTTCTTAGGATGTTGGAGTCATCCTCACGGTGAATACCGCAAACCCAGGGCCTGGTAAAGCGCTTGGGACAGCATGGCCGCTATGTGTTTAGCTTGTTGGCTGCTTTGCTATATGCTATTAATAAATATGCATATGTTATTTGTTTTGTGTTGAGTTTTCTTGTTGGGCTTTGGCTCACGGGTGCTCTATGGTGTAGGTAAGGGCAAAGGAAAGGTCGACCAACCATGACTACATGTTCGGCCTACCTGGCTGCCACTGCCGGGGTTATTTTTGGGAAAATGTTATGTATTGGCTTGAATTTGTCGCCTAGTCGACCCTAAATATATTTTGAGTTGTAAGTATTTTCTAAACAGCATTTTGGGATCTCAAATGTTTAACTTTTAGTGTTTTCAATAAATAACCAAAGGCTTTATATTTAATGCCTTTAAATGACCTTCAACACAGTTTAGCTACACTTTTAACCTAAAACCTCGATTAGCGAGTGATTGGCACATTTTAATCTCACTTAGTAACGACTCTAAGGAAGTAGGGCGGTACAACTTGATATCAGAGCGAGCCAAGGTTTATGATTCCTGGAGATTGACCGAACATGTATGCTCACTGCCAGTAACAAGCTCGACTTAGGGTTGGTTGGTAATTACTGAAGTATATGTTTAAATGCTTGCTAAAGTGCCCTGTTTGTAACGACCCAAATCCGCTATTAAGGCTTAAGGGCCTTGATTAGCGTGCCAGGAGGGCATGATGGGATTTATGTGTGATTTTAATGATATAAATGCATGGTTATGATTTAAAGCATGTTATATGACCATTTGTTTATCTGAGATGCATGACTATGTATGTTAGTATGCATGTAGGCCCGGATCGTGTTAGAAGGGCATAATTGTAATTTTGGCCATGTTGGGCATAACTGCATTGTTATGTGATGATTGTTGAGACCACATTGTGATGTGGATGTACCTGTGATTTGTGACTCGAGGCGATCCCAGTGAGCAGGCTAACGGAAATTCATGACGGGAATTTATACCCGGCTCGGGGCGAGCCTGGAGGTATGAACAGGAATTCAGAGAAATAGATTGAGATTTATTTTGATGATGGGGGATAATTATTTGGTGATTTATCAGGTATTGGGAAGCAACGGGAAAATATTAGAGACACTTGAGGATTAGCGGGAATTGGGTAAATGACTAAAATGGCCCTACTTGGGTAAAAGGGTTTAGAATTAATAGGGAGGGCATTTTGGTCAATTGGCTTTTGAAGATAGAATAAATAAGGCTTTATACACTTAGTGGATTTTGTAGAATAGAGTAAAGGGGCTGAAAAAGAAAGGAAAAAGGAAAGAAAGAAAAGAGAGAAAACTGATGGGTTTTCTAAGGGATCGGTTTGGGGGTTCTAGCACCTCTTCTCTTCATTTTTCTTGAGGTCAAGCTCAGTGGGGAGCTAGGATAGGCTGTGCATCAAGAATCTTAAGGTCACACTTGATGACTTGGCAAGGATTAGCAAGAACATCTGAAACTTGAGGTAAGTTCTTGAGGATTTCAGTTTTAGGGCTTTACTGGTTTTGAGCTGTGTTTTTGAGCTAAATGGATGGGACTTTTGGGGAAAAGCAGGTCAAGCTTTGATGATGAGCAAGCTAAGGAGGCCTAGGGTTGAATCAAGGTCGAAATTGCATTAATGGTATGATTTCTAAGACTCTATCTTTGTGGTTTACATGAATTTCTGGTTTAGGGTTGTTCATGGTAGATTTTGAGTTGTTGGGTTGCTTGAGCTTGGGATTGAGTTCTTGGGATGCTTGGGATGAGTGTGAGGTGTGTATAAGCTTGATTTTGGGCTTGGAAAAGGTTTGGACAAGTTTGGGATTGAATTGGTTGAAGGAAATCACAGAAATGCGATTTTGGGTTTTCTGGGCTGCAACTAGCGCTACAGCGCTAGTCAGTGGGCGCTGTAGCGCTAGTCCCTATTTCTGGGGGGGTGCATTCTGCTTGTAGCGCTACAGCGCCCTCTTTAGAGCGCTGTAGTGCTACACTGTTCACAGAGGGGAATTTTTGAGTTTTGATGAGGGATTTTGACCTAGGGTTCGGGGCTTGTTTCCGCCACTTTGTTTTGGGGATTTGGGACTTCCCGGGGGCTCGGGATTGGTCCCGAGGCTAGGTATTCGGACTTGGGGTTCGGTGTTGACTTTGACCTATGTTTGTGCCTAGGTGTGCGCTAAGGCTCGAGTGGGATCGTGCTCAAGGAGTCAGGTGATCTAAGCTATTGATTGGAAAGGTAAGAAAACTATAACACCCGTAGGATAGGGCGTGGGCCCATAGTGTGATTGCCGGGCATGGCCCTATATTGCATGTTGCATGATGAGATGATTGCAGGGCATGGCCCCAGATTGTGTTGTGTGCAATTGTTTAACCTTAAATGAACCGTGATTTGTGTGAATGTTCATTTCGAATGTACTATGTGTGTGATTATGATGAAATGAACAGCAAGGGCCGAGTACGGCGTAGGCCGGGGCGGCCGTGGGGCCGAAAGTAACACCTAGCACATGGGATGCTATAGTCAGGGCGGGGCCCGGTGGATACATGTGTTATGCTATATTCAGGGTGGGACCCAAGGGATACATGAGTTATCCTCGCGGTGAGAACCGATACCCCAGGGCTTTGGTAAGGTTTCTGGGGCGGCATGGCCGTGTTTGCTTAGTCTAATGGTTGACTTGTTTATTTGTGGATTATTTGTTATGATAAACTGTATACATTGCATATGTTATGTTCTGCATGAGTTTTCTTGCTGGGCTTCGGCTCACGGGTGCTCTGTGTTGCAGGTAAGGGCAATGACTGAGTCAACCAACCATGAGTACGGAGAACGTGAAGCGACGTGTACATGTTTGGCCTGCCCGACTGCTTTGGTTGGGGGTTTATTTGAAAATGGCTGTAATAATCTATGATTTTATGATTTACCAACTGTAAACTTATTTCAAGATGTAAATAGTTTTCAAACCTTATTTTGGGATCCCAAATGTTTAATACTAGCAGTTTTAAATGAAACGATGCATTTTCTAAGATTACAGCCTTAAATTTTAATTAGTCACACTTTTGTCTCAAAACCTCGGTTAGCGAGTTCATTGCACACTGTTTTGTCTTAAAAATCACTTAGTAACGGCTCTAAGGAAGTAGGGCGTTACACTGTTAGCCTGAGTATTTTAATAGGGCATGATGAATGAGTTGATATATGCATGATGCTAGGCATGGCCCCTTTGATTGTTGTATGCTATCTATGTTATGTGTATTTTTTGGTTGTGTTTGGTTGATGCGAATTGGGAGGTGGTTTTGGATGTTGTTATTATGCCTGATAAGCAACATCATTGATTGCAGGCATATTGTTATAATGCCTCAGCGATCAATCAGACTCTGCAGCAATAGGGCTGAGGATGACAACCAGGGTCAGGATCCTCCACCTGCCCCACCGAATTGGCAACAATTATTTTCTGAGATGGAAGCTAGACTTCACCGAATAGAAGAAGAGCTTTGACAGTTGAGGCAACAAGCCCCTCCTTAGGGCATTAGGTTGAAGGTTCCACAGGCTGGGGCACCAGTGCCAGTCTAGCCTGTTGTGGAGAATAAATGGGAACCTTTGTATAAAAGGTTCAGGAAGCAGCATCCTCCTACCTTCGAGGGTGGACCAGACCCACTGTAGGCAGACCAGTGGATGAACATGATTTCTTCCATCTTGGATTTCATGAGGTTGGAAGGGAATGAGAGGGTAGCTTGCGCCAACTACATATTTATAGAGGATGCCCGCATCTGGTGGGATGTGGTGACTCAGAGAAGGAATGTTGCAGTTATGACTTGGGAAGAGTTCAGGGACATTTTCAACGAAAAGTATTATAGTGTTGTAGTTCGAGCTGCGAAGGTTGATGAGTTTACCAACCTAACTCAGAACCGGAGGACAATTATTGAGTATGCTCTAAAATTTGACCGGTTAGCAAAGTTTGCGCCGAATTTGGTGCCGACTGACATGGCACGAAGAGATCAGTTAGGATAACTTTGGATCCAAGGACTACCACTTATGATTAGGTAATGGATAAGGCCCTTACAGCTGAGGGGGCCGAGGATTAGATATGGAGAAAAGGCGCTGCTAGGTGCGATGCTCGGAGGATGGTGCCTCCTTTCACAGGATATAGTCGGGGTAGTGGCCCCAGTGAGCAGAAGCGAAAGGCCCCAGACTCTTTCGGTCCTCCTAGCTCGAATAGGAGGGCACGGGGTGCTTTCAGCACCGACAAATGGCATTTCCACGGGGTGCACAGGTGGCATGCCAATTGGGTACCCAATAGGTACTTTGTCATGGGGGCCCACTCGCAGCTCAGGCCTAATCCGTTGGACCCCTAGCTCAAAGTTATCGTCGCCTTCGAGCCTGGTGTACTTTCATTCTCTTTGATGGAAAACTCTTCAACACATCCTTCCACCTCCCAAGCCCTTTCAGTCTCCACCTCGAAAGAGGAGTTTTTCGAGGCTGAGCACTACTGGAGCTCAGTCACATCTATCTCCCAGATATCCAAACTGCTGGCATTATCACGACCTTAGGCTCTCTGGTACCCTGATGTGCTGGCCTGCAACTGTGAACGAACGAAGCTGCTTCGCCCCGGGAGATGGCAATCCCAACAGTAAAATCAAGCTCGCCACATGGAGTCATAAGCATATGAGAGCAGGGGCTCTGCTACCCCTGAAGTCATATTATAAAAATTTCCTGGACTTCATCAGGCTTGCCCCTTTCCAGCTCCAAACCAACTCCTTCAGGGTTTTGACAACCCTCAGGCGGCTATACCACGAGCTAAAGTGGGAAGGGCCTTCGCCACAAGAGATATTATCTCTCTTTTGTCTCAAAAGCAATCCTTCTTGAGCTCGTGGAGGGGATGTCTTTTACTACTTATCGAGCTACCCGAAGTAGAAAAAGCTTTTCAAGGACATGCCAAATCATCCTCTGAATTTCAAGCTCGCCTTTTTCTGGACGAACGGTCTCGCTCCTTCCAAATATTATTCTTTCCAACGCATTCGTAAGTATTTCATCATACTTGTCCCTTTATCCATTGACTAGTTAGGCTCAGAATATTGATACTTAGTTATTCTTGTAGCCAATTACCACCACCCCACTCCATCAAAAACGATGGTAGAACATAGGGCAGCCATGCTTCAGCTTCCTTATGGTCGAAGGTCCTTATCCTACCTCCTCCATGAAGACCGGCTCCGAGCTTGCGGCCTTTTAGAAGAAGGCTAGTCCACGGATGACTCAACATACCGCAAATACTTGAATTGGGAACACGTGCCGCCCCCCACTGACCGACTTCCCCCCAGGAGGAGATCTTCGAGCTCGCATTTTGGTGCCCCTGCATCCGCCGACAAGATCGGTCTGTCTCGGGCAACAAAGCTCATGAAGAAGCCTCACCAAGCTCGGGCGATGGAGGTAAAGTTGTGCTCGATTCCTCCATGTGGTTTCCTTCCTTGCTTAAGCACAAACCTGAGGTTATGGTCCTCACCAAGGACCCCAGAAATAATTACTCAGTATGGTCATGGGTAAATCCTAGGGTTCGTAGGTTCGATAGCTGGTTAGAGAAGTATCAAACTATGTATAGTTTAAACGAGGTTTGGGATGGGATTGTCGTTTAATAAGGAACCAACATATATAGATACCTTTCAAGGCTATCTCCCACCAATAGAGATGAGACTCCCCCAACATCTTTAGAAGATAGGGGAATTTCCTGGTCGCCGAGCTTAAGCTCTATCGAGAGTACCAGTTAGGTTTCTATTATCCTCGAGTATTGTTTCTTTTAGTAACCTTATGCTCGATCACTAAAATATGACATTTATGCTTCTCAGGTGAAATGGACTTCGATCTCAATAACGTGCTCAACTGACCAACGGCTGCAAAGGCGAACAAGCGCCAATGGGCGTCCTAAAGGGAAGGCCTCCCCTCGAAGATGCCCAAAAGGCCTGAGGTGGCCCCTCCAACCTCGGTGGCTCAGAACTCGGATCAGGTTTCCAACCCTACTTCTGAGTTTGGAGTGAATAATGATATCGAGCCAGTGGCGCCTTCCACCACCCTGCCTCCTCATGTTGCCCGCCCGGCCTGGCAAGCCCCTGCATCCCATAAAAAGTAAGCTCCTACACGCGAACGTTTCTGGATGATTTCAACTCACGTCCCGGAGTATGTGCTCGACAATGCAGCTGGGTCGCATGGAGTCAATATGGGCTTGGACGTCTTGTCCCACGTGGGTCAAATCCTTAGCAGCCTCGACGCCTGAGAATGGGAGTTTCTAACCTCCTGCCGCGATGCCAACACCATTTTTGACAAGGGTGGCGAGCTTCTCTCCTCGGTTAGTCATTTTTATTTTGACTTTCTTGTACTGTACTAACTTATATTGTACCTTTAATAACTTGTTTATTTTTGTGTACAGGCATTTGCATCCTTTTTTCAGCACAACTACAAGCTGAACAACGAGGTAGCCACGAGTAGGGCACATGCTCAAGAGGCCAAAGATGTCCAACTAAAGCATTCAGATGAGGTCAAAGCAGTGAAGCTGGAGGTGGCGGCAAGGGATGCAGCCATTCTGGAGATATCCGAACTCGAGCTGAAGCTGGAGGTTGGCCTCGAGAATGGCCAGAAGGTGTCTTACCTCGAATCAACAATGGCGGTGACCTTGAAAGTGGTCAAGGCTAAGAATTCCGAGATGAAGAAGAAAGACTCTGAGATTAAGGAACTTCAAGAACTAAATGCTAAGTTGGAGGAGGAAAAGAAGGCGACCTTCCAGATAATCGATGGTGAGAAAACCCGCCTCCTGGAAGAGTTCAAATCCAAGAAGGACCGCACTGTCAACATGGCGATGTACCAGATTTGGGTGAACAATCTCGACCTCGAGGAAATTTTTCGACTTGAGGAAGAGGAGGCCAAACTTAAAGCTAAGGAGGCAACAAAGGCATCTAACACTACGGTTTGGGAGGCATTTTACCCATGAGGCCGAGTTCATGGGCTGCGTCCCTTTATGATTTTTGTAATTATCACTCTATATATATATATTTTTTTATATATGTGCTCTTGGGGCAAAGAAAATTTATAGCTTGATTCAGAGCTATTTTTATTATTATTAAATAGTAATTTTAATCTTTATGCACACGATTCTCTAGCTCAAAAATCGTCATGCATTTTATTTTACTTTCAGCTTTTTGCCTTAATATTATGCTTTACATTTCTGGGTCAAAATATTTCGAGCATGTTAATATTAAAGACTTGATTTTATCTTTGTTTATTTGCACAAATACATCTATTGGATTTAAGCTCTAATTTCAATGCATTCATGCATAATTTATTCAAAGTATCCATGTTCGACTTCGTTATTGTCAAGATCGAACCTTAGTTTCACCATGTACTCGAAAGTACTTAATTGGCATGTAATTTTAGTAGTTTGGTTATATTTTCTTTTCTAGTCACTTTTTCTCATCCTTGAGTATGTCCTCGAGGTTACGAGGTCAAGACTTATTTGCAAAACTTTCCGGCCTTGGAGTCGACTTAATTTGCAGTTGGTTTATCTAGAATTCCAACTTTTTTACTGTTGATTAGGGTTTTGCTGGTTTGTTCCAAACAAATTTAGCTCATGTGTTTGGTTTATATTCCATACACTTATAGCTTTTCAAGTTGGGTTAATAATCCAGACATTTTTAGCTCGCGTGTTTGATTAATAATCCAGACACTTTTTCTTTATGTGATATGTTTTTTCAAACCTATGGTATGATCGTATACCACTTATGCCCCTTACTATCCTATGAGTCTGCTCGTAGGTTATTGAATTAAGAGGGTTTGCAAAAAAGCACAACATTAAAAAGAAAATACAACTTTGGAACAAATTTTTAGAATTTTATTTATAAAAAGTAAAAAAAATCAAGTACTTGCTTGGTTACAACGAAAACATCATTCCTACATTACTGATAATAAGGTCGTATATGTTCACCATTCCAAGCCCGTGGAACCAACTCTCCATTTAACCTCGCCAGTTTATACACTCCAGATCAAATGATAGATTCGATTTGGTAAGGCCCTTCCCAATTAGGTCTAAGTACCCCAGCAGACAGGTCTCGTGTAGCTAAAAATACACGCCTTAGCACCAGGTCTCCCAATCCAAATTTTTTATCTCGAACCCTCTTGTTAAAATATCTAGTAGCTCGTTGCTGGTATACAACATTTTTCAATTAGGCTTTATCTCGTCTTTCTTCAATGAGGTCTAGACTTTCTTATAGGTGAGATTGGCTTGAGGCCTGATTGTACGCATGGCACCATATTGTAGGGATTTTGACCTCAATAGGCAACATGGCCTCGCATCCATAGGCTTGGGAGAAGGGAGTATGCCCCATTGAAGTCCATGCTGTGGTTCTATAAGCCCACAAGACTTAGGGCAACTCCTTGGGCCATTTCCCATTTGCCTCTTCTAACCTTTTCTTTATGGAGCTTTTTAAGGTTTTGTTGACAACTTCGATGTGACGCCCCATGTCACTATGCATCTTGTTGGCATAGGTAGTACCCATCAATCCATTTAAGCCCTCTTCAACTGTGTAGTCCCATACCTACACAGTCTTAGAATCATCACACTTAACCTTCCCCAGGCGGTGTGGGATTGCACAGCTTTACCCAGTCTTTCGCCTTACGGACCACGAGATTCTGACTGTCATAATCACCCCCCCCCCTTACGGGCCCGACGTCCCCATCAGCCACACTTCCAGCTGGGTTAAGACTCTAATACCATTTGTAATGCCCCACATCACTATGGCTGCTTCCTGGAATGACGACTGGCCCTACAAACCAACATGAGTCTTTCCAGCGTGCTTTGTCCTCACTCGCACACTTCTTGGGAAAACTTCCCAGGAGGTCACCCATTTTCAGATTGCTCCAGGTCAAGCACGCTTAACTTTGGATTTCTCAAGTGATGGGCTACCGAAAAGAAGATGCATCTTGTTGGCATAGGTAGTACCCATCAATCCATTTAAGCCCTCTTCAACTGTGTAGTCTCATACCTACACAGTCTTAGAATCATCACACTTAACCTTCCCCAGGCGGTGTGGGATTGCACAGCTTTACCCTGTCTTTCCCCTTACGGATCACAGGATTCTAACTGTCACATTCGACCTGGCCATTTTACTAGGGATGGGCCACAGAGGAGAAACTTTTTATTATCCCATATTTTTCGCAGAAACTGGTAAAAAAATCACTATTGAACTGGGTTCCGTTGTCTGATACTATTTTCCTAGGCATCCCATATCTGCAGATTATATTTTTTACAACAAAGTCTACGACTTTTTTCGAGGTAATAGTGGCTAAGGGTTCAGCTTCGGTCCATTTTGTAAAGTAATCAACTACGACCACAACATATCTTACACCACATTTTCTAGTTGGCAATGAGCCAGGTCAATTCCCCATACTGTGAATGGCCATGGGGAGCTCATCATGGTAAGCTCGGTGGGTGGATTTCGTGGAATTGATGCAAATCATTGACATTTATCACATCGTTTGACATATTCGAACTAGTATGCCTTGACAGTGGGCCAGAAATACCCCTGCCTTATCACCTTTTTGGATAGATTATGCCCCCAGTGTGATCTCCACAAAACCCTTCATGAATTTCTTCCAAAATCTTATTTGCCTCGGGTAGAGTTACACATCGAAGTAATGACATAGAGTACCCCCTTCTATACAACTTCCCCTCCACAATAATGTATCTTGGGATTTGATATATCAACTTTCTAGCCTTGTTCCAATCTGCTAGGAGACTTCTAGTCTCAAAGTAGTCAACTATTGGGGTCATCCAAGTTGGTTGCAAGTCAATAATGCGTACTTCTTCTTCGTCAGGCTCGTTAATACTCAGGGTCGGTAGAAATTCTACTGGAACCACGTTCAGTGTATCAATCTCGTTAGTTGTGGCAAGCCTGGCTAATGTGTCTGCATTTGAATTTTGTTCTCAGAGGACTAGCTCTATAACGTAGAACTCAAACTATGCGAGTGTAGTTCTTGATTTCTCTAGGTATGCATCCATTTTTATGCCACGAGCCTGATACTTACCTAAGACTTGGTTAACCACTAGCTGCGAGTCGCTATTACAATGTATAGCCTTTGCTTTAAGGTCTCTAGCTATTCGAAGTCCTGCTAGTAACACCTCATATTCAGCCTCATTGTTTGATGCTTCGAACTGAACCTTAAAGCTGAGTGGAAACGATTTCTTGTTGGGGTAACTAATATGATACCTGCCCCCGATCCATTTTTGTTAGAGGGTCCGTCGACATAAAGTTTCCACAGCTCCCAGGATGGGGTTAGAACTCCATCGTTGGAGATCCCAATACATTCGACAATAAAATATGCCAGAGCCTGTCCTTTGATTGTTGTTCTAGGGTGATATGTGATCTCAAACTGTCCGAGTTTGACAGCCCACTTTAACAACCTTCCGGACACTTCTGGCTTGGAAAAAACTTGCTGTAATGGCTAGTCAGTTAACACATGAATAGGCTGTGCTTGGAAGTAGGGTCAGAGCTTTCAAGATGCATGTATTAGGCTCAGAGCCAGTTTTTCCATTAATGGGTATCTTGATTCTACCCCCAATAGTCTTTTGCTGATGTAGTATATAATTTTTTGTATTTTCTTATCCTCCCGTACTAGTATTGGACTAATGGCGTGCTCGGTTGTAGCTAGGTATAGACACAAAATCTCCCCTGTAATAGGTTTGGACAAATTGGTGGTTTGGAGAGGTGTTTCTTAAGGTCTTGAAATGCGAGCTCACACTCTTTCGAACACTCGAATTTTTTGCCTTTCTTAAAAGATTAAAGAATGGAAGGCATCGGTCTGTAGATTTCGAGATAAACCTACTTAAGGTCGCCATTCATCCAGTTAAGCTCTGGACATCCTTATGTTTCTAAGGTGAGGGAAAATCTATTAACGCCTTAATCTTTTCTGGATTAACCATTATTCCCCGTTCGTTTACTATAAATCTAAGGAGCTTACCCGAAGACACTTCAAATGAGCATTTTTGTGGGTTAAGTTTCATGTTGTATTTCCGAAGTATAGTAAAACACTTAGCGAGATCATTCACATGGTTATTTTTATGTTTAGACTTGACCAACATATCATCCACATAAACTTCCATGTTATTTCCTATTTGTTCAGAAAACATCTTATTTACCAGCCTTTGGTATGTGGCTCCAGCGTTTTTGAGCCTGAAAGGCATGATGCTGTAGCAATACAATCCTTTATCGGTCACAAAGCTCGTATGTTCTTGGTTCGACGCATGCATGGAAAATTTGTTATATCCAAAATAAGCATCCATGAAGGACATGATTCTATGACCTGCAGTTGCATCTATGAGCTGGTCTATCCAAGGTAAGGGGAAACAGTCTTTAGGGCACGCCTTGTTAAGATCTGAGTAGTTGATACATGTTCGCCATTTTTCATTGGGCTTTGGGACAAACACTGGATTGGTGATCCAATCAGGGTAAAAAGCATCTCATATGAATCGATTTGCTTTTAACCTCTCGGCCTCTTCTTTGAGGTCCTTCTTTCTGTCATCATCTAGGAGCCTTCGTTTTTTCTGCTTTGGCAGGAAGCTCTTATCAATCTTTAGTGCATGGCTTATGGCATTCGGACTAATTCCGACCATGTCCAAGTGCGACCATGCAAACACATCCTGATTTTCTCTCAAGAAGCAAATTAATTGTTATCTTTCCTTCTCAGAAAGGATTTTGCCCATTTTTACCACCTTCGTGGCATCCTTTTCCTCGAGCTCTTCCAGTGGTTCAATATTGGCCCTTTCTTCTACTCTAGGGTTGATCTCCTCTTCTATCTCGAAGACGGATATGTCCATCTCCTGATAACTACAAGTGTCAGGGCAATTGTTTGATTTTTTTCCTCTCACAGAAATGTTGTAGCATTCCCTTCCTGCGAGCTGGTCTCCCTTCAACGTCCCGATGCCACTAGAAGTTGGGAACTTGATGGCCAGATGCCTGACAGATGATTCTTCCCCTAATCCAATCAAGGCAGGTCTCCCGAGCAGTATGTAGTAAGCTGACGGGGTATCCACCACCACGAACTCTATCATCTTGGTTACCGAGACTGGATAGTCTCCCAAGGTCACAGGGAGTTCAATGGATCACATACAGGCAATCCCTTCTCCTGAAAATCCGTACAACATTGTTGCACATGCTTTCAAATCATGAAGCGTGAGTCCCATCTTTTCTAGAGTGGTCTTGTAAAGGATATTCACCGAGCTCTCATTATCAATCAAGATCCGACGTACCCTCCTGTTCGCGAGCTGAAGAGTAATGACCAGGGGGTCATTGTGAGGAAACTGGACGTGTGACACGTCCTCTTCAGTAAACATGATGGGTTGAGTTTCAACCCTTTCCTGCTTCGGAGCTCGTGGTTCGAGTTCGTAGGAAGAACCGTCTCCAGTCTTGAGCTCGTTAACATATCTCTTTTGGGCATTCTTGCCCGAACCTGCAATATGAGGTCCCCCTGAGATGGTTACTACATCTTCTCCATCAATTGGATGAGGTCGCTCATCCTCCCGTGCCCGGGAGTTATTATGTTGGGCAGGTTGTGCAGCTGCTGCCCTTTGACTTGATCAGGCCTGATTGGAATTTTGGTTTCTTACATACTGTCCGAAATATCTCCTCGAGATCAAGCCTTCAATCTTGTCCTTCAGTTATCGACACTCATCAGTTGTCTGTCCGATGTCTCTTTGGAATCTACAATATTTATTGGAGTCCCATTTTGCCTACTGATTTCGCATTAGGTCAGGTTGCCTGAACGGGACCTGATTTTCATTGGCTAGAAATATTTTTTCCCGAGTCTCATTGAGCTCGGTATACACTGTGTATACTAAGAAACACTTGTCTCCTTTCTTCTTTTTCCCTCCATTAGCCTCGGGGTTATTCCCTTCATTTTTCTTCATTTTAGAAGGGTTATCCCTGGGGGGTTTTGATGTTGATGGGGCCGCCAAGGTCAAGGCTTAGTTAACATTTGTCATTGTAGTCATTGGCTGTGGGGTTAGGTTTAATGCTGACCTCGCCTCTTCCACATTGACAAACATCTGGGCCCTCCATTGACCTAATGGGTTTCCTTTGTAAATCTTCCTAAAGGGGACTCCCTGGTAGTATACCAGCTCTAACAGTCATCAAGTGGCCACTATCATCGACATTATGGGCTCGGACCACTTCTATATTAAACCTCGTAAGGTAACTTTTCACTGATTCCCCTTGTTGTTGCCGGACATTGGTCAGGACCAAGGCTTTGGGCCTGACATCAACCATAGCCTTGATTTTTTTTTAAATTCTCTTGATAATTGATCCTAGGACGAGATCGAATGTCTTTGAAACTTCTCAAAACAATTTTTTGTTGGTCCCGCGGGAGTAGCTAAAAAACATGCATCAAAGCTCGTAGCCAACATTGCTGGCTCGCATGATGGTATTAAAGGTGCTCAGATGACTGTACGGGTCTGAGTTTCCATCGAATGATGCTACATGGGGTATCCTAAACCCTTGCAGAAATGGGGTGTTAGAAATATGCGAGGCAAAAGGCTCGAGCTCCTCATCGGACTCTTCCGCCTTATCTTTGCTCTGCTCGTCTTGCAGGAGCCTGAATGCCCTTTTCAACTGATTAATCCTCTCTTGGACCAGATCCACTGGGGGTCGAGCTTGAACTTGAGGGAGCTGGTCATCCTTAATAAAAACTCCAGTTCCTTGTCTCGACATAGGGTTATACGCTGACTGCTTACAACCGTTCAAATGGTCTCGCAGATCAGGGTTTAGGGGATTACCTTGCCCCCAGTTATGGTTCAGGTGATCCCGGAGATCAGGATGATTTCCTTGATTCCCTATATGTCTAGGTTCAGTATTATATATGCTTACGGACCGAGTGTAATCTGAGCTCCTGCTTGCGAAGCTTACAGCTCTTTCCGGCTGTGAGGCTCGGTGATTACGAGGTGGGTCCCCTACTGGCCTCCTCACCCTAGCTATTTGTGATCTTGAAACCTAGCTTCCCAAAGGTTGAGGAGCTCTGTGCTCCCGGGTAGCCTCCCTTTCATTCCCCTGTCTGGGTCTGGCCTACCGGTTTCCATCCCAACTGCCACTGTGAGACGACCTACATGGTGCAAGTCATGGGACCTCTTGAACTGGTGAGGGGTGCCTTATTGGAGATGGTGGATGTCTTATGGGTGACGGCGGATGCCTCTCATTATTGGGCCTAGATGGCCTAGAGCTGGCCCGGACAGGTTCCATGTTATTTCTTGCAGCTTCGGGATTCGGGTTCCAAGCTACTGGAGGAGCTCGGTTATTCCCTATCCCTGTTGACTGCTCCACAGTCGAGTTGTCAATGGCCTTAGCCCAGGTGTTTCTCAGAGGCCTCGGCTGATCCTGATGCATCCCTTGTTCCGCCCTCCTAGTGGTCATGCTCCCTTGGGGATGTCCTCTAGGTCTCCGGGGTGGTGCCTGGGCCTCAGCAGCCTGTCTGGCTAATTCCTCATTGCGCTTTGTCACCTCTGCCAATTGTTTGCATAGTTGACGATTCTATAATTCCATAATAGGAACATATCTTTCCAGATTATAGTAAAGATCCTCATCAGGCCTGGGAGCAGGTGGCCCCCGGGAATCGGATGAATCACTTCTTTCTTTGGAGCCCGAGTCAGCCTTGGGCTACTTTCCAGTTCATCGTGGATAGTCTTCGGTGCGAGGAGTTTGCGCATTTGGTATTTGGGGTAATGGTCACCCACCAGTGCTGGGGTTGTTTGCGGCGTCCATAGAAAATTCAAGAGGTTTTTTTATTAAATAGGCTAACGTTTTGTTTAATGGCTCTCAATGAAAGCACCAAACTGTTGACGTCGTTTTTTCGTCAACTTAGAAAAGGAGAGCAATAAACACGAATTTATAAACACTCAATGAAAAACACACAATATTTTACGTGGTTCAGCAGTTAAAATCGGCCTAGTCCACAAGTCGATATTATTCAATCATGGAATTCTCCCAAAGCTTATAGAAAGCAATTTAACATAGTATTCCCAATACCAAATTCAGCCTCCTTACAAATGAATTTCTCCAGTCTCTTTATAGACTGGTTTACAAATTATATTCCCTCTTATTTCGGGAAGTTATCATTCAAATTTCAAATAATTATAAATAAATGCTCTTAATTACATAATATCCCATGGTAATCGGGATTTAATAGCAGAATACAACAAATCCCCTAGATATAGGGATTTTCAAACAGTAACCATATTCGAACTAGATTATCAACATCGCGATTACCGATCTTGTACACATGACTTGCATACCTTTGAAGCCGACCAACATCATGAGATCGTCATTTTGATTAGCCTCACCTTCAGCAAGTAACTTTACTGAGATCATCTCTTTCAAGCTTGCAACACTTAGGCTTGAACCTTCCCGACTGATACTCAATCAACAATAAGGACAAATCAGGAATTTATACAAATGTTGAACCCTTTGTGGTTGTAGCTTCGAGCTTAACTTGTAATCTTAAAACATCTTTGAGAACGCACATAGTTTCGAGCTCACCAGTTTTTTCGTCGTCATCCTAATGCCAAGCGAGACTATCAAACCCAATCCACATACACGCTGATGACATGGCACAATTGCTTATTTTGAACTTACTTTGGATGCCAAATATCGACCAAGGAAAAAATCTTTGATCCTTGGTTGAAATACGTGGCTAATAGTCACTTAGTCATGCTCTCGAGCTCGGGCCTATAGGTCTCACGAGACCACGTTCTAGCCAACACTCCTTAGTGCCCCGTAGGTCTCTGCCTTGCTGCAGATTCGAAGGCTCATGACACCCTTATCTGTCTCGCACCCCTGGGCCTTCTGAGGTGCCCGCCTCACGCCCATGTGTCGGATGTCCATGTGCCTCGCGAGATCCTTGCGTGGTTGGAGAGACGAGTGCCAAGCTCTTAGGAGTCGTGCTCCCATGCGGCTCAGGAAGCGTCTGCCTCGCTATAGACTAGAAACCCTCGGGCCCAAGTTCCACGAACCCTAGCACCTCGCGCCAGGTCCCGCGGACCCACCACCTCATTCAAGTAGCAACACCTCGCGCCAGGTCCCACAGACCCTCCCCCTCGGCCGCCCAGCAGCGCCTTGCACCAGGTCTCGCGGACCCACCACCTCCGCCATGTAGCAGCGCCCCGCACCAGGTCCCACAGACACCACCTCAACCGCGCAGCAGTGTTGTGCACCAGGTCCCACGGACACCACCTCGACTGCACAGCAACACCTTGTGCCAGGTTCTGCGGACCCACCGCCTCGGCCGCGCAGCAACACCTCGCGCTAGGTCCCACGGACATGCCTTGCCATCCCTACAAGCCTTGTCATGCAAGACGCTATGCCTTGTGCCCAAGAGTCCATGCGAGACCCCACATCTTGCTGGGATAAAGACCCGCGAAAGGCGCCTTGCCTCGCCATATCTTCCATGACAACCCATAAGTTCTACAACACTTAACCAAATGTAAGAAAGCCTAGTGAAAAGTTGTATCTTTGAAATAGGAAAAAGAACCATCAGGTACAAGGCATGTCGATGATTACGGGATGTATGACCTTGAGGAGGACAGAGGTGCGACTTTGACATCCGTACCCGACAAGTAGTGGAGGTACAACATTGTACCAAGGCAGGAGTACTTTTGCAGACCCCTGACATATACTGCAGCCGACCACCACTCCTCCAACAAAACTACCACCTATAGCCTAAATATGCAGCTCCTTGTCTCTTCGGGACCACAATGTACCAAGAGCCATTAGAGCTCACCTATAAATAGGGCCTCACTTCATCATTGAAGGGGGTTGGAAAATTCATTGTATACAGAGGTTATTAAGCAATATACGAGTTTACTCCATTGTTGATCTGCATTTATCCTTCCTCAAGTCTATTCTAAATTCTCATTTAGTTATTATCTTGCTAAACTTTGTGTTTTCCGAACTAACATCGTTGACGAGTTATCACCATCTAAAGTTTGGCGCCGTCTGTGGGAAGGACAACTATCACACCTTTGTTCTTACAATGCGCGCAGGAGGTGTTGAATGATCTGCTGCAAGGAAGGTCGAGCATACCCCTTCCCCAGCATAGGACAGAAAAGCATACACGAGGAGAAACCACCATACTTGTGGACGGTGACAAACCGTAGCTCTCCACTTGTTATACCCCTCGCCCAGAACGCGAGGAAGATTATACACCAATGGCAAAACCTGGCGCGAACCCCACCTACATGAGGTGTAGATCCAAGATTACCCCCACAAAAGCCTGACTTGAGGAGGAAATTTAACTAAAGAGGGTCTGGGGTAAAAACCACACCCCCCACGGCTCCCCCGAGGGACACAACCAAAGCAAGGGTTCAGTCTGAGAACCCGCAAGATTCCTTAAGCAAAAAGAAGAAGGAACTAGACACCGAAATGCAAAGCCCTCAAGGCAAGATTATCACTGCACCTGGGGGGCACAGAGATGACGAAGATTTTGACCATGATTCACCCTTCATAACGGAGATCCAGGCTAAGCAACTCCTCACCAACTTCAAAGTGCCTTGCATGGCTCCGTACGAGGGCACTACAGATCCAAAGTATCACTTAGACTCCTTCAATAACTTGATGAGGTTAAGGGGGGTCAAAAGGAGAGAAAAGCTCCATTGCTTTGTCATTGCACTTAAAGGAGTTGCGTACAAGTGGTTCCAGAGGTTAAGACCAAGAACCATCAAGTCGTGGCAGCAATTCTCTGGAAAATTTCTTCAGCAACATCGTGCAATCTGTGATTATGTTATGCCAATTACCAGCCTCGCTAACATAAAACAAGGCGAGAATGAAAGTCTAAGGAGCTATATCCATAAGTTCAATATGGAAGCAACAAAGTTGGAAAGTTCAACTAGAGAGGAGCTCAAGATGGCTATTACAGTCGGGGTTCGTCCAGGAAGCATGTTATGGGGTAACATGCTCAAGAGAGAGGTTACAAACTTAGATGACTTCTTCAAAAGAGCACATAAGTATATACGTGTGGAAGAGAGCCATAAGAACTTGCATGTTGAGGAAAGCAATCTTCCTCCGATACGTCTGAAGATTCCGTGTAGAAGAGAACGTCATGATAGAGGAGTTGCTGATCAAGTGGAAAATTGGAAGAGGACTACGGAAAGGCTTCAAAGAATAAGCTAGTAGGATTCATCAAATCATCGCAATCGACCCCCATAAAGATCCAAGGGAGTCTCCTAGTTGATTCCAGAGATCTGGAATTGTTGAAGCATATTGGAGAGAACGAAAAACAAAGTACTTGGCAAGAAAGATCCGAAAAACCACTTATAAGGTATTGGACCCGACCTCAACATGCACCTAGCCATGTGCAAAATAGGTGCCTAGCCTCACAAGCCTCAACAGGCATCTCGCCTTGCGCAAATTAGGTGTCCAGCCTCGCAAACCTCCACAGGAACTTAGCCATGTGCAAAGCAAGCTCATAACCTAACAAGCCCCAATAGGTGCTTGGCTAAGGGTGAAACAGGTATCTAGCCTTGCGACATACATATATATAAAAGTATTTATAATACATATATGTGAGAGTGGTGAACCTTATGAGACAACATTGGAATCTGTAAGGACTAGCTACCCTTATAGAATCTAAAAAGGTCAAAAGGTCCCTCAAAAGTGACCTCGTCACGGACAAGCCCATCCTGTAAAGGGACCACGTTGTAGAAGATGAAAGGGGAACCCAAAGATATCCCCAAGTCTAGATAACCTGAGTCACCTTACCAAGGGAAAAAAGGCTTTGAAAATATGTAACGACCCAAATTTGCTAATAAGGCTTAAGGGCCTTGATTAGTGTGCCGGGAGGGCATAATTGGGATTAGAATGAATGTTATTGATTTAAATGTGTAAATATATGATTAATAGTGTACTTATGATAATTGATGATATTATATGATGATGTGATATATATGTATGAGATATATGCGAGAACCACATTATTATGTGGATAACTCTGCAGCCAGCGACCCGAGGCGATCCAAGGGCTAGATAGCGGGAAAAGTCACAACGGGACATTATAATTGACTTTGGACAAGTCAAGGAGTATTTTGGGTATCGGGTAGTGATTTAGGCTAACGGGTGATGAAAATAAATAATTGGAGATATATTTGAGGTTAGGATGTCTAGGAGAGATTATTGGGGGATTTTACCGTTTTGCCCTCGGGGATGTTTCCGGTATCACGAGCTTTGGGATTAGTCTGATAACTTAAGGATAGACTTAAGGAATATGTTAGAAAACATTAGACACAAGTTTAAACCAACCTTTCTCTCCTTCTCTCTCTTAGCAAAGGCAAAACCCTGATTTTCAAGGGGGAAATTGACTGAAACTTGGGGGAAATTGAAGGGCTGAACCAGAGGATTAGCTCAAGGAACTAATCAAGGGTTGAATTTGAGCCAAGGTAAGCATTAATTTTCATTTCTGATGTTAGAAATTTAAAAGAAAATGGCTGAGTTTTTAATAGTTGTGGTTTGGACATTCAAGGTGAAGTTGAGGCTTAAAACTCTGAAGATAGGCCAGGGGATCCTTGGAGAAACGATTCTACAGCTGAGGTAAGTTTTAATTTAAAGTTTGATGGTTGAATTTGAGAGTTTTCATGGCTGGTTTTGAGTTTTGTGGGTTTGAAATCTCAGAAATTGGAATTGGGATTTTGGTGAGTGTTAGGCTGGAGATTTGGTTGGATTGTGTTGTTTAAATCATTCTAATGATGTTGTTATTAATTGGTTTTAAGTTGGGGGATTTGGGATGGCTTAAGGTGAGGTTTAGAGATTGAAAATGGTGGATTTTTCTGGGTTCAAAGGGTCGGGCCAAGGCATGGTTCTTGGTGAGCCGCGGCCCTTCGAGGCTGTTGCATGCTGAGGAAGGAGGGCGGGCTGCGGCATGGTCCAAGCAATGTCGCGGCCCTTACCTGTTTTTGTGCCTTAGATGGTTCTATTTGGGGCCATGTCGCGGCATGGGTGGCCTATGCTGAGGCGCTTAAGGGATTTTGGGATTTTGAGATTTTAGGCTTGGGAATTTAACCTAGGGTGCTCGGGATTGAATCTTTTACCATACTTGGTGAAGTTCAATGATCCGGGGACTAGAACTTGGTTTGGAAACTCATTTAAGATTGTTAATGGTATATTTCATCATGGTTGTGACTAGGTGCTAAGCTAGGGCTCGGGGATCGGATCGCGCTCAAGGAGTATCGCCGTAGCTAATTCATCTAGAAGCTAAAGGTAAGAAAACTACACCCGGTTGAATATTTGAACGACACTAAGGGCTCCCTGATATGTATGATTGAAAGAATGGTATTATGCCATGTAAATTGTAAACCAATAGCCTAAGCCTTCCATGGTTAACTTGTGCAATTGGCACGGCTCGGACACTGGTATCTGAGGATAGCTTATTATACACTGAGCTCGGTTTAAGCGGGCCAGAGTCAGTGGGTTAAACAGAGGGTGCGACCTAAGGTGTCGATCCTAGTATTTGTGTTAATTGATTATTATATTTGGCTATGAATGTGATTAAGGAGATTGCTAAATAATCTGAGTATAGATGAGGTTACTTGTACCTTGAAGTGTGCTTATATTCTGTGGATTGAATATCTGAACTTGCTTATTGGAATGTCTGTTTGATAATATTGTTTATGCTATGTATGTTGTTTTCTTGCTAGGCCTTGGCTCACGGGTGCTGCGTGGTGCAGGTAAAGGCAAGGGCAAGATCGATCAACCTTGATTGGAGAGCTCTGCAGGGAGAATGTACATGTCAGGCCGCTCAACCGCCACGGTTGAGGAGATTACAGAACCTCGTATTTTGCCTTAGTATGGCTAATGTTTACTCTTAACTGTTGAATTTTGTAAACCAACTTTTAAACATTGTACTTTTGGGGATCCCTTCTGTAAACTGTTCATAACTTATAAAATGTATCTTTTGAGGCCAAAATGTCTTTTAGCCCTAGAACACTTTAGCTAATGACAGGTTTTGATTAAACGACTTGATTAGCAAGTCTCATACCTTTTTAAATACACAGTGTAGCGGTCTTGGCTATCCAGGGCGTTACAACTTGGTATCAGAGCATCCTAGATTTAAGGGTTCCTGAAGACAGGCTGGACATGTACATTCGCTACTAGAGACAAGTTCAAAATTAGGGTTCGGTAATGTGTATATGTGCCTATGTGCTTATGTGTTTGTGATGAGCTATGAATGCTGTTATTTACTGGATTATTAGGAAGCATGAGATACTGATAGGGCCTGGCCCTTGACTGTTGTGTGAGAATATTGAGGCATGTTTATTAACATTGTCGTGCATGTAGATGAATATTTGAATGATTAATTGTATGTTGTGCATGTATGAATGCCTGTTTCGTAGCTTTTGTGCGATTGGATTGGAGGCGTGCTTATTAGTAGCCAGTGCATGAGAATGGATGCTTATATGTGGATTGTTTGTGGTTGGTGATATTCTATTGGTGGATCTTGGAGAAATTTTACCCTGTCATCATGGCCTGGCCCTCTCGCTTGCAAAAAGGGTCTCGAAGAAGACGCTTGAAAAAATAGTACTATGCAAAATGACGAGAAGGACGCTTCTCGCATAAAATAAAATGCGCACGTGCAAAAGTATATAAAAGGATAGCGAGAACCCAAAGGGTCAACATATCCTTACGAGTAATCAAGGTGCACCAACAAACACGAATCCCGCACAATAGAGGGGTCCCAAAGGGAACTCTTTCAAAATAAAGCTATTGACCATGAGGACTTGTGAAAGTCCCTCACAAAAAAAAAAAAGAGAGAGAGATAATGGCTTGTCAGAGTCCTAGACTAAGGAAAACTAGGTGACGAGACACCTCATACCTTGCAAGAGGATCTCGCATAGCAAGGGCACCCTCCCTCGGCAAGACTACCCTCGACTTTATAGCTTAATCGGGCTCCATTCCTTCATTAGACATCTATATAAATGTCACCTTCAGACATAAATGAAGAATGAAGTCACAGAAACAAAAAAGAAGGTTAAGAGGCCTTGCACAGCGAGAGGGCCCTCGCATAGCAAGACCTACTATAGCCTAGTGCTTCCAAACACTCTTGTCTAAATGTTTAACGTGTCCCTAAGCCTCGTATAAGCCTTATCCTTGGAAGGAAGGTCAATGAAGGCCCCAGGATGTCAACGGATGAAGCACAAAGAAAAGAAGTCAGGCCTCACCATGTGATAGGGTCTCGTTGTGTGAGACTATCTCGCATAGCAAGGTCCTCATCATCCAATAGTGTTGAATGACATCCTTCGCTGCTTTATATGCCTCCAAGAATAATGCAAATATCGCACTCATGAAAAATAAGTATATCATCATAATAATTCTACAAGGACGTCTAAAGACCTCCTCATAGACTGGGGGGCAAGTGTGGATGCCAAAAATCCACCAAGGAAAAAATCTCTGATCCCAAGTTGAAATACGTGGCTAATGGTCACTTAGTCATGCTATCGGGCTCGGGCCTATAGGTCTCACGAGACCACGTTTTAGCCAACACTAACAAGTGCCCCGCATGTCTCTTCCTTGCTGAAGATTCGAATGCTCACGACACCCTTGTGTGTCTCACGCCCCTGGGCCTTGCGAGTCCCCCGCCTCGCGCCCATGTGTCGGGTGTCCATGTGCCTCGCGAGATCCTTGCGTTGTTGGAGAGCCAAGTGCCAAGCTCTTAGGAGTCATGCACCCATGCGGCTCATGAGGCCTCTGCCTCGCTGAAGACTAGAACCCATCGTGCCCAGGTGCGACGAACCCTAGCGCCTCGCGCCAAGTCTCGCGAACACACCACCTTGGCCGTGCAGCTGCGCCTCGCGCCAGGTCCCGTGGAAAGATTGGCCATGACCTAAGAATGCGTCAGAGGTTAGAAGTTTTCTGGGGCTAGCAAACTATTATCATAGGTTTGTAGAAGGCTTTTCTAAGATAGTCACTCCACTTACCAACCTGACCCAGAAACAACAAAGGTTCAACTGGATGGATAAGTGTGAAGAGAGCTTCTAGTTGCTTAAGGATAAGCTATGCTCAGCACCAGTACTTTGTGTACCGACACCCAACGAAAAGTTTGTAGTCTACTGTGCTGCGTCGAAGAAAGGTTTGGGTTGTGTGCTGATGCAGAACGACAAAGTGATAGCCTACGCCTCAAGGCAGCTGGAGGAATACGAGCAACGCTATCCAACGCACGATATGGAGTCTAGCGCCACTATCTATATGGAGAACGGTGTGAGATTTATACAAACCACAAGAGCTTAAAGTATTTCTTCACGCAGAAGGAGCTCAACATGAGCAGTGCAGGTGGTTAGAACTAGTGAAGGATTATGACTGCGAAATCCTATACCACCCGGGAAAAGCAAATGTAGTTGCTGATGCGCCTAGCAGAAAGAGTTATGGGAACTTAGCAGCAATATCCGAAATAGAAAAGACGCTTCAGCAAGAGTTGATCAATGTCGGAATAGAACTAGTCATTGGTAAACTGGCTAACTTGCCCATCCAGTCAAATCTGTTAGAAGATATACGGATCGGGCAAGGGCATGATGACACATTAGTATCTCACATAGCTGCAGTCAAAGAAGGCAAGGCCATAGATTTCTCTATAACAGGACAGGGGTTCTTGAGATATAAGGACCAGGTATGCGTGCCGAATAACTATGGAATCAAGATGAAGATTTTGGAAGAGGCACACAATACTCCATTATCAGTTCACCCAGGGTCGACCAAGATGACTCACGACCTTAAGGCACTGTATTGGTGGCCAAGAATGAAGAAAGACGTAGCAGGATATGTGTCTAAATGCTTAGTATGCCAGCAAGTGAAAGTAGAACATCAGCGGCCTACAGGTTTATTGTAACCGCTTAGTATCCCAAAATGGAAGTGGGAAGACATAGCCATGGACTTCGTGACAGGACTACCACGAACAAATAAGCAGCACGACTCGGCTTGGGTAGTAGTAGATAGACTAACCAAGTCAGCTCACTTCCTGCCTATCAAGACCACGTACACAGTAGACCAGTACACAGACATTTATGTCCAAGAAATAGTACGAATGCATGGAATCCCTAAGACTATAGTATTTGATAAAGGATCAGTGTTTGCATCAAGATTTTGGGGAAACTTGCAGCAAGCTATGGGTACCAAGTTAAGTCTTAGTACGACATTTCTTCCTCAGACCGACGGTCAGTCCAAGCGTACCATACAGATTTTAGAAGATATGTTGTGCGCTTGTGTACTTGACTTCGGAGGATCATGGAGTAAGTATTTGCCACTGATAGAGTTCTGCTACTACAATAGCTACCACTCAACGATCGGGATGGCACCCTATGAGTTACTTTATCGAAGGAAGTGTCGATCGTCATTACATTGGGATGAGGTAGGAGAAAGGAAACTTCTTGGGCCCGAAGCTGTTAGAGAGGCTGAGGATGCAGTAGCATTTATTAGAAAGCGTATGCTCGCTGCTCAAAGCCGACATAAAAGTTATGTGGATGCCAAGCGGCGTGATGTGGAATTCAAAGTTGAAGATCAAGTCTTCTTAAAGATATCTCCTATGAAAGGTGTGAAGCGGTTTGGGAAGAAAGGCAAGCTTAGTCCCCGGTTTATAGGTGATTTTGAGATATTGGACAAGGTGGGAACAATTGCATATAGATTAGCCCTACCGCCAGCTCTAGCAGATAGCTACAATGTATTTCACATCTCGATGCTATGTAGATATGTGTCAGACCCATCTCACGTCCTCAAGTACGATACAATAGCACTCCAGAAATACTTGAGTTCTGAGGAACGACCGGTTAGCATCCGAGATAGAGGGATGAAGGAATTACGGTCTAAGAGTATTCCGATAGTCAAGGTCCTATGGAGTAATAGTTCTGAACGGGAGGCACAGTATCCAGAATTTTTTGGTAAGTAAATTTTGGGGACGAAATTCTTGTTAGTAGGGGAGAATTGTAGTGTCCCAGAATTTTAGTTAGCTAGATAGTAGTAGTAGTTAGCATAGTTTGTAGTATGTTAGTTGTCGTGGATTTTGGTTCAAGCCAGGACTTAGTTGGAAACTCATAGTAACAATTATGGATTCTATAAGTTTAACCTATAGTTTAGAAATATTAATTATAACATAAGGTTTGATTAATATTGCTGGTCTTAGAAATATTATTTATTATAACCTAAGGTTTAGATAATATTATTAAGAGCTTGACACTTGTCATAATCATGTTTATTAAGGATTTATGTATTTTTTATGAATAGTGTAATTAAAAGAAAGATCTAGAAGCTCTAGAACCTTCCAGCAGCTGTTAGGATCATGTGATGACTCAGTCAAAGCTATTTATTCAATTCAAAATATGCTGAAAAAGTGCAAATACGTATTTGATGTATCGCAGCTATAGGGGCCGATATATCGCCTACGGAAGATACAGAAAACACGTCGACTTCCCATGAACGAACAAACGAGGCTCACCAAAATGGTCTGGGCGATATATCGCCTAGGGTAGGTGATATATTGCCCCTGGGTGTGCATTTTTTTAATCTTGAGAATTTTTAAATTTTAAAATAGCCTTAACCACTTAGACCTGCCTTTGAACGATTTTGCCCAAGTTCTGGGTGTCTGTTGAACGAAAATTCAAATCTTTTTCATTTTATATTCATTTATTTATTCAAATTAAAAGGGGTTAGTTTCACTCCTTGAACTCTATAAATAAGACCTAGTACTCAGCCATTTTCTTTATTCTTCAAGCAGTCTTCAGAGCCTTCAAGTTGCTAAGGTTACTATAGAGAGAAACACTTGGGTTTTGGGTTAAAAGCTTTATCAATCTAAGCTTTTCTAAACACTTGGAAAGTTAGATATAGTGAGATTTCAGTGTTGAGGTTTAGATCAATTCATAAGAACATTCAAGGTATTCTTATCCTTAAGTAGATCTTCATGGTTCTTTAGTTTTCTTTTATTTTCTTTCAGATTCTAACTCTTGTTTATGATTCTTGATTAGGTGTTTAAGTTTCTTGGAACTTAAGATTCTTTTCGGTAAGTTTCTACTCAGATGGTTTAGTTTTCTTTTTAATCTCTTTTCTTTAGAAACTCACCATTCTTACTGTTGGTTTTAGGAGTGTGCCAAATCCTGTTCTTGTCTCCATATCCGGGTTTTTGGTAAGGAAAATAGGATAGATTATATGTGTTTATATGTTTATGTTATGATATGTTTTATGCTATAATATGTATATGTATAAATATGTGTTGTAGTCCTTGGGCATATGACTTGCTTAGATAGCAAGCCCCAAGAATTTTTATCATTTTCATGGTTTAGAGTTATGATTTACCCTACCTCGATTAGTAGACAGAGGACCTAGATGGGTTATCATTTACTACCATGTGATCTAACCTACCTCGATTAGTAGACAGAGGACCTAGATGGTTTTATCACATGCCATTTTAATGAGTTAATGGCCATTAATATTGTAGTCCTATATGTTATATGTTATATGTTTTTATAGTTATATGTTTTATAGTATATGTATATGATATAATCTTATGTTTATGATTTATGATATATGTTGTTAGCAGATTTCCCTTACTGGGCATTAGGCTCATTCCTTTATTTTTATCTTGATGCAGGAAGATGAATATGGAAGGCAGAAAGATTCATGGCAGCTTGGCTTGTGTGTTGAGGATGAATGGATTGAATGGACTGCGTGAACGATCGAGGATGACGTTATTTTTAAGTCTTTTGAAGTATGTTTCTTTTGTAATTCCGCACTTAGTTTTTTTTTTTAAACAATTGATTTAAGTTTATTGTTTATGTCTTTATGTATTAAACAATGGGTACCTATACCGTATTTTATATTTCATATTTTACATTGTATTTTGCACAATTTTTATTTTGGGGCTTTAAATAAAGGTTATGTTATTTCTTATGTATGTTTCCCAAAATAGTAGCTATGTCTAGTAGTTTTAATGGTCCAAGGTTTTAGAAATAGTTTTAATTCCCTAAAAGCATGTAAAGACATTTTAATGGTTTAAATAAAAGTACAATTTTATTATATTTGAATGTTATAATTATTGTTTGCATTGATTATATAATAATATCAAGAAAATTCCCTATTCATTCATGAGAATATGATCTTGTATTAGTACGAGAGAATTTAGATCATATATAATGAACAAAATAGTCAGTAACATACTAAAGTAAGGAATCCTTAATGAATGCTTACTGTTGACGCAGTTTTTCACCAACAATAGATTAAGAAATCTAATAGGGATATTAGTGCTAAATTGTAAACCATAATGAAAAATGAGAAGAACCCACTCGTACACACACAACTTTTACGTGGTTCAGTGGTTAAAATCCACCTAGTCAACGAGATAGTATTATTTCTTTTCTCTCACAATTTCAGTAGAGTTTCAATCATACAAAAAGGTTGTACCTTTCCTTGTCCATTATTCCTGATATTTATTGGGGATTTTCCTGGATAGGTTTGGGTAACTGTGTGAATAAATAAGGTATACATTTAATACAAATTATTCTCATTTACATTGGGATATGGTTTGATAAAAGAATAGAATATACTCCTGCCATCTTGGATAATAAATGGTAGATATGCAATACAGCCTTGGCATTAATGAGCATATAAGGATCCTCTGAATCTCTTGGGATCCTTTAGTATGCGTTCTGTCCAGGTTTCCACAAGCTAAATATCTCACCTGAGCTCATGCTCAAAGACTATTTGAACCTTAGCTCGTATTAAGCTCAGAGCGCCCAAATTTGGGTCTGGCCATTAGAGGTCTCGAACTCGATTATTATCCTAAGAGGCGATTTGATAATAACTTGTAGATCGTGTATGCTCTGGATTGAGTCTCGAGATGCTAACATCATTGTTAACAAGATATCCTACTTGGCTATTTTTCCCCACATTCATCTACCAGCTATACCCAAGTAGAGTAATTGAACTCATGCTAATTTTAGGGTACAACATTTGCCCCCTAAGCTCCTACTCGTGCTTGATGTCATCACTTTCTGACATGCACAGTAGGGGCTTTTAGGCTTCTGTCATGTAAAATCATGCATGCCCACTACTCGAGTACTGGACACGTGGCTGCCTGTAATTGGCATCCGTTCAGGTTTTAATGATTGTGACAACTGTCCTGTCAACTTTTTGCCGCCGTATGGTTCATTTAATCTTGGCCTTTGGATCTCGAGCTAACCCAATCGGATGGTCTGAATTAATTCATGTAGTTTACATATAAATAGGGTGATCAGAACTAAACCATCACTACCTTTGCATTCAAAAAGTTTTCTTTTTCAAAAACAAAGTTTTCCTTTTCTTCTCCCACTTCTACCAAAAACCCTTCATAGTCTTTCGGATTTTCATAAACTTTCAGGGAGCTTTGTGTGGACGTATTGTAGCGACCCAAATTTGCTAATAAGGCTTGGGGCCTTGATTAGTGTGCTTGGAGGGCAATAATTGTTACATTGTATTAATATATGTGAATTTAATGAATATGTGGTTAGGATGCATGTTTATTTGAATTAAATATGCATGTGGGCCCCGTTTGGATATTAGGGGTATGTTTGTGATTTTAGCCCGTTGAGAGTATAAATGTAATAAACATGATATGTATGTGATATATCTGTGTAGCACGTTCTGAGACAGTTCTGGGGAGCAGTTAGCCGGAAAGTCACGACGGGGTTGAGAATCCGACTTAGGGCGAGTCGAGGGGTATTTTGAGTACTAGATGTCTTATGGGGTTATTGGGTTATAGAAATAAATATTTGGAGATATATTTGAGGTTAGAATGTCTAGGAATGAATACTGGGGAAATTTACCGTTTTGCCCTCGGGGACGTTTTGGTACCCCGAGCCTTGAGGTAACCATATGGACTTAAGTTAAATAAAACAAACAAATAGGAAACCCCCAGACTTATTCTAACCGACTCACTCCCTTTCCCTTCACTGGTTTTCTTACACTCTTGGAGACTTAGAACATCTTGGAGAAAAACTAGCCAAAGCTAAGGAATTGGGCTGATGGTCTTGAGGAATTAAAGCTTGGAACTTAGAGAATCTACACAGAAATATAACTCATCAAGGTAAGCTCCTAATATGTGGAACTGTGTTAATTTGCAGCTAGTTTTAAGGTTGAATATTAGAGTTTTGCATGTTGGAGGGATGAGGATTCAACTTTGATTTTTATAAGGTTTTGGCTTGAGTTTCTTGTTGGGTTTTGTTGTTGAATCTATGGTATAACCATTGTGATAATTAGTTGGGATTGTTGGTTTGATTTTGGGGATAATTGAACTAGTTTTTGAGATGAAAATGGTGTTATTTTCTGGGATCGAAGGGTTGGGCCGCGACTCTGTTCTTGAGTTCTGCGGCCCTACGAAGCTGATGAGCCATGGAGGCTTTGCCTCTGGGGAGCGCCGCGGCGCCATAGGGCAGGGTCGCAGCTCAAATGGGCGTCGGAGAGGTTTTAGCCTCTGTTTTGGGGGCGGGCCGCGGCGCCAGCTCTTAAGGTCGTGGCTCAAAAGGGAAATTTTGGCTGAATGGAGGTTTTAAGCGCGGGAACCTAACCTAGGGTGCTCGGGATTGACTCCACCACCGTGTTTGGTGGAATTCGATGTCCCAGAAGCTAGAATTATATCTGGAAACCGTTACTCGAATATTAATGGAATTCTTTATCATGCGTTGTGACTAGGTTTTCTTCTAGGCTCGGGATAGAGGACTGTGCTCGTAATCGCAGTGCTTAGGAAGTTCGGGTTATAGGTAAGAAAACCACTGTTCCCATAGAGCTTGTGTGCAGGGCTGAGCCCTATGTGAATGTGTTTAAGGGCATAGCCCTTTGATTGAATTTGTTCAAGTTTTGCATTTGCTTTATTATGCTATGGCTTCATATGTGTAAATGTTCGGCAAGAACCGGGAACGGTGCAGGCCGAGGTCGACAAGGCCGGGAACGGCAAGGGGCCGAGAATGGTGTTAGGCACGTGGAATGCAAGGCCGAGTGCGACAAGGGGCCAGGAGCAGTGTTGAGCACGTGGAGTGCGAGTTGCTAGGGCGAGACCCTAAAGGATACCTGGGATATCCTCACGGTGTGGACCGCGAAACCAGGGCCTGGTAAAGCGCCTGGGACGGCTTGGCCATATGTGTTTAGCTTAATGATGGCCTGTTTATATGCTAAGTGTTTGATGTGCATATGTGGTCTGCTTGTGAGGGTTTTCTTGCTAGGCTTCGGCTCACGGGTGCTCTGTGGTGCAGGTAAGGGCAAGGAGAAAGTCAACCGACCATGAGTATGGAGAGCGTGAGGCAGCGCGTACATGTCTGGTCTACCTGGCTGCCATAGCCAGGGGTATTTTTGGAAATTATTTATAAAGAGCCCTATTTTGTCTTCTAGTTAACTATAAGTATATTCTGAGTTGTAAATATCTATAAACAGTATTTTGGAATCCCAAACGTTAAATGTTTTATGATTTTCAATAAATGGAATTATCTTCAAAGTTTATGTCTCTGATTATGATTGAATTACACGTTTACCTTAAAACCTCAATTAGCAAGTTAAATGCACGTTTTAAACTCACTTAGTAACGACTCTAAGGAAGTAGGGTGTTACACGTATCGACACTTTCTTTGAACCGACCATACAAACTGTAAGTATTTACTCACCTGGTTTGAATTTTTCAATTCTTCGCTTTCCAATAAGTTTCTTTTTTTTTAACTGTGAAAAACATCCTTTACTCAATAGTGATTAGGTTCCATATGTTTGGGGTGTAGAAGCCGAAGGGGTTTTAGGTTTGGTCCTGGGTAGCTTAAAGTTTATGATTCCTTAAGCAGTTTTGCATTAAATTTCTTTCAAAAGAAAAGTAGTGGGAGTCACGGATCTGACACACAAATCCCGAAGTATCAGGGGATTTTCATAAATCAAACCGCTTGGCCTAGGACCACAGGTGGAACCACGCATTGAGGCTAGGACACAGCCTAGCTCGTATAAATTTTCAAATCCCAAAAGTAAACCACTTAAACCTTTGAACATTTGCACCTTCACAACCGTAGCTAGTAATCATCTTAGGTCGCCACTAATAGGTCATCGGGCGTTCTAAATTATGGCCCTCGCAAAGAAAAACACTGCGAGCTCCTCTACTCAGAGCAAAGACAAAGGCAAGCAGGTCACCTTTAACTCTGCCATCCCTCATTTCGGCCTTGTTGTGGAGAGGGAAGTCATGGTCGACCAACGCATTCTTTGAGACCGAGCACATAGTATCCCGGATCACGACTCAGGGAAAGGTTAACAAGATTATTCTGAGTCATGGGATTGAGATGGGTGCTGATGGCCTCCATGCCCGACCTGTGCTAGAAGGAGAGCGGAGCTATGTCCCTCTCCAAGACGACTATAGAGCTTGGAGTGATGAGCACCTAAAGGCAGGTGCCTTCCTCCCCTTGGACCAGTATTTTGTAGACTTCCTGAACTACGTCAAACTGGCTCCATTCCAACTCCCACCAAACTCATACATAATTTTGGCGGGGTTAAAGTATTCGTTTCTAAGGCATGAGTGGGAGGTCCCCACTCCAGTGGATATTATATATTTCTTTTCCCTCAAGGCCAGTCCTGACCAGAAAGGGCGAGGTAATGGTTTTTACTACCTCACTCATTTTCCCAACTCAGCATCCGTCATCGACCTCCCCAGCCACCCAAATGACTACAAATACTTCTTCTTTATGTCAAATGGGTTCAAGAATTGCAAACACTGATACTTCAACCATCCTTGTAAGTCTTCTATCTTTATGAATTCAGCGCGTGAACTTGTTATCACTTTCACACACACCTTTTATTCTGACTGACTTCTTTCCTTGTGCTGCTATATTTGTGAGGACAGAGCGGTCTGTGACCCTTGGAGTCAATATGAGATTTTTTCTAGTCTTCCTCCATAGGATAAAGACTACCGTAAGGTTGTGAAGGACTCAACCATGGTTGCCTGCAACCTAATTAGCAAGGTCCAGATGCTGGCTCTCAGGACCCGAGTTCCTCTTCTTGTCATCCCTGAACTCCCCCTCCTCAAGAAGCCTTGCCAACCGATGAAGACATCGAAGAGGTGGAAGACGTGGCACCGTTGGTAAAAAAAAGGCAAGATCCTGAGGATAATCAGGAGCCTGACCCAGAACGAGCTGCGTCTAGGGCAGCAGCCGGCCCCTTCGACCAAGGTAACCCATACCCACATAAAGAGTTAGATCGGGCTACTGCCAGTTATAAACTAATTTGATTCAACCCTAAATAGCTCTGTAGCGTCCCAAATTTGCTAATAAGGCTTAGGGCCTTGATTAGTGTGTCGGGGGGGCAATAATTGATTTTTTATGCTAATATGTGAATTAAATGATTATGTGATTTTAAATGCATGTTTAGGTGAATTAAATATGCATGTGGACCCCATCTGGCTATTAGGGGCATACTTGTAATTTTAGCCTGTTGGGGGCATAAATGTGATATATGTGTATATTGTGATTGATACCACGAGTGAGTGGTGATATATTTGTGATGCACGATCTGAAACGGTCCAAGGGAGCAGTTTAGTTAAATAGTCACAATGGGGTCGAGTACCCGGCTCGGGAGGAGCCTAGGGGTATTTTGGGAATATGGTATGTGTTCAGGAATTACTGGGTAACGGGTAGTAATTTAGCAATTATCTGGGCATGTCGATTAAAAAGGGATTTGTAGGAACACTCAAGGGTTAAGCAGAATATGGAAATTTACAGAATTTCCCTTGGTGGCACTATGGGATTAAGAATGACTTAAGGGTATTTTGGACTTTTATGCAAAGGGATAGAGTTAAACATTTAGGCAGCTGAGTAGTTTTGAGAAAATACCTGAACTCCTTCTAAGTCTCTCTCTCTCTATCTCACGATTCTCTCTCCCTCTCTTGGAGCTTGGAGGTTTTGATCAACTTTGAGGATTTTTAGGCTAAGATCTTTGAAGAATTGGAAGCTTACTGTGGTTTGGGATTAGCTCAAGGATGAAAATATCACAAAGGTAAGGAATTTCAGCCATTGTTTCTTTTTAAGTTTATGGAATTCTGTTAGAACTTTAAGCTTACAAGAAAATGGATTCTAAGTTTGGTTTTGGGTGCTTGATGAGTGTATGAAGTTGTTTATGGGATTGTTAAGATACCTAGGCTGTATGGATAGGAAATCTAGGCTCAATTCTAGGTATAATTGGTGTTTGGGGTGAGAATTAGTGGTTTAGGCTCGGGGAAATATGTAGGAAGAGTGTGAATTTCTAGGTTTCGGAGGCCTGAGTCGCAGCCCGCGTGTTTGAAGAGGCTAGAGAAGCCTCGGGTTTGCCAAGGCGTCGCGACCCTAAAGGGGCATGTCGCGACCCACGTCCTTCAGCAGAGTTCTTCTCTCTGACCTCTAGGTGCACCGCAGCTCTAGAGGGCATGTCGCGACCCAAAATGGAAAGAAAAGGGAAATTAAGGTTTTAAGCTCGAGAATTCGAATGTTAAGGCTCGGGAAGGATTTTACTACCCTGTTCAGTGGAATCCAAGGTCCCAGAGGCTAGATTAATATTTTAAAGTTATTTGTTGGTTTAAGGCTAGATGGATGGTTATTATGAATGGGCTGTGACTAGGTTTTCTACGAGGCTCGGATTAGGGGACTGTGCTCAGGTTCGCATTGGCTTATCAACTCGAGACACAGGTAAGAAAATTGTTGTACCCATAAAGCAGGGCATGGCCTTATTGTTTGTATTGTAGGGCGCGACCCTAATGTTTATATTTAATATTCGTGTAAATATCTGTGAATGTTATGCATGTTTATGAATGAATGGCGAAGACCGAGAACGATAGGAAGTCAGTTATGACAAGGGGCCAGGATCAGCGTTGAGCATGCTGAATGCAGGCCGCTAGGGCGAGACCCTCCTAAGGTGCTAAATCCACCCGCTCGGTGAAGGCCGCGAACCCAGGGCCTGGTAAAGCGCCTAGGATGGCGTAGGCCACTATGTGTTTAGCACATTGGCTGTGTTGTTGTATCTTGTGGATTGTTATGTTATATGTTATATGTTGAGTTTTCTTGTTGGGCTTCAGCGTCGGGGTGCTCTATGGTGCAGGTAAGGGCAAAGGAAAGGTCGACCAACCATGAGTACGGAGAGCGTTGAGCGACGAGTACATGTCCTGCCTAGCTGCCACGGCTAGGGTTATTTTGGGAAATGTACTGTAATGGTTTATTTTGCCGCTTAGGTCGACCGTATGTATATTTTGAGTTGTAATACATTTTCTAAATAGTGTTTTGGGATCCCAACTGTATCACTTTGCATGATTTCAATGAATGTCCAAATCTTTTTCATTTATGTCAATAAACGAGTTTTATTTCAATTTAGTCACACTTTTAAGCTAAAACCTTGATTAGCGAGCTAATGGCAATGACTCTAAGAAAGTAGGGCGTAACAACTTGGTATCAGAGCGTGCCAAGGTGTATGGTTGTTGGAGATCGATCGAACATTTACGCTCGCTGCCAGTGACAAGCTCGACTCAGGGTTGGTTGGTATTTAATGAATTATATGCTTAATTTCTTGTTTAAGTAGCTCTGCTTACCTAAATATATATAAATAGAGCATGATGAATGTTATGTTATATGCATGATGTTAAGGCACGGACCCCTTGATTGTTGTATGCTATGTGTGATAAATGGACTTGCTAGTTGTGGTTTATTAATTAAATTGGGAGGTGGTTTTTGATGTTGTTATCATGCCTGATGTGCGGCGTCATTGATTGCGGGCATATTGCAGTAATGCCTCGACGATCAATCAGACTTCGTGGAAATATGGTCGAGGATGACAACTAGGGTCAGGACCCTCCACCTGCCCCACCGAACTGCCAACAGATCTTTTTCGAGATGAAAGCTAGACTTCATCGAAAAGAGGAAGAGCTTCGGCAGTTGAGGCAACAGGCCCCTCCTCAGGGCATTAGGTTACAGGTTCCACAGGCAATAGCACCAATGCTAGCTCAGCCTGCTATGGAAAATAGGTAGGATCCTTTGTATGAGAGATTCAGGAAGCAGCATCCTCCCACCTTTGAGGGTGGCCCAGACCCACAGTGGGTAGAGCCCTGGATGAACATGATTTCTTCCATCCTGGATTTCATGAGGGTGGAAGGGAATGAGAGAGTAGCCTATGCTAGCTAAATGTTGAGAGAAGATGCCCACATCTGGTGGGATGTTGTGTCTCGGAGAAGGAATGTTGCAGTCGTGACTTGGGAAGAATTTAGAAACATTTTCAATGAAAAGGATTACAGTGTCGCAGTTCGAGCTGCGAAGGTTGATGAGTTTACTAACTTGACTCAAAACCGGATGACGGTTGCTGAGTATGCCTTGAAGTTTGATCGGTTAGCGAAGTTCACACCGGATTTGGTGCCTACAGATATGGCACGGAGAGATCTATTTGTGCGGGGATTGAATGTTATGATTGCTCGGGACACTAAGATAACCTTGGATTCGAGAACTACCACCTATGCACAGGTACTGGAGAAGGCCCTTACAGCTGAGGGGGCTGAGGATCAGATATGGAGATATGGCATTGCTAGGTGTGATGCTCAAAGGATGGTGCCTCCTTTTACTGGATCTGGCCAGGGTAGTGGCCCCAGTGAGTAGAAGAGAAAGGCCCCAGACTCTGTTGTTCCTCCTGGCTCGAATAGAAGGGCACGGGGTGCTTTCAGTGGCTGTCAGGGCGAGGGAGACAACTGGAGGAGTTTCGTGGTGTGTACTTGGTATAGACGACAACACCAGGGAGAGTGCAGGATCAAGGCCTGCTTTACTTGTGGGAGCATTATTCATCTAAGGAAGGAGTGCCCACAAGTCAGGAAAGAAGAACTGAAACAGAGCGACAGCCTGACTCCTGCCATAGTGTTTACCTTGACCCAAACTGAGGCTGAGGCTAGCCCCTCGGTCGTGACAGGTCAGATTTCTAGTGTTGGTTCTTCTTTTACTTCATTGATTTATTCAGGGGCTACTCATTCATTTGTATCTGCTAGAGTGATAGATCAGTTTTGTAGACCTAGTGATTTGTATGCTAGGGGATTTTAGACTTTGTTGCTGACTGGGGAACTGGTAGTCTCTAGGAGATGGTTTAGAGCATTGCCAATAGAGGTAGACAGTAGGGAGTTTTCTGTGGACTAGATTGAGTTAGCGATGGATGACTTTGATATGATCCTAGGGATGGATTAGCTATCAAAGTACGGGGCAAAGATTTACTGTAAGCGCAAGATGGTGACCTTTGAACCAGGATGGGAGGTACCCTTTGTATTCGTGGGGACAGTGAGTGGACCGCAAGTACCTATGATTTCGGCACTGAAGGCTAGAGACCTAATGCGATAAAGTTGCATAGGATTCCTAGCAAACTTTGTGGATACTTCTAGAGTTGTTTCGTTTGGACTGGTTTAGACCAGATTAGTATATGAGTTTCCTGATTTGTTCCACATAGATTTGCCAAGGCTGCCACCACACCTAGAGATCGAGTTCGTCATAGAATTGGTGGCAGGGGTGGAGCCAGTATCTAGGACACCTTATAGAATGGCTCTGGCAAAGTTGAAGAAACTAAAGATTCAGTTGCAGGAGTTACTAGATTTGTTATTCATTAGACCAAGTTTTTTGCAATGGGGTGCTCCAGTATTGTTTGTCAAGAAGAAGGATGGATCCTTAAGGATGTGTATTGACTACAGAGAGTTGAACAAGTTGACCATTAAGAACAAGTACCCACTACCTAGGATCGACGACTTATTTGACCAACTACAGGGGAAGACAGTGTTCTCCAAGATTGACCTTCGGTCAAGCTATCACCAGTTAAGGATTAAAGAGGAGGACATACCAAAGACCGCTTTTCACACGAGGTATGGATATTATGAATTCTTGGTTATGTCTTTTGGATTAACCAATGCCCCAGCAGCCTTTATGGACCTAATGAATAGGATCTTTAAGGATTGTTTACCAAAAAACGGACTTCCTGATGATGTGGCAGGATTGGTCTACACGTGGGAGGCACGTGGCTATTTTAAGTAAGTGTATCCTACTCAGCCATCGACCAGAAGATTATCGGCATATCAAGCATCATACTTATGGGCGACCAATCTGGTCGCATATATTCATTTATTTCCTTCACATATGTAATCTTGTAATTATGCATTAATTGTAATTTCCCATATTATTTAGATACGCATGTATTAAATGTAATTAAGGCCCATTGGCCCATGTAGACCTCCTTGAGCCTATAAATAAGAATCAAAGGGCTCGAGAGAGGGGACTTTGGGATTTTGGAACATTTGGCTTGAGAACGCTTGAGCTGAGAGATTCAAAGAGAAAAAAAGAGTTGTTATCCATCACAATTGTATCCATCTGAGAATTAGTGAAACTCGTGAACCCTAGTTCATTGATCACTGTTCTTGGAGTACTACATCAATAAGAACACTAAGTGGACGTAGGTCATTACCATCTGATTGGGGCCGAACCACTCTAAATTGTTTCTGTCATTTACCTTTTCGTCTTAATTTCTTCTTGTTTTCATCTCATTTTATATCATTTATCTGACTCCGTGTCGTTGACCAATTTAAGGGTCAACAAGGATTATCTAGACAAGTTTGTGATCATCATTGACAATATACTTGTGTACTCTCAGTCAGAGATAGAGACCGAGCAGCATCTACGCCTGGTATTACAGCGATTGAGAGAGCATAAGGTATATGCTAAGTTCAGCAAGTGTGAGAGCATAAGGCAGTGAGAGATTGGCCCAAGCCAAGTAGTGTACCAGAGGTTAGGAGCATTTTGGGATTGGCAGGGTACTATCGACAGTTTGTTGAGGGATTCTCCATAATAGCCACATCATTGACTGAACTGACGCGTAAGAAGACTAAGTATGTGTGGACAAACAGGTGTGAGAACAGTTTCAAGGAGTTGAAGCAGCGACTGAAGACTGCTCCAGTATTAAGTCTGCCATCAAACAATGAGAAGTTTGTAGTCTATTGTGATGCTTCTAGGCAAGGTTCGAGATGTTTGTTAATGCAAACTGGAAAGGTAAAAGGCTATGCGTCGAGGCAGTTGATGGAGTATGAGCAGAGGTATCCCACACATGCTCTGGAATTCGTGGCGGTGGTATTTGCACTAAAATATTGGAGACATTATTTGTATGGCAAGAAGTACGAAATATACATCGAACATAAGAGTTTGAAGTACTTCATTACTCAGAAGGATCTGAATATGTGCCAGAGATGTTGGCCAAAATTGGTAAAGGATTACGACTGCGACACTTATACCATCTTGGGAAGGCCAATGTGGTGGCAGACGCACTGAGTTGGAAGGGCCCAAGACAGTTATTCAGTTCGAGGCAGGTATAAGATAGGTTAGCTAAATAGATGACTAGAATTGAGTTGGTAGTTTGACAGCTAGCCAACATCACTCTTCAATCTATGCTCCTTGAGAGGATCAACGAAACATAGGGGAAGGATCCCCAGTTGAGGGAATACACAGAGGGCGTCTTAACCGAAGAGTCTAACGACTTTTATATTTCAGAGATGGGTTTGTTGAATTATAAAGGTCAGATTTGTGTTCTGATGGATTTTGGTATCCGGCGAGAGATTTTGGACAAGTCTCATACCACTCCCTATTCCTTAAATCTTGGTACGATAAATATGTACCATGATTTGAAAATGTTGTATTGGTGGCTTGGAATGAAGAGGGATGTGATGGATTATGTGGCCAGGTGTTTGACTTTGCAGCAGATAAAGGTTGAACATCAGAGACCAGCAGGGTTGCTGCAGCCTCTAAAGATTCTGAATTGGAAATGGGAGGATATCACCATGGACTTCGTGGTTGGATTACCAATGACTGTGGGAAAACATGATTCAATATGGGTGATTGTGGATAGGTACACCAAGTCAGCTCTCTTTTTGCTTATTAAGACAGCTTATACGGTGGAATAGTATGATGAACTATATGTGAAGGAAATTGTACGACTACATGGGGCTCCGAGGATGATAGTATCTGACAAGGACCCCACCTTCACCTCCAAGTTTTGGGAGAGCCAGAAGAAGGCTATGGGTACACAGTTGCGGTTTAGTACCACTTATCATCCTCAGACAGATGGACAGTCTGAGAGGACGATTCGAATACTAGAGGATATGTTGCGAGCCTGCGTACTTGATTTTGGGGGATCTTGGAGTAAGTATCTCCCTTTGATTAATTTTTCATACAATAAGAGTTATCAGGCGATTATCGGAGTGGCTCTGTATGAGATGTTATATGGGAGGAAGTGTAGATCACCCATCCATTAGGATTAGATGGGTGAGAGGATGTATCTAGGTCCTAAGGTTGTTCAGAGGACCAATAAGGTGATTGAGAAGATTAGAGCTCAAATGCTTGCCTTCTAGATTCAGCAGAAGAGTTATTCAGACTTGAGACACAGGATCGTAGAGTTTCAAGTCAGTGATCACATGTTCCTTTGAGTTTCTCCCTTGAGAGGGGTGAAATGGTTTGGAGTAAGGGGCAAGCTGAGCCCTAGGCTTTTTGGACCCTTTGAGATTTTGGAACGAGTTGGAGAGGTAGCTTACAAAATGGTGATGCGTCCAGCTCTATCAGGGGTTCACAGTGTGTTTCACGTATCCATGCTCTGAAAGTATGTGTCAGATTCTACGCACGTGCAGAGTTACGAAAACCTAAAGCTGGATCAGGATTTATCGTATGAAGAGAAGTCGGTTCAGATTCTAGACCGAAAAGATAAAGTGTTGTGGAGCAAGACCATCACCTTGGTAAAAGTGTTGTGGAGGAAAAGCAAAGTGGAAGAGGGGACTTGGGAGCTTAAGACAGATATGCAGGATCGATATCTCGAGTTATTCAAGTAATTTAGAGGACGAAATTTCTGTAAGGAGGGGATAATTGTAGCGTCCCAAATTTGTTAATAAGGATTAGGGCCTGATTAGTGTGTCGGGATGGCAATACTTGATTTTATTATGCTAATATGTGAATTAAATGATTATGTGATTAGAAATGCATGTTTAGGTGAATTAAATATGCATGTGGGTCCCATCTGGTTATTAGGGGCATATTTGTAATTTTAGCCCGTTGAGGTCATAAATGTGATATATGTGTATATTGTGATTAATACCACGAGTGAGTGGTGATATATTTTTTATGCATGATCCAAGACGGTCCTAAGGATCAGTTTAGTTAAATAGGCACATCAGGGTCGAGTACCTGGCTCGAGAGGAGCCTAAGGGTATTTTGGGAATATGGTATGTGTTCGAGAATTTCCGAGTAAGAGGTAGTAATTTACCAATTATCTGGGCATGTCGAGATTATATGGGGATTTGTAGGAACACTCGAGGGTTTGGCGGGATATGGCAATTGACGAAATTGCCCTTTGTGTCACTATGGGATTAAGAATGACTTAAGGGTATTTTTAACTTTCTGGCAAAGTGATAGACTTAAACATTTGGGCAGCTGAGTATTTTTGAGAAAACACCAGAACTCTTCCTAAGTCTCTCTCTATCTCATGGTTCTCTCTCCCTCTCTTGGAACATGGAGGTTTCGATTAACTTTGAGGATTTTAGGCTATGATCTTTGACGAATTGGAAGCATGCTGTGGTTGGGATTAGCTCAAGGGTGAAAATATCACAAAGGTAAGGAATTTCAGCCATTTTTCTGTTTAAGTTTGTGGAATTATCTTAGAACTTTAAGCTTGCATAAAAATGGATTCTAAGTTTGGTTTTGGGTGATTTATGAGTGTATGAAGGTATTTATGGGATTGTTAAGATGCCTAGGCTGCATGGATAGGAAATCTAGGCTCAATTCTAGGTTTAATTGGTGTTTAAGGTGAGAATTAGTGGTTTAGGCTCGGGGAAATACGCAAGAAAATAGTGAATTTTTAGAGAGTTCTGCATTTTGACCTGTAGGCGTGTCGCGGCTATAGAGGGCATACCGCGACCCAAAATGGAAAGAAAAGGGAAATTAAGGTTTTAAGCTCAGGAATTTAAATGTTAAGGTTCGAGAAGGATTTTACTACCCGGTTTAGTGGAATCCAAGGTCCCGGAGGCTAGATTAATATTCTTAAGTTATTTATTGGTCTAACTCATGATGGATGGTTATTATGAATGCATTGTGACAAGGTTTTCTATGAGGCTCGGATTAGGGGACTGTGCTCGGGATCGCATTGGCTTATCAGCTCGAGACACAGGTAAGAAAATTATTGTACCCATAAAACAGGGCATGGCCCTATTGTTTGTATTGCAGGGCGCGACCCTAATGTTTATGTTTAATATGCATGTAAATATTTGTTAATGTTATGTATATTTATGAATGAACGGCGAAGACCGAGAATGATAGGAAGTCGGGTACGGCAAGGGGCCAGGATCTGCGTTGAGCATGTTGAGTGCAAGCCGCTAGGGTGAGACCCTCCTAGGGTACTGAATCCATCCGCTTGGTGAAGACCGCAAACCCAGGGTCTGGTAAAGCGCCTGGGACGGCGTAGGCCGCTATGTGTTTAGCCCGTTGGCTGTGTTGCTGTATATTCTGGATTGTTTTGTTATATGTTATATGGTTAGTTTTCTTACTGGGCATCAGCTCACGGGTGCTCTATTGTATAGGTAAGGGCAAAGGAAAGGTTGACCAACCATGAGTACAGAGAGCGTGGAGAGACAGGTACATGTTCGGCCTACGTGGCTGCCACGGCCAGGGTTATTTTAGGAAATGTACAGTAATGGTTTGTTTTTCTGCTTAGGTCGGTCGTATGTATATTTTGAATTATAATACATTTTCTAAATAGTGTTTTGGGATCCCAACTGTATAACTTTTGATGATTTCAATGAATGTCCAAATCTTTTTCATTTATGTCAATAAACGAGACTTATTTCAGTTTAGTCACACTTTTAACCTAAAACCTTGATTAGCGAGCTAATGGCACATTTTTAAGTCAAATAGTAACGACTCTAAGGAAGTAGGGCGTTACAAGCTCCTTAGTCGTCATCCTACCGATCTGGACCTAAACAAAACTCTCCTCTAGTGTGTTGACCAGTTGGTGGTATGCTATTACCACAGCTACCCCAATGGTACCATTGTGGTTGACAACACCCTCAATTTTAGGTCCATTATTTTTGAAGAGTTTGGTACAAACCATAGGACTTGGCCTTCCCTGTGTCAGGGTTTATATGCCCCTGGTTTCAGGCAATACGTAGATGAGTCCAGCCCCGAGGAAGGACCTGAATCCCCTAGGACCAGGAGGTCATAATTTTAGATTCTCCCCCACCTCCATTAATCCAAGAGTTAGAGGTTGTGCCCAGCCCGGTCAATAACCCCGAGTTGATTGTAATAGATTCCTCCCCTAGCCCAGAGGGTAGGGTTCTTGCTCTTTCCCTTTTGTTTATAATACTTTGAATAGTAACTTTTTTAATCTGAATCCTTCATTCGTTCTTTTTCAGGCAAAGAGATGGAGTTTCCAGAAGCCCCGGGTTTGAGGGGTGCTTTTACGGCTAGTGGGGCCAGAGCTAGTCCCGTGGTGAAGAGGGCCAGAGTGAAAAAGAAAACATCTCCAAAGACTGGGGGCACCACCGAGTCTCCAGCTAAAGACAAAGGTACTAGCTTTAGTAAAGAACAGCCATAGAAGAAACTCCCCTCAGCTCCAATAATAATAGTCATGGTTCAACAAGCTCCTCCTCCCCTTCCTCGACACATACCTCCCTCAAATCATCAAATAATCCAAGGCGAGGCCCCCACCGTCCAGATTCTGGTCAAGCCACTCGGCCTGGACAAGATCCCCGAGGCTTTTCGGTGTACTATTTATGAGGTGGCAAGCCATATGGTCCGCCATGCTTATAGAGCCCACGCCAGAGACTTAAGGGCTATAGAAGAGTATACTCCTGAGGACTTAAGGGATGAACCTCACCGTGAGTCCTTCTCACACCTTTCCTTTTTATTTTTTCCTTAGTTTTTTTTTTTTATAAAATATTCTTGACCTGCCTTATTCTTCTGCAGTCTGTCCTGGCTCAAATTCGAGGAATTTCTCGGGTTAAGGCCAGGGAGGAGGAGCTCCGAACTGCCCTGAGCGCCGCTCAAGAGGGCGAACAAACTGCCAAAGCTTCCCTAGTTTCCTCCCAGGAGAGCGAGCGGTCTACAAAAGCCACCCTGTCTGCCTCCCAGAATCAATTCGTGGAGGTGAGTCGTCACGTGGACCAGCTTCAGGCCAAAAATGAAGAACTCAAGAAGAATCTGAACGAGGTCGAGGCCAAGGCCAAGGAGGAAGCTGCAGAGTCATCGACTAAAATGGAGGAGATGCTTTACTATTGCTAAGCTTTCAACTAGGACAGGAACTTCACCTTTATGCAGCCCGAGCTGTGGGAACCATATCTTGCCAGGTTCAAGATTCGGTTCTCACAAGAACCCTCAGAGACCGCCTGTAACGTCCCAAATTCCCTAATGTGGCTTAGCGCCTAGATTAGGGGGCAGGAGGGCAATAATTGGTTTATTATGTTATTATGTGATTATATGCATGATTATGTGAGTTATTGTTGAGTCTAGTTTTTGTCATGTTTAGGTGATATTTTAAGTAGCCTTTTATCTCATTTTTCTTTCATTTAGTGCGGTTTTATGCTTTGTTTGTTTGTCTTCGTGAATATCAAGAAGAATTGAGTACTTGGAGGAAAATGTCAAAGAAAGGGAAGAAATAACCAAGTTTTTCAACATATTTCGAGAAAGGATGAATCTCAACATGATTTGGAAGTGTTGGTGAATTTTTGGGATGAAATCTTGAAAAATTGAGAAATCCCTTAAGAGCCACGGCATGAGCAAAGTAGAGCCGCGGCTAGCTGGTGAAACAGAGCCATTGTTTTGAAGGAGAACCACGGGCCGCGGCATGGCTAAAGAGGGCCGCACCATAGATGGGCATCAACCCAGAAATCTTAGACACGGGCCACGGCATGGCTGACTAAGGCCGCGGCATGGAGAGAAAAAATCGCCTCGGCATGGTGCATGTAGAGTCACGGCCCGCCTCTTTTAAAAACTGAACCTTAGGTTTTTATAAGGCGAAAAAAGAGAGAAGAAAGGGTATGGATCTGGGGTGGAAATTGCTTGAAGGCTGAAAGCTTGGAGTATTCAATCTACATGTTTTTCTTTTACTTTCTGATGTTATCTTTAATTATCTTTGTGATTAGTATTATGATTATGAACTAATTTTCTGTTTAGGATTTTTAATTGAATCACTTGAATCCCTATTATGAACTAATGCAATTTCAATTTTCTTCTTCTTCAATCTTCTTCAATTCCATATAACCTGTTCTTATTGATTGATTATCGATTGGCCATCTATAGTCATTATATATATGTTTTTAAATCAAAATCTGAGAAGTGAGATTTGAATCTGATGTGGTTATATTGGACATAATTTTAATTTGGAACGAAAGTATCCATATTAATTGTGTAACTGTTTATTAAGTTGTCGAGATTAATGCTACCTTTGTGGTTCAATTTACCATAGAAATATAGGAAATTGTCACCTAGGTTGAGTTTATAATTCATAGTATGATTATAGGCTGCTGTATCAACTTGTTAATTGAATTAGGCAGAAAGAAGAAGAACTTAGTACTTTGCATTAGGGAATGATAGGGAGGATAGTTGATGAGATTAAACATCCTAATTATTTCTTCAGTGTTTAAATCCAAGGGTTTACTATTAGTTATTATTCTATTTAATTTTCAATTATTGTTTCTGAATATTACAGTTTCTTTTGCTGTGTCTATAAAAATCAAGAATTTTAATTGATCAAATAAAAAGAGAAATTAATTGACTGGTAATTGAGAATTCAGTCCTTGAGGACGATACTTGGTTTCTTACCATATTATTACAAATTGCGACTGTGTGCACTTGCATAGCTTAAAATTTCGCAACAGCTATATTATTATACAGATGTATTTGCATGCATGTGGGCCCGTTTCTTATTAGAAGGGCATTTTCGTAATTTTGGCCCATTGAGGGCATATATGTGATATATGTGTGTGACCACATTATTATGTGGAAATATTTGAGATACTCGGCATGAGACGATCCTAGGAGGCAAGTTAACGGTTAGGTCATAACGGGGTCAAATATCGGTCTCGGGGTGAGCTTAGGGGTAATTTGGTATTTAGTACATTACCGGGATTGAGCGGGTAATGGGAAATTACTTGGTAATTATTTGAGGATATTGGGAGTAACGAGAATTGTGAGACATTAATTATAATTAATGGGACGATTGGCTAATGACAAGTTTGCCCTTGGGGCATCAAAGGATCTAGGTTTGATAAGGGGTAAAAGGGTCATTTTCTAGCCTAAGGGAGGATAAGTGCAGAACATAGTTGAATGAAACATTCAGAAACTTTCAGCCTTCTTCTCTCTCTCTTGGTTGAATTTTGGAGCAAAGCTAGAGAATTCAAAGCTTGGAGTTCTTGAACTTAAGGTTTAGGATTGAATTGCAGCTGCTAGAGGAATTCAATTCACAACTGAGGTAAAGAACTATAAACTCTGTTTTAGTTGGTATTTTGCGATGGTTTTGGTTGTTATTACGCTTGAAAGTTTAAGGTTGTGATTTGTGTTTGTGATAGTGTTTTGAGTGTGTTAAACATTGGGTTTTGATGCAGGTAGTGTGTTGATAATGTTTGGGGGATTTAGTTCTAGCTTTAGGAAGGATTTGATATGGTTTTTGGTGAGTTTTGGGCTGAGGAAAAATAAGGAATTCTGGGTTTATAGGGTCGCGCCGCGATCCTGTTCTTGGGCGTCGCGGCCCATGTGAACCCAGGGCCAGATGGGTTTCTACCTCAGGGTCGCGCCGCTACTGTAAGGGGCAAGTCGCAGCCCACCTAAGCATTTTTTCCAGGTTCAATTTTTAGTAACGGGAACCCAAACCTAAGGGCTTGGGATCGATTCTACTACCTGGTTTAGTAAAATTTGATGTCCCGGAGACTAGGACTCGGTCCGGAAAACTTTATTTACTTGATATTGATGAATATCATTTATTTGGTTATGACTAGGTTATCGCTAAGGGCTCAAGATCAGGATCGTACTGGAGGGTTGTTCTTATTTTACATTACACTCAAAGCTGAGGTAAGAAAACTGAACCTATTATGTAACATACATGATAAAGGCTTGGCCCCAATGCTAAATAAAGTCTTGATTGGGCATTGGCCCCTATAAATGTGCATGATTATGATTATGCCTATGAATGATTGACTAAAGCATATTGAATGCTTTGTCTATGGATATTTATTATATGATGAATGCATGTTAGCATTATATACTTGAGTAAAGCATTGACTTAACAGTCAAGGACGACAATAGCGCTGAGCACTGGTCATAAAGCATTGACTTATGAGTCAAGGGTGGCAATAGCAAGCTAAGCACTGATCGATATGATTAGACCAAATCAAGAGCACATTACACGCTTGTGTGACCCAATGGTTGTAGAAAAGCTAAAGCGTCAGGTACGTTGGCCCAGCTCCAAGGATGGTTATATAGAGGATAGGGCAATGGGCCCGGGGTGACTTATTAATCCCAGATGCTAGGGCACTGAGCCCTAGAGTAACTTATTAGTCATGCACTTGGGCAACGGGCCCCGATATGATTCAGTTAATCATTTATTTAGGGCATTTATTCCCATATGACACTGTAGTCTTTTATTTGAATGGTATGCATGCATGAGTAAAGTTATTTCTGCTGGATTTGCTTATTATGATTTAGAAATATGTTAAACACTACTTATGAGCATATTAAAATTTTCTTGCTTAGCCTTGGCTCACAGGTGCTATGTGGTGTAGGTATAGGAAAAGAAAAGCTGGACTAGCCATGAGTTGGAGAGCTTAGGAGGCGATGTGTACATATGCGGCCGCTTGACCACCACGACCAAGGTTTTTCATAGGAACTAGGGTTTAACCCTATCTTTACCGCTTAGGTCAGCGAATTGTAACTTTTGAGTTGTAATGACCATTTTGGAACTGTAAACAAATTTGTAAACATTTATTATGGGATCCCATGTATAGTTTAATGTTTTAATGAAATATCCATTCCTTTTAACTAAAAAGTTTAACCTCGGACCATTAATCACATTTAAATGCACATTTATGGCCTAATAACTCATTTAGCGAGTTAAGCACTATTTAAAATACACAGTGTAACTGTCTTGGCTAACCAGGGTGTTACACCGCCGAAGCCTCTGAAGTTGTTGAAGGAGATGGCGAGGAGGTGGCTTCTCTGGAGCAAGCTGACGGACCTTAGTGACTTATTACTTTCATTTTTATTTTCAATCTTTTGTAATCAAGTCCCTTGAAACCAAAACAATTACCTTCGGGCTTAGATCGAGGTTTTTTCACCTTGAGATGACAATATATATATTTTTAATATACATCTAACTTGTGATCTATTTGTATTTCCCTTAGTCTATTATTTTCTCATGTTTATGAATCCTTAGATTATTGTACATTCGAAATCTTAGCGGTTGACTTTAGATCGAGATAGATTTTATCAGCATCTTAGTTGTATCCTAAGATTTTGCTCGCTTATTTGCATCATACCTGTTAAGAAACAGGCCTTGGACCTAGTTATATCTAGGGTTTTTAATAGGCTCAGTAGCTTTATACCTGTTAGGAATCAGGCCATGGACCTGGTTATATCCAGGGTTATTAATAGGCTTAGTAGCTTTATACCTATTATGAATCAGGCATCCGACCTGGTTGTATCTAGGGTTTTAAATAAGCTTAGTAGATTTATACCTGTCAGGAATCAGGCCTCGGACCTGGTTGTATCTAGGGTTTTTAATAGGCTTCTCAAACTTAGTACGCGTTTGGGTTTTTTTTTTAAATTCGAGGTTTAAAAAGTCGTTGAATAATCAATTTTTCCAAACACCGTGTTTTAATCTTTATCTGAATAAGTTAAACTCTCTTGGTTATGTGCCCTCCAAGCAACCAGAACGTGTAAATGTTCTTGGTTTCTTTTACAAAATGAGCTCGTGATAATCAAAATGATAAAATTGGTTACTTAATAAGCCAACTGCTATTAAACTGAAATGTCTTTTATAAATAAGCCTTACATAAACAGTAATTCCAAAAAACATTAAAGATAACAAAACTATTAATAATATGTTTTTAAGTGTGGGCATTCCAAATCCGAGGAATTATTTCTACACTCAACCGGGCTAGCTTGAAAGTTCCTTCATGCAAGATCTCCATGATTTGATATGGTCCTTCCCAGTTCGGCCCTAACACACCATCCTTAGGATCTTTATTTGCCAAAAAGACCCTTGAGAGAACCAGATCACCTGAACCGAGTCTACGTCCCTTAACCTTTGAATTGAAATAACGAGTGATCTTCTGTTGATAATGGGCGAGTTGTAATTGCGATGCCTCTCGTTGTTCTTCGATTAGATCGAGGGATGCACTAAGTATCTCGTTGTTATGATCTTGATCAAAGGTTTTTTGTCTGTCAGTCGTTACCATTCCCTCAATTGGGAGCATAACCTCGCTTCCAAAGGTTAGGGAAAAGGGGGTATGCCCCATGGAGGTTCTATGTGAGGTTCAGTATGCCTAGATTCCTCGTGGGAGCTACTCGGGCCATAATCCCTTAGCCTCATCTAGTCTTTTTTTTCAAGGTTGCCTTCAGTGTTTTGTTTATGCCCTCGACCTGCCCATTGGCTTGTGGGTACGCTACCAACGAGAAACTCTTGGTTGTGCTATATTTTTCACAAAATTCCATGAAGAGATCGCTATCGAACTGAGTTCCGTTGTCTGACACGATCTTTTTAGGGAGTCCAAATTGACATATGATATTCTTCACAAAAAAACCAAGGACTCTCTTCGAGGTAATGGTTGCCAATGGTTCAGCCTCTACCCACTTCGTAAAATAATCGATTGTTACTGCATAACGAACTCCTCCTTTTCCTGTTGGCAGGGAACCAATTAAGTCAATTCCTTATGCTGCAAATGGCCAAGGGGATGAGATCATGGTTAGCTCAACTGGAGCAACTTAGGAAACTATGGTGAAGCATTGGCATTTGTCACACTTTTGCACATAGGAGTTCGAGTCATTTGTCAAAGTGGGCCAAAAATAGCCCTGTCTCAGCACTTTAAGAGCAAGTGTTTTCCCCCCAGCATGGTCTCCACAGAAGCCTTCATGTATTTCTTGCAAAATAGTCTGTAACGACCCAAATTCAGTGTTAAGGCTTAGGGCCTGGAGTAGTATGCCTGGAGGGCATGATGGGATTTTATGTATGACTTTAATGAGCTTAATGCATGATTACGATTTATTGCACGTTATGTGATTAGTTGATTAATTGAGATGCATGACTATGTGAATTAGTATGCATGTAGACCTGATTGTCTTAGAATGAGCATGATTGTAATCTGGCCATGATTGGGCATAACTGTGATAATTGTACTATGTGAATTGTGCCATGTGAGGTGGTGTTTTATCAGGATGCACGCATCGAGACGGTCCTAGTGAGCCATTTAGGCTAAAAGTCACAACGGGATGTTGTACCCGGCTCGGGAGGAGCCTAGGGGTACTTCGGGAATCTTATAAGAAGAGTTGAGAATGAGTGGTTAGTTATTAGTAATTGGGTAACCTGGGTAACCGTTTGTAACTGCTGTAAGTAACAAGTTTTAGATAGAGAAAATGGTATAAATAAAATAGAAGTGAAAGGACTTTAGTGCCCTTGAAGGTTTAGTTAGGAAGGGTTATGAAGAAGGGGTAATATGGTCTTTTGGCAAGGGTAATAGACAAATAGCAGCTGGGATTTAGAGGGCACGGTTTGGGCATGGGATCATTTAGTGTCTTGATAAAATTAGAAGAGAAGGAAAAGAAGAGGAGAGAAAGGCTAGGGCAAGCAAGAGGAAGAAGAAGAGAAGGAGAAGTGGGAGCTTAGGAGGAGATCAAGGGAACTTTTAGGGTGGACTCTACTCTTGAGGTAAGGATCTTATGCATATTTAAGTTTGTTTTCTGTGTTGATTGAGGAATTTAATGCTTAGGTTAAGTTTTTCATGGGTTTTGGTTTGAGTTGCTGAATTTGAGATCAATGGTGTGGGTCATGGGTGTGTTGATGTTTTGACCTTGATCCTAGTGTTTGTAGGGTGTTAGGTTGATTATATGAGGGTTGGATTTGAGTTTTGGGGCTTAGGTGCTGGTTTGGGGGTGATTTGGAGAGGTAAAAACGGGGGAAAACGCAGGGAAAAGCCCAGAATTTCTGGGTTCGCGTAGGAGCGCCGCGGCCCTGTTCTTGGGCGCCACGACGCGAAGCTATTTCTGGGCAGGGGGATGCTTCTGACTTGCTGGGCGCCGCGGCCCTCTTAGGTAGCGCCGCGACGCTAGGCCATTTTCAGGATGCAAAAATTTCCATTTTTTTAGCTTTTGCTCCAAGGGTTCAGGGGATGTTTCCAATGACTTATTTTAGGATTTTGGGAGTCCCAAGAGTGCGGGATTGGTCCCGGGAAGTGGTTTTGGGTTTGGTTAGTATTAAAGGTGTTTATGTGTGTTGTGACTAGGATTACGGGGAGGCTCGTGCTAGTGGACCGTGCTCGTGACTGTGGTGCATCGAAAAGCTCGGGATACAGGTAAGAAAACCGTAACACCCGAGATTAGGGCATGGCCCCACTGTGTGATTGTACGGCATGGCCCCGGATTGTATTACGTGCAATTGCTTAACCTTAAATGAACCGTGATGTGTGTGAATGTTTATTTTGAATATACTATATGTGTGATTATGATGAAACGAACGGCAAGGGCCGGGTACGGCGTAGGCCGGGGCGGCCGTGGGGCCGAAAGTAACACACAGCACATGGGATGCTTATATTCAGGGTGGGACCCAAGGGATACATGAGTTATCCTCGCGGTGAGAACCGAAACTCCAGGCTTTGGTAAGGCCTTGGGGGCGGCATGGCCGTACTTGTTTATTATGATGGTTTTCCTATGTGTCAGTGAATTATGCCAGCTATTTGAATTGCATATGTTATGTGTTATTTGGGTTTTCTTGCTGGGCTTCGGCTCACGGGTTCTCCGTGTGGCAGGTAAAAGCAAGGAGTCAGTCAACCGGCCATGAGTATGGAGAGCGTGGGGGCGGCGCGTACATGTTCGGTCTGCCCGACTGCTTTGGTTGGGGGCATTTTGTATATGGTTGTATTTAACCATTCTTTTGATAGCTGATCAAGTGTAAATCTATTTTTGAGTTGTAAACATTTTGTAAACCTTATTTTGGGATCCCGGATGTTTTATATTTAACGTTTTCAATGAAGTTGACCATTTTAAAAGAATACAGCCTTAAACTCTGGTTTAATCAAACTTTTGGTTTTAGAAACCACTTTGAGTCAATTAAATGCACAATTTCTGTTTTAAACTCACTTAGTAACGGCTCTAAGGTAGTAGGGCGTTACATAGTCGGTGCTTCCCCGAGCAGAACACATCGCAGGAGGAGCAACAAAGGCCCTCGTCGATATAAGGTCCCCTCAATCATAACATACAATGGAGCTTGATACAACAGCTTTCTCGCATTCTTCCTATCATCAAGTAGCCTTCTGGTTGTGAGGTACTCCACTATGGGAGTCATCAAGGTCATTTTTTTTGTCAATCATTCTGAACTCAACTGTTTTTGCTGTTATACTTGGGATTTCCAAGAACTCCACGGGAACTACATTCAATGTATCTGCCTCTTTGGTGGTAGCGAGTCGAGCCAGAGCATCAGCGTTGGAATTCTGCTCGTGGGGTACTTGCTCAATGGAGCTAAACTCGAACTCAAAAAACTCACCATTTACCTTAGCCAAATAGGTCACCATCTTGATGCCTCAAGCTTAGTATTTCCCAAATATCTAATTTACCATGAGCTGGGAGTCACTATAGCATTGGATGGCTTTTTCCTTCAGCTCTTTCACCACCCTTAACCCCGCTAATAAGGCCTCATATTCCGCTTCGTTATTGGATGCTTCAAATATGAACTTGAGAGTTTTCCTTTAGGTGAGATTAAGATTATCCCAGCTCCTGATCCGTTTTCGTCTGATGATCCATCAACGAAGATTTTCCATAATTCCTGAACCGACTCCCTTATCAGTTTGTCTTGAAAACTTGTGCACTTAGCCACAAAATCAGGAAGGGTTTGGCTCTTGATTTCCGTTCGTGGCATGTATAATATCTCGAACTGGCTAAGTTCGATGGCCTATTTTAATAGATATCCCGACATTTCAGGCTTTTGCAAAACCTGCCTTAAAGGTTGGTCTGTTAAGACATGAATAGAATGGGACTGGAAGTATGGCCTGAGCTTCCTTGAAGCCAAAATGAGACAGAACGCTAGCTTTTCTATCAATGGGTACTTGATTCAACTCCGAGAAGCCTCTTACTTACATAATATTCAGGTTTCTGCACCCGATTTTCATCTAGAACTAACACAGCACTGACTGCATTTTCTGTCACGACCAGGTAAAGAAATAGACATTCTCTGGATGTCAGTTTTGACAGTATGGGGGGTTTAGTTAGGTGCGTTTTCAAATCACAAAATGCATGTGTCGCATTCTTTGGTCCGTTCAAATTTCTTGTTTCTCCTGAGCAAGTTGTAGAATGGTACACACTTGTTAGTGGATTTTGAAACAAAGTGATTCAAAGCTGCCACCTCTCTAGTTAAGCTTTGTACTTCCTTACGCGACCTGGGCGAAGGGATTTCTAGCAACGACCTAATTTTTTCCGGATTCGCCTCTATCCCCCTTGTGTTAACTATAAACCCCAGAAACTTTCTCGACGCAACTCTAAAAGTGCACTTCTAGGGATTCAGCTTCATGTTGTACTTCCTCAATATGCCAAAACATTCTTCCAAGTCGGACACATGGTTACTGGCAGTCTTTGACTTGACGAGCATATCATCAACATACACCTCCACGTTTCTCCCGTTCTGGTTAGCGAACATTTTGTTGACCAACCGTTGGTATGTAGCTTCGGCATTTTTCAGCCTGAATGGCATAACTTTGTAGCAATATATGTTATACTCGGTCATGAAACTGGTATGCTCTTGGTCTGCAGGGTTCATCGCGATCCAGTTATATCCAGAATACGCGTCCATGAAAGACATGAGCTCGTGACCGGCCGTGGCATCTACCAACTAATTAATTCTTAGCAGTGGGAAAAATCCTTGGGACAAGCCTTGTTGAGGTCTGAGAAATCGATACAAGTTCTCCACTTCCTGTTTGGCTTCGAGACCAGGACAGGATTAGCAACCCAGATCGGGTATTTTGCTTCCCTGATAAATCTGCATTTAAGTAGGCGAGCTACTTCTTCTTCTAACGCTTCAGATTGTATTGTCCCCAAAAGCCTCCTTCTTTTGGACATTGTAGGCACATTCTTATCTAGGTTAAGTATGCATTATTATAATCGGACTGATTCCCACCATATCCTCATGCGACCAGGAGAAAACATCCAGGTTCTTCCTTAGAAACTCGAGCAATTCTTTCTTCCTTCCGACTTCAAGATTTTTTCCAACTTTGACAACTCTTGAAGGTTCTTCTGGAGCGATGTTTCTTTCCTCGATCTCTTCTATTGCTTTAAGCTCAGACCTGTCTTCGCCTACCCATGGATCGATGTCGCCCCATTGGGCAACTTCATTGTTTCCTTCTCGAGGTTCTTCCATCCTACGGGTAACTTCCATTTCCCAAGACTCTTTATTTCATTTACCTATAACCATCGCCTGCTGCCTGGGTTGTGTTTTCCCTTCATAGCAATGTTCTAGCATTCCCTGGCGGCAAGCTGGTCTCCTCTTACTGTGCATATTTCCAAGGTTGAGGGGAACTTCATTGCCAAGGGTCGGATCGAGGTGATGGCTTCAAAAGCCATCAGCGCAGGTCATCCAAAAATCGCGTTATATGTGACCGGACAATTGATTACAATGAACTCAAGTATTTTAAGACAGTTTGTGACCCTTCTTCCAATGTAACCACCAGTCCGATCATCCCTATGTCCGTCGTTCCTTCACCTGAAAATCCCTACAGAGTCACTGAGGTCACCTTCAAATCGGTTAGTGATAATCCCATCTTTTCTAGGGTGGACCTAAAATGCAGATTTACGGAACTTCCATTATCCACTAGTATCCTCTGTACCCTTTGGTTAGCGAGCTGTACGGTTACCACCAACGGGTCATTGTGCGAGAATTGAACTGTAACGCCCTGGATAGCCAAGACCGTTACACTGTGTGTTTATAAAGTGCCAAACTTGCTAATCAAGTCATTTAATTAAAATCGTGTTACTGAAACTATAAAGGAACTAGGGTTAAAAATGTTTTGGTCTCAAAAACCACGTTTTCATTAAGAAGCATCATCTGTTTACACGGGATCCCAAAAATATTAAGTTTAAAGACTGTTTACAAAAGACACAGGGTTTATATACAATATCAAGCCATATTAAGGAAAAACAGACAGTTAGGCAATCCCTATCCTGACCCACTCCTCGACCATGGTGATCGAACAGCTGGCTATGTACATTCAACCCCGCAGCTCTCCACCTCAGGATTGGTCCAACTTGTCGTTGCCTTTACCTGCACCACGTAGCACCCGTGAGCCAAGGCCCAGCAAGAAAACACAACAACAAAGCATAAGCAATCAACAGACAAATCAACATCCCATACTGCATCACATAATCTCAGCCATATAATCATTCAGTATAATCAAGTATTCAACATGCTAAACATATCAACTCATATCATGCATCACTGCACAAATGATAACTAGGGCTAGCACTCTCAGCCTGCTCCCTCCGTTATCCCACTGACTCTGGCCCTCTTAAACCAAGCTCAGTGAATATTAAGCTGTCATCGGCTACCAGTGGCCAAGCCGGGCCCTGTGCGCAAATATAGTGTGCGGCGCCCTTAGGCCGCTTTTACGTGTCCCATGGCATAGTACCATCATTGACACGATACAAATATCGGGAGCACTTAGTCCCATCACAAACATATAACCGGGTGCAGTTTTCTTACCTTTCAATTCACTAGCTTTGATCCCTCGACTCCTTGAGCACGATCCCCCTCGAGCCCTAGCGCTCACCTAAACACAACCACGGACCAAAGTCATCATCAATCCTCAAGTCCAAAACCTAGCCTCGGGGCCAATCCTGAGCCCCCAGGAAGTCCTGGTTCCACCAAACAAGGTGGTGGAACCAAACCCCAAACCCTTGGTCAAAAACCCTTGCAAACAACCCAAAAATCCTCTTCAGAAGGCAGGGTAGCGCTACAGCGCTCATGGGAGGGCGCTACAGTGCTACAAATAGAAATAAAATCCCCATCAGCAAGCTTGGCCTAGCGCTACAGCGCCCAAAGGCTAGCGCTGTAGCACTAGTCACAGACAGGCCAACACCAGCTTTTCCCTCCTGCGATTTCCTCGAACCAACCTCAACCAAAACTCCTCCAAATCTTTCCCAAACTCAAAAACAACCTTATGACCATACTCCACTCATCCCAAGCACCCCAAATACCTAGAACTCAAGCACATGCATCCCCAAACTCAAAATTCACCATAGCCACTTCTAAACAATGAAACTCAGCAGAAACCAGTTGAACATCAAAGTTAGAGCTTAGAATTTATACCTTTGATGGGATTTCGACCACAAGTTGCCTCTAGACTTCCTTGGCTTGCTCCTCCTCAGCCTTAGGCCTGAATTCCCTAAAGTTTCCATCCAATTCAACTTAAACACCATAGCTCAAAAACCAGAAACAGAAACTGAAGAACTCTAAAGTCTTACCTCAAGTGTTAGTGACCTCTTGCTAAACCTCTGACAATTCCTCAACCTTAGCTTAGGATCCTCGATGTTCAGTCTATCCCAGCTCTCCTCTGAGCTTTGCTCCAGAAATCCACAAGAAATTGATGAAGGAAGCTTAATCCGACCTTAGAAAACTCTCTCTATTTTTCTCCCTTTCTTTTTCCTTCCTTTTTCTTCTTTTTCTCTCTTTCGGACTTCTACACTTCTCTACACCTCCCACTAACATAAAGTCTCAGTAATTCCATCCTTAGAAAGTCAAATGACCCTAATGCCCTCCCCTTTATTCCTAACCCTTTAATCCACTTAAGGGCATTCTAGTCATTTTACCCCAATTCCCGCTAACTCCTCGAGTGTCTCTAATATTTCCCGCTTAACTCCCAATACCTAATTAATCACCAATAATATTTCTCAATGTCAAGACAGACTCCAGTACACTCACTAAATTCCCATTTATACCCCTAAGCTCACCCCGAGCCGGGTATAAATCCCCGCCATGACTTTTCGCTACTTTGCTCACTAGGATCGTCTTGAGTCACAAATCACAGATATATCCACATAATAGTGTGGTCTCGACAATTATCACATATATTAAAGCAGTTATGCCCATAATGGCCAAAATTACGATTATGCCCCTCCAACCTTATCAGGGCCTACATGCATACTAATACACATATTCATGCATCTCAAATATTCAAATAATCATATAACATGCTTTAAATCATAATCATGCATCTTAATCATTAAAACCACACATAATTCCCATTATGCCCTTCAGGCACACTAATCAAGGCCCTTAAGCCTTATTAGCGAATTTGGGTCGTTACATGAACGTGGCTAGCATCCTCTTCCGTGAAAATGATTGGTTGTTTTTCCAACCACTGCTGTTTCGATAACCGCTACTTCGAGACAAACTCAACACCGTTATGAGTTTTCAACTCATTAATAGACCTCTTTTGGGCCCCGCTGCTCATGCCCGCCAAACAAGGTCCTCGGGCAATAGTAGTTATATCTCCTCCTACTATTGGGGGAGGGTCGACCTCATTCGTCTGAGCTCCAAGTTGACATGTCGGGGATTTCGGAGCTAGATGAGGGTTCTTCGCGGCAGGTTGATTGGGAACTACCTGATTTCGGGCGTACTGGGCTAATGGTCTAGCTCGAATGAGAGTCTCAATCTCATCCTTCAGTTGTTGGCAATCATCGGTGTTATGACTGATGTCATTGTAGAATTGGCAGAACTTTGAGGGGTTTCTCTTCGCCCTCTGGTGCCTTAAAGGTTCTGGCTTCTTCCACGGGAGGCGATTAGAATTTTCTAGGAAGATATGTTCCCGGGTGTCCATTAGCTCAGTGTAGGTGGCATAAATGGGCTTGAATTTCTCCATAGGCTCGTTCTTCTTCATGTCGTTCTGGTCGCCCTCACCATTCCCCTTCCTTTTGTTGTGTCTCATTTGGTTATTCTGGGTAACAGGTTGAGTCGTAGCTTCAACATCTGTCACCGCTCCAGCAGCTTGGATAGTGGCCTGGTTGGTTCCTGGGACAACAGATTGCACCTCTTCCAAGTTTATCCATTCCTGAGCTCGAGCCAAGAACTCATCTACACTTTTAACTCATTTTCATTGGAGTTCTTGCCATAGGTTGCCTCCCACTAGGATTCCTATCCTCATCGCCATGAGATTGGAGCTATCATTAGCGTCCCTAGCCCATGCTGTAACATTTGCGAATCTGCTCAGATATGCTTTCAGTGATTCACCAAGTTGATGTTTTACATTGGCCAATGAATCGGCCTCTACACGAGCTGCCTGTGAAGCTCGGAATGCCCTCTTAAAATCGGAAGAAAACTTCTTCCACGAGCTTATCGAATGCTTCTTGTATTGTTTAAACCACTGTCTGGCAGGTCCGACCAGAGTTGCGGGGAACAGGATACATCTTAGATCGAGCCCGACATTGTGGGCCATCATCATTGTGTTGAACATCCCGAGGTAATCAGATGGATCTGTGTTACCATCAAATGTCGACATGTTCAGCATCCTAAAGCCAATAGGATATGTAACTGCTGCAATGTTGGGAGCGAAAGGTTCGAGCTCCTCTTCTATGTTGCAATCGTCCATTCCCTTTCTAGATACGAGTCTCTTTATATGTTCTTCCATCAAAGCCAGTCTCTCAAGGTTTAGGTCCTTGGTCCCTAGGTTAGTTGGGGGTTGTTCAACAGCTCACATCCTATTGTACGGGTTTGATGGGTTGTTTTCCCTCCAAGTTCGATCTTGGTTGGGCGGGACATTCCCATTGTCGCATACGATGGACGGACCTCCCTCATGTCAAGTATAACTAACATCCTCATTCTGAGCTGGATACCTTCTTTGTGAGTTCAAATGATCCCGCAGGTCAGGTTGTGGATCATAATGAGGACTTTGTGTTGAGCTCAGGTGATTTCTCAGGTCGCTCTAAGACCTGCCTCCACACTGGCTACTCATCCAGTAACTTTCATTTGCAAAACATACAGCCTGCGGCTGAGATCGAGGACATGGATTCTTAGCACGTGCCCATGGGGCGTAAGTATCTATAGACGAGGGAAGATTTCTCCTACTATTCCCATGAGTTGGAGCATCTCATTGGGGGCGAGGTGGTGTGGGATGTCTAACTGGTGATGGCGAATGCCTTATTGGCGAGGCTATCCTTGTCCCATCAGGACGAACTAAATTAGCCCGCCTTGCCTCTACCCCAATGTCTCGAGTTTTCTGTGCCTGGTGTTCTGGTTGTGGTACAGGAGGATATGTTGGAACGTTTTGCCTCTGCGAACTTGTCCCACCCCCCTCCCCCGGTGGGTTGTTGTGCGCATTCCTAGGAACATATGAAGAAGGTACATAGCTGGGGGCCACAGTCCTGACCGACCGACTGACATACTGATGATGACCCTGTGATGACCAGTGGGTTGAGCACTCTGATGGTTTCACTTTGAAGGCACAGAACTCAGAGTGGAATTTCCTTGATAGGTTTGGGTAACCGCGTGAATAAATAAGAAATACATTTAATTCAGATTTTTCCCATTTACATTGGGATATGATTTGATAACAAAATAGAATATACTCCTGCCATCTCTGATAATAAATGGTAGATATGCAATACAGCTTGGGCACTAATGAGCGTATTGGTAGGAAAACTTATACAGGATCTTTTTTTATTTTCATGTAGATCTAATATTAAACAAATTAATACGAGCTAACCTAGAACATGTTTCTAAAATTGAATTCAAAGATAAACAAAGATAAGAATACTTACAGTATATGCAGCGGAATGAAATAGTCCTTCCTTCAGTTTCTCTAACTCTTGTATCCTTTCTGCCATAGAGTATTATCAAGAAACTGAACTGTTCTTCTAATTTCTTCAGAGTCTTCCAATGTATCCTTAGAATCACCTAGACTAGTCTGGGCAATTCTCAACACATGAGATAGATACAGAGAGAAGAAGATAAAATAACAAAGAGGCTTAGAAAAGGACTTGTGTTTAGAGAGAATCTAAAACCTATCAGAAAATCTGACTTTTGAACTGATGAACTTGTCAGAACTTATGAACTTGTCAAACTTGTATTTTGACTTCTCTCTAAGCACTCCTTTTATAGACTCAATTAGACTATTTAATTTAATTAAAAAATCAATAAAATAATAGCCAATTAACAGCCCTAGCTCGAAATCAACATGGGCTTTAGGCCCGTGAAATTTCTCATTTGATTATAAGCCCATTGGACTTAAAATCAAGGCCTATATTATTTTCTATTGATTTAATTAATTAAATAATTATTTAAATCCTTTATCAAATTAATTATTTATAATTTGAACCTTCATTTAAACTTATTTATTAATTTAGATACCAATTTATCTTAATTAATGAATCCGCCATAATTTCTCTTTTTTTCTAAAAAATACATAACTCTGTGAAACTATATAAAATTGACCTGGTCAACTTTGATAATTCTAATTGATAATTAAATCAATTAATTGAGACTATCTAGATGATTTTATCCAAGGTACAATAGGGACCATGGGCCTATGAAATCAAGCTCCAATAAGTTATCATAAATCTAACAAATAAATTTACTAACTTATTAATTCCTCGTGACTCCACTATAGACTCGGAATTGCCCTCTTGAATTCATAGAACGCTCTATAACAAATATAGATACGCTATTAATTATCCATTGTTACAACCATAATTGTCACTCGATCCTCTATAGACGGTCTACAATGAGATGGGACTAAAATACCATTTTACCCGTCATTGTATTTTATCCTAAAAACACTTGGTTCCTTGTAAATGATATTTCAGTAATCTAATTTAATTATTGAAATGAGATCTCTATCATTTAACACCTTGAACCAAACTAAAAAGAAACCATCGTTTCACTTCTTCTTTAGAAGCTATAGATGTTCATATCTATGATTAACACTCCCACTCAATTATATTACCGAGTTCCCAAGATGTAAGTATGGGCTAGTCCGTAGGGTAAGCTGGTAACGAACAAGTCAAATAACTCAAATAATACAATCAGTTAGAATACTAACCACTCAGAATTGAGATTGAATTGACCTATGGTCAACTATATGATATGACTAGAATAGATAATGACGGTACGTTTACTTATCTTATCAACTGTCAATATCGGTCCAGTCCGATGTAACAAATACATCTTATCTTATCTACTTTGCTATTGTTCTGGAAAGAACGTAACACTGTAATGTGTAAGTAGATCATATCATAGATTGGTAAGTCAGTGTAAATCTTGTGCACTGACTAATCTTAGGACTAACCTATTTTGAACATATAATCATATTTATATTCCACTGTGATTATGTCACTATAAATACGATTGGCTATATGCTCGGGATTTAATAGAAGTTTATATTAAACAAATAATCATGAAAAGAAAACATGTGAGCAAAGTGATTGATAAAGTCGAAAAATGATTTCTTATTCTTTTATTGATAATAAAATGAGATTATAAAGAATTTGGGTTTTAATTAGGGCATAAAACCCCAAAAAACTCCCACTTGCACTAATTGAAACTAATGCCTGAATTCTACTAATCTCATTTCCTTGATATGCTTATCAAATGTAGCATCTGGTAGTGTCTTTGTAAACAGATCTGCAAGATTGTGTTCAGTTGCAATCTTCATAACCTTTACATCTCCCCTGGCCACATATTCTCGAATAATGTGATACTTCCTTTCTATATGCTTACTCCTCCTGTGACTTCGAGGTTATTTCGAGTTGGCTATCACTCCTGTATTGTCACAAAACAACACAAGCGGTTTATCTATTTCTAGAATAACACCAAGATCAGAATAGAACTTCTTTAGCCAGACTATTTCCTTAGCTACTTCTGACGCGGCTATGTACTTAGCCTCCATGGTGGAATCTGAGATTGCAGACTATTTTACGCTTCTCCAAATCACAGCTCCAGCCCAAGAGTAAACACCATTCCAGAAGTAGACTTCCTGTCATCGACATCAGTCTGAAAATCTGAATTGGTGTAGCCTACAGGGTTCAAAACACCACCCTTGTAGACTAACATATAATCCCTAGTCTGTCTCAAATACTTCAGGATATGCTTAACTACTATCCAATGTTTCGGTCTTGGGTTTGACTGATACCTACTCACTACTCCCACTGCATAGCAGATATTTGGTCTAGTACACAACATAGCATACATCAGACTACCAACTGCAAATGCGTAAGGAACTTTTCTCATTGCATCTTCCTCTTCAAGAGTCTGGGGAGACTGCTTCTTTGAAATATGAATTTCATAGCGGGACGGTAAATGTCCTTTCTTGGAATTTGTCATTGAGAAACGTTCAAGCACTTTATCTATGTAAGCTGCTTGAGAAAGAGCTAAGAGTTTGTTCTTTCTATCAATGATGATTTGGATACCTAGAACATAACTTGCTTCACCCAAATCCTTCATTTGGAATTGAGTGCTCAGCAAATTCTTCACATCTAATAATTTATTAACATTGTTTCCAATGAATAAGATATCATCTAGTTTGCTCTTTCTATCCTTGATGATCTGGATACCTAGAACATAACTTGCTTCACACAAATCCTTCATCTGGAATTGAGTGCTCAGCCAATTCTTCACATCTAATAATTTCTTAACATTGTTTCCAATGAGTAAGATATCATCTACATAGAGAACCAAGATTACCACTATTTGATTTGCCTTCAGTTGGTAAACACAGGGCTCATCAATATTATGTTCAAAGACATAGGTTTTGATTATTTCATCAAACCTAAGATTCCAGGAATGAGAAGCTTACTTAAGTCCATAGATGGACCTATTCAACTTGCAAACTTTTCCTTCTTGGTCCAGCTACTTTAAATCCTTCTGGCTGATCCATATAAATGACTTCATCAAGCTTTCCAATAAGAAAAGTTCTCTTGACGTCCATTTGCCAGATCTCATAGTCGAGAGCGGCTGCCGAACTTGAGCATGGCTACCGAACTAAAAGTTTCCTCATAGTCCACGCCTTCTCTTTGGGTATAACCCTTTGACAATAATCGAGCTTTATAAGTCTCGATATTTCCATCAGAACCTCATTTCTTCTTGTAGATCCACCTGCACCTAATGGCCCTAAAGTCACTAGATGCTTCCACAAGATCCCAGACAAAATTTGAGTACATGGACTCCATTTCCTGTTTCATGGCTTTGAACCATAGTTCCTTTTCAGGGCTAGCCATTGCCTGTTTGAAAGACAACGGACCATCATCACTAGTGTCACCAACAACCACATTGGTTTCACCATCCAAACCATAGCGAACTGGGTTCCTAGAAATCCTCCCACTACAACGAGGCTCTGTGACTGTTTGCTCAGGAACAATGGTACTTTCTTCATTTAAATCGACTTGCGTCGGTTGGACATGAAGAGTGGTGATTTCGTCTTCAACTCGCATTGATGATGATGGAACATTGATTTGAGTCCATTCTTTAACCATCTCCTCTAAAACTACTTTGCTACGAGGTTTGAAGTTTTGGACATAGTCATTTTCCAGAAAAGTAGCATTCGTAGAAGTAAACACTTTATTTTTTAATGACTATAAAAAAAAATCCACCCTAAGTACCTTTAGGATAGCCAACAGACATGCAGACTTCAGGACGTGAGCGGGACACCCCCAGATTCTATAATGGCATAAACTAGGTTCACGACCATTCCAGCGTTCTAAAGGTGTTTTGGGGATTAATTTAGACGGCACGACATTGAGAATGTCGTTCGCGGTTTCAATTGCATGTCCCCAAAACGAAGTTGGTAGAGTTGAGTAACTAAGCATGCATCTAACCATTTCCAATAAAGTTCTTTTCTGGCGTTCCACTACACCATTTTGTTGCGGAGTACCTGAGGCAGTAAGTTGTGATAAAATCCCAAGTTCAGTTAAATGATCTTGGAACTGCATATCCAAATATTCTCCACCCCTATTAGATCGCAAGATCTTTAACGTTTTACCTAATTGGTTCTGAGCCATTGCTAGGAATTCCTGAAACTTTGAAAATGTTTCTAATTTCCTATGCATTAGGTAAAGACATGAGTATCTAGAGTAATTGTCAATGAAAGTGACGAAATACTCAAAACCACCCCTGGCTTGTACATTCAAAGGTCCACAAACATCTAAATGAACAAGTCCAAGTGGTTCTTTGGCCCTATCACCCTTTGCAAAGAATGGACGCTTGGTCAGTTTGCCTTCTAGACAAGATTCAAAGACAGGTAATTCACCTAAGGTGAGTTCCCTCAAAGGCCCATCCTTTGTAAGTCTTTGAATCCTATCATATCCAATGTGACCTAGTCTCATGTGCCATAAATACATCATATTATCATTATTGGTCTTTTGACGTTTATTGGTCCCAGGTTTAGCTACTTTGAATAAATCATTGTTAAGAGCGAGGGGTTCATTAGGTCACAGAATATAAAGCCTGTTTTCCAAACATGCAATACACAATTGTGATCCATTGAAAGAAATAGATATATTAGAACTTGTGAAAGTCATAACAAATTGTTCTAATTGCAACATGGAAACTAAAATTAAATTTCTACTAAAATCCGAAATAAAAAATACATCATTTAAAATTAAAATTTATTTCCGAACTTCAGAAGAGCTCTTCCTCTAGCTTGGACCGCAACGAACGCTCCATTCCCAACTCTAAGCTTTAAGCTGCCTTCGTCCACTTCCTCCCACAATTCAAGAAGCTGTAAAGAATTACAAACATGGTTAGTAGTTCCATAATCAATAATCCAAACAGATTTATCATTCTCTAAAACACTTGTTTCCAAGATAAATGAACTATAATCATTACCTTTGTTTTTCGCTGCTAGAAACTTAGGGCAATCTCGTTTCCAATGCCCCTTCTCTTTGCAGTGAAAGCACTTATCTTTACCTTTCTTGTTTTTCTTGTTCTTCCCCTTAAGCATCTGTGCACTAGGTTGTGCACTCGTCTTTACAACCTTTGTAGGCTTGAGGTTGTTGTTTTGTCCACATTTCCTCTTGTTTCCAGTTTTCGAAGACGAAGCTGGGTTGGCTTCAGCCTTAGCTAGATCAGCAGCAACACCAGTAGTCTTATTTTCACCTCCTTTAGTAGGTTGACCCATGATAGTTTCAAAAATCTGAAGTTCGTTCATGAGATGCGTCGGAGCATAGTTGAGTTGATTACGAACATGCAGACACGGTGCCATCCGAACATTCACAGTGTCATCACGTATGTGCGGAGATGGTGATATCCAAGCATTTACGGTGCCATCATGAGCATTGATGGTGCCATCACGAACGTGTGGACACAATGCTCGTTCTGGGGATTTCTCAATCATGACGAACTCAGAGTTGTCACCAATCAACTCCATGTTGATATTTTCCTTCCATTTAAGGAAGTTTTCTCCAGTGAGATTCTCCATCGAAAGTTGAGAAAGGATGGGAGTAGACACAGACACTACTTAACTTAAAACTACAAATTATCAATAAAATAGAAATCAATCACATTTGCTCAATAAAACTCCTATTCACAAAAATTTCAAGAAATATCACAACATATACCAAAAAAATGTAAGATATGAGAAAAAAATACCAAAAACAATCATATCTCTATTTCTTGGGTTTTTAACTAATCTATAATATCCTTGTCCCAGTTGGCAATAGTCAAAAAATACCACTAGTTAAATAGAGTTGTAAACTCATTTAATAATGGACACCACTATTAACAACCTACTATTCGATCAAAATAAGAAAACAATATCTCTTATTTTATAAGCTAGACCCACGATTTCGATAATCATAGATTTAGTCCTAGTAGTCATCGTAGGGGTGAGTCTAGTAGAATTTGACCTATAATTATCTATCTTTCGAGATCTAACCTTGTCAAAATAACTAATGAACACCTTCCGTAGGGGGACGAATCAAAGCGCCTCGAGGCCCCATTAAGCTATTGACTATGTTAAACCAACGGTGGAGATCGAATAAAATTCTTAAAATAAGCTCGTTATTAAATTAAAAATAGTATTTTTATTATTTATTTTTAGAAAATTAATGACTGTGGTTTTCCAAAAAAAAAATAAACAGATTAAATTTTTAAAACCAAGGTCCTATAATTTCCTATTAATTCTAAAGTATCACATTGAAACAAATTCAATTAATTTAGAATTAATTTGTTGCTAATCAATATTTAGGTTTAACTAATATAATGAACATATATAATTAAGTCAAACGTAGGCAAATGAGCCTTAACAATTGGACTTGTATGGAGGAGGGTTGGGTCCAGTATGTCGTTCCTACTACAAAGACCTCCAATCTTCCATACAAGGTCCAAAAGACAGGAATTTAAACATTCATTTTATTAATTGTTATTAATTGATTAGGCTCACTATAGTCATGCAAAGCAAATGGGCCTTCACAAGTGGAATCACTCACAAGAGAGGAATTTAAACTTTACATTTTCTAATGGACCCAAATAAAACCTATCATTTTATTAATATTTTATTTGGCAAAATCCATATATCTAACAAACATATAGGCCACTATATGCATCTAAGCCCAATTGCAAAAATACCACATATAGTGCAAACAGACGTGTTATAATTGGATGGGCCTAATCATGTTACTATATTATCAATTCTATGAATTTATGCAAAAATACCACAATTTATTTCATTTGCAAAAATACCACAATTAATTATCTAGAATTTATCAAAAAAAATCAAATTAATTAAAATTTTACAAAAATAAGTCAATTTAAATGAAATTTATCAACAATTAACAATAGTTAATTTAAATTTCATTTATCAACAATCAACTTGGTTTAGATTAATTTTTAAAAAAAATATTAATTTAATTTAGTTAGGATTTATCAACAATTAACCAAAGTTAATTTAAATCACATTTATTAAAAATATTTTATTAATTGGCGGAAAAATATGATATTTTTCAAAATTTAACCAAATTTAAATTTTAAAATCAATATCTTAACTATTTTTCAAAAATATCTTGTGTTGTTACAACTATAGCTAATATTTTTCACCATTAAAAAAATAAAATATTAATAGTTATAACAATCTTAAAATATCTCAAAACAATTAATCAAATTCAAATATCCATAAAAATATATAACAATATTCAAATTTCAAATAATTTAAATATTAAAAACTATAAAATAAAAATATATTTATATTTTCAAATAAAGAATTAATAAAAATATCAAGATTTTAAAAGAGAATATCTTAAATATCTGATATCTTAATTCTAATATTTTAATATATTAAAATATTTAAAATTAAGTTGTTAGTCTATTTTAAAATTTGAATTTGAATCTTTGTAGAAAATATCTAATTATTTAAATCTCAACTAACAAAAATATCTTATTTTAAAAAACAATTTTAAATGCAAAAAAATGATATTTTTGGTTTTGTATTATAAATAATTTATTTTCACAATTTTTATTTCTATAAAAAAAAAATTTAATTTGGATGAATAGTACAACGGGTACTGTTCATCGCGTGGCTAGTGGCTTGGCGAGCATGCGCGCGGCTACAAGGGTGCGCACGTGCATGGATAGCCAGGCCAATTTTTCCAAAAAAAAATTATTTTAGCAATTTTTCAAACCAAAACAATTTTCTAATTAATTTTTAACATGTTTTACACAAAATAAAGCATATATAAAAATTTATGGCATAGAAAACACAACAAAATGACCTAAAAATTGTTAATAATCACATAAAATAAATATGCTTCATAAAAACATGAAAATCCATTCAATTATTCAAACATATCAAATAATCCAATTTTAAACATGTTCATGCATGAAAATATAGATTACCAAAGGCTCTGAGGCCAGTTGTTAGGAAAACTTATATAGGATCTTTATTTATTTTCATGTAGATCTAATATTAAACAAATTAATATGAGATAACCTAGAACATGTTTCTAAAATTGAATTCAAAGAGAAACAAAGATAAGAATACATGCAGTATACGCAGCGGAATGAAAGAGTCATTCATTCAGTTTCTCTAACTCTTGTATCTTTTCTGTCGCAGAGTATTATCAAGAAACTGAATCATTCTTTTAATTTCTTCACAGTCTTCCAATGTATGCTTAGAATCACCGATAGTATGTGTGGGCAATTCTCAACACATGAGATAGATAAAGAGAGAAGAAAAGGAAATAACAAAGAGGCTTAGAAAATGTAACGGCCTGGATAGCCATGACCGCTATAGTGTGTATTTATGAAAGTGCAGGACTTGCTAATCAAGTCATTTAGTTAAAAACGTGTCACTGAAACCATTAATGAGCTAGGGTTAAAAGGTTTTGGTCTCAAAAGATACATTTCATATAAATAAATATTTTACACAAGGGATCCCAAAAGAAACAGTGTTTAAAAAGTTAGTTTACAAAATCTCTAGAGTACAAACAACCATTAGCCACTCTAAGGGCAAAACAGACATTTATGGTTCTCCTGTTCCTGTCTCCTCCTCAACCATGGCGGATGAGCAGCTGATCATGTACATTCTGCTCTCAGAGCTCTCCGAATCAAGTCTGATCAAGCTTGCCCTTGCCTTTACCTGCACCACATAGAACCCGTGAGCCAAGGCCCAGCAAGAAAACATAACATTATAGTACAAACAACAATATCAATTGAGTAATCCTTAAAGCATGTTCATATACTTTGCATACCACATTAACCACATAATCCATAATCATAATTAGAGAATCAACAAATTAACACCCAGTTGTTCAACATAACAAATTCATCAATTCATAATAATAATCATATCACATATTAATCAGGGTCGATGCCCTTAGGTCGCTTAAACCGAGCTCAGTGAATAACAAGTACCAGTGGCTGAGCCGCGCCCTGTGCGCTAATGTAAACTCCGGCACTCTTAGGTCGTTAGTTTATTATTCACATGGCATAATACCATTCTTCAATAAGCATACAAATTAGGGAGCCCTTAGTCCTGTTATCAATTCAAAATCAGGTGCAGTTTTCTTACCTTTAGTTTCCAAGTGTACTGATTACGTGAGACGCCTCTTGAGCGCGATCCATTTCCCAAGCCCCTAGCTTATACCTTCTTTAATGAACCAACTCTCTAAAAGATTTCTGAGCAAACTCCCAAGTTCCAAGCTTCAATTCAGTCCTTAATTCTTGATTGAATCCTCAGCTAATCTCCTAAATCTTAACTCCAATCCTCTGAATTCCAGCCAAGTTCTTCTAAGTTTCTTGTGGTTTTCTTTGAGAGAGAAAAGGAAGAGGAGGGAAGGTCAGTTCTTTATGTTTCTACCGAGTTCTGTGTTTTACTTAGTCTATCCTTAGGTACTTAAGTCAATCCCGAGGCTCGGGATGCCGAAAACGTCCCCGAGGGCAAAATGGTAAAATTCCCCAATATTCCCACCTAAGCTTCCTAACCTCAAATATATCTCCAATTATTTATTTCCATAACCTAATAACCTAAATAACCATTCAATACCTGAAATACCCCTTGACTTGCCCCAAGTCAAGTATTAAGCCCCATTGTGACTTTCCCGCTACCTAGCTCCCTAGGATCGCCTCAAGTCGCATGCTACAGATTTACCCACATAATAATGTGGTTCTCACAAATATAACATATAATCACATTTACATTCATATAACCATACAAGCATGCTTATTATATAATCACGCATTAAATAAATAAATTCACACATAAACCAACTATGCCCTCCCGGCACACTAATCAAGGCCCTTAAGCCACATTACTGATTTTGGGTCGTTACAACTATCCCCTCCTATTGAGAATTTCGTCCTCGAAATTTACCTGAATAGCTCGGGATACTTATCCCGCATCACCGTCTCTAGCTCCCAGGTCGCTTCCTCGACCTTGTTATTTCTACACAATACTTTAACTAACGGAATCGTCTTATTCCGTAGAACTTTGTCCTTCTGATCTAAAATCTGAACCGGTTGCTCCTCATAGGACAAATCTGTTTGCAATTCTAAGTCCTCATACTTTAGTGCATGCGTCGAATCTTAGATATACTTCCGCAACATAGAGACATGGAATGCGTCATGAACTCCCAACAACGACGGTGGCAAGGCCAACCTATAAGCCACCTGTCCAATCCTTTCTAGAATCTCGAAAGGTCCAACAAACTGAGGGCTCAGCTTGCCCTTTACTCCAAACCTCCTCACCCCTCTCAGTGGTGAGACTCGCAGAAACACGTGGTCCCCAACCTGGAACTCCACGTTTCTACGCTTGGGGTCAGCGTAGCTTTTCTGTCTACTCTGGGAAGCAAGCATTCTGGCTCGAATCTTCTCGATAGCTTCATTTGTCTTTTGAACCATGTCTGGCCCCAAATATTTCCTCTCACCCATCTCATCCCAATGTATGGGCGACCTACACTTTCTTCCATATAGCATCTCATAAGGAGACACTCCAATCATGGACTGATAACTGTTGTTATACGAAAATTCAATCAACTAAAGATACTTACTCCAAGATCCCTCGAAATCAATCACACGCGCCCTAAACATATCCTTTAACACCTGAATCGTCCTCTCAGAATGTCCATCAGTCTAAGGATGAAAGGCTGTGCTAAACTTTAACTGAGTCCCCATGGCTCTTTGCAGAGCTCCCCAGAACTTGGAGGTAAAGTTGGGTCTCGATCTAATATAATAGACTTAGGAACCCCATGGAGACGAACTATCTCCCTCACATACAACTCTGCATACTATTCCACTGTGTAGGTCGACTTTACTAGCAGAAAATGAGCTGGCTTAGTGTATCTGTCAACTATCACCCACACCGAGTCATAAAGTCCCACTGTCCTGGGTAAACCTCCCACAAAATCCATGGTAATGTCCTCCCACTTCCACTCCGGAATACCCAAAGGCTGAAGCAATCCCGCTGGTCGCTGATGCTCAGCCTTCACTTGCTGACATGTCAAACATCTGGCCACATACTCCACCACATCCTTCTTCATCCCGAGCCACCAATATAATGTCCGTAGATCCTGATACATCTTCGTGGTACCCGGATGAAGTGAGTATGGCGTAGTGTGAGACTCATCCAGTATCTCTTGTCTAATCCCTTCATCTGCCAGAACACAAATCCGTCCCTGATAGCGAAAAATACTAGTCTCAAAAACAGAATAATCCTTGGCAATCCCTGCTAAGGCATGTTGTCTAACCTCCTGTAACTGTGTGTCTACTGATTGACCCTCCTTGTTCCGCTCTAGCAGGGTCGACTACAAAGTAACATTGGCCAACCGACCCACCACTAGCTCTATCCTTGCCCTGGTCATCACATCAGCTAACTCTCTAGAGATCTGAACTGAACTAAATAACTGCCCCGAGCCCCTCCGGCTCAATGCATCTGCCAGAACATTGGCTTTCCCTGGGTGGTAAAGAATGTCACAATCATAATCCTTAACCAACTCCAACCAACGCCTCTGTCTCATGTTCAGATCCTTCTGGGTGAAGAAATACTTCAAACTCTTATGATCAGTGTATATCTCGCACTTCTCCCCATACAAATAATGTTGCCACACCTTTAGTGCGAATACCACTGTCGCTAGTTCCAGATCATGGGTAGGATACCGCTGCTCATACTCCTTTAGCTGCCGCGATGCATAAGCTATAACTTTCTCATTCTGCATCAACACACAGCCTAAACCCATCCTTGACGCATCACAGTATACCACAAATTTTCCTTCCTCTGAAGGAAGACCAACACAGGTGCAGTAATTAGTCGTCGCTTTAATTCTTGGAAATTGTCCTCACACTTCTCTGACCAAACGAACTTCTGATTCTTCCATGTCAACTCTTTCATCGGTGAAGAAATCTTCGACAATCCTTCTACAAACCGCCTGTAATAACCCGCTAACCCGAGGAAACTCCGCATCTCTGAGGCGTTCCTTGGCCTCGGCCGATTTCTCACTGCTTCCACTTTGGACGAATCCACCTTAATCCCCTCTGCGCGAACTATATGTCCGAGGAAAGTCACTTCTGACAACCAAAATTCACCCTTCTTAAACTTGGCATATAATCGATGCTCTCTTAACCTCTGTAAGACCTGACAAAGATGTCGTTCGTTCTCTGCCTCTGAACTGGAGTACACCAAGATGTCGTCGATGAAGACAATGACGAACTGATCCAAGAAGACCTTGAACACCCTGTTCATCAGATCCATGAAAGCTGCCGGGGCATTAGTCAAACCAAAAGACATGACCAAGAACTCATAATGTCCATACCGCGTTTAGAAGGCCATCTTCAGTATGTTCTCATCCTTGATCCTCAGCTGGTGATAACCAGATCGAAGATCAATCTTTGAGAACACCGTCTTTTTCTGCAACTGATCGAACAAGTCATCAATCCTTGGTAGAGGGTACTTATTCTTGATAGTCAACTTGTTCAATTCCTTGTAGTCTATACACATCCTCAGAGTCTCATCCTTCTTCTTAACAAACAAAACTGGAGCACCCCATGGAGAGTAACTAGGCCTAATGAATCCCAAATCTAGAAGTTCTTGTAGCTGTATCTTCAGTTCCTTCAACGCTGCTGGTACCATCCTATATGGTGCCCTTGACACTGGTTCTGTCCCTGGTGCTAACTCAATAACAAACTAAATCTCCTTGCGCGGCAGCAATCCTGGTAACTCCTCAGGAAATACATCTAAAAACTCACAAACCACCTTGGTCTCTCCCGGCCCCGCTGGCATCACCCTAGTAGTGTCCACCACACTAGCCAGAAAACCTATACATCCACCATGTAAGAAGTCTCTGGCTCTCAACGTTGATATCATGGGTACGCGGGGTCCACACACCGCACCCATGAAGACAAAAGGATCCTCGCCCTCAGGCTCAAAAGTCACCATCTTCTTCCTGCAGTCAATCGTAGCCCATACCTAACCAACCAATCCATCCCTAAGATCATGTCAAAATCCTCCATATCTAACTCAATCAAGTCAACTGAAAGCTCCCTACTATCAACCATCACTGGCAGTGCCCTGATCCACCTCCTAGAAACTACTAGTTCCCCAGTAGGCAATAAGGTCCAAAACCTCGCAGTCTGATACTCACTAGGTCTACACAATCTATCAATCACTTTACTAGAAACAAATGAATGTGTAGCACCAGAGTCAATCAATACAGTAAAAGGTAAGCCGGCGCTAGAAAGCTGACCTGTCACTACCGAGGAACTAGCCTCGGCCTCTGCCTGTGTCAAGGTGAACACTCGAGCTGGAGTCAAGTTGTCCACCTTTCTTGCTTCCCCTTTCTTCACTGTTGGGCAGTCCTTCTTGAGGTGCCCGACTGTTCCACACACATAACAGGCCTTGGCCCGACATTCACCCTGATGGCATCTTCTGCACCGCGTGCACTCAAGATAACTCCTCCATGCCTCACCGCCTCCCTGATAGCTACCTTGAGCACCCTGACACCTTCTATTAGGACCAGCAGCAGTCGAAGTGTCAGGGGTCTTCCTCTTCACATCACTGGGGCCTCCGCCCCTACCTGACCCAGAATAAGGCAGCACCACTCTGCGACCATCGCGCCTCACTGCACTTTCCTTCCAAATCTTGTTTTCCGCTTCCTCAGCAGTAAGAGCCTTCTCAACGACCTAGGCATAAGTTTTTCCCCCAGGTACCGTTGTGATCCTAACATCCCGGGAAATCATAGCATTAAGCCCCCTAATGAATCTGTCTTGCCTAGCAGCATCAGTAGGCACAAGGTCTGGTGCAAATTTCGCAAGTCTATCAAATTTTAGGGCATACTCAGTAACTGTCATGTTTCCTTGCACCAAGCCCACAAACTCATTAACTTTTGCTGCCCTGATGGCAACATTGTAGTATTTCTGACTGAACAAATCTTTAAATCCTTCCCAACTCAAAGAAGTGACGTCCCTGGTCTGTGATGCCACTTCCCACCAGATGCGGGCATCCTCTCTCAACATATATGTGGCACAGGCCACTCTGTCATATCCTTCTATCCTCATGAAATCCAGGATAGTAGTAATCATAGTCATCCACTGTTCGGCCTTTAGTGGATCAGGTCCTTCCTTAAAAGTTGGGGGATGCTGCTTCCGGAACCGCTCATACAATGGTCCCACCTGTTCCCAACCTCTGCTGGCTGAATAATTGGTGCCACTACATGTGCCACAATAGGTCCAGCACTCCCTACTGGAGCCTGCTGTCGTAGAAGACGAATCTGTTCATCTTGGCTCTGTAATCGCGCTTGCATCTCTGCTATAATCTGCTACCAGTTTTCAGGAACTAGCGGAGGAATCTAGCCCTGGTCATCACCCCCAGTCCCAGACCTAGTGCCAGCTAGTCGTGTAGATTTTCTTGGACGCATACTATCCAAGTCCATCTGCAATCAACGACTCGGAAGTCAGACCATGATGATAGGGTAAAAGCTTCTCCAAAATCCACCAATGGAACATAATCAATCATAAATAATCAAGATATAGGCATTTATCCACATGCACCGACATTGCTAATAAGCATGCCCCAACATCACCACACAACAATTAAGATATAAACATCCATCCATACACAATATGCAGTTAATCATTCAAATATTCATTCGCATGCACAGCAATGCTAATAAACATGCCTCAATATTATCACGTAGCAGTCAAGGGCCAGGCCCTATCAGTATCTCATGCTTCCTATTATTCCAACAGATAACAACAATCATAATTCTTTCCATGCATACAAGCATATAAGCACATATACACATACCAAGCCCTGAATCGAGCTTGTCTCTAGTAGGGAATGTACATGTCCAGCTGGTCTTCACGAACCCTTAAACCTAGAACGCTCTAATACCAAGTTGTAACGCCCTGGATAGCCAAGACCGCAACACTGTGTATTTATGAAAGTCCAGGACTTGCTAATCAAGTCATTTAGTTTAAAACGTGTCACTGAAACCATTAATGAGATAGGGTTAAAAGGTTTTGGTCTCAAAAGATACATTTCATATAATTAAACATTTTACACAAGGGACCCCAAAAGAAACAGTGCTTAAAAATTTAGATTACAAAATCTCAAGAGTACAAACAACCATTAGCCACTCTAAGGGAAAAACAGACATTTATGGTTCTTCTGTTCCTGTCTCCTCCTTAACCGTGGCGGATGAGCAGCTGATCATGTACATTCTGCTCTTAGAGCTCTCTGAATCAGGGCTGATCAAGCTTGCCCTTGCCTTTACCTGCACCACGTAGCACCCGTGAGCCAAGGCCCAGCAAGAAAACATAACATTATAGTACAAACAACGATATCAATTGAGTAATCCTTACAGCATGTTCATATACTTTGCATACCACATTAACCACATAATCCATAGTCATAATTAGAGAATAAAAAAATCAACACCCAGCTATTCAACATAACAAAGTCATCAATTCATAATAATAATCAAATTACATATTAATCAGGGTCGACGCCCTTAGGTCGCACCCTCTATTTACCCCACTGACTCTGGTCCGCTTATACCGAGCTCAGTGAATAACAAGCTGTCCTCAGCTACCAGTGGCTGAGTCGCGCCCTGTGCGCTAATGTACAAATTAGGGAGCATACAAATTAGGGAGCCCTTAGTCCCGTTATTAATTCAAAACCGGGTGCAGTTTTCTTACCTTTTCCAAGTGTACTAGTTACGTGAGATGCCTCTTGAGCACGATCCGTTTCCCGAGCCCCTAGCTTATACCTTCTTTGATGAACCAACTCTCTAAAAGATTTTTGAGCTAATTCCCAAGTTCCAAGCTTCAATTCAGTCCTTAATTCTTGATTGAATCCTCAGCTAATCCTTGAGCTAATGTCCTAAATCTCAGCTCCAATCCTCTGAATTCCAGCCAAGTTCTTCTAAGTTTCTTGTGGTTTTATTTGAGAGAGAAAAGGAAGAGGAGGGAAGGTCGGTTCTTTATTTTTCTACCAAGTTCTGTGTTTACTTAGTCTATCCTTAGGTAATTAAGTCAATCCTGAGGCTTGGGGTGCCGGAAACATCCCTGAGGGTAAAATGGTAAAATTCCCTAATATTCCCACCTAAGCTTCCTAACCTCAAATATATCTCCAATTATTTATTTCCATAACCCGATAACCTAAATGACCATTCAATACCTGAAATACCCCTTGACTTGCCCCAAGTCAAGTATTAAGCCCCATTGTGACTTTCCCGCTACCTAGCTCCCTAGGATCGCCTTAAGTCGCACGCTACAGATTTACCCACATAATAATGTGGCTCTCACAAATATAACATATAATCACATTTACATTCATATAACCATACAAGCATGTTTATTATATAATCACGCATTAAATTAATAAATTCACACATAAACCAATTATGCCCTCCTGGCACACTAATCAAGGCCCTTACGCTACATTACTGATTTTGGGTCGTTACAGAAAAGGACCTGTGTTTAGAGAGAATCTAAAACCTATCAGAAAATCTGACTTTTGAACTTATGAACTTGTCAGACTTATGAACTTGTCAGACTTGTGTTTTGACTTCTCTCTAAGCACTCCTTTTATAGACTTAATTAGGTCATTTTATTTAATTAAAAAATTAATAAAATAATAGTCAATTAACAGCCCTAGGTCGAAATCATCATGGGCTTTAGGCCAATAAAATTTCCCACTTGATTATAAACCCATTGGACATAAAATCAAGGCATGTATTATTTTCTATTAATTTAATTAATTAAATAATTATTTAAATCCTTTATCAAATTTATTATTTATAATTTGAACCTTCATTTAAACTTATTTATTAATTTAGATACCAATTTATTTTAATTAATAAATCTGCCATAATTTCTCTTTTCTTCTCAAAAATACATAACTGTGAAACTATATAAAATCGACCTGGTCAACTTTGATAATTAAATCAATTAATTGAGACTATCTAGATAATTTTATCCAAGGTACAATGGGGACTATGGACCTATGAAATCAAGCTCCAATAAGTTATCATAAATCTAACAAATAAATTTACTAACTTATTAATTCCTCGTGACTCCACTATAGACTCAGAATTGCACTCTTGAATTCATAGAACGCTCTATAACAAATATAGATACACTATTAATTATCCATTATTACAACCATAATTGTCACTCAATCCTCTATAGAATGTCTACAATGAGATGGGACTAAAATACCGTTTTACCCCTCATTGTATTTTATCCTTAAAACACTTAGTTCCTTGTAAATGATATTTTAGTAAACTAATTTAAAAACTGAAATGAGATCTCTATCATTTAACACCTTGAACCAAACTAAAAGGAAACCATTGTTTCACTTCTTCATCAGAAGCTATAGATGTTCATATCTATGATTAACACTCCCAGTCAATTATACTACCGAGTTCCCAAGATGTAGTATGGGCTAGTCCGTAGGGTAAGCTGGTAACGAACAAGTCAAAGAACTCAAATAATACAACCGGTTAGAATACTAACCACTAAGAATTGAGATTAAATTGACCTATGGTCAACTATATGATATGACTAGAATAGATAATAACGGTATGTTTACTTATCTTATCAACTGTCAATATCGGGCCAGTCCGATGTAATATATACATCTGATCTTATCTACTTAGCTAATGTTCTGGATAGAACATAACACTGTAATGTGTAAGTAGATCATATCGTAGATTGGCAAGTCAGTGTAAATCCTGTGTACTGACTAATCTTAGGACTAACTTATTTTGAACATATAATCATATTTATATTCCACTGTGATTACGTCACTATAAATACGATTGGCTATATGCTTAGGATTTAATAGAAGTATATATTAAACAAATAATCGTGAAAATGAAACATGTGAGCTAGGTGATTGACCAAGTCAAAAAATGATTTTTGATTCTTTTATTGATAATAAAATGAGATTACAAAGAATTTGGGTTTTAATTGGGGCATAAACCCCCAACACATATAAGGAGCCTCTGAATCTCTTGTCATCCTTCAGTATGCATTCTTTCCAGGTTTCCACGATCTTAATATCTCACCCGAGCTCATGCTCAAAGACTATCTGAACCTTAGCTCGTATTAAGCTCAGAGCGCCCAAATTTGGTTTTGGCCATTATAGGTATCGAACTCGATTATTATCCTGAGAGGCGGTCTGTTAATAACGTGTAGATCGTGTACGAACTGGATTTAGTCTCGAGCTGCTCACATCATTGTTAACCAGATATCCTACTTGGCTATTTTTCCCCACATTCATCTGTCGGTTGTACCCGAGCTGAGTAATTGAACTTGTGCTAATTTTAGGGTACAACAGTTACTAGTACGATTTACTAAGCATACGAGATGCAAGTAATCTAGATTCGGATTACTGATGTGGATAGACATCTTAGTAAAGGTGTTTTATATAATAGAGAATATATATGACAGGACCGATGAGAATTATTTAACTTCATAAACTTGTCATTTGACGTAAAGATCTAATTCTTATCATAATAGATGATCATTTGTAGATCAGTCTAAATCCTGAGTATTCATGAACTCCTGTTTATGTTTATTGGATCTTTTGATTCACTCGTTAAGGTCTCTTAGAATAATGAGGCTAATGACTTTTGTTTTGGAGATTCAATATCATGGTTGGCTGGGAACATGAATTACAATAATGGAATCCATGCTTTCCTAACGGATCGAATATTGGTTCCCTTAAGGGTTGATTCTGGAATTGAATAGTTATTGAGCTCAAATCTATAATTAGATTATAGATTAATTATTCGCTAGTGAATTAATGGTACTTAAGGATCAAGAGGTAATTAGAAGGGTAAAACGGTAATTTTGACCAACTCTAATTAATGAACAAATAATGGAAGACAAAACTACATATATTTATTATATCAATGGACTACTAGAGAAAACTCTGTAAATATAATTCTATAAATACTTAGAGTGCAATTCCATATTTATAGTGGAGTAATCATGGAATTAATAAATAAGATTATTAGATTAAAGAGTTTAATTAATAATTTGGTTTATTGGAGCTTCATATTATAGGTCTATGGTCCCTAGATCACCTCTGCCCTACACTGTCAAGCGTAAGGATGTCAAAAGAAAGATTTGTAAAGAGAAAGACTAAATTGCAAAGGAATTAATTCTCCAGGGCAAGAAAATAATTATGTGATAATTATGGGTAATTTATTAATTGTGAATTAATTAATTATTTAACTATATAGTTTTTATTTTGAAAAACTATAGGTTAAAATTAATATTAATCTTGTTTGGTATAATATAAATAGAGAGAATAATAAATATCTTATTTATAATATAATATTTATTTATTTAATTTAAAACGAATATTTTAAGATAAAGTTAATTTTGAATTAACTAATATTTATGTTGGGATAAATATATTTTCTTAAAGATTGATTAAACAAATAAATGAGAAAATCAGGGAAACATGATACAGGCTTGGGCGACACACACTATATTGTATAGTGTGTGGCCCCTATATCAGGGATTTAATCCCTGAGATTTCAATTTTTAATTTCAAATAATTTTGTTTAATCAGTTATTCAAGTATTCTATTTAAATATGATTTAAATAACTAATTAAATGTAAATATCTAATCAGTTTTAATTTGAATTATATAATTAAATAAAGATTATTTAATTGATTAAATATTTTTATAAGCCTGACAGTACGTGACTTTTATAATAGGGCTTCATTATTATTTTGAGAAATAAAAATATACTCTCTCTCAAAAGCAATAGTTTTCGATAAACATGAAAACTATTCTAAACCTTCTCTATTTCAAAATCTCTCTAGATCCCATGTGTTGAGTACATCTAGGGAGTCACATAAATCAACATTTTGAATCGTACGTACCCACCCATGTCGTTGTGTGTTTGAGGATTGGTCTGGAAGATCAGGGTGTGAGATCTCAGAACACTTGATTGGAAGGACACTTGATAGGCTACAAGAGGTAATCCTTGATCTATTTGTATGTGATTTAATATTTATATATGTATGTTCTTGGCTGGTATTAATATTTATTAAAATGGGTCAATATATTCCGTTGCATACCTTTGATATGATCATTTAATACCAATAATTGGTACCAGAGCAGTCTTTACACATATATATATTAAATAGTGTGTGGGTTTCTTGCATTTGTTATATATATGTTGATATGTATATTGAATGGATGGATATGTTTTTTGAATGTATGGTTGAATGATGGATCGTTTAATTATATGGTGTTATTGGGTTAGGAGTTTTATTATTTTTCTAGATCTTGTGTAAGCCATAAAGGGAATAGGATTTTTGTAAATTTCTATTTATGAAATATGTATTGTAAAAATATGTACACAAATGGAGAAGGACCTGAGCCACCAGCCATGGCAGTAGCCCGAGCCCTCTTAGCCACCTGCGCACTCCCACCTGGCCCCCGCGCCTGCCTGCGCGCGCCCCTGCGCACCCAACCCAAGCCCCTGCCACTTGCATGCACGCGCCCCTTTGCACCCGAGCTGAGCCCCTACTGCCTACCTGCGTGTACGCCTGCACACCCCTGCCTGGCCCCCTGCGCGCTCCCCTATGTGTCGTGCCTGTTGCGCCTACATGCTCAGCCGCCCATCCCGAGCTTGGCACCTTGTGCCGTTGGCCAGATGGTGCCCAAAACCCTAATTCCTAAGTTTTTTGCAAATATCTTTTATTTAATTAATTTTAAATTATTTGAATTTAAAAGTTTAATTATCTTGTTTTATTTTATTAGAAAATAAAATTTGATTAAGATATTTTAATATCTTAAGTTTAAATAATTATTTGAGTTTGATTATTTAATTATTTCAATTCAACTAAATTAAACAAATGACAAAAAGATGGTTATTTAATTAAAATTTTGTTTTAATTAAATAAATTAATTAGAAAGTTTGTTTCTAATTAATAACTTGGGCAAAACAAAGTTCCTAAAGATTAGGAAGAAAGACTAAAGGAGCATAGGAGCAGTCTTGGAGAGTCTTGAATATTACATAGGCTTAGATTGCAATTTTATTTCTAATTTTATTTCTACAAAGGGTTGTAAATCTTAGAAATACCTATTAGTACTCGGTTTATCATGTATTGTTTATTGATTTATTTATTGTATTTATTTAAAATAAATGTTCATTGATGTTTGATTGATAACATGATCATGCATTAGTCAATTACATGCCATTCATGAAACCCCACACAGTTTCTCATTAATCATGCATCTTTTAGAAACATGATTATCTAGGATTGTCCTATTTGTTTATATGAATTGTTTCGGAGAAACCAATTGCATGTAAACTACTAAGTATTAAATTAGTTAAAACTTGGTAACTCACACCATAATAAAGGCAATAGATTTTATAGTCCTTTAAGATAACCAACTTTATGTAAAAAGCATTTTAGTAAAGTTAGATGAATGTAATGGGTAATTATTTAGATTACATTAATTATAGAAATAGGCTCTTTTATAATTAAGAATTTTGTAATTAATTACATTCATAGGGTTATTAATAAACTAGTAATTAATTTTGAATTAATTGATTAGTTTAATAAAACAAATTTAATCTAAAATAGTAAGTGGGAGAAGGTGAACATCTCAATGTGACCTATGGTCTCCATTATTTGTACAACACCGTGAGATATGAATAGGGCCTCGAGGCGGCTTTGTTTTCGTCCCCCTAAGGAAGGTTTCTAGACATATTAATACCAAGGTTGGCTTCTTACAAAGATAGGAAGAAGTGGTGTATTTTAGGCTTGACCGACCCTAAGGCAGCACTCTCTAAGTTAAGTCATGAATTCCAAAATAATGGGTTACACTTACAAAGATGTAATTAAGCTTTTGCGGTCGATAATTGCATCTTGACCAAACTATCAGTACTTTATATTCAAAAGATAAAATAAAGAGTTATTTTAAATTTTAAATTATAAGGATAAGATTGTCTTATAAGCTATTTGAATTTAACTTGACCGACCCTAAGGCGGCACTTTATTTGCTGGGTATTTTTATCGTGGAAAAGTAAATGTTAATTTATTTGTTTTAATTATTGCACTCATGCATTATGTTTACTTTCCAAAATATTGATATTTTTCAAATGATAATATTATTGTATTTTATTTCAATTAAAATGTCTCAAAACAATTGCAATGTAGTGGTTGAACTTAATGATGAAAATATAGTATTTTGGAGACATGATATGGATATATTATTGTTAAGAGATAATTTGATAGAGGCTATTAAAACACCACCAATCGATGAACGACCAATAGATGCTTCAGTGATTGATCAGTTTGAGTACGCCAAGTGGTTAAGAATAAATCATATGGGTAGGTATTATTTACTCAAATTAGTGAATATAGAGACCAAAAATACTCTACAAAGCCTTAAATATGCATATGATATATGAGAGGTCATCCATGCTACGTATGGATATATATATATATGATAAGTGGTTTTATAAGAAGGAAATCCTATCGGCCAAGTGTGAAATAATCACTGAATTTATGAAAAATAAGAAAGGTAAATATGATTTATTTGTTCTTATAACTAAGTGGAAAGAGATTTGTCATTCTGAGCTCTTAACTCAGGGTCCACTAACGATATTTATTCTTCTATGTAGATGGATGAATCTAACAGTTCAAGAAGGTTCTTGATGAAAGATCATGAAGTAGAAAAGAGGGAAAACGTCTAGTTCAAGAAAGCATTAAAGAAAGTTCATTTATTTAAAATTCTATAGTTTTATTAAAAGAAAGCTTTATCGTTGTTTGAACAATGTTTAGTTCACTGTTTTAGTTATTTTGGAATTTTATTGCATGTAATGACTTTAGAATAATTTATTTATAATAAATCATATGACTAGGTATTATTTACTCAAATCGGTGAATATAGAGACCAAAAATATTCTAGAAAATCTTAAATCTGCACATGATATATGGGAGGCCATCCATGCTACGTATGGATACATATATGATAAGTGGTTTTATGAGAATGAAATCCTATCGGTCAAGCATGAAATAATCACTAAATTTATGAAAAATAATAAAGGTAAATATGATTTATTTGTTCTTATAACTAAGTGGAAAGAGATTTGTCATTCTGAGCTCTTTACTTAGGGTCCACTAACGATGTTTATTCTTCTGTGTAGATGGATGAATCTAACGGTTCAAGAAGGTTGTTGATGAAGATCATGAAGTGGAAAAGAGGAAAAGCGTCTAGTTCAAGATAGCATTAAAGAAAGTCCATTTATTTAAAATTCTTTAGTTTTATTAAAAGAAAACTTTGTTGTTGTTTGAACAATGTTTAGTTCACTTTTTTAGTTATTTTGGAATATTATTGCATGTAATGACTTTAGAATATTTTATTTGTAATTTTATTATTCTTAATTTTTTCTTTAGACATGCAATTGAATATTCGAACTTTATCGCTTTCATTAAAATGAACAAACGCTTAATAATTCAAAATTGTTTAAAGTAGCAAAACCGCAATGTAACAAAAGACAAAAAGTTTCAAACGAGGATGACACATATCTTTGGCATCTTAGACTTGGTCATATTGGTCTAGATAGGATAAACCGGTTAACAAAACATGGACCTTTTAGCGAACTAAGAGTTGGAACTCTTCCGATTTGTGAATCTTGTCTAGTAGGAAAAATGACCAAACATCATTTCTCAGCGAAAGGCAATAGAGCCAAAGAACCTTTGGAGCTTGTACACAATGATGTATGTGGTCCAATCAATGTACAAGAAAGAGGTGGGTATGAGTATTTCGTCACTTTTATTGACGATTACTCAAGATATAATCATACTTACCTAATGCTTAGGAAATCTAAAACCTTTGGTAAGTTTCAAGAATTCAAAGCTGGGGCTGAGAATCAGTTAGGTAAGACTCTAAAGACACTTCGATCTAATCGAGGTGAAGAATATTTGGATTTAGAATTCAAAAATTTCTTGCTGGAGCATGGTATTCTATCCCAACTCACAGCACCAGGAACGCCATAGCAAAATGGTGTTTCTGAAAGAAGAAATAGGATATTGTTGGACATGGTCAGGTCTATGTTATGCTACTCTTCACTTCCTCTCTCATTCTTGGGATATGCACTTCAAACGAAGACGTAAATATTGAATGTAGTCCCATCTAAGACCATTAGCAAAACGCCACTGGAACTGTGGAATGGAAACAAACCTAGCTTGCACCATTTGCACATTTGTTGTTGTCCTGCTCATGTTCTTAGACCTGAATCAAGGTCGGAAGTGTGCATTTTTGTTGGCTATGCTCCAGAAACAAGAGGTGGTTATTTCTATAGTCCCAAGGATCAAAATGTATTTGTTTCCACAAATGCGACCTTCCTTGAACATGACTATTTGAATAACTATAAACCTTTGCGCAAGGTAGTATTGGAGGAACTCACGGCTAATAAGATTCCATCACATTCATCTTCATCATTAAGCAATAAATGACAAACCGAGGAAACCATGATTCCTGAAAAAGAAACCTCGGTGCAATGTCGTAGTGGAAGGATTGTGAGACAAAATGTTTGCTATGAACATGAGGCACATGTCCTTGTTTGTGATACAGAAAAGGACGATCCATTAACCCTGGAAGAGGCAGTGGAATCGATGTATTCCAATTTTGTCTGGGAACTTGTGGATCAACCTGAAGATGTCAAGCCCATAGGGAGTAAATGGACAAGAAGAAAAGAGGTGTAGATGGGAAAGTAGAGACTTTCAAAATGAGGCTTGTAGCCAAAGGTTACACTTAGAGAGAAGGTGTTGATTATAAAGAAACATTTTCTCCTATGGCCATGCTCAAATCCATTCGAATCCTCTTATCCATAGCAGCTGCCAATGATAATGAGATATGGCAAATGGATGTCAAGACAACATTTCTGAATGGATATCTTGATGAAAGTACCTATATGGTACAACCATAAGGGTTCATAAAGAAAGGGGAATATCAAAAGGTGTGCAAGTTGCTAAAATCCATTTAGGGATTAAAGCAAGCATCTAGATCTTGGAATATCACTTTTGATGAAACAATTAAAACATATGGCTTCGAACAGAATGTCGATGAAGCATGTGTGTATAAATATACCAAAGGAAAAGTGATGTTTTTCTTAGTTTCTTATGTTGATGACATTTTTCTCATTGGGAACGATGTAGAGACATTGTCAAATGTGAAGAAGTGGTTAGTCAAAAAGTTCCAAATGAAATATTTAGGCGAGGCGAGCTATGTTCTAGGAATCCAAATCCTAAAGGATAGGAAGAACAAGGTATTGGCACTTTCTTAGGCTAATTATATAGATAAGGTGCTTGAAAGATTCTCTATGGAGAATTCCAAGAAAGGCCAGTTACCGACTAGGCATGGAATTGCTCTCTCCAAGGAACAATGTCCTAAGACACCTTAGGAGGAAGAGAATATGAGAAAGTATCCCTATGCTTCAGCATTTGGGAGTCTGATGTATGCTATGTTATGTACTAGGCCTGACATATGTTATGCAATGGGATTGTAACTCGTTATTAAATGAAATCATGGTTTGGAACACTGGATTGCAGTAAAGCACATTCTCAAGTATCTTAGGAGAACAAGAGACTATCTGCTGGTATATTCAGGGGGTGAGCTAAACCCTACTGTATACACTGATTCTGACTTCTAATCAGACAAAGACAATCAAAAATTGATATCTGGGTCAGTGTTCACTCTTGGTGGAGAAGTTGTTGTCTGGAGAAGCATTAAACAATACAGCATAGCTGATTCAACCATGGAAGTCGAATACATAGCGGCTTGTGAAGCAGCTAAGGAGGCGGTTTGGTTAAAGAAGCTCTACACTGATCTGGAAGTTGTTCTAGATATGGATAAGCCACTAATCCTGTACTGTGACAACAGTGGAGCAGTAGCTAATTCCAAAGAACCGAGAAGCCACAAGAGAAGGAAGCGTATAGAAAGGAAAATCAACTATAAGAGAGATTGTACACGAGGTGATGTGACTGTTATGAAGAAAGCATCGGAACAGAACCTGGTTGACCCGTTGACCAAGACACTTCCTGCAATGTTGTTCATGGGTCACGTGCACAATATGGGATTAAGGGAGATGCCACATTTGCTTTGAGGGCAAGTGGGAGATTGTTAGGATTAATGCCCTAAAATCATGTAAAGACATTTTATTGGTTTAAAATAAAAGTACAATTTTATTATATTTGAATGTTATAATTATTGTTTGAATTAATTATATAATAATATCAAGAAAATTTCTTATTCATTCATGAGAATATGATCTTGTATTAGTACGAGAGAATTAGGATCATATATAATGAATAAAATAGTCAGTAACATATTAAAGTAAGGAATCTTTAATGAATGATTACTAGTACTGTTTACTAAGCAAACGAGATGCAAGTAATCTAGATTCGGATTACTGATGTGGATAGAAATCTTAGTAAATGTGTTGTATATAATAGATATTATATATGACAGGACCGGTGAGAATTAATTATCTTTATAAACTTGTCGTTTGACGTAAAGATTTAATTCTTATCATAATAGATGATCATTTGTAGATCAGTCTAAATCCTGAATATTCATGAACTTCTGTTTATGTTTATTGGATCTTTTGATTCACTCGTTGAGGTCTCCTAGAATAATGAGGCTAATGACTTTTGTTTTGGAGATTCAATATCATGGATGGCTGGGAACATGAATTACAATAATGGAATCCATGTTTTCCTAACGGATCGAATATTGGTTCCCTTAAGGGTTAATTCTAAAACTGAATAGTTATTGAGCTCAAATCTATAATTAGATATTAGATTAATTATTCACTAGTGAATTAATGGTACTTAAGGATCAAGAGGTAATTAGAAGGGTAAAACGGTAATTTTGACTAGCTCTAATTAACGAACCCATAATGGAGGATAGAACTACATATATTGATTATATCAATGGACTACTAGAGAAAACTCTGTAATATAATTATATAAATACTTAGAGTGCAATTCAATACTTATCGTGGAGTAATCATGAAATTAATAAAGAGTTTAATTAATAATCTGGTTTATTGGAGCTTTGTATTATAGGTCCATGGTCCTAGATCACCTCTATCCTACACTATCAGGGTAAGGATGTCAAAATAAAGATTTGTAAAGAGAAATGACTATATTGCAAAGTAATAAATTCTCCAGGGCAAGGAAATAATTATGGGATAATTATGGGTAATTTATTAATTGTGAGTTAATTAATTATTTAACTATATAGTTTTTATTTTGAAAAACTATAGGTTAAAATTAATATCAATCTTGTTTGGATTAATATAAAGAGAGAGAATAATAAATATCTTATTTATAATATGATATTTATTTATTTAATTTAAAACTGATAATTTAATATAAAGTTAATTTTGAATTAACTGATATTTATGTTGGGATAAATATATTGTCTTAAGGATTGATTAAACAAATAAAGGAGAAAATTAGGGAAACCTGATACAGGCTTGGGTGACACACGTTGTATTGTACAGTGTATGGTGCTTATACTAGGGATTTAATCATTGGGATTTGAATTTTGAATTTGAAATAATTTTGTTTAATCAGTTATTCAATTATTCCTTTTAAATAGGATTTAAATAAATAATTAAATGTAAATATCTAATCAGTTTTAATTTGAATTATATTTTAATTAAATAAATATTATTTAATTAGATTAAATATCTTTGTAAGTCTAATAGTACGTGACTTTCAGAATATGTCTTCATTATTATTTTGAGAAATAAAAATATAGACTCTCTCTTAAAATCGATAGTTTTCCCTAAACCTGAAAACTATTCTAAATCTTCTCTCTGTCAAAAACTCTCTAGATCTCATGTGTTGAGTACATCTAGGGAGTCACATAAATAAACATTTTGAATCCAACATGCCCACACACATCCTTGTGTGTTTGAGGATTGGTCTGGAAAATCAGGTTGTGAGATCTTAGAACACTAAATAGGAATATCGTTGATTTATACAAAAAGATTCAAGGACACTTGATAAGCTACAAGAGGCAATCCCTGATCTATTTGTATGTGATTTAATATTTATATTTGTGTATGATCCTGCTGGTATTAATATTTATTAAAATGGGTCCATATATTTCGTTGCGTACCTTTGATTTGATCATTTAATAGCCACATTAGGTTTAATAGGTAATAACAAGTCAATCAAGTGAATAGTAATAGTACTAAAAAAAAATTTCTCATCTGAGATATGAGTACTAGATTGTTACCCAAATAAGGGTTAAACCCGAAAGGTTTTTTTTAATAGAACTCAGTCTTGAAAAGACAAGTATTTTAGGGTAACAAAATACTATAAGAGTTCTACCTATATAGACCTAGGGGTGGTGCCACCCCTCATGAGAATTGGGAGTCATTCTCAAGAAAAGTCTATGAATGGAATGTGCACATGGGCATTAACGGTGCAAAAGTGAGACATTGAGGTCTCAGGTGAACATAGCAAAAGTGTGTGAATTATCGCCGGTTTGTTATCAAGGAATAGTGGTTCAATGTTTTGGCAACCAAAATTTCAACAAACTTTGTGATAATTACACTAAGGTAAAATTCAAGTCGAAAGACATTTTATTTTATACACTAATGCAAAGATTTCAATAGAGAGTGACTATTTAATCAAGCAGATGAATATTATATTTTAATATAATGTTTGATTGATTAAATAAGTATTACAAAAAGTGGGGGAATGTTATATTATTTTAAATAATATAATGTTAGATTAAATAATGTGACAAAATGTGATTAGTCGCACCTTGTAACATATTATTGAGAGTTATAAAATTGGACACATGTGTGTACCCAAATGTGACATATTTTGGAGTTACAAAGTCTATTACAAATTTGTAACTCCCTAATATTACCCAATAATTTGTAGATTTTATGTTGCACATTTGAGCTTGGTATTATGTAATATGGTTGTTGGGGATATTTTTTAACTCCCATTAGGTGTATGGATCTTACAAAATCATGTGGGAAGAGATTGGGACTTTTTTGGAAAAATGAAATTTGGAGACTGAAATTTGCACTATGGTCATGGCCACTGATTATCCCTGGCCGCGGCCACTGATACTTCTGGGCGCAGTCAGGGGTGCTTACAGCTAATTTCTTTTTCCAATTTTTTTCTAATTTGAGCAATTATAACACCCCAAGTAACTCCCAAATCTTCATTTTAATTCCATAAAAATCCAATTAATCATTGGTAACAACCATGGAGGTTGGTGGAATTTGAAATTCAAAGGGTATCTCAAACTCTATAAATAGGAGCATAATGCTCACTTGTAAGACACACCATTTTCTATTCACAAAGCACTTGGTTAGAAAATACACCATAAAGACTTGATAATTCCAGAGATCTATTTCCTTGTGAGACCCCTTAGTGCTTAGAGAATAGGGGGAAATAAGCTTTTGGAGAAAGGTCTTGAATCTTGTTCAAGTTAGTGATCCCCACTACTCCACACTTTGATTGTGTGAGAGTTCTTGTTCCTTTCTTGTTCTTTATTTCTTTTGTTCTTATTTTTTGTTCTAGTCTTCATCTTTATTTGTATTATTCATGATTTGAGTTGTATTTTTCTTCTACATCTTCTTTCATCTATTTACTTGTATTTTGTGCAATTGAGTTGTAACATTACTTTTATCAAACACCTTGTCTATTGTATTTTTGCATAGAGTAGTATTTGGTTTTTTCCATATTTCCATTGAATAATATATATTCTCTTACATCTACAAGATAGAATGAGAAGTGGGATTAAGCAAGCCTTTGAAACTCGTGCAAGTCAAGCAATTCTTGATGAGTATCTTGGAGAAAATAAATGTTCTTAGGGAGCTAGAGAGAGAGAGAAAGAGAATTGAGAAGTGTGATCAAGGCTTCACAACTATAAAGGACCCATTGTATAGTGTAGGCACTATCATTAGGAATTAACCAATAGGATGAGTAATTTTAAACACACATTTTTGGACCAAAAATGTACATTATTTTCCTAGTGTCAAGCAACATGTCGCTTGTTGTGGCCAATTGTGGTCTTCCAGATACAGGCAATGTGAGGCCTCTTGGGAGGTGGCACGTCGCCACTAGGGCTGGTCAATGTCACCGTTTCTATGGAAAATAAACTTCAAATGTTCCCAAACTTTTTGGAGTTGCTTAGATATCTCATTATATCACTTTAGACCCCAAAAAAGTCGATTATAGATGCCTGCAACAAAAACTCATAATTTCACTTCAACTTAAATGAAATTGTTAAGTGTTTTACACCAACTTGTGTAAGACAAATAAACGATTATATTTAACCATTCGCATCATTCCCCTACTAGGTTAAATATAATTATCTCTTTTTCTAACTCAAACAGTATTGGTGCATAAAATAAAATATCTTTCTATGTGAACTTTACCTTACTAAAAGAATTACAAAGCCTTATCGGAGTCCTGAGTTGCATCGAGTCATTAAAACAATTACTCCTCAATGATAAGATCGGTAATAATTGTTGGGAGTATAGCTTATGATCACAAAACTAATATTGTAATTCAAAGAATTAAACACAATTTAATCACATAAACAATGGAAGAATAACACAACTTGAATCAAGAGGAAGAGAGAAACCCTATTTACATAAAATCATAAGTTTATGATTTTATGTAATAAATCAATGGAGATGAACAAGAAGGCCTGGCACAATAGAATTGTTGTTTAAAAAACTCTATTCCTAACCTCCCATAAGAGATTGCTTGAAGTTACTACAGTGGTGGAATGAGTTTGGGATTTACAAGCTTTGGTCTTCAAACAAGTCAAGCATTCTTGATGAAGATCTTGGAGAAAATTAGTAATCTTTGTGAGTTAGAGAGAGAGAGAGAGTGGAGAGTGATCAATTCACCAAAATCTCAGATGAGCCCCTTAAATAGTGTAGGAACCGTCATTATTGTTAACCGATGAGATTTGAGCATTTTAAAATATGTTTTGGAGCAAAAACACGTAACAGTATGGGTTCATACGGACGGCCCACGCAACGCGTCGCTTGCATGTAGACGATTTGTCGCCTCTTAGGCAATGCGTCACCTAGCAGGCGATGTGTCGCCTATCTGGGCTATAGTAATACAAGCGATGCATCTCCTCTCAACAGGCGATGCAATACCCCTTCCATTGAATTTTGACCTCATACATTGACTCAAAACATCTTCAAATGCCTCTAAAATTTTTGGGTACTCTTATATACTCCAAAGAAACATTTTGGACCCAAAAAGATAACTTTTATGTACCTACAACAAAAGTCAACTTGTTATGTTGACTTTAGTGAAATCGTTTTAGTTTTTCTACCTCTTTGAGCATAACTAATTTCATTGTGTATTTAACTGACCCTAATAATAACTCACACACCTTCACTTGACCACTCATTTCCCATTTTTTCTCACTTAGAACTAACATGGCCATGTGCTCATCCATTTCATGAATTTCTCGTGTTGAAACTCCAACTCCCATGAGAGGCGACACCACCTCTAAGTTCACATAGGTGAAGTTCTTACAGTATCCTCACATAGGCGGCACTCAACTGAACTTCATTTAAAGTCTTAGGCTTAATCCTCGCTCAATAGTAACCCTCACAAATGGACACACAATATATAGTGCTGAAAACTATCCACTTATCAACAAATTGCTCCTACCCATTGAACTATTATACTGGATGTTGACAAGCTTTCGAGTTGGGTTGCCATCATTGGTGAATCTCTTATTCTACGAGCTTCAATCCCATCCGTCTAGAGGTAGAACTCACCAAACTCTTGTAAGAGGTTTGGTGACCAGACCCACTAATTCTTGTTGGTTTTTAATCATGTGATTGAGAGTGCACCAAAAGCATGGGATAACATTTATATGTTACCATAACAATTATTAACCGCATAAGAACGAATCACTCTAGAAACCATAACTAGAATGGGATCTTTCTCATTCGACATGCATGTGAATAAAATAGAAAATTACAAGTACCTTTTCTATATCTTGGAGGTACCATCCTCCAAGCATCGCGCCTAGCAGTGCCCTCTCTCTATATCTTGTCCTCAACACCCTCAATAGTAAGAGCCTTCTCCACTACCTATGCATAAGTGGTAACCTCAGGTACGGAGGTAATTATGAGATCTTGGGCTATCATAGAGTTTAGCCCCCGAACAAACCTTTCCCTTCTAATAACATAAGTTGGCACCAAGTCAGAGGAAAACTTGACCAACCTATCAAACTTCAAGGCATACGCTGTCATGTTGCCCTGAACCAGATTCATAAACTCATCCATCTTCGCAATTCGAATTGCATCATTATAGTATTTCTCATTAAACAGTTCCCGGAACTCTTCCCAACCCATCATAGCGATGTTCCAAGTCTGGGATACCACTTCCCACAAAATGTAGGCATCATCTTGCAGCATATAAGTGGCACATGCCACCCTATCATTTCCCGCCACACTCATGAAGTCTAGGATAGAGCTAATCATGCCCATCCACCGCTCAGCTCTGAGAAGATCTGGGTTTCTCTCAAAGGTTGGAGGGTGATGCTTCTTGAACCTCTCATATAGTGGTTTCCATATATTTTCAATCTCTAGCTACGCTAGAACTGGTGCCACTGCAGGTGGCACATAATGTGCAACGTTCCCTAGCGGAACCTGCTGCCTCAACATTCTGATCTTATCCTCTTGCCTCTAAAGTCTCACATGCATGTCTGCAAACATCTACTGCCAATTCTGAGGGGCAGGTGGAGGGTTCTGGCCCTGGTTATCATCTCCGGCCTCGATATTAGTGCCGACCAGTCTGATTGACCGCCTTGGAGGCATATCTTCCAAGTATGTCTGCAATCAATGACTTGTCTTATCACGCAATAATAACATATTCAGAAACCATCCCACAATCAAAGCCTAACGAATTAAGCATTCACATGCCATAGTAATGCTAATAAGAATTTCTATCATACTCACATACACCAATAATGCTCATAAGCATATCTCTCATATTCACATAGCAGTCAAGGGCCAGGCCCTGTCATTATATTTCATCTTCCCTATTCTAGCATGCAAATATAACATATATTTCAATTAAGTAGTTAAACAAGTATTCAACTCATTCATTACCAAATCGTGAGTCGAGATTGTCTTCAGCAACAAGCATACATGTTCGGTTGATCTTCAGAAACCATAAAGCCTTAGCAGCTCTGATACCAAGTTGTAACGCCCTGCTAATCCAGAACTGTTACACTGTGTGTTTAAAATAGTGCTCAATTCGTTAAGCGAGTCATTTGGACTCAAAGTGTAATTAAAAGTCAATAAAGGTCTAGTTATGAAAATTTTTGGTCAAATGTATAAACTTTTCATTTAAAATTGTAAACGTTTACTAGGGATTCCAAAAAGTGTTTTAAACAAAGTATAATTACAACCAAAGTTACAAAAATAGTCAGCCTAAGTAGTAAAATTGGACTTATACTCTATGTCCCTCAAAATATCTCGACTATGGCGGACAAGCAAGCCAAAAACGTACATGCTACTCTAAATGCCTCCAATTCATGACTAGTCGACTTTCCCATTGCCCTTACCTACACCATAGAGCTCCCGTGAGCCTTGGCCCAGCAAGAAAACCCAACAAGGCATGGTAAATATTTAATTAAATATAAACAATAAATGGCATGCTTTGCAGATAATAAACAATTCATTACAGTATACAAATCATTTATACGACATGTGCCAAGCAAGTGGGAACACCCTCTTGGTGGCCTTGCCACCACGGCCTGCATTCTGCATGCTTATTGTCGAATACGGCCCACGCTGATCAACCATAGACAAATATAAAGATATCAAATGCAACATATACAATTACCAAAACAAGGGTACACAACCCTAAACAGATTCAATGTATAGTTATGACCATGTCCGTATATCAGGGTCAATGTCCAACTCTAGGTGCATGTGCCAGTTTTCTTACCTATAGTTCTTTCTATAAAAGATTAACTTTCCTTTCATGCTTATTATAACTATATAATTGATATATGCACAATACCATAATCATAATAGACGTCACACATCACAATATCAAACTAAAATCATGACTTTTGATCCAAAAATGAAAACTACACCAGTTATCTAGGCCTTAAAAACAAAACCAGATTACCAAAAATATCAAAGACCTTCATATACTCCTCGAATTTTACCTAATTATATACTTATCATATTATCATGAAATTTCTACTGTATACTCAAGAAAAATTTATAATCATGATAAAAAAAATTCCAGAATTTATTATACTATAAAACTAGCACTTTCATAATTGTTATCACACAAATACGAATCTACCCAGAAATAGTTTTTTCCTAAAGCAACCAATAAACGGGGCTTATATCTACAGACATACAACTCTGAAATTTTAACCAGCTTCTTTACATAGGTAAATACACATCTCCAAATATTTTCATAATTTTCTAAAATCTTTTACTATGTTAAACCAATTTTAAAATACTGATTACTGAATCTGATACCATAAGATTTTCCAGAATAATCACTGAATCAAAAATCAATATTAAATAACTTATAGACCTAAAAATCATGAGATTATTCAATCATACTTTTAACATATTTATAAATCGCATTGTAAAATTTCAGAAGTGTTGGATAATATAAACTCATCCAAACAAAATACTTAACTTAAGAAGAATTTGCCAAGAAAATCCTCCTTCCTCTTCTTCTTCTTCTCTCACTCTCTAGAACTTCCTCTCACTCTCTCCCTCTCTCCCTCTCTATTTAAAACAAAAATCTGATCTGAAAAATATGTGATCACCCCTAATAATCTGCCTTTTTCCTAATTACCACCTGGCCCTCAAATTCAACTTTGACCTAAGCCCTTATTGGTGATTCTAATTCTTTTACTTTCTACTTAATTCTCTTTGACCTCTCAAAGTTATTTTCTATTCCACTTAGCTCCCCGAAGCTATCATAAATTCCAATTAATAATTAAATTCCAAATCATTTGCATTCTAGCCCCCAATACTTGAGGACATGACAAAAACCCATTTTTTAGACAAAGCCTAGATGTCATACACACAAACAAAAATCAACGTAAACTTACATAAACATGATTTCACATAAACATACATACTCAATCATGTAATAATGTAATTCATATAATTACCCCACGTGCCCTCCTGGCATGCTAACTAAAGTACTTAATCCTATTAGAAGTTTCGAGACGCTACACTGATGAATGCGAGCAGGCATTTCAAGATCTAAAGAAACATCTAGCTGAGCTCCTTGTTCAATCAAAGCCTGTTAGTGGAGAGGCTTTGTACCTTTTTTTGGATGTGGCAGAAAATGCAGTCATCGTAGTTTTAGTTCACAAAAAAAGATCAAACTCAAAAGCCAGTCTATTAAATCAGCAAGAGGCTTCTAGGAGCTAAACCTCGATATCCATTAATCGAGAAACTCGCATTCTGCTTGGTTTTAGCCTCGAGGAAGCTACGACCTTACTTCTAGTCCCACACAATACATGTCCTAACTGATCAGCCTTTAAGGCATGTATTACAAAAACCTAGAGCATCGGGATGATTGCTGAAGTGGGCCATCGAACTCAGCCAGTTTGAAATTTTGTATAAACCGCGGTCAGCTATCAAGGGACAAGCCCTAGCAAATTTTGTGGCCAAATGCACTGGCTTTCAAGACGAATCTAGAAGGGAGCATGTGTAGGAATTATGGAAATTGTTCATGGATGGGTCATCTAATGAGCACGAGTCAGGGGCTGGAATCATTCTGATCACTCTTGAAGGACACACTTCCACACTGCTCTAAGATTCAAATTCAGCGCCTCAAATAACGAAGCTGAATATGAAGCCTTTCTGGCAGGGATTTGGATCTCTAAAGAGTTGATAGCAAAGGCCATCCAGTGCTTAAATGACTCGCAGCTCGTGGTAAACCAAGTGTTTGGGGAATACCAGGCCCGTGGAATCAAGATGGCTACATACCTAGCTAGAGTAAAAATTGAATTGTCATAGTTTGAGTTTTATTCTCCCATGCTAGATGTAACGTCCTACTTCCTTAGAGCCATTACTAAGTTAAAAATGTGACATTAGCTCGCTAATCGAGATTTTAGGTTAAAAGGTGACTAAACTAAAACAAAACTCATTTAAAGACATTAAGTATAAATACATTTGGTTATTCATTGAAATCTTAGAAAGTTTTAAAATTGGGATCCCAAAATACTATTTAGAAAATACATTACAGATCAAAATATACACATGGTCGAACTAGGCGACAAAACAACCATTACAGTACATTTTTCCCAATAATAATCCTGGTTGTGGCAGCCAGGCAGGCCGAACATGTACCCATCGTTCCATGCTCTCCGTACTCATGGTTGCTCGACATTTCCCTTGCCCTTATATGCACCATAGAGCTCCTGTGAACCGAAGCCCAGGAAGAAAACTCAACACTAAACATATTACATATAACATGTGCATAACTATACACAGCATACAACAAAACATCCAACGGGCTAAACACATAGCGACCAACGTCGTCCCAACCGCTTTACCAAGCCCTAGGTTCGCGGTCTTCACCGAGAGGGTGGCTCCAGCACCCTAGGAGGGTCTCGCCCTAACGGCCTGCACTCAGCATGCTCAATGTCGATCCCGGCCCCTTTCCGTACCTGGCTTCTTGCCGTTCTCGGCCTTCACCGTTCCCGGCCTTCGCCGTTCACTCACAAACATGCATCACATAGCAAAATATACATAGATATTTAAACACATATTAAACATAAGCTTTAGGGCCGCACCCTGCAATACAAACAATAGGGTCACACCCTGCTCTACGGGTACAACAGTTTTCTTACCTGTGTCCCGAGCTATCTGAATGCTGCGATCTCGAGCACAGTCCTCTAACCCGAGCCTAGTTGAAAACCTAGTCACAACGCATTCATAACAACCATCCATCAAGTTCTAAACCAATAAATAATTTTAGAATAATAATCTAGCCTCTGGGACTTTGGATTCTACTAAATTGGGTAGTAGAACCCTTCCCGGGCCTTAACATTTGGGTTTGCGAGCTAAAAACCCCACAAACCACCATTATTTGCATTTGAGTCGTGACACGCTCAAGTCAAAGGAAAAATGCCTCTCTGCTGAAGGACACGGATCGTGGCACTTTAGACCTTGTGCCATGACACCTGGGCAATTCTCCAAGGCCCCCCTGGCCTAAATGTTCAAACAGGCTGCGGCGCTTGTTCATCAGGCACCACGGCTCGAGCCCTTAAACCCAGAATTCTCACCACTTTTCTGCATTTTTCCCGAGCCTAAATTCATAATTCATACCCCAATCATCATCCAAACTCAAAATTAAGCCTAGAATCCTTATTAACATAGCCTAAACATCACAACAAATCCATAAACAACTCCACACACTCATCAACACTCAAAATCAAACTTAGAGTTTAACTATCACGCAACCTTCAATGCACAACAAAATTCAACAGAAAGATTAAGTTTAGAAGCTTACCTCTAAACTAAATTCGACCCTGAGCCACTTCCCAGTACAACTAGCTTCCAATTCTTCACTTCCTTAGCCTAGGATCCTCAAATTTCTCCAAAAAAAAAATATCCAAGCATCAAAGAGAGAGAGGGAGAGACTTAGAGCTGAAGTTCTGTTTTGTCTTCTACTTAATTCTAGTCTTTCCTCCAACCACCAGCTACTTAAGTGTGTTTAAATCTATCCCTAGCCAAAAAGTCCAAAATGCACTTAAGCTTATCTAAATTCTTAAGTGCTACTAAGGGCAATTTCGTCATATGCCACATCCCGTTTAGTCCTTGAGTATTCCTATAAATCCGCATTAAATCTCAACATGTCCAAATAATTGTTAAATTACTACCTGTTATCTAGTAAATCCCAAACACTAACTGTGTTCCCAAAATACCACTAGGCTCCTCCTGAGCCGGGTATTCGACCCCGTTGTGACTATTTAGCTAAACTGCTCCCTAGGACCGCCTTGGATCGCATATCACACATATATCACCACTCACTTGTGGTATCAATCACGATATACACATATATCACATTTATGCCCTCAACGTGCTAAAATTACAAATACGCCCCAATTTATCAAATGGGGCCCACATGCATATTTAATTCACCTAAAAATGCATTTCATATCATATAATCACCAAATTCACATATTAACATATTTAAATCAATGATTGCCCTCCCGACATGCTAATCAAGGCCCTAAGCCTTATTAGAAAATTTGGGACACTACACTAGATTTGCTGCTTGTACCCTTCCCGTTAGTCCATAAGGATCGAATACGCATATTCTAGGAACATACAATCCTATTACATGAAATGCGCCAAAACCAAAGCAAGCCACCCCTAAGAGGGCTTTCCTATATAGAGCAGGTCCCCCGTGAATAGAATACTAATGTAGATGCCTTAGCTCAGCTTGCCACAACCAAGAAAGCAGATACATTGAATGTGGTTTTGGTCGAATTTCTTGGAAAACCAAACATAGAAGAAGAATTAAAAAATGATCGAGCTAATCCATGCAAGATCGACCTGGATGACACCAATCATGGAATACCTCACTTCTGGAAGACTACCTGAGGATCGTAAGGATGCACGGAGATTTCTGTACCAGATCCCAAGATACATCCTAGTCGAAGGAATTCTCTATAAGCGAGGTGTAACGCCCTACTTCCTTAGAGTTGTTACTAAGTGAGTTTTTAAGACAAAACAGTGTGCAATGAACTCGCTAACCGAGGTTTTGAAACAAAAGTGTGACTAATTAAAAGTTAAGGCTGTAATCTTTGGAAATGCGTCGTTTCATTAAAACTTCTATTATTAAACATTTGGGATCCCAAAATAAGGTTTGAAAACTAATTACATCTTGAAATAAGGTTACAGTTGAGAAATCATAAAATCATAGATTATTGCAGCCATTTTCGAATAAACCCCCAACCAAAGCAGTCGGGCAGGCCAAACATGTACGCGTCGCTTCACGCTCTCCGTACTCATGGTTGGTTGACTCAGTCCTTGCTTCTACCTGCCACACGGAGCACCCGTGAGCCGAAGCCCAGCAAGAAAACCCAAATAATACATAACATATGCAATTCATATAGCTGGCATAAATCACTGATAAATAGGAAAACCATCATAATAAACAAGCACGGCCATGCCGCCCAGAGGCCTTACCAAAGCCTGGGGTTTCGGTTCTCACCGCGAGGATAACTCATGTATCCCTTGGGTCCCACCCTGAATATAAGCATCCCATGTGCTGTGTGCTACTTTCGGCCCCACGGCCGCACCCGGCCTACGCCGCACTCGGCCCTTGCCGTTCATTTCATTATAATCACACATATAGTACATTTGAAATAATCATTCACACACATCATGATTCATTTAAGTTTAAACATTTGCGCATAATACAATCTGGGGCCATGCCCTACAATCACACAGTGGGGCCATGCCCTATTCTCAGGTGTTACGGTTTTCTTACCTGTATTCCGAGCCTCCTGATGCACTAAAGCCGCGAGCACGGTCCTCTAGCACGAGCCTCACCAACAACCTAGTCACAACACACAAGAAACATCCCTCAATACTAATCAACCCAAAACCACTTCCCGGGACCAATCCCGCACTCTCGGGACCTCTAAAACCTTAAAACAACACCCCGGAGACATCCCCCGAACCCCCGGAGCAAAGGCCTAAAATTGCCAAAAATGTGAACCTGAAATTTTCCTTTTGCCGCGGCACCCATCAGTCAGGGACTCCCTCGCCGCGGCACGAAAAACCTGTGTCGCGGCACGCCTTCGCAGACCCAGAATTCTGGGTTTTTCCCCTGCATTTTCTCCGAGCTAAAACCTCCCAAATCGTCCCAAACTCACACCCAAGCTCCAAAACCAACTCAAAACTCCAAATAGACCATACATCAACCCATAAACATCATAACCCAACTCAATAACACAATCACACTCAAAATCACCCATTTGATTCCAAATTTCAGAAAACTCAAACCCAAAGGCCAAAAACACAACCCAAGCTTGACAAACCTAAACCATGGCTCCAAAATCTTAAACCACAACAGAAAAGAAAACCCAAGGATGTTTAAAACTCTTACCTCAATCAAGAATCCAACCTTAAGCTTCCTTGGTTCATCCCCTTAGTCTTCAAGTTTCAGCTCCCTTCTTCTTCTTCATGCCCTAGCTTTTTCCCTCTCCTTCTTCTTCTCTTCAAATTATCAAAGCATCAAATGACCAAGCCCCAAACTGTGTACCCCTTAATACCCAGCTGCCATATATCCAATTCCCAGCCAAATGACCATTTTACCCCTCCTTGCCTATCCTTTCCCAACTAACCTCAAGGGCACTTATGTCCTTTTACATCTATTTCATTTCTACCATTTTCTATCTAGAACTTGTTACTCTCAGCAGTAACTAATGGTTACCCAGGTTACTCAATCACCAATAACCATTACCCGCTAAATCTCAATCTTAACCATAAAATTCCCGAAGTACCCCTAGGCTCCTCCCGAGCCGGGTATAGAAATCCCGTTGTGACTCTTAAGTTAATTTGCTCTCTAGGACCGTCTCGGCACGTGCATCACAACAATACCACCACACTCACGTGGTACAAATCACGGAATACAATTATCTCATATATGCCCTCAGCGGGCTAAAATTACCAATTTACCCCTATCATGCAAACGGGGTCCACATGCATAATTATTTCACCTAACATGCATACTAACCACGTAGTCATGCATCTCAATGTTCAATTAGTCATATAACATGCTTTAAATCATAATCATACATTTAACTCATAAAATCACACATAAATCCCAACATGCCCTCCTGGCATACTAATCAAGGCCCTTAAGCCTTATTAGTGAATTCGGGTCGTTACAACTATCCCCTCCTCATAAAAATTTCGTCCTCGAAATTTATCCAAACACATCAGTCAGCAACCTGCATCTCTGACCATAACTTCCAAGGTTCACCACCTTTACTTTAGTTCCCAACAACACTCTTTCTGGCGCAACAATCTTGCCCCACAAGATCTTGTCTAATAGCCATACTCTCGATAGCCTCTCGTTTACACCGCAACCCTGTTGAAGCCCCAGGGTTTGCCTAGATTACAATGACCAATTCATTGTCTTATTCCTGATTCCAGAGATACTCAAAAACCTTCACCTCCACTAGGTGGGATCAGCTTGTAGGCCCCGCTGGCCTAACCCTTAGTACAACTTCAGAATTTTATGTTGAATTAAGAGTCAGAACTCTCCCTTCTTTCTCTGAACACCTTACAGATCCTCGTCTGTTATAACGCAGAGACGCAACTCTTTCCTTCCGGAACTTCATTTCCTCAACATTTAACAATTTACAAGCTGCTAATCCTTTCAAATAGGCAGATGCTCCAGCCTTAAGAGTTCCAACAACCACTTGGCTTCTCTCTGAACCGATGCCAAATCGTAGTACTCACTACCCTTTGTCTCTTACCATGTCCTATGTCGTGTTACTTTAACAAGACGCCAGCAACTGCCACTACGACTAACTTACCAGGGATTACACTTCCCTTAATATCTCAAGTTTTCGAATACTCAGCGCTCAATTCTTTAAGATATCTGATAAACTTTCAGACTGCTATTCCACTTGCAACCAACTGATAATTCCAGGTTCCCACTCTGTTCTTTTCGTTCACTAGATCCTTTCCAAAAATGAAAAACACTATAGGGTCTCAATTCAGTATCATCGACGTTCTATCCTGAAACCAGTTCACCTAACCCAACAACATTAACTTAAACAACCGAGTTAAAACTTTTCATGTCCAAATGCCTTACTTAAGGTCTATTGTGGTCGATTCCCACGATACACTACCACATCACCTAACCCCTCAGGGTCCAAAGGAAAACACTATATTCCGTCACCCGCTCGACCCTCCCGGTACGACGTACCCTAGGAGGTGGAATGATGTCCATTCAGAATTCTCATTCACAAACCGAATCTAATTGGATCCTTCATCCATTCCTGGTATCCCAACTTGTACCACCTTAGCAGGGTCTTTCCCTGCTTCAACCAAAGCCGATACTTCGGATTCCATAGCTCAGTGACACTCACCAGCTAATCATTACCCACTAACGTTATGCCGAACTCAGTCGTTGCCTTGACCACTCCATTACAATCTATGGCGTTATTCCTTGACTTACACCTGCCTCACAGCTAGGAGTTCCGCCTCCAATTAAATTTTCCCTTCGCTCAATCGAGGATTTCAAACACTGATCATCCGACTATTACTTTTCACCGCATCTGGGTCTCAACGTTATCTTTCTTACTAATACCCAACACTCAAGTACCTTATGCCCTGCACAATAGTCGACTTAACGTTCCAAGTGTATCAACCAGGTTCATACTTTCGTCTCCCGCAAGGTTCGATCCATCCTCGCGCCAGATGCGCTTGGGCGTGCACAATCCGTGATACACTACCCCCATTTCCATATCCTCACCACCGAACAAGTCCTTTATGCAATCATTCTTTACTTAACCTTAACACACACATATTCCGGCCTCACTAGGTATCAATCAATTCTTACCTTGTCCTCGAAATTTCTTTCTGATGTGACACCACTCAGTCCGTCTAACCTCAAGTTTTACTGTCCTCCTCGTCTCTGATGTAGTTGTCCCCGGAGATGCTTGTGCAATAGATGACGCGCTAACCAGTCCTGAGATGCTTTCTGTTCTTCAAACGTTCTTCATTAGCTTCTTTGTGACTTCAGATCAAATCTTCTCATACCTGTCCTTTCTTCTTGTAGCTCTAACCTGAGTACTCTTAACGACAACCAAACTAACACTCCGTAGAACCTTACCTGAGACTCCGCCTTCTGGATACAAACGTCTTCAGCATAATCATTGCTCACCATTTCCGTCTGGGAGTAATCCACACGCACTGCTCGTGAGCTTGAAGGGGGCTTGACCATACCATTCATGCATTCTCTGCCTAAAGAACTTACCTGTGCTGCTGCAGCTTGAACCATTCCAGAATCTTTGTTACCAACTCCTCACACCCTACCCGGTGCAAACTAACCAATTCACGAAATGCCTTTATCCTTGGTTTCCAACTGGTAATAACCAGGTCCTAGATCGACGCTTGGGGACATCGTCCCATCTTGTATCCAACATTAAACTTTTTGTTCTAACCCGACGATGCTAACAATCCCCGCAGTATAACACTCTGGCTACCCCAAGGTTGAATTCCCTCGTTGCTTCAATAGATTCTCCGTCAGCCAAAACCGTCTTTTACAACATTCCTTATACCAATCCTATATGTTGTTCGACCTTGAAGTACTCCCGAATCTCTCTTTACGTACCCACATAATTTTCCCACTAATCCGCTCAGTCTCCTTTACGTACTACAGATGATATCCTCAACAATCCATCTGCCAGAGTCTCTTATTTCCTCTCAATAAGTATTACTATCATCAGCCTCTCGAATAGCACCTTTGAGGCTTCCTCTCTATGTCCATCACCCTCTCGGAACATTCTCAACACCAAGTTCTTCCAGTTCGTTACATGCCCAAAGCATAAGCTCGTCAGTTAATTACTCCTCCTTGAGGACTCAGCCTCGAACTTTGAATATATCGATGTATTCCAGTTCTCCGTTTCCCGCACCATGGGAAATCCATCCTATCATCTCGAGTCATTCGACGTAGAAGTCATGCCCTCACCTGACCTCCTCTCAGGTGGCATCCTCTTCTTCATATGCATACCAAATAACCTCCTGGTTCCTGTCGCCATCTCGATAACTACCTATTCGATCAGGCTTCTTTCCAATCTCAAATTAGGTGCCCAAGCACTGTCTGGGGTCCTTCTACCTCAAAATCGAGAATCCTTCCTTGCGGCATTCTAACAATAAAAGTGCCATCTTTATCCACCAGACTTTTCCCCCTTTCTGGCAAACCAGAAACCATAGAACTATCCGGGGTTCCTTTAACTCGATTATCACAAATCTATCCTTATTAATTCCATCAAAAGGAAGCACTGCCAATGCGGCTCTAGCACTCATGCTCTATACATCAACCATCAGTTCCTTGAACAACATGGCCCTCTCCGCCATCCACATACAGACGATAATTCCTTACATCAGGGCGACCCAAATTCCTTAGACTATTCCAGATCTCCTATCCTTAAATGGGTCGCCATCCATTCCAGGTACATCCATCAGTATAACTTCCTGAAATGAATTACCCGATTCACCAACTCATTGATTTACACTGTTGTTACTCCCAACAGTCCAAACCAAACTTATAAGCCCACCAGTCTCCACGGTTCTAAACATGTCTTTAAAATCTCTTCTAACCCTTCATCATCTAGGTTCTTTCCAACCCATTAAGCCAGTACCTCCGCCCGAGTACCATATCCAGGCATCTCCCTGCCTCAATATTTAACACAACCCTCTAATCAGGATCTCTCATCCCCTTAACCAAGGGTGGAATTAACTCTGCTCATCTATTGATAAATTCCTTGTCAACTCGAACTCTCCTCAAAACCCGAGGTTAACACCCTTTAAGCCTTTCATTTAATACCCTTTTTTTTGTCCATACCTCACAGTAAACCATCACCGGTAACCTTACTGTTAAAACATCTAAATCAGCCATCTTCCCAGAGAATCTGCTGTTCTTCTATCCCATCTCAACTAACAAACTCCACAGCTTACTCACACACTAGTGACCCCTTTGCTGCTACTTTCAGGGATAACTGGAGATCTCAACTCCGACTTATATCTACAAACCCCTCTTTAACACAATATCAGGTCCCCAAACCCTTCTAGGAACAACCAATTCGAGTTTGTCTGTCAAAACTGACCAAACTCCTGAACTCTGTGGTTCATACCCTGAACCAACTCACATCTAAATCCAAATATCCACAGGAATCATGCACACACAAGCATATACTAGGTCAAATCCACAATATCACACATTTAGCTACCAGATTAACATCACTAAGTATATCCAGGTCTCAACATGCTTCATACAAGCAAATAAACGGATATAACTTATGAATTTAATTCAGAAAATTAACCACATACACTCAATATGTAAACCATTATGCCAATATTCATCCATATGCATAATAGTATTATTCAGCATGCATCAATCTCAACATGCAATAATCAAGGGCCCAGCCCAACAGCATCTCATGCATATGTCATTTCATTCCTCATGCTCCATATAAATAAGAAGGCAAACAGGGCATTCAATCATATATTCAGACATGTCAATCAATCATACCAACCAACCCTGAGTCGAGCTTGTCACTGACAGCGAGCGTACATGTTCGGTCTATCTCCAGAACCAATAAACCTTGGCTCGCTCTGATACCAAGTTGTAACGCCCTACTTCCTTAGAGCTATTACTAAGTGAGTTTTTAAGACAAAACAGTGTGCAATGAACTCGCTAACCGAGGTTTTGAAACAAAAGTGTGACTAATTAAAAGTTAAGGCTGTAATCTTTGGAAATGCGTCGTTTCATTAAAACTTCTATTATTAAACATTTGGGATCCCAAAATAAGGTTTGAAAACTAATTACATCTTGAAATAAGGTTACAGTTGAGAAATCATAAAATCATAGATTATTACAGCCATTTTCGAATAAACCCCCAACCAAAGCAGTCGGGCAGGCCAAACATGTACGCGTCGCTTCACGCTCTCCGTACTCATGGTTGGTTGACTCAGTCCTTGCTTCTACCTGCCACACGGAGCACCCGTGAGCCGAAGCCCAGCAAGAAAACCCAAATAATACATAACATATGCAATTCATATAGCTGGCATAAATCACTGATAAATAGGAAAACCATCATAATAAACAAGCACGACCATGCCGCCCCAGAGGCCTTACCAAAGCCTGGGGTTTCGGTTCTCACCGCGAGGATAACTCATGTATCCCTTGGGTCCCACCCTGAATATAAGCATCCCATGTGCTGTGTGCTACTTTCGGCCCCACGGCCGCACCCGGCCTACGCCGCACTCGGCCCTTGCCGTTCATTTCATTATAATCACACATATAGTACATTTGAAATAATCATTCACACACATCATGATTCATTTAAGTTTAAACATTTGCGCATAATACAATCTGGGGCCATGCCCTACAATCACACAGTGGGGCCATGCCCTATTCTCAGGTGTTACGGTTTTCTTACCTGTATTCCGAGCCTCCTGATGCACTAAAGCCGCGAGCACGGTCCTCTAGCACGAGCCTCACCAACAACCTAGTCACAACACACAAGAAACATCCCTCAATACTAATCAACCCAAAACCACTTCCCGGGACCAATCCCGCACTCTCGGGACCTCTAAAACCTTAAAACAACACCCCGGAGACATCCCCCGAACCCCCGGAGCAAAGGCCTAAAATTGCCAAAAATGTGAACCTGAAATTTTCCTTGTGCCGCGGCACCCATCAGTCAGGGACTCCCTCGCCGCGGCACGAAAAACCTGTGTCGCGGCACGCCTTCGCAGACCCAGAATTCTGGGTTTTTCCCCTGCATTTTCTCCGAGCTAAAACCTCCCAAATCGTCCCAAACTCACACCCAAGCTCCAAAACCAACTCAAAACTCCAAATAGACCATACATTAACCCATAAACATCATAACCCAACTCAATAACACAATCACACTCAAAATCACCCATTTGATTCCAAATTTCAGAAAACTCAAACCCAAAGGCCAAAAACACAACCCAAGCTTGACAAAAATAAACCATGGCTCCAAAATCTTAAACCACAACAGAAAAGAAAACCCAAGGATGTTTAAAACTCTTACCTCAATCAAGAATCCAACCTTAAGCTTCCTTGGTTCATCCCCTTAATCTTCAAGTTTCAGCTCCCTTCTTCTTCTTCATGCCCTAGCTTTTTCCCTCTCCTTCTTCTTCTCTTCAAATTATCAAAGCATCAAATGACCAAGCCCCAAACCGTGTACCCCTTAATACCCAGCTGCCATATATCCAATTCCCAGCCAAATGACCATTTTACCCCTCCTTGCCTATCCTTTCCCAACTAACCTCAAGGGCACTTAAGTCCTTTTACATCTATTTCATTTCTACCATTTTCTATCTAGAACTTGTTACTCTCAGCAGTAACTAATGGTTACCCAGGTTACTCAATCACCAATAACCATTACCCGCTAAATCTCAATCTTAACCATAAAATTCCCGAAGTATCCCTAGGCTCCTCCCGAGCCGGGTATAGAAATCCCGTTGTGACTCTTAAGTTAATTTGCTCTCTAGGACCGTCTCGGCACGTGCATCACAACAATACCACCACACTCACGTGGTACAAATCACGGAATACAATTATCTCATATATGCCCTCAGCGGGCTAAAATTACCAATTTACCCCTATCATGCAAACAGGGTCCACATCCATAATTATTTCACCTAACATGCATACTAACCACGTAGTCATGCATCTCAATGTTCAATTAGTCATATAACATGCTTTAAATCATAATCATACATTTAACTCATAAAATCACACATAAATCCCAACATGCCCTCCTGGCATACTAATCAAGGCCCTTAAGCCTTATTAGTGAATTCGGGTCGTTACACGAGGTCATTCCATGCCTTTGCTCAAATGTGTCTTACCAGGGGAAGCCAAGGCTATCCTAAAGGGATTTCATCAAGGATTTTGTGGAGACCATACTTGGGGGGGGGGGGGGGGGGGGGGGGCGGGGGGCGGGGGGGGATTATTGAGACCAGGTGTAACACCCACTACCTTAGAGCCGTTACTAAGTGAGTTTAAAACGTGCAATCACTCGCTAAACGAGGTTTTTAAAGCAAAAGTGTAATTAAGTCAAAATCAGAGTAAAAAATTTAGAAATAACTCTATACCATTGAAAATCATAAAAGTTTAACACTTGGGATCCCAAAATATTGTTTAGAAATATTTACAACATATAAATACAACCAAGTCAGCTAAACGACAAAATCTAGGTTTTATTACAATCATCTCCCAAAATCCACTGGCTGTGGCAACCAGGCAGACCAAACATGTACATGCCGCTTCATGTCTGCTACACTCATGGTTGGTTGGCCTTCTCCTTGCCCTTACCTGCACCACAGAGCATCCGTGATCCGAAGCCCAGCAAGAAAACCCACAAACAGATAACATATGCAAAACATACACCAGACATATAATCAGGCCATCAATAGGCTAAACACATACGGCCAAGCCGTCCCAGGCACTTTACCAGGCCCTGGGTTCGCGGTCTACACCGTGAGGATATCCCAGGTATCCTTTAGGGACTCGCCCTGGCAACTCGCACTCCACGTGCTCAACGTTGCTCCCGGCCCATTGCCGTACTCGGCCTTGCACTCAACGTGCCTAACGCCGTTTCTGGCCCTTTGCCGTTCCCGGCCCCTGCCGACCTTGGCCTACACCGTTCCCGGCTCTTTCCAATCATTCACATAATTGCATTCATAGCATAATAAACAAGTACAGAATACTAGCAAATTCAATCAAAGGGCTACGCCCTGCAATTCAAACACATTGGGCTCAGCCCTGCATACAAGCTCTATGGGAACAAGGGTTTTCTTACCTGAGTCCCGAGCTCTCCGAGCACCGATATCCCGAGCACAGTCCTCTAACTTGAGCCTCGCCGAAACCCTAGTCACAACACATTAACAATATCCATCCATCAAGTTCTAATCCATTAAATAACTTTGAGCCATATCTCTAACCTCCGAGACCTTGAATTCTATCAATCCGGGTGATAAAATCCATCCTGAGCCTTAACCATTGAGTTCCCAAGCCTAAACACATTTAAAAACTCAGACTGGCACTAAGAGTCGTGGCCCTACCCACAAGCGTCGCGGCTAGCCTCGAAACAGAGGCTAGCATCTCCTTGAAGTACACACGGGCCGCGACACACTTGGCCAAGCGCCGCGGCGTGAATCAAACATCTTGGCCTCCCATGGCCGCGCGCGCACACGGGCCGCAACATGCCCCTCCTAGGGCCGCGGCCCTAGCCTCCAACCCAGAAATATTTATCATTTTTCTGCGTTTTTCCTCAACCAATTCACCCAAAACTTAACTAACAGTCCCAGATTATCACCACAAAAGTTCTAACACAGTCTCAACATCAAAACCTATCAAGAACCAGCTTCAAAACTCAACCAAGCAATCAAGAACATCCCAAACTTAGCTAACATGCAATCTCTAATAACCAACAGCAATTCTAAACATAATCTTTATAATTAAAGCTTACTTTTGCTGGATTGAACCTCAGAACCAGCTCCCTATGCTCCAAGCTTCAAGCTCCCCTAAATCCCCAGCTGCAATTCCTTAGCTTAAAGTTGGTTTCCCCAAGTTTTCCTTGCTAAGCCTTAGAGAAAGATGAAGAGAAGAAAACCAAGTGATGAGGGAAAGATATGGGTCAGTTTCTATGTGTTCTAAACTATTCCAAGTTTTGTTTTATTTAACTAAAGCTTCAAGGTTACCTCAAGGCTCGGGGTACCAAAACGTCCCCGAGGGCAAAATAGTAAATTTCCCCAATATTCCCTCCTAGACATTCTATCCTCAAATATATCTCCAAATATTTATTTTCACAGCCCGATAACCCCAAATAATAACAAACGCCCAAATTACCCCTCGACTCGCCCCGAGTCGGATTCTCAACCCTGCTGTGACTTTCTGGCTAACCGCTCCCCAGGACTGTCTCGGATCGTGCTGCACAGATATATCACATATATATCGCATTTATCACATTTATACCCCTAATATCCAAACGGGACCCACATGCACATTTAACTCAACTAAACATGCATCATTATCATATATTCGTAAAAATTCACATATTAACATATTAAATCATTTATTGCCCTCCAAGCACACTAATCAAGGCCCTAAGCCCTATTAGCAAATTCGGGTCGTTACACAAGGGTTTTCTGGCCAACACGATAGAAAGACTCAACCTCGTATGTTCAGAAGTGTCATAAGTGCCAGTGTTTCTCTACAATAGATCGGGGTGCACCTGTCGAGCTTACCATGATCTCCTTGCCATGGCCATTTTCCATCTAGGGAATATATCTGATCGAATCATTGCCTAAAAGAAAGGAGGAGTTCGCTATGCTATGGTCACCGTGGATTACTTCACGAAGTGGGCCGAAGTTGATCCATTGGCTAAAACAACCTCAAAGAGAATACTCGATTTTTTTATAAAGACCATAATTTTTTGCATCAAACTCTCAAGGAAATTCTAATCAGATAATGGTACCCAGTTCGACAACGAGCTGTTCACTAATTTTTTTGAAAAATACGGGGTTATCAAGAGTTTCCCCTCATTTGCGTATTTGCAAGTTAATGGACAGGTAGAGGTGGTGAATAAAACCCCCAATGTGAACTTAAAATATATGTTGGAGGATGGTAAAGGTTTGTAGTCTGAATAGCTCCCGAAGGTGCTTTGGGCGTATAGAACCTTTCACCGCACGTCTACTGGTCATTCACCGTTCTCACTAACTTTTGGAAGTAAAGAAATGCTCCCAGTCGAAACCCTAGTGACATCACATAGACAAAGTACTTTTAACCAGGAACAGAACATGATTTACTTCAAGCGTCTCTAGATCTAATTGAGGAACATCAAGAAGAATCGCAAATTCAGCTCGCCCATTATCAGCAAAAAGTAACTTGGTATTTCAACTCAAAAGTTAAAGAAATGAAGCTCGAGTTAGGAGATCTATTATTGAGGAGGGTGTTCCTGAAGAACAAAGATCCAAAAGATGGCATACTGGGACCAAACTGTAACGCCCTACTTCCTTAGAGTCGTTACTAAGTGAGTTTTTAAAAGAAACTTTGTGTAATAAACTCGCTAACCGAGGTTTTTAAAACAAAAGTGTGGCTAAGAAAAAGTTAAGGCTGTAATCTTTAAAAATGCGTTGTTTCTTTGAAAACTTCTAGTATTTAACATTTGGGATCCCAAAATAAGGTTTGAAAACTATTTACAACTTAAAATAAGTTTACAGTCGATTAATTATTAAAATCACATATTATTACAGCCATTTCTCAAGTAAACCTCCAACCAAAGCAGTCGGGCAGGCCAAACATGTACGCGTCGCTTCATGCTCTCCATACTCATGGCTGGTCGACTCAATCTTTGCCCTTACCTGCAACACAGAGCACCCGTGAGCCGAAGCCCAGCAAGAAAACTCATGCAGTTCATAACATATGCAAATTATATAGTTAATCATATCAGAGAGTCCACAGATAAACGGGTCAACCATTAGACTTAAGCGACCCGGCCATGCCGCCCCAGAAGCCTTACCAAAGCCTGGGGTCTCGGTCCTCACCGTAAGGATATCACATGTATTCATGGGGTCCCACCCTGACTACAAGCACTTCACGTGCTAAGTGGTACTTCCGGCCCCACTGCCGTCCTCGGCTCCATTGCCGTTCTCGGCTCCTCGCCGTTTCATTCAACTATAATCACAGATAGTCTAACTCAAATAACATTTGAACATATGTCAATTTAATCAAGTCTGCACCCTAACATGTAATGCAATATAGGGCCATGCCCTGCAATCACACTATGGGCCCATGCCCTGTCCTATGGGTGCTATAGTTTTCTTACCTTTCAATTCGATAGCTTCGATCACTTGACTCCTTGAGCACGATCCCACTCGAGCCTTAGCGCACACCTAAGCACAAACATAGGTCAAAGTCAACACCAAACCTCGAGTCCAAAACCTCGCCTCGGGACCAATCCCGAGCCCCCCGGGAAGTCCTAGATCCACAAAACAAGATGGTGGAATCGAACCCCAAACCCTAGGTCAAAATCCCTTAAAAATAACCCAAAAACCCCTTTCTGGGCACAGGGTAGCACTACAGTGCTCAAAAGAGGGCGCTATAGCGCTACAAGCAGAATCAACATCCCCAGAAACAGGGCCTAGCGCTACAACGTCCAAAGACTAGCACTGTAGCGCTAGTTGCAGGCAGGCAAATTCTCATTTTCTTCTCTGCGATTTCTTTGAGCCAATTTCAACCCAAACTTCTCCAAATCTTCACCAAACTCAAAATCAAGCTTATAAACACTCTCCACTCATCCCAAGCATCCCAAATCCTCAAAACCCAAGTACATTCATCCCAAATCTCAAAATCTACCATGATTAACCCTAAACCTAGAAATTCAGTCAAACAACAAAGTTAAAGGCTTAGAATTCATACCGTTGATGCAATTTCGACCATGATTCATTTCCTAGACCTCCTTATCTTGCTCTTCCTCAAAGATTGCTCAGAAATTCCCTAAAGTTCCCATCAACTCAGCTCAAAACATAGCTCAAACCAGCCAAACCCTTAAAACTGAAATTCCTAAAAACTTACCTCAAAAGTTGATGTGTTCTTGCTAATCCTTGCCAAATCTTCAAGTCTAACTTTAAGATCCTTGATGCTCAGCCTATCCTAGCTCTCCACTGAGCTTTGCCCCAAGAAAAATGAAGAGAAATGGTGGGAGAACCACAAACCGATCCTTTGAAACAAAACCCCTATGTTTTTCTCTCTTTTCTTTTTCTTCCTTTTTCTTTCTTTTCCACAGCCATATAACTCTCTCTATCAATCCCACTAAGTATATATAAAGCCTCAATTAATCTATCTCTAAAAATCCAATTGACCAAAATGCCCTCCCTATTAATTCTAAACCCTTTTGTCCAAGTAGGGCCATTTTAGTCATTTTACCCAATTCCCGCTAATCCTCAAGTGTCTCTAATATTTTCCCGCTTGCCTCCCAATACCTGATAAATCACCAAATAATATTCCTCGATATCAAAATAAACCCCAATATACTCATCAGATTCCAATTTATACCCCAGGCTCGCCCCGAGCCGGGTATAAATTCTCGCCTGGACCTTTCCGCTAAACTGCTCTCTGGGATCGTCTCAAGTCACAAATCACAGATACATCCACATCACAATGTGGTCTCGACAATCATCACATATAAATACAGTTATGCCCAAAATGGCCAAAATTACAATTATGCCCTTCTCACACAATCAGGGCCTACATGCATACTAATACACATAGTCATGCATCTCAAATAGTCATATAACATGCTTTAAATCATAATCATGCATTTTTACTCATTAAAATCAAACATAAAGTCCATTATGCCCTCCAGGCACACTAATCAAGGCCCTTAAGCCTTATTAGCGATTTGGGGTCGTTACACAAACATTTCAGATCATGGAAATTCTACGAGAAGGTACATTCAGGTTAACCCAATTAAGTGGAGAAGAAGTTCTATGAACTTGGAACACATTGCATTTGAAAAAATATTATCAATGATTGATTTAGTTCGAGTTCAATTTCTATATTGTAAGGCTTATTTATAAAGGTTGTTTCTTTTTAACTTTCTTTATTTAATAAAGAAATAAGGGTTATGTGTAGTTGAAACACAGTACCAAATTTCTCTAAATTTTAGTATTATCACCATGTAAATGCGGCCTAGAATATCCATAAATTCTGATCGGTTGGGGGGGAGGTGGGGGCAGATACCCTTAATAATAATTTGTTGTCTTTGAAAAAGTCTATAACTTAGAATTTGGAAATTTGGTGGCTTGGAAAAGCTCGAGTTTTCAAAACAATTCTAAATTTAATTAAGTTAAAAAAGAAAATTTAAAGCAATAAAATCATGGACTGAACCAGGTACAAGGCCTGAATATTAACATGTACACTATTAAGCTATTAATACCCTGGATATAACCAGGTCGACGACCTGAAAATTAACTGGTCGGCTATTAAGCATGAAATTCTAAAAATACCTCAATCTAAAATAATTCCCTATAACTACGCATGTGTAAAAATTTTGAAAATTTGAAAAAGCACAATAGTAGAAGAGAAATGTAAATTTAGAACGAGGATAATAACCTTGAACAAAGCTGATTTGGAAAATTGTATCGGCCTAAAAGGCCTAAATACAAGGGACATTAGTAATCCTAGAAAATAAGATAAATAAGAGTTAAAAATAACGATGATAGAGGCTCCTCAACCCTAAGCTCCCGCAGCTCCCCTGTGAGAGGAAACTTCCTCCTCTCCGCCATCTCCGCCAGCTCCAGAAGAAGTCTCTACCGTCTCGGAGGGTTCCTTCGCAAGGAAATCCTTGAATTTAGCATGATAACTGTAATGCCTCGGAATCCCTAATACGGTTTAATGGCGGGATTAGTAGGCCGGGAGGGCCATACGTGTTTAATTATGCCATTAATTGATAATATGCATGTATATGTGAATTATATTATAATATGATGTTAAATGCATGCATGTGGGTCCACATTTTAATTACATGGGTGTTTTGGTAATTTGGCCTGTTGAGGGCATAATTTTATATTTTTATGCATGTCGGTGACATATTGTTGAGACCACATTATAATGTGGGTTTGTTCGAGTTATTCGGCATGAGACGATCTTGGAATATTAGTTAGCGGTCTAGTCATAACAGGTTTAAGTTCGGGGCTCGGGATGAGTCTCGGGGTGATTTTAATGATTAGAGCATCACCGGGAATTAAAGGGTAACGGGATATGAGTTATTGATGTTTGAGACTATCGAGAATAGCGAGAATTGGAGAGCGTTAATTATGATTAACGAGATAGGTGGGGAATACTAATTTTTCCCTTGGGAGCCTTTAGAAACCTTTAATTTACCTAGGGGTATTTTGGTCTTTTCACCCCTAGGATTGATTTAAGCCATTTTAGGCTGTGAAAGAAGTAGAAAAACATAGCATCTTCAAGAGCCTTCCCGTATCTTTTTCTCCTTCAGTTTCCTTTGAGATTTTTGAGCCATTCTTGAGGATTCAAGCTTGGGAAGTAAGCCTTGGGTGTTTGGGAGAGTGTTCCTCCATTGAAGAGCATCATAAGCTGAGCTTTGGGTAAGTTTCTAGCCATTGAATTCTCTGGTTTTCCCTATTTTGGCTCTAGTTTTCTGTTGTGATTTCTAGGTTGAATACTTGGTTTTGTTGGGAGATTTGGCTAGATTTCTTATGGTTGTGATGTTTGGGGTATGTTAGGATGGTTTTAGGGTTCATTTGGCACCAAAAATGGGATTTGGAAGCATTGGAAATAGGTTGGAATCGAAGGAGTCAAAGAAGAAAGTTTCAGGGGAGTTTCAGTCTGGGGGTAGCGCTACAGCACCCACCCTAGGGTGCTATAGCGCTACACAGGATTCTTTTGGGCATTTTGGGGGTTCTGAGAATAGCGCTGGGGCACTAGGGAGCAGCGCTGTAGCACTACTTTGTTCCTTCATAATCCCATTTTGAGTGTTTTTAAGTGTTTTTGGCTCAGGGTTTCAATCCTTAAGGCCCGGGATCGAATCTACTCACCGTGTGGGCATGTTTCGAGGTCCTGAGAGTGGGGTTTAGGTTAAGACCCTTTCAATGTTGATTTTCATTAATGAAGGTTATAATATGTTGTGATTAGGTAACCGCTAAGGAACCAAAAGGTTGATTGTTCTCAGGAGTCGTTCTTATAATATTTCTCGCGCGAACCTGAGGTAAGAAAACTACACCTTGTGTATATGACATGCATGATTGTTGTTGAGGCATGTTGGTTGATAAATGTGGACATGGATTGCATATTAAATTCTAGCGGATGTTGTTTACTTGTGTGTGGCACTGATTTGTCAGGGACGGCATTGGTCGCATATTACTATCCTAAGAGTCAGAAATGGCATAAGCGTCCTGTACGCAGGGCCGAATGAAGATTAGATCTAATCGATATCAGCATTGAATGACTCTAAGGCATTAATGCTAGACCGACCCTAAGGTCGATGAAACTTATAAGCGCTTGACTAGTCTAAGCTAGTTACTCAGAGTTAGGGCCTAAGCCCTAGGTGACCATTTGTCGCATGGCTAGGGAACGATGTTCTAGGGTTATGACTCTATGGTCATGTGGAAGGTTATGTTGGTGATTAGTCACCATGCACCTATCCTGTTTAAGCTAGTGAAAGGTTCACTTATCTGTTAAGCCCCGGTGACCCTATCGTCACATGGCTAAAGGGAGTTGTTCCCATCTTGGTGACTTTTGCAGCTGTCACTTACTTGTTTTGGACTGATAGTCCTGAATGATTATTATGATCATTGTTGATATTATATCATGCTATATTGTGTTTTCTTGTTGGGCCTTGGCTCATGGGTGCTGCGTGGTGCAGGTAAAGGGAAAGAAAAGATCACCCAGCCTTGAGTGGAGAGCTTAGGTGGTGATGTGTACATATGCGGCCGCTTGACCACCACGGCCAAGGAGTTCTCAGAGGAACTAGGGGGTTTACCCTATTTGTTTTCCGCTTAGGTCGGTGGGTTTGTAAATTTGGAACAGTAATGACCATTTTGAGATGTAAATAACTTGTAAACGTTTTGATGGGCCCATGAACTGTTTTATGTATTGAATCAAATATATCCTTTCCTTTCTATTGTTTTTCCACCTTAGCCTGTTAATAACACTTAGAAGCACGTTTTTAACCAAAGGACTCGGGTAGCGGGTCAAATTTCTGGTTCACCGTTCACCGTAACTGTTCTGGGGTAACCAGGGCGTTATAATAACCCTCCCACAGCTCGACTTTCAGGAACGAGAAGTCTCTCTCCTGGTTGAAGCACCAGAACTTATAGAACTGAAATAGGGCTAGCTTCAGATAACTTTAAAAAATTGAGAAGTACGAGCTCAGTGGAAGGCCCCTGCCTTCAGATGCTCATCTCTCCAAGCCCTGAGTTTTTCTTCTAAGAGGGCAGAGCTTCGATCTCTTTCAAAAGCTAGGTGAACATAGAAATTTGAGCCCGTCTGGATACCATGGCCCCTCATTATGCCATTAACTTGGGGCATGGATGTTTTCCTAGAAATGACCCACTTGGAATCGTAGAAGTTGTATGCGGTTACTTCGATCTCTCTTTCCACCACTGGTCCGAAGTGGGGAATAGGGATCTCTGCGGCCTTCTGGCCTTGAGAAGAGGAACCAGCTATGTTCTTTTGTTGACTGATGTTGATGATAATGTGATTTAGCTCGTCTGGGCATCGAACATTACTAACTATTTGTAGGAAACCTAAGGATATAGCTCTGGGATAAGGGTCAAGTGTATCAAGTGAATTGGTCGTACTTAATAACCAGAGGAGGGTCCCTAGAAAACATAGCCTAACATTTTAAGGAAACAAATCCTACGAGCTAGAGATCCTATAAGGGAGAAATATACGAGCTGGAAATCCTACGAACTAACACGGGAGTAGAACCTGTGTAGTTTTAATGCAAAACCACTCAAGAAACGTGGCCTCTACGCTACCCAGTTTTAGGGTTAGAAACCCTAAAATCTAGCCTAATCTTTCCTTGATTCAAACCCCAAAAACCCAGAAATTGCCTAGAAAATTTACCTATTTCGTTACTCTCTCAATATACTCGACTAAATAAACCTAAACTCTCCTTGCAAAACACAAATATGCAAACCTAAACCCTAGATGAAACCAGTATGTAAAGAAAAGTAACATGGCATTGGCATTCAAAAGAAAATATAGTAAGAAATATGTGTAAATTTGTAGCAAAGTATGAAAAATTACTTACAGTACTGATCGAAGTGTAAAGCTTGAAATATTGAAGGGTTTGGAACAATGAATCGAGAAGAGTAATCGCCAGAGGGTTTGTAAGAGTTTGAAAAGATTGAGAGAGAAAAGTAAGTTTTTTTTTAGCAAGAGATGAAAATGTGGTGAAGGTCGACTGAGCGGCCTTATATATAGGCTAAGCTCGGAAAAGATCTGGAACCATTTGATCGAAGAAATTTTAGATCAAATGGCTAACATTAAATTAAAAAAATGGTGGCAAAAAGGTTACAAGACAACTGTCACTATACTCGAAACTTAAACAGACACTTATGGAAATCGAACACGTGTCCTATACTCGAGAGAGTAGGTGGGCACAATCCCATGACAAAAGTAGAAAAGCCTCTACTATGTTTGTTAGAAATAAGGGTGACATCATACACGAGCAGAGGCCTGGGGGAAATGTTGTATCTGAAAAAACACGAGTTGAAGTGTCTTGTTTGTGGTACAGCTGGCAAGAAATTTATGAAGATTATTCAATCTTGAGAACTCCGTACAAGCTCAAGTAAAGCCCAGTCAAGATTAGAATACTAGGAGATTTCCTAACCAAACTAACTAGACATCGAGAAGTTCACTTGGTTGAATTCCTAGAGCGCGTAAATTGCATCTCAAGCATCTCAATGTTTAGGTAGTTGTAACCTGTAAACCTCTAGCTCACGAGGGGTGCATTCAGCTCGTTGTAAATGCTTGGAATACACTGGCTAGAATTCCTAAAGACCCGAGGATGTTGTGTTCATTATTAACATGTTGTAACTATTGTAACCTCTGCTTGATAAACGTATAATATATTGCATTTAATGTCTTTATTATATTTGTTGGTACTTTTGGGAGGTTACCCAAGCTCGTTCGTTACTCATTTGTAAAATGGTCACATAAATATGTTTGTTGAACCCCTACATATATATAGGGGGAATGGACTTAAAGAGGGGCCAAATTTTTGTATGCTAAAACTCTACTATAATTGTCATAAAAAAATTTCCCAAAGATCAATAAGAAATAATATAGACTCGTGGACTAGGTGGATTTTAACCACTGAACCACATAAATACTGAGTGTTTTTCTTATACTGTTTAGACTGAGCCTAATTCCTTATCATCAAACTTCTTAGTTCATTGTTGACAAAAATCGCGTCAACATACTCTACTTCCATGGTGGAGTCAGCAATGCAAGCTTGCTTTATACTCCTCCATATAATTGCTCCACCTTCGAGTGTGAAAATAGAACCATACATAGATTTCCAAGAATCTTTGTCGGATTGGAAGTCTGAATCTGTATATACGATTGGAATCAAATTCACTCTAGAATATACTAGCATATAGTCTCTCGTTCTCCTAAGATACTTGAGAATGTGTTTGTCTACTATCCAATGATCAAATCCTTGATTTGATTGGTACCTACTGATTATATGCACAATATAGCAAATGTCAGGTCTAGTACATAACATTGCATGCATTAAGCTTCCTACTGCGTAAACATAGGGTATCCAACTCATTTCCTCTTCCTCTTTGGGTGTCTTAGGACATTTTTTCTTGGAAAGGTGAATACCATGATGGGATGGGAGGTTTCCCTTCTTGGAGTTCTACATCGCATACTTTGCAAGAATTTTATCTATATAAGATGCTTGCGACAGTGCCATCAACTTCTTCTTGCAGTCACAAATTAATTGTATCCCAAGAACGTGGCTTACCTCTCCCAAATATTTCATTTTGAATTGGTTGGATAGCCAGACTTTTACATCAAATAATTTATTTACATCATTCACAATGAGTAATATATCATGTACGTATAGTACTAGAAAAACCACTTTGTCCTTGTCAATTTACTTGTATAGTTATGGCTAATCAACATTTTGATCAAAACCATAATGCTAACTGGCTTTTTAGTCATCTACCAAATTAACATAAAAGCTTAAAGAAGAAGAGTGAGAATATCAAATTTTACATGGTTCAGGTTATTAATTAACCCTAGTCCACGAGTCACTTGAATTTAGGATGAAGAAGAACATGCACAGCTTAAGTTCTCTTGGTTTTCAAGCAATGTATGTGCTCACTATGAAAAATGGGAATCTGATCATTTACAAAGTGTGCACTAGCCCTATTTATAGGCAGCTAGGAAGATTGAGCTGATTAATTGGAGCTAATTACAGTTATTCCTCTATTAATGAGGGTTGTTATTGAATAAATGAATGTATACATTTACTAAGCCCGTGAGCCCAGTATGAGAAGTCTCAACCCATTGATTTATTGGGGAAAATGCCCCTAACAATGTCAAGGTGGTAGCTGTACATTTTCCCATGTCAAGCGGCATTGTGAGACATCTTCTTTACCGCTTGTACAGGATCTACAACACGATTTATGTGGCAGTTGGGTGTCAGAAAGCTGACTGTGGTCCAGACCACCTCTCTGCTTGACATCTAGCAACTATTCTTCTACTATGGAGAAGGGTTCTCGCACACTTGGAGGAATTGATCACATCATGAAGGGATGTTGGAGCATTACACTTCCACTATGGTTCTCAGGAGGTAATGCCCTTGGAGGATGCACTCCTCCCATGGTGGTAAGCGATGATGAGCTCTCGCAAAGCCTTAAACAGTTTCTGTGGAGCCTTAAACACTCTGAATTTATGCCACGTGTCAATTGGTGAAAACACAGATAACATTTTCCCCCTAAGTCTTCGCTCGTCTTTGACGATGGTGAAGACTTAATTAAAAAAAGCTTTCATTCCATTGGGAATTTTTCCTTGGGTCATGACCGCTGGATATTTTCAAGAACTGACATTTCTGAAGAAAAAAAATGGCGCCGCGTGTTGGCTGCCCATTACCTGGTTAACCAATCGATGTTATTTAATGAGGGGCCTTTTTCCGTACCCGAGACGTCCTTTCATCTTTTTGAGTATGATCTTTGCCTCGATTTTTGTGATAGTTGGATCACGCTTGAGTAGCTACTTCCAAGGGGATCAACGACTAGGGAGCAAGTTACTTTTTCCCAAGTTTGAGGTTTTGAATTTAAATGTTGCCCCTTACCAGCTTCTTCACTTCTTCATTTGCAAAAGCCTTTTCGTTTCTTCATAGAGCCAAAACCCCTTCTTCCCCAGATAAACCTATTCATAAAATCCCATTTCTCGCACTTTGAATTTGGATAACTGTAGAGAATACATATATTTTTTGGTCAATCAAACCATATACATGCACAATCGTCTCAATACGTACCTCCGATACTTATCAAGTAAGTGTTCTTCACTTATTTTCACCATTTCTACGTTGTTCTTAATGTTTTGGATAGTTTTTGGGATGTGGGTTTTTGTTTGGGATAACGAGCATGTTAGGATTATAGGTTATTTGCCTCTATTTACGTTGTTTTGGGCCCATTTGATGTCAAAACCAACCGTAAGTGGTATTTTTTTTACACCTTTACCATAAATGCAATTTCTAGGAATTTTCTAGATTCTAGCCACGATCTGGTCGTGTTCTAAAATCTTTGATGGTGTTTCCGGCAACATCTTGATGCTCTAGGAACACTCCTTTCTTAGAAAATTTTCCTTCTTTTTTTTATCCCCGAGTAGTTATCTTTGGGTATTCTCATGTTCTTGCCATTTTTCTTTTGGTCAGATAACTAACTTCTTAGTTTTATTTCAGATGTCCGAGGAGCTCAGAGAACTTCATCACCACGACTTCTATGGCTTTGATCAAGAAATTCAGAACATGGCCTGAGAATAAGGACAAGCTCCCAAGCATGCCCGAGTAATGGAGCGCCTAGCCATGGAGGAGGCAGCTCTAGTTGTGGAGAGGCTACTACCAATGGTAGCTAAATCGAGGGGGCACATTTTGACCAAGGTGGAGGTTAACGTGGGTTCAATCCTCAACAAATCAGCCCAATATAAGGCTTCAAGATTTGAGGTGGAGCATATCTCGACCAAGTTGAAAAACTTGGATACCTTGGCCTACATAAAGTCCCACTACAGGATTCGCAATGATGGCTACATCATCCATCTTTGTCGGGAAACGAAGAGGTCCCACCGTAGCATCCACGGGTTCGAGGCCTAGTGCTAGTCACACCTCCATGCGGGTGCAACGCTTCCACTCCACCAATACTTCATGAATTTTCTAAAGTATGTGGGCATTTCCCCCTTCCAACTGATCCACAATGGTTACAGGTTCCTCACAGTCTTGTACGTCTTGTACAAGCGCCACCGGTGAAGATCCTATACAGCTTCCGAGCATGTCCTAAAAAGAAGGGAAGCGATTTGGATGGGTTTTATACCCTACCAATGTAAGCCCAATTCAACTACAAGGCTCCTCACCAAAATGAGAGCCATTCTCCGAACTTCATGAACCATTTCTTCTTCACCATTAGCTTCCTCCAAGCCAATCCGACTTTACTCCTAGATTTCGCCAGGGTTGGTAATGTTGGGCATAGTGCCCTTAAAGCAATTTTAGTTGAAAAATATTTTAAATTAAATAAATAATTGAATTGAATTATTATATATGTAGATTATGTCTGATATTATGTTGATAATATTAAGTAAATATCAAAAAATTCCAAAGTTTATCTATAATGTCTTAATCTCATATTGGTATGAGAGGATCGAGATTAAGATAATAAACTTGAAATAGTTCGCAGTAAAATAAAGTTATGGAATCTTTAGATTAATTACTACTAGTAAGATTCACTAGTATTATGAATACAAGTGACCTAGATTCGAGTCACTAGTGTAGTAGGACACTTTAGTGAAGGTACTTTATATAAAGTGATATATAGAACTGGACCAGATGTGATTTGTTAATACTTGTTTAAACATTGTTTCATAGTATTAATCAAACACATCAACGATGAACATATACACGATGATCTTAATCCTAAGGTTACTATGAACTCCTATATATGTCATCTGATCCTTTGATTCATGCGTTAAGGTTTGTCAGAATGATAAAGCTAAGAACAATTATTTTGGGGACTCAATGATATATATAGCTAGAGACATAGTTTAACAGATACGGAATCTATACCTTTTATAGACTGAATAATGGTTCCCTATTGGGTTGACTTTTGGAACTGAAAAGGTTATGAGTGCTCATGTCGCAAACTTGTTGTGACACAACCTTCACTAGTAAAGTCAATGGTACACTAGGAACAAGATATAGTTAAAAGGGTAAAAGGGTAATCTTATTCTCTTTTAATTATGTAACATTAATAGAGGATTGTTGTTATATGTAATGATTATATCAATGGACACTTTATTCTTTAATAAATTACTATGTAAATATATGTCTATAATTATCAAGAGTTCAATCTCATGTTTATAGTGGAGTAATCATGATATTAATAAATATGATTTTTTAATCAAAGAGCTTTGAGTAATAATCTAATATTTATTGGAGCTTGATATTATAGGTCCATAGATCCCCAGGATGGCTCTATCAACATCATATCAAGGTAAGAGTTGATACAAGGGTAAATCTACAATTTGGAAATTTGAGAAGAATTTTATTCTTCAGGTCAAATAAACAATTATATGATAATTGAAGTTGAATAATTAATTTGGAATTAATTATTAAATTTTTGAATATATATTTATTAATTTAAATATATAATTTCTAAATATATATAAATTAATTAATTAATTATTTTATTTGAGTGGGAGAAAATAAAATTGGTAAGTCAAAATAGTTTTTTATTTATTGAATTTTACAAGATGATGATAATGATAATTATCAATTTGAATTTTGAATTTAAATTTTGAAATATGGTTGTGAACTTTTCCTTAAAAGATAATATCTTATTTTGTGGGAATGATTGATTTTAATTACATAAATAAATAAATAAAAGAAAAATGAAATATTCCTGAAAAGGGAATACTGCTACATGCATGACACGGTCCAGGGATTGTGCCATGCGTGTAAGACAATGCAGATAAAGTATCTGTGTTGTTTTTATTTTATTTATTTAATTAATTAATAATTTGAAAATAGATTTTTTTTCAAATTTGGTAAGTTAGATATTACCTAAATCAATTTCTATCATCATTATGATATTATTTATATGTTACTATTATGATTAGGAATAATAAGGTAATATATAATCTATATATATATTATGTAAGAAGAAGAAGAAAAACAAGAGAGTGAGGGTTCAGAAAGAGTTTCAGAATTTGTCAGACAAGAAATTGTCATCTTCTTCTTTTATTCTAATATTTTTCAAGCCATAATCCAAGTTCTCATGTGTTGAGATATACTTGTGATTTCTAAATTATAAACACATATTCTCTATGTGCACACACACATCTTGAGGTGTAGAGAACACTCCAGAAGATCGTGGTTTGAGTACTCAAAGCGTTGGATAGGAAGATCGATATATATATATATTTATATATATATACGAAAATACTCAATGACACTTGATAGGCTTCGAGAGGTAAATATTTATGTTCTTGAATATTTGTATAAATGTGCATATGATATATATATATACACAAGTATGTGTATATTTATATTTATATTTATATATGTTGACGCGGTTCTTCGGCAACAGATAATTATATGAATAAATGTGATGGATTAGTGCTAGATGATGAACCGTAATACGTAAATAGTCTCAAGGGAAGGTTATAACTTGTTTACTTTTTTAGGTGGTTCGAAGGTTAAAATCCCTCTAGTCCACCAGTCAATATTATTGATATATCTCTGGTATTCCTTACAGGGTGTTTCTTTACAAATTCGAAGCCCACCCTTTGCAATGCCCAGGGTCTCCATATTTATAGGGAGAGGACACCTGGATGTTGGCAAAGGGGGTCATCCCGTAACCTTCTTACCCATCATGTCACTTCTGTGACACTTATGATTAATTCCTAAAACCTGACAATGAAGTGTTGTCTAATCAATAGGTAAGGGGGATAATGGCCGCATGGCCCAAACCAGTCGTGGGATGCCTGAACACGCACGTTTATACTGCGTGTCCGAGAATTCAGGAATGGAGTAGACATGTGATGTCTGATATGCGCACGTTTACATTGCGTGGTTGACTTTATAAAGGGTCGGAGGTGTCAGCTCTAGGTCGTACCTCGAGCTTGATGTAGTCCCAGCTCGTGGTGTCCACACTGTTGACCTGATGCCTTCGTGTATTCTTACTAAACCTTTGGCTACCTCGAGCTAAAGAGGTAGAGACTCGTAACAGCAGCTCCGGGTAGGTGGCTTCCATGTGGCTGATAGGATTATCCCCTTTTTCAGTTCGCTAATAGCCCGTGGATGTTTAGGGTGTACAATATATATGTTGAAAGATTAATAATATTGCATATTAATATTTATGTCTAAGTGTTTTCTTGAACATATAAATTGTCTATATGAGAGATGGAAAAAAAATTATGTTGTAACACTAGGCCCACCACGCCAATTTCGTTGTGCACTTTAATTGTTTTTCTAACAGGTAAGTCTTCTTGTCATTTTCTAAGCACTTGTTTGTTAATCCTAAAAAATTCTCAACTTAGATTCCTCTATTCTTCATATTAGGCCCTTTCCTCCACACCACGTACATTCCTACTTTCCAAGAGCATTTGCAGGCCGTGAAGGGATTTCCAGACGTGGAGCTAGAGTTGAGCTAGCTGGTAACCACGGAGAACCTGGTATGGGTGGAGCTTCTTTGTGTAGGATAAGACATTGGGAACCTGGATCTCACCAGGTTCCGGAACTCTACTAGGTCCCGAGTGCAGGCCGCAATTCACATTGAACAAGTGGATGCACTGGCCAAGAACTATACACCCAACATCTGGCTACACAACGCCGTGAAAATACTTAGGCCATCTTAACAGCCCAAGAAGCTAGCCTCGAGCAGGACATCGAGGAGGAAACATGTAACGCCCTGGATAGCCAAGACCGCTACACTGTGTGTTTATAAAGGTGTGAGACTTGCTAACCAAGTCATTTACTCAAAACGTGTCATTAGCTAAAGTATTCTAGGGCTAAAAGACATTTTGGCCGCAAAAGAAACATTTTATAGACTATAAACAATTTACAGAAGGGATCCCCAAAAGTACAATGTTTAAAAGTTGGTTTACAAAATTCAACAGTTAAGAGTAAACATTAGCCATACTAAGGCAAAATACAAGGTTCTGGTCCTCTCGTCCCTGTAATCTCATCAACCGTGGCGGTTGAGCGGCCTGACATGTACCTTCACCCTGCAGAGCTCTCCAATCAAGGTTGATCAATCTTGCCCTTGCCTTTACCTGCACCACGCAGCACCCATGAGCCAAGGCCCAGCAAGAAAACAACATACACAGCATAAACAATGTTATCAAACAAATATTCTAGTAAGCATGTTCAAGTATTCAATCCACAGCATATAATCATACTTCAAGATACAAATAACCTCATCTATACTTAGATTATTTAACAATCTTACTAACCACAGTCATGGCCAAATATAACAATCAACTAACACAAATACTAGGGCCGACACCTTAGGTCGCGCCCTCTGTTTAACCCACTGACTCCGACCCACTTAAACCGATCTCAGTGCATAATAAGCTGTCCTCGGATACCAGTGTCCGAGCCGTGCCAATTGCACAAGTTAACCGTGGCACACTTAGGCCGTTGGTTTACAATTTACATGGCATAATACCATTCTTTCAATCATATATATTAGGGAGCCCTTAGTCCTGTTCAAATATTCAACCGGGTGTAGTTTTCTTACCTTTAGCTTCTAGATGAATTAGTTATGGGTGATATTCCTTGAGCTCGATCTGATCCCCGAGCCCTAGCTTAGCACCTAGTCACAACCATGATGAAGGATACCATTAACAATCTTTAATGAGTTTCTAAACCAAGTTCTAGTCCCCGGAACATTGAACTTCACCAAATATGGTAAAAGATTCAATCCCGAGCACCTTAGGTTAAATTCCCAAGCCTAAAATCTCAAAATCCCAAAATCCCTTAAGCGCCCCGGCATAGGCCATCCATGCCGCGGCATGGCCCCAAACAAAGCCCTCCTAAGGCACAAAAACAGGTAAGGGCCGCGGCATTGCTTAGACCATGCCGCGGCCCGCCCTCCTTCCTCAGCATGCATCAGCTTCGAAGGGCCGCGGCTCACCAAGAACCATGTCGCGGCCCGACCCTTCGAACCCAGAAAAATCCATCATTTTCAATCTCCAAACCTCACCTTAAGCCGTCCCAAAGCCCCCAACTCAAAACCAATTAATAACAACAACATTAGAATGATTTAAACAACACAATTCCACCAAAAATCCAGCCTAACACTCACCAAAATCCCAATTCCAATTTCTGAGATTTCAAACATAAAAACTCAAAACCAGCCATGGAAACTCTAAAATTCAACCATCAAACTTTGAATTGAACCTTACCTCAGTTGTAGAATCGTTTCTCCAAGGACCCCCTGGCCTATCTTCAGAGTTTCAAGCCTCAAACTCCACCTTAAATGTCAAAATCACAACTATTAAAAACTCAGCCATTTTTCTTGAAGTTCCTAACCACAGAACGAAAAATCAATGCTTACCTTGGCTCTAATTCAGTCCTTGATTAGTTCTTGAGCTCAACCTCTAATTCAGCCCTTTAATTCCTCAAAGATTCAGCTTGATTCCAATAATTCTTCCTCAAATTTCAGTGTTGTTCTTCCTTAAGAGAGAGAAGAGAGAGAAAGAGCTGAGAAAGGGTCAGTTTAAGTTTTCTGTCTAGTATTTTCTAAAGCCTTCCAAATTATATCCTTAGGTTATTAGATTAATCTCAAAGCTCAGGGTACCAGATACATCCCCGAGGGCAAAATAGTAGATTTCCCCAATATTCCCGCCTAAACTCTCTAACCTCAAATATATCTCCATATATTTATTTCCATCACCCGGTAGTCTAAATCACTACCCGATACCTAAAATACCCCTGACTTGTCCAAAGTCAACTATAGTGCCCCGTTGTGACTTTTCCCGCTATCTAGTCCTAGGATCGCCTCGAGTCGCCGGCTACAGAGTTATCCACAGAATAATGTGGTTCTCACATATACAACATATCTATTTCATATTATCACATAATATCATCAATTATCATATAATATCATTTAAGCACTATCAATCACATATTATCTCATTCAAATAAATACTATTCACTCTAATCCCATTTATGCCCTCCCGGCACACTAATCAAGGCCCTTAAGCCTAATTAGCGAATTTGGGTCGTTACAAAACAGAGGCGGGAGTTGGAGTTTCCTCCCTGGATCTAGGTTAATCCCTCTCCTTGTTTATCATGTTAAATCGGTTGAAGAGAGGGTAAGTCTAGGCCATGTATGGGTTTCTCCCACGATTCTCCGATACGGCCTTACCCACAATTGCCAATGGACTCAGGAGGAGTATCCATACTACTAGGATCTCATAGGTTGCTATCTCCACCACCCGAAGAAACTGATACCTCCTCGATTCTTTATGCCCCTCGATGACATGACTTCCTTCCATGCGTCGTGGTTTTGTCAATATGATACGAACAATACTCTTGAAATGGGTTGACTGATGATGACTTAAGTTCTTCACCTGAAGGAGTTGTCAAGTGGTGGGGCTTCTCGAGAAGCCCACGTGCTCTCATCCAGCTTTATTATTTAATTGTATCATTTCCTTTGTTTTCGTTAAGTATTGACACTATTTTTCTCCTTGAAGATCAAATGAAGTTTGGAGCTCTCGGCCTTGATGTCGACAAGCATGTCTCGGAGGCTGGTGGATCCGAGACCAGAGGGTCGAAGAGGGCTCGTGAGGGATGGAACCTTCTCCTCCCCCAAAAAGGCAACAAGTGGCGCAAGCTTCCGTCGAGGAGTCTGGGGTAGCACCCGACCTTCTATCGCAGAAGGTGACCGACACCCCAGATCTGGAGGAGTCCTCAGGGGAGTCACCTAACTTTGCATCTTCTGAAGTCCCTGGGGTAGCTGAAGTCTCAAAGGTCTAGGATCCTCCTTGTTCAATAAAGGTTGGAAGTCTACCTCGCTTGCTCGTGTACCCCGAGCATTATGAGGGAAAGCTTCTCGAGAGGTACAACTCCATGATCGAGCTCTTCAACGCTCGATTAGAGGAAGGCAATGCTCTAGTCCACGAGATGGGAGCGTACATTTTCCAGTAAAAGCCTCCAAAAAAAGAAGCCTTGGGAGCCTCCAATCGAGCTCACATAGTTGGAGAGCCTATTCGCCAAGTATCTCGGTCCCTTCGTTGCTTCGTTGGTCATAGATCTTCTCCAAGGGATTGGCTCTACGATGTGTGAGACAACCACCCAGAGAAACGCCCAGCCGGGGGACGACAACAAGGCCAGCCTCATCTCTTCGTGTCAGCAAGCCATAGTAAAGGTAAATGTCCTCCACTCTTCAAGTTATGTTTTCTACCTTGTAACAAGTATTGTAACGTCCCAAATTACCTAATAAGGCTTGGGGCTTTGATTAGGGGGCCAGGATAGCAATTTATGGAATTATTGTTGGGAATTGTGCCTTGAAAGCATATGTAGTAGACATTGTTTTAAGAAATAAATAAATAAATTGAACTTGTTATGCATATATTTTATAGACTATATTATTTTGTGATAATATTAAGTAAATATCAGAAAATTTTCTAAGTTCATATATGTGATCTCAACCACATATTGGTAGAGGAGGATTATGTTTGAGATAAATGAACTTGAATAGTTCGCAGTAAAATAAAGTTATGGAATCTTTAGATTAATTACTGCAAGTACGGTCCACTAGTATTATGAATACATGTGATCTAGATCTGGATCACTAGTGTAGTAGGACACTTTAGTGGAGGTACTTTATATATTAGAGAATATATAGAAGTGGACTAGATATGTTTATTAATACTTAGTTAAATACTGTTTCAAAGTATTAATTAAATATATCAACTAATGATCATATACAAATAGATCTCTTGACGTTACTATGAACTCCTGTTTATGTTATAAAAGTTATTTGATTCACTCATTAGGGTCTGTCAGAATGATCAGGCTAGAAACTTTTATTTTGGGAACTCATTAATGTAAATGGTTGGGGACACAGTATACAGATATGGAATTTATACCTTCTCATATGAGATTGAATAATGGTTCTCTTAAGGGTTGACTTTTGGGACTGAAAAAGTTATTGAGCTCAAATTCATAATTTAGTTATGGATTAACTTTCACTAGTAAAGTCAATAGTACTTAAGGAAACAAGATATAATTAAAAGGGTAAAACGGTAATTTTATTCCTGATTAATTATGAACCATTATTATAAGGTTAATTTGTATGTAATGATTATATCAATAGACGTTTTATTTTATAAAGTACTCAACAAATGAAATATCTATAATTACAAGAGTGCAGTCTCATATTTATAGTGGAGTAATCATGAGATTAATAAATTAAGATTATTTAATTAAAGAGTTTAATTAATAATCTCAAATTTATTGAAGCTTGGAATTATAGGTCTATAGATCACCATAGCGGCTCTATCAACATTATTCAAGGCAAGAGTTAGTATAAAGAAAAAAATGGTTGAAAGACATATTTAAGAAAAAAATTTGTTCTTCAGGCCAAATATACAATTATGCAATAATAGTAATTAATTAATTAATTACAAATTAGTTGTAATAACAAAATTAATTAATATTTAATTATTATGTAATTTTTGAAATTATATTAAAGGGATAATAGTGGAATAAGTACCCAATGTTTGGGGAAAATACCCGGCATGAACCTAACTTTTTTTTAGTAGGTGAAGTACCCAAAGTAAGTAAAACTGAAATTCCATCAGCTCCATTAGCTCCTCCGTCAGGTCTCCGTTACGTGATGACTGGACCAACACGCGTCACTTTGTGATTGGGCCAATCATAAATATTTTTAAAAATTAATTTTAAATTAAAAAATTAACTAAAAAAATACAATTTTTAATATTTAAATTGAATAATTAAAAACTAAAAAAATATTAAACCAAAAACAAAATCTAAACTAAAACAAAACAAAAAAAACTTTTAATTAAAAAGATTAAAATTATCTATAAAAAAATCATACGGCATATTAAAATTATTTAATTGAATAATTAAAAACTAAAAAAGATTTACCAAAAACAAAATCTAAACTAACACAAAATAAAAATTTTAATTAAAAAGATTAAATACCCATAAATCTCATCATCACCGTCATCCTCTTTCATCATTATCAAAACATATCCTCTAAAAAATCCCAGAAAACTCATTATCAAAACATCATCAAACCCATTACCCATAAATCTCTGCCCAACATATCTTCTAAAAAAACCCAGAAACATCATCAAGCATATCATCTAAACCCATAAACAAAATCATATGAGCTTCGCTGTTTTCCTCCATGAGCTCTGCCTTCCCCGTCGTCCCTCGTGAGCTCCGCCTTCCCTACTGTCGTCTGCAAGTTTCGAAGCTTTTCACGCCCTAGAGTCGTTGAAGCTTGAAGCTTGAAGCTCTTCGCCCAAGAGCCTCCATCGAAACTTGAAGCTCTTCACCCAGGAGTTGTCGTCAAAGCTTTTCGCCCAGGAGCCATCGTTGAGGTCTTCGCCAAGGAGCCTTCGTCGAGCTCTTCGCCAAGGAGCCATCGTCGAGGCTCGTTGCCCAGGAGCTTCCTAGTGCAGCGGAAGAAGATGAAGAAGAATGAGAGGGGGGCGAGAAAGAGAAGTTACAATGAAACCCTAATCCAAAAATGATAAAATTTTGTTTTGTTTAAAAAAAATCAAATTTTATGTAATATACTTTTAATTAATTTTCTGTTTTAATATTTTTTAAATTAAATATATGTTTTCTATTTTAGAATTACTTTTTAATTAATTTTTTAAAATCAATTAGTATAGTTTTATTTTTCAAATCATAAAATGGCCCAATTAGGTGTTGAGAAATGCTATCTCAATTAATTAATATAGTTTTAGTTTTTTAATTATTCAATTTAAATATTAAAATTATATTTTTTTAATTATTTTTTCTAAGTTAAAATTAATTTTTAAAAATATTTATGATTGGACAAATCACAAAGTGACGCGTGTTGGTCCAGCCATTACGTAACGGAGACCTAACGAAGGAGCTGACGAAATTACAATTTTACTGACTTTCGATACTTTACCCACTAAAAAAAAAGATTCGGTTCATGCCGGGTATTTTCCTCAAGTATTGGTTACTTATGCCGCTATTATCTCTTATATTAAATAATTAAATTTATTTTTGAAATTATATTAAATAATTAATTAATTATAATTTTAAAAATTATAATAAATTAAATATTTCATTTTGAAATTATTATTTAATTTAAATTTGTTTTAATTAATTGGTAGAATTAATTAAATATCTTTATTTGCGTGGAAGATAATAATCTAATAAGTTCAAATTAGATTTGAATTTAAAAGATTGATAGTTATTCAAATAATTAATTATATTTGATAATTAGTTAAAAAGATAATTAATTTAAATTTGAATTAATTATCAGGTTTTAGATTTTTATCTGACAAGGTAGTTTCAATAAATAATTAAATAATTATGGAAAAATAAAATATCCCTAAAATATAGGGTGGTACACGACCACACACAGTCCATGGACTGTGTGTGGCGTGTACTGCACAGATTTTCAGGGATAGATTTTTCAATTTTATTTATTTGATTAATTAATTAATGGATCCGCATATTTAAAGGTAGTTTAAATATGTTACAAAAAAAAAAATTGTACACTAGGCCAACCCACTACTATTCTGCTGCGTATTAGGAAACTCGTTCCTAACAATTGGTACCAGAGTGGTCATTAATCTCTCCGTACATTAATTATTGTGTGGGCATACACATTCTTATGTTATCGTAATATGTGTGAATGGATGGATGTATGTATGATTAAAGTTTATTCTTTAGGGTCGTTAATTATATGGTATTTTAGGTTTAGGAATTGTTCTTAAATTTCTAGATGAAAAATGTTAAATTTCTAGATGAAAAATATAAGTCATTTTGGGGCATAGGAATTTTTTTGTAATTTAAGTTTCCGCATTAAATTATTTGAAAAAATTCTGTAAGGCCCGGGTTCTGTGTCCCCGGAGCCTGAGCCTTCGCCCAGTCGCGTGCCCCTACATGTCCCAAGTCGTCAACTTAACTCCTCAAATTGACGGAACGTGCGACACTTGTTAGCACTCTTAACTAGAAAGTCAGCCTAAAATTCACACCTGCGGCAACACAAACCCCAACAGTTAGCCACGATACAAGTCTCGCACATGTAAGGGCAATGATGAAGCATGAGCAAGCACAAAGCAAGCCATCCAAAGGCAACATCCCACACAAGAACTAGAGCATACAACATTGGCAAGTGGCACGCAATGGCCCAACAAAGGTAACAAAGAAGCAACACATAGACCATAAAGGAAGCATACACAAAGGGACATGGATAAACATCGTTTTATTCATATAAGGCCTTGATAGGGCAAGGGAGTACACAGCTTAAGCCCCTATCTGCTGGTGGCCATGGTGCTTTTCTAAGTCACCAAGTCATCTCCCCCTATGGAGCAATGATAACTCTACAAAATAGAGTTATTTTACCACTTTTTATGTGTTAATTGTTACTTAGTTCTTGAGTTCTTAATTGATTTATTAAGTTTTTAAGTAATCTTGCATTTATTAGTCTTATTGTAATTTTTTAGATTTTTATAGATATTTTATTGTATTATGTTGTAATTGAATTAGTTAAAATTAGTATTGTTAGTTTAAATGCTAAAAATATGATTTTATTGAAATTAAATGTTATGTAAATTAAATTTTAATTAATATTTTCATGAGAATTATATGGTATATTTTATTAATGAAAATATTTAATTTTAATTTAGTTTATAATTTATTTTGTAGAAAAATTATTTCATTTGTGGCTCTTGAAATGCAAGGAAATCAAAAGAAAGGTGGTAGTTTAAAAGAAAATAACAAGAAATTTGGCATTTTTCAAATGGGTAAATGCCTCAGCCCAGGCCCATTTTCAATCTCTCCTTGCTGCCTCCAGCCGTGGCCATCAACGTCCTCTTCCTGCCAGCAGCTGCTCCAAAGCACCAATGCTGCCAGCTGTCCCAAGCTCAACCACTCAGCCGAAGCTCACCAAGCTTCTTCCGCCTGCCTGCCCATCACGCCTCCAGCAGCTTGCCTCCAATGGGCCTGCCTCTTCCAATCACAACCAGGCCCAATCCAGCTCCTCAACTACAATTCAACACAGCTGTAACGACCCAAATTCGCTAATAAGGCTTAAGGGCCTTGATTAGTGTGCCAGGAGGGCAGGTTGGGATTTATGTGTGGTTTTATGAATTAAATGCATGATTATGATTTAAAGCATGTTATTTGGCTATTTGTTTAACTGAGATGCATGGCTATGTTTACTAGTATGCATGTAGGCCCGGATCGTGTTAGAAGGGCATAATTGTAATTTTGGCCATGTTGGGCATAACTGTATTGATATGTGATAATTTTATTCTGTGAATTGTACCACGTGGGTGTGGTTGTTTTATTGTGATGCACGTGCCGAGAAGGTCCTAGAGAGCTAGTTAACTCAAGAGTCACAATGGGATTTCTATACCCGGCTCGGGAGGAGCCTAGGGGTACCTCGGGATTTTATGGTTAAGTTGAGGTTTAGCGGGTAATGGTTATTGGAGATTTCGTAACCTGGGTAACCATTAGTTACTGCTGAGAGTAACAAGTTTTAGAAAGAAAATGGTAGAAATGAAATAGAAATGAAAGGACTTAAGTGCCCTTGAGGTTTAAGTAGGAAAGGATAGGCAAGGAGGGGAAAAATGGTCATTTGGTTGGGAAATAGATAAATGGCAGCTGGGATTTGGGGGTATACGGTTTGGGGCATTTATGCCACTTGAGGCTTGATAGAAATTGAAGAGAAGAAAGAGAAGGAGAAAGAAGGTTAGGGCAAGAAGAAGAAGAGAAGGAGAAATGGGAGTCTAGGAGGAGATCAAGGAATTTGTGTGGGTTCTCCATTTGAGGTAAGGTTTTTAGACTCATCTAAGTTTTGATTCCTGTTTTGATTGGTAAAATCTAGAGCTTAAGTTGTTTTTGTTGAGTTTTGAGTTAGTTGTTTGAGTTTTGGTTTGGGTGGCTGAAAATAGGAATCAAGGGGTGGATTCTTGGGTGTGTTGATGTTTTGATCTTGTATCTAGTGCCTATAGGTTGTTAAGTTGTTCATATGAAGCTTGGAATTGAGTTTTGGGGTTTAGATATTGGTCTAGGGTGATTTGGAGAGGTTGAAGCTCGGGAAAACGCGAAGGAAAAACCCAGAATTCTGGGTCTGCGAGGGCGTGCCGCGGCACGGGTTTTGCTTGCCGCGGCGGGGAGCCTCTGGTTTATGGGTGCCGCGGCACAAGAAAGTTGTGCCGCGGCACAAGGAAAATTTCAGGATGGCATTTTTAGGCAATTTTAGGCCTTTGCTCCGGGGGTTCGGGGGATGTCTCCGGGGTGTTGTTTTAAGGTTTTAGAGGTCCCGGGAGTGTGGGATTGGTCCCGGGAGTGTGGGATTGGTCCCGGGAAGTGGTTTTGGGTTGATTAGTAATGATGTATGTTTCTTGTGTGTTGTGACTAGGTTCTTGGAGAGGCTCGTGCTCGTGGCTTTAGTGCATCAGGAGGCTCGGAATGCAGGTAAGAAAACTATAACACCCGTAGGATAGGGCGTGGGCCCATAGTATGATTGCGGGGCGCGGCCCTATATTGCATCACATGTTAGGGTGCAGACTTAAATGAATAAATATTTGATTGCATGTTGTTGTGTTATATTATATGTGTGATTATGATGAAATGAATGGCAAGGGCCGAGTACGGCGTAAGCCGGGGCGGCCGTGGGCCGAGTACGGCGTAGGCCGGGGCGGCCGTGGGCCGAAAGTAACACCTAGCACATGGGATGCTATAGTCAGGGCGGGCCCCGGTGGATTCATGTGTTATGCTATATTCAGGGTGGGACCCAAGGGATACATGAGTTATCCTCGCGGTGAGAACCGATACCCCAGGGCTTTGGTAAGGTCTCTGGGGCGGCATGGCCGTGTTTGCTTAGTCTAATAGTTGACTTGTTTATTTGAGGATTATCTGTTATGATAAACTGTATAAATTGCATATGTTATGTTCTGCATGAGTTTTCTTGCTGGGCTTCGGCTCACGGGTGCTCTGTGTTGCAGGTAGGGCAATGACTGAGTCAACCAACCATGAGTACGGAGAGCGTGAAGCGACGCGTACATGTTTGGCCTGCCCGACTGCTTTGGTTGGGGGTTTATTTGAAAATGGCTGTAATAATCTATGATTTTTATGATTTATCAACTGTGAACTCATTTGTTTGATGTAAATAGTTTTCAAACCTTATTTTGGGATCCCAATGTTTAATATTAGGAGTTTTATTGAAACAACGCATTTTTCTAAGATTACAGCCTTAACTTTTAATTAGTCACACTTTCGTTTCAAAACCTCGGTTAGCGAGATCCTTGCACACTGTTTTGTCTTAAAACTCACTAAGTAACGGCTCTAAGGAAGTAGGGCGTTACAACAGCCGTGGCCCAATTCAGCTCCATGGCCCAAACTGAACCCACTCTGCCACAGCCACAAAAAGACCAAAAAAAAAATCATGTGTTTTATTCCCAATGTTTTTCACTCAAATATCAATTCACTCTTCCCTATTTTTCTTACCTAAATAAACATTCTTAATTCATTTTTTTACCCTACCTTTTCACTAATCTTTTACCCAACCAAACATTTCATCTTTCCAATACTCTTACACTTACTCTATTTATCCTACCACTTCCCAACACAATTAAATTAATCAATTTATTTACTTTAATTTGATTAATTTAATCTCCATATTTTGCCTATAAATAGAGTCTTGTAAGACCATTTGGGGCGCTCTTCTTCATCTTTTCAACATCTTCTACACTCCATATTTTTCTCTCTTCTTTTCACTATTTTCTCTCTACCATTTTCATCTTTTGAAGAGCATGTCAAGTATGTTATTTTGTAATTGTTATTTCAATCTAGTTATGAGCTTCTAATCTTTTTCAAATATTATTAAGATGATGATGAAGCAAAATGTAACTAGATAGTATTTTTTGTTGTATGTTGATTTCCCATTTGTACAACATTGTTTATGGATTTTTCTATCAAAGATATGCATTTTTCATCTAGTGTTGATTGTTAAAGCATATTACACTTAGTTCTTCATTATGCAAAAATATGATATTTTTTTATTAAATTGTTCACATCTAATTCTTAGAGCATAAGTATCATATTTTGCCTAAACATAATCTCTTTGATTTTTTGTAGTTTCATTAGGTTGTAAGACAACTAATTCTTAGAAATTATATCTTATATAAGTGAAGAAAAATCCTACCTTTTTTTAAAGTAACTTGTGCTTAAATAGAAAATGTATTTTGAAAAAAATATAATGTGATTTATTTCAACTATATCTAAACTTGGAAATCAATATACTTATAAATACTATTGAACTTGCATTTTGTGGATTCTAATATCTTAATAATCTTATTTTACTTATCTCATTTGAAAACCATTTTTCTATTTAATCTTAAATATTTTTATTACTTGTCTTTTATTTTTCTAAAACAAAATCTCATCAAATATTTGGAACTAGGTTAGAATATTCTTGCTTTGTTTGAAATAGTTTCTTTTGATGTTAGTCAACTCCCATGGGTTCGACCTTGTACTTACATGAACATTATATTCCGAAACGATTCGTGCACTTGCGAGTTTAAATATTAAAACACCATCTTTTGGGATCAACAAGCATTCTAAGGAAATAAAGTCTTCCTAGGAACATATATGATTTTCTCCTTGAAGACATATACATAATTACAAAAGTTCCATCCCCTACCCTTGAGGTTACTTGGTGCAAGACTTGACTAATGATCAAGCACCAAGGCATGCCCATACATACAAAATGGCCCCCTGGAGGTGTGTCATGTCGCAGCACGTCACACTCTCCCCCACTTAAATCTTCGGTGTCCTCGACGAACCTGCTCCTTGCTGATCTTCCTTCTTCTGCATAAGCTTGTGTAGGTCCTCCGCCCTTTCGCAGCAAATTTCTTCATCTCCGAGCCCTTTCTACTTCACCAGAAACTCTTTCTTCTTCTTCTATCCATGACCACAGTCCTCTCTACTAGGATTTCTTCAGGTATTCTGCTGCTTCGTGGCTTAACGTTGACTCCTTCTCTGGTAGACTGGTTGCGACCTGGATCTTCTGGATCCTCATGATACAGTTTGAGGTTATTGACGTGCAAGACCAGGTGTATCTTCATCCATTCTGGTAAGCTAACTTTGTAGGAGGTTAGGCCCACTTTCAAGATGACTGGAACAGGACCCTCGTATTTGCAGACGAGTCTGATGTCCTTATTCCCTCAGAAGCTCAGTTGTTCGGGCCTCAGCTTGATCATCTCTAAGCCGCCTGCTTTGACTTCCAGCGGTTGTCTTTTCTGATCTACCCACTTCTTCATTCCCTTTGAAGCCTTCTCCTGATAGGCTCGAGCAATCTTAGTGGTTTTCTTCCAGTCTTTCGTGAAATTAAAGACTCTTGGATTTCTTCCTTGATACTCATCCACAGGACGTTACAAGTACTAACTTTGATTTTTTTTTTCGGTGGCTCTGATGGTATAGTGTTTGGGGAACATCATGATGGAGAAGTCCTATGAACTCCAGCCGCCCACAAAAAACTAGCCAAATTAAAGTCAAAGTCAAGTGCACCTGCTGAGGAGGTGAGGCAACTGCGGGCAACTCTCGAGGAGGAGAAGGCCCGATCTCGAGAGCTCGGGGAGACTCTCAAGAAAGTATTTGAGGAGGCTAACACAGCCAAGGGGGAGGCCAAGGAGGATAAGGAGGAGGCAGCTAGAGCGGGAAGGAGGCCACTTGGTCTGCAGAGGAGGCCATGGTAGCCAAGGAGGAGACCAAGGCAGCAAAGGAGGAGGTCACCAAGGTCCAAGTGGAGGCCAAGGCGATCGAGGACACAACCACCAAAGCTCAGAATGAGGCCTCTTGAGTCACGAAGGAGGCCACTACTCTTCGATAGGAGAAGCTGGCTACAGAAAACCGCATCAAGGCCATGGACTCCGAGGTTAAGGCTCTCACTAAAGAGAAGAACCGTTTGAGCAGCAAAGTGGATGGCATCGCTAAGAACACTTTGTACTTGTCCTAGTTTCATAACCAGGACATGGACTTAAGCTTCACCCGTGATGTTGATGCTTCTTGGGGATCTTCGAGGTGCGCCTTCAAGCTAAGACTGTCTTTGTTACTGCTGCTGCCATTGGCAGATCCTCCGATCCCAACCCAGTTGTTGATCTCATAAAGGAAGTTCCCCTAGGGCAGAATGACTTAACTCCTTGCTTATGCCCCCCAAGTGATCAGAGACTGAGGTCTTTGTTCACTTGTTCGGGTCTGCGGGCGTGTACATCCTTGAGTGATAAAAATTAACAAATAAAACAAAAATACAAGCTTGTTTTTTGAATTTCATCGATCGTGTTTTATGCACATGATTTTCATTAATTTCCCTTGGGCTACATATGAGCAATAAAATACAAAAATACATGGATGCTTGCATTACTGGTAATATCGGCGAAGGTGCTCAACATTCCAGGGGTGAGGAATCCACTCCCTATTTAGTCGAGCCAATTTGTATGTCCCGGGACAAATAGTGCTCTCGGCTTGGTAAGGGTCTTCCCAGTTTCGCCCCAACACTCCAGCACTTGGATCTCGTGTTGGCAAGAAAACTCGATGCAACACCAAGTCCTTGAACTCGAACTTTCAATCCTTCACTTTAGTATTAAAGTACTTGTCTAACTTTTGTTGGTAAGAATCCTTCAACTAGGTTCAATGATTCCTGAAGTAAAGTGTGATTGGAAGTCGGGTCATACGTTGTTCATGGTGCGTGGAGATCGCAGCCTCAACTGGGAGCATGGCTTCATACCTGTAGGCCATGGAGAAGAGCGAATGGTTGGTGGACGTCCTAGTAGTGGTACAATAACTACATAGTACTCTAAGAAACTCCTTGGGCCAAGCGCCTTTCGCCTATTCAAGCCTTTTCTTTAAAGTTCCTTTAGGCATCTTGTTGGCAGCTTCCACTTGTCTGTTTGCCTGCGGATGAGCTACGGAGGAGAAAATCTTGATGACACCATGCCTTTCGTAAAATTTAGTGAACTAATCACGGTCGAATTGTGGGCTGTTGTCGGCGACTATCTTCCTCGAGAGCCTATAATGACAAACGATATTTTTAATGATGAAGTCCAGTGCCTTATTTAAGGTATAGTAGCAAGAGGTTTGGCTTCAATCCACTTCGTGAAGTAGTCGACTGCCACAATCGCGTACTTTACTCCTCTCTTTTCTCGTGGGCAAGGAACCTATTAGATCAATGCCTCTGACAGCGAAAGGCCACGAACATATCATCTGAGTGAGCTCATTAGGAGAAGCTCGGGGGATGTTAGTGTATCACTGGCATTTGTCGCATTTCTTGACATACTCCAGCAAGTCACTGTTCATTGTGAGCTAAAAATATCCTTGTCGCATATTCTTTTTGGTGAGACTTTGCCTACCAGCGTTGTCTCCGCAAAAGCCTTCATGCACATCTCTGAGGATAAGTCTTGCTTCTTGTTCAGACACACATCAGAGTAGTGGCAACAAGTATCCTCACATGTATAATTTTTTGTCCATGGTCATGTACCGAGGAGCTTGATATAGTAGCTTTCAAGCCACTTTCTTGTCAAGTGGTAGTTCTCCAGTAACAAGATATTTCATGATCCATGACATCCAAATATCTTGAGGCTCTACGATTCTTGGAGAAGTCAAGCAATCAATTGGGATCACATTGAGCATCTCCACATCCTTAGTAGTTGCTAGCTTGGCTAGAGCATCAGCGTTGAAGTTATGTTCCCGTGGAATTATCGGATGGTATATTTCTTGAAGTTGTGTAGCATTTCGTGGGCCTTGGCAAGGTAGGCAGCCATCTTGGTACCTCGAGCTTGATACTCTCTGAGGACTTGATTCGAGCAAGTCGTAATATGGCTAAGAGGGCTTCATCCACCAACTGAGAATCGCTGTAGATTTTGAGTCCTTCAACTTTAAGCTCTCGGGCGACTCGTAATCTGGCTAGGAGGGCTTCATATTCAGCCTTATTGTTCGAGACGTCAAAATCAAAATCTCACTATGAATCCTGTGGCCTTCAGGTGATACAAAGATTAGACCTGGTCTGGCCCTGTTCTCATTGGACGACCCGTCCACATAAAGCTTCCATATAGGCCCAATAGATAGGGCTTCCTTGGGCCTTTCATTTATTCCTGTGCACTCCGCGATGAAGTCTGTTAATGCTTGTCCTTTGATAGCGGTTCTCAGGTTGTGTGATATGTTGAACTATCTAAGTTCGACTGCCCATTTGAGGAGTCTCCAAGAGGATTCTGGCTTCTGGAGGACTAGTCTCAAAGGTTTGTTGGCGAGCACTTTGATGGGATGTGCTTGGAAATAGGGCTGGAGCTTCCTTGAAGCTATCATCAAACAAAAAATCAGCTTCTCCATCAATGGATATCTGGATTTTTCTCTGGGAGTCGCTTGCTAACATAATAGACTGGATATTGAGAGCGGTTTTCCTTGAGTATTAATGTTGCACTAATGGCATGCACTGTGATGGCAAGGTAGTCCATTGACTTTGATAGTATCGAATGATTTTCCATGTGCGCCTTAAGTTGTTGGAAAGCTTGCTCACAGTCTTCCATCCACTCGAACTGCTGACCTCCTCAGAGGGTGTTGAAGAAAAGGGTACACTGATCGGTGGCCTTTGATACAAAGCAACTGAGAGCCGTTATCCGACCAATTAGGCTTTGTACATCTTTGTGCTTCCTGGAGGACGACATCTTGATCAGCGCTTTGATAGAAAAGTCCCAAAATTTTGCAAGTGTTGAAAAACTATTCGTTTGTGATTATTTCCAAACTTTGGAAGGCTACACTTTTAAATCCTTAAATCCAAAAATTCTCAATTTTTACAGAGCCATTTTTAGCTATTCCAAGAAGTCCCTTGTTCGTTTTTAGACAAATATGCTCATTTTTACTTGGTGACAAATGTTCCCAAAAGTGACTGTCCAGAGAGCATTATTTCAAAAACCGTAATTTTTCTAAACTTTGGAAAAATATAACTCCTAGCCTTTTCATTATTTTTCTATGAAACCAATCCAATTTTATTACCAATATATCAAGAGTGTTCAATTCGAAAATCAGCCAAAAATACCTTATTTTGCTTACTCAAACACTTTTCTAAAGTACAAGGGTCAAACTGACCAAAACATTTTTCCAGATTTTCTTGTCAACTTTGACATTTTTAAACTCTCATTCTACTAATCATATTTCTACAAAACTTTATAGATTTGAACATTGATATACCATGAATATTTTTACAAAGTTTCAGCCAAATAAAAATTCGAGTTACTCAAAATTCGTGAATTCAAACTTCCAGCATTTTTTCATATTTGTACTAGTTTCACAAAATGTGCATAACTCCTGTCATACAAAATATGCTCCATGTTTTAGCTTCATTTCTCATTGTGCTCCTAGAAGGAGCTTATGATCGATTCTCTAAATGATTTATCTCCCTGTCCTTGTAGGGGTATCACCAAAATTACTCGATTTGCTTCGTGGAGGCTAGCTACCACTAGACCAATCATTTGTATGAAATCTTTCCTCAGCTCAGGCAAGGTTGTCTACTCACCCCTTTATCCTTATTTAAAATCTCGAGGTCTACCAATGGTATTTGTTGGCTACAAATTTCTTCAACCAAATATAGAGAGATTGTCACACAACTTTATTTTATATTAAAACAATTTAGGATGGAAAAAAAAATGCGATAAACACAACACTTACTATATGTTTGGTTGGAAAGAAAAGTGGAAGGAAACAAAATAGAAGAGAGAAAAGTGAAAAGAAAAATAAAATTGAGTTATTTGGTAAGAAAGAAAAATGGAGAGAAGAGAAAAGTGAAAAGAAAAATATAGGGTGGAGCCCACCAAATATTTTTCCCTCTAATTTGGAAAGAAAAATGGAGAAAAAAGTCTCCTACAGATGAATAAAAGTAAAAAGATTAGAATATTTTTACAAAAACTTATAATATCAATATTTTGTAGGATAAAATAGTAATTTTATTATATTCCAGTTTTCTTTCCTTCCTACCTACCAAATAACTAGCAAAGAAATATATTTTCATTTCTTTTTTTCTAATTTTCTATCCCTCACATCTTTTCCTTCTTTCCTATTTTCTTTTTTTTCTACGAAACATAGGGTTAAAGTTCAACCCTCCCCACATTGTGGCTTCCCTAATTGTGATTAAAGGAATGAATGACATGTTATAATTAATACACAATGAGCACTAAATAAACAATAATCAATATTAAATCATGCTCATGAATTTCCATGATCAAACATTTTATTTAGGGCATTAATATAATAATATACGTACCTCCAATTATCGCCTTGATCTCTAATAATCATGTTGATTACACTTCTTTGATCTACACATATAGAGAAAAGGAGAGCTTGGGAGTAATGAACACTACTCTATCATTCTCTCTACACCATAGCCACACTCATTCCACCTTCATCATCAATCAAGAGCACAACCCTTTATATAAGGAATTATGGGCCAATTGGGCTTACATGCCCAATGTGAGAGAATTAGTTGTCTTGGCCCAATGGCCTGACCAAAGATGTTTTAGAGCGTGTCCATGGGCCCCGAGCATGTTAGTACGTTATGTCCATCCCATTATGGCCCGATGGTAATATCATGCATTACCGATTATATAGTTATCATTACATGCTAATACCGACACTGTGTGAGCAACACTTAATTATGTTAGTCCATATAAAATATTCTAACATTCTCTCACTTTGACTATATAATTACACCAATATGTGCTCACTAAGCAACAGTATCAATACACAAAAATCTCAAGAAACAATAATGTCTATAAACTAATTATGCACCATATTGTATCGACAGGACACAAATATAATACATAATGAGACATCTGAGATTCATAAAACATGATGATAACTACTGATCTGGATCCACTCGAACATAGCACCGAGACTAAGCCATTGGCTTGCATCAACAAGTGTGTACACACAACATCAAAGAGTTATCCAGAATATGCATATATTCAACAACCAATAGCAATCCTTAACATGTCGATCATACATGAAAAACAATGACTCCCACTGATCAAATACATCTTTGGCTCCCAACAATCCAAACAAGAAATGACTTCTTAGTACATGCGTTCAGGTAACTCGTGTCAGTGTAGTCATTAGCATGTGTTTGTAAGTGTGTGTTATGATACTAATAGAGGACTCCACAACTTTCTCACTACATATGGAACGTCATCATCATTAATGGAGCAATATTACTCCCCAAGTTCCGAGAGATAGATATCATTGCGATATTTATCACATAAGTTCAGTAAGTTCACAATAGAGTCAACTACTCTTAACACTGAAACGGAATATCGCAATTGTAATGTACAATCAATGTCCTCGTAACACGCCACACACTCTACCTTCACATACGAGGATGTTGTCAATGTCCATGCAACACCTAATCACATATAACTTCCCTTACCATTATACTCACTTTGTATGAGAGAGGAAGTTGTAGGTGTTCATATGACATTTAATTACAAAATATCTCCTCCTAGAATCATGAATGCTTATAAGTGGATTTTATCATCCATGTAGCCTTTCCAATCGATATCACTAAAACCAACTACTATATGTCACAATGTTGGTTTGTCGATTGCTAACACATCCTTGGTACCATAAGGATGATAACTCAAGTACCAATCCAGCATGCCTGTAACAGATATCACGATAGGAATGTGTATACTTGAGTAAGCCCTAGACTGCCTTCAATAAGCATATATGTGAGATAATCTCAAACTTGATCTCTCGTCATTACTAATATCATGGACTTTAGGCCGTTCATAACACATCACAGTTTAGACTATTTAAAGATTCTCAATGAAATCGAAACATTAATCACTACAATAGTTAGTCAATGCAAACTATGAGACAATTTAGTCTACCGTTGATCTCATCACGAAGAATCTAAATTTTTAGACCATACAAGGTTTATCAAGAATTCTTCATCTGACAGATATTATCAAATAACGGCTTAATTTGTCTCCAAAATAGATCAAAATCATAAGATACGAGCAATGTACTATATCAAGTGACAATATAAACATATCATTGCTCCCACTGATCTCTCATATAGTGTTGACTAACGATAATGTTTCGAATTGACTATTTTGAGAATTACAGTAATCGCTATCTTGATGTCCTGCCTCAAAATGGATTTAATGCATTGAACTCGAGTGTCCTTTAAACAAGAATTTAGTTCTTGCATCCTTATATATTGATTTCCAAATAGTCACCACTTTACAACTCAATAATAGTAATGAACAAATTCATTGTTATGGTGGAGACTAGCTATAGGCTTTAATTCACCTTACTTTAACCATCAAACAACTTATTCTTAAAATGAACCACCATCAAGAAAATCTCCCAATTATTATGGGATTAAGCCTAAACTTTCACGCTTGATCATAGCTTAGAAATCATGAAATAACCATATCAATTCTCCAAATAAGGATTAAGAACTATCAATGACTATCGATTAGAAATTTAGAGGTATATGTAATTAAACTTATCTCGTGTATGGAATCACAGGTTTATCAAACTGTCTCGATCATTTATCTTTATTTGTCCGCATATGGAGTTTCTTACAATAATCTGGCCAATTGTAGGTCATCAATAATAACAGCGGAAGCAACAAAATGAGGGATAAATCCAATTATTCCCTAAATAAAATTTTAACCCTTGTCTAATGCCAGCTTAAAACTCCAACATAGATAACTTTATATACTTATAAAAAATAATAGCTAGAAGAGCCATACATATTAAACTTGATATTCTCAATAAAACACTTAAATGTTCATCTTCTCTCATATGATTAAAATCCAAGATTGTCAAATGCAATGTCCTATATTGCCTCATAATATTAGAACTTCTGAAATAGCCTTAGATGTAAATTCTTATTCAATCACAACATTCATGAGGCTATTCAGAATAACACGATATGATCCATTGAGTCTTAGTATCTTGAGTGTTGCTGCGAAAGACTTATCTCACATTGTCTCTTTCGAAAAACAACTAACATGGTTGTGAATATGGAATTATGTTTATGATTATATTAGTCCATACAAGATTCAAATATCTCTCCCACTTGGACCAATATAATCAACAAACACCATATTAATCTCCAGCATGCAATAGGCAATCAAATAAATTATGTATGATATCATATCGATAGGATATGTATACTACACATAATTTGGCTTGAGAGACATTCAAATATAATAACAACCATCAAACCAAGATGCATGGAGTACAACAATTAAGACTATCTACCAGTCTTGTTGTGTCCTTGTCACTTCGAGAAACAATACACATAAAAAAGTGACTGCATATCATTATGCATGCATGGTTTAATCCCTTAGGTGTTTTCCACTATAAAGCTTTCTAAAACATAAAAGCTTTCAAACTTTGATGAGTCAAAACATTGAGAAGACTGTGCTCAAGATAATAATGCATGAGAGATCTTAACAAAAGAGTGATAAATACTCGATATCTCTCAAAATTTGTATGCATTATAGATTAATCATTGTGGACAATTGGGTTGTAAAACTATTATCAATAATTATGATAGTCATTAGTGATGAATATGTGTACTGAGATTGAATAAGTCAAAAAACTTATATTCTCTATTCTTTCCATTTCTCATCCAAAATTGTAACTAAGTTATCAAAGTCACTATACTGAAAACTTTGTTCAGACTTAAATCAATCCAAAATTGTTGCCTAAATATAGCTTAGCTATCCTCAATTTTACTAGCAACAACGATATGATATCGAGTACATATGCATTAACCCATTATCTTGAATTCACTATATTTACAGACATTCACAATTAACACAATCATCTCTTCGGAATAGACAATGACAATCATACATCCATTGTAATATTGATCCAAAACTTGTCAACTTATGATCTATGCCTTATCTTGATCCTTAAGCATAAAAGTATTGTAATAATTGATTCATTAGTTCCACCGAAACTATTTCAAGGCACAAAACCAACGTACTAGTCTCCTGAACTCATCATTGTGTAGCAAACGTAGGAATATCACTTTAGATGCCCAAGAAAAATTCCTAAGTGATTCCACCCTCATAAAATTTGTCAATAGGAATCGATCGACACATATATACCTTACTAAAACCAACTAACACCCATCGTAATACTCCCACTGAGCATGCAGTAACTTGGCATCTTTGAATTCAAATGATTTCAAGATTTATCAATTTCGAGGCCTAGTCCAATTTTCTAATGAGAGATTGATATGACAAGACATATTATAGTCCCATCCGATAACTAAGCGGTAGAGGTTTTAGGATTGCTTAATACTAAAAAAAAATATCTTAGAGCAGTGCCACTATGTGAAAACAAGGATTATGCAATCTGCTCGTTTTCTTAGCTTTCTCAATGATCTATCAACGGAAACGATCATGTCATGTTAGAGTCGTTCAAACAAAACATATGACTCTTACGCAGGTAAGGACAACTACTTTAAATATCATAACCAAATTCAGCTAATCCACTACCGATAGGGTAGAAAAGATTGTGTGGTTCATGACATCTAATGTGTTTCCTTCACCATCTAAGCATCCTACTTTACAGTAAATCATCAACAAGATAACTAAATTGCATGTATGGATCTTAGTTTTTAATTGTGATTGATACGGGAGAAAAGTATTTAACATGAATCACAATTTTCGACAATTGACATGTGAAAACTTACGACAGGTAAGCACAACACATTCAATGAAAAAATTTAATCTCATAATTATCTAATAAGGCCGATTGCACATTTTTGTATTTCTAGCAAATTTTATTACCAAAAATATTAATTAAATATTGACAATAATTTTTATAATAAATGCACAAACCATGACCAATATCTTATTACACATTTTCCATAGTATATGCCCCGAAAGAATTCATAATAATAACAACAATGAAATTCACAAAAAATTATCAAAATCACGAAAGACATATATATAACAAAATTATGGAATGATAAACAAATAAAAAATGGCCTTGTATGAGATTAAATTAATTAACGATAAATTTATCACAATTCTCACAATTTTATGAATAACAAAATTGACATGCTTAGACTCACGATAGGTGAGTACATAAGCACTCAATTAATTATTCACTAACATAATTATATTATCAAAAATGTTAATCATCTATCAAATAATTTTTATGACATGAATATAATTATGTCTTCATCCAATGAAATAAATAAAAAATAAAATTGTGAGAGAAAAAAAAATTAATTCAAATTAATTATGTGATTATGCGTCAATTAACAATTTAAATTGACCAAACCCAAAATATAATCACACAATCAAATGAGAAATTAAAAGGAGCAAAATGGTGAAAATTTGGTCCAAAATGGAATCTTCACGCGCCCCCACGCGCCCAAAAAAGTTTTTTTTTTTGCTGAAAAATGCCCAAAAACGACATGTAGTTATTCAGCAAACTACATGTAGTTTTTCAGAAAACGACATAAATCATAAAAAACGATAGCACTTCGGAAAATGACAAAAAAACCAAAAACGACACTAAATCAGAAAAACGACGACACGTCGTTTTGAGGTTGTCTTCAACCTCCAGCGGGTCTGTTCGACCCGTTTCGAACCCAAATTCTCACCCCGTTGGATTTTAGCCACCAGAGCTCCGATTTTGATGTCGTTTGAGGGGTTTTTCTCCATTTTTCATGCTCTTTCTATTTCCAGTACCCATTCAAACTTATAAACATCCGAAACCCGTAGATCTAATAGTCATTTTCGGCCATTAACAAGCTTTGAAAAAGCTTGGAGTTTTAGGTGTTTTCAATGTAAACGAAACGGAAAATACAATCTAAAATATTGATAAACTCAATACTCATCCTCCAATCTGATTTTATCTACCAATAATATATAATTTCGATATTTTTTTTTAATTTTTTTTTCAGATTTGAAAAAAAAAATTATTCTAATAAACCCTAAAATCAAATGACCTGTCTCTGATACCAATTGTTATAATTAATACACAATGAGCACTAAATAAACAATAATCAATATCAAATCATGCTCATGAATTTCCATGATCAAACATTTTATTTAGGGCATTAATATAATAATATACGTACCTCCAATTATCGCCTTGATCTCTAATAATCATGTTGATTACACTTCTTTGATCTACACATATAGAGAAAAGGAGAGTTTGGGAGTAATGAACACTACTCTATCATTCTCTCTACACCATAGCCACACTCATTCCACATTCATCATCAATCAAGAGCACAACCCTTTATATAAGGAATTATGGGCCAATTGAGTTTAGATGCCCAATGTGAGATAATTAGTTGGCTTGGCCCAATAGGCTGACCAAAGACGTTTTAGAGCGTGTCCATGGGTCCCGAGCATGTTAGTACGTTATGTCCATCCCATTATGGCCCGATGGTAATATCATGCATTACCGATTATATAGTTATCATTACATGCTAATACCGACACTGTGTGAGCAACACTTAATTATGTTAGTCCATATAAAATATTCTAACATGACAATGAAGAAAAAGTTAAGTTTTTTTTTGTTAAGTTTAATGTTTTAGATTAGGTATATACTATTTTACTTTAATGCTTATTTATACTTCTATAGTTTCAGTAATACTAAAGACACTCATATATTTTATGTAAAATACCTTTTTGAATTTATTATTTTTTTTAAAAATTAAATTTAGTTCGACAATAATATCCTCATTCATTGACTTAAAATTATTTTTATATCTTTTATAATATAAATATCTTTCAAAATATTTTACTTAGATAAAATTTAAAAAAAAGAAATTACTACTTTTTGAAATAACATCTCATTCTAAACTATTTTAAATAAATGTTGTCTTAAATATATTATTTTGTTTTAAAATCTTTTTTTAAAAATATTAATGTTAATAGAGTTTTATTTTAATAAGTGAATAATATATTTTTTAAAATTAATATTTTATTAAATAGAATATTTGTGAAAATTCTATATAATGTTAGGAATAATTCTAAACATTCAAGTAAATAAAGATAATATATTATTGTCTTATTAAATTTAATTTTGAACAAAATGGAATCAATAGAATATTTTGTACATATTAACAAAACATAAGAATATATATTGATATTATTGATGTTGACCTGATTTTTGGTCAACAAATAATTTATAGGATAGATGAATGAAATTCATGTATTTTTCCCTAGAAACTAATGAGATCACGTGGTATGAATTCTGATCATGTGGCAACCAAATGACACCATAACTTTTTGAAAAGGCTAGTCGACCCTCAACTACTAGATAGAAAATCGGAAGAAGATTCATTATACAACTAGTGAAGGCTTAGTCAAAGCTTCTCTCAACAAACCATCACCAGACTAGGGCTGGTCATATACTACGGAAAGAGCGCTCGAAGTTTGTTAGTGCAGAGATATTTGCTAGATATATCTTATTTCAAAAAATGTAGAATGTATTATTTATGCATTATTTTATTATTGCTTGTTATGCAAGCTATGCAAGGCATCATGACCCATCTCTCTAAATTCCTAAACCTATAAATAGAAGCTTAGTCAATGATTATTTTCTAAGTTGAATATATATACACAGAAACTTTGGACAAAAAAACTAGACATTTTCATACTTTTATACTCTGATTCTTATACTCTACTACAATAATAAAAGTATAAGTGGACGTGGGTTATTACCAATATTTAAGGTCGAACTACTGTAAAATTTTTGTGTCGTTTTTATATTTATATGTTCAGTTCTTATTTCATATCGTTTATTTGACTCTATGTCGTTGGTTAATAATGTTTGAGAAAATAAAAGAATGAAATTGAAGAAGAAGATTGAAGTGGTTTGGCTTAAAAAAAATTGTCCTACATCTAATGGAGTCTTTTTATTAATTATTTGTTTGAGAAAAGATGGGTGCAGCGTTTTGGCTTACAAAGCAGTCATCATCTTTACAATCCAATAGTCACTATTTATAGACCATAGAACCCCATTTAAATCTAATACAATTATGAGATATAATTAATCATCAAAGAAAATATATTAAATCAGCTTTTTAAATAACTAATTTGTTAATCACTAAAATATTTTGTAATTGGCTCATTTTTGGAGATTATGAAGTCTTTCTCGTGTATGTTCCGCTCGAACATGAACACTCAAGCGCTTATTAAAGCTTTATAAACTAGCAACTATTGGAACATTTAACATAGTTTATCTTTGGGTGGAGGATTAATTTGTTAAGGAAAAAATTAAGGACTAATCAACAAATAATTCTTTTATTTACATATATTTTAGGGATATTTACCACGAAAGTCTTTAATATTTTTAATTTGCTGCACTTATATCCTCCATCTTTTTTCCTTGATGGCAAAATTTTCTAATGTTATGTTTTAGTGTGGCTGTTATAAATCTTTTCTTGTTGGTATCTTTTAAGGATAATTGCAACTAGTCGTTTTGAAAATTTTAAAGTAAATTAAGTTCGCAATTTCCTTTTAAAAAAAGTTGAAATAAATTAAAATCCTAAGAAAAACTTTTTTTAAGCATATATTAAATTATTAATTACCAAATAAAAAATATATATTATTTAACCCATTTTGGTTTAATAAGTTTTGTTAATTTATCCATTAATAATTTAATGTATATTTTAAAGTAAAAAAGGTGTCCTTTGGAATTTTAATTTATTTCAAAATTTTAAAATATTTATTTAATATATTTTTTAGGAATTAAAAATTTCAAGAATATATATTTTAGCTATTTAAGAGACTACAATTTATTTATTTAAGATTCTAAAGATTTTTTTCAAATCACACTTAAAACGTAACAATAGAGACTTTTACCGTAAAAAAATAAAAATAAAATTAAAGATATTAATAACTTTTGCTACAAATATCCTTAAAAAATAACAATCATATGGCCAGAGACTAATGGTGACACTAAAATGCAATGCTAGATATTTTTGTTGTCAAGAAAAAAAATTAAGGATACAAATACAACAAATTAAAAATATTATAAACTTTCACAGCAAATGTTCCATTATCCGTAGTAAATTTTATGTCTCACTGTCACACATATCACACTATCACTATCACTATCACTACGGTGTGTGTAAATATATATATATATATATATATGTATATATTATAAATGTGAGTTAGTACTTAATAATTACATTAATATTTACCCATTGATCGTTACATTTACTTTAAACATTGGATTATTATTGACTGTCTATGATTAATTTAATAGTTTACTAAAAAGATTAATGGTCATTAATTAATGACCAATAACCTAATTTTGACTTGATTACATAGTATTTATCTTATTTAAAAAAATAAAATTTTATTATAATTATTAATTAGAATCTAAAAACTAATTTTTTTCTAATCAAAGTAATTGATAAGATTATTTTACAACTATAATTCATAATTATTATTATTTTTATAATTAATTTCCTATTATAAAAAAATTAGTATTTAATTTGTTAACAAAAAAAATATTTACGTTATTTAGTCTTAATTTATGATTTATTAAAATTATTTGTAAAGGTAAATTAGTAAAAAAAATATTATAATTTAAATTTATTAATAATAATTAAAAAAATATTATTTTGATCCGTATACAATCTGAAACATAACACACAATTTAAAAATATTGGTAATAATTATTATTATAATTGTTGACGCGGTTTTTCGCCAACAGGAGATTAAGAAAAGAAGAGAAATGGATTAGTGCTAAAGTTGAACCGAAACAGATATATGATCTTAGGAAAATGAAATGGCTACTCGAGACACGTTTTTTAAGTGGTTCGAAGTTTAAAATCCTTCTACTCCACTAGTCGATATTATTGCTATATTCAAGGGATACAATTATAGGGTATTTCTTACAAGAGAGAATCCAACCCTTATTAACTCCCAAGGTCTCCATATTTATAGGAGAAGGCACCTGGGAGTTGGTAAGAAGGCCATCCCGTGACCTTCTTACCTATCATGTCAACTCTGTGACATTCATGATTAATTCCTAAACCTGACACATAAGTGTGGTCAAATCAATAGGTAAGGGGATAATGGGCTGCACGGCCCAACCTAGTTGAGGATGTCTGAATACGCACGTTCCTGCTGCGTGTCCGAGAAGTCAGGGATATATCAGACACGTGATGTCTGATATATGCACGTTTACCTTGCGTGGTTGACTTTATAAAGGGTCACAGCCTTCAACCCCGGCTCGTACTGCGGGCTGGATGCTTGACCCGACCTTCGGTCATCGGAGCCCGGACTTTGTCTTTAAGTTACCAGAGGCGAACCCCCAACCATCCTCGAGCTAAGGTGTGACCTTACGACGCAGCTCCGGTTGCGGGGGATGTCCACGAGATAATCATGGTTAGGCCGCAGCTCAGCTTGCTAATCAGCCCGTGGGAAAATCAGGGTGTACATCTGCCCCCCAAGCCCCTGCTCGTGGCACACGACGTCAGATAAGGCCACAGTAGGGGCTTCTAGGCTTCCCCACGAACTCTTCACCTTCCACTCTTTACGCAGGCATTTGATACGTGGAACATCGTGGTTGGCGACGGTACGTCTTCCGAGAACCGCATTTAATGGCCTAGCCTATGCCCAGCCGTCGTTTCATATTTCGAGTGGAGGGCCTTGGATCCCACATCAGGGCCATCCAACGGCCCTTCTAACGTGACCCTTTGCGTATATATAAAAGGGGTGGCCACCCTATGCATGGGCCACCCTTTTACTCGAAATTTCTCAGAAACTCTCTCCTTCTTCTCTCTTCATCTCAGAAGAAAAAACCCTCTTCTTTGTGACCGCTATTTTCAGCATCCAAGAAGCTCAGGCGCGAGGACTCCTCCAAAGCTTTGGACAAGTATTCCGGCGAAGCCCCCACCTAGGCGACACCTTCATCCACCTTCCAATCAAATATCCTGTAAGTTCCCTGACCATGCGTGTTTTGAAAATATTTTTCACTGTAGCTTAGGTAAATATTTACTATAGTCACATGCATGGGTGTACTAGTTTTTGTGGGAATGGAGGGTGAAAGCCTTTTAGGTTAGGGTATTTTTGCCGTAGGAAATTACTTAAGAGTATGGTTTGCAGGATGCCTTTTCTGGGGACAATTTCTGGGTAGGAATTTTGACATATTTTGGGGGCAAAACCGGGTAGCTTAGGGGATACGCTTCACAGGCGGTTTTGCCCTTCATGCCTACTGGAACTTTCCCTCCAAGGAAAAATTTTAATCTGACCCTCCTGACACACGAATTTCGAGTAATCAGGGATCTGTTGGGGGCACAGGCGCGTGTTCATTGAACCGCGTGGTCTCACTCTCCACGGGCTGGGCTTACCTCAGCTCGTGTAAAGAATGATTTGTTCTTCCATATGCTTAGGTCACCTTTTCTGAAACATTTTCTTTGGTTCATTAGGCGACCTGATGGCACCGAAGAGGAACGCTCCAAAGAAGACAGTTGGCAGCTCGGCATCTCAGCAGGACAAAGGAAAGGCGGTGATGCCGGACTCTCCGATCCCCAGCTTTGGGCCGGCAGTGGAGCAGGAGCCCGAGGTGGCTCTTGACGCGTTCTTTGAGGCAGAGAGGATCGTCTCAAAGATCACCGACCAGGTGAAGATCAATAAAATCTTCCTCTCCCACAACATCGCGTTGGGGAAGGCATCTGTGGTGGCACGACCTCCCGCAGAGGGCGAGCGGAGCTGCGCGCCACTCGACGAATCGTTCGCGGCCTGGAGCGACGAGCATTTTAAGGCGGGGGCCTTCCTACCACTTGACCAGTACTTCGCTGACTTCCTGAATTATGTGAAGTTGGCCCCCTTCCAGCCCCCCCCCCCCCCCCCCCCCCCCCCCCAACTCTTATCGGTTGTTGGCGGGGTTGAGATACTTACTTTTGAAGCACGAGTGGGAGGTCCCCACTCCTGCGGATATTTTGTATTTCTTCTGCCTCAAGGCCAGCCCGGATCAGCGGGGGTGAGGCGATGGGTTTTATTATCTAACCTGATTCCCCAATACGGCTGTGGTCATCAAGCTGCCCAGCCACCCCAATGACTTTAAAGACCAATTCTTTATGTCGACGGGGTTCAGGAACTGCGAGCTCCATTACTTCAATTGTCCTCGTAAGTGCTTTTTATCTTTAGCTCGTAAGTTAAGTTCCGTACAATTCCTGGGTCCCTTTCTGACTTGGATTAATCTTGCAGCTATCTTCGCGAGGACAGAGAAATCTGCGACCCTCGGGGGTCAATACGAGACACTGGCGTGCTTGCCCCCCAGTGAAAAGGACTACCGGGTGCTTGTGACGGACGAGATGATGGTGGCTTGTAAGCTGATTTTCCCAAATCAGACTCTGAATCTAAGGAGGCCTCGGGGGCCTCCCCCAGCTCACACCTCTATGCCCATCATCGTGGAGGAGGTCGCGATGGACGAAGACGAGGAGGACGAGACTCCACTTGTGAGGAACAGGAAGCGGGCGCTGGAGGTCGCCTAGATAACAGATGAAGAGAGGATCCAGTCCGGAGCAGCCGCGGGTCCCTCGGGCCAAGGTAACCTTTATATGTTTAGGAACTTAGATAGGGCCATTGCCGACCCCCGGCTAGCTAGATTCAACCCCAGACAGCTCGTCCATCGTCACCGAAGTGATCTGGACCTGGACACAACCCTGCTCCACTGCGTCGATCAGCTCGTGCTGGGCTACCAAGATAGCCGACCTAGGGGTACCGTAGTCGTAGATAGCACCTCATCCTTTAGGTCGATCCTTTTCGAGGAGTATGGGACCAACCTTAGGTCCTGGCCATCCCTCAAGAGAGGTGCCGTGGCTCCGGGACTTAGGCAATATGTAGAAGAATCCAGCCCGGAACCAGAGTCGGATCCAGAACTTGCCCCAGCTCAGGAAATAATTGACTTAGACTCTCCCGCAGAAACCCCGGAACCGATGGTCGTAACCATAGGTTCTCCTTCTAGCTCGGGGGGTAGGGCTTACTCTAGCATGCACATACTTTAATTATTCTTTTTCCCCCTTTGTTTTTGGTTTCTATATGATTGGTAAATCTCATACTAACCATGTTTTTGCTTTGGCAGAAGAGATGTCTCAGCCCGAAGAGAGCCTGCGAGGTGCGTTCGCCGGGGCCTCTGGGCCAAAGATGAAGAAGCTCCGGACCTTGAAGAAACCTGCTGGAACTCCCACTAAATCTCCTGCAAAGGAGAAGGAGCAGCTCCCCACAGCTCAGGTTGTGGGAACTAATCCTCCTGCTGCTGGTGGAAGCAACATGCCCCCACTTCCTCCGTGAGCTCCTATCACCATCCGGGACTCAGAAACGGAGGCCGGGGCTTCGGCGATTGTCCCCCCCGAGGTACGCATCCCAGTCAATCCCCAGGACCTGGAGAAGATCCCATAGGCCTTCCGGGGAACGGTGTATGAGTCGGCGAACTACGCTGTCAGCCACATATACAAGTTCACCGAGAAGGAGCTCTGGGCCATTGAGACAATGAGCCCGGTTGGCGTAATGGAGTCTTCCATGAGCATGACCCTAACGGTAAGCTGCCCTATTCTTTCAAGGCTTTTACTATTACACTTTGCCCTATTTTTCCTCTAAGGCAATTTATCTTTCATTTCTCGCAGGGCGTCGTTGCTCTTCACCGGAGCATCGTCAGGGCCAAAACTCAGCTCGAGGATATGAGGACCGAGCACCAGACCTCTCTTCAAGCAGCTAAGGATGCCTTGGCGACCTCAAAGGTCGAGTTGGAGAAGACCCACTCGAAGGTCCAAGAGCTCGAGACCTCCCTCGCCACCTCCCGGACAGACCTAGATACCGCGAAGGTTGAGGCCAAGGCCGCCCTGGAGGCCGAGCAGGCAACTTCGGAAAAGGCCTTGGAAGACCTGTTCTATCATTGTTGGGTCTACAACCCTGATGCTGACTACTCCTTTTTGTTAGCGAGTCATTGGGAGCGCTTGCTGGTGAAGTTCCAGGCTCGCCTCGACAAAGAAGCGCCCTCCGAGGACGGGGAAGGCTCTGGTGCAGCTGAGCAAGGCGAGACGGCGACCTCCAAGGGGCCACCTGGCGGAGCTTAGGGCTTTTCCTTTCTTGTGCCCTTCACTATTTTTTATGATTTTTTTGTGTAACCTTTGCATGAGGTGCTTCCACCTCGAGACAATTTGGTTTTATGTTTTTAATTGATCTTCTTGTCTTTGCGCACTTTGGTTACAATTTTTTTTTGAGAAACTTAGTTCGCGTTAACTGTCATCCATATCTCAAGCTCTTTAGGAAGAACAACGATCAAATAGATTTAAATCAACTTCTAAGTTTTATGACCCAGTTATGACCAGGAACTTGATTTGAAAACTTAGTTCGTGTTAACTTTTATCCATATCTCGAGCTCTTTAGGAAGAACAACGATCAATAGATTTAAATTAACTTCTAAGTTTTATGACCCGGTTATGACCAGGAACTTGATTTGAAAACTTAGTTCGTGTTAACTTTTATCCATATCTCAAGCTCTTTAGGAAGAACAATGATCAATAGATTTAAATTAACTTCTAAGTTTTATGACCCGGTTATGACCAGGAACTTGATTTGAAAACTTAGTTCGTGTTAACTTTTATCCATATCTCGAGCTCTTTAGGAAGAACAACGATCAATAGATTTAAATTAACTTCTAAGTTTTATGACCCGGTTATATCCAGGAACTTAATTTGAAAACTTAGTCCGTGTTAACTTTTATCCATATCTCGAGCTCTTTAGGAAGAACAACGATCAATAGATTTAAATTAACTTCTAAGTTTTATGACCTGGTTATATCCAGGATAGGACTTAGTTATCGTTAATCCTTGTCAATATCTCGCGTTTTTTAAGAAAAACAACGGTCAATTGATATGAACCAACTTCTAAGTCATTAAGGAGACCTAGTTATATCCAGGTACCATATGCCCCCTCAAGTAACTAGGAAAGGGTCTTTCGTGGTTACTTTAGATTACATTTGCAAACACGTACAAAAAGCTGATTCTCATTCATACACAAAACATGGCCTTCCAGGCCTTACAAGTGAATCATTGATAATATTTCTTTAAATGGACGGCGTTCCAAGTCCGCGGGACTACCCCTCCATCAAGCCGAGCTAACTTATAAGTTCCTTCCTTGATGATTTCGATGACCTGGTACGGTCCTTCCCAGTTTGGTCCCAAGACTCCATCTTTGGGATCTTTTAGGCCAGGAAATCTCTCCTCAGGACCAAGTCGCCAATGCTAAAGGCGCGCTTTTTGACTTTGGTGTTGAAGTAGCGAGTGATTTTCTGCTGATAATGGGCGAGCTGGAGTTGCGAATCTTCTCGCCTTTCGTCAACCAGGTCAAGGGAATTGCACAGGAGCTCATGGTTGCAGTCCTGGTCGTAAGACTGGACCCTATGCGAAAGCACTTTAACCTCCACGGGCAGGACTGCCTCACTCCCAAAGGTTAGGGAAAAAGGAGTATGACCCGTAGGAGTCCGATGCGAGGTCCGGTATGCCCATAGGACCTGGGGGAGCTGTTCTGGCCAGACTCCCTTTGCCTCATCTAATCTCTTCTTGAGGCTCGCCTTTAAAGTCTTGTTGACAGCTTCGACCTGGCCATTCGCCTGAGGATATGCCACGGAGGAGAAACTTTTGACGATTCCGTATCTTTCACAGAACTCAGTGAATAGGTCGCTGTCGAACTGAGTACCATTATCGAAGACAATCTTCTTGGGCAGACCGAATCGACAGATAATGCTTTTAACCACGAAGTCAAGCACCTTTTTGGATGTTATCGTTGCCAGAGGTTCTGCCTCAGCCCACTTCGTGAAATAGTCGATGGCTACCACGGCGTAACGGACCCCGCCTTTTCCAGTAGGGAGGGCGCCCACCAAATCGATTCCCCAAACAGCGAACGGCCATGGGGACGAGATCATCTTCAGCTCGACCGGAGGAGCTCGGGCAACTGCAGAGAACCGCTGGCACTTATCGTATTTCTTCACGTATGAGATCGAGTCCTTGGACAGAGTTGGCCAATAATATCCCTGCCTAAGGACCTTTAAGGCCAAGCTTTGCCCCCCAGCGTGGTCTCCGCAAAAACCCTCGTGCACCTCTTGCAGGATGGCCTTTGCCTCATCTGGAAGAACACACCGGAGGAGAGGTAGAGAGTGCCCACATCGATACAACACACCATCGACTATCGTATATCTCGGAGCTTGATACAGGACTCTCCATGCGTCATTACGTCCTTCAGGCAGCTTACCCTCAATGAGATATTCAAGGATGGGGGTTATCCAGGACGGCCTGGCATCGATCATCTCAACCTCTGTCCCGTCTCCTTCTATACTTGGTTTTTCCAAGAATTCTATTGGTACCAACCCCAAGGTCTCCGTCTCTCCGGAGGTGGCGAGCTTGGCAAGAGCATCTGCATTAGCGTTCTGTTCCCGAGGTATCTGTTCGATCGAGCCTTGTTCAAACGCGGACAGCTCAGCCTTTACCTTTGCCAGGTAAGCAGCCATCTTGGGTCCCCGTGCTTGATATTCGCCCAGAACCTGGTTTACCACGAGCTGGGAGTCACTGAAGCACTGGACGGAGCCCGCCTTCAATTCCTGGACTATCCTCAGCCCAGCTAGTAAAGCTTCGTATTCGGCCTCATTGTTGGAGGCCTTGAACCCGAATCTCAGTGCCGAGTGGAATCTATGTCCCTCGAGGGATATCAAGATGATTCCAACTCCGGAGCCGTTCTCGTTGGATGAACCATCCACAAAGATCCTCCACGACGCCTGGGACGACGTGACCTGGGGCGAGTCTTCTGCGGGATCCTCCTGGAATCCCGTGCATTCGGCCACAAAATCGGCCAGGATCTGACTTTTTATGGCAGTTCGCGGAGTATACATAATCTCGAACTGACTGAGTTCAACGGCCCACTTTAGAAAATGTCCCGATGCTTCAGGTTTTTGCAAAACCTGCCTTAAAGGCTGATCAGCCATGACGTGTATCGAGTGGGACTGGAAGTACGGTCTGAGCTTTCGAGAGGCCGTGATGAGACAGAACGCCAATTTCTCCATCAACGGGTATCGGAACTCAGCTCCCAGAAGTCTTTTGCTAATGTAGTAGACTGGCTTCTGAACTTGGTCCTCTTCTCGTACCAGAACGGCACTCGCTGTGTCCTCGGTGACTGCCATGTAGAGAAGAAGAGGCTCTTCTGCTTTGGGCTTGGACAGTACGGGCGGCTCGGCAAGATGTGCCTTCAGGTCGAGGAATGCGCTTTCGCATTCTACTGTCCATTCAAACTTCTTGTTTCCTCGGAGCAGGTTGTAGAAGGGCAAACACTTATCGGTGGACTTGGAAATAAACCGGTTGAGGGCTGCTACCCTTCCGGTCAGACCTTGGACATCTTTTCGCGACCTGGGCGAAGGAAGTTCCAGCAGTGATCTGATCTTGTCGGGGTTTCCCTCGATTCCTCGAGTATTGACTATGAACCCCAGGAATTTCCCCGACGCGACCCCAAAAGTGCATTTCTGTGGATTGAGCCTCATACCATATTCCCGTAATATCTTAAAACATTCTTTTAGGTCGGAAACATGGTTATCTGCAGTATTTGACTTGACTAGCATGTCATCAACGTACACTTCCATGTTTTTTCCGATCTGATCTGCAAACATTCTATTTACTAGCCTTTGGTAGGTAGCTCCGGCATTCTTCAGACCAAAAGGCATGACCTTGTAACAGTAGACGTTTTTCAGGGTCATGAAGCTAGTGTGTTCCTGGTCCGCCGGATTCATCGCGATCTGATTATAGCCTGAGTACGCGTCCATAAAGGACATGAGCTCGTGCCCTGCCGTGGCATCTACCAACTGATCAATCCTGGGCAATGGAAAGCAATCCTTAGGGCAAGCTTTATTCAGGTCGGAGAAGTCGATGCAGGTCCGCCATTTCCCGTTAGGCTTTGGGACCAGCACGGGGTTGGCAACCCATATTGGAAACTTGGCTTCACGGATAAAGCCGCATTTTTTGAGCCGGGCCACCTCTTCCTCCAGGGCTTCAGCTCGAGCTGTTCCTAAACGCCTTTGCTTCTGGGACTTGGCGGGAACGCTTTTATCTAGATGAAGCGTATGCATGATGACGCTGGGGCTGATCCCCACCATGTCTTCATGGGACCAAGCAAGCACGTCCAGGCTATCCCGCAGAAACTTGGTCAGCTCCGCCTTCCTCTGGCTACAAAGGTTTTTCCCGAGCCTGACCGTACGTGACGGATTCTGAGGATTAATGTTCACCTCCTCGAGCTCCTCAATTGCTTGGAGCTCGGATCTGTCCTCGCCTATTCGAGGGTCAATATCCTCACTTAAGACATCATTTTCCCCCTTGGCGCTTTGAGGTTTTTCAATCTCAGGATCCACTGAGGGTCCCTGAGATTCCTCTTCACCTTGAATGGCCATTTCCAGCTGCCCGAGTTTAGATTTTCCCTTCATGGAAATGCTGTAGCATTCCCTTGCAGCGAGCTGATCGCCATGGATAGTGCAGATTCCCGTCGAAGTAGGGAACTTCATCGCGAGGTGGCGAATGGACGTGACGGCCTCGGAAGCTACGAGTGTAGGTCGTCCTAAAATTGCATTGTACGCAGCAGAGCAGTCAATGACCACGAACTCGAGGAGTTTGGAGACTGTCCGAGATCCTTCCCCCAGGGTGATCACCAGCTCGATCGTCCCTATTGCTGCGGATCCTTCTCCTGAAAAACCATACAACATCATGGAGGTCGCCTTCAGCTCAGCGACGGTCAAACCCATTTTTTCTAAAGTGGACCGGAATAGGAGGTTCACTGAACTTCCATTGTCGATCAATACCCTCCTAACCCTCCGATTGGCGAGCTGAACTGCCACGACTAGGGGGTCATTGTGCGGGAACTGGACACGGTCCGCATCATCTTCTGTAAAAGTGATCGACTACTTCTCCAATCGCTGCTGTTTTGGTAGGCGCTGCTCCGGAACGAACTCTTCTCCATTGTGTACCTTAAGTTCGTTCACGTACCTCTTCTGGGCACCCCTGCTCGTACCAGCCACATGCGGCCCTCCAGATATGGTGGATATATCCCCTCCATCCAAGGGAGGGGGAACGTCCTGATCGATCCGAGACCCGGGCTGACTAGCAGGTATTTCTGGAGCAGGTCGAGCGGCTGGAACCCTGTTTCGCGCATACTGAGCCAAAGGGCCGGCTTGGATGAGAGTCTCGATCTCATCCTTTAAATGCCTACAATCGTCGGTGTTATGGCCAACATCATTGTGAAAGCGGCAAAACTTGGAGGAGTCTCTCTTCCCCTTTTGGTGCTTCAACGGCTCGGGCCTCTTCCAGGGGAGGCGAGTAGAGCTGGCTAGGAAGATATTCTCCCTAGACTGGGTGAGCTTCGTATAAGTCGCGAAGACGGGCTTGACTTTGTCCACAGACTTATTCTTCTTTTGGACGTGCTGGCTGCCCTCACCCTTACCCTTTCTTTTGCCTCCACCGGGCTGGTTGTTCTGTGTGATGTTTTGGGTCGCTGCCACGACCTCCGTCCCTACTCCAGCAGGCTGTTCGGAGACCTGGCTGGTTCCCGCAGCTGAGGCTTCGGCTTCCTCCAAGTTTATCCACTCTTGGGCCCTGTTAAGGAATTCGTTAACCTAGCTGACTCCCTTCCTTTGTATATCCTTCCAGAGATCTCCTCCGACGAGGATTCCAGTTCTCATGGCCATGAGCTTGGAGCTATCATTCGTGTCTCTGGCATGAGCAGCGACGTTCGCAAATCTGCTCAAGTAGGCCTTTAGAGTCTCGCCGGGCTGCTGCCTTACGTTAGCCAGGGAGTCGGCTTGAACACGGGCGGCCTGAGATGCCCGAAATGCCCTTTTGAAATCTGCTGAGAAAGTCTTCCAGGAGCTGATTGACTGTCTTTTACTTTGCTTGAACCACTGCCTGGCAGGTCCAGTCAGGGTGGAAGGGAAGATTAGATATCTCAGCTCGGGGCCAATGTTGTGGGCCATCATTAAGGTGTTGAACATCCCCAGGTGGTCCGAGGGGTCTCCGTCCCCATTGAATTTTGACAAGTGTGGCATACGAAAACCAGATGGGTACGCCGTTGCTGCTATGCTGGGGGCGAAGAGTTCCATTTCGTCCCCTAAATCATATTCATCTTTCTCTTTTTCTGATAGGAGTTTCCTCATCAGCTCCTCCATCTGAGTCAGGCGCTCGAGGGTTTGGTCCTGATGTCCGTGGTTATTCCGGGGCTGGTCAACAACTCTGGTTCCATTGTACATATTTGGTGGGTTATTGCCCCTCCTATCTTGAGACAGGTTATTTGGGACATTCCCACCGTTACGTACTTCAGACAGGGCCCCCCTTGAGCGAGCGTGGCTCCCTCCTCCTGCTGGTTCCCCCCTATGAGAGTTAAGGTGATCTCGAAGGTCGCCTCCCTGGGTGGTTTGGTGACTTTGTGCCGAACTCAAACGCTGACGCAGGTCTCCTCCTGAAAGATCACTCCGGCGACTGTCGGTCCCGTGGCTCCTGCCAGACAGGCCTGGAGTCCGCCCTCGGTGGTGATGATCCGGGCTTTCCCTTGGCGCCCTGCTACGCCGGGAAGGTTCAGCTGATGGTGGGTTTCTCCTATTATTCCCATAGGCTGGGATATCTCGAACGGGACGAGGAGGAGACGGATATCTGATCGGAGATGGAGGATGTTTGATTGGAGAGACGATCCTGGTTCCGTCAGGTCAGATTAAATTCGGTGGGGGTCTTTCGGCCCTGCCAACCCGCTGGTCCCGCGCCTGGCGATCTGGATGGGGCGCAGGACGGTCGTTGGGGACGGGCTGATGCTGTGAGACCTCCCCGGATCTCCTTCGGGAATTTCCTCGAGCTCTCCTGGGCGCGCTCGAGGATGGTTGGGAGCTAGGAGTCGACGTTCTGACCGAACGGCTGTATTGCTGTTGTTCGGCTCTAGGCCTTCCTCTGAAGTTTGTCTCCCGATGGTGTGATGAAGGGGTGGAGTTGGCTGCTGGAAGTCTATCCGAATGGCTATGCCTGGACCGGTTACCCCAGCGAGACTTAGGAGCCTCGCCTTGCCTCTCTCCGACGTTAACGCCGGTTGTGAGAGGGGGTAGTCGGGCCAGTATATCCTGGATTTGCTAACTAGCTGTTGCTAACTGGCTCCTCAGCTGAGCGTTCTCCATCTCCACCGCAGTATAACAACATGGGTTCGGATTAGGCGGCCGGGGCGCCGAACTACCAATATCATCTTGACTCGCCAGCTGCTTTCCTGGCCGCTGCTGGGTTTCAGGAACTTGTTCACCAGGGATGGTAGTATGATGAGCCTCCTGCCCATCATGTTGTTTTGTCTCGTTACCATGCTTGGACCGAGTAGTCACCATAGTTGGATGTTTGCAACAGCACTAATCGGACTTGCTCTCAATGAAAGCACCAAACTGTTGACGCGGTTCTTCGCCAACAGGAGATTAAGAAAAGAAGAGAAAGGGATTAGTGCTAAAGTTGAACCGAAACAGATATATGATCTTAGGAAAATGAAATGGCTACTCGAGACACGTTTTTTAAGTGGTTCGAAGGTTAAAATCCTTCTACTCCACTAGTCGATATTATTGCTATATTCAAGGGATACAATTATAGGGTATTTCTTACAAGAGAGAATCCAACCCTTATTAACTCCCAAGGTCTCCATATTTATAGGAGCAGGCACCTGGGAGTTGGTAAGAAGGCCATCCCATGACCTTCTTACCTATCATGTCAACTCTGTGACATTCATGATTAATTCCTAAACCTGACACATAAGTGTGGTCAAATCAATAGGTAAGGGGATAATGGGCCGCACGGCCCAACCTAGTTGAGGATGTCTGAATACGCACGTTCCTGCTGCGTGTCCGAGAAGTCAGGGATATATCAGACACGTGATGTCTGATATATGCACGTTTACCTTGCGTGGCTGACTTTATAAAGGGTCACAGCCTTTAACCCCAGCTCGTACTGCGGGCTGGATGCTTGACCCGACTTTCGGTCATCGGAGCTCGGACTCTGTCTTTAAGTTACCAGAGGCGAACCCCCAACCATCCTCGAGCTAAGGAGGTGTGACCTTACAACGCAGCTTCGGTTATGGGGGATGTCCACGAGATAATCATGGTTAGGCCGCAGCTCAGCTTGCTAATCAGCCCGTGGGAAAATCAGAGCGTACAATAATTATAAGAACAATTATTATAAAATCAAACTTTATGTTTATCTTGACAAAAAGACAAAACAAGAGCTTTAAACTATAATTAATTAAATTACAAGAACTAAAACAATGATAATTCATGAGCATATATTTACATATATAATCTCTCCTGATTTGTGATGATATCGGTAGTAATTAAATTTTTAGCATTTTAATACTTTGATATAACTAATTTCAATATATGTTAATTACACTATATCATAAACTTACTCTAAAAAATACATATAATAAGCCATAGATAAGAAAGAAAATACAAATAATTGCAGTTTGGATCTTGGTTTGAGTTCTGTAATGTACATATTAAAAAATAAATAGTTAATATTTTTTTACCAGTGCAAGAATTAATTATCTTGTTCAATCATAAAAATTTAAATAGGGACTAAATTATGAAAAATAAATTAATTTAGAGGTTTTTCTGTAAACTAAAACATAATAAAATATGTTGGTTATTTATTTATTACCTAGATTATAATCAAATAATTTTAATTTTAACAAATAATTAATTTAAAATTTATATTTGGAAATCATAATTTAATTACAAAGTTAAAATATAAAAATAGAAACTTATATGTTATTGACCTATTGAAACCTTTTAAGTGATGAATTGTTTCAATAGAGTTTTCTTTGATATTTTGTGCTTAAGATATATGATTAAGAGTCCTAGACTTGCTTCTGAACTTGGTTTGGGTCTAGGAGTATAATTGAGGTTGAAATTTGAGGATTTAGCTGAGAAAAATGCTGAGGAAGAGAAGGAAATTTTGGGTTTGGGGCCTTGGGTCGCGGCCCTATTCTTCAGGTGTTGTGGCCCGCGTGTTTTAAGGGGTTGGATGCCTCTGTTCGCCAGGTGCGCCGCGACTTGGAGGGTTGCAAGTAGTGGCCTGTGCCCTCCAGTTGGGAGGGTTGGGCCTCTATCTAAGGGTCGGGTTGCGGCCCTTATGTGCAAGTCGCGACCCTAAATGGGAAATTAAGGGCAAACAAGGTTTTAGGCTCGGGGATTCAAACCTAAGCGCTCGAGACAAATTCTACTACCCGGTTCAATAAAATTCGAGGTCCCGGAAGCTAGCACTTGTTCCCTAAACATTTATTTGGATTAGAGATTGATAGTTACCCATTGTTATTGTGACTAGGATTATCATTAAGGCTCAGGACTGAGGATCGTGCTTGGAATCGTTCTTTATTTATTGCTCAATATTCGAGGTAAGAAAACTGCACTCATGTGGTTGTGTTTGGGACTATGGTTCCCTGTATCTGAATATATGTATTGTGTGACTGTATTGATGTTATGCATTGTATGATAGTACAACCTAAGGTTGCCGGGGCTGATGATAAGCGTATTGAATGCAGCTCGGCCTAAGCGAGTTGGGGTCAGCTAGATAAATAGAGGGCTTGGCCTAAGGGTGCCAACCCTGAATATTTGTATCACTGATTGAAATGTATGCTTGAAAACACATGTTTACTGTTGTTTAGCTTAATGCTCGTACTCTGCTGAATTATTGAATTAACTGAATTAAGGTTGATTGGATACTACTACTGCTATATGTATTTGATGTTTATGGTTTTCTTGTTAAACTTTGGCTCACGGGTGCTACGTGGTGTAGGTAAAGGCAAAGGGAAACTGGACCAACCATGAGTTGGAGAGCTCTAGGGGCAGAGTGTACATTGTCAGCTACTCGACCGCCACAACCAAGAGAATGTTACAGGAATAGAGCTCTAAATTGTATTTTGCCATTAGACTGGCTTTTGTTGTGCCAGCTTTTGGGGATTGTATTTACCACATATACCCTATTTTTTGGATCCCACGTATCAAACATCTATTTTAATGAAAATTAACCGTTTATGATCAAAATCTTTTAACCCTAACCTGTTAGCTGACTTTAGGATCACATTTATGTTCAAACGACTTGATTAGCAAGTCTTTCACTATTTTAAAATACACAGTGTAATGGTCTTGGTTATCGAGGGCGTCACATTTTAGGACAAAGGTTTTAAACCTTGTTTAAGCCTTATGCTACTCTTGAGATCTTCATCTTCTACCTACTACTCTTATGATAATTGTCATAATCTATGTAATATCTTCTCATCTTTTTTCTTCACTTATGTAATATCATTTGTTAATATTATATATATTTTTGTGTCATTTTCATTGTAATCATCTCCTCTGTTGATATATTCCCCAACACTTTTTCCTATCCTTGAGTTAAAAGCAGAATTATTAGACAAAATTAGCTTTAAAATACGATGGTCTGAATCATAATAACCTAAATGAAAAAGAGTTGCATAAGGGAAAAGATCACACCACTTATCATTAGCTACACACCAGACAAGTCTTTCAAAGTATTATTATTAGTCCTAGTATATTTACAACCAACATAAGGTAAATGAAATATTGTAAATTTATTAACAAACTCATTAAAGTCCTGCATAGTTTGTTGAGAAGGTCTAGATGTACTATGTTTATCATAAGAAAATAAATATGCATTAAAATCCCCCATCGTTAACCAAGGCAAGAGAGGGGCAGTATCATACGAATGAGTCAAAAGAGACCAAGTAAAAGAATGATTAAAAATAATAGAAGAACCATAAAAACATGTGAAATGCCAAGTTATATTATCATAAAAGGATACATAACAATCTATGTGATAAAGAGAATAGGACAAAATACTGATATTTAAATCTTTTTTCACAAAAGAATTAACCCTCCCCCTAAATTCTTTCTAGGGACCTCAAAACAATTATCAAATTGTAGATGATGCTTAAGCCTAGTTGCATAATCGTATAAAAGCCTAGTTTCTAAAAGAAACAAAATCGGAAGCTGATGTTATTTGGCCAGGAGGGAGAGCTGTAGGAGTGCTCGAAGATTTCTCAAACCTTGAGCATTCCAGCTAACAATCCTCATTTTTAACCAAAACTCAAAGGAAATAATAAAATCAAACCCGAAAACAATATATACAAAGAGGAGAAAAAGTACCTTCCACCAAGGATCTTAAGCAAAATATGTAATGATACCAATTCAATCCAAACTCTTTAGCCTATTTCCTAATTCTAGATTAATCAACAAAGATTGTATAAAAAGTAAACAACGGCAAAACATAGAGGATTGGAGATAAAAGAAAAGAAAGAAGAAAGAAACCCTAACATTGTATGAGTAGACAAGAAATTGAATGCGGAAAAGATAGAACTAACAAAGAAGTGTAAGGGCTACAAGCTACCACCACAATACCAGACTTAGGCGGACAAAAAAACTAGATTTATACTAGTACGAAGGGAAGAAAACCAGTCACTCTACAGGAAAGAACCAGTTGCTCTGAGTGAAAGTTCCAGAGCTCTTCAACAGACAAATTTCATAAATGTTATTGATTTTATTTTATTATAATTGTTAATGCAATCAATAATAATAATATTAAATAAAGGGTAATACTAGATCCCATAATGGACCATGTGTTGTACAAAAATTAACTATATCATTTGTTTTGTTAAATCACAATTCATACATTATGTTTGTAAAATTGAATAAAATAATACCATGAGCCTGATTTTGGACAAACAATTTTTTTAATGTTTCTTATGTTTTTAACCGTATACCCATGTGAAAGGACTAACTTACCCTTATTAACATTAGGGCTTCTTCCTCCCTTTTTTTCCTTCCCATTTCGTTTTCAGCCACCTTCTCTCTCTTCCTTCTCTCTCACAAAGAGAACAAACACTCTTCCTTCTCCCTCTCTCTCAAATCATCATCAAAGAGAGATCATCACCATTTTTCTTCTCACCCAAGTTGAAGAAGATTGAAGATTAAAGAAAAATCATCTTCCAAACTTGAAGAAGTTTGAACATTTGATTTAATAATGAATAAGTTTTTTTTATTTATAGGTTATGGGTGTCTTGTGTAATATTTTAAATAGAATTTTGGAACTACTCTACACTAAAAAATCTGTGAAAAGAAATAATTTTATGTTGAGATGACGAATTTTCGATTGATTTTCGCGATTTAGGTCACTGCATTCACACTTTGTTCACACATTGTTCAAACGAGTTCACACATTATTCACACTTGGTTCACACATGATTCATACTTGGTTCACGCGTACTTCACACATGATTCACACTTGGTTCACGCGTACTTCACACATGATTCACACTTGGTTCAGACATGATTCACACTTGGTTCACACATAATTCACATATGGTTTACACATTGTTCACATATGGTTCAGGCACGATTCACACTTGGTTCACACACAGTTCAATGATTTCCACGATTTAGGTCACTGCGTTCACATATTGTTCAAACGAGTTTACACATTATTCACACTTGGTTCGCACATACTTCACACATGATTCACACTTGGTTCACACATGATTCATATATGGTTTACACATTGTTCACACATGCATGCTTCACACTTGGTTTACACACATTTCACACACGGTTCACACACGTTTCACACTTGGTTCACACATGCTTGGCATATGCTTGCTTCACACGTTTATTTCTTATTTCTGTTGGCTAGTTTTATCTAATAACGTTTGGGTTCCGAACCTTTTGTCATATGTTATACAGGTCAAACAAATATAAATATTGTGGTGTTATATAATGGATCGTGGGAAAAAGTTTTGAATGAAGGTTGGTCATTTAGTGTGAAACAAAGCAAGGGTATGAATGTGCCAAAGACTATCACTTACAATAGTCTTGTTGATCAATTGTATACTTTAATCGGAGCTGACAAGTCTCATATTGATCTTGACTTAAATGTAATCTATCATTTTGGAAGTAAAGGTATCCCTCCATCTTTGGTTAGTAATGATGATGATGTTGCTTTTTTTCTTGATGAGATAGGAACATCTATCAATCATTAGACACCCTTATGTGTGTCTACTATAGAGAAGAGAAGTAATGATCCTTTTGTTACTAAAACGCGTGAGTTGTATACTATTCCTCCAGTTGAAACCAAAGTGAATGATGATTTTTGCATTGATGGCAATGAAGACAGTTGTGATGATAATAACAGTGATGCATTAAGCTCAGATGATAATGAAAATGTTGATAGGCCTACCTGCAATGATGTACTTGTGAAGCATAATTTACAACAGTCAACCTCCAATGAAGTATTTAAGAGCCACGATTCTTCAAATAATAGAGGTCGTAAAGTAAGATAGGTTGGTGAAGATAATCTATGGAGTACTCCACTTTTGTTGAATCAAGGGGAAAAAGACTTTACTTCAGCCTCAACAGCTCAATTACTGACATCTTCTTCGAGTATCAATTCGTGGGAAATAAAAGAGGGTCAAATATTTGAGAACAAGGAAAAGTTGAAGATGAAACTCCATCTTTATGCATTAAAGAAAAACTTTGAGTTTAAAGTAAAGAAGTCTACGAAAAATATATGGTGTACAGTATGTGTCGATGATAAATACAAATGGAGGTTAAAGGATACAAAGTTAGTTAATTCTAATATGTTCAAGGTTCGTAAATTTTTCGGTGAACACACATGCTCATTGTATGTTCGACATAAAGATCACCGTCAGGCATCCCCATGGCTTATTGGACATGTCATAAGGAAAAAATTTGAGGGTGATGATGTTAATTACAAGCCAAGGTCAATTGTAAAAGATATGAGTTTATCATATGGAGTTCATATGAGCTATGCTAAAGCTTGGAGGTGTCAAGAGCATGCATTGGCTTACATACGAGGTACACCAGAATCATCATTTCAAAAACTTCCCTCATTTCTATACATGATGTAGCAAAAAAATCTTGGAATTGTTACTCATTTGTAGATGGACAATGAAGGTACGTTCAAATATTGCTTCATGGCCTTAGGTGTTTCTATAATGGGGTTTAAAACATATATTCACCTAGTTATATGTGTAGATGGAACCTTCTTGACTACTCGTTGTGGAGGTACTTTGTTATGTGCCATGGGACAAGATGCTAACAAGCACATATATCCAATTGCATTTTCAGTAGTTGACTCGGAGAATAATGACTCATGGTTGTAGTTTCTACTGAGGTTGAAGGAAACAATTGGTGAAGTAGAGAATCTAGTATTCGTGTCTGATAGACATACTAGTATAGCAAGTGCCTTGACTAAAAATTTTCCTGAGGCACACCACGGTGCTTGTATACATCATGTTAGCATGAATATCTGTGCGAAGTTCAAAACTGACCATTGCCATGAAGAATTCTTCCTTGCAGCGAAAGCTTAGAGAAAGCGAGAGTTTTTACGCCATTTTAAGAAGATTAAATTCAAAAATCTTGCAATTGCTCAATACTTAGATAATCAAGTGAGTTTTGGAAAGTGGGCTCATTCTTTCTTTCCTGGTCATCGATATAATTTAATGACTACAGGTATTGCTGAAAGCTGGAACCATGTCATTGCTGAGGCACGTGGGTGGCCAATTACTAGTCTCATGGAATTTATGAGGCACACTTTACAAAAATGGTTTTCCGAGCGTCGAACTACAGCATCAACGGCTATAGGTCCTCTTGCCACAGAAGTGGAAGCTGATTTGCGAAAGTTAGCAGACAAGTCCACTACCTCGTTCCCTTTTTCGTCTAGTCATTATGAAATAACAGTATTGAACAGTGATCTTGATGGAGATGTCGACTTGAGGAGGAAAAAATGTAGTTGTCAAAGATTTGACTTGACAGGTCTTCCTTGTGAACACGCTCTAGCTGGTGCTCAAGATCGTGGCATTAGTCCATATACTTTATGCTCCAGATTCTACACAGTTGAAGCGTGGCTGTCATCTTATGGTGGATCTGTATATATGCTGGGTAATGAAGAATCTTGGGTGATACCAAATGACATAGGAAGTATGATGATAGCTCCTCCTTTAGTGAAGCAGAAGACTGGTCGTCCAAAGAAGAAACGACGTTTATCAAAGGGTGAGAAGAATAGCAAACAACGTAGATGTAGTAGATGTGGTGTCCTGGGCCACAATCGAGTGACGTGCACCACTGTTTGTCCCCTGTCGTCTAGACATGCTTAGTTTGTACTTTGATTGTTTTATTTTGTATTCTTCAATTGCGGAATTTGAATATTTAGATCGGTTCAGTAATACGCCTTTTTGTGTTAAAGTTTGTTGTTTTGGACACACCTAATTCATACATGCACGTAAATCACACATAATTCACACCTGATTCACACATATTTCACATGCGGTTCACACATAATTGACACCTGGTTCACATTTAATTCACACATAATTCACACTTAACTTAATAAGATAAAAGTGACAAAGATTTATTCCACTATTAAGATGAAATAAACGAAGTCATTCAATACCATTTAATGAGATGAAGTTGACATAGTTTCTTCATACATTAAAAAATGAGATACATATATTTAAATAAAAGACAACTATGGTTGTAAGTTATGGTAAAACAAATTTAAACAAGTCTTTTTTATAAAGAAATCCATGTTGTTGTCATTTACTTCGGATAACGGTTTTTTGGCTAGCAAGTACTCCAAATGTTTGATGACATATACCCCACAATCGCTATTGTAAAGGAAATAAAGTTTTTTAATTATTGGAAGACCATAGTGATTATTTACAATATAAATATGGTTAACAGAGTTATACCTAGTTTCGGCCTGTGGCACTTTTTCTGTGCCAAGTCTTGTGAACTCAAAACGCACTTTATCTGCTTGTAGTTGGACATCTTTCCTATGGCTTAATAGCCCACTAGATTGAATTAGATATGGTAGCATTTTTCCCCATCTGCTCATTTTATTCTCAAACTCCTTGTTGGAGACCACAGTGATATCAGAGTCATAAGCTTTTATAAGATAGTTTGTCAATGATATCTCCAACAGCACCCAATGTGTCCCAAAAAAATTAATCGGGGTAAACACATCATCAATGTCTTTCCAACTCCTTTTGAAATTGTTATCATCACCTACCAAGTAATCAAGCACTTCTTTTGGTCAAATGTAGCTTGATTTGATTTTCCTCTTGTTGAATTGTTCCCAATGTAGTTTGAAGAACTATTGGAACATAGAATCCACAATGGTGAATCTTTCGGAGTAAGTCTTCTTGTAAGTGTACACTCGTTCTTTCATCAATCCTAAAGCTGCATCAATGTACTGCATGCCAAATATTATAAGTATATATACATCACATTCCAATTATATATATTTAAAAAAAAAAAAAATCAATAGTCTTACCAGTCCGTCAAGCCATGTACGTGGTGTAAGTAGCTGAATAAACCATTTCGCTGTGCACGAACCAGCCAAGAGAGAAATAGACTTATCATTCTTTTTTAAACCAATTACCCATTTCTTAAAACGTCTCAATTGCTTTCCATCATATGGCTGTAAAGGATTAATTTCACAAGGATCAGTTACAATTGTCTTTGCTTTCTTTTTCTTCCTAGTTGGATTAGTAAACTCGGCACCAAAAATTATTTTCGTTGGAACCCTCCTTCTCTTGAATTCCACCCCAGCCATATCTTCAGGAGATACCACCTTACAGCTAGGGCTATCTTCTCCAACAACATGCTCCACAATATATGTATGGTGTGGTGAAGCAAGATGCCCATCTGATACTAAATCCTCAGAATCACTACCTTTACGTTGCGAGAGCACCAATTCAATTATATAATCCAACTTCTCCTCCATTCTTTGTTGGTTACTTTTCAAAGTGTCAACATCAGCTAACAACTTTTCATGGTGGGTGTTAATTGGAGTTGGTATCTCTTTCTGGTTTTGCTCGTGACGATGGCCATCTGCTGCATCGGGCTTTATGGGAGGTTCCTCACGTTCTTCCCTTTCAAACTCCAATTCCACATCATTGTCTACAAAGCTACTAACACGACCCATGAGTAGTTCATCTGGTCCTTGAATAATAGAGTCATAAAATTCTTTCTCTTCGGGTCTTGGATTAAGGGTGGCCTTCACAATATCCTGCAACAAAATAATAAATTAATAAGGTATAAACATTACTTATAAATCACAAACTCAACTAAAATCTCAACGACTTACACTTTTTTTCTTAAATACAACTTCAATATCTTTCTCTTTCAGCATTTTATGCGCTGACTAGCTAAGCATTCTTGGAAAGGCAAGGGGTTGTTGATCAGCAAATGCAACGACTTTTGTGAAAATTTCATAGGCCCAATATTGCAGAGCAATGACATAACCATAAATTGTGTACTGAGGTGCTGGTCTTTTTCTCTTTTGCTCAACATTCTTCAAGTATTTATTCCTTAGCCTTTCCATATCTTTTGTCAAGCCGAATAATGTCTTCTCGTACGATAATCTCCCCCAAGGATAGTTGAAGATGTCATCTTCATTTTCCACCATGGAAAGGACATCAATAAAGTATTTCTTCTTTGGTTCACTAGGTAATAAAAGAGAGTCTACCAAAAAACATAGACCTAATTTCCATACGTCTTCTTTCACATCGCACATTTTGAATCCATCTTCCAACTCTTCAGAAGTCAAACATTCTCTATTGTTCAAGTATGTCTGGAGAAGTCTTTTACTCTTGGTCATTTCTTTATACTTTGCCTGATTCGGAGAAATTCCACAATTCAATCTAGTGATCAAACCAAATTCACTAATTCCAAACCTTGTATTCTGACCACAAATATTAAAATTCAAGCAGTATGTAACGCCCTGGATAGCCAAGACCGTTACACTGTGTGTTTATAAAGTGCCAGACTTGCTAAGCAAGTCATTTAAATAAAATCGTGTCATTGAAACTATAAAGGAACTAGGGTTGAAAGCATTTTGGTCTCAAAAGCCACATTTTCATTAAAAAGTATCATCTGTTACATGGGATCCCAAAAATATTAAGTTCAAAGACCATTTACAAAAGACGCAAGGTTTATGTACAACATCCGGCCATACTAAGGCAAAATAAGCAGTTAGGTGATCCCTGTCCTGGTCCACTCCTCGATCGTGGCGGTCGAACCACTGGCTATGTACATTCCACCTCGGAGCTCTCCACCTCAGGCTTGGTCTAGCTTGCCCTTGCCTTTACCTGCACCACGTAGCACCCGTGAGCCAAGGCCCAGCAAGAAAACACAACAACAACAACAGAGCATGAACAACTAGTAGACAAGTTAACATCTCACATAGCATCACATAAACTCAGATATATCATCAGTCAGTATAATCAAGTACTCCACATGCTAGGCACTTTAGTTCATAATATACACAATTCACAAACGATAACCAGGGCTAGCGCCCTCAGGCTGCTCCCTCTGTTATCCCGTTGTTCTTGGCTCCCAGTGGCCAATCCGCGCCCTGTGCGCTATAATCATGTACGGCATCCTTAGACCGCTTTTACATGTCCCATGGCGTAATACCAACATTGACACGATGCAACTCTCGGGAGCACTTAGTCCCATCCCAATCATGCAACCGGGTGCAGTTTTCTTACCTTTCAATACACTAGTTCCTGATGCCACGAAGCCGCGAGCATGGTCCTTTACCCCGAGCCTCTCCAAAGACCTAATCACAACACAAATGAAACATCCTTTGTCACTAACCAATCCAAAACCACTTCCCGGAACCAATCCCACACTCTCGGAATTCCCCAAATCCCTAAAACAATGCACCAAAGACATCCCCCGAACCCCCGGAGCAAAGGCTCAAAACTACAAAATCCCATGTCCTGAAATTGGCCTTGCGCCGCGGCGCAGCCCTATAGGGCCGCAGCGCCCAGCAAGTTAGAGAACACACACACCGCCCAGAAACAGCCTTGCGCCGCGGCGCACTAGAACAGCGCCGCGGCGCTCCTTCGCGAGCCCAGAATTCTGGGTTTTTCCCCTGCGTTTTCCCGAACCCAAATCACTCCAAATCACCCCAAACTTATACCTAAGCCCCAAAACCAACTCAAAACCCCAAATAAACCTTTCAACGACCTACAAACATCATAATCTAGCTCAGTTATACAACCATTCACAGAATTCACACTTAAATTTCAGACTCAAACACTTAAACCAAAACTTGAGAAAAGTACAAACCAGACCTCTAAATCCCTAAATCATAACAGCTACAAGATTACAAACATGTTTAATACCCTTACCTCAATCAGAAATTCAACTTGAGCTTCCTCCAATCCAAGCTTTAAACTCAGTTTCCCCTTGACAAACCAGCTGAGTTTTTCATGCAAAACAAGCCATGGCTATCTTTCAATTCCTTCCAAAATCAATTAAGAACTTAACAAAACAGGGACCAAATCCTTACCTCAGTATAAACCTTGATATGTGCTTGATTCCACACCCTCAAGCCCTTTGCTAGCCTCAAAGAACACAACTCAACTCCTCTTCCACTTTGCCTTCTAGGTTCTTGATTCTCCCTTTCCTTCTTGATCCTTCTAGCCTTCCAAGTCTTAATTTCAGTTATACTTAGCATAAAAGAATCGTATATATCCTTTTCCCTCAGCCAAAACCATCTATACCACTGCCAAAAGTCTACCTTAGCCCTCCACTAATATTCCTTCCTAACTAAACCTCAAGGGCATATTTGTCCTTTTACTAGCTTTACAATTCTACCACTTCTCCAACAAAACCTGGTACTCTCTATGGTTACTAACAGTTACACAAGTTACCAAATCACCAGTTACCATTATCTAGCTTCCTAGGACCGTCTCGGCACGTGCATCGCATTGATATCACCACACCCACGTGGTACAATTCACATAGCATAATTATCACATAACATAATACACATAGTCATATAACATACTTAAAATCATAATCATACATCTTAATCATTAAAGCCACACATAATTCCCATTATGCCCTCCAGGCACACTAATCAAGGCCCTTAAGCCTTATTAGTGAATTTGGGTCGTTACAACTATCCCCTCCTAATGAGAATTTCGTCCTCGAAATTTACCTGAACAACTCGGGATACTGATCCCGCATCGCTGACTCAAGCTCCCAGGTCGCCTCCTCGACCTTACTATTCCTCCACAACACTTTAACCAGAGGAATCGTCTTATTCCGTAACACCTTATCTTTTCGATCCAAGATCTGAACTGGTTGCTCTTCATAAGCCAAATCTGCCTGTAACTCCAGATCTTCATGCCTCAATACATGAGTCACATCTGAGACATACTTCTGAAGCATGGAGACATGAAACACATCGTGAACTCCAGACAACAATGGCGGCAAAGCTAACCTGTAAGCCACCTGACCAATCCTTTCCAGGATCTCAAATGGCCCAACGAATCTAGGGCTTAGCTTGCCCTTCTTACCAAACCTCCTCACCCCTCGCAGAGGTGAAACTCGAAGGAAGACGTGGTCCCCAACCTAAAACTCCACGTCCCTATGCTTAGGATCACCGTAGCTCTTCTGCCTACTCTGAGATGCGAGCATCCTAGCCCAGATCTTCTCTATGGCTTCACTTGTCTTCTGTACCATATCCGGCCCCAAATACCTCCTCTCACCCATCTCATCCCAATGAATGGGTGATCTACACTTCCTCCCATATAGCATCTCATAGGGAGCTACTCCAATCGTTGACTGATAACTATTGTTGTACGAGAATTCAATCAACGGAAGGTACTTACTCCATGAACCCTCAAAATCAATCACACATGCTCTGAGCATATCCTCCAATACCTGGATCGTCCTCTCAGATTGTCCATCAGTCTGAGGATGAAAGGCTGTACTGAACTTCAGCTGAGTTCCCAAAGCTTTCTGCAAACTACCCCAAAACTTGGAAGTGAAAATAGGATCCCGGTCTGACACCATAGACTTAGGAACCCCATGGAGACGTACGATCTCCTTCACATACAACTCAGCCTACTGATCCACAGTATAGGTGGACCTCACTGGAAGAAAATGGGCCGACTTGGTATATCTATCCACTATCACCCATACTGAGTCATGAAGTCCCACTGTCCTGGGTAAACCTCCCACAAAATCCATGGTAATGTCCTCCCATTTCCATTCAGGAATACCCAATGGCTGAAGCAACCCCGCTGGTCACTGATGCTCAGCTTTCACCTGCTGACAGGTTAAGCATCTGGCAACGTACTCCACCACATCCTTCTTCATCCCGGGCCACCAATACAAAGTCCGTAGATCCTGATACATCTTCGTGGTACCCGGATGAAGTGAGTACGGCATCGTATGAGACTCATCTAGTATCTCCCGTCTGATCCCCTCATTAGCTGGAACACAAATCCGTCCCTGATACCGAAGTAAACCAACCTCAGAAACAGAATATTCCTTAGCTACTCCAGCTAAGACATCCTTTCTAACCCTCTGCAACTGAATGTCCATCCACTGCCTTTCTCTGATCCGCTCTAGCAGGGTCGACTGCAGAGTAATATTAGCCAATCGGCCTACCACCAACTCTATCCCTGCTCTAACCATCTCATCAGCTAGCTTTCTTGAAATCTGAACAGAACTATACAACCGTCCCGGACCCCTGCTGCTCAATGCATCAGCCACCACATTGGCTTTCCCCAGATGGTAAAGAATATCACAATCATAATCCTTTACCAGCTCCAGCCAACGCCTCTGCCTCATATTCAGGTCTTTCTGTGTAAAGAAATACTTCAAGCTCTTATGGCCGGTGTACACCTCGCACTTCTCCCCATAAAGATAGTGCCGCCAAATCTTCAGTGCGAACACCACCGCTGATAACTCTAAGTCATGAGTAGGATATCGCTGCTCATACTCCTTCAGCTGTCATGATGCATAAGCTATAACCTTCTCATTCTGCATCAACACACAGCCCAAGCCCAACCTTGACGCATCACAGTATACCACAAACTTCCCTTCCCCCGAAGGAAGGCTCAACACTGGCGCTGTAATAAGTCGTCGCTTCAACTCCTGAAAACTGTCTTCACACTTGTCTGACCAGATGAACTTCAAATTCTTTCTTGTCAATTCTGTCATGGGTGCTGCTATCTTCGAGAAGCCCTCTACAAACCGCCTGTAGTACCCTGCTAACCCCAGAAAACTCCGCACCTCCGAGGCATTTCTTGGCCTCGACCAATCTCTAACTGCCTCTATCTTAGATGGATCCACCTTAATCCCATCTGCACCAACAATGTGTCCAAGGAATGTCACTTTAGGTAACCAGAACTCACACTTCTTAAACTTAGCATACAACTGATGCTCCCTCAACCTCTGGAGAACCAGTCGAAGATGGAACTCGTGCTCTTCCTCTGAACTGGAATACACCAGGATGTCGTCGATGAAGACTATAACAAACTGATCTAGAAAATCCTTGAACACCCTGTTCATTAAGTCCATAAAGGCTGTTGGGGCATTGGTCAAACCAAAAGACATGACCAAGAACTCATAGTGCCCATACCGTGTCTGGAAGGCCGTCTTAGGTATGTCCTCATCCTTGATCCTCAGCCGGTGATAACCAGATCGAAGATCAATCTTTGAGAACACCATCTTACCCTGCAACTGATCGAACAAGTCATCAATCCTTGGTAGGGGATACTTATTCTTAATTGTTAACTTGTTCAATTCTCGGTAGTCAATACACTTCCTTAGAGTCCCGTCCTTCTTCTTAACAAACAAAACTGGAGCACCCCACGACGAGTAGCTAGGTCTGATAAACCCCAGAGCCAGAAGCACCTCCAGCTATATCTTTAACTCCTTCGACACTGGCTCTGTCCCCGGTGCTAGCTCAATAACAAACTCAATCTCCCTATGCGGCGGCAACCCAGGCAAATCCTCCGGAAACACATCTAAGAACTCACAAACCAATCTAGTCTCCTCCGGTCCAACTGGGGAAACTTTAGTGGTATCAATCACACTAGCCAAGAAGCCTATACATCCACCCTGTAGCAAATCTCTGGCTCTTAATGCAGATATGCTGGGTACGCGGGGTCCATGCACCGCTCCCACGAAAACAAAGGGATCCTCGCCCTCTGGCTCAAAGGTTACCATCTTTTTCCTACAGTCAATGGTAGCTCCATATCTAACCAGCCAATCCATGCCTAGAATCATGTCAAAGTCCTCCATACTCAACTCAATCAAGTCTACTGCTAACTCCCTACCATCAACTAGCACTGGCAGTGCTCTAATCCACCTCCTAGATACTACCAGTTCTCCTGTAGGCAATATAGTCCCAAATCTTGAAGCACTATACTCACTAGGCCTACACAGTCTATCAATCACCCTATCAGATACAAATGAATGCGTAGCACCAGAATCAATCAAAACAGTAAAGGGAGTGCCAGCACTAGAAAGCTGACCTGTCACTACTGAGGGACTAGCCTCGGCCTCTGCCTGCGTCAGGGTGAACACTCGAGCTGGAGTCAAGCTGTCCACCTTTCCTGTCTCTCCCTTCTTCACTGTCGAGCAATCCTTCCTGAGGTGTTCCACCACCCCGCACACATAGCAGGCCTTAGCCCGACACTCGCCTGGATGGCGTCTCTTGCACCTCGTGCACTCTGGATAAGTCCTCCACGAATCACCGCCTCCCTGACGGCCACCCTGAATACCCCGACCTCCCCTATCAAACCTAGGAGCGATTGGAGCATCAGGAGTCTTTCTTTTCAAATCACTGGAGCCTCTGCCCCTACCAAAACCAGAGTATGGAGGCACCGCCCTGCGACCCTCCCTTCTTGTTGCACTATCCCTCCATATCCTATTCTCCGCTTCCTCAGCGGTAAGAGCCCCCTCCACAGCCTGGGCATAAATAGTCACTCCAGGAACTGTGGTAATTCTTACATCTCGGGCTATCATATCATTCAGCCCTCTAACAAATCTGTCTAGCCTGGCTGCATCGGTAGGCACAAGATCTGGTGCGAACTTTGCAAGTCTGTCGAACTTCAAGGCATATTCTGTAACTGTCATACTGCCCTGAACCAGCCCCACGAATTCACTCACTTTCACTGCCCTGATGGCAACGTTATAATACTTCTGATTGAACAAATCCTTAAACCCTTCCCAAGTCAATGTAGCAACCTCTCTAGTCTGTGATGCCACCTCCCACCAGATTCAGGCATCATCCCTCAGCATATAAGTGGCACAGTCCACCCTGTCATGTCCTTCCACTCTCATAAAATCAAGAATGGTAGTGATCAAAGTCATCCACTGTTCAGCTTTCAGTGGATCTGGACTACCCTCAAAGATCGGGGGCTGTTGCTTCCTGAACCGCTCATACAACGGTTCCATCATGTTCCCAACATCAACTGGCTGTACCACAGGTACCAGTGCCGGTGGCACAATAGGAGCAACACTCCCAGATGGAGCCTGCTGCAGAATTCAGATATGTTCGTCTTGGCTCTGAAGCCTAGCTTGCATTTCTGCCATTAACTGCTGCCAGTTCTCAGGGACTGGCGGAGGGGTCGGGCCCTGGTCATCATCTCTAGCCCCTGACCTGCCGGCTAGTCGTGTGGATTTCCTTGAACGCATAACTATTCAAGTCAATCTGCAATCAATGACTCGGTAATTAGGCTATGATGACAGGGTAATAATCTTTCCACAATCCATCACTGAAACTCCACTCATTCACAAGCAATCAAAGTATAGCAATTTATCCAATTATTCATCCACATGCACAACAATGCTAATAAGCACGCCTCAATAACATCATGCAATAGTCAAGGGCCAGACCCTATCAGTATCTCATGCTCCCTATTCATCAAACAGATATCAACAATCATATCTCACTCAAATCACTTAAGCACATAATCATGCATACACAATTACCAAACCCTGAGTTGAGCTCGTCTCCCGCAGCGAATGTACATACCCAGCCAGTCTTCAGGACCCATAAACCTAGGACGCTCTGATACCAAGTTGTAACGCCCTGGATAGCCAAGATCGTTACACTGTGTGTTTATAAAGTGCCAGACTTGCTAAGCAAGTCATTTAAATAAAATCGTGTCATTGAAACTATAAAGGAACTAGGGTTGAAAGCGTTTTGGTCTCAAAAGCCACATTTTCATTAAAAAGTATCATCTGTTACATGGGATCCCAAAAATATTAAGTTTAAAGACCATTTACAAAAGACGCAAGGTTTATGTACAACATCCGGCCATACTAAGGCAAAATAAGCAGTTAGGTGATCCCTGTCCTAGTCCACTCCTCGACCGTGGCGGTCGAACCACTAGCTATGTATATTCCACCTCGGAGCTCTCCACCTCAAGCTTGGTCTAGCTTGCCCTTGCCTTTACCTGCACCACGTAGCACCCGTGAGCCAAGGCCCAGCAAGAAAACACAACAACAACAACAGAGCATGAACAACTAGCAGACAAGTTAACATCTCACATAGCATCACATAAACTCAGATATATCAACATTGTGACAGTCAGAATCCCGTGATCCGTAAGGGGAAAGACCGGGTAAGCTGTGCAATCCTACACCGCCTAGGGAAGGTCAAGTGTAATGATTCTAAGACTGTGTAGGTATGGGACTACACAGTTGAAGAGGGCTTAAATGGATTGATGGGTACTACCTATATCAGGAAGATGCATCTTCTTTTCGGTAGCCCATCACTTGAGAACTCCATGGTTAAGCATGCTTGGCCTGGAGTAATCTAGGGATGGGTGACCTCCTGGGAAGTTTTCCCAGGAAGTGTGCGAGTGAGGACAAAGCACGCTGGAAAGACTTGTCTTGATTTGTAGGGCCAGTCGTCATTCCAGAAAGCAGCCATAATGATGTGGGGCGTCACACAGTATTTGTTCTTTCCTCTACTAACAACTCTCCTAAGTAGTAACTGGTGAATAATAACTCCAGAATATTGTAGAGGCGGAGCTAAGAAGAATTGCTTGAACGGTGACTGTTTCGCTCGTTCCAACAAGTCAAATGCTATGAACTTCGTTATTATTGTACTCATAATGCTCCCTCCCCTATACGCAACCTTTGCGGGATAATGCCTTTCAGTAGGAAGCATGAGGAGTGACATCTGAAAAGGTAAATTAAATAAGCGCTTAATACATAACTCAGATATATTCACACTTTCTTCACACATGGTTCACACTAAAATCACACATGGTTCACACCAAATCTACACCTTGTTCAAACATAGTTCACCCCAAATTCACACATATTGTTCGCTTATTCACACATGATTCACGTATAGTTCACACATTATTCACACTTTGTATGGTTCACACATTATTCACACATGATTCACTCTTTGTCACACATAGTTCACCCAAATTCACACCAACCTCACACATAATTCACACTATATTCACACCAAATTCACACATTGTTCACACATAGTTCACCCCAAATTCACACATATTGGTCACACTAAATTCACACATGATTCATGTATGCTTCACGCATTATTCACACTTTGTATGGTTCACACATTATGCACACATGGTTCACACATAGTTCACCCAAATTCACTCCAACCTCACACATAGTTCACACCAAATTCAGACATAGTTCACACAAAATTCACCTCTTGTTCACACAAAATTCTAACAAAGTTGGTATTTAACAAATATATACCCATAATAATCCATAAACCATCCCACTATTGGTCTTGCTTGAGCTAAGATATTTCTCAATCAAAAAACCCAAAAACTAAAAAAATATTACTTACATTCTGCAGAAATGAAATCATATTTCAAATGAGTTTCATATATCATTAAAAGATACTAGTTTTTCAATTAAATTCACATATAAACATTAAAATATTATAATTTGTTGTGAAGTACACACTCTATGAGGATTCAATTCAAACAAATGGAGATAAATATGGTACCTATTCTTTAGCTACTTTGAGCATGTTTGGCATTTGATAATACTCGTTCATATATTTGATAACAAACTAGTGCATTTGAGTTACAAGTTCTTTCCATAATTGATTTTCACTTATATATCATATATAATATGCTAATAAATTTATTCCAATAAACAAAAAGAGATATATACACACTAGAAATTGAGGCCATGCATTTTTATAATAGGGTTAGTTAGTGTAGTTTCCCTTTATAATTCACACATTATTTACCATAAATTCAGAACATGGTTCACACATGGTTCACACACCATTCACACCAAATTCACACATGCTTCACACATCATTCTAACAATGTTCACCATAATTTCGAAACATGGTTCACACACTATTCACACCAAATTCACACATGGTTCACACATCATTCACACATTGTTCACCATATATTCAGAACATCGTTCACACACTATTCACACCAAATATACACACTGTTCACACTGAAATCACACATGGTTCATACATCATTCACCATAAATTTGGAACATCGTTCACACACTATTCACACCAAATTCACACACTGTTCACACTGAAATGACACATGGTTCACACTAACTTCACTTCATACATGGTTCACACTAAATTCACACCACAATCACACATGATTCACACCAAATTCACACTAAATTCACTCATTATTCACACCAAATTAAAACATGGCTCAAATAGTTAGAAATTTAACCAATGTCCAAACCTTACCTTCTTCTAACATGTTTCCAACCACAACCATCAAATCTCAAAGCATCAATATGACAAAATCAAAATAAACAAGGGAGCCTTAAATAATATAACAATAATACCTTGGGCTAGGGTATTGGGCTTGCAAGGGGAGCGTGGGGTCTTAGGTGTTGTATACCTTGGGCTCCGGCGATGTGGGCTCGACGATATTGCTGTGGAGCACAACGAGGCAGCAATGTGGGTTCGTGGGGTCGGGAGCAAGCAGAGGGGATGAGGGCTGTGGTAGATTACATCACTTTCCAAAGCTTCATGAGAAGAAAAATGGGGATGATCTCTCTTTGATGATGATTTGAGAGAGAGGGAGAAGGAAGAGTGTTTGTTCTCTTTGTGAGAGAGAAGGAAGAGAGAGAAGGTGGCTGAAAACAAAATGGGAAGGGAAAAAAAGGGACGAAGAAGCCCTAATGTTAATAAAGGTAAGTTAGTCCTTTCACATGGGTATAAGGTTAAAAACATGAGAAACATTAAAGTGGGGTTAGAGTTAGTATTAGCCTATAAAATAAGGTCAATTCATGGAGTTTTCCAAAGTATATTTAACAAATTAAATAAAATCAAAATTTAAACAAAAACCCATACACATCAAAATCACTTAATATACAAAAAAGAAAGAGAGAGAGAGAGAGAGAGAGTGAGATTCCCTCACAGATGGAACGAGAGTAGAAATGAATTGAAAACCAAGCTCTTAATCTTCTTCACCACATTCTTCCACCTCTCTCTCTCCCTCTCCTTCTTCTCTGCTATTGTTTGCTTTCGATCATGAGGAGGATCTCTACTACCTATCGAAACTTGCGGATTGACAGGGAGAGTCTCACAAACAGATGTTGGGTGTGTGGTGGACCTCGAAAGCAGATCACGACTTTGGATCTGGAGTTGAGAAGCTTGGTGTGGATTTGAAAGTGTTGGGGAGGTTTGAGGACGTGGGGCATTGATTTGGAGGTCTGAGGACACAAGTCGGAGCTTGGTTTAGATCTAGAGGTCTTAGGATTTTGGCCCACGATGCTCAGATGGTGATTTCGACTTTGGAGCGATTATCATTTCTAGGTTTTGTTTGGAAGGCAAGAAAATGGTAGATTCTTGGTTGGACCCAACTCAAATTTGTCCGAATTGAGAAAATGGTAGAATCTTGGTCGGACCCAACCAAGATATGAAAGATGGTTATCCGAATAGGTTTTGAAGCTTGCATTGGGTCGTGAAGGTGGTTGTGAAGCTTGTACTGGGTTATTTGTTCATGTTTTTACTGGATTTTTGTTCATGAAATCTAGATTTTGTTTATGAATCTAGGTTCAACAATGATAAACTCATGAACAAAAACACAGTTTTTTATATACATATCTAAGTTGTGATATTGGGGAGTTAGGATGGTTTATATTAAAAAAAATTCAATTGATGAATGAGATGATAAACTAGATTTGTGATTTGATTTAGGGTTGATTAGGTTTTAATTTAATCATATCTTTAGTTCTTTATGATAGTTTATATAATTTTTTATTATTTTGATTTAATAATATTTCATATTTAATTCTTAAATTAATTAATTTATAAAAACAGGAGTATTTTGGTCATATTGAAAAATTAATTGACCAAAATAGACTTAAGGTATTATTTCGTTCCATTTTGCAAAACACATGGTCTGAATTATTATTTAACAAAATAGAGGGTTTGATCGATAATTTTTGCACAACACAGAGACCAAAATGGTATTTACCCTTAAATAAATAAACATTATATATTAATCAAAATAAATCAATAACACTAAGCTTTAATATATATATATATATATATATAATATACTATAATTTATGTTTAAATATATATATATATATAAAATATGAGTTGAAGATAGACACAAAATAACAAAATAATTTAACCAATTTTTTTTGGGTTCGGTCACTCTTTTATACATGTTATAAATTAAGTAAATCTAGAAAATTATAACATGTAAAGAAATTCAATTCAATTCAATTTACTTATTTATTTATTTTTAACTAAAAGCACATCAATTTTTCCAAGAGCAAAGTCCACCTTTCACTGCACATTTATATACAAAAACTAAATCATATGCTACATAACTATGTTTTAGAATTATGCTAATATTAATAAAAAAAAAAAGAATATTTAGAATAAAAGTAATATGCAAAATATTCATTAGTGGCTAGATGCACTATAATGAGAAATTTGGGCCCTACACAAAGCGCTGCAAATTTGCAACTTAACACATTATTGTGTAATTGGAAGTTACACAATTTGGTTTAAATTTGAAATTTGTAATTCGTGACAATCATGTTTTTTTTAAAGGTGGTGATAATCATGTTTAATACACTATATTAAACGTATGATTGTGTGTTACAAAATGGTGTTAAATGGACAATTAGGAGTTTTGGATCATTCAAAAGTAAAAGATCTATAAATAATAGTCACATACAACCTTAGAGTGTATTTTTTTTTCTTTTGCATTCTCTTTGTATATATATATTTTTAATAAATAGCATTTTTACCTCCCGAACTATGACCACTGTATGAAACTGCCCCCGAATGATTCACGATGTTTTAAATTCCCCCGAACTTTTAACGTTAGTAATTTATGGGCATTCCATTGCATTCTGTTCAGTTATGTCGTTTACTCGGTGATGTGGCATAATACGTGTATAGTGGTTGAAAAATTGAAAGTAAAATCAATATACCTAAGCCTACCATTATTTTCCTTCCTCTTCACGATTTTCTTCTCTTCAAACCCTAGGTTTAATTATTCATTCTGCACTTGTCTTCATCAAACATCATAAATGGCATATTCTAGGGGAAAAAGGTATGGAGAAGTTCAAGGGAGTCCCCTTCTTTGTCTTGTGGATGTGAGGTCGTACTAGGCATAACATGGACTGTATACAATTCCGGGAGAAGGTTATATGGCTGCCCAAGATACAAGGTTTGTTGTTTCAATTATTTTTCTTGATTATGATTGGCTTAAACTCCTCTAACTCTATATTTTATTTACAGATAAATGAGAGAGATGGTTGTGGATTTATTCATTGGATGGACCCTCCTCGTGGTGAAAGACATAATTGTGATAATGGGTTGTTTAAAAGAGTAGAGGAGATCAAAGACAATCTTTTGCAAATCCAGATTTTTGTTGAGAAAAGAGATGAACAAGTTGGAAGAATTTTGATGTTGATGGAGGATGTCAAAACCGATCTCTTTATTTTTGTTGTACTTTTATCTTTTGTTTTGTACTTGGCATTATGGTGAAATGTAATTGTTGTGCTATTGTTTTAACTAAAAAAATGTAACTGTGTTGAAGAAATGAAGAAAAACATCATTTATAGTTTATGTATTTTATTGGATCTTATATATTTGGCAGCATATATATTTGCTATGTATTTTTATTGATTCTGAGATATCTAGTAGCATATATAGTTGCTTAATTGTAATGAAATTTGATTGAAAAAAGGTTTCCAATAGCATAATACAACCAGAAAAATAATATCAAAAGTGAACCAACATTTTCATTCAGTAAACTAGTGTCTGGTGTACATCATATCTGGTGTACAAAACGTGATCCTAAATCAGATATACAACCTTGCTCAAGTACATTGGTGATTTACAACCTTGCTCAAGTACATTAGTGATTTACAACCTTGCTCAAATACATTAAGGTCCTAAAAAAGATTTACAACCTTGCTCAAAAACATTGAAATGGTATTCAGTGAGCATGGGACTGATCAAAAAACAAAGACAAAAGCAGACATAGCAATTGACTTTCAGCTCCAAACTTATCCAATAAACTGTTTGTCAATTAAAAAATCAGATACCACCTTAACTAAACATGTCTGGTCCTTGTTGCAATTGTGTTGCTACCTTGCCGAGGTGGGTTGAATGGAACTTGCTACAAAATAAGATAGACAAATCAGGTAGCTTAAATGATAAATACCAGATAACACAAATCAGTGAGCATTATTTGAAGTTGTTAGGAGATACCTGAGGTGGTGGAATTATTTCTTGTAGAGCACTCAGATTTGTTGCTGAACTCATTGAAGCATTTTCTGGCTGACTGCTATTTCTAGCATAAGTACCAAGATCAGCTGGGGGATTGTCTTTTCCCTACCAAAACAAATCTTTTTTATCAATCCAAAAACAAGCAAACATTATGCTTCAAACCAGATGCAAAGAATACAATAGTAACTTACCAAATTGAAGTTGTTTCTAGCACAAGTTTTGAAGTTGTGGCCCACTACACCACAGCCAGAACATCTCATTCTCACATATCTTCATTTCAATTTCTTGGCTGTTGGTGGAGCCAACTCATCAGGTTCAACTCTTCTTCTTTTCTTAGGCCTACCGGGTTGAGTCTTCCCAATTGGCTTAATCATTCCAACCTAGCCACTTCTAGGCCACTCCTAATTGGATAACTATTCGAATCTCCTAATAGTTACCTCTCTTGCAACTTTCCATAAAAGGTCTTTCAAGGTTTTATCCTTGAAAAATTTGTTGAAATTCTTCTCTAGATGCCTTGCACAACGCTTGTGCTCGGCCTCAAGTACACCCTCATCCCACAAACCCTTCAAGGCTTGCTCTAAACCTTTTTGCTTGTCTGTAATAAAGATCCAATGGTTTGAGTTTTCAATTTTGAAGACCACCTTCAATAGGTCCAGAAACCAGCTCCATGAATCCTTATTTTCTATCTCAACAACAGCAAATGCTATAGGATACATTTGGTTATTCCCATCTATTCCAACTGCTGTTAAAAGTTGTCCTGGATGTACACCTTTAATGTGGCAGCCATCCAACCCAATTAAAGTTCTACAACCCTCATTGAAACCTGTTTTTAATCCAGCATAGCAAATATACATCCTCTTGAAACATGGCTTACCATTCTCACCAACTTCGATCAAAAACTCAACAGTTGAACCCCTATTGGTCCACTTAATCTCCTCGGCATAATCCCAAAGAGAAGCATACTACTCTTCATAGCTTCCTTCAATTGCTCTAGTTGCCATCAGCTGAGCTCTATAAGCTTTGTCCCGTGTAATCTCAATGACATTGTCCTTACTAACCTTATACATGAAAGAAGTGATTCCCCACGTGTCATTCATCTTGAACTCATTCATGTACTTCCGACTCAACCATCTAGAAGTTGCAAATCTATTTTTATTCTTTCTAGCACATTTGTGTTCATCATTATAAGTTTTGATGACAAATGTGGTGGTGTCATCAATCTTCAGTGCAAAACAAACCCATGAACAACCAACACCTTTACATTGAGCCCTAATCCTATGAGGGTCATTCTTCTTAAAAAAATGTCCTTTCCATTTCGGATTGCATACTCCCTAACTGCTTGCTTAAAACTGCCCCATTTGTAAATGATAACTCGAGCTTGAACACTAGTTTTTCCATGTCAATTGAAGCCCTAAACTAAGGAGGCTCTGGCAGCTTGGTTTTTCTGTACCTTTTGTTTGGTTTGTGGATCCCCTCAATCTCCTCATCATTCTCATTTTCATCCTCACTTAAACTATCTTGTGGAACAAAGTCACTGTTAGAATCTTGTATACCCACATCTCTTATGTCAATGTCTATAGGCTTTTTTCCTAATCCTTTTAAGCGGTTTTCAGCTGCCTCCCTCACATCTAAGTCATCTTCACTTTGTGCATACTCTGGATCTACATCGTAATCGTTGTCTTCACTTGAGTGTTCATTTTCAGTCACATTTTGCTCATAAAAAATAGGCCTAGATTTGGTCACATCCTCATTCAAAATAGGCCCTGTTCAATCTTATCCTCATCTAAATCAGGCCCAGATTCAGTGACATCCTCATCCAAACTAGGCCCACTTACATCTCCCAAACCAAGCCTATCCAAACCAAGCTCACTCCCACTTGCATCCTCATTCAATACAGCCCCATCAGATTGTGTTGCTATTTCCTCACCTAAATCTGTTTCAACATCTCCATTCACATTAACCCGAGTATCATTCTCATCACCTAAAACAGTTTCAACATCATCATTCACCCCATTTCTAGCATCATTTTGAGCACCTAAATCAATTTCAACATCCTCATTCACACCAGTTACTACTGAAGCTTGAGTTTCAGTCACTTCTAGTTGACAAAAAAAAAACATTCCACAACATTGCATCTCTTCATAGAATCCCCAATCTTATCAAGCAAAACTACATCACTAGTTACACATTCCATTAGCATACTACCTCCCCACTTAAAATAAAAAGCAATCTCCTCTGGATTTGTGAAAGCTAAATCTCTAGCAATCCCACATAGCTCAAACATGCTCATGTTATCCACATCTTGGAAATGTATTAAATTAGTAACCCGACCAAGGTAGGTTGGAATGTTACCTACATGCTTGAGTTGTCCACTGTGACACACCTTTAGAGTGAAGATTCCTGAATTTGGGTCTGCAAAATACAACAACATTGAATGTGACAATTTTTAGATCAAAAAAAATATTTAATGTGACAATTACTGAATAACTAAAGTTTGGGTGGTCCCAAAATATGCTTACAAACCTACTTTTAGTACTTGTTATCAAGCAAAGTCAAACACACACACACGCACCAATACACAATAGATCCCACACACCCCCACACACTCCAATCGACCTAACAAACCACTACGGAAAACTCCTAAAAATTTCACAAAACTCCAAAAAACACTATCGAAGATTCCTTTGACTAGACCCATTTGGTACAAAATGACCAAAAAAACCTCATTTTGTGAGGACAAAGCTCTGTAAGATTCTTTCCTTCCTCTCCATCTTCTTCATCCCAAAAAACTGACCCAATACAAAATAAAAAAGAATAAAAAGTAAACACTAAATGCTCACCATAAAAGGGAATGTCATTCTCATCCCTACACTCCTGTAACGCCCTAGTTACCCCAGAACAGTTACGGTGAACAGTGAACCGGAAATTTGACTCGCTACCCGAGTCCTTTGGTTTAAAACGTGATCTAGGTACTATTATCAGGTTAAGGTGAAAAACCAATGAAAAGGAAAGGGTACATTTCATTAAGTAAATAAACTGCTCATGAGCCTTTTAAAATGTTTACAAGTAGTCTGTAATACAAAAGAGTCGCTACAGTTTCAAATTTACTATCCCCGCTGGCCTAAGCGGAAAAAATAGGGTAAACCCCTAGTCCCTCTGAGAACTCCTTGACCGTGGCGGTCAAGTGGCCCTGTATGTACATCACATCGCCCAAGCTCTCCACTCAGGGTTGGTTAAGCTTTTCCTTCCCTTTACCTGCACCACATAGCACCCATGAGCCAAGGCCCAGCAAGAAAACACAATAAGGCATGATATAATATCAACAACGATCATAATAACCATTCAGGACTATCAGTCCAGCAAATAGGTGACAATAGCCAAAAGTCACAATAATGAGCGTCGCCCCCTCTAGCCTTGTGACGATAGGATCACCAAGCTTAACGGATAAGTGATTCTTTCATAAGTTTGATCAGGATAGGTGCAAGGTGAACAGTCACCAACATAACCTTCCTCACGACTCTAGAGTCGAAGCTATGGACAACGTCCCTTAGCCATGTGACAAACGGTCACCGGGGTCATATACCTTGGCTATAGTCATCTGGTCGTAGACCAAGCAAGCGCTTATAAGTTCTTCGACCCTAGGGTCGGTCTAGCATTAATGCCATAGAGCCATTCAATGCATGATTCTTGACTTTAGAGTCGGTCCCTGACTAGTCAGTGTCTTAAACAAGTAATTAATGTTCACTAGCATTTAATATGCAATCCACGTCCACATATATCAACCAACATGCTCCAATATCAAACCATGCATGGCATATACCTATACAGGGTGCAACTGTATTCATACACCGTTTTCTTACCTCTGGTTCGAGTGAGAATTATTATATGAACGACCCTTGAGAACGATCAACCTTTAGATTCCTTAGCGGTTACCTAATCATAACCAATTAGAAACCATTATTAAAGTAAATCAATGAATGGTTCACAATCTAAACCACACTCCCGGGACCAATCCCCCACTCTCGGAACTCTCAAACTACTCAAAAGGGCCAAAGGAACCAACCCCCGAGGCTTAGAAACCATCCCGAGCCCCAAAATCAACACATCCTGAAACTGACCTAGCGTCTAGGCGCCACCCACCAGCGCTGGGGCGCTGCCCCAGAAACAGAGAGGGTTGCTCTCTGCCCTGAATAGCGCTGGGGCGCTAGGACTGGCGCTGGCGCGCCAGCTTCAGACCAGCAGCTGCACTGAAACTCCCTCCTTGCGATTCCTCTTGAAACCAACCTTCCAAACACATCCCAAACCTTACCAAAACATCCAATTCAACCCCTAAATCTCATCTACATCACCTCCTCACCAAAACCCAAACAAACATACACAAAAACTCCCCTTGATTCCAACTTTCTACATCAAAAACCATAAGCTGAAAACTAAAAGGAAAACAGAGTAACACATGAAGTTCATGGAAAATTCCTTACCTCCAACTAGTTTGTATCCTCCTTAGTAGATGAATTAAGTCTACAACCTCCAAGCTTTGATTTCCTAGCTTGCCACCTCAATTTGGGACCAAAATCCTCAAGGAAAGATAGAGAGGAAATGATGTACGGGAAGGAGAAGAAGCTGCTCTGTTTTTGTTCTACAACCTTCTACAGCCACTTGAAACATATATAACCCAAGCAAAATGACCTTAATGCCCCTAGGTCATTTAAAGCTTCTAAAGTCTCCCCAAGGGTAAAATCGTCATCTTTCACCTATTTCGTTAATCATAATTAACGCTCTCCAACTCCCGCTAATCTCAATATTCTCAAACACCAATAATTCATACCCCGTTACCCTTTAACTCCCGGCAACATTCTAATCATTAAAACATCCCAAGACTCACCCTGAGCCTCGTACTTAATCTCGTTATAACTAAACCGCTACTTTAATATTTAAAGATCGTCTCATGCCGAATAGCTCGAACAAATCCACATTATAATGTGTTCTCACAATATATCATTGACATGCAAACAAGTATTCAATTATACCCTCAACGGGCCAAATTACCAAAACACCCCTGTAAACAAATGTGGACTCACATGCATGCATTTAACATCATATTATAATATAATTCTCATAAACATGCATAAACACATTTAATGGCATAATTAAACAGTTATGGCCCTCCCGGCCTACTAATCCAGCCATTAAACCAAAATAGGGAATCCGGGGCATTACAACTCCTTTGGGTGTTCTTTCTTTTTTCTTAATGCTCTGGTTTTCTTCTTCCCCATCACCGTTGACAGAGGCTTCAGATTCAATCCTTCGGCTTCAAATTCACTCCTTCGGCTTTAGTTTTCTTTGCTCTTTTAACTATGCTTCAACAAAAAAAAAAGCCCTAAAATTGCCCCCAAACTAATCAAATCGATCCATGAAAACCCCTTAGAGTCTTACTACCTTCCTTCACTGTTCTCATGGTAGTTTCAATGACAATAATGATGTGTAATGCCAAATAATTCTCTATATTACCACATCAGCCCATCTATTGCCATATCATGCATCCTATCTTATGTGTTATGACACATCATCATAAATTATAAAAAAAAACTAACAGAATGCCCATAAATTACTAATGTTAAAAGTTCGGGGGAAATTTAAAACATCGTAAATCATTTGGGGACAGTTTCATACGGTGGTCATAGTTCGGGAGGCAAATATGTTATTTATTCTTTTTTTTTTTTTGCATTTTCTTCTTTGTGTATTAAAACATCTATAAATATGTAAGACTTAATTAATCCCGAAACATATTAATCCTTTAGAGCTCTAAGAATTCAAGTGAAAGAGTGAAAATATTAGGGCATGTTTGACATTGTATTCTGTTTTTTGTTTTCAAAGTTGTGTTTTGAGAAATGAGAACAAAAAACTGTTTTTGTAGTTTTCTAAAACAAGAGGTGTTTGGTTAATAATTTTTTTTTTAAAAAAAAATCTTAAATAAAAAATTAATAAATATATTTACAAAGAGAAAAATATTTTAAAAGTTTCTAATAACTAATGAGATACAGTAATGTAAAAGAAAAAGTGATGGAAAAAAAGAGTGAGAAAGTAAGGAGAGAAAAATTGAGTAATGAGAAATTGAGAAGAGAGAAACTCATTCAAATAAAAAATGAGAGAGAAAGTGATGAGAAAGAAAGTAAAGAGAGAGACGTGAGGAGAGAGGAGGTGATGAGAGGGAAAATGGATAGAGAGAAAGTAATGAGAGAAAAAATAAGGATATAATAAGTGATGAGAGAGAAAATGAGAAAAAATGAGGATATAATAAGTGATGAGAGAGAAAACGAAAAGATAGAAAGTGAGAAGTGTTGAACTTCTCAGAGAGAAACAAAGGAGAAAGACTATTTTGCTATTATTATTACAATGAGCAAAAGTGTCTGAAAATACAAGGAGGAGTGCCTTAAATAGGCAACTAAGTTACAAGAAAGGTGTAACAAACCAAGATTAACAAAGTAACAACCTATACCAGAAATTATTTAGAGAAAATAAACTAACACAGATTATAATACCCTCCCTCAAGATGGAGTGTATAAATTCTTTACACCCATCTCGGATACAGTATCATTTAAAGAACTTGGAAATAAAGCTTTGGTGAAGACATTAGCTAGGTTGCTCTTTGAGGGGACATGAATTATCTTGAGTAATCCTTGTGTTACTTTCTCCTAAACTATGTGGCAATCAATGTCGACATGTTTGGTACGCTCATGGAAGACTATATTTTTTGATATGTGAACAGCTGCATTGTTATCACAATACATGGTAGTTGGAAGTGGGGCTTGAATGCCAAAGTCTCTGAGAATGGCGAGGACCCAAGTTATTTCACATGTAGCGTTTTCCATGGCACGATATTCAGCTTCAGCAGAAGAACGGGAGATTGTGGTTTGTTTCTTTGATTTCCAAGAGATTAAGGAGTTGCCTAAAAACACACAATAATTAGAAACAAACTATCTAGTGTCTAGACAACTTCCCCAATTAGCATCAACAAAAGATTTTAGATGAAAGTCAACATTAGTTGAGGAGAAAAAATAAGTCCTTGACTAGAAGTAGCTTTGAGATATTGGAGGATTTGTTGAGCTACCAACAAGTGAGGAGTTCTAGGAGATGCAAGATATTGACTTAGGCGATTCAGCATAGGAAATGTCTGGCCGAGTTATAGTTAGATAGATTAACTTACCAATGAGGCTTCGGTAAGTAGTAGGATTTGGTAACTCGTCACCAATGTCTTTGCTAAGTTTGAGGTTTGGTTCCATTGGTGTAGAAACTGGTTTGGCACTGAGGTATCCAGTGTCACTTAGTAATTGTAAAATAAATGGTCTTTGAGAGACATAGACACCTTTATTGGTGAAACCAATTTCAAGTCCAAGGAAAAACCTTAGAGGGCCAAGTTCTTTTAGTTTGAACTTTGAGTTTAAAGATTGTTTAAATTGATCTATAGCCATGTCGTTATTGCTGACAATCAAAATGTCATCAACATAGACTAATAATGCCAAAAAAATCCATTTATCATTTCTTATGAACAGAGAATGATCGGAAGGGGATTATAGATATTTTTGTTGTAACAAAGTGTTACTAAGCTTATCATACCATTGCCTATGAAATTCTGTTTTTAGTAATTACCAAATTAATTAAACCATGTGAATTAATTAAAATGTGGAATGGTAATTAACTGTTTACACATAAAGCAGTTCTGTCGGGACAGAATCCGAACTTGTCACGACAGAAACTGAACACAATAAATAGACAGTGTAAAAAATAAAGAACACACTGAATTTTTACAAGGTTCAGAAACCCTTTCGGATAACCTACTCCTTGGGGCCACGCCCAGAGAATAAACCAATTAGTAAAGAAACAATGTGTACAAAAGCATTGACTTAAACAATGTAAGACTCCCTCTTAAACTATTGCCGTGATCTTGTTGTACTCTTCTCTAAGAATCTGATTTGATGAAACGCTGATTCTCTTGAACTCCCTTCAAAGAATAGCGAGTGCACACTTCCTCCCGAAGTGAGACTTAGTTAGAATCCTCTCCCAACGATCCTTATGAACACGTTCACTATAGACACTATCTGTTTATAATGGACTAGATAGATATCCACAAGTACACTCAGCACTCTCACAAAGATTAAGGTGAACAAACATAATCTCTACAAATAAAGACACTCTTCAAAATAACATAATGTTTACAAATATTCAAAATGGAAGAGATAAAAATTCCAAAGGCCTTGGCAAGATATTTATAGGCAGGGAAATCGTCCAAGGCCATCAATTTCTAGTATCTTTGAAATCAATTTGCGAATTCCTTTGATTTAGGAAATTAGCCAGCCAGATGAATTCTGTGTCAACAGGAAAGGAAACTGGTGAGTCAGCAACGTAATCAGTTTTATCTGGCAGAATGAACATGGTCATTTCTTTTGACCATGTTCATTTTCGACACCTTCTTTATTCCAGAATAGACATAATCTCACATAATCCCTGAAAATAATCTCAAGATATTTGCACAATATATTTTTACCAAAAATTGATTATTTGTGATAAATAAGGCAACAAATATATTCACACTTAAAGATATTTTCATATTACAAAATCAGCTGAAAATATTGCTAATTAATCTGAAAATCAATATGGAGATATGCTACTAATTTTCATTAAACAATTTAAAATATTTTGTCTAAATTAAAGTTTAGCCAAAAAAGGATTTTACAGCCTAGATGCTTGTTTGAATCCATACAGACTCTTTTGGAGTTTGTAAACATAATTTTTAGGCTGTGGGGTGATATGGGTATAACCTTTGGGAATATTCATATAAACATCCTCGTTGAGGTTGCCATGTAAGAAGGCGTTATCGATGTCCATTTGATGTAGGGACCATTGTTTCATGGAAACAAGTTCTAAGAGGATTTTAAGAGTGTTAAACTTTGCAACAGGTGCCTTAGTTTAAGTGTAATCAATGTCATATTTTTGTGTATAGCCTTTGGCGACGAGGCGTGCTTTGTAGCGATCAATAGCACCATTGGGTTTATATTTTATTTTGTATACCCATTTTCTTCCTACTGGTTTACATCCAGGAGGAAGAGATGTGATGATCCAAGTTTTTTTTGCTTCTAAGGCATCCAATTCATTTTTCATGGCTTGTTGCCATTCATGATGTTTGGATGCTTCAGAAAAATTTTGTGGTTCAATATGAGTATTGGATGCAAGTATGGAAGCCCGAAAAGGTGATGATAATTTGTGATATGATAAGGGTTGTTGGATTGGATATGGAGTTTAAGTTAAGGAAGTGGGGGATTGGCAAATATAGTCTTGGAGATGAGATGGTTTTTTTAATTGACGACCAGCTCTAGTGATTATAGTTTCAGCTGGTTGGATGTTGATATTATTGGTAGTGGTTGAAGGATGAGGTGTGGGGATACTTGGTTGCTCCAAATTAGAAATAGATATAGTAGTAGGTAATATGTTTTGAGGGAAAAAATTGTTAAGAATGTAATGAGAGAGGGAGTTGGCAAAAGGGAAAATTGTTTCATGAAATATGACATCCCTGGAGTGTATGATCTGATTTGTGGCAATATCAAGAAGAGAGTTAGCTTTCATGCCATCGAGATAGCCAATAAAAACATAGGCTCTTGATCTAGGAGAGAATTTATGTCTATGTTTGTCCAATGCAGATGCATAAGCTAAGCACCCAAAGCTTCTTAAGTGTGTATAAATGAGTTCCTTTTCAAAAAGGATTTCAAATGAAGTTTTTCCATTAAGGAGCATAGAGGGTGTTCAGGTAATGAGGTAAGTGGATGTTTTGATTAAATAAGCCCAATAAGCAAGGGGCAAATGAGATTGAAAAAGAATTGCTTTAGCCACATTTAAAAGGTGTTGATGTTTTCTTTCAACAACTGAGTTTTGTTGAGGTCTATCAACACAAGAATGGTGTTTAAGAACACAATTTTTGGCATAAAATGCAGCAAGATTTAGCCCAGGGGCATTATCACTTCGGATAGCCTTGACGGTGGTGGACAATTGTATTTGAATGAGGTTAAAAAATTTATGAATAATGTCTTTTACATCTGATTTTGCTTTTAACATGTAAGTCCATGTATAGTGAGATTTGTCATCTACAATTGTTAAAAAATATTTTAAGTCTTCTATACTTGTTGTATGAAAAAGACCCCAAAAATCCAAGTGGATAAGATCAAAAACTGCAGTAGAAAAATTATTGCTGAAATAAAGGGAAGACGTTTTTGTTAGGCAAGATGACATATAGAACATATTGAAGAATTATGTTACTGAAATGAAAAATACAACTTTTTAATGAGCTTATTTGTAATAAGCAAAGAATGATGACCAATGCGTATATGCCATTAGTTTACATTGGTATTATGAGAACTTGAGTCTACATTTGTTGTGCATGAAGGTACATGAGTATTACAAGAAATGAAAAAAAAATCTTGTTGAAGAATGTAGAGATTTCCTTTCTTTTCAGCAATCACAATCGTCAAAGTCGAAGAATATGCCTAAACTATGCATGTTGTAGGAGTGAACCTAGCTATGATACCATAATAGTTGTTGAACTTCTCAGAGAGAAACAGAGGAGAAAGACTATTTTGCTATTATTATTATAATGAGCAAAAGTGTCAGAAAATACAAGGTGGGGTGTCTTAAATAGGCAACTAAGTTACAAGAAAGGAGTAACAAACCAAGATTAACAAAGTAACAACCTATATCAGAAATTAGTTGAAGAAGATAAACTAACTCAGATTCTAATAAAGAGGGAAAATTGAGAGAGAGAAAAGATAAGGGGAGATAAAGTGATGAGAGAGAAAATAAAGAAATGGAAAGTGATAAGAGAGAAACTAATGTGAGAGAAAGTGAGGAGAAAGAAACTAATGAGAAAAAAAGTGATGTGAGAATAAATGATGTAAGATAATAATAATTAAAAAAGTGATGTGAGGAAAAAATGGACAAAAAATATTGAGAACATCAGAAAACAATTTTTTGTTGTTATGGAAATTTCTGTTTTTTTTTTTTTTTTTTTGTAACTTTGTTTTTAAAAATAATTTTCTAAAAACAATGTCAAACACCTTGCTTGTTTTCAAAAAATAGTTTTTAACTTTAAAAAAAAATATATTTTAGTTAAAAGAACCAAACACGCTCTTAGATTTTAGGCAAAGTTTTATAACTAATTCAAGCTTGTGTGTTCATTTTTTCTAAGAAACTTAGGGTCTGTTTCGCCTTGTTTTCTATTTTTTTGTTTTCAAAATTATGTTTTCAGAAATGAGAACAGAAAATAATTTTTGTAGTTTTCAAAAAACAACAGGTGTTTGATTAATGTTTTCTAAAAATAATTTTTTAGTTTTATTTTATAAAAAAAATCTTAAATAAAAAATTAATAAATATATTTACAAAGAGAAAAATCTTTTAAAAGTTTGTAATAAATAATAAGATAAAGTAATGTGAAAGAAAAAAATGATGAAAAATAAGGAGAGAAATTTTGAGGTAACTGATACTATAGGCGTGCGCAGAATCCTCTCTTCTCTCCGCGATGAAGAAGAAGAAGGTTACTCAAAAGCCTGCATCTAGATCTCGAACTGAGGAGCCCCCTTCAAACCAGGAATCCACGATCGTGAATGAATATCAAACGAAGGATCAAGAGCGGATTATGCATTCAGAGGTAGACTTGCTAATGCAAATGACTGAAGAAAAGGACCTAATGGAGAACCCATTATCGGAGATGAATGTGAGCCCTGTATGTGGTGGTGGTCAGAAGAGCTTAGAGGAAGAATTGCTGAAGACAAATTGGGCTGAGGAAACTGAGAAGGAAGACTTTCAATCTTCAGCTCAATCTCATTGGGCGAAACTTAAGGAAAAACATCAGATTAGTGAGGTGGCCAAGCTTCATTATGAGGAACCGATAATGAAAAATGGGAAGAGAGTTGCTCAAATTGATATGGTAGAGGTTGCAGAACAAGCACAAAATTGGAGTTCTGCAGTGATATGTATGGTGATGGGAGCCAATCCCCCATTTGCCATTTTTGAAGGCTTTGTTAAACGTATCTGGGGACACCTTGGCATTGAACGAGTTGTGAGGATGAATATGGGACTCACCATTGTCAAATTCAATGATGAGGCTACTCGAGATTTAGTTCTGGAAACTGGAATTGTACAGTTTGACAAGAAACCAGTTATAGTGTGACCCTGGACTCAAGATTTAGACACAGTAAGGTTAGTTCATTTTGTACCTCTTTGGATCAGATTGCCTAATCTAGGACTTCAATATTGGGGCCAAAAATGCCTCAGTGCCTTAGTTAGCACTATAGGGAAACCAATTATGGTGGACAAGTTTACTAAGGAAAGATCTATGATTAGATTTGCTAGAGTTCTGGTTGAAATGGAGATAACAGATGACCCCCCGTTTGTCATTTATTTTGTGAATGAGAGAGGCCAAGTTCAAGAACAGTTTGTTGAGTATGAATGGCTCCCCATCAAATGCAACAATTGCAAAGGATTTGGCCATAACATGACAGAATGCAAGAAAAATGGCTCAAAGATTTGGGCAAAGAAGAGTGTGACCGAACAGAAAACTGCTGGAACCAATGCTGTACCTGAGATTGCGGCTACTGCTGCAATTTCAGGAGATTCAACTGGGGATCCTGTGGCTACTAAGGAAGTGGAAGAGAAACAAGATGAGGCAGGGGTAGATGTTCAAAGTGTAGCTAAGGAAAGGGGAAATTCACAGGAAAATTCCTTAACACCTGATCAGGATAACAAAGAGAATTGGGAGCTTCCTAAGAGAGTTGGGAACTCAAAAGGTAGAGGGAAGTTAGTGATGACTGATATAGACAAAAAACAGAATGCTTTCAAGGTTCTTCAGGAACAAGGGAAAGGAGAGAAAAATGGGAATTTAACATACTCAGAGATTGATGGACTGCTCCAATATAATTAGTTGGAATGTAAGGGGTATGAATAAGAGGGATAAGCAATGTGCTATTCTGAGTCTCTTAAAGATGAATAAAGTGGGAATTGGTGCTTTATTAGAGAATAAATTGAAGAAGGATAAAGTTGATGATATGATGGCTAAATTGTTCCTTGGCTGGGATTATTATAGCAGTAATGTCACAGAAGGAAGAATTTTAGTTATTTGGTAGAAGTCTTTTATCAAAGTTCAGGTCCTGATGGAACAACAATAGTTTGTCCACTGTTTGGTTAAACTTACAGGTATGCAGACAGATATTTTGGTCACTTTTGTTTATGGTCTTAACACCATGGATGAGAGATTGGAGATGTGGAAGGGTCTTACTTTTACTCCTTTACCGAAAAAGCCTTGGTTGATTGTTGGAGATTTCAATGTTGTGTTTAATTTTGATGACAGAGCGGGTGGGAGGACAATAAGTGCTGCTGAGATTCTTGACTCTAATGCCTGGCTTGCCCATATTCAGATGGCCACTCTCAAGAGTATTGGTTCTAATTTCACTTGGTCCAATAAGCAGGATGGAGGGGATAGGGTTTACTCGAAGATTGATCATGTTTTTATTAATGAAGATTGGGTAGATGCATTGCCTAACACTATTGCTGAATTCCAATGGGATGTCAACTTGGACCACTGTTATTGTCTCATCAAAACTCACAAACATGGTAATCTGGGCACAAAGCCATTTCGTTTTTTTAATCTCTGGATTGCTCACAGAGGATTTAAAGAGGTTGTTAAGGGTAGCTGGAATAAACCTATGGCAGTGAGGGGCTTACTGGGTGTGATTAAAAAACTGCTTCGGCTAAAGCATGTTTTGAAAGCATTCAATAGGGACAAAATTAAAGATGTTGAGCAGGGATATCATCAAGAAAAAGGTGAATATCAACTGGCACTAAATAGAGCTCAAGCTTCACCAACAGATATTGCTGTTCAGGAGGCTGAAAAACTTGCAGCAGTTAGATATCAATATCACTCTGCTAGATACAGAAGTTTTTTGATTCAACGTAGCAAAGTTACTTGGCTGCAGAAGGGTGATGATAATAATTCGAACTTTCATGCTTGCATTAAAAAAAGAAGGGAGGAGAATCATATTGTTTCATTTCTGAATGAGCAGGGGGTCATAATTGATGATTACAACGAAGTTGTTCACCATTTCCTGGACCATTTCAGAGGTTATATGGGAAGCACCAGTTCAGCAATGAGTACTATTAATTCTCAATGCATAGAGCTTGGTCCTTGCCTAGATATTGAGATGCAACTGAGTCTGGTTAGGGAATTTAGAAAATCTGATGTCAAGAAAGCTTTGTTTAGCATCCCGGGCACTAAAAGTCCAGGGCCTGATGGCTATGGTTCTGAGTTTTACAAGGCAATGTGGCAGGACATAGTTGATGAAATATCAGAGGCTATTCTTGAGTTCTTTCATACTCGGAAGATCCCTGCAGAGCTTAACGAAACAGTTCTTGCTCTGGTTCCTAAAACGGTTATGCCTAGTAGGGCGGTTGACTATAGACCTATAGCGTGCTGCAACACTTTATATAAGTGCATTTCAAAAATGATATGTAGCAGGCTCTCGGAAGTTCTACCTAATATGATTAGTCAAAATCAAGGTGCTTTTGTTAAAGGGAGATCTCTAGCTCATAATATTCTAATTTTTCAAGATTTGATCAAGAATTACAATAGAAGAAATACTTCCCCGAGGTGTGCTTTGAAGATAGACTTAAGTAAAGCCTATGATATAGTAGACTGGTGCTTTTTGGAGAGGTTGTTAATCTGTCTTAGATTTCCTACCAGGTTCATTCATTGGGTGATGGTGTGTCTCCGTGGCACTTCTTATGTACTCATGATGAATGGAAGATTGCAGGGGGGTTTTCAGGGAGTTAAGGGTCTTCGCCAAGGAGACCCTATCTCCCCATTACTGTTTGTATTGGTTATGGAATACCTCACTCGGTTGCTTCAACTAGGGGCTATGCAACAAGATTTCAGGTTTCATCCTATGTGTAAAAGCCTCAAGATTATCAACCTATGCTTTGCTGATGACTTAGTTATTTTCTGTAAAGCTAACAGCGGCTCAGTTCAGTGTGTTAAACAAGTTTTTGAGGACTTCTGCAGTAGTACAGGGTTGAAGGCTAACCTTAGCAAATCTCAAGTGTACTTTGGAGGTGTTTCGATTGCAGTCAAGGTCAAGTTGCTTCAGATTTTGCAACTCGAAGAGGGAACATTTCCTCTTAAATATCTTGGGGTTCCTATGAGGCCAACAAAATGGAAAGTGGCAGATTGTGGAGAGATCCTAAAAAAAATTAAGCTAAGGCTTCATACTTGGGCTAGTAGGCATCTATCTTCTGCAAGGCGGACTCAACTCATTACGTCTGTCCTTTTGGGTTTGCGGAACTACTGGATGAATATCTTCTTGCTCCCTCAAAGCATAGTCAAAGTGGTTGACAAGTTATGCTTGTGGTTTCTGTGGGGTAACAATGGTACCAGAAGTAATTTTCATCTTACCTCCTGGTCCACTATTTGCTTGCCAAATTTTTTTGGGGGTTTGGGATTCGGTGAAGGAGCTAAGTGGAACAAGGCAATGCTTGCCAAATATGTTTGGGCTATTAGTCACCAACAAGAGACTTTGTAGGTGAAATGGATTGACACTGTATACTTAAAGGGTCAATGTTTCTGGCAATACCAACTTAAGTTAGATTCAAGTTGGTATTGGCGCAAAATTTGTCACATTCGAGATATCTTTACTCAAAAGGAAATTGATGAAGTGGGCAGTCAAGGGAGATTCAAAATTGGTTTGCTTTATAAGAGATTTATTCACTAAGATCCAGTCAAGTACCATCACTTTGTGTGGAATAGGATGAGTGTGCCAAAGCATCGATTTATTATTTGGCAAGCGGTGAATGATAAGTTGTTAACCCGGGATCACTTGCATAGGGTGCTTATGCATCTAGATTGCTTCCTCTGCCCGTTTTGTGGACATGCTGAAGAGAATCATGACCATTTATTTTTTAATTGCTTTTTCTCTCAGCAGGTTGTGCATCAAATCCAAGCTTGGATTGGATGCAATTGGTCTTTAAGGTTCAGTGGTTGGACCCGATGGATTGAAGATATCAGAAAAGGTGTTAAGGCAGGGATTGTGGCGGCTGTGTTTTCAGCAACAATTTATTACATTTGGCATAATAGGAATACTTGCTTTTTCTTTTTTAACCGTTACTCTCATAGAGTCAATATTATAGTAGACATGATAAAAAGAGATATCGTGTATAGAATTCGTTGCTTTACTCAAAAGAAAATGAAAGAAAATGAGAGGATCTTTTTAAGGAAAATATGTTCCTTGTAATGTTGCTAGTGTCAACTCCTTGAGGGAGGTTGTTAGTTTGTATTTTGGTTGTGATTAATAAAGCCTTTCTTTCTTGATCAAAAAAAAAAATTTTGAGGTAGAAAAATTGAAAAGAGAGAAATTGATGCAAGAAAAAAAAAATGATAGAGAAAATAGTGAGATAAAAATATTAGGAGAGAGAAAATGACGAGATAGAAAAAATGCGGAAAGAGAAAATAAGGAGCTCAAAAGTGATGTGAGAGAAAGTGATGAAAGATAAATTAATGAGAGAGAAATTGATGTGAGCTAATAATAATTAAAAATGTTATATAAGAAAAAAAAATTAAGAATATTTAAAAACAACTTTTATTATTCTTAACTTTTTTTTTGTTTTTTGTAATTTTATTTTTAAAAATTATTTTTTGAAAACAATGTCAAACACCTCTAATTGTTTTCAGAAAATAGTTAATTAGTTTTAAAAACAAAAAAACAATTTTTTTTAGTTATGAGTAAAACACCAATTAGCCTTCTTCTTTCTTCCACTCGCGTGTGTAACTTGTCTTTACTTATATTTTGTGTTTGAGTTGTATCTATTCTTCCATCCTCGAGTATAAAATTCCCAACAAGAATAAGAAAAAAAATCTGCTGTCCTCAATTTCCTATCCCTTCTATGTCCCACCAATTAGTTTAAGACACTTCATTTATTTATTTAATATATATTTAAATTATTTACAACTTTCTCTTTTTCCAACTATATTAACACTATAAATAGATGATGTGTGTTACAATAATTGGTGGGACATGAAAGGGATAGGAAATTGGGGACAGCAGATTTTTTTTCCAAGAATAAGGCCATACCTTCTTTTGTTCTCCTGGTTTACTTTATTAATTATTTTTACCGATTAATCAAATCGTGATAGAATTACATATTTGTTATACAAGTCATTGAAGAGTTAATGCGTTAAATCATTGTTCATTTTCTGCTTCCACCATTAGCGATTGTCATTCGAAACTTTCTGTCTTTCCCTTTAAAAAAAATTCTCAGCAACTGAGGCATTGTACTTACAAATTATAGAAAAGGAAGTTGCACCCAAAAGGAAATCCTTACCAATTCCTTGCTTTGCTCCTTTTCAATTTCATTCAACTAGAAGAGAATTCTTAAAAGGATATGATTTCTAATACCCAATATTTAAATAATATGGCAAGTTGATAATTACAGGCAAAGTATGTCTTTCTCAACAAAATACACAAAAATACCCTTTTCATACAAAGTTCCTTGTCTCTCTCTCTCAAACCATCTTCTTCCTCTTCTCTCTAATTCTCCTTCCCTTCTCCTTCTCTCTCCCCACGGTAAAGCACACCACACCACACCACACCACCCATACAAATAAATAAATAAAAACCATCCTCCATGCCATCAACTTTTTTTCTTCATGTTTCTAATGGTTCATAACTTAAACTCGTAAAAATATTCAATTTAGACACTAATTCATAGATTTCAAACACTTCAGATTAAGATTTTTTGGTTTTTATCGCGATCTTTTTTAGATCTAAAAATCTAGAAATTACATAATTTCGATTAAAATCAATGCTTAATGATGATCTAGTGATAGTCCCATAAAAACTTAATTTTTGAGGCAAAAAAACAATACTAAATGAATGCTTAATATGGTCTAGCGTTGGTTCCATGAGAACTTGATTTTTGAGGCAAAAGAAAAAATGATGCTAAATCAATGGTTAATGATGATCTCAACAAAACTTGATTTTTGAGCAAAAAATAATGCTAAATCGACACTTAACGATGGTTTAGCGATGATCACATGAGAACTTAATTTTAAAGGCGAAAAACGATGCTAAAACAATGTTGTAGCGATGGTACCATGAAAACTTAAATTTTAGGGCAAAAATGATGCTATTTCGATGCATTTTTGATAGTTTTATAAAAACTTGATTTTGGGAGTAAAAATTAATGTAAAATCAATGCAACACCGATGGATGATCGATGTAATTCGATGCAAAAATAGAAATATAATTTTTGTATGTGAGTCAAATTTTGATTAAAAATTGATAAAAACTTTGGAAAGCCTTAACTTTTCACTCGATTTCCATTTGAGGTGATTTTTCTTTATAATTTGAGTATTTTTTTCAAGATCTACGTGTGCCAAACACCGTAGGAGGTTTGACTTGCTATTTTCTAAAAAAAAAAGAACAACATTTTGGTTCCTAAAATCAAAATTTTATAGATAAAACCATCAATTTTGCATCGTTTTAGTATCGTTTTTTAACTTTTGTAATCAGGTTTGTTGAGACCATCATAGGACCATCATTGAGCTTCAGTTTTGGCATTTAAAATCAAGTTTTGTTGAGACCATCACAAGACCATCGTTAAGCACCATTTTTTTCCTCAAAGATCAAGTTTTGTCAAGACCATCACAAGACCATCATTAAGCATCAATTTAGCCTTGTGTTTTGCCTCAAAAATCAAATTTTCATAGGAACATTGCTAGACCATTGTTAAGTATCGATTATAATTGAAAATCTAAAATCCGCAGATTTTCATATGAAAAAAAAATTACAATAAAATCTAATAAATCATGCACAGATATCAAAACATTTGAATTAGTGTTTTAATTGAATGTTTCCATGGGTTTAATTTAGGATTGGATTCTGAATTATTAAAAAAAATTGATGGGTTCTTCAGCGGTGATGGGACATTTACTGTATGTGTTGTTTTAGATGATGAAATGTGTTTAAATTGGGTGAAAGAGGGAATTATGGTATGGGTATTTTTGTTCTAGTGAGAGAGAAAGAGAAGAGAGGGAAGATGAGAAATTGTGAGGGGCAAATTTGTCAAAAAAATAGATTGGGTGCATATTTTTTAATAATTATTAAAGTTGCCATAGATAATAAATATTGAGTATTAATAGAGTATTAGGATAATACCTCACATTTTTCCCTTCTTAAATTGCTTTAAATTTAAATAGATGGAAAGAGTTTATAAAAAAAAAAACTAGATGGAAAGAGAAAAGAACTTACTGATCTCTACACATAAACTAGATGAAACTTATTGTACATGGGGACAGAGCTGTCTTGGTTATTCATAATATCAACCAAATGATTTTTCACACGGAACTATTGCGTCTTTGGAAAACAAATAGAGAGCCTTTGGACCCCTTCCCCAACCGGATCTTGTCATCTACGTAAGTGATCCGAAGTTTCACCTCACTTTCCCCACCGTACCGAAACTCCAATGCTCCAACCTTCAATTCAGGCGGCTCAAATATTACTTGGACCCATTCTTCATCTAGTGCTATCAGCTTTCCTGCTCATGAAAATGGAATAGTGATGATGAGTACGTACCAGGCTTGACAATGAACAGATTTTCAGCCCAACATGTGACATAATAGAGAGAGAGAGAAAAAAAATACTCATTATCTTAAAGTACATTACAATTCTAATTTTAAACAACTATGCAACTGTTCCCACTATTATGACTACAAGTCTACAAACATACTTAGAGAAGAAAATGAGAGTATCAGAATGAGAGCTACTGCATTTTTTATTTATTTGAAACTATATAGGTGCCCATGAGGAACTTGAATCTGTAAGAGCAAACCACATGGCTGACTGAACTGTTTGAGTTACCCCTTTTGGGTGAGAGCTAGTACATCTTGTTTAAACCTTTGTAGGAAATTCCATAGATAAAACCGAACCCATCCTCAACCAGTTTTAGAAATTTGCTTCAAATGTTGTTACAGTTCTGAACCTTCAGCCAACATATTATAAAACTCGAGACAGTATAAAACCATATATATATATATTTACAGAGAGAGAGAGAGAGAGATTTAAGACAAACCTTTCAAAGAGACCTCTCCATCCAGGAATCCAAAAGCAGAAAAGGTCACTAAGTTTTTGACAACGTCAGGAGCTTCTATACCTTGAATCATTTCTTTGGTTTTAAGAAAAATGCGGCCCAATGCACTTCTGTAGCCACCCCCAGGTGATGTTGGCACCGAGCAGTACACCACATCCCAATCTGAAAAAGGCACTTGGTTTCTATACGGTGAACAAGTGTTTTTTCAGTTGCTCAAAAAAGTAGAACAAGATATGTAGTTTCTATAAACAATTACCTAAATATGAGATTTACTATGGAGCATTTGGATTTTTATAACACAAGCCAAACTTTAATCAGTATGAGTACAAGTGTAAAATGAATGTGAGTCATAAACAGCCAGAACATCTCTTTCTACTTTAACAACATATAAATGGCCCAGTGAATGCTGTTAAATAGTTTTAAGCATCCGTAGTAACATATTATCCAAATTAGTGTTGGGTTTGAAATTTGAAAAAAAAAAAAAAACCTCAAGTCTTGGCATGTTAAATAATAACAAAAACTTGGATTTGAGTACTTAACCTCCAAAAATAAGTGGACATTTCACAGGCTCATTAACACAATATTTCTGCAACTCTTGAGCCACTTCAGCTACCTTAATGTGCTCCTCTTTTTTAAGCAAAACACCTCTATCGGATTCTGTAACCTGGTCAACTCCAAATCATAATTCTTAATATTTTTTAAAATAATTTAAAAAATCATTAACAGAGGACAGACCTGCAACGAGGCCATCTCATTAACAAATAAAACACAAGGTCATAAAAATGACCACAATGACATTAATAACCAAAGCAAAAATTATATTTGTTAAAAGATGATAATTCCTCATGGTACCATTCCACCTACGCAGATGTATATATGTTCGAAACTAAAATTAAAAGGGGCTTGATAATATACCTTGGAAATAATGGAAGAAACAAGATCATAGGGACCGTTTCGGAGCTCCAGGTTAGGGGCCGAGACCGAAGCTGAGACTCTCAAGGTCTTGCTCTGACGAAAACGAGAGTGAGATGCAACAGATGAGATTAAATTTGTGGGTTTTGCGCGTAACTCAAAAAGTTTGGGCCTTGAATTCTCAGAAATCCCTCCAAACTTGGAGGGTAATAATGCAAAAGAAGAAGCCGAAGCCATGGAAATGAACTTGGATTTGCAGAGAACAAAGAGAACCAAAAGAGAAAAGAAAAAAAAATCGTTGTAGCTGCTGGTGGTGGTGCTAGATAATAGATTTCAGCATTTTCTATTCTTTTTTTCTTTTTCATATCAGATAATTTGGCAGTGCTGCCAGGTAAGAACTAAATCAACGTGGGACCCTCTTATTGTTTAGCTATTGGCTTTAAGGATTCCACGTAAGCAGATTTTAATTTCATATCCTTATCTCCTCAATGTTTAGCATATTTAATCTGAGTAGATATGAAAGACAAATAAATAAATAGATAATATTTATGGATATTTTGGCAAAATTGTCTATTTTAATAGTGCAATTTGTACTTTTGATTTACTTTACATCATTTTTTAGTTAAATGACTAAAATAAAATTTTGTTATTGCTTATTTTGTTCTTAGAATAAAATAATACTAAAATAAAATAAAAACCCTAAAATTATGATCTTCTTACTCGCTCCTCTCACTCACCCATCCACGATCACTCACTCCCATCCCGTCGCTGCGGTCACCACCACCACCTTGCCGTCGGCAATCACTGCCCATCATTAGTCGCCACCCACTTCTCTCTACAAATCTGACCTCCACCCACATTCTCAAATATTTAATAGGTTAGTTTATATTGGTTTTAATTAAAAATGAGATTTTATATTGTTTTTGTAGATTAAAAATGTAAAATGATAGTTTTAGTAGAATGAAAGTATTAGCAAGTAACTAGGTTTATTTTTGGAGCTCAAAGCTTGAAAATCTGAAAAAACTAATGGTGGTTTCAGCCATTTTTTGGGATAAAGAAACCCAAATTTTTTCGACAGGGTGTCTGATATTTCAAATCAGTTGTCTAAATTTCACACAAGTCGTCGTATATTTTCGACCACCGATCCAAATTTTAAACATGTCGAATTTTCAGACAACATATCATATATTTCGATCACTTATCAAATTTTTAGATGGGTTGTTGAATTTTCAGACATGTTGTCGAATTTCCAGATTTTCATGATTTTTCGTGATTTTCATTTTTTATATATAATTTTTTAATCAAAGTAATACAAATAATTTATATTTGTTTGTTTGTCGAATTCTTTTTTCAGATGCCATAAAAAAATGTTGTAATATTATGTGATGGATTATGGAAAAAGAATGAAGACTCATGGAAATTGATTTCAAATGGCCCGCGATCAAGATCAAGTTTGGTACAAACTAACCTAACTTTTGAAAAGTTAGTTGAAGTTACAAAAATCGACCACGACCTCTTCAATATAGAATTAACTTACATGATTTATTTATTTTGGACTTGAATGGATATGTAATATTTTGATAATTTTGTGTAATTTTAAAATTTAAATTTTAAGCTTTAGATATGATTTTATAAGGAAAAATTTAGACTGGTTATACTTGATTCAGACAGGTTATACAAATTTTAGGCAGTCTGTCGAAATATATAGACAGGTGATCAAAAATTTTAGACAAGTGATTGAATTATAACACAGGGTGTCGAGATATATACATTGGTTGTTAATAAATGTTAATTAGGATAGAATAATGATGATATGAACCTTTATATAGCATTATTTTAGTTTTTTTAAAGGCATTTTCACACTTTTAGATAGGTTGTCGAAATATGTAGACATTAGTTGAAACATTCAAACAAGTAGTCGAAATACCAAACGAAGATCAATTTAACAATATAAAATTGATCTAATATTGTAAAAGATATAATTAGATCAATTTAACAACTATAAAGTGTTCATTGCAATCTAATTGGTCATCTTATTATTAAGGTTGATTATGACACTCAATCATCTTAGTAGTTTGACTAGGATATCTACCACTCAATCATTAATCATCAAGTGAGCTGGTTAAAAAGCTTTAATAGAAAAATATTAATTAGGATCCAATTATGACGATATACACCTTCATTTGGTTTTGTTAGATTTTTTTTAAACATCAATAGAAGTCTATAACAATATGATACTTGATCATGATCGCGAATTATTTGAAATCCATTTTCATGAGTCTTCATTCTTTTTCCACAATCCACCACATAATATTACAATTTTTTTTATGACATCTGAAAAAAAAAATACAACAAACAAACAAATATAAATTATTGGTATTACTTAGATAAAAAACTATATTAAAAAAATAAAAATCGCAAAAATCATGAAAATATAAAAATTCGACAACCTGTCTGAAAATTTTAACAGCCCGTCTAAAAATTTGAAGGTCCATCTAAAAAGGCGATCAAAATATATGACATGTTGTCCGAAATTCGACATGTCTAAAATTTAGACGGGTAGTCGAAAATATACGACGATTGGTCTGAAATTTGGACAGCTAGCTTGAAATATCAAACACCCTGTCGAAAAATTAGATAGGCTGTCGAAAAATTATGAGTTTCTCTATCTCCGAAAATGGTTGAAACCACCATTAATTTTTTTTCTTTAGATTTTTAAGCTTTAAGCTCCATAAAACTCCATAAATAAACTTAATTCCTTACTAATACTTTCAATCTACTAAAACAATCTGTTGACGCGGTTCTTCGGCAACAGATAATTAATAGAATAAAGCGTGGGATTAGTGCTAAATAATGAACCGTAACAGATGAATGATCTCCAAGTAAAATGATGACACGAATAGTTTATTAGGTGGTTCAAAGGTTAAAATCCTTCTAGTCCACCAGCCAATATTATTGGTGTTTTTCTGATATGCTTTATAGGGTATTTCTTTACACAATTGAATCCAACCCCTTGCAACTCCCAGGGTCTCCATATTTATAGGGAGAGGGCACCTGGGGGTTGGCAAGGGAGGTCTTCCCGTGACCTTCTTACCCATCATGTCACTTAATGAAGTGTGGTCTAATAAATAGGTAAGGGGGGTAATGGGCCGCACGGCCCAACCCAGTCATGGGTGCCTGAACACGCACATTTATACTGCGTGTCTGAGAATTCAGGGATATATCAGACACGTGATGTCTGATATATGCACGTTTACATTGCGTGGTTGAATTTATAAGGGGTCAGAGGTGCCAACTCAAGCTCGTGCCTCGAGCTTGTTGTATTCTTAGCCCGTGGTGTCCATACTTCTGACCCGACTCCTTAGTTATCTCATTAAGCCTTTGGTTACCTCGAGCTAAAGAGGTAGGACCTGGTGACAGCAGCTCCGGGTACGTGACATCCACGTGGCTGATATAATTATGTCCTTTCTCGGCTCGCTAATATCCCGTGGATATTTAGGGCGTACATTTGCTCCCCAAGCCCCTGCTCGTGGCATATGATATCATCTGGGGCCACAATGGGGGTTTTTAGGCTTTTTTGTGGACTCTTCACATTCCGCCCATTACGCTGGTATTGAATACGTGGAGCATCATGGTTGGTGACGGTACGTCTTCCGAGAACCGCATTAAATGGCCTAGCCTATACTCGGCCGTCGTTTCTCCTTTCGAGTAGTGATCCTCGTATCCTGCATCAAGGCGATCCAATGGCCCTCCTCTTTTGGCATTTTACGCATATAAAAGGGGTGGCCACCTTTCGCATGGGCTACCCGTTCATTTGAAAATTTTCTCATTTCTTCATCTTCTTATTTCTTCTCAGTCTCAAAATCCCCCTATTTCTTCCGGTTACTGTTCCCAGCGTTCCAGAAATTCAGGCATGAGAGCTCCTTTGAGACTTTGGCACCAGCAATCCCAACAGGACTCCAACCCAGACGATCCTTTCAATCTCACCACAGCAAAATACCCCTGTAAGTCCTTCGCTTGTGCATGCTTTAAATTTCTTCTTCACTGTTGCTTAGGTAAACTGTTTCTGTAATAGCATGCAGTATTTTGCTGGTCTTTTGTTGGTATGATACGCGTAGGTTTTTGTCCTAGGGCATCGACCGTAGAAAAAACCATTTAGAGACATGACTCATAGGGTAGGCTTTTTGGGGAGATTTTCTGGGTAAAATTTTTGTATGCCTGTTTGAAATAACCAGTTTTTAGGGTGCAAAACCGGGTAGCTTAGGGGACACGCTTCATAGGCGGTTTTGCACTGTTTGCCTATTGAAACTTTCCTTCCAAGGAAAACTTTTATTCTGACCCTCCTGGCACACGGATTCCGAGTAATCGGGGACCCATTGGGAGCACAGGCGCGTGTTCATAGAACCGCGTGGTCTCGCTCTCCACGGGCCGAGATTACCTCAGCCCGTGTAAAGGAAACACTTCGCGTTAGATTCTTTCTTATGCTTAGGTCGCTCTTTCTAAATTTTCTTCTTTTGTTCGTTAGGCGACCAAATGGGACCAAAGAAAACCGCATCCAAGAAGAGTGCTTGCAGCTCGTCTTCCCAGCAAGCCAACAAGGGAAAGGAGGTGGTCATAGACTCCCCAATCTCCGCCTTCGGTCCAGCCGTGGAGCAGGAGCTCGAGGTGGGGCCCGATGCTTTCTTTGAGGCCGAGAGGATCGCCTCGAAGGTCACCACCCAGGGGAAAGTGAATAAAATATTCCTTTCCCACAACATTGAAATAGGGAGGGGCGCCTTAGATGCCCGACCTCCCCTCGAAGGTGAGCGGAGCTGCACGCCGCTCGATGAGGATTACGCCGCTTGGAGCGACGAGCACCTCAAGGCTGGGGCCTTCCTCCCGCTGGACCAATACTTCGCGGACTTTCTTAATTACGTGAAGCTGGCTCCTTTCCAGCTCCCCCTATCTCATATTGTTTGTTAGCGGGGATGAAATACTTATTCCTGAAGCAGGAATGGGAGGTCCCCACGCCGGCGGACATCCTCTACTTTTTCTGCCTCAAGGCCAGCTCGGAGCAGCGGGGGCGAGGCGACGGGTTCTACTATCTGACCCGTTTTCCAAATTCGGCTGCGGTCATCGAGCTGCCCAGCCACCCTAACGATTTTAAAGACCAGTTCTTTATGTCCAAGGGGTTTCGCAACTGCGAACACCACTATTTCAACCGCCCTCGTAAGTATCTTATAATCTTAGCTTGTAAGTTGATTACTGATTAGCTTCTTTTATTAGTTCCTGACTTAGAAACAATCATGCAGCCATTTTCACGAGGACGGCCAAGTCCGTGACCCTCGGGGGTCAATAAGAGACCTTGGCGGGGCTACCCCCAAGCGAAAAGGACTATCGCCAGCTCGTGTCCGACGAGACGATGCTGGCGTGCAAGCTAATCTCCCCAGGCTAGACTTTGGCCTTGAGGAGGTCGGAGGGCCTCCCTCCTGCTCGTGAGATGGCGCCCATCCCCGAGGAGGAGGCCGCGGGCAAGGAGGAGGACGAGGTGCCCCTCGTGCGGCGGAAGCGGGCTTTGGAGATCACCCAGGAAGTGAACGTGGAGAGGGCCCAGTCTGGGGCAGCAGCCGGCCCCTCCGGCCAAGGTAATCCTTATCTATTTAGGGATTTAGATAGGGCCACCGCTGATCTTCGGCTAGCTAGGTTCAATCCCAGCCAGCCCGTTCATCGCCATCAAAATGACCTAGACCGCGACATAACCCTACTCCAATACGTCGACCAGCTCGTGTTGGGTTATGACATGAGCCACCCTAGGGGTACAGTAGTCGTAGATAATACCCTAGCCTTTAGGTCGACCTTTTTTGAGGAGTACGAGACCAACCTTCGGTCGTGGCCCTCCCTCCGGGAGGGTGTCGTAGCTCCGGGTCTTAGGCAGTACGTAGAAGAGTCTAGTCCCGAGCCAAATTCAGACCCAGAGCCTCTTCCAGCCGGCGAAGTCATTATCTTAGACTCCCCTGCTGAAGCTCCGGGGCCGTTGGTCGTGACCATAGATTCCTCCTCTAGCTCGGAGGGTTGGATCCCTTTCAATACGTACTTGAGCTCTGTTTTCCCTTTTATTTTTGTTTTGCGTAAATATTTTTACATGTATATTAATGCTTTGTCTTTGCTTCGACAGAGGAGATGTCTCAGCCCAGGAACAATGATTTGCGAGCTATGTTCCCTGGAGGGAACCCTTCTTCCGGGGCTTCCGGGCCCATGGTGAAAAAGCTCCGGATGGCGAAGAAGGCCATCGGGACTACCTCCACGTCCCCTGCAAAGGGGAAAAACCAAGCCCCGGATACTCAGGAGAAAGTGCCTCCGCCCCCTCCTGCAATGGAGAAGATGCCCCCGCCCCCTCTGCGTGCTCCCGCCTCTGTTCGGGAAACGGAGGTGCCCCCCGAGACCTTGTCGACCACAACCCCCGAGGTGCGCGTTCCGGTCAACTCCCGGTGTAACGACCCAAAATTTCTAATAAGGCTTAAGGACCTTGATTAGTGTGCCGGGAGGGCATAATTGGAGGTTATGTGAATCAATAGTGTGAGAATGCATGTTTATGGGTATCGGGTAAGCATGCAGGCCCTGTTCGGCTGGTAAGGGCTTAATCGTAATTTTGGCCCGTTAGGACATAAATGTAATTGTGTGTGATAAATTGTTGAGACCACATTATTATGTGGATAAGTAGATATATATATGTGTGAAATATGTGAGAACCACATTATTATGTGGATAAATATGCAGCCGGTGACTTGGGGCGATCCTAGGGAGCTAGATAGCAGGAAAGTCACAACGGGGCTTAATGCTTGACTTTGGGAAAGTCAGGGGTACTCTAGGTATCGTGTAGTGATTTGGACTATCGGGTGATGAAAATAAATATATGGAGATATATTTGAGGTTAGAATGTTTAGGCGGGAGTATTGGGGAATTTTACTATTTTGCCCTCGGGGACGTTTCCGGTACCCCGAGCTTTGGGATTAGTCTAACAACCTAAGGATATACTTGGAAAGACTTAGAAAATACTAGATAGAAAATGTAAACCGACCTCTCAGCCTTCTCTCTCTTCTCTCTCTTTTCTCTCTCTCTTAAGGAAGAAAAACTCTGATTTTGTAAAGGGAAACCAGCTAATTTCTGGGAATTGAAGGGGATAAGCTAGAGGATTAGCTCAAGAACTAATCAAGGAATGAATTAGAGCCAAGGTAAGCATTGATTTTTGTTCTGTGGTTAGGAACTTTAAGAAAAATGGCTGAGTTTTGAATATTTGTGGTTTTGGCATTTAAGGTGGAATTTGAGGCTGGAACTTTGAAGCTAGGTCAGGGAAACTCGTGGAGAGGTGATACTGCAGCTAAGGTAAGTTTCAATTTAAAGTTTAATGGTCGAATTCTAGAAATTCCATGGCTGGTTTTGAGTTTGTGGGTTTGAAATCTCAGAAATTGGAATTGGGATTTTGGTGAGTGTTAGACTGGATTTCTGGTTGGATTGCGTTGTTTAAATTATTCTAATGATGTTGTTATTAATTGGTTTTGAGTTGGGGGCTTTGGGATGGCTTAAGATGAGGTTTAGAGATTGAAAATGGTGGATTTTTCTGGGTTTGAAGGGTCGGGCCGCGGCATGGTTCTTGGTGAGCCGCGGCCCTTCGAGGTTGTTGCATGCTGAGGAAGGAGGGCGGGCCGCGGCATGGTCCAAGCAATGCCGCGACCCTTACCTGTTTTTGTGCCCATGGAGGGTTCTGTCTAGGGCCATGCCACGGCATGGATGGCCCATGCCGGGGCGCTTAAGGGATTTTGGGATTTTGAGATTTTAGGCTTGGGAATTTAACCTAGGGTGCTCGGGGTTGAGTCTTTTACCATATTTGGTGAAGTTCAATGTTCCGAGGACTAGAACTTGGTTTAGAAGTTCATTTAAGATTGTTAATGGTATCCTTTATCTTGGTTGTGACTAGGTGCTAAGCTAGGGCTCAGGGATCGGATTGCGCTCAAGGAGCATCGCTTATAACTAGCTCGTTTGAAAGCCAAAGGTAAGAAAACTATACCCGGTTGAATAATTGAATGGGACTAAGGGCTCCCTGATATATATATGATTGAGAGAATGGTATTTACCATGTAAATTGTAAACTAACGACCTAAGCGTGCCACGGTTAACTTGCGCAAATGGCGCAGCTCAGACACTGGTATCTGAGGACAGCTTATTATGTACTGAGCTCGGTTTAAGCGGGCCGGAGTCAGTGGGTTAAACAGAGGGTGCGGCCTAAGGCGTCGGCCCTAGTAATTGTGTAAATTGAATATTGTATTGGCTATAAATGTTGATTGATGAGATTGTTGAATAATCTAAGTATAGATGAGGTTTGTTTGTACCTTGAAGTATGCTTACATGCTATGGACTGAATGATTGGACATGCTTATGAAAGTATTTGATTGTCATTATTGTATATGCTGTGTATGTTGTTTTCTTGCTGGGCCTCGGCTCACGGGTGCTGCGTGGTGCAAGTAAAGGCAAGGGCAAGATTGATCAACCGTGATTGGAGAGCTCTGCAGGGTGAATGTACATGACAGGCCGCTCAACCGCCACGGTTGAGGAGATTACAGGGACGAGAGGACCAGAACCTTGTATTTTGCCTTAGTATGGCTAATGTTTACTTTGAACTGTTGAATTTTGTAAACCAGCTTTTAAACATTGCTTTGGGGATCCCTTCTGTAAATTGTTTATAGTTTATAAAATGTATCTTTTGAGGCCAAAATGTCTTTTAGCCCTAGAACACTTTAACTAATGACACGTTTTGATTAAATGACTTGATTAGAAAGTCTCACACCTTTATAAACACACAGTGTAACGGTCTTGGCTATCCAGAACGTTACACCCGGGCCTTAGAGAAAATCCCCGACGTCTTGAGGGGGACGGTCTACGAGACTGTGACCTATATGGTGGACCATTGTTACAATGCCTCCGCGAGGGACCTGCGGGAGATTGAGACAAGGAGCCCGGAGAACGTGATGGATTCTTCATTGGGGATGACTCTCATGGTAAGTTGGCCTTGCCATTGGTACTCCTTGTTTGTATGCATCATATGTTTTTCTTTTTCTTTTTTTTTTTCTAAGGCAGTTGCCTTATTATCTTTTGGTCTTGCAGGGTGCTTTGGCCCTCCACCGGAGCATATCTCGGTCTATGGCCAGGATCGAAGAGATCAGGGGCGAGCATCAGGCTGCTCAGCTCGCCCTCGTGACGGCTCAACAACAGGAAAGGGATGCCAAGGCAGCCCTGGCAATTGCCCGAATCGAGCTGGAGGCCTTCTTGACGAAGTTGCAGTTGGCCGAGGCCACCAAGGCCGCCCTAGCCGCTGCGAAGACTGAGCTCGAGGAGGCCAGGGCTGCCCGAGCCGCACTGGACGCCGCGAAAGTTGAGGCCGAGGAGGCTAAGGCCACCCTGGCGGTGGAGAGGGCAGCTTCCAGCTCCTCCATGGAGGCTATGCTGTACCACTGCTGGGTCTTCAACCCAGATGGTGACTTCTCCTTTCTTGGGTCGGACGCGTGGGAGTCCTTCCTGGAGAAGTTCAAAGCTCGCCTTCAGCAAGAGGTGCCCTCCGAGACTAGGGAGACTTCCACAACCGCCGAGCAGGAGGGCGAGGTGGTGACCTCATCGGAGCAGCCTGGCGGGGCATAGGACTTCTCTCTTCTTTTTACCATTTACACAAATTTTTTTTGTAACTTTACATTATGAGGTTTTTTAACCTCGAGACAATTGGTTTTATCAACTTTATTTTTAATTGATTTACATCTTTTCGCCTCTATCTCATTTCTCTTTTATGCATTATGGTAATAATCTTAGTTTCTATTGGTGTTGTGATTGACATCTTACGCTTTTCTAAAAAAAAGACATCTGTTAACCAACTTGAACCAACTTCTAAGAATTAAGTACTGGTTGCATCCAGGACGTTAATTTGAAAACTTAGTTCGCGTTAATCCTTTATTAATATCTCGTGCTTTTTAAGAAAAACATCGATCAATCAATTTGAATCAACTTCTAAGTTTTAGGACCTAGTTATATCCAGGACGTTAATTTGAAAACTTAGTTCGCGTTAATCCTTTATTAATATCTCGTGCTTTTTAAGAAAAACATCGATTAATCAATTTGAATCAACTTCTAAGTTTTAAGACCTGGTTATATCTAGGATACGACTTAGTTCGCGTTAATCCTTTATCAATATCTTGTGCTTTTTAAGAAAAACATCGATCAATCAATTTGAATTAACTTCTAAGTCTTTAAGATGACCTGGTTATATCCAGGCACCATATGACCCCCAAGTAATTAGGAAAGGGTCTTTCATGGTTACTTGAGATTACATCCACAAATATACACAATAATGGAAAAAGATTTAATTCTCATTGCTTAATAAACAAAAGATGGCCTTTCTGACTAAGCCTTACAAAGGTATCACTGATAATATTTCTTCAAATGGGTGGCGTTCCAAGTTCGTGGGACTGCTTCTCCATTAAGCCGAGCTAACTTGTAGGTTCCTTCCTTTATGACCTCGGTTATTTGATATGGCCCTTCCCACTTCGGTCCCAATACTCCGTCTTTGGGATCTTTCCTAGCTAAGAAGACTCTTCTGAGGACCAGGTCGCCAATGCTAAAGGCACGCTTTCTGACCTTTAAGTTGAAATAACGAGTGATCTTTTGCTGATAATGCACGAGCTAGAGATGTGAATCTTCTCGTTTTTCATCAATCAAGTCGAGGGACGCGCAGAGCAATTCGTGATTTCAGTCCTGGTCATAGGCCTGGACTTTATGCGAGGCTACCTTTACTTCGACAGGAAGGACCGCCTCACTCCTGAAAGTTAGAGAGAAAGGAGTATGACCTTTCGGCATTCGATGCGAGGTCCGGTATGCCCACAATACCTGGGGGAGCTGTTCTGGCCAGACCCCCTTGGCTTCGTCCAGTCTTTTCTTAAGGCTCCCCTTTAGCATCTTATTGACGGCCTCGACCTGCCCATTTGCCTGGGGATAGGCCACGGAGGAGAAGCTTTTTACAATGCCATGCCTCTCACAGAATTCGGTGAAGAGGTCGCTGTCGAACTGTGTTCCATTGTCGGATACGATCTTCTTTGGTAGCTCGAACCGACAAATAATGATTTTGACCATGAAGTCGAGGACTCTCTTTGAAGTGATTGTTGCCAAGGGTTCTGCCTCTGCCCACTTGGTAAAGTAGTTGATAGCCACCACCGCGTAACAGACTCCTCCCTTTCCAGTAGGGAGGGCGCCAACCAAGTCGATTTCCCAGACCGCGAATGGCCACGGGGACGAGATCATCTTTAGCTCGACTGGGGGAGCTCGGGCAACCGTGGCGAATTGCTGGCACTTGTCACATTTTTTGACATAAGAGATTGAGTCCTTCGACAGAATGGGCCAGTAATATCCTTGCCTTAAGATCTTCAGGGCCAAGCTTTGCCCCCTAGTGTGATCTCCGCAAAAACCCTCATGCACTTCTTGCAAAATGGTCTTCGCTTCGCCTGGCAGAACACATCGTAGGAGGGGTAGAGAGTGCCCACGCCTGTATAGTATCCCATCTACCACTGTAGACCTTGGAGCCTGGTAAAGTACCCACCTTGCGCCATTACGCTCTTAAGGTAACTTTCCTGCTATGAGATATTCGAGGATGGGGGTCATCCAGATCGGTCTGGCGTCGATCATCTCGACCTCTGCCCCGAGTTCTTCTATGCTTGGTTTCTCCAAGAACTCTACCGGTACTAACCCCAAAGTCTCCGTCTCCCCGGATGTAGCGAGCTTTGCGAGGGCGTCTGCGTTGGCATTCTGCTCCCGAGGTATCTGCTCGATTGAGCCCCGTTCAAGTGCAGACAGCTCGACCTTTACCTTGGCCAGGTAAGCAGCCATCTTGGTTCCCCGAGCTTGGTATTCACCTAACACATGGTTTACCACAAGTTGGGAATCGCTGTAACACTGAACGGAGCTGGCCTTCAGCTCCTGGACCACCCTTAGCCCGGCCAGTAAAGCTTCGTATTCAGCCTCGTTGTTGGATGCCTTGAATCTGAATCTCAACGCCGAGTGGAATCTATGTCCTTCTGGGGATATCAAAATGATTCCAGCCCCGGATCCGTTCTCGTTAGATGAGCCATCTACGAAGACCTTCCATGAGGCCTGGACTAAGGAGGCCTGGGGTGAATCTCCCACATGATCTTCTTGGAATCCAGTGCACTCTGCTACAAAATCAGCTAGGGCCTGGCTTTTTATTGCAGTTCGCGGAGTGTACAGAATCTTGAACTGGCTGAGCTCAATAGCCCACCTCAACAGACGTCCCGATGCTTCAGGATTTTGCAAAACCTGCCTTAAAGGTTGATCGGTTATGACATGTATTGAGTGGGACTGGAAATACGGCCTGAGCTTTCGGGAGGCCGTAATGAGACAGAAAGCCACCTTCTCCATCAACGGATACCGGGACTCAGCTCCGAGAAGCTTCTTGCTGATGTAATAGACTGGCTTCTGAGCCCGGTCCTCTTCCCAGACCAATACGGCACTAGCTGCGTCTTCTGTGACAGCTAGGTAAAGGAAAAGAGGTTCTCCTGCTGTTGGCTTGGACAATACGGGCGGCTCGGCTAGGTGTGCTTTCAGGTCGAGGAAGGCACGTTCGCACTCCTCGGTCCATTCGAACTTCTTATTCCCCCAGAGCAGGTTGTAGAATGGCAGGCACTTGTCGGTAGATTTAGAGATAAACCGATTAAGGGCCGCCACCCTTCCTGTCAGACCTTGAACGTCTTTTTGCGGCCGAGGTGAGGGCAGCTCGAGCAACGACCTGATCTTCTTGGGGTTTGCCTCGATTCCTCTGGTATTGACAATGAAACCCAAGAACTTCCTAAGGCGACTCCGAAAGTGCACTTCTGTGGGTTAAGCCTCATGCCGTATTCTCTCAGTATCTTAAAGCATTCCTCTAGGTCGGAAACATGGTTATCGACAGTTTTTGACTTGACCAACATGTCGTCAACGTACACTTCCATGTTCTTTCCGATCTGGTTGGCAAACATCCTGTTTACCAATCTCTGGTGTGTAGCTCTGGCGTTCTTCAGCCTGAACGGCATGACCTTGTAACAATAAACGTTAGTTAGGGTCATGAAGCTAGTGTGCTCCTGGTCCGCTGGATTCATGGAAATCTGATTATAGCCCAAGTGCGCATCCATAAAGGACATGAGCTTGTGCCCCGCCGTGGCGTCTACCAATTGGTCGATCCTCGGCAAGGGGAAACAATCTTTAGGGCAAGCTTTGTTCAGATCGGAGAAGTCGATGCAGGTCTGCCATTTCCCATTGGGCTTCGGGACCAACACAGGATTGGCGACCCAGACTGGGAACTTAGCATCGCGGATAAAGCCACACTTTTTGAGCAGGGCTACTTCCTCTTCTAGGGCTTCAGCTCGGGTTGTTCCTAGGCACCTCTGTTTCTGGGACTTCGCAGGCACGCTCTTATCCAAATGGAGGGTGTGCATGATGACGCTCGGACTGATTCCCACCATGTCCTCATGAGACCATGTGAACGCGTCCAGGCTCTCCTGCAGGAACTTAATCAGCTCCGCCTTCCTCTCGCCACATAGGTTTTTCCCGAGCTTTACCATCCGTGAAGGATTCTGTGGATCGATATTTACCTCCTCGAGCTCTTCGATAGCTTGGAGCTCGGATTTATCCTCGCCTATCCTAGGGTCAATATCATCACTTAGGATGATATTTTCCCCTTCGGCACTCTGAGGTTTTTCAATCTCAGGATTAGGCAAAGGTTCCTAAGATTCCTCATTTCCACCTTGGATGGTCATCGTTAACTGCCCAGGTTTTAATTTTCCCTTCATGGAAATGCTGTAGCATTCCCTGGCAGCAAGTTGATCGCCACGGGCCGTGCATATCCCCGTGGAAGAGGGGAATTTTAGCGCGAGGTGGAGGATGGAGGTAACAGCTTCAAACTCTATAAGTGTAGGTCGACCCAAAATGGCATTGTACGCGGCGGGACAAACGATGACCACAAACTCGAGGAGTTTCGAGACTGTCCAAGGTCCCTCTCCTAAGGTGATCACTAGCTCGATCATTCCTATTGCCGCCGATCCTTCTCCAGAGAATCCATAAAGCATCATTGAGGTGGCTTTCAGCTCGGTGACAGACAAACCCATATTCTCTAGCGTGGAACGGAACAGTAGGTTTACCGAGCTCCTGTTGTCAACCAACACTCTCCTAACCCTCCAATTAGCGAGCTGCACTGCTACGACCAGAGGGTCATTATGAGGGAACTGGACGTGGCTGACATCTTCTTAAGTAAATATGATTGGTTGCCTCTCCAATAGTTGCTGCTTTGGGAGATGCTGCTCGGGGACGAACTCCACTCCATTATGAGTCTTGAGTTCGTTGATGTACCTCTTTTGTGCACCTCTGCTCGTGCCAGCCAGATGGGGACCTCCAGAGATCGTGGAGATCTCTCCTCCTATCACGGGAGGAGGGACGTCCTGATCTACCTGAGACCCGGGCTGATTGACCGGGACTTCCGGAGTTGGATGGCTTGCGAGAACCCTATTCCGCGCATACTGAGCCAAGGGTCCAGCTCTGATGAGAGTTTCGATCTCATCCTTCAGGTGTCTACAGTCATCGGTATTGTGGCCAATGTCATTGTGGAACCGACAAAACTTGGAAGGGTCTCGCTTACCCTTTTGGTGCTTTAGCGGCTCCGGCTTCTTCCAGGGGAGGCGAGCAAAATTTGCTAGGAAGATGTTGTCCCTAGAGTGGGTGAGCTCGGTATAAGTCGCGTAGACTGGCTTAAATTTTTCTACGGACTTGTTCTTCTTTGGGCCATGCTGGTTGCCCTTGCCGCTCCCCTTTCTCTTGCGTCCACCAAACTGGTTATTCTGTGCAACGGTTTGGGTCGCTGTCATGACCTCCGTTCCCACTCCAGCAGGCTGTTCAGGGACCTAGCTGGTTCCTACAGCTAAGGCTTGCGCCTCCTCCAGGTTGATCAATCCTTGGGCCCTATTTAGGAATTCATTTACGGTGTTGACTCCCTTCCTTTGTATTTCTTTCCAGAGTCTCCCTCCGATGAGGATCCCAGTTCTCAAAGCCATGAGCTTGGAGCTGTCATCTGCGTCTCTGGCCCGAGCAGCGACATTCGCGAATTTGCTCAGGTAAGACTTCAGAGGCTCGTTGGGTTGCTGCCTTACGTTTGCCAGGGTGTCGGCCTTGACGCGGGCAGCCTGAGAAGCTCGGAATGCTCTCTTGAAGTCAATAGAGAAAGTTTTCCACGAGCTGATTGACTACTTCTTGCTTTGTTTGAACCATTTTCTGGCCAGCCCAGTCAAGGTGGATGGAAATATTAGGCACCTCGGCTTGGGACCAATGTTGTGGGCCATCATCAAGGTATTGAACATACCTAGATGATCTGATGGATCCCCGTCTCCGTTGAATTTGGACAAGTGCGGCATACGGAAACCAGGCAGATATGTCGTTGCTGCTATGCTGGGGGCGAAGAGCTCAAGTTCATCCCCTGAATCATATTCGTCTTTTTCTTTTTCTATAGGAGTTTCCTCATCAGCTCCTCCATCTGAGCCAGACGCTCAAGGGTTTTGTCCTGATCTCCTTGGTTGTTCTGGGGCTATTCAACAACTCCGGATCCATTATACACGTTTGGCGGGTTATTGTCCCTCCTATCTTGAGATAGGTTATATGGGACGTTCCCGCTGTCGCGTACTTCAGACAGGTCTTCCCTTTGGCGAGCGCGGCTGCCGTTTCCCACCGGTTCTCCCCTTTGAGAGTTTAGACGATCTCAGAGGTCGCCCCTCGGGGTGGCCTGAGGACTTTGCGCCGAGCTCAAACGTTGGCGCAGGTCTCCGCCAGAGAGGTCACTTCGACGGCTCCCGGTCCAATAGCTCCCATTGGAGAAGCTTGGAGCCCGCCTCTGGGGATGAGGATCTGGGACTTCTCTGGGCACTCGGCTACGATGGGAAGGTCCGACGGAAGGAGGATTTCTCCTACTGCTCCCATGAGCTGGAATGTCTCGGACTGGCTGGGGAGGAGATAGGTATCTTATTGGTGAAGGAGGATGCCTGACCGGAGATGCAATTCTGGTCCCGTCAGGGCGGATCAGGTTAGGTCGGGGCCGCTTGGCTCTACCAACCTCCGAGTCCTGTGCTCGGCGGTCTGAGCGGGGCGCAGGACGGCTGGCCGGGGCGGGCTGTCGTTGTGAGCCCTCCCCGGATCTCCTTCGCGAGCTCCCTTGAGCCCTCCTAGGCGCACTCGAGGGCGGAAGTGAGCGGGGAGTTGAGGTCCGTACTGATCGGCTGTACTGTTGCTCGGCCCTAGGTAGTTCCTCAAAAGTGGTCTCCTGGTGGTGTGATGTGGGAGTAGAATTTGATGTCGGGGGTCTGATCGACCGGCTAGGCCTGGACCGATTACCCTGGCGGGACTTATGAGTCTCGCCTTGCCTCATTCCGACGTTAGTGTCGGTTGTAAGAGGGGGTAGTTGGGCCAAAACCTCTTGAATCTGCTGGTTAGCTTTCGCCAGCTGGCTCCTCAGCTGTGCATTTTCCATTTCCACCTCCGTATAGAAATTTGGGTTCGAATTGGGTGGCCGGGGAGCCGAACTTCCAGTGTCATCTTGGCCTATTGGCTGCTTGCCCGGCCGCTGTTGAACCTCAGGGTTCTGATCATCGGAAATGGCGGCATGATGGGCCTCCTGTCCATCACGTTGGTCCGCCTCGTTACCATGTCTTGGGCGAGTGATTACCATGGTTGGGTATTTGCGATAGCACCAATCTAACATGCTCTCAATGAAAGCACCAAACTGTTGACGCGGTTCTTCGGCAACAGATAATTAATAGAATAAAGAGTGAGATTAGTGCTAAATAATGAACCGTAACAGATGAATGATCTCCAAGTAAAATGATGACACGAATAGTTTTTTAGGTGGTTCAAAGGTTAAAATCCTTCTAGTCCACCAGCCAATATTATTGGTGTTTTTCTGATATGCTTTACAGGGTATTTCTTTACACAATCGAATCCGATCCCTTGCAACTCCCAGGGTCTCCATATTTATAGGGAGAGGGCACCTGGGGGTTGGCAAGGGAGGTCATCCCGTGACCTTCTTACCCATCATGTCACTTCTGTGACATTCATGATTAATTCCTAAAACCTGACAATGAAGTGTGGTCTAATCAATAGGTAAGGGGGTAATGGGCTGCACGGCCCAACCCAGTCGTGGGTGCCTGAACACGCACGTTTATGCTGCGTGTCCGAGAATTCAGGGATATATCAGACACGTGATGTCTGATATATGCACGTTTACATTGCGTGGTTGACTTTATAAGGGGTCAGAGGTGCCAACTCAAGCTCGTGCCTCGAGCTTGTTGTATTCTTAGCCCGTGGTGTCCATAATTCTGACCCGACTCCTTAGTTATCTCATTAAGCCTTTGGTTACCTTGAGCTAAAGAGGTAGGACCTGGTGATAGCAGCTCCGGGTATATGACATCCACGTGGCTGATATAATTATGTCCTTTCTCGGCTCGCTAATAGCCCGTGGATATTTAGGGTGTACACAATCATTTTACATTTTTAATATACAAAAACAACATCAAATCTCATTTTTAATAAAAACCTATATAAACTAATCTTTTAAATATTTGAGAATGTGGGTGGTGGCCGTATTTGTAGAGATACGTGGGTGGCGGCCGGTGATGGGCAGTGGTCGGTGGTGGCGGGATGGGGGTGGGTGGGTGGGTGAGAGGAATGAGGAAGAAGATGATAATTTTATGGTTTTTATTCTATTTTAGTATTATTTTATTTTAAGGGAAAAATGGGTAATAACAAAGTTTCATTAATAAAATAGGTCATTTACCTAAAAATTATGTAAAGTAGGCCAAGGTGCAAACTACACTATAAAAATATGTCATTTTAGCCAATTACTGTATTATATATTATTTTATTTCAAGGAAAAAATGGGTAATAACAAATTTTCATTAATAAAAGAAGTCTTTTACCTAAAAAAAACTATGTAAAGTAGGCCAAAGTGAAAATTGCACTATAAAAATAGGCTATTTTAGCCAATTACTCTAATATATATTATTTATTATAAAATAATATAATCTAGAGAAAGAAATAGGAGAAGAGATGAGACAGAGTAAATGAGAGAACTTTCTGAGTACTTTATTTCAATGGGGTGATCCCCTATTTATACAAATATGTGAGCCATAGATTAGAAAACTAAAGAAAATGAATAGTAATTATAATTAATTGTGATTAATTGAAAAGATTTAGACATCCATATATATATATATATCTATTATTTATAACACTCCCCATTGGATGCCCATAATAGCTGCCTCATTAAAAACCTTGCTGAAAAAAACCTAGTGGGACAAAAACTCGGTTAAGGGAAAAAGAGTGCAGTATGAAATCACTCCCCCTCATTTTGGCATTCTTAGAGATCTTTTAATTGACACATTCTAATCTTGTGAACTATTTTCTCGAATGTTGATGTTGGTAATGATTTTGTGAATATATCTGCAAGATTGTCACTTGATCGAATTTGTTGAACAACGATATCACCATTTTCTTGAAGATTATGTGTAAAGAAGAATTTTGGTGAATTGTGTTTTGTTTTATCTCCTTTAATGTACCCTCCTTTCAGTTGAGCGATGCAAGTAGCATTTTCTTCATAGAGAACTGTTGGCACTTCTTTATTGTCTGTTAATCCACAAGTTCCCCGAATATGTTGTGTCATTGATCTTAACCATACACATTCTCGACTTGCCTCGTGAATTGCAAGTATCTCAGCATAATTTGAGGAAGTAGCCACCAGAGTTTGCTTTGTTGACTGTCAAGATATAGTAGTGTCACCGCATGTGAACAAATAGCCTGTTTGGGATCTAGCCTTATGTGGATCAAAGAAATATCCTGCATCTACGTAGCCAATTAGTTGTGACCCACAATTATTAGAATAGAACAATCCTTTATCAATAGTACCCTGAAGATAACGAAGTATGTGCTTAATCCCTTTCCAATGTCTATATGTTGGAGTAGAACTAAATCTTGCTAATAAATTAACAGAAAATGCTATATCAGGTCTTGTACAGTTAGTAAGATACATTGCTGCTCCTATTGCACTAAGATATGGTACTTCAGGACCAAGGAGCTCTTCATGTTCTTCTCTAGGTCGGAAATGGTCATTTTTCACATCAAGTGATCTAACTACCATTAGGCTACTCAATGGGTGTGATTTATCCATATAAAACCGTTTTAAAATATTTTCAACATAAGTTGATTGATGAATGAAAATCCCATTTTTTAAATGCTCAATTTGTAAACCAAGACAAAATTTTGTTTTTCCAAGATCTTTCATCTCGAACTCTTTCTTTAAATATTCTACAGCTTCTTAAAGTTTTCAAGTGTTCCAATAATATTCAAGTCATCAACATAAATAGCAATGATAACAAGCTCAGAACTTGAACTTTTTATAAAAACACATGGGCAAATATGATCATCTGTATATCCTTCCTTTATTAAATATTCACTAAGCCGATTGTACCACATGCATCCTGATTGTTTTAGTCCATACAATGATCTTTGTAATTTAATTGAGCACATTTCTCGATGGCTTGAATTATATGCATCTGGCATCTTAAACCCTTCAGGGATTTTCATGTAAATATCACTATCTAGTGATCCATACAAATAAGTTGTGACTACATCCATTAAACACATATCAAGTTTTTCATTAACAGCCAGGCTAACAAAATATCTTAATGTTATTGCATCCACCACAGGAGAATATGTCTCTTCATAATCAATACCTGGTATGTGAGAAAATCCTTAAGCTACAAGTCTTGCTTTGTATCTTACAACTTCATTTTTCTCATTTCTTTTTCGTACAAATACCCATTGTATCAAACAGGTTTCACACCTTCAGGTGTTTGGACTATAGGTCCAAATACTTTGCATTTAGCAAGTGAATTGCTTTTTTCCAATTTGGCCAATCTTTTCTATTTTGATATTCTTTGACAGATTTAGGTTCTAGATCCTCGTTTTCGTTTACAATTTCTAGCACTACACTAAAAGCAAAAACATTGTCGACAACTACTTCGAGTCGGTCCCATTCTTTCCTTGTGTTAACATAATTTATTGAGATCTCATTGTTTCTAATATTTTCATATACCTGAATCTCTTCAAGAGATTTGTTTATGTCAACATCTTCCTCAAAATTATCAGCATCTTCATTAGGACCATCTTGATTGTTTGCTCCTTTTATTTTTTGAGGATTTTTATCTTTGGAACCGACTGGTCTACCATGTTTCAAGTGTGCTTTAGTCTCATTAGCAAATTGTCCTTCTAGGACTTCAATTCGAGCTGGAGCATTTTCAGTTGGAATATGTGATTTTGTAATTTTCTTTGGGTCAGTGAATGCATCTAGTAATTGATTTGCAATATTTTGCAAATGAATTATTCTTTGAACTTCAAGTTCACATTGATTTGTACGAGGATAAAATTGAGATAATGATTGTGCATTCCATGTAATTTTTTTTTCTAGTTGTTTCTTTTCCACTCCCCCTAAAGCTGGGAAACTTGTCTCATCAAAATGACAATCGGAAAAATGTGTCATAAATATATCTTCACTTGTGGGTTCAAGATATTTAATGATAGACGAAGATTCATACCCAACATATATTCCCAGCCTCCTTTGAGGACCCATCTTTGTTCGTTGTGGTGGAGTAATCAGAACATATACTGTACAACCAAAGATTCTTAGATGGGAAATATTTGGTTCTTGACCAAAAGCCAATTGTAATGAGGAGAATTTGTGATATGACGTTGGCCTAATGCGTACAAGTGCTGCAGCATGTAAAATAGCATGTCCCCAAGCTGAAATTGGGAGTTTTGTTCTCATAAGTAATGGTCTTGAGATTAGCTGGAGGCATTTAATGAATGATTCTGCTAGACCATTTTGACTATGTACATGAGCAACAAGATGTTCTACTTTTATCCCTATTGACATACAATAATCATTAAAAACCTGTGTTGTAAATTCACCATGTTGACCCTCGACTTGGCCAACGACACAGAGTCAAGTAAAACGACAGAAATGAGATGAAATCAAACCAAAAAGATAAATGAGTCAAAGATTTATAGTGGTTCAACCCCAGAGATGGTAATGACCTATGTCCACTTAGTGTTCTTATTAATGTAGAACTCCAAAACCTGTGATCAATGAACTAGGGTTCACGAGTTTCACAAGCTTGGAGATGAATACAAATTTGGCAGATAAAAACACTATAATTCTCTCTAAAGATCCAAAAGTCCCCTCTCTTGAGCCCTTTGAGTCTTATTTATAGGCTCAAGGAGTTCCTTATGGGTCGGTGGGCCTTGATTACATTTAATACAAGCGTATCTCAAATAATAATGGAAATTACAATGATTACATAAATGCAAGATTACAAATCTATAAAAGATATCTGAAATACTGGGACCAGCCTGGTCGCCTATGAAATATGCCTTCTGCTAAGTGAATCCTCTTTTGTTTGATGGTCGAACAAAACGTACCCACTTGAATAGTCACGTGCACCCCACGTGCATATTAATTTTTCCACGTCATCAGGCGAATCTTTTTTAGGTAAACATTTGCTCCCCAAGTTTATTTTGTTGTGACCAACATATAATAAACTTACTCGACCAGCGTTTCGTCTGACATGTTACATCTGTCAGCACCTTTTTGAAAAAGTAAACAATCATGACCGTTACAGTTTCCCAAAAATATTTCGACGGCTAATGTGATTTCCCATGCATCGAAAACTTACCCCCATCATTACCTCTTTAACTGCACCACGATCAATATAAATACATCACCTCTCCCACTTTTAACTTTTTACCATTTCCTTTTCCTTCCTCAAGAACTCAGAAGAATTTCTCAAGAGAGGCCCAGAAAGCTTCGGCCATCTGAGATGTGTTCGATCAACTCCGAGCAATATCTTTGTGATTTCTGTGAAAACCGCAACAAGTAAGTTTCTGAACTCGTCTTCTCTATTGTACAATCTAGAATAAATTTCTCAAGTTTTCTGGTTTGAGTTCTTGAGAAAAAATTTGGGTGATCGGGTTTGTAAGCAGAAACATGATAGAATAGGTACTTTAGGCAGTAGAAAACATTAGGTGAGGCTTAGAAATTAGTGTGGAAAGTAGGAATACTGTTTTAGGGCCCAAAATCAAAGTAAAAATTTGATTTTACTGTTTTTGGAAAAACTAGGTTTTTCCCGCCTTTTTTCGGAGTCAAAAAGTTTCCTGGAAAAATTTTCACTTCCACTTTTTGATCCATTTTCCAAACTATTCGCATGTTTTTAGTGTTTACGTTAGGATGCTGCTGGTCGTATAAAAGCTTAACTTTTATACACGAGCAACATTATCCTTACACTTCCTCTTCTTCTATCTATTGGTCGTAGATTCTCATTTTCCATTTTCTCTACTCAAATATTCATTCATGATTCTTGGGGAGGTGAGAGGCCAATAGATGACGATCTTCTCGCGCTGCTGTTCGAAGATCAAGAACAACCACCACTTCCTTTCTTTGACTTTCCATCTTCTCAACAAAACCCCATGACCAGCTCACTAGATTGCCAGCCACACATGGGTCGTGTTAAACACATTGCTCGTAGGAAAAAGAAAACCACCAATTCTCCTTCTAACCAACTAGCAGCCGACAACGAGGGTCCTTCAAATGATCCTCAGCCTATAAATGTTGCACCACTAGAAATCCAACCCAAAGCCCGGCCTCACGACGACCTTCGACTAGAAGTTGACTGGTATGTCAAGCCTCCTAGTGTTATATCGGCTAGGACAGTGACAAGATACCTCAAGAAGTACGGTCTTCCTGGGGTAATCTTAATCAAACCTACCTCCGACCAACGGGCAAACGTGCCAGGAGGTGCCTTCAGCGCCTGGTCGAGGTTCCACATTGAGGCAGAGGCAATCTTGCCCCTGCACGAATTTTTCCAAGGGGTGGCCAATTACTTCGAGGTCGCCCCCTTCCATATTACTCCCAACGGGTATAGAGTACTATCATCACTCTATATCCTTTACAACCATAAGAAGTGCCTTGTGCCCACACCACACGAGATCAACTTCATGTTCGATCTCAAGTCCAACCCCAACCAGAACAACATGGGGTTTTTCCATTTCTGTCACCAGGAATCTACTAGCATATTCCTGAGTGACGTTACCTACAAATCCAATGTAGGAAAGTACTTCCAAGAGTACTTCCTTACTACGGACCTAGTCGCCGACAACCTAGCCTTTCCCCAATGAGGTAAATCTCTCAATCACTGGTCGTCTATTTTCTGCTAGTTTTTTCTTCACCGTCCTTAGAACATTGATGTTGTCTCTAGGTCCATGGTACCAACCAGACCCTACTTCGGAGATGGAGACGAGGGCCGCAACCTTGGCCAGCATGACGAATATTGAGAAGAGCGTCAAAGAGCTGGTCACCGAGAGCAATCTAAGGCTGGTCAGTCTTCTGGCTCCTCACCAGGAAGTGAGGGAGTGCTATTGGAGAGGAAATCCCCGAGTAGCAACAGGATGTGTCACAACCCCCGAGACGACGGGCTACAGGAGTGACCATTCGAGAACCCTCCAGCAACCCTCGGGCTGCTGCTGCCCCTGCCCAACATGGGAGAGGCAAGCAAAAACTTCCAGAGTACACTGAACCTGTACTCGAGTCCTCCAACGAAAATGGTACAGATTTATCTCTCTTAGATAGCCTGCCTATCCCCTGTCATTTATTTGACAAGGATGGCAACTTTAAATTTACGACCAGTAACTTTAATTCAGACTTCTTCGAGGCAGAGAGTAAGTATAGCAGTAGTTCTATTAATAATGTATTGACCAGTAGTAATAGCTTGGGTATATTACTTAGAATTTCCCTTTTTCATTATTTCCTTGCTCTTTTAAATTATATTTTCTGATCGATTGTTTTTTTTTATCTTGCAGTCATGCCTTCCGAGGAAGCCTTCGACATATACACCAACACCGAAGCTCCTGCGACCAAAAAGAAGGCGAGCAAGAGACACCGAGGAGAGAGCAGCAGCGACCCCTCCAAGAAAAAAGCCCAAAGAGAGGATCCTCGAATAGAGGACCCACCAGCGCCTCCCCCAGGGCCCACTCCTTCTAGAAATATGACACCTCCTCCTCCTCCTCCTCGCAGTAACCTCCCCCCCGAGCCGACGAGGAGACCTTCTGCTAATGACCTGCTGAGTAGCGCCTTCAACACTACTTATGAGAAGTTGCAAAGGCTTTCAAAGCACCGCCGTAGCCAAGAAGCCTTCTCGTATCTTCCTCCACTACCGAACAGCCAGGTCATCAGCCATAGACTATCTAAAGTCCTCAGCGTCAGCATGTTTTTTCTTTTTCCTTTAATCGAACAACACTTTCTTTAATAGCTCCTGACTGGTTTACTTTTCTTTTTCTGTTCGCAGGGTATCCTCACCATAGGACATAGCTGGCGCGGAGCTGTATTGACCCAACTATTTCTAAGACCTTGGACCATTAAAACTACTAGACATAACTACTATTTTTGGGAAACATACATCATAAATAACATAACTTTATTTAAAACCCAAAATATTGTACCAATACAAGATAAGGTAAAATTTTAAAATAAAATGTGATATGGTATGGGATCCCATTGTTTACAAAACATAAAACATAACTTTAATTTGTTTAAATGCTAAATGCAGAAATACATAAAAGCATAAATAAAAAGACTAAAAAAACAACACCATCATCGATCGTCACGCAGTCCATTCAATCCATTCATCGTCAACACACAAGCCAAGCTGCCATGAATCTTCCTACCTACCATACTCATTTTTCTGCATCAAGCTAAAATAAAGGAATGAGCCTAATGCCCAACAAGGAAAATCTACTAACACATAAATTATAAACATAAGACTAAATCATAAACAAAACATATGACTATAAAAACATATATCATATATGACTACACTATTAATGGTCATTAACTCATTAACATGGCATGTGATAAACCATCTAGGTCCTCTGTCTACTAATCGAGGTAGGTTAGATCACATGGTAGTATATGATAACCCATTTAGGTCCTCTGTCTACTAATCGAGGTAGGGTAAATCATAACTCTAAACGATGAAAATGATAAAAATTCTTGGGGCTTGCTGTCTAAGCAAGTCATATGCCCAAGCGACTATAAAACATATTCTAGGGGCTTGCTATCTAAGCAAGTCATATCTGCCCAAGGACTACATAACATATACATAAAACATATCATAGCATAAACATATAAACACATATAATCTATCATATTTTCCTTACCAAAAACCTGGATATGAAGATAAGAACGGGATTAGAACACTCCTAAAAGCCAACAGTAAAACCATGAGTATTTCTAAAGAATAAAGATGAAAAGAGAACTAAACCATCAAGAAGAAACTTACCAAGAAGAACCTTAAGTTTCAAGAAACTTAAACACCTAACCAAGAATCATAAATAAGAGTTAGGATCTGAAAGAAAGAAAATAAAGAAAACTAAAGAACCATAAAGAACTGAACTTAAGGATAAGAATACCTTGAATGATCTTATGAATTGATCTAAACCTTGATACCGAAATCTCACTATATCTCACTTCCCAAGTGTTTAGAAAAGATTATAATGATAAAGATTTTAACCCAAAACCCAAGTGTTTCTCTCTATAGTAACACTAGCAACTTGGAGGCTATGAACAATTTCTTGAAGAATGAAGAAAATGGCTGAGTACTAGGTCCTATTTATAGAGTTCAAAGAGTGAAACTAACCCCTTTGAATTTGAATAAATAAATGAATATAAAATGAAAAAGATTTGAATTTTCATTCAGCAGACGCCCAAAACTCGGTCAAAATCGTTCAAAGGCAAGTTTAAGTGGTTAAGGCTATTTTTAAAATTAAAAAATCCTCAAAATTTAAAAATACATCACCAAGGGCGATATATCGCCTACCCTTGGGCGATATATCGCCTAGACCATTTTCCCGAGCCCCGTTCGAATGTTCGTGCAAAGTCGACGTGTTTTTCGTATCTCCCGTAGGCGATATATCAGCCCCTATAGTTGCGATATATCGGCATACATTGATATATCAAACACGCATTTGCACTTTTTCAGCATATTTTGAATTGAGTAAACAGCTCTGACTGAGTCATAATACAATCCTAACAGTTTCTGGAAGGTTCTAGAGCTTCTAGATCTTTCTTTTAATTAAACTATTCATCAACATACTTAAATCCTTAATAAACATGATTATGACAAGTGTCATGCTCTTAATGGTTCTATCTAAACCTTAGGTTATAATAAATATATTTCTAAAACCAGCAGTACTAATCAAACCTTATGTTATAATTAGTATTCTTAAACTATAGGTTAAACTTATAAAATCCATAACTATTGCTATGAGTTTCCAACTAAGTCCCGGCTTGAACCAAAATCCATGGAATCTAACATACTACAAACTAATACTACTATCTAGCTAGCTAAGTAAATATTCTGGGACACTACACGAGCCGAGGATACCGAGGCCAAATTTGCTGAGGAGATCAAGGCGGTCGAGGCCAGATATGCCGAGGAGATGAAGGCGACCGAGGCCAAACATGCCAAAGAGGTGAAGGTGGTCGAGGCCAGAGTTGTCGAAGAGCTTAAGGCGACCGAGGCTAGAGTCGCCGACTTGAGCAAGGAGCTGAGGAGATGCCAAGAGTCAGTGGTCAAAATTACTGCGGTCAAGGAAAAGTTTAAGGAGGCTTCAAAGATTAACTTCAAAGAAGCCTTCAAACTTCAAGATGACCTAGTGATCAGCCGAAAGGAAACCGCTGAGCTGGAGGAGCGAAAAAAAATGCTTGAGGAAACCAATGCTCGCAATCTGGAGAAGTTCAAAGGAGCGACTTTCAACTGCTTCTACTTGTTCTGGAAGAACAATCTAGAGGCGAACTTTTACTATCTTCCTAAGCAAGTAAAAGAGGCTGAACTGCCAAAGTGTGCTGCTCGTCTAGCGGAGGAACAGAAGGCTCAGGAGTCCCCTGAAATCTCCTTGGCGACTGGCACTGAGGCTGTTGAAGATGATGCGGGGAGCACTGTCGACCAGTAATCCCAGCCGGATTCTCCTACCGCTTAGTGATTATTTATTTTTGTAACTGGGACATATGAACTATGGTTCGTAATGTCGAGACAATCTTGCTGCTCAAGGCAGTTATCCTTTAATTTATTAATTACATCCGAGCAGTAACTGCTCGCGATATAAAACATTTCATTTTGATATTATAATATTTTCTATTATTATAACATATGTCTGTATGACTGAATTTAGCATAACACTTTGTTATGATTATAAAAAACTTTAAAATAAAATTTTTGAAAAAATACTCTAAGTACCGTAGTATGCTTTCTCTTATTTTTCTCGTGTGTTTACATATACATGTTGATATGCTTTGCTTGCTTGGTATCTTATATGCCCCCCAAATGATCGAGGAGCTCAGGGTTCTCGGTCACTTGCCATGACCAAGTCCTGTTCGAACATTACTGCTCGCGTATTCATAATCAATAACGATAATATAACAAAACAACACACATAATAAGCAAATACTTGTAATAAATACAATAATTTGGCAAGAATAACTGGCTGTGCACAGTTCCTTTTATTTCTCGTGATAAATGGAAAAAATCATGTCTGTACAAGTGATCAAAAATTGATCTTACACTTGTAAGAGACTAGCCATATAACTGACTAGCCCTTGTTCATAAACTTGTAAAAAGTGAAATTAATACAAGCCAATTCTTTAAAAAGAATTGTTTATTGATAATACTTGCGCAGGTGTTCTCCATTCCAATAACGAGGAATGAGATCTCCGTTTAAGCGAACAATTTTATATGTGCCTGGTTGAAGAACTTCTTCAATCTGATATGGACCTTCCCAGTTAATTCTGAGCACTCCGGCAACCTGATCGTGAGTGTTGAGAAAAACTCTTCTAAATACCAAATCTCCCATGTTAAACTTTTTTTCACGCACTTTAGAGTTAAAATATCGCGCGACCTTTTGCTGGTAAGCTGCTACTCGAAGCTGAGCTTGCTCGCGCCTTTCATCGATCAAGTCTAAGGATTCCATCTATAGTTGATCATTAGAAGTTTGATCGTATGTCAGCCTTCTATGTGATGGTGGGTTAAGCTCAACAGGCAACATGGCCTCATACCCATAGGCTAAAGAAAATGGCGTATGGCTTGTTGCTGTTTGATGGGATGTTCTATACGACCAAAATACTTATGGTAATTGTTCTGGCCATGCCCCTTTTGCTTCTTCGAGCCTTTACTTCAGGGTGTCCTTCAGGTTCTTGTTGACAGCTTCAACTTGTCCATTTGCTTGCGGATGAGCTACCGATGAAATTTTTTTAACAATCCCGTGCCTCTCATAGAAATCGGTGAAAAGATCACTGTCAAATTATGTGCCATTATCTGAGACAATTTTCCTTGGTAACCCATATCGACACACGATATTCTTGATTACAAAATCCAAAACTTTCTTGGTCGTTATTGTTGCTAGTGGCTCAGCTTCAACCCACTTTGTGAAGTAGTCAACAGCAACAACTGCATATTTGATATTCCCTTTTCTTGTGGGTAAAGACTCGATCAAATCAATCCCCCAGACTGCGAACGGCCATGGGGTTTGCATCTGTTTGAGCTCGTTAGGGGCTTCTCGTGGTATCTTAGAGAATCTTTGGCACTTGTCACACTTTCGAATGAAATCCATAGAGTTCTCATTCATGGTAGGTCAGAAGTACCCTTGCCTTAAGATCTTTTTCGACAAACTCTGCCCCCAGCATGATCTCCACAGAAACCTTCATGGACTTCTTGCATTAGTTCCTTAGCTTTCTCCTTAGAGACACACCATAACAAAGGCATCGAGTACCCTCTTCTATATAGAATTCCGTCGACTAGAATGAATCGAGCCAACTGTCTCTGGAGAGTCCTTGCTTTGTTTCTTTCTGCTGGAAGCAATCCCTGCTCAATGCAGAGTCCCATAATGTTTACTTAGCTAGCTAGATAGTTAGTAGTAATTTGTAGTATTTTAGATTTCATGGATTTTGGTTCAAACCGGGACTTAGTAGGACACTCGTAGCAATAGTTATGGATTTTATAAGTTTAACCTACAGTTTAGAAATATTAATTATAACATAAGGTTTGATTAATATTTTTGGTCATAGAAATATTTTAATTATAACCTAAGGTTTAGATAGAATCATTAAGAGTATGACACTTGTCATAATCATGTTTATTTATAGTTTAAATAAAAGAAAGTTCTAGAAACTCTAGAATCTTCCATAACCATTAAGAACATGACACTTGTCACAATCTTGTTTATTTGAGGATTTAAGCATTTTAAATGGATAATTCAATAATAGAAGTCTCTAGAAGCTCTAGACCCTTCCAGACCTTGCTGGAATCACGTATTACTCAGTTAAACCTGATTAATCAACTCTAATTATCATAAATTCGTGCAAAAATGCGTTTAAATTATCTACGTATGCCGACATATCGCAGCCTTAGAGGCGATATATCGCAGCATGGGAGATACAGGAAACACGTTGACTTCGCACAAATGAAATCATGAGCACTCAGGATATAGGGTCAGGCAATATATCGCCTAGGGTGGGCGATATATCGGCCCTAGGAGTGGTTTTTTGAACTCCTAGAAATCCGAGCTTGATTCATCCCTTAACCTCTTGGCTTGTCTCTGAACGTTTTTGACCGAGTCTTAAGCATTTGTTGATCGAGTATTCAATTATATTTCATTTAATATTCATTATTTTATTCAAGCCAAAAAGGAGATATTTTCATTCCTTGAACTCTATAAATAGAACCTGGTACCCAACCATTTTTCTTCATTCTTCAAGCTGTGTTCAGAGCCTTCAAGCTGCTAGGATTTCTATAGAGTGATACACTTGGGTTTTGGGGATAAAAGCTTTATCATCTTAAGCTTTATAAACACTTGGGTAGTGAGATAAAGTGTGTTTTTGATATTGAAGTGTAGATCGGTTCTAGTTCATCCAAGGTAATATTATTCATAAGTTCTATTCTTTATGATTCCTTAGTTTTCCTTAAGTTTCTTTCAGATCCTAACTTCTGTTTATGGTTTTGTGGTTAGGTGTTTAAGTTCTTTGATTTAAGGTTCTTCTCGATAAGTTTCTTCTTTGATGGTTTAGTTTCCTTTTCATCTCTTTTCTTTAGAAACTCACCATTCTTACTTTTTGTTTTAGGAGTGTTCTAATTCCGGTCTTGTTCTCAAATATACCGGTTTTGGTAAGGAAAATAGGATAGATTTTATATGTTTATATGATATGTTATGCTTATGATTATGTTATGTTATGTTACATTTACGTTATGTATAGTATGTTTATAGTCCTTAGGCACATGACTTGTCTAGCTAGCAAGCCCCAATAATTTATGGGCATATGACTTGCTTGGTTAGCAAGCCCCACAAATCTATGGGCATATGACTTGCTTAGTTAACAAGCCCCAAGAAGTATGATGGCCATTGTAGTCTTATATGATATATGTTTCATAGTATATGTTTATGATATAGTCTTATGTATAAGATTTATGTTATACATTGTTAGTAGATTTTCCTTGCTGGGCATTAGGCTCACTCCATTATTTTTTTTAGTGTGATGCAGGAAACTAGATACGGAGGCGGAAGGATTCTTGGTGGCTTGACTTGTGTGTTGAGGATGAATGAAATGAATGGGCTGCGAGTCGATCGAGGATGACGTTATTTTAGTTTTTGAATTATGTTTTCTTTTGTAATTCTGCATTTAGTTTTCAACAAATAATTTAAAGTTATGTTTTATGTTTTATTAAAAATGGGTACCCATACCACATTTTATACTTTATTCTGTAATTTGCACAACATTTCTTTTGGAGTTTTAATAAAAGTTATGATTATTTCTTATGTATGTTTTTTTCAAAGTAGTAGCTATGTCTATTAGTTTTAATGGTCCAAGGTCTTAGAAATAGTTAGGTCATTACACTCAAGGTATTTAACGATGGGTGTCATCCATGTGTCTGTCGCTTGAATCACTAGCGAAGAATCTTTTGCTTGAATGCTCGGTGGCGACAAACGTTCAACTGGTACGATGTTCAAGGTGTCAGCATTCTTCACGCTTGCTAACTTGGCCAAGGCATCAACATTTGAATTCTGATCGCGGGGCACTTGTTGGAGAGTATACCTTTCAAAATGTGCCAATAAGTCCTTTGCTTTGTTCAAATAAGCAACCATTTTGAGACCCCTAGCCTGATATTCTCCCATAATCCAATTAACCACTAGTTGAGAATCACTATAAATTTCCAGTGACTTTATAGCCATGTCTTTGGCTAGCCTTAATCCTGCAAGCAGAGCTTCGTATTCGGCTTCATTGTTGGATGCTGTAAAGTAGAATCTGATTGCACAATGGAACCGATGTCCTTCTGGAGTAATTAAGATCAGACCTGCATTGTGCTCATTGGAAGAGGCATCTACGACCAATTTCCAGGAAGGAACTTGAATTTGACTTTCAGCCTCTTCCATCGGCTCGAAAATTGCGATCCTGGTGAATTCTGCGACAAAGTCTACTAGAGCCTGTCCTTTCACAGCTGCCCGTGGAGAATAAGAAATGTCGAACTGCCCTAGTTTGACTGCCCATTTTAATAACCGTCCAGCGGCTTTTGGTTTCTGCAAGCTTGCCATCATGGCTGGGCGGTGAGCACCACGATGGGGTGAGCTTGAAAGTAAGGTCACAGTTTCCTTGAGGCCAGAATCAAGCAATAGGCTAACTTTTAAATGGGTGGATACCACAACTCTGCTCCTACCAACCTCTTGCTCACATAATATACTGCTTTCTGAACGTTGTCTTCTTCTTTGATTAAAACAGCACTAGCAGCATATTCTGTGACTGCCAAATAGATGAACAGAGTTTCCTTTTCAACCGGCTTGGACAAGATTGGTGGTTGTGACATGTGGGACTTTATCGTTTGAAAAGCCTGTTCGCACTCTTCTGTCCATTCAAACTTCTTGTTGCCCCCTGAGTAGATTGAAAAATGGGACGCACTTGACCGTTGACTTGGATATGGTTCTACTCAGGGCGACGATCCTCCCAGTTAGACTTTGAACATCTTTAATCTTGGCAGGCAACCGCATCTCGATCAAGGCTTGAATCTTTTCGGGATTACCCTCAATTCCTCGCGAGTTACTATGAATCCCAAAAATTTCCCTGATCCAACACCAAAAGAACATTTAAGGGGGTTTAGCTTCATTTGATACTTGTTCAGGATGTTGAAGCATCTTTGAAGGTCCTCGATGTGTTCTTCAACTTTCTTTGACTTAACCAGCATGTCATTGACATATACCTCCATGCTAACGCCGATCAGTTCTTTGAACATATGATTGACTAGTCACTGGTAAGTCGCACCAGCATTTTTCAAACTGAAGGGCATTACTTTGTACCAGTACAACCCTGTATCTGTTCAAAATCTAGTGTGATCCTCATCAGGTGGATGCATACTGATTTGATTGTACCCAGAATATGAGTCCATGAACGATAAAATCTCATGCTCTGATGTAGCATTGACCAACTAGTCGATCCTTGGGAGTGGGAAAGAATCCTTCGGGCAAGCTTTATTAAGGTCTATGAAATCCATGCACGTCATCCGCTTTCCATTCGGCTTGGAAACCAGTATGGGATTAGAGACCCGAGATGGATAAAATGCTACCCTGATGAATCAATTTTCCTTCAGCTTCTCGACTTCCTCTCTTAGGGCCTTCAATCTGTCTTTGTCGAGGACCCTTCTTTTTTGTTGCACTAGTGGAAAGTTTTTGTCTATATTTAAGACATGGCTGATTACCACTGGGTCTATCCCAACCATATCTTTATGCGACTAGGCAAACACCTCCTGGTTCTCCTTAAAAAATTCCACCAGTTTGTTTTTTGTTGTTGTCTCGAAGTTTTTACCGACTTTCACAACCCTAGTCAGATCTGCTTCTTCAAGTTGGACCTCCTCGAGGTCCTCCACGGGTCCAACATTTTCTTCAGAATCCCCAAAGTGAGGATCTAAATCTCTATCTTCACTTTGGGCAACACCCTATTTGGTGACCTGTTCACCTGATTGGACTTGTGGTTCATTTACTAACAAGAACCTTTCCTCGGCTTTTTCCCCCGAACCACCCCTTTTTTGTCTTGGTGATTGAGGAATTATAACATTCCCGCGCTTTTCACTGGTTTCCCAACATGCTTCCTACCCCCTGCGTCGGTTGGAAGCTTCATGGATAGGTGCTAGAATGAGGTTACGGCTTGCATGTCAACTAGAATAGGCCTTCCAATCACATCATTATATGCAGAAGGACAATCAACTACTATAAAAGTAGTGAGTAATGTTCTGTTTGCAGGTGCAGTTCCTGTTGTGACTGGAAGCCTGATCGACCCAGTTGGGGCGAGCCCTTCACCAGAAAAACCATAAATGGTTTGGTTGCATGGTTCCAAATCTTGCACCGACAATTTCATCTTTTCCAATGAAGATTTATACAGAATGTTGATTGAGCTTCCTGTATCTACCAACACACACTTCCTGTATCTATTCGAGATTTTTGGGAGTTCGCTCCTCTACGTTCAGCATTTCAATGTCTTGGTCGTGACGTAAGGTTCGGGCGTATCTCTCCCACACCTTCCCACTCTCACCTGCTATGTGTGGTCCTCTGCAGATGGTCAGCAATGTACCAGCAACTGGAGCTGGTTGTAAAGGAGGCGAGCATTGGCATACAGGTGCTTGCTCGTTGCCTCCTTGAGCCTCTCGTTGAGAACCTCCAACTGCTCGCACATACCTCCTTAGGTGTCCTTGTCTAATAAGGAGCTCAATCTCATCCTTAAGCTGGTTGCATTCGTCGGTGTCATGGCCATAGTCATTATGAGAATGACAAAACTTAGTACTATCTCGTTTAGAGATATCTTTCCTGATTGGGGCTGGTCGCCTGAAGGGAGCAATTATGTGAGTGGCCTGGTACACTTCTGCTCGGCTATCGACTAGGGCTGTATAATTGATGAACTTCGGCTCGTATCTATTACTTTTTGGGCGCTTATTCTCAGACGTTGTCGGCTCATGGTGCGCCCTTTTCCCCCCATTCTTCCCATTATTTTGCCGTTGCCATTGGTCTTTCCAGACTCATTGGCGGCTTTGGCGGGAGATTCTTTTGGCCATCATCGTCTATGGGAGACTTCCCTTCATTGGCAATGGCCTCCTCGAGCTTGATGTACTTGTCTGCTCAATCTCGAAATTCTTGAGTACTCTTGACTCAATTCTTTTGCAAGCTGTTCCAAAGAGATGAGTGGCGTCGTACCCCAGTCGTAAGAGCCATCATCTTTCCTTCATCTCCAACTGTCTTGGCCCTAATGGCTGCCCGCATGAATCGTTGGACATACCCCTTAAGGGTTTCTCCTTCTTTCTGGCGTATCTCAACCAGTTGATTGGCCTCAGTCAGATGTACTTGAAAAGCATAGAATTGTCCATAAAACTCCTTTACGAACATTTCCCAAGAAACTATACTGACCGGAGGGAACTTAAAAAACCACTCTTGGGGAGTCTCGGATAAAGTGGCAGGAACAATTCTACACCGAGCATCGTTTGACACCTTTTGGATGTCCATCTGTATCTCAAATTTATTCACGTGAGATACAATGTCTTCTAATCTAGTGAAGTTGGGTAAGACCGGCATCTTGAATTTGCTTGGAGTCTCTGCCATTGCAATTCTTTGTATAAATGGAGTGCCTTTCTCCGATCAAATTCAATATGGGAAGTTCGGTTCCCAACTAATTGCTGGACGACCTGATTTAAAGCGTCAAGTTGGGCCTGTACGGTATCTGGTACTGTTGGAGCAACTGGCGCTGGGGGAAAATACTCATTGTGTCTTTCCCTTCTATCATTAAGGATGCCCTTTAGGTCTCCCTCCCTACACCTTTGCTCGCTCGTACCCATTCGATCAAAGACGTTTGGCTGTTTAGGTTGCCCCCTAGCATTTTGGCTCATTGCCCGGTTCTCTCTTGGTGGAGGGTTTTGTTCTTCGCCCCTCTCTTCTTGCCGCCTACCAGCATTCCTCATGCCAGAATCCACTTCGTTATAATCATGACCATCTCTAAATTATGACTGATGATGGTGTGATCTACTGTTCGCACTATTTCCCTCTCTCCCTGCTGGAATATCCTGATAGATGGGTGGAGGCTTGCGTTGGTCGGTAGGTCCCCGGGCATTATTATGTCGTGGGGGACCCCTGAATGCAGAGCCTGATTCCACTTTCCTTCTACTCGTAGAAGGGCGCTGTCCTCTGCTCAGAGGATTTTTTCTCCTCAACCATCTGGCGTCTAGGGCTTCTAGGACGCTGCTCGGCCCTATTCTGCCTTTGTTGCTGAGGATTATCTCGACCAGTGCGAGAGGGTGGCTGCTGCTCAGGATCCTAAAATGGACTCTCCTGTTGAGCAGCAGGAGGTTGTTCTGACCTCTGAGGGTTTGCCAGTTGTGGCAGATTGTGGTGATGCTGGGGATGATCTGATTGTGGACCTTATTGTGGGTGCGTACTAGGTGGCTGATCCAGTTGGGAGGCAGACGCAGGCTATCCTCGGGCCAACTGAATGGCTGCCTCCAGGACGGCGGTGGCATCCCTCTGCTGGCGGTCCATGTCAGCCTGCCGTTCATTTAGTTCTTGGTGCTGCCTGTCAATCTCCCTCTCCTACAACATCATTGTTTCAGCCACATTTTCTTGATTATCCCTCAGATTGGCTAATTCCTCTAGCAACACAATCAGAGTCATCCTCAAAGTTTCAGAATCCATCTCATCCTCCTCCAATTCTACTTGCGGCTCATCCTTAGCCACATTTTGTGGAGGAGGCTAGGTTGACGCATTCCCAGAAGTCTACCTAGTTTTCCTAGTTGTTTTCGCCATTTTATCTTCTTGGAAGTCTTGAGTTCGACTCTCAATGAAAGCACCAAAACATTGACCCTCGATTTGGCCAATGACACAGAGTAAAGTAAAACGATAGAAATGAGATGAAATCAAACCAAAAAGATAAATGTCACAAATATTTATAGTGGTTTGGCCCCAGAGATGGTAATAGTGTTCTTATTAATGTAGAACTCCAAAACCTGCGATCAATGAACTAGGGCTCACGAGTTTCACAAGCTTGGAGATGAATACAAATTTGGTAGATAAAAACACTATAATTCTCTCTAAAGATCCAAAAGTCCCCTCTCTTGAGCCCTTTGAGTCTTATTTATATGCTCAAGGAGTCCACTATGGGCCGGTGGACCTTGATTACATTTAATACAAACGTATCTCAAATAATAATGGAAATTACAATTATTACATAAATGCGAGATTACAAATCTATAAAATATATCTGAAATACTGCGACTAGCCTGGTCGCCTATGAAATATGCCGTCTGCTGAGTGAATCATATTCTGTTCTATGGTTGAACAAAACGTACCCACTTGAATAGTCACGTGCACCCTACGTGCATATTAATTTTTCCACGTCATCAGGCGAATCTTTTTTAGGTAAACACACCAACATTATCAAGACGAACTGTCTTGATTGCATAGTCTGGAAATTGTGCTCGTAATCGAATTATTTTGAGCAAGCAATGTTGCAAATGCTACATTACGAGTAGATAATAAACAAACACGTGACCATCTATCTGATGCATCTAACAATACCATAAAATATATAAATGGTCCACATGGTGGGCTAATAGGCCCACATATGTCACCCTGAATTCGTTCAAGAAATTCAAGAGATTCAATTCCAACTTTTACTGGTGGTGGCTTAATGACTAACTTTCCTTGAGAACAAGCAGCACATGAGAACTCATTGGATAATAGAATCTTCTGGTTCTTCAATGGATGACCATGTGAGTTCTCTATAATTCTACGCATCATGATTGAACCGGGATGGCCTAACCGGTCATGCCAAACAATAAATGAATTTTTCAGGTTTGTGAACTTCTCGTTCACAATAACATGAGTTTCTATTGTACTTATATGTGTAACGTACAAACCTGAAGACAAAGCAAACAATTTTTCTAATAAACATTTTTTTCTTGAAGCAATAGATGTAATGCAAATATACTCAATATTATTTTCATCTATTGTCTCAATATGATATCCGTTATGACGTATATCTTTAAAACTTAACAAATTCCTTTTTGATTTGGTGGATAATAAAGCATCTTCTATAATAATTTTTGTTCCTTTATGCATCAATATAATGGCTCTTCCAAAACCTTCAATTAAACTTGTAGTGCCTAATATTGTATTAACATTTGCCTCCATTCTTGTTAAATTTGAAAAATATTTATCGCATCTAAGTATTGTATGAGTGGTTGCACTATCCGCCAAACTTATATCTTCACCATTATTTGTGGAATCATGCATAAGATGACAAATGCCCATTTCTTCATTAACCAACAACAAAAAAAAACTGATAAGTTTAAAATATAAATACTTAAACAATAAAAAGTTCATTGCGTAAACATCCCAAATAAAATAAAACACCTTAAAGTAAATAAATGAATAGAATATGACAAAGGAAAATGACTCTAATTGTAGACATTCTCTTCTCCATTATAGATATTCATGTTGCTATTAATGGGATCTTCATTAAAAAAATCTGCAACATCCAAGTGTGTAATATCCAAGGGCTCTTTGAAAAGATCATCATCTTGATAGGAAAAGTTTGCTTCTATACTTTTCTCCTTCCCCTTCACAAATGCTTGACAAAGATCAACAAGGTGTTTTGCCGCATGACAGGTTCGTGACTAGTATCCTTTCATACCACATCTGAAACATAAGTTTTCAGAATTTTTACGATTATTATTTTGAGGACCTTTTCCCTTGTTCTCAATAGTTGTGCTTTTCATTGGAGTATAAGAGTTGTTATTCTGACCATTACGATGCCAAACATTATTTTGACCGCAACCGTGACTTTGATTATAGCCATGACCACGTCCACGACTTTGACTATGGCCACGACTATTATTGTCAGATATTGTAGCATTCGCTTAAGGGAGTGGGGCAAACCCAGTTGGGAGAGATTCATGATTTTTCATCAAAAGTTCATTATTTTGTTCTGTTGCTAGAAGACATGAAATCAATTCTCAATATTTTTTAAAATTTCGTCCTCTATATTGCTGCTGCAGGAGAACATTTGAGGCATGAAAAGTAGTATATATTTTTTTTCTAACATTTCATAGTCAATAAATTTTTCTCCACACAAAAGTAACTTAGAAGTGATATTAAACATTGCAGAGTTATAATCACTTACTGATTTGAAATCTTGCAACCTCACAACCATTCATTCTTAGCACTTGTCAGTATGACAGATTTCTGATGGTCATATCTTTCTTTCAAATTTTTCCAAAAAGTAAGAGGATCTTTTATCGTTAAATATTCAGACTTTAACCCTTCATGGAGGTGATGGCGGAGGAAAATCATAACTTTGGCCTTATTTTGTTTTGTTTCAGTATTTTGATCTTTGATGGTGTCTCCAAGACCCATAGCATCTAAGTGGATTTTAGCATCAAGAATCCACGATAAATAATTTCTTCTGGAAATATCAAGTGCCACAAAGTTGAGTTTTGTAAGATTTGCCATGAAGAAAACTATATAAATGTAAAATTTAAAGTATTAGAAAAATAAGCATAAAATGTATGTACTTAAAATATATGAATGAGATAAATAAAGAGCATAAAAAATAAGGCACATATAAATAAATATATATATTTATATATATATGTAAATATATAATTATGCAAGAAAGAAAAGATGGAGAAAAAAAGAAAAAGAAAATAAGGCATTTATAAGAATCAATTTTATATAAAGGTCTATACCTAATATATGCAAATAGAAAATGTAACAATAAATAATTAACATAGAGGAATATGCTCATATATATGTAAAAGTCAAAAAATGAATTAAGTATGCATTGATCACGTTAAAAGAAAACTCATAAAAATATATACTATAATATAGGACTCCTAACATATGCATATCAATTATATATATATATACATTGGGTATAATATTATATTAGATATGTCAAAAGATATATATCGCGTGTGAATTCACAAAATCAAACAAGACAATATAGATGACAAACAAAATAAAATAATATATGTATATAATAAAATATGCTTGAAATAGTTTCAATCACATATATATATATACATGCATATATATATTTTAAGAATAACGTGATATTGAAACAACTGATCAAGAACTTCAACACACAATATACCTTGGTAAGAGACTCGTATTGATAACGTATTATAAAATAATATAATCTAGAGAAAGAAATAAGAGAAGAGATGAGACAGAGTGAATGAGAGAATTTTCTGAGTACTTTATTTCAATGGGGTGATCCCCTATTTATACAAATATGTGAGCCATAAATTAAGAAACTAAAGAAAATGAATAGTAATTATAATTAATGGTAATTAATTGAAAAGATTTGGACATCCATATATATATATATTATTTATAACATTATTTTATTTTTAGGAAAAAAATGGGTAATAACAAAGTTTCATTAATAAAATTGGTTATTTACCTAAAAATTATGTAAAGTAGGCCAAATTTCAAATTGTACTATAAAAATAGGCTATTTTAGCCAATTACTCATATATATATATAAATGGGTGCACTCTTAATGGTTACTACCCGTGGATGATTACTTTAATATTAACCATTGAATTAAGATCAATGGTCCATATTTATAGTTGTTAATTAATATTTCTAAAAATAAATTTTGATTTTTTCAAATTTTTAGAAGGGTTACCTGATGAAAAACGTGTATTTATTATGAAAATATAATATCATTTTTCAAATGCATGTCAATTTCTAAATATAGCTAGTGTCTCTCATTGGTTTGAAACTGTTGGCGTTGTTTTTCGTCAACTTAAAAAAGGAGAGCAATTAAACAAGAATATACTAGAGGAAATGAATAAAAAGAATGAAAACAAGATCTTTTTATGTGGTTCAACAGTTAAAAATCTGCCTAGTCCACGAGTCTATATTATTAGCTCTTTGAAGTCTTCTGGAAACTTTCAGAGAATAGTTGTCGAGCGTTTTCTCTCCAAATATCAATATTTCGGTCCTTTACAAATGAAGTTTACATCTCTATTTATAGAGAATGTTTCAGAATTCGTTCCCACATATTTTGGGAAGATATTCTGTAAATTAAATAAAATAATGCCAATAAATGCATTATTTGCTATGCACGCGGTAATATCCCATAAAATGTGGGATTTAATAACAATATTACATTATATCCCTTAAATATTGGGAATTTATAGCAATAAATTCATTCACACTCAGCTGACGTGTCTGGATGCTGGATCCATGTGTCTTCGAGTCCGTTTGTCTATTACGAGCTCGTCAACTCACTTCGCCTATGCTCCCAACAAGTAATCATTGACAAAGTCATCACCTTCGAGCTTACTCCTCTCGAGCTCGAACCATCTTGTCTGAGGGCAAGAGATGCATCAAGAAACTTATACAAGTGTCGAACCCTTACTTATTGTGAGTTGCGAGTTCACTTTATAGGCTCGAGACACCTTCGAGGCTACATACTATTCGAGCTCACGAGATCTTTGACTGGTGGACCTCATAATGACCTTGCTTATTTCGAGCTTACACCTTACAAACCTAAATTTCGAGGTCAAAGTTCCCATTCTCGAAATCTAGGTGTAACATTTTTCCCCCTCAAAAGTATAAGTTCGAATCCCATGAGAAGGAAACTTTTGAACTGCGCCTTTTTGAAAACTGAACTACCTACCACACTCGAGTGTGGACACGCGTTAGCCACAAGTTGTTCAATCAGAGTACTTGAGTACTTTTTCAGCACACCCACGTCCTTTCATGTTCCATCTTTTTGCCACCATTGTTACATTTGTACCTGACCGTTGGATCAAATACCAAATCCAGCCAAAGGCCCAGATTAGCTCGACCCTTGATCTCCTCTTGGGACACATATATATAACTGTGTCGTCCCCTTCTTCTTCATTTTAACATTTTAAGTTTTAGAAAGAAAAACCAGAGCCAAAAAATCATTTTTCCTCTTTGCATGTTTTCTAAACCTAGAAAACAAAACAATCTAGGCCTGTTCAACTTCGTGAGATCACTCTTGCAACCACTCCTTCAGTCGTCGATTTCATTGTATTTGCAAGCTTCAGTGTGTAAGTTTCATGTTCTTGACCCAATACATTTATTTTTTTTCGTGCATTTTTATGTTTCTGCTGCACCGAGAACGTATTTACTAGTTTCTCACTAGTTTTATAAGAATGTTCGTAGCAATTAGTAATCTCAACCACATTGTTTAACTGATATTGCGTAAATTTTGGGTTCAAAATCTTTGATATCATGGGTTTCAAACCCAGATTTAGCTCAAAAGACGTAAATGTAGGTTTATTTTTTATTTTTTTAGACTATAGGTAAGGTATCGGGTACACCAAGAAATGGGGTATTGAATTAGGGTTTTAAATTGCACGTTTCCTAAAATTATCACCTTTTTGAGTAACCATCAACTTTTTCCCTGGAAATCCGGGATTATTAAAATGAATGCACTTTCCCTCCTTCGCATCAAATACACGCTCGAAGCCCGAACCTTACAATGGCTCGGGGTTTTTCCTCGAGTTCGACCCATTCTTTCGAGATTTTGGTCTCGATCGAGCTTATTTCGTGATTTCGGGCATTCGAGCTTGAATCACTTAAAATTTTACTCTGATTTCTTGTGTACTTGGCCCTCACCCTTTTCTTTCTTGCTAGATGTTGCAGAATTATGAAAAACGGTGGGGGTCAGTGCTCATAGTTCCTTATTCCCTGACAAATCCAAGTCCAGAATCGCCCTTCACTCGAAACAGCGGCTAATTCGCAAACATAAAGTGAGGTTCGAGCAAGAAGATATTCGAGCTCACTTCCGGCGTCAAATCGACAAGGTCAAGGAGAGGAAAAGGAGGAAACTTTGGGTCACAATCTATCCAGACCCAAACCCCGAGCTTAGACCGGTCCCTCTCGACCCCACGCTCAAAGTAACCATCGCCAACAAGCTGGTGAGCTTACTTTCTCGCTGATGGAGGATTCATCAAACCATCCGTCCACCTCGCGACCTGCTGCTATTCCTACCTCCATGGAGGAATTTTTCGAGGCCGACCATTAGTGGAGCTCAGTTACTTCATTAGGACAAATCTCTGACATCCTGGCTCGCCAAGACCTAGGATTGTTAGGATCGCTGAGGTGTCGAGCTCTTACCTCCAACGAACGAAGCTGCTACGCCCCGGGCGATGGTCATCCTAACAATAAACTTAAGCTCGCGGCCTGGAGTCGCGAGCTTATGAAGGCGGGGGCTCTACTGCCCTTGAAATCCTATTTTAAGGATTTTCTGGATTTTGTTGGGCTCGCGCCCTTCCAACTCCAGACCAATTCATATAGGGTCTTGTCAGCCCTGAGGTCGCTATACCACAACTTAAAGTGGGAAGGACCTTCACCAAGAGAGATCCTGTATCTCTTTTGCCTGAAAAGCAACCCCTCCCGGGCTTGAGGAGGAGACGGCTTCTACTACCTGTCGAGCTATCCCAAGGAGAAGAAATTTTTTGAAGACATGCCCAACCATCCCCCCAACTTTAAACTGACCTTCTTCTGGAAAGATGGCCTGGCTCCTTGGAAGTTCTATTCGTTCCAACGAATTTGTAAGTACACATCCTCCCTTATTTTCATGCTCGATTAATGTTTAGGCTCAATCTAATTGATATGCATCCATTTCCTCAGCCAAATATCACCGCTTTACTCCTATAGACTCAATGAGGGAGCACAAGGAAGCTTTGCTCCAGCTGCCGTACGGTAGGCATTCTCTATCTTATCTTCTTCATGAAGATAAGCTTCGAGCCTGTGGCCTTTTGGAGCAGGATCAGTCGACGAACGATGCCACCTACCAAAAATACACTATGTGGGAGCACAAACCACTCCTTACTAACAAGCATCCTCCGAGATAGAGGTCAATGAGCTCGAGGGCCCGATCCCCAGTTCTTCGCCATAGGAGTTCGTGCTTGGGAAATGATGCGAATGACGAGGCTTCGAGCATGAGTGATAGAGGTAAAGTCATTCTCAGCCCAGCCTTGTGGTCTCCTTCCCTACTAAAATATAAACCTGACACCCTGATCCTATTCCTGGACTCCAGGGATAATTTCCATGTATGGTCTTGGGTAGACGATAGGGTTCATAGATTCAATAGTTGGCTAGGGAAATACCAAACTATGCATAGTTTAAATGAACTTTGGGATGGGGTAGCCATTCAATACAGAACAAACGATTACAGAGACCTTTCGAGGTTAGCTTCCACATATAGGGAAGGGACTCCCCTAGCCTCCTCTGAAGATAGGGGGATTACTTGGTCGCCGAGCACAAGCTCGAGGGAGAGTTCCAGTTAGGTTTCTCGTCCCTTGAATCTTTGTTTCCATTAAATGTTTACTTCACATTTACTTTAGTATTTTGAGCTCGTATACTAACGTGTGACTCATTTATGCAGGCGATATGGACTCTGACCTCGATAACGTGCTCAATCGCCGTTCGGGAGCCAAACAAAGCAAACGCCCGAGGGTGTCACAAAAAACCAGATGGCCAGCTAAGGTCCCAAAAAGGGCTGAGGTGACTCCTCCTCCTCCGGGTCCCCAAGTCCCGAGCCAAGTTGTGACCACAGACCCCCAGGTCGGGGTACCTGCCTAAGCTGCTCCTTCTCTACCTCCTACCACCCAAATCCTTCAGACGACCGCACTAGCTCCGAAGAAGCCAGTTCCCACTCGGGAGCGCTTGTATCAATTTTGACTCATTCTGATGAGTATGTTATCGACAATGTTGCGGGGACCCACAGAGCCACTCTAGGCTTGGACATTCTGTCTCGAGTGGGTCAAAGCTTCAACAATCTCAGGGCTCCTCAATGGCAATTCCTGACCAATGCACGAGATCCCCGTGCCCTTTATGACAAGGGTACCGAGCTCATCTCCTCGATAATTTTTCTCTTTCTTTGTTGTTATTTGTTTGGGTTTTACTTGGCATATGCGCTGACCCAAGTTGTTTGTGTATAGGCCCTTGCTGCATTTGCTCAATGAATTACAAGATGAAAAATGAGGTTCATTTGAGCATGTCCTATGCTCAAGAGTCGAAGAATCTCCAGCTCAAGCTCGCTGACGAGTTCAAAGCTGCCAAGTCGATGCTGGAGGCCGAGCTCGAAGAGAAGAACTTGAGAATCAAAGAGCTTAAGGAGGATAACTCAAGAGTCAAGGAGCTTGAAAAGTTAAACACTAAGCTCGAGGAGGAGAGAAAGGCCACCTTCGACATAATGGAGGGTGAAAAGGCTGGCCTCCTTGAGGAATTCAAGCAAAAGACGGATCGCGCAGTAGACACGACAACGTACATGATTTGGGCCAAAAATGCCGACCTCGATACAAGCTTCCTGGATACCCTCGAGGACGAGTTCTTGGCGAGGTGGCAAGCTCGATTGGAGGCAGGGGAAGCTGAGGAGGAGGTTGAAAAGGCTAAGTAGATGCCAGATGCCACTGGGGGGGGGGGGGATGCTCCTGCTTCATAGAAGCGAGATCATGGGATGCATCCCATTAAAATTTTTGTAACAGTTGATTTTCTTTTTTATGCCCCCGGGGAAAAAACAATTTACAGCTCGTATAAGAGTTATTTTTTGTTTGTTCAAACTTTTACATTTGATATCTTTAATTTTATGTTCAGCTTTTACTTTAATATTTTTGCTTCACATTCCTAGGTCGAAATATTTTGAGCAACTTATATTAAATTTTTGCCTTTATGTTTGCTTATTCATACAAACATCTGTTGGATTTAAGCTTGAGTTTCAATGCATTTATACACAATTTGCTCGATATATCCATGTCCGATTTCGTTATTTGTCAAGGTCAGACCTTACTTTTACCACGCACTCGAAAGTACTTATGTGGCATGTAAGATAGGTTTTAGTTATATCTTGCTTTTTCCAATCACTTTTCCTCTTCCTCGAATATCTCCTTAAGGTTATGAGGTCGAAACTATTTTTTTGCAAAATATTCCAGCCTCGAACTCGACTTAGCTCGAAGTAGGTTTATTTATGCCCCAACTTTCATCGATTAGTTTTAGCTGGTTTGTTCCAAACCTATTTAGGTCGTGTTTGGTTTGTAATCTATACACTTGTATTTATTTATTTATTATTTTTTTTAAATAATCTGGTTGTGTCCAGATCATCTTAGCTTGCGTATCTGGTTATATCCAGACACTTATAACTTTAATAATCCGGTTATGGCCCAGATCATCTTAGTTCGCGCATACACTTATAACCTTTATGTCGGGTTAATGATCCAGACATTTGCTAGTTTTCGTGTATACAACATTTTCGTGTCGGGTTAACCATCCACACATTTTTATTTTATGTTATTTATTTTTTTAAACTCATGGTATCATTGTATACCATTGATACCCCCTTAATGTCCTATGAGTGTGATCATAGGTTATTGAATTGAGAGAGTTTGCAAAAAATAAAACATTAAATAAAGAAAATGACCTTTGATCAAAATCGAACTTTTTATTAATAAAAATTCTGTAAAAACAAACACGCTCGGTTACAATGAGACATCATTCCTACACTATTGATAGTGAGGTCGTAGATGCTTGCCATTCCAAGCTCGCGGTACCAATTCCTCATTTAATCTGGCCAATTTATATACTCCAGGTCAAATAATGGACTCGATTTGGTAAGGTCCTTCCCAATTAGGTCCGAGTACGCCTGCAGACGGGTCCCTTGTAGCTAGGAATACACATCTTAGTACTAAGTCTCCCAATCTGAACTTTCTATCCCGAACCTTTTTATTGAAGTATCGGGTAGCTCGTTGCTGATATGTTGCATTCTTCAGCTGAGCTTCATCTCGCCTTTCTTCAATTAGGCCCAGGCTTACTTTGAGCTGGGATTGGTTTGAGGCTTGATCATAGCCATGGCTTCGAATTCTAGGTATTTCAACCTCAATTGGTAACATGGCCTTGCATCCATATGCCAGGGAGAAAGGGGTGTGCCCTGTTGAAGTGCAAGCTGTGGTTCGATACGCCCATAAAACTTGAGGTAACTCCTCGGGCCATTTTCCTTTAGCCTCCTCGAACCTCTTCTTCATTGAGCTTTTGAGGGTTTTCTTGACTGCTTCGACCTGGCCATTTTCTTGGGGATGGGCAATAGAGGAAAAGCTTTTTATTATTCCATTTTTTTTTCACAAAAATGGGTAAATAATTCACTGTAGAATTGAGTACGGTTATCTGATACTATTTTCTGGGCATTCCGTATCGGCAGATGATGTTTTTTACCACAAAGTCCAGAACTTTTTTTGAGGTAATCGTTGCCAGGGGTTCGGCCTTGATCCATTTTGTAAAATAATCAACCGCGACCACAACATACTTTACTCCACCTTTGCTGGTTGGTAACGAGCCTATAAGATCGATTCCCCATACTACAAATGGCCATGGGGAGGTCATCATGGTTAGCTCGGATGGTGGAGCTCGTGGAATTGTAGCGAATCGCTGAAATTTATCACATTTCTTGACATATTCGAATGCATCTGCTTTGACAGTAGGCCAGAAGTATCCTTGTCTTATAATTTTCTTCGACAAACTATGCCCTCCCAGTGTGGTCTCCACAAAATCCTTCATGGATTTCTTCTAGGATTTTCTTTGCCTCGGGTAGGGTCACACATCAGAGTAGTGGCATAGAATATCCTCTATGATATAACCTTCCTTCCACAATAGTGTGCCTTGGAATTTGATACATTAATTTCCGATCCTTGTTCTGTTCTGCTGGGAGAATGCCAGTTTTGAGGTAATCAACTATTGGGGTCATCCAGGTTGGTTCAGAGTCAATCATTTTTACGTCTTCCTCCTCAACCTCGTTGATACTGGGGGCCGATAGGAACTCTATTGGGACTACGTTCAGCGTGTCAACCTTGTTGGACGTAGCGAGCCTGGCTAAGGCGTCCGCATTTGAGTTTTTTTCTCGGGGAACCTGCTCTATGGCATAGAACTCGAATTGTTTGAGTGCAGCCTTGGCTTTTTATAAATAAGCAGCCATCCTTATGCCATGAGCTTGATATTCCCCTAAAATTTGGTTAACCACCAACCGCGAATCACTGTAGTAGTGTATTGCCTTTGCCTTGAGTTCCTTGGCTATTCGAAGTCCTGCCAACAGTGCTTTGTACTCAGCCTTGTTATTAGATGCTTCGAAGCTGAACCTCAAAGAGGAATGCAATCAATTTCTTGCTGGAGTGATTAGTATGACTCCTGCACCGATCCATTTTTGTTGGAAGACCCATCAACATAAAGTTTCCACAGCTTGCGAGTTAGGGTTATAACCTTGTCGTTAGACACACCAGTACTGTATACAGAGAAGTATCTTTCCCCTTTCTTCTTCTTTCCTCCATCCGTCTCGGGGTTATTCCCTTCATTTTTCTTTCTCTTGGAAGGGTTGTCCCTGGGAGGTTTTGAAGTCATGGGGTCTGCTGAGGTCAAAGCAGAGTTTGCATTTGTTGTTGTAGTTACAAGCTAAGAGGTCATATTCAGTGCTGACCTCACCTCCTCTACATTAACAAACCTCTGGGCTCTTCGATTAAACTCGGTTAAAGATCTGACAGACTTCCTTTGTAAGTCTTCCCAGAGAGGACTTCCTGGCATTACACCAGCTCGAACTTCCATTAAATGACCACTATCGTCGACATCTCGAGCTCGAGCCACTTATAAGTTAAACCTTGTGAGGTAACCTTTTAGTGACTCGTTCGGTTGCTGTCGGACATTGGTTAAGGCTGAAGCCTCGGGCCTAATGTCGACCATAGCTTAAAATTGTTTCTCGAAATCCTTTGACAATTGATCCTAGGATGTGATCGATTTTTTTTTTAATTTTTCAAACCAGTTTTTTGCTGGTCCGATGAGAGTGGCTGGGAACAGCATACATCTGAGCTCGTAACCCACATTGCTGGCTCACCTAATTGTGTTGAACGTGCTCAGGTGGCTGTAGGGATCTGAATTCCCATCAAATGGCAGGACATGGGGAATTCTAAACCCTTGAGGAAAAGGGGTGTTGGAGATATGCGGGGCAAATGACTCGAGTTCTTCATTGAACTCTTCATCCCTTTCCTAGCTACGCCCATTCTGCAAGAGCCTGAATGCTTTCTCCAACTGTTCAATTCTTTCTTGAACTGGATCTATGGGAGGTCTGGCCTGGACTTGAGGGGGCTAGTTATCATTGATAACAACTCCAGCTCCCTATCTCGGTGTAGGATTGTCAATCGGTTGCTTGCGACCGTTTAGATGATCTCACAGATCTGGGTTCAGGGGATTATCACACCCTCGATTATGGTTTAAGTGTTCCCGTAGATCAGGGTGATCTCCTCGATTCCTGGCATTTCTTGGTTCTGCATTGTGCATGCTCAAAGACCTAGTGTAACCGAGCTTTCACTGATATAGCTCGTTGTTCGATGATTACGAGATGGGTTTCCTGCTGGCCTCCTTGTCTCAACAGTTTGTGATTGTGACATTTGGCTTCTCCCAGGTTGAGGGGCCTTGCGATCTCAGGGAGCTTCTCCTCTATTTCCCTGTCCGCGCCCAGCTCGCCGATCCCTATCTTGGTGGGTAGGTCGCGGAACCCTCTGGATTGGCGAGGGATGCCTTATTGGCAATGGTGGATGTCTTATAGGAGATGGTGGCTGCCTCCTATTGTGTGGCCTTAATGGCCCCAAATTCGTCCAGTCAGGTTCCGGAACTTTCTGCGTAGCACTGGGATTTGGGGTCCGAGCCACTGAGGGGGCTTGGTTATTCCCCATTCTCATTTGTGCTTCTACAGTCGAGTTGGAAATAGTTTAAACCCAGTTTCCCCTCCGGGGTCTCGACTGAACAGGATGGGATGTTGGTGGCGGTGCTTGTTCTGCCCTTTGGGCGTCCCCTTGGCCTACGAGGTGGGGGCTGAGTGTCTCGAGGAGGCGCTTGTGCTTCAGAAGCTAGTCTGGCTAGCTCTTCATTGCGTTTTGTAGCTTCTGCCAACTATTGGCACATTTAGCGATTCTCAAGTTCCACAATTGGAACGTATCTCTTGGGATTATAATACATGTCTTCATCGGCCCTGGGAGCAGGAGGTCCCCGAGAGTTGGATGGGTCACTCCTTTCGTCGGGATCGGGATCCACCATAGGCTGCTTCCCAGGCCGCAAGGGGTACTCTTCATTACAAGGAATTTCCTCCTCAGGTACATTGGGGTCGTTTGCCGCGGCCATTGTCGATCCGAGAGGCTCTCTAACTAAACAGGCTCACGTCTCCATTTAATAACTCTCAATGAAAGCACCAAACTATTGACGCCGTTTTTCGTCAACTTAAAAAATAAGAGCAATTAAACAAGAATATAACAGAGGAAATGAATAAAAAGAATGAAAACAAGATCTTTTTACGTGGTTCAGCAGTTAAAAATTTGCCTAGTCCACGAGTCTATATTATTAACTCTTTGGAGTCTTCTGGAAACTTTCAGAGAATAGTTGCCCAGAGTTTTCTCTCCAAATCTCAATATTTTGGTCCTTTACAAATGAAGTTTACATCTCTATTTATAGAGAAGGTTTCAGAATTCGTTCCCACATATTTTGGGAAGATATTCTGTAAATTAAATAAAATAATGCCAATAAATGCATTATTTGCTATGCACGCGGTAATATCCCATAAAATGTGGGATTTAATAACAATATTAAATTAGATCCTTTAAATATTGGGAATTTATAACAATAAATTCATTCACACTCAGCTGACATGTCTGAATGCTGGATCCATGTGTCTTTGAGACTGTTTGTCTATTACGAGCTCGTCATCTTACTTTGCCTACGCTCCTAACAAGTAATCATTGAGAAAGCCGTCACCTTCGAGCTTATTCCTCTCGAGCTCAAACCATCTTGTCTGAGGGCAAGAGATGCATCAAGAAACTTATACAAGTGTCGAGCCCTTACTTATTGTGAGTTGCAAGTTTACTTTATAGGCTCGAAACACCTTCGAGGCTACATACTATTTGAGCTCACGAGATCTCTGACTGGTGGACCTCATAATGACCTTGCTTATTTCGAACTTACACCTTATGAACCAAAATTTTGAGGTCAAGGTTCCCATTCTCGAAATCTAGGTGTAACAGAAACAACATTAATTATGGCAAAAAAAAAAAAAAAAACTAAATTCGAAATTGATGTAGAAAAAAATAATTACCTATTGGTGACTTGCTATACCAAGTCATTATGTTGCCACATCATCATAATTATTACTATCCATCTATGGGTAGTAACCATTGAGAAATCTTCCATATATATATATATATATATGGAAGACTTTTCAACGGTTACGTGACCACAGTGGTTACATTTATAGTGATCTGCTATAAACCAACTGATCTTATAAACCTCAATTCTTAACAGAAACCAGAAAAATTTCCTTACCTTAATGATGTGTTGTTGTTCCTGAGCTGTCCCTTAGAGTCTTTACCTCAGTTTTCCTAAATCCTCAAGCTAAATTCCCTAGTTCTATCTTTCAGTTCATCAAAATTCCTTTAAACACAAGAGAGGGAGAGGGAATCGTGTATGTGAGAGAGAGAGAGAGAGAGAGAGAGAGAGAGAGAGAGAGAGAGAGAGAGAGAGAGAGAGAGAGAGAGAGAGAGAGAGAGATGAGAAGTGAATAGACTTGGGTGTTTTTGGCTAAGTCTAGACTTTCTACTGAGTTTATCTCTTAACTCAAAAAGGCTAAACTTCCCCTTGCATTACTTAGCCTTCTAATGATTTCCAAGGTTACAATGGTCATTCTCCCGATTCCTGCTAATTCCTCAAGTGTTCCTACCATTTACCAATTAATCCTGTCGGGTCCAATTAATTACCAAATACTTGTTCATTTCTCAATCAATCCCAAAATATTCTCTAAATTCCAAAAATACCCCTAGGCTCCCCCGAGCCGAGTCTTAAACCCTGCAATGACTATTTCGCTAATCCACTCACTGGGATCGTCTTGAGCCATATACTACAAATATATCCACATAATAATGTGGTCTCAACCATTTATGATATATAATCATATTTATGACCTCAACAGGCTAAAATTATAAATATGCCTTTATAAATAGTAAATGGCCCACATGCATATCTAATTCTCATAAACATGCATGTAATATATCCACATAATCATATAAATCATGCATGCCACATAGTCACACATTTAATCAATAAAACACATATATCAAATTATGCCCTCCCGACATGCTAATCAAGGCACTTAACCCTATTAGCATTTTGGGTCGTTACATAAAAGCTGTTTCCTCCCTCATAAGAACACTTTGGGAATACTCTCTAGAAATGCTTCTAAGGGTTTATCAAGCCTTCTCTCATACTCATCATAGTGTTCTAAAGATGTGCATATCATCACAAGTGTTCTAACTTATGTAGTGTGTTTTTTTAACATTCACAAATTACATACAAGTGAGCAAGATGGTTCTTGTAACGACCCAAAATTACTAACAAGGCTTGATGGGCCTTGATTAGTGTGCTGGGAGGGCATAATTGGTATTTATGTGAATAAATGATTTAATGCATGATTGTGTGGCATGCATGACTATATGATTATATGGAGATGATTAAGTGCATGTTTATGAGTATTAAATATGCATGTGGGCCCTGTTTTGTTTTTAAGGACATATTTGTAATTTTGGCCCATTGAGGGCATAAATGTAACTATGTGTGATAAATTGTTGAGACCACATTATTATGTTGATATATTTGCAGCATATGGCTTGAGACGGTCCTGGCGAGCGGATTGGCGAAATAGTCACAACGGGGTTTAATGCCCAGCTCAGGGGAGCTTGGGGGTGTTTCTGGGAATTTATAATATATACTGGGAATGATTAGACATTGGATAAATAATTGGTGAATAATTGGATGATGGGATTTAAGTGGTAAATATTAGGCACACTCGAGGAATTAGCAGGAATTGGGAACAAATGACTATTATACCCTTAGATTGAGTAAAGGATTATTTTTATTTGGGAGGGAAAAATAGTCTTTTCCTAAGTCTAAGGATATATTCAGCATTTTCTTAGAAAAAACCAGAGCATTGTGGAATTGATCAAGGAAAGAAAGGAAAAGAAAACTCTCTCTCAACTCACCCTTCTCCCTCTCACGCTCTCCTCTCCACCTCACTCTCCCTTGGGGAATTTGAAGCTAAGAATCAAATGGAGCCTAGGCTAATCTTTGGAGCTGTGATCCTTGGAGTAATTGCAGGGGAATTAGGCTGAAAAGTTGGCTCCAAATTGAGGTAAGAATTTCAGTTCAACCTTGAGTTTTTGCTGGATTTCTGGGTATAAAATAGCTGATGAACTTAGTTTATTTGTATAGAATTGAGCTGAGATGATGTGAGGTTTCAACAGGGAAGTCTGGGAATCTAAGCCCAAGGGTTAGAGGATGGAGGCTGAGGATTTAGCTGCCATTGAGGTAAGGATTCTTTCAATCTTCTAAGAAGTTCTCTGGTTTTAGTTAGGGTTTTTGAGCTTCAAGGCTCAGTTTTGATTTATGTATTTGGTGAGGTTCTTAATTAAGTTTTGATGTTACTATGTTGATGTGGGTGAGATATAGTGATTTATGGGCTCAATTTTGAGTTTGGTTAATGATAGGGTTGGATTTTTGGAGCTTTGGCTCGGGGAAGTTCGAAGGAGAAACCCAGAAATTGTCATTTCTGGTGCTAGTGATGTAGCGCTAGGTTTAGAGCGCTACAACGCTAGGCTGCATTTCTGGGGGGGGGGGGGGGGGGCTTAAGTTTCTATTTGTAGCGCTGTAGCCCTACCCTGCCTCCAGAACTTGGCTTTTAGGTACATTTTAGGGTTTTTCTTGGGGGCTCGGGGGGACGGTTTCACCACTTCGTTTGGTGGAATTAGAGGTTCTGAGAGTGTGAGTTTGGTTCCGGGATTGTCCTTTGGAATTTAAACTCATCAAAGTACCATTTATGGATTGTGACTAGGTTTATCGCCAAGGCTCAGAGCTAAGGATCGTGCTCGGAACCATTTTGCATTCTCCGCTCGGAACTAAAGGTAAGAAAACTACACTCGGTTATGTGGTTATGTTGGGACTAAGAGTTCCCTATACTTGTATGCAATGTTGTATGATGGTATTATGCCATGTGAGTATGAAATAAACAGCCTAAGAGTGCTGGAATTAATATTGGCGCACAAGGACGCGACTCGGCCACTGGTAGTTGAGGTTAATTAAATAATCACTGAGCTTGGCCTAAGCGAGCCAGAGTTAGTGGGTTGATCACTGGGCTTGGCCTAAGTGAGCCGAAGACAGTGACTTAAACAGAGGGTGCGATCTAAGGGCATCGACCCTAGTTATTGAATGATATGTTTACTGTGTTAATCTGATGATTATGGCATGTTAAATACTTGGTTAAGAGACTGTTGATTTGTCAATTACTATCGCTGACTATGTGAATGTTGTGGACTGCTGAATATTTGATTATGCTTTATGAATTATTTGGTTATCGATATTGATTGTGCTATGATGTTATGGTTTTCTTGTTGGGCCTCGGCTCACAGGTGCTACGTGGTGCAAGTAAAGGCAAGGGTAAGAGGGATCAACCATGGGTTGGAGAGCTCTGGGGGCGAGGTGTACATTGTCAGCTGCTCGGTCGCCACGGTCGAGGGATTGTACAGGGGCATAAACCTAAAATGTGTATTTTACCATTAGAGTGGCCTCGATTGTTTATAACTTTTGGAAATCTTGTAAATTGTTCTTTAAATCCTATTTTTGGGATCCCATGTACTAAACGTTTATTTTAATGAGAAGTATCCGTTCATGACCAAAATCTTTTAAACCTAACTTGTTTACGACTTTAGGATCACATTTTCATTTAAATGACTTGATTAGCAGGTCTTACACTACGTTAAACACACAGTGTAACAATCTTCGTTATCCAGGGTGTTACAGTTCTCATCCACCATTTTATTTTCTAATTCCACCAACTCCCTTGGGAGTTAGAAATATGCACACAACAACTATAAAATATTATAACTAATGAAATTAAAATTCAAAATGTGTAACTTCTTTTACACATTAATTGGTGAATATTTGTGAGAGTTACAAAACTTATGATCATCATTTCTTAAGAATTGTAACTCCACTCTATATGTTACAAAACTTATTATGATCATCATTTCTCAAATTGTAACTTCACAATATATGCTACATTTGACAAAATAACATTTTTCACTCTCTATTATTTGTCACATAATTCATTTAATCAAAATATTATACTATTTTTAAAATAATATAACATTCCCCCACTTGATTAAATGACACTTCTCTAGCGAGAAATAGTTTGTAGCATTTATTTAATCAAGCAAACATTATATTATATAATAATATAATTGTGACAATGCCCTAATCTATTTACTTTGTAAAAACGTCACCTAGTTCATATTTATTAGAAAAATACCATTATTGAAAGAAGTTAAGTGAGGAATTATAAAAACATGCAATTTAGGCCCAATTGTATAAAATAAAATGTAGTATCTTTTATGCAGTTTTTTAAAATAAAAATAAAGTCCCATTGTAGCATAATAAAAACATAAGCCATAAAATAAAAGTTCATAAATTTTCTTGGCGTTCGTCCAGATCATTTAATCGCTCATGGGCACCCCACGTCATACATGCCTAGACATTGGAACTTCGCACATCACATGCATGAGGTTGTGTGTGCCGAGGACAGTACGCCCACGTAGAAGACTGTGCGAGGGCCTGGGTTCCTTGGTGTCACCACATGTAGAGAACCGCACATGAAGAGGGGGAGAGCCTCGCATAGCGAGGCCAGGCGTGGAAGGTCGTGCGAGGGCCTGGGTTCCTTGGCGTCGTGACATGTAGAGGGTCGCGCATGGAGAGGGAGAGCCTCGCATAGCGAGGCCAAGCGCAGAAGGTCGTGCGAGGGCCTGGGTTCATTGGTATCGCGACATGCGGAGGGCTGCGCATGGAGAGGGAGAGCCTCGCATAGCGAGGCCAGGCACCACGTTGAAGACTCACCTAGTGAAGGCTTCCGAGAAGGCTCGCACACCCCCGGACACCACGTGGAGTCCCAACACCTCGCCGTGCTGCTCCAGACACATCTACCTAACCTATGCACTAGACCATGCAAAGGTCTTGTAGCCCTGGTGTCAAGTCATTGAGGAGGGCTTTGCTTAGTAAGGGATTCATTGCCTCTCACATTCTATTCAGGCCGGGCCTCCCAACTATACAAGGAGAATTAGAAAGGATGTCCCACACTAAGCCAAATATTAGAAATCCATGAGCCAAGGTATGTTGTAGAAACGTGAGAGGGATCGTTGGGCATGTGGATGAGTACGAGGTGTACGACCTTGAGGGAGGCAGAGGTGTGATTCCGACATCAACATCCAACAAGTAGTGGTGGTATGAATTCGTACGAAGAGTGTTGGCATGATCTGCCTATCTCTGACCATGTACCAACAACCGACACCACGACCCTCTGCTCCTCTACACCATGCACCACTACTCTGACAGGGTACCAACATACGACCTTGTCCCTTGGGAGCACCTTGTAACAGAGGCCATTAGAGCCCATCTATACATAGGCTTTGACCCCCCTAACCAAGGGGTTTGAAAATTCATTGTAGACAGAGATAGTAGAGCAATATATGAGATTTTCCTCCATTGTTGTTGTTCTGCGTGTTTCTTTCTTAAATTTTCCCTATGTTCTTTCTACTCAATTTTCGTAACAAGCTTTGAGTTTTCCATCCATATATCGTTGATGAGTTCCTATCATCAACAGTCCATACAACATCTAGAGTTTCCAAAGAGAGAGTAAAATAGAAATAACTTATAAATAATCAAAGTTACTCAAAAGTACCCCATAATCAAAACATCCAAAATAGCCATAATAATCCAAAAGTTTTCAAGGGTCTTCATGGAAGTTCCATTTATTTAAATAGTAATATTTGGTGGAATTTTGAAAAGGACTCTAGTTTTCTACTATGGACTCATGCCTTGAATAATAGTCAAAGATGTCCTCCAAAATGTGGAAGTACTCAGGAGCGGTTGCTAAAGCCTTTCTCCTATCATCCACCTCCAGGATGGCATGTAGTAGTTCGAGGAGCGTTGTCTCACCCTCCTCGTCATAAACGGTCTCCAACCTTTCCTCAACTCCCCTTCATCATTTCGAACCAGGACCATCTTCATTTATTGGAAGTCGAAGTACTCCATGAACTCATACTCAGTGTACTTGAAGGTGACAAACTCAAAATCCTCCTCAACGACGCCATGCCATGCCGTGACCCACCAGAGGAGGGCCTCAGGATGCTCTGCCAGTACTTCTCTCAGCACCCAATGTTGTTCTATGGGCCACAAGAGTGCCCCTCTTTTGTTGATGATCCCTTGGATGCGTTCACAAACCATCTGCATCTTCTTTAGCACTATAACTCGCCAGTCTCCACACCTGATATTAGCTTATACCTTAGCTATTTCTCAAATATCCTTAAGTAGTTGCTTCATGGTGGTCCTAATAATGGGAGGCATCATTTCTATATTGTAGTTACAAAACTAGCTATTTAAAATAAAATAAAACACATAACAATTAAAGCAAATACTTACGACACGATGATGTTAGATTTTCTACTATTTAGCATGTATGCAGAGGGTCCTTGGAAACATTAACGACCGTCTATGATACCATTTGTGACAACGCCCTAATCTATTGCAAAAACGTCACCCAGTTCATTTTATTAGAAAAATACCATTATTGAAAGAAGTTCAGTGGGGCCGTGTCAAAAACATGCAATTTGAGCCCAATTGTTTAAAATAAATTGTAGTTTCTTTTATGCAGTTTTTTAAAATAAAAATAAAGTCCCACTGTAGCATAATAAATACATAAAAAGTTCATAAATATCAATGTTCACGCAGTTCTTTGCCAACAGGTAATTAAGAAAAGAAGAGAAAGGGATTAGTGCTTAGGTTGAACCGAAGCAGATCTATGATCTTAGGAAATGAAATGGTGACTCAAGACACGTTTTTTAAGTGGTTCAAAGGTTAAAATCCTTCTACTCCACTAGTCAATATTATTGCTATATTCTGGGTATATGATTACAGGATATTTCTTACAAGAGGGCATCCAACCCCTATTAACTCCCAAGGTCTCCATATTTATAGGAGAAGGCACCTGGGAGTTGGTAAGAAGGTCATCCTGTGACCTTCTTTACCTATCATGTCAATTCTGTGACAATCATGATTAATTCCTAAACCTGACACATAAGTGTGGTCAAATCAATAGGTAAGGAGATATTGGGCCGCACGGCCCAACTCAGTCGTGGGTGTCTGAATACGCACGTTCCTGCTGCGTGTCCGAGAAGTCAGGGGCATATCAGACACGTGATGTCTGATATATGCACATTTACCTTACGTGTGTTGACTTTACAAAGGGTCATAGCCTCCAACTCCGGCTCGTACCACGAGCTGGATACTTAACTCGACCTTCGACCTTTAGAGCCCGGACCCTGTCCTTAAGCTATCAGAGGCGAACCCTTAGGTTACCTCGAGCTAAGGAGGTACGATCTGATGATGGCAGCTCCGATTTTGGGGATGTCCACGAGATAACCATGATTAGGCCGCAGCTCAGCTCGCTAATCAGCCCGTGGGAAAATCAGGGCGTACAATCAACATAACAAATAAAGCAAACAAGTTCTAGGAGGCAACTGGTAAAGCATAACCCAATAATTCCTCTTTTATGAGGTAAACAGGAACTCTGGTCCTTGAATATCCTCGACACGTTCGCCCTATGAATTACGTCATATCCTTAGTAACTCCGTTGTTGTGTCGCATTCAGCGCTTGAACAACCTACTGCTTTTCATACAATATACAAGCATCTCATTCATTTTATAACATAATAACTTATACCTTTAATAACATAACATCTTATATTTTTCATAACATAATAGTTTATGCCTTTTCATCACGTAATTCATAGAAATTCTAACGAACTTCTTTACCTCAAGTCCAAGCAAAATAAAGTGTGGGATACTTCACAATGAGCCAAGAATCACAATCAACAATATCACGTAAAACTTAGTATACAATACAAACATACCCCACGTGTGCATGGACCATCCACACGTGACACAAATTGCACCACTACCACTAACATACAATTATTTCACATAAAATCATAAAAGAATAATGCCAACTCGACTAAATAATTCTTCTTAGTAACAAAACAGGAATCATACGCTTGATTAATTGGTGTACATTTGAGCGTAAAAATAAACTTGCATGTAACATGCATACGTGGGAGAGTTTTCAAAACGTGCTTCGAAGTTGGTAAATTCTCTTCCTTTATTTCATTGTTACTTTCATACAAATTCAGCAAGCATAAAATATTTACCAACTTGGTCACTACTATTTTATTCCCTTACATTATATAATTGCCATTCATGAATTTTGTTACAAAAATTTAATTTACTAAAATAATTCTTTAGCTTTAATTGTATAAATTAATATTCTTATTCATTATTTAATAACAATTAAAATGTGCCAAAATTGTATAGTTGCTTAAAATAATTAATTTGACATAATTAATTAATTTCATAAAAGTACACTTTTCACTTGGCAATATAATACCAATAAAACGTAACATATTTAGTTTCCTTTAAAAAAAAGTTTATAGTCACAAAATTCATATTAGTTTATAATGATCTAAAAATTGGTACAAGGATTAATATTGCTCACATTTTAATAAACTAATTTATAAACATATTTTAAAAAGTGGGTTTTCTCAAATTAAAAAAAAAAAAAAAAATCTGCATGTATTTGTTGAAGGAAAATTCATAATTAACATGTGAAAAATACCATTTTTATTGTCTTAGTTTTAAAATAAATTTTTTAAGACATTGTTTGCTTTCTCTCTTAATTTATTTTCAAATTTCCATAAAATACAAAATATAATCCGCATGAATAAATTATAAAAACAAATGCTCATATTTATTTTAACCTATTAACCTAACATGCCTCTATAATTTTTATGCATTCCAAGATTAAATTAGCATGCACAAATAATTTAACCTTGATTAAAACAATAATTTACAAAAAAAGAATGCCTAGGCTGAATACACTACTAAAATACACACAACATATACAACTAAATCATTCTTCCCTTATACAATAAAATACCTCAAATAATCATGCTTATAAGTGAGCAAATAAACAACAAAATAAAAAGAAACCCTAAGTCTACAACAAGACATATGGCTGAAACCCATGGCCCCTTAAGAAGAAAACACCACAAATTCTAATATGTTCATAATCCAATGGTTTTACAAATAAAATCAAGAAACAAACACAACTTGTAACCATTTTGAAACATCCTAGGTCGAAACCCTCTAACAATTAAATTTACACTATTTTTTTTTTGTTTTTTTTATAACAAGACATCATCATTTCTTTAAACCACAATGTCCCAATATTAATCTTTTAAATAAGATCATAGTACTTACAAAGATTTTGAAACCCTAAATGATACAACATCAAAACAATATAATCATGTTCTAATTAAAAAAAAAATAATCATTCCCTCAAACCATAGACATGATTATCCAAATTCTAATTAATTATCACAAAACTAAAACATGCATTTAACAAAGCAAAAAAAAAAAAAAACTAAGCCTATACACATGTTGGTCGATACCACCATAAAACAAACTCATCATGATCAACATATTACCATAACTCAGTATAATGTCTCAACAACAAAACTAAAAAAACATAAACAAAGGAAGTAGAGACTCCCATTACCTCATTTGATAGAGATCAACATCTCAAAACTAAAATCTCCCCTTTGATACACCTAGGGTTTTCGAAACCACAACAAAGAAAAGAAAATTTGTTCTTAGAATTAAGAAGAAGAAGGAGAATGAGAATATCATTATGAACAAACATGCTTACCCTTAGGGATTCTCGAAATCCCTTATTTCTCTTCTTTTATTTCTCTCCTTCTCTCTAGCCTAACGAGCTCTCTCTCCCTTCCTTCTCTCTCTAGGTTTCGGCAGCCACCAAGTCATGAGTCTCCAAAAACCAATTTACCTTTTATCCCTTTCCATCATTTAGCCAAAGCCCTAGCACCTTTGACCTCTATTTATACTTGGTTTCCTTTTTCCTTGATTCTCTCTCCAAGATTCATGCCATTAGACAACCAGGACTTGATTACATTGCCCACAAAAATGGAAACTCCCAGCCTTATCAAATCCTAGCCTTGACTGTGTAATGTCTCATAAAATATCTTATTATAATTTGTAGAAAAACATAGCCATTTTCTAAAATAAGGTAATAAAAAATCCATATAATTTTTTTCAAAACATGCAAGAGTTCGGAAGTATGCACATACTTAAAAGTAAATTACAATGTAATAATTTTAAAAGATTCAACAAGCCCAAAATAATTTCTTAGTTATCAAATTGGTTCTAGTCCCCAAAACATAAATTCCCAAAAGTTCGGTCCACATGTACATCCTCGCAGATAAACTCCAGCGCTCACTCATCTACTTTGCCTTTGAGCTTACCTACAACACGAAACAACTAGGTAAGCGAAACACTTAGTAAGGACAACTTAACAAACATAACCACATAAAAAAAGCAAGAACTTAAACTAATTGTAACTAGGCAGATAACCAACCAAGAATAAGATTATGATGAAACCGAACCCTAACATACAATTTAAGAACGTGCGAACGTCCTGGAAAACTTATGGTCATGCCTCATAACCAAAATTCATATCCTAAAGGTACACCTGCACGCAAAAAATCCCAGAGCATACATACAGTCTTAATTGGTAACATACATACTTACTTACATAGTCATATCTTAACATACATACTTAGTCATTCATATCTTAACGTACTGTTGACGGTGAGAACTCGTCAACTAAGTTGAGTTGGAAGAAATTATCAAGTAAGGATCGTCAGTAAAAGAGCTATAGAAATCAAAGTAATAACTCAAGAACACTGACATAATAACAATGGAGAAATCAATCAATCTTTCATTCACTCTCAAGCCTTTGCTACAGTAAAACTTCCAACCCCCTTTCAGGTGGTGTTCAAGTTCATTTTATAGTAGGCTCTAATGGCCTTAGGTACATGGTGGTCCAGGAGACCAAGTGGTACATAAGTACTATGTCAGGGGAGTGGCTTCAGAGGTTATGGTCGTACATCCAGTACAGGAGCAAGTGTTAGGAGGATGTCTCCACTACTTGTCTGTACCCATGTCTGATGAGTGGTGGCAGGCATAGTGGCGCAGGTGGTAGTGGTGTCGACCCTGACCCTTGGCCGTAGACGTACGGGCCATAACTCTTATCCCAGCAGTCCCACTGGTACTGGTGTCCATACTCAGTACTAAGTCATACAAGTATGTCCCATTCGACTCGTACTGGAGCCTCTAAGCATAGGGGTCTCAAGGTGTAAGGAATGGGACCCTTGGTGTGTGTTATGGTCGTGGCGTAAGGTGGGGATCTTGGGTCCTTGGCACGAGATGCCTGAAGCCTCCCGAGGTCCCTCACGAGTCTGAGTGATAGGCATGTGGCCTTGACGGGTGTCTAAGGATGCGTGGCGAGACGCCCTCCTTGCGACCCCCTTGGTGGTACGACTCTCTTGGCTGTTCACGAGGCCGAGTGTGTTGCGGATGTGACCCCCATGAGGCCATGGGCGCCGAGGCTCGGTGATGGGGCTACCTCGGCGAGGCCACTCGGGCATAGATGGTGAGGCCACTCCGGGGCCATGGGCGAGGCCACCACTCGGGCCTAGATGGCGAGGCCACTTCGGGGCCATGGGTGAGGCCACCACTTGGGCCTAGATGGCGAGGCCACTCTGGGGCCATGGGCGAGGCCACCACTCGGGCCTAGATGGCGAGGCCACTCCGGGGTCATGGGCGCCGAGGCTCGGCCGAGCGAGGCCATGGGGACGCGCGCGCGAGGCGGGCCGCACGCCTGTGGTACCACCGAGCGACGCCAGGGAGACGCGCGCGAGGTGGCCGAGCGACGCCAGGGGATGCTCGCGTGAGGAGGGCCTCGCACCTGGGGCACGGCCGAGCAACGCCTGGGGGGTGTGCGCGCGAGGTGGGCTTTGCACCTGGGGCATGGCCGAGCGAGGCCATGGTGACGCGGCTGGGACCTCACGCATCACGAGTTGATCCGAAGTTGCCGTCAAAGGATGATGGGCCTTCATGGGATCTTTTATGGGCGCGGAATATTGAGCGTCCACACGTACATACGTACTTAGACCTTTCTTAACATACATACTTAGTCATTCATATCTTAACTTACATACATACTTAGTCATTCATATCTTAACATACATACATACTTAGTCATTCATATCTTAACATACATACTTACTTAGGGTTTCGGAGGAACCTTCAACATAACTTAACATATCTTAGCATATCTTAACATATCTTACCATAGCTTAACATATCTTACCATAGCGTCGACAGGTGTAAACTAGTTACACCGGTTACCCAGACTCCTAGAAGAATTCGGCATATTTTCTTAGTCATAGAGATTTGATTCCGGAATTAAGTTACTTACGTGTCACGGGGTTTAACCATACTCTTATGTCACGTGTTAAACCAGACTTCTTACATGTTGTGGTGGCCAACCGACCTTAGTTACATAGTCACCAGTGGCGAACCGATTTCTTTCTTAGTTCCCCGGTGGCTAGCCGGAGTTCATAGTTGTCATGGTAACTAGCCGGAATCGGAATCAACTTACTTATGTGTCCCGGAGTTTAACCGAACTCTTATGTCACGGGCGTTAAACAAGACTTCTTACATATTGCGGTGGCCAACCGGCCTTAGTTACATAGTCACTAGTGGCAAACCAATTTCTTACTTAGTTCCTGGTAGTTAACCGGAGTTCGTAGTCATCACAGTAGCTAGCCAGACTGCTTACCTTAGTCATGAGTATTCGAACCCTCTAGGACCACGGTCTTGAGTAAACCTTCTAAGACTAGTTCAAATTATTAGCTTATAACTTAGTTATCTAAACTAGCCATTAAAGTGTTGTAGCCAAACATTTCATAAGTTGTCTTACTCGGATTCCTTAGCGCTGGCTTGTGGAAATCTTTTATCTAGAAGCGAGCCTTCCAACTTAGATAACACTGTAGTGAAACCACATAGTGACTCGAACTAATTATGGCGTTTGATTAATTAAGTTTATGTCTTTAAGTTGAGCGATTGAACTTAACAAATTTTCAATACCTTAAAAGCATTTGCTCCTAAATCTTAAAAATTAGACTAAACCCTTGAATTTATAGCCTTATCACATCATTCATAAAAAAATTCCTACAAATAATGGTGCCGGAAATTTGGAAAAAAAATTCCCAATTGCATAAAGAGACAACTTTCTTAAGCCCAAAGAAAACTTTCATTACTGTTTTCTTATTTTCCTTATAAAATAAAAGTGTTAAACACTGTCTCCCATTTTATTAAAATTTTAAATAAAAAGCTCCATTTTTAGTAAATTAAGAAACTCATAAGTTTTTTAATTCAAAAATATTTTATTTTCTCAATTAACCAAATACACAATTTTAGTCCTATCTCACACAAGAGTACTATCTTAAGATTTTTCAATAAAATATAAAACCTAATTATATTTTAAGCCACTTAAATATTATTCCTTAATCCATAGAAAGTTATTTTATATTTACTTTAAGAAAAAGAAACATGATTTGACTAGTAAATTATGACTTAAATTTTAAAAAATCCAAATCTATCCAAAACATAATTTGATTTGACAATCTTTTTAGGAAAAACAAAACTCACAATCTATGGGGTATTTCTTACTCAACTCTTGCAGAGCCTTTAATTAATATAAAACGAGTCCAAATAATAAAACCATCTAAAAATGTTGATTTTAAACTTGTCAAAACTTTGCTCAAACATGCACTCTTCAAGCTGTCGGTTTTTCACTCCAGATTGCACATCAATCACAAAAAGCTTATAACTTGACCTAGACATAACGTTTTTTGGTGTTTCAAAATGCTAAAATCAAGCACTCTTCCTAAATAATGAAATTCTGACAGTCCTGTTTGAAAATTTGATCAATAACCTAGTGTTTGGCCCATTGGAAGCCACTGTAACAAAACCATCTTTGCAGCAAATAGTTTTGAACATCTAAATTAGAAAATTTATATCTCCCAAACTATAGTGAATTTTTAAAAACTGTTTCTTGGGCTTAATATTCAATATGTCCAAAATATTCAGTAAAAAGCTAAGCCAAAAATAATAATTTTTACCCACTCAACTAACTGTTCAAAATTTTAAGGTCGGAGCTGCCAAACTCTAATTCAGCTTGCACTAGATTCCCAAAAGCTCATAACTTGAGTTATATAAAACGTTTTTCAGTGGTTCAAGATGTTAAAATCATGTTACCTTTCAAAATAACGCATTACGAAATCTCTCATTAAATAATTAGGTCGTTTAGGAATGATTTGGCCCTTTGGATGCCACTGAAATTTTTTGGCAGTAAACATGCATCAACCAATCCTATGGAACTTAGGATTCCAAGCTACCAAACACTACATAAACCACATGCATGCATCATTAGCCCACTAAACAACCATATTACAACCCAAATAACTAATTTAACTCACAAAACAACAATGAAATTAAGATTTGCTAAAGTCATTACAATGTTATGGTAAGAATCAAGATTTTTACCTCTTTATGTTCAAGCTTTTGGGGTGGTCTGCTCTTAGGGTTTTGGATCACTTCTCAACACTTCACTGTAATGCCCCGAATTCTCTGATGTGTTTAACGGCGTGAATAGTAGGCCGGGAGGGCCATACTTGCTTAATTATGTTATTAATTGAAAAATGCATGTATATGTTGATTATATTATAATATGATGTGAAATGCATGCATGTGAGTCCATATTTTCAATTACAGGGGTGTGATGGTAATTTGTCCCGTTGAGGGTAAATTGTTTATTTGTACGCATGTTGGTGATATATTTTGAGACCACATTATAATGTGGGTTTGTTCGAGCTATTCGGCATGAGACGATCATGGTATGTTAAATATCGGTTTGGTCATAATAGGTTTAAGCTCGGGGCTCGGGGTGAGTCTCGGGGTGTTTTAATGGTTAGAGTGTTACCGAGCGTTAAAGGGTAACGGGATGTGAATTATTGGTGTTTGAGAATATTGAGATTAGCAGGAATTGGGAAGCGTTAATTATGATTAACGGGATAAGAGGAAAGTACCAATTTTACCCTTGAAACGATTTTAGAAGCCTTAAGTGACCTAGGGGCATTTAGGTCATTTGGGTGGATATATGTGAAGCTTTAGATGGCTGTAGAAACAAAACAGAAAAACAGAGTTTCATTTCTCCTTCCCGTACATCATTTTCCCTTATTTCTTCTTCGGAGTTTTTGAGCTCAAAGTGTGGAATCAAGTAGGAAATCAAGGGGCTGAGGTTGTAGACTTGGTTCAGCCATCGGAGGAGGTCTAATTTCGGATTTGAGGTGAGTTTTAGTCATTGGTTTATGGTTATACTCTGTTTTAGCTTTGAGTTTTCAGCTTGTAATCATTTGGTGGATAGTTGGAATTAAAGGGAGTTAGGTTGATGTTTTACTTGGGTTATGATGAGGGTGAGTTGTAGATAAAGTTTAGGGGCTAAATTGAGTGTTAGGTTGGTGTTTTGGATTGGTTTGAAGGGCTGGTTCCAAGGGAAAACGCAGGGGAGGTTTGCTAGTGCGTTGCTGGTTTTAGGTTGAATTGGGTAATGAGCCGCGACATGGCATAGGTGAGCTGCGGCCCATGGTGCCTGTCAGGGTTAGGCTGCCTCTGTTTGGGGGTGCGCCGCGGCACATCTAGGGCGGGCCGCGGCCCTTAGGGAAATTTTGGCCAGAATGGAGTATTTAGCTTGGGGATTCAAGCTTAAGGCCTCGGGGTTGAACCTACTACCCGGTTGAGTAGTGTTTGAGGTCCCGGAGGTTAGGTTTTGGTTTGGGGAACCTTTTATTATTCATTTTATTGATGGAATCCCATAATTGCTTATGAGCAGGTGACTGTTAAAAGACCAAAAGGTTGATCGTTCTCAGGGGTCGTTCTTTTATTCATTCTAGCTCGAACCAGAGGTAAGAAAACTGCACCCCAAGTGTGACATGCATGGATGTTCATGAGGCATGTTGGTTGTATAGATATGGACATGGGTTGAATATAGAATGCTTAGCATATGTTTCTCACTTGTGCATGGTACTGACTCATTAGTCAGACTTGGCAAAGGTGCTAGTATCAACTGTGAAGTTGTGACTCATTAGTCAGGTTCAGGAGTGGTTCTGGGCACTGGTCACGTTGCATTGACTCATCAGTCAGAATTGGCAATGGTGTTAGTATCAACTGTGAAGCTGTGACTTATTAGTCAGGTTCGGCAGTGGTACTGGACACTGGTCACATAGCGCTGACTCATTAGTCAGAATGGCCTTAGCGTGTATCACGCAAGCCATCAAAGATTAGATCTAATCGACTATCAGCATTGAATGACTCAAAGAGCATTAATGCCAGACCGACCTCAAGGGTCGATGAACATTAAAAGCGCTTGAAGGCTAAAGGCTTACCCAACAACCACCCTTCCATTTGAGTTAGTGACCTGCTTGCCAGTCACTCAGTATGGTTTATCGGAGCCTCAAGTGATATACACTCATTTGTTTGAAAGCTTGTGCTCAGTGTGATTATAATGATAGTCATTTGATGATGTTTACATATAATGTTATGTTTTCTTGTTGGGCTTTGGCTCATGGGTGCTATGTGGTGCAAGTAAAGGAAAAGAAAAGCTCACCTAGCCTTGAGTGGAGAGCTAAGGTGGTGATGTGTATATATGCGGCCGCTTGACCACCACGACCAAGGAGTTCTCAGAGGAACTAGGGGGTTTACCCTATTTTTGCCGCTTAGGTCGGCGGAATTGTAAATTTAAAACAGTAATGACCATTTTGTACTGAGAACAACTTGTAAATGTTTTGATTAGCTCTGCAGAGCAGTTTGTAATGAAAATATTCATTCCCTTTTTATTAGTTTTACACCTTAACCTGTTAATTACACTTAGAGCACATTTTTGACCAAAGGACTCGGGTAGCGAGTTAAATTTCCGGTCCACCGTTCACCGTAACTATTCTGGGGGTAACCAGGGCGTTACAACTTGCTATCAGAGCAATGCCAAGGTTAAGGTTCCTGTAGACTGGCTGGGCATGTACACACATCACTGAAGTCAAGCTCGACTCATGGTTTGGTAACTCTTTACGTAGCTATGTGCATAACTGCCTAAATGTGGTGCAAATGATTTACCTGTATGCATGAGTCACTATGTTGGCCTTGTGCTCCTCAAATATTATGAACTGTTATGTGATACATGCTGAGTGCTAAGTGCCATAAACATGTATCTGCTTGTGAATATTGAATGACTGTGGAATATGATAATTGTCTGCTTGTTCTTGGACCGTGAGGCGGCAAGAGGCTTAGTTATTTCTACCTGACTGGCCGTATTGATCAATGTTTCAGCAAGGTAACAGATAAGAATGAACCCAGAACAGACAGACACTACAGCTGGCCAGAGTGGTTAGGGTTAGAATAATGATAACAGCCAAGGTCAAGAGAATGACCAGTCTCAGATTCCACAGCCAGCTCCTGCAAACTGGCAGCAGTTGTTCAATGATTTGCAGGCTATAGTGTTGAAACAGGGAGAGGAACTTCGTTTCCTGAGACAGCAACAAGTGCCTGCAGTGGTTAATGTATCAGAGGCACCTTCTGTGTTAGTGCCAGCAGCAGGGCAGCTGCCTGAGGTAGTAAATAAATGGGAACCTCTTTATGAAAGGTTCAGAAAGCAACAACCTCCAGTTTTTGAAGGCAGTGCTGATCCTACCAAGGCTGAACAATTGACGAGCATGATTACCACTATCCTTGACTTTATGAGGGTAGCTGGTAGTGAGAGGGTGGCCTATGCTATGTATATGTTTCGGGATGATGCCCGGATTTGGTGGGAAGTGATTACCCATACCAAGAATGTTAATACCCTGAGATGGGAGGAGTTCCAGACCTTGTTTAATGAAAAGTATTACAATGATGCCATCAGGGCAGCTAAAGCTGAGGAATTTATCAGGCTACTCCAGGGAAGCTTATCAGTTACAGAGTATGCCTTAAAGTTTGACCGTTTGGCAAAGTTTGCCAAGGAACTGGTGCCCACTGACGGGACCAGGAGAGAGAGATTCCTCCAGGGGCTACAGCCCAGGTTAGCCCGAGATGTTCGCATCACCACTGTGGCAGGAGTTACTACTTATGCACAGGTGGTGAAGAAGGCACTCACAGCTGAGAGTGCAGAGATCAAGATCTCGCGTGACAGTGCAGCCAGAAAGGACTTCAGGAGGACAGTTCCTCCATTTGATGGTTTTGGTAGGGGTGTTGGCCCCAGTGATCAGAAGAGGAAGGTTCTTGATACCTTCCCAGTTCTAGGTCCTGACAGGAGGCCCCGTGGTATTACAATGGGTCGTCCTGGGGGCAGTGAAGCCTGGAAGACTCGTCTTGAATGCCCTAGGTGCAAGAGGCACCATTTGGGAGAGTGTAGGGCAAAGGCCTGATACTTGTGTGGAGCGGTGGGTCATCTTAAGAAAGATTGCCCTCAGATAGGGAAAGAAGAACCCAGAAAGGTGGACAGCTCGGCCCCAGCTCGAGTGTTCACGTTGACTCAAGCAGAAGCTGAGGCTTCCCCCTCAGTTGTTACAGGTCAGCTTCTTAGTGCAGGAACCCCTTATCATGTGTTAATTGATTATGGTGCTACACATTCCTTTGTTGCTAGTAGCATTATTGATAGGTTGTGTAGACCTTGTGATTTCTATGCTTTGGGGTTTGGTACTTTGTTACCCACTGGAGAGTTAGTGGTATCCAGGAGGTGGGTCAGATCTTTGCCAGTGACAGTAGAGGGCAGAGAGTTGTAAGTGGACTTGATAGAGTTAGTTATGACTGACTTTGATATGATACTGGGTATGGATTGGTTGGCAAAGTATGGGGCAACTATTGACTGCAGAAGGAAGATGGTCACCTTTGATCCGAAAGGTGAGGATCCTTTTGTGTTTGTTGGTACTGTGCATGGACCCCGCATTCCTATGATTTTTGTGTTGAGGGCCAGGGATCTACTGCAGAGAGGTTGCATTTGATTCTTAGCCAGTGTGGTTGACACCACTCAAGTCATGCCACTGAGACCAGAGGATACTAGACTTGTTTGTGAGTTTCTGGATGTGTTTCCAGAAGATTTGCCGGGATTGCCACCACACAGAGAGATTGAGTTCGTTATAGAACTGGCACCAGGGACGGAGCTAGTGTCTAGAGCACCATACAGAATGGCCCCAGCTGAGTTGAAAGAATTGAAGGTATAGTTGCAAGAGCTGTTAGATCTGGGTTTTATCAGTCCTAGTTTCTCACCTTGGGGTGCGCCAGTTCTGTTTGTGAAGAAGAAGGATGGTTCTATGAGAATGTGTATAGATTACAGGGAACTGAATAAGTTGACAATTAAGAATAAGTATCCTTTGCCAAGGATAGATGACCTGTTCGATCAGTTGCAAGGTAAGAAGGTATTCTATAAGATCGACCTTCGCTCTGGTTATCATCAGTTGAGGGTCAAGGAGGGAGACATACCGAAGACTGCCTTTCGTACTAGGTATGGGCATTATGAGTTTCTAGTTATGTCATTTGGATTGACTAATGCCCCTGCTGCTTTCATGGATATGATGAATAGAGTGTTCAAGGATTACTTAGACCAGTTTGTGATCATCTTCATCGATGATATTCTGGTATATTCTCAGACTGAGTTAGAGCATGAGCAACATCTGAGGTTGGTTCTACAAAGACTCAGAGAACACAGACTGTTTGCAAAGTTTAAGAAGTGTGAATTCTGGTTGTCTCAGGTATCCTTTCTTGGACACATTGTCAGTATGGAGGGGATTAAGGTAGATCCAGGAAAGATCGAAGCGGTCAGAGATTGGCCAAGGCTAAAGAATGCTTCTGAGGTTAGAAGTTTCCTTGGGTTGGTAGGTTATTACAGGCGGTTCGTGGAAGGGTTCTCGAAGATAGCTAGTGCTTTGACTGAGCTGACACGCAAGAGCCAGAAGTTTGTGTGGTCAGATAAATGTGAGAACAGCTTCCAGGAACTGAAGCAGAGATTGATTACAGCTCCAATTCTGAGTCTTCCAACAGATCAGGAGAAGTTTGTGATTTACTGTGATGCTTCTCATCAGGGTTTGGGCTGTGTTTTGATGCAATCCGAGAAGGTTATTGCCTATGCTTCTCATCAGTTTAAGGAGTATGAAAAGAGATATCCTAATCATGATTTGGAGTTGGCAGCTGTGGTTTTTGCTTTGAAGATATGGAGGCATTATCTCTATGGAGAGAAGTGTGAGATCTATACAGACCACAAGAGCCTGAAGTACTTCTTCACCCAGAAAGACTTGAATATGAGGCAAAGGCGTTGGCTGGTGTTAGTAAAAGATTATGATTGTGAGATTTTGTATCACCCAGGGAAAGCCAACGTGGTAGCTGATGCCTTAAGTCGGAAGGATCCGGGACAGATTCATGGTATGAGGCTGATAGCCAGAGAGTTAGCAGATGATATGACCAGAGATGGTATAGAGTTACTGGTGGGCCAGTTGGCTAACATTACGCTACAGTCTACACTGTTGGAGAGAATCAAAGAGGGTCAGTTGAGTGATCCACAACTGATTAAGATCAGGGAGGATGTTCTGGCTGGAGCATCCAGGGATTATACAGTGTCTGAGGTGGGCTTGTTGAGATACAAGGGGCGGATATGTGTTCTATTAGACACTGCATTGAGGCGAGAGATTCTGGATGAATCTCATACTACACCTTACTCTTTACATCCAGGCACCACGAAGATGTACCAGGATGTGAGATCGTTATATTGGTGGCCGGGGATGAAGAGAGATGTAGTAGAGTATGTGGCTAAGTGCTTGACATGTCAGCAGGTCAAGGCTGAGCGTCAGAGGTCGGCAGGGTCACTGCAGCCTCTGGATATTCCAGAGTGGAAGTGGGAAGACATCACAATGGATTTTGTGGTGGGCTTACCCAGGACTACTGGTCAGCATGATTCTATTTGGGTGATAGTGGTTCGCTACATCAAGTCAGCTCACTTTCTGCCAGTGAGGACTACATATACAGTTGATCAGTATGCAGATCTCTATGTGAGAGAGATCGTGCGGCTCCATGGTGCACCTAGGTCGATCGTGTCAGATCGGGACTCCACTTTTACTTCCAAGTTCTGGGGGAGTTTGCAGAAAGCCATGGGGACGCAGTTGAAGTTCAGTACAGCTTATTATCCTCAGACAGATGGGCAATCTGAGAGGACGATCCAGATTTTGGAGGACATTTTGAGAGCATGTCTGCTGGATTTCGGTGGATCTTGGAGTAAGTATCTGCCTTTGGTAGAATTCTCCTACAACAACAGTTACCAATCTACCATTGGAGTAGCACCTTATGAGATGATGTATGGTAGGAAGTGCAGATCTCCCATCCATTGGGATGAGACAGGAGAAAGGAGATATTTAGGTCCTGACGCAGTTCAGAGGACCAATGAGGCTATTGAGAAGATTAGAGCTAGAATGCTTGCTTCTCAGAGTAGACAGAAGAGCTATGCAGATCCCAAGTGCAGGAACGTGGAGTTTCAGGTAGGAGACTATGTTTTTCTCAGAGTCTCGCCATGGAAAGGGGTGAGGAGGTTTGGGAAGAAAGGCAAGCTGAGTCCTAGATTTGTAGGTCCATTTGAGACCCTGGAGAGGATTGGTCAGGTGGCTTATAGATTGGCTTTGCCTCCGGCGTTGTCTGCGGTGCATAATGTATTCCATGTATCAGCTCTTCGGAGGTATGTATCTGATGTGGGCCATATTCTGAGTTATGAAGATCTAGAGCTTGAGCCGGATCTCTCCTTTGAGGAGCAGCCAGTTCAGATACTTGACAGAAAGGACAAGGTCCTCAGGAATAAGACAATACCTTTGGTTAAGGTATTGTGGAGGAACAGCAAGGTCGAGGAGGCGACTTGGGAGCTGGAGTCAGATATGCAGAGTCAGTATCCCGAGCAGCTCAGGTAAATTTCGAGGATGAAATTTCAGTAAGGAGGGGATAGTTGTAATGCCCCGAATTCTCCGATGTGTTTAACGACGTGAATAGTAGGCCGGGAGGGCCATACTTGCTTAATTATGTTATTTATTGATAAAATGCATGTATATGTTGATTATATTATAATATGATGTGAAATGCATGCATGTGAGTCCATATTTTCAATTACAGGGGTGTGATGGTAATTTGGCCCGTTGAGGGTAAATTGTTTATTTGTACGCATGTTGGTGATATATTTTGAGACCACATTATAATGTGGGTTTGTTCGAGCTATTTGGCATGAGACGATCATGGTATGTTAAATATTGGTTTGGTCATAACAGGTTTAAGCTCGGGGCTCGGGGTGAGTCTCGGGGTGTTTTAATGGTTAGAGTGTTACCGAGCGTTAAAGGGTAACGGGATGTGAATTATTGGTGTTTGAGAATATTGAGATTAGCGGGAATTGGGAAGTGTTAATTATGATTAACGGGATAAGAGGAAAGTACCAATTTTACCCTTGAAACGATTTTAGAAGCCTTAAGTGACCTAGGGGCATTTAGGTCATTTGGGTGGATATATGTGAAGTTTTAGATGGCTGTAGAAACAGAACAGAAAAATAGAGTCTCATTTCTCCTTGACGTACATCATTTTCCCTTATTTCTTCTTCGGAGTTTTTGAGCTCAAAGTGTGGAATCAAGCTAGGAAATCAAGGGGCTGAGGTTGTAGACTTGGTTCAGCCATTGGAGGAGGTCTAATTTCGGATTTGAGGTGAGTTTTAGTCATTGGTTTCTGGTTATACTCTGTTTTAGCTTTGATTTTTCAGCTTGTAATCATTTGGTGGATAGTTGAAATTAAAGGGAGTTAGGTTGATGTTTTACTTGGGTTATGATGAGGGTGAGTTGTAGATAAATTTTAGGGGCTAAATTGAGTGTTAGGTTGGTGTTTTGGATTGGTTTGAAGGGCTGGTTCCAAGGGAAAACGCAGGGGAGGTTTGCTGGTGCGTTGCTGGTTTTAGGCTGAATTGGGTAATGAGCTGCGGTATGGCATAGGTGAGCCGCGGCCCATGGTGCCTGTCAGGGTTAGGCCGCCTCTGTTTGGGGGTGCGCCGCGGCGCAGCTAGGGCGAGCCGCGGCCCTTAGGGAAATTTTGGCCAGAATGGAGTTTTTAGCTTGGGGATTCAAGCCTAAGGCCTCGGGGTTGAACCTACTACCTGGTTGAGTAGTGTTTGAGGTCCCGGAGGTTAGGTTTTGGTTTGGGAACCTTTTATTATTCATTTTATTGATGGAATCCCATAATTGCTTATGATCAGGTGACCGCTACAAGACCAAAAGGTTGATCGTTCTCAGGGGTCGTTCTTTTATTCATTCTAGCTCGAACCAGAGGTAAGAAAACTGCACCCCAAGTGTGACATGCATGGATGTTCATGAGGCATGTTGGTTGATAGATATGGACATGGGTTGAATATAGAATGCTTAGCATATGTTGCTCACTTGTGCATGGTACTAACTCATTAGTCAGACTTGGCAAAGGTGCTAGTATCAATTGTGAAGTTGTGACTCATTAGTCAGGTTCATCAGTGCTACTGGGCACTGGTCACGTTGCACTGACTCATCAGTCAGAATTGGCAAAGGTGTTAGTATCAATTGTGAAGCTGTGACTTATTAGTCAGGTTCGGCAGTGGTACTGGACACTGGTCACATAGCGCTGACTCATTAGTCAGAACAGCCTTAGCGTGTATCACGCAAGCCATCAAAGATTAGATCTAATCGACTATCAGCATTGAATGACTCAAAGAGCATTAATGCCAGACCGACCTCAAGGGTCGATGAACATTAAAAGCGCTTGAAGTCTAAAGGCTTACCCAACAGCCACCCTTCCATTTGAGTTAGTGACCTACTTGCCAGTCACTCAGTATGGTTTATCGGAGCCTCAAGTGATATAAACTCATTTGTTTGAAAGCTTGTGCTCAGTGTGATTATAATGATAGTCATTTGATGATGTTTACATATAATGTTATGTTTTCTTGATGGGCTTTGGCTCATGGGTGCTATGTGGTGCAGGTAAAGGAAAAGAAAAGCTCACCTAGCCTTGAGTGGAGAGCTTAGGTGGTGATGTGTATATATGCGGCCGCTTGACCACCACGACCAAGGAGTTCTCAGAGGAACTAGGGGGTTTACCCTATTTTTGCCGCTTAGGTCGGCGGAATTGTAAATTTAAAACAGTAATGATCATTTTGTACTGAGAACAACTTGTAAATGTTTTGATTAGCTCTACAGAGAAGTTTGTAATGAAAATATCCATTCCCTTTTTATTAGTTTTACACCTTAACCTGTTAATTACACTTAGAGCACGTTTTTGACCAAAGGACTCGGGTAGCGAGTCAAATTTCCGGTCCACCGTTCACCATAACTGTTCTGGGGGTAACTAGGGCGTTACACTTCACACACTTGAATCCCTTCCCATAAACACTAAGAATCAGATTATAGAGCTAGAAAAAGAAAAGGAGAGGGATGCTTAAAAAGAGTTTGCTCTAGGATTCACCTCTTTAAAAAATTTCCTTCTACGCTTGCATGCATGTAGATGATGGTGCTCACACTTGCATCTACCACACCTAGGTTTGAGATGATGGATGTGGTGAGTGTTAAACCAACATGTATAGAGTTTTAGAACCCTTAAAGGTTCGGTCAACATAGGAAGAAGAAGGAAAAGAAAGATGGTAAGAAGAAGCAAGAGAACTCACCATTTTTCTTAACTTTGGTTCAAGCTTTTTGTGAAACCTTCAATGAAGCTTCTTAAAATTTTAAAGGGCTGAGATGAATGGTATTTCATGTAGTAGAAAACAATTATTAAAACTATCCATGAAGAAGAGAAAAATAGATGGAGAAAAAAAATGACATTGTTAGAGCATTTTTACCATAGGATTTGTAGAGTTTTTTTTTTCAATAGTGCTCTAAACTTCTAGAGAGAGTAGGGAGCTTTGAGAGAGATGAGTGTGTGCTAAAAAAATCAGATGGAGTAAGAGAGAGGGAGGGTTTGATTGGGGTCTTTGGGTGGTGAGGTTGAGTGCTGTGTTAGCTTAGTTTTCTTTTTAATAAAAAAAGATGATAACATGGGAAAATAATGATGACTATTTTTTTGAAATTCTATTGGGCAAGTTTTTCCCACTCAATCACTCTACATAACCATCCACATATGCCTCAAAGTGCCCTTAATTTAAAATTTATTAATCCTCAAATAAGCTTGAACATAAGGTGAAAAAGGCATTTAGCATAGTGTATAGTTTGATTAATTTTTCTTTGTGAAGAAAAATTAATTTAAATAAAATGTGACATCACCAAACTTATCATATTTTATCATTAAAATAACTTATAGTTATTTTTAAAGTTTATTCTCAAACTTAGTTTTGTCATAATTATTCCATCAAGAATATTTTATCCAATATTTTTACTCGATTAGGGTTTTTGACCCGGTCCATGACCAAAGGTCTCAGTTTCTAAAAAAACCGCACCTATCATAGTATTGTTAGAATTCAAACATCACGAACTTCTTGTAACATAAAATGTTCCTCCAAAATAATACATAATACAAGGATTTTAAATACCCGAAACTAACATTTACTCGGTGTCCTAAACGAGGGGTATTACAGACTACCCCTCATCCTCTCCCTCTCTATCTACTACTCGGCTATGAAAGCCATCCTCACCCATTTCCCAATTTTCCAACTTTCCAAAATGGGTACAAATCTACAAATAAAACTTACCTCTTTATTTTCTTATTTCTCTTTTAAATTTTAAAAATATAATTAACTAAAAAAAATATGAAAATATATGGTAGTTTATTTCATGCTCACCATGCATACCATGCACATGCACACACCCAAGTGCCCTAGTCCATCACAACTAAGCATGCACCTATTTGCACACAATCAAATCTCATAAACAATTTCACAAAATACAACAAATAAATAAAACAATTAACAATTTTAATTCACATAATTTCTACCAAACAATTCAAACAATAAAACTAAATTCCTAACACTTAACAATTAATAATAATAAAGCACACAATCTAATAAAATAAAAAAATTTGGCGCGCTATAATAATATTCACCCACTTGGTTAAATAACTCAACTCTCTATAGAAACCAATGCATTAGTGCACAAAGTAAAATGTCTTTCGACTTGAATTTTACCTTAGTGTAATTATCACAAAGTTTGTTGAAATTTTAGTTGCCGAAGCATTGAACCACTATTCATTGATAACAAACCGGTGATAATACACAATTTTGCTATGTTCACTTGAGAACCTCATGACTCCCTTTTGCACCGTTAGTGGCCATGTGCACAAATCCATTCATGGACTTTTCTTGAGAATGAACTTCCAATTCTCATGAGAGGCGTCACCACCCCTAAGTCCATATAGATGGAACTTTTATAGTATCTTGTTAATATTAAGGTACTTGTCATCTCAATACTAAGTTCCATTAAAAAACATTTTGGTTTTAACCATCAAACTAGTAATACTTAGTACTTATATGTAGTGCACCAATTTTTTTTTTTTAATTTAAAATTATGTGCTTTATTTGGATTAAAATTTTTTAGTGTTAGGATTTATTTTTATTATTTGAAATTTTTTGGTAGAACTTATATGAATTAAATTTAATTATTTTATTTAAATGTTTTGTGAATTTGTTGAGTTTTTGTTGTGTGCATTAGGGTGCATGAGTAGTAGAGATAGTCTTGAGCACTTATGTGTGTGCATGTGCATGGTATACACGGTGAGCATGCATTAGTTTCCATGCATAGTGATTTTTATTATCCATTTATTTATTTTATTAATTAAAAAAAAAAGAAAAAATGGGAGAAATAAGAGGGAATGTTCTAGAAGGCTTGTGTTCACACAAGTGAGAAATGGGAAACAAAGAGTAAGAAGAGAGTTGCCTTTATTTTTTTGAGTTCCCGTAACTTTGGACCCAGCCTTGCTAAAACAGTCATAACTTGAGTTGTAAATGTCCGATTTAGGCAAACTTGGTACTTATCTACAACTTTTGTGAAATAGAGTTTTCCCTAAAATGCAACAAATAAGATTCAAAATTGAGATCCAAGTGGCAGGACCCTAGAACTACGAAAAAGATCACTTTTTCCTTATTTAGGTTGTTGTCATCCTTTTTCCCATTCATTTATTTGTTTTATTTTATTTAGGTTAAGTTAAGAAATAAGTTTAGGAAGGTTTCCATTCCCACTAGAATATGTTTTCAATTAATTAGGTTATTATAAAGGGAAAGATTGAGCCTTGAGTCTCAATCTCTTGTGGCTGTTGAAACCTAGAGGAAAGAGGAAAAAGAAAAGAAGAGAAAAGAAAAGAGAAGAAAGGAAGAGGGAAGAAGAGAGGAATAGGGATTTCGAAAATCCCTAGTGGTAAGCCTTGGTTCATGATGGTTTCTTTTATTTTCTTCTTCTCCTTCATAGATCTAAGAGTGTTTTTGTTTGTTTATCTTTTTCTTTCTTGATGTGGGTTTCGAAAACCCTAGGTTTGTTCAAAGAGGGTGTCCATTATTTTGGGTCTTTGATTTCTAGCAAGAGAGGTAATGAATCTTCTTAACCTCTTTGTTGGTTTTATTATGTTATGACCTTGTTGTGATTTTAAAGTATGGTTGGTGGTTGGAAAATATGCATAGAAGGAAAGCTAGTGTTTTGTTGATTTTTGGTCTTGATGAACATTTTATTTGGTGTATGTTTTGTGCTATAGATATAAGAAATGCATGAGTTGTTTTGATGGCTTGATTAGAAACATGTTGTGTGGTTCATTCTATTTCTTTTGAGTTTTGTTAAATATGTTTCTTGATTTAGCAATATGATGTTTATGTTATTTGTATACCATTATAAGGCATGCTAAGGTTTAGGTTTTGGTTCATGGTGATGATTGATGTGAAAATTGTGGTTTATGAAATTTAATGGTACTAGGGGTTTCGGCCTAGGGGTTCCCATCCTTGTAACATGTTTTTATTTGTTCTTTTGTTTACTTTGTTAACACTTGTGAACTTAGAAGCTTGCTAGGATATTTAGGTTTCAAAACTTGGTATAAAGAAAAGAGTTAGTTTGGGTCATGCTATTCTTTGAAATGGTAATGTCTTGTTATTAATTATGCTAATTTGGTTCTTGTGTATGGATTGTTCAACTCTTGATGTATGTTTAGAAGTGTTTCTTGGAATGCATGAATTGTAGAAACATGCTAAATGATGATTTAAACATGATTCAAGAAGTGTTTTTAAATAAATATGCTTGCTGTATTTTTCTTATTTTTATTGTGGTAATTAATCGATGATTTAAAAAATGCACAAGTTATGCCTCAAAAATTATATTTTAGAACTGAGGTAAACAAGAGATAATTTTTCACATTTTAATGAGATTTTTATTTAAATTAAACACATGCAATTTTTTCTTTATATTTTGTGAAATAAAATATATTTTTGTCCAATAATGTGAATTTAATATAATAAAATGCTTGCTGGAATTTATTTATTTTTCAGAAGAAACTGTCTTTTAAATAAAATATGTAAATCATACGCTCAAATAAATTTAGCTTTAGACTTTACACATGAAAAATGTGATTCTACATACTTTAACATATGGAATATTTTAATTAAAATATTACAATTTTTATTTGTAAAATAATTAACTAAATGACATTATTTTTGTGAGACTAAGTATTTTATTTGAGTAAAATGATGGAATAACTAAAATTTTTCAACATAATTAAAATTATGATATATATGAAAATGTGGTAACCTTGAGATATTATCATTTTAACAAAGTTAAATGTGGAATTGTTATTTATCCATTGGGTAAAGGGAGCGAGTACCAAAATTATTTTATCTTAAATAATTATGATTAATTATTTAGTATTGCTTAATTTCGTTAATTAATTATTTTTGGTGAGGAAAGAAATAGAAAATGGTACTATACTTTTGTGAATATTTTATTTGAGTTAAGAATAATGAATGAGATTAATATTTGGAAAATGACAACTAAAAATAAAATGATTCCTTTAGTTATATTTTGAGTACGATTTTACTATCGCCTTGCGATATAAATCAAGTTGATAAAGTAGTTTTGTTTAATAAAATCATACACGATTTCTAAGAATTAAAGAGGCTAAAGCCTACCAACTTCTACACACATTTTAAAGGCTTTCCCACGTACGCATGTTATATACAAGCTAAGTTTTACATTCAAAGATACGCCATTTGATTAAATGCATGATTCTTGTTTGACAAACATTAAGAATTCACTAGTAGACTTAAGATTATTCTTTTATGATTTTATGTAAATTTTTTGAATGTTTATAGTGTGGTGCAACATGTGCCACATGTGCATGGCCCATGCACACATGGGGTATGTATGTTGGGCATGTGTAATCTTACTGGATATTAAGACAAACATTTGATTAGGATTCTAGGCTTATTGTGTAGTACCCCACACTTTATTTTTGCTTGGACTTGAGATAAGGAAGTTAGCTAGAATTTTCTATAAAATATGTTATGAAAGGTATGAAATATGTTGCAAGAGCTATTGTGTTATGGAAATTATGAGCTGTGGTAAGCTAAAGTGTTATGAAAAGTATGAATTACTATGTTATGTTATAAATTATTGTATGTATGCTTGTATGTTGAATGAAAACCAGTAGGTTGTTAGCGTGCTGAATGCGACATAACAAAGGAGTTACTAAGGATATGACATAACTCATAGGGTGGACGCGCTGAGGTTATTCGAGGACTAGAGTTCCTGTTTACCTCAAAGATGAGGTCTTACCGGTTTATGCTTTTGCTGGTTACCTCACGATGTGACATGGACAATAGGGGTGACATGGTCACATGATGCATGATTATGCTTATGATTACGAAGTCTTACGATTATGTTTATGTTTATGATTATGATATGCCATGAGTTTACGACATGTATGTTGTTTTTCTTGTGTTTCTTGAAATTGTTGTATTTTTGTTTGTACTTCCTTACTGGGCTTTTAGCTCACTCCCTTACTTTCCATCTTTCAAGTAGGCAATAGGATTTCTCCTTGGCACGCACAGTGATGTGGGAAGTTCCGAGGTCTAGGCATGTATGACACTAGGTGTCCCATGAGCGCCAAGAAAGTTTATGAATTTATGTGTTATGGTTTATGTTTTAATTACGTTAGTGGGAGTCATTATTTTATTTTATTTTGAAAGATTGCATAAAGACATTACATTTTTATTTTAAACTATTGGGCCCAAATTGCATGTTTTGACAAGGCCCCACTGAACCCTTTTCTCTCAAATGGTATTTTTTTTTCTAATAAATACGAACTAAGTGACGTTTTACAAAGTAAATAGATTAGGGTGCTCTAACATTACATCTCAGATGGGACAATTTAAAGTACTATACACAATCACTTCGTTGACTTGTTATTACATATTGAACCTAACACTAGTTTGAGTAATTAGTATTGAGATAGGTTACCATCAACCACGAATCTCTTTAGGGAGTTTTAGTCTCATCCCTCAAGATGTACTAAATATTTTGTAAAAGATTTAGTTATTTGTCAAGTTTTCACTTAACTTCTCAAAATTTTGATTCCATTTTGAATCATTTACTTTTCTCATGTATGCATACTTAATGAGTCATCACTCTCTCATTATTTTATTCAAACTTTGTGCTAGCACATTTAATTTATCAAAATAATGAGTTTGACCCAAGTCAACACCCCCACTATTTTCACACATTAATACTCAAGATAAACACATTTTCTTAAATATTGATTCTAGAAACCTCTTTGTTTCTATTACTCCTTTTATGTTATAAATTGATTCTTTATTGAACCAAATATCTCACAAACTAACCTTAGACATCAAGCATGTCTAGATCACCCATATTATATACATAATGCTTAAAATGATTTAGAATGTGGAATTCCAAATCACATAACTTGTATATATACATTTTTATAAGATTACCAAATTAATCAATCATTTCTCAAAATAAATTGACTAATTTTGGATCATCACCCCCACATTTCTCATAGATGATAAAATGTCATTTTAAAATAGAAATATCTTCATTTCTATTAAGTCCTTTACATTATCCTCCAAGATAATACTAGACTTATAATTTCCAAAATTCATCATGAGTCGTTAAACCACACGATAATTTCACAATAAGTCAAAATAAACAAAATGTCAATGTTAGTTTATTTTGACTCATTTACTTGCAAAAGCAGGACACTTCCCTTTGAAAGTAACATTCACTTGGTTTGCTTTCTTATATATATATTTCACAAAATGAAATATGTGAACAAAAATACCATGTAAAAATTTCTCAAGTAAATAATCATTACTTTTCACTTTTAGTGGTCTAAATAATCTTAAAATCACTTAAACAACTTTTGTGCATTTTCTAAGAGTCTCTTTGAGATTCTTTTGGAAATACCATTTTGACATCCATTTATTTTCTCATCAAAATCAATATGAGGATGTCAATTTTAAATACTTAAATCTAAGAAAAATAAACCCTCATTGATTTATTTAAATGCTTTGATTTCTCATGCTTTAGTTTAAAATTATCTCATCATTGAGATTAATTTAAACATATCACCATCATAAAATGAATGTTCTCCATCTCCATTCTAGCCACCACCTCTTGTAATGTGTCAAAATGGTCACCTTTATCCTCCTCCAATGGAAACTTTGATTGTATCACCTTCCAAGAAAAATAGCTTTTAGATTGTTGGGGAATATATTAACAAATGAGATGATTACAATCAAAATGACACAAAATATGTATAATATTAACAAATGATATTACATAAGTGAAGGAAAAAATATGAGAAGAGATTACATAACTTATGACAATTATCATAAGAGTAGAAGGTAGAAGATGAAGATTTCAAGAGTAACACAAGGCTTAAACAAGGTTCAAAACTTTTGTCCTAAAAACTATTTCCACCCTCACAAGAACACTTTGGGAATACTCTCTAGAAATGCTTCTAAGGATTTATCAAGCATTCTCTCATACTCATCACAGTGTTCTAAAGATGAGCATGTCATCACAAGTGCAGTGATTAAAAAAAATTGTTATTTTATTTTTACTGTTATGTTTTATATTAATTGTTAGAAAATAATTTGAATTAATTGTTTTGTGTATTAATGGTGGAATTAGACTTATTTGGTGGGATATGATTGGAGATTTAACACTTGAGTTTTTTTTCTTAGGGTTAAGTCACTAGGGGTTATAAATAGAAGAAAATGTGAGCCTTGGAAAAACCTTTTGGGGCTACCGAAATTGAGAGAGAAAGAAAGAGAGGAGTGCATGAAAAAGAGAGAAAGGAAGAAAGAAAAAAAAAAGAGAAAGAATGAGAAGAAGTGTGGGTTCCAAGATCTTTAGGTATGTGTTCTTGTTTTTGTTTTGGTCTTTGAATCCCTAACTCTAAGATTCTTCTTCTTAATTCTAAGAAATTTGTTTTCTTTTCTTGATGTAGTGTATGTCGAAATCCCTTTGTGCCCAAGGATTGATTTTCTTTGTGTTCTTGAACACAATCAAGGAATGGGATTCCCTAACCTTTTATTTATATGATTCTTGTTTATGGATATGGATTATTGTTTGATGTCTTGAGAAAATATGTCTATGTTTGATCATATAGTTTTGATGAATACATGTATGGTGATGATCTCTTGATTAGAAGCATTACTAGGTTGTAATTAAAAAATTTAGAAACAAGTGTGCCTAGCCTTTGTGGTATGGTTCAATTTATTTCTTTGAATTATTCTAAGCATGTTTCTTGATTAGAGAATATGATGTATATTTTGTTTATGTAAAAACATGCTAAGGTTATGGTGTATAGGGTTCGGCCATAACATATTTTAGACCTAGGATTATTTTGTTTCTTCTATTTAATTATTTATTTATAAGTATGATGGGTTGATATTGTAAAAGAAAAAAAGGAAGCATGATTTAGTTGTAATTCTTTATGTTTGATAGGGTATTCGAACAAGGCTTTGTTTTTGGAGTTTTATGTTTTTGAAATGAATTATCTCTTTGATGCATGCTAATTGTATTTTTGAATGCAGGAAAATATAAAAACACGTTGGGTTAATGATTGAACGTGCATATGAGCATATTTAAATAGAATAATACTTGATGAGTTTTTGTTATATTTATGGTAATGTATCAATAGTTTTAAAAGAGCACACTTTATGTCTTAAAAATTCACATTTTAGAACTAATATAAGTAAAAGGTGATTTTCAGATTTTAATAATGTATTTTCTTCAATAAAATACATGTACATTTTTATGGTTTAAAGGTTGAGAAAAAAAAAACTATTTTTTTATAGATGCTTAGAAATTGGTATATTACAAATGTGAGTATTAATAGTCATTTTCTACCAACTTGTAGGCCCTTAGAGATTTTTTTTTAAAAAATTTGTTTCAAACATGTTATGAGTTTTACGTAATGTGAAACATGAGTTTTGGTCAAAATTTTGTAAAACAAAGTGTCACATTTTTGTATATTTTGGCCAAGTCTAGAATTTCAAGTTTGGATTTGTTTAAAATTCTTATGTGATTAAATCTATGATTTTATGTACAAATAGTAGCATAATATGTGGTATTTCATGCATTATGAGTTTTGTGAAATTCTTTGTAACCTACAAGTTTTGGCATAGGCATTTAGAAAGTTTATAAAGCTCATGCAAACTTTTGTGATATGCTTGTGTGAGTATGAATTGTGATTGAGACAAAATTATACTTGGTATGTTTAGGCTTTTGAGGAAGTGGTCATTTCTATTTGGGTTTTGTGCTTGGACTTGAGGTAAGTGTAATGACCCTCAAAACATAAAAGACCAAAATCATTATCCCAAAAGAAATAACAAACTTCCAGCTTTTCTTTTCAAAATGGTGATCCATCAAAAACCTCCCCAGGTCAGACCACATGTACATATCCACAAGCAGACTCTGACGCTCACTGCTTCACTTTGCTTTTGCACTTACCTACAACATGAAACAACTAGGCAAGCAAAAATGCGTAGTAAGAATAACCTTACACACAAACCCAACAATGGGTTGACCTAAGGTAGTTATCGCTACCGGTCATTAGGGTATTGGATAAGTTCCAACCCTATCATATAGTTCTCAGATAACAGCCAAAACATAATCAAATACTTTGATTGTACCTAACAACCAACGTTACACATATCATGATAACCCGCATTCAGAAAATCTCATAACATTCGAGATATATATAATTACACAATTTAATCAACTCAACAAACATAAAGGATTCTGGCTCCAACCCGGATTCCCTTTTAATGTCCTGGCTCCAACTCGGACTATAATTTCACCATGTCCTAGCTCTGACTCGGACTATAATTTCACCAGCCATGTCCTGGCTCCGACCCAGACTATAATTTCACCATGTCCTGGCTCCGACCTGGACTATAATTTCACCATGTCCTGGCACCGACCCGGACTATAATTTCACCATATCCTGGTTCTAACCCAGACATCATTACAATAAGGTTCTCACTCCAACCTGAACTCACTTACCATTAAGCCTCAGAATGCATAAGTATTGCAAAGGTAGGTGTTGACGCGGTTCTTCGGCAACAGATAATTAAGAGAAGAAGAGAAAGAGATTAGTACTAAAAGTAGAACCGTCACAGATAGGAAATCTTTGGGGAAAGAACTAGGTGACTCGAGACACGTTTTTAAGTGGTTCGAAGGTTAAAATCCTTCTACTCCACTTGTCAATCTTATTGATATTCTCTGGGTAATTGGTTTACAAAGTATATAGTTCTTCAAAGACTATTTTTTTTCCAACCCCTATCAACTCCCAGGGTCTCCATATTTATAGGAGAAGGCACCTGGAAGTTGGTAGGGAGGTCATCCCGTGACCTTACCATTTGTCATGTAAATCTGTGATATTCATGATTAATTCCTAAACCTGACACACAAGTGTGGTCTAATCAGTATGGAAGGAGATAATGGGCCGCACGGCCCAACCCGTCCGTGGGTGTCTGAATACGCACGTTCCTGCTGCGTGTTCGAGAATTCAGGGGGATATCGGACACGTGATGGCAGGAATATGCACGTTTATCTTGCGTGTTGACTTCCCATAGGGTCAGAGTTTCCTGAGAAGCTCGCTACCGGAGCAGTTCATAACCCGAGTTTATCCGTCCGTGGCCGTCGGATGTTATTCCTAGCTCCTGGGGCAACAAGTGCGAGCTGGAAACAGGACCCCCTCGAGCTAGCAAGGGCCCGTCCTGGAAATAGAGCCTCCGGCCTGTGGGAGCCTCGGGCTCAACCATGTTTAGTCCGAGGCTCGTCCTGCTAAACAGCCCGTGGGAAAACCAGGGCGTACAGTAGACATTAAGCATACCCTGGCCTTAACGACCCGAACAAAACTAGTGTAATCTACTACTACAAGCACACACACTAGTATATTCATGTTGTAGCCAAGAAAGAGAAAGGCTAACTTACTTGGAGTCCTTAGTTCCCAGCTGGATCTTTAACACTGCTATTCATTTTCCTTTTTCGTGGTTACTGTAATTAAAAAGAGAAAGGCTAACTTACTTGGAGTTCTTAGTTCCCAGCTGGATCTTTAACACCGTTATTCATTTTCCTTTTTCGCAGTTACTGTAATTAATATAGTGTACTCAGATTAAACTATGGCATACTCTTATAGCTAATATTCTATGATAGCTAAATGCAATAAAGTTCTCTTAGAGACTCTACACTATAGCCTCTTATACACCTTATAATGTATAAGGTCGGATTTTTTTGAGTCTAGTTTTTGTCATGTTTAGGTGGTGTTTTAAGTAGTCTTTTATTTCATTTTTCTTTCATTTAGTGTGGGTTTATGTTGTGTTTGCTTGTCTTTGTGAATATCAGGAAGAATTGAGTACTTGGAGGAAAATGTCAAAGAAAGGGAAGAAATAACCAAGTTTTACAACATATTTCAAGAAAGGATGAATCTCAACATGATTTGGAGGTGTTGGTAAATTTTTGGGATAAAATCCTGAAGAATTAAGAGATTTCTTAAGGGCCGCGGCATTAGCAAAGTAGAGCCGCGGCTAGCTAGTGAAACATAGCCAATGTTTTGAAGGAGAACTTTGGGCCGCGGCATGGCTAAAGAGAGCCGCGGAATAGAAGGGCATCAACCCAAAAATCGTAGACACGGGCCGCGGCATGGCTGAGTAGGGCCGCGACATGGAAAGGACAAATCGCGAAGGAATTTGGACACGGGCCGCGGCATGGTGCATATAGAGCCGCGGCCCGTCTCTTTAAAAACTGAATTTTTAGGTTTTTATAAGGGCAAGGAAAGGAAAAGAGGATGTACGGATTTCGGGTGTGGAAATTGCTTGAAGGCTGAAAGGCTTGGAGTATTCAATCTACATGTTTTTCTTCTACTTTCTGATGTTATCTTTAATAGTCTTTGTGATTAGCATTATTATTATGAACTAAATCTCTGTTTATGATTTTTAATTGAATCACTTGAATCCCTATTATGAACTAATGCAATTTCAATTTTCTTCTTCTTCAATCTTCTTCAATTCCATATAACCTGTTCTTATTGATTGATTATCGATTGGCCATCTATAGTCATTATATATATGTTTTTAAATCAAAATCTGAGAAGTGAGATTTGAATATGCTGTGGTTATATTGGACATAATTTTAATTTGGAATGAAAGTATCCATATTAATTGTGTAACTGTTTATTAAGTTATCGAGATTAATGCTACCTTTGTGGTTCAATTTACCATAGAAATATAGGAAATTGTCATCTAGGTTGAGTTTATAATTCATAGTATGATTGTAGGCTGCTTTATCAACTTGTTAATTGAATTAGGCAGAAAGAAGAAGAATTTAGTATTTTGCATTAGGAAATGATAGGGAGGATAGTTGATGAGATTAAATATCCTAATTATTTCTTCAGTATTTAAATCCAAGGTTTTTCTATTAGTTGTTATTTAATTTAATTTTTAATTATTGTTTCTAAACATTATAGTTTCTTTTGCTGTGTCTATAAGAATCAAGAATTCTAATTGATCAAATAGAAAGAGAAATTAATTGACTGGTAATTGAGAATTCAGTCCTTGAGGACGATACTTGGTTTTTACCATATTATTACAAATTGCGACTGTGTGCACTTGCATAGCTTAAAAATTCGCAATAAGTTTTTGGCGCCGTTGCCGGGGACTGAAAAGAATTATCAATATCTGTCTGATTAATTTTGATTCTAATTTGATTTTAATTTCTCTTGTTTCTAACCTGTTTAGTTGCTTAATTTGTCTATCTCAGGTGAATTGTGTTATATGCGTAGCAGAAGAGGAGCAGACAGTCTTGTTCCTTTGAATCCTGAGATTGAAAAGTCTTGCAAGCAAAACAGAAAGAACAAGAGGGAAGCCCAGAGGTCTGTGAAGATGGCACAAAATGATGGGGATGACAGGAATGTTTTAATTCCTGGAATTGCACAAGGGGTTCAGGCTCAGAACAATGCTGAGAGGAGCCTGAGAGACTATGTACTGCCCACTCTGACGGGAGTACAAAACAGTATATGCCCACCAGCTGTAGAGGCTAACAAATTCGAGATCAAGCTAGCTATTCTACAAATGGTGCAATCCTCTGTTCAATTTAATGGGTTGCCTTCTGAAGATCCTCACACCCATTTGTCTAATTTTCTGGAGTTGTGTGGAACTTTTAAATACAATGGGGTGAGTGATGACGCTATTAAACTTAGGCTTTTCCCATTTTCTCTGAGGGATAGAGCTAAAAGTTGGCTGAACTCTTTGCAACCAAACTCTATTATCACCTGGCAAGATCTGGCTTAGAAGTTTTTGTCAAAATTCTTCCCTCCTTCCAAAGCTGCTAAATTGAGGGGAGAAATCAATAATTTTTGCCAGAATGATGGAGATTCATTGTATGAAGCTTGGGAACGGTTCAAAGAACTTTTGAGAAGATGTCCTCATCATGGCATTGAACAATGGATGTTAGTTCAGAATTTTTATAATGGTTTATGTCCTACTACTAGAACCATCACTGATGCTGCAACGGGTGGTACTTTTATGAGCAAGAGTGCAACTGGTGCTTATGAGATGCTGGAGGACATGGCCACAAATAATCATCAGTGGTCTGAGGAAAGATCATCGGGGGTCAGAAAGGTAGCTGGGTGCATGAGCTGGATGCCATCACTGCTCTAATAGCATAAGTAGCCTCCTTGACAAAACAGTTACAACAGAGCACTGTATCTGCTAATGCGGTTCAAATGGCAACTAGGTGTGAAATTTGTGGTGGTTCTCACTCTATTGATCAGTGTCCTACCAATATTAATAATAACATTCTGATGGATTAAGCTCAGGTTCAAGTGGTGGAAAACTTTCAGAGGCCAGTAAACAATCCATTCGCCAATACTTACAATCCTGGGTGGCGAAATCATCCTAATTTTTCTTGGAGGAATAATCAGGGCCAGCAACCTCAGTTTCAGGGTCAATTTTAGAATAATATGCCTTTGCCACCAATGCATCAAGCCTCTTCATCACAACAGCCTAGGCCTCAACAATCAATGAATTAAGCTCCACCTGAAAGGCCTAATGAATTGCAAGCTGCATTATTGACCCTCACCAACACTCAAACTTAGTTTATGACAGAGACTAGATCTTCTATCAGAAACCTGGAAACACAAGTAGGGCAGTTGGCTAATATGCTTAATAACAGACCGCATGGATATTTGCCTAGTAATACTGAAGTCAATCCTAAGGAGCAAGTTCAGGCAATTACTCTCAGGAGTGGGAAGCAAACTGAGCAGCCTAGATCTCCACAGGTAGTGGTTCAGAATGGAGAGATGAGTGAACAGTCTGATCTAGCAGAGGTTACTGAAGACCACCAGCTTTCAGAAAAGAGTCCGCCAGTTGTTGTTGAGCAGCCAGTTCGAGTTCCATATCCTCAGAGGCTTAGAAAAACTACAATGGATAAACAGTTTTCTAAGTTTTTAGAGGTGTTTAAAAAGCTGCATATAAATATCCCTTTTGCTGAGGCCTTAGAGCAGATGCCCAGCTATGTGAAATTCATGAAGGAGATTTTGTCCAAGAAAAGGAAGATGGAGGACTATGAGACGGTAGAACTCACTGACGAGTGCAGTGCAATATTACAGAGGAAGTTACCCCAAAAGTTGAGAGATCTGGGGAGCTTCACCATACCTTGCACCATTGGCAAATTTGAATGTAAACACGCTTTATGTGATCTGGGGGCGAGTATTAATCTGATGCCCTTATCTGTGTTCAGAAGACTTGGTTTGGGGGAAGCAAAACCAACAACCATCACTCTACAACTAGCAGACCGATCGGTGACACATCCACGGGGTATTATTGAAGACGTTCTTATGAAGGTGGATAAATTTATATTTCTAGCTGACTTTATCGTTCTAGACATGGAGGAGGATATGGATGTACCTATTATTCTCGGTAGACCATTTCTAGCCACAGGTCAAGCTCTTATTGATGTTCAAAAGGGAGAGCTTAAGCTTAGAGTTCAAGGATATGAGGTGGTCTTTAATGTCTTCAAGGCCATGAAGTATCCGGTGGCTAGTGACAGTTGCTATAGTGTGGATGTGATAGAGAAGGCAGTATTATTAGGTGATGAGTTCGACGATGATGATGCTGAGATAAGAGATTGTGTAAACTGGATCAATTCCTTCCTACCATACTGGAAGAAGTTTCAAGAATTAGCAGACGCACCTGATAAACCGCTAACATCCATTCAGCATCCACCGCAGCTTGAATTGAAGGCTCTTCCAGATCATTTGCGATATGCATATTTGGGAGATAATGAAACTTTACCTGTAATTGTGTAAGCTGACCTGTCAAAGATAGAATTGGAAAAATTGTTGAGGGTTTTAAGGGATCATAAATTGGCCATTGGTTGGGCGTTGGCGGACATTAGAGGAATAAGCCCATCAACAGTAATGCATAAAATCTTATTAGAGGAGAATAGCAAGCCATCCATAGAGGCTCAGAGAAGACTTAATCCAGCCATGAAGGAAGTCGTACTTGAGCAGATTCTTAAATGGTTGGACATTGGAGTGATCTACCCAATTTCTGATAGCACATGGGTGAGCCCAGTGCAAGTGGTACCTAAAAAGGGTGGTATGACAGTGGTAAAAAATGAAAACAACGAACTCATTCCAACAAGAACTGTAACGGGGTGGCAGATTTGTATAGATTACCGCAAGCTCAACAAGGCAACAAGGAAGGATCATTTTCCTTTGCCTTTCCTTGATCAAATGCTTGACAGATTAGCAGGCCATAGCTACTACTGTTTCTTGGATGGGTATTCAGGGTACCATCAGATCGCTATTGCACCAGAGGATCAAGAGAAAACAACATTTACATGTCCCTATGGCACATTTGCTTTCAGGAGAATGCCATTTGGATTATGTAATGCCCCTGCAACATTTCAATGGTGCATGATGGCTATATTTTCAGATATGGTAGAAAGGTGTATTGAGATATTCATGGATGATTTCTCTGTTTTTGGCTCATCATTTGACCTCTGTTTGGGTAACTTGGAAAACATGTTGAATCGTTGTGAAAAGGAAAATCTGGTGTTGAATTGGGAGAAATGCCATTTTATGGTAAAAGAGGGGATTGTTCTTGGACATAAAATTTCAAGTAAGGGAATTGAGGTAGATAGAGAAAAAATTTCTACCATTGAAAAGCTTCCTCCACCAATTTCAGTCAAAGGTGTAAGAAGTTTTCTTGGTCATGCTGGGTTCTATCGAAGATTCATAAAAGATTTCTCTAAAGTGTCCAAGCCTCTCTCGAATCTGCTTATGAATGGAGTTGTCTTTGATTTTAATGATGAATGTTTGAAGGCTTTCAATGTCTTGAAAGAAAAGCTTATTTCTGCTCCAATTGTGATAGCTCCAAATTGGGAATTGCCTTTTAAGTTGATGTGTGATGCTAGTGACTATGCAGGGGTGCAGTTTTGGGACAGCGAATTGACAAAGTATTCAGGTCTATTTATTATGCTAGCCGAACTCTAAATGATGCTCAACTGAATTATGCTACTACAGAAAAAGAGTTGCTAGCTATTGTGTTTGCTTGTGATAAATTTAGACCGTATCTGATTGGTAATAAAGTGATTGTCTACACTGATCACTCTGCCATTAAATACTTGATGTCAAATAAAGATTCCAAGCCCCGCCTGATTAGATGGATTCTTTTACTTCAAGAATTTGACATGGAAATTCGTGACAAGAAGGGCAGTGAGAATGTGGTAGCTGACCACCTCTCTAGACTTGAAGTGGAGGAGACTGAAAATAAGAAAGCAGTGCAAATCAATGATTACTTTCCTGATGAGCAGTTGTTTAGGGTAAGTGAGAAATTAGTTGTCCCTTGGTTTGCTGACATAGTGAACTTCTTGGTTGCCAAGATTGTGCCTCCTGAAATGTCGAAGCAGCAATTAAAGAAATTCTTTTCTGAGGTGAAACATTACTATTGGGAGGAGCCTATTCTCTATAGGCATTGTGTTGATCAAATTATCAAACGGTGTGTTCCTGAAGAAGAGATGCAGTCAATTCTCAACCATTGTCACACTCAACAATGTGGTGGGCACTTTGGTGCATCCAGAACGGCAGCCAAGGTATTACAAAGTGGTTTCTATTGGCCTTCATTATTCAAAGATGCTAATGCTTTTGTCAAGGCTTATGATAGATGTCAGCAAACTAGTAATATCTCGAGGAGAAATGAGATGCCTTTACATGGAATTCTTGAAGTGGAACTTTTTGTTGTATGGGGCATTGATTTCATGGGGCCTTTTCCACCATCTTACAACAATGAATATATTCTATTGGCAGTAGATTATGTATCTAAATGGGTGGAGGCTGCAGCAACTAGAGCCAATGACGGTAAAATTGTGCTCAATTTTCTTCATAAACATATTTTTACTAGATTTGGCACTCCTCGAGATCTTATTAGTGATGAAGGAAAACACTTTGTGAATAAACAACTTGATGCATTACTGGCTCATTATGGAGTATATCATCGAAAATCTTTGCCTTACCATCCTCAATCAAATGGGCAAGCTGAAATTTCAAACAGAGAAATCAAAAGTATCCTTGAGAAGACCGTTGACAGTTCAAGAAAAAATTGGTCGAAGAAGTTAGATGATGCGATTTGGGCCTACAGAAATGCATTCAAAACACCAATAGGGATGTCTCCTTACAAGTTGGTGTTTGGTAAAGCGTGTCATTTACTAGTTGAGTTGGAGCATAGGGGATTCTGGGCTATGAAAAAATTGAATTTTGATTGGAGTGCAGCCAGTGAACGAAGGTTGTTTCAACTGAATGAACTTGATGAGTTCAGAAATGAGGCTTATGAAAATGCCAAGATTTATAAAGAGAGAACAAAGGCTTGGCATGACAAGAACTTAGTCAGCAAAGAGTTCCAACCCAGGCAGAAGGTACTTCTTTTTAATTCAAGATTGAGACTTTTTCCCGGCAAATTGAAGTCAAGATGGTCAGGACCATTCACTATTGTTCGGGTCTTTCCATATGGTTCTGTGGAAGTTCAGGGCAACTCAGGTGATTCTTTTAAGGTCAATGGTCAGAGATTGAAGCCCTACTTGGGTGGTCATTTTGATCAAGCAAAGTCGATCCTTCTTTTGAAGCCTCTTTGAAGAGGGGTTCAGCGTCTGGGTAAATGACGTTAACGACAGTGCTTGTAGGAGGTACCCTATTTTTTATGTATTATTTTTCTTACTTTTGCACTTGTAAACAATGGATATTTGGTTTATTTTTGGACTTTTAGAATCGTGAAAAACGTGAAAAAAAATTAAAATTAAAATTAAACAAAAAGAAAAAAATGAAGAATCCTTAAGGGTCGCGGCATAGATACATTGAGCCGCGGCATTGCTGGTTCCAGAGGCCCATGATTTTTGAAGGAATGAGGCGGGCCGCGGAATGGAAATCATAATGCCCCGGCATTATTCCCAGTAAAATTTGATGCGGGCCGCGGCATGGTATGGCTAATGCCGCGGCCCGTGTGCGAAATCAGGGGTAAATAGCCCAAATTTTTCCCTCATCCTCATTCACTTTCACAATTTCCTTTCTACCAACACTCAAAGCCTCTTTTCTCTCTCAAATTCTCACAACCCCTTCTCCATCTTGAGAATTTCATCAGCCAAGGAGACAAAAAGGAGAAGCCTTGTGACATGCAAGTAACTGTCTCACATCTATTCTAGTGTTTTCTGATTGGAAGATAGATTACTCTTTGGCATTGTGGAATGTTTTATATTTTTCTTGTGAGAAATCTAGGGGGTTTGTTTTCTTTTGTTTTTTTCTGGTGAAAGTGGTTGGGTTATTTGTTATTGTAACTTGGTAATTTTTGGGGGAGTTAAAACCAAGTAGAAGTTATACTCAACTTCTTTTAAACCAAATTGGGGGGGTTTAGTCTGTTATTGTATTGAAAAAAAAAATGGGTCCTAAGAGAAATCCTCCTAGAGATGCCTCTTCGAAGAAAGCCTCTTCATCCGGAACTCAACCAACACCACCTCCTCCTGCTGAGTATGATACTCGATTATTTTCAATAAGGAAGGAGCTGATGAAGCGGGCCCTAGTAACCCACCTTCGAATTTGGCAATTGGTTGGCCTATTAATGAGCACACGCAGTGCACACATGATCGATTGGATTACCTTATTCGCCAAAATCAATATTTAATCGAATCGTATCATGTGCAAAATCAGCATTATAATGACTTCCTGGCGCAACAGAATGAGTATGGGCGGGTTCATATAGAGGAGTTGAATGCCTTAGTCACGAGGTGGACTATGAGCTCTGCTGAAGAAAATTACTTCACTCCTCAGCCTCAGTTCAATCCGTACAACCCGCCACCTCCACCTCCGCCATACTGACGTGGCGTGCTTTTTGAGGTAAGTCTTCTTTCCTTACTCTTCATGTCACATTGGGGACAATGTGCAATTTAAATTTGGGGGAGGGACTTTTCAGTTATTGTTTTTATCTTTGTTTTTATCTTTGTTCTGTTAATTTTAGTTTGCCGATACTTTGTTTGTAATATCATTTGTCATCAATTTGTGAGATAGATTGTGTGAATAACCGTGTGCTTGGTTGATTACTCTTGGGATTAAGTTTAAATGTTTTGTTGGAAATTTGAATATGTTCTGTAAATTAGGGCAATTAGCTTATGTTATATATGTTTTACTTGGGTATGAGGAATGAATGGTGGAATATGATAGAACTTGCATTACTTGTCTTTTGAGACGAAATCCTTGATGACATGTGTTTTGGAATATGATATAGGCAATCTTTTGGAATGTTTGGGCTTTTCAAGCTTACCCTTATCATTATTTTCCCTAGTTTGCTCATTTGTGCCTTAACTTGTTTTATTGATTGTTTAACCACTTCATTAAGCCAAAATTGTACCAATTATTTTTCCCTGTCCTATGAAAATGTTTGGGCCTTTCAAGCTTACCCTTATCGTTATTTTCCCTAGTTTGCTCATTTGTGCCTTAATTTGTTTTGTTGATTGTTTAACCACTTCATTAAGCCAAAATTGTACCAATTATTTTTCCCTGTCCTATGAATTATGCCATAAGCTTAGAAATAAGTTTAGGGGAGCGATTTGTGATTGGGTAGAGAGAAAAAGAAGGAAAAACATATTGGTGTGAGTGGATGAACAATGTAATTTTATTTTTCAGTTGAGACAAGTGTAAAGTGTAAATATACTTGCAACATCACTGTAAATCAGTTTCAATTTTTGTCTTCAGAAAAGAAAGAAACACAGAAAAAATAAATAAATAAAGTGATGTTGGTGTATTGATTATTAGTTCTCAATCGATGAAAAATGGGTGAATTTTGGGCTGGCAATTAAACGCAATGTGGGTTTTGTTTGATTGATATTTTAGGTGCTTATGGTATAATGAAGCCTAAATGTCTTTTTATCTACCTTTACCTAAGCCAAAAAAATGCACGAACCTTGAAAGTCCTGTTGATTCCAAAACATGTGTTGTTAACATTAGTGGAGAAAGGCAAGTATGCAAGCATATTGAATTTTGGTGAGTGGACTGTTGAAAGAGTAAAACATATATGATGAATTCTAATTGCACATTTTGTTATTTACAAATCATATTCTAATTTCCAACTGAGGCATTTGGGTTAATTGTGAGAGTGATTAGACTGAAATTCTGGTTGAAAATCGCAATTGATATTTTGCAAATGATGACAATGTGTTGTGGACAAAGTGAAGGCTTAATTGTTTGTGTGTTGTGTTTTGTTTTAAGTCTAAGGTCAATCTTTACTCGAGGGTGAGTAAAGGTTAAGTTTAGGGGAGTTTGTTGAGTCTAGATTTTGTCATGTTTAGGTGGTGTTTTAAGTAGTCTTTTATTTCATTTTTCTTTCATTTAGTGCGGGTTTATGCTGTGTTTGCTTGTCTTTGTGAATATCAGGAAGAATTGAGTACTTGGAGGAAAATGTCAAAGAAAGGGAAGAAATAACCACGTTTTACAACATATTTCGAGAAAGGATGAATCTCAACATGATTTGGAGGTGTTGGTAAATTTTTGGGATAAAATCTTGAAGAATTGAGAGATTTCTTAAAGGCCGCGGCATGAGCAAAGTAGAGCCACGGCTAGCTAGTGAAACATAGCCAATGTTTTGAAGGAGAACTTTGGGCCGCGGCATGGCTAAAGAGAGCCGCGGCATAGAAGGGCATCAACCCAGAAATCTTAGACACGGGTCGCGGCATGGCTGAGTAGGGTCGCTGCATGGAAAGGAAAAATCGCGAAGGAATTTGGACACGGGTCGCGGCATGGTGCATATAGAGCCGCGGCCTGCCTCTTTAAAAACTGAATTTTAGGTTTTTATATGGGGAAGGAAAGGAAAAGAGGATGTACGGATTTCGGGTGTGGAAATTGCTTGAAGGCTAGAAGGCTTGGAGTATTCAATCTACATGTTTTTCTTCTACTTTCTGATGTTATCTTTAATAGTCTTTGTGATTAGCATTATGATTATGAACTAAATCTCTGTTTATGATTTTTAATTGAATCACTTGAATCCCTATTATGAACTAATGCAATTTCAATTTTCTTCTTCTTCAATCTTCTTCAATTCCATATAACCTGTTCTTATTGATTGATTATCGATTGGCCATCTATAGTCATTATATATATGTTTTTAAATCAAAATCTGAGAAGTGAGATTTGAATCTGCTGTGGTTATATTGGACATAATTTTAATTTGGAACGAAAGTATCCATATTAATTGTGTAACTGTTTATTAAGTTGTCGAGATTAATGCTATCTTTGTGGTTAAATTTACCATAGAAATATAGGAAATTGTCATCTAGGCTAAGTTTATAATTCATAGTATGATTATAGGCCGCTTTATCAACTTGTTAATTGAATTAGGCAGAAAGAAGAAGAATTTAGTATTTTGCATTAGGAAATGATAGGGAGGATAGTTGATGAGATTAAATATCCTAATTATTTCTTCAGTGTTTAAATCCAAGGTTTTGCTATTAGTTGTTATTTTATTTAATTTTTAATTATTGTTTCTAAACATTATAGTTTCTTTTGCTGTGTCTATAAGAATCAAAAATTCTAATTGATCAAACAGAAAGAGAAATTAATTGACTGGTAATTGAGAATTCAGTCCTTGAGGACGATACTTGGTTTTTACCATATTATTACAAATTGCGACTGTGTGCACTTGCATAGCTTAAAAATTCGCAACAGATTTCGTTTCAGTCTTTACAGTAACATGAGAAAATCGGCCTCAATGCAACACACTCTCCGTGTAGTGCATCTTAATATTCTTTAACTAAAGAACTCTCTCAATGGATAACTTGTATTTTGGTTTTAGGAAAAAGCAGCTCTACTCAACTCATATCTTTAGAAAAATACCAACTTGTCGTCCTCTTACGAAAATTTACCATTTTCAATCATTTACCAAAATAGCACTTTTTGACCATTTACAAATAATATCTGACAATGTTATCCCGTTCTCTTAAATGTTCTACAAAATCCAAACTCCATTTTTACTATTTTTATCCATAACCTAGAATCTCTTTTTATGTTATTTTTTTAAAAGAATGACAATTGGACCCTTAGCTTATAAAATTGTAAAAACCAACTTTTAAATTAACTCAAGCTGATTTGGGATTGGTTAAATCACCAAATCCTTAGTGATCTTTGAAAATGATTATTTCTTCTCATTTCTAAAACTTTGATGTCATTATATGTTTTAAAGTGATAAAGTCTCGTTTTTAAGCTTTTGCCCTCAATTGTGTTTTTTAACAAAAACCCTCAAACTATCATTCACGTATTTTGTTTCGTAAGGACGGGAACTAGATGAAAGTCTCACGTCATAACTTGTTTTAGGTTAAGAGAACTAACCTCCCAAAAATCACTTTTCATTAATGTTAGAAATTACAACCTTTCAGATTTTAGGGTAAACTTAGAAAAATCATTTCTCTTAACCTGTAACACAGTTTTATATACAATTTTACAGGAATCCTTATACACAGCTTAACTAATTTCCCTTAAAATTTCATAATTTTTGGGATGGAAAAACCCATTAAAATATTTAAATAAATGTGGCAAGATCAGAAAATCTTTCTCTTTATCACGAGAGTGCCTACTACTTAGAAGTTTTTCCTTGATTTTAAGGTAACTTTGAAAGTTTATTTCTCTTACACCGTAGTCCAGTTATTTCTGAAATTTTACAGAGATCTTTTTACATGTCCATATTAGCTTCCTTAAAATTTTTATATTTTTTGGAGAAATATAACCCATAAAATGTGTAAAGCAATTTTGCCCAGAAGTTTTGTTTCCAGATTCTAGGGAAAACTTTGAAAAATCATATCTCTTATACCTTAATTTTCCTCTACAATTTTATAGTGACCCTTATACATGTTTAAACTAACACTCTAACAAATTTCATAGCTTTTAGATTAGGAAAAACCATTCAAAAGTCAAAACAATCTGGGCAGTGCATGCTACCCAGAATTTTCCAGATTTGCATCACAATGCCAAAAAGTGTATAACGTGGGTTTAAAAATACCTTTTTACGACTTTCAAAAGCCTATCATCAATTAGTAACAAATAAATATGCAACTACACAAATTAATTTAACAAAAAGAGGTAGTGGAATGTGAACTGACCCGTTGGAATCCAGACCACAAAATTTTGGCAGCGTGCATTTTTACTCACACTCAACAACAACATGCTTTCTAACATAAACCCTAGCTGCATGCATGCATGCAAATCATCATACCACACAATCTCAACCTTAAGCATAAAATAAGTTCAAAAAATATTGAAATACCCTATACAACCACATCTACAAGAATCACCACAAAACATAAAGAAAACAACCATAGATTCTACCTTTTGAAGCCCTAGCTTGGAGATGTATTCCTTATCTCTTCAAAACCTTACCTTGGTGCTCTAAAATCTCAAAACCAAGCCCCAAGTCCCACATGTAGATTTTAAAGAAAAGATTAGGGTAGAAAGAAACTAGATGGGGGACAAGAACATGCAAGCTTACAAAAACCTCTTCCCTTGCTTTATTTGATTACAATGGTGCTCAACTTTGAGATCCAACTAGTAAAGGCTTCTCTTGAACCCTAGAACACAAGAACAAGGTCATGCATGGATTTTAGAACACATGAATGCACAAGGAACCCTATGGGTTTCAGGTTTGAAGAAGAAGGAGAAAGAATGAATCACAAGAAAGGATTTCACTTACCTTGAGCTCGGTTTTGCTTAGGAGGGTACACTAGCTTCAAACGAGTCCTTCTTTGAGAGAGAAAGGGAGAGGGGCGAATTGAGAGGGAGAGAGAGCCTCTGATTTTTCTTTTCAGAGTTAAAAGAATGAAAAGGGAAGGGGGGAGAAAGGGTGCCTCGGTTTTGGGAGGGAAAAGGTAGAGAGAAAAATGTTTTGAGAGGAAAACAATGAATAAACCCTTAACCTGTGAGTGGGTAAGACTCTTCCTATTCTCATTGGGGTATGTGTCCTAGATCTTGAGAGTCCTAGGACCTAGCCTTGCTGCCCACCCCTCTGTTTCTCTTCCCTTGGAAATTACTTTTATGCCCTTGCTTATTTTACCTCACATTTAAGGATTCTAAGGACTCTTAGGGAATTTTGTGCTCTAAATTTCCCTTAAATTTTAACCTATAGTTTTTAAATCTCCAAGAATAATTAATTAAATTAATTAATTTGTGACCAAAAATCAAATTTGTCACAACATCACATAATTTTTTCAATTTATCACATATTGACCAAAATGCCCTTAAAGGCTCAAGCAAGGAATTTTCATTCTTAAGCCCGGTTGATTGGAATTTAAACCTCAATCAAATTTTCTTAAACTTATTGGCTTGACTATAAAGTCTCAGTTGTCAGACAAAATTAATATTTTTATGCCATAGTATTTCCTATTTTATTTAATCTAAAAATTTTCTCCCATTAGGGTTTATTCTGTGGTCTGAGGCCAATCTTTCTTTGCATAGAGATAGATCATTTACCGGATAATTACAGTGGCTATAAAATTCAACAATCTTCACAAATTCGTATAATATCAATTATCAAAATAATATTCCGCACAATTCTTCACTGGCTCCAACCGGCTACTAACGGGAGTTCAAAACACAGGATATTATAGTAAGGAAATTAGATAATACTTTTTCTTCGATTGCTATAATGTTGTTAATATTTTATGATAATGTTTATGTTAGTATGACTTCTAAGGCTACAAGAAAAACTGTGTCACAAAATTTGACCAAAAAGGGTATCATGAATGTTTTTATGTTAAGCGCCCTAATCTATTACTTCATAAAAACGTCACCCAATTCATAGATAATAGAAAGATACAACGTCAAGGACAAATTCAGTGGGGTCTTGATAAAACATGCAAGTTTGGGTCCAATAGTAATAAAATAATGTATCGTTATGCAATATTTAAAAAAAAAATTAAGTCTCACTGACGTAATTGAAAATAAAATTCATAACATAAGTTCTTATAATCTCGGGGGTCATATTGATCGTTTGTTCATTCATAGGACACCCCATGCCATACATACTCAGACGTCGGAACTCCTCACATCATAGCGCGTGTCAGGGAGAAACCCTATTGCTTACCTGAAAGGGGGAAAGTAAGGGGGTGAGCTAAAAGCCCAGTAAGGAAGTACAACAATACAACAATATCAAGGAAAAACACAAGAAGACATGTATTATAAATCAGAGCAATACTTAACATCATCATACCCATATTTAATAATCTGTAGAGTCCAAGAACTTTACTTAGCTAGTTAGATAGTAGTAGTAGTAGTAGTAGTAGTAGTAGTAGTAATAGCTGATAGTAGTTGTAGTATATTTATGACTGTGGATTTTGGTTCAAGCCGGGACTTAGTTGGACACTCGTAGTAACACTTGTAGATTTTCTAAGTTTAACCTATAGTTTAAGAATATAAATTATAGCCTAAGGTTTGATTAATATGACTGATTATGGAGATGATAATTATTATACTATAAGGTTTAGATAGACCCAATAAGGTATTAACACTTGTCAAGTGTAGGTTTAATGAGAATTAAGTATTTTTGAGGAATAAGTTTATTAAGAGCAATATTTGAAAATCCTAGGGTCTGCCAGCAACTTTGAAATCGTTAAAGGACTTAGTCAAGGCTATTTACTCATTTCAAATTAGGCTGAAAAAGTGTAATTACGTGTATAATATTTCAGCGTATGTCGATATATCGCAGCTCTAGGGGGCGATATATCGCCATACAGGGATATGAAAAACACGTAGCTTCGCATGACCACCTTGACGAGCCTCGGGTATATTAGCCCAGGCGATATATCGCCTAGCATGGGCGATATATCGGCTATGGTGCATGATTTCTGAACTATTTTGAAACCGAGCTCATTTTAATCCTTAACCTCTTGATAAGTTCAGCATCTTTCTGACCGAGTCTTCAGCCTCTGCTGAACGATTATTCAAATGTTTTTCAATTAAAAAGCCATTATTTTATTCAAGCTAAATGAAGATCTTTTCATTCTTGAACTCTATAAATAGGATCTAGTACCCAACCATTTCTTCATTCATCAAGTTGAGTTCAGAGCCTACAAGCTGCTAGGATTACTTTAGAGTGTTAAACACTTAGGTTGGGGTTATAAGCTTAATCATTATAAGCTTATCAAACACTTGGGAAGTAAGGATAATAGTGTATTTCAGTTTTGAGGTATAGTTCGGTCATAATACATTAAAGGTATTCCTATGCTTAAGTTCCTTTCTGTATCATTCCATTAGTTTTTATAGTTTATCTCTACTCAAATCCTAACTCAATACTCTTTATTCTTGGTTAGGCATCTAAGTTTTTTGAACTTAATGTTCTTGTTGGTAAGTATCTTTCTCAAATGGTTTAGTTCATTCTCTTCATCTTCTTCTTTTAGAAATACTCACCTTTTCGTTATGGTATTTAGGAGTGTTCCAAAATCCTGATTTTGTTCTCATCATCCCGGTATATTGGTAAGGAAAATAAGATAGTTTTATATGCTTATATGTTATGTTGATATGTTATGATAAGCTATGCTATAATATGTTATGATATGTCTTCTTATGTTTCATGGTTATGATTTTCCCTACCTCAAATATTAGACAGGGGACATAGATGGGTTATCATAAACCTACCATGTGATCTAACCTACCTCAGATATTAGAAAGGGGACGTAGATGGTTTGTCACATGTTTTAATGGCCATTAATAGTATAGTCTTATATGATGTACGTCTTCATAGATATATGTTTATAGCTTATAGCAATGTGTATGATTATGTTTCATGCTTGTAGTAGATTTTCCTTGCTGGGCATTAGGCTCATTCCTTTATGTTTTATATGTGCAGGAAAATAGCTTTGGCGGCGGGAAGGTTCTTGGCAGCTTGGGATTGTGTATTGAGGGAGAATGACATCGGTGGACTGTGTGAACGATTCGAGGATGAAGTTGCTTTTTAGTCTTTTAATTATGATTTCTATGTATTTCCGCATCTAATTTTTGTAACCCATTTATTTAAGCTATGTTATGTTTTTATTTTCAAAACAATGGGATCCCATATCCTACTTTGAATTTTGTGTAGTTTAACATTTGTTTTACAAGTTTTAATAAAGTAATGTCTATTTCATATGTACGTTTTCTTAAGGATTAGTGTCTATGTATAGTAGTCTTTAATGGTCCAAATTCTAGAGTAGTTGGGTCGTTACATAATCACAAATGAAATCATAGCCATACATCACATTCATACATCATAAACATACTATTTGTGATCATGATACCTCTGTTGTCCATATCACATCTTGAGGTAACCAATATAACATAGGCTAGTAAAACCTCCTCTATGAGGTAAATAGGATCTCAGGTCCTTGAATAACCTCAACGCGTCTGCCCTTTGAGTTACGTCATATCCTTAGTAACTCCTTTGTTGCGTTGCATTCAGCATGCTACCAACTTTTTCTTTTCATTCATCATACAAGCACATGTAATACAGTTCACATCAAAACATAGAAATTACATGTTTCATAACACTTGTCTTATCATGGCATATCAAACATAGAACTTACACCTTTCACAACACTTGGCTCATCATGATATATCGAAACATAGAACTTACATTTTCCATAACGCTTCATTTCTTGCAACATAACAAGTCACACATTTCATAGCATAATACATAGAAAATTCTATCTAACTTCCTTACCTTAGGTCTGAGCAAAGTAAAGTGCGAAAACATCACAACGAGCCTATAATCATAACCAAATGTTCATCTTTAAAATCACATAAGAATACTCATGCCCAACATACATACCCCACATGTACATAGGCCATGCACACGTGGCACAAGTTGCATTACAATTACAATCATTAAATAATTCCACATAAAATCATAATAGAATAATGCCATTTCTACCAATCAATCTTTCATGGTTACAACATAAAAATCACATGTTTGAATAATAGGCATATTTTTTAACGTAAAAATACATTTTCATGTAACATGCATACACGAGAGTGTTCTTAAAATTTAACGTTTAAAGTCGATAATTTCTACTTGCTTATCTCATTGCCTCTCCTTTAAAAATTCTGCAAGCAAAATTTGTTACCATTTAATTATTTCTTTAACCACACATTTATCATACAAAACTTTATTATAAAATATTTAATTTTATAAGATAATTCATTTAACCTTTTAATTTCTCATGAAATAATAATTCCATCATTTTCTTTATCGCATTTTAAAGATTGTGACCAAATTTGTAGTTACTTATAATGACTAAACAAAATTCTTCATTTCTTTTAGAAAATAAATTTACTTATCTAAAAAAACTTGCATATTTACAAATGAAAAATACATAAATAAAGTCTGAAAAAATTACATTTTCATACATAAAATCTAAGACTTAATTTATTGGAGTGTATAACTTACTTATCTTAATTTAAAAGACATTTTCTCTTAATACACCAAAATTCCAGCAATCATATTGCTTGTTTAAAATGACAAAATTGAATTTAAACCATACTTTTTTTCACAATTTAAATAAAAAATAACTGCACATATGTGTAAGTATGAAAATACATATTTAAATTGTGAAAAATCACATTTAACATATACATAGCTTAAGATTTAATTTACTTGATACACTTGTTTTACTTATCTCATTTAAAATTCATTTTCTTCCTATTAACCAAAATTTTCCATCAACTATTTTATTTAATTAAAATCACACACTTAAATCATCCACCATATTTCTTTTATACAATACAAAAAAAAAAAAAAAAAACTGCATGTTTTTAATTAGTTTAAAAGTCCCATTATAATGAAAAATATTTATCTCTTGTTTACATAGGTTCTAAAATATTATTTTGGGCATACTTGTGTATATTTTGAAATCATTGATTGATCATCACCATCAAAATAAAAATAAATAAAAACAGCAAGCATAAATAATAAAAAAAGGCACACTTTTAATCATGTTTAAGTATATCACCTAACATGTTCCTACCATTCATATATTCAAAGAAACAAAACGATTCAAGCATCCAGAACCTAACATTTTTACATACAAAACTAAATTAACATTTTTAAAGGAACTTATACCCATTTAAAATCTTGAAAATAACCTAACATGTTTCTAAGATCACAAGTGACATCAAATCATAAAAAAAATTAATCAAACATACTATAAAAATTTCCCCTAGGCTGAAACCCTCATAGCCAAAAATCAACAAATTTTTTCATGCTTAAAATATAAGGATAATCGTCATCATATATTAGTAGATCAAAAACCAAAACTCTTGCATGTATCTACCATCATCCTTGCATGCTTTTTCATAGAACATGAAAACCAAATAAACCATAACAACCAAAACATAGGGAAAAACCCTAGGTGTCATATCATCAAGATCACCATGCTCAAAACTTTAAGATAAAAACGACACCAATAACAAGAGATCAACACAGTTTTGTTGTCAATATCAATCCATATTAAAAAAATCACAAACCATCATTAACACCAAATCAAACACAAAGATAAAAGTGGATCATTTACCTATCTTGATTGTAGAATCAAGAACACAATAGTGCCAAGAATCCTAGAGCACAATCACCTTGAATACCCTTCCACCAATTTCGAACCACAAAGCAAAGAGAAAGAAGAAAGCTTAGCAATGAGGGGGAATAACATGTTTAGAGGAATAATCCAAAATCAAAACAAAAATCAAGATCATACATACCAATAATTTCGAATCCCTCCTCAATTCTTTCTCCTCTTCTTCTACGACCTCTCTCTCTCTCTCTCTCTCTTTCTCTCTTTCTTTCTTCCTTTCTCTCTTTCTCTTTCTAGCTCTCACACACCCTCTCCCTCCCTCTCTCTCTCTCTCTCTCTCTCTAGCCGTCGGTCACATAAGAGCACATAAGCTATCTTTTTTTTTTCTTTCCTTTTTATTTAACCTAAGAGAAAAATAAATTAACCTAATAGAAAAATAAACTAGCCTAATGTGCATGGGAAAGTTTCCCAAATCTTAATTTCTTTTATTTTATTTTGATCTTTTTCTTAAATAAAAGGAACTAATAGAATGTATTAAAAGATGACAACCTTTTCTTACCCAATTTAGCTAATATCATTTAATTAATTTATTTTAAATTCAAACTAAATAGGGAAAAGAATCCCTCCTTTCCCACTCTCTTCCCACGGCCTCTGTCTCTTATTCCCTTTTTCTTTTCTTTTTTTATTTTCTTTTTAATTTCTTAAATAAATAAAAAAAAGAAAATTATGTGTAGGGAAAAACTATTGCATGCTACCATGCAACCATGCACATGCACACACCTAATTGCTCACGTGCATCTGTACTAACCATGCTCTTTGGTACATATAACCAAAACTCATTTACTTAGAAATTAAAATAATTATATAAAACAATTAACAAATTAAATTCACATCATTTGTACCAAACAATTCAAACAATAAAAAAAATTAATTAAAATAAAAAAATTTGGGTGCGCTACAATATACCCTCCTTAAAAGGAATTTCGTCCCAAAATTCTTTCTTACCAAATAACTCAGGGTATCTTTCTCCTATGTCTTCCTTCAACTCCCATGTTGCTTCTCTTTCCGTGTTATTCTTCCACAGGACCTTAACTAATGGAATCCTTATGGATCTTAGTTCCTTGATTCCTTTTTCAATGAAACGCTCTGGCTGTTCATCGTAACTCAGGTCCTTCTTCAGCTGTAACAACTCATATCTCAGAACATGAGATGAATCTAACACGTACTTATACAACATCGAGATATTATAACCTAATTGTGTATCTTTATTAAAATACTAGTTTTAACAATAGCTCAAAAGATTTCATAACTTTTTCCGAAAATGAAGTGAGACTTTATTTGAAATACATGCATAGTTTTGATCCAATGTTAAAAAAAAGAGTTTTATGCAGTCTTTTTAAAAAATAACTAAAATACACCCCACTGTTAATCTAACATAAGAAAGACTCCAAGGCACTACGGCGTTCCGGATCGTTTCCTCGTTCATTGGCTCCCCACTGCATACATACATACTCATGGAAAAATGACTCAGCTCACCATGCGTGCCAAACAAGTCTATCTAGTGTTTACCTGCAATGGGGAAAGTAAGGGGGTGAGCTAAAAGCCCAGTAAGGAAGTACAAACAAGACATACAAACATAAGCGACATATTTCTTACATTCTTAACATACTTTTCTTACAACAATTTTTATCAACACTTAATCATAATCATAAACATGACACTATTTGCGATATAAGCATAATCACACATCATAAGATCGTAATCATAACCATAAGATCATTTGCAACGTGAGTATAAACAATCAACGTAAGATCATAAGCAACATAATCATAAGCATACAACATAAGACCGTGGCTCCCTTCTTGTCCAATGATCACATGTGACTCTCTTTTTGTCACCTCCACGACACCCTTTTGGCCATAATTCACCTGGCACCCTTTTGGCTATGAATTTCTCTGGCACCCTTTTGGCCAGTATCTTAGGCACGTCTGCCTTTAATAATGTTGCAGCACTAGGTTAAGATAACACAAACAATTTTATACACATCATCATAACTAGAGTCGAATCATAAACAAAACAGAAATCTAGCTAACTTCCTTACCTCAGGTCCAAGCACAAGATAATAGCAGGATAACTTCACAACTAGCCTAGAATCACAATCAAACACTTGTCTTAATATCATGTAAAACAACACATGAACATTTCAAGCACATCCCACGTGTGCATAGGCCATGCACACGTGGCACCTATCTCATACAGTTGCACCACAGTCTTAATTCTAGCAACAATCCATACATCAAATCATGCTTGCAAGTCTCACATGAAATCACAAAATAATGTCATTTACTCATCAATCCACTTTCAACTTAAACAAAAAACTTAGACTTAATCAAATTGCATATAATTGTGCCTAAAAATGTACTTCTATGTAACATGCATACGTGGGACAGTTCTTGAAATCTTGCCTTGAAGTTGATAATATTTATCCCTTTATTTTCTTGTCAATTTCACAAAAATTTGGCAAGCATAAAATAAATTGCCAATTTGATTATTACTACTTTATTCCTTTAAATCATACTTTTGTCATTCATAAATTTTATTACAAAAATTTAATATACTAAAATAATTCATTAGCTTTAATTGTATAAAATAATGATCTCACTTATCATTTAATAACAATTAGAAGAATGTGACAAAATTTTGTAGTTACTTATATAATAGTTAATTTGGCGTGATTAATTTATTTCACAAAAGTCCTTTTTATCTTGGCAAACAAAATAAATAATAAGACATGACATATTTTAACCTTTGTCAAAATTAAGACTATCTACGTCACAAAATTTTATATTAATTCATTATTATCTAAAAGTTAGAAAACGGGCTAATTATACTCATATTTTATTAATTAAATTCTTTAGTCATTTAAATAAAATAATTTTCCTTAATTATCTTGTCAATAAAAACTGCATATTTATTTTAAAAGAAATACATTTTTAAAGTATGGAAAAATCACATTTATCGTATATAAGTATTAAGGCATATATTTCAAAGGCATATATTTGATATCTTTTAATTAAAAGAGATTTTCCATGAATCTAAATAAAAATCAGCAAGCATGTCATCATATAATTTAATTAATTAAGCTCGGCAAAAGAACTCACAAAATGTACATGTTTTTTAAAAAAAAATAATAATTAAACCTTAAGCATTCTTGAGTTCCAAATTTTACAACTTTTAAAAATAAATTTCCAGCACATGTCATATAAAAGTGCAAGAACACATGTACAAACATTATATATTTTCTCATTTTAACGTATAACATGAAATTAAGACACAATTTACTCTTTTTAAACCATCTTTACAAATTAACATGCTAAAACAATAAAAATAAGCAAGCCAATAAATCACTTAATATTCCAAAAATACTCATTTTTTATTTTTAACAATTCACCATAGCATGTTTCTATACTTTGTACATCTTAGTATTACAATTAGCATGCAAAACTAACAACACCAAAATCAAGCTATTCTAAACCATATAAAACACCCAAAGTCGATTTTTCACATAGAATAATACATAAAAGATTACAAATTTGGTATGCTCATAATTAATAGCTTAAAAGAAAGAATAAAGAATACACAAACACCAATACAACCCTAATATGCATTCTATTTCCAACATTTACATTTTGATTTCCCAAAACATCAAGATCTAAGAATAACAATATTCCAATATGAACCTTTAGCACCAAGACATCAACTTTTAACATATACGTACATAGTAACACATAACCCTATATCTTTCATACCTTACTCATACATTATGCACATTCAAAATTTCTTCATGCTTGCCCAAACACCCATACATGCCCAAACACACTCACTCCCCCAATCTTAGAGCCACACATGCCTAGGCCACTTACACGAATACATATTTTCATTGCAAATCATTTATAGAAACTACTCTTATATAACCCACATACTTATCTCTTTTAATGTGTCGATGGATTTAGGAGATATAAGAACATGGAGAACAATCAAAATACATAGAGGCAAAGCCATCCAAACAACCAACAATATATCAAAACATAAACAACAAATCATTGCCATAACATCAAAAGGGTAGGATTTTTCATTACTTCCTTGACTATGATTATAACTCAAAAGCAAGAGCACACCTTTTGGCACCTATGATTTTCGAACCAAACAAGACAAGAAAAGAAAGAATACTTAGAATGGAGGGAAAGAGTTATTGTTAGAGAATCAAAAACCACAAAGATTAAAGCATACCTAGGATTTCGAAACCTAGCCTCCTTCTTCTCCTTCCTCTCTCTCTCTCTTTTTCCTTCTCTTTTTGGTGCCCTTCCTCTTTCTTTCTCTCTCAAATTCAACGGCCAACAAAAAGGGTCTCCAAGGTTTCTATGTTCTTCTATTTATAATACCCTAGTGACCTAAACCTAAGGAAAGAAACTAAGTGTGAAAGCTCCAATCCTATCCCACCAAATATGCTTCAATCCCCCAAAATATGTTTTAATCCCACAAATTCCTCTCCCTACACCTCACCTAAACCCTATTATAATGTAAACACAATCTAAAGATAATCCTTGTCATCTTATCCTAAAAGATGACAACCCATTTCCTTTTAGTTTCTTAAAAAAATAAATAAAGCAATTAGCCATACACAGACTTACAAATTCGGCACACACACACATTTAAATAAAAAAAATGTAACCTACTCTAATCACATAATTTTTCACACCTAATAAAATGTAACACTAATAATAAAACAAACAAGTTAAACAATTATTCCAAATAAATCAATTAAATCATAATTCACATAAAACAGACAATTCAAATTATTTTCTACAAATCAAACAATTAAACTACACCATAAAAATTAAATAAATAAAATAGAAAATAAAAATAAAATTACCATCCTTAAAATGAATTTCTTCCTCAAAATTATTCCTTACCAAATAACTCGGGGTAGCGTTCCCTCATGTCCTCCTCCAAATCCCAGGTTGCCTCTCTAGCTGAAAAATTCTTCTACATTGCCTTTACTATCAGAATCTTCTTGAACCTTAGTTCCTTGACTCCTATCTCTAAGATTTGCACTAGTTGCTCATCATAAATCTGGTCCTGCTTCAATTCCAACAGTTCATAACTCAACACGTGGGAGGGATCGAGCATATACTTCCTCAACATGGAAATGTGGAATACATTATGCGTCTCAGCAAGTGCTGGTGGTAAAGCCAAGTGATAGGCAACCTACCCAAATCTCTCCAAGATCTCAAATGGACCTATATACCTTAGGCTTAGCTTTCCCTTCTTCCCAAAATTCATAACCCCTTTCATAGGTGATACTCTCAGAAACACCTGATCACCTACTTAGAATTCTAACTCTCTTCTCTTAAGATATGCATAGCTTTTCTGTCTACTCTGAGCAGTCAGCACCCTCTTACTAATCTTGGCAACTACTTCAGTGGCCTCTCTCACTGCTTCTAGACCTAGAATCTGTTTCTCCTCCACCTCATCCTAATGATGGGGTGTCTGACATTTACGTCCATATAGCATCTCATACGGGGCCATACCAATAGTAGACTGGTAGCTATTGTTATAAGATAATTCTATTAGTGGTAAGTATCGACTCCATGATCGCAAGAAATTGAGTGCACAAGATCTCAACATGTCCTCCAGAATCTGTATTGTTTGCTCCGATTGGCCATCTATTTGGGGATGGAAGGTTGTACTAAGTTTAAGCTTCATCCCTATAGCTTGTTGTAAACTCTTCCAAAACTTTGAAGTGAAAATATAAACTCTATATGAGATTATAGACTTTGGCACTCCATGTAATTGGATGATCTCACTTACATATAACTCTGCATACTGTTCCGCAGTATAAGTTTTCTTAACCAATAGAAAGTGAGCTGACTTGGTGAGTCTATTGATTATTACCCAAGTTGAATCATGTTGCTTTGGAGTCCTTGGAAATCCTACCACAAAGTCCATGGCTATGTCTATAAAAACGCCCTAATCTAGTACTTTATAAAACATTCGCATACTCATGTCTTTAAAAGAGAAATGCCACTTATTATAAAATTCCAGTGGGGTCTTGCTAAAACATGCAAGTTGGGCCCAATAGTTGTTATCCCCAAAATTTGAATACAATGACGTGGCAATAAAAGTGACAAGAGGCAATAAATGGTTGGGTCAAAGGTTTGAGATTAATCTTGTGATATTACTGGACATGAAAATTATTTATCTAGTTTGGAAGTGATCTGACCGACCTGGTAGAATTTTTGTTTGACCGGTAAAGATTTTTGACTGACCAGTCATCTGTTTTGGCCGACCAGTCATCTATTTTTTTCGACCAGTCATTCGTTTTGGCCAACCAGTCATCTTGGAGTCAAGTGTATCCAGTCATTCAGAAGTTTTGCCTAACCGGAAGGGTGCTTTGGCCGACCAGTCTCACTTCAAGGAGTGAAGTTGGCCGACCAGACAGATCATCATTATGCAGCGAAATTTTAGTAACGACTTCAGCTAGAATTAGTCGTACCCACAGCGGGAATCTCTCAGATTATCCCAAAGAAATCGCATATTGTTGTATTTTAAATTTGATTATTAATTAAATATTAGTTAGAGCAACTAAATTATCCTGATTATGAGGGATTACGATTTGTACGATCCTGAGCCTATAAATAAAGAGCTCATGGCATCATTGAAAGGATTCGAATTCTTATTTTCCCAAGAGAGCATTTGTATTCTGAGAGAAATCTTGTATTTTTCTTGCAATTACACTTAAGAAACTCAGTTGACATAAGTTCATCTGATCTTGAGTGTAGATCTATATATCATAACTCTAAGTGGATTAAGTGATTACCAACATATTGGGGCTGAACCACTATAAAATTATCAGTGTTGTATTTTCTCTTGAAGGTTTATTGTAGTTTTAACGTCTACTCGTCGTTGGCCAAAATCTTGGTCAGCATTTTGGTGCTTTCATTGAGAGCCTGAAGAGAACAAAGACACTATTATCATATTATTATGGCGCCCAAGGATACCAATGTGGCCTCCAAGAAGCCAGGCACATCTAAAGAGCCTGCTAGATCAGAAGGTCCTGGCCCTCAAGACCATGGGACTGAACCCAGGGTCTTCCTCGAAAAAATGACTCCAGAGGTTGAAAAACTCCAGGAAGCCATGGGGGCCTTCCAAGAGGAGATGGCACAATTCAACGCCCAGCAGGAGTCATTTGCTGAAGAGATGGCCAGACAGAAAGCTGCGTTTGAACAGCAAAGACAGGAGATGGACACCAGGAGCGAGGAGATCAGGCGGTGACAGGAAGAGGTCGATAGGCGACACCGCGAGGCTGCACTTGCTATGGAGGCGGCTACGCAGTTGACCCAGGCCAATGCCCAAACTGCAACATAAGGAACAACTACACAGGGAGCAAGGAATGCAGAGGCTGGTCGAAAAACTATTGACAGAGCCAATTCTCGGGGACCAGACAGAAGCAGGAGTAACCCTCCTAGTCGGGAAGATAATGGGGTCCGATCTGGCACTACCTCGACTCAAAGGGGGAACTCTAGAACCCCCTCTAGGAGCCAACGATCAGAAACTTTTAGATCAGGGAGTCACCGATCAGGCAGTAAAAAAACTCCACCCAAGTAGGATCAAACCAAGAATCCTCGAGGTAAAGGAACTTCATAGTTCAAAGATGGACATGGTCGTGATGAGGCTAATAGTCATCACACCGATCGATCGAAGGAAAAAGATGGCAACGACTAGCAAGGAGGAAAGGACTGCCCGACACAAACAGGAAGGCCACCACTGCATCCCGGCCAGCAGCGCAGTGGGAGAGAGCATGTCCCGCGGGATAAGCCTTCTGAAAATACTTGGATCACAATGTTTGATCGGTTGGGAAGACGCACTTCTCATAAGGATTTAAGAGATGTCATCACTGACAAGAGAAGAATCGTCCTGGTTGAAGGGCGAAATATGACCCGACCAGCCAGTCAAGTAGAAATACTTGATGATAGTGCGCCAGATAGGAACGCCCGACCAGACGGTCAAGACCTTGAGCCCCCAACGGTCGCCCCAGGCATCCATGCCCAGCTTGATGCACTAACGGCCACAGTTCAAGATTTGTCGAAATGACCTTCTGCAATCGATCTGGTAGACCACAGGAGTGGCAGCCCGTTTTGTGCCCAAATCAGAGCAGCCCAGCCGCCAGCAAAGTATAAAGCACCGGTACTGCCAGTATATACAGAAAAGGCAGACCCCATAAGGCATGTTGGGAAGTTTGAAGACCAAATGGAACTGCTTGGGGTGAGTGATGACTATCGCTATAGATTTTTCCCCACTACGTTGTCCGATACTGTCGAAGAGTGGTATTGGAAATTCAAGCCAAACTCCATTACCTCTTGGGAGAGTTTCAGGAAACAATTTTGTAGACAGTTCAGCGCTGCTCGGACTCCTCCACTTTATGCCAATCACTTGGAATATATCAAACAAGGGAAGGATGAATCTCTCAAGAATTACATACAGAGGTTCATGAGAGAAGCCAATCGAGGAACTGCTATTGGAGATGAGGGGAATATGGTTGCCATATCTTCTGGTATAATTTATCGGAGTCCTTTGTGGGACAGTATACATCGTAATCCAATTTCAATACCCCAATAATTTCTTGACCGAGCAGACAAATACATGAAATTGGATGACGCGATTGAGAAAGGAGAAAAGGGCCTAAATAATCCGGGTGGATCAACTGATCCTCCTAAGAATGGTGGGAATGGACAAAATGGTGGAAAGAAACGTGGAAATAACGGGTTTGACCACCATCAGGAAAAGAAGGCTAATTCGGGACCAAACAACAAGCCAACTAAGTATGAACCTCAGTTCACCAATTACACCACTCTTTCGGCCAGCCGAGCAGAAATATATCTTACGAGTCATCAAGAGGTTCCCTACCAGAAACCCCCCCCCCCCCCACATCAGGAAGGAGATGAGTAAGAGAGACTTGAATAAGTTCTGTCGTTTCCATGGAGATTATGGTCACGACACAAATGAATGCAATCATCTCAAAGACGAGATAGAGTTTCTCCTCTAATCAGGAAAGTTAAAAAAGTATCGAGCAGAAAAGACCCAAGGAGAAGGAAGTAACAACAATCCTAGGTTTAAGCGACAGCAGTCTCCACCCTTGCAACCCGAGCCTGTGGACTTCACTTTAGACACTATATGTGGAGGTCCACATCTGGCTGGGGATAGCAACAAGGAAAAAGAGAGATATGCTCGAACACTATGACATGAGTTGGATGCAGCATCGACATCTGAGGTCATGGCTGTAGAGGAGCGACCTCCAAAGAATCCACGGTATGAAAGTGAGTCTCTCACTTATACTGAAGATGATGCTTGTCATGTGAGATATCCTCATAATGATCCCCTCGTCATTACAGTCCAAATAGCAAACATGAAGGTGAAGAGATGTCTGGTCGACACGGGGAGTTCTGTGAATATTATTTACAAGTCATCTTTTGAAAGGATGAAATTATCCATTAATGACTTGAAGCCATGCTCTCAAGTTATTTACTGATTTACTAGAGAAGGGTTGTCACCGGCCGGAACAATCAGGCTACCAGTCACAATAGTAGATGCTCCTAGGCACGAGACAGTTATGACGGAGTTTTTGATAGTCGATTGTTCGTCAGCTTATAATGTGGTGATCGGTCGACCACTACTCACGGCCTTGCATGCAGCAGTCTCTATATGGTATCTTTCTATGAAGTTCCCGACTAGTGCAGGAATAGGTTGTGTCCGAGGAGACCAAAGAAAAGCTAGAGAGTGTTACAATGCATCGGTAGCTAAAGCACGAAAGGGAGCTAAGGAGAATAATATGATTGTGTGTGTAGATACTGAAGAAGAAGAGGAGATGGATGTCAACCAACAAAGCATTATGGTTGTAGCTGACCAAGAGAAAGTGTTAGCATTTATCAACCAAGAAAGTACTCTTGGTTTCAATAAGAAACAAGCCCCATCTGGTGATGAAGTCACCAAATAGGGCGTTGCCCAAAGCAAGGGAATGGACTTTGATCCTCGCTTTGGGGATTTGGATAGTGAAGTGGGACCCACGGAAGAATTAGAGGAGGTCTCAATAGATGAAAGTGACCCGACCAAAGGGGTCAAAATTGGGAAAAATTGAAGTTAGAGATGAGAGCACAGCTGGTAGAATTTTTGTGAAGGAATCAAGATGTCTTTGCTTGGTCTCACTAGGATATGGTGGGTATCTCACCAACTGTGATCAGCCACATGCTTAACGTGGATGAAAGCTACCCAGCAGTGCAGCAGAAGAGAAGATTGCTTGACAAGGAGCGAGCGAAGGCTCTCAAGGAGGTGGTCGAGCGACTAAAGGAAAATGGGTTCATAAGAGAGGCTTATTACCTCGTCTGGGTTTCAAACCCAGTGTTAGTGCCCAAGCCCAATGGGAAGTGGAGGACTTGCATGGATTTTACCGATCTGAATAAAGCATGTCCTAAGGATTGTTTTCCTTTGCCAAGGATAGACCAGTTGGTTGATGCAACTTCTGGTCATGAAACTTTGTCTTTCATGGATGCTTACTCGGGGTATAATCAGATTAGTATGCATCCTCCCGACGAGGATCATACCGGCTTCCGAACAGATATAGGGTTGTATTGTTATAAGGTTATGTCATTTGGCTTGAAGAATGCAGGAGCCACCTACCAGTGTTTGGTGAATGGCATGTTCTGTGACTTAATCAGCAAAAACATGGAGGTATACGTGAATGATATGTTGGTAAAGTCAAAGGAAGCTGAAGGACATGTACGAGATTTGGAGGAATGCTTTGCGGTACAGAGAAAATATAGCATGAAGCTGAATCCCCTCAAACGCTCATTCGGAGTAAGTTCTGGAAAATTCCTTGGGTTTATTGTTAACTTGCGAGGAATAGAAGCGAATCCTGAAATGATAAAAGCACTCGCAGAAATGAAGTCTCCAGCTAGGATTAAGGATGTGCAAAGTTTGACTGGGCGGATTACTGCTCTAAGTAGGTTCATTTCAAAATCAACGGACAAATTTGTCCCATTTTTTAACTTAATTAGAGGAAGCAAACAATTTGAATGGACGGAGGAGTGTAAGCAAGATTTTCAAGCCATAAAGAAACATTTTGCTCAACCTCCTGTTCTTTCAAAACCAGTAGATGGAGAAGACCTTTTTATTTCTTTGGCAGTCACAGAGCATGCTGTCAGTGCTGCTCTGGTGCGAGAAGAAAATAAGGTGCAACATCTAGTATATTATGTTAGCAAGCGATTGATAGGAGCGGAGTCAAGGTATCCCATGATCGAAAAGTTGGCCTATTGTTTAGTACTTGGATCTCGCAAATTGCAGTCGTACTTCTAGGCACATCCCATTAAAGTGCTTATCGACCAGCCCTTACGCCAAGTCTTACAGAAGCCAGAATCCTTTGGTCGTTTACTTAAATGGGCGGTCGAATTGGACCAATTTGAAATCGTATATCAACCAAGGTCTGCCATTAAAGGACAGGCTTTGGCAGATTTTATTGCTGAATGCACTAGGATTCCTGATCTTCCCGACCGACAAGAGAATGCGACTGGGCAGAGAGAGAATTTTCCTACCTTGCAACTTTTTGTTGATGAGTCGTCAAATGAACATCATTCAGGAGCAGGAATTATATTGATCACACCTAAGCAACATCGAATTCATTGTGCATTGAGGTCCGGCTTTAATTCTTCTAATAATGAGGCAAAGTATGAAGCTCTCCTAGCAGGATTGCGCTTGGCTAGAGATGTTTGTGCCTGGTCGGTCGAAGTAAATAGCAATTCCCAGTTGGTGGTCTACCAAGTTTTAGGGGAATATCAAGTAAGAGGTTTGCGCATGGTGGCATACTTAAATAAAACCAAGGACCTGCTAGCACAATTCGAGGAGTATACTATTAAGTTGGTACCACGTGAGTAGAATTCCAATGCAGAGGCTTTAGCAAAATTGGCTAGTGAAAAAGATGTTGAAACTTTAAACATAGTACCAATAGAATACTTGGCAGAGCCGAGTATTAATGAGCAAGAAGCCATGCCCATCACATTAGCTAACACTTGGATGACACCCATCATTACTTACCTTGAGCAAGGAGTCTTACCAGATAATCGCAATGAAGCCAAGAAGATTATGAGGCAAGCTGCTAGGTATATTATGGCGGATGGGGTATTGTATAGAAGAGGGTACTCTATGCCACTGCTTAGATGCATAACACCCGACCAGTCAAAAAACTTATTGACCGAAGTGCACGACGGATTCTGCGGAGATCATGCTCGGGGGAAAAGTCTCTCCAAAAAGATCTTGCGGCAAGGGTTTTTCTAGCCTACAATGAATGAAGATTCCATGGAGTATGTGAAGAAGTGTTAAGAATATAATATGTCGCTATGGTCTGCCCAAGAAGATAGTCTCTGATAACAACACTCAATTCGATCGTGACTTGTTTACTATTTTTTGCACTAGACATGGCATTATAAAAAGTTTCTCCTCAGTAGCTCATCCACAAGCCAATGGGAAAGTTAAAGCCGTGAATAAAACTTTAAAGGATACTCTAAAAAAGCGTCTAGAACAAGCGAAGGGTGCTTGGGCAAAAGAAATGCTAAAGGTTCTTTGGTCGTGCCGAACTACTACCCGAACAGCAACTGGTCATACTCCTTTTTCCTTGGCCTATGTATATGAAGCCATGTTGCCTGTCGAGGTCAACCCACCATCCCATCGGAGAACCACGTATGACCAGGAGGAGAATCACCAGTTGTTAGCTGAATCTTTGGAATTTGTTGAAGAAAAATGAGAAAAAGCAAGCTTGAGAGTTGTTGCCCATTAGCAAAAGGTGGCCCGCTATTTTAATTCCAGAGTTAGAGATCAGAAGTTCCAGGTTGGAGATTTGGTCCTTAGAAAAGTGTTCGTCAAAGACCCCGCTGCTGGAGTGCTAGGATCAAATTGGGAGGGACTGTATCAGATTGAGCAAGTCCTGCCACCCGGCACTTACAAAATTTCTCGACTAAATGGAGAGCTGATCAGGAACTATTGGAATGGCGAGCACTTGAGGAAGTATTATCAATAAATACTGCTTATAGAGCGGTTGCTTAGTTTCAAGTGTTTAACTTGTTATTTAAGTTTGTTTGTGAGCTGGTTATTTGTTGACCAGTCATTTTATTTTTGAAACAATTTTATTTTGTTTGAGACTCATGATTAGACATGCTTTGTCCTTATTTTTTACGAGTAATAAAAGAGATCACGCGCAGCGCGGTCGAATCTTGCTACAAAATTTGCATATGTGTTGATTATTTTTACGTTGGCAGTGTTCAACTGTCAGTGCATTTAAAAAAAAAATTATGAGAGGGAAAAACTGGGCAGTGCTCAATTGGTCGGTATCCATCAGATAAATTACTAGCATTTAACTACTTAAATATTGTCTTTATATTCGATGTGTTTCACGAGTAATAACTGCTCGAACAGATTCGATCAAGTAGTAAGTGACTAAGGATTTTTCAACCCTCAATCACTTGGGGGGCACATAGGGTATACTGGTATGTAATTCAACACAGGAAATAAGAATACGAGCAGAGATATTTGATTTTAGGCTGACTTGTAAATTTTTTAAGTCAAAAAAGGCCATTAAGCTAACTTGTTTGACAAAGCTTAAGTAACTTGGAATTTTTTCAAAATTTTAAGTTAAGAGAAAATATTCGTGTGTAAACAAAACACTATGCTCATAAAATGTTAGAGCAATAAGAGTGTGAGAAAGTATACTTAGTAGTGACTTATGAAATGTTTAGAATTTCTAAGTTAGAAAACTAAGTACTCATGTGAAAATATAAGGCATATATCAGAATGACTTTACTATTCCATAAAAAACTTGTAAATGATTTAAGTCTAAAAAGTAAAGTATACATGCCAACAGCTCAGACGTACAAGCAAAGTATAATAAGAAGATAGTTGAGATAAGTGTCTACTAGTCGGATAAGAGACTCTCTGGTCGGCTAAAACATGATCACTGGTCTGGTAAACTGTTAACAGGTTGATCAACACCATCCTCGACATCGGTGACGTCCTCTGGTCGGAATGATAAAGCAGGAGAAAAAGGCATAACCCCAGTAGGATTGGCTACCTCCTCAGTGGCCTTTGCCTCGCATTTGGCAAGTTTTTCTGCCCTGGCCTCCTCTGAGAGAAAGTCTAGGTTGAGGGGCTTGTTCAACTTCCATACCTAGTAGAAGAAGTTGAAACAAATCTCTTCATAGCGAGCTAGATCAACTTCCTTTTCTCGCTTTAACTCCTCATTCTCGCAAGTCATTTTCTCCAGTTGATTAGTCAACATCTTGTTGGTTTGAATTTGTTTCTTGTTTTCATCGGCCAACTCTCTTAGTTATCCATCCCGCTCGACAATGGTCTTCTCCGCTGCTCGACCTTGGATCGAAGATTCCCTTCGGATGTAGTTAAATCTTCAATCTTGGCTTGGGCTTCCACCAACTGATCATTTAAGACTTTGATCAACTCCTTATAGTCTACTGCTCGGTGCTAAGCATGACTGATAGTGATAAGTGACTGAAATGGATAACAGAGAGTTACTTAATGTAAAAACAATTAATAACAAAATGGGATGTCTTGATGATAAAATACTACTTACAATCATTAGTTGGGCAAGACCCCTTTGCAGGACAACTTCAACACTGAGCCGAGGCAAAGACTCAAAGGTTTGAGTTGTTGAAGCATGGTGTAGAGTCTGGTCAAGCAATTCCTTCCCAATATCACCAGCAATGTGAAGGGGCTCACTTAAGCCAGCCGAGCGAGTAGGTGTTAAACTAGCAGAAGGAGGAATTGATGAAGGAGTCAGCTGCGGGATAGTGATAGGCTGGTCAGGTAATCTCCCCTGACTGGTCGGTATTGTCTTCGCGACTTTTCTCGGAGGGTTTGAGCTACTACCCTCCCTAGGTTTCCTCTTTTGGGCAGAGGAAGTGTTGAATTGCTTGAACATATCTGGATCTACAAAAAAGAGTGAAGCACAAGACTTGTTAGTAAAAATGGGAGACAATGTGTAAATAAATTAAAATTTTACTACTACCACCCAACTCTACAGATTTCATACAATCATTCTCGAAGGAAGTTATTTATAACAAAACACCAAACTATGGTTACTGATTTGCAGAAAACCTGAGTTTAGAATTTGATCAAGAAAGTCGTCCTTTTCCTCAAATGACGAGCTGACATCTCTATGGAGCTCAATGGTCTTTCCTTTCCCAGGCTTTGTATGAATGGCACATCTACGATGGTCCTCTAGAGGGGGTTCCCTAATAATAAGGTCACCTGGTCTACGAGAGTAGGGAGATGGTTCAGAAGAGAACTGATCGGTCAATACTTCGGTGTCAACATTTGACTGGTCAGTTGCGTTCGCTTCTTTAGTAGTGCTATCTCCTATGATGTTTTGATTTCTTGGTAACAACCCCACCATCTGAAGATTGTCCACGTTGACCAACCCTTTTTCATTTCCTTGGTTGGCAGAGGTTGATGGAAAGGACCCGCATGCATGAAGGCCAAGTTGTTGGCCTTAATGTCTGAAGTAAGAAAATACTCTGTATAGTATTTTCTGGGATTTGATTTATGTGTGATACCATGGAGGTATTTAATCCCTTTATGCCTATGGAAGAGGTGGAAAAAACCTGTATTCTTGTGGCTTGGATTGGTCCTAAAGTCGAAGAGGTAGTGCACTTCATGAGGAGTGGGTGGATCCCAGCCTTGAAAGAAGTATAGAATATATAAAGCAGATAATGCCTGAATTCCACTGGGAGTTATCTGGAAAGGAGAGAAATTGAAGTAATCTGCTACTGACCGAAAAAAAAGGGTGCAATGGGATAGTAGCTCCTACAAAAACATGGTATCTACACCAGGCACAATAAGGTCCACCAGGCTTGTTAGCTCTCTGATGAGGTCGCGGGCATATCATGTTTACCCCTTCAAGGCCCGAAGCCTGAATGTGTTTATCGAACATGCTGGAGTTAAGTTTGGAAGGTTTGGCTATGAACCAAGAGGGTGTTTCGTCTTCATCTTTTCTTGGTTTTAGAACAGTTGATTGCTGAATCTTAGTTGTAAATTTTTTGATAGTCTTTCTCCGGGGCTTGCTAGTTTTTTGTATCTGACGTGGCGGTCTTGAGAAGCTGCAATTTGGGCTTCACCACATTCCACTACCTTTTGTATCGCTCTACGAGCCACTTGAGGATCTTGGTCTTGAGGAAGTTGATTGGATTTTTTCACCCTCATTGGTGGATGTTGAAGCTGTTGATTAAGAAACTGTTCCTCGTGAAGGAAGTATAAAGCCGGTCGGGGAAGGATCTTTTTAAGGCGACGAAGGCAATCTTCGGAAGTACGACTACTAGGAGATTTGGATGAAGAGTCGCTACTTTGAGGAGTGTCGCTTGACTTGGGAATTGAAGAGTCAGAGTTTGTATGGTTGTCACCTCCCCTGTAGTCGAAGCGATTCATCTACAAAAAAAAAGTATGGGGAGGTGAGTGAACCAAACAAACATAAATCAAGCAGTGCAAAGGAAAAATATTTATTTACTACTCAGAAAATATTTTACTGGGTAGTAAAAATATTTTTTACTCCCTAGAATAAACATGTATGAGGGCAAGATTCATAATAAATTTTTTTGTTTTGTTGCCTAAAATGCATGAATTATTTTTACAAACCCGAAGGCTTGGAAGCATTCATGCCCGAGTGGTCCGCGTGGTGTCGAGCGGATGGTGTGGCGTGTCTGAGTAGGGCTCGTGGTGACCGATCAGCTGGGGCGTGTCCTCTGAGTGATCCGTGTGGTGTTGAGTGGATGGCATGGCGTGTTCGAGCAGGGTGCGTGGTGACCGATCGGCTGGGGCGTGTCGTCCGAGCGACTGGCTTGGTGCCCGAGCAGTCTGCCATGCTACCCCAAGTGGAAGCGCACTCGATCGACTGGGTTATGGTCCGAGCGGATGCCATGTTACTCCGAGTGGTTATTGTTGTGTCCGAGTAAATGATGTGGTGTGTCCGACTAGACTGCGTGATGCCCGAGCAGAAGGGAGCATCCGATCGGTTGAGTGTTGATCCGAGCGGGAGGCGTGGTATCCCGATCGTCTGAAAGTTGGACCAAGTGGATTGGGCGTGTCCGAGGCTTTATGAGAACATCCGAGCTGCTTGGACGTATCCGAATGTTCAAACAGCTGAGAATAGCCTATCGGCCATACACATGCATCCCTAATAATCTAGTTATGAGGAGCTAGACTTTACTACTAATCATGTAAGAATTTAAAGGCCAAAAACAGTAATAGAGTCTGAAAAGACCATAAATCTCAAAGGCTTGAGGCACAAACATGTTCTTCTATTTATAGGACACTACATCAAGATCAAAAGGTGGGATTTGAAAAGTTCATGAGGTTCTAAGGATTTCATATGCTCATCAAATACCCATAAACCCAAATATGCAATGTGGAGTGAAAAATCATTTTTTCTTCGAATTTTCATGAAATTGGAGACAAAATTGATTTACCCATAGCCTAAACTACATCAAAATAGCCACAAATTTCATCATTCATCAAAGATTCATACACAAATCCAAGAGTGTATTCCAAAAGGGGTTTCGACACATACAAGAGTTGAACAAGCTTTTATGTAAATTTTAGAGTTTAAAAAGCTTACAAATGAAGATGAGGAAGAAGAACTTACCCAAATATCTTGAAGAGGTGTTGATTTCTTGAAGAATCCTTGGATTTGCTTGAAGAAGATTGGAGCCCTTCTTGGAGTTCTTGGAAGTTTTTGGCCAAGAGGAGAGGAAACCTTGAAGTTTTCGGCCAAGGGAAAAATGAGTAGTTTGTGAGCCCTCTTTTTTGGTTATGAATTGTGAGCACCTATGGGTCTATTTAAAGGAAGAGAGTGGAAATTTTCAATTACCCTTAGACTCTTGAAATTCTTTTTGCTATTCTCTCCCCCACGATTGGGAGCAGGTAACTACAATGATCGAGGTCTGGTAAGATGTCGTGGTTTATTTGTAAAGGCGGGAGAATGTGTAAAGTCAGTTTTCTTTTGTTATGCCGTCAGCAGTTGAGAAAAATTTTATTATGTGAGAATATCATATAATAAACTTGGGGGGCAAATGTTATCCCCAAAATTTGAAAAAGATGATGTGGCAATAAAAGTGACAAGTGGCAATAAATGGTTGGGTCAAAAGTTTGAGATTAATCTTGTGATCTTACTGCACATCAAAATTATTTATCTGGTTTGGAAGTGATCTGACTGACCTGGTAGAATTTCTGTCTGACCAGTAAAGATTTTTGACTGACCAGTCATCAGTTTTGGCCGACCAGTCATTCGTTTTGGCTGACCAGTCATCTTGGAGTCAAGTGTATCTGGTCAGTAAGAAGTTTTTCCTAACCGGAAGGGTGCTTTAGTCGACCAATCATCTTGGAGTCAAGTGTATCTGGTCAGTAAGAAGTTTTTCCTAACCGAAAGGGTACTTTGGCCGACCAGTCTCACTTCAAGGAGTGAAGTTGGCCGACTAGACAGATCATCATTATGCAGGGAAATTTCAGTAACGACTTCAGCTAGAATTAGTCACAACTGAATTTCTCAGATTATCGCAGAGAAATCGTATATTGTTTTATTTTAAATTTGATTATTAATTAAATATTGGTTAGAGCAACTGAATTATCCCGATTATGAGGGATTTCGATTTGTACGATCCTGAGCCTATAAATAAAGAGCTCATGGCATCATTGAAAGGATTTGAATTCTGATTTTCCTGAGAGAGCATTTGTATTATGAGAGAAATCTTGTATTTTTCTTGCATTTACCCTTAAGAAACTCAGTTGACACATGTTCATCTGATCTTGAGTGTAGATGTATATATCACAACTCTAAGTGGATTAAGCTATTACCAACATATTGAGGCTGAGCCACTATAATATTATCAGTGTCGTATTTTCTCTTTAAGGCTTATTGTAGCTTTGACGTCTACTCGTCGTTGGCCAAAATCGTGGACAACAATAGTCTAAAAGAAAATAGAAATTTTCATGCAAAGTTCTTAAAAACAACCAAAGTTCAAGTCCCACTATTAAGTTTAGAAAGTCCAATTTAACATAACATTATTAAAAGGAAATGGCGTTTAAACTGATCGCTTCTCGTCCATAGGATGCCCCCACGCCATACACACCACGACGATAGAACTCCCCACATCACCACGCATGCCATAGAGAAACCAACTTGCTACTTGGAAGGGAAAGTAAGGGGGTGAAGTAAAAGCTCAGTAAGGAAGTACAAACAACACACAAGTAAATCAAACAAATCATAATCACATGATACATCGTCACAGATCATAGCATCATTATCGTAATAGCATCAACATTGTTTACCGAAAAATGGCTGCTGATGATGTGGAAAGAATTTCTCACACGTGGTTGACACGTGGCAAAGTCAAAATGAAGAGGTGTTGTTCGCTTATCGACCAGCTCCTTGATGCTTTATCAAACCTCACGATTAGATGCGACCAGATTGGTCGTATGCTTCGGTTTATTTCCTTAAAAGATTGTAATCTTATAATAGCTACGTTGATTATTTCCTCTTTATTGCCTTGATACATGGATATTAAGGATAGTTAAGGCCCATTGGCCCATGTAAACCCCCTTGAACCTATAAATATACATGAGAGAGCTCAAGGAGGGGACTTTTTACTTTTGAACCTTTTTTCTGAATACGGAGGGAAAGAGCATATAGTGCGATTATCCTCTAAAAGTTGCATTTTCTCCTAAGGCTTGTGAAACTCAGGAACCCTAGTTCTTGATCACGACATTTAGATTCAATATCAATAATAGCACTAATTGGACGTAGGTCATTACCATTCATTGGGGTCAAACCACTATAAATCATCTGTGTCATTTCTTTACCATTGGTTTCCATTCTTGATTATCATCTCATTTCTTGTCGTATTTCTGACTCCGGGTCGTTGGCCAAATCGAGGGTCAACATTATGGTGCTTTCATTGAGAGCTTTAATCAAGAAGCTGTAAGAAAATTAAATGGAAAAGACATCTAAGAAAGCTGGACCGGACGCTTGCGCTGCACCATCTCATCCTCCTCCTCCAAATGTGGCAGAGAATGAACCACATTTAGAGTTTGAAGAGGAGGAGTTGGATATGGAAACACTGAGGGCAACACTTAGGGGGTGTTGTAGGATGAGTTGGCCAATCTGAGGGCCAATCAGGAGAACGCAGAGGAGACAATGGCGCTGCAGTAGAGAAAAATTGAATGTCAGCACCAGGAGCTGAGTGAGCGGCAGGCGGACATGGAATGTCAGCAGAGGGATGCCATGGCCGCTCTAGAAGCAGCCATTCGATTGGCTCAATGACAGGCTACGCCGGCCTCTCAGCCGGATCTGCCACCAAGCGTTCCACCACAACGGGCTTCCAATCCAAGTCCTTCGTTCTAGCCAGCAAGCCCTCAAAGGCCGGAGCAGCCACCTGTGGCTCAGAATGATGTCCCAGTTCGGGATCCTGAGCAGCAGCCTCCATCTTAAGCTGGTAGAGGCAATCCCCAGTGCCAGAGGCAGAATAGGGCCGGTCAGTCGCCCCGCAGCCCTAGACGCCCAGGGGACGAAGAGCCAAATCCACTGAGCAGAGGGCATCGTCCTTCTACCAACAGAAGGAATGAGTCAGGCTCTGCGGTTAGAGGCCCCCCATGGAATAATAATGCACGGGGACCCAATGACCAGAGCAGGCCTCCCCCTGATGCTCGAGAAATACCAGCCTTAGGAGGAAACAACGTGAACAGCCGGTCACACCGTAGTCGGCTACAGTTTAGAGACTGCCACGACTATAATGAAGCCGATTCTGGCAGAGGGAATGCCAGTCAGAGGAATGAGGAAAGAGGTGGAGGCAGAAGCCCCCCACCTAGAGAAGATAGGCCAACAAGCCATAACACTGGGGGGCAACCCAGACAAAACAACGTCTTTGATCGGCTAGAAGTTAGCGAGCAGAGGCGCAGGAATGAAGATTTGAGGGACGTGCTCAATGACCATTGCAAGAGACACAATGAGTACACTCCTCCGGCACCGGTCACCCCAGTGATCCCAGAAGTGGTTCAGGCTTAGATTGATGCTTTAAACCAGGCAGTACAACAGCTGGTCGGGAGTCGAACATCCCACATAGAGTACGATCGGAGGAGGAGCACTCCATTTGTGCAAAGGATTGCTGTGGCGGATACCCCCAGTAAATTCAAAATGCCAACACTGCCAAACTTTGATGGGTACGGAGACCCAGTATCTCATGTAAAAAAATTTGAGATACAAATGGACATACAAAAAGTGTCAGACGATACTCGCTACAGGATCTTCCTCGCAACACTGTCTGACATCGCCCAGGAGTGGTTCTTTAAGTTCCCTCCTGCTAGTATAATATCCTGGGAAATGTTCGTGAAGGAATTTTACGGGCAGTTCTATGCGGGTCGTGTACACCCCACTGAGGCCTACCAGCTGGTCGAGATACGCCAGAAGGAGGGAGAGCCCTTGAAGGAGTATGTCCAGCACTTCATGCGAGCAACAGTTGGAGCCAAGACAGTGGGGGATGAGGGAAAAATGATGGCCCTAACCGCTGGGGTTGGACGCCATTCTCCCCTCTGGAGTAGCCTAAGAAAGAATAGGGTAAGAAGTACCTAGGAGTTTTTGGATTGAGCTAATCGATTTATAAAACTCGAGGACGCAATAGCCAAAGAGGGGAAATTGCCAACGAAGGACAAGGGGCCAAAGGAAGAACCCGCCAAGGCCGCCAACGGGACGGAGAAACCCAATGGCAATGGAAAGGGCAACGGGAACGGGAACGAAAATGGCAGAAATGGTGGAAAACGGGCGAGCAATGAGTCGTCAGCTTCTGAGAATAAACACCCCAAAGGAAATAGATACGAGCTGAGATTCACCAACTACACGGCCCTTGTCAAAAGTCGAGTAGAAGTCTATCAGGCGATCAGCTCTAGTGTTCCTTATAAGCGACCCGCACCTATAAGGAAGGATATCTCCAAGAGAGATACCACAAAATTCTGTCATTTTCATAACGTCTACGAACATGACACTAATGAGTGTAACCAGTTGAAGGACGAAATTGAGTTCCTGATCAGGCAGGGACATCTAAGGAGATATGTGCGAGCCACAGAGGGGTCTCACCGAGAGGCTCAAGGTGGCAACGAGCAAGCGCCTGCATGCCAACGCTCGTCGTCTTTACAGCCAGCTTCTGTGGAAGGCACGTTACTCACCATCTATGGTGGCCCACACCTTGCAGAGGAAAGTGGATAGGCAAGGGAACGATACGCTCGAACCCTACGCCACGACCAGGACATCGAGATAATGAGTGTGGAGGATCGAGCACCAAAGACGGCTTGAACAGAGGAGGAATTAATAACCTTCTCTGAGGATAAAGCCCAGCACATACGATTCCCACACTCCTATCCGCTGGTCATTGACGTTCAAATTGCCAACATGATGGTAAAGAGGGTGTTGATTGACACAGGAAGCTCAATCAACATCCTATACAAGTCTTCACTGGAAAGAGTGAAGTTTTCCGTCAAGGACCTGGAGCCATGCAACCAAACCATCTATGGTTTTTTTGGCCAAGGGCTCACCCCAACTGGGTTAATTAGGCTCCTAGTTATGGCAGGTACTGCACCTGCAAACAGGAAATTACCCACTACTTTCATAGTAGTTGATTGTCCTTCAGCATATAATGTTGTAATTGGGAGGCCAATTTTGGTCGACCTACGAGCCATCACCTCAATATGGCACCTAGCCATGAAATTCCCAACCGACGCAGGGATAGGATGCATGTTGGGAAATTAGCAAAAAGCGAGGGAGTGCTACAACGCCTCGATAACTAAGGCAAAGAAAGGTATATCGAGGGAAATTGCCGAAAAAGAGTTGCAAATGGCGGCTGATGTACAAGCCCAATCAGATGATGATGTCACCAAATAGGGCATTGCCCAAAGTGAGGACAGAGATTTAGATCCTCACTTTGGGGATTTTGATGAAGAGATAGGACCCATCGAGGACCTTGAAGAGGTCCAACTCGATGAAGAAAATCCGACCAGGGTTGTGAAAGTCGGTAAAAACTTAGAGAGAACAACAAAACAAGCACTAGTGGAATTTTTGAAGGAAAACCTGGAAGTCTTTGCCTAGTCGCACAAAGACATGGTCGGAATAGACCCTGCAGTCATTAGTGATGTCCTGAACATGGACAAAAGTTTTCCACCAGTGCAATAGAAAAGGAGGCTCCCCGACAAAGATAGATCAAAGGCTCTAAAGGAGGAAGTCGAGAAACTGAAGGAGAATGGATTCATCAGAGTAGCGTTCTATCCATCATGGGTCTCTAATCCCATACTAGTTCCCAAGCCGAATGGCAAATGGCGAACCTGCGTGGATTTCACAAACCTTAATAAAGCCTGCCCAAAAGATTGTTTTCCACTCCCTAGGATCGACCAACTGGTCGATGCCACTGCAGGGCACGAGATTCTCTCATTCATGGATGCATACTCTGGGTATAATCAAATCAGTATGCACCCACCTGATGAGGATCACACTAGCTTTCGGACTGACACAGGGCTTTACTGTTACAAGGTAATTCCCTTTGATTTGAAAAACGCTGGTGCGACTTACCAGCAACTGGTCAACCACATGTTTAAGGAGCTGATCGGCGCAAACATGGAGGTATATGTTGATAACATGCTGGTTAAGTCAAAGAAGGCAGACGGCCATATAGGGGATTTGCAAGAATGCTTCAACGTCTTGAACAAATATCAGATGAAGCTAAATCCACTCAAATGCTCCTTTGGAGTAGGATCAGGGAAGTTCTTGGGATTTATAGTAAACTCGCAAGGAATTGAGGCCAACCCCGAGAGGATCAAAGGCCTGGTCGATATGAAATCACCTGCAAAGATCAAGGATGTTCAAAGTTTAACTGGAAGGATTGCTGCTCTCAGTAGATTTATTTCCAAATCAACACACAAATGTGTCCCATTCTTTAATCTACTCAGAGGCAACAAGAAATTCGAATGGACAGAGGAGTGCGAGCAGGCTTTTCAAGCATTGAAGACGCACATGTCACAACCACCGGTCCTATCGAAGCCAGTTGATAAAGAAACTTTGTTCTTCTACTTGGCGATCACAGAATACGCTGCTAATGCTGTCTTAGTAAGAGAAGAAGAAGAAGGCGTACAGAAGGTTGTTTATTATGTAAGCAAGAGGCTAATTGGAGTGGAGCTGCGGTATCCTCCTATTGAAAAGTTAGCCTATTGCTTAATTTTAGCCTCCAAGAAGCTGCAGGCTTACTTTCAGGCTCACCCAATCACGGTTTTGACCGACCATCCTCTACGGAAAGTTCTACAGAAGCCAGAAGTTGCAGGAAGATTATTGAAATGGGCGGTCGAACTTGGGCATGTCGAGCTTACTTGCCACAAGCAGCGATAAAAGGGCAAACCCTGGCTGATTTCATCGTAGAGTTCACTGGGCTTCCAAATAGCGAGCAGCCAGAAGCACCTGAAGAACCTGAGCCTCAAAGCCAAACTCCCTCATGGAAGTTGTTCACGGACGGCTCCTCTAATGAACATCACGCAGGAGCAGATATGATTTTGATAATGCCTGAAGGGCATCGATTTCACTGCGCAATCAGGTTTGACTTCACTGCTTCTAACAACGAGGCTGAGTATGAAGCACTGCTCGCTGGGTTACAATTGGCCAGGGACATGAACATAAAGGCACTTGACATCTACAATGACTCTCAGCTGGTAGTATATCAGATCATGGGAGAATACCAAGCTCGAGGTTTAAAAATGGTTGCTTACTTAAACAAAACGAAGGATCTATTAGCACAGTTTGACAAGTACACCCTTCAGCAAGTACCTCGCGATCAGAATTCAAACGTTGATGCTTTGGCCAAATTAGCAAGTGCAAAGGATGTTGATACTCTGAACATAGTGCCAGTTGAACGGCTATCTGTGCCAAGCATACAAACAGAGGAGACCTCTTTGGTTATCCAGGCGACCGATACATGGATGGCACCATACATAGAGTACCTTACACAGGGCGTCTTACCGGCGAACAGAAACAAAGCTAGGACCCTTCAGCGGTAGGCTTCTAGGTATATCCTGGTCAATGGAATTTTGTACCGAAGGGGATACTCAATGCCACTCCTCATATGTATTTCAAAAGAGAAGGCCAAGGAATTGATGAAAGAGGTACACGAAGGCTTTTGTGGGGACCATGCTGGGGGGCAGAGCTTATTGAAAAAGATCCTAAGGCAAGGATACTTTTGGCCAACAATGAATGAAGACTCGATGGAATTTGTGCGGAGGTGTGACAAGTGCCAGAGGTTCTCCAAAATTCCACGAGCAGCCCCTAATGAACTAAAACAGATGCAAAGTTCGTGGCCGTTTGCAGTCTGGGGTATAGATTTAATTGGATCTCTGCCTACAGGAAAGGGCGGCGTCAAGTACGCTGTGGTTGTCGTTGATTAGTTCACTAAATGGGCCGAAGCTGAGCCACTTGCAACCATAATGACCAAGAAAGTGCTGGATTTCATGGTTAAAAACATTGTGTGTCGCTATGGATTGCCAAGAAAAATTGTCTCAGACAACAGCACGCAGTTTGATAGTGATTTGTTCACAGATTTTTGCGAACGACATGGAATTATCAAGAGCTTTTCTTCAGTCGCTCATCTTCAGTCGCTAAAGGATACTTTGAAGAAAAGACTTGAAGAGGCTAAGGGGCATGGCCGGAGCAATTGCCTGAGGTACTTTGGTCGTACAGAACTTCAAATCGAACAGCAACTGGCCATACTCCATTTTTCTTGGCTTATGGATATGAGGCTATGTTGCTTGTTGAGTTAGATCTGCCGTTACATCGAAGAATAATGTACGATCAAGGCTCTAATAGCCAGCTATTAATGGAGTCCCTGGATTTGATCGATGAAAAGCGTGAGCAAGCCCAACTTCGAGTAGTAGCTTACCAGCAAAAAGTTGCTCGGTATTTCAATTCTAAAGTGCATGAAAGGAAATTCAGTGTCAGAGATCTAGTACTTCAAAGAGTTTTCCTTAACACCTGCGACTAGGCTGCTAGAGTACTCAGACCTAATTGGGAAGGACCATACCATAATGAAGAAGTCCTCCATCCAGGCACCTATAAACTTGCTCGCTTAAATGGAGATCTCATTCCTCGCTATTGGAATGGAGAACACCTGTGCAAGTACTATCAATAAACAATTCTTCTTAAAGAATTGACTTGTATTAATTTTACTTTTTACAAGTTATGAAAAAGGGTTGGTCATTTTACATGATTGATTGCTTATAAATGTAAGATCTTGTTGATCACTCATACAGACATGTTTTGTCCATTTATTACGAGAAATATAAGATCTTGTTGATCACTCATACAAACATGTTTTGTCCATTTGTCCATGTTTTGTTGATCACGCAGCCAGTCATTCTTGCCAATTATTGTATTTATTACAAGTATTTGCTCATTACGTGTGTTGTTTCGCTGTATTATCGTTTTAAATTCTTTGCTCCGAGTAGTAATGTTCGAACGGGTTTTGGTCAAGGAAAGTGACCAAGGACCTAAAGCTCCCCAATCACTTGGGGGCATATAAGGCATCTAGTAAGTAAAACATATCGAAAGGTATGTAAACACATGAGCAAAATAAGTGAAAGCATGCCAGGGTACTTAGAGTATTTTTCAAAATTTTGTTATTTTGTTAAATCAATCCAAAGTACTATGCTAAGTTTGGTCATGCGAACATATATTATAATAACATAAAAATATTATAATATCAAAATAAATTCTTTTACACTGCAAGCAGTGACTGCTCGGATGTAACTGTTTAATAAAAAGGGAAAAGCTGCCCATGCAGCAATAAAAGTTCAAACATAAATTTTTTTTACATCATGACCCGTAGGTCATATAATTCAAAAATAAAAAGATAAGATTATGAAGTAGTCGGGGGGTCCTGGGGTGATTTCTGTTGCTGTTGGTCGACAGTAACTCCAGCCTCTTCTCGGGCACCCTCGAGCGGTTGCTAAATAAATCTCTGGAGACCTTGGAGTTGTTTCTTCTTCCAGGTGAGCAACACACCTAGCTAGCTCCGCCTCCTTGATATGGTCTGAAAGATAGGAGAAATTAGCGCTGGGGTTGCTTTTCAGAACAGGTAAAAGCATTCGAACGCCGCCCCTTCATAGTCTTCGAGATTACGGGCATTTTGTTCGTCCAATGCAGTGACTTCTTTACGGCTTATCTCCAGCTCAGCTTGAAGCTTGTGGGCTTCCCAGTACTTTATAAGCGAAGTCTCCTTGTACTGCTCCTTAGAAGCAGTGATCTTGGCAATGGTCGCCTCCTTCTTCAACTCCTCTTTGAGAGAAGCGAGTTTGGCCTCGGTCACTTGCAGTGCCTCGATGTGCTTCACCTTGGATTCCTTGAGAGCCTTAGTATGCTTCGCCTCAACTTCCTTCAGCTGCTTGGCATGAGTAGCTTCAGTCGCCTTGAGTTGCTCAGCGTATTGGGCCTTAGCAGCACTAAGCTGATCGCTGAGTTTTTTCTCGAATTGAGCGGTCAACGTCCTTGAGCTTTGCCAGCCAGAAGTCATTGTAAGAACTCCCTGCGATCAGAAAGAGATAAATTGTTAGTAGGGGCGAATTGGTGAGAAAATTCATAAAGTACAATAAAGAAAGCAACTTACAGCAAGCACTTTGTTCAGTGCGCGGTTGAAGAATTAATCAACCACCATGGAGCCAGTCTCCTGAATCGCCTCGCGGTTGTGATGGTGCTTTGTTATTCTAGACAGCCTATCTTTGGCTGAATTAAGCGCCATGCCTGTGAGGTTGTCTCCCGAGGCTTCTTCTCGGTGACCAGCCGGCTGCTGGACTGTGGAAGTTGGAGGCGTAAGGTTGGCTGGAGCTGGTGGAGGAGTCTGTCCAACCGGAGATGGGGGATCTGGATTTACTGGAAATGGTGGAGTTGCATCTCTGGCAGGAGCTGGTGGAGGAGTTGTCTCTTTTGTGGGAGTAGGCATAGGAGGGTCTTCTGTTCGAGACTTCTTCGTGGAGGGATTGCCGCAGCCTTCCCCAGACTGGCGCTTATGAGATTTTTTCTTGTTCTTTGATTTGGCGTACAAGTCAAAATCTCGTTCAGCAGGCATATCTGCAAAGAAGAAACAAGCGAACAACCAGGCATTATAATAAAAGGAGCTTGCTAAGTTTAGGAAACAAGGGCAGAGAAATTAAAAGTATAATACCCGAGCTATAATTACTGGTCACTACACTATTTACTTTACTAGTGCTACACTCACTCTCTGGCCTAAAGAAGTCTGAATTTAAAGCAGGTGTGTATTTAAAGTTGCCATCCCTGTCAAAAAGGTGAGAGGGAATAGGTAGACTATCTAAAAGCGAAAAATCTGTACCGTTCTCGTCCGATGACTCAAGAATAGGCTCGAAGGCCTTCTTCTTGCCCTTCCCTGGAGGGGCCGGTGCAGCAGCAGGTCGCGGGGCGCTGGTCGGTTCATTGATAGTCACCCCTATTGCCCTCTTCGTTAGAGGTTGTGACATGTCTTGTTGTTGCTCGGGGACTTCAGTGCCGGTGGAACTCCCTGCGGTAGATTCCCTCACATCTTGGTGAGGTGCCAGAAGGCCGACCAGCCTCAGATTGGCCTCTGTGACCAGCTGTTTGACGCTTTTCTCTACGTCAGTCATGCTGGCCAAGAGGGCTGATCGGAATTCCATGTCTGGAGTGGGAACCGGTCGCAGCCATGGACCTGAAATGCACTAAATCTCTAAGGGAAATGCAGAAAGAATCAAAGGAAAATAAACGACCAGGGGTGCAAAGATATTACCTCCTTGTGTGAAGGCCAGGTTGTTGGCAACCATATCGGTAGTCAGAAAGTACTCTAGATGGTACTTCCCCACATTAGATATAAAAGTGGTATCACTCAGGAAAGTGCGGGTCGTTTCCTGGTGGCAGAAATGGAAGAACCCGTGTTTTCTTGGTTGGGGTTAGATTTTAGGTCAAATAGGTAGTTGACCTCATGTGGCGTGGGGACCGGCCACTTCTTATCACTATAAAGGATATAGAGTGCAGAGAACATTCTATACCCATTTGGGGTTATTTGGAAAGGAACGAGCCCAAAATAATTGGCCACTCCTTGAAAGAAAGGATGGAGAGGCAGGATCGCTCCTGCCTCGATGTGATACCTCGACCAAGCGCTAAAGGCGCCTCTAGGCAGATTCATCCATTGGTCTCTGGTGGGTTGGACTAGGGTCACCCCAGGAAGCCCATACTTCTTGATGTAATTGGCAATCATCCTAATTGTTACTCGACTAGGAGGGGCAACGTACCATTCGACATCTGGTCAAATGACGTTTCAGAGTTGGGCTTGAGTTTGGATTCCTGGCTCGGGAGTACTCTCAGCTCTACCGCTGGTCGAGGGAATTTCCGCATGAGGAGCAGGCTGGTTTTCAGAAGGTTTTGATGGTTTCTTTTTCTGGGCAGTGGATTTTACTCTACCCATGTCTGAAGGGTTTGAGTGAGGTCTGTTAGGTGGAGTTCGAGAAAAAGGGATGTCTGGAATAAGTAATGACGGCTGTTCTTCGTCCACAAGCAGTTGAGCGAGTAGGTCGTTGTCAATTGGTCTCTCACCTCCCCACGGATCTTGCATGAAAATCTGCGAATAGAGAAGGGGAGATGAGAACTTAAAGTCTAAAAACTTGCGTTGAGAGTTGGAATAAAGTTGCTCGCGTATAAAAGTTAAGCTTTTATATGGCCATCAGCATTCTAGAAAAAACACTAAGTTTCATGCGAGTAGTTTGAGAAACGGATTAATAAGTGGAAGTAAAAAGTTTTTCAGAGAAAACTTTTTCAACTCTGGAGGGGCGCGAAAAACCCAGTTTTTCAACTAGCATAAAAATCGAATTTTTACTTCGATTTTACGCCCTAAATCTACAATCTCGACTACCAAACTGACTCTTAACTCCTATAAAACATTATTTCACTACCCTATCGAACATCAATCAATATGCCCATTTACCCCAAGACGGTTTCAGTCAAGAACATTCAAGAGCTCAGATACGAAACAGATAAAAAATGGTTTTGCATGGCATCTCAAATGACTGAAAGGTTCAGAAACTTACTTGGATGAAAATTAGAGTACGAACACGAACGTTTTGAGCGTCTGAGCAAAAGTTCCTTAGATCAGCAATGAAAGCTTTTGAGTTGTTTGGCTTAGTTCTTCAGAGTTCTTGAAGAAAAGAAGTTAAGTGAAAAGTAAAAAGTAAAAATTGAGCTTGGGGGGATTATTTATATTAATCACGACACTGTAAGAGAGGTAATCATGGAATTACTTTTTTCGAAGCATGGGGAAGTGCAATAGCCGTTAGACAAGTTTTTGGGAAACCGAAAAGACTTGATTGGACATGATTACTTACCTTTTTTGAGAAGGCATGGGCGGCTCTGACAGATTTGGTGGGGTATGCGAAGGGTCAATTTCCTAAGTTCACTTTATGCTGGTCGTAGTAAAATAAACTTAGGGGGCAAATGTTTACCCAAAAACGGCTGCTGATGACGTGGCAAGAATTTCTCACACGTGGTTGACACGTGGCAGAGTCGAAATGAAGAGGTGTTGTTCGCTTATCTACTAGCTCCCTGATGTTTTATCAAACCTCACGATTAGATGCGACCAGATTAGTCGTATGCTTCGGTTTATTTCCTTAAAAGATTGTAATCTTATAATAACTACGTTGATTATTTCCTCTTTATTGCCTTGATACACGGATATTAAGGATAGTTAAGGCCCATTGGCCCATGTAACCCCCCTTGAGCCTATAAATATGCATGAGAGAGCTCAAGGAGGGGACTTTTGACTTTGAACCTTTTTTCTGAATACGGAGGGAAATAGCATATAGTGCGATTATCCTCTAAAAGTTGTATTTTCGCCTAAGGCTTGTGAAACTCAAGAACCCTAGTTCTTTGATCACGACATTTAGATTCAATATCAATAATAGCACTAAGTGGACGTAGGTCATTACCATTCATTGGGGCCGAACCACTATAAATCATATGTGTCATTTCTTTACCATTGGATTCCATTCTTGATTATCATCTCATTTCTTGTCGTATTTCTGACTCTGTGCCGTTGGCCAAATCGAGGGTCAACAAACATCAAAAACATAAACATAATCATAACAACATTGGCATCATATGCAAAATCATCATCATCATCATCATAACATCATCAGATAAACATCATATCCTTGTGAACATGGCCCGCTAACTTGTCCATGTCACCCTTAGAGGTAAACAGGATCTCTGGTCCTTGAATAACCTCGGTGCGTCCGCTCTTTGAGCTAAGTCTTCATATCTTTAGTAACTCGGGTTACGTCTTCATATCCTTAGCAACCCCTTTTTGACGTGTCACGTTCGTCACGCTAACATCCATTCATATCATACAACTTTCAAAATGACATACAATCCAGTCACGTCATCATAATAAAGCATTTCATAATTCATAACAGATAAATCATTACATTCTCATTCATACAAACGATCTTACCATTCATAGCTTAAACAAACAAAATTCTATCTAACTTCCTTACCTCAGGTCCAAGCAAGGTAAAATGACAACTTCACAACGAGCCTATACCATAATCAAAATAACCTTCCTTAGCATCAAATAAACTCTACTTTGCCCACTCATATAACTCATGTGTACATGGGCCATGCACACATGGTGAAAGTTATTCACAACATCCAAACAAGGCATATTTACACAAGGTCATAAAAGAATAATGCACATTCTACCTATATTACATGCATGATCTTGCTATAAAAACTATATGGTTGCATAATAGACATATTTTTTAACGTAAAAGTGAAATTTCCTACGACATGCATACGTGGGAACGTTGTTTAAAAACAGCGTTAAAAACGATAATACTAAACAAGTGGTACCAGAGCCACCTTTGCTGAATTTATTGAAGATTTAATGATTTTGTTCAAGAAAATTTGGGGTTTTCTAAAATTAAGGTTTTGATATTTTCATATATAAATATAAGTACGACATGTATTTAGTTTGGATTCAAGTGATGGTTTGGATTCATGTATTTTTTTTTAATGATCATAAATGGTTTCAGATAAATACATATATATATGCTACTGACAATAGTTATTTATACCCATTTATGTTTTGGCCCAATTTTGTTTTCTTCCTCATTTAGCCTTATTCGTATGTGCATATACATATATATGTTAACAAGTTGTTTTATTTATCAAGTTGAAACATATGCATAAATGTTGACAACTTTTGTGCATAATAAAGGATCGTTAATGTTGTCAATTAACAACGTTGGTTATGAGGAAATGTTGACAACATTTCATTCCGTCTGAGTGTCCACTATTTTGATAATGTCATATTATATATTAAATGATTTGATTATATATATAATAACAAATTAATAAAAAGATTTCAATATGATGCATGTATATATTATATGACTATTGATAACTCTTGAATAAAGAATTATTTCATGTTTTTTTTAACTTATAATTGTGGAAAAATCGTGGGTGATGTTAGTTTATTTTTAGCTTTTGTAGCTAATTTTGGTGTTTTTATGCTCTTAATTAAGTTTAATTATTTTTGTAGTTTTTAATAGCTAATGGGTTAAAGATAGTAGTTTCATGGATAAATATTTGCACAAGGAATGAACTAGCATGTGAAACTATTTTAATTCAATTTTTGATGGCTGAATTATCAGGTTTGCTGCAGCAAAACATATTTTGCTGAAGCATTTTGATCAGGTAATTTTTGGGCACATGGAACACGTGGCAAGTCAATGGGTGAGCTAGAATATTGGCTAAGGTGGCAAGGGCAGAAAGAATCAATCAACATATGGGAGAAAAGGACAAAAGAGAAAAGAGGAACTCACGTTTTTAGAGGAGGAATGGCAATATTGGACTTTTGGGGGCTAAAGGAGGAAACCTAGAATGGACTTAAGGAGGCATCAACCGAAATAGGAAAGAAACAGCCATTTTTGGAAACAAAAACCAGCAAAAGAAAAGAGAGAAACTCATAAATCAACAAGGAAGAAGGAGGACGAACAAAGAAAGCTCAGGCATCATTTTGGATTTGTTCTTTCTTCTATTCCTAAACTTTATATTTATATTTTCTGAGTTGATTTCTAAATTTGAATATTATGGGCTGTTTTGATTGTGGATTAATGTTTATGAACTCAGCCATGAGCTAATTTTTAGGTGGCTTGAATTGTTGATGAACCCTATGTTATAGTCTATCAATTTCTTGCACTTTATTTTAGTAAAATCTTCATTGTTCATTCAAGTGTGCTTATATTAATTTCTTGTTGTTGTTTGGCTAGCAATGGCAAGTTATTTAATTATGTTTAATGCTGGAAAGATTAAATGTAATGGGAAGAACTTGGATGACACAAGTCATAATCTAGGTTAGATTATGTTAGTAAGTAATATAGGGATATGTTATTTGCCTTGTGTAACTTTTGAGAATTAAACTTTGAATTGTATTCTTAAATATGATTTTGCATACAAATATGTTTAATTAGGTAGAATAATTAATGTCATAAAATTTGGGAAAGTTTTATGAGTGTTTAAATGAATTCTTGTTAACCTGGGAGTTTTGCTAAAATATTGCTGCCGCAATCTCTCCTCAATTTGTTCAGGATGATTAATATAGGGGAATTCAATAATACAAGTTTATTTTGCAATCCATATATTTCTCTCAAATTTCTTGTTCAGTTTAGTTTTTAATTTCACTATTTCCATCTTTTTAATATTTTGATTAGCCTAAAAACAACCCATTTGATTTTTAGTACTTATAAGTTGTTTAGTAATTGTTTTGCTTATTTTTCTATTTTGCAATCCATGTGGAGACGATTTACTTATCATTATATTACTTGTGTGATTACGTGCACTTGCGTATTTAAAATCAAATATTAATTTATCACAACATGTTTTTGGCACCGTTGTCGGGGATTGGAATTAGAAATTTTTGTAATATCAATTACTAGCAATTTATTTTTCTTTGTTGAGCTGATTGGTGGTAAATAATGCATATTTATTGATCTCAAATGTTAAATTAAATTAAATTTTAATTAATATTTTCATGAAATTAATGAAAAATATTTTTACAACTGAAATATTTAGTTTGAATTTAATTTGGTTTATTTTGCAGGAATTATGTGCATTTTGATACAAATAAAAAGAAATGAAAAAATTGGCATTCTTGCAAGGAAAGAACCCAATTTAAGAAGAAATAACATCAAGCCCAGCCCAAGTTTCTACCATGCGGATCATATTGTGACTGAAGCTATTCAATATATATGAAATTCCAAGCTTCTCATCAACTCTTATTCCTATGCATGACTTGGTCTCTTCCCTTGTGATCGACATGTGGCAAGGTTGACCATCATTGTGCTTTGATTTGGAAAAGCAATATTCTTCCAGCCAACTTTCTAAATCAAATCCCATTTTTTTTAGTTTTAAGAATCAAATCCCATTGTTTTAGTGATTAGATTAAAAACTGTAGTTATTTGTATTGACTTTCACACATTTTTCGCTTCAGATTTATTTTCTCTTTATTGTGTTATAATTGTGTCCCCAAAACACTATAAAAAGGGACCTCTTGTACATATTTGGGTGTGTAATTTTTCATTGGCAAAAACTATAGTAAAATTTAGTCTTATTTTGTCTATCTCTTCTCATATTTTCTCTTTAGATTATTGTGAGAATGACTAGCATTTTTGGCTAGTTTCCTAGATAAGGTAAAGGATGATCCTATATGCAAGGTGAAATTTATTTGTGTTTTGATTCACCAAATGCTTAAAGTTTATACATTTGAGTAATATATTTTTCTTCTATTTTTCTCTATCTCAATATCAATATATTTATCTATTTAGTATTATATAGAAATAGTCCTGCTTTTTCTATGTGAATATGATTAGGACAAATATATTGATATTATAATTTTATGATTAGTCTTTTATTGCATTATTGCCAATAAGGTATATTGTCATTCTTAGATTTTTCATAAGATTATTTTCTAAGTTCCTAATGTGAGAATTGTTATTACTCGAATACATTTTATTATATATGTTCTTCATGTTTTATCTTCCGATTAAATTGTTGGGAAGTGAACGATTTAATTGTGTTATATGTGTGAATCAAAATCCAAATAAATGAGCCAAACATATAGGTGATTCTTGAAACCTTATCACTTTTGTTATTGAATTTTTCTACCAATTTTATTTGCTTTAATTTTATTTTCAACATTTTCTCAAAAACTACCAACGATTTATTTACTTTTTGCGCTTAATGTTCTACTAATCACTTTTTGATAAGATATCTCTCTGTGGACACGACCGCCCATACTACACTACAACAACTGCTTTGTGAAGACAAGTTTGGGCGTAATCATGAGCTGACTTTGTTTGCTTGCTCTTGTGTTTTCTCAGGTGAGTTACTATATGAACAAGCAAGAAGACATTGAACTAGCTCCTATTGACCCTGAAATTGAAAGAACAATTAGAAGAAGACTAAGGGAACAACCGGCTCAAAATCGACTTAATATGGCTGAAGAGGTTGAAGGAGTTGAGAGTGCTAATAATGTCACTAACACAATTGCTATGGCTGATGATAGAGAGAGAGCCATAAGGGAGTATGCAGCCCCCGTGTTTAATGAGCTCAATCTGGGCATTGTTTGGCTTGAAATTCAAGCACCCCAATTCGAGTTAAAGCCCGTTATGTTCCAAATGTTGCAAACAGTGGGTCAATTTAGTGGGCTGCCTACTGAGGATCCTCATCTTCATCTTCGTTCATTTTTGGAGGTGAGCGATTCTTTCAAGCTACAAGGAGTGAGTGACGAGGCCGTAAGGTTGAAATTATTCCCTTTCTCTTTGGGGGATCGAGCTAGAGCTTGGCTCAACACCCTTCCTCTCGACTTGGTGACTACATGGAATGAGTTGGTTGAAAAATTCTTGATGAAGTACTTCCCCCTACCAAAAATGACAAGTTTTGCAATGAAATTATGTCATTTCAGCAGCTAAAAGATGAATCATTTTGTGAAGCTTGGGAGAGATTCAAGGAGTTATTGAGAAAGTGCCCACACCATGGGATCCCGCATTGTATACAAATGGAAACATTCTATAATGGGCTCAATACTTCCACTCGCATGGTGTTAGATGCTTCAACTAATGGGGCTATTCTCTCTAAGTCCTATAATGAAGCCTGTGAGATTTTGGAGAGGATAGCTAGCAACAATTATCAATGGTCCAATGTTAGAGCCTCAACAAGTCGAAAAGTGGCTGGTATACTTGAAGTGGATGCATTGACAGCTTTGACCGCTCAAGTTTCTTCAATGACTAACCTTCTCAAGAACATGAGTATGGGGGGAATGGTACAACCAGCTGCTATGGGACAAGTTGTCGATGTATCTTGTGTTTATTATGGAGATGGGCACGCATTTGAGAGTTGTCCTTCGAATCCCGCTTCGGTTTGTTATGTGGGGAATCAAAATGCCAACCGAACTTCTCCAGGGTTAAGGCAGCATCCAAACTTCTCATGGGGGGGGGGGGTGTCAAGGAGCTAGTTCAAGCGGAGCACCAATGCAAAACAAGCCTACATATCCACCGGCGTTTTCTCAACAACAATCAAGAGCTCAACCACCTCCTCCTCAAGTGTCTCAATCAAGCTCTTTGGAGAGTTTAATGAAAGAATATATGGCCAAGAATGATGCTATGATTCAGAGCCAAGCGGCATCCTTGAGGAACCTAGAGATTCAATTGGGGTAGCTAGCTAATGAGCTAAGGAATAGACAACAAGACACTTTTCCTAGTGATACTGAAAACCCAAGGAATGATGGTAAGGAGCATTGCAAGGCGGTTACCTTGAGGAGTGGTAAAAATCTGGAATTGACTGAGGAGAATTGTAAGAGAAACACCGAGCCCACTTCAATCCAAAGTAGTGTGGACAAGGGAGACAAAGCTGTGAATTAAAAAAATTTAAATGTTGATCTTGAAGCAATTGCTGCAGCAATTCCTCAGCAAAATGCTACAGAGAAGCCTATGAGCAAGCCACCTCCACCATTTCCTCAGTGCTTTCAAAAGCAGCAACAAGATGGTCAATTCTAAATATTTTTGGATGTTTTATAACAACTTCACATCAATATACCGTTGGTGGAAGCTTTGGAGCAAATGCCCAACTATGTGAAGTTTTTGAAGGATATTTTAACTAAGAAGAGGAGGCTCGGAGAATTTGAAACAGTGGCTTTGACTGAAGGTTGTAGTGCCATATTGAAAAATAAAATTCCTCCTAAATTGAAAGATCCGGGCAGCTTCACAATTCTAATTTCTATTGGGGGATGAGAAGTTTATAAAGCTCTTTGTGATTTGGGAGCTAGTATTAATTTGATGCCCATGTCCATTTTTAAGAAGTTGGGAATTGGAGAAGCAAGGCCAACTACACTCACCTTGCAATTGGATGACCGTTCTATGGTGCATCCGGAGGGAAATATTGAAGACGTCCTAGTACAAGTTGACAGGTTCATTTTTCCGGCGGATTTCATTATTCATGACTATGAGGAAGATAAAGATGTGCCGATCATTTTTGGGAGACCATTTCTTGCCACCGAGAGGACGTTGATAGATGTTGAAAAATGAGAGCTCACCATTCAAGTTCAAGACGAACAAGTCACATTCAAGTTTTTTAATCCTATATGCTCTCCTAATGAAGTTGAAGCTTGTTTGGCCATAAGTGCTTCTAACTTCAAGTTAATTAAAAAGATGCATGGAATGTATAGCAATGGAATAAAAAAAAAGGTCCCTTTTGAAGAAATTGAGAAAGGTGGGGAGTCATGGATAAGTAAGGAAGAAGAACCATCTCATTCTCCAAAGCTACCGAAGAAAACGAAAAAGAAAAAGAGACATAGTAGAAAGCCTCAATCACAAATGTTGGAAGTTGGGAATTGAGTGTTTTTCTCAAACTCTCTAGTGAAATCAAGGTGTGATGGTGGGTTCTTAGTGAGCAAGGTGTTTCCTAATGGTGTAGTAGAATTATATGATGAGCATTTGGGAAGAATATTTAAGGTAACAAGGAAATGAGCAAAGTTTGGGGGAAGCGAGGTTGAGCAATACCAAACCTCAGTTTCTTTAAAAGATCCTTAGAAAAAAATAATGAAGTTTGGGTTGCTATAGTTTTTGGAGGATTCATGTGTAAAGAAACTCAAAGAAAGAAAGAATAAAAATGCACTGAAAAAAAATCAACCAATAGAAGAAAAGAAAAGACAAAAAAATATATACAAATATAAATGAGTTATTTTTATTGTTAGTTTTAATTTTTAGAATTTTAATTCCATTTTATTGTGATGTTTTTGGATTGGCTTTATGTGTGTTTTTGTGTTTCAGGTGTAAAAAAGCAAGCAAAAGGTGTTTTGGTAGTAACTTTGGGGGTCTGATGATTTTGCAAAAGTTTTGCTTCAGCAAACTGCGCGCAAACATTTCCGAAAAAAAAGGAGTTACGTCAAATATGGGTTGCTGAAGCAAAATTTAGGCAAAATGGTGGAAATCTGGGCAGGCAAAAGTTCTAGGTCGTGGGTTCATTTGAAAAAAAAAATATTTATCTATAATACTATATATTTATATATACAAAAAAAGAGAAATTTTTTATAATACTATATTTATATATATATTACTACATTTAGATATACAAATATATATATAAAATATCAATTATACGAAATATATATATAGATATATTATCAGTAAAATATAATATCATATATAAATTATATAGATGTATGTAGAATACCCAAATCTCTTGTCACATTCGGCAACCCTCATCATATACCAGCCCCCAGTCACACAACCTCCCCCATCGCCACCATCATCATCTCCCTCCCTAGATCCGCGAGCAACACCCCACCAGTCCAGACCCAAGCACATGGTTCCGAGCGCCCAGCACCATCGGAGCATCAGGTGCGGCTCTCACTCGCGCGTGACACCCAAGTGCGGCTCTGTACGTGTGCTCATTTCCCTTCAGTCGACCGAAGCCACTTGAACCACCCCCAGGCGCACATTTGGCCAGACGTGGTCCAAACCCACTAGCCCCTCGCACAATCTCAGCATCCCAGGTGCATCCGAGCCCAGACATCCTTGCTCCCTTCGTGAGCCACGCAGAAGTGCGAGTTCAGTGGGCACCTAGACCCATACATGAGCTGTTTTGGCTACACCCCCTCGGTGCCCAGGCGCATCCAGTGGAGCCGAGCCTCACCCAAACTGAGTCTAGGCGTAGTCATTCTCCGCCTACGCTGTGAGTTACCCTTTGTTTTGTTTGGCAATTTCACATAGATTTGTACACTCTATTCTCTGAAAATCTTCATGGGTTACTGCTTAAAATTATGTTGCCTGGATACTGTGTAATTTCACCTCTATCGTACATTCTGTTGGAAGTTTGAGGGATTGTTATTTTGGCTATTCAGGTTCTATGTTTGTGTTTATTGGAGGCATTGAGCAGGTTTTGTTGTTGTGGTATCCTTGTGTTTAGTGCAAATACGCCCTGGAGCTATTGTACTGTTCTGGTAATCTAATGGCAATTGGGGGGTGATCTGTTGTTGTGAGCCATATTGTCAAATGTTCATTGATAAGCAGGATATTTGTTGTTTGGGGTGCTCCTTTTGTTGTGTTGTTGCCTTGTGATTTAGCTCCTCCCTTTTTACTAATATGACCACTAAAACACGAGCCCAGAGACAAAAATCCAAAACAACCACTGCCCCACTAAAAGCCCCACAATTTCCCACTGCCCCAATGTAACACCCTGGATAGCCAAGACCGTTACACTGTGTACTTATAAAGGTGCAAGACTCGCTAATCAAGTCATTATTTTAAAAACGTGTCACTAAACATGTAAAAGCTAGGGTTGAAAAGGTTTTGGTCTCAAAAGACTCATTTCATATATTTAAACTATTATAAACATGGGATCCCATAAGAAAATAGAGTTACGATAAGTTTACAGACTCCCAAAAGTACATGAGTGATTGCTAGCCATATTAAGGCAAAACAGACAGTCTTCAGGTCTCGCGTCCCTGCCTAAACCTCAACCGAGGCGGCTGGCAGCTGGCTATGTACATTCAGCTCGCTGAGCTCTCCAATCAAGGCTGGTCTAATTTTCCCTTGCCTTTACCTGCACCACGTAGCACCCGTGAGCCAAGGCCCAGCAAGAAAACATCTTATACAACTCAATAATTGATAACAGACAGTTAATTCATTAAGCATGTATTCCCATCAGATAATCCACAACAGGTATTCAGCACGTACATTTAGATTCAAGATACAATCAATCACATATTACACTCATATCACATAATATTCAGGGTCGATGACTTAGGTCGCACCCTCTGTTTAACCCACTGACTCCGGCCCGCTTAAACCGAGATCAGTGCATAATAAGCTGTCCTCGGCTACCAGTGGCCGAGCCGCGCCCTGTGCGCTAGTGAAACCCTTGGCACCCTTAGGTCGTTGGTCCACTAAATGGCTTGCATGGCATAATACCATCTTTTCAAGCGTTTACAATAGGGATCCCTTAGTCTCGTCACATATATTCAACCAGGTGTGGTTTTCTTACCTTTAGTCTGTACGGTTATTGATTACGAGCCACGCCCCTCAAGCACAATCTGTTCCCGAGCCTAAGCCTTTATCACCTAGTCACAACCAAAGTATAGGGTTCCATTAATACTCAAATATAGGTTTCCGGTTACAAAACTAACTCCCGGGAATCCGAATTCCACCAAGCACGGTGGTGAGACCAATCCCGAGCACACTAGACCACTTTCCCGTGCCTAAAACCTTCAAAAACTCATGTGCACACCTGTAACGACCTAAATTTGCTAATAAGGCTTGGAGCCTTGATTAGTGTGCCGGGAGGGCAATAATTGTTATATTGCATTAATTTATGTGAATTTAATGAATATGTGGTTAGTATGCATGTTTAGGTGAAATAAATATGCATGTGGACCCCGTTTGTATGATAGGGGTAAATTGGTAATTTTAGCCCGCTGAGGGCATATATGTGATAATTGTATTATGTGATTTGTACCACGGGAGTGTGGTGTTATTATTGTGATGCACGTGCCGAGACGGTCCTAGAGAGCTGGTTAACTCAAAAGTCACAACGAGATTTTATACCCGGCTCGGGAGGAGCCTAGGGGTATTTTGGGGAATTTTGTGAGTTGAGTTGAGAACTAGTGGTTATAGTTATTGGTGATTGAGTAACCTGGTTAACCATTTGTAACTGCTGTGAGTAACAAGTTTAGATGGAAAATGGTAGAATTGAAATAGAAGTGAATGGACTAGTGTGCCCTTGAAGGTGTAGTTAGGAAATGATTATTAGGAGGGGTAATATGGTCATTTGGCAGGGGGTTTAGACAAAGTTCAGCTGGGTTAAAGGGGTACACGGTTTAGGCTTGGTCATATTTTGGTTTTGTTAAAATAGAGAGAAGAAAAGCTAGAAGGAAAAGCTAGGGCAAGAAGAAGAAGAAGAGGAGTAGAAGGAGCTGAAATTTGGAGACTTAGGAGATGAATCAAGGAAGCTTAAGGGTGAATTCTCCACTTGAGGTAAGGATTTTATGTAAATTTAAGGCTTGTTTCTGTTGTGGTTTGAGAAATTGAAGCATGAGTTAAGTTTTCAAGTCTTGTGTTGAGTTTGCTGAAATTAGAAATCAAAGGGTGGATTTTTGGGTGTGATTGTGTGTCTGATCTTGATGCTAGTGTTTATGGGTTGTTAGGTGGTTCATTTTAGGTTTTAAATTGATCTTGGGGTTTAAGTATTTGTTTGGGATGATTTGGAGGGGTATTGGCTCAGAGAAATGCAGAGGAAAAACCCAGAATTTCTGGGTTCGCGAAGGAGCGCCGCGGCCCTGTTCTTGGGCGCCGCGGTGCGAGGCTGCTTCCAGGCAAGGGGGGGGCTCTCTGACTTGCTGGGCGCCGCGGCCCTCTTGGGCAGCGCCGCGGCGCTAGGCCATTTTCAGGACACGAAATTTTGCAATTTTGAGCTTTTGCTCCGGGGGTTCGGGGGATGTTTTCAATGAATTGTATTAGGAATTTGGGAGTCCCGAGAGTACGGGATTGGTCCCGGGCAGTGGTTTTCGGTTGGTTAGTATTAAAAGTGTTTTATGTGTGTTGTGACTAGGATTTCGGAGAGGATCATGCTAGAGGACCGTGCTCGTGACTTTGGTGCACTGTGAAGCTCGGGATACAGGTAAGAAAATTGTAGCACCCGTAGGACAGGGCATGGACCCATAGTGTTAATGCAGGGCACGGCCCTAAATTGTATTGCATGATTATGGTATAGTTTTGATTGAATTGTTATATGTTTGAATGTTATTTGAATTATACTATATGTGATTATAGTAGCGAGAACGACAAAGGTGCCGAGAACGGAAAAGGAGCCGAGAACGGCAAATGAGCCGAGAACGGAAAATGAGCCGAGAGCGGCAAAGGTGCCGAGAACGGCAAATGAGCCGAGAACGACAAGGGAGCCGCGAACGGCAACGGGGTCGGGGGTAACACCTAGCACGTGGAGTGTTTATTTAGTTTGATGGAATACTTGTTTATCTGTGGATAATCTGATATGTTAATTATATAATTCGCATATGTTATATACTGTATGAGTTTTCTTGCTGGGCTTCGGCTCACGGGTGCTCTGTGTTGCAGGTAAGGGCAAAGATTGAGTCAACCAGCCATGAGTACGGAGAGCATGAAGCGACGCGTACATGTTTGGCCTGCCCGACTGCTTAGGTTGGGGGTTTATTCGGGAAATGGCTGTAATAATCTGTGATTTTAATAATTAATCAACTGTAAACTTATTTTAAGTTGTAAATAGTTTTCAAACCTTATTTTGGGATCCCTATTAATAGATACTTGAAGTTTTCAATAAAGTAAAGCATTTTCAAAAGATTACAACCTTAACCTTTGCTTAGTCACACTTTTGTTTTAAAAACCTTGGTTAGCGAGTTAATTGCACAAAGTTTTGATTTAAAACTCACTTAGTAACGGCTCTAAGGAAGTAGGGCGTTACAACACCCAAGGGCTGCGGCCCTTGAAGCTTAGCCGCGGCCCTAGCCTCAAAACAGAACCAAGCCCATCCTGAACATAACACGCGCCGCGGCGCCCTCCCCTGGCCGAGCCTCCTTGGCCCTTTTTCACCCTAGGGCCGCAGCGCTCTAGAACATAGCCGCGGCCCTCCCCTTCGTGCCTAGAAAACCCATCATTTCTAAGCTTGAAACCTCACTTTAAACCATCCCAAAGCTCCCCAACACATAACCAATTAATCCCAACTCCTTTAGCATGACTTAAACAACATAATTCCACAGAAAACACAACCCAACACACACTAATCTTCTCTTTTCAATTTCTGAAACTCAAGAGCTATAAACACTCAAACCAGCCATTCAAATCCAATTCAAAACCTCTAAACCATGAGTTGAAACTTACCTCTTCTGTTGAACCACTTCACCAAGCCAAAGCCAAGCTAAGTCCCCAAGTTTCCTCCTCAATTCTGCCTTAAAACACCAAAACCATGTTTGCCTCAAAACTTAACCAAAACCCAGAATTTCCAACCACAGAAGAGAAGATTAAATTGCTTACCTTAACCCTGACTCAGTTCTTGATTAATCCCTGAGCTAAGCCTCCAAATCCCCACCTCAATCCTCAGAGATTCCAGCTTGATTCCCTTAAGATTTCTGTGTTTTCCTTCCCTTTGTATTCCTTGAGAGTGAGAGAGAACTGAGGTAAAGAGTTTTAGTCGGTTTATCTTTTTTTTCTAAAAGTTTCCTTAAGTCTATCTTATTACTAAGTCAATCCCGAGGCTCGCGGTGCCGAAACCGTCCCCGAGGCCAAAACGGTAAAATCCCCCAATATTCTCGCCTAGACATCCTATCCTCAAATATATCTCCATATATTTATTTTCGTAACCCGATAGTCCAAATCACTACCCGATACCTAAAATACCCCTGACTTGCCCAAAATCATATCTTAAATCCCGTTGTGACTTTTCCCACTATCTTACCCTAGGATCGTCTCGAGTCGTGCTCTGAGAACCTACCCACATAATAATGTGGTTCGCACATATATCACATATTTATTTCATATTATCACATAATATCATCAACTATCATATAATCAACATTAATCACATATTCACACATTTAAGTCAACAGTATCCACTCTAATCCCATTTATGCCCTCCTGGCATGCTTATCAAGGCCCTTGAGCCATATTAGCAAATTTGGGTCGTTACAACTATCCCCTCCTACCGAGAATTTCGTCCTCGAAATTTACCTGAATAGCTCGGGATGCTGATCCCGCATCACCGTCTCTAACTCCCAGGTTGCCTCCTCGACCTTGCTATTCCTCCATAATACTTTCACTAACAAAATCGTCTTATTCCACAGAACTTTGTCCTTCCAATCCAAAATCTGAACTGGTCTCTCCTAATAGGACAAGTCTGCCTGCAGCTCCAAGTCCTCATACCTCAGCACATGTGTAGTATCAGAAACATACTTCCGCAACATAGAGACATGGAACATGTTATGAACTCCTGATAGTGACGGTGGCAAGGCCAACTTATAAGCCACCTGCCCAACCCTCTCTAGGATCTCAAAGGGTCCAACAAACTGAGGGCTCAACTTGCCCTTCACTCCAAACCTCCTCACACCCCTCAATGGTGAAACTTGCAAAAACACGTGGTCCCCAACCTGGAACTCCACGTTCCTACGCTTGGGATCAGCATAGCTTTTCTGTCTACTCTGCGAGGCAAGCATCCTAGCTCGAATCTTTTCAATGGCCTCATTAGTCTTCTGAACCATATCTGGCCCCAAATACTTTCTCTCACTCATCTCATCCCAGTGAATGGGCGACCTACACTTCCTTCTATATAACATCTCATAAGGAGCCACACCAATCGTGGAATGATAACTGTTGTTATATGAAAACTCAATCAATGGGAGATACTTACTCCACGAACCCTCGAAGTCAATCACACATGCCCTAAGCATGTCCTCCAATACCTGAATCGTCCTCTCAGACTGTCCATCAGTCTGTGGATGAAAAGTTGTGCTAAACTTCAGCTGAGTCCCCATGGCTCTCTGCAGAGCTCCCCAGAACTTTGAGGTAAAGATAAGGTCTCGATCAGATACAATAGACTTTGGAACCCCATGGAGACGAACTATCTCTCTCACATACAGCTCTGCATATTGTTCCACGGTATAAGTCGACTTCACTGGTAGAAAATGAGCTGACTTGGTGTATCTGTCCACTATCACCCACGCCGAGTCATGAAGTCCAACTGTCCTGGGTAATCCTCCCATGAAATCCATCGTAATATCCTCCCATTTCCACTCTGGGCTACCCAAAGGCTGAAGCAATCCCGCTGGTCGCTGATGTTCAGCCTTAACCTGCTGACATGTCAAACATCTAGATACATACTCAACTACATCCTTCTTCATCCCAGGCCACCAGTATAATGTCCGTAGATCCTAATACATCTTCGTGGTACCCGGATAAAGTGAGTATGGCGTAGTGTGAGAATCGTCCAATATCTCACGCCTAATCCCCTCATCCGCCGGAACACATATCCGTCCCTAATACCGGAGCAAACCTGTCTCTGAAACTAAATAATCCTTAGCTGTCCCCGCTAAGGCATGCTGCCTACTTTCCTACAACTGTGCATCCGTCAACTGACCCTCCTTGACCCGCTCTAGTAGGGTCGACTGTAAGGTGACATTGGCTAACTGGCCCACCACCAGTTCTATCTTTGCCCTGACCATCTGATCAGCCAATTCTCTCGAGATCTGAGTAGAACCATACAACTGTCCTGGGCCCCTCCGGCTCAATGCATCTGCCACCACGTTGGCTTTCCCAGGGTGGTAAAGGATATCACAATCATAATCCTTAACCAACTCTAACCAACATCTCTGCCTCATATTCATATCCTTCTGAGTCAAGAAATACTTCAGACTCTTATGGTCGGTGTATATCTCGCACTTCTCTCCATACAGATAATGACGCCATACCTTCAGTGCGAACACCACTGTCGCTAACTCCAAATCATGAGTCGGATACCTCTGCTCATACTCCTTCTGCTGTCGAGATGCATAGGCTATAACTTTCTCGTTCTGCATTAATACACAGCCTAAACCCATCCTCGATGCATCACAATAGACCACAAGCTTCCCTTCTTCCGAAGGAAGACTCAACACAGGCGCAGAAATAAGCCGTCGCTTCAACTCCTGAAAGTTGTTCTCACACTTCTCTGACCAGATGAACTTCTGATTCTTTCTTGTCAACTCTGTCATCGGTGAAGAAATCTTCGAGAACCCCTCCACAAACCGCCTGTAGTAACCAGCCAACCCAAGGAAACTCCGCACCTCCGAGGCATTCCTCGGCCTCGGCCAATCTCTAACTGCTTCTACCTTGGACGGATCCACCTTAATCCCTTCTGCCCCAACTATATGTCTAAGGAAGGTCACCTCTTGTAGCCAGAACTCACACTTCTTAAACTTGGCATATAACCGATGCTCCCTCAACCTTTGCAAAACCTGATGGAGATACTGCTCATGTTCTGTCTCTGAACTGGAATATACCAAAATGTCGTCGATGAAAACAATGACGAACTGCTCCAAAAACTCCTTGAACACCCTGTTCATCAGATCCTAAAAGTTGCTGGGGCATTGGTCAGACCAAAAGACATGACCAAGAACTCATAATGCCCATAACGCATCCGGAAAGTCGTCTTCGGTATATCCTCGTCCTTGATCCTCAACTAGTGATAACCAGATCGAAGATCAATCTTTGAGAACACCGTCTTACCTTGCAGTTGATCGAACAAGTCATCAATCCTTGGTAGAGGGTACTTATTCTTAATAGTTAACTTGTTCAATTCTCTGTAATCGATGCACATCCTCAAAGTCCCGTCCTTCTTCTTAACAAACAACACTGGAGCGCCCCATGGAGAGTAGCTAGGCCTAATAAACGCCAAATCCAGAAGTTCCTGCAACTGTATCTTCAACTCTTTTAGTTCTGCTGGTGCCATCCTGTATGGTGTCCTTGATACTGGTTCTGTCCCCGGTGCCAACTCAGTCTCAAACTGAATCTCCCTACACGGCGGAAACCCTGGTAAATCCTCAGGGAAGACATCCAATAACTCACACACCAATCTGTTCTCTCCCGGCCCTACCGGCATAACTCTAGCAGTAGCCACTACACTAGCCAGAAAACCTATGCATCCCCCTGCAACAATTCTTTGGCTCTCAATGCTAAGATCATGGGTATGCGGGACCCAGACACCACACCCACAAAGACAAAAGGGTCCTCGCCCTCAAGCTCAAAAGTAACCATCTTCTTCCTGCATTCAATCATAGCCCCATATCTGGCCAACCAGTCCATCCCTAAGATCATTTCAAAATCCTCCAAATCTAACTCAATCAAATCCACCGAGAGTTCCCTACTATCAACCATCACTGGCAGTGCCCTAACCCATCTCCTAGAGACTACCAGTTCCCCTGTAGGCAACAAAGTCCCAAACCCTACGGTTCGATACTCACTAGGTCTACACAGTCTATCAATCACTCTACTAGAAACAAAAGAATGTGTAGCACCAGAATCAATCAATACTGTAAAAGGAAAGCCAGCACTAGAAAGCTGGCCTGTCACTACTGAGGGACTAGCCTCAGCCTCCACCTGAGTCAAGGTGAATACTCGAGCTGGAGTCAAGCTATCCACTTTTCCCGCTTCACCTTTCTTCACCGTTGGGAAGTCTTTCCTAAGATGCCCCATTGCCCCACACACAAAACATGCCTTGTCCCGACACTCGCCCAGATGATGTCTTCTACACCTCGGGCACTCTGGATAGGTCTGCCATGCCTCACCGCCACCCTGACGGCCACCCTGACCACCCCGACCCCTCCTATCAGGACCAGGAGCGGCCAAAGTGTCAGGAATCTTCCTCTTGAAGTCACTGGGGCCTCCGCCCCTACCTGCCCCTGAGTAAGGAGGCACTGCCCTGCGGCCCTCACGCCTCACCGCGCTCTCCCTCCATATCTTGTTCTCTGCTTCCTCAGCGATAAGAGCCCTCTCAACGGCCTGGGCATAAGTTGTTCCTCCAGGTACCGTTGTGATCCTGACATCTCGAGCTAATAGCATTAAGCCCCCTGATATAACGATCTTGCCTAGCAGCATCAGCAGGCACAAGATCTAGTGCAAACTTCGCAAGCCTATCAAATTTCAGAGCATACTCAGTAACAGTCATATTGCCCTGTACCAAACTCACAAACTCATTAACCTTTGCTGCCCTAACAGCAACATTGTAGTACTTCTGGCCAAACAAATCCTTGAAACCTTCCCAAGTCAAAGTGGTAACATCCCTGGTCTGCGATGCCACTTCCCACCAAATGCGAGCATCCTCCCTCAACATATAAATGGCACAGGCCACTCCATCCTGCCCCTCAATTCTCATAAAATCCAGAATTATGGTAATCATGGTTAGCCACTGCTCGGCTTTCAACGGATCCGGTCCACCCTCGAAAATTGGGGGTTGCTGCTTCCTGAACCGCTCATATAACGGTTCCCACTTGTTAACAACCTCCCCAGGCTACACAGCTGGTACCACTGCAGGTGGTACTATAGGGGCAACACTCCCTGATGGAGCCTGCTATCGCAGAATAGGGATCTGCTCATCCTGACTCAGTAATCGAGCATGCATCTCTGCCATTAACTGCTGCCAGTTCTCAGGGACTGGCGGGGGAATCTGGCCCTGATCATCACTACCGGACCTAGTGCCGACTAGTCGTGCGGATTTTCTTGGATGCATAGCTATCCAAGTCTATCTACAAATAACGACTTGGCGATCAGACCACGATGACAGGGTAAAAGCTTCTCCAAAACTCATCAATAGAGCATAATCAACCACAGATAACCAACACATAAGCATCCATGCACTATATACAATTAATCATCCATATACTCATTTACATGCACGGCAGTGTTAATAAACATGCCTCAATATCTTCACACAGCAGTCAAGGGCCAGCCCTATCAGTATCTCATGCTTCCTAGTAACTCAGTAAATAACAACATTCATAGCTCATCTTAGGCACATAAGCACATAAACACACATATGCACATTACCAAACCCTGATTTGAGCTTGTCTCCAGCAGCGAATGTACATGTCCAGGCTGTCTTCAGGAACCCTTAAACCTAGGACGCTCTGATACCAAGTTGTAATACCCTGGATAGCCAAGACCATTACACTGTGTACTTATAAAGGTGCAAGACTCGCTAATCAACTCATAATTTTAAAAACGTGTCACTAAACATGTAAGAGCTAGGGTTGAAAAGGTTTTGGTCTCAAAAGACTCATTTCCTATATTTAAACTATTATAAACATGGGATCCCATAAGAAAACAGAGTTAAGATAAGTTTACAGACTCCCAAAAGTACATGAGTGATTGCTAGCCATATTAAGGCAAAACAGACAGTCTTCAGGTCTCGCGTCCCTGCCTAAACCTCAACCGTGGCGGCTAGGCAGCTGGCTATGTACATTCAGCTCGCTGAGCTCTCCAATCAAGGCTGGTCTAATTTTCCCTTGCCTTTACCTGCACCACGTAGCACCCGTGAGCCAAGGCCCAGCAAGAAAACATCTTATACAACTCAATAAATGATAACAAACAGTTAATTCATTAAGCATGTATTCCCATCAGATAATCCACAACAGGTATTCAGCACGTACATTCAGATTCAAGATACAATCAATCACATATTACACTCATATCACATAATATTTAGGGCCGACGACTTAGGCCGCACCCTCTGTTTAACCCACTGACTCCGGCCCGCTTAAACCGAGCTCAGTGCATAATAAGCTGTCCTCGACTACCAGTGGCCGAGCCGTGCCCTGTGCGCTAGTGAAACCCTTGGCACCCTTAGGCCATTGGTTCACTAAATGGCTTGCATGGCATAATACCATCTTTTCAAGCATTTACAATAGGGATCCCTTAGTCCCGTCACATATATTCAACCAGGTGCGGTTTTCTTACCTGTAGTCTGTACGGTTATTAATTACGAGCCACGCCCCTCAAGCACAATCCGTTCCCGAGCCTAAGCCTTTATCACCTAGTCACAACCAAAGTATAGGGTTTCATTAATACTCAAATATAGGTTTCCAGTTGAAAAACTAACTCCCGGGAATCCGAATTCCACCAAGCACGGTGGTGAGACCAATCCCGAGAACACTACACCACTTTCCCGTGCCTAAAACCCTCAAAAACTCATGTGCACACCCAAGAGCTGTGGCCCTTGAAGCTTTGCCGCGGCCCTAGCCTAAAAACAGAACCAAGCCCATCCTGAACATAACACGCGCCGCGGCGCCCTCCCCTGGTCGAGCCTCCTTGGCCATTTTTCACCCTAGGGTCGCAGCGCTCTAGAACATAGCCGCGGCCCTCCCCTTCGTGCCTAGAAAACCCATCATTTCTAAGCTTGAAACCTCACCTTAAACCATCCCAAAGCTCCCCAACACATAACCAATTAATCCCAACTCCTTTAGCATGACTTAAACAACATAATTCCACAGAAAACACAACCCAACACACACTAATCTTCTCTTTTCAATTTCTGAAACTCAAGAGCTATAAACACTCAAACCAGCCATTCAAATCCAATTCAAAACCTCTAAACCATGAGTTGAAACTTACCTCTTCTGTTGAACCACTTCACCAAGCCAAAGCCAAGCTAAGTCCCCAAGTTTCCTCCTCAATTCTGCCTTAAAACACCAAAACCATGTTTGCCTCAAAACTTAACCAAAACCCAGAATTTCCAACCACAGAAGAGAAGATTAAATTGCTTACCTTAACCCTGACTCAGTTCTTGATTAATCCCTGAGCTAAGCCTCCAAATCCCCACCTCAATCCTCAGAGATTCCAGCTTGATTCCCTTAAGATTTCTGTGTTTTCCTTCCCTTTGTTTTCCTTGAGAGTGAGAGAGAACTGAGGTAAAGAGTTTTAGTCGGTTTATCTTTTTTTCTAAAAGTTTCCTTAAGTCTATCTTATTACTAAGTCAATCCCGAGGCTCGCGGTGCCGAAACCGTCCCCGAGGCCAAAACGGTAAAATCCCCCAATATTCTCGCCTAGACATCATATCCTCAAATATATCTCCATATATTTATTTTCGTAACCCGATAGTCCAAATCACTACCCGATACCTAAAATACCCCTGACTTGCCCAAAATCATATCTTAAATCCCGTTGTAACTTTTCCCACTATCTGACCCTAGGATCGTCTCGAGTCGTGCTCTGTGAACCTGCCCACATAATAATGTGGTTCTCACATATATCACATATTTATTTCATATTATCACATAATATCATCAACTATCATATAATCAACATTAATCACATATTCACACATTTAAGTCAACAGTATCCACTCTAATCCCATTTATGCCCTCCCAGCATGCTAATCAAGGCCCTTGAGCCTTATTAGCAAATTTGGGTCGTTACACCCAAGTTCTACTGCCCCACTACCTTTGCCTTCCCCAGTCACTGTAAATGACCCTACTCCTACCATCACCAAGCCCGCAACTAAGACAACACCCACCATACAAAAATCCAAAAGGCTAGTGAGAATCCTAGGAGCTCCATGCACATCATCAATAAATCTCCATCTGCAACTAGCTGCGCCTCACCCAAGCACCGAGTGACCCAGCTGCGCATCCCTTGAGTAGAGCCTGGATATTCATTGAATGAGCATTTTTGAACTCTACTCCCCAACTTGATTTTGTTTATGTCTGTTTCTTTGTATTCTTTGTTTTAGGTGTAGTTCTTACTTGTTGGCAATTTTTTTGTGTTGTGTTATATTTTGGTCTCAAGTGTTGATAATGAATTTTGTGTTTTGTGTACTGGGTGCTCTGTATTGTACTTAGTTATGTTTCTTTGGTGATTTTTGTGTAGCGAGCACCGCAATTTGAGTCATTTGCCTTGTGTTTTGTTGCTAGGAAGGAACTTTGTTAGTATAGTTATCTTTGTTCTATTTTTAGTTTGTCTTTGTCTTGCTGTGTTGTCGTTCTTTTGAGGTTAGTCTTTGCTTTTGTTAGTGTTTAACGAGGGGGCTTGATGATGACTTTGCAAACTTAAATATATATATATAATCAATCTAAGTTGCAGCTTAATGTCTTTCTTTCTTAAATTTTAAACTAAATTCTATGGGTGTGAATATTGCTAGCAATTGGTTGATGAGAGTGTTTCTCTTTTTAGTATGTGCATAGCTTGATTAAATAATTTTGAGACCCTAGAAAGAGCTAGTTTCTTGTGAGAACTTAAGTTTCTAGAATTACTTAGTGATTTTCCTTGAGGCAAAATCCTAGACAATACCACACCGATTAAATGATTTAGGTTGTCTTTGGACCGTTTGAGCCTTTGAAGCCTACCTTGTATGCATTTTTATCCCTAGTCACCCCATTGAGCTTAAGTGTCATTTTTTCTTTCTTAGTCACTCATTATCTTAGCTTAACATATATATAATCACCTCTTTTCACCACACCCTTTTAGCACCTTGATCTTTATAGGATTTAATCGTTGTGCATTTTGGGGGGTTGAGAGGGGTTGAGTGTGAGAAAGAAAATTGGGTGAGAGTTTTCCTTTTCTTCTTTTGCTTGTTTTCACCATTGGGGACAATGTTGATTTTAAGTTTGGGGGGAGAGTGTATTCTCATTTTTCTTGTTCTCTTGCCATCTAGTTGTTTATTTTCATTAAAAAAAAATAGAGCATCAAAAAAGAAAAGAAAAAATTAAGAGTGCACTCCCTTGCATCGAAGCATCTAAAAAAAATCAGAAAAGAAAAAGAAAGCAAAAAGTATGTATGCTTGTAAATAAGTTTGGGGGTGTAACTCTTCAAATAAAGGAAAAGTTGTTTTAGTTTTTTTCTTTGTATGTTAGTAATAAAGGCTAGTGGCAAGATTTATATTGTGTTGTGGGGTTTTCTTTGGGGGAAATTAATGTGTGCATTTATGTATTTAGGTCCTAGAAAGATTGAGGTGCTTAGGGTGATTTGAGTAAAAAAATTATCTCTCTTATCCTACCTCCACCCTAGCCTATCATTACAAGCTTGATAAAGTCCTATTGATCTTTGGTGTGGTGTTTGTCTACATTATTGGAGAGGGAATCACTAAGTAACTTATGGAGTCATTATTTAAGCTTGAGGACCAAGGTCTAGCTTAATTTTTGGTGATTGAAATTGTTTAGGAAAAGCTATGCATGCACTAAAGGGTGAAACACTTGATTCGTATTTTGGCAACAACATTAATGCTTGAAGAATTTTGCTTAAGACTTGTGAAAGATTGAAATTCAGCTTCTCTTATTCAAAAATAAAATTTCCCAAGAACCTTCCCCTTTTTACCATTGACATAGCAAAGTTTGTCCACTGTTGTTGTGTTTTGTCTTTGTTGTTTCCTTGTCTTTTGTTGTTTAGTTTGTGCCTTTTGTGTCTTTTTATTATTATTTGTGTTTTATTTTTAGAGTCATCACTCGAGGACGAGTAATGTCGTAAGTGTGGAGGTGTGATAACTCTTGAATAAAGAGTTATTTCATGTGTTTTTTAACTTATAATTGTAGAAAAATTGTGGGTGATGTTAGTTTATTTTTAGCTTTTGTAGCTAACTTTGGTGTTTTTATGATCTTAGTTAAGTTTAATTATTTTTGTAGTTTTTAATAGCTAATGGGTTAAAGATAGTATTTTCATGGATAAATATTTGCACAAGGAATGAACTAGCATGTGAACTTATTTTAATTGAATTTTTTATGGCTGAATTATCAGGTTTGCTGCAGCAAAACATATTTTGCTGAAGTATTTTGATCACGCAATTTTTGGGCACATGGAACACGTGGCAAGTCAATGGGTGAGCTAGAATATTGGCTGAGGTGGCAAGGGCAGAAAGAATTAGTCAACATATGGGAGAAAAGGGCAAAAGAGAAAAGAGGAACTCATGTTTTTAGAGGAGGAAGGACAATATTAGACTTTTGGGGGCTAAAGGAGGAAACCTAGAATGGACTTAAGGATGTATTAGCCGAAATAGGAAAGAAGCAGCCATTTTTGGAAAGAAAAACCAGCAAAAGAAAAGAGAGAAACTCAGAAATCAACAAGGAAGAAGGAGGATGAACAAAGAAAGCTCAAGCATTTGGATTTGTTTTTTCTTCTATTCCTAAACTTTATTTTTATATTTTCTGAGTTGATTTCTAAATCTGAATATTATGGGTTGTGTTGATTGTGGATTAATGTTTATGAACTCAGCCATGAACTAATTTTTAGGTGGCTTGAATTGTTGATGAACCCTATGTTATAGTCTATCAATTTCATGCACTTTATTTTAGTAAATTCTCCCTTGTTCATTCAAGTGTGCTTATATTAATTTCTTGTTGTTGTTTGGCCAGCAATGGCAAGTTATTTAATTATGTTTAATGTTGGAAAAATTAAATATAATGGGAAGAACTTGGATGACACAGGTCATAATCTAGGTTAGGTTATGTTAGTAAGTAATATAGGGATATGTTATTTTCCTTGTGTAACTTTTGAAAATTAAACTTTGAATTGCATTCTTAAATCTGATTTTGCATAGGAATATGTTTAAGGTAAAAGAATTAATGTCATAAATTTTGGGAAAGTTTTATAAGTGTTTAAATGAATTCTTGTTAACCTGGGAGTTTTGCTAGAATATTGTTGCCGCAATCTGTCCGCAATTTATTCAGGATGATTAATATAGGGGAATTCAATAATTCAAGTCCATTTTGCAATCCATATATTTCTCTCAAATTTCTTGTTCAGTTCAGTTTTTAATTTCAGTATTTCCATCTTTTTAATATTTTTCTTACCCTAAAAGCAACCCATTTGATTTTTAGTACTTATAAGTTGTTTAGTAATTGTTTTGCTTATTTTTCTATTTTGCGATCCCTGTGGAGACGATTTACTTATCATTATATTACTTGTGTGATTACATGCACTTGCATATTTAAAATCAAATATTAATTTATCACAACACCTATTAAGGTTGATTTATACTCAGGCCTAGTTAATTTTTTTTTTGGTATATTATATATATGGAATAGTTACTAAATATATGTATATATATATTCATATACGGTTTCATTTAACTAATTTTGTACAAATTTTCAATTTGGTTTATATTTCATTGAAAGATAAAAGGTTAAGGATTGATAATTTTTTAAGAAATAATTAAATTTAAGTTTTGGTTTTGGAAAATTTCTTAAGGATGTCTAATATTTTGAATAGATTAATTGAAACAATATGTTGCCAAAGTGACATCTGTTGTGTAAATTAATTTATTTAAAATATTAAGATGCTTGTGTGTTTGTAATTTATGCATATATTGACTGACCCAAAGGTAAGTGAATATTTCGTTGAATTTCATACACACTTGTGGTGATAAATGTGTGACAATTATAAGGTATTTTGTGTGAGCAATATGTTAGTCCAAAGATTGACTTATTGTTTGACATAATTTATTGTCAATGTTTGATTGCTACAACAAGAGTATCACTTACAGTTAATATTATTGTCCAAAGACTTGATATTAATGTTGTGCTTGGTATCTTGAGATGGGATTAACCAATTTTTGAATTTATTGTTTGATTATGCATATTGATGTGATCTTGTTTTGTTTGTTTTGTTCTATATTCAGTTAGTACATCTTCTGCTGCCTCAATATATGCTAATACTAATTCTATTCCTATGCTTAATGGGACCAATTTCAAGGATTGGAAAAAGAACTTACTTATAGTTCTAGGATGTATGGATTTAGACCATGCATTAAGGGATGAACAACCTAGACCTCTTACTAAGGAAAGCACACGTGATGAGAGGTGGGATCGTTCAAATCGCATGAGTTTAATGATTATGAAACACAGCATTCCAGAAGCCTTTTGGGGCACATAATCCAAAGGGATTACTAAAGCCAAGAATTTCCTTGAACAAATTGAGGAACGTTTTGCTAATAACGATAAGGATGAAATGACAACACTTCTAGGTTCTTTGATTACCATGAAGTATAAGGGTCAAGGAAATGTAATGGAGTACATTATGGAAATGCATCATATTGTCTCAAGGCTTAAGACACTTAAGATGGAGCTTCCTGATGATGTGCTTGTGCTTATGGTTTTGTTAACGTTTCCTACACAGTTTAACCAATTTAAAATTAGTTACAACTGTCAAAAGGAGAAATGGACTCTCTATGAGCTCATTTCCCACTATGTGCAAGAGGAAGAAAGGTTAAAAAAAGGACAAGACTGAAAGTGCTCACTTGGTCACTACCTCTAAGGATAAGGGCAAGGAAAGGAAATTTGAGAATGAAGCTACATCCCAAAAGAAACAACAGAAGGATTCAGAAGGTTGTTTCTTTTGCAACAAGCCTAGACATGTGAAGAAAAATTGTGCCAAGTATCATGCATGGCATGAAAATAAAGGTATGATTCTTACTTTGGTCTGTTCTGAGGTTAATTTAGCTTCAGTACCTAGGAACACTTGGTGGATAGATTCTAGGGCTACTACTCATATAAGTGTTTCTATGTAGGGTTGCTTGAGCTACCAAAAGCCAAGTGATGGTGAAAGACACATCTTCGTGGGCAATGGAAAATCAAGGGAAGTGGAAGAAATTTGGCATTTTAGGTTGTTGTTAGGAACTAGTTTTTATTTGGATTTGAAAGACACTTTTGTTGTACCATCTTTTAGATGGAATTTAGTTTCTGTTTCTTTGTTGGACAAATTTGGATATTGTTGTTCTTTTGGAAACAATCAGTTTATTTTGTCTTTAAATTTAAATGTTGTTGGAACTGGTTACTTAAATGCTTATGACAATCTTTATTTTCTAGAAACAATCGCATCCTATAATGAAACCTTGCATGTGGAATCACGTGGTACTAAACGCAAATTAAATAAGAAAAATTCAGCATCATTATGGCAAAAGCGCTTAGGTCATATCTCAAAATGTAGAGTTAAGCGCCTTATGTCTGATGACATTTTAGAATCTCTTGACTTCACAGACTTTAATGTTTGTGTCGATTGTATCAACGGAAAACATACCAAAACTAAGACATTAGGTGCCAACAGATCTTTAGATGTCTTAGAATTGATTCATACAAATATTTGTGGGCCATTCCCTACAGCATCATGGAATGGTCAACAATATTTCATATCATTCATAGACGATTACTCACATTATGGGTACCTATACCTCGTTCATGAAAAGTCCCAGTTTATGGATGTGTTCAAAGCTTATAAAGCTGAAGTTGAGAATCAACTCAACAAAAGGATTAAAAACGTTAGATCCGATCGTGGTGGTGAGTACTATGGTAGATATGATGGCTCAGGCAAACAACGTCCAGGACCGTTTGCTAAATTCCTAGAGGAATGCGGTATTGCCTCACAGTACACCATGCCAGGATCACCTAGCATGAATGGTGTTGCTGAAAGACGCAATAGGACTCTTAAGGATATGGTGAGAAGTATGATTGCTCATTCTACCCTACTCGAGTCCTTCTAGGGAGAAGCATTAAAGATAGCAGCTTACATTCTTAATAAAGTGCCAACTAAAGAAGTTGCTAAAACACCTTATGAGCATTGGACAGGTCGAAAGCCTAGTCTAAAATACTTTCACATTTAGGGATGTCCAGCTGAGGCAAGGCCTTATAAGCCACATGAGAAGAAATTGGACTCCAAAATAGTGAGCAACTACTTTATTGGTTATTATGAGCGATCTAGGGGCTATAAGTTTTATGATCCCACAATTAAAAATATTTTTGAGACGGGAACTGCAACATTTTTTGAGGATGTTGAGTTTGGGGGGAGAAATAAGGTTAGAGACATTGCTTTTGAGGAGGAATTGAGTTCAAACTGAGTTACTACTATCATTTTTGACAATGTTCAGGCTTCTACACCTATCATTGTTCAAGAAATGAATCCAATACCTCAACAAGACAATGTTTAACAACCCCCAATTCAAGATGAGGTAATTGTTCCAGAAGAACAAACTCAACAACCTCAAGAACCAAAGCCATTAAGAAGGTCCACAAGAGAAAGAAGAAATGCTATTTCGAATGATTATGTTGTATTTCTTCAAGAACATGAGGATGACAATGAAATGATGGAAGATGATCCAATCAATTTTCATCAGGCCATTAAAATTTCTAACTCTCAAAAGTGGATTGATGCCACGAAAGAAGATTATAAGTCTATGCAAGACAATAAAGTTTGGGAACTTGTCCCATTACCAGATGGTGCAAAACCAATTGGTTGTAAATGGATATCTAAAACCAAGAGTGATGCAAATGGTAATGTGGAGAAGTATAAAGCACGTCTTGTAGATAAAGGCTATACTCAGAAAGAAGGCATTGATTATACAGAGACTTTCTCTCCAGTTTCATCGAAAGACTCTTTTAGAATAATAATGGCACTTGTTGCTCACCTTGATCTTGAGCTACATCAGATGGATGTTAAAATAGCGTTTCTAAATGGAGACATTGACGAGATAATTTATATGGTGCAACCAGAAAACTTTGTGTTAGGAGACCCAAAGAATATGGTTTGCAAATTGACAAAATCCATCTATGGACTCAAGCAAGCTTCTCGTCAATGGTATCATAAATTTCACCAAGTAATTATCTCATTCAATTTTGAGATGAATGTTGTTGATGATTGTGTATATCACAAGTTCAGTGGGAGTAAGTATATATTCCTGGTTCTATATGTCAATGACACATTGCTTGCCACTAATGATATAGGCTTATTTCATGAAACCAAGAGATTTCTATCTAAGCATTTTGAGATGAAAGATCTTGGGGACACCTCTTTTGTATTAGAAATTCAGATACATCGAGATCGTTCTCGAGGTATTCTTGGATTATCACAAAAGAGCTATATCGATAAAGTACTCAAAAGATTTGGCATGCAGGATTGTAGACCAGGTGATACCCCTGTTGCTTAAGGAGACAAATTCAGTCTTAGTCAGTGCCCTAAAAGTAACCTTGAAATTCAGGAAATGCAAAAGATTCCTATGCATCAGCTGTTGGGAGTCTGATGTATGCTCAAGTTTGTACGCGTCTGGATATTGCGTACATTGTTGGAATGTTAGGCAGATCTTTAAGTAACCCTGGTATGGACCATTGGATAGCAGCAAAGAGGGTTATGAGGTATCTTCAGAGAACAAAAGGTTACATGCTCACATATAAGAAATCAGATTGTTCAGAGGTCGTAGGGTATTCTGATTCTAATTTCACTGGGTGCCAAGATAGCAGAAAGTCTACATCAGGCTATATTTACAGGTTAGCTGGAGGAGTTATTTCTTGGAAAAGTGCCAAACATACACTTGTAGCTTCTTCCACTATGGAAGAAAAATTTGTAGCATGCTATGAGGCATCGAATCAATGAATATGGTTGTGAAACTTTGCCACTGGGCTGCGCATTTTGGAGAATGTAGAAAGACCACTCAAGTTATTTTGTGACAATAATTCAGCAGTATTGTATTCCAACAACAACAGGAGCTCATCCAAGTCAAAGCATATTGACATAAAGTTCCTAGTTGTGAAAGAAAGAGTGCAGAGTGGACAAATATCCATAGAGCACATTGGGACACACTCCATGATAGCAAATTTGCTCACAAAGGGATTACCACCCAAGGTCTTTCTTGAGCACATTGCTCATATAGGTGTGGTATTGTTTGATGATATCATGATTTAGTGGAAATTTGTATTTTATTTGCTTTATGTTTATTACAAACATTTATGTATTTGGTTATTTTCTGATCAGAAATGAAGTTTTTCAGTTCATTCACTCTATTTCTTGTTATGATTCTGACCTCACTAAAGTTTAAGGAGGACCAATTGGAAATAGACATGTTTGGTTCACATTGCATGTAACTTCCATGCTACGCATCCATGATTGATATATGTCATTTGACTGTATTTGTATATGTGACCGTTGATGGGTTTAATCATGATTAATATGACAAAGACCGCTTTGATCCTATATGGATATGGTTGATGGACGAGATTGATAAAGAATACCTTTATATGATAGCAAATTTTGAGCTCATAATGTTGTACATTTATAAGGAAACATATGTTCCCCAAGTGGGAGATTATTGGATTAAAATCCTATTTTATGGGCACATATGTATAATGTATAATGCTATTATAAAATATGATATAATATTAGGTGACCAATTATGTTATAAATATCAAAGGGTATTAAAGTGTCATGGATTTAATGTGTAGAAACAGGAAAGTGAATTTTTAATTTTATAATGGGCAAAATTGGAAATCACTGATTATAAATTAGGGTTGTGGTCCCTTATATATATATATATAAATATATGTATGTATTATTCTATTATGTCTGTCATCCCATTAACAGAAAAGAAAAGAGAGACTCTTCTCTCATAGAGATACATATTATATAGGAAGATCTAAACCCTCTGTGAAATCTCCAACAATGGCCTCAGGTTAGTGCTTCCGCTCTCATGTTCATCTTCTTCCTTGATTTAGCAAAGGATCTATAGAAATATGATTAGGATTTTATATTGAAACAATTTTAGTAACATGGTTAGGATCTAGGATTATGTTTTGAAATATTGATATTTATGCATGTTGCTTGAGTGTTTCTTAAATTCTAACAAAAAGGACTAGAAGAAAATAAACTACAAATGGGGCTTACAAAATAAATATGAAATATTAATAATAAAAATTTGATTTTGAAAAATCAAATCTTATTATTAATATTAACCTAGCTATTTTAGTGAATGGTCATTTACCCCCTTTTCTAAATCACCACAAAATGTGAGCTTTAAAGCTCAAAATGGAGGGTTCAAGGCTCAAAGGCACACAAAGTGGGCTAGAAAGTTACTGGTGGCAGCTGGTGAGTTTGACCCAGCCACAGCCAATGGGAGAGTGACACATGGCACGACTGGGCTAGAGGAAGAGGCAGCAGGTGCGGGTTTGGGTCGAGGCTGTCGTACGGGTCACGGTAGGAGCTCCAGGAGGTTGGGTTAGGCACGGGACGCATGTCGCACGAAGGTTGCGCCAAGTGGCACGCTGGGGGAAGGGAGAATCAGCGGTCCTGGGGCTGCTTTGGGCCGAATTTCTGGGCTTCAAGTTGCAAAAATGCCAACTTTTCCTCTTTTCTTCAATTTTATTTATTTATTTCTTCTTTCCTTTTCTTTATGTCAAAATGAAACTTTAATTCCTACAAAATAACACTAAATTAAATCATAATCAAATATTTTCATTTATAAAATCAATGATATTAATTCCATGAAAATATTAATGAAACTTTATTTATTTTGACCATTAAAATCAATAAATATGCATTTTTCACCATTAATCACAACGCCCAACTAGCTTATTGCTAGTCCCTAGCAATTCAAGCGGATAAAAATTATTACCAAGATGAATTAGTGAACTAAATAATGCAAAATCATTTAACAAAATTTTTGGTGAGAATTTAAAAATTGATATTTAAAACTATCAAAGTTGTAATTCAAGAGCTTTGTGTGTGTGCACCAAACCATATCGTTCTTTCCAAAATTTACAACACAAACAATATTGAAAAATCACCAAAGAATAAAGTCTCAACTCCAAATCCTCACAAAGGTATTGAAAGTATTTTTATGGGAGATGGTTGACACTCTTGGAGTTGGAAATTTATCAATTAACGCTCAAAAATAGATGTTATCGTTTTTGGACAAACAATGTTAACGAATATTGATAAAAAGATAGACTAATCAATTAATTAGAATCTAAATGACATAAGAACCTTCGGGATTTTACGAAATGATATTAAGAGCCAAAATAAAGAACAAAAAAAAAACAGAAACTATTTTTTTCTTTCTTTTTTTCTTTTTAATGACATAAATTGAAAAAAAATGTAGTAATGTTGATTTTTTTCTATTTGACATTTTTTTTTTCATCAACAAAACTACAAAAGTTGAAGATGAAAAATGTTTATTTTGTTCTTCCTTTTTTTCATTCTTTTTTTATATATATTTTTTCTTTTTTATATATATAATTTTTTTTGGACAAGAGACAACATAAGAATAAAGAAAAAAAAATACAAGAAATTAAAAGAAAAATTACAATAAAATACAACAAAGGCCCTTTAAAACAAAAAGTATCCCTCTAGTAAATGTTATGTTTTAAATTCTCAAAAATTAATTTTACCAACTCAAATGATCAATAAAAGTTTTCAAAGTTTTTTTCTCATTCTCACTACTCACAAAAAATTAAAAGCTTTAAACTTTAGGATTTTTCTCAACTTAATGTGTTAAAAAAAACTTTTTTTTACATGGTTGGGTGTGCATGATATTACTCTAAAAAATCACTTTCTAATAATAAAAATATCAAAAACTATCTCACAAAAAATTTGTTGTCATGAATTTTGAAAAAATTTAACTCAAAATTTCAAAATGATAATCAAAATATATTTCAACACATGAATATGCTCACTATCCACAACTTTAAATGAGACATTGTCCTCAATTTCTAACGTTAAGCCCCTTGTGGGAGCAAAAGGCAATATGATAACCAACAAAAAAAAAAACAAAACCCCAAAAAGTAAAATTCGCAACATAAAATAAAGACACAAATTAAAATATAGCACACTAAAAATAAAGATAAACCTGATCAGTCTTTGGTAGACAAAAGTATCGATCTCATGTAAGTCTACCAACTGCATGTTTGCGTGCTATCCTATATCGAAAATGAATTTTCTTTTATCCTGAGTCCCAAAAAAGAAGCGCTAGTAACATTTTCAGGATAAAGAAATTGTTTGGTTTCAAAATCGTGGAGGAAATTGGGTGAATGTTTCATTGCAAACATGTTTATGATTCCTCAATGATTAAGTCTATCACATCACATTAGTGTGATAGCTCTCATTTTTCTTTGGAGTGGTTGGAAGAATTTCTGTGTGGGAAAAAATTTCACTCCAAATGGTAATGACATCATCCTCGTCGTGTTTGGAACTAGGAGTGGGGGATGGTGTTATGGTCTCAGGTTGGGATGGGAATCAACTTAAATTATGTGAAATAATAGCGCTGGTCAATTCTGAAAGTTGAGTACTAGTTTCCCTAAAATCGTCCACAAATTTTCTATTGAACTCTCGTTGCACCTCTATAAATGTGTGTAAAGTGTCATCTAAGGAATTCTTATAATTCCAGACATTATATGGTAGTTCATGTGGGAAGTTAGGAAATTTTTTCTCAAAATTCATGTGTGGCAGTGCCTAGTAGTTGTACTCAGGCATCCAACTAAAATCTACGGGGTTGGTCCAACTAGAATTATGATTCCTATTGTTGATGCTCATAATCTCATCAAGGGGAAATGCAAGGTAGTCACCTGGGCGTACTCCCCCCCCCCCCCGATCCGCGAGACCGCCCCGTCTCACGAGGATGCTCTTCCGTGAGGCCACTAAGTCGCCTCCCGCGAGGCCATCAAGTGGCGAGGCCCCCCCCTGATCCGCGAGACCGCCCCGTCTCGCGAGAATGCTCTTCCGCGAGGCCACCAAGTCGCCTCCCGCGAGGCCATCAAGTGGCGAGGCCCCCCCTGATCCGCGAGACCGCCCCGTCTCGCGAGAATGCTCTTCCGCAAGGCCACCAAGTCGCCTCCCGCGAGGCCACCGAGTGGCGAGGCCCCCCCCCCCCCCGATCCGCGAGACCACCCCGTCTCGCGAGTGCCTTGTTCCGCGAGGCCATCGTAGGGGGCGAGGTACCTTATTTAGCGAGGCCACCCTAGGGGCGAGGTGCCTTGTTCCGCGAGGCCATCCTAGAGGGCGAGGCGCCTTATGTAGCGAGGCCACCGTAGGGGGCGAGATGCCTTGTTCCGCGAGGCCATCCTAGAGGGCGAGGTGCCTTATGTAGCGAGGCCACCCTAGGGGCAAGATGCCTTGTTCCGCGAGGCCACCATAGGGCGAGGCGCCCTATTCAGCGAGGCCCTTGGGCCACTCCTACCATGCCCATGCGCGGGGCCGAGGGAGGCTGCGAGGCCGCCAATGGCGCCCCGTGCGCGAGGCCACGCAAGGTCCCGCGCGCGCGCCCCGGGAGGTCCACCAGCCCGCCATCTTCTCAAGAGGCCGACACACCGTGATTCGATGCGCATGGGCCCAAGACCCCTATTCAACGCCACGGCCAATACGGACACCAAAGATCCCCTTTTTTTTCACAACCTCAAAGTCCCTATGCTTAGTAGATCCAGAACGAGTCGAATGAGACATATTTGTACGATCGGGTACTAGGTACGGATGCCAATGCCAGCGAGGATCGTGGTCCGTACGTCTACGGCCATGGGTCAGAGCCGACACCACTACCTCCTGCGCCACCACGCCTGCTACCACGCCTCAGGAAGCGGTACAGACAAGTAGTGGAGACATCCTCCTGACACCTGCTCCTGTACGGGATGTACAGCCACAACCTCTGAAGCCACTTCCCTAGTACAGTACGTTTGTACCTCTTGGTCCCCTGGACCACTATGTACCTAAGGCCGTTAGAGCCTACTATAAATTGAATTCCAAGGCCACCTGAAAGGGGGTTGGAAATTTGACTGTAGCAGAGACATTAGTGTGAATGAGATACTGAATTCTCCATTGTTGTTATTCCATTGTTCTTGAGTCATTGTTCAAGTTTTCATAGCTTCCTAATTAGCGATTTCAATTCGATAATTTTTCCAACTTAACTTCGTTGACGAGTTCTCACCGTCAACACCTATAGTCAATTCTTGCAAAGTCACAATAATGTCCATCATAATCTGCCTCGGGAACCTCGTAACTTTCGCTATCAAACTTCATTTTTAAGGCCTCAAGTTCTTGGGACTCTCTTACACTAAGTTTGCATGCATCTCTAAAACGGCTAGTACCATCAATAACACTAGAATTATGATTGTTTCTGAATAAAGAATAATACATTGGAAAATACATCTCGAAATGTTTCTTTTCTTCTTCATTGATTATTTATTATTATTATTTATTTTTCTTTTGTGATGATGTTTTTTTTTATTTTTTATTTTTTTTTATTGTTTTACTTGTTTCCATGTCGATTTGAGGTTTTTAGAACGAACCCACTTAAGAACTACTCTTTATCTAGTACTCCCTGAGGTTCATAGATAATTGTGGAGGGGTCATAGTTCACAAAAACGATCCTCTTACAATCAAAACTTTCTAGAAATCCCTGAGGTTACTAAGTAAGCATGGATGGAACTTTGCTCAAATTGGCCTTTAAACAAAAATTGCTTATGTTGACAAAACAAGCTTTGTTTTTTTTATTATTATTATTTATATTTTATGATTTTCTTTTTGTATTTTTATGATTTTTTTTTAAATATTTAAAACCTTAAAATTAAAAAAACTAATAACAAAAAATTAAAAAAAAAAGATACAAATCTAACAAAAAAATATAGGAAAAGAAAAACACAAATAAATAAAAGGGCTAAAAAATATTTCTACAAACACATAAAATCTAAACTGATCCTACAAACACATAAAAAAAATAGCACAAAAGTAAGATATAGAAAAAAAAAAAGATGTAACAAATCCTAAACACAAATAATTAAAATAAAGAAAAAAAAATAAAAGAAATAAATTAAAACTAAACTAACAAAATATAAGCAACCAACTTATATTTTTTTCAAGTTTTTTTTTACTACAATAAAAAAAGGAGAAAAAAAAATAAGCTACCAAAAATAAATTAACAAAAAAAAACAACTATATAAACACACAACATGTTTTTTTTTTGTTTTTTTTACAACAATAATAAATAAAAAGAGAGAAAAAGAAAAATAATAACAAAATAAATTAAGAATAAAACTAACAAATCCTAGAAAAGAAAGGATATATATTTTTTTTTTCTTTTTTTCTTTTAGCACAACAATGACAAAAAAAAATGAAAACTAACTAAAAATGAACAGTAAAAAATAATAATGACAGTGATTTTTTTTCAATTTTTTTAAGAGTAAATATGACAAATCTTTTAAAAAAATCCTAGAGAAATATACGCAAAAAGAAAATGATAGAATTACTTACCTCTTTTGCAAAATTTATTAAAAAACTTTGTTTTTTCACTATTACCTCTACAAGGAGGCATAGAAATAAAGTTAATCAATAAATAAAGTTTATAGATAAATAATATGAGGAAAATAAAACAAGTGATATTTTTGTTATTTTTGAGATTTAAGGATTAGAAATAAAGATAGAATAATGTGTGATGTAACAATAGGTAAAAAGTAGGAAGGATTAGGGGTCAGCAATATGCATACTTATTTATTTGGATCTTTGATTAACAAAAATTACACAAATGAATAGTTCACATCCCAACTATTCATTTGGAAGATTTAACATTGAAGGACAAATATATTTCACAAAAATGTATTCAAGTGATTAATATTCTTTACCGTGGAAGAAGATAAATCATATGAGAAATCTAAAAATGAAATTATACCATTGGCAATAATGAAATAAAAGATTGGACATAAAAAAACCTAACACAAATAGTACTTTTACTATTTATAAAATACATAGAAAGAACATGACTAATTCTATATAGATTTAGCAAAAGTAAAATATATGAATGAGATGGAGAAAATAATAAAGATATTATCTATATTATTTTCACTAATTTGATAATATATAGAAAGTGCTTGACAAAATATATATACTATTAGTAAACAAAATAAAGATAACAAGATGAAGAAACAGAAATTAAAGAAAATAAAACACTCAAATATATAAACTTTAAGCACATGGTGAATAAAAAATATCAAACAAAGTCATAGTGCATATAGGATCATCCTAACCTTCCTAAGAAGGTTAGCCTATTATGCTAGACATTCTCATAAAATTCTTGAGAGAAAATATGAGAAATGAGACTAAAATTTGGTAAAGTTTTTCTATCTAAAAATTACATACCAAATGTAAAAGAAGAGTCCATATTTATAGAAGAAGAAGAAAATGGCTAAAAATAAATTAAACTACAAATGGAGTTTACAAAATAAATCGTAAATATTAATAATAAAATATGATTTTGAAAAATTAAATATTATTATTAATATTAACCTAGCTATTTTGGTGAAAGATCATTTTACCCCTTTTTCTAAATCACCACAAAATGTGAGCTTTAAAGCTCAAAATGGAGGGTTCAAGGCCCAAAGAGCACACAAAGTGGGCTGGAAAGTGGCTGGTGGGTTTGATACAGCCACAACCAATGGGAGAGTGACACATGGCACGACTGGGTTGAAGGAAGAGGCAGGAGACGCGGGTCTGGGTCGAGGCTGGCGTGCAGGTCATGAGCAGAGTTCCAGGCGGCTGGGTTAGGCGCGAGATGCGTGTCGCACAGAGGTTGCTCCAAGTGGCGCGTTTGGGGAAGGGAGAATCAGCAGGCCTGAGGCTACTTTGGGCCGAATTTATGGGCTTCAAGTTGCAAAAATGCCAACTTCTCCTCCTTTCTTTAATTCTATTTATTTATTTCTTCTTTCTTTTGCTTTATGCAAAAATGCAACTTTAATTCCTACAAAATCACAATAAATTAAAACATAATAAAATATTTTAATTTATAAAATAAATGATATTAATTCCATGAAAATATTAATTAAACTTAATTTATTTTGACCATTAAAATCATTAAATATGTATTTTCACCACTAATCACTAGGCCTCCTGTTACGAACTCAATACCGGCGTTTACAATCTCTTTCTGCAAAGGTGTCTCTATTGTGGTCAGAGCTGAGACACTCTCATGTCCTCGCCTACTCAATGCATCGGCCACCACATTGGCCTTGCCTTAGTGGTATAGAATTTCGCAATCATAGTCCTTTACTAATTCTAACCACCATGTTGTCTCATATTCAGCTCTTTCTGAGATAAGAAGTACTTCAGACTTTTGTAATCGGTGTAAATTTCACACTTATCCCCATAAAGGGGATTTCTCCATGTTTTCAGTGCGAACACCACTACAGCTAACTCAAGATCATGGGTGGGATATCGTTGTTCATAGTCCTTGAGCTGCCTTGAAGCATAGGCTACCACCTTCCCATTATGCATCAACACGAAACCTAAGTCATTCTTAAATGCGTCACAATACACCACAAACTTTCTGCCCTCTGTGGGAACACAAGGGATAGGTGTGGAGATCAAATTATCCTTCATAGTTTGAAAGCTTTCTTCACAAATCTCTGTCCATGTAAACTTTTGGTGTTTGCAGGTTAAGTTGGTCAAGGGTGTGACAATCTTTGAAAGACCCTCAACAAACTTCCAGTAATAACCTGCTAACCCTATGAAGCTTCGAACCTCTGAGGAATTCTTGGTTTGGGGGCAGTCTCTAATGGCCATGATCTTTTCTAGATCTATTGCTGTTCCATTCTTGGACACTATATGCCCTAGGAAAGTTACTTGTTCCAACCAAAATTCACACTTAGAGAACTTAGCATATAGTTGATGCTCTCGTAGTCTATTTAGCGTCAACCTCAATTGTTCCTCATACTCTTTGTAACGTCCTACTTCCTTAGAGCCGTTACTAAGTGAGTTTAAAACGTGCATTTAACTCGCTAATCGAGGTTTTAAGGTAAACGTGTAATTAAATCATAATCAGAGACATAAACTTTGAAAATAATTCCATTTACTGAAAATCATAAAACGTTTAACATTTGGGATCCCAAAATACTGTTTATATATATTTACAACTCAGAATATACTTATAGTTGACTAGACGACAAAATAGGGTTCTTTATAAACAATTCCCAAAAATACCCTTGGCCGTGGCAGCCAGGTAGACTAGACATGTACGCGCTGCCTCACGCTCTCCATACTCATGGTCGGTTGACTTTCTCCTTGTCCTTACCTGCCCCACAGAGCACCCGTGAACCGAAGCCCAGCAAGAAAACCCTCACAAGCAGACAACATATGCACATCAAACACTTAGCATATAAACAGGCCATCATTAAGCTAAACACATACGGCCAAGCCGTCCCAGGCGCTTTGTTCGCAGTCCAGACTGTGAGGATATCCCAGGTATCCTTTAGGGTCTCGCCCTGGAAACTCGCACTCCACGTGCTCAATGCTTCTCCTAGCCCCTTGCCGCACTCGGCCTTGCACTCCACGTGCCTAACGCCATTCCCGGCCCCTTGCCGATCCCGGCCTTGCCAACCTCGGCCTGCACCGTTCCCGGCTCTTGCCGAACATTTACACATATGCAACCATAGCATAATAAAGCAAATGCAAAACTTGAACAAATTCAGTCAAAGGGCTATGCCCTGCAACACATTCACATAGGGCTCAGCCCTGCACACAAGCTCTATGGGAACAGTGGTTTTCTTACCTGTAACCCGAGCTTCCCAAGCACCGCGATCACGAGCACAATCCTCTATCCCGAGCCTAGAAGAAAACCTAGTCACAACGCATGATAAAGGATTCCATTAATATTCGAGTAACGGTTTCTAGATATAATTCTAGCTTCCGGGACACCGAATTCCACCCTAGGTTAGGTTCCTGCGCTTAAAACCTCCATTCAGCCAAAATTTCCCTTTTGAGCCGCGGCCCGCCCCCAAAACAGAGGCTAAAACCTCTCTGATGCCCATTTGAGCCGCGAACCTACCCTATGGCGCCGCGGCGCTCCCCAGAGGCAGAGCCTCCCTGGCTCATCAGCTTCGTAGGCCCACAGGACTCAAGAACAGAGCCGCGGCCCAACCCTTCGAGCCCAGAAAATAACACCGTTTTCACCTCAAAAATCAGTCCAATTATTCCCAAAATCAAACCAAAAATCCCAACTAATTATCACAATGGTTATACCATAGATTCAACAACAAAACCCAACAAAAAACTCAAGCCAAAACCTTATAAAATCAAAGTTGAATCCTCATCCCTCCAACATGCAAAACTCTAATATTCAACCTTAAAACCAGCTGCAAATTAACACAGTTCCACATATTAGGAGCTTACCTTGATGAGTTATATTTCTGTGTAGATTCTCTAAGTTCCAAGCTTTAATTCCTCAAGACCATCAGCCCAATTCCTTAGCTTTGGCTAGTTTTTCTCCAAGATGTTCTAAGTCTCCAAGAGTGTAAGAAAACCAGTGAAGGGAGAGGGAGTGAGTCAGTTAGAATAAGTCTGGGGGTTTCCTATTTGTTTGTTTTATTTAACTTAAGTCCATATGGTTACCTCAAGGCTCGGGGTACCAAAACGTCCCCGAGGGAAAAACGGTAAATTTCCCCAGTATTCATTCCTAGACATTCTAACCTCAAATATATCTCCAAATATTTATTTCTATAACCCAATAACCCCATAAGACATCTAGTACCCAAAATACCCCTCGACTCGCCCTGAGTCGGATTCTCAACCCCGTCGTGACTTTCCGGCTAACTGCTCCTCGGAACTGTCTCGGATCGTGCTACACAGATATATAACATACATATCATGTTTATTACATTTATACCCTCAACGGGCTAAAATCACAAACATACCCCTAATATCCAAACGGGGCCCACATGCATATTTAATTCAACTAAACATGCATCCTAACCACATATTCATTAAATTCGCATATATTAATACAGTATGACAATTATTGCCCTCCAGGCACACTAATCAAGGCCCCAAGCCTTATTAGCAAATTTGGGTCGCTACACTCTTCCTTCGTCTTTGAGTAGATAAGGATGTCATCTATAAAAACCACTACGAATTTATCCAAGTAGTCCTCAAATACTATGTTCATCATATCTATGAACGCCGGTGGGGCATTAATTAGTCCAAAAGACATCACTAGAAACTCATAATGTGCGTAGCGAGTTCTGAAAGTTGTTTTAGGAATATCTCCTTCCTTCACCTTTAGTTGATGGTACCCGAATCGCAGATCAATCTTTGAGAACACTACTGTCCATTGTAGTTGATCAAAAATGTCATCTATCCTAGGCAAAGGATATTTGTTTTTAATTGTGACCTTATTGAGTTCTTGGTAATCGATGCATTCTCATACTTCCATCTTTCATTTCATAAACAGGATTGGTGCCCCCCATGGAAAATGACTAGGTCATATTAACCCCTTGTCCAAAAATTCATGTAGCTTGGTCTTGAGTTCCTTCAACTCTACAGGTGTCATTCGGTAGGGCGCTTTAGATATTGGTGTTGTTTCTGGTGCAAGTTTGACCACGAATTCAATTTCTCTGTCTGAGGGTAAACTTGGTAAATCCTAGGGAAATACTTCTAAAAACTCACAAACAATGTGTACATTTTCGGGTTTTGACTCTGTCTCCTTAGATTTATGCACCACACTTTCCAGATATGCCAAACATCCATGTTGCATCATGCTCCAAGCTACCAGTGCCGATATAATGGGCATACAAAATCCCGCCACTTCTCCCTTGAAAGAAAAGAGTTCTCCTTCCTCCGGTCTGAATTCTACGATCTTTTGCCGACAATCTATCGTTGCTCCATATTTGGCCAACCAATCTACGTTCTTCAAATGGCTCGTCTGACCGCACTTGTAACACTTGTTGGTGGCAACCTGACATCCTCCCAAATGTTGACACGAGCATTTAGGGTAGCTGAGGCGTTCAACTTTGTTTTCTTGATGGTTTCTGCGGTTACGATCATTGTTGTGACTGTTACGGTTGTTGTGGTGGTTATAATTGTTGTGATTATTTCCATTCGTGGTCGGGGGTCTAGGCCTCTTGTCATTGCCACTGTTCTGCCCTTCACAGGCCTTCCTCTTGTTGCCCTCATGGAATCCCTTGTTATCGTTGGCCTCCCTTCTTGCAACATTGTCTTTCCATTTATGGTCCTCCAAGTACTCCGCTTCAAGTGCCTTATCCGAAACCTCAGCATAACTAACCACCTCAGCAGTGGTCATCTTGACATCTCTAGCAATCATCGGCTTAAGTCCCCTCATAAACCTTTGGACCCGCATGGCTTCGGTTGGTACTATTTCAAGTGAAAACCTAGCCAACCTGTCAATCTTCTCAGCGTAATCGGCAATAAAAAGGATCCCTTGAACCAAAGTCACAAACTTGTCCACCCTGGTTGCCAATACAGCTACAATGTAGTACTTCTTGCCAAATGCTTGAAAAAAGTCTGCCCAAGTCATAGTGTTCATGTCACGAGTCTACTTCACCACATCCCACCATATTCTTGCGTCCAACTTGATTAGGTGAGCTGGACATGAAACCTATTAATGATCGTTCAGCTCCATGTGGTCAAAGATAGCTTCTACTGATTTTAACCAATCTGCTGTCACCATAGGGTCAGCTTGGGGCTTGCTTCCTGAAACGCTCATAGGTTGGCTCGAATCCATAAGCCATAGGCAGTGGTGCAATTTGTGGCACTAGAGGCTCAGGCTGTGCCGCCTGGGTGCTTGAGCCAACTCCTCATCACTTTGCCTCAATTGTTCCCTCAATCTTGCTATTTTTCCAGCCAAATCCACAGCTGGTGCAGCTGGGGCTGCTGGTTGGGCTGGTGGCATTCTCGGATCAGGGATTTCTGCAGCGCTGGGACTTGCAGAGACACCTCTTCCTCAGCCTCTCCCCCTTGCCCTGCCTCCTCTTGCTCCTCTTTCTCTTGTCAACATTATGAAATTCTAAGGCACCAAAAGAAAGTCATAAAAGAGGATAAATGGCATAATGGTTTGGTTACTTACAGTAAATTACGAAAGTTGTCATACATTCCCATATCCCACACCATTTAGAGTTTGCAAGAGAGAAAAATATTAAACCATATTATCCAAAGTTTGCTCAAATTACCTCATAAAGTGAAACATCCAACAAAATGTTTAAATAAATCCATAAGAGAATCCTTAGGTTTTTAAGGGTTTTTAAAAGAAGTCCCATTTTATTTAGTAACATTTATTGAAGGAAATTGAGACGGACTCTAGTCCTCGATCGTGGACTCGTCCCCTTGTTGTAATCGAAGATGTTTTCTGGAATATGGAAGTAGTCAGGAGCGCTAGCCAATGTCCTCATCCTGACGCTCACTTTCGGTATGGCGTGTATTACTTCTTGAGGCGCCATCTCCCCTTCCAAGTCATGCACCATCTTGAATCGTTCCCCCATCTCTCTGTTATCATTCTTAACCAGGACCGCCTCCAAACGATTAAAATCGTAATTGTCTATAAGGTTAAAAATGGTGTACTTGATAGTATCAAAGTCTAGGTCATCCTGAGTGACATCATACGATGCTACGACCAACTAAAGGAGAGCGTCGAGATATATAGACAATGATTCCCTTAACACCTAGTACTGCTCGATAGGCCACATCATCACCCCTCTCTTGTTAATCAATCCTTGGATACGCTCGCAAACCACCATTGTTGTTTTCAGTACAGCGATCCTCCAATCGTGGTGATCCTCGTCAATTAGTACCTTAGGTATAGCGCGGATCTCTTTAAGTAACTGTTTCTTAGTAGTCCTAATAATATGAGGCATCTTTCTATACTGAAATTTACAAAACTACAAAATTTAAAACAAGAAAAACAGATAACATTTAAAGCAAGTACTTACAACACAGTTGTTAAACACCCTAATTTATTACTTTATAAAAATGTCACTGTAACAACCCAATTATTTCTAAGACCTTGGACCATTAAAACTACTAGACATAACTACTACTAATTGAGAAAACATACATAAGAAATAATCATAACCTTATTAAAACCCCAAAATAGATATTGTATCAAATACAAAATAACATAAAAGCATAAAATAAAATGTGATAGGGTATGGGATCTCATTGTTTACAAAACATAAAAACTTAACTTTCAAATACTGATTGCGAAATTACATCAAAAAACATATTTTAAAATTCTAAACATAAATAACTTCATCCTCGATCGACACGCAGTCCATTCATCCTCAACACATAAACCCAGCTACCAAGAATCCTTCCGCCTTCCATGTTCATTTTCTTGCATCACACTAAAATAAAGGAGTGAGCCTAATGCCCAGCAAGGAAAATCTACTAACAGTCACATATCATAACGTAAGACTATATCATAAACATATACTATAAAACGTATGATTATAATAACATATATCATATAGGACTATAACAATAATGGCCATCATAAATTATTGGGGCTTGTTAGCTAAGCAAGTCATGTGCCCATAAATTTGTGGGGCTTGCTAGCTAAACAAGTCATATGCCCAATATAACTTCTTGGGGCTTCCTTATCTAAGCAATTCATATGCCCAATCATAAATTCTTGGGCCTTGCTAATCTAAGCAAGTCGTATGCCCAAGCAACTGAAAACATATTCTTGGGGCTTGTTGTTTAAACAAGTCATATGCCCAAGGACTACAAAACATACTATACATATACTTATCATAACATAAACATATCATAACATAAACATAAACACATAAAATCTATCCTATTTTCCTTACCAAAAGTCAGGATATAGCTTAGAATGATAAAGCTTTTATCCCAAACCCAAGTGTATATCTCTATCGTAATACTAGCACCTTAGAGGCTCTGATAAAATGCTTGAAGAATGAAAAAAATGGCTGAGCACTAGATCCTATTTATTGAGTTTGAGGAGTGAAACTATCCTATTAAAAAAAATACATAAATCCTTAAATAAACATGATTATGACAAGTGTCATGCTCTTAATGGTTCTGGAAGGTTCTAGAGTTTCTAGATCTTTCTTTTATTTAAAAATACTTAAATCCTTAAATAAACATGATTATGACAAGTGTCATGCTCTTAATGGTTCTATCTAAACCTACTAACTAATACTACTAATAAATAAAGATAAGCAACTAGAATCGTTTAAAATAGTATCAAAGATGATCTTTCAACTCTTGGCTTCAAGGAATCCCTCAACTTACATATTAAAGACTAGGAAAAAGACTTATCTCACATTGTGTCGTAAGTTGCTTTTTTCTGTATGTTTTGTTAGCCTTAAAATATTATTTTTCTTTCATTATTCCTTCTAGTAGTAGAGCCACTAAGAATTAGATTCACTCTTTTCTAATGATCAAATCCATTTGGACTTCAGAACTCCTTCATGTCAACTAGAGGAGCAGTAAGGGGCAGAGGGAGAGGAGTTGGCAGAGGAAGAGGAAGGGGCAGGGGTCATGGTGTGACCGTTAACCCGAACATGGTTAGCATCCCTAAGGACCCAATACTCCATGCCTGACATTCCTGAGATGCCTGTAGCACCCATTGCTAATAACCTAGCAGAAGAAGTGGCAAGGTTGAGAGAGCATTTAAGGGTAAGAGAGGAAGAATTGGCTCGCGCTGGGCAAGCGCCGCCAGCACCAGCAGTAGCACAACAAGTGCAAGTGGGTATGGGGGTACAAATTCATGGATTTGAACCCGTGTATGAAAGGTTCAGGAAATAATCCCCACTAAACGTTGAGGGGAAACTGTATCCTATGTAGACCGGGGATTGGCTCAAGTCAGTGGAGGTTATCTTTGAACTTATGGAGTTGAATGACTGGGAAAGGATATCCTATGCATCCCATCTACCGAAGAAGGATGCAAGAATTTTGTGGAATGTCACCAAACAGACTCGGAACTTAGCCACTATGACTTGGAATGACTTCGTCTTGGCCTTCAATAAGAAGTATTATAGTGTTGCAGTCATGGCCACTAGGGTTGATGAATTCGTTACGCTGGTTCAGGGGAACCATACTATCACAGAATACGCACAACAATTTTACAGAATGGCTAGGTTTGCACCAGAGATAGCTCCGACAGAAGCCATGAGAATCTAACAATTCATTAGGGGACTAAAAATGATGATAGCCAGAGTTAGGTCATGGTGTATAGGGTTTGGCCATGACATGTTTTAGGCATAGGGTTCTTTTGTTTCTTTTATTTAATTATTTATTTATAAGCATGATGGGTTGATATTGTAAAAGAAAAAAGAGAAGCATGATTTAGTTGTAATTCTTTATGTTTGATAGGGTCTTCGAACAAGGCTTTGTTTTTGGGGTTTTTTGTTTTTTAAATGAATTTACTCTTTGATGCATGCTAATTGTATTTTGAAATGCATTAAAATATAGGAAATATTAGGTTAATGATTGAACATGAATATGAGCATAATTAAATAGAATAATGTTTGCTGATTTTTTGTTATATTTTATTGTAATGTAGCAATAGTCTTAAAAAAGCACACTTTATGTTTTAAAAATTCACATTTTAGAATTAATATAAGTAAAAGGTGATTTTCACATTTTAATAATGTATTTTTTTCAATAAAATACATGCAGATTTTATGGTTTAAAGATTGAGAAAAAATACTATTTTTTAAAGATGCTTAGAAATTAATTTATTAAAAATGTGAGTATTAATAGTCCTTTTTTACAAACTTGTAGGTCCTTAGAGTTTTTTTTTCTAAAAAAAAATTGTTTCAAACATGTTATGAGCTTTAGGTAATGTGAAACATGAGTTTTTATCAGAATTTTGTAAAAAAAAGTGTCACATTTTTGTACATTTCGGCCAACTCTAGAATTTCAAATTTGGATTTGTTTAAAATTCTTACGTGATTAAATCTATGATTTTATTTACAAATAGTAGCATGATAAGTGGTATTTCATGCATTATGAGTTTTGTGAAATTCTTTGTAACCTACAAGTTTGGCATAGGAATTTAGAAATTATATAAAGCTCAGGCAAACTTTTGTAATATGCTTGTGTGAGTATGAATTGTGATTGAGACCAAATTGTACTTGCTATGTTTAGGCTTTTGAGGAAGTGGTCCTATGCTGTTTGGGTTTTGTGCTTGGACTTGAGGTAAGGAAGTTAGATAGTACTTATTCTTGAATTGTCATAATGTTGCTAATGTTTTATGATATTGTATATGTTAATGTGACTTATGCTAAGGCTCCAGCAAAAAGGGTGTCACAAAATTTGATCAAAAGGGTGTCATGAATGTTTTATGAATGTAAGGAAGTTAGCTAGATTTATGTTTTGTTTCCGAAAGGATTCTAGTTATGAAATATGTATGGCTATGTTTTTGTTTGCTTAACCTAGTGCTGCAACATTATTAAAGGCAGACATGCCTAAGATTCTAGACAATAGGGGTGTCATGTAAGTGACTAAAAGGAGAGTCACATGTGACCATTCGACAATAGGGGAGCCATGATTTTATGTTGTATGCTTATGTTGTTGATCATTGGACAATTGGGGAGCCATGATCCTATGTTGTATGCTTATGTAGGGGAGCCATGATCTTCTGTTGTATGTTATTGATCGTTGGACAATAGAGGAGCCATGATCTTATGTTGTATGCTTATGTTGCTGATCATTGGACAATAGGGGAGCCATTATCTTATGTTGTATGTTTATGTTTATGTTCCAATTGATCTTATGTTTATGATTATGCTCGTATAATGTACGATTATGCTTATGTCACAAATAGTCTCATGTTTATGATTATGACTTATGTTGATAATGATTGCTATAAGAAAATATGTAAATAATGTATGAGATATGTCGCTTATGCTTGTATATCTTGTTTGTACTTCCCTACTGGGCTTTTAGCTCACCCCCTTACTTTCCCCCTTGCAGGTAGACACTAGGTAAACTTGTTTGACACGCATGGCAAGCTGAGTCAGTTTTCCATAAGAATGTATATATGATGGGAAGCCAATGAAAGAGGAAATGATCCAGAACGTCATAGTGTCTTTCCTTATGTTAATTTATTAGTGGGATGTATTTTATTTATTTTAAGACTGCGTCAAATTCTCTTTTGTTTTTGAACATTGGATCCAATTTTGCATTATAATTTTTTTCAATAAGGATCAGTTGAGGTTTCAGCCATACTATGAAATCTTTTAAGTTATTATTAAAATTAGTATTTTAAGAAAGATAGGAAATTAGGGGTGTGACAGTCAAAATCCCGTGATCCGTAAGGGGAAAGACCGGGTAAGCTGTGCAATCCCACACCGCCTGGGGAAGGTCAAGTGTAATGATTCTAAGACTGTGTAGGTATGGGACTACACAGTTGAAGAGGGCTTAAATGGATTGATTGGTACTACCTATATCAGGAAGGTGCATCTTCTTTTCGGTAGCCCATCACTTGAGAACTCCATGGTTAAGCGTGCTTGGCCTGGAGTAATCTAGGGATGGGTGACCTCCTGGGAAGTTTTCCCAGGAAGTGTGCGAGTGAGGACAAAGCACGCTGGAAAGACTTGTCTTGGTTTGTAGGGCCAGTCGTCATTCCAGAAAGCAGCCATAGTGATGCGGGGCGTCACAAGGGGCGTTTTAACAAATGTTCTAATCTATGTAGTGCATTTTTTTCACATTCACACATTACATCAAAGTGAGCAAGATTCTTTCTATTTGTAGAGTTCTTATCTACCATTTGATTTTCTAATTCGAACAAACTTTCTTGGGAGTTAGAAACATGCACACAACAACTATAAAATATTATAGCGAATGAAATCAAATTCAAAATGTACAACTCCTTTTACACATCAATTGGTGAATATTTGTGAGAGTTACAAAACTTATATCATGATTTCTTAAGATTTGTAACTCCACTCTATATGTTACAAAACTTATTATGATCGTCATTTCTCAAATTGTAATTCCACAATATATGTTACTTACATTTGATAAAACATAATTCATTTAATCAAAATACTCTATTATTTGTAATATAATATAACAAAAATAAGGTTTATGTTTGAGAATAACGGGTAATCCTTTTATGATTTGATTAAAGATAAATGGGGCAGCTATGTTGGCTTGCCTTCTACTATGTTGGCTTGCCTTCTACTTCAAATCATTTGAACCATTTCATTTCTAGGTATTTTTCCTATTTAATAAATATAATAACATAAATATATAAATATCTACACTAAAGCTCCTTACTTTTTCTTTTTATTATCATTCTTATTTATTTAATTAATGTCATTATTATTGATTGTTGACTCGATTAATGGACAAACTAGAAAGAGAATACTTGAGTAGTAAATGTAAAAGAACACCAAGGAATTATAGTGGTTCGGCCACTAACGACCTACGTCCATTTTAGTCAGTATATTAATTATGTGATTCTTACAATGAGTAAAGGCTCCTGAATACAAACTTATATCCAACTACTAACGATATTTATAGGGACAAAAGGGTGGCTGGGAGTGACGGGACAACTCCTTGCCTATTCTAGCTTAATCCCTTCGGTGGTTAGAAAGTTCCTGACATTTGCAGTTGCCCTATCCAGCAATGTCCCAGGCATACACATGTTGGATGCAAGTCGAAAATGTTGTTCTATGAAGTCCTCGAAAGTTAGCGATCAAGGGTCTTGTTGGTATTAAAAGTGTAAATCAGAGTTACGCAGCGGAATGAGTTCTTTTAAAAAAAATTATTAATGCCATCCAAGATCATACATATATAGATTTATTAAATCACATATAAATAGATTAGAGATTACCTCTTGTAGCCTATTGTTTACCCAAAAAATGGCTGTTGATGATGTGGCAGGGATTTCTCACACATGGTTGACACGTGGCAGATGTGTTGTTCGACTATCGACCAGAGGCACATCGCTTCGTCAGGGCTTAACTTTTAGATACGACCAGGCTAGTCATATAATTTGATTTGTTTCCTTCTAACGTTGTAATCTTATAATAATTTCATTGAATATTTCCTCATTATTACCTTGATACGCGGTTATTAAGGATAGATATGGCCCGTTGGCCTGTGTAACCCTCCTTGAGCCTATAAATATGCATGAAATAGCTCAAGGAAGGGACTTTTGATCCCTGAATCTTTATGCTAAGATAGAGAGAGAAAGAGAGCTATAGTGCAATTATCCATCGTTTCATTGTATTTCTTCCAAGGTTTGTGAAACTCAAGAACCCTAGTTCTTTGATCACGACTTTGAGATTCAATATTAATAATAGCACTAAGTGGATGTAGGTCATTACCAATATTTGGGGCCGAACCACTATAAATCCTTGGTGTTTTCTTCTTTTGCATTGGATTAAATTCTTAATCGTCGTCTTATCTTTTGTCGTATATTTGACTCCGTGTCGTTGGCCAAATCAAGGGTCAACATTCTGGTGCTTTCATTGAGAGCTTGACAAAAAATGTGAGAAAATCTAATGGCAAAAACATCCAAGAAGACTAGACAGGCTGCTGGCGCTGCACCATCCCAACCTCCTCCCCCAAATGTGGCCGAGAATGAACCACATTTGGAGTTTGATGAGGAGGAGTTAGATTTCAAAACACTGAGGGCAACGCTAGGAGTGTTGCAGGATGAGTTGGCTAATATAATGGCCAATCAGGAGAATGTTGCGGAGACAATGGCGCTGCAGCAAAGAGAAATAGAACGCCAACGCCAGGAGCTGAGTGAGTGGCAGGCGGAAATGGATCGTTGGCAGAAGGATGCCATGGCCGCCCTTGAAGCAGCCATTCAACTGGCTAGGAGTCAGGCTGTGCCAACCTCCCAGCCAGATCAGCCACCAAATGTGCCACCTCAAAGAGGTCCCAATCCAAGCCCTCTGCTCCAGCCGGCAAGCCCTCAAAGGTCGGAGCAACCGCCTATGGCTCAGGATGATGTCCCACCTAGGGATCCTGAGTAGCAGCTCCATCTCAGGCTGGTTAAGGCAATCTCCAGCACTCGAGGCAGAGTAGGTCTAGGCAACCGCCTCGCAGCCCTAGACGCCCTGGGGATGAAGAGCCAAATCTACCGAGCAGAGGGCAGCGTCCTTCTACCAATAGGAGGAACACTGAGTCAGGCTCTACGGTCAGGGGCCCCCCACGGCATAACAATGCACGGGGACCCAACGACCAGCACAGGCCTCCCCCTGACGCTCGGGAAATGCCAGCCCGAGGAGGAAATAGTGTGAACAGCCGGTCACGCCGTAGTCAGCCATAATTCAGAGATGGCCATGACTATAATGAAGCTGATCCCGGTAGAAGAAATGCTGGTCGGAGAAATGAGAAAAGAGGTGGAGGCAGAAGCCCTCCACCTAGAGAAAATAGGCCAGCTAGCCACAATGCTGGGGGGCACCCCAGGTAGCAGAACGTCTTTAGTCGGCTAGGAGCTAGCGAGCAGAGATGATGATTTAAGGGACATACTTAACAATCGCCGTGAGAGGCACGATGAGTACGCTCCCCCGGCACCGGCGGCCCCAGCAATCCCATAAGTTGTTCAGGCTCAGATTGATGCTTTGAACCAGGCGGTACAGCAACTGGTCAGAGGACGAACGTCCCATATCGAGTACGATAGGAGGAGGGGCACTCCCTTTGTACAAAGGATTGCTATGGATGAATCCCCCAGTAAGTTCAAGATGCCAACATTGCCAAACTTTGACGGGTACGGAGACCCGGTATCTCACGTTAATAAGTTTGAGATACAAATGGATATACAAAAAGTGTTGGAAGATGCCCGCTGCCGGATCTTCCCTACGACATTGTCTGACACTGCCCAGGAGTGGTTCTTCAAGTTCCCTCTTGCTAGTATAGTATCTTGGGAAATGTTCGTGATGGAATTTTACGGACAGTTCTACGCGGGTCGCGTACACCCCACAAAGGCCAACCTGTTGATTCCGGCAATTGCAAGTGGCAATTGATGCTCAGGTCCACTCAGGTGATAATGTCACCAAATAAGGCGTCGCCCAAAGCGAGGATAGAGACTTGGATCCTCGCTTTGGGGATTTTGAGGAAGAAATAGGACCCATCGAGGACCTTGAAGAGTTCCAACTCGATGAAGAAAATCCGACCAGGGTTGTGAAAGTCGGTAAAAACTTAGAGACAACAACAAAACAAGCACCGATGGAGTTTTTAAGGAGGAACTAGGAAGCCTTTGCCTGGTCACACAAAGACATGGTCAGAATAGACCCTGCAGTCATCAGCCATGTCCTGAACATCGATAAGAGTTTTCCACCGGTGCAACAAAAAAGAAGGCTTCTCGACAAAGATAGATCAAAGGCCTTAAAAGAAGAAGTTGAAAAGCTGAAGGAGAATGGATTCATCAGGGTGGTGTTTTATCCATTGTGGGTCTCTAATCTCGTGCTAGTTCCCAAGCCAAATGGCAAGTGGCGCACGTGCGTGGATTTCACAGACCTTAATAAAGCCTGCCCCAAAGATTGTTTCCCACTCCCAAGAATCGACCAGCTGGTCGATGCCACTACAGGGCATGAGATTCTCTCATTGATGGATGCATACTCTGGGTATAATCAGATTAGTATGCATCCCCCTGATGAGGATCACACTAGATTTCGGACTGATACAGGGTTTTACTGTTACAAAGTAATGCCTTTCGGTTTGAAAAACACTGGTGCGACTTACTAGTGACTAGTCAACCACACGTTTAAAGAACTGATCGGCACAAACATGGAGGTCTACGTCAACGACATGCTGGTCAAGTTGAAGAAGGTAGAAGGGCATATAAAGGATTTGCAGGAGTGCTTCAACGTCTTGAACAAATATCAGATGAAGTTGAATCCCCTTAAATGCTCCTTCAGAGTAGGATCAGGGAAGTTCTTGGGATTTATAGCTAACTCGAGAGGAATTGAATCCAATCTCGAGAAAATTAAAGCCCTGATCGATATGAAATCGCCAACAAAGATTAAGGATGTTCAAAGTTTAACCGAAAGAATTTCCCCTCTCAGTAGATTCATTTCGAAGTCAACGGACAAGTGCGTCCAATTTTTTAATCTACTTAGAGGCAACAAGAAATTTGAATGGACGGAGGAGTGCGAGCAAGATTTCCAAGCATTAAAGACTCACATGGCGTAACCACTCATCCTGTCAAAGTCGGTCGATAAGGAAACTTTGTTCATCTACCTGGAGATCACGGAATATGCTGCTAGTTCCGTTTTAGTAAGGGAGGAAGAAGGCATAGAGAAGGTTGTTTATTATGTATGCAAGAAGCTAATTGGAGCGGAGCTGCGGTACCCACCTATTGAAAAGTTAGCCTATTGCTTAATTTTGGCCTACAGGAAGCTGCGACCTTACTTTCAAGCTCACCCAATCCCGGTTTTGACCGACCAGCCTCTACGGCAAGTCCTGCAAAAACCAGAGGCTGCAGGTAGATTGTTAAAATGGGCATTCGAACTTGGACAGTTCGAAATATCTTACCTGCTGTGAGCAGCGATAAAAGGGTAGGCCCTGGCTGACTTCATTGCAGAGTTCACTGAACTTACCAATAGCGAGCAGACTGAAGAGCGTAATGAGCTTGAGTCTCAAAACCAAGCTCCCTCATGGAAATTATTTACAGATGGTTCTTCTAACGAGTGCCATGCCGGAGCAGGAGTGATATTCATAATTCCGGAAGGGCATCGATTTCACTGTGCAATCAGGTTTGACTTCACTGCTTCTAACAACGAAGCCGAGTATGAAGCATTACTCGCTGGGTTGCGGTTAGCTAGAGACATGAATATAAATGTGCTCGACATCTACAATGATTCTCAGCTGGTGGTGAATCAAGTCATGGGAGAATACTAGGCGCGAGGTTTAAAGATGGTTGCCTATTTAAACAAAACAAAAGATCTATTGGTTCAGTTCGACAAATACACCCTCCAGCAAGTACCTCGCGACCAGAATTCCAATGCAGATGCTTTGGCCAAGTTAGCAAGTGCGAAGGATACTGATACTCTGAATATAGTACCGGTTGAGCGGCTGTCTATGCCAAGCATCCGAGCAGAGGAGACCACTATGGTGATCCAGATGGCAGATACATGGATGGCACCATATATAGAATATCTGACGCAAGGCGTGTTACCAACGGACAGAAACAAAGCTAGGACCCTTCAGCGGCAAGTTGCTAGGTATATCCTGGTCGATGGAATCTTGTTCCAAAGGGGATACTCAATGCCACTCCTCAGATGAATTTCAAAATAGAAGGCCAAAGAATTGATGAAAGAGGTACATGAAGGCTTCTGTGGAGACCACGCTAGGGGGCAAAGCTTGTCAAAAAAGATCCCAAGGCAAGGATATTTCTGGCCCATGATGAATGAAGACTCGATGGAGTTTTTATGGAGGTACGACAAGTGCCAGAGGTTCTCCAAAATCCCACGAGCAGCCCCTAATGAGCTTAAACAGATGCAAATTCCGTGGCCGTTTGTAGTTTGGGGCATAGATCTAATCGGATCTTTGCCCACAGGAAAGGGCGGCGTCAAGTATGTTGTGGTTGCCGTCGACTACTTCACTAAATGGGCCGAAGCCAAGCAACTCACAACCATAACGACCAAATAGGTGCTGGATTTCGTGATCAAAAACATCATTTGTCGCTATGGATTACCAAGGAAAATCGTCTTGGATAATGGCACCCAGTTTGATAGTGATTTATTCACAGACTTTTGCGAACGGCATGGTATTATCAAGAGATTTTCTTCAGTCGCTCATCCCCAAGCAAATGGATAAGTCAAAGTAGTCAATAAAATGCTAAAGGATACTCTGAAGAAAAGACTAGAAGAAGCTAAGGGGGCATGGCCAGAGCAATTGCCTGAAGTCCTTTGGTCGTACAGAACTTCCCACCGAACAGCAACAGGCCATACTCCATTCTCTTTAGCTTATGGGTATGAGTCTATGTTGCCTGTTGAGTTAGATCCACCTTCGCATCACAGAATAACGTACGATCAAGGTTCGAACAGATAGCTATTGATGGAATCCCTGGACTCGATCGATGAGAAACGTAAACAAGCCCAACTCCAAGTAGTTGCGTACCAGCAAAAAGTTGCCCTGTATTTCAATTCTAAAGTGCGAGAAAGGAAATTCAATGTCGGAGATCTAGTACTTCGAAGAGTTTTCCTAAACACCCGCGACCAAGCTGCTGGAGTACTCGGACCTAATTGGGAAGGGCCTTACCAGATTGAAGAAGTCCTCCATCCAGGCACCTACAAACTTGCTCGCCTAAATGGAGATCTCATTCCTCACTATTGGAATGGAGAACACCTGTGCAAGTACTATCAATGAATAATCCTTCTTAAAGGATTGGCTTGTATTAATTTTACTTTTTACGAGTTATGAAAAAGGGTTAGTCATTTTATGTGACTAATCGCTTATAAGTGTAAGATCTTTTTTATCACTCGTACAGACACGTTTTGTCCATTTATTACGAGAAATATAAGGGACTGTGCACAGCCAGTCAATCTTGCAAATTATTGTATTTTATACAAGTATTTGCTCATTACGTGTGTTGTTTTGCTGTATTACAATTTTAATTATTTTGCTCCGAGCAGTATTGTTCGAACAGGTTTTGGTCAAGGCAAGTGACCAAGGACCTAAAGCTCCTCACTTGGGGGGAACATAAGGTATCTAGTAAGCAAAGCATATCGAACGGTATGTAAACACATGAGCAAAATAAGTGAAAGCATACTAGGGAACTTAGAGTATTTTTCAAAATTTTGTATTTTGTTAAATCAAACCAAAGTACTATGCTAAGTTCGGTCATGTGAACAGATGTTATAATAAGATGCAAATATATTATAATGTCAAAATGGATCCTTTTACACCACGAGCAGTCGCTGCTCGGATGTAATTGTTCAATTAAAAGTAAAAGGTGCCCGTGCAGCAATAAAAAGTCAACTAGAAAATAAAAGTGTCTTTACATCACGACCCGTAGGCCGTGTACTTAAAAAATTAAAGAGAAAGAAAAATAGCAGACTACAAGGCTGGAGGATCTTGAGGGGTGCCCTGGTCGACGACAGTTGTAGCTTCATTGTCCGCCTCGTCCACACCAGTTGCCAAGGAGATTTCCGACGAAACAGATACCCTTGTTCTCTCTTCTTTCGCCAATCGAGCAACGCAGCGGGCTATCTCAACATGTCTTGCGCACTCGGGAAGATAGCTGAAGTCAGCCTCTTGGTTGTGTTTCCAGAAGTCATAGAAACACTTAACCCTGGCGTTCTTGTACCTTTCCAAATTGATGGCATTAGCTTATTCAAGCTTCTCGATCCGGCCCTCCAATGTTGCAGTCTCCTGTATGCTCGCGGTCAAGTTCTCCTCGAGCTTTTTAGCCTCGCAGTAGTTGACGCGGTTAGACTCCTTGAAGATGTCTCTTTTCTCGACAGCCTTATCCAGAGCAGTCTGCTTCTCCCTTAACTCCTCAGCCAGTTTGTTCTTCTCCTCAAGCACTGCCTCAAGCTGTTCAGCGTATTTCGCTTCGGCAGCTTTGAGTTCATCAACGTTTCGTTGCTCCAAAGCCCTAGACTGCTCAGTAATAGCACCCAAGCGGAGCTGTCCGGCAGTAAGGGTCAGCATTGCCTGCGGTCAGAGCGAAAGTTAAACTGACTGTAGAGTATAAAAAGGGTTGTCTCCGCAGAAAAAGATAACTTACACTGGCAAACTCATTTAATGTGCGGGTTAAGATCTGATCGACGTCCATCGTCTCCGTCCCAGCCATCGCCTCTCAGCAACGTTCGTGCTTCAAAATTTTGGCCACCCTGTCTTTAACCGATCTTAAGGTACGACTCGATATGTCGCCCCCTGTAGAAGCAAGAGCAGCCTACTAAGTCTGTTCGATTGGGGTCGGTGGAGAAGGTGTCGACTAGACAGGAGCAGGAGGAGTTTGCTGATCGAGAGAAGAAGGAGGTGGTGTTACATTTGTTGAAGGTCCGTCTGTAGGAGGGCCTGTAGTACGGGTTTTCTTGGCCGGAGGCGCTTTACTGCTTTCCCCGAGATGCCGCTTACTCATTTTCTTCTTGTTCGAGGGAGCTTCAAGAGCCTCAGGGGCACTGTATATGTCGAACACATTCTCGGAGTCCATGTCTGTAAGAAAAGAAAACACACGAACAGTGAGATAGTATAAATGATTGAGTATGTTATGTCAGGAAAAGAAACAAAGAAAATTGTAAGTGAAATACTCGAGCTATCATTACTGGTCGCTACATTATATACTCTACTAGTGTTACACTCACTCTCTGTCATGAAGAAGTCTGAATCTAAATTGGGAGTGTACTTAAAGTTGTCGTCCCCATCAAATAAGTGACAGGGAATTGGCAAACTATCTAAGCGTGAGAGATCAGTACCGTTCTCATCTAAAGATTCGTCGAGGGGCTTGAGAGGTTCGATGGCTTTCTTTTTTCCTTTTCCCGTTGGGGCGGGGGGAGCAGCAACCCGTAGGGTACTGGAGGGTTCCCTAATTGTCACTCTAGTTGCCCTCCTCGAAGGGGGTTGTGGCACGTTTGGGTGCTGCCTGGGAACCTCTCCACTAGTGGCACTCCCCGCTGTTGACTCCCTCACATCCTGGTGAGGGGCCAAAAGGCCGACTAGTCTCAAATTGGCCTCTATGACCAGCTGTTTGACATTTTTCTCTATGTCGGTCATGCTGGCCAGGAGGGCTGATCGGATCTCCATGTATGGAGTAGGCTCTGGTCGCAACCATGGGCCTGAAACGCATTAAATTTCTAAGGGAAATGCAAAAAAAAATTGAAGAAAGATAAACGACCAATGGTACAAAGACTTTACCTCCTTGTGTGAAGGCCAAGTTGTTCGCGACCATGTCTGTGGTCAGAAAGTATTCCAAATGGTACTTCCCCACGTTCGAGATATAAGTGGTGTCAATCAGGAAAGTGCGACCTGTTTCCTGGTGACAGAAGTGGAAAAACCCCCGTATTTTCCTGGTTGGGGTTAGATTTTAGGTCGAACAGGTAGTTGACCTCATGTGGTGTGGGGGCGGGCCATTTCTTATGGCTATTGAGGATATAGAGTGCAGTAAGCATTCTATATTCGTTGGGAGTTATTTGAAAAGGGCCGACCCCGAAGTAATTGGCCACCCCTGGAAAAAAGGATGAAGAGGCAGGATCGCTCCTGCCTCGATGTGATATCTCGACCAGGCGCTGAAAGCGCCCCCAGGAAAGTTCGCCCATTGGTCTTTGGTGGGTTGGACTAGGGTCACCCCAGGAAGTCCGTATTTTTTAATGTAATTAGTGATCATCCTGATCATTACTCGACTAGAAGGGGCGATGTACCATTCAACATCTGGTTGAACGGCGTTTCGAAGCTAAGCACGAGTTTGAATGTTGGGGTCAGGGATATTTCTTTCCCGACCACTGGTCGAGGGAATTCCAGCCTGAGGAGCAGGCTGATTTAAAGGGTTGGAAGGTTTCTTTTTCTGGGCAGTGGATTTTACTCTACCCATGGTTGGAAGGTTTGACTGAGGTCTATTGGGTGGGGTTCGAGAAAAAGGAATTTCTGGTATCAACAGTGATGGTTGCTCCTTGTCTTCAAGTAATTGGGCAAGCAAGTCGTCATCGATAGGCCTTTCACCTCCCCACAGATCTTGCATGAAAAGCTGCGAACAGAGAAAGGGGGAGGTGAGAACGTAAAGCCTAAAAATCTGTGTCGAGAGTTAGAATAACGTTGCTCGAGTATAAAAGTTAAGCTTTTATACAGCCAGCAGCATTCTAGCAAAAACACTAAGTTTTATACGAGCAGTTTGAAAAACATATTGAAAAGCGGAAGTAAAAAGTTTTTTGGGGAAAAAGCTTTTTCGACTCTGAAGGGGCGGGAAAAACCCAGTTTTTCAACTAGCCTAAAAATTGAAACTTCGATTTTACGCCCTAAATCTACAATCTCGACTACCAAACTGGCTCCTAACTCCTACGAGACGTTACTTCACTACCCTATCAAGCATCTATTGATATACACACAATCCCCATAACAGTTTCAGCCAAGAGCATGCAAAGGTTCAGAGATAAAAATAAGTATGAAACAGTTTTGCATGGAAACTAAAACGTCTAAGAAGTTCGTGAAACTTATTTAGATGAAGCACGAAGTCTAAACACGAAAGCTTTCGAGCATCCGGATGTGAGTTCCTGGGAATTTCTAGGCTCTGAGGATGGAAGTTCTTCGAAGTTCTTGGAGAGGAGATGGCAAGTGAAAAGTAAAAAGTAAAAATTTGGATTTGGGGTATTACTTACAGTGGCTTCAACACGGTAGAAGAAGTAATCATGAATTACCTTTTTCAAAGCATGGGGAAGTGTAATAGCCGCCAGAAAAATTATTGGGAAACTAAAAAGACTTGATTGGACCTTATTGATCACTTTTTTCAAGAAAGCACGGGCGGCTCTGATAGATTTCATGGGGTATTCGAAGGGTCAGTTTCCTAAGTATACTTATTGCTGGTCACAATAAATAAACTTGGGGGGCAAATGTTTACCCAAAAAATGGTTGTTGATGATGTGGCAGGGATTTCTCACACGCGGTTAACATGTGGCAGATGTGTTGTTCGACTATCGACCAGAGGCACATCGCTTCGTCAGGGTTTAACTTTTAGATACGACTAGGTTGGTCGTATAATTTGATTTGTTTCATTCTAAAGTTGTAATCTTATAATAATTGCATTGAATATTTCCTCATTATTACCTTGATACGCGGTTATTAAGGATAGATATGGCCTGTTGGCCCGTGTAACCCTCCTTGAGCCTATAAATATGCATGAAATAGCTCAAGGAAGGGACTTTTGATCCCTGAATATTTTTGTTAAGATAGAGAGAGAAAGACAGCTATAGTGCAATTATCCATCGTTTCATTGTATTTCTTCCAAGGTTTGTGAAACTCAAGAATGCTAGTTCTTTGATCACGGCTTTGAGATTCAATATTAATAATAGCACTAAGTGGACGTAGGTCATTACCAATCTTTGGGGCCGAACCACTATACATCCTTGGTGTTTTCTTCTTTTCCATTGGATTAGATTCTTAATTGTCATCTTATCTTTTGTCGTATATTTGACTCCATGTCGTTGGCCAAATCAAGGGTCAACACCTATCAAGAATCCATGAATCTTTTTGTATAAATCAACGATCTTCCAATCCAGATTCTGAATGCTCACACCTTGATCTTCTAGACCAATTTTCAAACACACAAGGACGTGTGTGGGCACGTAGGATTCAAAATGTTGATTTAGAACTCTCTAGATGTAATGCCCTGAATAGCCAAGATCGTTACACTGTGTACTTATAAAGGTGCAAGACTCGCTAATCAAGTCATTATTTTAAAAACGTGTCACTAAACATGTAAGAACTAGGGTTGAAAAGGTTTTGGTCTCAAAAGACTCAGTTCATATATTTAAACTATTATAAACATGGGATCCCATAAGAAAATAGAGTTAAGATAAGTTTACAGACTCCCAAAAGTACATGAGTGATCGCTAGCCATATTAAGGAAAAACAGACAGTCTTCAGGTCTCGCGTCCCTGCCTACACCTCAACCGTGGCTGCTGGGCAGCTGGCTATGTACATTCAGCTCGCTGAGCTCTCCAATCAAGGCTGGTCTAATTTGCCCTTGCCTTTACATGCACCACATATGTAATGCCCCAAATTTACTAATAAGGTTTTAGACCTTGATTAGGAGGCCGGGAGGGCCATAATTGATTTATTATGCTACTCAATGATTAAATGCATGTTTATGTGAATTATATTATAATATAATGTTATATACATGCATGTGGGTCCACAAGTGTTTATTAAACTGTTTTGGCAATTTTGGCCATTTAGAGCATAATTGTGAATTTTGGTGCATTTTGTGATTTGTGAATGAGATCCCATCATTATGGAGATATGTTTGAGCTTTTCGGCATGAGACAATCATGAAATGCAAGTATTCGGTCTAGTCATAACGGGTTTAAGTTCGGGGCTCGGGGTGAGTCTTGGGGTGGTTTTAATGATTAGAGCATTACCGGGAATTAAAGGGTAATGGGATATGGACTATTGGTGTTTGAAAATAGTGGGAATTGGAGAGTGTTAATTATGATTAACGAAATAGGTGCGAAAGGACAGTTTTGCCCTTGGTGGCTGTTAAGGTTTTATTTTAGGCTTGAGGGCATTTAGGTCTTTTCCCCTAAAGGATTTATATAAACCATTAAGGCTATAGAAGAGAAGCAAAAATAGAGTATTCTTCTCCTTCTCTCCCGGTAGGTTTTCTCCTTCATTTCTCTTTGGATTTTCAAGCTTCTTTTGAGGAATTAAGCCAAGGAACCAAGCTTTGCCAAGCTAGGGTTATGCTCCACCATTGAAGAGGGTGTGTTGCTGAAATTGAGGTGAGTTTTTAACCATTAGAACTATAGCTTTTACTCTGTTTTCTGAGTTAAGTTCCAGCTGGTTTTTGAGTTGGAAAGTTGAGTTTCGATGGGTGTTTTGGCTAGGGTTCTTTGGGTTGTGATGCTTAGGGCATGTGAGGATGGTTTTTAGGTTCATTTGGGACTGAATTTGATGTTTGGAAGCTTTTGATTTGGGTTGGAAATGGCAGAATTGAAGGAGGAAATTTCTGGGCTGAAGCTGGCTGAAGGTAGCGCTACAGCGCCCAGTGTAGGGCGCTACAGCGCTACCTGCAGAGGAGGTTGGGCGGTTGTGATTCTGAGTAGAGCGCTGGGGCGCTAGGAGGGCAGCGTTGTAGCGCTACCCTGTTTCTTCAGAACCCTGTTTTAAGTGTTTTTAAGGGTTTTTGGCTCAGGGTTTCAATCCTTAAGGCCCGGGATCGAATCTACTCACCGTGTGGGCATGTTTCGAGGTCCCGAGAGTGGGGTTTAGACCAAGACCCTATCATTGTTGATTTTCATTAATTGGAGATTATATTTGGTTATGACTAGGTGACCACTAAGGGATTAAAGGATCGATCATTCTCAAGGGTCGTTCTCGCTCGAACCAGAGGTAAGAAAACTGCACCCCATGTGTGACATGCATAGTCATTCTTGATGCATGTTGGATGTTTAAATGTAAACATTGATAGCATATTGAATGCTTGGCAATCTTTCCCATTTGCATATGATTATTATTGAGGCATGCTGGATGATTAAGTGTGATGCATGTGATGCACGAGAAACATGTGATTAGGGCATGCCATGAATGATGAATATGAGATTGGTCAGAGCTTGAGCCTCTGTGTTTGTGCACGATCATGATTATGCTGGCAACTGTTAAGTAAGCATGTTGAATGCCCTACTCTTGGATAATTGGCATATGATACACATTGATAGCATTGCTTACTTGTGCATGGCACTGACTAATTAGTCAAATTTGGCAAAGGTGTTAGTATCAACTGTGAAGCTGTGACTCACTAGTCAAGTTCGGCAGTGGTACTGGGCACTGGTCACATTGTGCTGACTCACTAGTCAGGACGGCCTTAGCGTGTTTAACGCAAGCCATGTCGATTAGACCTAATCGACCTTCTGCATTGAATGACTCAAAGAGCATTAATGCAGGACCGACCTCAAGTTCGATGAATATAAACAAGCGCTTATCTAGCCAAAGGCTAGTCATTTAGAGCCAGGGCCAGCGAGCCCCGTGACTGTTAAGTCACATGGCTATGGGCACCGGCCCTCAGTGACATGCTTGTCAGTCACTCATTTGATAAGAGCCATTGCAGGAAAGCCTAGGTAACGGTGTCGTTACACGGCTATGGGCACTGAGGCCCTAGTGACTTGTTTGTCAGTCACTCAGTATGGTTTACCAGAACCTCAAGTGATATTCACTCATCTGATCAGAGCTATGAGCTCTGTATGATCATTTTGATCATCATATGCATGGCTTTGGGCACTGAGGCCCCTAGTGACTTGCTTGTAGGTCACTCAGCATGGTTTATTGGAACCTCAAGTGTTGCGACACTCATCTGATTAGGATTGACTTGATAGTCATTCAATCAGAAGGCCAGGATTTCTTATCTGAGCCCCTAGTGACTTGTTTGGCAGTCACTCATCTGATTAGGTGTGACTTTAGGGTCCTCCAATCAGAAGGGCACGATTTCTTATCCTGGATACCCCAGCATTGTTTGAAGTCATTTGCATGCTTGAATTAAGCTATGTTTGCTAGGCATGCCAGATATGATTTGATATCATGATATGACTATTTATGAGCATATGAGTTTTCTTGCTGGGCTTCGGCTCACGGGTGCTGTGTGGTGCAGGTAAAGGCAAAAGGAAGTTGGACCATCCTTGAGTTGGAGAACTTAGGTGATGATGTGTACATATGCAGCTGCTCGACCAATACTTGGGCGAGGTTTGAAAGAGGAACTAGGGTTAAACCCTGTTTTTTCGCTTAGAACGGCCTGTTGTAAATATTCTCTTGTAATAGACTCTGAAATTATATTTTTGGGATCCCAATGTATAAAGTAAACGTTCTAATGAAACGTTATATCATAACCAAGATTTTTAAATCCCTAAACCGCTAATCATACTTAGTTACACGTTTATGGCCAAATGACTCGATTAGTGGGTTTAGCACTGTTTGCAATGTGCACTGTAGCGGTCCCTGGAGTTGGAGTGTTACAACGTAGCACCCGTGAGCCAAGGCCCAGCTAGAAAACATCTTATACAACTCAATCAATGATAACAGACAGTTAATTCATTAAGCATGTGTTCCCATCAGATAATCCACAACAGGTATTCAGCACGTACATTCAGATTCAAGATACAATCAATCACATATTACACTCATATCACATAATATTCAAGGCCGACGACTTAGGCCGCACCCTCTGTTTAACCCACTAACTCCAGCCCGCTTAAACCGAGCTCAGTGCATAATAAGCTGTCCTCGGCTACCAGTGGCCGAGCCGCGCCCTGTGCGCTAGTGAAACCCTTGGCACCCTTAGACCGTTGGCTCACTAAATGGCTTGCATGGCATAATACCATCTTTTCAAGCGTTTACAATAGGGAGCCCTTAGTCCCGTCACATATATTCAACCAGGTGCAGTTTTCTTACCTTTAGTCTGTACGGTTATTGATTACGAGCCACGCCCCTCAAGCACAATCCGATCCCGAGCCTAAGCCTTTATCACCTAGTCACAACCAAAGTATAGGGTTCCATTAATACTCAAATATAGGTTTCCGGTTACAAAACTAACTCCCGGGAATCCAAATTCCACCAAGCATGGTGGTGAGACCAATCCCGAGCACACTAGACCACTTTCCCGTGCCTAAAACCCTCAAAAACTCATGTGCACACCCAAGGGCTACGGCCCTTGAAGCTTAGCCGCGGCCCTAGCCTCAAAACAGAACCAAGCCCATCCTGAACATAACACACGCCGCGGCCCTTGTTTTGGGCGCCGCGGCGCCCTCCCCTGGCCGAGCCTCCTTAGCCTTTATTCATCCTAGGGCCGCAGCACTCTAGAACAGAGCCGCGGCCCTCCCCTTCATGCCCAGAAAACCCATCATTTCTAAGCTTGAAACCTCACCTTAAACCATCCCAAAGCTCCCCAACACATAACCAATTAATCCCAACTCCTTTAGCATGACTTAAACAACATAATTCCACAGAAAACACAACCCAACACACACTAATCTTCTCTTTTCAATTTCTGAAACTCAAGAGCTATAAACACTCAAACCAGCCATTCAAATCCAATTCAAAACCTCTAAACCATGAGTTGAAACTTACCTCTTCTGTTGAACCACTTCACCAAGCCAAAGCCAAGCTAAGTCCCCAAGTTTCCTCCTCAATTCTGCCTTAAAACATCAAAACCATGTTTGCCTCAAAACTTAACCAAAACCCAGAATTTCCAACCACAGAAGAGAAGATTAAATTGCTTACCTTAACCCTGACTCAGGTCTTGATTAATCCCTGAGCTAAGCCTCCAAATCCCCACCTCAATCCTCAGAGATTCCAGCTTGATTCCCTTAAGATTTCTGTGTTTTCCTTCCCTTTGTTTTCCTTGAGAGTGAGAGAGAACTGAGGTAAAGAGTTTTAGTCGGTTTATCTTTTTTTCTAAAAGTTTCCTTAAGTCTATCTTATTACTAAGTCAATCACGAGGCTCGCAGTGCCGAAACCGTCCCCGAGGCCAAAACGGTAAAATCCCCCAATATTCTCGCCTAGACATCCTATCCTCAAATATATCTCCATATATTTATTTTCGTAACCCGATAGTCCAAATCACTACCCGATACCTAAAATACCCCTGACTTGCCCAAAATCATATCTTAAATCTCGTTGTGACTTTTCCCACTATCTGACCCTAGGATCGTCTCGAGTCGTGCTCTGCGAACCTGCCCACATAATAATGTGGTTCTCACATATATCACATATTTATTTCATATTATCACATAATATCATCAACTATCATATAATCAACATTAATCACATATTCACACATTTAAGTCAACAGTATCCACTCTAATCCCATTTATGCCCTCCGGGCATGCTAATCAAGGCCCTTGAGCCTTATTAGCAAATTTGGGTCGTTACACCCAAGTTCTATACCACCAGCCAAACCGAAAGCTACTACCCCACTACCTTTGCCTTCCCCAGTCACTGTAAATGACCCTACTCCTACCATCACCAAGCCCGCAACTAAGACAACACCCACCATACAAAAATCCAAAAGGCTAGTGAGAATCCCAGGAGCTCCATGCACATCATCAATAAATCTCCATCTGCAACTAGCTGCGCCTCACCCAAGCACCGAGTGATCCAGCTACGCATCCCTTGAGTAGAGCCTGGATATTCGTTGAATGAGCATTTTTTAAATCTACTCCCCAACTTGATTTTGTTTATGTCTGTTTCTTTGTATTCTCTGTTTTAGGTGTAGTTCTTACTTGTTGGCAATTTTTTTGTGTTGTGTTATATTTTGGTCTCAAGTGTTGATAATGAATTTTGTGTTTTGTGTACTGGGTGCTCTGTATTGTACTTAGTTATGTTTCTTTGGTGATTTTGTGTAGCGAGCACCGTAATTTGAGTCATTTGCCTTGTGTTTTGTTGCTAGGAAGGTACTTTGTTGGTATAGTTATCTTTGTTCTGTTTTTAGTTTGTCTTTGTCTTGTTGTGTTGTCGTTCTTTTGAGGTTAGTCTTTGCTTTTGTTAGTGTTTAACGAGGGGGCTTGATGACGACTTTGCAAACTTAAATATATATACATATAATCAATCTAAGTTGCAGCTTAATGTCTTTCTTTCTTAAATTTTAAACTAAATTCTTTGGGTGTGAATGTTGCTAGCAATTGGTTGATGAGAGTGTTTCTCTTTTTAGTATGTGCATAGCTTGATTAAATAATTTTGAGACCCTAGAAAGAGCTAGTTTCTTGGGAGAACTTAAGTTTCTAGAATTACTTAGTGATTTTCCTTGAGGCAAAATCCTAGACAATACCACACCGATTAAATGATTTAGGTTGTCTTTGGACCGTTTGAGCCTTTGAAGCTTACCTTGTATGCATTTTTATCCCTTGTCACCCCATTGAGCTTAAGTGTCATTTTTTCTTTCTTAGTCACTCATTAGCTTAGCTTAACATATATATAATCACCTCTTTTCACCACACCCTTTTAGCACCTTGATCTTTATAGGATTTAATCGTTGTGCATTTTGGGGGGTTGAGAGGGGTTGAGTGTGAGAGAGAAAATTGGGTGAGAGTTTTCCTTTTCTTCTTTTGCTTGTTTTCACCATTGGGGACAATGTTGATTTTAAGTTTGGGGGGAGAGTGTATTCTCATTTTTCTTGTTCTCTTGCCATCTAGTTGTTTATTTTCATTAAAAAAAATAGAGCATCAAAAAAGAAAAGAAAAAATTAAGAGTGCACTCCCTTGCATCAAAGCATCTAAAAAAAATCAGAAAAGAAAAAGAAAGCAAAAAGTATGTATGTTTGTAAATAAGTTTGGGGGTGTAACTCTTCAAATAAAGGAAAAGTTGTTTTAGTTTTTTTCTTTGTATGTTAGTAATAAAGGCTAGTGGCAAGATTTATATTGTGTTGTGGGGTTTTCTTTGGGGAAAATTAATGTGTGCATTTATGTGTGGTGCCACATTCACTGTGCAATGAGTGTGCCGCACCACACTATTAGGGCTCTCCCTAATTTTCTCATTTATTTGTTTAATCAATATTTAAGACAATATATTTATCCCAAAATAAATATCAGTTAATTCAAAATTACCTTTTACTTAAAATATTATTTTAAATAATTAAATATCTTATTATAAATAAGATAATTATTAATTTCTCTCTTTATATTAATCCAAACATGATTAATATTTATTTTAACATATAACTTTTCAACATAAAAACTATATAGTGAAATAATTAATTAAGTCATAATTAATCAATTGCGCATAATTATCACATAATTATTTCCTTGCCTTGGAAAATTAATTCATTTGCAATTAAGTCATTCTCTCAACAAATCTTTCTCTTGACATCCTTACCCTTGACAGTGTAGGACAAAGGTGAACTGAGGACCATGGACCTATATTACGAAGTTCCAATAAACTAGACTATTAATTAAACTCTTTAATCTATAATCTTATTTATTAATTCCATGATTACTCCACTATAAATATGGAATTTCACTCTAAGTATTTATAGAATTATATTTACAAAGTTTTCTTTTGTAGTCCATTGATATAATCAATAAATGTAGTCTTGTCCTCTATTTATTGGTTCGTTAATTAGAGCTGGTTAGATTGTCGTTTTACCCTTCTAATTATCTCTTGATCCTTAAGTACAATTAATTCACTAACGAATAATTAATCTATAATCAAATCATAGATTTGAGCTCAATAACTATTCAGTTCCAAAATTACCCTTAAGAAAACCAATATTCGATCTGTTAGGGAAGTATGGATTCCATTATTACAAATCACGTTCTCAGCACTTTGTGATATTTAATCTCCAAAACAAAAGTCATTAGCCTCATTATACTAAGAAACTTTAACGAGTGAATCAAAAGATCCAATAAACACAAACAGGAGTTCATGAATACTCATGATTTAGACTAAGCTACAAATGATCATCTATTATGATAAGAATTAAATATTTATGTCAAACGACAAGTTTATAAAGATAATTAATTATTACCAGTCACGTCTTATATAATATCTATTATATACAATACATTTACTAAGATGTCTATCCACATCAATAATTCGAATCTAGATCACTTGCATCCATTATGCTTAGTAAACTGCACTAGTATCCATTCATTAAAGATTCCTTACTTTAATATGTTACTGACTATTTTATTCATTATATATGATCTTAATTCTCTCGTACTAATACAAGATCATATTCTCATGAATGAATAAGGATTTTCTTGATAATATTATATAATTAATTCAAACAATAATTATAACATTCAAATATAATAAAATTACATTTTTATTTAAATCAATAAAATGTCTTTACATGCTTTTAGAGCATTAAACCTAATAGGTCTGCCTCGCCTAAAGTGTCCATTTGGCAAGGACCATTACTAAAATTAATTAAAGCATCAGTAAACAAATGAAACTTAAAGTTAACAAAAACAGTGAAATTTTTTAATTAGGAATAAGTTTAGGATTGAAGTATCTCATTCTCCTAATATGAGGATACCTCATAAACTAGCAGAATGCACTGGGACACATTTAGAGCTATAATTGAAAAAACTTGGTAATAGATATACATATATGGATTTTCTTTTTGGCTTCCTATACTTGGAGTTTTCATGTTTGTGAGTGTTTTGTGCAATGCTTTTGTTATCCAAAAAACAGGCACGGGTGACGTGGCAGGCATTTTTAAACACGTGGTTGACACCTGGCAGAGTTCTGTTCAAACATCGACCAGTAAGACCTTCCTGGCGTGGCAGTTGAGTTTTCCTTATGACCAGCATGATCGTACACTCCGCATATTTCAAGATGATCTTGTGGAGATCATAATCAATTCTGAGATTATCTCCAATGATTCCTGATTATCCGATTAGTTAGGAGAGAATATATGTAACAAATTCATGTAATCCTCCTTGAGCCTATAAATAGAGAAAGATAGCTCAAGGAAGGGACTTTTTGGCTTTTGGTTAATTGAAGTTATACACTTACAAAAGAATTAGAGCTATTGTATTACGATTATATTGCTTATCCCTCTCAGGTTTGTGAAACTCAGAGAACCCTAGTTCTTTGATCACTCCTTTGAGATCTCATATCAATAATAGCTTAAGTGGACGTAGGTCATTACCAATTCCTGGGGCCGAACCACTATAATTTCTTGTGTTCTTTACTGTTTTTGTCATTATATTCATTCCAACACATCTATCCACATCAAGCGTTTTGACTCCGTGTCAGTTGACCAAAACAAGGGTCAACATTCTGGTGCTTTCATTGAGAGCTTGATTCAAAATTGTTGAAGCAGTAATGGCGAAAACAACAAAGAAAATTGGGCAGACAGTTGGCGCTGCACCATCTCAACTGCCTCCTCCTCCAAACATGGCTGAAAATGAGCCACATTTGGAATTTGATGAGGAAGAACTGGATTCTGAGACGCTGAGAAATACCCTGGGGGTATTGCAGGATGAGTTGGCCAATCTGAGGGCCAGCCAAGAAAGTGCTGCGGAGATTATGGCGCGGCAGCAACAAGAGATAGAGCGACAGCGCTAGGAGCTAAGTGAAAGACAGGCGGAGATGGACTGTCGTCAGAGGGAGGCCATGGCAGCCCTCGAAGCAGCCCTGCAGTTGGCTAGGAATCAGGCTGCACCTACCTCACAGCCTGATCAACCCACAAATGGGCCACCCCAAAGGGATCCCAATCCTAGCCCGCCGATCCAGCCTTCGAGCCCCCAAAGGCCCGAGCAGCTGCCAATGCCTCAAGATGATGTCCCACTAAGAGATCCTGAAGCGCAGCCTCCATCCCAGGCTGGTCGAGGCAATCCCCCACAACCAAGGCAGAATAGGTCCGGGCAGCAGCCTCGTAGTCCTAGACGCCATAGAAGCGAATAGTCGAACCCACCGAGCAGGGGGCAACGTCCTTCTAGCAACAGAAGGAACTCAGAGATAAGCTCTACGGTCCGGGGGCCCCCACGGCATGATAATGCACGGGGACCTACCGACCAACGTAGGCCACCCTCTAACGCTCGGGAAGTTCCGGCCCAAGGAGGCAACCGAGGGGACAGTCGATCCCACCATAGCCAATCGAGGTTCAGAGATGGCCATGGTTACAATGAGGTTGACTTAGGTAGAGGAAATGCCGGTCGGAGAAATGAAGAGAGAGGTGGGGGCAGAAGCCCACCACCTAGGGAAGACCAACCCGAAAGACGTAACACTGGGGGGCAGCCCAGACAAAATAACGTTTTTAACCGGCTCGGAGCAAGCGAGCAACAGCGAAGAGACGAAGACTTAAGAGATGTACTCAAGGACCGCCGGGAACAGCATGATGAGTACATTCCCCCAGCAGCAGAGGCCCCGGCGATTCCTGACGTTGTGCAAGCCCAAATAGATGCCCTGAACCAGGCAGTACAACAGCTGGTCGGGGGAAGGACGTCTCATATCGAGTACGTCAGGAGAAGGGGCACTTCTTTCGTTCAAAGGATAGTTGTGGCAGAAACTCCCAGCAAGTTTAAGATGCCCACGCTTCCGAACTTTGATGGGTATGGTGACCCGGTATCTCATGTCAACAAGTTTGAGACACAGATGGACATCCAGAAAGTGTCCGAAGATGCTCGGTGTAGGATCTTTCCTGCAACACTTTCTGATGCTGCACAGGAGTGGTTTTTCAAATTCCCTCCTGCAAGTATTGTTTCTTGGGATATGTTCATAAAGGAATTTTACAGACAATTCTATGCAGGTCGTGTGCACCCAACTGAGGCGAATCAGCTGGTGGAGATACGCCAGCAAGAAGGAGAGCCACTGAAGGATTACGTCCAGCGCTTTATGCGAGCAACGGCTAGAGCTTAAATAGTGGGAGATGAGGGCAAGATGATGGCCCTAATTGCAGGAGTTAGGTGTCGCACGCCTTTGTGGAGTAGCCTTAGAAAGCATGGAGTTAAGACTACTCAAGAATTCTTGGATCGAACTGATCGGTACATCAAGCTCGAGGATGCCATCACCAGCGAGGGAAAGCACCCAGGCAAAGATAAGGGGACTGCCGAGCCCGCCAAAGCCGCCAATGAGTCAAAACCCAATGGGAACGACAAGGGAAACGGGAACGGCAATGGCAAGAATGGGGGGAAGCGGTCTCATAATAAACCTTCCACCTTTGAAAACAAACGTGCTAAGAGCAATCGTTATGAACCGCGGTTCACTAACTACACTGCCCTTGTCGAGTCTCGAGGAGAGGTATATAAGGCCACGAGTTCTAGTGTGCCTTACAAAAGACCCGCTCCCATTCGAAAGGATATTTCGAAGAGAGATACTACCAAGTTCTGTCATTATCATAACGACTACGGACACGATACAAACGAGTGCAACCAGCTAAAGGATGAAATCGAGTTCCTTATCAGACAAGGACACTTGAGGAGATACGTACGGGCCTTAGGAACTTCCCAACGAGAGGCTCCATGTAGCAACGAGCAGGTGCCCGCACGCCAACGCTCGCCACCTTTGCAGCCTGATCCCGTAGCTGGCACTTTACTCACCATCTGTGGAGGCCCGCACCTTGCGGGAAGCAGCGGAAAGGCAAGGGAACGATATGCTCGGACCCTATGCCACGACCAGGACATCAAGATGATGACTGTGGAGGACCGAACATAAAAGAAGGCTCGGTCAGAGGACAGTGAAATTACCTTCTCTGATAGCGACGCCCAGCATGTCTGGTTCCCACATTCCGATCCGCTGGTCGTGGATGTTCAAATTTCCAACATGATGGTGAAGAGAGTGCTAGTCGATACAGGAAGTTCAGTAAACATCCTGTACAAGTCTTCGCTGGAACGCATGAAGTTGTCCATCAAGGATTTGGAGCCCTGCAACCAAACAATTTACGGCTTCTCTGGTGAGGGACTCGGCCCAACGGGGTCAATCAGACTTCCAGTAATAGCAGGTACAACGCCTGCTACCAGGACCTTACTCGCTACTTTCATAGTAGTCGATTGTCCTTCGGCGTACAATGCTGTAATCGGAAGGCCCATACTGGTTGACCTTCGGGCCGTCACCTCAGTATGGCACTTGGCCATGAAATTCCCGACAGACGCAGGGGTAGGACGCGTGTTGGGAAATCAGAGGGAAGCAAGGGAGTTCTAAAATGCCTCGATCATGAAGGCAAAGAAGGGAACGTCGAAGAGCACTCCCCCAGAGAGGTTGCAGATGGCCATTGATACACAAGCCCAATCCAGTGATGGAGTCACCAAATAGGGTGTTGCCCAAAGTGAGGATAGGGATTTAGATCCTCTCTTTGGGGATTTTGAGGAAGATGTTGGACCCGTCGAGGACCTTGAGGAGGTCCTACTTGACGAAAAAGATCCGACCAGAGTTGTAAAGGTCGGTAAAAATTTAGAAGCAACAACAAAGCACGCACTGGTGGAATTTTTGAGAAAGAACCAGGAAGTTTTTGCCTGGTCACATAAAGACATGGCTGGGATAGATCCTGGAGTTATCAGCCATGTCCTGAACGTTGACAAGAGTTTTCCACCCGTAAAACAGAAAAGAAGGTTGCTCGATAAGGATAGATCGAAAGCCTTAAAAGAGGAAGTTGAAAGAATGAAGGAGAATGGGTTCATCAGGGTGGCGTTTTATCCATCGTGGGTCTCTAATCCAGTACTCGTTCCCAAGCCTAACGGCAAATGGCGAACCTGTGTGGATTTGACAGACCTTAATAAAGCCTGCCCAAAAGATTGCTTCCCACTCCCAAGGATCGACCAACTAGTCGATGCAACTGCAGGACATGAGATCCTCTCTTTCATGGATGCATACTCAGGAAACAATTAGATCAGTATGCATCCCCCTGACGAGGATCACACTAGCTTTCGGACCAATACAGGGTTATACTGTTATAAAGTAATGCCCTTCGGACTGAAAAACGCTGGTGCGACTTACCACTGATTGATTAACCACATGTTTAAGGAGTTGATCGGAGTAAACATGGAGGTGTACATGGACGACATGCTGGTAAAGTCAAAAAAGGCAGAAGGACATGTGAAGGATTTACAGGAGTGTTTCAATGTTTTGAACAAATATTAGATGAAGCTAAATCCTCTCAAATGTTCCTTCGGAGTAGGATCAGGGAAATTTTTGGGGTTCATTGTTAATTCAAGAGGAATCGAGGCCAACCCGAAAAGATCAAAGCCCTGATCGACATGAAATCGCCGGTGAAAATCAAGGATGTGCAAAGTTTAACTGGAAGGATTGCCGCACTCAGTAGATCTATTTCAAAGTCGAAGGATAAATGCGTCCCTTTTTTTAATCTACTTAGAGGCAACAAGAAGTTCGAGTGGACTGGAGACTGCGAACAGGCTTTCCAAGCCTTAAAAGCCCACATGGCACAGCCTCCTATTTTATCAAAGCCTATAGATGGAGAAACTTTGTTCATTTACCTGGTGATCACTTAATATGCTGCTAGTGCGGTGCTAGTACGAGAAGAAGAAGGCGTACAAAAGGCAGTTTATTATGTTAGCAAGAGGTTAATTAGTGCCGAATTGAGGTATCCTCCCATCGAAAGATTAGCCTATTGCTTAATTTTGGCCTCAAGGAAGTTACGTCCTTACTTCCAAGCCCATCCCATCACAGTCTTAACTGACCAGTCCCTTTGTCAAGTTCTACAAAAACCGAAGGCGGCTGGACGTTTGTTAAAATGGGCAGTCGAACTCGGGCAATTCGATATCACATATTCACCGCGAGCAGCAGTAAAGGAACAAGTCTTGGCTGATCTTATCTCCGAATTCACTGAGTTCCCAGACAACGAGCAGTGCGGAAAACCTAGTGCGCCCGAGCCCCAAGTTGAAGCTCCTTCGTGGAAGTTATTCACGGACGGATTGTCCAACGAATCTCACGCAGGAGCAGGAGTGATATTGATAATGCCGGAAGGGCATCGAATTCACTGCACTATTAGGTTCGATTTCACCGCATCAAATAATGAAGCTGAGTATATAGCACTCCTCGCTGGGTTAAGGTTGGCCAAAGACATGAGTATAAAAGTGTTGGATATTTACAGTGATTCACAGCTGGTAGTGAATCAGGTCTTAGGGGAATATCAAGCACGGGGCCTGAAAATGGTGGCCTACCTGAACAAAACCAAAGATTTGTTGGCGCAATTCGAGAAGTATACCCTCCAGCAAATACCTCGAGATCAGAATTCAAACGCAGATGCCTTAGCCAAACTCGCGAGTGCAAAAGATGCTGACACCTTATATATAGTGCCAGTGGAACGGCTACGCGAGCCAAGCATACGAGCAGATGAAACCAGTATGGAAATTCAGATAGAAGATACATGGATAACATTGTACTTGGAGTATCTCACGAATGGTGTACTACTAGCAGATAGAAACAAAGCCAGGACTCTTTAGAGACAAGCTGCTAGGTACATATTGGTCGATGGTATTCTATACCGAAGAGGATACTCCATGCCACTGCTCAGATGTATTACACCAGAAAGGGCTAAAGAGCTAATGAAGGAAGTACATGAAGGCTTCTGTGGGGATCACGCTGGGGGGCAGAGCTTATCGAAAAAGATTCTGAGGCAGGGTTATTTCTGTCCGACTATGAACGAAGACTCAATGGAGTTTGTGCGAAAATGTGATAAGTGTCAGAGATTTTCTAAGATCCCACGCGCAACTCCCAACGAGTTAAAGCAAATGCAAATTCCATGGCCCTTTGCAATATGGGGTATCGATTTAATTGGATCCTTGCCAACGGGAAAAGGTGGAGTAAAATACGCAGTTGTAGCAGTCGACTACTTCACCAAATGGGCTGAAGCTAAGCCGCTCGCTACCATAACGACAAAGAAAGTTCTGACTTTGTCATCAAGAACATTTTTTGCCGGTATGGATTGTCTCGAAAGATTGTCTCAGACAATGGCACCCAGTTTGACAGCGACCTATTCACAGACTTCTGCGAAAGGCATGGAATCGTCAAAAGCTTTTCTTCAGTCGCGCATCCACAAGCAAATGGGCAAGTCAAAGCAGTGAATTAAACACTTAAGGATACCCTGAAGAAAAATCTCGAAGAAGCTAAAGGTGCATGGCCGGAACAACTGCCTGAAGTACTCTAGTCGTATAGAACTTCTCATCGAACAGCAACAGGTCATACCCCATTTTCCTTGGCATACGGGTATGAGGCTATATTGCCAGTCTAGTTAGATCCGCCCTCACATCGAAGAATCACATACGACCAAGACCAGAATAGCCAACTGTTGATGGAGTCCCTAGACTCGCTTGAGGAGAAATGAGAAACAGCCCAACTCCGAGTAGCTGCGTACTAGCAAAAAGTCGCCCGGTATTTTAACTCAAAAGTAAAAGAAAGAAAGTTCAACGTCGGATACCTAATACTTCGAAGAGTTTTCTTAAACACCCGTGACCCAGCTGCTGGAGTACTCGGACCAAACTGGGAAGGACCTTACCAGATTGAAGAAGTCCTTCATCCAGGCACATACAAACTTGCACGCTTAAATGGAGATCTCGTTACGCGCTATTGGAACGGAGAACACCTGCACAAGTATTATCAATAAACAGTCCTTCTTAAAGGACTGGCTTGTATTAATTTTTACTTTTTACAAGTTTTGAAAAAGGGTTAGTCATGTTATATGGCTAATCGCTTATAAGTGTAAGATCTTTCTAAAAGATCACTCGTAAAGACATGTTTAGTCCATTTTAATACGAGAATTATAAGGGACTGTGCGCAGCCAGTCATTCTTGCCAACCTTTGTAAACTTTTTTACAAGTATTTGTTCATTACGTGTGTTGTTTTGTTGTATTATAAGTGTTGCATTTTATACCGAGCAGTAATGTTCGTACAGGTCGTGGTCAAGGCAAGTGAGCAAGGACCTAAAGCTCCTCAGTCACTTGGGGGGCATATAAGGTACATCGATAGCAAAGCATACCAAGAGGTATGTAAACACATGAACAATATAAGTGAAAGCATGCTACGGTACTTAGAGTATTTTTCAAAATTTATATTTTGTTAAATCAAGCCAAAGTACTATGCTAAGTTCGGTCATGCGAACAGATGTTATAATAAGCAGAAATATTATAATATCAAAGGGAATTCTTTTACACCGCAAGTAGTACTGCTTGGATGTAATTGTTCAAAAGTAAAAGTAAAATAAGCTGCCCGTGCAGCAAAATTAAAGAAAATATAATCATTCTTTACATCACGACCCGTAGGTCATGTGATCAGAGAAATATAAAAGAAAATTTTTACGGAGCTTGAGGAGCAGGAGGATCCTGTGGAGCATTCTTATCGATCACGCCTCCTGCAGCTTTTCCTCCCTCCACTCCGACGGCCGGCAGAATGTCTGGGGAAGCAAGAATCCTGGCTCTCTCTTCGGCAGCCAACCAAGCAGTACAGCGGGCTAGCTCGGCCTTCCTAGCGTCCTCTGGAAGGTAACTGAAATCGGCACTTTGGTTGTGTTTCCAAAAATTGTAGAAACACCGAAGTGTCGCATTCTTGTACCTCTCCAAGTCCTTGGCATTGGTAAGCTTAAGTCGCTCCACCTGGCTCTGAAGAACAGCAATGGTCGTGTCCTTAGCAAGGTGCTCCTCCCTAAGTTTTTTGACTTCACGCCATTGGATTCGGGTGGATTCCTGGTAATCATCCCTCTGCTTCTTGAGAGTTTCCAGAGAAGCTTAATTCTCTGCCAGCTCTGCCACCAAGGCATCCTTCTGCTGGGTGACCACCTCCAACTCCCCAGCATGCCTAGCCTCTGTGGCTTGAAGCTCCTCAATGACCTTCGCCCGAGACTGCTCGATGCTAGCACCAGCGCGAGTACGAGCAGCGGTCATTGTCAGCATGGCCTACAGTCAAAGAATAAGAGTTAGGCTATATTACAAGAAGAAAAAATAAAAACCAAGATCGCAAAAAGAGAAAGAGTGCTTACACTGGCCACTTCATTAAGAGCCCTGTTGAGGATCTGATCGACCCCCATGTTCTTAGCCTCAGCCATTGCCTCCCTACAATGGTCATGCTTCAGGATATGAGCAAGGAAATCTTTAGCTGATCATAGGGAGCGGCTCGAGAGTCTGGCCCCAGGAAGTTCAGCTTGCTGGGCTTATTCTTTTGGAGCCACAGGCGAAGGATTTGTGGCGGCAGGCGGGGCCTCCTTCTCAGCAGGAGCAGATGGTTGAGCAGAAGGTTGGCCAAAGGGCCCATCCTTTGAAGGATCAGCTGCTCGACCCTTCTTGGTCGAGGGTGTTTGGCTAGACTCGCCATCTTGTCTCCTGGCCAATTTCCTCCGTCGAACCAGGGGAACTTCCTCCTCCTCCTGAGTCTGGTACAAGTCGAAAACGTTGGGGGAGGCCATTTCTACAGAAAAAGATAAGCATGCAGATAATAAGACAAAAATAGATGACAAATTATGGCACATCAGAAAAGAAGTGAAAAAATCACAAAGTCCAATACCCGAGCTACTACTACTTGTCGCTACACTACTGACTCTACTAGTCATACACTCACTCTCTAGCACGAAGAAGTCTGGCCCTAGATTTGGAGTATACGTAAAATTTTCGTCCCCGTCAAATAAGTGACAGGGAATTGGCAAGCTATTTAAAAGCGAAATAACAATATCGTTTTCGTCTAAAGACTCATCCAAGTCTACGACAGTTTCTGCTGCCTTTTGTTTCCCCTTCCCTTGGGGATCAGAAGGCCTTTCTGCTGAGGGGGCGCCAGTCGGTTCCCTGATCGTAACCCCAGTCGGTCTCCTTCGAGGAGGGGACGCTGGGGGTTGCAGCTCAGGACGCCCCTCGACAGTGGCATCTGCCACCATGGGTTCCCTCGTTTCCTGATGAGGGGTCAGGAGGCCAGATAGCCTCAAGTTTTCATCAGTGACCAGAGACTTAACGCTTTTTTCAGCGTCAGTCATCCTGGCCAATGCGTTGGACCTCAACACCATGTCTGGTGTTGGGTTTGGACGTCCATGGTCCTGAAAGGCACAAGATACTTTAGAGAAGTACAAAGAAATTTGCTATGAAAAAGTAGCGACCAGTGGAAAAGGACATTTACCTCCTCGAGCGAAGGCCAAGTTGTTCATAGTCATGTCGGGCGTGAGGAAATACTCCTGGCTGTATTTCCCCACATTGGAGATATGGGTGGTGTCACTCAGGAATGTTCGGTTTGTTTCCTGGTGACAAAAATGAAAAAAGCCCGTCCCGGACTGTTGAGGGTTGGACTTAAGGTCAAAAAGGAAGTTGACCTCGTGAGGAGTAGGCTCTGGCCATTTTTTGAGTTTGTAAAGGATATAGAGTGTAGCAAGAATTCTATATCCGTTTGGAGTAATTTGAAAGGGGGCAACACTGAAGTAGTTTTCCACCCCCTGATAGAACGGATGTAGAGGAAGGGTAGCCCCTGCCTCTATGTGGTACCTCAACCAGGCGCTGTAGACGCCCCCAGGCAAGTTAACCCTCTAGTCAGCAGCAGGGATCTTGAGATTGACCCCAGTGAGAGGATACTTCCTAAGGTAATTGGCAAGCATCCTGGGAGTCACCTGGCTGAGGGGAGAAAGATACCACTCGACATCAGGAAGGTTTGAATGCCGAGGGCGAGCCTTGACCTGAATGCGAGGGTCCGGGGCAGTGTTTTCTCGACCACTGGTCGAGGGAACCCTAGCCTGCGAATCAAGCTGGGTAGGAGGATTTGGATTGTTTTCAGGGTTGGGTTTCTTTTTGCCTGGAGATTTAGAGCGAGCCATTTTAGGTGGTGATGGTTGAGGTCTATAAGAAGAAAGTCTTGAGAATGGAATCTCGTGAACACGCTGAGCCAATTGTTCTTCGCCTTCAAGCAGTTGCGCAAGAAGATCGTCTTCGATTGGCCGCTCACCTCCCCACAAATCTGGCATTAAAATCTGCGAACGGAAAAATGGGGAGGTGAGGATGGAGAATCTAGAAAGTCGGTTAGAATAACGCTGGTCGTGTATAAAGGTCAAACTTTTATACAACAGCATTCTAACAAAAAACTAATTTTTTCACACGAACAGTTTGAAAAGTATATCAAAAAGTGAAAGTTAAAAGTTTTTTAAAAAGCTTTTTCAACTCCTTTAAGGGCGGGAAAAACTCAGTTTTTCAACTAGCATAAAAATCGAATGTTTACTTCGGTTTTACGTCCTAAATTTATGATCTCAGTTATCAAACTAACTCGTAACTCCTAAATGGCAAAGAAACATCATCCTATCAAGTATCACCCGACAAATCCCCTACTTTCATGCATCTCAACCCAGGAACACAGACAACACCAGAACTTAACAGTTAACTCACAGAGGCATGCACGGCAAAAATAAAGAGCAGAAAGGTTCTGAAACTTACCAAAGCAAAGATTGTGGAGGTTTGAAGGAGTTTCAAGCGTAGACGAACAGATGGCTGGTTCTTGAAACGCTGAAAGATGGTCTTCAGAAAGAATGATGGTTCTGATTTAGGGTTTCTTGAAGGAGAAATAACTTGCGTAAAAAGGAAAAGAAGACTCTGAGAAGGCTATATTTTTTTTTCCGTGCCATGAAAGAAGAAGTAATCATCAGTTTCCTTTTTTCGAAGCATGGGGAAGGGTGATAGCCGTCAGAGGGGCACTTGGGAACCGAAAAGCCGTGATTAGACAGGGGTAGGTTACTTTTCCCAAGGATGCACGAACTACTCTGACAGATCTGGTGGGGTAATCGAAGAGTCATTTTCCTTAAAGTTTATTTATTGTTGGTCGTAATAAATAAACTTAGGGGGCAAATGTTATCCAAAAAACAGGCACGGGTGATGTGGCAGGTGTTTTTAAATACGTGGCTGACACCTGGCAGAGTTCTGTTCGAACATCAACCAGTAAGACCTTCCTAGCGTGGCAGTTGAGTTTTCCTTACGACCAGCATGGTCGTACACTCCGCATATTTCAAGATGATCTTGTGGAGATCATAATCAATTCCGAGATTATCTCCAATGATTCCTGATTTTCTGATTAATTAGGAGAGAATATCTGTAACAAAATCATGTAATCCTCCTTGAGCCTATAAATAGAGAAAGATAGCTCAAGGAAGGGACTTTTTGGCTTTTGGTTAATTGAAGTTATACACTTACGAGAGAATTAGAGCTATTGTATTACGATTATACTGCTTATCCCTCTCAGGTTTGTGAAACTCAGAGAACCCTAGTTCTTTGATCACTCCTTTGAGATCTCATATCAATAATAGCTTAAGTGGACGTAGGTCATTACCAATTCCTGAGGCCGAACCACTATAATTTTTTGTGTTCTTTACTGTTTTTGTCATTATATTCATTCCAACACATCTATCTACATCAAGCGTTTTGACTCCGTGTCAGTTGACCAAAACAAGGGTCAACAGCTTTAAAGGGTAAACATTTTTTTTAGGTATTTCTTCCATAAGGCAATGCTATTTTTAGTACTTTTCTCAAAATATTTCATTCATCATTATTTTGGAGTTTTAGATTAAATACGTGTAATAGATATAAAGAATATCATAACTAGAAGCTATTGCAAAGAATAGAACAAAATTCCTTCTTTTTTTTTTCTTAAATAAAATCAATTATTTGTCATCATTACTAAATCATACCAATATATATATATATAAAGACAATAATTTTTTTAAGTAAAATGTGAAATGTTAGTCTACCAACCATTTTAGATGTATCATTACTAAGGACTCTATTTGATCTTAGATTGCTCAATCCTACTTTAGCCAAATCATTTCAAATGCATTGGCTTTCATATAAGTTTGTCTATTTCTCCAATATTAATTCTAATTTGATCATGGTTATTAATTCTAATTTCTTATAATCTTGTTAGAGAATTAGCTAGCCATGACAACGCGCCTGCTACAAATTAGTATTTATATATATATATATATATATATACTAGGTAAAAATAATATGTAATTTTGTAGTGCACCAAAATATTTTTTTTTAGTTATTAAATTTTTGTGTTTTATTTTATTTAATTGTTAAGTATTGTGAATTAATTTATTTAATTATTTGTTTGTTTAAATTAATTGTTAGAATTTGTTTGATAGAATTTTGTGAATTTAATTGTTAAATGTTATTTATTTATTTATTTTAAAAATGTGATTATTTGAGTTTTGGTTGAATGCACTAAGGTGCATGGTAGGTAGTGATGCACCCTAGTTATTGAGTGTGTGCATGTGCATGATGCACATATGTAGAATTTTCTACACACTTTGTAGTTGCATTTTATTAGATTTATTTATTGAATTAATTAGAAAGAAAAAAAATAAGAAGAGGAAAGGAGAGTGGCTTGTAGCATAGTGGGAAAGGAGAGATTTATTTACCATTTTTTATTATTTAGGTGATTTTAGATAAAATAGGAAAATATGCTATCATCTTTATTTTTCTACCAATTAAGATAAAATCAAACAAATTAAAATAAAAGAAAAATAACAAAAAAGGGGAAACTTACCTTTTCTTTCACCAGGCTATTATGGGCTAGGTTAGGATAAAGAGGGAAGGAAAGAAGAGAAGAGTTTTATGCTCATTTGGAACCCACGGCCATAGAGAGAAGAGAGAGAGAAGGTGGCGAGCTAGAGAAAGAAAGGGAGAGAAGGGGCTGCCATTTTTTAGAGAGAATGAAGAAGAGAAAGGAGGAGGAAGAAGAATGTCTTGGAAGGTCATAGGTATGGTTTCTAGTGTTATTGATCTATTGTTTATTTTCTAAGTTTAAGGTTTCTCTCCCCCACAATCTTAAGATCTTGTTGTTCTTCTTTTCTTTCTATGGGTTTCAAAAACCCTAGGGTATTCAAGGGTGATTGTCATTTGGATGTTGGTTCTATCAAGGAGGTAGTTGATCTCTAAACCTTATGCTTGATTTTTTTGTTGTTTATTGAAAGGATTTTGAAGTTTTGATGTCTATTGGAATTCTTGCCATGTGTTGATTTAGTTTGTTATGAGATACTTGAATATGATACATAATGATTTATGACTGTGATTTTTGTTATTTAAGGGATGTGTGATTAGGTTTGTCAAGGGTTTTTGTTTTGATCTATTAGAATATGAGGATTGTTGATATTTGATGTTTGTGTATATGTAGGTTCCAGCCTATGCATGTCTAAGGATCCCCTCTATATTTTGTTATTTTATTTTGTTTTAGGTTAGATCCATGTTCTAGGATCCTCTGTAAATATTGGCATGATAAATTATTTGGATTTCTTCTTTTAGTCCATGAAGGTTGATGAATATGCTTATGAGAATTTTGTGATATATTTTATTGTGAAATCTGTGGACGCGGTTCTTCGCCAACAGGTAATTTAAGAAAAGAAGAGAAAGGGATTAGTGCTAATAATGAACCGAAACAGATATGTGATCTTTCAAAAATGAAATGGTGGCTCAAGAAACGGTTTTTAAGTGGTTCAAAGGTTAAAATCATTCTACTCCACTAGTCAATATTATTGCTCTATTCTGGGTATATGATTACAGGATATTTCTTACAAGAGATCATCCAACCCCTATCAACTCCCAGGGTCCCCATATTTATAGGAGAAGGCACCTGGGAGTTGGTAAGAAGGTCATCCCGTGACCTTCTTACCTATCATGTCAACTCTGTGACATTCATGATTAATTCCTAAACCTGACACATAAGTGTGGTCAAATCAATAGGTAAGGAGGTAGTGGGCCGCACGGCCCAACCCAGTCGTGGGTGTCTAAATACGCACGTTCCTGCTGCGTGTTCGAGAAGTCAGGGGCATATCAGACACGTGATGTCTGATATATGCATGTTTAACTTGCGTGTGTTGACTTTACAAAGGGTCATAGCCTCCATATTCTGCTAGTACCACGAGCTGGATACTTAACTCGACCTTCGGCCTTCAGAGTCCAGGCTCAAGTCTTAAGCAATCTTGGCGAACCCTTGGGTTACCCCGAGCTTAGGAGGTACGACCTTATGACGGAAGCTCCGGTCTTGGGGAGGTCCACGAGATAATCATGATTAGGCCGTAGCTCAGCATGCTAATCAGCCCGTGGGAAAATCAGGGCGTACAAAATCTTGGATGTGTTTCGGCCTATAGGTTGTGATGCATGTTGTGATATTTTTATTTTTGTGTCACTTTTATATGTTAGAAACATGCTAGGGTTTGTGTTGGAATATTGTTAAATAAACATGTATGAATTTTGTGAAATATGATGAAAAGAATGAATTTCATGATTATTGTACTTGCTGATTTTTGTGTATGAAAGTGTCAAAATGATGAGAAAAATATTTTTGAATGCTTAAGTAAATTTTGCAAGTGCTTTGATGATTTAAGAAGTTAATGGGAGATTTTAAAGTGCCTTGAAGTGATATTTTTGTGCAAATAATTACCTACCATTTTTTATATATTTTTTAGAAAATATGAGTTTTTAAAAATAAAAATTGTGATTTTAAGGATATATTTGGTTGCTGGAATTTTAGTAAAAATATGAAATTATATTATTAAATAAAAGGAATTTGATGTGTATGTTGAAATAAATTAATATCCTAAATTATGAAAATATTAAAAGTGGTATTTTTAATATAACATGAGTATCAATTTTAATAGTTATGATTTTTTTTTTATTTTAATTAAAGAAAATGGTGAATTTAATTTATTTGTGAATCTTTAAGTAAATCAAATAGTGGCTGAATGTTTATTAAAATATTTTAAAAATAATTATTGAATTATCACTTATGAATTAATTCTGTTTAAAAATTAAGTCTTAATAATAATACAAGTAAAAATGTATTTTTCCACATCTAAAAATTATACTTTTCTCACATTAAATTTGTAAATTGGTTAATTGGATTATAAAGTTATTTTCTAAATAAACACGTTAAATTATGAGTATTTTACATAATTTTTAGTCTTTATTATTTTATGGAATTTAAAAGTAAGTAATGAAGTTGTTATATTTTAAATGATTAAATAAATTATTTTATGAAATAAAATAATGTCTTGAGAGGTTTAATCAACCTAGTAATTTTAAGAAGACAAACAATGGTTATCAAAGTAAGTTACAAATTCATTATTATTTTTTTAAATGATAGAAATAAGCGCGTAGGAATTATCGTTTTTAACGCTATTTTATAACAACGTTCCCACGTATGCATGTCGCATGCAAATACACTTTTACGTTAAAAAATATGATTTTTATGCAACCATATGATTTTTATAGAAAAACCATGCATGTAATATAGATATAATTTGCTTTATTCTTTTGATGCCTTTATGTGTAAATATGCCTTGTTTGAATGTTGTGAGTAGTTTTCACCATGTGTGCATGGCCCATGCACACATGGGTTATATGAGTGAGCAAAATAGAGTTTTATGTGATACTAAAAGATATTATTTTGTTATGGCATAGGCTCGTTGTGAAGTTGTCATTTTGCTTTGCTTGGATCTGAGGTAAGGAAGTTAGATAAAATTTTTGTTTATTTATGTTGTGAATGATAAGATTGTGTGTATGAATGAGAATGTTATGATTGATGATACTTTTGCGCTATGAATTATGAAATGTTTTATTGCGATGATGTGACTGGATTGTATGTCATTTTGAATGTTGTATGCTATGAATGGATGTTAGCATGATGAACGCGACGTCGCAACTGACTTGTGGTATTCTTTTTTTTTTCTTCATATTAACCTATATTTTTTTCGTATTAACTTATAGAACTCTCACACTATTGAAATCGAGCACCAAATAAAATAGAACCAATATCAAAATTACTAAAGTCACAAATAAATAAAAAATACACATAACATCAACAATATATATCAGTAAATTTACAATCTTCAGATTTATGAAAAATCATACTTAAATCTGTAAAATTCTATAATATACAATATATATATATAACACAAATATAAAACACTCAAATATATGCAAATTTACATATACAACACATAGTACAAATACTCAACTCCAACCAAAAGAAGCAGAGCAACAGACTTCATGACCACAACAGGCACTACGATAGGCGCCAACATCATTCTTTGTTGTGCCATTGATGGCTCCCATACCTAAGAAGCTAGAAGAATTCATGATCAATAAACAAAGCAATAATCTTATCACTTAAAATTCATAAAAATCTAAACTTAAGCAAAACACATAGCTCATAAAAAATTCAATTGTTGATGTTACTCAAAACCTACGACCATGAGACAACCTTAATAATTATAGTCATTGGTATGGCATTTTTTTGCATACACACATATCTTGAGGTACCAATCTTAGACTTGAAAGTTCAAAAAATTACATTGTTTGTCAAACCAACACTTTTCTCTCATAACTCAAATATATATTCCTGCAAAATTAATAGAGTAGGCATGATGACGCTAAACTAGTAAATGGTAAAACAAAAATAAAGCTATCTTCAAGCATGATAGCTTTCATTGAGATTTATGATTTAAAACAAAATTATTGTTTGACTTTAAATTGTTCGAAAAGATTTATGATTTACCTTATTTATAGCCTTAACTTCTACTAGAACACTACTACAAAATTGGGCTTTCATTAAGAAAAAATAATGCATGTCATACGAAAAACTAATTCCTACACATCTCTACTATAATGACGCAATTTCGTTAATAAGGCTTAGGGCCTTGATTAGCGTGCCTGGAGGGCAATAAGTGATTTATTGTTATAATGTCTGAATTTGTGTGAGTATGTGATTAGAAATGCATGTTTAGGTGAATTAAATATGCATGTGGGCCCCATTTGGTTATTAGGGGCATGTTTGTAATTTTAACCTGTTGAGGGCATAAATGTGATAATTGTAATAACTGTGATATACTTGTGATGCACGTTCCGAGACGATCCTAGGGAGCTGTTTTGCTAAAACTCACAACGGGGTTAAATACCCGGCTCGGGAGGAGCCTAGGGGTATTTTGGGAATATTATAACTTGAGTATGAGAATTATTAAGAAATGGTTAGTGACACTTTGGTAACTTGGGTAACTATAGGTAACTCTTGAGAATAGTTGTTTTAAGTGGGAAAGTAGTATTCTTGCAAGAGATTAAGGAAAAGTCTAGGACGCCCTTGAGGATTAGCTAGAATCTAAGTTAAAAAGGAGGGCAATTGAGTCATTTGTCTTAGGTGATAGATAAGCTTTGGCTGATGAAAAAGTTTAGAACGTTCTCACATTTTGGCTTATGCAAGAATTGTGTTTTGGGAGCTCTAGAGAGAACTAGAAACCAGGAAATAAGTAAGGAAGATCTCTGGAGTTTTGTGGGATCGAAAGGGGAATCAAGCCAAGGAAAAACTAGAGGATTGTTCTGCATATTGAGGTAAGGAAATCTAAATAATTATTTTGTAGAATTCAGCTAAGAATGTTATGGTTTGAGAGTTGAATTGTGTGTTGTCTTGTGGATTATTGGAGTGAAGTTCATATTGGGATCAGTGGAATTGAGCTTGGAATTGGATAGGGAAAGAAGCTCAAGGTCGAATCTCCATTTGAGGTGAGAGTTTCATGCATTTCTGAGGTTATGCTCTGTTATGGTTTAAGTTTTATGAAGTTTTAAACCATTTGGTGAATAATGGGTTTGAATGTGTATTTAAGCTAGTTGTTGATGTTTCTGGGTTACTATACTATCTATTTGGGGTTTTAAGTTTATTTGGGACTTGGGAGTATCTTAGGGTTGATTTGGAAGAGTTTTGGCTTGGGAAAATATTGGGGAAAAATCCAGTTTTCTGGGTTCGCGTATGAGCGTCGCGGTCATGTTCTTCCGCACCACGGCGCTAGGTTGAATCAGGAGGAGGGCATCATTCTGGGCGTCGCAGCCCCTATAGGGTTGTGCTGCAGCGCTAGGCCAATTTCTGGGCAGGGAAAAAAATGTGTTTCAAGGTTTTGGCTTAAGGGGCTTGGGGGACGCTTCCGCTACCTTGTGCGGGGAAACGGGGGGCCCGAGAGCACGGGATTTGTTCCGGGAGATGATTATGAATTGATTAGTGATAAGAGTGCTATGTATGTGTTGTGACTAGGTTTCCAGCGAGGCTCGGGTTAGGGGTCCGTGCTCGAGATTTCGGTGCACAAGAAGCTTGGGACAGAAGTAAGAAAACTGTTGTACCCCTAGAGCTTGTGTTGCAGGGCACGACCCTATATGATTGTGTTGCAGGGCGTAGCCCTTTAATTGAGTTTATTCATGTTTAAGTATATGCTTAATTATGCTATGTGTGCATATATGTGCATGAACTGCAAGAGCCGAAAATGGCGAGGGCCAAGAACGGCAAAGGCCGAGAGCGGCAAGGGGCCGGGAGCAGCGTTTAGCACACGGAGTGGGAGTTGCCAGGGCGAGACCCTATAGGATACATGGGATATTCTCACGGTGTGGACCGCGAACCCAGGGCCTGGTAAAGCACCTGGGACAGCATGGCCGTACGTGGTTAGCCTGATGATGGCTTGTTTATATGTTAAGTATTTGATATGCATATGTTATTTGCTTGTGAGGGTTTTCTTGCTGAGCTTCAGCTAACGGGTGCTCTATGGTGCAGGTAAGGGCAAAGGGAAAGTCGACCAACCATGAGTACAAAGAGCATGAAGCGGCGCGTACATGTTTGGCCTACCTGGCTGCCACAACCAGGGGTATTTTGGGAGATGATTGTACTAAACCCAGATGTTGTCGTTTAGTCGACTTTAGTTATACTTTTGAGTTGTAAATATTTTTAAAAAGTATTTTGGGATCCCAAATGTTAAACGCTTTATGTTTTTCAGTAAATGGAACTATTTTCGAAGTTTATGACTCTGTTTATGGTTTAATTACACTTTTGTCTTAAAACCTCAATTAGCGAGTTAAATGCACATTTTAAACTCACTTAGTAATGGCTCTAAGGATGTAGGGTGTTACAACTTGGTATCAGAGCGAGCCAAGGTTTATGCTTCCTAGAGATTGACTGAACATGTACGCTCGCTGTCAGTGACAAGCTCGACTCAGGGTTGGTTGGTAATAATTGATTTACATGCTTGAATATGTGCTTACATGCCCTGTTTGCCTGCTTATTTCATATAGAGCATGATGAATGAGTTAACATATGCATGATGCCAGGGCATGGCCCGTTGAGTGTTATATGCTATTTGTGTTATATGGACTTCTGGTTATGGTTGGCTGGTGTAAATTGGGAGGTGGTTTTGGATTTTGTTATCATGCCTGATGACCAACGTCGTTGATTGCAGGCATATAGTTGAGATGCCTCGACAATCATCTAGGCTCCGCAGCAATCGGGCCGAGGATGACACTCAGGGTCAGGACCCTCCACCTGCCCCACAGAACTGGCAAGAGATGTTTGCCGAAATGGAAGCAAGATTGCAACGAACAGAAGAACTTCGACAGTTGAGGCAACAGGCCCCTCCACAGGTCACTGGGCTGCCAACAGTAGGTTGTGGTGCCAATGTCGGTTCAGCCTGTGATGGAGAACAGGTGGCAACCTTTGTATGAAAGGTTCAGGAAGTAGCATCCTCCCACCTTTGAGGGTGGACCAGACCCACTGCGGGCAAAGTAGTGGATGAATATGGTTTCCTCCATCCTGGATTTTATGGGGGTGGAAGGGAACGAGAGGGTAGCTTGTGCCAGCTACATGTTCAGAGAGGATGCCTGTAATGCCCTACTTCCTTAGAGCCGTTACTAAGTGAGTTTAAAAACGTGCATTCAACTCGCTAATCGAGGTTTTAGATCAAATAGTGTAATTAAGCCATTAACAGAGGAAAAACTTTAGAAATAATTCCATTTCATTGCAAATCGTAAAAGTTTAACACCTGGGATCCCAAAATACAGTTTAGAAATAATCACAACATATAAATTGAACCAAGTCGACTAAACGACAAAATCTAAATTTATTTACAAACATCTCCCAAAATCCACTGGCTGTGGCAGCCAGGCTGGCCAAACATGTACACGCCACTTCATGCCTGCTACACTCATGGTTGGTTGGCTTTTTCCTTGCCCTTACCTGCACCACAGAGCATCTGTGAGCTGAAGCCCAGCAAGAAAACCCAAAACAAATAACATATGCAAAACATACACCAAGTATATAGAATGGCCATCAATAGGCTAAACACATACGGCCTAGCCGTCCCAGGCGCTTTACCAGGCCCTGGGTTCGTGGTCCACACCGTGAGGATATCCCAGGTATCCTTTAGGGACTCGCCCTGGCAACTCGCACTCCACGTGCTCAACGCTGCTCACGGCCACTTGCCGTACTCGGCCTTGCATTCAACGTGCCTAACACCGTTCCCGACCCTTTGCCGTTCCCGGCCCCTGCCGACCTCGGCCTACACCGTTCCCGGCTCTTGCCGATCATTCACATAATTGCACTCATAGCATAATAAACAAGTACAGAATACTAGCAAATACAATCAAAGAGGCTACGCCCTGCAATTCAAACACATTGGGCTTAGCCCTGCATACAAGCTCTATGGGAACAAGGGTTTTCTTACCTGAGTCCCGAGCTTTCCGAGCACCGATGTCCAGAGCACAGTCCTCTAACTTGAGCCTCGCCGAAATCCTAGTCACAACACAATAACAATATCCATCCATCAAGTTCTAATCCATTAAATAACTTTGAGCCATAACTCCAACCTCCGGGACCTTGAATTCTATCAATCTAGGTGATAAAATCCATCCCGAGCCTTAACCATTGGGTTCCCAAGCCTAAACACCCTTAAAAACACAAGCTGGCACTAAGAACCGCGGCCCTACCCTCAAGTGTCGCGGCTAGCCTCGAAACAGAGGCTAGCACATCCCTGGAGCACACACGGGCCGCGGCGCGCCTCTAGCATCTCGGCCTCCCATGGACACGCGCGCACACAGGCCGCAGCGCGGCCCTAACCTCCAAACCCAGATTTCTCCTTCTTTTCCTACACTTTCTTCAAACCAACTCATCCATAATCAACTTAACCCAACAATTTAACCTAAAAAATCAAGCTTAAGTCTCCCAACCACACCATCTAAACTTTTGCTATAAGTTCACACAGCCAAGAAACCCAGCTCACAACCAAACCTAACATCATAATCTCAATTCACATGCAGCTCATGATTTTAACTTCAACTCAACTGAAACCCAAGAGATTTAAAGGTTAAACTCCTTACCTCAGCTGATAATCCCTAGCCTTCTTTGCTCCTCCACCTTCAAAGCTCTCTCACAGCAAGCCTCAAGCCTTGGTTTTCTACTGAAATTCTCCCAAGCTCACACACCACAGTCCAAGACAATAAACCGACCTTGAGAGGATTAAGCTAAAAACTGATTCTCCCTTTTGGTTCCAGCAGTTTCCTTACTTAACTACATCTAACTTTATACTTACAAAATGACCAAGCTACCCTTAAGCTTAGCCCCTAACCTTAATTGACTCAAGGGCAATTTAGTCATTTACCTAATCCCGCCAAGTCCTCGAGGTCCAAAATATTAATTTTCCCAATATCCCCTACTAGACATTCTATCCTCAAATATATCTCCAAATATTTATTTTCATAACCCGATAACCCCGTATAATAACTAATGCCCAAACCACCCCTCGACTCGCACCGAGTCGGATTCTCAACCCCGTTGTGACTTCCTGGCTAACCGCTCCCCAGGACTGTCTCGGATCGTGCTGCACAGATATATCACATATATATCGCATTTATCACATATATACCCCTAACATCCAGACGGGGCCCACATGCATATTTAACTAAACTAAACATGCATCATTATCATATTTTCACATTAATTCATATATTAACACAATAATTTATTTATTGCCCTCCAGACACACTAATCAAGGCTCTAAGCTCTATTAGCAAATTCGGGTCGTTACAACTATCCCCTCCTTACAGAAATTTCATCCTCGAAATTACCTAAACTCGGGATACCGCTCCCTCATCTCTGACTCAAGTTCCCATATCACCTCCTCAACCTTGATGTTTCTCCACAGCACTTTCACCAAGGCGATGGTCTTGCTCAGCAAGACTTTATCCTTCCGGTCAAGAACCTGAACCGGCTTCTCCTCATAAGACAAATCCTAATCAAGCTCCAGATTCTCAAAACTTAGAACATGCGTCGAATCTGACATATACTTTCGGAGCATGGATACATGGAAAATATCATGAACCCCTGATAAAGTTGGAGGCATCGCAAGTCTGTAAGCTACCTCTCCAACTCGTTCCAGAAACTCAAAGGGGCCAACAAACCTAGGGCTCAACTTGCCCCGAACACCAAACCGTTTCACACCCCTCATGGGTGAAACCCTAAGAAACACATGATCACCAACCTGAAATTCCACGCTCCTGCGTTTCGGGTCTGAATAACTTTTCTGTCGACTTTGGGAGGCGAGTATACGCGCTCTAATCTTCTCAATCGCCTCATTGATCCTCTGAACCATCTCTGGACCCAGATAACTCCTCTCACCTGTCTCATCCTAATGAATAGGTGATCTACACTTTCTTCCATAAAGCATCTCGTATGGAGCCACTTCGATGGTCGCCTGGTAACTGCTGTTGTACGAGAACTCGATCAAAGGAAGATACTTATTCCACAATCCCCCAAAGTCTAGCACACAAGCTCGCAGCATATCCTCCAATATCTTAATCGTCCTCTCAGACTGTCCATCCGTCTGAGGATGATAAGCGGTACTAAACCGTAACTGCGTGCCCATAGCCTTCTGCAGGCTCTCCCAAAACTTGGAAGTGAAGGTGGGGTCTCTGTCGGATACTATCGACCTCGGAGCCCCATGAATTCGAACAATCTCCTTCACATATAACTCAGCGTACTGCTCCACAATATAAGTTATCCTAACAGGCAAAAAGTGGGCGGACTTGGTATACCTATCCATAATTACCCACACTGAGTCATGCTGTCCCACAGTTCTCGGTAATCCAACCACAAAGTCCATGGTAATATCTTCTCGCTTCCACTCTGGGATCCCCAGAGGCTGCAGCAACCCTGCTGGCCTTTGATGCTCAGCCTTAACCTGCTGGCAAGTTAAGCACTTGGCCACATAATCCACCACATCCCTCTTCATGCCCGACCACCAATACAGAGCTCTCAAGTCCTGGTACATCTTCGTCGTACCCGGGTGCAAAGAATAGGGAGTGGTATGTGATTCATCCAAGATCTCTCACCGGATATCAGAATTCATCGGAACGCAAATCCAGCCCTTGTACTTCGGTAACCCCATCTCTGAAATGGAAAAGTCCTTAGTCACTCCGACTAAGGCACTCTCCCTATGACCTCTCAACTAGGAATCTTTCCCCTGCGCTTCCATGATCCTCTCAAGGAGTGTAGACTGAAGAATGATGTTGGCCAACTGACCAACCACCAACTCTATACCTGCTCTAGTCATCTCCTCAGCTAACTTATCAGATATTTGCCTCGAACTAAACAACTGTCCTGGGCCTTTCCGACTCAATGCATCAGCCACCACATTAGCCTTCCCAGGATGATATAGGATATCACAATCATAATCCTTAACCAACTCCAGCCACCGCCTCTAGCGCATATTCAGGTCCTTCTGAGTAAAGAAGTACTTTAAGCTCTTATGGTCGGTGTATATCTTGCACTTCTCACCATAAAGATAATGTCTCCAAATCTTAAGTGCGAACACCACCGCTGCCAACTCTAGATCATGCGTAGGATATCTCTGCTCATATTCCTTTAACTGTCTCGATGCATAGGATATTACCTTACCAACTTGCATCAGCACGCACCCCAAACCCTGTCTGGATGCATCACAGTAAACCACAAAGTTTTCATTCTCTGTTGGCAAGCTTAACACTGGCGCAGTGATCAGTCGCCGCTTCAACTCCTTAAAACTGTTCTCACATCTGTCCGTCCAGACATACCTTGTCTTCTTCTTTGTCAGTTCTGTCAATGCGTAGCTATTCTGGAGAACCCTTCAACAAATTGCTGATAATACCCTGCTAAACCCAGAAAGCTTCTAACTTCAGGAACACTGCTCGGTCTAGGCCAATCTCTGACCGCCTCAATCTTACTTGGGTCAACCAGAATCCCCTCCTTACTGACAATATGGCCCAGAAATGTAACTTGTGGTAACCAGAACTCACACTTACTAAACTTAGCATATAACTTATGCTCTCTCAACTGCTGTAGAACCAACCGTAGATGTTACTCGTGCTCTGTCTCTGACTGAGAGTACACTAGGATGTCGTCAATGAATACAATCACAAACTTGTCCAGATAATCCTTGAAAACCCTATTCATCATGTCCATAAAGGCTGCTAGGGCATTGGTTAATCCAAAGGACATAACCAGAAATTCATAATGTCCATACCTCGTTCGGAAAGCAGTCTTTGGTATGTCCTCCTCTTTAATCCTTAACTGATGATAACCTGATCGGAGATCTATCTTGGAAAACACTGTTCTTCCCTGTAACTGGTCAAATAAATCATCGATCCTAGGCAGTGGATACTTGTTCTTAATGGTTAACTTGTTTAGCTCCCTATAATCAATACACATCCTAAGGGATCCATCCTTCTTCTTAACGAACAACACTGGAGCACCCCATGGTGAGAAACTCGGTCTGATGAACCCCAAATCAAGTAACTCTTGCAACTGAATCTTCAATTCCTTTAACTCCGCTGGAGCCATTCTATAAGGTGTCCTAGATACTGGCTCCGCTCCTGGTACCAACTCTATAGCAAAGTCAATCTTTCGCTGCAGCGGCAACCCTGGCAGATCTGCTGGAGACAAATCCGGAAACTCACACACCAATCTAGTCTCACCCGGTCCAACCGACACCACCCTAGAGGTATCCACAACGCTCGCTAGGAATCCTATGAAACCTTCCTGCATCAGGTCTTTAGCCCTCAATGCTGAAATCATTGGAACTCGCGGTCCACTAACTGTCCCCATAAACACAAAGGGCACCTCCCCTTCTGGTTCAAAAGTCACCATTCTGCGCTTGCAGTCAATTGTTGCCCCATACTTTGATAACCAATCCATCCCTAGAATCATATCAAAATCACCCATCTCTAACTCAATCAAATCAACAGACAGTTCCCTACCATCTACCTCTACTGGCAATGCTCTAATCCACTTCCTAGAGACTATCAATTCTCATGTTGGCAACAAAGTCCGAAATCCCCTAGCATACACACCACTAGGTCTACAAAGCTGATCTATCACTCTAGCAGATACAAATGAATGAGTATCCCATGAATCAAACAATGCAGTATACAGAGAACCAGCACTAGAAATCTGACCTGTCACAACTGAGGGGCTAGCCTCCGCCTCGGTCTATGTCAAAGTGAATACCCTGGCAGGAGCAAGACTGTCACTCTGCTTCTGCTCCTCCTTCTTAACCTGAGGGAAATCCCTCTTCAGATGACTGGCACTCCCACAAATAAAGCAGGCCCTGATCCTGCACTCACCCTGATGTCGTCGCCTACACCGCGGACACACTGGAAAACTCCTCCAGTTGTCACTGCCACCCTGATGGCCAGTGGAAGCACCCCGTGCCCTCCTATCTGAACTGGGAGGAACAAAGGAATCTGGGGCCTTCCTCTTCTACTCACTAGAACCACCACCACGACTGGACCCAACGAAAGGAGGCACTGTCCTCCTGGCATCGCGCCTAACAGCACTTTCCTTCCAAATCTGATCTTCAGCCCTCTCAGTTGTAAGAGCCTTATCCACAACCTGGCCATAAGTAGTAGTCTCAGGATCCAAAGTAATATTCACATCGCGGGCAATCATAATGTTCAACCCCCGCACAAACCTGTCCCTTCTTGCCGCATCAGTCGACACTAAATCTGGCGCAAACTTCGCCAATCTGTCAAACTTTATAGCATACTCTGCTACTGTCGATCGGTTCTAAGTTAGGTTAATAAACTCATCAACATTCGCAGCTCGAACTGCCACACTGTAATACTTCTTATTAAATAAGTTTCTGAACTCTTCCCAAGTCATAAATGATACATCCCTTCTCTGAACCAGCACGTCCCACCAGATGCGGGCATCCTCTCTAAACATGTAGCTGGCACAAGCTACCCTCTCATTCCCCTAAACTCTCATAAAATCCAGAATTGAGGAAGACATATTCATCCACTGCTCTGGCCGCAGTGGGTCTGATCCACCCTCGAAGGTGGGAGGATGCAGCTTCCTGAACCTCTCATACAAAGGTTCCCACTTATTCTCCATAGCAAACTGCACTGGCACTGGCGCTGCAACCTGCTGCACTGGCAGCCCAGTAACCTGAGGTGGGGCCTGCTGCCTCAACTGTCGCAACTCTTCCTCTATTCGTTGCAGTCTCGCTTCCATCTCGGCAAACATCTCTTGCCAATTCTATGGGGCAGGTGGAGGGTCCTAACCCTGGTTGTCATCCTCGGCCCTACTGCCGCGGAGTCTAGCTGATTGCCGAGGCATCTCAACAAATATGCCTGCAACCAACGACGCCGCTCATCAGGCATGATAACAACATCCAAAACCACCTCCCAAACACATCAGTCATCCACAAACAGTAACTCATATAGCATATAACACACAACGGTCCATGTCCTAGCATCATGCATATGTTAACTTATTCATCATGCTCTATATAGGATAAGCAGGCAAACAGGGCATTCAAACACATATTCAAGCATATAAGTCAATCTTACCAACCAACCCTGAGTCGAGCTTGTCACTGACAGCGAGTGTACATGTTCGGTCAATCTCCAAAACCAATAACCTTGGCTCACTCTGATACCATTTGTGACACCCCACGTCACTATGGCTGCTTCCTAGAATGACGACTGGCCCTACAAACCAACACGAGTCTTTCCAGCGTGCTTTGTCCTCACTCGCACGCTTCCTGAGAAAACTTCCCAAGAGGTCACCCATCTTGAGATTACTCCAGGTCAAGCACGCTTAACTTTGGAGTTCTCAAGTGATGGGCTACCGAAAAGAAGATGCATCTTGTTGATATAGGTAGTACCAATCAATCCATTTAAGCCCTCTTCAACTGTGTAGTCCCATACCTACATAGTCTTAGAATCATCACACTTGACCTTCCCCAGGCGGTGTAGGAATGCACAGCTTTACCCGGTCTTTCCCCTTACAGATCACGGGATTCTGACTGTCACAATGCCCGCATCTGGTGGGATGTAGAGGTTCAAAGAAGGAATGTGGCAGTTATGACTTGGGAAGACTTCAGGAACATCTTCAATGAGAAGTATTATAGTGTGGCAGTCCGAGCAGCGAAGGTTGACAAGTTCATCAACCAAACTCAGAATCGGTTGACCGTTACAGAGTACGCCTTGAAATTTGACCGGTTGGCGAAGTTCGCACCGGACTTGGTGCCAACGAATATGGCAAGAAGAGACAGATTTGTACGGGGGTTAAATTTTATGATCGCCCGTGATGTAAAGATCACCTTGGATCCAGAGACTTCTACCTATGCTCAGGTTGTGGACAAGGCCCTTACAACCAAGGGGGTCGAGGACTAGATTTGAAGAGAGAGCGTTGTTAGGCGCGATGCCAGGAGGACAGTGCATCCTTTTATTGGATCCAATCGGGGTAGTGGCTCCAGTGAACAGAAGAGGAAGGCCCAAGATTCTTTTGTTCCTCCTAGCTCAGATAGGAGGGCACGGGGTGCTTTTAGTGGCCATCAGGGCGGAGGTGACAACTGGAGGAGTTTTCCAGTGTGTCCCCGGTGCAGACAATGACACCAGGGTGAGTGCGGGATCAGGGCCTGTTTTGTCTGTGGGAGTGCCAATCATCTGAAGAAGGACTGCCCACAAGCTAGGAAAGAGGAGTCGAAGCAGGGCGACAATCTCGCTCCTGCCAGAGTGTTTACTTTGACTCAAACTGAGGTGGAGGCTAGCCCCTCGGTTATGACAGATCAGATTTCTAGTGCTGGTTCATCTTTTACTGCGTTGATTGACTCGGGAGATACTCATTCATTTGTATCTGCTAGAGTAATAGATCAGCTGTGTCGACCTAGTGATTTGTATGCTAGGGGTTTTCAGACTTTGTTGCCAACTGGGGAATTGGTAGTCTCTAGGATATGGATTAGAGCTTTGCCAGTAGAAATAGATGGTAGGGAGTTGTCTATTGATCTGGTTGAGCTTGCGATGGATGACTTCGATATGATCATAGGGATGGATTGGTTATCGAAGTATGAGGTGACGATTGACTGCAAGCGCAAGATGGTGACTTTTGAACCAGAAGGGGAGGTACCTTTTGTATTCGTGGGAACAGTCAGTGGACCGCGAGTACCTATGATTTCAGCGCTAAAGGCTAGAGACTTGATGCAGGAAGGTTGCATAGGATTCCTAGCGAATGTTGTGGATGCCTCTAGGGTTGTGACGGTTGGACTGGGGGAGACCAGATTGGTATGTGAGTTTCTAGATTTATTCCAGCAGACCTACCAGGGTTGCTGCCGCAGTGGGAGATTGATTTTGTTATAGAGTTGGCGCCAAGGGCGGAGCCAGTATCTAGGACACCCTATAGAATTGCTCCGGCAAAGTTGAAGGAGCTGAAGATTTAGTTGCAGGAGTTACTGGATTTGGGGTTCATCAGACCGAGTTTCTCGCCATGGTGTGCTCCAGTATTCGTCAAAAAGAAGGATGGACCTCTTAGGATGTGTATTGACTACAAAGAGTTGAATAAGTTGACCATTAAGAACAAGTATCCACTGCCTAGGATCGACGATTTATTTGACCAGCTACAGGGAAAGACAGTGTTTTCCAAGATTGATCTTCGATCAGGTTACCATCAGTTAAGGATCAAAGAAGAGGACATACCAAAGACCGCTTTCCGCATGAGGTACGGACACTATGAATTCCTGGTTATGTCCTTTGGATTAACCAATGCCCCAGCAGCTTTTATGGATATGATGAATAGGGTTTTCAAGGACTATCTGGACAAGTTTGTGATTGTGTTCATCGACGACATTCTGGTGTATTCTCAGTCAGACACAGAGCATGAGCAGCATCTACGTTTGGTATTGCAGCGATTAAGGGAGCATAGGTTATATGCTAAGTTCAGCAAGTGCGAGTTCTGGTTACCGCAAGTTACATTTCTAGGCCATATCGTCAGTAAGGAAAGGATTCTGGTTGACCCAAGTAAGATAGAGGCAGTGAGAGATTGGCCTAGACCGAGCAATGTTCCTGAAGTGAGGAGTTTTCTGGGATTGGCAGGGTATTATTGGCAGTATGTTGAGGGGTTCTCCAGGATAGCTACGCCGTTGAAAGAATTGACAAAGAAGAAGACAAAGTATGTTTGGACAGACAGATGTGAGAACAGTTTCAAAGAGTTGAAGCGGCGACTGATCACTGCACCAGTGTTGAGTTTGCCGACAGATAATGAGAAGTTTTTGGTTTACTGTGATGCTTCAAAACAGGGTTTAGGGTGTGTTCTGATGGAAGCTGGTAAGGTGATAGCCTATGCATCGAGACAGTTAAAGGAGTATGAGCAGAGATATCTCACGCATGATCTGGAATTGGCAGCGATGGTATTTGCACTTAAGATTTGGAGACATTATTTATATGGTGAGAAGTGCGAGATATACACTGATCATAAGAGTTTGAAGTACTTCTTTACTCAGAAGGATCTGAATATGCGCTAGAGACGGTGGCTGGAGTTGGTTAAGGATTATGATTGTGACATCCTATACCATCTGGGGAAGGCTAATGTAGTGGCTGATGCATTGAGTCGGAAAGGCTCGGCACAGTTGTTCAGCTCGAGACAGATATCTGATAAGCTAGTTGAGGAGATGACTAGAGCGGGTATAGAATTGGTGGTTGGTCAGTTAGCTAACATCACTCTTCAGTCTACACTTCTTGAGAGGAACAAGGAATCGCAGGGGAAGGATTCCCAGTTGAGAGGTTACAGAGAGAATGTCTTAGTCGGAGCGGCTAAGGACTTCTCAATCTCGGATATGGGATTGCTGAAGTACAAGGGTCGGATCTGTGTTCCGATGGATTCTGATATCCGACGAGAGATCTTGGATGAATCGCATACCACTCCCTATTCCTTACATCCATGTACGACGAAGATGTACCAAGATCTGAGAGTTTTGAATTGGTGGTCGGACATGAAGAGGGATGTGGTGGATTATGTGGCCAAGTGCTTAACTTGTCAGTAGGTTAAGGCTGAACACCAGAGGCCAGCGGGGTTGCTGCAGCCTCTAAGGATTCCATAGTGGAAGTGGGAAGATATTACCATGGACTTCGTGGTTGGCTTGCCGAAGACTGTGGGACAGCATGACTCGATGTGGGGGATTGTGGATATATATACCAAGTTCGTCCACTTTTTACCTGTCAAGACAACTTATATTGTGGAGCAGTATGCTGAATTATATGTGAAGGAAATTGTTCGACTTCATGGAGCTCCGAGGTCGATAGTATCTGACAGGGACCCCACCTTTACTTCAAATTTTTGGGAGAGTCTGCAAAAGGCTATGGGCACGCAGTTACGGTTTAGTACCGCTTATCATCCTCAGACAGATGGACAGTCTGAAAGGGCGATTCAGATACTGGAGGACATGCTACAAGCCTGTGTGCTAGACTTTGGGGAATCTTGGAGTACGTATCTCCCTTTGATTGAATTCTCATACAACAACAGTTATCAGGCGACTATCGGAGTGGCTCCGTATGAGATGCTCTATGGGAGGAAGTGCAGATCACCTATCCATTGGGATGAGACGGGTGAGAGGAGTTATTTGGGTCCTGAAATGGTTCAGAGGACCAATGAGACAATTGAGAAGATTAGAGCTCGAATGTTCGCCTCCCAGAGTCGCCAGAAGAGTTACTCGAACCTGAAACGCAGGAGTATAGAATTTCAGGTTGGTGACCATGTGTTCCTTAGGGTTTCACCTTTGAGAGGAGTGAAACGGTTTGGTTTTCGGGGCAAGCTGAGCACTAGGTTTGTTGGCCCCTTCGAGATTCTGGAACGGGTTGGGGAGGTAGCTTACAGATTGGCAATGCCTCCAGCCTTATCAGGGGCTCATGATGTATTTCACGTATCCATACTCCAGAAGTATGTATCGGATTCGACGCATGTACTGAGTTATGAGAATTTGGAGCTGGATCAGGATTTGTCATATGAGGAAAATCCGGTTCAGATTCTTGATCGAAAGGATAAAGTCTTGCGGAGCAAGGCCATCGCCTTGGTGAAAGTGCTGTGGAGGAACAACAAGGTTGAGGAGGCGACATGGGAACTTAAATCAGTGATGCGGGAGCAGTATCCCAAGTTGTTTAGGTAATTTCGAGGACGAAATTTCTGTAAGGAGGGGATAGTTGTAACGACCCAATTTCGTTAATAAGGCTTAGGGCCTTGATTAGCGTGCCTAGAGAGCAATAAGTGATTTATTGTTATAATGTCTGAATTTGTGTGAGTATGTGATTAGAAATGCATGTTTAGGTGAATTAAATATGCATGTGGGCCCCGTTTGTTTATTATGGGCATGTTTGTAATTTTAGCCTGTTGATGGCATAAATGTGATAATTGTAATAACTGTGATATACTTGTGATGCACGTTCCGAGACGATCCTAGGGAGTTGTTTTGCTAAAAGTCACAACGTGGTTAAATACCCGGCTCGGGATGAGCCTAGGGGTATTTTGGGAATATTATAACTTGAGTATGAGAATTATTGAGAAATGGTTAGTGGCACTTTGGTAACTTGGGTAACTATAGGTAACTCTTGAGGATAGCTGTTTTAAGTGGGAAAGTGGTATTCTTGCAAGAGATTGAGGAAAAGTCTAGGATGCCCTTGAGGATTAGCTAGAATCTAAGTTAGAAAGGAGGGCAATTAGGTCATTTGGCTTAGGTGATAGATAAGCTTTGGCTGAGGGAAAAGTTTAGAACGTTCTCACATTTTGGCTTATGCAAGAATTGTGTTTTGGGAGCTCTAGAAAGAACTAGAAACCAGGAAGGAAGTAAGGAAGATCTCTGGAGTTTTGTGGGATCAAGAGGGGAATCAAGCCAAGGAAAAACTAGAGGATTGTTCTACATATTGAGGTAAGGAAATCTAAATAATTATTTTGTAGAATTCAGCTAAGAATGTTATGGTTTGAGAGTTGAATTGTGTGTTGTCTTGTGGATTATTGGAGTGAAGTTCAGATTAGGATTAGTGGAATTGAGCTTGGAATTGGATAGGGAAAGCAGCTCAAGGTCGAATCTCCATTTGAGGTGAGAGTCTCGTGCATTTCTGAGGTTATGCTCTGTTATGGTTTAAGTTTTATGAAGTTTTAAACCATTTGGTGAATAATGGGTTTGAATGTGTATTTAAGCTAGTTGTTGATGTTTCTGGGTTACTATACTATCTATTTGGGGTTTTAAGTTTATTTGGGACTTGGGAGTATCTTAGGGTTGATTTGGAAGAGTTTTGGCTTGGGAAAATATTGGGGAAAAATCCAGTTTTCTGGGTTCGCGTATGAGCGTCGCGGTCATGTTCTTCCGCACCACGGCGCTAGGTTGAATCAGGAGGAGGGCATCATTCTGGGCGTCGCAGCCCCTATAGGGTTGTGCTGCAGCGCTAGGCCAATTTCTGGGCAGGGAAAAAAATGTGTTTCAAGGTTTTGGCTTAAGAGGCTTGGGGGACGCTTCCGCTACCTTGTGCGGGGAAACGGGGGGCCCGAGAGCACGGGATTTGTTCCGGGAGATGATTATGAATTGATTAGTGATAAGAGTGCTATGTATGTGTTGTGACTAGGTTTCCAGCGAGGCTCAGGTTAGGGGACCGTGCTCGAGATTTCAGTGCACAAGAAGCTCGGGACAAAGGTAAGAAAACGGCTGTACCTGTAGAGCTTGTGTTGCAGGGCATGGCCCTATATGATTGTGTTGCAAGGTGTAGCCCTTTAATTGAGTTTATTCATGTTTAAGTATATGCTTAATTATGCTAGGTGTGCATATATGTGAATGAACAGCAAGAGTCGAAAACGACGAGTGCCGAGAACGGCGAAGGCCGGGAACGACGAAGGCCGAGAACGGCAAGGGGTCGGGAGCAGCGTTTAGCACACGGAGTGTGAGTTGCCAGGGCAAGACCCTAAATATACATGGGATATCCTCACGGTGTGGACCGCAAACCCAGGGTCTGGTAAAGCGCCTGGGACGGCATGGTCGTATGTGGTTAGCCTAATGATGGCTTGTTTATATGTTAAGTGTTTGATATGCATATGTCATCTGCTTGTGAGGGTTTTCTTGCTGGGCTTCGGCTCACGGGTGCTCTGTGGTGCAGGTAAGGGCAAAGGGAAAGTCGACCAACCATGAGTACGGAGAGCGTGAAGCAACGCGTACATGTTTGGCCTGCCTGGTGTAACATGTCGGCCTTGATGGCATGTTACAAGCTAGGATGGCGCTCGGTCAGATGCGCACACGAGGGTGCAGGCTGGTGAGCATGCTGATGCCTAGTTTGTACGGCAGTGGCATTTTCGTAAATATCTTCAATATTGCCCGGAAATGGACGGGACTTGGTAGGTTCCATATTGAAGGGTCAATGAACGCAATGGTATGATCGGATTTGGGAGATTCGGAGAATTGGCGAGCTGGAAGCCAAATATGTCTCCCAAGCGAAAATCATATATGTTCCTGGTAGAAGGCTAAAAGCTCAGAAGGCTCTTTGTAGGGGGAGCACCTGATGTCAGCTCTCCACCACCCCCTGGCGCAGGTGCGTCAAGTGAGCTACTACTAGTTGGGAGGACTAGTAGGGCGGGCATATGAGGACCACGAGGGGACTCATATGTCTCCATGAGTAGGAGTACTCATGGACATTACCGGGCCGCCCCGGTAGTGCGTCGAAGTATGCTGCCAGAGGTTTAAGGGTATGGTTCCCTTGGCTTGCCGGGATGCCGCTTGCATGGAACGTGGCCCAAACCTTCGAGAGATGTCGTGGTGCGCCATGGCCACGAATCTCGACACGAGATGGCACGTGAAGTCATTCGTGGGACTTGTTAGCATGCAAGCATTAGAGGGTGCCCTATGCTTGAGTAGGACAGAGGTCCAGTGCATGTTACTAGTTTGGTAGCCAGTCTCGAGGGCCTGCCAACATGCACGATGGTATGGTGCCTTGAGGATTGGACCATGGACGTATGGGAGTCCTTGGTCTGTGACGTGAGCTAATCGGATAGTATCGAATGGGACATGATGGGAGGGGTTGGCACGTCAGCTTGGTGTTGGCTCTTAGCCACACATGCTACCTTGACTTGCGAATGTCTGGGTGAGCATCGGTGTTGGGATTTGCCTTGCCATAGTGAGAACCTATGGACAGTGTGAGTGTCTTGGCTAGATAGCCTTGATGCATGATTGCACTCATAGATGCTTGAGAGCATGACTCAGCGAGAGTTGTTCGAGAGACGGAAGTGTGCAGAGGCACACGGTCGCGCGAAAAATGTGCCCATTGTTATTCGAATGGCTGGAAGGCTGACCTTGGCTCAGAGGAGTCAAGGTGCTGCACGGGCATTTCCGCTGTCAAAATGTCAGCCCGTGACAGTTGGTATCAGAGCCAGGTTCATCTCAAGTTGGGGTGAACTTGGTTGGCCCATCCTAGAAAGGATGTAGGCATGCAGAAGGACCAGAAAGGTCTGGATGCTTGGACAGATGTCGTTGAGCCTTTTAGTCACCTAGAAAGGATCAGTAGGCTGATACGGGATGAGACTTGGTTGCTCTTCTTCGTGGGAATACTGGACATCCTAGAGAGGGGACAAGTTATGGTTGCTTCGAATCAAAAAGTTCAGTGATGCTAGAAAGACAACAACCACGTGCAATTATGGAGAGGTGCTACAAAAGTGTTAGAACTCATTGACATGAGACAAGGTTTGATCGAGAGGTCAATGTTTTATGCTTGGTTCACTAGTTCAGGTTTGCCTGAGTGACAGTGTAAGTCGCATGGAGCGCTGTTGTTGAAAAGGGAACTTGTACGCAAGAGTGGGTGAGCATAATGGTGGCCGTCAGATGCTTGTCAGTCACGACAAAAGTCGAGAGTTGATAGCTTTGGGGAACTAGATAAAGATGAACATGGAATGCTTCAGTTGCTACTTGTGTGCCAAATGGCATCACAGGGAGACCAAGGTGGCCGTGGCCGCGATCGTCAGAGGGCAGTCGTACTTGGAGGTGTCTACATGTTATCTTGTTTCGCCTAAGAAGGGAGGCGCCGAGACAATTGAGTGGGACGTGTTGGCTCACAGAGATGTTAGCTTGTGTGAGCAACACTAAGACATTGTAAGATATGCTATGTTGTGGAATATATGCATCATAGGCCAGCAGGGCCGAGTAGACCGCGCGCAGTGGTCAGAATAGTACTAGAGTTTCGAGAGCGCTGGAGGGCCGCGTCAAGGAAACTTAGTACTACAAGAAGGCTTAAGGAGGCAGAGATGGTGCTTGAGCTTCAATGTGGGCCGGAGGGCCTTGCTATTGGGACTTAGTGACCATAGAAGCCAAGAGAAGCTACCCGGAGGGGTGAGATGCTAGTATAGAGCAGTTGGATAGCTATGTGGACGATGCATGCATAGGGGAATCGACAGTGGTGCTACACGAAGTAGTTGACTCGAGAGTCACATCCTACGGGGGGCACTTCTAGATTTGTTGTGTGCATGAAAACTTGGGGCGGTCAGATGTTCTTGCGTGTGGGCAAGTTGTCGAGGACGCCAACTGTTGAAGTGGGGGAGAGACCTTCACGGTTCAAACATCCAAATAGCAGACCAATGTTCCATTACGAAAGCATCGAGATGAGTTATCATGGAGATCGTTAGTTGTTCAGAATGTAAAGTCAAGGAGACTCAGAGACAGAGACAAAGCCAGTTACCTAGGGTGAAAGTCGTCATGACTCAGGTACTAAGGTAAAATCAGTGCAACGTTTGCCTAAGGTGAAAGTCAACAAGACTCACGTACTAAGGTAACGTAGATATGTCGAGGGGCGAAGAGTCAGAATGGCCGAGACATTAGTTCAACATCATCTTCAAAAGTGATAAATGGAACGAGGGACCGCACGAGAGAAAGCGGTTAGCTTGCGAGCTATACCTTGAGAGGTACACCTCGAGAAGAGAAGTTATTCCCAAGTTGAAGTGGGGGAGCCCACTAATTCATATGTTCGAAGGTTCAGGGTACTTGTTCAGTTTTGGTATGTGAATCTGGAGAGAAATACAACAACAGATGGGTTGTACAATGCGAAGACATGCATGACTGATGCGAGTAGGTCAGGTGACCAATTGAAACTGTAGATAGACAGTATGCATGGGCATAGGCTGAGACCAAGATTGGGCAGGTTTTGCAACATGTTATGGGACATGCTTAGTGTTTTATGGGGACACGTGTTTATGGGAACACAAGCCGAATGATTCAGAGAACATATGCCGAAGGGAGATAGCGGATTGGGACAACTTCAGACCTCAAGGGTGAGGTAGAGTGCAGTCAAGTTGGTCAAGATTCAACATGCCGTCTAGAGTTAGGCAAGGTTGATTTAGGGGCAGAACTTGAGGCACGATGCTGAGAGTCAGCATGAGCACGAGCCAGAAGGCAGTGTAGTGGTTTCGAATGATGTCAGATCATTGACCACATTGTAGAAGCTCAGAGGAGCAGTGATGCTTATGGTCAGGAGTGGCCATTTCACATCAAGCCTTGGGTATGCAGTAAGGCCGGAGGGCCAAAAGTCTGAGAGACTACTTCGCGAAGTCTATGTGCAAGGATGCACTAGATACTGCATAAAGGCTACAGTTGGCATGAGTGCCACGTTGAAGAGAGACATGCCTTCAATGGAAGGATGTTTCGTAGGTGCCGTTGGGAACAGTTGGTTTGCGAACCTCACCCTGAGGGGTGCACCTTAATTTCGTCCTTGTCAATAAGAGTATGCATTGGACAGTTGGCGGGGAAGCTTCAATCAAATGATGTGTTTGCTTTGGGGTCAGTGTTACAAGAGCTACTTGGTTGACTGGAGGGACATCGTGATGGACTCGGAGGAGTTCATGTATGCAAGGAGTATTCGAGTGTAGCGGCACTACTTCATGGGAGAATTCTGAATTGTGATGGTGGCATGGGGTCCTTGATCGATTCCAAGGGTGGATGTGGGAGATCATCACCAAGTTAGTGGTTCGACAGTGGTAGAGGGACTAGTGCAGACTCAAGATTCGGAAGAAGCATGGAGTGAGCTTAGGAGTCGAGGTAGGAAGATTGGCCAGCGGTCTGTCGATGAGGGCATCGACAATTGAAGTGTGGGAGAGTGTAACATGTCAGCCTTGATGGCATGTTACAAGCTAGGATGGCGCTCGGTCAGATGCGCACGCGAGGGTGCAGGCTGGTGAGCATGCTGATGCCTAGTTTGTACGGCAGTGGCATTTTTGTAAATATCTTCAATATTGCCCGGAAATGGACGGGACTTGGTAGGTTCCATATTGAAGGGTCAATGAACACAATGGTATGATCGGATTTGGGAGATTCGGAGAATTGGCGAGCTGGAAGCCAAATATGTTTCCCAAGCGAAAATCATATATGTTCCTGGTAGAAGGCTAAAAGCTCAGAAGGCTCTTTGTAGGGGGAGCACCTGGTGTCAGCTTTCCACCACCCCCTGGCGCAGGTGCGTCAAGTGAGCTACTACTAGTTGGGAGGACTAGTAGGGCGGGCATATGAGGACCACGAGGGGACACATATGTCTCCATGAGTAGGAGTACTCATGGACATTACCGGGCCGCCCCGATAGTGCGTCGAAGTACGCTGCCAGAGGTTTAAGGGTATGGTTTCCTTGGCTTGCCGGGATGCCGCTTGCATGGAACGTGGCCCAAACCTTCGAGAGATGTCGTGGTGCGCCATGGCCACGAATCTCGACACGAGATGGCACGTGAAGTCATTCGTGGGACTTGTTAGCATGCAAGCATTGGAGGGTGCCCTATGCTTGAGTAGGACAGAGGTCCAGTGTATGCTACTAGTTTGGCAGCCAGTCTCGAGGGCCTGCCAACATGCACGATGGTATGGTGCCTTGAGGATTGGACCATGGACGTATGGGAGTCCTTGGTCTGTGACGTGAGCTAATCGGATAGTATCGAATGGGACATGATGGGAGGGGTTGGCACGTCAGCTTGGTGTTGGCTCTTAGCCACACATGCTACCTTGACTTGCGAATGTCTGGGTGAGCATCGGTGTTGGGATTTGCCTTGCCATAGTGAGAACCTATGGACAGTGTGAGTGTCTTGGCTAGATAGCCTTGATGCATGATTGCACTCATAGATGCTTGAGAGCATGACTCAGCGAGAGTTGTTCGAGAGACGGAAGTGTGCAGAGGCACACGGTCGCGCGAAAAATGTGCCCATTGTTATTCGAATGGCTGGAAGGCTGACCTTGGCTCAGAGGAGTCAAGGTGCCGCACGGGCATTTCCGCTGTCAAAATGTCAGCCCGTGACACCTGGCTGCCACAGCCATGGGTATTTTGGGAGATGATTGTACTAAACCCAGATTTTGTCGTTTAGCTGACTTTAGTTATACTTTTGAGTTGTAAATATTTTTAAACAGTATTTTGGGATCCCAAATGTTAAACGCTTTACATTTTTCAGTAAATGGAACTATTTTCAAAGTTTATGACTCTGTTTATGGTTTAATTACACTTTTGTCTTAAAATCTCAATTAGCGAGTTAAATGCACATTTTAAACTCACTTAGTAACGGCTCTAAGGAAGTAGGGAGTTACATCTACCATTCCATAATCCAATATCATAGTATAGTTTAATATGGTGCATTTTGTAATGAGACAAAATTACCATTATCGTATATACATTCTTTCCCATCCTGTAATATTTTTTACAAGATAAACATAAGCAAATATTGTAGCTTTTATATGTAGAAAAGTTAAAACATAAAAATAACAATGAAACTATACTCTTCTGATTGATACACCACAAAATTGAGCTCTACAACTAGTGATAATGGTACTACTGCAAACCTCAAATAATACTGTAAGCTGAAGATTTCAGAGCGTTGGCACTGCAAATCTATTATTAGTACAAAAGATATACATTGGGTTCAGCAGAAGTCATAATCATGAGGCCCAAACATAATAAAACTAAGCAATCTAGTAATCTAAAAGCACGCAAGATTAAAAGAAGAGAAAAATATCTTGAAGATTAAAGTTACATTTTCTTTCAAGTCACCAAAGTTATTTATTTTATTTACTAATTCAGCTTTAGGAATAAAACCTCTCAAATTGTGCAAAATAAGATTTAAGATTGGTACCGACTGACTAAAAAAGAAAAAAATTAAATAAAATTCACAACTTTTTTCAGAGGACATACATTCTCAAGTATTTTGAGCCCATTCACATATGTTTTATTCTCTCTTCATCAAGAATCAGAATTTCACAGTGTAGAATTTATCAATGGCCAAATATATATGTAATTTTTACACCTCACATTAACCTAATTCAAGCTTGAACAAACAATAATGTAGAAGAAAACTACAGGCTACACTAACATTATCATTGAAACATATTTGGAAACAGATGGTGTGCAGCGTCAATATTCTCATAGAAATAAAAAATTATACTTGAACAAAATAAGAATCAAAATTATACAAGAAAATAATAACGACCAAGAAGCTGAAGGGTCGGGTTGCTCTCTTCCATGGCGAAGCGGAAGAAGCCGATTCGTAGGCCTGAAATTCTTTCTGATGATCGGACTGAGAAGTTATCGCCTGTGGCCCAAGCGAAGGATGTGCTTTGTTCAGAGGGAGATGGTTTCGCTAAACAAGAGCATGTCAATTTGATGGAATTAGGAATGCCTGGGTCTGGGGTTTTGCAGACTGGTGAAATGGATCGACAGTGTAAGAGTGCCCAGCCTGTTGAGGTTGTGGACGATGGATTGGATACAGATATGAGGAATGCTTCTTGGGCAGATAGGAGTGAAGGAGGGGATAAGGTCACGGAAGGAGATTTTCAGTCAGAGGCCCAGCATCAATGGCAACAATTTAGAATGAGTAAGCTTTCCTTCTCTGAACCGAAACTTGAATTTACTGAACCTATATTCAGAAATGGGCAGAAGCTGGCTCAAGTTGATATTGAAGAGGTGAAAATTCAGTCAGCCAATTGGAGCTATGCTGTGGTTTGCATGGTGCTTGGAGCAAACCCTCCAATGGCATTGTTTGAAGAATTTATAAAAAGAGTCTGGGGTCATCTAGGGATTGCCCAAATCTCTAGAATGATATTGGGGCTAACTTTGGTGAAATTCAATGATGAAGCAACAAGAGATCATGTTCTAGATAATGGAGTGCTTCAATTTGATAGAAAGCCTGTCATCATCAGGCCGTGGACAGCAGACCTTAGTGCTATTCGTCTCATCCGTTCGGTTCCGCTTTGGATATAGCTACACGACCTTGGCCTGCAGTATTGGGGTAGAAAATGTATAAGTGCTTTGGTGAGCACGATAGGCAAACTTCTTTTAGTAGATAAGTTTACTAGGGAGCGTTCTCAAGTTCAGTTTGCGAGGGTTCTAGTGGAGATGGAAATTACTGATAATCCTCCTCGAAGTTTTCAGTTTATCAATGAGCATGGCCAGATTATTGAACAAGGAATAGAGTATGAGTGGCTGCCTACTAAGTGTAAGAGTTGCTCTGGGTTTGGGCATTCTATGGTAGACTGTCGCAAGGAGCATAAGACTATTTGGGTGGAAAAAGAAGCTAGTTCTAAAGCTGAAGTTCCTTTGGAGCAGCCAAAAGTTACTAAGGGGCTTAATGAAGAGGAACCAGGTGAGCAGGCAGGTGGGTCTAAAGTAGTAGAAAACTCAGTTCCGAATATTAGCGAGGTTACTCTTTTAGGGAAGGCCGACTCAGGTCCGGTTAAGGAGAGGAACAAGGAAGCGATATGGCAAACTCCTATGCGTGTTGCTACTCAGAGTAGACAGGGTCATACAACTGGTGGTAACTCTAACCTGGTTGTAGAGACTCAAAAACAGATCAACCAGTTTGTTGTTCTTCAGGAACAGGAAAAGGGTAGTAAGGTTGGGCATCTTGGAGGTAGTTCATCTAATGGATAAGTGCTCTATTCTGAGTTGGAATATAAGGGGACTGAACAATGCGAATAAACAAAGTTCAGTCCAAGATGTTTGTAGAAGGAATAAGATTGGAATTGGTGGTTTGTTGGAAACTAAATTGTAGGGGAATAAAATTGGTGAGTTCATAGAGCATAAATTTCCCAATTGGGAATTTTACTCTAGTCTGGTAATAGAGGGTAGACTGTTAATAATTTGGAGGAAAGAGATAGCGAGATTGACTATTTTGGAGGAGTCTCCTCAGCTGGTTCACTGCCAGATTAACTTGGTAGGCCAGAGGAGTTTATTTCATGTCACCTTTGTCTATGGTTACAACTTGGCAGAGAATAGAAGAAGCTTATGGCATGATTTAACTCGTATTTCGCTTTCAGTCAAAGCCTGGATAGTTTTAGGGGATTTTAATGCCCCTTTTTCTGGTGTGGACAGGTCTGGTGGTAAACATGTTTCAAGTATTGAGTTGGCTGATCCTTTAGGGTGGCTAACAGATGCTAAAATTGAGGCTCTTAAGAGCATTGGTTCTTATTTTACTTGGACAAATAACCAAGATGGCTCAGCTAGGATCTACTCAAAGATAGATCATGTGTTAATGAATGAGGATTGGTTGGACATGTTTCCTCAATCTTTGGCTGTTTTTAGATGGGAGGTGGTCTCCGATCATTGTTCTTGTGTAGTGTCTAACATTCCCATGAGGCTATGGGAATCAAACTTTTCAGATATTACAATTTCTGGTCTGGCCATTCAAATTTTAACCAGGTAGTCTTGAGCAATTGGAGGGCCCCTGTTATAGTTTCTAGTCTGAGAGCAATTTATATCAGGCTTGTGAGGTTGAAGCATAGGCTTAAGAAGTTTAACAGGGACTGTATTGGAGATGTAGGGTTCAGTTATCAGTCGGCTATGGTGGCCTATCAAGATGCTCAATTTCAAGCCAAAGAGAATCCTCATGATCTCAAGTTGCAAGAGGCAGTAAAGGAGAGGGCAACTGAGTTTCATCAACAAGAACACATGTATCATAGTTTTCTTGCTCAACAAAGTAAGATAAACTGGATTAGGAAGGGAGACATGAATACCTCATATTTTCATGCCTATTTGAAGAAGCGAAAAGCAGAGAACACTATAGTTTCTTATATCAATGATCACGGTCTGCTAATAGATGATTTTAAGGAGGTGGGAGCCCATTTTGTTGATCATTTCAAGAGCTATCTTGGTAGTCCTAGTTCTACTATAGGAAAAGTTGACCTGCATTGTATAGCTTTGGGCACTAAGCTTTCAGTAGAGCAACAGCTCTCTCTTTTAAAACCCTTTTCCAACAAGGAAATAAGAGCTGCATTGTTTAGTATCCCTAATACTAAATCGCCTAGTCCAGACGGATATGGTTCAGGTTTCTTTAAATCTCTTTGGCAGGATATTGGTCAGGATATATGCTCAGCAATCACACACGGTTTCTCCACAGGCCAATTCCCTAATGAGCTTCATGAGACTACTTTGTCATTGATTCCTAAGGTTCCTAATCCAGCTCAGGCCTTAGATTACAGGATTATTGCATGTTGTTCGACTCTTTATAAAGTAATGGCTAAACTGTTATGTTCTCGGCTGGCAGTGGTGCTTCCTTTTCTTATACAATCTAATCAAGGTGCGTTTGTTCGAGGTAGGTCGATTGCTCATAATATAATGATTCTTCAGGATCTAATCAAGAATTATGGAAGGGCTATTACTTCTTCTCGCTGTGCAATTAAGATTGACCTCAGTAAGGCTTATGACACTGTTGACTGGCAATTTTTGGAAGATCTTTTGAGGGCTTACTGTTTTCCTAGTAAGTTCATTGGCTGGATTATGACTTGTATCAGGAACACTACCTATTCTTTATTGATAAATGGTAGAGTTCAGAGTAGATTCAAGGGGGAAAAGGGCCTGCGCCAAGGGAATCCTATGTCCCCTCTTCTCTTTGTGCTCATTATGGAATATATGACAAGAAGTTTTCAATTGGCTGCCAGGTCTTCATTATTTCGTTTTCACCCTGTGTAAGAGCCTATAGCTTCTCAACTTGTGTTTTGCAGATGATATTATTCTGTTTTGCAAAGGCTCTCTTACGACTGTAAGTATTCTTAAGGATGCTCTAGGGAAGTTTAGTGAAGCTTCTGGGCTGTCAATAAATTCCAAGAAGTCTCATATCTATTTTGGAGGAGTTAGTGCAGCGGATAGAAGAGTGATAACTCAGGCCATTCAACTTCCTGAGGGGAGCTTTCCTCTTTATTATCTTGGGGTTCCTATGAGGCCAACTAAATGGAAACATGAGGATTGTGAGATCATTGTTCATAAAATAAGAATTAAGCTGTTTTCTTAGTCTAGTAGGCATTTATCCTATGCTGGCCGGTTATTGCTCATTCATACTGTCCTATTTGGCTGGAGAAACTACTGGATGAATGTGTTTATTTTGCCTCAAAGTATCGTCAAGGAGGTTGAGAAATTATGCAGATTGTTCCTGTGGGGGGCCTCAGGGACTCGTAGTAAACTCCATTTAGCTTCTTGGCAGCAAGTATGCCTTCCTAAGGCTTATGGAGGGCTCGGGCTCAGAGATGGGGCTAGCTATAACAGACCGCTTCTAGCTAAATATGTGTGGGCTGTCTCTGCTAAACAAGACACACCTTGGGTCAAATGGGTTCAGAATGTTTACCTGAAGGGGGTTAATTTTTGGAACTATGTTCTGAAACAGGATAGCAGCTGGTATTGGCGGAAACTCTGCCATTTAAGGAACAAGTTCAGTGAAAGAGAGGTGATTGCTGCTGGCATTTCTGGGAAATTCAAGACGTCCAAGCTGTATAACAGCTCAATAAACCAGCAACTTGTGGCTTATAAGAACGCAGTTTGGTGCCGAACAATCCTCCCTAAGCATCGATTCTTGTTATGGATGGTGGTCAATTCTTACCTCCTAACTAGAGACAATTTGGCTAAGTTCAACATACAGTTGAATAGCCTATACTGCCCAGTTTGTGAAGACCAATTAGAAAGTCATGACCATTTGTTTTTTGACTGCTACCTTTCCAAGAGGGTCTTGTCTTGTATTTTTTCTTGGCTTGGGTTTCAAGCTTGGGCCACCAAGTTTTCTGATTGGACTGTTCGGCTCAGTGTTGGGCAGAATGACATTATGGACATTATTCTGAATATGGTTTTAGCTGCAGTGATTTATCATATATGGAAGAATAGGAATAGATGCATTTTTGATGGGTTCTCTTTGACAGCAAACTGTATAGCAAAGGAAGTGATTACTTTAGTCAAGTACAGATTATACATTGTTCCTAATAGGAAGTTTTTACCTCATCTCAAGCTTTTCATAAGAAAGCTCCAATGTATGTAGAGTGAGGTTTGGTACTAGTTTGGCTGAGTTCTTGGCTGCGTTCTTGGCTGTTGTTTGGGCGGTCTGCCCTTGTTTGTATTTGTCTGTTTGTTTAATAAAGTGTTTCTTTCTTCTTGATAAAAAAAAAATAAGAATCAAACCAGAAATAATGTTTAATAAATAGTGTGATACTAAACAAGACCCAAAACAGAGAAATAAAAAACAATAAATTCATATCTAAAACAAAAATAATCAGAGTTATAAGCATAGACGACAGGGTTAACATATCCTTAGACACACACTTGAAACTATGTCTAACTGACTTAGAGTTTGGATTTCTAAGTCACTGCCTAACTTAGAGTTGTAATTTCAAGAGTTACAACAAAATATATTAGTTTCTCAACTCAAATTCAAGAACACCCCACATAAAGCTCGCCTTAACTAGTTTGAATGTAGTTTTATATATTCAGTTCTCAACCTAGATTTCCAACACTCAAAAGTCATTTCTAAGCCATGAAAGAACATAGAAAAATATTTATTTTAGTTGCACTACTAAGTAGAAATTACTCATGACAATGAAAACATAGATCAAAAGATAAGTGAGTTTACCTTTATTAAATTAAACGTATCTTGCCCTCTAGGACTCCAACTTGAGTTCTACCTCTTGAAAATATTTAGAGATGGCAAAGATAAATTGAGATGACTTTGACTTTTCAAAATAGAGTCTGGTCGTAGATTAGGGATAAGGAAATGTTTATGACCTGATTTGGTTAAAAGAGAATACTTAATATACATATGGAATAAAAGTGAAAGCACCTGATAAAGAAATTGTGTACAATAGTTCACTAATAACGCGTGTTATTGTATTTATTCAAGTAAAATTCCGAATTATTGTACCTATTTATCCCGTTTGTACCTATTTATCCCGTTCACCAACTTATCCTGTCACAATAAAGCCTAATAATCTTTCACTTATCTTCAATCTAATATTTCAGCAAGGAAGAATCTATACAAGCACAAAATAAAAAATAAAAATAGTAGTGTTATATAAACCAACAGTAATCAAAATACAATAAAGTAGCTGAACAAATTGCTTACCGAGTACAAAAAAAAATCACGAATCAATGTGAAGTCTGAATGATTCTTTGACTTGTTTCAATGCTAACAAACTATTATTTTCACTACAATACAAGAGTATATATATACACACACTACTATAGAAGTAATTTTAGACTGTATATACCCATCGCCATCTCCGTTGAGCCTCCCGCGCCAGCCACCTACAAGAGAAAAAGGAGACTTAGAGAGAGAGTTGATAGGATAGATAGATGTGAGGGAGACAGAGAGTTTAGAAGAGAAAGGGTGCGGCTGGGAGAAAGAGTTGAGAGAGAGAAAATGAGATAGGATAGATTTAGAAAATGAGAATACTAAGTGTTAATAAAATTTTAAAATATATGGCACAATTATTTCATTTGCCGCCTACTAATTCATTTGCTCCAAAATATATATTTTTTTTTATGTAAATTGTTTTTTTTTTTGTTTCAAAAAAACAAGTATTCTTATTTATAAAAATTATAATTTTTTTTATTTGAATTATCTTTTATTATTAATATAATATATATTATTAATTAAAAGTATAATATTATAAAAATTATAAATATTTTCTTGTTTATAAAAATTAAATTAATTTTTTAATTACAAATAATTTATTAATTTATTTATATTTAAAAAATTATAATATATGTTGTACGCCCTGATTTTCCAACGAGCTATTAGTGAGCTGAGATATGGCCTAATTATATCAGCCATGTGGATACCCCATGACCGGAGCTGCTGTCGTCAAGTCTTATCTCTTTAGCTCAAGGTAGCCAAAGGTTCGCCAAGATTACTTAAGGGTCGAGTCAGGACTATGAAGGCCGCAGGTTGAGAAGGCATCCAGCTAGGGATACGAGCTGGAGTTGGAAGCTATGACATTTTATAAAGTCAACCACGCAATGTAAACGTGCATATATCAAACATCACGTGTCTGATATATCCCCGAATTCTCGGACACGCAGCATGAACGTGCATATTCAGGCACCCACGACTGGGTTGGGCCGTGCGGCCCATTATCCCCCTTAAATGTTGATTAGACCACACTTCATTTGTCAGGTTTTATGAATTAATCATGAATGTCACAGGAGTGGCATGATGGGTAAGAGGGTCACGGGATGACCCCCCTTACCAACTCCTCGATGCCCTCTCCTATAAATATGGAGACCTTGGGAGTTAGAAAGGGTTGGATTCTATTGTGTAACGAAATACCCTGTAGAGAATACCAGAAATATAGCAATAATATTGGCTAGTGGAGTAGAAGGATTTTAACCTTTGAACCACCTAAAAACGTAATTGTGTCACCAGTCCATTTAAAGATCATTCATCTGTTTCGGTTCATTATTAAGCACTAATCTCTTTCTCTTATTTTCTTAATTACCTGTTGGCGAAGAACCGCGTCAACAGTTTGGTGCTTTCATTGAGAGCTTGTTAGATTGGTGCTATCACGAATATCCAACTATGGTGACCACTCGATCAAGACACGGTAAGGAGGCCGAACAACATGATGGGCAGGAGGCTCATCACGCCGCCATCTCCGATGAGCAAAATCTTGAAGTCCAGCAGCGGCCGGGCAAGCAGCCGATAGGCCAGGATGACACTGGAAGTTCGGCACCCCGGCCACCTAATCCAAACCCGGATTTTTACATTGCGGTAGAGATGGAGAACGCTCAGCTGAGGAGCCATCGCCTCGCCCCCGCTGCTCCGGGCTGGCCTTGAGGCAGAAAAAATATAGGATATCTGCAGGTTGTGGGGACCTCCCACTCCTGCTTCAAGAACAAATATCTCAACCCCGCCAACAAACGGTAGGAGTTGGGGGGGAGCTAGAAAGGCGCCAATTTCACATAGTTGAGGAAGTCAGCGAAATATTGGTCCAGCGGGAGAAAGGCCCCAGCCTTGAAGTGCTCGTCACTCCAGGCCGCATATTCCTCGTCGAGCGGCGCGCAGCTCCGCTCACCTTCTAGGGGAGGTCGGGCGATCAGGGCGCCCCTCCCCAGCTCGATGTTGTGGGAGAGGAATATTTTATTCACTCTCCCCTGGTCGGTGATCTTCGAGACGATCCTCTTGGCCTCGAAAAAAGCGTCAGGCGCCACCTCGAGCTCCCCCTCCACGGCCGGCCCAAAGACGGGGATTGGGGAGTCTGTCATCACCTCCTTTCCTTTGGACTGTTGGGAGGACGAGCTGCCTGCAGTCTTCTTGGGAGCGTTCTTCTTGGGTCCCATCTGGTCGCTTAGCGAACAAAAGAAGAAATTTCAGAAAGGGCGACCTACGCATAAGAAAGAGTCTGAAGGAATTTTTCCTTTGCACGGGCTAAGGTAAGCTCAGCCTGTGGAGAGTGAGACCACGTGGTTCTGTGAACACGCGCCTGTGCTCCCAACAGATCCCCGATTACTCAGAATTTGTGTGTCAGGAGGGTCAGGATAAAAGTTTGCCTTGGAAGGAAAGTTTCAGTAGGCAAGAGGTGCAAAACCGCCTGTGAAGCGTGTCCCCTAAGCTACCCGGTTTTGCACCCAAAATGCTGGATATTTTGAACAAGCATACCAAAAAATCTACCTAGAAGGTTTCCCCAGAAAATGCACCCTCTAAGCCATGCTCCTAAATGGTTTTCTTCTACAAGCGATACCCTAACCTAAAAGCTTTCTCCCCTCATACCCACAAAAAACCAACAAAACCTTGTATGCAGCTACAAGAACTATTTACCTAAGCTACAGTGAAAAGAAAATTTAAAGCGTGCACAGTCAGAAAACTTACGAAGTAGTTTGCTGTGGGAGGGATGAAGGGGTCGTCGGGGTTGGGGCCTCGATGGAGTGACTGGTTCCAAAACCTCAAAGGAACCCTTGCGCCTGATCTTCTGGAATGCTGGGAACGGTAACCAGGAGAAAAAGAGGGTTTTTTTAGGATGAGAAGAGAGAAGAATAAGGGAAATTCAGAAAATTTTCAAATAAACGGGTGGCCACCCCTTTTATATACGTGAAAGGCCACGTGAGGAGGGCTGTTGGATTGCCCTGATGTGGGATCCGAGGCTCTCCACTCGAAAGGCGAAATGACGGCTGGGTATAGACTAGGTCATTTAATGCGGTTCTAGGAAGACGTACCGTCACCAACCAAGATGTTCCACGTATTCGACACCTGCGTAAAAGGTGGAATATGGAGAGTCCATGGAGAAGCCTAAAAGCCCCCACTGTGGCCTTACACGACATCGTGTACCACGAGCAGGGGCTTGGGGGGCAAATGTACGCCCTGATTTTCCAACGGGCTATTAGCGAGCTGAGATATGGCCTAATTATATCAGTCACGTGGATACCCCATGACGGGAGCTGCTATCGTTAGGTCTTACCTCTTTAGCTCGAGGTAGCCAAAGGTTCGCCAAGATTACTTAAGGGTCGAGTCAGGACTATGAAGGCCGCACGTCGAGAAGGCATCCAGCTAGGGATACGAGCTGGAGTTGGAAGCTATGACCTTTTATAAAGTCAACCACGCAATGTAAACGTGCATATATCAGACATCACGTGTCTGATATATCCCTGAATTCTCGGACACGCAGCATGAACGTGCGTATTCAGGCACCCACGACTGGGTTGGGCCGTGCGGCCCATTATCCCCCTTACCTGTTGATTAGACCACACTTCATTTGTTAGGTTTTAGGAATTAATCATGAATGTCACAGGAGTGGCATGATGGGTAAGAGGGTCACGGGATGACCCCCCTTACCAACTCCCCGGTGCCCTCTCCTATAAATATGGAGACCCTGGGAGTTGGAAATGGTTGGATTCTATTGTGTAACGAAATACCCTGTAAAGAATACCAGAAATATAGCAATAATATTAGCTGGTGGAGTAGAAGGATTTTAACCTTTGAACCACCTAAAAACGTAATTGTGTCACCAGTCCATTTAAAGATCATTCATCCGTTTCGGTTCATTATTAAGCACTAATCTTTTTCTCTTATTTTCTTAATTACCTGTTGGCGAAGAACCGCGTCAACATATGTAATATTAATAAGTATATATATATTTTATACAAATTTCATACCCAAATAAATTATATATATATGTATTGGTTAAATAAATTAATATATTTTAAAATTTCAATAATATAAAACAAATTAAAGTTTCCTTAATAATGTATTCTTATAATGACATAGCAGGTCGGTTCTACACAATCGACCTACCATGTCTTCGAAAAAATTATTAAAGAGATACTCTAAATTATTTTATAAAGTTTTTATTTTAAATTATAAATACTATTAAATTAAAATATTTTATTTTTTTATAAAAATTGAATTAATTTTTAATTACAAATAATTTATTAATTTATTTATATTTTAAAATTTAGAATATGTGTACTATTAAATATTTAAATTGTAAATATTATTAAATTAAAATATTTTTTTATTTATAACATATAATTATAATGTAATGTTAACAAATATAAATTTTACATTATTTGAATTTTAAAATATATTAATTTAATTTAATTCATTTATTTATACTTCAAAGTATTATAATGTAATATTAATAAATATAATTTTTTTAAATTTATTTCATACTACATATATATATTTATAGTTTAAATAAATTAATATATTTTAAGTTCATATAATGTAAAATAAATAATAATATGACATGATAAGTCGGTTCACATAGTACCGACCTACCATGTTAGGAAGGTAGGACATGGTAGGTCAGTTTCCCAGGAACCGACCTATTATGTCTTCTACAAGCATGGGAGGTCGGTTCACATAGAACTGACCTACCATGTCCACATGGTAAGTCAATTCCCGCGCAACTGACCTCCAATGCTTAACTTTAACATACATGATAAGTCGGTTCTGTATAAACTAACTTATGAACATGTGTTAAGTCGGTTTAAGCATAACAGACCTCTCATGACCGATGGTTGATGTCCAAATTGTAGTAGTGGACACATCAAAAAGGAGTTGCTAAGGATATGAAGACGTAACCCGAGTTACTAAGGATATGAATACGTAGCTCAAAGGACGGACGCGCCAAGGTTATTCAAGGACTAGAGATCCTGTTTACCTCAAAAGGTGACATGGACAAGTTAGCAGGCCATGTTCACAAGGATATTGATGTTTATGTTATGATGATTATGATGGTGATGATGACTTTGTACATTATGCCAATGTTGTGATGGTTATGTTTATGTTTACGATAACAATGTTATGGTGTATGACGATGTATGAATGTCAATATGTTTTGTGTGTTTTACTTATGTGTTATTTGTACTTCCTTACTGGGCTTTTAGCTCACCCCCTTAATTTCCCTTCTAGGAAGCAAATAGGTTTCTCTATGGCACGCGTGGTGATGTGGGGAGTTCTATCGTCATGGTGTGTATGGCGTGGGGGCATCCTATGGACGAGAAATAATAAGTTTAAAATGTCATTTTTCTAAAATAATGTTATGTTTATTTTAACATTCTAAACTTATCAGTGGAACTTGAACTTTGGTTATTTTTAAGAACTTTGCATGAAAACTATTATTTTTCTTTTTAAACTATTGGACCAAACTTGCATGTTTTAGTAGGGCCCCACTGGGATTTTATAATAAGTGGTTTTTCTCCTATAAATTCATGAGTATGCGAATGTTTTATAAAGAACTAGATTATGGCATTTTACAAATTCCACATTAACTTAATTTTATTAAGAAAATATATTAATTTATTTTTATTATGTTTTTTTAGTTTTTATATAAATTTTAAATACATAAAAAAAATTCATATATTATAAAAGAATGACATAAACATATCTTTTTAAAAAAATAAACTAAAACATTATCTATAGTTTTAAAAAATAAAATATAAGATAATTTTATTTTATTTTATTTTTTATAAAATAAATAAAAAACTGTTTAACCAATAATCCATTAGATACATAATTTTTATATATAAAGATATTCTTCATTCTAGTTTTAAAATTAAACAATTTTTTTTTTAGAAAAAATATTATAAATTTCAATATAATAAAATATTAAAAAAATTCTAAATTAAAACTATGAATTTAAAAAGTGTATTTGATCAAATTTTAATTATTTAATTTAAAATTTTAAAGCCAACAAAAAGTTATATATAATATAAATATATATTATTTAATTAATGACTAGAGCAATTAAAATAAAATATTTAAAAAAATAAAATAAAAAAATGTATATTTATGTCTTATTTCACTATTACTTATATGTTTGGATAAACAAAATATGTTAAATAATAAAATAAATAAATAATAAAAGAAAGAAAAAAATAAATGTGATAAAATAAATATTTTTCGGATATTGTTTTAAAAAGATAATTGTTAGAGTTAAATACTTTAATTAATATGAATTTTAAAATAGGTTATTGTTTTGAAAATATAATTGATAGAGTTAAATACTTTAATTAATATGACATTTTAAAATATGTGATGATAAATTATTATAGCTCATTTATTATTATTATTTTTCAATTTATTTACCTTATTTAGATGACTTTATTACTTTTTTTATTTATTTATTTACCTTATTTAGATGATTTAAAACTAAAGATCTTAGAACGCAATAAAATAATGTTAAATTTAACGGGAAACAACAATTTCCGTTAAACTCACATTTATAATACTTAAAGATATATATATAGGAAAACTCTATAGTAAGGGTGTCAATTTAGCCCTTACCGGTGGGGGCATTTCTATTTTCAATATGTATAGAAATTATTAGGCCTACACACCAGGCTCGACACACCAGGCCCGCCTGAAGAACATGCCTGGTCTGATAGGCCCAAAGTCGTTGCCCGAAATTCGACACCCAATTCAAATTTAGCTCGCCCTATTCAAATGTATTTCAGATCGGATTTTAGTGGACTTTTTGAGATTTTTGGATTTCAAGTGAAACCCGAACATGACAATAAGTTTTTTTTGAAAAAAATATATGTAATACATATTTGAAAAATAAAAATCCTAATTTCCCGACCTCTCTTCTCTTCTCCTTCTCTCACTACCTAGTCGACTGTTGGTATTAAATGAGAAAAAAAATACGCAGCAGTATAGACTCTTTTAAAAAAAATTATTAATACCAGCTGGGATCATACATATATAGATATATTAAATAACACATTAATATATAAGAGATTATCTGTAGTAGCCTATCAAGTATCCTTGATTATTTTCATATAAATCAGCAATCTTCCTATCTTTTCTGAAAGCTCACACCTTAATCTTCCAAGTCAATCCTCAAACACACAAGGACGTGTGTGTGCACATATGATTCAAATGCTGATTTAGACTTTCTAGATGTACTCAGTACATGAGATCTAGAGAAGATTCAGAAGAGAGAGACTATATAAATTTCTAGAATTTCAAGTTTAGAAAATTCTATCGTTTCTTTTCTTAGAGAGTCTGACAATCAAAATTAACAACTTTAACGGAATCCCTTCTTTTCAGATTTATAAAGATAATTAACTAATTTAATTCATATTTATTTTATTAAAAAAAAAACTCATCAATTACATCTATTTGAATTATTTAATTTAAATCATATTTAAAAATAATAATTAAATATAATTAAATAAACTAATTAATTTGAAATTCAAAATTCAATTCTCAGAGATAGGATATCCCTGAAAGTGGCGCCTGTAACGTCCCAAATTCCCTAATAAGGCTTAGTATCTTGATTAGGGGGTCAGGAGGGCAATAATTGATTGAAATGCATTATTATGTGATGGTATGCACGATTATATGAATTATGTGAGTTATATTATATTATGACTGTATTTGCATGCATGTGGGCTCGTTTCTTATTAGAAGGGTATTTTTGTGATTTTGGCCCGTCGAGGGCATATTTGAGTATATATGTGTTATATGATTGAGATCACATTATTATGTGGATATATTTGGATTTTCGACACGAGGCGATCCTAGGGAGCAAGTTAGCGGTTTAGTCATAACAGGATCAAATACCAGGCTCGGGGCGAGCCTAGGGGTATTTTGGTAATTTAGGGCATTGTCGGGATTTATCAGGTAATGGGAAATTCTTTGGTAATTATTGGAGGATATTAGAAGTAATGGGAATCATGAGGCATTAATTTGGATTAGCGAGAAAAGTGGCAATGACGGTTTTGCCCTTGAGGGCATTAGAGAGTAAGCTAAAGGGTAAGGGGTATTTTAGTCATTACTTGCCTAAGGGAGAGATATACTCAGCCAATTCAGAACCTAGTAAAACCAAGAAACACTCTTAGCTCTCTCCCTCTCTCTCTCTCTCTCCTCTACGCTCTCTCTCCCTCTCTCTATGTTGGCTTGGATTTTTGAGGAAAATTAGTGGAGTTTAAGGCTTGGAAGCTTGAAGGCTTGAGGCTAGAATTGCATTAACTACAGCTGGGAGGTCCTAATTTACAATTGGGGTAAGGTTGTAAACCATGTTTTGATTAATTTTGATTTGGTTATAAGAGTGTTCTTGAGCTTTGAGGCTCAAGGTGATGATTTTGAGTTTTGGTGGGGTGTTTGATTGGGTTTAAGGTTGGGTTTTGATGGTGATAATGTGTTGATGATGTCTTGGGACTCGATTATGGCTTTGGGACTGCCTTAGGGTGGATTAGGAGGAAATTGGCTTGGAGAAAAGCTTGGAAAAACTGGGTTCGTGGGGTCGCATCGGGGCCTTATTCTTGGGGCGCGCGACCCGCATGAACCCAGAGCCCAAGTGGCTCTCTGAATCGCATAGGCGTATTATGACCCTTTAGGGATGCACTGCGGCACGCATCCCTATGATTAAGGCAGGGGACTCTCTGACTTGAGGCGCGCCACGACTCGTCAGGGGGTGTCGAGGCGGTAATTGGGAGAATTGGCCAAAATAGGTTTTGGGTGGCGGGAACTCAAACCTAAGGGCTCAGGAAGGATTCTACTACCCAGTTTAGTAGAATTTGAGGTTCCGGAGGCTAGGTCTCGGTCCGGAAGCCTTTATTTACTCGATATTGATAAATATCATTTATTATGGTTGTGGCTAGGGTACCACTAGGGCTCAGGACATGATCATGCTCGGGGGTCATTGTTAATTAACTCGTGCTTGGACCATAGGTAAGAAATTGCACCCAATATGTGATGTATGTGATTAGGGCTTGGCCCAATTGTTAAATATAGTTATGATTATGTGCATGATTATGATTGGTCTTGTGATTTCTTGATTAAGCATGCTTGAATACTATGTATGTGGATAATGGTTAAATGATGTATGCATGTGTTGCATTATCTGATCGAAAGTCAAGGGCGGCAATAGCGCGCTGAGCATTGGTCGATATGGTTAGGCCTAATCAGAAGTGTATTATACGCTTGATCGACCCTATGGTTGTTGGAAAATTAAAGCGCTAGGTACGCTGGGCCAGCTCTAAGGTTGGTTATACAGAGGATAGGGCAATAGGCAACGGGGTGACTCTATAGTCCCATATCCTAGGGCAACAGGCCCCGGTATGATTTATTAATCATTTATTTAGGCCAGCGGCCCCAAGGTGACTCTATGGTGACGTATATAGGGCAACGGGCCCCAGTATGACTTATTAGTCACTTATCTGAATATAATGCATGCATGAGTAGGGTTATGACTACTAGGCATGCTTATTATGATTCTGTAATATGTTATTAACTTCTTATGAGGATGTTTAAGTTTCCTTATTGAGCCTTGACTCACGGATGCTATGTGGTGCAGGTAAGGGGAAGGGAAAGCTAGACCAACCATGAGTTGGAGAGCTTCGGTGGCGATGTGTACATATGCGGTTGCTCGACTACCACGACCGGGGTTTCTCAAAAGAACTAAGGTCAAACCCTATTTTTCCACTTATGTCTGCTATTTTGTAATTTTTGAGTTGTAATTACACTTTTGAAACTGTAAACGACCTTTTAAGCGTTTGTTTTGGGATCCCATGTACGCAATTGACGTTTTGATGAAAAGACTATTCCTTTCATCCAAAAATTTTAACCCTAAGCCGTTAATCACGTTTATGACCAAATGACTCGATTAGCGAGCCTAGCACTATTTAAAATACACAGTGTAACGGTCCTGGCTATCTAGGGCGTTACAACGCCACTCACTATGCATCACAGTGAATGGCGTGTGCCACTGTTTTGCTATCCTTGATTTTCTCATTTGTTTGTTTAAATAATATTTAAGATAATATATTTATCTCAAAATAAATATCAAGTAATTCTAAATTAACATAATCTTAATATATCTGTTTTAAATATCATATTATAAATATCTTATAATAAGATAATAAATAAACTCTCTCTATGTTAATCCAAACGTGATTAATATTTATTTCAACATAAATTTTTCAAAATAAAAACTATATAGTTAAATAATTAATTATTCACAATTAACCAATTGCCCATTATTATCACATAATTATTTTCTTGCCTTGGAATATTAATTCCTTTGCAATTAAGTCATTCTCTCGACAAATCTTTCTTTTGACATCCTTACCCTTGACAATATAGGACAGAGGTGATCTGGGGACCATGGGCCTATAATACGAAGCTCCAATAAACTAGATTATTAATTAAACTATTTAATCTAATAATATTATTTATTAATTTCATGATTACTCCATTAAAAATATGGAATTGCACTCTAAGTATTTATAGAATTTAATTTTACAGAGTTTTCTTTGTAGTCGATCGATATAATCAATAAATGTAGTTTGGTCTTCCATTTATTAGATAATTAATTAGAACTTGTCAAAATTACCATTTTACCCTTCTAAGTAACTCTTCTTCCTTAAGTACCATTAATTCACTAGTGAATAATAAATCTATAATCAAATTATATATTTGAGCTCAATAACAATTCAGTTCTAGAATTAACCCTTAAGGGAACCAATATTCGATCTGCTTGAAAGTATGAATTCCAATATTTAAATCATGTTCCCAACCATTCATAATATTGAATCTCCAAAACAAAAGTCACTAGCCTCATTATATTAAGAGACCTTAACGAGTGAATCAAAAGATCCAATAAACACAAATAAAAATTCATGACTACTTAGGATTTAGACTGATTTACAAATGATAATCTATTATGATAAGAATTAAATCTTTATGGAAAACGATAAGTTTATAAAGATAGTTAATTCATATCGGTCCTGTCATATATAATCTCTATTATATACAATATCTTTACAAAATTTTAAGGAGGGTATATTGTATCGCACCAAATTTTATTTTATTTTTTTAAATTGTGTGCTTTATTTTATTATTAATTTTTAAGTGTTAGGAAATTTCCTTTTAATGTTTGAATTGTTTGGTAGAAATTATGTGAATTAAAATTGTTAATTATTTTAGTGCCTCATAATATCATTGTGTCGACAAGAGGAATAGGCGCAAGAGGTGGAAGAGGAAGGGGAAGAGGCCGAGGAAGAGGTGCCTCTAAAAACCCTACTACTCCTAAAATCCCTGACATGGGAATGCCGCAAGCTCAGCCACCAGCCCCAGCTGCACTAGCTGTGGATTTAGCTGCAAAAATATCAAGGTTGAGAGATAAGTTAAGGCATAAGGACGAAGAGTTGGCCCAAGCCCAGCAAGTACCCTAAGCACCACAAGTAACATTGGCACAAGCACTGAAGACAAATGCTAAGGTGGTTAGTTACGCTGTAAAATGTCCTTAACTAGTACTTAATAAAACATTCACATTTTCAATGGTTTATAATAGAAAGCAACATATTATAAAGGTTTCAATGGGGTCTCGCTTAAAACATGCAAATTGGGCCCAAAAGTTTTAAAAGAAAATATCAGTTTTATGCAAAGTTCTAAAACAAACAAAAGTTTAAGTCTCATTGACAAGTTTGAAAAGTCTCATTAAACGTAACATCATTAAAAGAAAATGGCGTTTAGAATTGATTGTTTTTCATCCATAGGATGCCCCACGCCATACACAGCAGGACGACATAACTCCCCACATCACCACGCGTGCCATAGAGAAACCTATTTGCTACCTGGAAGGGAAAGTAAGGGGGTGAGCTAAAAGCCCAGTAAGGAAGTACAAACAACAAGCAAGTAAGATACAACAATTTACAAACACTTTCATTCATCTTTATACATCATAGCATCATCATAAAATTGGCATCAATATCATAAACATAAACATACTGCCACCATCGTATCATAAACATCATAACATCGTAACAAAATCATAAACATCACCAAACATCATAACATAATCATAAGCATCACCAAACATCATAACATAATCATGAACAATTCCTTGTGAACATGGCCCGCTAACTTGTCCATGCCTCCCTTTGAGGTAAACAAGAGTCTCTGGTCCTTGAATAACCTCAACGCGTCCGCCCATGGAGTTACGTCTTCATATCCTTAGTAACTCGGGTTACGTCTTCTTTATCCTTAGCAACCGATTTTGATGTGTCACGTTCATCACACTAACATCCATTCATATCATACAATATTCATACAAGCCAACATATCATCACATTATGGCATTCATAATTCATAACATTTCATTCACACAACAGTCTTACCATTCATAATATAACATTCATAAATTCTATCTAACTTCCTTACCTTAGGTCCAAGCTAAGTAAAACCACATCTTCTCAAAGAGCCTATACCATAATCAAAACGACATTTCTTAGCTCCATATAATTACTATTTTGCCCTCTCATAAAACTCATGTGTGCATGGGCCATGCACACATGGTAGGAGTTACACACAACATACACATATGCTTAACTACACATAAGGTTATAAAAAGAATAATGCTCATTCTACCTATATTGCATGCATGATCTTTCTATAACTACATGGTTGCATAATAGACATTATTTTGGACATAAAAGTGAATTTGTATGTAACATGCATACATGGGAATGTGGCGTTTAAAACGATAATTCAAAGCGTCTTACTTCTATCGTTTTAAAATAATATACTTGTAGCATGTGTTTGTTTACCATTGTTTATCTTCTTTAAATTACTAGGTTGATTAAATCTCCCAAGTCGTTCTTTTTATTTCATAAAAACAATTTTATTTAGCCATTAAGAATATATAGAAGACCCATTTATTATTTTTTTAAATTAAAAAGAAAAGCAAAGACATTGGAAATTATTTTAAAAAGAAAATACCTATGATTATCATGTCTTCTTAGAAAATAATAATTTAATTTCAGTTAATAGAATTTCATAATTTAATGTGAGAAAAATAATAATTTTTAAGTGTGGAAAAATATATTTTTACTTGAATTATTTTAAGGCTTAATTTTATGTAACATAAATTCCTAAGTGACAATTAAATAATTATTTTAAACTTTTTAAACTAAACTTTCAGCCACCATATAATTTCTTTAAAAATCACAAATAAATTAAATTCAATATTTTTCTTAATCAAAATAAAGAAAATCATAAAAAAAATACCATTTGTAATATTACCATAGTTTAGGATTTTTAATTTATTTTAAATACTAATCAAATTCCTCTTATTAAGACACACATCACATTTTTTTTTACAAAATTCCAGCAATCAAATTTATCATTAAAATCACCATTTTCATTTTTTTTAAAACTCATATTTTCATCAAAATATAAAAAAAAAAATCTGCAGGTATTTATTTACTCAAAATATCATCTCAAAGTATAATTAAATTTCCCATTAAATTTTTTAAAACATCAAAACATTGGCAAACTTTATTTAAGCATTCAAAACATTATTCTCAACATAAACAACATCATTTCTGCACAAAATCAGCAAGCACATTAAATCATAAAATTCATTCTTTTCATTATATTCACAAAATTCATGCTTATTTATGCACAATATTCAACACAAACCCTAGAATGCTTCTAACCTCTTTAACCATTTTAATCAGACCATGAGTATACAATAATTCATCAATCACCTTAGAACTTATTCACAAGTCATGAACAAATAACCACCCTTGATCTTATGTTAAATATACTCTCAATATATTATTACCATGCAATTATTCCAAAGATCACAACCATCATAACCTCATACAAGATCACAACCTATCATGATTTCTAAGATTAAATTGACATTAAACACAAAAAAAATAACAATCATACTTGAGCATTACCCTAGGCCGAAACACATTTAATAAAAATTAACCCATTCTTTTCATTATTTTAAATATTCATCATCACTTTTCATAGATCACAAATTTAAACCCTTGTACAATTTCACATAAATTCTTTAAGCCAAAACATACCTATCATTTAACCATAGAAAAGCTTTGAACAACATATCATAATCACCATATTTCAATAATCATCTCACTACACATATTTTTAATACACAACCATAAAAATCAAACCCAAACAACATAAACCCATGCCTACGCCTAGGTCTATTTTCCCATGCATCAAATATAAGAAAAACATTCCATCAACACAACATATTATCCTATTACAAACAAACCCACTTTCAGCCATAGTCTCTCCAAAACATCAATCATCAAATACCAATAACCAAAAGATTGAGGGGGAAAATTCAATACCTCTCTTGATTGTAAAATCAAGAACACAACTTGATCAACACCCAAGTGATAATTACATTTGAATACCCTAGGGTTTTTGAAACCCATGAAGAAGAAGAACATAGAAGAAAAGTCTTAAGATGATGGGGAAGATAAACCTTAATAAAAAAAAATAACAAGGAACCATAAGAAAACCATACCTAGGACCTCCTTCTTCTTCTTCCTTTCTCCTCCACCTTCTCTCTAGAAAATGGCAGCCCCTTCCCCTTTCTCTCTCTAGCTCGCCATCCTCTCTCTCTCTTCCTCTCTTCAACACACGGCCAAGAGCAAAAATGACCCTTCCCAAATTTTCCTTCCCCCTTTATCTTAATTCTCTCAATAAAGCCTAATCAAATAAAATGGTAAGTTTCCTTTCTCTTTTTATTTTCTCTTAAGTTCTTATTATTTTCTTTTATCACAATTGATTGGAGATAAAAGGGTGATCACATTCCTTTCCCAAAATGGCTATCTTCTTCAAATTTTGACTTTATTTGCCTTAGAAAATAAATGGAAAAATTTGACTTCCTTTCCCACTACACCCACACGTCCAACACATGGTTTCCCATTTCCTTTTTATTTATTTATTTTTTAATAAATCAATTAAATCTAATATATGGAAACTATATAATGTGTAGGAAATTCTACACATGTGCATCATGCTACCATGCACTAGCACACACTAAATCACTAGGGTACATCACTATCTACCATGCATCTTAGTGCATTCAACCAAATCTCACATAATCACATTTTTAAAATAAAAATAAATAAATATCATTTAACAAATAATTTCACAAAAATATTCTACAATTAATTCTAACAATTAAATAAAACAAACAACAACTAAATAAAATAAACAACATTTAAATTGAAATTCCGTTTTTTATGATTACCAACTTAATTATTCAAATTAAATAATTAGTAGTTGAACTGTTACAGAAATGTTTAAACAGACACAAAGACTGTTTGAACATAAACTAGATATGTTTAAAAAGTTTGTGACCAGAAGATAAAAACGAACATAAGGTAAAGAACACACGAATTTTTACGTGGTATTAGCAATCTTTGCAGATTGCTACTAGTCCACGAGGCCACGCCCAGAGAATGAAATTTATTAGAAGAATTTCTAAATGATTACAAAACCAAATTGACTTGTACAAATAAAGACTCCCTTTTGAATTTGTCGCAACTGTTGTAATCCAAACTCCTAATCAAATTTCTGAAGTGCTAAGATCTTGAACTCCCTTCAAATCATAACACTTGCACTTTTCCTCCCGAAAAGTGACTCACGAACAAGACTTCTCCCGAAGCTTGATGAACAATGTCCAAGTGTGTTCAGCCTGTACAATTAACATAAAGAAAACAATACAGAAGTACACTGTAATAAACCACTAAGAACTTGCTGGACTCAAGTTCTTCACATAATAAAAAGTCTCTAAAAACTTGAAAAATATTTGGAAAATAATACACACAGAGAGATGATCAAAAACCAATGACCTAAGGATGATTATATACTTTTTAGATTCCCTTTAGGTCGTGGAAAACAAATCAGAAACCAATCAGCCAATAAATGGAAAATCTTCCAAAACAGGAAAGTCAGAATCTGTTCAAACAGATTGGCAATCCGTTCAAACAGATTCATTGAACCTGGACAGTTTTTAAACCCAGTTTCCTTAAATAAATAAGGAAACAATATATACATTATCTCTGCAAGCTGTACACGATTTCTGGACAAACAAATCAGATCAAAAAATAAAAATAAATACCAATAATTTCCATTTCAAGAAAATATATTCTTTTATAGGAAATTATATATTTATTTTATTAACATATATATAATAATCTGATTATAGAAAGACACATTTCAACAAAACAGGAAATTACCCATTTTCGAAATTTACCACTCAATATTACAAAACAGGAAACTACCCATTTCGAAAATACTCTTTTAATTAATTTTGTCAATATTGTCAAATATGCCAATAAAGGATTTTACAATCTCCCCCTTTGGCAATTTGATAGACAAAATTAATTCAAAACCTGCAACACAAATGTTAGTGATAAGTAAAGAGAAAGAAGTCCCCCTGAAAACATGCATTAACTTATAACAAACATGTAAAGAGACTAAACTTAACTCCCCCTCAAAATAAGAGGCTCCAGAGTTTAAACAAAACAACAAACAAGCAGGTTTTGGAAAGTATATACTCTCCCCCTTTGTGTCTTTCAAAGAAGCCAAAGAACAATAAACCATAAAATAAAAAAGAGTATGAAAGTGTAATTGACAAAAACTAAAATAAAACTAAACGACTGGATCTTTGGACAGAGAGTGAACAGCCTCCAACACAGAACGTTGCAATCCTTCAATTGACATTACTCGAGCAGCCAAAGAATCAACAGAGGCTCGAACAGCAGCTATTTCTGTGGCAACAAGTCCGGAATCTGTGGCAACAGAGGAGGACGCATGAGGAATGTCATCCGAGGAAAACTTTAGAGATTGGGGCTTGACTTTCTTGGTTGATGGAACATTAGTGGCTTCAGAAGGAGGAGCAGAGGCCTTGTAGGAAGCAGCAGTAGTGGGTGCCACCAAGTCTTCTTAATCATGTTGGAGATCTTTTTTCTGCATGCTCAACACTTTATAAATAACTTGAGGAAAAGGAAGATTCAAGTTTTTCCTATTACCTTTGCGAAACCCAATGATTTGATCATGAATAACCAAAGCCAAATTTATACCAAGACCGGTCCCCACCTTGTACAAAAATGAAGCCATATCAAAAGAGATAGTGGCGGTGTGAGAAGTGGGCTTCCAATTCGTTGTGGCAAACTTATGGAGGACATCATAAGTGTAGGTGAGATTAGAGACCGAGATGACTGTATTAGATGGCCATACCATTTTTTGCCCTACCAATTCAGTGATAACCGTATCCTTGTCAAGAGAGGCAACATCATCATCATCCTCGACATCAAGGGGAAGATGCAAAGCAAGGGCAATGTCTTGAGGAGAAAAAGAGAACCAATGGCCCCTAACAAACACTTTATTATACAGACAAGATTTAGGTTCAATAATTTCATTAGTAAGATTGGCATAGAATTCCTTGACTATTCTATCCACAAAGCCAGTAAATTTAACAAAAGAACCTGTCCATTTTCGATCTTGAAGCATTGTTAGCACACCATAAGGCCGATGATCACTCAAGACACAATTTCTCTCAATGATAAATTTTCTTTGAGCATAGAGAACCATATCACGAGCATTATCATTACAACAAAAAGTTGAAGAATAAGGTTTGAAATTTACACCTGAACGTTTTGGAGAAGGTGTAGGATCAGAAATAGGTCTCTTCCCTTTAGCCTTGGATGACAAAGGAGTTGCAATGGGTTCTGAGTCAGATTCGGCTTCTTGTTCAGAGGGGACAATGTCTTCTTTTTCTGGCTCATCAAACTCAGCCTCTGATTCTGCATTGTCAGGAACTGTTTCATCAGATAAAGTGGTATCATGGGTTGCTTCAGATTCAAACTTTCCTTCCTCAGGGTCAGATTCGGAGGAAGACAGAGAAGGGGGATGAGCCTTCAATCTTTTCTTGGCAACAGTCAAGGGGGAAGAAGACGTGTCCAACCCCAATTTCCTTTTGGGAGTCACAGAATTTTTCTTGGACTGGCTCGGCTTTAAGGGCAATTTGAGCAACCCAGCAACAACAGCTTTGGAAGAAGATGAAACCGATTTTGATTTTGCCCTAGCCGCCAAAGATGAATCAATTGGAAGAGGAGATGGGTCCTTGGCTCGAGAGGGCACCACCACTTTAGCTGGTGGTGCAACATCGACAATGTCAGCTGAGATATCTGGAAACACCATGGGGTGTTCATTAGAGAGGGAGAACACCTTCTTGCGTGCCTTGGATTTGCAAGTTTTCCCAACAGATGTGGCAGCTGCTGGAACAGAAAGAGGCGCTGTTGACATAGATGGAGGAGGCGAAGGAGATGGCACCTTTCGGGATTGAGAAGCAGGGATCTTCTTAGAGGAAGCACCATGAGTTCTCACCATTTTTTTCTTCTCTGAAAAACAGAAAGCACTTACAAAAAAATGAGAGAAAAGAAAAAAAAAATTAGAAGAAGAAGAAGTGACTTAGAGAGATCGTGGGTGAGAAGGAAAAGGGTAATGGCAAGCTTTTTAAGGACAACACTTACCCAATTTGGACACCCACGGCAATAAGAGGTTTTCTTTTTTTTTTTTTTTAAAAAAATGTTTTAATTAAATAAAAGGAAACAACCTTTAAGACACGAACCTTTAAGACACGATCTTCATAAAACTTATCCTTTTTTTTTGTATTTTATAAAGAAAATTAGAAGATTTATAAAATCCCAATCCAAAAAAGGTAACCAGAAAAAAAATAACCCCACACGATCTTCCTATTGTCCTTTTTCCCTTTTTTTTTAAAAAAAAAATTCTAAACAAGGTACAAAACAATAAAGATACAAATCATGGTATTCCAAATTAAGAAATAGGACAAAATAAATTCCTTGGAGACAAAGAATATATTAAATCACACAAATTAAATGCATAATTTCACATAATTACCACAATGATTCGGTCCACCAAGAATTTCCTTGTCAAAATTTATTTATTTATTTTTATTTTATATATATATATATAAACGCACAAAAATAAGAAAACTCAACCAAAAATTTCTACTTTGATTAATGTGAGTCATCCTGATAAGAATAAAATCAAGCAAATGAAAATAAGTGTTAGTGTATACCATGGATAAAAACACTTGTGAAAATAAAAATTTAGTAAGAATATTCGAGAGAAATAAAGCACAATTCAGTCACAAGCACATATTCTTAAGTGAATCAATCAACATGTATGAGTCTTACACACATTTTTTTATTTTTTATAAGCTGTGTACAATTTTTATTGCATTGTTTCAAGCATAAGTGTGTGACAGTGTATGCAAGGGAACATTTCCCATGACAAATAAGTCTTTTTCGAAATTAAAAATAATTGTAACCCATGAAGACGCTGTCACACTACACCAGTGGTAGCCCTTTTCTATGGTAGCGTATCCTCTTCATAACTCTAAATTACAAAGTTCCAACTTACTCAAAAGACGGCTTTCACACACTGATGTAGGTAGCTCTATTCTTTCACAGGAGCTTGAAACAATGCTACACAAAAGGAGGCTCAAACATTAAACATTGATTAATTTACTCGAATATGCCTAGGAGGAATTGATTAAATTTCTCTCAAGAATATACAACCAAAGGCTCATAAACACAAGTCAGATTATCCAGCTTGACACACAACAAAATTTTTTCAAATTGCTTGACAATTCACATTTGATCAAGCTGACAACACCATAACAAGAAAATTTAAAGAGAACAAACCCCCAAAGATTTTCAGAGGAAATCAAAGCGAACCGAATCAAGAGCTTTAGTGAAAATATCAGCAATTTGTTTATGTGTTTCAATATATTCCAAGACAAGAACTTTATTTTCAACTAATTCTCTTATGAAATGATGACGAATATCAATATGTTTAGTACGAGAATGTTGCACATGATTTTTTGAAATATTAATTTCACTTGTATTATCACAAAAAATAGTTAAAGTGTCAAGATCAAACCCATAATCCATCATCATTTGCTTCATCCACAACAGTTGTGCACAACAACTTCCCGCTGCAATGTATTCGGCCTCAGCTGTTGAGAGAGAAATAGAATTCTGTTTCTTGCTGTGCCAAGGGACTAGATTATTTCCCAAGAAGAAACATCCTCCACTAGTGCTTTTTCTGTCATCAGTGTTACCTGCCCAATCAACATCACTAAAACACACTAGATTAGGGTTAGTTTCTTTTGAATACCAAATACCATAATCAGTAGTCCCATGAACATATCGAATGATTCTTTTGACAGCTGTAACATGAGACTCCATGGGATTTCCTTGGTACCTGGCACACACACCAACACTATAACTCAAATCAGGTCTACTAGCAGTGAGATAAAGAAGGCTACCAATCATGCTTCTATATAGAGTAGGATCAACTTTGACACCATTTTCATCTCTGGATAGCTTCACAGTCGTTCCCATTGGTGTTTTGGCAATCTTTGAACTTTCTAGGCCAAATTTTTTCACCAAGTTCTTAGCATATTTGCTTTGAGAAATAAACGTGCCTTCATCTTACTGCTTGACTTGCAAACCTAAGAAATAGGTCAATTCTCCCACCATGCTCATTTCAAATTCCTCTTTCATTTGTTTCACAAATACCTGCACCTCATTGTCAGAAGTAGAACCAAACACAATATCATCAACATAAATTTGAGCAATAATTATGTTAGATTTATTATTTTTGATAAACAAAGTTTTATCTACTCCACCCCTTTTGTATCCATGAGAAATAAGAAATTGAGAGAGTCTCTCATACCAAGCCCGAGGGGCTTGCTTCAAACCATATAGAGCTTTCTCCAATTTGTAAACATGACCAGGTGCATGGGGATCTTCAAACCTTTTGGGTTGTTCAACATATACTTCTTCATTCAAGATCCCATTGAGAAATGCAGATTTGACATCCATTTGAAACAACCTGAAACCAATCAAGCAAGCAATAGACAATAATAATCTAATTGATTCAAGTCTTGCAACAGGTGCAAATGTTTCATCAAAGTCTATTCCTTCACTTGTGTGTATCCTTGTGCCACTACTCTTGCTTTATTTCGCACAATTGTACCAAATTCATCAGACTTATTCTTGAAAATCCATTTTGTGCCAATAATATTGGTATGCAACGGTCTTGGCACAAGGATCCAAACTTTGTTTCTAAAAAATTGTTCAAATTCCTCCTGCATAGCTTTAATCCAATTTTCATCAGTTAAAGCTTCTTTCACATTTTTAGGCTTAATTAGAGATAAGAAACAAACAAATTGAACAACATTACTAAACCTTCTTCGTGTTACCATACTGTCTTTTGGATTTCCAAGTATTAAATCTGTTGGATGATTTAACTTAACTCTGGTTGATGGCTCCTTTTGGACTTCAACCAAAATAATATCTGGAAATTTCTTTTCTGTCTGTCCAGCATCAGTTTCATCGGATTAGCGATCTGTTGGAACAGATGGACCAGACGTTGCAACAGTAGTATCACTGACAGAAACTTCTTTGTGTTTTTCAGTAGGTTCATCAATAAACCTATCAATTTCTTCCTCAGTAGAAAACTCAGAAAAATCCCTGGCATCATCAATAACAATGTTAGCCGACTCCATTACAGTTTGGGTTCTCATGTTATACACACGATAAGCCCTACTGTTAGTGGAGTATCCAATAAAAACACCTTCATCACTCTTAGCATCAAATTTACCAAGATTTTCTCTATCTCTCAAAATGTAACAAACACATCCAAAAACATGAAAGTAAGCCACACTTGGTTTTTTACCTTTCCAAATTTCATAAGATGTTTTAGATGCACCTGGACGAAGAAAAACACGATTTATGATATTGCAAGCAGTGTTAATTGCTTCTGCCCATAACCGTTTGGTCAATTTTTTGCTATTTAGCATCACTCTAGCCATTTCTTGAAGAGTGCAGTTTTTCCTTTCTACAACTCCATTCTGTTGAGGAGTTTTGGGAGCTGAAAACTCATGAGAGATACCTGCAGACTTACAAAAATCATCATAGACAGAATTCTCAAATTCTTTACCATGATCACTTCTTATATGAACAATTTTTCCAATGTTGCAATCTTTTTCAACTTTTAATTTCAAGCAAAGAGTTTTAAAGGCATCAAAAGTGTCAGATTTTTCTTTCAAGAAATCCACCCAAGTATATCTAGAAAAATCATCCACACAAACAAAAATATACCTTTTCCCATTTAAACTCTCAATTTGAATTGGACCCATAAGATCCATGTGAAGCAATTCTAAAACTTTCGAAGTGTTTATGTCAGAAACACTTTTATGTGTAATTTTTAATTGCTTACCAAGTTGACAACTCTTGCACTTACCATCAGATTCTTTACCTAGCTTAGGTGAACCACGAACACTCCCTGCATGTGACAATTTTTTCAAAGTTTTGAAATTTATGTGACCAAGTTTAGCATGCCACACATCAGTGTTATTACTCACAACAGATTGACACATAATAGATGGCAAAAGAGTATAGCAATTGTCATTAGATCTATAACCTTCAAGCACATTCTCACCATTCTTGTTTAAAACAAAACAATTCTCTTTATCAAAGTTAACAGTATAACCTTGATCACAAATTTGACTTATGCTTAGAAGATTAGCTTTAAGTCCTTCCACAAGTAACACTCTTTTGATTCTAGGCAACCCTTCAAAGTTAAGCGTACCCATACCAAGAACATTACCTTCAATTCCATTGCCAAAAGTAACAGACCCACAATGCATAGGTTTTATGTCTGTAAGAATAGACTTGTCACCTGTCATATGTCTTGAACAACCACTATCAAAATACAAAAAATATGAAGAAGTAGATCTATCATATTCACTAGTAAAACCAGCAAAACAATTATTCTTTTTGATCCATATTTTCTTTGATTGAACATTTTCCTTTTTTACTCTTTTGAAATTATCAAAATATTTGAACTTTTCAAAATATTCATTTTTGGCAAAATTCATAAGAGTAAAACACTTAGGACGAATATGACCCTTCCTACCACAAAAATGACAGATTGGAATGAATTTTTCGAACTTACCAATGGATTTACCTACTGACTGTGTCCTTTTTGTTGGAACAATCCGAGTACCGGATACAACAGATTTCAGTGAGGATGACACAGGAACAACAGACGATAGCATCCTAGCCGAGATAAAGACATTTTTCTTTGATTTTTGAGAACTTGAAACACCAAGTCCCACATGACTTCTTTGACATGCATTCTGTATATTCTCAAAAATAGTTGAACCGGGGTTAAGCATTCTAACATTTTTCTCAAGAGTATCCAAATCTTTAGACAACTTATTAATTTCAACATTTTTTGAAATTATTTCTTTTTCAAAATTTTCATTTAAATCAGTAAGTTGTTTAAATTCAAAGGATAAATCTTTATTTTTGCTTACCAATGACCGATTTTCAGAACACACTTTCACCCATGAACCATACATCTTTTTGTAAGATTCACTCAAGGACTCATCATTCAATTCAGATTCATCACTATCAGAATTTTCTTCATCTTTTGAAACATTATTCAAGCAAACAAAATTTTCATATTCAGATTTAGACACAGGTAAAATAGAAGTGAGAGCGACATTACCTTCCTCATCTTCACTACTTTCAGAGTCATTATCACTCCAAGTAGCAATCATACCTTTTTTGTTCTTTTTCAGAGTGTTTGCACACTCAGACTGGATGTGACCAAATCCCTCACATTCCCTGCACTGAATACCCTTTTTATTAGTTTGAAAAGGTTTAAGAGAAGAAGGATTACCTTTTGACATCTTGCCATTGAATTTCTTGTTTCCTATCTTATTCATGTATTTTCGAAAATTCTTTGCAAGCATTGCCATTTCATTATCACCATCTTCATCATCTGAAACTTCCTTTTCAGTGCTCTTGAAAGCTATGGTTTTCTCCTTTTCTTTGGAAGTACTTGGCTTGTCTTTTTGACGAATCTTTTGATTTAACTCAAAGGTACGAAGTGACCCCATCAATTCTTCTACCTTCATAGTATTGAAGTTTTTTGCCTCTTCCATAGCAGTGAGCTTAACATTGAACCTATCAGGAAGAACTCGAACGATTTTTCTAACAAGAACATAATCATCAAGTTTCTCACCAAATGCAAAATACTCATTAGAAATATCAGATAATCTCTCATAAAATTCAGATAGTGTTTCAGAATCAAACATTCTAAGGTCATCAAACCTTGTTTGTAACATAATAAATCTAGACCTTTTAACATCTACAGTTCCTTCAAACTGAGTTTGAAGAATTGTCCAAGCATCTTTAGCCGAGACACATGTGGAAACAAGTTTTATAAAACTTTCTCCAACACCATTAAATATGGCGTGAAGAGCTTTATTATTATAGCTGGATAATTTTTCTTCTTCTGTATCCCAAATAAGTTCAGATTTTACAATTGTGCTTCCATCTTCACCTTTTTCAGTAGGAGGTGACCATCCAGACAAAATTGCTCTCCATGCTTTCTCATCTTGAGCTTTTATGAAAGCTCTTGTCCTAACTTTCCAATATGGATAGTTTGAGTCATTTAGCAATGGAGGTCAAGACACCGAACTACCTTCTGCAAAGAAAGACATTTCACACAAAACAAATCAAATGGAAAATAACCACAAGATCTCACTAAGAGTTTAGTGAACCGCTCTGATACCAATTGAAATTCCATTTTTTATGATTACCAACTTAATTATTCAAATTAAATAATTAATAGTTGAACTGTTACAAAAATGTTTAAACAGACACAAAGACTGTTTGAACAGAAACTAGATATGTTTAAACAGTTTGTGACCAGAAGATAAAAACGAACATAAGGTAAAGAACACACGAAGTTTTACGTGGTATCAACAATCTTTGCAAATTGCTACTAGTCCACGAGGCCACGCCCAGAGAATGAAATTTATTAGAAGAATTTCTAAATGATTACAAAACCAAATTGACTTATACAAATAAAGACTCTCTCTTGAATTTGTCGCAACTGTTGTAATCCAAACTCCTAATCAAATTTCTGAAGTGCTAAGATCTTGAATTCCCTTCAAATCATAACACTTGCACTTTTCCTCCCGAAAAGTGACTCACGAACAAGACTTCTCCTGAAGCTTGATGAACAATGTCCAAGTGTGTTCAACCTGTACAATTAACATAAAGAAAACAATACAGAAGTACACTGTAATAAACCACTAAGAACTTGCTGGACTCAAGTTCTTCACATAATAAAAAGTCTCTCTAAAAACTTGAAAAATATTTGGAAAATAATACACACAGAGTGATGATTAAAAACCAATGACCTAAGGATGATTATATACTTTTTAGATTCCCTTTAGGTCGTGGAAAACAAATCAGAAACCAATCAGCCAATAAATGGAAAATCTTCCAAAACAGGAAAGTCAGAATCTGTTCAAACAGACTAGCAATCCGTTCAAACAGATTCATTGAACCTGGACAGTTTTTAAACCCAGTTTCCTTAAATAAATAAGGAAACAATATATACATTAGCTCTGCAAGCTGTACACGATTTCTGGACAAACAAATCAGATCAAAAAATAAAAATAAATACCAATAATTTCCATTTCAAGAAAATATATTCTTTTATAGGAAATTATATATTTATTTTATTAACATATATATAATAATCTGATTATAGAAAGACACATTTCAACAAAACAGGAAATTACCCATTTTCGAAATTTACCACTCAATATTACAAAACAGGAAACTACCCATTTCGAAATACTCTTTTAATTAATTTTGTCAATATTGTCAAATATGCCAATAAAGGATTTTACATAAATAAAACAATTCACCACACTTAACACTTAAATAAAATAAAAATCCAAAAAATTTTAATACCTAAAATTTTTTGTTTTGGTTTACTACAATATACCCTCCTTAAAAGGAATTTCGTCTAGAAATTCTTTCTTACCAAATAATTTAGGGTATCTTGCTTTCATGTCCTCCTCCAACTCCCATGTTGCTTCTCGTTCCGTACTATTCCTCCACAGGACCTTAACTAGTGGAATCCTTTTGGATCTCAATTCCTTGATTCCCTTTTCTATAATGCGCTCAGGTTGTTCATCATAACTCAGGTCCTGCTTCAGCTGTAACGACTCGTAACTCAACACATGAGAGGGGTCGGACACATACTTATGCAACATCGAGATGTGAAAGACGTTATGCGTTTCAGCTAATACTGGGGGCAGTTCCAAATGGTACACAACTTGCCCTACTCTGTCCAAAATCTCAAATGGACCAATATATCTAGGGCTTAACTTCCCTTTCTTTCCAAAACGCATCACACCTTTCATCGGTGAGACTTTCAAGAAAACAAACTCGCCCACTGAAAACTTGATGTCCCTTCTCTTGAGGTCAGCGTAGCTCTTTTTCCTACTCTGCGCAGTAAGTATCCTTTGGTGAATCTTCTCAATCGCCTCACTGGCTTCCCTAACTGCTTCAGGGCCTAAAATCTGTTTCTCCCCAACTTCATCCCAGTGCAAAGGAGATCTACACTTACGCCCATATAACAGCTCATAAGGAGCCATCCCTATAGTAGATTGGTAACTGTTATTATACAAGAACTCCATTAGGGGTGGATATCGGTTCCAAGACTCTGAAAAGTCCAAAACACAGCACCTCAACATGTCTTCTAAAATCTGAATGGTCCTCTCAAACTGGCCATCGGTCTGAGGACGAAATGCAGTGCTAAACTTTAGTCTTGATCCCATATCTCTTTGTAGCCCTTTCCAAAAGTTCGATGTGAAAACTGAATCGATCAGAAATTATCGACTTTGGCACCCCCATGAAGTCTCACTATCACACTAACATACAAGTCAGCATATTGATCCGCCGAGTATGTGGTCTTGATTGGCAGAAAATGGGCAGACTTAGTGAGTTTATCTACTATTACCCACACTGAGACGTGATGATTGGTGGTTCTAGGAAACCCTACCACAAAATCCATCTCTATATCCTCCCATTTCCATTCAGGAATGTAGAGCGGTTGGAGCAACCTTGCTGGCCTCTGGTGTTTCGCTTTGACTTGCTGGCATGTCAAACATCTAGCAACAAACTCAGCAATATCCCTCTTCATTCCATGTCACCAATATAATGCCTTAAGGTCTTGGTACATTTTCGTGGACCCTGGGTGCAAGGAATAAGGCGTTGTGTGTGCTTTTTTCATAATACTTTCCTTAATTTCTGCATTGTCAGGCACGCAAATCCTATCATTGTATCTCAGCAATCCACCATTAGACATTGTGAAATTGCTGCTGCCACCTTCTTGTACCAAAGCCTCTTGTCTCACTAAGGCTTCATCCAATTTCTGTCCTTCTTGAATTTGTTCCAATAGGGAGGATTGCAATGTGAGGTTCGCCAAATTTCCCGTCACAATTTCGATGTCGGCATTTATGATCTCTTTTCGAAGAGGCACCTTTATTGTATGTAGTGCTGAGACACTCCCATGTCCCCGCCTGCTCAAAGCATCTGCAACCACGTTGGCCTTGCCTGGGTGGTATAGAATCTCACAGTCGTAGTCCTTTACTAATTCCAACCACCTTCGCTGCCTCATGTTTAGTTCCTTTTGTGTGAAAAAGTATTTCAGACTTTTGTGGTCGGTGTATATCTCACACTTGTCTCTGTACAGGTGATGTCTCCATATCTTTAGTGCGAACACCACTGCTGCCAATTCAAGGTCATGAGTGGGATACCATTGCTCATATTCCTTGAGTTGTCTGAAAGCATAAGCTAGCACCTTCCCTTCTTGCATCCACATGCATCCCAAGCCATTCTTTGATGCATCACAGTACACCACAAATTCCCCCCCCCCCCCCTTTTAGTGGGAACACAAAGGATAGGCGCGGAAATTAGCTTATCCTTCATGGTCTGAAAACTCTCTTCACATTTTTCTGTCCATGCAAACTTCTGATGTTTCCAGGTTAAGTTGGTCAACGGGGTGGCGATCTTCGAGAAACCCTCGACAAACTTCCTATAATAACCCGCCAACCCAAAGAAACTTCGAACTTCTGAGGCATTCTTTGGCTGGGGCTAGTCTCTAATGGCCTCGATCTTCGATGGGTCTACTACTATCCCATTCTTAGAAACTATGTGCCCTAAGAAAGTTACCTGTTCCAGCCAAAACTCGCATTTAAAGAACTTGGCGTACAACTGATGTTCCCCTAATCTGTTCAGAGTCAATCTCAAATGCTCCTCGTGCTCCTCCTTGGTCTTCGAGTATATGAGGATATCATCTATGAACACTACTACAAACTTGTCCAAGAAATCCTTAAATACTTTGTTCATCATATCCATAAAGGCTGCTGGGGCGTTGGTGAGTCCAAAAGACATCACTAAGAATTCATAGTGCCCGTAGCGAGTTCTGAAAGCCGTCTTTGGAATGTCTCCCTCTTTCACCTTCAACTGATGGTACCCGGATCGCAGGTCAATCTTTGAGAATACCGTTGCCCCTTGCAGTTGATCAAAAAGGTCTTCTATCATAGGAAAAGGATATTTATTCCTAATGGTGACCTTATTGAGCTCTCGGTAATCAATGCACATTCTAATACTCCCGTCCTTCTTCTTTACAAAAAGAACTGGTGCTCCCCATGGCGAATGGCTAGGTCTTATGAACCCTTTGTCCAACAACTCCTATAGTTGGTTCTTAAGTTCCTTTAACTCCATAGGCGCCATCCGATAGGGTGCTTTAGAGATCGGTGTCATTTCTGGTGCAAGCTCGATTACAAACTCGATTTCTCTGTTTGGGGGTAGTCTTGGTAATTCTTCGGGAAACACTTCCGAGAACTCGCAAACAATACATACATTTTCTGGCTTAAGTTCTGACTCCTTGGACTTATCCACCACACTGGCAAGGAACTCCGAACATCCATGTTGCATCATATTTCATGATTCCAGTGTAAATATTATGGGTGTTCGAAAGCCCGCTACTTCCCCTCTAAAGGAAAAGACCTCTCCTTCCTTTGGCCTGAACTCTACGGTCTTCTTTCGACAGTCTATCGTAGCCCCATGTTTGGATAACCAATCCATGCCGAGTATGACATCATAATCTGATATACTCTCTCTATGAGATCTGCTGGGCACTCCCTGCCCTCTACCGTTATAGGTGTTGACGGTAACCACTTATTTGACAACATCATATCTCCCGATGGCAATAATGTACTAAAGTTATGTTCAAACATCTTATAAGGCATATTCAGTCTATCAATCACATTCATGGAAACATAAGAATGAGTCGCTCCAAAATCAATTAAGACTCTACACATTGTACCAGATATAGGGAGCTGACCTGTAACCACGGTGTTGCTAGAGGCTGCTTCATTCTGGGTTAAGGCGAAAACTCTTGCTGGCACCAGATTGTTATTGTTATTCTGTCCCGCCTTCCATTGTGGGAAATTCTTTCTCAAGTGTCCTACCTGGCCGCACTTGAAGCATTTGTTGGTACTGGCCTGACACTCTCCTGGGTGTCTCTTTGAGCATTTAGGATAGATAGGATGCTCGACTCGGTTGCCTTGTTGGTTCCCACGGTTCCGGTCATTGAAGTGGTTGCTATGGTTCTGAGAGTTGTGAATGTTGCTATTTGTGGCCGGAGGTTTAGGTCTTTTATCAACCCCACTATTCTGCCCTTCGTTAGCTTTTCTCTTGTTGCTCTTGTGGAAGTTCTTGTTTCGGTTGTTCTGTCTTCTAGCGGCATTATCCTTCCATATCCGTTCTTCCAAATATTCAGCTTCAAGAGCTCTATCCAGTACCTCTGCATAACTGACCACTTCCGCACTGGTCATCCTAACGTCTCTCACGATCATTGGTTTGAGTCCCCTTACAAACCTTTGGACTCGCAATGCATCAGTTGGCACCACTTCAGGGGAAAATTTGGCCAATCGATCGAACTTCTGTGCATAGTTAGTGACTGAAAGATTCCCTTGTACTAGAGTTATAAATTCATCAACCTTAGTTGCTAGCACAGCTGGACTGTAATACTTCTTATTGAATGCCTGGACAAACTCTGCCCAAGTCATGGTATTTGGATCACGGGTCTGTTTAGTCACGTCCCACCAAATCCGTGCATCCATTTTAAGTAGATAAACTGCGCAGGAAACCCTTTGGCGGTCATCTAACTCCATATGATCAAAAATAGCCTCAACTGACCTTAACCAATCTTCTGCCACCAGTGGATCAGCTTTCCCCTCAAAAGTTGGCAGGGCTTGTTTCCTAAAGCGTTCATATACTAGTTCGAACCCATAGGTTACTGGTAGTGGTGTAGATGGTGGTACTGGCGGCTGAGGTTGCGCCACTGACACTTGAGGTATTTGGTGTGTTTGGGATGTTTGTGGAGCTTGTCTATCTTATACTAGTTCCTCAACTCTTAGTCTCAACTATTCTCTTAACCTTGCTACCTCTACAGCTAGGTTCACAGATGGTGCTGCTAGAGCTGCAGGTTGAACAGATGGCATTTCAACGTCAGGGGTGGCCGTAGTTTCAGACCTTGTGGAGGCACCCTTTCCTCTGCCTCTTCCTCTTCCCTTTCCTCCTCTTCCTCTAGTCGACATGATGAAGTTCTAAGGCAATCAAAGGAAAAATCATAAGGGAGGAACATTTCATATTGGTTTGATAGATATTTGCAAAATCATACATTCAAACCACATCATTTAGAGTTTGCAACAAAATATCCATAGCATTCAAAATGTTTAAATTAGTCTAAAATTAAACAATCCCAAAAGTGTTTTCTTAATCAAAACATAAATCCCTTAAGGTCTTAGAAAATTATTATTATTTCATCTTTCTATCAGCACCCCATGCGACGATTACGAACTGGACTCTAGTCCTCAATGGTGGACTCATCCCCTGAACTATAATAAAAAACATTCTCCGGAATGTGGAAATAGCCGGGAGCGCTTGCCATAATCTCCATCCTTGCGGTCAGACGCGGTATAGCTCGCAATACTTCCTCAACTGCCAATTCTCCTTCCACATCATGCATTGTCTCTAAACGCTCTTCTATTCCGCCATCATCCGTCTTTACTAACACCAGCTCCAGACGACTAAAATCGTAATTTACCAGAAAATTGTGAATCGCAAACTCCTTGGTGCTAAACTCCAAGTCTTCTGGCACAAAATCATTCCATGATCGATTCAATTGTTGAAGAGCCTCCGAGTACATCGACAAAGCTTCACTCATCACCCAGAATTGCTCTATCGGCCAAAGCAAGGCTCCCCTTTTATTCATCATCCCTTGGATGCGATCATAGACCTCCTTTGTCATTTTCAAGACTGCTATGCGCCAATCGTAAGGGTCCTCGTCAAGCTGGACTTTAGGAATCGCAAGGATCTCCTTAAGCAATTTTTTCTTACTACTACAGTAACGAACTACAAAAATTAAATAAAACGAAAACAAGTAATAGCACATAAACAAATACTTTCGACGCGGTGAGGTGAGATTTTCCCGTCTTTAGCGTGTATGGGGGGGGGGGGGGTCCTTGGAAACATGGACAACCTGTCTCTGATACCATTTGTAAAATGCCCTTAACTAGTACTTAATAAAACATTCACATTTTCAATGGTTTATAATAGAAAGCCACTTATTATAAAGGTTTCAGTGGGGTCTCGCTTAAAACATGCAAATTGGGCCCAAAAGTTTTAAAAGAAAATATCAGTTTTATGCAAAGTTCTAAAAAAAACAAAAGTTTAAGTTCCACTGACAAGTTTGAAAAGTCTCATTAAACGTAACATTATTAAAAGAAAATGGCATTTAGAATTGATCGTTTTTCGTCCATAGGATGCCCCACACCATACACACCAGGACGACAGAACTCCCTACATCACCACGCGTGCCATAGAGAAACCTATTTGCTACCTGGAAGGGAAAGTAAAGAGGTGAGCTAAAAGCCAAGTAAGGAAGTACAAACAACAAGCAAGTAAGATACAACAATTTACAAACACTATCATTCATCTTTATACATCATAGCATCATCATAAAATTGGCATCAATATCATAAACATAAACATAATGCCACCATCATATCATAAACATCATAACATCATAACAAAATCATAAACATCACCAAACATCATAACATAATCATAAGCATCACCAAACATCATAACATAATCATGAAAAATTCCTTGTGAACATGGCCCGCTAACTTGTCCATGCCACCCTTTGAGGTAAACAAGAGTCTCTGGTCCTTGAATAACCTCGGCGCGTCCGCCCATGGAGTTACGTCTTCATATCCTTAGTAACTCGAGTTACATCTTCTTTATCCTTAGCAACCGATTTTGATGTGTCGCGTTCATCACACTAACATCCATTCATATCATACAATATTCATACAAGCCAACATATCATCACATTATGGCATTCATAATTCATAACATTTCATTCACGCAACAGTCTTACCATTCATAATATAACATTCATAAATTCTACTTAACTTCCTTACCTCAGGTCCAAGCTAAGTAAAACCACAACTTCTCAAAGAGCCTATAACGTAATCAAAATGACATTTCTTAGCTTCATATAATTACTATTTTGCCCTCTCATAAAACTCATGTGTGCATGGGCCATGCACAGATGGTAGGAGTTACACAAAACATACACATATGCTTAATTACACATAAGGTCATAAAAAGAATAATGTTCATTCTACCTATATTGCATGCATGATCTTTCTATAAAAACTACATGGTTGCATAATAGACATTATTTTGGACGTAAAAGTGAATTTACATGTAACATGCGTACGTGGGAATGTGCCGTTTAAAACGATAATTCCATGCGTCTTACTTCTATCGTTTTAAAATAATATACTTGTAGCATGTTTTGTTTACCATTGTTTATCTTCTTCAAATTACTAGGTTGATTAAATCTCCCAAGACGTTCTTTTTATTTCATAAAAACAATTTAATGTAGCCATTAAGAATATATAGAAGACCCATTTATTATTTTTTTAAATTACAAAGAAAAGCAAAGGCAGTGGAAATTATTTTAAAAAGAAAATACCTATGATTATCATGTCTCCTTAGAAAATAATAATTTAATTTCAGTTAATAGAATTTCATAATTTAATGTGAGAAAAATAATAATTTTAAGTGTGGAAAAATATATTTTTACTTGAATTATTTTAAGGCTTAATTTTATGTAACAGAAATTCCTAAGTGACAATTAAATAATTATTTTAAACTTTTTAAACTAAACTTTCAGCCACCATTTAATTTCTTTAAAAATCACAAATAAATTAAATTCAATATTTTTCTTAATCAAAATAAAGAAAATCATAACTATTAAAATAAACACTCATACCATATTAAAAAAAATACCATTTGTAATATTACCATAGTTTAGGATTTTTAATTTATTTCAAATACTAATCAAATTTCTCTTATTAAGACACACATCACATTTTTTTTTTACAAAAATTCCAGCAATCAAATTTATCATTAAAATCACCATTTTCATTTTTTTTTAAAACTCATATTTTCATCAAAATATAAAAAAAAATTTGTAGGTATTTATTTACTCAAAATATCATCTCAAAGCATAATTAAATTTCCCATTAAATTTTTTAAAACATCAAAACATTTGCAAACTTTATTTAAGCATTCAAAACATTATTCTCAACATAAACAACATCATTTCTGCACAAAATCAGCAAGCACATTAAATCATAAAATTCATTCTTTTCATTATATTCACAAAATTCATGCTTATTTATGCACAATATTCAACACAAACCCTAGAATGCTTCTAACCTCTTTAACCATTTAATCACACCATGAGTATACAATAATTCATCAATCACCTTAGAACTTACTCACAAGTCATGAACAAATAACCACCCTTGATCTTATGTTAAATATACTCTCAAAATATTATTACCATGCAATTATTCCAAAGATCACAACCATCATAGCCTCATACAAGATCACAACCTATCATGATTTCTAAGATTAAATTGACATTAAACACAAAAAAAATAACAATCATACTTGAGCATTACCCTAGGTCGAAACACATTTAATAAAAAATAACCCAGTCTTTTCATGTATTTTAAATATTCATCATCGCTTTTCATAGATCACAAATTTAAACCCTTGCACAATTTCAGATAAATTCTTTAAGCCAAAACATACCTATCATTTAACCATAGAAAAGCTTTGAACAACATATCATAATCACCATATTTCAATAATCATCTCAGTACACATATTTTTAATACATAACCATAAAAATCAAACACAAACAACATAAACCCATGCCCACGCCTAGGTCTATTTTCCCATGCATCAAAATATAAGAAAAACATTCCATCAACACAACATATTATCCTATTACAAACAAACCCACTTTCAGCCATAGTCTCTCCAAAACATCAATCATCAAATACCAATAACCAAAAGATTGAGGGGGAAAATTCAATACCTCTCTTGATTGTAAAATCAAGAACACAACTTGATCAACACCCAAGTGATAATTACATTTGAATACCCTAGGGTTTTTGAAACCCATGAAGAAGAAGAACATAGAAGAAAAGTCTTAAGATGATGGGGAAGATAAACCTTAATAAAAAAAAATAACAAGGAACCATAAGAAAACCATACCTAGGACCTCCTTCTTCTTCTTCCTTTCTCCTCCACCTTCTCTCTAGAAAATGGCAGCCCCTTCCCCTTTCTCTCTCTAGCTCACCATCCTCTCTCTCTCTTCCTCTCTTCAACACACGGCCAAGAGCAAAAATGACCCTTCCCAAATTTTCCTTCCCCCTTTATCTTAATTCTCTCAATAAAGCCTAATCAAATAAAATGGTAAGTTTCCTTTCTCTTTTTATTTTCTCTTAAGTTCTTATTATTTTCTTTTATCACAATTGATTGGAGATAAAAGGGTGATCACATTCCTTTCCCAAAATGGCTATCTTCTTCAAATTTTGACTTTATTTGCCTTAGAAAATAAATGGAAAAATTTGACTTCCTTTCCCACTACACCCACACGTCCAACACATGGTTTCCCATTCCCTTTTTATTTATTTATTTTTAAATAAATCAAGTAAATCTAATATATGGAAACTATATAATGTGTAGGAAATTCTACACATGTGCATCATGCTACCATGCACTAGCACATACTAAATCACTAGGGTATATCACTATCCACTATGCACCTTAGTGCATTCAACCAAATCTCACATAATCACATTTTTAAAATAAAAATAAATAAATATCATTTAACAAATAATTTCACAAAAATATTCTACAAATAATTCTAACAATTAAATAAAACATACAACAACTAAATAAAATGAACAACATTTAAATAAAACAATTCACCACACTTAACACTTAAATAAAATAAAACACCAAAAAATTTTAATAACTAAAAAAGAAAAATTTGGTGCACTACATACGCTGAGATTTTGGATAAGGCTCTTGATGCGGAATACTTAGAGGATCGCATATGGAAGGATAGTGTTGCAAGAAGGGAGGCCAATAGAAACAAGGGCTACCATGAGGGCAATAAGAGAAAGGCCCATGAGGGACAGAGCAGTGGCAATGACAAGAGGCCTAGATCCCCGACCCCAAATGGAAACAATCATAACAACCGTAATACCACAACAACTATAATAGTCACAACAATGGTCATAACTGCGGAAACCACTAGAACCACAAAGTTGAGTACCCCAGTTGTCCTAAATGCTCATGCCGACATCCAGGAGAATGCACCAACAAGTGTTACAAGTGCGGTCAGGTGGGCCATCTGAAGACGGATTGCCCATGGTGGAGAGCAGAGCAGGGTAAGGCAACATTGGCAATCTAGTGCCAGCAAGAGTCTTTATTTTGACTCAAAAGGAAGCAGCCAACAGTAACATCATCGTCGCAGGTCAACTTCCTATTTCTAGTATGCTATGTAGAATCCTCATTAATTTTGGAGTGACTCACTCTTATGTTGCTATTAATGTAATTGATAGATTGGGATTGCCTTATAAACTGTTTGAGCATAGTTTTAGTATCATGTTACGATCAAGAGAAATTATGTCGTCAACAAGGTGGTTACAGTCAGCTTCCATAGTAGTAGAGGACAGAGAGTGCCCAACAAACCTCATAGAGTTAGACATACCTGATTATTATGTTATACTTGGCATGGACTGGTAAGCCAAATATGGAGCAACAATAGACTATCGGAGAAACACGATAGAGTATAGAACTGATGAAGAAGACCTCTTTTCTTTTAAGGGAGAAGTGACAAGATTTTGCACCACTACCATATATGCATTAGAAGCTCGGAATATGATGCAACATGGGTGTTCATCATTTTGGCAAATGTTCTGGATAAGTCCAAAGAAATTGAGCTGAAACAAGAAAATGTTCACATCGATTGTGAGTTCCCAGAGGTGTTTCCCGAGGACTTACCAGGTTTACCCCCGAACAGAGAAATTGAATTTGATATCAAACTTGCATAAATAACATCACCAATATCAAAAGAAGCCTACCAAATGACACCTATAGATTTGAAAGAACTCAAGACCCAACTATAGGAATTGTGGGACAAGGGGTTCATACGACCTAGTCATTCACCATGGGGAGCACCAGTTCTGTTTGTGAAAAAGAAAGACGAAAGCATGAGAATGTGCATCGATTACTGAGAACTCAATAAGGTCACGATTAAGAAAAAATATTCTTTGCCTAGGATAGATTACATCTTTGACCAATTGCAAGGTCCAACAGCATTCTCAAAGATTGATCTGCAATTCGGGTACCATCAGCTAAAGGTGAAGGAGAGAGATATTCCTAAAACGACATTTAGAACCTGCTACGGGAACTATGAGTTCTTAGTGATGTATTTTGGACTCACTAATGCTCCAGCGACATTCATGGACATGATGAACATAGTGTTTAAGAACTATTTGGATAAGTTAATAGTGGTGTTTATAGACAATATCCTTATCTACTCAAAGACTAAGGAGGAGCATGAGGAGCACTTAAGTTTGACTCTTAATAGACTACAAGAGCACCAACTCTATGCTAAGTTCTCTAAGTGTGAATTTTGGTTGGAACAAGTGACTTTCCTAGGGCATATAGTATTCAAGAATGGAATAGCAGTGGAACCAGCGAATATCGAGGCCATTAGAGACTGCCCCTAACCCAAGAATTCCTCAAAGTTTTGAAGCTTCTTTGGGTTAGCGGGCTACTATCGGAAATTTGTTGAGGGTTTCTCTAAGATTGCCACACCCTTGACCAACCTTACTCGCAAAAACCAAAAGTTCACATGGACTGAGAAGTGCGAAGAAAGCTTTCAGACTATGAAAGATAATTTGATCTCTGCACTGATCCTTTGTGTTCCCTTAGAGGGAGGGAAGATCATGGTGTACTGTGATGCTTCTAAGAATGGATTAGTATGTGTGTTGATGCAGAATGGGAAATTTGTAGCCTACGCCTCAAGATATCTCAAGGAGTATGAGTAGAGGTACCCCACCCACGATCTTGAACTAGCAGCAGTAGTGTTCGCACTAAAAATATAGAGGCAACAACTTTATGGAGATAAGTGTGAGATATACACTGATCATAAAATTTTGAAGTACTTCCTCACCCCGAAAGAGTTGAATATGAGACAATGGAGGTGGTTAGAATTAGTAAAGGAATATGATTGTGAAATTTTATACCACCCAGGCAAGGCCAATGTGGTGGCCGATGGAACTATCTCAGCTATGAGTACAATAGAGGCACCTCTGTAGAAAGAAATTATTAACGTTGGTATTGAGTTAGTGATAAGAGGCTTGGCAAACCTCACTCTACAGTCCTCCCTATTGAAATAGAATAGAGAAGGGGGAAAGGTAGATGAAGCCCTAATGAAGCAAGAGGCTTTGGTCCAAGAGCGTGGTAACAGCGACTTCGCTATTTCTAATGGAGGATTTCTGTGATATAAGGATAGGATCTGTGTGTCTAACAATGATGAGATTAAGACAAGTATTATGAAAGAGGCACATACAACACCCTATTCCTTACATCCAGGGTCGACTAAGATGTACCAAGATCTTAAATCATTGTATTGGTGGCTTGAAATGAAGAAAGACATTGGTGAGTTTGTTGCCAGATTTTTGACATGTAAGCAAGTGAAAGCAGAACACCGAAGGCCAGCAAGGCTACTTCAACCACTTTACGTTCCAGAATGGAAGTGGGAAGACATAGCGATGGATATTGTGGTAGGATTACCTAGGACCACAAAACAACATGATTCTGCTTGGGTAATAGTAGACAGACTCACTAAGTCCGCCTATTTTTTGTTAGTTAAGACCACTTATTCAGTGGACCAATACGCAGAATTGTATGTTAGCGAAATAGTGAGACTTCATGGGGTGCAAAAGTCTATTATCTCTGATAGAGGATTAGTATTCACATCTAACTTTCGGAAGGGATTGCAGAAAGTAATGGGTAGTAGGTTAAAATTCAGTACTGCTTTTCACCCCTAGAGCGATGGACATTTTGAGAGGACCATTCAGATTTTAGAAGATATGTTGAGATGTTGTGCTTTGGAATTTTTGAAGTTTTGGAGTCGATACTTACCCTTGATGGAGTTCTCCTATAACAATAGTTATCAATCCACTATTGGGATGGCTCCCTATGAGATGCTTTATGGGCGCAAATGTAGATCTCCCTTGCACTAGGATGAGGTTGGGGAGAAGTAGATTTAAGGCCCCGAGGCTGTTAGGGAAGCCAGTGAGGCGATTGAGAAAATTCACCAAAGGATGCTTTCTACTCAAAGTAGGCAAAAGAGCTACGCAGACCTTAGGGAAGAGACATTGAGTTTTCAATTGGCGAGTTTGTGTTCTTAAGAGTCTCGCCAATGAATGGTGTTGTGCATTTTAGGAAGAAAGGGAAATTGAGCCTGAGAATTTGGACAGAGTTGGGGAAGTTGCATACCATTTAGCACTGCCCACAACATTAGCCGAAACGCAGAACGTCTTTCATATCTTAATGTTGCGTAAGTACGTGTTGGATCCCTTTCATGTTCTGAGTTATGAACCATTACATCTGAAGTAGGACTTGAGTTACGATGAACAACCATAGCGTATCATTGAATAGGGAGTCAAGGAACTAAGATCCAAAAGGATTCCATTAGTTAAGGTCTTATGGAAGAATAGTACGGAAAGAGAAGCAACATGGTTGCTGGAGGAAGACATGAGAGAGATATATATTTTATTATTAATTGTTAAGTGTTAGAAATTTACTTTTAATGTTTGAATTGTTTGGTAGAAATTATGTGAATTAAAATTGTTAATTTTTTTATTTAATTATTTTAATTTGTGAGTTCTTGAGTTTTGGTTGTGTTCACCAATGTGCATGGTTAGTAGAAATGCACCCTAGCCCTTGTGTGTGTGCATGTGCATGAATGTATGGTGAGCATGCAATAGTTAATTCTCATGTAATATTCTAGATTATTCTTTTATTTTATTTTTTTGGTTTTTTATTTAATAAAAAGGAAATAATGGGAGAATATTCTAGAGTGTAATGTTTAAATTAGGAATGGATATAATAAGAAGAGAAGGAGAGAATGGGCGTGAGGAAGAGAAGGAAAAAGGAGGGAATCCTTTTCTATTTATTTTGAATTTTGAAAGGGAAATTTGGGTATTTATCCATATTTATCCTTTTCTATTACAAAATAATGCTACTACTTGCTTTGTTTCCAAATATACCCCTTTCAATTTTTTAGCCTCCATCTCTCTTCTCTCTCTTCTCCCTCTCTCTCTTGGTTCACCCTTTGATTCTTTGGAGAGTCATGGTAGTCACCACCAAACCATCATCACCACCAAATTTCTTTGAAAAAAACATCCACAAATTTGGCATTCTCTTCCATTCTTTTCTTCTCTCTTTCTTCTTCTCTCGTGAAGTATCCATGGAGACTAAAAAAAACTCATGATAGTTTTTTATGATTTCGAACTTAAACTTACTAAGTTCAATTAAGGCACCAATATATGCATTTCGAAGATATCTGGGCCTTATTTTTTTTCAGAATTTTTTAGATCTGAAACGTAAAAATTTGCAAAAAACACGATATATCTCTATGTACCTCGATGCCCAGCTTGATGGGCCCTTAAAAATCATGATTTTCATGAAAAAAAAATCATCTGCCTCAACATACCTCGATGAAACTCGATGCAATTCATAGAAAGTGCATAACGTTTCACTCGGATGTCCATTTGAGGTGATATTTTTTTAATTTGGGTATTTTTTTTTGTGATCTACACGTCCGAGATGTGTACAGAAACATTTGGGAAGTTAAAAGTTTAAAAGCATACCCAACTTTGAAAATATAGGGGTATTGTTTTGAACTTTGGGGTGTTTTCAAGCTTTCAACTCCCCAAATGTGTGTCTACACATCTCAGACGTGTAGATCTCAAAAGAATACCTAAACTCAAAAAAACAAATCACCTCAAATGGACACCCTAGTGAAAAGTTATGCACTTTCTATGAATTGCCTCGAGTTCTATCGAGGTGTGTTGAGGTGGCATCGAGATGTGTCGAGGCAGTGGTTTTTTCATGAAAATCGTGATTTTTAAGGGCTCGTCGAGCTGGGAATTGAGGTACATCGAGGTATATCATGAAAATCATGATTTTCATGAAAAAACCATCTTCCTCGACACACCTTGGTGCCACCTCGACACACGTCGATGGAACTCGAGGCAATTCATATAAAGTGGATAAATTTTCACCCGGGTGTTCGTTTGAGGTGATTTATTTTTTAATTTGGGTATTTTTTGAGATCTACACGTTTGAAATGTGTACACACACATTTCAGAATTTGAAAGCTTGAAAACACCCCAAAGTTCAAACAATAGCCCTATATTTTCAAAGTTGGGTATGCACTTTCTATGAATTGCATCGAGTTCCATTAGGGAGTGTTGTGGTGTGTCGAGGTGGCATCGAGGTGTTTCGAGGCAAGTGGGTTTTTCATGAAAATAATAATTTTTAAGGGCCCATCGAGCTGGGAATCGAGGTATATCAAGAAAATCATGATTTTCATGAAAAAAAAACCATCTGCCTTGATGCCACCTCGACACCTCGATGGAACTCGATGCAATTCATAGTAAGTGCATAACTTTTCACTTGGGTGTCCGTTTGAGGTGATTTTTTTAATAGGAGTATTTTTTTTGTGATCTACACATCTCAGATGTGTACACACATATTTGAGAAGTTCATGTTTCAAAACATACCCAACTTTGAAAATCTAGGGGTGTTATTTTGAACTTTGGGCTGTTTTCAAGCTTTCAACTTCTCAAATGTGTGTGTACACATCTCAGACGTGTATATCTAAAAAAATACCCGAATTAAAAAAATCACCTCAAACAGACACCCGTGTGAAAAGTTATGTACTGTCTATGAATTGCCTCGAGTTCCATCGAGGTGTGTCGAGGTGGCATCGATGTGTGTTGTGGCAGATGGTTTTTTTTTTGAAAATCATGATCCTGTATATAAGGATAATTATCCCTGAGTTAGGCACCACACACTGTACTGTACAGTGTGTCGCCCAGCCCTATTAGGGTTACCCTAATTTTCTGATTTATTTATTTAATCAACTTTTAAGACAATATATTTATCCCAACATAAATATCAGTTAATTCAAAATTAATTTTATCTTAAAATATTAGTTTTAAATTAAATAAATAAATATCATATTATAAATAAGATATTTATTATTCTCTCTCTTTATAGTAAACCAAACAAGATTAATATTAACTATAGTTTTTCAAAATAAAAACTATATAGTTAAATAATTAATTCACAATTAATTAATTACCCATAATTATTTCCTTGCCCTGGAAAATTAATTCCTTTGCAATTTAGTCATTTCTCTTTACAAATCTTTCTTTTGACATCCTTACCCTTGACAGTGTAGGACAGAGATGATCTGGGGACCATTGACCTATAATACGAAGCTGCAATAAACCAGATTATTAATTAAACTCTTTAATATAATAATCTTATTTATTAACTCTATGATTACTCCACTATAAATATGGAATTGCACTCTAAGTATTTATAGAATTATATTTACATAATTTTCTCTAGTAGTCCATTGATATAATCAATATATGTAGTTTTGTCCTCCATTATTGGTTCGTTAATTAAAGCTGGTCAAAATTATCATTTTACCCTTCTAATTACCTCTTGATCCTTAAGTATCATTAATTCACTAGCAAATAATTAATCTATAATCTAATTAGAGATTTGAGCTCATTAACTATTCAATTCCATAATCAACCCTTAAGGGAATCAATATTCGATCCGTTAGGAAAGCATGATTTCCAATATTGTAATTCATGTTCCTAGCCATCCATGATATTGAATCTCCAAAACAAAAGTCATTAGCCTCATTATTGTAAGAGACCTTAACGAGTGAATCAAAAGATCAAATAAACATAAACAGGAGTTCATGAATACTCAGGATTTAGACAGATCTATAAATGATCATCTATTATGATAAGAATTAAATCTTTACGTCAAACGACAAGTTTATAAAGATAATTAATTCTCATCGTTCATGTCATATATAATCTCTATTATATACAACACATTTACTAAGATGTCTATCCACATCAGTAATCCGAATCTAGATTACTTGCATCTTGTATGCTTAGTGTAACCCCCTAAACTCCAGGGACCGTTATGGTGTGCATTTTAAACAGTTCTAAACTCGCTAATCGAGTCATTTGGTCATAATTGTGTAACTAAATATGATTAGCAGTTTAGGGTTAAAAATTTCGGTTAAGATATAACGTTTCACTAAAATGTTTACCATATACTTTGGGATCCCGAAAAATATAATTTAAAGGTTTATTGCGACAAAATATTTACAACCAGCAGACCTAAGCGGCAAAATAGGGTTTAACCCTAGTTCCTCTTTAAACCCTCGGCTGTGGCGGACGAGCAACCGCATATGTGCACATCGTCACCTAAGCTCTCCAACTCAAGGATGATTCATCTTTCTTTTGCCTTTACCTGCACCACATAGCACCCGTGAGCCGAAGCCCAGCAAGAAAACTCAATATGCTCATGAACAATAATATCATGTCACAAAATCATATCTGGCATGCCTAGCAGTTATAGCCCTATTCAAGCATGCAATTAAGTTCAGCTAATGCTGGGGAATCTAGGATGAGGAATCCTGCCCTACTGATTGGATGACTATCAAGTCAATCCTAATAAGATGAGTGATTTAGCACTGGTGATTTCGTTAACCATAATGAGTGACTGACAAGCAAGTCACCACGGGTCTCAGCACCCATAGCCATGCGAATGATGATCATTATAATCATACAGAGCTTATAGCCCTAAACAGATGAGTGAATATCACTTTGAGGTTCTGTTTAACCATAATGAGTGGCTGATGAGCAAGTCACTAGGGGCTCGGCACTCATAGTCATGTGACGAAGTAGTTACCTGGGCTCAGCACCCATAGCCATGTGACTAAAAAGTCACTTGGACCTTCTGGCCCTGGCTCCAATCAAATGAGTGATTGCTGGGTAAGTCACTCGGGCTCGACACGCATAGCCATGTGACTAAACAGTCACTAGGGCTCTCTGGCCCTGGCTCTAAGTGACTAGCCTTAGGCTAGACAAGCGCTTTTAGTTTTCATCGAACTTGAGGTCGGTCCGGCATTATTGCTCATTTGAGTCATTCAATGCAGATGTCGATTAGATCTAATCTTTATCGGCTTGCGTTAAACACACTAAGACCGTTCCTGACTTTTTAGTCAATGCCATGTGACCAGTGCTCAGTATTACTGCCAAACTTGACAAGTAGGTCACAACTTCATAGTTGATACTGACACCATTGCCAATTCTGACTAGTTAGTCAGTGCCATGCACAAGTAAGCAATGCTACCAAGCATATATCATATGTCAAATATCCAAATGTAGGGCATTCAACATGCTTACTTAACAATTTCTAGCATAATTATGATCATGTACAAACGCAGAGACTCAAGCTCTGATCAATCTCATATTCAACATTCATGGCATGCCCTAATCACATGCTTCTCGTGCATCACATGCATCACATATTGGGTGCAATTTTCTTACCTCCAGTTCGAGCAAGAAATAACAAATGAGCGACCCTTGAGAACGATCAATCCTTTGATTCTTTAACGGGCACCTAGTCATAACCAAATATGGGATTCCATCAATAAAATCAATAATAAAGGTTCCCGGACCATGACCTAGCCTCTGGGACATCAAATCCCACTAAACCAGGTAGCAGGAACGATTCCGAGGCCTAAGGTTTGAGTACCCATGATGAAAACACTTCCCTAGCCAAAAATGCAACTAAGGACGGCGACCCTACATACACCATGCCATGGCCCACCTCCCCAAACATAGGCGGCCAACCTTCAAATCCCAACATGGGCCGCGGCCCTACCTTTCCCATGCCGTGGCCCAACGACCTTCTTGATCGAGCTTGGGCCGCGGGGCTCTAGAACAGAGCCGCGGCCCCACCTAAAACCCAGCCAAAAACCCATGTTTTTCCTCTTCGAACCCAATTCAAAACCTCACTAAATCATCCCCAACAACACAAATCAAAGTTCCCAAAAATTGCTACAACTTGTCCAACATATAACAAACAAAACCCAACCTTTAAACCATCAAAAACCACACCAAATTCCCATTCCTATGATCAAAACCTCAACTTCCAAACTAACATAAAAAATAGAGTATGGAACCAGAAAATTGAACTAAAAACCTTACCTTGAACCCGAATTGAATCCTCCTCTATGGCTAAACACAAGCCCAAACCCTCAAGCCTTGATTCACACACTAGAATCCTCAAACTTGAGCTTCAAAATTCAAAGAGAAGGAAGAGGGAATGATGAACGGTTGAAGGAAGAGGAGGTGCTCTGTTTTTTGCTGCTGCCTAAAGCTTCTTAAGGTGATATATATCCTTTAGGTCAAAAGACCAAAATGCTCCTAGGCTTATCTTCTTTCCTTAACAGCCCCCAAGGGTAAAATTGTCCTTTCCCATCTAATCCCGCTAATTATAATTAACGTCCTCCAATTCCCATTATTCTCAAATGCTAATAACCTTTAATTCCCAGCAATGTTCTAATCACCAAATTACCCCGAGACTCACCCCGAGCCCCGAAACTAACCCCATTATGACCAGATCGATAACTTGCATTCTGAGATCGTCTCATGCCGAATGGCTCAAACAAATCCACATATAATGTGGTATTAATCATAATCCATCCACATGCATGAAAATACACAATTATGCCCTCAATGGGCCAAATTACCAAAATGACCTTATAATTAAAAATGGACTCATATGCATGCATTTATCATCATATTATAATATAATTCACATCAACATGCATATAATCATTTAATAATATAATAAATCAATTATGGCCCTCCCGGCCTCCTAATCAAGGTCTTAAACCTTATTAGGGATTTTGGGGCATTACAACTATCCCCTCCTTACAGAAATTTCGTCCTCGAAATTTATCTAAACTGCCCGGAATAAGAATTTCGCACAACTGATTCCAGTTCCCAGGTCGTTCCCTCGACCTCACTGTTTCTATAACATTATCTTAACTCAAGGTATAACTTTGTTCCTCAGAACCTTATTCTTTAAGTCTCATGTCTGAGCTAGCTATTCTTTTCAGGATAACTTAGCCTCAATCTCCAGATTCTCATAACTCAACACATGAGTTTTCTTTAACCCATGCCCTCAACATGGAAGTCTAAAATACACTGTATACTACTGACAGTGCCAAAGATAAAGCCAATCTAAAGGCAACCTGACCGATCCTATCCAGGATTCAAACGGTCATAATAATCCAGGGCTCAACTTGCCCTTAACTCCTCAACTTTTTTTTTTCCATGGTGATACCTTAAGGAAGATACAATTTTCTACTTGGAACACCATGTTCCTGCTTTTCAATTCAGTAAAACTTTTCCATTTACTCTGAGAAGTGAGCATCCAAGCTCTAACCTCTAATAATCTCAATGGTCCCCTGAACTACCTCAGGATCCAAAATCATCACCTCACCCATCTCATTCCAATAAACGGGTGATAAACATTCTCGAACATACCCCATCTCATAAGATACCTTTCCAATACTGGATAATTCTCTTTCTCTCTCTGATTTACCATCAGTTTGAGGATAATGAACTGTATTGAATTCCATCTATATACTCATCGCCTTCCTTAATCCTTCCCAGACCTAGAAGTAAAAACTGAGTCCTCATCTGATAAGATAGACCTTGAATTCTCAAGGAGGCATACTATCTTTCTCACATCGATATCTGAATGTTGATCAACTATGTTATTCATTCTTACTGATAGAAATAAACTCACTTGGAATACTGATCCATAATGACCCAATGCCAACTCATACTGGCCCACTATCCTGGGCAGCCCCACCGCGAAACTCATCGCGATGTTTCCTTATTTCCACTATGGAATACTCAAAGGCTGCAATGGCCTTACTGGTTTCCGATATTCTGATTTGACATGCTAACAGGTTAAGAGCTTTACCACATATACCATTAGGTCCCTCTCCATCCCAGGCTATCAATATAAAACTTTCAAACTTTGGTACACTGTCATGATGCTTAAATGAAGAGAATAAAAGAGTAGCATGAGATTCATCCAGAATCTCCCAATTAATCTCAGTGTCCATCGGATTCCAAATCCGATCCTTATACCTCAATAAATTCATACTTGACACTGTTTAATCCTTAGCTAATCCAGCTATGACTTTCCACTCAATCTTTCCTATTTGTTGTTCACTTAATTGTTTTCCTTTTGATCCTTTCCGAAATGATAATCTCAAGCATAAAATTGGCCACCCGACCCACAAGAAACTCTACTCTAGTTTTGGTCAGAACCTTTAACTAACATGTTGCATAGGCAATCCTTTTTCCTATCACTAAGATGTCATAACAACCTGCAAACTGATTCTGATCTGTAAGAAGACTCAGAACTCTTTCCCGAAGCACATATAATATCCTGCCCATCCAAGGAAACTCTTGCCTACCGAGGCGTTCCTTGACCATGGCAAATCTCCGCAAGAAATACATCACAATACCATTGTCAAAGACAATCACAAATCCCATTCAAATAATCCTTTGAATACTCTGTTCATGTAATTCATAAAACAACTTGGCATTAACTAGATTCTCAGAACATCATCTAGCACTCCAAGTGCTCTTATCTAAAATAAAAATAGTCTTCTGCATACTCTTCTCCCTAATCTCTAGCTGGTACTAACCAGATCAAAGATCCACCTTATCTAATAACTAAGTCCTTTAAATCTTACAACTTTGCTGAAGCTGTTTAAAACAGTGCCCTAGACCTAATTCCATCATTGACACCAATCCACTCTCCATTCTATCTCTTCATATAAAGGAAACCTTGGCAAGTCTCCTGGAAGCACATCCAGAAACTCACAGAATAATCCAGTCTGTCCTGATCCCACTGGTGCAATCTAAGTGGTATCCACCACACTAGCTGAGACTTCTATGCATCCTCCTGCAATAGATCTCTGGCTCTAAATATAGATGTCATTAGCATACAAAATCCATGCACATTGCCAACTGTCACAAGGCTTCCCACTCTCAAGTCCAAGAGTTACTATCCTTTCCTTGCAATTTAGCATTGCCCCATACTTACTTAACCAATCCATATCCTGAATCATAATAAAGCCAGTCATAACCAGCTTTATTAAAATCACTGATGAGACATTTTTTATCATAACCTAACTCATCTCTTAGATCACCAATATTGTATCACATTCCCATCACAACATAACCATATAATCTGCATAGCATCTCTATGCCCCTCAAGAAGCATCAAACAAAGAAACAACATGGCACCAAAACTAGTCAGCATAATACAAAACCAGAATTAGAAAGCTGACCTACCATTCCTGAGGAACTAGTCTCAGTCTCTAATTGCATTGGAACGAACACTCGAGCTGGAGTCAAGCTGTCCATCCCTTTTTGCTCATCCTTTCTTAGCCTTGGGCAATCTTTCTTAAAATGCCTAACCATGTCACATAAGAAACATGCCTTTGTTCGGCATTCTCCCAGATGACGCCTCTTGCACTGAGCACATATTGGATAAGTCTTCCAGCTGTCATTCTTGCTTGCTCCAAATAATGGTGGTGCCACTATCTGAGTTCTGTGCTCTCTGGCACTCTTCTTCTCATTTCTTATGCTCTCAACAGCAAGAGCCTTCCCTACCACCTGAGCGTAGGTGGAGGTTTCATGCATTGGGGCAACACTAATGCCCTGAGCTATTTTGGAATTCAATCCCTGGATAAACCTCTCCTTCTGAGCTACATCTGTGGGTACCATGTGAAAAGCGAACTTGGCCAACCCATCAAATTTGTTAACATACACGGTTACTGATGCATTTCCCTGAACGAGATTCACAAACTCATTCATCTTAGAATTCTTGGCTGCATCACAATAATACCTTTCAATGAACAACTGCCTAAATTCTTTCCAGTCTATCACAGCTGTATCTCGAGTCTGGGATACTACTTCCCACCACGTCTGGGCATCATCCTACAATACATAAGTCGCCCAGATCACCCTATTGTGACCTATCAACCCATACTGTCCAGAATGGAGCTGGTCATGCCCATCCACTACTCAGCTCTGAATGGATCTAGGCCTCCCTCAAAGACTGGAGGGTAATACTCCTGGAATCTTCCACAGAGAAATTCCCACATGCTCTCAACCCTAGGCTGAGCCAAAGCTGGTGCCACTCCTAACAAAACAAAGGAAGAAGTGTTTCCCAACAGGTTTCGATGTTGCTTCAAACACCTAATCTCTTCCTCATGCCTCTGCAATCTTGATTGCAAATATGTAAACATTTGCTGGAAATTCTGAGGGGCAGATGAAGAACTCAAACCCTGGAATACACAAAGGCTGTAATGGCCTTACTGGTTTCTAATACTCTATCTTGACCTGCTAACAGCTTAGGAACTTTGCCACGTATTCAGTTACATCCCTTTCCATCCCAGGTCACCAATATAAAGCCTTCAGATCCTGGTACATTTTTCATGATTCCTGAATGAAGAGAATAAGGAGTAGTATGAGATTCATCAAGAATCTCTCGTTTAATTCCAGTGTCCATTGGATTCCAAATCCAATCCTTATACCTCAATAAACTCATACCTGACACCGCATAGTCCTTAGCTAATCCAACGAAGACATTCCCCTCAATTCTACCCATTTATGGGTCTCTCAACTATTTTTCTTTGATCCTCTCTGAAATAATAAACTCAAGCATAATGTTAGTCACTTGGCCTACCAGTAGCTCTGCTATAGTTTTGGTCACACCCTTAAACTAACATGTTGCTTGGAAATCACCATTTTCCTGTTAATGAGACAACATAATCATCTATAAACTGGTTCTAATCTGTAGGAAGACTCAGAGCTCTTCCACAAAGCACAAGTAATATCCTGCCTGTCCAAGGAAACTCCTATCCTCTGAGGTGCTCCTTGGCCTTGGCCAATATTCAACTGAAAGTATTCCACAATATCGTCGATCAAGACGATCACAAATCTAATTCATATAATCTTTGAATACTCTGTTCATCTAATCCATCAAAATAACTCGGCATTAATCAAATACACAAAACATGACTCAGCACTCCCAGTGCTCTTATCTGATATAAAAGGAAGTCTTCTGCTTATCCTTCTAGCTGATCTTTAGCTGGTAATAACCAGATCAAAGATCCACCTTAAAGAATATCATCATAATCAATAACTGAGTCTTTAGTTCTTATAGTTCTGCTGAAGCCGATCAATACAGTGCCCTAGACCTGGCTCCATCCCTGGCACCAACCTAATCGCCATTCTATCTCTTTATGCAAAGGTAACCCTGACAATTCCCTTGGAAACACATCCAAAACTCACAAACTAATTCAGTCTGTCCTGGTCCCACTAGCATGACTTGAGTGGTATCCACCACACTAGCTAAGGGTCCTATGCATCCTCGTGCAATAGGTCTCTAGCTCTACATACAGATGTCATAAGCATACGAGGTCCATGCATAGTGCCAACACATACAAGGGTTTCTCGCCCTCAAACTCAAGAGTTGCCATCCTTTCCTTGCAATCTATCATTGCCTCATACTTGGCTAACCAATCCATATCCAGGATCATATCGAAGTCAGTCATAACCAACTCTATCAAATTAAGTGATGAGTTTTTTCCACAATAATTTAACTCATCTCTTAAAATCATCAATAGAGTATCAAATTCCCATCACAACATTACCATGTAATCTGCATAACAAATCTATGCCGCCCTAGATGGAACAAGCAAAGAACAACATGGCACCAAAACTAGCCAGCATAATACAAAAATCAAAATTTAAAAACTGACATGCCACTACTAATGAACCAGCCTCAATCTTAGTCTGAATCTCAGTCTCTCACTCCGACTGCATCAGAGCGAACTCTCGAGCTAGAGTCGAGTTCCGCCCCCTTTTGCTCACCTGTCCTCTATCCTGGGCAATCCTTTATGAGGTGCCCAACTGTCTTACAAAAGAAACATGCCTTCGCCTGGCATTCCATCAGATGATGCCTCTTGCACCAAGTGCATTTTGGGTAAAACTTCCAGTTTTCTTTCTTGCCCCGATGGCGTACCGCAGCACTTCAGAACCCCTTTCCTAAACCAGAGGTACTAGAAACACTGATAACTCTTCTTTCATGATCAATGGAATCTCTGCCCCTACCTGATCCAACCAATGGAGGTATCACTACTTGGGCACTACACTCTTTAGCATTCTCCTTCGCAATCTTGTTTCCCGTGCTTTCAACAGTAAGAGCCTTCCCTACCATCGAGCATAGGTAGAGATTTCATGCACTAGGGAGACTCTAACGCCCTGAGCTATTCTGGGATTCAATCCCTGGATAAACCTTTCCTTCCGAGCCACATCCATGGGTACCATATCAAAAGAAAACTTGGCCAACCCATTGAATCTATTAACATACTCAATTACTGTTCCATTTCCCTGAACAAGGTTCAGAAACTCATTCATCTTAGCAGTCTTGACTGCATCACAGTAATATCTTTCATTAAACAACTACCTAAATTCTTTCCAGTCCATCACAAGTGTATCTCTTGTCTGGGACACCACTTCCCACCACGTCTGGGCATCATCCCGCAATACATATGTAGTACAAATCACCCTATTGTGACCTACCACCCCCATACTGTCTAGGATTGAATTGATCATGCCCATCCATTGCTCAACTTTGAATGGATCTAGGCCTCCCTCAAAAACTGGAGGGTAATATTCCTGGAATCTTCCACAAAGAAATTCCCACCTATTCTCAACTCTAGGTTGAGCCAATACTGGTGCCACTCCTAGCATAACAAAGGAAGAGGTGTTCCCTGACAGAACCTGCTGCTGTTTTAAACACCTAATCTCTTCCTCTTGCCTCTACAATCTTAATTACATATCTGTAAACACCTGCTGTAAATTCTGAGGGGCAGGTGAAGAACTCAGCTCCTGGCTGTAATTCCCAGCCTCGGTATAACTACCACCAGGTCTCATTAACTGCCTTGGGTGTATAACCTCTGATTGACTTTGCAGTCCATAACTTGACCCATTAAACATGATGAGCGTATTCAAAAGCCTTCCCCACGGGAACAATCATACCATACCGCATTCACAAACCACTGCGGCACTAAATTCACACCCACAACATTCATACATCAATTCATACCCCTGCTCTTCCAACATACATACCATGCTCTCAACTCCAGCATGCAAATAACACATTCATATAATCACTGATCACGTAATCACATAATCATATCAATATTCAAGGGCTAAGCCCTATTCTCATGCTCTCTAATAAGGCATGCAGGTAAAGCATTTACATTCTATTTAAGCAGTTACGCACATAACCACATAGATAGTTACCATACCCTGAGTGAAGCTTGTCTTTAGTGATGAGTGTACATGCCTAGCTTGTCTATAAGAACCCTTAACCTGGGCTCGTTCTGATACCAAGTTGTAAAGCCCTACTACCCAGGGATCGTTACGCTGTGCATTTTAAACAATGTTAAACTCGCTAAACGAGTCATTTGGCCATAATCGTGTAACTAAATGTGATAAACGGTTTAGGGTAAAATTTTTGGTAAAAGATATAGCGTTTCACTAAAAAATGTTTACTGTATACAATGGGATCCCAAAATACATTTTAAAGGTTAATTACAATAAAAGATTTACAACCATCCGACCTAAGCGGCAAAATAGGGTTTAACCCTAGTTCCTCATTAAACCCTTGGCCATGGTGGTTGAGCAGCCGCATATGTACACATCATCACCTAAGCTCTCCAACTCAAGGACGGTCCAGCTTTCTTTTACCTTTACCTGCACCACATAGTACCCGTGAGTCAAGGATTCGCAAGAAAACTCAAACATGCTAATAAGCAGACAATAACACGTCACAAAATCATAATAAGCATGCATAGCAGTAATAACCCTATTCAAGCATGTAGGCAATATTAATAAATGATTATGGAGTCCTGCACTCTAAGTAGATGACTAATAAGTCTCTCTCTCTCTAGGGTAGATGACTAATAAGTCTCTCTGAGGTAGATGACAGATAAGTCTCTCTGAGGTAGATGACTAATAAGTCTCTTTGAATAGATGACTAATAAGTCTCTTTGGATAGATGACTAATAAGTCTCTCTGGATAGATGACTAATAAGTCTCTATGGGGTTTTATGCCCCAAGCCATGTGACCTTTCAATCACCTGAGCCTTTTAGCCCTGGCTCTGAGCGCTTTAGTTTTCTTTGACCAATAGGTCGGTCAAGCATTTAAGCTCATATTGATTAGATCTAATCATTTTAGCCTGCATTAAACATGCTAATACCGCTCTTGACTCATAAGCCAATACCATACGACCAGTGCTCAGTACTACTGTCGACCTTGACTGATAAGTCACAGCTTCACGACCAATACTCAGCACCAATGTCATTCCCTGACTAATAAGTCAATGCCACTCACAAGTAAGCCATGTTGCCAGACATATTTAATGAAATCAATGTCCATCTATAGAGCACTTAATATACCTCATCAACATTCACTAGCATAATTATAATCATGCACATTCAAACGTCTAGATTTAAGGTATTCGACATGCTTAACCAATAATCACAAGCATAATCATAATCATGCACAATTACAGAGACTCAAGCTCTGGTTAATTCCATATATAACATTTATGCCATGCCATATCCACACGTATCATATGCATCTCATGCATCACATACTGGTGCAATTTTCTTACCTTTGGTCCAAGCACATGTTACTAATAAACAACCCTCAAGCATGATCCTGTTTCCAAGCCCCTAGCAATTACCTAGTCACAAGCATAATATAAAATCCCATAAAAAATGAGTAAATAAATACTTCTGGGTCGAACCCTAGCCTTTGGGACATCGAATCCTACCCAACTGGGTGGTAGGATCGATCCTGAGCCCTTAGAGTTAAGTTCCCACGATTAAAAACCAAATATGGGCGAACTACACAGGCGGGTCGCGACTTGCCCCCCTGACAGAGAGCCTTTGCCTGGGCTTCAGGGTGCGGGCCGTGAATTGGCCCCCTTGAGTTGCAGCGCACCCCCCCCCCCCCCCCTCCCAAGTAGACTCTTTCTTTCTGGCTCTAGCTTCATCTAGGTCGCGACTTGCTAGAACAAGGTCGCGACTTGACCACGAATTCAGCCATTTCCTACGTTTTCCCACTTAAAATCTTCAAAAAAATCTATCCTAAAATACCCAAATCTTAAAATAAAAGTTCCCAAACATCCTAATGTCCCAAAATCATTAAAACCCAAGTCTCAAACAATCCAAAAACTCGGTAAAACATAAAATCCAATTCAAGCTTAAAAACTCGAAAACTTAAAACTTAAAACTCGGATTACCTCTAATTGAGTCGTTTCCCAACAAAATCCTCCAGCTAATAAGTTTCTAATCTTCCATAGAATCGCTATGCCTCGATCCTTGCTTAAATCCGAGTCCTAAAACTTGAGTTTCCTTCGAAAATGAGAACGAGTGTCGAAAAGGGAATGGGATAGAGAGAACGTTCTGATTGTTCTTTTTATAATTCTAACAGATTACTTCAAGCTTAAGTAACCTCAAGCAAATCCTAATGCTCGGGGTCCCAAAAATGCCCCGGGGGTAAAATAGTCAAAATTCCCAGAATTTCCATCCTGATCTCACTAATTCCCATTCTATCATCAAATAATCATTCCCATTACCCAATATCCCGGTAATGTGCTAAATACCCATTGACTCACTCCGAGTAAAGTATGGGTCCCGTTGTGACTTTCCCACTAGCTTGCTTCCTGGGACCGTCTCGTGCCGAGTAACCCAAACATACTCACATAATAATGTGGTCTCACACACACATATATCACATATATGCCAAGTATTCCCAAAACGGGCCAAATTATGAAAATTGCCCAATTGAACAAAAATGGGCCCACGTGCATATTTAATACACCTAAACAAGCATATCAAGTCATATTATAATATAACTCACATAATCACATAATGATGCACATAAATATCACATAATTTCATAATTTGCCATCGTGGCCCCCTAATCAAGGCCCTAAGCCTTATTAGGAAATTTGTGACGTTACAATAATGTTGCAACACTAGGTTAAGCAAACATAAACAATTCCATACATGTCATCATAACTAGAGTCAATTCAGAAACAAAACAAAAATATGGCTAACTTCCTTACATTCATGAAACATTCATAACATCCTTCTTGGTCAACTTTTGTTACACCATTTTTGTTGTAGTTTAACATTAGTCACACAACATATACCTTATCATAAAACATTAGCAACATTATAGCAATCCAAAAATAAATACTATCTAACTTCCTTACCTCAGGTCCAAGCACAAAACCCAAATAACACAGGACCACTTCCTCAAAAGCCTAAACATAGCAAGTACAATTAGGTCTCAATCACAATTCATACTCACAAAAGTTTGCATAAACTTGTATACTTTCTATGTGCCTATGACGAAACCTATAGGTCACAAGAATTTCACAAAAGTCATAATACATGAAATACCACTTATCATGCTACCATTTATACATAAATTCATAGATTTAAGCACATAAGAGTTTTAAACAATTCCAAACTTGATATTCTATACCCGGCTTAAATGTACAAAAATGTGACACTATGTTTTACCAAATTTTAACCCAAACTCATGTTTCACCTTACCCAAAGCTCATAGCATGTTAAAACAACATTCTTTTTAAAAATCTCGTAGGACCTAAAAATTGGTAAAAGGAATAATAATTCTCACATTTTGGGTAAACCCATTTCTAAGCATCTTTTTTTAAAAACAGTTTTCTCAATCTTTAAACCATAAAAATCTGCGTGTATTTGATTTAAGAAAAATGCATTATTAAAATGTGAAAATAGCCTTTTAGTTATGTATATTCTAAAAAGTGAATTTTTAGGACATAAAATATGCTCTTTTAAACCATTGATAATTTACAATAAAATATAAACCCAAAATCTTCAAGTAATATTTGATTTAAAAATGTCCATGTTCATGTTAAATTATTAAACCTAACATGTTTCTATATTTTCATGCATTCCAAATAATATAATTATCATGCATCAAAGTGTTAGTTTATTATTTCAAAACATGAAACCCCAAAAACAAATCTCGAAAACACTATCAATATAAACAAATGCAATTGAATCATGTTTCATTTATTTTTTACAATAGCAACTCATCATCCTTATAAATAATTAAACAAAAGAAACAAGAGAACCCTAGGCCTAAAACAATGTCATGGCTGAACCCTATAAACCATTTCCATTGAAGAATTTTCATTTTTGTTTCCCACAAGATTCTTCATTACAATATTATCATGCTTTTCTAATAATGCAATAAAAAATATAACATCAACTTTCTCATGCTTCAATTTTACACCACACTCCCTAAACAAGAAACATGCTTATTAAAATTCAAGAGAAATAAAAAGAATCAAATTATATGGCTTGGCCGAATATGCACCAAATGGGTCTCCAAGGCTATATTTTCTTCTATTTATAATATCCTAGTGACCTGGCCCTAAGAAATGAAACCAAGTGTGAAAGCTCAAATTGTAGCACACCAATTTTTTATTTATTTATTAATTTTGTGCTTTGTTTTATTTTTAATTGTTAAGTGTTAGAATTTTTTTTTATTGTTTGGTAGAAATTGTGTGAATTTAATTGTTAATTATTTTATTTATTTGTTTTAATTTAATTAAGTGAGAAAATGAGTTTTGATTGAATGCACCAAGGTGCATGGTAGGTAGTGATGCACCTTAGCACTTGGATGTATGCATGTGCATGGTTGCATGGTGAGCATGCAATAGATTTCCAACTCATTATTTCCTTTTATTTGATTTATTTATTTAATTATAAGAATTAAAAAGAAAATAAAGAGAGAAGGCTCTATAAGGCTTGTGTTCACACAAGAAAGAAGTGGGAAATAAATGGTAAGAAGGGATAGCGTTGTCATTTTTTAATTCTCGTAACCCTGGACTCAGCCTCAGTAAAATGGACATAACTTGGGCTGTTGATATTAGATTTAGATACAATTGATACCTTTAGAAAGCTAATTAAATTATATAAATTTTTTGTGAAATATAATTTTCCCTAAAACGCAACAAAAACAGATCAAAACCCAGCCCCAAGTTACAAGACTCTAGAACTACGAAAATTAGATTTTTCCTTATTAGTGTTGTGTGCCAATGAAGGAGAGAAGTTAGTGGTCTGTCAAATTTCAAAGGGATTTGATTGGCTGAGTAAAATTATTAATTGATTTTATTTTTGATTTAGGAAAAATAAAGGAAAATGATAATTACCTTTTCCTTTGCTAGGTTTTGGTGATTGCGGCATTTAAAAAGATAATAAGAAAGAGCTTGAAGGCTCATTTGGCTTGGTGGTTGCCTTGTACTTAGAGAGAAGGGAGAGGGAGAGCTCTTGAGTTCTAGAGAGAGAGGGAGAGAAGAAAAACGTGAAGACAAAGAAGAAGAGAAGGAGAAGAGAAAGAAGAAGAGGAGGAGAAGAGAAAGAAGAGGCCAAGGCTAGGGATCCTAATGTATAGGTTAAGGTTCTTAGCATTACATTTTTTCCTCTACATCTTAATTCTAAGCAAGACAAAATGATGGTGATGATAGGTTTGGATTTTGTTGCAAGAGGATTGGAGGCTAGGGTTTGAAATCTCTAGGGTAAGTATTTGTGTTCATAGTGATGTTAGTTTCTACCTCTTCTTGAATCTAAGATCGTTTTTTTTTCTTTCTTTTCTTTGCTTTTGTGTGGTGTAGAAATCCCTAGGGTGATTTGATCAAGGTGGTGGCCATAATTTGGGTTCTTGAATACTTTCAAGATAAGTATTGGATTCCTCCCTCAACCTATGTTTTGTTTTGATTTTCTTGGGAAGGTTATGGTTTGGTGATTGGCAATGATATTTTGTTTTGTTTTCCTTTGATTTGTTGGTTGATTGTTATTTTTGATTTTGGGTTGAACGGTTATTTTTGTTTGATGCATGAGGGGTTTCAGCTTAGGGTGATTAAAAAGGGTTGTGTGCATAGTTGATTTTCATTGTTGATTCTTTTGGATTCATCTTGATATTAGAGGAATGATCCTTGTAGGGATCCTATGTTATGTTACCATGGTATTTTGATTTTTATGATCTATTGGAAAATATGCAAGAATGCTATTAGACACATGCTAGGGCATAAGTTTGGCTTGGTGTTATGATAATGTTGTCTTATGATTTTTCTTGTAAAAAAATGCAAAAGAAACATGAAATGTTGATCATGAGGGTTTTGGCATAAGGTCTTATTTGGTGTTTGATTTTATGTTTATTAAATTTCATGCTAGATGTAATAGTGTGTAGGTGAATGTTAGGGTAAATTGTTAAATAGATAAAATCATTTTATGAACATTATTTAAACATGATTTGGTGAAATAATGCTTGCTTTTTTTTTTTTATATAATTTGTGAGCATATTGGTGAAACAATGTTTAAAAATGCACATGTGATGCCTCAAGTGATATTTGATTTTAAGTAAATAAAAAGGCATTTTATCTCACATTTAAATGGTTTTTTTTTTTTTTATCAAATTAACACATGCTGATTTTTATGAAGAAAATGTGATTTTATTATAAGTTTGTGATTTTGAATGAATTATTAGGTACTGGAATTTTTTATTAAAAATTAAGAACTGTCTTTTAAATAAGATCTATAATGTTAGTATATTAAATAAATCATGCCCTGAGTTATGTATATGCAAAAGCAATTTTTTTTTTTAAATGTAACCATGAATTTTCACATTATTATTTAAGTGCAGGTTTTTTTTTTTTATTTATATGAGAAAATGTTTTAGTTTAATTTCCCTTATGATTTTTAATCAAAATAAAAGTTGTTGAAAGTTTGTGTTACTAAGTTAAATAATTATTTTGTTTAAAATTAATGGGTCTTACAACTACATAATTCAAGTCTTAAGTAATATAAGTGAAAATATATTTTTCCACACTTTTGTTATCCAAAAAACTGGCATGGATGACGTGGCAAGTGATTCCCGGACACGTGGCTGACACTTGGAGGAACTCTGCTAGGATATTGACCAGAAGACAAATTATAAGCAGTAGGCCACCGGACTTACCTGCGACCAGTATGGTCGCGAGTTCTGCATGCTTCATAATATTTCTATAAAGATCTTAGTAAATCCCAAAATTGACTCCCACAATCTCCTGAGTATCCGATTATTTAGGAAAGAATATCTGTAACAAATTCATGTAATCCCCCTTGAGCCTATAAATAGAGAAAGATAGCTCAAGGAAGGGACTTTTGGCTTTCGAATTATTTGAGACTAGAGGGATTCTATTTGAGATATTATCTTGTTCTTCAAAGGTTGGTGAAACTCATTGAACCCTAGTTCTTTGATCACTCCTTTGGTCTTATATCAATAACAATCTAAGTGGACGTAGGTTATTACCAAATCCTGGGGCCGAACCACTCTAAAATCTTGTGTTCTTATTATTTTCTTCATTACATTTATTTCAACGTATCCTTCCACGTCAAGAGTATTTTGACTCCGTGTCAGTTGGCCAAAATCTGGGTCAACATTCTGGTGCTTTCAGTGAGAGCTTGATATATCACCGTTGAGAAAACCAATGGCGAAAACTACCAGAAAAACTGGGCAGGCGGCCGGCGCTGCACCATTTAACCCGCCTCCTCCTCCCCCTCCCAACGTGGCTGAGGATGAGCCACATTTGGAATTTGAGGAGGAAGAAATGGATGATGCGACGCTAAAAAGTACTCTGGGGGCGTTGCACGAAGAGCTGGCCAATCTGAGAGCCAGCCAGGAAAGTGCTGCCGAAATCATGGCGCGGCAGCAGAAAGAAATTGAACGGCAGCGCATGAAGTTAAGCGAGAGGCAGGCGGAGATGGACCGTCGCCAGAGCGAAGCCATGGCAGCCCTCGAGGCAGCCTTGCAATTGGCTAGGAATCAGGCTGCACCTGCCTCGCAGCCTGATCAACCTACGAATGGACCAACACAAAGGGGTCCTAATCCTAGCCCACCTATCCAACCCTCGAGTCCACAAAGGCCCGAACAGCCTCAGGTGCCCCATGACGATGTCCCACTGGACCCTGAGGCACAGCCTCCATCCCAAGCTAGTCGCGGCAATCCCCCGCATCAGAGGCAGAATAGGACCGAGCATCAGCCTCGCAGTCCTAGACGCCATAGGGGCGACGAGCCAAACCTTCCGAACAGAGGACAGTATCCTCCTGGTAATAGGAGGAACTTAGAGTTAGGCTCTGTGGTCTGAGGTCCCCCACGACATGATAATACATGGGGACCTAACGACCAACGTAGGCCACCCTCTAACGCTCGGGACGTTTCAGCCCGGGAAGGAAATCGAGGGAATAGTCGATCCCGTCAGAGCCAATCACGATTCAGAGATGGAAATGGTTATGATGAAGCCAATTCAGGCAGAGGAAATGCCGGTCGGAGGAATGACGAAAGAGGTGGAAACAAGAATCAGCCACCTCAAGATGACCAACCCGGCAGACGGGACGCTGGGGGGCAATGCAGGCAAAATAACGTCTTCAACCGGCTCGGAGCTAGCGAGCAGCGGAGAAGAGACGAGGATTTGAGAGATGTGCTCAATGATCGCTGTGAGCGACATGGCGAGAACATCTCCCCAGCAACAGAGGCCACAGTGATTCCTATCGCTGTGCAGACCCAGATAGATGCCCTCAACCAGGCGGTACAATAACTGGTCGGGGGAAGAACATCTTACATCGACCACGACAGGAGGAAAGGCACTCCTTTCGTCAAGAGGATAGCTATGGCAGAGACTCCTAGCAAGTTTAAAATGCCTACGCTTCCGAGCTTTGATGGGTACGGTGACCCGGTATCTCACGTCAATAAGTTTGAGATACAAATGGACATTCAGAAAGTGTTCGAAGATGCTCGGTGCAGGATCTTCCCTGCAACACTTTCTGATGCCGCGCAGGAGTGGTTTTTCAAGTTCCCTCCTGCAAGCATAGTTTCCTGGGAGATGTTCGTAAAGGAGTTTTACGGACAGTTCTATGCAGGTCGAGTGCATCCGACCGAGGTAAACCAGCTGGTTGAAATACGCCAGCAGGATGGAGAACCACTGAAGGACTACATCCAGCGCTTTATGCAAGCAGTAGCTGGAGCAAAAACAGTGGGGGACGAAGGCAAAATGATGGCCATAACCACAGGGGTTAGGCGTCGCACCCCTCTCTGGAAAAGCCTCCGAAAAGAGGGGGTTAGAACTACCCAGGAATTCTTGGACCGGGCTGATCGTTACATCAAGCTCAAAGATGCCATTGCCGACGATGGAAAGCCTCCAGGCAAGGATAAGAAGGCTGCCGAGCCGGCCAAAGCCGCCAATGGGTCTAAGCCTAACGCCAACGGCAAGGGCAATGGGAACGGCAACGACAATGGCAAGAATGGTGGAAAACGGCCACACAATGAGCCTTCCACCTCTGAAAATAAACGAGCCAAGGGTAACCGTTATGAACCTCGGTTCACTAAATATACTGCCCTAGTTGAGTCTCGGGGAGAGGTTTATCAGGCCATGAGTTCTAGTGTGCCTTATAAGAAGCCTGCCCCCATTCAGAAGGATATTTCAAAAAGAGACACTACCAAGTTCTGTCATTATCATAACGACTACGGACATGACACAAATGAATGCAACCGGTTGAAGGATGAGATCGAGTTCCTTATCAGACAAGGACACTTGAGAAGATATGTACGGGCCTCGGGAAATTCCCAACGAGAAGCTCCAGGCGGCAACGAGCAGGCGCCCACGTGCCAACGCTCGCCACCTTTGCAGCCTGCCCCCGTGACTGGCACATTGTTAACCATCTGCGGAGGCCCGCACCTCGCGGGAAACAGCGGAAAAGCTAGAGAACGATACGCTCGGACTCTACGCCACGACCAGGACATCAAGATGATAACTGTCGATGACCGCGCGCCGAAGAAGGCTCGGTCAGAAGAAGGCGAGATAACCTTCTCTGATAGCGATGCCCATCATGTCCGGTACCCACATTCCGATTCGCTGGTCGTGGATATCCAAATGGCGAACATGATGGTGAAGAGAGTGTTGGTCGATACAGGAAGTTCGATGAATATCCTGTATAAGTCTTCGCTGGAACGCATGAAGTTGTCCGTTAAGGACTTGGAGCCCTGCAACCAAAAATATAAGGCTTCTCCGGTGAGGGACTCACCCCCGCAGGATCAATCAGACTACTAGTGACAGCAGGTACAGCGCCTGCTACCAGGACATTACTCGCTACTTTTATAGTAGTCGATTGTCCTTCGACATACAATGCTGTTATTGGAAGGCCTATACTAGTTGATCTACGGGCCGTCACCTCTATGTGGCACTTAGCCATGAAATTCCCGACAGACGCAGGGGTAGGACGCATGTTGGGAAACCATAGGGAAGCTAGAGAGTGCTACGATGCCTCAGTCACGAGGGCGAAAAAGGGAACGTCAAAGAGCACTCCCCCAGATAGGTTGCAGATGGCAATTGATACACAAGACCAATCCGGTGATGAAGTCACCAAATAGGGTGTTGCCCAAAGTGAGGATAGAGATTTAGATCCTCGCTTTGGGGATTTTGATGATAACGTAGGACCCGTCGAGGACCTGGAAGAGGTCCAACTTGACGAAAAAGACCCGACCAGAGTCGTGAAGGTCGAGAAAAACCTGGAATAAACCACGAAGCATGCATTGGTGGAATTTCTGAAGAAGAACCAGGAAGTCTTTGCCTGGTCGCACAAAGACATGACTGGGATAGACCCTGCAGTTATCAGCCATGTCCTGAACATAGACAAGACTTATCCGCCCGTGCAACAAAAAAGAAGGCTGCTCGATAAAGATCGATCGAGAGCCTTAAAAGAAGAAGTTGAGAGGTTAAAGGAGAATGGGTTCATCAGGGTGGTGTTTTATCCATCGTGGGTCTCCAATCCAGTGCTGGTTCCCAAGTGTTATCCCCAAAAAATGGAGATCGATGACATGGCAATAGAGGTGACAAGTGGCAGTACATGGTCCGTAAAAGACACATTAAATAGTTAATAAATACATTGACTCCTCAGAGTTGTGATAAAATTTTGACTGGCTTGAGAAGTGTCATGACCGACCAGGCATGACCTTGTCCGACCAGTCACGACATTACTGCCCAGGAGTGACATTACTGCCCAAGAGTGGAATGCTAGACCGGAGTGCCATGTTAGAGGAGAGACATGGCATGTTAGACCAGCATGCACATGTCCTAGCACTTGCATATGTTCAACATGCATGTGTTCGACCAGCACTTGCATATGTCCAACATGCATGTGTCCGACCAGCACTTGCATATGTCCAGCATGCATGTGTCCGACTAGCACTTGCATATGTCCAGCATGCATATGTCCTACTAGCAAGTGCATGTCCTACCAGCAAGTGCATGTCCTACTAGCCAAGTGCGTGACTGTCCAGTAGAGGTGTGTTCAACCAGCTTGAAGGAGATATGGGTCGACCAGATAGAGGAGGACTAAGTCAAGATTCCCAGAAACGGCTTCAACAAGAACCGATCTTGGCACACGCGGGAATATCTCATTTTTCCCACAAATTGGGTGTTCTGTTAAATTTTGAATATTTTTGTAATTTAAATATAATAAGAATAATGAAATATCCCGATTCTAGGGGATATCAAATGTATGATCCTAAGCCTATAAATATATGGCTTATGGGATTAGAAAGGGTCTTCTGCTTCTTTTGAGACTTTTGGGAAAATTTTGGGTCTGAGTTTTCTAGAGAGAGAAAGTGCTTGTATCTGAAAGAATTCTTGTATTCTTGTAATCTATATTGAAGAAACTCAGTTGGCTCAGTTCATCTGATCTTGAGAACAGATCTATAATCACAACTCTAAGTGGATTGGGCTATTACCAACATATTGGGGCTGAACCACTATAAAAATTGCGCGTGTTATTTATTTCTTTTCAAACCCGTCTGTGTCGTTTTATTTCTCTTGAAGGTTTCATCGTTTTTGACGTTCTCACGTCGTTGGCCAAAAACGCGGTCAACACCAAGCCTAACGGCAAATGGCGAACCTGTGTGGATTTTACAGACCTCAATAAAGCCTGCCCAAAGGACTGCTTCCCACTCCCAAGAATCGACCAGTTGGTCGATGCTACTGCAGGGCACGAAATCCTCTCCTTCATGGATGCATATTCAGGCTACAATCAAATTAGCATGCATCCCCCTGACGAAGATCACACCAGCTTTCGAACCGATACGGGCTTGTACTGTTATAAAGTAATGCCCTTCGGACTGAAAAACGCAGGTGCGACTTACCAGTGGTTAGTTAACCACATGTTTAAAGAATTGATCGGGATAAACATGGAGGTATACGTGGACGACATGTTGGTAAAGTCTAAGAAGGCAGAAGGATATGTAAGGGATTTACAAGAATGTTTTGATGTATTGAACAAGTACCAGATGAAACTAAATCCTCTCAAATGTTCCTTCGGAGTTGGATCAGGGAAGTTTTTGGGGTTCATTGTAAATTCAAGAGGAATCGAGGCCAACCCCGACAAGATAAATGCCCTGATCGACATGAAATCGCCAGAAAAGATCAAAGATGTACAAAGTTTAACCGGGAGGATTGCAGCCCTAAGTAGATTTATTTCAAAATCAACAGACAAACGCGTCCCTTTTTTCAATCTACTCAGGGGCAATAAGAAATTCGAATGGACAGGAGACTGCGAGCAAGCTTTTCAGGCCTTGAAGGCCCATATGGCACAGCCTCCCATTTTATCAAAGCCAATCGAAGGAGAAACTTTGTTCATTTACTTGGCAATCACTGAAGTTGCTGCTAGTGCGGTACTAGTACGAGAGGAAGAAGGCGTACAAAAAGTGGTTTACTATGTAAGCAAGAGGCTGATCGGAGCAGAATTGAGGTATCCTCCCATCGAGAGGTTAGCATACTGTTTAATCTTGGCCTCAAGGAAGCTACGTCCTTACTTTCAAGCCCACTCCATCATGGTTTTAACTGACCAGCCCCTTCGGCAAGTCCTCCAAAAACCAGAAGCAGCTGGGCGCCTATTAAAATGGGCAGTCGAACTAGGGCAGTTCGATATCACGTATTCACCGCGAACAGCAGTAAAGGGACAATTCTTGGTTGATCTTGTTGCAGATTTCACCGAACTCCCAGACAGCGAGCAGTGCGAACAGCCTAGTGCGCCTGAGCCTCAAGATGAAGCTCCTTCGTGGAAGTTATTCACGGATGGGTCGTCCAACGAATCTCACGCATGAGCGGGTGTGATATTGATAACACCAGAAGGGCATCGATTTCACTGCGCCATTAGGTTCGACTTCACCGCGTCAAATAATGAAGCCGAATACGAAGCACTCCTCGCTGGGTTGAGGATGGTGAAAGACATGAGCATAAAGACGCTTGATATTTACAGTGATTCAAAGCTGGTAGTGAATCAAGTTCTTGGGGAATATCAAGCACGACGCCTAAAGATGGTGGCTTACTTGAATAAAACCAAAGACCTGCTAGCCCAGTTCACGAAGTATACCCTCCAACAAATACCGCGGGATCAGAATTCGAATGCAGATGCCTTAGCCAAACTCGTGAGCGCAAAAGATGCTGACACTTTGAACATTGTGCCAGTAGAAAGATTGAGTGAGCCAAGCATACAAGCAATTGGAACTAGTATGGAAATCTGGGTAGAAGACACATGGATGGCGCCTTACTTGGAGTATCTGACAAATGGTGCACTACCAACAGATAGAAACAAGGCCAGAACCCTACAAAGATAGGCTGCTAGGTACATACTGGTCAATGGTGTTATGTACCGAAGAGGATACTCCATGCCACTACTCAGGTGCATTACACCAGAAAAAGCTAAGGAGCTCATGAAATAGGTACATGAAGGCTTCTGCGGGGATCATGCTGGGGGACAAAGTTTGGCAAAAAAGATTCTAAGGCAAGGTTATTTCTGGCCAACCATGAACGAAGATTCGATGGAGTTTGTACGAAAATGTGATAAATGTCAAAGGTTTTCAAAAATTCCACGAGCAGCCCCAAATGAGTTGAAGCAGATGCAGAGTCCATGGCCTTTTGCAGTATGGAGGATAGACTTGATTGGATCCCTGCCAACGGGAAAGGGCAGAGTGAAGTACGCAGTTGTGGCAGTCGACTACTTCACCAAATGGGCCGAAGCTGAACCACTCGCTACCATAACAAGCAAGAAAGTTCTTGACTTTGTCATCAAGAACATTGTTTGCCGCTATGGTTTGCCGCGAAAGATTGTTTCAGACAACGGAACCCAATTTGACAGTGACTTATTCACCGACTTCTGCGAAAGGCATGGGATTATCAAAAGCTTTTCTTCAGTTGCGCATCCATAAGCAAACAGACAGGTCAAAGCAGTAAATAAAACGCTTAAGGACACCCTGAAGAAAAGGCTTGAAGACGCCAAGGGAGGATGGCCAGAGCAGCTGCCTGAAGTCCTCTGGTCGTATAGAACTTCTCACTGAACAGCGACAGGTCATACCCCATTTTCCTTAGCCTATGGATATGAAGCCATGTTACCTGTCGAGTTAGATCCCCCCTCACATCGACGCATCACATACGACCAGGGCCAGAATAGCCAACTAATGATGGAGTCCCTAGACTCAATTGACGAAATACGAGAGAAAGCCCAACTCCGAGTCGCTGCGTACCAGCAAAAGGTCACCCGGTACTTTAACTCGAAAGTAAAAGATAGGAAATTCAACGTCGGTGACTTGGTGCTACGACGAGTTTTCTTGAACACCCGCGACCCCACTGCTGGAGTACTCGAGCACCTACAAACTTGCACGCCTAAACGGAGATCTCGTTCCACGCTATTGGAATGGAGAACAACTGCGCAAGTATTATTAGTGAACAGTCCTTTTTAAAGGACTGGCTTGTATTAAATTTTACTTTTTACAAGTTTTGGAAAAAGGGTTAGCCACGTTGTATGGCTAATCGCTTATAAGTGTAAGATCCTTTTTTAGGATCACTCGTAAAGACATGTTTAGTTCATTTTTAATACAAGATTATAAGGGACTGTGCGCAGCCAGTCATTCTTGCCAACCTTTGTGAATTTATATTTACAAGTATTTGTTCATTACGTGTGTTGTTTTGCTGTATTATAAGTGTTACGTTTCCTACCAAGCATAAATGTTCAAACAGGTCATGGTCAAGGCAAGTGACCAAGGACCTAAAGCTCCTCGATCACTTGGGGGGCATATAAGGTACATCGATAGCAAAGCATACCAAAAGGTATGTAAACACATGAACAAAATAAGTGAAAGCATGCTAAGGTACTTAGAGTATTTTTCAAAATTTATATTTTGTTAAATCAAACCAAAGTACTATGCTAAGTTCGATCATACGGACATATGTTATAGTAAATGAAAATATTATAACATTATAATGCAGTCTTTTACACCGCAAGCATCACCGCTTAGATGTAATTGTTCAAATAAAAGGAAAGTTTGCTGCCCATGCAGCAAATTTAAAAAATATATAGTCTTTACATCACGACCCGTGGATCGTGTAATTAAAGAAAGAAAAAATAAAAAGTTCAAGAAGTATTAGGAGCAGGAGGGTCTTTATCAACATTTTGATTGGTCGTATCCTCAACAACTCCTCCTTCCTCTGCGCCAGCGATGCTTGGGGAAGCAGGGATCCTTGCTCTTTCCTCTTCTTTAACCAATCGAGCAGTGCAGCGGGCCAGCTTAGCATTCCTGGCATCTTCTGGAAGGTAGTCAAAGTTGGCACCCCGGTTGCGCTTCCAGAAATCGTAAAAACACCGAAGCGTTGCATTCTTATACCTTTCCAGATCTTTGGCATTGGTAAGCTTCAGCTGCTCTATTTGGCTCTCAAGAACAGCTATGGCCTTGTCCTTGGCAAGAAGCTCCTCTTTGAGTCTCTTGCATTTATGATATTGGACTCGGCTAAAATCCTGGTACTCATTCCTCTACTTCTTCAAGGCTTCCTTGGAAGCTTCAGCCTCCGCCAGCTGTGCCACTGCAGCATCCTTCTGCTGGGTGACCACCTCCAACTCTCCAACATGCCTGACTTCTATAGCCTGAAGCTCCTCAGCAGCTTTCACCTGGTACCTCTCGATGGCCTTTGCCTGAGCCTGGTCAATGGTAGCTTGGGCACGGGTACGAGCAGCAGTTGCAGTCAGCAAGGCCTGTGGACAAAGGATAAAGTTAGAGCCTGTTGCAAGGAAGAAAAAACAAAAGCCAAAGAGATAAGAAATGCTTACGCTGGCAATTTCGTTTAGGGCCCTGTTCAGAATTTGGTCGACCCCCATATTCTCTGCCTCAGCCATCGCATCCTTGCAGCGGTCATACCTCACGATGTGTGCAAGGCGGTCCTTGGCTGCTCGCAAGGTGCGGTTTGAAAGTTTGGCCCCAGGAGCTTCAGCCGGCTGGGATTGTTCATTAGCGACTGCAGGTGGAGGATTCGTCGTAGCAGGCAGGGTTTCCTTCTCAACAGGAACCGAATGCTGGGCAGAAGCTTGCTCAGTTGGCACGTCCTTGGAAGGATCTTCTGTTAGACCCTTTTTGGCAGGAGGTCCTTGGCTCGATTCGCCGTTGTGCCTCCTGGACGTCTTTCGCCGAACCAGAGGGACTTCTACCTCCTCCTCAGTCTGATACAAATCGAAGACGTTGCGAGCGGCCATATCTGCGTACAAATAAACATATGCAAATGATAAGATAAAGGCGGATAAAAACTCTTGATAAAACAGAAAAGAGGTCACACAGTTTAATACCCGAGCTACAACTACTGGTCGCTATACTATTGACTCTATTAGTTACACACTCACTATCTGGCACGAAGAAGTCTGGCCCTAGATTTGGAGTATACGTAAAGTTGCCTTCCCCGTCAAACAAGTGACAGGGAATTGGCAAACTATTTAAAAACGAAATAACAATACCGTTTTCATCGGAGGATTCACCCAAGTCCACAACAAACTCTGTTGCCTTTTGTTTCCCCTTGCCTTGGGGTGCAGAAGGCCTTTCTGCGGAAGGATTGCCCGTGGGTTCCTTGATTATAACCCCCGTCGGCCTCCTTCGAGGAGGGGACGCTGGGGGTTACTGCTTGGGATTCCCCTCGGCCGTGGCATCTGCTACCACAGGTCCTCTTGTTTCATGGCGAGGAGCCAGGAGGCCAGATAGCCTCAGATTTTCATCAGTGACCAGGGACTTGACATTTTTTTCTGCGTCTGTCATCCTGGCCAATGCGGTGGACCTTAACACCATGTCTGGTGTTGGGGTCGGACGTAGCCATGGTCCTGAAAGGCAAAGTGTACTTTAAGAAAAATGAAGGAAAATTCGCTGATGAAAAGTATCGGCCAGTAAAAACAGCACTTACCTCCTCGATCGAAGGCCAGATTGTTGGTGATCATGTCCGGCGTGAGGAAGTATTCCTTAATGTACTGCCCCACATTGGATATGTGCGTGGTGTCACTCAGGAACGTCTGGCTCGTCTCCTGGTGGAAAAGATGGAAGAAGCCCGTCCCATACTGTTGAGGGTTGGACTTGAGGTCGAAAAGGAAATTGACCTCATAAGGGGTAGGTTCTAGCCATTTTTTTAAGTTTGGACAGGATATAGAGTGCGGCCAGCATTCTATATCCATTCGGAGTTATTTGAAAGGGGGCGACACCAAATAGTTGGCCACCCCCTGATAAAAAGGATGTAGATGGAGGATAGCCCCCGCCTCTATATGATATCTAGACAAAGCACTATATACACCTCCGGGAAGGTTAGCCCTTTGGTCTGCAGCTAGAATTTTGAGATTAACTCCTGTAAGAGGATACTTCCTACGGTAGTTGGCAAGCATCCGAGGAGTCACTTGGCTGGTCGGAGAGAGATACCACTCGACATCAGGAAGGTTTTGATGACGAGGGCGGGCCCTGACTTGGATACTAGGGTCTGGGGCGGCATTTTCTCGACCACTGGTCGAGGGAACCCTAGCCTGAGAATCAGGCTGGGCAGGAGAGTTTGGGCTATCTTCGGAGTCAGGTCTTTTCTTGCCTAAAGACTTAGAACGAGCCATTTGAGGAGGTGATGGACGAGGTCTAGAAGAAGATCGTGAAAATGGGATTTCATGAACTCGGTCGGTCGGTTGTTCTTCGCCTTCGAGCAGCTGGGCAAGAAGATCGTCGTCGATGGGTCATTCACCTCCCCACAAATTTGGCATTAAAGTCTGCAACAGAAGAATGGGGAGGTGAGGATAGAGAATTTTTAAGAATTTTTAGAATAATGCAGGTCGAGTATAAAAGTTAACCTTTTATACAGCAGCATTCTAACAAAAGGCTAAAATTTTCCACGCGAACAGTTTGAGAAACATATCAAAAGGTGAAAGCAAAAAGTTTTTTGTAAAAGCTTTTTCAACTCCTCTTAGGGCGGGAAAAAACCTATTTTTTCGGCTGGCATAAAAATTGAACTTTTACTTCGGTTTTACGTCCTAAAAAGTATGATCTCGACTATCAAACTAACTCGTAACCTTTTTCACCCACAAGACATTCTACTAACAAGCATCTCAACCCAGAAATAGATGAACTCAACAGTCAACACACAAAAGCATTCACTACAAAAATATGAAACATAAAGGTTCCAAGACTTACCAGGAAGAAGATCGTGGAGGTTGGTAAGAGTTTTCGGAGATCAGGGAACTCTCGGGCTGAGTCTTGAAAACGCAGAAGGACGGTCTCCAGAAGAAAATGGAAGCTCTGGTTTTAGGGTTTCTTGAAAGAGTAATGGCATGCGTAAAAAGAAAAGGAGAACTTCGGAGATGCTATATATATATTTGTGTCTGAGGCATTAAAAGGGAGTAATCATCAACTTCCCCTTTTTTGAAGTATGGGGAAATGAGATAGCCGTCGAAATATTACTGGGGAAGTGAAAAGCTGTGATTAGACAAGAATAGGTTGTTACTTCCAAGAACACACGAAGGGTTCTGACAGGTATGGCGGGGTCACCGAAGGGTCGCTTCCTCAAAAGTTTATTTATTGCTCGTAATAAATAAACTTGGGGGGCAAATGTTATCCAAAAAACTGGCATGGATGACGTGGCAAGTGATTCCCGGACACGTGGCTGACACTTGGAGGAACTCTGCTAGGATATCGACCAGAAGACAAATTATAAGCAGTAGGCCGCCGAACTTACCTGCGACCAGTATGGTCGCGGGTTCTGCATGCTTCATAATATTTCTATAAAGATCTTAGTAAATCCCGAAATTGACTCCCACAATCTCCTGAGTATCCGATTATTTAGGAAAGAATATCTGTAACAAATTCATGTAATCCCCCTTGAGCCTATAAATAGAGAAAGATAGCTCAAGGAAGGGACTTTTGGCTTTCGAATTATTTGAGACTAGAGGGATTCTATTTGAGATATTATCTTGTTCTTCAGAGGTTGGTGAAACTCATTGAACCCTAGTTCTTTGATCACTCCTTTGGTCTTATATCAATAACAATCTAAGTGGACGTAGGTTATTACCAAATCCTGGGGCCGAACCACTCTAAAATCTTGTGTTCTTATTATTTTCGTCATTACATTTATTTCAACGTATCCTTCCACGTCAAGCGTATTTTGACTCTGTGTCAGTTGGCCAAAATCTGGGTCAACAACTTTAAATTATAAATTCTCACATTCAATCATGTAATTTTTATTAATTTAGAAAAAAAATTATTTTCCAAAGGAAACAAGAAATTTATTAAGTATTTCTAAATGACTACAAGTTTTGTTATTTTCTATGCTATTTAAAATAATAAATGGGACTATTATTTTATGAGAAATTAAGAAAAAACTAAATGATTTTTTTTTATAAAGTAAATGTAGTGAATTAAATGATTTAATCAAACTTTGGGACTTAAAATAATGGTAATGTAGTAATGTTGCAGAATTTTAATTGTGTTACATCCAGATTTCGAGATAAGAAGTTATGACCCCGAAAGCTAGGCTCGTCAGGTGTGAGCTCGAAACATATACTGTCATCATATGATTCCACCATCGAACCTCTTTTAAGTAAACAACGACCTCAAGGGTGTGTAGCCACGAGGGTGCTCTGAGCTCGCAATAGTCATGGCACGACACATGAATATACTTTTCCATGGTTGCTTTAGGTGAGATGGATCGAGCTCGGGAAGTACAAGCTCGGATGTAACAGTTTCGTCAGCATCTACTTGTTCCGAGCATAGCGCGAAGTTAGGTGACGAGCTCATGGTTGACTCATGGCCTCGGCAAGTTTAATGCCAATTGCTGATCTCGAAGATTTGATGAATCATTTGTGATAATCAGTTACGCGTGAACATGTTTATTGTTGTACAATCCCAATATTTAAGGGATATCATTTAATCTGTTATCCGTTCCTGATCTTCATGGGACGTTTCCGTGTATAAAGGAAATAATGCATTAAATAGCATTATCTTGATTGATTTACAGAATATCTTCCCGTAATATGTGGGAATGAATTATGCAACCTTCTCTATAAATAGAGAAGGAAACACCATTTGTAAAGGACCGATTTCTGATTTCTGGAGAGAAAACTCTGGGTAACTTATCTCTGAAAAGTTTCTAGAAAACTCCCAAATCTTAATAATATAGACTCGTGGACTAGGCAGAGTTAATTGCTGAACCACGTAAAAATCCTCCCGTTTTCCTTTTTATTCATTTGCTCCAGTATTTTTATTGTTTAATTGCTCTACTATTTAAGTTAACGAAAAGCGGCGTCAATAAATTGAAAAAGCAAGAAATGAGCATGTAGGAATTATCGTTTTAAAATGTTACATTTTAATAACGCCCTCACGTATGCATGTCGCATACAATACATTTTTACGTTCAAATATATGCCTATTGTTCAAGCATATAGTTTTTACTTTGTAACCATGAAGGGATAATATGTAGAATTAGCATTATACTTTTACGATTTTATGTGAAAATGTGTATGTTTGGAATTATTGGGCAACCTGTACCACGTGTGCATGTCCCATGCACATGTGGGGTATATGTGTTGGGAAGAGTATTGACATGTGATTCTAAGAGAAGATGTTTGATTATGATTATAGGCTCGGTGTGAAGTTTTTCTAATTTTTGCTTTGCTTGGACTTGAGGTAAGGAAGTGAGATAGAATTTCTATTTTTATGCTATGAAATGGAAAGATTGGTCTGTTATGAGAATAATGATATGCTATGTATGATGAAGGACCATGAGATATGAAGTATGGAATTCTATGTTGAAATGCTATGATGAATGTGAGTGCAACATGTGTTCTCCTTTGTGTTTTCTTGACATGGATTTCATGTGTTTATATGTTGTATGAAAAAGGAAATGGTTGTTAGCGTGTTGAACGTGACACAACAAAGGGATTACTAAGGATATAACGTAACCCGAGTTACTATGGATATGACGTACCTCACAGGGCTGACGCACCAAGGTTATTCAATGACCAGAGCCTCCTGTTTACCTCACAGAGGAGGTCTTTCTAGTTCTATGCTTTTACTAGTTACCTCAAGATTTGACATGGAAAATAGTGGCGACATGATCACGAAGAATATGATGATGACGTTTGATTATGATGTATGATCATGATGTTTAATTATGATGTATGATTATGATGTATGGATATGAAGTATGGTTATGACATACGATTACGATATGTTATGAGCATTACGATATGAATAAGTTCTTATTGTGTTTTCCTTATACGTTGTTGCATTTGTTTGTACTTCCTTACTTTCAGATAATAAATTAAGCTCACCCCCTTACTTTCCTCCTTTCAGATAATAAATAGGGTTTCTTTTTGGCATGCGCTGTGATATGGGGAGGTCCAACGTCTAAGTGTGTATGGCGTGGGGGTATCCTATGAACGAATAAACGATCAACTTAAGCACTAGATTTTAAAGAATGATGTTATGGACCTTAATTTTTAAATCTATCAGTGGGACTTAAACTTTATTTATTTTTAAACGTTGCATAAGTACACTTATTTTTATTTTAAACTATTGGGTCCAACTTGCATGTTTTATCCAGACCCCACTGGATTTCATATGTTAAGTGGTATTCTTCTATTATTTATGAGTATTGAGATGTTTTACAAAGAAATAGATTAGGGCACTTTACACAAATCCTATCCCACCAAATAAGCCTAAATCTCACCATTTCCTTTCTTTTCACCTCACCTAAACTCTATATCAATGTAAACATAACTAAAATGGCAAGTCTTTGTCTTCTTATCTCAAAAAGATGACAACCAAAATTTCCTTCTATTTCTTTTCTTAATTAAAATAAAATAAATCTCATTCACACACACTACACATTCGGCACACACACAATTAAATAAAAAAAATGCAACATATTCTAATCACATAAATTGTCACACTTAAAAAACGTGTAACACTAATAATTAACACAAACATTACACAATTATTCCAAACAAATCAATAAATCATAATTCGCACCAAACAATTAATTCAAATATTTTTCTAATAATCAAACAATTAAAATAAACAATGAAAATAAAAAAAATCGGATCACTACAATTCATTTATTTTGTGGTAAATTTGATATATATTTTAGATCATACTAGTAAATAGCGCTTTGCGCGGTTGTTTAGATATATATTTATCTTTTTAAAAAATATATATGTACCATTTAATTATCATAGCTAAATCTTCAATCGTTAATTTTATTAGCTTTTGTTTGATTATCAACTCTGTTGACCCTCATTTTGGTCAACGACACGGAGTCAAATAAACGACAGGAGATTAGTACGATGCTTGAGAAAGCAATCTAATGGAAAGCAAAGGACACAAAGAATTATAGTGGTTCGGCCCTAGTGATTGGTAATGACCTACGTCTACTTGATACTATTATTAATATTGAGCTTCAAAGGCGTGATCAAAGAACTAGGGTTCCTGAGTTTCACAAACCTTAGAAGGAGAAAACAATACAAACGATGGATAATAGTAATGCAATTCGGAAAAAGAAAAGAAGTTCCCCCCTTGAGCTATTTCTTGTATATTTATAGGCTCAAGGAGGGTTAAAGGAGTCAATTAATCATATCTTTCCTTAATAAACGGATCTTCAGGTTATAATGAAGAGATACTCTCGGATATCATTACAACTGTACAGATTTATTCATATATACATGGAGTATATGACCAGGCTCTGGTCGTATATAAAACTCGAACCTTGCATACGAAAATATCTCTGGTCGAGAGGCGAGCAACATCTCTGCCACGTGTCGGCCATGTCATCAACAACTGTTTTTTGGATAAATATTTGCCCCCCAAGTTTATTTATTGCGACCAGCAATAAGTAAACTTAGGAAACTAACTTTTCGTATGCCCCACGAAATCTGTTAGAGCCCCTCGTGCGTTCTCGAAAACTATGACCTAATCACGTCCAATCATGCCTTTTTAGTTTCCAAGTAATCCCTTTAACGGCTATTACACTCCCCCTTGCCTTGAAAAAGGTAACTCATGATTACCCCTTTTTAACATATCTCAGCCATTATAAATAATCCCCAAATTTACCTTTTAACTTTTTACTAGCCATTTTCTTGCCAAGAACCTTCAAGAACTCCATCTCAGAGCTCAAAAATTTCGAAGATCTTCCGTCGCTGTTCTAAGGATCCTCCGTTCGCACGTCTGAAGTCGCTTCGTTTCAGAACCTCCAACCTTCATCTAGGTAAATTTCTTCAACTTTCAAGCTCTTTAACATGCCATGCATACTGCTATACGCCTGTTTTGAGTTCTGAAATTTTTTGTGTTCTTGGGTAGAAATGCATGAGGATTGTGGGGATGTTGATTGATGCTTTATAGGGTAGTGTAGTTTTGCTCTGTAGGAGTTAGGAGCTAGTTTGATAGTCAAGATCATAAGCTTAGGGCGTAAAACTGGGTTTTTCGTGCCCCTTCGGAGTCGAAAAAAGCTTTTTTCCAAAATCTTTTTATTTCCGCTTTCTGATCTTTTTTTCAAACTGCTCGCATAGAACTTAGTGTTTCCGTTAGAATGTTGCTGGTTGTAGACGCGAGCAACGTTATGCCAACTTTCAACATAAGCTCCCAGGCTGTGCGTCTTATCTCCTCCTTTCTCTGTTCGCAGTTTACATGCAAGATCCGTGGGGAGTAGAAAGACCTATAGACGAAGACCTATTGGCTCAAATGCTCGAGGACAAAGAGCAACCATCATCACTGATACCTGATATTCCATTTTCCCGTGTTACTTCAAACACTTCACCTGTCCCTGCTCAAAGTATGGCTCGTGCTAAAACCAAAGCTCAGAAAAAGAAAACCCCTACTCCTTCACATCAGCCTGCTCCTCAGGCTGAAACTCCCTCGACCAGTGGTCGAGCTGAAAATTCTCCTGACCCCAACATCCAAAGACACGCTCGACCCGGACATGCCATTCAGCCAGATGATGAATGACATTTAGTTCCTGAGAGCAGAGTGACGATCAGGATGATCGATAATTATATCAGGAAGTACGGTCTCACGGGGGTGACCTTAATCCGACCTAACCAAGACTAAAGGGAGAACCTGCTTAGAGGCGCCTTCAGCTCTTGGTCGAGGTTTCACATCGAGGCAGGGGCTACCTTGCCTCTTCACTCATTTTTCCAAGGGGTGGCCAACTACTTCGGAGTTGCCCCTTTTCAAATAACCCTAAATAGATATAGGATGATTGCTGCACTCTATATCCTGTACAGCCACAAAAAATGGCCCGTGCCAACTCCTCATGAGGTTAACTACTTGTTCGACCTCAAGTCTAACCCCAGCCAAGAGGGCACGGGGTTTTTTCACTTCTGTCATCAAGAAACCGGGTGCACCTTCCTGACTGACACCACCCATATATCAAATGTGGGGAGGTACTACCAAGAGTACTTCCTCACAACTGACATGATCGCGGACAACCTGGCCTTCGCTCAAGGAGGTAAAACTTTCGTACCACTGGATGTTGATATTTATTTAGTGTTCTTCTCCACCATCTCTTATACTTTTAATGTCCTCCAGGCCCATGGATGCGACCAGACCCAACTCCAGATATGGAGTTGAGGTCAGCCCTCTTGGCCAGCATGACTGACGTAGAAAAAAACATCAAACATCTGGTCACAGAGGCAAATCTTAGGCTGGTTGGCCTCTTGGCCCCTCATCAAGACATGAGGGAGCCAACTGCAGGGAGTGCCACAGCCGAGGAGGAACCCGAGCAACAACCACCAGCGTCGCCTCCATGAAGGAGACCAACTGGGGTCACGATAAGGGAACCTGCTGGCACACCTCGAGCAGAGAGGCCCTCTGTCCCCATTGGGAAGGGAAAAAAGAAGGCCACCGAGCCTGTTGAACACTTGGATGAGTCTTCAGGAGAGAATGGAACAGTTATTTTGCTTTTAGATAGTTTTCCAATTCCCTGTCACCTATTCGACGGGGACGACAATTTTAAATATGCTCCAAATTTAGGTCCAGACTTCTTCATCTCAGAGAGTGAGTATAAGACTAGTAGAGTCTATAGTATAGCGACCAGTAATAATAGCTCGGGTATTTGACTTTGCAATCTTCCTTTATTTCTTTTCTTGATGTTATATACTCAGTCATTTATGCTATCTCACTGTTCGACATTTTGCTTCTTTTCCAGACATGGACTCCGTGAATGTGTTCGACATTTACAACACTCCTGAGGCTGCCGCGGTTCCCCCGAGCAAAAAGAAGGCAAGCAAGAGGCACCATGGGGAAAGCAGCAAAGCGCCTCAGGCCAAGAAGGCTCACAATGCAGGCCCCTCGGAGGACGGGCCCTCAGCCAATGCAACTCCAGCCCTTCCTCGCGAGCAGCAGACCCCCTCTGCTTCAGCCGGATCAACTCCACCTCCAGCGGCCCCAACCGACCAGACTCAGCAGGCCGGTCCTGCTTCGACTGGGGGCGATATAACTGGTCGCGTCATCAAATCGGTCAAGGACAGGGTCGCAAAGATTGTAAAGCACGACCGCTGATGAACTTAAAGCTGCCAAAGAAAAATATGCTGACCTGCTTGCAGTGGTGCTCGAGGAGAAGAATAAGCTGGCAGAGGAGTTGAAGGAGAAGCAAAAGTCTCTGGACAAGGCCATTGCTCAAAGGGACCAGTTCAAGGAGTCTAACCGCTTCAATTTTCGCGCGGCCCAACAGCTCGAGGGGGAACTAGTCGTTAGTAGACAGGAGAATACTACCCTGGAGGGCCGGATCGAGGAGCTCGAGAAAGGCAATGCCAGCAACTAGGAAAGGTATAAGAATGCCACTCTCCGATGCTTCTATGATTTCTGGAAGCACAACCAGGGTGCCGACTTCAATTACCTTCCTGAGAATGCTAGAACTGCAGAGCTTGCTCGCTGTGCCGCTCGACTGGCAGAGGAAGAAAAGGCGAGGATTCCTGCTTCCCCTAAGATCTCGCTGGCCGCTGGGATGGATGGGGCAGATAATGAGGCTGCAGACGTCTTTGATCAAGGCCCTCCTCAAGATCCCCCGGCTCCTCAAGATCCTCCGGCTGCTTAAGCTTTTTCTATTTATATTTTATCTTTTTAACTACACGACCTACTGGTCATGATGTCAAGACAATATATATTTTTTATTGCTGCATGGGCAGCTTTTACTTTTATTTGAACAATTACATCCGAGCAGCGACTACTCGCAGTGTAAAATTATACATTTTGACATTATAATATATTTGCATATTATTATAACTTCTATTCACATGACTGAACTTATAATAGCACTTTAGTTTGATTTTACAAAATAACAAAATTTTGAAAAATACTCTAAGTGCCTTAGCATGCTTTCACTTATTTTGCTCATGTGTTTACATACATTTTAACGATATGCTTTGCTTACTTGTACCTTATATGCCTCCCAAGTGATCGAGGAGCTTTAGGTCCTTGGTCACTTGCCTTGACCAGAACCTATTCGAACATTACTACTCAGAGCAATATGATTAGCATTATAATACAACAAAAAAACACATGTAATGAGCAAATACTTGTAATAAATACAATAGTTGGCAAGAAATGACTGGCTGCGCACAGTCCCTTTTATTTCTCGTAATAAATGGACTAAACATGTCTGTACGAGTGATCAATAAGATCTTACATTTATAAGCGATCAGTCACATAAAATGACCAACCCTTTTTCTCAAAACTTGTAAAAAGTAAAATTAATACAACCCAATTCTTTAAGAAGAATTGTTTATTGGTAATACTTGCACAGGTGTTCTCCATTCCAATAGCGAGGAACGAGATCTCCGTTTAAGCGTGCAAGTTTATAAGTGCCTGGGTGAGGGACCTCATCAATCTGGTATGGCCCTTCCCAATTAGGCCCGAGTACTCTAGCGGCTTGGTCGCGGGTGTTTAGAAAAACTCTTCGGAGTACAAGGTCTCCAACACTGAATTTTCTTTCTCGCACTTTAGAGTTGAAATACCGGGCGACCTTTTGCTGGTACGCAGCTACTCAGAGTTGAGCTTGTTCATGCTTCTCATCGATTGAGTCCAGGGATTCCATCAATAGCTGGCTGTTAGAGTCTTGGTCGTATGTTAATCTGCAGTGCGAGGGTGGATCTAACTCGACAGGCAACATAGCTTCATACCCGTACGCCAAGGAAAACTGGGTATGACCTGTTTCTATTCGGTGGGAAGTTCAGTACGACCAAAGAACTTCAGGCAACTGCTCTGGCCATGCTCCCTTAGCTTCTTCAAGTCTTTTCTACAAGGTATCCTTCAACGTTTTGTTAACTACTTCGACTTGCCCATTCCCTTGGGGATGAGCGACTGAAGAAAAGCTTTTGATAATATCATGCCATTTGCAGAAGTTAGTAAATAGATCACTGTCAAATTTGGTGCCGTTATCCGAGACTATCTTCCTTGGTAATCCATAGCGACAAATGATGTTCTTGACTACAAAGTCAAGCACTTTTTTGGTCGTTATGGTTGCGAGTGGCTCAGCCTCGGCCCATTTGGTGAAGTAGTCGACGACAACCACTGCATACTTTACACCACCTTTTCCTGTAGGCAAAGATCCGATTAGATCTATTCCCCAAACTGCGAAGGGCCATGGAATTTGCATTTGCTTTAACTCGTTGGGAGCTGCTCGTGGGATTTTAGAAAATCTCTTATACTTGTCACACCTCTGCACGAACTCCATTGAGTCTTCATTCATGGTTGGCCAGAAGTATCCTTGCCTTAGGATCTTTTTTGACAAACTTTGCCCCCCAGCGTGGTCCCTGCAAAAGCCTTCGTGCACCTCTTTCATCAATTCTTTGGCTTTTTCCTTGGTAATACATCTAAGAAGTGGCAGTGAGTATCCCTTTCGGTACAGGATCCCATCAACCAAGATATACCTAGTAGCTTGCCGCTGAAGGATCCTGGCTTTGTTTCTGTCCGCTGGTAGCACGCCGCTTGACAGATAATCTACATATGGTGCCATCCATGTATCCGCCATCTGGATGACCAGAGTGGTTTCTGCTACTTGGATGCTTGGTAATGATAGTCATTCGACTGGCACTATGTTCAGAGTATCATCATCTTTTGCACTTGCCAACTTTGCCAAAGCGTCCGCATTGGAATTCTGATCGCGAGGTACTTGCTGGAGAATGAGGTTCGTCTTCAACCACATTTGGGGGAGGAGGCTGGGATGGTGCAGCGGCAGCCTATTTAGTCTTCTTGGTAGTTTTTGCCATTAGATTCTTTGTCAAGCTCTCAACGAAAGCACCAGAATGTTGACCCTCGTTTTGGTCAACGACACGGAGTCAAATAAACGACAGGAGATTAGTACGATGCTTGAGAAAGCAATCTAATGGAAAGCAAAGGACACAAAGAATTATAGTGGTTCGGCCCCAGTGATTGGTAATGACCTACGTCCACTTGATACTATTATTAATATTGAGCTTCAAAGGTGTGATCAAAGAACTAGGGTTCCTGAGTTTCACAGACCTTAGAAGGAGAAAACAATACAAACGATGGATAATAGTAATGCAATTCGGAAAAAGAAAAGAAGATCCCCCCTTGAGCTATTTATTGTATATTTATAGGCCCAAGGAGGGTTACAAGAGTCAATTAATCATATCTTTCATTAATAAATGGATCTTCAGGTTATAATGAAGAGATATTATCGGATATCATTACAACTGTACAGATTTATTCATATATACATGGAGCATACGACCAGGCTGGTCGTATATAAAACTCGAACCTTGCATATGGAAATATCTTTGGTCGAGAGGCGAGCAGCATCTCTGCCACGTGTCAAAGATTCTTGCCATGTCATCAACAACTGTTTTTTTTGGATAAACAAACTCTTTTAACTCATTAGTCTAATTTAAAACTGTAGCGCACCAAATTTTTTTTTATTTAAAATTTTATGAATTTAATTGCTAATTTTTATTTATTTATTTATTTTAAAAATGTGAATAATTGAGTTTTGATTGAATGCACTAAGGGCATGGTAGGTAGTGATGCACCCTAGTTATTGAGTGTGTGCATGTGCATGGTTGCATGGTGCATATGTGTAGAGTTTTCTACACACTTTGTAGTTTCATTTTTATTATATTTAATTAGTTAATAAAAATAATAATAAGAGGAAATGGAGAGTGGTGGACGGCAATAGCGTGGGAAAGGGAAGGATTTTATTCCCATTTATTTTTTTTCAATCAAATAAACTAAATTGGATGACTAAAGCTATTTTGGGTAAGTGAATTGTTGACATTTCTCTATTAGTTATTCTTTTTATTATAATTAATTTTAGGCTTAATTAGAATAGATGGTTTGGGAAACTTACCATTTCTCATTAGGCTATTATTTCCTAGGTTAGATTAAAAGGAAGGAAAGAAAAGAAAGAAAGGCCATTCATGCTTGAGGAAGTCGTCGACCATAGAGAGAAGAAGAGAGAGAGAGAGAGAATGTGGTGAGCTATAGAGAGAATGGGAGAGAGGGGCTGTCATTTCCTAGAGAGAAGGGGGAGAAAGGAAAGGGGTTTCAAAGCTCTAGGTATGTATTCATCTATGGTGTTTTTTTTTTAAAACCCTTGGTTAAGAGTCTTCTTCTTCTTTAATCTAAGAATAATGGTGTTTTTCTTTCTTTGGTTCTATGGTGTTCGAAACCCCTACGATTTTGAGCAAGGAGGTGGTTCTAGTTTGGGTTCTTTATTTCAATCAAAAGAGGTATTGGATTTTTCCCACTTCAATTTATTGGTTATTGTCATTTTATGTTATTATTTGGAGAGGTCATGGCTGAAAGTGGGTTTGTGTTTTGGGTAGGATGTTATGTTGTGTTGATTGATATTATTGATTTTTGGATGAAGGGCTGTTTTGTTGATGAATGAAGGATTTGGCATAGGCGTGTGGGTTATTATTTTATGTGCTTGTGGGTATGGGCATGTGGTGTACATAGGCAAGCATGATTAGAGATTTTGGTCATACATGAAATCTAAAATCTCATGGTTATGTTTTCTTGGTTATTTTGAATCAAAGGGTTTATGTAATAAGAATATAAGGATGATGATGGATACATGCAAAGGTATTATTGTTGTTGTTGAATCAATATTTTATCTCACTCTTGGAAAACATGTTGGGATTATGTGATCTTGTAATTTTGTTAGGGTTCATAAGTTTATTGAAATTGTTGGTAAACATGCTTATGACTTTGGGGTAAGTTGTTAATATGTGGCAATTGTGATTCATGGGGTTTGGCCTATAGGGTGTGATGTATGTTATGTTATTTTTATTTTTGTGTCACTTATACATGTTAGGAACATGCTAGGTTAATTGGTTAAAAGAAGGGATTGTCTTGAATCTTTTATAAATTGATATATTAGTGATTTCATGAAGGTTATGGATTGAGTTTTGAGAAGCATAAATTAAATATGAATTTCATGATGATTTATGCTTGCTAATTTTGTGTTTAGTTGGTGAGTAAATTTGGTGAAACAATGATTTGAATGAATAAGTGATTTCTCTAATGATATGTTGATTTTATGTGAATAAAATGGTGTTTTATTTCACACTCAAAATAATAGTTTTGCACAAATAATTACTTACAGATTTTTTTTTATATTTTTGAGAAAAGATGAGTTTTTAAAAATAGAAATAGTGATTTTGAGGATATATTTAGTTGCTGTAATTTTAGTAAAAATGCGAGGTTGCATTTTAAATAAAAGGAATTTTTTGTGTATGATGAAATAAATTAATACCCTAAACTATGAAAATATTTAAAATGATATTTTTAATATAACCATGAGTGTTCATTTTAATAGATATGACTTTACTTTATTTCAATTAAGAAAAATGATGAATTTAATTCACTTGTAATTTTTAATTAAATAAAATCATGGCTGAAAGTTTAGTTAAATATTTATAAAAATAATTATTGGATTTTCACATATGAATTTATTCTACTTAAAATTAAATCTTCAAATAATACAAGTAAAATGTATTTTTCGACACTTAAAAATTTTATTTTTCTCACATTAAGTTTGTAAATTTGTTAAATGGATTATAATGTTACTTTCTAAGGAACATGTTAAATTATAAGTATTTTTACATAGTTTTTAGTCCTTATTATTTTATGGAATTTAAAAGTAAATAATGGAGTTATTATATTTTAAAATGGTTAAATAAATTATTTTATGAAATAAAAATAATGCTTTGGAGGTTTAATCAACTTAAAGATTTTAAAGAGATATATAATGGTAATAAAAGCATGTTACTAATTCATTATTTTCAAAACGATAGAAATAAGTGCGTAGGAATTATCGTCTTTAACACCGCTTTTTAACAATGTTCCCACATATGCATGTCGCATGTAATTTCACTTTTACGTTAAAAAATGTGTCTAATATTCAACCATACGAATTTTATTTAAAAACCATGCATGTAACATATGTATATAAGTTGCATTATTCTTTTGGTGATTTTATGTGTATTTATCTATTTTGATAATGATGAGTAGTTTTCACCATGTGTGCATGGCCCATGCACACATGAGATATATGAGTGGGCACAATAGAGTCTTATGTGATGCTAAGGATGTTATTTGGTTATGGAATAGGCTCGTTGTGAAGTTTGTCAGTTGTACTTTGCTTGGACTTGAGGTAAGGAAGTTTGATAGAAATTTTGGTTGTTTATACTGTGAATGGTAAGGTTGGCTTGTATGAATAAGAATGTTATGAATGATGATTCTTTTGCGATATGAATTATGAAATGTTATTTTGTGTTGATATGATTGGATTGTATGTCTTTTGAAAGTTGTATGTTATGAAATGGTTGTTAGCGTGATGAAACGCGACTCAATGAAAAGGGGGTTACTAAGGATGTGAAGATGTAACCCGAGTTACTAAGGATAAGAAGACGTAACTCATAGGGCGGATGCGCCGAGGTTATTCAAGGACCAGAGACCTTGTTTACCTCAAGATGTGACCTGGACAAGTTAGCGGGCCATGTTCACAAAGATATGATGTTCTGTTTATGATGACTATGTATATGATGTTGTGTTATGATGATTATGTTTATGTGTATGATGATAATGGTTACGATAATGATGCTTATGATGTATGACGATGTATGAATATGAATATGTTTTGTTGTGTTTTACTTATGTGTTATATGTACTTCCTTATTGGGCTTTTAGCTCACCTCCTTACTTTCCCTTCCAGGTAGAAAATATGTTTTCTCTTTGGCACGCGTGGTGTTGTGCGGATTTCTATCGTCAAGGTGTGTATGGTGTGGAGGCATCCTATGGATGATAAACGATCAATTAAATGCCATTTTCTACAGAATAATGTTTTGTTTATTTTTAACTTTCAGAACTTATCAATGGGACTTGAACTTTAATTATTTTTAAAATGTTGCATGGAAATTATTATTTTTCTTTTAAACTATCGGACCCAGCTTGCATGTTTTAGCAAGGCCCCACTGAGACTTTTTATAATAAGCGGCTTTTTCTTTTATGAACTTATGTGCACGCAAATATTTTACAAAGTATTAGACTAGGGCGTTTTACAAAAAATAATTTATTTAATTATTTTAAATTCAAATATTGTTTAAACTGATAAATGAAATGCACAAAAATCGGTACATTATATGTGAATGTTACATAGTGGGTATCCTATAATTTTTTACTTTTTGGACTCCACAATAAAAATAATATTTACAATAATATGTGTTATAGTGAAAAATCAAGTTGTTGCACTAAATTTTGAAACTTTTTCACGATAGGGAGTGTGAATCCCCACCCATGATAAAATGCTTGCAAAAGATTCATTTGATATTTTATTTCAGACGGTTTGTAGATACATATACATATTAAAAATAATAAATAATTATTATATGTGCACAAGTCTATTTTACTTCTAAGTGCACGTATCAGATTCCAACAATTCCCAAAACAAATCTTTCTATGTAGTTAGTTTATTAAACCGAAAAAGATAAATTATCATAAAATATTAATTAATAACCATAAATTAGAAATTTTTAAATAAAAAATGAGATAAAAATTAGAAAATAAATATAGTTATTTGGAGATATTTTAAAGTATCACATCACCTCTTCGGGACCCTCCTTTATATATATATAGGGAGCGACTACAACGCATCCACTTTTTTGAGAACACTGATGCATTCTTTTTCTATTTTCGGTACCTAGATAGATGTAATCTCAAATTTTTTTATATGACGGTGTACATTTTAGCTATCTAGAGCATCCTAAAAATTTTCAAGAAATTTTGAATAAATTATGGTACCGAAAACAGGGTTCAAGTAGCTTGTTGCACTTGTGATTATTTTTTTGTATACTCGTGTAAAAGTCAATTGTTTGAACCTTGTTTTCGACAATGTAAATTATTTATAATTTCTTGAAGTTTTGTAGAGCGTCTTAAAAGAATACAATTTACATTGTCATATAAACAAAATTGGAAAAAAAATTATCGAGAGGTAGAAAACACAAACTGGCTGCACCGGTCTTGTAAAAAAAATGGATGCACTATAGTCGCTTCCTATATATATATATATTATATATCGTTTAATTAAAAGTTTAAATAAATAATTCAAATTGAAATTATACATGACGTTAAGATATATTTTTTGTAAATCTATTAACGTTTGAATAAAAAGCATATATAATTTCAATAAATTATTATTATTATGGCCAAATAGCCTATTTTTTAAAGTCATTTTGCACTTTAGCCTAGTTTTAATATTTTTTTTTGCAAAATGACCTCTCATAATTTAGATAGCTAGTCGAAAATTTAGACAGGTGGTCAAAAAATTCAAACATCTGGTCAAAAATTATAGACCACTGGTAGAAAAATTTAGAAAATTGATTGAATTTTAGACAAAGACTATTTTGCAAAAAATTATTAAAAGTAGGCCAGAGTGCAAAATCACTTAAAAAAAGATGTCATTTTCACCAATTTCTCATTATTATTATTATCAACCGTAAATTAGAAAAAGTAAAATTAAAAAAATGATTAAAAAATGAAGATAGAGTAGGATAAAAAAACGTAAGAAATAACCCGTTTGAAAACTTTATTTTTATATATATTAATAATCATATAGAAAGATATCAATATAGACTTTTATAGATATCTTTTCCATAAATTAGAAAAAGTAAAATGATAAAATGATAAAAATAGAGTAATAGATATTTATGAGATGAGAGGTGTTTTACAAAATAATAGAATAGGACACTTTACAATAACCATGAGTATGAAGATGATATGTTCTGCCCTGAATTGTTATACTTGTTCTCTTGCGTTTTCTTTGATATGGATGTATTGTTGTACTTCCTTATTGGACTTTTAGCTCACCCTCTTACTTTTCTCCTTTCAGGTAAACAATGGGGTTTCTCCTTAGCACGCGCTGTGTTGTGGTGAGTTCCTAATTCTGACTATGTATGGCGTGGGGTATCTTATGAACGTACAACGATCAATATAAGTGCCAAGAATAAAAGAACCTATATTATGAATTTTATTTTTAATTACGTTAGTGAGACTTACACTTTTATTTTTATTTTATTTCTAAATATTGCATAAATACACTTTATTTTATTTTTCAACTATTGTGCCCAATATGCATGTTTTACTAATGCCCCATTGAGATTTTCCTTAAAGTGGTATTTTTCTATTAACTAAGAGTTGAGTGACATTTTATAAAAGAATAGAATTAGGGTGTGCCTTACAAATAACCAAGAAATCAATCATCAATAAATCAACAATTATAAACTGGAATCAATATCACAACATTGACAATAAGTCTAGATTCACTATTTCTTTTGATAGAAACCAAAACTCAAAATGGCCACCACCTTTGAACACACCCCTAAGGATTTCAAAAATCACAAAGAAGAAAAGAAAACTTAGTGATGAGAAGAGGACTAATCTTAAGAAATCAAACCCAAATCAAAACCATGTCAAGGCCATACCTATCAAGAGTTCTTAACCCCTCATCTTCTTCTTTCTCTCCTCTCTCTAAGCCTCACGAGCCTCTCTTCCTCTCTCTCTCTCTCCAAGGAGTGATCGACAAACACACAAAGGGAAAGGAAAAGGCTCCTCTTTCCTTTTACCTCCCAAAGCCTAACCCTAAGGAGTTAACCACTAAACCAATGGGAAAAGGTAACTGCCAAATCCTAATATCCTTTATTTTCTTGATTTTTCTCAAATTAAAAGGAATAAATAAACGAAAGAGATGTCAATCATTTACTTACCCAATTTAGCTAAAATCATTTAATTAATTTATTGAATTTAAACATCTAAATGGGTAAAAAAAAAATCCCTCCTTTTCCACTCTCCTAGTCGACCACCTCTCTCTCTCTCACTCTCTCTCTTACTCAGCCGTGAGAGGTAATTCACACTCATTGCCATTTTTCCAACTTCCCAAAAATGGGTACAAAGCTACTAATAACTTACCTCTTTATATTTTCTTATTTTCTCTTATTATAATAACAATAAATAAATAAAAAGAAAAGTACAATATGCATAGATAATTAGTGCATGCTCACCATGCAACCATGCACAAACACACACAAGTGCTGAAGTGCATCACTACTAACCATGAACCTTGGTGCACACAACCAAAACTCATGAAATTGAAAATTAAAATATTTAAATAAAAAAATTAACAAATTAAATTCACATAATTCCTACCAAACAATTTAAAAAAATATATCTAACACTTAACAATTAAAATAAAATAAAGCACAAAATTAATTAAGAAAAATTAAATTGGTGCGCTACACCCATAAAGTTGGTATGCAACTTTCTGCAATGGGCCTCATGCAATCCGCCTGGGTCGCAGTTTCCATTTAGTGCAACCTTTTTTTGTATTAATTCAACATTAATACGCCAGAATGGGGGAACTTGTATTAATGATAGATGATTAACATTAATGATCACAACCTCTATAAATAGGGATGTGATGTCTCCTTGTTGATGGTTTAGATTTTTAGAGAGAGAAACTTTGTAACTCAGTGCAATATATACGCTGCCTCAGAACTACCATTGAAGCTTGCTCAAACAAGCTTCAAGCTCACTAAATATGAGAGACTAGTGGACTAGGACTCTTTTATAACTTGAACCATGTTGACACCGCTTTTCGTCAACTTAAATCGTAGAGCAATTAAACAATATGAACTACGGTGCGAATGAATAATATAGTGGAGAAATAAGGTTTTTACGTGGTTCAGCAGTTAAATCTGCCTAGTCCACGAGTCTATGTTATTAAGACTTAGAGTTTTATAGAAATCCTTCAGAGATGAATTACCCAGAGTTTTCTCTCAAGATATTAGATGATCGCTCCTCTACAAGTGATCATTACCTCTCTATTTATAGAGAGGTTATAGAGTTCATTCCCACATATTTTGGGAAGATACTCTGCATATAAATTCAAGTAATTACATTAAATGTTGTAACTCCTATATACAAGAAAACGTCCCCTGAAGACCCAGAAACAGATAACAAACTTGTTAATATCCCTTTAATTTTGGGATGTTCAACAATAGATATATTTAAGCATACGGAACGCGTTACATTAGATGACTCATCAAATCTCCGAGGTCAGCAACCAGCATCGTGTCAATCAAGGCTTACGGTCATGTTATGAACTGGCCATCTTATTCCAAGACTTGCTTGGAGCAGATAAATACCATCGAGGTTGTCACATTCGAGCCTGTACTTTTTAAGCTCGGACTACTCAATTCGATGATACTTGATAACGGATGTACCCCGATGTTATGCCCTTTCGAGCCTAGAAAGAATCTCGAGGTTACATGTCTTTGAGGTTGCCATCTTACTTCAGAGATTTTACAACTGGACCATTAACATGTATTTCATATATCTCAAGCTCATACTTGACGAGTCCAGCTTTCGAGGTCATAATTTCTGGTCTCGAAATCTGGGTGTAACAGTTTGATCCCTCAAAAGTATTGGTTCGAATCCTATGAGAAGGAAAATTTTGAACTACTTCCCTTGGGAACCGTACCATCAAATATACTCGAGTGTGGACACGCGTCGAACGGGTATTGATCACCCAAAGTACTTGAGTACCTTGGAAACCTGCCCACGTCTATCCGCCTGCCATTCTTTATGGTACTATCAACTCACAGGTCCCTGGCCATTTGATCTGATACGGAATTTGGCCAATGGCCCAGATTAATCTGACCTTTTACATTTCCACGGGCTTATAAATAGGACTCTATTCATCTTCTTATTTTTTACTCTCACGTTCAAAATTTCAGAGAGAAAAAAAAAACCAGAAACCTCTTTGCCCATTTCTTGCATGTTCTCCAAGCCGAGAAGACAAAGCAACGTTGGACTCTTTGATTCTGTGAGATCGTATTTGCAGCCGCTTATACAATCATCCATTTCTCTGTTTTCGGCGATCGTATTGTGTAAGTTTTTTGTTCATGGCTTCGTAAGTCCGTGTCTTTGCATTGTTTTTTCCATGCATGTCTATGTTGTTGCACTGTTGGTCCATTCATTAGTTTAACACACTAGAATGTTTCGGCTGACAAATATTAGATTTAAATTCTAACATTATTGGTTCCAAACACCAGTTCATGCGCAAAAGACCCAAATGTGGTTCTTTCACTAAGTTTTTGAATTTCGGATGATATATTTTGCACACCAAGATATTGGATACAAAATCAGGGTTTTTTAAAGAACGCACATGTAACGCCCTGGCTACCCCAGAATAGTTACGGTGAAGAGTGAACCGGAAATTTGACTCGCTACTCGAGTCCTTTGGTAAAAAACGTGATCTAAGTGTTATTACTAGGTTAAGGTGAAAAAAAACCAATAAAAAGGAAAGGATACATTTCATTAAGTAAATAAACTGCTCATGAGCCTTTCAAAATATTTACAAGCTGTTCATATTACAAAAGAGTTGCTACCGTTTTAAATTTACAGTCCCCGCCGGCCTAAGCGGCAAAAATAGGGTAAACCCCTAGTCCCTCTGAGAACTCCCTGACCGTGGTGGTCAAGCGGCCCGGTATGTACACAACATCGCCCAAGCTCTCCACTCAGGGTTGGGTGAACTTCTCTTTCCCTTTACCTGCACCACATAGCACCCATGAGCCAAGGCCCAGCAAGAAAACATAGTAAAGCATGACATAATATCAACAACGATCATAATAACCATTCAGGACTATCAGTCCATAACAGATAGGTGACAATAGCCAAAGTCACAAAAGAAGGGTACAGCTCCCTCTAACCATGTGACGATAGGGTCACCAAGGCTTAACTGATAAGTGGTTCTCTCATAAGTTTAATCAGGATAGGTGCATGGTGATTGGTCACCAACATAACCTTCCTCCCGACTCTAGAGTCGTAACTATGGACAGCGTCCCCTAGCCATGTGACAATCAGTCACCCGGGTCATACACCTCGGCTATGAACATCTGGTCTTAGACCAGGCAAGTGCTTATAAGTTCATCGACCTTAGGGTCGGTCCCACATTAATGCCATAGAGCCATTCAATGCGTGTTCATCGACTTTAGGGTCGGTCCCTGACTAGTCAGTGCCATAGACAAGTAATCAGCGTTCACTAGCATTTAGTATGCAATCCATGTCCACATATATCAACCAACATGCCTCAATATCAAACCACGCATGTCATATACCTATACAGGGTGCAACTGTATTCATACACTGTTTTCTTACCTCTGGTTCGAGTGAGAATTATTATATGAACGACCCCTGAGAACGATCAACCTTTAAATTCCTTGAGGGTTACCTGGTCATAACCAAAATATAGGATTCATCAATAAAAATGATAACAGAGGGTTCCCAAACCAAAACCCAGCCTCCGAGACATCAAGCACTACCCAACCGGGTACTAGGTTCAACCCCGAGGCCTAAGGTTTAAATTCCCAAGTTAAAAACATGATTCTGGCCAAGATGACCTTAAGGGCCGTGGCCCTCCCCTGCTGCGCCGCGGTGCGCCCTCCAGACAGTGAGGGCCTTCCCTGCCAGACGCCATGGGCCGCGGCGCCCAGTCCAGAACAGGCAAAAAGACAGCACGCGCACCAGAATTCTCCCCTGTGTTTTTCCTCTCAAACCAGCCCTTCAAACTAACTTAAAACCTCCTCCAAACACTCCTTTTAACCTCTAAACACCACCCATAACTCACCCTCATCAAAACCCAAACTTATCATCAATCAAAACCTCTTCAAATCCACACTTCCATCAAGAAATCAAAAGCTGAAAACTAAGTAGAAAAACAGAGCACCACCTGAATTTAGTGACTAGAACTCACCTTGAAACTAGCTTTGAACCTTCCTCAATAGCTGAACTAAGTCCACAACCTCAGCCTTTGAGTTTCCTAGCTTAATATCCCACCTTGAGCTCAAGAACACCAAAGAAAAGATGAAGGGAAGTGATGTACGGGGAAGAGGAAGAGAAACCCTGCTTTTGTTCTGTTTAATCTATAACCTTCTACAGCCAACTAAAGGGTAATATAAATCCTTTCAAATGACCAAAATACCCTTAAGTCATCAAAAGCTTCTCCAACTATTCTAAGGGTAAAATTGGTACTTCCCACTTATCCCGTTAATCATAATTAACGCTTCCCGATTCCCACTAACCTCAAAATTCTCAAACTCCAATATTTCATATCCCGTTACCCTAAAATCCCTGGTAACGCTCTTATCATTAAAATCACCCCCGAGACTCACCCCGAGCCCCGAGCTCAAACCTGTTATGACCAAACCGATAAATCATGTTTAAAGATGGTCTCATGCCGAAATACGCGAACCAATCCACATTATAATGTGGTCTCACAATATATCACTAGCATGTAAACAAGTATACAATTATACCCTCAACGGGCCAAATTACCAAAACACCCCTGTAAACAAATGTGGACTCACATGCATGCATTTAACATCATATTATAATATAGTTCTCAGAGACATGCATAAACACATTTAATAGCACAATTAAGCAGTTATGGCCCTCCCGGCCTACTAATCCAGTCATTAAACCATATTAGGGAATCCGGGGCATTACAGCACGATTCCCAAAAATATCACTTTTTGAGTAACCACCACCTTTTTTCCCTGATATATCGGGATTTTCAATAACATGTCCACCTTCCTTTCTTTCGGTGGAATGCATGTTCTGAGACTGGCCTCATCCTTTGGATCGAGCTTGCCTTGTAGCCTCGATCATTCGAGCTTAGGTATTCTATTTATCTCATTATTTCCTGTTCGCTTGGCCCTCAACCTTTTGCTTTCTTGTTAGATGCCGCAGAACTCGGGAAAGTGGTGGGGGTCTAAACTTGCGATTCCTTATTCACCCGCAACTCTGAGCCCGGAGTCTCCTTTCACTCAGAACCAGCGCTTGATCCGGGAGCATGAACTGAGGTGTGAGCAAGAGGACATTCGAGATCACTTTCGACGTCAGATAGACGAGGTCGAAGAAGGAAAAAGGAAAAAAACTAAGGGTCGCCCTCTACCCAGATTCGGACACCGAGCCCAGACCGATTCCTCTCGACCTTACGCTCAAAGTGATAGTCGCTTTCAAGCCAGGTGATGTTCAATTCTCGCTGATGGGGGAACCTTCTACCTCACAGCCGACCTCGATACCTACCCCGAGAAGGGAATTCTTCGAGGCCGAGCACTATTGGAGCTCGATCTCATCGTTAGGGAAGATTACTGACATTCTGGCCCTACACGGCATAGGACTGTCGGGCTCGCTGAGGTGTCGAGCTCCGACCTCCCACGAGCGAAGTTGCTGCACTCCGGGATATGGGAATCCTGACAGTAAGTTGAGGTATGCAGCTTGGAGCCAGGAGCACACGAAGGCGGGGGCTGTTCTGCCTTTGAAGTCCTTTTTTAAAGGCTTCTTGGATTTCGTTGGGCTGGCCCCCTTCCAGCTCAACACCAATTCTTACAGGGTTCTGTCTGTGTAGTGCACCAAATTTTTTTTTAGATTATTAAAATTTTGTGATTTATTTTATTTAAGTGTTAAGTGTGATGAATTGTTTTATTTAAATGTTATTTATTTTATTTGATTGTTGTTTGTTTTACTTGATTGTTGTTATTTTATTTAATTGTTGTTATTTTATTTAATTGTTAGAATTGTTTGTAGAATATTTTTATGAAATTACTTGTTAAATAATATGTATTTATTTTATTTTAAAAATGTAATTATGTGAGATTTGGTTGAATGCACTAAGGTGCATGGTAGATAGTGATGCACCCAGTGATTTAGTGTGTGCAAGTGCATGGTAATGTGATGCACATGTGTGGATTTTCTACACATTTTATAATTTCCTTTTATTTGATATAATTGAGTAGTTTAATTTAAATAAAAAAGGGAAATGTGATGGGCGGTTTGGTGTAGGAAAAGGAAATGGCTTATTTCCTTTATATTTTTTTCAATCAATTAGACATGATTTTGGGGAATTATAGCTACTATTGGGTAAGGGAATTTTGACAATTTTAATTCAATTAAATTACTCTTTATTATAAAGGATTTTTAGGCTTAATTAGATGAGTGGATTAGGGAAATTACTATTTATTTTGGTGAGGCTTTATGAGGAAAATAGGAATTAAAAAGGAGACATGAAGGAAAAGAGGCCATTTGGCCGTGACCTAGAGAGAAGATAGAGAGTGGCGTGCTAGAGAGAAGGGGCTGCCATTTCTAGAGAGAAGGAGGAGAAGAAAGAAAGGAAGAAGAAGAAGAAGAAGAAGAAGGGTTCAAGCTAGGGTAAGGCTCTTGTTTGTTTTAAGATTCCTTATGTTAAATCTAGTATTTTGATTTGGGTTGTCTCTAACTTTTGTTCATCTTCTTCTCCAACTTGATATTCAAAAAAAAAAAAAAAAAAAAATACAACCCCTAGGGTTTGAGAAAGGAGGTGCTTCTAGATTGGATTCTTGATTTCTATCAAGAGAGATATTGAAATCCCTCCCTAAATTTTGTGGTTATTGGTTTTGATGAGTAAAATATTAGGGGGACTATGGTAAAAGGGGATTTGTGTTTTGTGTAGGAAAAATAGGTATTTGGTGTTCTTGTTATCTTGTTGATGATGAGTTGTTTGATCTTGCATGAAGGGTATTATGGTTTAGTGTACAAAAGGGTTTTGGTGTTGATTTTTCTATGTATAATGATTAGTGATAATTTATGAATGCATATATGAAGATTTCGGCCTAGGTATATCTAAGGATCACCTTTATATTTTGTTTTATGTTTTGTGATCTTCAATATGTTAGATCCATGTTTTAGGACCTATGTAATTTAGGTATAATGATAATTGGATCCATGAAATTTTGATAGGATGTATATGATATTGTGAAGAAATAAATTATGATATGCATAAAAATAATGATAGAAACATGTTAGGTTTAATATAAAGGCATATATGAATAATGGTGTTTATGTAATAATGTATGTTGTTATTATTGTTTTGTTGGATTTCATGTATAAATTCATTGGAATAGAATAAGGTTTTATAAGGTTTCATATGAATATGTGTTAGTGATATTCTTAGAATTATTTGTCTAATAAGAGCATGATAGGATTTGTGAGTTATTGTGCTTATTGGACATATATGATTTTATGTGAAATTTTTGAAAAGCCATGAGATAAAAGATGAATTTCATGAGTAATTATGCTTGCTGATTTTTGTGAATAATTGGGTAAAAGTTTGGTGAAAAAGTAATTTGCATACATAAGTAATGTCCTTAATGCTATGTTGATTTTATGAAATTAAAAAGGGTATTTTAAGTCACAATAAAATGATATTTTACTCAAGTAAATACCTACAGAATTTTTATTATATTTTTAGAAAAATATGAGGTTTTAAATTCAATATGGTGGATTTTGATAATAAATATGATTGCTGGAATTTTGTTAAAAAAAATGTGAAGTGTGTTTCAATAAAATAAATTTGAATAGTATTTGAAATAAAATTAATACCCTAAATTATGGTGATATTAAAAATGGTATTTTTAATATGGTATGAGTGTATTTTAATAGTTATGATTTTTCTTTATTTTGATTAAGGAAAATATTGAATTCAATTTATTTGTGATTTTTAAAGAAATAAAATGGTGGCTAAAAGTTTAGTTTAAGAGGTTTAAAATGATTATTTAATTGTCACTTATGAATTTATGTTACATAAAAACTAAGCCTTAAAATAATTCAAATAAAATATATTTTTTCCACACTTAAAATATATTTTTCTCACATCATTTATGTAACACAATTAACTAATATTAAATTGATTTTTCTAAGGAAACATGGTAATCATAGGCATTTTAAATAAATTCCAAGCCTTTGTTATTTCTTTGTAATTTGAAAATAATAAATGGATTTGTCACATATTTTTTTCTTAAGCTAAATAAAACTATTTTTTAAAAATAAAAATAATGTTTTGAGAGATTTAATCAACCTAGAAATTTTAAGAAAATAATTAATGGTAAGGAAAGCATGTTACAAGCCTATTAATTTTAAAACGATAGAAGTAAGACGTATAGAATTATCGTTTTTAAACGCCACAATTACGCAATGTTCCCACGTATGCATGTTACATGCAAATACACTTTTACGTCCAAAATTATGTCTATTATTCAACCATGTGGTTTTGTATAGAAAGATCATGCAAGCAAAGTAGGTAAAATGAGCATTATTCTTTTTATGGCCTTATGTGTAATTAAGTATATTTGCATGTTGTGTGTAACTCTTATTATGTGTGCATGGCCCATGCACACATGAGTTGTATGAAAGGGAAAAATAGTAATTTTATGAAGCTAAGAAATATCGTTTTGGTTATGGTATAGGCTCGTTGAGAAGTTGTGAATTTACTTAGCTTGGACCTGAGGTAAGGAAGTTAGATAGAATTTATGATTGTTTGTGCTATGAATGATAAGATTGTTGTGTGAATGAAATGTTATGAATTATGAATGCCATAATGTGATGATATGTTGGCTTGTATGAATATGTTATTGTTATGAATGGATGTTAGCGTGATGAACGCGACACATGAAAATGGGTTGCTCAAGATAAAGAAGGCGTAACCCCAGTTACTAAGGATATGAAGACGTAACTCCATGGGCGGACGCGCCGAGGTACCAGAGACTCTTGTTTACCTCAAAGGGTGGCATGGACAAGTTAGCGGGCCATGTTCACAAGGAATTGTGCATGAATGTGTTATGATGTCTAGTTATGGTTATGATTATGTTATGATGTTTGATGATGTTTATGATTCTGTTATGATGTTTTGATATTTATGATATGATGGTGGTAATATGTTTACGATTATGATATTGATGCAAAATTTTATGATGATGCTATGATGTATAAAGATGAATGATAGTGTTTGTAAATTGTTGTATCTTACTTGCTTGTTGTTTGTACTTCCTTACTGGGCTTTTAGCTCACCCCCTTACTTTCCCTTCCAGGTAGCAAATAGGTTTCTCCATGGCATGCGGGGTGATGTGGGAAGTTCTGTCGTCCTGGTGTGTATGGCGTGGGGCATCCTATGGATGAAAAACGATCACTTAAAGACGCCATTTTAATAATGTTATGTTTTATGAGACTTTTTAAACTTATCAGTGGGACTTAAATTATTGGTTGTTTTTTTTTGGAACCTTGCATAAAAACTCATATTTTCTTTTAAAACTATTGGGCCCAACTTGCATGTTTTTAAGCAAGGCCCCACTGAAACCTTTATAATAAGTGGCTTTCTTTTATAGACCAATGAAATGTGAAATGTTTTATTAAGTACTAGTTTAGGGCGTTCTTTACAGTTTGCCCTGAGGTCACTTTACCATGAGCTGAAGTGGGAAGGACCTTCGCCTGAAGAGATCTTATAACTCTTTTGTCTGAAAAGCAATCCCTCCCGAGCTCGGGGAGGAGACGACTTCTATTACCTTTCGAGCTATCCCAAGGAGAAGAAGATCTTCGAGGATCTTCCCAACCATCCTCCGGACTTCAAGAAGGCCTTCTTCTGGATAGATGGCCTAGCTCCATCCTGTTACTATTCGTTCAGGCGAATTCGTAAGTATCTCAAACTTCTTTCTTTTTTGTGCTCGAATTTTGTTTAGGCTCGTGCTTAGTTAAAATGTGTTTATTCTTCCAACCAAGTTCCATCGTCCTACTCCCACCAAGGAGATGAGAGAGTAGAAGGAGGCTCTGCTTCAACTGCCTTATGGCAGGAGGTCCCTCTCCTATCTCCTACACGAAGGCAAACTTCGAGCATGCAACCTCTTGGAGAATGATCAGTCTACATTTGATTGGTCCAATAAAAAGTATGACCAGTGGGAGCTCGTGCCTCTCCCAACCAGCAACCTTCCTCCGAGGAGAAATGTGAGGCCTACATCTCGAGCTCAGCGTCACGTGGGTTCGCAATCGGGGAATAAGGCCAATGATGAAGCCTCGAGCTTGCGTGATAGAGGTATAGTCATCCTTAGCTTGGATTTTTGGTCTCCCTCACTATTAAAGCATAAACCCGATAGATTAATACTATGTAAGGATGATAGGAACCATTTCTATGTATGGTCTTGAGTAGATGAGAGGGTACATAAGTTCGATAGCTGGCTCGGGAAATATGACACCATGTATAGTCTAAACGAGGTATGGGATGGAATAGCCGTTCAATATGGGACAAATGACTATAGAGACCTTTCGAGGTTGACTTCCACTTATAGGGAAGGTACTCCCCCCGCCTCCTCTAAAGATGGGGGAATTATGTGGTCGCTGGGCACGAGCTCGGGTGAGAGTTCCAGTTAGGTTTCTCTCCACTTGTCTTTTCATTCCTTATCTGACTGCATCATGCTAACTTATTTTGTTTTGGGATATCTCATAATGCGATGTGAATGTGCAGGTGATATGGATTCCGACCTCGACAACGTACTGGCCAGCGGCGGAGCCCAAAGGAGTAAGCGCCCGAGGTGGTCACGGAAATCAGGCTGACCTACTAAGGTCCTTAAGAGGACCGAGAAGACACCTCCTCCACCGGCTCTAGCTGCTTCGAGCCCGGCTTTGAGTCCACCTCCTTAGGCTGAGACGTTCTCTGCGACCTTGCCTCCCGCTCCTCCTGTGATCCGGGTCAACCCCACGCTTGGCCCACCTCTGAAAAAACCCTCAGCCTCAAGAACACACTGGCTTTCGATTTCTACTCACGTTGATGAGTATGTGATCGATAATGCAGCCGGACCTCATGGGGCTACGCTTGGCTCGGATGTTTTGTCTCGGGTGGGCCAGAGTTTTGGCAGCTTCTACGCCCCTCATTGGCAGTTCTTGAATGATGCTCGAGACTGCAACACTCTTTATGAGAAGAGCATCGAGCTCACTGCTGCGGTAATCTTTCTCATCTCGCTACTAACTGTATTTATACTTGGTTCGTATTCTAATTTGATTTCTTTGTATGCCAGACTCTTGCCGTCTTTGCTAAACTTAACTATAAGGTTAACAACGAGGTCCATTCGAGCATGGATTTTGCTCAGGAGTCGAAGGATCTCCAACTCAAGCTCAGTGACGAGCTCAAGGGCACAAAGGAAAAGATGGAGGCAGAAGCTGAGCAGCTAAAGGCCAAGACAATCGAGCTTGAAAAGCTGAATGCCCGGCTCGCGGAGTTTGAGAAGATGAATGCCCAGGTCGCGGAGCTTGAGAAGATCAATGCCAAGCTTGAAGAAGAGAAGGCCGCCACTATCGAGATCATGGAGGGTGAAAAGGCTCGTCTTCTTGAAGAGTTTAAGGAGAAGAAGGATCAGACAGTCGATCTCGACAGCAGCTTCTTAGGCCCCCTTGAGGCAAAAATTGTGGCTAAATGGCAAGCTCGGCTTGATAAGGAGGAGGCTGCTCGGGATGAGGCAGAGGGAGCCAGGGAGGATGCTGATGCTGAGAAGGCCAAGGAGAATGCTCCTCCTTCCTAAATCTTGCTTCGGGGCTGCGTCCCTCTGAATATCTTGTAATAGTCTTTGTGTTTGATTTTTTACTTTTTATGCCCATGGGGCTAAGACAATTTTATAGCTCGTGAAAGAGCTGCCTTTTTACGAGCTATTTTCGGGCTCAGACTTATGATATTTGAGATACCATTTTTGACTTTATCTTAATATATTTGCTTTACATTTCTTGGCTCTAAATATTTTGCGCATTTTATATTAAAGTGTCCTATATGCCTGTTTATTCATACAAACATATGGTGGATTTAAGCTCGAGGTTCAATGCATTCAGTCATAGTTTGCTCGAAATATCCGCATTCGATCTCGTTATTTGTCAAGGTCGGAGATTACTTTTACCATGCACCCGAAAGTACTTATATGGTGTGTAATGCAAATGGTTTAGTTATATCTTACTTTTTTAGTTACTTTTTCTCGTCCTCGGGTAGCTCCCCGAGGTTATGAGGTCGAAACTATCGTTTTGCAAGATACTCCAGCCTCGATCTCGACTTAACACGAAGTGGGTTTATGTTCCAACTTACTGTCGATTAGTTTTAGCTGGTTTGTTCCAAACCTATTAAGTTTGTCTTTGGTTTGTAATCCATACACTTATATTTTTAATCGAGTTCGCATATTTGGTTACATCCAAACATTTTTATCAAAACTAGTTCGCATATTTGGTTACATCCAAACATTTTTATCTTTTGATAATTTGGTTATGTCCAAACTTTCTTAGCTCGCGCATTTGGTTATGTCCAAACACTTATATGTTTTTGATAGTTTTGTTATATCCAAACTATCTTAGCTCGCGCATTTGGTTATATCCCAACACTTGTATGCTTTTTGTATATGCTATTTTATTTTTTGAAGATGACGGTATATGTACCACTAATGCCCCCTTAATATCCTATGAGTGTGACCATAGGTTATTTAATTAAGAGAGATTGCAAAAAATACAGCATATTAAAATGAAATCAAACTTTATTCGAATAATTCAATAATATGAAAATAGGATAGACAAACAAGCATGGTTATAGGCGACATCATTCCTACACTATTGATAGTAAGGTCGTAGATGTTCGCCATTCCATGCTCGTGGTACCAAACTTCTATTCAATCTTGCCAACTTGTATACGTCGGGTCGGATGACTGATTCAATCTGATAAGTTCCTTCCCAATTTGGCCCAAGCATGCCAGCTAATGGATCCCATGTTGCCAAGAATACACGCCTCAGCACCAAATCTCCTACGCTGAATTTTCTATCTTGAACTCTTTTATTGAAATACTGGGTAGCTTGCTGTTGGTATGCAACATTTTTTAGCTGAGCTTCGTTCCTTCTTTCTTCAATCAGGTCCAAACTTACTTCAAGCTGGGATTGGTTCAAGGCTTGGTCATAAGCGAAGGCACGAATTGTGGGAATTTCGACCTCGATTGGCAACATAGCCTCGCAACCATATGCCAGAGAAAATGGGGTATGTCCTGTTGAAGTACGGGTCGTGGTTCTATATGCCCATAGAACTTGGGGCAATTCTTCGGGCCATTTCCCTTTAGCTTCTTCCAACTTTTTCTTTAGCGAACTCTTTAGGGTTTTATTCATAACTTCGACCTGGCCATTTGCTTGAGGATGGGCCACATATGAGAAGCTCTTTATTATCCCATTGTTTTTGCAAAAGTTGGTGAACACATCGTTGTCGAATTGAGTACCGTTATCAGACACAATCTTCCTTGGCATCCCATATCGGCATATGATGTTCTTTACTAAAAAGTCCAGGACTTTCTTCGAGGTGATGGTCGCTAAAGGTTCGGCTTTGGTCCACTTCGTGAAGTAATCTATGGCGACTACTGCGTATTTCACTTCACCTTTGCCAGTCGGAAATGAGCCTATGAGGTCGATTCCCCAGACCGCAAATGGCCATGGGGAGGCCATCATAGTTAGATCGGAGGGTGGAGCTCGAGGTATTGTGGCGAACCGTGGGCATTTGTCACACTTCTTGACGTAGTCGAACGAATCTGCTTTGATGGTAGGCCAGAAGTACCCCTGGCGTATGATCTTCTTGGATAGGCTATGACCCCTAGTATGGTCTCCACAGAATCCTTCATGAATTTCCTCTAGGATTTTCTTAGCTTCGGGTGGAGTCACACATCAGAGTAGCGGCATGGAATATCCTCTTCTATATAGATTTCCATCTATAATGGTATACTTGGGGATCTGATACATCAATTTTCGAGCCTTGGTCCGTTCTTCTGGGAGAATGCCGATCTCGAGGTATTCAACTATCGGAGTCATCTAGGTTGGCTCGGAATTGATCATGCAAACATCTTCCTACTCAGGCTCGATAATACTGGGCGTCGTGAGATGTTCGATCGACACGTAATTCAGTTTGTTGACCTCGGTAGAGGTAGCAAGCTTGGCTAAGGCATCTACGTTCGAGTTTTGTTCTCGGGGGACCTATTCTATCCCATAGAACTCGAAATGATCCAGTGCTTCTTTTTCCTTTCCTAAATACGCAGCCATTCTCATACCACAAGCCTGGTACTCCCCTAAAATTTGATTAACCACCAGCTGGGAGTCACTGTAGCAATGTATCACTTTGGCTTTGAGTTCCTTGGCTATACGAAGTTCTGCTAGTAGAGCCTCGTATATGGATTCGTTGTTCGACGCTTCAAAGTCAAATCTCAAAGCAGAGTGAAATCGACTTCCTACTGGGGTGATCAGAATTATACCTGCTCCCGATCCATTTTCATTGGAAGACCCATCAACATAAATTTTCCACAGCTTGCGGGCTGGGGTTATAACTTCATCGTTGGTCACTCCAGTACACTCCACTATGAAGTTTGCTAGGGCCTGTCCTCTTATGGTCTTCCTTGGATGATAAGTGATCTCGAATTGTCCGAGTTCAACGGTCCAAGGCTTCTGGCTTGGACAAGACTTGCCTTAGTGGTTGATTGGTCAGTACATGGATGGGGTGCGCCTGGAAATAAGGTCGGAGCTTTCGAGATGAGTGGATTAGGCTGAGAGCTAACTTCTCCATCAAGGGGTATCTCGATTCTGCCCCCAGTAACCTTTTACTGACATAATATACTGGCCTTTGCACTTTTTGTTCTTCTTGTACGAGTACCGCACTAATGGCGTGCTCGGTCGTTGCAAGGTATAGGTATAGAACTTCTCCTATGATGGGTTTTGACAAGATGGGGGTTCCACGAGGTGCTTCTTAAGCTCCTGAAAAGCTAACTCGCACTCCTCCGTCCATTCAAATTTCTTGCCTCCCCTCAAAAGGTTGAAAAATGGATGACAACGGTCGGTAGATTTCTAGATAAATCTACGTAGCGCCGCCATCCTGCCAGTTAAACTTTGGACATCCTTATGCTTTTGAGGTGAGGGCATATCAATCCATTTTCTTCTATTCCCCGAGCATTTACAATGAAGCCTAGGAATTTTCCTGAAGATTCCCCGAAAGAGCACTTCTGGGGGTTGAGCTTCATGTTATATCTCCGTAACACGGTGAAGCATTCTTCGAGGTCTTCCACATGGTTATTGTTATGTTGAGATTTAACTAACATATCGTCAAAATAAACTTCCATGTTATTACCTATTTGCTCGGAGAACATCATGTTTACGAGCTGCTGGTAAGTGGCTCCAGCATTCTTGAGTCCGAATGGCATGACTTTGTAGCAATACAACCCTTTGTCTGTCACGGAACTCGTATGCTCTTGGTCAGGGGCATGCATGGCAATCTGTTTATATCTAGAATAGGCATCCATGAATGAGATAAGTCCCTGCCTTGCTGTGACATCTATGAGCTGGTTGATTCGAGGTAAGGGGAAGCATTCCTTAGGACATAATCGATATAGGTCTGCCATGTCCCGTTAGGCTTCGGGACCAGCACCGGGTTGGCTACCCAATCGGGGTAAAAGGCATCCCAGATGAATCAGTTTGCCTTCAACCTATCGATTTCCTCTTTTAGGGCCTTCTTCCTGTCGTTATCCAGTAGTCTTCGCTTTTGCTGCTTCGGAGGGAAGCTTTTGTCGATATTCAATGCGTGGCTTACTACATTTGGACTTATCCTTATCATGTCCGAATGTGACCATGCGAAAACATCCTGGTTTTTTTTTTCAAAAAGCAAATTAATTGCTATTTTGTTTCTTCGGGAAGGTTTTTCCCTACCTTTACTGTCTTCGGGGGATCTGTTTCTTCGAGCCTGACCTCTTCGAGCTCTTCCAATGGTTTAATGTCAGCTCTTTCCTCTATTCTTAGATCGATTTCTTTGTTTATTTCGAAGATTTTCCCGTCCTTATTCTGAATTATGATGAGCGTTTGTGCACTCGTCTGCTTCTTTCCTCTAATGGAAATGCTATAGCATTCCCTTCTTGCTAGCTAGTCTCCCTTCAGTGTCCCGATGCCAGTAGAAGTCGGGAACTTGATGGCCAAATGCCTCACAGAAAAAACTACCCCCAGCCCTACTAGGGCAGGTCTCCCGAGCAGCACGTTGTAGGCCGATGGTAGGTCCACTACTACGAATTCCATCATCTTGGTTGTTGAGACTGGGAAGTCTCCCAAGGTCACAGGGAGTTCGATGGACCCCATACAGGCAATCCCTTCTCCTTAAAAGTCGTACAACGTCGTTGCACAGGCCTTTAGGTCACGAAGCGCAAGTCCCATCTTTTCTAAGGTGGCCTTATAGAGGATGTTCATTGAGCTCCCATTATCAATAAGAACTCAGTGAACCCTCTTGTTTGTGAGCTGAAGAGTGATGACCAGTGGGTCATTGTGAGGAAATTGGACATGGGACGCATCATCTGCAGTAAAGGTTATAGGTTGAGATTCAACTTTTTGGTATTTTGGAGCTCTGGGTTCGGGTTCATAAGGGGACTCGTCGCCAGTTTTTAGCTCATTCACGTATCGCTTTTGGGCGTTCTTGCTCGATCCTACGAGATGAGGCCCGCCCAAGATAGTTACAACATCTTCTCCATCAATCTGAGGGGGTCTCTTGTCTTCCCTTGTTCGGGAATTGCTGTTTTGGGCAGGCGGTAGTGCAGCTGTCCTCTAGTTGGTAGAAGCCTGATTATTGTTCTGGTTCCTTACATAATGCCTGAAGTATCCTCTCGAGATCAGACCTTCGATCTCGTCTTTCAGCTGCTTGCATTCATCAGTAGTGTGTCCAATATCTCTGTGAAATCTGCAGTACTTGCTGGAGTCTCTCTTGGATTTTTGGTTTCTCATGGGGTCTGGACGTCTGAAAGGGACTTGGTTTTCATTAGCCAGGTAAATATTCTCCCGAGACTCGTTGAGATCGGTGTACACTTTGTACACGAAGAAATAACTTTCCCCTTTCTTCTTCTTTCCCCCTTCTGCCTCGGGGTTACTTCCTTCATTCTTCTTTCTTTTGGAAGGGTTTTCTGTAGGGGGTTTCGAGGCTGATGGGTTCGCCGAGGTCGAGGCAAAGTTTAAGTTTGTCGTTGTAGTTATGGGCTGAGAGGCCATATTCAGCGTTGACCTTGCCTCCTCTACATTGACAAACCTCTGAGCTCGTCGATTAAACTCGGTTATGGACCTCACAGGCTTCCTCTGCATATCTTCCCAGAGGGGACTTCCCGGCATTACCCCAGCTCGGACGGCCATTAAATGGCCGCTGTCGTCTACATCACGAGCTCGAGCGACTTCCAGATTGAATCTTCTAAGGTAGCTCTTCAACGTTTCACTTGGTTGTTGCCAAAAATTGGTCATGGCAGATGCCTTGGGCCTTTTCTTGATCATGGCTCTAAATTGCTTCTTGAAATCTCTCGACAACTGATCCCAAGAAGTAATTGAATGCTTCTTATATTTTTCGAACCAGTTTTTTGATGGTCCTGTAAGCGAAGCTGGAAACAGCATGCATCTGAGCTTGTAGCCCACATTACTTGCTCTCATAATAGTATTAAACATACTTTAGTGATTGTATGGGTCGGATTTCCCTTCTAATGGTGGGACATGAGGAATCCGAAACCCTTGAGGAAACGGAGTGCTGGAAAAATGGGGAGCAAACGGTTCGAGTTCCTCATCAGACTCTTCATCCCAATCCCGACCTCGCTCATTCTGCAATAGCCTAAATGCTCTTTCCAATTGATCAATTCTCTCCTGGATTGGATCCAAGGGGGGTCTAACTTGAAATTGGTTATCGTTAATCACAATTCCAGGTTCGCACCTTCGCCTGGGATCCTTGCGCCCATTTAGGCGATCTCTTAGGTCTGGGTTCGAGGGGTTACCGCTACCTCGATTCTAATTCAGGTGTTCCTGTAAGTCTGGGTGGTCCCATTGGTTCCCAGTATTTTCTGTGTCCTTGGTCATACATACTTACTGATCTGGTGTCCCCTGAGCCTTCACTGGCGAGGCTCGATGCATGGTTGTTTCGAGATGGGTACCTTTCAGGTTGTCTCGTCTCTATTGTGTGAGACTGAGACATTTGGCTTCTCGTAGGCTGGGCGCCTCTCCGTTCTCTAGCAGCTTCTCCATTCCCTTGCTTCTGTCCAGCCTGCCTTTCCCTATAACCCTGAGTCGGTTGTGTGTTTCTCCGAGGAGGTGAGGGATACCTTATTGTCAATGGAGGATGCTGTATGGGTGATGGTGGCTACCATCCATTTCGGGGTTTGGAAGGTCCTGAGTTTGCCTGTGCTGGCTCGGGAACGTTCTGCGCGTTACTAGGATTCTGAGTTCGAGCCAGCTCGGTTATTCCCAGTTTCGGCTGGCAACTCAACAGTCGAGTTAACAGGAGCTCCAGCCCGGGTGTTCCTTCGGGGCCTCGAGGGAGCAGGTTGTTCTACTGGTAGCGGAGGTTGCTCAGTTCTTCGTGTGGCAGCATTTTTGCGAGGTTGCCCACGAGGCCTGCGGGGAGGAACATGAACATCCCGCGAAGGTGGGGCTGGGACCTCAGGCGGAGGTGGGGTCTGAGCCGCCTGCGCCTCCGTAGCCAATCTAGCTAGCTCCTTGTTACACTTCTTGGCCTCCACCAACTACTTTCTCAACTGACGGTTTTCGAGTTCCACAATGGGGACATATCGCTCAGGGTTATAGTACATGTCCTCGTTGTCTCTGGGGGTCGGTGGTGCAGGAGGTCCTCGAGAGTCAAAGGATCCACTTCTCTCCACTGGGTCCGGATTCATCATCGGCTGTTTCCCAGGGTGCCACGGATAGCTAACTTCTTCTTCAGGAATATTAGGATCATTCGCGGCCATAGCTGATTAGGGAGGCTTCTTCGACTGACTAACTCAGATTCGTATTGCTTAATGCTCTCAATGAAAGCACCAAACTGTTGACAACGCTTTTCGTCAACTTAAATCGTAGAGAAATTAAACAATATGAACTATGGTATGAATGAATAATATAGTGGAACAATAAGGTTTTTACGTGGTTCAACAGTTAAATCTGCCTAGTCCACGAGTCTATGTTATTAAGACTTGGAGTTTTCTGGAAATCCTTCAGAGATGAATTACTCAGAGTTTTCTCTCAAGATATCAGATGATCGGTCCTCTACAAGTGATCATTACCTCTCTATTTGTAGAGAGGTTACAGAGTTCATTCCCACATATTTCGGGAAGATACTCTGCATATAAATTCAAGTAATTACATTAAATGTTGTAACTCCTATATACAAGGAAACGTCCCCTGAAGACCCGTAAACGGATAACAAACTTGTTAATATCCCTTTAATGTTGGGATGTTACAACAATAAATATATTTAAACATACAGAACGCGCTAAATCAGATGACTCATCGAATCTCCGAGGTCAGCAACGAGCATCGTGTCAGTCAAGGCTTACGGTCATGTTACGAACTGGCCATCTTATTCCAAGACTTGCTTGGAGCAGATAAGTACCATCGAGGCTGTCACATTCGAGCCTGTACTTTTTAAGCTCGGACTACTCGATTCGAAGGCACTCGATAACAGATGTACCCCGATGCTATGCCCTTTCGAGCCTAGAAAGAATCTCGAGGTTACATGTCTTCGAGGTTGCCATCTTACTTCAGAGATTTTACAACTGGACCATTAACATGTATTTCATATATTTCGAGCTCATACTTGACGAGTCCAGCTTTCGAGGTCATAATTTCTGGTCTCGAAATCTGGGTGTAACAAACCACATATAATCCTTGTGTTCTTTTCTATTATTTTCTTTAAACTGTCATATTAGGTTGATAGCGAAAAAAACAGTCAACAAGTACTATTATATATATTTTTTATAGATGTTCTATAATGGTACTATTTTTTTATATATATTTTCTTTTAGTTAAATATATTTATATATAGATATAGAAATATAGATAAATAATGTCATTTTTTCAATATATAATATACAATTTACAAATTTAAATGATATAAAAATATGTACTATAAAAACTAAATATGTAAAATATAAATTATATAGTAAGTTTGATAAACTCAAAAAAATATAACTATTCGATTTTTGGGCAAGGTTGAATTAAATCAATCACCCCTATAAAAAAAATACTAATGTTGGGACAAATCAAAATAATCAAAGGGTACTTTATTTATATACTAAATGTAAAATATCTACAATAGTTTATAAACCATGTGAGACTATAGAGATTTTTTTAATTGTTAATTAATTATTTTATTTAATAAATTTTAAATAAAAAAATTAGAAAAAACCACAAAATAGAGAAAATAAAAAATTAGAAGAAGAGGGCGCCACCTCTTCTTCTCAAAGCTCTCTTTTATATAAATATAAATATATAGATATAGATAGATTATATATATCATTTAATAAACAGTTTAAATAAATAATTTAAATTTAAATTATACATGACATTAAAATATATTTTTGTAAATCTATTTACGTTTGAATAAAAAACATATGTAATTTCAATAAATTATTATTATTGTTGTTGTTGTTATCAACCATAAATTAGAAAAAGTAAAATTAAAAAATGATAAAAAATAGAAATAAAGTAGGATAAAAAAATGTCAGAAATTACTTGTTTGAAAACTTTATTTTTATAAATATTAATAATCATAGAGATAGATATCGACATAGATTTTTGTAGATAATTTCCATAAATTAGTAAAAAGTGAAATAAAAAATGATAAAAATAGAGAAAGAGTATGATTAAAAAAGTGTCACCACATTTCCTCAAAGCTGTGTTTTATATAAATATATAGATATTTTTCCATAAATTAGAAAAAGTCAAATAAAAAAAATGATAAAATAGAGAAAGAGTAGGATTAAAAAAGTGTCATCTCATCTCCTCAAAGCTATGTTTTATATAAATATATAGATATAGACAGATTATATATCGTTTAAATAAATAATTCAAATTGAAATTATACATGATGTTAAGATATATTTTTGTAAATCTATTTAGGTTTGAATAAAAAGCATATATAATTTCAATAAATTATTATTATTATTATTATTATTAACCATAAATTAGAAAAAGTAAAATTTAAAAATGATAAAAAAAAATAGAGATAGAGTAGGATAAAAAAAGTAAGAAATTACTAGATTGAAAACTTTAATTTTATAAATATTAATAATCATATAGATAGATATCGATATAGATTTTTATAGATATTTTTCCATAAATTAGAAAAAGTAAAATAAAAAAATGATAAAAATAGAAAAAGAGTAGGATTAAAAAAAAATACTTGTTTGGAACCTTTATTTTTATAGATATTCTATAATCGTACTATTTTTTTTTTTTATAGATTGTACGCCCTGGTTTTCCCACGGGCTGATTAGCAGGTCGAGCCTCGGACTAATCATGGTTAGTCCGTGAATTTCCCCAGGTCGGAGATCCTGTTTTCGAGGTCGTACCCCCTTAGCTTGAGGTATCCTCAAGCACTCGCCAAGGCTGCCCAAGACTGGGGGAAGGAGTCTGAAGGCCGAAGGTCGGGTCAGGGAAGCAGCTCATGGTACGAGCTTCTCATGGATCTCTGACCCTTTGTAAAGTCAACACACGCAAGATAAACGTGCCTATATCTGACATCACGTGTCCGATATCTCCCTGACTTCTCGGACACGCAGCAGGAACGTGCGTATTCAGACACCCACGGCTTGGTTGGGCCGTGCGGCCCATTATCTCCTTATCTATCGATTTGACCATACTTATGTGTCAGGTTTAGGAATTAATCATGAATGTCACAGAGTTGATATGACAAATAAGAAGGTCACGGGATGACCTCCTTACCAACTTCCAGGTGCCTTCTCCTATAAATATGGAGACCCTGGGAGTTGATAAGCGTTGGAAAAAATAGTCTCTGAAGAGATATAAACTTTGTAACCAAATACCCAGAATATATCAATAATATTGACTAGTGGAGTAGAAGGATTTTAACCTTTGAACCACTTAAAAACAGGTCTTGAGTCACCAAGTTCATCCTCTAAGATTTCCTATCTGTGACGGTTCTACTTTCAGCACTAATCCTTTTCTCTCCTTCTCTTAATTACCTGTTGGCGAATAACCGCGTCAACAGTTTGGTGCTTTCATTGAGAGCAAGTTCAATTAGTGCTGCCACAAACATCCAACTATGGTGACCACTTGATCCAGGCATGGCAACGAAACAGAGCAGCAGGTTGGGCAGGAGGCCCACCATATTGCCATCCCTGATGAACAAATTCCTGAAGTCCAACAGAGGCCAGGAAAGCAGCCGGCGGGCCAAGACGATACTGGTAGTTCGGCGCCCCGGCCACCTAATCCGAACCCGTGTTATTATACTGCGGTGGAGATGGAGAACGCTCAGCTGAGGAGCCAGTTAGCAACTGCTAGTCGGCAAATCCAAGATATTCTGGCCCGACTACCCCCTCTCACAACCAATGTTAACGTTGGAGAGAGGCAAGGTGAGGCTCCTAAGTCTCACTGGGGTAATCGGCCCAGGCGTAGCCGTTCGGATAGACTTCCTGCAGTCAACTCCACCCCTTCATCGCACCATCAAGAGGCAAACTTCAGGGAAATGCCTGGGACCAGACAACAGCAATACATCCGTTCGGTCAGGACGTCAACTCCTAGTTCTCAACCTTCCTTGAGAACGCCCAGGAGAGCTCGAGGAAATTCCCGAAGGAGATCCAGGGAGGGCCAGCGACGTCAACCCATCCCAGAAGATCGTCCTGCGCCTCATCCAGCTCGCCCAGAGCGGGACCAGCAAGCTGGCAGGGCCGAAAGGCCCCCACCAAATTTGATCCGTCCAGACGGAACTAGGATCGCCTCCCCAGTCAGGCATCCTCCTTCTCCAATCAGATATCCGTCTCCTCAGCCCGTCCGAGACATCCCAGCTTACGGGAGTAGTAGGAGAAACCCACCATCAGCAGGACCTTCCCGGCGTAGCAGGGCGCCTGAAGAAAGCTCAGGTCCTCACCACCAAAGACGCACTCCAAGCCTGTCCAGCAGGAGTCATTGGACCAGCAGCCGCCAGAGTGATCTCTCCGGAGGAGACTTGCGTCAGCGACTGAGTTCAGCGCAAAGTCACCAGACCACCCAGGGAGGCGACCTTCAAGATCGCCTCAACTCTCACAGAGAGGATCGAGCTAGAGATGGTAGCCCGGCCCGCTCGGCGGGAGTCCGATCCGAAGTATGCAACGGAGGGAATGTCCCAAATAACCTATCTCAAGATAGGAGGGGCAACAACCCACCTAATATGTACAATGGGTCCGGAGCTGTTGAACAGCTCCGGAATAACCCAGGATCTCAGGACCAAACCCTCGAGCGCCTAACTCAGATGGAGGAACAGATGAGAAAGCTCCTATCAGAAAAAGAAAAAGACAAATATGATTCGGGTGACGAAATGGAAGTCTTCGCCCCCAACATAGCAGCGACGGCATACCCATCTGGCTTCCGTATGCCTCACTTGTCAAAGTTCAACGGGGACGGGGACCCGTCGGACCATTTAGGGATGTTCAACGCCCTAATGATGGCCCATAACATTGGCCCGGAGCTGCGTTGCTTGATCTTTCCTTCCACACTGACTGGACCTGCTAGGCAGTGGTTCAAGCAGAGTAAAAGGCAGTCAATCAGCTCCTGGAAGACCTTTTCAGCTGATTTCAAAAGGGCGTTCCGTGCCTCCCAGGCCGCCCGAGTCCAGGCCGATTCCCTAGCTAACGTGAGGCAGCAGCCTGGTGAGACGCTGAAAGCCTACTTGAGCAGATTCGCAAATGTCGCTGCTCGAGCGAGGGACGCAGATGATAGCTCCAAGCTCATGGCCATGAGAACCGGAATCCTGGTCAGGGGAGACCTGTGGAAAGATATTCAAAGGAAGGGAGTCAGCTCGGTTAACGAATTCCTTAACAGAGCCCAAGAGTGGATAAACTTAAAAGAAGCTGAAGCTTCAGCCGCGGGGACCAGCCAGGTTCCCGAGAAGCCCACTGGAGTGGGGACAGAGATAGTGGTGGCGATCCCCGAGGTCGCGCAGAACAACCAGCCTGGTGGTGGCAAAAGAAAGGGAAATGGTGAAAACAGCCAGCACGGTCAAAAGAAGAATAAGTCTGTGGATAAATTCAAGCCCGTGTTCACGACATATACCGAGCTCACCCAGTCCAGGGAAAGTATTTTCCTGGCCAACGCTGCTCGGGTCCCCTGGAAGAGGCCGGAGCCATTGAAACACCACAAGGGAAAGAGAGATACTTCAAAATTCTGCCGTTTCCATAACGACGTCGGCCACAATACCGACGATTGCAGGCATCTAAAAGATGAAATCGAGACCCTCATCTGAGTAGGCCCCTTGGCGCAGTACTCACGAAACAGGGTCCCAGCGAGTTGACCCACTCCAGAAGTCCCAGTCAGTCAGCCCGGGCCTCGGGTAGATCAGGACGTCCCTCCTCCCGTGGTCGAGGGAGAGATATCCACCATCTCTGGAGGACCGCACATGGCTGGCACGAGCAGAGGCGCCCAGAAGAGGTATGTGAATGAATTAAAGGCCCACAACGGAGCAGAGTTCGTCCCGGAGTAGCGTCATTCAAAACAACAGCGGTTAGAGAAGCAACCGATTACTTTTACGGAGGAAGACGCAGGCCATGTTAAATTCCCCCATAATGATCCCTTGGTCGTAGCAGTCCAGCTTGCCAACCGGAAAGTGAGGAGAATGTTGGTGGACAACGGAAGCTCAGTGAACCTCCTATTCCGATCCACATTAGAAAAGATGGGTCTAACCGTCGCCGAGCTAAAGGCGACCTCCATGATGCTGTATGGTTTTTCGGGAGAAGGATCGGCAGCGATAGGGACGATTGAGCTGGTGATCACCCTAGGAGAAGAGTCTTGGACAGTCTCTAAGCTACTTGAGTTCGTGGTCATTGACTGCTCCGCTGCCTACAACGCCATTTTGGGCCAACCTACACTCATAGCTTTCGAGGCCATCACTTCCATTCGACACTCGCCATGAAGTTCCCTACTTCAACAGGAATCTGCACTATCAAGGGCGATCAGCTCGCTGCCAGGGAATGCTATAGCATTTCCATGAAGGGAAAGTCTAAACCTGGGCAGCTGGCAATGGCCATTCAGAGCGAGGAGGAATCTCAGGGACCCTTGGCGGCTCCTGAGATTGAAAAACCTCAGAATCCCGAAGAGGAAAAGATCGCCTTGAGTGAGGACATTGACCCCTGAGTAGGCGAGGACAGATCCGAGCTCCAGGCTATTGAGGAGCTCGAGGAGGTGAACATTGATAAACAAAATCCGTCACGGACGGCTAAGCTTGGGAAGAACCTCTGCGACCAGAGAAAGGCGGAGCTAATTACGTTTCTGAAGAATAGCTTGGACGTATTTGCATGGTCTCACGAGGACATGGTGGGGATCAGCCCGAGTGTCATCATGCACACGCTTCATCTGGATAAAAGCGTTCCTGCCAAATCTCAAAAGCAAAGGCGTTTAGGAACAACCCGAGCTGAAGCCCTAGAAGAAGAAGTGGCCCGGCTCAAAAAGTGCGGCTTTATCCGCGAAGCCAAATTTCCAATTTGGGTCGCCAACCCCGTGCTAGTTCCAAAGCCCAACGGGAAATGGCGGACCTTCATTGACTTCTCCGACCTGAATAAAGCCAGCCCCAAGGATTGCTTTCCATTGCCAAGGATCGATCAGCTGGTGGATGCTACGGCGGGGCACGAGCTCATGTCCTTCATGGACGCGTACTCAGGCTACAATCAGATCGCGATGAATCCGGCAGACCAGGAGCATACCAGCTTCATGACCCCAATGAATGTATATTGCTACAAGGTCATGCCGTTTGGCCTAAAGAATACCGTGTGCTTGTCACTCCCAGTGGCATACGCATATTTTTTTATAGAGATTTCTATGAAAGAAATCCCAGTGGTTCCACTTGGCGCTAAGGTTCGGGTTCAAGGCGTCCAACAACGAGGCAGAGTACGAAGCTTTGTTAGCTGGGCTGAGGGTAGCTAAGGAGTTAAAGGCGAGCTCCGTCCAGTGCTTCAGTGACTCCCAGCTCGTGGTAAACCAGGTGCTGGGCGAATATCAAGCGCGGGGACCCAAGATGGCCACCTATCTGGCAAAGGTAAAAACTGAGCTGTCCGCATTTGAGCGAGGATCGATCGAGCAGATACCTCAGGAACAGAACGCCAATGCAGATGCTCTCGCCAAACTCGCCACCTCGGGAGAGACAGAAACCCTGGGGTTGGTGCCAATAGAATTCTTGAAAAAACTAAGTATAGAAGGAGATCGGGCAGAGGTCGAAATGATTGATGCCAAGCTGACCTGGATGACCCCTATTCTTGAGTATCTCGTCGAGGGCAAGCTGCCTGAACAGCGTAACGAGGCACGGGGAGTCTTGTATCAAGCTCCGAGGTACACGCTGGTCGATGATGTGTTGTACAGACGTGGACATTCCCTACCTCTCCTCCGGTGCGTTCATCCAGGCGAGGCACAGGCCATCCTGCTGGAAATTCACGAAGGATTCAGCGGAGACCATGCTGGGGGGCAAAGCCTGGCCTTAAAGGTTCTCAGGCAAGGTTATTACTGGCCGACTCTGTCAAGAGACTCGATCTCGTATGTGAAAAAGTGCGACAAGTGCTAGCGTTTCGCTGCGGTTGCCCGAGCTCCTCCAGTCGAACTGAAAATGATCTCGACCCCTTGGCCATTCGCCGTTTGGGGGATAGATTTAGTAGGCGCCCTGCCTACCGAAAAGGGCGGGGTCCGTTACGCCGTGGTAGCCATCGACTACTTTACTAAGTGGGCCGAGGCGGAGCCGTTGGCAACAATAACATCGAAAAAGGTACTCGACTTTGTGGTTAAAAGCATCATCTGTCGGTTCGGCCTACCGAAGAAAATTGCCTCCAACAACGGCACTCAGTTCGACAGCGACCTGTTCACCGAGTTTTGTGAAAGGCACGGAATTGTGAAAAGCTTCTCCTCTGTGGCCTATCCTCAAGCAAACGGCCAGGTCGAGGCTGTCAACAAAACTCTAAAGGCGAGCCTCAAGAAGAGGCTAGATGAGGCAAAGGGGGTCTGGCCAGAACAGCTCCCCCAGGTCCTTTGGGCATACCGGACCTCGCATCGGACTCCTACGGGTCACATTACTTTCTCCCTAACCTTTGGGAGTGAGGCAGTCCTCCCCGTGGAAGTCAAAGTTCTGTCGCATAGAGTCCAGTCGTACGACCAAGATAGGAACCACGAGCTCTTATGCCATTCCCTAGACCTTATCGATGAAAGGCGAGAAGATTCGCAACTCCAGCTCGCCCATTACCAGCAAAAGATCACTTGCTACTTCAACACTAAAGTCAAAAAATGTACCTTTAGCGTTGGCGACTTGGTCCTAAGGAGAGTTTTCCTGGCCGGAAAAGATCCCAAAGATGGAGTTTTGGGACCGAACTAGGAAGGACCATACCAGGTCATTGAAGTCATCAAGGAAGGAACCTATAAGTTAGCTCGACTTGATGGAGGGACAGTCCCACGGACTTGGAACGCCATCCACTTGAAGAAATATTATCAATGATCCACTTGTAAGGACTGGAAGGCCACTTTTTATGTATTAATAAAAATCAAGTTTTTCTTTTTATTTGCAAGTGTAATCTTAAAGTAACCACGAAAGACCCTTTCCCAGTTACTTGGGGGGCATATGGTACTTGGATATAACCAGGTCTCCTTAACGACTTAGATGTTGATTCTTATCTATGGATCATTGCTCTTCTTAAAGAGCTCGAGATATGGATAAGGGTTAACGCCAACTAAGTCATATCCTGGTTTTAACCGGGTCATAAAACTTAGAAGTTAACTTAAATTTATTGATCGTGGTTCTTCTTAAAGAACTCGAGATATGGATAAAAGTTGACACGAACTAAGTTTTCAAAATAAGCTCCTGGTTTTAACCGGGTCATAAAACTTAGAAGTTAACTTAAATTTATGGATCGTGGTCCTTCTTAAAAGGGCTCGGGATATAAATAACGGTTAACACGAACTAAGTTTATCAAAAAACAAAATATGTGTATTGTAGCCAAAAGCATGAAGAAATACACAAGTTAAAATTGCAAGGAAAATTGTCTCGAGGAAAAAATACCTCGTGCTAAGGATTACATAAAATACTTCAAAATAAAGAGAAGAAACAACGCCCTAAGCCCCGTCAGTCGGCCCCTTGGAGGTCGCGCTCTCATCCTGCTCCGCCGCACCAGAGGCTTCCCCAGTCTCCGAGGGCGGCACCTCTTTGTCAAAGCGGGCCTGGAACTTCACCAACAAGCGCGCCTAGAGACTCGACAACATGAAGGAGAAGTCAGCCTCCGGGTTGTGGGCCCAGCAACGATAGAACAGTTCCTGCATGGACTGTTCCGAGGTGGCCCGTTTAGCTTCAAGGGCGGCCTTGGCCTCGGTCTTCGCTGCCTCGAGGTCTGTTCGCGAGGTGGCAAGGGATGTCTCAAGCTCTTTGACCTTCGAGCGGGTCCTCTCTAACTCGGCCTTCGAGGTCGCCAGCGCCACTTTCGCTGCCTAAGCCTCCTGAAGAGCGGCCTGGTGCCTAGCCCTCATCTCCTCGAGCTGAGCTCTGGTCCTGGTGATGCCTCGGTGTACGGTAGCGATGCCCTACGAGAAATGAAAGACAAGTTGGCTAAGTAGAAAAATAAGGCGGTGTGTGAGGGGTAAAGCCTTAAAAGAATGGGGCAGCTTACCATTAGGGTCATGTCCATCGATTACTCTTTTACGTGGACCGGGCTCAGTGTCTCAATAGCCCGGAGCTCCTTCTCTTTGAACTTGTAGAAATGGTTGACGACATAACTCGCCGACTCATACACCGTCCCCCAGAAGGCTTCTGGGATCTTCTCCAGATCCTGGGGGTCGACCGTGATGCGCATGCTGGGGGCCACTGCAGCCGAGGTCCCGACCTCCATTCCCATGTCCTGGGTGGCTGATGGAGATCGCTGGGGCGGCGGGGGCATATGCCCTGCTCCGCCAGCAAGAAGAATTGCCCCCCCGACTTGGGATGATGGGGTTTTTTCCTTCTCCTTTGCCGGAGATTTGGTGGAGCCCCCAGCCGTGCTCTTGGACCCTCGGAGCCTTTTCAATCTTGGCCCTGCTGGGGGATTCCCCTCGAAGTCTATGCCCCACAGACTATCCTCAGGCTGAGACATCTCTTCTGCAAAAACAAAAAACATGGTTATTACAAGTTAGCAATTAGGGAGAAATAAAAGCAAAGGGTTAAAGGCAAAAAGTATACGAATACTAAGGGAGCCCTACCCCCCGAGCTGGAAGAACCTAAGACGATTATTTCCTGAACAGGCGCAAGTTCTGGGTCCGGTTCTGACTCGGGGCTAGACTCTTCTACATACTGCCTAAGCCCCGGAGCATAGATGCCCCTCTGGAGTGATGGCCACGTGCGTAAGTTGGTCCCATACTCCTAAAAAATGATCAACCTAAAAGCTAGGGTGTTATCTACTACTACAGTACCCCTAGGCCGGCTCTCTTGGTGATCCAGCACGAGCCGGTCAACACAATGGAGCAGGAGTGTGTTCAGGTCCGGGTCCCTTCGGTGACGATGGACGATCTGCCTAGGATTGAACCTAACCAGCCGGGGGTCCGCAGTGGCCCTATCTACATTCTTAAGAAAGAAAGGGTTACCTTGGCCGGAAGGACCCGCGACTGCTCCGGATTGGGTCCTCTCCTCGTCCATCCCCTGGGCGACCTCCAAGGTCCTCTTTCTATTCCTCACGAGCGGAACTTCAGCCATCTCGTCCTCCTCGTCTTCCTCTGCTGCGACCTCCTCAACGATGATAGGTCTGTTGTCGCGGGCTGGGGGCGGCCCCCGGGGCCTCTTCAGGTTCAGAGTCTGATTTGGGAAAATCAGTTTGCAGAACACCATCGTCTCGTCCGTCACGAGCACGCGATAGTCCTTTTCACTGGGGGGCAAGCCCGCCAGTGTTTCATATTGACCCCCGAGGGTCACAGACTTTTCGGTCCTCGCGTAGATGGCTGCAAGATTGGCTGGAATCAGAGTGGAACACGGGAGGAGCTAAAATAAAATAACACTTAAAAGGCGAGCTAAGATCAGGGTTCACTTACGAGGACGGTTGAAGTAATGGTGCTCGCAGTTCCGTAACCCAGTTGACATGAAGAACTGGTCCTTGAAGTCATTTGGATGGCTTGGCAGCTCGATGACCGCCGCCGTATTAGGAAAACGGGTTAAATAGTAGAACCCGTCGCCTCGCCCCCTCTGGTCCGGGCTGGCTTTTAGGCAAAAGAAGTATAAGATATCCGCAGGAGTGGGGACCTCCCACTCCTGCTTCTTGAATAAGTACCTCAACCCTGCCAGTAGACGGTAGGAGTTGGGGGGGAGCTGAAATGGGGCCAACCCCACATAGTTCAGGAAATCAGCGAAATACTGATCCAGGGGAAGGAAGGCCCCTGCCTTGAAGTGTTCACCACTCCAGGCTGCAAACGATTCGTCGAGCGGCGTGCAGCTCCGCTCGCCCTCCGCAGCAGGTCGGGCTATAACTGAGGCTTTCCCCAGTGGAATGTTGTGGGTGAGGAAGAGTTTGTTGATCTTCGCCTGGTCGGTTATCTTCGAGATGATTCTCTCCGCCTCAAAGAATGCGTTGGGGGCCACCTCGACCTGTTTCTCCATGGTCGGGCCAAAGTGGGGGATCGGCGAGCTGGGTATCACCGCCTTTCCCTTCTCCTGCCGGGAGGCCGAGCTTCCAACGTTCTTCTGAGGGAGGTTCTTTTTTGGAGCCATCTGGTCGCCTAGTGAACACAAGAAAACATTTTAGAAAAGGCGACCCAAGCAAGAGGAAGAATAATTATTATTTGCACGAGCTGAGGTAAGCCTAGCTCGTGGGAGGTGGAACCACACGGTTCAGTGAACACGCGCGTATACTCCCAACAGATCCCAGATTACTCGGAATTCGCGTGTCAGGGGGTTCAGAGTAAAATTTTCCTTGGGAGGAAAGTTTCAGTAGGCAAGAATTGCAAAACCACCCATGAGGCGTGTTCCCTAAGCTACCCGGTTTTGCACCCAAAATTACCAAAACTCCTACCCAGAAATTGTTCCAGAAAAAGCATCCTGAAACCCATGCTCTAAGGCGATTTCCTACAAAAAGTATGTCCTAACCTAAAAAGGGCTATCACCCTCCATATCCACTCAACCCAGAAAACCCTTGCATGCGGCTACAGTAAATTTTTTTACCTAAGCTACAGTAGCATGTTTTCAAAGTGAACAGGGTCAGGAAACTTACAGTGTATGGCCGGAAGGTTGAAGAGAATGCTGCGTTGATAGGAGCTTCGTCGGTGAAATAGCTTCCAAAGCTTCGGAGAAACTCGTGCGCCTAAGCTTCTTGAACAATGAAAATGGCAGCAACGGAGTCGAGGGTTTCGTTCTTCTGAAAGTTAGAGAGGGAAGAAGGAAAGAGATTTGGGAAATTTTGAATGAAGGGGTGGCCCGTGCGTAGGGTGGCCACCCCCTTTTTTATATACGTGAAGGATCACGTGTAGAAGGCTCTTGGATGACCCTAGTGAGGGATCCGAGGCCTTCCACTCAAAATACGAAACGACGGCTGGGCTTAGACTAGGCCATTAAATGCGGTTCTCGTAAAACGTACCGTCACCACCCACGGCGTTCCACGTATCAGACGCCTGCACAAAAAGTGGAATGTGAAGGGTTGTGGGGGAGTCTAAAAGCCCATACTGTGGTCTTCTATATATGACGTCATATACCACGAGCAGGAGCTTGGGGGGCAGATGTACGCCCTGGTTTTCCCACGGGCTGATTAGCAGGTCGAGCCTCGGACTAATCATGGCTAGTCCGTGAATTTCCCCAGGTCGGAGATCCTATTTTCGAGGTCGTACCCCCTTAGCTCGAGGTATCCTCAAGGACTCACCAAGGCTGCCGAAGACTGGGGGAAGGAGTCTGAAGGCCGAAGGTCGGGTCAGGGAAGCAGCTCGTGGTACGAGCTTCTCATGGATCTCTGACCCTTTGTAAAGTCAACACATGCAAGATAAACGTGCCTATATCTGACATCACGTGTTCGATATCTCCCTGACTTCTCGGACACGCAGCAAGAACGTGCGTATTCAGACACCCACGGCTTGGTTGGGCCGTGCGGCCCATTATCTCCTTATCTATCGATTTGACCATACTTATGTGTCAGGTTTAGGAATTAATCATGAATGCCACAGAGTTGATATGACAAATAAGAAGGTCACGGGATGACCTCCTTACCAACTTCCAGGTGCCTTCTCCTATAAATATGGAGACCCTGGGAGTTAATAAGGGTTGGAAAAAATAGTCTCTGAAGAGATATACACTTTGTAACCAAATACCCAGAATATATCAATAATATTGACTAGTGGAGTAGAAGGATTTTAACCTTTGAACCACTTAAAAACGGGTCTTGAGTCACCAAGTTCATCCTCTAAGATTTCCTATCTGTGACGGTTCTACTTTCAGCACTAATCATTTTCTCTCCTTCTCTTAATTACCTGTTGGCGAAGAACCGCGTCAACATAGATATTTTCTCTTAATTAAATATATTTATATATAGATATAGAAATATAGAAAAAATATGTCATTTTTTAATATATAATATAGAATTTACAAATTTAAATGATATAAAAATATATACTATAAAAACTAGATATTTAAAATATAAATTATATATTAAATGTGATAAACTCAAAAAAGATATAACTATTCGGTCTTTGGGCAAGATTGAGTTTCAATCACCCATATAAAAAAATTACTAATGTTGGGACAAATCAAAGTAATCCAATGGTACTTTATTTATAGACTAAATTTAAAATATCTACAATGGTTTATAAACCATGTGAGACTATAGAGATTTTTTTATTGTTAATTAATTATTTAATTTAATAAATATTAAATAAAAAATTAGAAAAACTAAAAATAGAGAAAATAGAAGAATAGAAGAAGATGGTGCCACCTCATCTCCTCAAAACTCTCTTTAATATAAATACTAGAAAATATAATCGCGCTTCGCGCAGTTTTTGTAATGATTAAAAAATTATATTTTTAAATTTTATTAGGAAGATTGTGTGGTAAGGAGTCTTTTTCACCCTACACGTACAACATGTTCCTAATATGGATATATGGATGCGTCTTGACTCAAATTTTTTTTATGATTGTGTTCACTCAATAACAAATAATTAAAATTCTGAACATAAAGTTTAAACAGCTTGTTGTACGCGTAATTTTATTCATATATTATTATTATTATACATTTTGCATCATTTTTTTTTATAAAAAGTCTAAATTATGTATAAAGAAATTTATGTTTTGTGCAAATGTTATTTTGGTCGATTACCATTCATTTTTAAAAATTAACTTTTACACCTCTTGTTTTGTTAAAAGGTTAAAAATATAAAGAGATAGATCGATTATTTGAACACTTTATTTTGACCGATTACCCGTTTTAAACTTTTATTACTTTAAATTAACCTTTGGACCATGTATGTATTCAAAATGTTTAAATTCTTTATAAAAAGTAAATTATATATAATATATTTTGTGTAAGGGTTCACACCATTTTGAACCTTCTCTTTTAGCCGATTACCCGATTAGACCCTTTATTTTAAAAAAATTAACTTTTAGATCTCGTGTTTTGTCAACTTAAAATGTAGAGCAATTAAATAATAGGGACTATGGTGCAGATGAATAATATGGTAGAACAACAAGAATTTTACATGGTTCAGCAGTTAACTCTGCCTAGTCCACGAGTCTATTTTATTAAGACTTGGAGTTTTCTGGAAATCCTTCAGAGATGAATTCTCCAGAGTTTCTCTCAAGATATCAAAAGATCGGTCCTTTACAAATGTTCATGAACTCTCTATTTAAACGTACGGAACGCGTTACATCAGATGACTCATTAAATCTTCGAGGTCACAATCTCAGGTCTCGAAATCTGGGTGTAACAGTTTTGTGTAAGGGTTCACACCATTTTGAGCCTTCTCTTTTAGCCGATTACCCGATTAGACCCTTTATTTTAAAAAAATTAACTTTTAGATCTCGTGTTTTGTCAAAACGCTATGAAAATCAATATATATATATATATAGATAGATAGATTATTTGAACCACATGTATTTTGACCTTTTACTTTTAAAATAGTAAAATAAATTATTAAAAATTGATCGAACAAAGAGTTCGTATTGAATTTTTGAAAAAGTATTTAACTAAAATAGAGCAAATCAGAATATATTTTCTTTTATATAATTTTGTTGTATTTTATTTTTTAAATCATTTAAATATATATTTATATATGCATGCACGTTTTATTTTAATTATAATATATTAAAAAATATCTCATTTAAAAATATATTTAAATAGTTAATAGTAATTAATTTGTTATTATATGTTGATATATATTTAGAAACTAAACTAAAATGAAAGAGAGAAAGTTACTATTATTATTAATATATATATATTTTAAAAAAAGTTGAATAAAAAAATGAGAAAAACTAAGAAAATAGATAGAGTGATTTAGAGCAATTTTAAAGTGCATTTATATAAATAAATAGATTTATAATATTTAAAAAAGTTAGAAAAACTAAGAAAGTACATCATCTCATTGGGGCTCTCTTTTATATAAATATATATAATATTTCAAAAAAACTGAATATAATATGAGTAAGGAAATTATAATTTTTTTATAATGATAGAAAACTATAATTTTTGTATATATTTAGTAATTCTTCCACTTCTCTTTATTGTTATATATGTTTGTATAATTCACCCGATATTTGATATATAATATAAATTTGATAAACTCAAAAAAAATATAATTGTTGGGTAAGATTGAGTTAAATCAATCATCATAAGAAAAAAATATTAAGATTTGAACAAATTACAAATCAAATTAATGGAGGGTTTATTTATGATCTAAAAGTATAACACCACAATGATTTGTAAATTATGTGTGTTGACGCCGTTTTTCGTCAACTTAAAATGTAGAGCACATAAGCAGTAAAAACTATGGCAAAAAAGGATAATACAATAAAACAACGAGAGTTTTTTACGTGGTTCAGCAGTTAATTCTGCCTAGTCCACGAGTCCTTTTTATTAAAACTTAGGAAATTTCTAGAAATTCTTCATGGATGAATTCTCCAGAGATTCTCTCAAGATCACCAAATTTCGGTCCTTTACAAAGGTACGTGATCTCTCTATTTATAAAGGAGATCTCATAATACAATCCCACACGTTTCGGGATGTTATTTTGTACATTAATAAATTTAATGACTTTAAAGTTTGTAACTCCTATATACAAGGAAACGTCCCCTGAAGACCAGGGGGCGTATAACCGACTAGTTAATATCCCTTTATTGTAGGAAAGTTACAACAATAAATATCTCTTGAATACATAGACTGTGTCTCCTCAGGTGACCTATTAAGTCGTTCGAGATTAGCAATCAACATCACGCCAGTCTAGGTGTAACGACCCGAATTTGCTAATAGGGCTTAGAGCCTTGATTAGTGTGCCTAGAGGGCAATAAATGGATTATTATGTTAATATATGAATTAATGTGAATATATGATAATGACGCATGTTTAGTTGAGTTAAATGTGCATGTGGGCCTCGTCTGGATGTTAGGGGTGTAAATGTGATAACTGTTATATATTTGTGATATGTATGTGCAGCACGATCCGAGACAGTCCTGGGGAGCGGTTAGCCAGAAAGTCACAACGGGGTTGAGATTCCGACTCGGGGTGAGTCGAGGGGTAATTTGGGTATTAGATGTGTTATGGGGTTATCGGGATATGGAAATAAATATTTGGAGATATATTTGAGGATAGAATGTCTAGAAGGGAATATTGGGGAAATTTACCATTTTGCCCTCGGGGACGTTTTGGTACCTCGAGCCTTAAGGTAACCACATAGATTAAGTTAAATAAAACAAAAAGGAAGAACCATTTAGAGGCTTGTAGAATCCGACACCTATTTTCCTTCCAGCTGAAGATAGGTTCTTATCCTTTTCTCTCTTTCACTCTCTAAGGAAAACTCAAGGAAAACTTTGGGGAAACCAACTTGAAGCTAAGGGACTGCAGCTTGGGATTTAAGGGAGCTTGAAGCTTGAAGATTGGAGCATAGGGAACTGATTCTGAAGCTTAATCCAGCAAGGGTAAGCCTTAATTATAAAGATTATGTTTAGATTTGCTGCTAAATTGTTAGAGTTTGCATGTTGGTTAAGTTTGATTTGTCTTGAGTGTTTTAGTTGAGCTTTGGAGTAGGTTTTAATGGGGTTTTGATGTTGATATTGAGCTAGAATGTTTGTGTTAATTATTAGGGATTGTTAGCTAAGTTTTAGGGTGAATTGGCTTGAGGAAAATATAGAAAGTTGGTGAAGAATTCTAGGTTTGGAGGTGAGGGCCGCGGCCCGTGTGCGCGCACGGCCATGGGAGGCCGAGAAGTTCATGCGCGCCGCGGCCCGTGTGGGGGTCAGTGAGGTGCTAGCCTCTGTTTTGAGGCTAGCCGCGGTGCTTGAGGGTGGGGCCGCGACTCTTAGTGCCAGTTTGTGTTTTTAAGGGTGTTTAGGCTTGGGAACTCAATGGTTAAGGCTTGGGATGGATTTTATCACCCGGATTGATAGAATTCAAGGTCCCGGAGGTTATAGTTATGGCTCGAAGTTATTTAATGGATTAGAACTTGATGGATGGATATGGTTATTGTGTTGTGACTAGGGTTTCGGTGAGGCTCAAGTTAGAGGACTGTGCTCGGGACATCGGTGCTTGGAGAGCTCGGGACTCAGGTAAGAAAACCCTTGTTCCCATAGAGCTTGTATGCAGGGCTGAGCCCAATGTGTTTGAATAGAACTGGTATGCAGGGCTGAGCCCAAGGTGTTTGAATTGCAGGGCGTAGCCCTTTGATTGTATTTGCTAGTATACTGTATTTGTTTAATATGCTATGAGTGCAATTATGTGAATGATCGGCAAGAGCCGGGAACGGTGTAGGCCGAGGTCGGCAGGGGTCAGAAACGGCAAAGGGCCGAGAACGGCGTTAGGCACGTTGAGTGCAAGGGCGAGTACGGCAAGGGGCCAGGAGCAGTGTTGAGCACATGGAGTGCGAGTTTCCAGGGTGAGTCCCTAAAAGGATCCCTGGGATATCCTCACGGTGTGGACCGCGAGCCCAGGGCTTGGTAAACGCCTGGGATGACTAGGCCGTATGTGTTTAGCCCATTGGTGGCCTGTTTATATGCTTGATATATGTGTTGCATATGTTATCTGTTTTGGGTTTTCTTGCTGGGCTTCGGCTCACAGATGGTCTGTGGTGCAGGTAAGGGTAAGGAGAAAGCCAACCAACCATGAGTGTAGCAGGCATGAAGCGGCATGTACATGTTTGGCTAGCCTGGCTGCCACAGCCAGTGGATTTTGGGAGATGTTTGTGAACAACCCTAGATTTTGTCGTTTAGTCGACTTGGTTCAGTTTATATGTTGTAAATATTTATAAACTGTATTTTGGGATCCCAAGTGTTAAACTTTTATGATTTTCAATGAAATGAACTTATTTCTAAAGTTTTTCCTCTGTTTATGGCTTAGTTACACTGTTTGATCTAAAACCTCGATTAGCGAGTTAAATGCACGTTTTAAACTAACTTAGTAACGTCTCTAAGGAAGTAGGGTGTTACACTAGGTCTCTGAATAAATTACGAGTTGCATTATTTTCCCCAAGACTAGCTCGGAATGGGTAAATATCACCGAAGCCACCTTATTTCGAGCTCACACCTATGCCAAGCTCGGATCTCTTGATCTGAGGTTACCCGACAATGGACGTCCTCCGATGTTCTGTCTTTTGAGCTTATAAGGACTTCGAGGCTACCCATCTTCGAGGTTTCCACCTGCTTTGAAGATTCAGCGTCTAGATTACGAACATGTATTTTAGCTATCGCAAGCTTACACTTGACGAATCCAACTTTCGAGGTCACATCCTCAAGTCTCGAAATCTGGGTGTGACATTTTGCCCCCTCAAAAGTATTAGTTCGAATCCTATGAGAAGGAAAATTTTGAACTAATTTCTTCGGGAACCGCATCGTCACACATACTCGAGTATGGACACGCGTCAGTTGGGTGTTGCTCACTCAATGTACTTAAGTACCTTTGAAATCTACCCACGATCGTTCGCCTGCTACCTTTACAGTACCATCATGTCACTTGTCCCTGGCCATCGGATTTGGCACGGAATCTGGTCAATGGCCTAGATTGGTTTGACTTTCAACATCTCCATGGGCCTATAAATAAGATTCCAGTCGTCTTCTTCATTTTCCCCTTACATTTGAAATTTTTTTAGAGAGAAAATACTAGAGCCATTCTTGTTCGATTCTTGCATGTTCTCCAATCCGAGAAGACAAAACACGGTTGGACTTTTTGAATCAGTGAGATCGTACTTGCAACCGCTCGTTCAGTCATCTATTTCTCTGTTCTCGTCGATTACATTGTGTAAGTATCTGATCTTGGCTTTATATATTTTTTCCTCTTTTACGTTTATTTCTGCCTCTATTGCATCTTAGTCACTGGAACTGTGTTGGTTCATTCTTTAGTTTAATGCATTAGGATGCTTTGATCGATAGATATTAGGTTTAGGTTTCCACATTTCTGGTTCTATATCCAGTTCATATGTAGGAAGACCCAAATATGGTCTTTTTTCTGAGTTTTTAAATTTCGGAAGACGTATCTTGCACACCAAGATATTGGGTACAAAATCTGGGTTTTAAAGAATGCACGATTCCCAAGAATACCACTTTTGAATAACCGCCACCTTTTTTTCCTGATATTTCAGGATTTTCAAAAATTAAATCCTCTTTCCTCCCTTTTTTGTGAAATACACGTCATGACACTAGTCAGGTCCCCATGATCGAGCCCATCTCGTATCCAAGCGTCTTCGATCTTGAACCATCGAGGTCGTTATTCTCGATTCCTTGCATGCATGGCCCTCACTATTTTTTCTTTCTTGCTAGATATCACAGAATCTGGAAAGACGGTGGGGGTCGTTGCTTGCCATCCCGTATTCGCCAAAAACTCCGAGCCCGAAGTCGGTGTTTACCCAGAACCAACGTTTAATTTGGGAGCATGAACTGAGGCGTGAACAAGAGGACACTCGAGATCACTTCTGACGTCAGATAGACTAGGTCGAGGAAGGGAAAAGGAAAAGACTAAGGGCCGCCCTTCATCCAGATCCTGATACCGAGCCTAGACTAATTCCCGTCGACCCTAAGCTTAAAGTGACAGTTGCCTTCAAACCGGGTGATTTGCAGTTTTCACTGATGGGGGAGCCCTCTACCTTACAGCCGAGGAGGGAGTTTTTCGAGGCCGAGCATTATTGAAGCTCGATTACATCATTGGGCCAGATATCTGATATTCTGGCCCTTCATGGCTTAGGGTTGTCGGGCTTGCTTAGGTGCCGAGCTCAGACTACCCATGAGTGGAGCTGCCGTGCTCCGGGGGATGGAAACCCTGACAGCAGACTGAGGTATGCGGCTTGGAGCCAGGACCATATGAAGGCAGGAGCGGTACTGCCTTTGAAGTCTTTCTTCAAAGACTTCACAGACTTTGTTGGGTTGGCCCCCTTCCAGCTCAACACCATTTCTTATAGGGTTCTGTCTGCCCTGAGGTCGCTATACCATGAACTGAAGTGGGAAGGACCATTGCCCGAGGAAATCCTGTATCTCTTTTGTTTGAAAAGCAATCCCTCTCGAGCTACCCCAAGGAGAAGAAGATGTTCGAGGATCTTCCCAATTATCCTCCTGACTTCAAGAAGACCTTCTTCTGGACGTATGGCCTAGCTCCGTCTCGATACTACTCATTCAGAAGGATTCGTAAGAATCTCAACCACCTTTTCTATACCCGAACTTTTGTTTTTAGGCCCGTATTTAGTTGAAATGCGTTTGATTTTCCAGCCAACTATCATCGCCCTGCTCCCACTGATGAGATGAAGGAGCATAGAGAGACTCTGCTCTAACTCCCTTACGGCAGGAGATCCCTCTCGTATCTTTTGCACGAAGACAAGTTCCGAGCTTGCGGGCTCTTGAGAGAGGATCAGTCCACCTTGGATTGGTCCAATAAAAAATACGACCGCTGGGAGCTCGTGCCTCTGCCAACGGGCAACCTTCCCCCCAAGGAGAGAGGTGAGGCCTCCGCCTCCAGTTCGTCAAAGGAGTTCGCAATTAGGGAACGAGGCCAACAACGAGGCCTCAATCTCGGGCTCGGATGAGCAAGGTACAATCATCCTAAGCTCGAATATGTGGCCCCCCTCCCTATTAAAGCATAAACCTGATAGGTTAGTATTGTGTGAGGACGATAGAAACCATATTTATGTATGGTCTTGGGTAGATGAATGGGTTCATAGGTTCGATAGCTGGCTCGGGAAATACGACATCATGTATAGCCTGAACGAGGTACGGAATGGAATAGCCGTCCAATATGGGACCAACGACTATAGGGGCCTTCCGAGGTTGACGTCCACCTATAGGGAAGGTACTCCCCCCGCCTTTTCTGAAGATGGGGGAATTTCGTGGTCGCCGAGCTCAAGCTCGGAGGAGAGTTCCAGTTAGGTTTTTCTCCACTTGTCTATTTATCCCTTCTATGTTTGTTAGTGCCATGCTAAATCTTAATTGCAATTGTGCAGGTGCCATGGATTCCAACCTTGATGCCGTGCTCGCTAGTGGCGAGGGGGCTCAAAAGAGTAAGCGCCCGAGAGGCTCGCGGAGGTCGGACCGACCCTCCAAAGTCCTTAAGCGCACTGAGAAGACTCCACCAGCTCCGACTACTGCGAGCACAGCCGAGGACCCGACTGCCCAGGTCGACGCATTCACCTTGGCCGTTTCTTCCGCGCTTCCCCCAGTCACAGCCCACCCAGTACTCGGCCCACCCTCGAAGAAGCCCTCGACTTCCAAGTCACATATGCTGTCGATCCGACCTCATGTTGATGAGTTCGCAATTGACAATGCCGCTGGTACCCACGGGGCTATACTTGGTTCAGACATCCTGTCTCGGGTGGGTCAGAGCCTTGGTGGTTTCGACGCTGAGCATTGGGAGTTTTTGAATAAAGCTCAGGACTGCAATTCTCTCTATGATAAGAGTATTGAGCTTACTGTCACGATAACTTTTCACAACTTACTTTTAATTGTTTATGTGCCTTATCATAAGTTCTAATTCAATCTCTTTGTGGCCAGGCTCTTGTTGTCTCCGCTCAGCTTAACTATAAGCTGACCAACGAGGTGCACTCGAGCATGTCTTTAGCCCAAGAGTCGAAGGATCTTCAACTTAAGATGGCTGATGAGCTCAAGGCTACGAAGACAGAGGTCAAGGCTAAGACAGCCGAGCTTGAAAAGGCGAATGCTCGGCTTGCAGAGCTGGAGAAGGCCAATGCCAAGCTTGAGGAAGAGAAGGCCACCACTTTTGAGATAATAGAGAATGAAAAGGATCATCTCCTCGCCGAGTTTAAAGAGAAGAAGGACAAGGCGGTAGATTTAGCCATGTATAGGATCTGGGCCAACAACGCCGACCTCGACACCAGTTTCCTTGGCTCTTTTGAGGCAGGATTTGTGGCCAAATGGCATGCTCGGCTTGAAGCGGAGGAGGCTGCTCGGGAGGCTGCTCGAGAGGCTTAGAAGGGTAGTCATGCTATTCGTCCTGGAGAATCTAGTGCTGCTGATGCTGAGAAGGCTAAGGAGACTGCTCCTTCATAAATCTTATCTCGGGGATGCGTCCCTTTATTTTTGTAATTGTTTTAATTTATGCCCATAAGGCTGATACAATTTCTCTTTCTTTTTGACTTTCTTTTAATATATTTGCTTTACATTTCTCAGTTTGAAATATTTTGCACATTTTATATTAAAGAGTCGTATATGCTTGCTTAATCATACAAACATAGTTTGGATTTAAGCTCGAGATTCAATGCATTCATGCACAGTTTGCTCGAATTATCCGCTTTCGATCTCGTTATTTGTCAAGGTCAGATATTACTTTAACCATGCACCCGAAAGTACTTGTATATCTTACTTTTTAGTTACTTTTTCTCGTCATCGGTTATCTCTCCGAGGTTTTCAGGTTTAGAGAAAACTCTCGCTTTTGGCAGCGCACCAAAAATTTTTTTGGATTAATTAATTTTTTGCTTTGTTTTACTAATAATATATAAGTGTTAGAAATTATTTTAATTTTTTGAATTGTTTGGTAGGAATTATGTGAATTTAATTGTGTGTTGTTTTATTTATTTATTAAATTAATTTGTAAATAAAATGAGTTTTGGTTCAATGCACCAAGGTGCATGGTAGGTAGTGAAGCACATAAGAAATTGGGTGTGTGCATGTACTTGGTGATCATGTAATACTTTTCCTACACATTATTTATTTTTATTTAATTGAAGAATTATTATAATAAAAAAAAAAGAGGAATTGAGGAGGGTGGCGTGTGGAGTGTGAATGCAAGCTAGGGAGATGTTTCCTTTTTTTTTAAGATCCCACATTAATATGAAATTGGATGGGAAAAAGGAAGGTCCACTACCCTTTATTAGAAATGTAGGAAATCAAGGAGTTAAATAAATAAAAAAAAAAGAAAATAAATTAGGTTGCCTTTTCTTGCTAGATGCTAGGGTATTCGACCATAGGGGAAATAAAAAAGAAAGAAAACTTTTCTTGGCCTCATTTGTTTGAAGAGCTAGCTGACCACTTAGAAGGAGAAGGAGAGAGAGAGAGAGAGAGAGAGAGAGAGAGAGAGAAAGAAAAAAAGAGAGGGTATGCATGAAGAAGAAGAAATGAAGGAAATCTTGGTTTGTATTTTGTTTTTTCATAGTGATTTATTCTCTAGTTCATCTCCCCACCTTCTTGATTTCTAAGCCTTCATATTGATGTTTCGTTTCTTTCTTATTGGGGGTTTCGAAACCCTAGGGTTTGAACAAGGAGGTGGCTATTGTTTGGGTACTTATGTACTATCAAGAGAGGTATTGGATTTCTCCATAAACCTATGATTGTTTTTTTATTTCTTGGTGTGGTTGTGGTTTGAATGTTGGTTGGGGAATGGCAAGAATATATTTTTTTGTTTTGCATTGATTTGATGGTTGCTTGTTATTTTCGATTTTTGTATGTTCTTCTTATATGTGTGAGTGTTTGTTTCCTATGTAGTTATGTTCTATCAAATCCATAGAAAACATGATAAAGATTTTGATTATGGGTTGGAGGATTGATTTTTGTTTGAAGCATATGGGGTTTCGACCTAGGGTGATTAAAAAGAATTGTGTGCATACTAAACGCATGATCCTTGTGGGGATCCGATGTTCATATTACCATAGTAATTTGATTTTACGATCTATTGGAAAAATATGTAAAGATGATGGTGGATGCATGCTAGGGTTTGAGTGTTGGATTTGTTGATCGGGGTCTATGAAGGTTTCGACCTATAGGGTATTGATGCATGTTGGTCATTTTTATTTTATTTGATGTCACATATATTCATTAGAAACATGATAGATTATTTTGTTAAATTTTGGGAATTGTTTTAAGTCCCTTACAAATGATGATCTAATTGGTATATGAAGTTTTGGTCTAAGTAATTGTTTAAACATGATTAAAAATGGTTTTCTTCTAATTGTGCTTGTTGTTTTTCTTGATGTTTTGTGATGATAATGGTGAAATAATATTTGTAAATGCTCATGTGATGTCTCAAGTGGTATTTGATTTTAAGTAAATAAAAAGGGCACGTTTTTTTTTCATATGTGTTAATGGTGTTTTTGTCAAAATAATACATGCAAATTTTTTGTGAATTTTAAGAAAAGAAAATATAGTTTTAATCCAAGTTTGTAATGTGATTGAATAAATAGTTGCTGAAATTTTTGGATTAAAAATAAGAAAAGTCTTTTAAATGAGATAAATAAAGCTAGTGCATCAAATAAATTAAACACTAAGCTATGTATATGTTAAATGTAGTATTTTAAAAATGTAAATATGTATTTTTCACATTATTATTTATGTACAGTTGTTTTTTTATTTAAAATGTGAAAAAGATTATGGTATAAATTCATTTGTGATTTTTAAACAAAATAAAAGTTGCTAAAACCTTGGGTTATTAAGATAAAATAATTATTTTATTTAAGAATAATGAGTCATGCATCTAAATAATATATATATGTTACACCCAGATTTAGAGACACGAGATTGTGACCTCGAAAGCTGGACTCGTCAAATGTGAGCTAGAGATATCTAAAATGCATGTTCGTGGCCCAGATGTCAAACCCTCGGATCAAGATGGCAACCTCGAATACATTTAATCTCGAAGTTCTTTATGAGCTCGAAAGAATTTCGCTTGGGGTATATCCATTGTCAGGTGTCTTTGGATCAAGTAGACCGAGCATAGCAGGATTACAAGCTCGGAATGTAACAGCCTCGCTGGTATCTACCCGCTCTGAGCTGGTCTTGGAGTAAGGCAGTTAGTTCGTAACTTATCTATAGACCTGGACCGACATGATGCTAATTGCCGACCTCGAAAGATTTAATGGGACGTCTGATGTAACGCGTTCCATGCATTTAAAGATATTTATTGTTCTATCATCCCAACATTAAAGGAATATTAACAAGTCTGTTATTCGCCCCCTGGTCTTCAGGGGACGTTTCCTTGTATATAGGAGTTACAGTATTTAATATCATTATTTTAATTAATAAACAGAAGTATCTTCCCGAAATACGTGGGAATGAACTCTGAAAACTCTCTATAAATAAAGACTTCATGAACATTTGTAGAGGACAGATCTTTTGATATACTGAGAGAAATTCTGGAGAATTCATCCCTGAAGGATTTCCAGAAAACTCCAAGTCTTAATAAAATAGACTTGTGGACTAGGCAGCGTTAACTGCTGAACCACGTAAAATTCTTGTTGTTCTACCATATTATTCGTCTGCGCCATAGTTCTTATTGTTTAATTGCTCTAAGTTGACAAAAAATGGCGTCAACAGTTTGGTGCTTTCATTGAGAGCCTTAAGCAGTACAATCCCTGATTAGCTATGGTCACAAATGGTCAGAATGTTCTTGAAGAAAACTATCCACGACGCCCTGGGAAGCAACCAATGATGAATCCAGAACCAGAAGAAACGAGTGAGTCTTCCGATTCTCGAGGACCTCCGGGACCTTCGGCTCTCAGGGACGATGAGGACATGTATATAATCCCGAGCGGTATGTCCCCATTATGGAACTCGAAAATTGACAGTTAAGAAAACAATTGGCTGAGGCCAAAAAGCGGAACGAGGAGTTGGCCAGGTTAGCTGCGAAGGCACAGGCTGCTCAGCCTCAACCTCAGCCTGAGAACCAAGCCCCACCTCCGTGGGACATTCATGTTCCTCCCCGTAGGCCTCGTGGGCGACCTTGCAAAAACGGTGCCACAAGAAGAATGGAGCAACCTCCGCCACCGGCAGAGCAAACTGCTCTCTCGAGGCCCCGAAGAAACACCCGGGCTAGAGCTCCGGTTAACTCAACTGTTGAATTACCAGCTGACACTAGGAATAATCGAGCACCTGTAGAGGCTCGGACTCAGAATCCTGGTAACAGATAGAATGTTACCGAGCCGACACAGGTGAACTCGGGACCATCCAGACCCCAAAATGGGTGGCGGCCACCGTCACCCATACGGTTCCCTCTATCGCCAATAAGATATCCCTCACCGCCTCGAAGGAACACACAACCGACTCACGGTGATAGGGAAAGGCGGGCTGGACGGAAGCAGGGGAATGGAGAAGCGGCTAGAGAACGGAGAGGTGCCCATCCTACGAGAAGCCAAATGTCTCGGTCTCGCACTGCAGAGACGAGGCAGCCTGAAAGGAATCCATCTCGAAACAATCATGCGACGAGCCTCGCCAGTGACGACTCAAGGGACACCAGATAAGTCAGTATGTATGATCAAGGACGTAGAAATACTGGGAGCCAAAGGAATCACCCTGACTTGCGGGAACACCTGAATCAGAATCGGGGTAGTGGTGATCCCTCGAACCTAGATTTGAGAGATCGCCTAAATGGGCGCAAGGATCCCCTGCGAAGGCGCGAGCCTAGAATTATGATCAATGATAACAAATTTCAGGCGAGACCCCCTGTGGACCTAGTTCAGGATAGAATTGACCAACTAGAAAGAGCATTTAGGCTCTTACAAAATGAGCAAGGTTGGAATCGGGACGAAGATTCTAATGAGGAGCTCGAACCATTCGCTCCCCACATTTCCAACACTCCGTTTCCTCAAGGGTTTCATATTCCTCATGTCCCACCTTTTGAAGGGAAATCCGACCCGTATAGTCATTTGAGTACATTTAACACTATAATGAGAGCAAGTAATGTGGGTTACGAGCTTAGATGCATGTTATTTCCAGCATCACTTACAGGACCAGCGAAAAACTGGTTCGAAAAATATAAGAGACATTCAATCACTTCTTGGGATCAGTTGTCGAAAGATTTCAAGAAGCAGTTTAGAGCCATGATCGGGGTAAGACTCGAGGCATCGACCCTGACCAACGTCCAGCAACAACCAAATGAAACGTTGAAGAGCTACCTTACAAGATTCAATTTGGAAGTCGCCTGAGCTTGGGATGTAGACGACAGCGGTCATTTAATGGCCGTCCAAGCTGGGGTAATGCCGGGAAGTCCCCTCTGGGAAGATATGCAAAGGAAGCCTGTGAGGTCCTTAACCGAGTTTAATCGACGAGCTCAGAGGTTTGTCAATGTAGAAGAGGCGAGGTCAACGCTGACTATGACTTCTCAGCCCATAACTACAACGATAAATGTAAACTATGCCTCGACCTCGGCAGACCCGTCAACCTCGAAACCCCCTGCCGAAAATCCTTCCAAAAGAAAGAAGAATGAAGGAAGTAACCCCGAGGCAGAATGGGGAAACAAGAAGAAAGGGGAAAGATACTTCTCCGTGTACAAGGTGTACACCGAGCTCAACAAGTCTCGAGAGAATATTTACCTGGCTAATGAAAACTAGGTCCCTTTCAGGCGTCCAAACCCTATGAGAAATCAAAAGTCCAAGATAGACTCCAGTAAATACTATCGATTTCATAGAGATACTGGGCACACTATTGATGAATGCAGGCAACTGAAGGACGAGATCGAAGGACTGATCTTGAGAGTATACTTCAGGTAGTATGTTAGGAACCAGAACAATAATCAGGCTTCTACCAGCCATAGGACAGTTGCGCTGCCACCTACTCAAAACAACAATTCCTGAGCTAGGGAAGAAGAGAGACCCCCTCCGATTGACGGAGAAGATGTGGTAACCATCTCGGGCGGGCCTCACCTAGCAAGGTTGGGCAAGAACGCCGAGAAACGATATGTGAAAGAGCTGAAAACTGGGGACAGGTCCCCTTATGAACTCGAACCCAGAGCTCCAAAGTACCAAAAGGTTGAATCTCAGCCTATAACCTTTACTGAGGACGATGCATCCCATGTTTAGTTTCCTCACAACAACCCACTGGTCATCACTCTCCAGCTCGCGAACAAGAGGGTTCACCGAGTTCTCATTGATAATGGGAGCTCAGTGAACATTCTCTATAAGGCCACCTTAGAAAAGATGGGACTCACTCTTCGTGACCTAAAAGCTTGTGCAACGATGCTGTATAGTTTTTCAGGACAAGGGATTGCTTGTATGGGATCCATTGAACTCCCTGTGACCTTGGGAGACTACCCAGTCTCGGCATCCAAGATGATGGAGTTTGTAGTAGTGGACCTGCCATCGGCCTACAACGTGTTGCTCGGGAGACCCGCCCTAGTAGGGCTGGGGGCATCTCGTCTGTAAGGCATTTGGCCATCAAGTTCCTGACTCTAGTGGCATCAGGACGCTGAAGGGAGACCAGTTAGCCGGAAGGGAATGCTATAACATTTCCATAAGAGGAAAGAAGTAGGCAAGTGCACAAACGCTCATCGTTATTCAAACTAAGGATGGGACAGTCTTGGAGATAGATGAAAAGATCGATCCAAGAGTGGAGGAAATAGCTGATCTCGAACCATTGGAAGAGCTCGAAGAATCAGACCCCCCGAAAACAGTAAAGGTCTGGAAAAACCTCCACGAAGAAACCAAATAGCAATTAATTTTCTTTTTGAAGAAGAACCAGGATGTCTTCGCATGGTTACATTTAGACATGATAGGGATAAGTCCAAATGTAGTGAGCCACGCGTTAAATATTGACAAAAGCTTCCTGCCGAAGCAGCAAAAACGAAGACTACTCGATGACGATAGGAAGAAGGCCCTTAAAGAGGAAGTCGACAGGTTAAAAGCAAACCGATTCATCAGGGATGCTTTTTACCCCGATTGGGTAGCCAACTCGGTGCTGGTCCCGAAGCCTAGTGGGACGTGGCGAACCTGCATTGACTACTCAGACCTCAATAAGGCCTGTCCTAAGGACTGCTTCCCTTTACCGTGAATCGATCAGCTCGTGGATGCCACGGCAGGGCATGGACTCATGTCATTCATGGATGCCTATTCTAGATATAACCAGATAGCCATGCATGCCCCCGACCAAGAGCCCCAGACCAAGAGCATACAAGCTTCATAACTGACAAAGGGCTATATTGTTATAACGTCATGCCATTCGGGCTCAAGAATGCTGGAGCCACTTACCAGCGGCTCGTGAACATGATATTCTCCGAAAAAATAGGGAATAACATGGAAGTTTATGTTGACGATATGTTAGTTAAATCTCAATTTAACAATAACCATGTGGATGACCTCGAAGAATGTTTTGCCGTGTTACGGAGATATAACATGAAACTTAACCCTCAAAAGTGCTCTTTCGGAGTATCTTCAGGAAAATTCTTGGGTTTCATTGTAAATGCTCGAGGAATAGAAGCTAATCCAGACATGATCCATGTTCTGATCGACATGCCTTCACCTCGAAAATATAAGGATGTCTAAAGTTTGACTGGCAGGATGGCGACATTAAGTAGGTTTATCTCAAAATCTACAGACAGTTGTCTTCCATTTTTCAACCTTTTGAAGGGGAGGCAATAAATTTGAATGGACGGAGGAGTGAAAGTTGGCCTTTCAAGAGCTCAAGAAGCACCTCGCAGAACCCCCCATCTTGTCAAAACCTGTTACGGGAGAAGTTATGTACCTGTACCTCACTACGACCGAGCACGCCATAAGCGCGGTACTCGTGCGGGAAGAAGAAAAAGTGCTAAGGCCCGTGTATTACGTCAGAAAAAGATTACTGGGGGCAGAATCAAGATATCCCTTGATGGAGAAGTTGGCTCTCAGCCTGATTCACTCATCTCGAAAGCTCCGACCCTATTTTCAGGCGCACCCCATCCATGTACTTACTGATCAACCACTAAGACAAGTCTTGTCCAAGCCAGAAGCTTCAGGTCGACTACTCAAATGGGCCATTGAGCTCGGACAATTCGAGATCACTTATCATCCAAGGATGACCATTAGGGGGCAGGCCTTGGCAGACTTCATAGTGGAGTGTACAGGCGTGGCCAACGATGAAGTTATAACCCCGGCCCGCGAGCTATGGAAACTTTATGTTGACGGGTCCTCTAATGAAAATGGATCGGGAGCAGGAGTAATTTTGATCACCCCTGCAGGAAGCCGATTTCACTCTGCCTTAAGATTTGTGTAACGCCCTACTTCCTTAGAGCCGTTACTAAGTGAGTTTTAAGACAAAACAGTGTGCAAAGAACTCGCTAACCGAGGTTTTGAAATAAAAGTGTGACTAATTAAAAGTTAAGGCTGTAATCTTTGAAAATGCGTCGTTTCATTAAAAACTTCTAGTATTAAATATTTCGGATCCCAAAATCAGGTTTGAAAACTATTTACATCTTGAAATAAGTTTACAATTGATCAGTTATAAAATCATAGATTATTACAGCCATTTCTCGAATAAACCCCCAACCAAAGCAGTCGGGCAGGCCAAACATGTACGCGTTGCTTCACGCTCTCTGTACTCATGGTTGGTTGACTCAGTCATTGCTCTTACCTGCAACACAGAGCACCCGTGAGCCGAAGCCCAGCAAGAAAACTCATGCAGAACATAACATATGCAATTTATACAGTTTATCATATCAGATAATCCACAGATAAACAAGTCAACCATTAGACTAAGCAAACACGGCCATGTCGCCCCAGAAGCCTTACCGAAGCCTGGGGTCTCGGTCCTCACCGTAGGGATATCACACGTATCCCCTGGGTCCTACCCTAACCATAAGCATCCCATGTGCTAAGTGTTACTTCCGGCTCCGCTGCCGTTCTCGGCCTTGCCGCCCTCGGCCATAGCCGTTCATTTCACTATAATCACACATATAGTATAACTCAAAATAACATTCAAACACATATCAATTCATTTAAATCTGCACCCTAACATGTAATGCAATATAGGGCCGTGCCCTGCAATCATCTCATCATGAAACATGCAATATAGGGCCATGCCCCGCAATCACACTATGGGCCCATGCCCCATCCTACGGGTCTTATAGTTTTCTTACCTGTATTCCGAGCTTTCCGATGCACCAAGGCCAAAAGCACGGTCCTCTAGCACGAGCCTCACCGAAATCCTAGTCACAACACACACAAAACACTCTTTAATACTAACCAACCCAAAACCATTTCCTGGGACCAATCCCGCACTCTCGGGACCTCTAATTCCCTAAAACAAAACATCGGAACCATCCCCCGTGTAACGACCCCAAATTCAGTATTAAGGCTTAAGGGCCTTGAGTAGTGTGCCTGGAGGGCATAATGGGATTTTGTGTGTGACTTTAATGAGCTTAATGCATGATTACGATTTATTGCACGTATATGACTATTTGATTATTTGAGATGCATGACTATGTGAATTAGTATGCATGTAGACCTGATTGTCTTAGAATGAGCATGATTGTAATCTGGCCATGTTATGGCATAACTGTGATAATTGTACCATGTGAATCGTGCCATGTGAGTGTGGTGTTTTTATCAGGATGCACGCATCGAGACGGTCCTAGTGAGCCAATTAGTCTAAAAGTCACAACGGGATGTTGTACCCGGCTCGGGAGGATCCTAGGGGTACTTCGGGAATCTTATAAGTTGAGTTGGGAATGAGTGGTTAGTTATTGGTAATTGAGTAACCTGGGTAACCGTTTGTAACTGCTGTGGGTAACAAGTTTTAAGATAGAAAGTGATAGAATTGAAATGGAAGTGTAAATACTTAAGTGCCCTTGAAGGTTTAGCTAAGAAGGATTATTAGGAAGGGGTAAATTAGTCTTTTGGCAAGGCAAATAGGCAAGTTTCAGCTGGATATATGGGGTATATGGTTTGGGCATTGGATCATTTAGTGTTTTGATAAAATTAGAAGAGAAGGAAAAGAAGAGGAGAGAAAGGCTAGGGCAAGCAAAAAGAAAAGAAGAAGAAGAGAAGGAGAAGTGGGAGCCTAGGAGGAAATCAAGGAAGCTTTGTGTGGATTCTCCATTTGAGGTAAGAGTTTTATACATATTTAAGTTTGGGTTTCGTTTTGATTTGAGGAATTTAAATGCCTAAGCTAAGCATTGTTGAGTTTTGGGTTAGTTGCTGAAATTTAAGATCAAAGGTGTGGATCTTGGGTGTGTTGATGTTTTGATCTTGTTTCTAGTGTCTATAGGTTGTTAGATTGTTCATATGAGGTTTGGAATTGAGTTTTGGGGTTGAGATATGTGTTTGGGTTGGTTTGGAGGTATTTTGGATGAAGGAATTGAAGGTGAAAAACCCAGAAATTCTGGGTTCGCGATGGGGCACCGCGGCCCTGTTCTTGGGCGCTGCGGCGTGAGGCTGTGTCCAGGCGAGGGTGGTTCTCTGACTCGCTGGGCGCCGCGGCGCTATAGGGCAGCGCCACGGCACTAGGCCATTTTCAGGACACCAAAATTTTCATTTTTGAGCTTTTGCTCCAGGGGTTCGGGGGATGTTTCCAATGACTTATTTTAGGATTTTGGGAGTCCCGAGAGTGCGTGATTGGTCCCGGGAAGTGGTTTTGGGTTTGGTTAGTATTAAAAGTGTTTTGTGTGTGTTGTGACTAGGATTTCGGAGGGGCTCGTGCTAGAGGACCGTGCTCGTGACCGTGGTGCATCGGAGAGCACGGAATACAGGTAAGAAAACCGTGACACCCGAGAATAGGGCATGGCCCCCACTGTGTGATTGCAGGGCATGGCCCGAGATTGTATTATGTGCAAATGTTTAATCTTAAATGAATCATGATGTGTGTGAATGATTATTTCGAATGTGCTATATGTGTGATTATAATGTAATGAACGACATGGGCCGAGAGCGGCATAGGCCGGGTACGGCCGTGGGGCTGGAAGTAACACTCAAGCACATGGGATGCTTATAGTCAGGGTGGGACCCAAGGGATACATGAGTTATCCTCGCGGTGAGAACCGAAACCCCAGGCTTTGGTAAGGCCTCTGGGGCGGCATGGCCGTACTTGGTTAATATGATGGTTTTTCCTATTTATCAGTGAATCATGCCAGCTATATTATTTGCATATGTTATGTGTTATTTGGGTTTTCTTGCTGGGCTTCGGCTCACGGGTGCTCCGTGTGACAGGTAAAAGCAAGGAGTCAGTCAATCGGCCATGAGTATGGAGAGCGTGGGGGCGGCACGTACATGTTCGGCCTGCCCGACTGCTTTGGTTGGGGGTATTTTGTATATGGCTGTATTTAACCATTCTTTTGATACATGATCAAGTGTAAAGCTATTTTTGAGTTGTAAATATTTTGTAAACCTTATTTTGGGATCCCAGATGTTTTATAATTAACGTTTTTAATGAAACTAAACATTTTTCTAAGAGTACATCCTTAAACTCTGGTTTATTCACACTTTCAGTTTTAGAAACCACTTAGAGTCAATTTGATGCACAAATTCTGTTTTAAACTCACTTAGTAACGGCTCTAAGGTAGTAGGGCGTTACACCCCGTGTCCCCAGGAAAAAGCCCTAAAACCCAGAATTTTGGCTGTCAAAATTAGCCTAGGGCCGCGGCTCCCAGCGACTTGCCCCTCTCCTGATGCAACACCGCACCGCGGCGCCCAAGAACAGGGCCGCGGCGCTCATACGCGAACCCAGATTTCTGGGTTTTCTCTTGCGTTTTCACCGAGCTAAAACCTTCCCAAATCATACCAAACCAATACCCAAACCCCAAAGTCAATTTAAAACTTCAAATGGACCATCTAACAACCCATAAACACTAGATTCAAGCTCAAAACACAATCACACTCACAAATCCACCCAATTGATTTCAACTTCAGCAACTTAAACCCATAGGCCAAAAACACAAACCCAAGCTTGAAAAACCTAAACCATACCTCAAAAATCTTAAACCACAACAGATAAAACTCTTAAAATTGCCTAGGATCCTTACCTTTAAGTGGAGAATCCACCCTTTGCTTCCTTGAATCCATCTCCAAGTCTCCAAAAATCAGCTCCTTCCCCTCTTCTTCTTCTTCTTCTTCTTCTAGCTTTTCTTTTCTTCTCTTCTAATTTTTTTAACAAAACCAAAATATCACCAAGCCTAAACCGTTTACCCCATATAACCCAGCTGCCATATATCAAATTCCCAGCCAAATGACCATTTTACCCCTCCTTGCCTATCCTTTCCTAACTAAACCTCAAGGGCACTTTAAGTCCTTTTACTTCTATTTCATTTCTACCATTTTCTATCTAGAACTTGTTACTCTCAGCGGTAATTAATGATTACCCAGGTTACTCAATCACCAATAACCATTACCCGCTAAACCTCAACTTAAACATAAAATTCCCAAGGTACCCCTAGGCTCCTCCCGAGCCGGTTATAGAAATCCCGTTGTGACTCTTAAGTAAACTAGCTCTCTAGGACCGTCTCGGCACGTGCATCACAATAAAAACACCACACTCACGTGGTACAATTCACAGAATACAATTATCACATATATGCCCTCAGCGGGCTAAAATTACCAATTTACCCCTATCATGCAAACGGGGTCCCCATGAATATTTATTTCACCTAATCATGCATACTAACCACATAGTCATGCATCTCCAATAATTAAATAGTCATACAACACGCTTTAAATTATAACCATGCATTTAACTCATAAAATCACACATAAATCCCATCATGCCCTCCTGGCACGCTAATTAAGGCCCATAAGCCTTATTAGCGAATTTGGGTCGTTACAACTATCCTCTCCTCATAGAAATTTCGTCCTCGAAATTTACCCAAACACATCAGTCAGCAACCCGAAAAACTGACCATAATATCCAAGGTCCACCGCCTTACTTTAGTTCCCAACAACACTCTTTCAGGCGTAACAATCTTGCCCCACAAGATCTTGTCTAATAGCCATACCTTTGTTAGCTTCTTGTTTACACCGCAACCCTGCTGAAACCTCAGGGTCCGCCTAGATTACGATGATTACCTTGCTGTCTAGTTCCCATTTCTAGGGATACTCAAAAGTCATCACCTCTACTAGGTGGAATCAATTAGTAGGCCCCGCTGGCCTAACCCTTGGTAAAACTTAAGAATTTTATGTTGAATTAAGAGTCAGAACTCTCTCTTCTTTCTCTGAACACCTTACAGATCCTCGTCTGTTATTACGCAGAGATGCAACTCTTTCCTTCCGGAACTTTATTTCCTCAACATTTAACAATTTACAAGCTGCCAATCCTTTCAAATAGGCAGACGCTCCTGCCTTAAGAGTTCCGACAACCACTTGGCTTCTCTCTGAACCGATGCCAAATCGTAGTATCCACTATCCTTCACCTCTTATCATGTCCTATGTCGTGTTGCATTAACAAGACACCAGCAACTGCCACCACGACTAACTCATCAGGGATTACACTTCCCGTAATACCTCAAGTATTCACCTACTCAGCACTCAATTCTTAAAGATATCTGATAAACTTTCAGACTGCCATTCCACTTGCAATCAATTGATAATTCCAGGTTCCCACTCTGTTCTTTTCGTTCTCTAAATCCATTCCAAAATTTAAAATACTATAGGGTCTCAATTCAGTATCATCGACGTTCTATCCTGAAACCAGTTCACTTGACCCAAAAACATTAACTCAAACAACCGAGTTAAAAATTTTCTTGCCCAAACACCTGACTTAAGGTCTATTGTGGTCTATCCCCATGATGCACCACCACATCACCTAACCCTTCAGGGTCCAAAGGAAAACACTTGACTCTGTCACCTGCTCGACCCTCCCGGTACGACGTACCCTAGGAGGTGGAATGATATCCATTCAGAATTCTCAATTATAAATCAAATCAAATGGGATCCTTCATCCATCCCTGGTATCCTAACTTGTACCACCTTAGCAGGGTCCTTCCCTGCTTCAACCAAAGCCGACACTTCGGATTCCATAGCTCAGTGACACTCACTAGCTAATCATACCTACTAGCGTTACGCCAATCTCAGTCGTTGCCTTGTCCACTCTATTACAGTCTATGGCATTATCCCCTGACTGACACACGCCTCACAGTTAGGAGTCCCGCCTCCAATTACATCTCCCCTCTTTCAATCGAGGATTTCAAACACTGATCATCCGTCTGTTACTTTTCATCGCATCTGGGTCTCAACGTTAACCTTTCTTACTAATACCCAAGACTTAAATACCTTATGCCATGCACAACAGTCGACTTAACGTTCCAAGTGTATCAACCATGATCCATTCAGTCGCCTCCCGCAAGGTTCAATTCATCCTCGCGTCAATTTATTCCTGGGCGTGCCTAAATCGTGATGCAATCCCACAATTCCATACCCTCATCATAGATCAGGTCCTTTATGTAATCACTCTTTACTTAACCATAACACACACATTCCAGCATCGCCAGATACCAATTAATTCTTACCTTGTCTTCTGAATTTCTTTCTGATTTGATGCCACTCAGTCCGTCTAACCTCAAGTTTTACTGTTCTCCTCATCTCTGATGTAGTTGTCTCCGGAGGTGCTTATGCAATAGATGACGCGCTTACCAGTCCTGAGATGCTTTCTGTTCTTCAAATGTTCTTCATTAGCTTATTGCGGCTTCAGATCAATTCTTCTCTTACCTATCCTTTCTTCTTGTAGCTCTATTCTGAGTACTCCTGACGACACCCAAACTAACACTCCATAGAACCTTACCTGTGACTCTGCCTTCTGTGTACAACGTCTTCAGCATAATCATTGCTCACCATTTCCGTCTGGGAGTAATCCGCATGCACTGGTCGTGAGCTTGAAGGGAACTTGTCCATACCGTTCACGCATTCTCTGCCTAAAGAACTTACCTGTGCTGCTGTAGCTTGAACCATTCCAGAATCTTTGTTACCAACTCCTCACACCCTACCCGGTGCAAACTAGACAATTCCCCGAAATGTCCCTATCCTTGGTTTCCAACTGGTAATAACCAGGTCGTAGATCAACACTTGGAGACATCGTCCCATCATGTATCCAACATTGTACTTTTCGTTCTAACCCGACGAAGCTAACAATCCCCGCCGTATAACACACTGGCTACACCAGGGTCAAATTCCTTCAATTGCTTCAACTGACTTTCTGTCAGCCAAAACCACCTTTTACAACGTTCTTTATACAAATCCTATCTGTAGTCTAACCTTGAAACACTCCCGAGTCTTCCTTTTTATACCCATATAATTTTCCCACTGGTCAGCCCAGTTTCCACTCAGTCTCATTTTCATACTCCAGATGATATCCTCTACAATCCATCTGCCAGAGTTTCTAACTCCTTCTCAGTAAGCATTACTGTCCTCAGCCTCCCGAATAGCACCTTTGAGGCAACCTCTCTATGTCCATCTCCCTCTCGAAACATTCTCAACACCGAGCCCTTCCAGTTCGTTACATGCCCAAAGCATAAGCTCGCCAGTTAAATACTCATCCTTGAGGACTCAGCCTCGAACTTTGAATGTATCGACGCATTCCAGTTCCCCGTTCCCTCACCATGGGAAATTCATCCTAACATATCGAGTCATTTCATGTAGAAGTCATGCCCTCACCTGACCTCTTCTCAGGTGGCATCCTTTCCCCTATGCATACCAAATAACCTCCCTGGTTCCTGTCGCCATCTCGATAACTACCTTTTCAATCAGGCTTCTTTTCAATCTCAAATTAGGTGCCCAAGCACTGTCTGGGGTCCTTCTACCTCAACAATTGAGAATCCAACCTTGCTGCGTTCTATCAATAAAAGTACCATCATATCAATTAGACTTTTCCCCCTCCTGGCAAACCAGAAGCCATAGAACTATCCGGGGTTCTATCAACTTGACTATCACAATTCTCTCTTTACTAACTCCATCAAAGGAAGCACTGCCCTTGCGGCTCTAGCACTCATGCTCTATACATCAACCATCAGTTCCTCGAACAACACGACCCTCTCCACCATCCACATACAGACGATAAGTCCTTACATCAGAGCGGCCCAAATGCCCTGGACTATCCCAGAGTTCCATCCTTAAATGGGTCGCCACCATTTCCGGATACATCCGTCAGTATAAATTCCCAAAATGAATTATCCAATTCACCAAACCCATTGATTTACACTGTTGTTACCCCCAACAGTCCAAACCAAACTTATAAGCCCACCAGTCTCCACGGTTCATACCATGTCTTTATAACCTCTTCTAACCAATCCTCAACTGAGTTCCTTTCAGCCCATTAAGCCAGTACCTCAACCCGAGTACCATTTCTAGGCATCTCTCTGCCTCAACATTTAATACAACCCTCTAATCAGGATCTCTCATCCTCTTAGCCAAGGGTGGAATTAACTCTGCCCGTCTATTGATCAACTCCTTGTCAGTCCGAACTCTCCTCAAAACCCGAGGATAACACCCTTTAAGCCTTTCATATAATACCCTTATCCGTCCATACCTCACAGTAAACCAACACCGCTAACCTTACCATTAAAACATCGAAATCAGCTATTTCCCCAGAGAAATCCGCTGTTCTTCTATCCCATCCCAACTAACAAACTCCACAGCTAACTCACACACTAGTGACTCTTTGCTGCTGCTATCAGGGATAACTGGAGATCTCAACTCCAACTTATATCTAGAATCCCCCTCTCAACCCAATATCAGGTCCCCAAAACCCTTCTAGGAACAAACAACACGAGTTCATCTGTCAAAACTGACCAACTCCTGAACTCTGAGGTTCATACCCTGAATCAACCCACAACTAGATCCAAATATCCACAGGTATCATGCAAACACCAAGCATATATAGGCCAAATCCACAATGTCATACATTTATGTTATCCAGATTTCCGGATAGCGTTTAGATTGATATCCTCGGGGAAGCAGAATTACCAATGTCTTTCACGCTAGGTAACCAGAGCTCGCGGATGGACAGAAAGGCTTCGCCTCTCCCGTTTAGTGTCCGGATTACTCTTTCAAGCAAACACGACACGGAAACTCGTCAACTCTCTCGGACTCTCGAAGGGGTATCCTTCGGGGAAGCTCCTTCCAGGAGAAGCTCTTCAAGTGGTCTTCGCGAAAACAGTTCCGTGCCTCGCATGGAACAAAACCAAGCGGTCGAGTCCGGGAGGAGGCATATTTGGAATGATATCCACCTGACACAGGATCCCGCCTGACACGCCCGACAGGTCAAAGCCGCACACATCCCAGCACGCCTAAGGGTACCTTTTCACCTACTGTTCCGCTGACAACTTGGAAAAGACGGCTGACTTTGTGTATCCCCATACTTTCACGTAAATATACCCACATAGAGTCTTGTAGCCATGCTACTACAGTAATTGTATCCCCTATTTATGGCTGATGTAATTAGGACTCATGTACGTAGAGAAAAACCCTAATCCAAAACCCTAGCTATAAAGACCCCTTCATTTTACAATAAGAGGGACGTCCAACAGATCACATAGCGAAAACTCTACAAAAATCTCTCTAGCTTCATCTTCTTCAAGAGAACCCGAGAGAAACATTGTGAGAGTGTGAAGTTCTTGTACACCAGCCATCTTACTGTAATCCTTTCCAAGTATAATAACATCGACTCGTGGACTAGGTCTTGTTAACGCCTGAACCACGTAAAAACACTGTTTGTTTAGTTACATTTCAGCACTTCTACAGTTCTTATCTTTTTATTATTCTGTTTGTATTCGTTTTCGAAAAACTCGGTAAACATTTTGGTGCTTTCATTGAGAGCTGTAGGAAGTTGTTAGTCAGCTCTTTTTCTATGTACGTTTTTTGTATTCACTTCGTGCTAAAGAGATGGTGACTACGAGAAAATCTGCGGTTGACAAAAATGCTAGAGTCAACCCCGATACTATGATGGAAGATGCGGTACAAAACGAACCCTTGGACTACCAAGGTGAAGACCCGACATCCCGCCAGGATCGGGTCAGTACTGAAGATACGGCATACTTAGAAGACGAAGAAGAGTATATCCAAGACGGTTACTACAAAGACGGCTGCTACTATGAGAAGGACCCAGAACTGGTCCAAGTAGCCGAAGAACTGGTGGTCACTAAGGCCAAGCTTGCTGAGCAGGAGCGCATCTCCGAAAAAATGCAACGCATGATGGAGCGCCTCCAAAGCAAGTTCGGAGATCTAGGCGACTCGGACGAGGATGCCTCTGTTCTAGGTGGTGCTGATGCCCCCATGCCAGATCCAGCCGCTGCTGAACCATCCAAAGCCGCCCCTAACAAGGGCAAAGAAAAAGTTGGGGAGCCTGTGCGCACTGACGCCCCTGCACCTCCTAAAGGCGTGAATCACCAGGCCGACTGCCCCCCCCCCTCCCGCGCGCAGAAGGTCTCTGGCGCTCCTAAGCCCAGACGACCTTCAGCCCCAAGGGGGCACTCTGTGCCTAAAGAGCCCGGTGCTAAGGCACCCAGGCCTAGGGGAAGGAACAACCGCCCCAGTGATTCCGTCAACCAGGACGGTCGGGCTGCGAACTCGCACTCCGAAGATAGCTGGTCCACGGTGGACCTAAGAAGAAGGTTGGAGGCCAAGTATGAAAAGGCCAAAGGAGAAAAGGCCCGGCCTCGCGGAGATGACCTCCGAAATCATATTAACGACAAGCTCCGGGGACGTGACCTCCCGGAGAGTGATACAAAGAGGCTCGAGGAACAGATTGCTGCCTTGACCAAGCTGGTCCGGAAGCAAAGTGGGGCCCTGTCAGACTCTGAGGAGGAAGACCCGGAACCATGTATTCGGAGGATCGCGGAAACGTCCCTCCCGGATAACTTCAAAATGCCCCACATAGAATTATATGAGGGGAGGACAGACCCGCGCACCCATCTAGCTAAATACAACAAAATGATGCAAGTGGCGCGCGTCAGTGAGGATGCCAAATGCATGTGCTTCTCACTCACCCTTACCAAGTTCGCGGAGGACTGGTGGAAAAGATTAGCTCCCGGATCCATCCACAGTTGGAAGGAGCTACAGTCCGCGTTCAGAAGGCAGTTCATTGCTGCCCGAGACCACAACATGGAGGTTGGTTCCTTAACCAACATCAAGCAGCTACCCCATGAGAACCTCAAAGCTTTCATTCAGAGAATGATGGAAGCAGCTGCAAAGACCAAGGTCAGCGATGACATGAAGCTGATCGCCCTTCAATCGGGCCTTACTGTCGGCTCCCTGCTATGGGGGGAAATGCAAAGGAGACGGGCAGAAACGCTGTCCGAATTCATGTCAAAACCTCAGGGAATCATCAACCTTGAGGATGCCTACCAGCAGGCCTTTGGAGTTCCCCCAGCTCCAATGCCTTCCGTGATTGCGCCGAGCTTTGCTTCGCAAGCTCCCGCACCAGCCCTCACGCTTCCAGGAGCCCAATTCACTCCAAGTGTGTATGGGCCTTCCGCGTCTGCTCAGACGCCGAGTCAAACCCATTTCTCTGGGTACGGAGCTGTACAAACCAGATGTAGTATCGCTCCTGGCATGCCGCAGCCGCAAGCGGAAGGCCCAGAACGAAATTTGAGCCAATCGCGGAGCAAACCAAGCGGAAGAAACTCCAACCGGGGAGACCATTCAAAGAAACCCCGGAAGGACTATGAGCCCAAGTTCACGGAGTATACCAGTTTGATAGACTCGCGAGAGAATGTCTATCGGGCGACCTGTAATATGGTCAACTACAGGAAGCCCCCGAAAGTGTCTCACGGAGGGAGGCGTCCGCGAGACTCCAATAAGAGGTGTGAGTTCCACGGAGACGTGGGGCACACCACGAACGAGTGCCTTCAGCTGAAGGATGAGATCGAGTCACTGGTAAGAGCGGGACACCTCGGTCAGTGGGTGAGAATACCCATTATCTATCCCGGACAGGGAGTAGTTCACGGAGCTGCATATTCCCCGGGACAGAGGGGGACCGCTAGCGCTCCTGGAGCCGGTCACCCCCAAGCTCCCGGGTCTCAGTTCCCAGCGCTTCCTGCTCCAACCGCTCCGGCACCCATTGCCTTGTTGGCTCCAGGACCTGGCAACCCATATCTGCCCGGCCTTGCTCCGCCACCCGTTGACGGACACGTAGCCACCATTTCCGGAGGACCGCACCTTGCCGGAAGCACCCGCAACTCCCAGAAGAGGTACTTGAGGGAGTTAGAACACACTGGGGAGATGTGCGCCTTGGTTCAATCACCTGCTCAACATCCCCGAATGATGGACCTTCCCATCACCTTCACGGAGGATGATGCTCGACATGTGCACTTCCCCCACAACGATCCCCTCGTGGTGGAAGCCCAGATTGCCAATAAGAAGGTCTCACGGATCTTGGTCGATAACGGAAGCTCCGTAAACATCCTCTTCAAAGCGGCCTTCCACGCGATCGGATTAACCGAGACAGACCTGACCCCATGCCCCATCCAGCTTCAAGGGTTCAATGGGGATGCACTCATGCCATTAGGCAAAATTCAACTTCCAGTCACCCTCAGAGGAGAAAGCGACGCTTGTGCCTTCAAGCACAGCACATTCGTGGTGGTCGACTGCCCCACGGCATATAATGCCATCCTAGGCCGACCGGTCCTAATAGATTGTGGGGCCATAACCTCAATACGCCACTTATGCTTGAAGTTTCCATGCGACGATGGGCGTATCGGCACCCTCCGAGGAGACCAACGAAGTGCACGAAGCTGTTACAACGTCTCCGTCCGATCCGTCTACACGGTCCAGGAGACGGTTGCTGCCATTCCTTTGGCGGAAGAATTACCAGAAACTGAGGGTGCTCAAGAGGCATACTTTGACGAACTCGACCCAAGAGTGGGAATCGAGAAGGCGATAGAGCCAATGGAGGAAGTCGAAGAGGTGATCCTCAACCCGGGAGATCCCACCAAAGTCATTCAGGTGGGGAAAAACCTACCGTCGGCCATTCGAGATAAGATCGTGGCCACTGTGAAGAATAATCAGGATATCCTGGCATGGTGCCACGCTGATATGACGGGGATTAATCCTAATGTTGCGTGCCACGCACTCAACATAGACCCATCTGCAACTCCAGTTCGCCAAAAGAGGAGGCCATTAGACCCAGTGAGGGCCGAAGCCGTCAAAGCTGAAGTGGACAAGCTGATGTCCATAGGCTTTCTCCAGGAGTCACACTATCCCGTGTGGTTGGCCAACCCAGTTCTGGTCCCGAAGCCCGATGGGTCCTGGAGAATGTGCATTGACTTCACGGACCTAAACAAAGCCTGCCCGAAAGATTGTTTCCCTCTTCCGCGAATTGATCAGATGGTAGACGCAACTTCTGGGTACGAACTCTTATCCTTCATGGATGCGTACTCCGGATACAACCAGATCAAGATGCATGTCGCGGACCAGGAACACACCAGCTTCCTCACGGACAAGGGTGTCTACTGTTACGTGGTCATGCCTTTCGGTTTGAAGAATGTTGGGGCGACGTACCAGCGTCTGGTAAACAGGATGTTCAAGGACCAACTGGGGAGGAACATGGAGGTATACGTGGACGACATGTTGGTAAAATCCAAGACCTCCGGGGACCACAGTGACGACCTTGAGGAAGCTTTCGCCGTGATCCGAAAGTATGGAATGAAACTGAATCCAAAGAAATGTACTTTCGGGGTCTCGTCTGGGAAGTTCCTCGGTTTCATTGTCAGCTCCCGCGGAGTGGAAGCCAACCCTGAGAAAATTAAGGCGTTCATAGATATGCCTTCCCCCCGGAAGCATAAGGATGTCCAGAGCGTTACCGGAAGGATAGCTGCTCTCAGCCGCTTCGTATCCAAGGCCACTGACAAGTGTATCCCCTTCTTCAATGTGTTGCGAGGAAACAAGAAGTTCGAGTGGACCCCCGAATGCGAAGCAGCCTTCCAACACCTCAAGGAACATTTAACCCAAGCTCCCATTCTGTCCAAACCTGTCGAAGGAGAGGCGTTGTTCTTATACTTAGCTGTGACAGAGCACGCAGTGAGTGCCGCTCTCGTCCGGGAAGATGGCCGTATCCAGCTCCCTGTGTATTACGTAAGCAAGAGGTTACTGGACGCCGAGTCCAGATATTCAATGATCGAAAAACTTTCCCTCTGCTTGCTAATCGCTTCGCGGAAGCTAAGGCCATATTTCCAGGCGCACACCATCAAAGTACTCACCAACCACCCTCTCCGACAAGTCTTGCAGAAACCCGAGTCTTCTGGCAGATTGCTTAAGTGGGCCATGGAACTGAGCCAGTTCGACATCCACTACCAACCACGTGTTTCCATAAAAGGACAAGCTCTCGCGGACTTTATTGTGGAATGCTCGGGAATGAATGACCTCCCGGAAGATCCTATCCCGGAACTTCCCACATGGAAGGTCTATGTAGACGGAGCCTCAAATGAAAAAGGAGCTGGAGCAGGGGTCATCCTAATATCTCCCCAAGGGCATCAGCTCCAGAGCGCCATCCGTTTCGCGTTCCCAGCATCCAACAACGTGGCAGAATACGAAGCCATGTTAGCTGGATTACGACTGGCCAGAGAAGTCGGAGCCCAAAAAATCGAAGTATACAGCGACTCCCTACTTTTGGTAAACCAAATATCCGGGGAATACCAGACGAAAGGCGAAAAATTGGCTGCCTACGTATCTCTCTCCCGCGGCCTACTGCAGCATTTCAAAGGCTACCAAATCCGCCAGGTCCCCCGGGACCAGAACTCACTCGCGCACACGCTGGCTAAGCTTGCAACAGACCCGGAGATTGAACAATATGGCCTGGTGCCCATCGGGCACTTAGAAGCACCCACTACCGAGACACAGAGGGTAAATGCCGTCATCGACCATTCCCATTCCTGGATAGGACCCATCCTCAGATTTCTCACCACCAGAGAGCTCCCCACTGATAAAGCTGACGCAAGGAAGCTCCAGTATCAAGCTCCCCGATACGTGGTTATGGATGGAAAGCTTTACCGCAGGGGGTTGTCCATACCCTTCCTTAGGTGTGTTGCCGGAACCGAAGTCAGCGCCATCATCCATGAGGTTCACGGAGGCTTCTGTGGCGACCATACCTCTAGGCTGAGCCTCTCCAAAAAGATCCTTCGACAAGGATACTTCTGGCCCACCATGAAGAAGGATTGTGTGGATTATGTCAGAAAATGTGAGCAGTGCCAGAGGTATGCCAAGGTTCCGCGAGCGCTGCCTACAGAAATTACCTTAATGACCAGCCCCTGGCCGTTCGCCGTTTGGGGCATTGACCTAGTAGGTTCCCTTCCAACTGGAAAGGGTGGAGTGAAGTATGCCATAGTCGCGGTAGACTACTTCACCAAATGGGCTGAAGCTGAACCTATGAACACGGTCACATCTAAAAAAGCACTAGACTTTGTCATCAGGAATATAGTGTGTCGTTTTGGGCTTCCACGAAAAATTGTGTCCGACAACGGGAAGCAATTTGACAGTGAACACTTCACGAACTTCTGTGCTTCGCATGGAATTATCAAAAGCTTTTCCGCAGTCGCCAGACCCTAGGCTAATGGGCAAGTGGAGGCTGTAAACAAAATATTAAAGACCACGTTGAAGAAAAAACTCCAGGCCTGCAAGGCTCACTGGCCGGAAGAACTTCCGCGAGTACTTTGGGCCTATCGCACAACAGAGAGAACTTCGACGGGGCACACGCCTTATTCCATGACCTTCGGTTGCGAGGCCGTCATCCCAGTAGAAACTATGATCCCCTCTCACAGGCAGGATACCTACGACCCTACCCGGAACCACGCCCTTCTCCAGGAGTCCCTGGACATGATCGAAGAGCTCCGGGAGCAGTCGCAGGTCCAACTAAAAATGTACCAAGGCAAGATAGCCCGACACTTTAACACGAGAGTCAAGAGCTGTACATTCGAAGTTGGGGATCTTGTCCTACGGAGAGTATTTCCTGCTATGCAGGATCCGGGAGTGGGAGTCCTCGGACCCAACTGGGAAGGCCCCTATGAAGTCCAAGAAAAAGTGGGCCATGGGACGTATCACTTAAAGAGAATCGACGGATCTAAAGTCCCACGCGCCTGGAACGCGGAGCACCTCCGCCGTTACTACCAGTAGGCCCCGGACGATCTAGTCGAAAGTCCTTGGTGAAATTAGCAAAAGTGAAGAATGTGGAAATAATCCTCCCTGTTGTAAAACACGTGCCTAGCAGGCTAATTTAATAAAACACGGAGAGATTCACTCCACTTTTATTGCACTTTTTATCCCTGTGTTCAAAACTGCGTTTTAACAAGTGACCACGCGGTCCGGAGACGTCCGGACCCCACGCTCACTTGGGGGGGTATACATGGCTAAGGCATAGCCATACGCCCCTTGAACAATACATACACAGAACGCCACTTGTGTGCTAGCATTGTGTTTGAAATTTTTAAATTGTTAAGCCTAGGTTAATTTGTTTCCATGAACATGTTTGCATTACGTGAATTATGTGTTTATGTGAAAATTTCCATTGAAATGCCTGCCATTATGCACCATGAAAATTATCTCCTGTGTAGCACAGCGATGAACAGGACTGGGGGGTGGGGCACATTCAGAGAGCCACGCCGAAACACCCCCAACTCCCTGACAAGTCCTTTGCAGAATACTCCGCGACCGCTGTAGAGCTTTGCTTCGCAAGCTCTAGCTCCGGGTCCCGCAAGGCGAAAGATGGCAAGATCCGCGACCGTTGTAAGCCTTGCTTCGCAGGCTTCAGCTCCGGATCTCACAAAATAATGCATGGCGAACTCCTCGACCACTGCAAGTTTCAGCTCCAGGAGCAGACATGGTCGATCCCCCACTCACAGCAGGCCTTGCTTCGCAAAGCCCCTGCTCCGGGATCACACCTGGTGGGCGTGGCAATTTCCCCGACAGCAACGAGCCTTGCCTCGCAGGGCTCCATGCCAGGTCCCTGAAGTCAGCCACCATGAGGTTCGCAACGACAGTTAGTTTTGCTTCGCAAAGATTTAACCTTAAGTCTAGCGACGCTCACCAAAAGAACTCCCGTTCCGAGCCATGGAACGGCTCACCTTAGCAATCCCAGCGAATAGTATAACTACAAGTCCCGGGATTGGCTATTTGCCTTAGGAAAGCTAAAATACGGTGAAAGGAGCCTGGCCGTTGGAACCAGGAAACCTTTGTAACCTAGAAACTACGTGGGAAAAGACATCAGCCGTTAGAGCTTCAAGTGGGAAGTGCATAGGTTCTGGCCGTTGGAACCAAAACCTCATGCGCCCCTACAACAGTTTCTACCGTATAAAAGTCTACCCTAAGCGCAAAGATAAATAAAGAACTCGGCAGAAAAGAAAGGAGAATGCTATAATTATGGAAAATATGTCTGCAATGAGAAAAGAGTACAAGGAGCTTCGCCCCAAAGAAAAACTCAAATGAAAAAATTATTAAAGATAAGGCCCCTTCAAGCATTGGGGGTGGCAGTAGTGTCCGCGTCCAAGGCCTCGGGGTCGGCAGTTCCAACTGGGGCAGGCGGAGTCGGCTCATGGGGAGGTGGAACTTCATCACACGCAGGTTCAGAGGTCCCCGCCTCTCCGGGATCTCCTGCTTCAGGGGCTCCAGCGCGCTCGTCAACGTTGTAAGTTTGGACGTACACCTCTGGGCCTTGATCCCACATCTGTAACTTCTCCCTCATGGCGTCAGCATCCTCTCCCAGATAGCCTAGTACCTCCGAGTTCATTTTCCAGAGTTGATGCATGAGGGCCACGTGCGATATATTAATCGTCCTGTTCAGAACCACCTCGGCATCCTCCCTCTCCTTCAAGCGCTCCACCTCGGATGTTGCCAGCTGTGCCTCCGCGACAACTAATTGAGCCCTTAGTTTTTCCATCTCGGCCTTGGAGGCATCCCGCTCTCCCTTAAGAGAATCAATCTCCTTGCGCTGCTCCCTATTTTGGCTCAGCACGGATTGATTCTCGGTCACATGCCCCCTGACAGTGAATTGCAAGGCTCCGATCTCTTTATCCTTCTCAGCGAGCCCCAACTCCAGCATAGACACGAGATCCTTGCTCCTCTTATGAAATTGCTCCTCCTCGTGCAGCTTACTCTGAAGAGTGGAATATTCCTCTTGCTGCTTAAAGAGGAGATCATTTTTTGATTGCAAGCGGGCTTCCAAGGTATCCTTCTCCACCCTGGCTTGGGACAGCTCTTCCCGGAGCTGGGAGTTTTCGGCCTTCATCTCATCCGACCGCTGTCTGAACTCATTCTCTGCGTTGGCCCGGTACTCTCGATATTTGGCAAGATATTTCTTATCCGCCTCTTCCTCAGCCGTGCGCCGGGCCTGATCAATCTTCTCCGAAGCCTCCAAGGCCTGTTGGGTTAGTTTCTGCTTCTCCGCCTCCAAGGCCTGGCGAGCCAGCTGGCTCTCCTCCAGCTGAACCAGAACTGCACCCACTTCCCGGAACGAGCGTTCCGCGATCAGAGAGGCCTGCAAGGAAAGACAACAGAATGAGTTAAGCCGAACCAAAAGACAGATGATCCCAAAACACAACAACTGACGGCTTACCCCGGACAATTGCTGCTTCACGGCATGTGTCAGCAACAGTGGATCCTTACTGCTACTGATGGCCCATTTCTCAGAATTGAGCTCGCACAAGCTCAGGGCCATGTCCTCCATCATCTCCGCTCCGAACGGCGCCAATGCACGTCCAAGCCTAGGCACCAGCCTCTTCTCCAAGGCTGGGCCATCCAAAACCGCTCCAGCCAGGTGAAGAGACCTCACCCCCTCGGCCAACTCAGCTCTCTTCACGGCAGACAAGTTGGCTGCCCTTCCCTGAGTAATGGCCTTCTCAGCCTCCAACCGTCTCTTCAGAAAATTATCGGCCCGTCTTACACCCTCCAGGAGGGCAGTGGGGAAACGGGTTGGTTTCTACGGGAAGTGGAACTTCAGGCCAGGCAGAGGAAGGTTTGTTGGCTGAGAAGAAGGAGACCCCGAAAGGGCGGACTCCCTTTGGGCTGGAGGAGGAGGCAGACGGGGTATTAAGGCCCCGGTCTGTTGTTTTTGCTGCTGCGGTGGCGGAGGTGACTGCCTTTGTTGTTGTTGCTTTTGCTGTTGCGGCAGCGGAAGTAATTGCCCTTGTTTTTGCTGTTGCTTTGGATGTTGTTGTTGCTGCCGCTGTGGCGTTGGTGATTGTCTCCATTGTTCTTGTTGCTGCTGTTGTTGTAGTTGTGGCTGCTGTCGTTGCTGTCGTTGTTGCCTTTGACCGGGAGAAGAGTGTCTAAGTCGTTTCTTCTCGGCGCCCTCAGCATCCCCTCCAGGATGCTTGCTCACCCCAGTCGTCTTCACGGGGAACACAAGCCCTTCCCCGTCGCTGCTGCTACTCGAGACCATCATAGTCTCGGAAGGCCCGTCGGCAGGAGACTTCTCTACCCCCGGAGACGCTTGCGCCTCGCCACTTGTCTTCTTGGGGGTGGCAGCTTTACCTTCCCTACCAGCCTTGGTCTTCCGTCCTTTCCCCTTGGACGGGTCTTGGCTGGTGGCAGCCTTCTTAATGAGCAAAGTAACTCTCCCCAACATCTTGGCTTCTGGATACTCTGCAAGAAACATACAAAGCAAGGTTAACGAACCAACAAGCAGTGAAAAAGAAGATAAGCAGAAGACAAGACAATCAACAACATAAAAGCACAAGCAAGTCCGCCAGCAGGGAACGAGAAACAAGAAAAAGAAAAGTTTGAAAGGGACGACCATGCACGAGAAACGTGGATGGCCTTCCCCGAGCAAAACAAAACACCGCTTCCTGCTCCAGGAAGCTCCCGTACTCCTTGAAGTCCGGGAATGACATGCTGAGGGAAGAAGGGTCAACCATGATGACACCTTCTGGCAGACTACCGTCACTCAGACACCCGAGGAGCTCATCTACCCTATCGCAATATCTGTCAAAGGGTATCCTACGCGGATCTAGCCTAAGGAAGCGGGGATCGAACCCCATCTGAGAGGTCCGGGAAACCTCAGACAGGCTGGGGGTGTGGATCAATCGAAAACTAGTCTTACCTCTCCCGGAGGTACTAGCCCCCGGAGCCCCTTCGTTAGGGTAAGCCGCGGCGTGGCGGGCCTCGATCTCCTCTCCCTCCGGCTGGGGGTCGGGGATCCTCTCCGCCCAACTAGGAGATAAAGTATTCTCGTCCCGGGCTGCTTGGTTGATCACCTTGGACAGCTCCAGGGCAATCTGCTCCCGGATGTCAGTTGACACCTGACTTTGCCCCCTGCCACTCACTGGCTCAATGTTTTGGAAAGAGGCGAGTAGCCCATACTCCCTCAAAGATTCGGAGGTCACAAGTCCCTCCACTTTCAACTCTTCCTCAGAAAGCCCTTCGTAGAACTTGGACCTCCTTATCATCTTCGCACAGCGAGGTGTCCGCGGAACGACTTCTGCAAAATTCAAATACAAGCATTAGAGATCCTCCCGAAAGGAAAATCAAACGCAAAGAAACAAAGTTGAAAAGGAGAGGAAGGAGCACTTACCAGGGATTTTGAAGTCCAGAGATAGGGCTGGCACCCTCTTCAGTGGGAAGCCAGTCGTCAGGAACCAGTACTCCCGGAGGTCTGGAACTCTCGCGGTATGACAAGTGGGACACATCACGTCCGGGTGCCTTTCCAGCCTGTAAAACCCCACCTTGTCTGAATGACCCCTCATAGGCTGAGACTTCAACCCGTAGAAGTACAGCACCTCCTCCGGGGTAGGAGCTTCCAGTTTCCGGGACTTGCAAAAGATGAACCACCCCGCTAGGAGCTTGTAGCTGGGGGAAATCAACTGGAAGGGGGCAATCCCCGCCTTCACACAGAAATTGGCAAAGTAACTTCTTAGGGGCAAGTGCGCCCCACACACTATGTGTGCCCAGCTCCAGGCACCAAAGCCCTCGTGACTCTGGCTAGCCGACTCGCCCAGCACCGACAGACGGTGCCACATCAGACCTGGGATGTTCTTCAGGCCTGCCTCGGAGGAATACAGCTCCAGCATGCCATAATTCCTGAAAAGGTTCGGCTTCTGGTCCATCTCCCAGATTGAACTATTGGAAGTCAGTGGGCTAGCCGCGACCACTTTTGCCTTTCCTTTCCCCTTTGCGCCAGCAACAGGGGAACCCTTCTCCTGGGCAGAATCAGCCTCCACCACAGCGAGGAGTTGTTCTTTTGAGATGTTCGTCACTGAACAAAAGAAACAAAGAAGAAAACACTCTAAGCAGTCAGCACCCTTGTCATACCCTAGTGGTATCAAAGGCGTCGGGGAGACCCTCCCCGAAAACTGCTTGGAGAGGCTCCCACTGAGCTTGTCGAGGGGTTGGCACCATGCCACCCGAAGGGCAGCAAGGAACCAGACTCAGACTCCGAGCCTAAGCCCACCAAAAGAAGTGTTTTTCCAGAGAAAGACACCCCAAAGGCGTTCATGCTTATGCCCTAAAACAGCAAACCAGAACAACGCAAGCAAAACAAGGAACGACTTTCCAAACGCAAATCGTCAAAGCATGCAAAAGAGACTACTTATCGACTCACATCAATCACATGTCTATCAAAGCCCTATTCACGCATGCACATAGGCGATAATGGCAGAAACCTCAACTCCAACAACTACCACCAACCTAAGGTTTGGGAGGAAAGAGCAAAGTAGAAATACTTACTGGTATTCGGGTAGTTGAGGGTTGAAGGGGTAACCGGATCACTGCACAGCACGATCGCGAGAAGTAAAAGCTGCAAAGACGAACGGCGAGTCAAACCCTGAATTTCGGCGAATAAACCCACTGCCAAATCAAAAGAAAAGTTTCTAGATCCCTTACCAAAAGAAGTGGCAAGTTCAAAGGAATGGAAGCTTGGAAGCCTGAGAGTTCGAAGGTTTGGAAATCTGAAAATCCGAAAGACAGAGAATTTGAAAGCGTAAAGAGGAAGAAAGGTCCGTTCCCTCGTTTTTATAGCAGGGAAGAAGTCGTTTCGAATTCCTCAAATGGATGGTCCCGATCTTCCCATTCCGTGTGCATCAGATCCAACTGCTGGAGAAGAAGCGACGATCCTATTTATGACTCCTTGGATGGGAATAAAGTATTTATTTCCCATCATTATACCACCTCGGGCCCGGAGTACCATTAAAAACCGTCAAATCATTACTCAGATAACTGACGCACGCATAGTCAACCAGTCGCCTCACGCACACGTCTTGGTCACAGAACCATTCCCAGCATGATGCGTGGTCCTTGTCGCACTTGAGTACTTGAGTTCAAACAGAAGAAATTCCCTTTCTTTTTCATACTAACACTCAGGCGGGAAAAAGGAACCCTTCCGGGAACACAGAAGGTGGCCCCTCGCCTAATCTAAGAAACCGAAATACCCGGAGGACTGTACAAGCTCCCGGATCTCTCAAAGCTCCGTGACCTTGGGGGGTAAATGTTATCCAGATTTCCGGATAGCGTTTAGATTGATATCCTCGGGGAAGCAGAATTACCAATGTCTTTCACGGTAGGTGACCAGAGCTCGCGGATGGACAGAAAGGCTTCGCCTCTCCCGTTTAGTGTCCGGATTACTCTTTCAAGCAAACACGACACGGAAACTCGTCAACTCTCTCGGACTCCCGAAGGGGTATCCTTCGGGGAAGCTCCTTCCAGGAGAAGCTCTTCAAGTGGTCTTCGCAGAAACAGTTCCGTGCCTCGCACGGAACAAAACCAAGCGGTCGAGTCCGGGAGGAGGCATATTTGGAATGATATCCACCTGACACAGGATCCCGCCTGACACGCCCGACAGGTCAAAGCCGCACACATCCCAGCACGCCTAAGGGTACCTTTTCGCCTACTGTTCCGCTGACAACTTGGAAAAGACGGCTGACTTTGTGTATTCCCCATACTTTCACGTAAATATACCCACATAGAGTCTTGTAGCCATGCTACTACAGTAATTGTATCCCCTATTTATGGCTGGTGTAATTAGGACTCATGTACGTAGAGAAAAACCCTAATCCAAAACCCTAGCTATAAAGACCCCTTCATTTTACAATAAGAGGGACGGCCAACAGATCACATAGCGAAAACTCTACAAAAATCTCTCTAGCTTCATCTTCTTCAAGAGAACCCGAGAGAAACACTGTGAGAGTGTGAAGTTCTTGTACACCAGCCATCTTACTGTAATCCTTTCCAAGTATAATAACATCGACTCGTGGACTAGGGCTTGTTAACGCCTGAACCACGTAAAAACACTGTTTGTTTAGTTACATTTCAGCACTTCTACAGTTCTTATCTTTTTATTATTCTGTTTGTATTCGTTTCCGAAAAACTCGGTAAACAATTTAGCTACCAAATTTTATCACCACTAAGTATATCCACACTCATCATGCTTCATACAAGCCAATACACAGATATAACATATGGATTTAATTCAGAAAATTAACCACATACACTCAATATGCGAACCATTATGCCAATATTCATCCACATGCATAACAATGTTATTCAGCACGCATTAATCTCAACATGCAACAGTCAAGGGCCCAGCCCAACAGTATCTCCTGCATATGTCAACTCATTACTCATGCTCCATATAGATAAGCAGGCAAACAGGGCATTCAAACATACATTCAGACATGTTAATCAATCATACCAACCAACCCTGAGTCGAGCTTGTCACTGACAGCGAGCGTACATGTTCGGTCGATCTCCAGAACCAATAAACCTTGGCTCGCTCTGATACCAAGTTGTAATGCCCTACTTCCTTAGAGCCGTTACTAAGTGAGTTTTAAGACAAAACAGTGTGCAAAGAACTCGCTAACCGAGGTTTAGAAATAAAAGTGTGACTAATTAAAAGTTAAGGCTGTAATCTTTATAAATGTGTCATTTCATTAAAAACTTCTAGTATTAAACATTTGGGATCCCAAAATCAGGTTTGAAAACTATTTACATCTTGAAATAAATTTGCAATTGATCAGTTATAAAATCATAGATTATTACAGCCATTTCTTGAATAAACCCCCAACCAAAGCAGTCGGGCAGGCCAAACATGTACGCGTCGCTTCACGCTCTCCGTACTCATGGTTGGTTGACTCAGTCATTGCCCTTACCTGCAACACAGAGCACCCGTGAGCCGAAGCCCAGCAAGAAAACTCATGCAAAACATAACATATGCAATTTATACAGTTTATCATATCAGATAATCCATAGATAAACAAGTCAACCATTAGACTAAGCAAACACGGCCATGCCGCCCCAGAAGCCTTACCGAAGCCTGGGGTCTCGGTCCTCACCGTAGGGATATCACACGTATCCCTTGGGTCCTACCCTGACCATAAGCATCCCATGTGCTAAGTGTTATTTCCGGCTCCGCTGCCGTTCTCGGCCTTGCCGCCCTCGGCCATAGCCGTTCATTTCACTATAATCACACATATAGTATAACTCAAAATAACATTCAAACACATATCAATTCATTTAAATCTGCACCCTAACATGTAATGCAATATAGGGCCGTGCCCTGCAATCATCTCATCATGCAACATGCAATATAGGGCCATGCCCCGCAATCACACTATGGGCCCATGCCCCATCCTACGGGTCTTATAGTTTTCTTACCTGTATTCCGAGCTTTCCGATGCACCAAGGCCAAAAGCACGGTCCTTTAGCACGAGCCTCACCGAAATCCTAGTCACAACACACACAAAACACTCTTTAATACTAACCAACCCAAAACCACTTCCCGGGACCAATCCCGCACTCTCGGGACCTCTAATTCCCTAAAACAAAACATCGGAACCATCCCCCGTGTCCCCGGGCAAACGCCCTAAAACCCAGAATTTTGGCTGTCAAAATTGGCCTAGGGCCGCGACACTCCCTTCAAGGGCCGTGGCTCCCAGCGACTTGCCCCTCTCCTGATGCAACATCGCGCCGCGGCGCCCAAGAACAGGGCCGTGGCGCTCATACGCGAACCCAGATTTCTGGGTTTTCTCTTCCGTTTTCACCGATCTAAAACCTTCCCAAATCATACCAAACCAATACCCAAACCCCAAAGTCAATTTAAAACTTCAAATGGACCATCTAACAACCCATAAACACTAGATTCAAGCTCAAAACACAATCACACTCACAAATCCACCCAATTGATTTCAACTTCAGCAACTTAAACCCATAGGCCAAAAACACAAACCCAAGCTTGAAAAACCTAAACCATACCTCAAAAATCTTAAACCACAACAGAGTAAACTCTTAAAATTGCCTAGGATCCTTACCTTTAAGTGGAGAATCCACCCTTTGCGTCCTTGAATCCATCTCCAAGTCTCCAAAAATCAGCTCCTTCCCCTCTTCTTCTTCTTCTTCTTCTTCTTCTTCTTCTAGCTTTTCTTTTCTTCTCTTCTAATTTTTTTAACAAAACCAAAATATCACCAAGCCTAAACCGTGTACCCCATATAACCCAGCTGCCATATATCAAATTCCCAGCCAAATTACCATTTTACCCCTCCTTGCCTATCCTTTCCTAACTAAACCTCAAGGGCACTTTAAGTCCTTTTACTTCTATTTCATTTCTACCATTTTCTATCTAGAACTTGTTACTCTCAGCGGTAATTAATGATTACCTAGGTTACTCAATCACCAATAACCATTACCCGCTAAACCTCAACTTAAACATAAAATTCCCAAGGTACCCCTAGGCTCCTCCCGAGCCGGGTATAGAAATCCCGTTGTGACTCTTAAGTAAACTAGCTCTCTAGGATCGTCTCGGCACGTGCATCACAATATAAACACCACACTCACGTGGTACAATTCACAGAATACAATTATCACATATATGCCATCAGCGGGCTAAAATTACCAATTTACCCCTATCATGCAAACGGGGTCCCCATGCATATTTATTTCACCTAATCATGCATACTAACCACATAGTCATGCATCTCCAATAATCAAATAGTCATACAACACGCTTTAAATCATAACCATGCATTTAACTCATAAAATCACACATAAATCCAATCATGCCCTCCTGGCACGCTAATTAAGGCCCTTAAGCCTTATTAGCGAATTTGGGTCGTTACAATTTGACTTTGACGCGTCCAATAACGAGGCCGAGTATGAGGCTTTACTGGCGGGACTTCGCATAGCCAAGGAGGTCAAAGCCAAAGCAATACATTGCTACAGTGACTCCTAGCTAGTGGTTAACCAAATTTTAAGAGAATAACAGGCTCGTGGTACGAGGATGGCGACATACTTAGAAAAAGTGAAGTCAGCACTGGAACAGTTCGAGTTCTATGCGATAGAATAGGTCCCCCGAGAACAGAACTCGAACGCAGGCGCCTTAGCTAGGCTTGCTACCTTTACCGAGAATGATGAAATGAATGTCGTGCCAATCAAACATCTCGCGACACCCAGAATTAACGAGCCAGAACAAGAGGATGTTTGTATGATCAATTCCGAGCCAACCTGGATGACTCCGATAGTTGAGTACCTCGAGACCGGCGTTCTCCTGGAAGAATGGGCCAAGGCTCAAAAGTTAATGTACCAAATCCCCAGGTATACCATTATAGATGGAAAGATGTATAGGAGAGGATATTCCATGCCGCTACTCGGATGCGTGACCCCATCCGAAGCTAAGAAAATCATGGAAGAAATTCATGAAGGGTTCTGTGGAGACCATACTGGGGGGCATAGCTTGTCCAAGAAGATCATACATCAGGGATACTTCTGGCCTACCATCAAATCAGACTCATTCGACTACGTCAAGAGGTGTGATAGGTGCCAACGGTTCGCCACAATTCCTCGAGCTCCACCATCCGAGCTAACTATGATGACCTCCCCGTGGCCATTTGAGGTCTGGGGAATCAAACTCATAGGCTCCCTTCCGACTGGCAAGGGCGGAGTAAAATATGCGGTGGTCGCCGTAGATTACTTCACGAAGTGGACTGAGGCCGAACCTTTGGAACCAATAACCTCGAAGAAAGTCCTTGACTTCGTGGTGAAGAACATCATCTGCCGATATGGGATGCCAAGGAAGATTGTATCCGATAATGGAACCCAATTCAACATTGATCTATTTTCCAACTTTTGCGATAAAAATGGGATAATAAAGAGCTTCTCATCAGTGGCCTATCCCTAGGCGAATGGCCAGGTCGAAGCTGTAAACAAGACCCTAAAGAGTTCGCTAAAGAAAAAGTTGGAAGAAGCTAAGGGAAGATGGCCCGAAGAATTGCCCCAAGTCCTATGGGCATATAGGACCACGACCTGTACATCAACATGACATACCCCATTCTCTCTGGCATATGGTTGCGAGGCTATGTTGCCAATCGAGGTCGAAATTCCCACAATTCGAACCCTCGCTTATGATCAAACCTCGAACCATTCTCAGCTCGAAGAAACTCTGGACCTGATCGAAGAAAGAAGGAACGAAGCTCAATTAAATTTTTTTGCATACCAACAGCGAGCTACCCATTACTTCAACAAAAGAGTTCGAGATAGAAAATTCAGCGTAGGAGATTTGGTGCTGAGGCGTGTATTCTTGGCAACGCGGGATCCAACAGCTGGCGTGCTCGGGCTAATTGGGAGGGACCCTATCAGATAGAATGAATCATCTGACCTGGCGTATACAAGTTGGCAAGATTGGATGGAATTCTGGTACCACGAGCATGGAATGGCGAGCACCTACGACCTTACTATCAATAGTGTAGGAAGGATGTCGCCTATAACCATGATTGTTTGTCTGTACTATTTTTCTATTTTCGGATTTATCAAATAAAGTTTGATTTCGTTTTAATATGCTGTATTTTTTGCAATCTCTCTTAATTTAATAACCTATGGTCGCATTCATAGGATATTAAGGGGGCATTAGTGGTACATATACCATCAGCTTGAAAAAATAAAAAGCATATATAAAAAACATACAAGCGTTTGGACCTAACCAAATGTTCGAGCTAAGATAGTTTGGATATAACCAAACTATCGAAAACATACAAGTGTTTGGATATAACCAAATGAGCGAGCTAAGAAAGTTTGGATATAACCAAACTATCGTAAACATACAAGTGTTTGGACGTAACCACATGCGCGAGATAAGAAAGTTTGAACATAATCAAATTATCAAGAGATAAGAATATAAGTGTATGGATTGCAAACCTAACACGACCTTAATAGGTTTGGAACAAACCAGCTAAAACTAATCAACAGTAAGTTGGAGCATAACCCACTTCGTGTTAAGTCGAGATCGAGGCTGGAGTATCTTGCAAGACAATAGTTTCGACCTCATAACCTCGGGGAGCTAACCGAGGACGAGAAAAAGTAACTAAAAAAGTAAGATATAAATAAATCATTTGCATTATACACCATATAAGTACTTTTGGGTGCATGGTAAAAGTAATATCCGACCTTGACAAATTACGAGATCGGAAGCGGATAATTTGAGCAAACTGTGCATGAATGTACTGAACCTCGAGCTTAAATCCAAACTATGTTCGTATGAATAAACAGGCATATATGACCCTTTAATATAAATTGTGCAAAATATTTCAGCCCAAGAAATGTAAAGCATATATATTAAAATAAAAACAAAAAATGGTATCTTAAATATCATATAAAGGCAGCTCTTTTACGAGCTGTAGAATTGTCTTGGCTCTATGGGCATAAATAATAAATCAAACATAAAAGGCTATTAAAAAAGATTCAGAGGGACGCAGCCCCGAGGCAAGTATTAAGAAGGAGGAGTGTTCTCCTTGGCCTTCTCAGCATCAGCATTTTCCCCGGCTTCCTCCGCCTCATCTCGAGCAGTCTCCTCATCATCCAGCTGAGCATTCCATTGGGCCACGAGCTTTGCTTCAAGAGGGCCTAAGAAGCTGGTGTCGAGGTCGACATTATTAGCCCAGATTCTGTACATGGCCATGTCGACTAGTCGATCCTTCTTCTCCTTAAACTCTTCGAGAAGGCAATTTTTTTCACCCTCCATGATCTCGAAAGTAACGACCTTCTCTTCTTCAAGCTTGGCATTGGCCTCCTTGACCCGAGCATTTTCCTTTTCAAGCTCCGCGAGCTTGGCATTCAACTTTTCAAGCTCAGAAGACTTGGCCTTTAGCTCCTTAGCTCCTACCTCCACCTTTGCTTTTGTTGCCTTGAGATCATCACTCAGTTTGAGCTGAAGATCCTTCGCCTCCTGAGCAATAGACATGCTCGAGTGGACCTCATTGTTCAGCTTATAATTAAGCTGGGCAGAGACAGCAAGAGTCTGGCATTCAAAGAAATCAAATTAGCATATAAACCAAGTGTAAATACGGCTAATACTAAAAGATGAGGGAAGTTACCGCAACAGTGAGCTCGATACTCTTCTTGTAAAGTGTATTGCAGTCTCGAGCATTGTTCAAAAACTGCCAATGAGGGACGTCAAAGCCACTAAAGCTCTGACCCACTCGAGACAGAATGTTCGAGCCAAGTGTAGCCCCATGGGATCCGGCAGCATTGTCAATTACATACTCATCGACGTGAGTAGAAACCGACAACTTGCATATTGTGGAAGTTGAGGGCTTTTTCGGAGGTGGGCTGAGTGTTGAGTGAACCATGATCAGAGGGGGTTGGACCTTGACTGTAGTGGACACTTCAACCTGAGGAGTCGGCTCCACAACCGGGCTCATAGCAGCTGGAGCTGGTGGAGGAGGTGTCTTCTCAGTCCTCTTGAGGACCTTGGCGGGTCGCTTATACTTCCACGAGCCCCTTGGGCGCTTACTTCTCTTGGCCCCGCCACTCTCTAGGATGTTGTCAAGGTCAGATTCCATCTCGCCTGCACATTTACACCACCTTATGAGTTATCCCAAAAACAAAATAATTTGACATGATACAGACAGACAAGGGATAAAAAGACAAGTGGAGAGAAACCTAACTGGAACTCTCCTCCGAGTTTGTGCTCGATGACCACGAAATTCCCCCATCTTCAGAAGAGGCAGGGGGAGTACCTTCCTTATAGGTGGATGTCAACCCTAAAAGGTCCCTATAGTCGTTAGTCCCGTATTGGACGGCTATTCCATTCCATACCTCGTTCAGGCTATACATGGTGTCGTATTTCCCGAGCCAGCTATCGAACCTATTGAGGGAGACCACAAATCTGAGCTAAGGATGACTGTACCTTGTTCATCGGAGCCCGAGCTTGAGGCCTCATCGTTGGCCTCGTTCCCCGATTGTGGACTCCTACGACGTTGAGCCGGAGATGGAGGCCTCGCATCTCTCCTTGGAGGGAGGTTGCTGGTTGGTTGAGGAACGAGCTCCCACCAGTCATACTTCTTGTTGGACCAGTCAGATGTAGACTAATCCTCCCCTAAGAGCCCACATGCCGGAGCTTGCCTTCATGTAGGAGGCAGGAGAAGGATCTCCTGCCATAGGGAAGTTGGAGAAGAGATTCTCTGTGCTCCCTCATCTCCTTGGTGGGGGTAGGGTGATGGTAGTTGGCTAGAAGATAAAACACATTTCAACTAAATATGAGCCAAAGAAAAATTCGAGCACAAAAAAGAAAGAAGTTGAGATACTTACGAATCTGTCTGAAAGAGTAGAATCGAGACGGGGCTAGGCCATCTGTCAAGAAGAAGGCCTTCTTGAAATCAGGAGGGTGGTTGGGAAGATCTTCAAACATCTTCTCTCCTTGGGATAACTCGAGAGATAGTAGTAGCCATCTCCCCCCCGAGCTCGAGAGGGATTGCTTTTCAATCAAAAGAGATATAAAATCTCTTCTGGCGAAGGTCCTTTCCACTTCAGCTCATGGTTCAATGACCTCAGGGCAGACAGAACCCTGTAAGAATTTGTGTTGAGCTGGAAGGGAGCCAACCCAACAAAGTCTGTGAAGTCCTTGAAAAAGGACTTCAAGGGCAGTATCGCCCCTGCCTTCATATGCTCCTGGCTCCAAGCTGTGTTTCTCAGCTTGCTGTCAGGATTTCCATATCCTAGAGCGTGAGAACTCCGCTCGTGGGAGGTCGGAGCTCGACACCTCAGTGAGCCCGATAGTCCTATGCCGTGAAAGGCCAGAATATCAGCTATCTGACCTAATGACGTAACCGAGCTCCAGTAATGCTCGGCCTCGAAGAATTCTCTCCTCGGCTGTGAGGTAGAAGGTTCCCCCATTAGCGAAAATTGAAGAGCACCCGGCTTGAAGGCGATTGTCACTTTGAGCATAGGATTGAGAGGAATCGGTCTGAGCTCGGTGTCCGGATCCGGATAAAGGGCGACCCTTAATCTTTTTCTCTTCCCTTCTTTGACCTCGTTTATCTGACGCCGAAAGTGGTCTCGAGTGTCCTCTTGCTCACACCTCAGTTCGTGCTCTCGAATTAAGCGTTGGTTCCGAGTAAAGGGAGATTCCGGGCTCGAAGCTAATGGTGAGTAAGGAATCGCGAGCTTTGACCCCCACCACTTTCCCGAATTCTGCGACATCTAACAAGAAAGCAAAAGGGTGAGGGCCAAGCAAACAAGAAATAAAGAGACAAATAGTACCTAAGCTCGAATGATCGAGGCTACAAGGCAAGCTCGATCCAAAGGATGAGGCCAATCTCAGAGCGTGTATTCCACTGAAAGGAAGGAAGGTGGATATGTTATGGGAAATCCCGTAGTATTAGGGAAAAAAGGTGGCAGTTGTTTAAAAGGTGATATTTTTGGGAATCGTGCATTCCTTAAAAAAAAACCCTGATTTTGTACCCGATACCTTGGTGAGCAAGATATGGTCTCTAAAATTTGAAATCCCAAAAATGGAACCATATTTGGACCCTTTTTTCGTAAAAACTGGGTTTGAACCTAATGTCTATCAGTCAAAGCACCCTAATCCTAGTGTATTAATCTAATGAATGGGTCGAGAATAAATCCTAGCGCCCACGGCATGACAGAAGCATAAACATACATGAAGGAAAAAAAGTGTATATATAACGCAAAGAAGCCATAAACCGAAAACTTACACAATGTAATCGGTGGAAACAGAGAAATGGATGATTAAACGAGTGGTTGCAAGTGCGATCTCACTGAGTTTAAAAGTCCAACGTTGCTTTGTCTTCTCGGCTTGGAGAACATGCAAGAACTTGACAAGAAAGGCTCTGGTTTTTTCTTTTTGAAAGTTTGAATGTGAAGGAAAAATGGAGAAGACAACCGGAAACTTATTTATAGGCCCACGGGCATGTTAAAAGTTGAACCAATCTGGGCCATTGGCCATATTTCGTATCAGATCTAACGGCCAGGGACTAGTGAAATGATAGTACCCAAAAGGAGGGCAGGCGGATAGACATGGGCAGAGTTTCAAGGCACTCAAGTACCTTGAGTGAGCAATACCCAACTGACGCATGTCCATACTCGAGTGTGTGACGGAACGGTTCCCGAGGAAAGTAGTTCAAAAGTTTCCTTCTCATAGGATTCGAACTAATACTTTTGAGGGGGCAATATGTTACACCCAGATTTCGAGACCCGAGATTGTGACCTCGAAAGCTAGACTTGTCAAATGTGAGCTCGAGATATCTAAAACGCATGTTCGTGGCCCAGATGTCAAACCCTTGGATCAAGATGGCAACCTCGAATACATTAATCTCGAACTTCTTTATGAGCTCGAATGAATTTTGCTCGGGGTATATCTGTTGTCGGGTGTCTTCGGATCAAGTAGACCGAGCTTAGCAGGAGTACAAGCTTGGAATGTAACAGCCTCGCTGATATCTACCCGCTCCGAGCTGGTCTTGGAGTAAGGCGGCTAGTTCGTAACTTATCTATAGACCTGGACCGACATGATGTTGATTGCCGACCTCGAAAGATTTAATGGGTCGTCTGATGTAACGCGTTCCATGCATTTAAATATATTTATTGCTGTAACATCCCAACATTAAAGGGATATTAACAAGTCTGTTATTCGCCCCCTGGTCTTCAGGGGACGTTTCCTTGTATATAGGAGTTACAATATTTAATATCATTATTTTAATTAATAAGCAGAAGTATCTTCCCAAAATATGTGGGAATGAACTCTGAAAACTCTCTATAAATAGAGAGTTCATGAACATTTGTAGAGGACGGATCTTTTGATATACTGAGAGAAATTCTGGAGAATTCATCCCTGATGGATTACCAGAAAACTCCAAGTCTTAATAAAATAAACTCGTGGACTAGGCAGAGTTCACTGCTGAACCACATAAAATTCTTGTTGTTCTACCATATTATTCGTCTGCGCCATAGTTCTTATTGTTTAATTGCTCTACATTTTAAGTTGACGAAAAACAACGTCAACAATATAGAATTGTAACTTTCCACACTTTATTTATAAATTTTTCACTTTTAAAAACATGTAGTTTTTGAGAGTAGTAAAGTTATTTTCTAAAGGTAAAAAGAAACTTATTAAGTAATTCTAAATAGCTACAAATTTTATGACATTTTTATATGCTATTTAAATAATAAATGGAATTATTATTTTATGAGAAATTAGAAAGGCTTAATGAATTCTTTTATAAAGTAAATATGATGTATTAAAATTTGTTTAACAATTTTGGGAGTTAGAGAAACAAATAATGGTAATTAAATTATGTTTATGAATTTTGATTGAAGAGACAAGAAATAAGTATGTAGAAATTATTGTTATAAAACACTAAATTTTAACAACGCTCCTACGTATGCATGTCGCATGCAAATGCATTTTCATGTTTAAATATATGCCTATTGTTCAAACACATGACTTCTACTTTGTGACTATGAAAGGTTAATAGGTAGAATTAACATTATTCTTTTATGATTTTATGTGAAAATGTGTATGTTTGAAATTATTGGGCAACTTGTACCACGTGTGCATGGCCCATGCACACGTGGGGTATATGTGTTGGGCATGAGTATTTTTATGTGATTATAAGAGATGACGTTTGATTATGATTATAAGCTCGTTGTGATGTTTTTCTCATTTTTTCTTTGTTCGGACTTGAGGTAAGGAAGTTAGATAGAATTTGTATGTTTATGCTATGAAATGGTAAGACTTATATGTTACAAGGAATAATGTGCTATGTTTTGATGATAAACCATGTGATATGGAAAATGGAATTCTATCTTTAAATGTAATGACAAGTATGATGCAACCTGTATTTCCTTTGTTTTGATGTGAAGTTGATTACATGTGTTTGCACTACTACAAATATAGGCTTTCTCTGCGGTTTCTTTTCAACAATAAGTAAAAAGCGCAGAGAAAAGGTTTGAAAGAGTCGAAAATATTATATTTAATGTCTGCGCCCTATATTATTGCGGTTTTAAAAAAAATGCAGTGAAAAAGTTTAAAGTAGGGACATTTCTCTGTGGTTTTGGCTATATAACCGCAGAGAAAAGTGTAAGGGTTTTCTTCGTGGTTATATAGCCAAAACAGCGGAGAAAAGTACACTTTTCTCTAGGGTTTTGGCTATATTACTTTTCTTCGCGGTTTTGGCTATATAACTGCGGAGAAAACCTTTCCCCCTTCATTAATCTGGTTGAGACCCGACCTTTTCTCTCCCATTTTGCATTTTTTCTTTTGACAGAGGCATAGTCGCGCGGCTCCACCACCATCCCCAGCCACGGGTAAGCCCCATTTTGACCATTTTAATTTTTTTTTTTTTCATTTTCTTGCATATTAAAGCTTGAAATCATGTAAATATACTTTATATTGATTTATTTTGAAGTTTTAGGGTAAAAATGAAGAAATATTGAGTGGGTTTAATGGGGTTTCAATGTATGTTTATAGGGTTATTTTCAAAGTTTTTTCTAACATTTTTGAAAGTTTATATAGGATTAGAAGACATTTTCATTGTTCAAAACATGTATTGATCACTAAAACTTGATTTTTTTAATGTATATTTCGGTTTTAGGGTATTTTTTATATTATTTTATTTATAATAATGTTATTTACATAATTTTTTATATTAAAATATTATTTCTTACATAATTTTTTATATTATTTAGGTAATAATTTTTTTAAAGTATATTTTTGTTAATTATATTATTTTAGGATCAATTCAATTACCATATATTTACTAATGTTTAAATTTTTACTGTAGGAAATATTTGTTTGAGTGTGAGGTGTGTTGAAGTTTTTGAAGATTAATTTTGAAGGTGAGTAATAATTACTACTTAATTTTTTATATATATATTTTTTATATTTACAAACTATTGTTAGAGGAGTTTGAATATATTAGATATTCATCCATAGTGAAGTAGGTTCTGAGATAGAATTGTGTGTTGCGGAGATAACAGAAGGTTGACAACATGTGTGTCTTAGTGAAGTATGTTCTACGAATTATGTGTGTGCTGCGGTGACTTATGGTTGACAACATGCATGTTGTTTGTTATATGTTTTGTTTGATGTGAATTTATAGGTAGATAACTTGGGATATGCTATAAATACAGAGGAAACTCAGCCCAATTTTTTTTTATGATATTAATTGAACATGTTTTATAAGGACCCGTTTGGTAAAATTTTTGTTTTTGAATTTTTTAAACACAAAAATGGAAATATTATTATTTTTTTTATTTTTAAAAAATAAAAATATGTTTGGTAACTGTTGACGCCATTTTTCGCCAACTTAAAATGTAGAGCACGTAAACAGTAAAAGCTATGGCAATAATAACACAATAAAACAATGAGAGTACGTGGTTCAGCTGTTAACTCTGCCTAGTCCACGAGTCTTTTTTAATAGAACTTAGGAAATTTCTGGAAATTCTTCAGGGAAGAATTCTCCAGAGATTCTCTCAAGATCACAAAATTTCGGTCCTTTACAAAGGTACATGACTTCTCTATTTATAGAGGAGATCTCAGAATACAATCCCACACATTTCGGGAAGTTATTTTGTTCATTAATAAATTTAATGACTTTAAAGTTTGTAACTCCTGTATACAAGGAAACGTCCCCTGAAGACTAGGGGGTGTATAACCGACTAGTTAATATCCCTTTATTGTAGGGAAGTTACAACAATAAATATCTCTTGAATGCATGGATTGCGTCTCCTCAGGTGACCTATTAAGCCGTTCGAGATCAGCAATCAGCATCATGCCAGTCTAGGTCTCTGAATAAATTATGAGTTGCGTTATTTTCCCCAAGACCAGCTCGAAGTGGGTAAATATCACCGAGGCCGGCTTATTTCGAGCTCACACCCATGCCAAGCTCGGACCACTTGATCCAAGGCCACCCGACAATGGACATACTCCGATGTTCTATCTTTCAAGCTTATAAGGACTTCGAGGCTACCTATCTTCGAGGTTGCCACCTGCTTTGAAGATTTGTCATCTAGATTATGAACATGTATTTTAGCTATTGCGAGCTTACACCTGACGAATTCAGCTTTCGAGGTCACAACCTCAAGTCTCGAAATCTGGGTGTAACATTTTGCCCCCTCAAAAGTATTAGTTCGAATCCTATGAGAAGGAAACTTTTGAACTACTTTCTTCGGGAACCGCACCGTCACACATACTCGAGTATGGACACACGTCAGTTGAGTATTGCTTATTCAAGGTACTTGAGAACCTTGGAAACCTGCTCACGATCGTTCGCCTGCCATTTTTATAGTACCATCATGTCACTTATCCCTGACCGTCGGATTTGGCACGGAATCTGGTGAATGGCCTAGATTGGTTCGACTTTCAACATCTCCATGGACCTATAAATAAGCTTCCAGTCGTCTTCTTCATTTTTCCCTTACATTCAAAATTTTTTTAGAGAGAAAATACCGGAGCCATTCTTGTCCGATTCTTGCATGTTCTCCAAGCCGAGAAGACAAAACACGGTTGGACTTTTTGAATCGGTGAGATCGTACTTGCAACCTCTCGTTCAGTCATCCATTTCTCTGTTCCCACCGATTACATTGTGTAAGTATCTGATCTTGGCTTTATATATTTTTTCCTCTTTTACGTGTGTTTCTGCCTCCATTGCATCTTAGTCACTGGAACTGTGTTGGTTCATTCTTTAGTTTAATGCATTAGGATGCTTTGATCGATGGATATTAGGTTTAGGTTTCCACATTACTGGTTCTAAATCCAGTTCATATGTAGGAAGACCAAAATATGGCCTTTTTTCGAGTTTTTAAAATTTTGAGGACCTATCTTGCACACCAAGATATCGGGTACAAAATTAGGGTTTTAAAGAATGCACGATTCTAAAAAAATATCACCTTTTTAATAACCGCCATCTTTTTTCCCTGATATTTCAAGATTCCCCACAACATGTCCACCTTCTTTCCTATCGGTGGAAGACACGCTCTGAGATTGGCCTCATCCTTTGGATCGAGCTTGCCTTGTAGCCTCGATCATTCGAGCTTAGGTATTATTTCTCATTATTTCTTGCTCGCTTGGCCCTCACCCTTTTTCTTTCTTGTTAGATGCCGCAGAATTCGGGAAAGTGGTGGGGGTCAAAGCTCGCGATTCCTTATTCACCAGTAGCTCCAAGTCCGAAGTCTCCTTTTACTCGGAACCAGCGTTTAGCTCGGGAGCACGAACTGAGGCGTGAGCAAGAGGACACTCGAGATCACTTTCGACGTCAGATAGACGAGGTCGAAGAAGGGAAAAGGAAAAGACTAAGGGTCGCCCTTCACCCAGATCCTGACACCGAGCCTAGACCGATTCCCCTCGACCCTAAGCTTAGAGTGACAGTTGCCTTCAAACCAGGTGACTTGCAGTTTTCACTGATGGGGGAATTCTTCGAGGCCGAACACTACTGGAGCTCGGTCACATCGCTGGGATAGATATCTGATATTCTGGCCCTTCACGGCTTAGGGCTGTCGGGCTCGCTTAGGTGTCGAGCTCCGACTGCCCACGAGCGGAGCTGCCGTGATCCGGGGGATGGAAACCCTGACAGTAGGCTGAGGCATGCGGCTTGGAGCCAGGAGCATATGAAGGCAGGAGCTATCCTTCCCTCGAAGTCCTTCTTTAAAGGCTTTTTAGACTATGTTGGGCTAGCTCCCTTCCAACTCAACACCAACTCTTATAGGGTTCTGTTGGCCCTAAGGTCGCTTTACCACGAGCTAAAGTGGGAAGGGCCTTCGCCTATAAAGATCTTATATCTCTTTTGTTTGAAAAGTAATCCCTCCTGAGCTCGGGGAGGAGAGCTTCTACTACCTCTCGAGCTATCCCAAGGAGAAGAAGATGTTCGAGGATCTTCCTAACCATCCTCCTGACTTCAAGAAGGCCTTCTTCTGGACAGATGGCCTAGCCCCGTCTCGATACTACTCGTTCAGACGGATTCGTAAGTACCTCAACCTCCTTTTTTTCTGTGCTCGAACTTTGTTTTTAGGCCCGTACTTTGTTGAAATGCATTTGATTTTCTAGCCAACTATCATCGCCCTGCTCCCATTGATGAGATGAAGGAGCATAGAGAGACTTTGCTCCAGCTCCCTTACGGCAGGAGATCCCTCTCTTATCTCCTGCACGAAGACAAGCTCCGAGCATGTGGGCTCTTAGGGGAAGATCAGTCTACATCAGATTGGTCCAATAAGAAATACACCTGATGGGAGCTCATTCCTTTACCAACCGGCAACCTCCCCCCGAGAAGAGATGCGAGGCCCCCATCTTTAGCCCGCCATAGGAGTCCACAATCGGGGAATGAGGCCAACGATGAGGTCTCGAGCTCGGGCTCCGATGATCAAGGTACAGTCATCCTTAGCTTGAATATGTGGTCTCCTTCACTGCTAAAGCATAAACCCGATAGGTTAGTATTGTGTGAGGATGATATGAACCATTTCTATGTATGGTCTTGGGTAGATGATAAGGTTCATAGGTTTGATAGCTGGCTCGGGAAATACGACACCATGTATAGCTTGAATGAGGTGTGGGATGGAGTAGCCGTTCAATATGTAACTAATGACCATAGGGACCTTTCGAGAATGACTTCCACCTATAGGGAAGGTACTCCCCCATCTTCCTCTGAAGATAGAGGGATTTCTTGGTCGCCGAGCACGAGCTTAGGGGAGAGTTCCAGTTAGGTTTTTCTTTACTTGTTCTTTATTCTTTGTCTGTTAGCGCCATGATAAATCTTAATTGCAATTGTGCAGGTGCCATGGATTCCGACCTTGATGTCGTGCTCGCTAGTGGCGAGGGGTCTCAAAAGAGTAAGCACCCAAGAGGCTCGCGGAGGTCGGACCGACCCTCCAAAGTCCTCAAGCGCACTGACAAGACTCCACCAGCTCCGACTATCGTGAGCACAGCCGAGGACCCGACTGCCCAGGTCGACGCATTCATCTCGGCCGCTTCTTCCGTGCTTCCCCCAGTCACAGTCCACCCAGTACTCGGCCCACCCCCGAAGAAGCCCTCAACTTCCAAGTCACATATGCTGTCGATCCGACCTCATGTTGATGAGTTCGCGATTGACAATGCTGCTGGTGCCCATTGGGCTATACTTGGTTCGGATATCCTGTCTCGGGTGGGTCAGAGCCTTGGTGGTTTCGACGCTGAGCATTGGGATTTTTTTAATAAAGCTCGGGACTGCAATACTCTTTATGATAATAGTATTGAGCTTACTGCTGCGGTAACTTTTCACAACTTACTTTTAATTGTTTATGTGCCTTAGCATATGTTCTAATTCAATCTCTTTGTGTGCCAGGCTCTTGTTGTCTCAGCTCAGCTTAATTATAAGCTGACCAACGAGGTGCACTCGAGCATGTCTTTAGCCCAAGAGTCGAAGGATCTTCAGCTTAAGATGGCTGATGAGCTCAAGGCTGTGAAGACAAAGGTCGAGGCTAAGACAGCTGAGCTTGAAAAGGCGAATGCTCGGCTTGCGGAGCTGGAGAAGGCCAATGCCAAGCTTGAGGAAGAGAAGGCTGCCACTTTCGAGATAATAGAGAATGAAAAGGCCCGTCTCCTCGCCGAGTTTAAAGAGAAGAAGGACAAGGTGGTTGATTTAGCCGTGTATAGGATCTGGGCCAGCAACGCCGACCTCGACACCAGCTTCCTAGGCTCTTTCGAGGCAGGATTTGTGGCCAAATGGCATGCTCAGCTTGAAGCGGAGGAGGCTGCTTGGGAGGCTCAGAAGGGTAGTCATGCTATTCAACCTGGAGAGTCCAGTGATGCTGATGCTGAGAAGGCTAAGGAGACTGCTCCTTCATAAATCTTTCCTCGGGGCTGCGTCCCTTTATTTTTGTAAATGTTTTAATTTATGCTCGTAGGACTGATACAATTTCTCTTTCTTTTTGACTTTCTTTTAATATATATGCTTTACATTTCTCGGTTTGAAATATTTTGCACATTTTATATTAAAGAGTCATATATGCTTGTTTAATCACACAAACATAGTTTGGATTTAAGCTCGAGGTTCAATGCATTCATGCACAGTTTGCTCGAATTATCCGCTCCCGATCTCGTTATTTGTCAATGTCGGATATTACTTTAACCATGCACCCGAAAGTACTTGTATGGTGTGTAATGCAAATGGTTTAGTTATATCTTACTTTTTAGTTACTTTTTCTCGTCCTCGGTTATCTCTCCGAGGTTATGAGGTCGAAACTATTGTTTTGTAAGATACTCCAGCCTTGGTCTCGGCTTATCCAAAGTGGGTTATGCTCCAACTTACTGCCAATTAGTTTTGGCTGGTTTGTTCCAAACCTATTAAGGTTGTGTTAGGTTTGTAAACCATACACTTGCATTTTAATCTAGTTTGGTTATATCCAAACTGTCTTAGTTCACGAATTTGGTTTTGTCTAAACACTTGTACGTTTTTTTATGTTTGATAGCTTGGTTACATCCAAACTATCTTAGCTCGCGCATTTGGTTATATCCAAACACTTGCATGTATTTCATATATGTTATTTTATTTTTCAAGCTGATGGTATATATACCAATAATGCCCCCTTAATATCCTATGAATGTGACCATAGGTTATTAAATTAAGAGAGATTGCAAAAAAAAAAAAAAACATATTAAACGAAATAAATCTTTATTTGACAAAATCCAAAAATAGACAAAACAGTACAGACAAACAAGCATGGTTACAGGCAACATCCTTCCTATACTATTGATAGTAAGGTCGTAGGTGTTCGCCATTCCATGCTCGCGGTACTAGACTTCCATCCAATCTCGCCAACTTGTAAACACCGGGTCGGATGACTGACTCTATCTGGTAGGGTCCTTCCCAATTTGGCCTGAGCACGCCAGCTGCTGGATCTCGCATTGCCAAGAATACACACCTTAGCACTAAATCTCCCACACCGAATTTTCGATCCCGAACCCTTTTGTTGAAGTACCTGGTAGCTCGCTGTTGGTATGCAACATTTTTTACCTGAGCTTCATTCCTTCTTTCTTCGATCAGGTCAAGAGTTTCTTCGAGCTGAGTCTGGTTCGAGGCTTGATCATAAGCGAGGGCTCAAATTGTGGGAATTTCGACCTCAATTGGCAACATAGCCTTGTAACCGTACGCCAGAGAGAACGGGGTATGTCCTGTCGATGTTCGAGCCGTAGTCCTATATCCCCATAGGACTTGGGGCAATTCTTCGGGCCATCTTCCTTTTGCTTCTTCCAACTTTTTCTTCAGCGAACTCTTTAGAGTTTTGTTTCTAGCTTTGACCTGTCCATTAGCCTGGGGATGGGCTACTGACGAAAAACTCTTTATTATTCCATTTTTTTCACAAAAGTTGGTAAACAGATCGCTGTCGAACTGGGTTCCGTTGTCGGATAAAATTTTCCTCGGAATCCCATATCGACATATGATGTTCTTCACTACAAAGTCAAGGACTTTTTTGGAGGTTATAGTTGCTAACGGTTCAGCTTCTGTCCACTTCATGAAGTAATCTACGGTGACTACCGCGTACTTCACTCTGCCTTGCCAGTTGGGAGAGAGCCTATGAGGTCAATTCCCCATACTGCAAATGGCCATGGGGAGGTCATCATAGTCAGCTCTGACGGTGGAGCTCTAGGAATTGTGGAAAATCGATGGCACTTATCACAATTCTTTACGTACTCAAAAGAAATATCCTTTGCGTATGATTTTCTTGGACAAGCTATGCCCCCCAGTATGGTCTCCACAGAACACTTCGTGAATTTCTTCAATGATTTTCTTGGCTTCGAGTGGAGTCACACACCGAAGTAATGGCATGGAATATCCTCTTCTATACAGCCTTCCATCAATAATGGTGTAATGGGGGATTTGATACATCAACTTTTGAGCCTGGTTCCGATCTTTCGGAAGGACGCCGGTCTCGAGATATTCGACTATCGGAGTCATCTAGGTAGGCTCGAAATCAATCATACATACGTCTTCCGGCTCTGGCTCGTTAATACTAGGTGTTGAGAGATGTTCAATTGGTACGATATTTAGCTCATCATTCTCGGTGGAGGTAGTGAGCCGAGCTAAGGCTTCCGCATTTGAGTTTTGTTCTCAGGGGACCTGTTCTATCGCATAGAAATCGAAGTGTTCCAATGTTGATTTTTCCTTTTCTAAGTAAGTTGCCATTCTTGTACCGCGAGCCTGGTACTCTCCCAAAATTTGGTTAACCACTAGCTGGGAGTCGCTGTAGCAATGTATTGCTTTAGCATTGAGCTCCTTGGCTATACGAAGTCCCGCCAGTAAATCCTCGTATTCGGCCTCGTTATTTGATGCGTTGAAGTCAAATCTCAAGGCAGAATGAAATCTGCTTCCTGCAGGAGTGATCAAAATTACTCCTGCCCCCGATTCATTTTCATTAGATGACCCATCAACATAAAGTTTCCACAGCTCCTGGGCCGGGGTTATAACTTCATCGCTGGTCATGCCAGTACATTCCACTATGAAGTCTGCCAATGCTTGTGCCCTAATGGTCGTCCTTGGATGATAGGTGATCTTAAATTTCCTGAGTTCAACTGTCCATTTAAGAAGTCGACTTAAAGCTTCTGGCTTAGACAAGACTTGTCTTAGTGGTTGATCAGTTAGTACATGGATGGGGTGCGCTTGAAAGTAGGGTCAAAGTTTCAGAGATGAGTGAATTAAGCTGAGAGCTAGCTTTTCCATCAAGGGATATCTCGACTCTGCCCCCAGTAACCTTTTACTGACGTAATATACGGGCCTTTGAACCTTTTCTTCCTCTCGTACGAGCACTGCACTTATGGCGTGCTCGGTAGTGGCAAGATATAAGTACATCACTTCTCCCGTAATAGGTTTTGATAAGATAGGGGGTTATGCGACGTGTTTCTTAAGCTCCTGGAAGGCTAACTCGCATTCTTCCGTCCATTCAAATTTCTTGCCTCCCTTCAACAGGTTGAAAAATAGAAGACAACTGTCTATAGATTTCGAGATAAACCTATTTAGTGCCGCCATTCTGCTGGTCATACTCTAGACATCTTTGTGTTTTCGAGGTGAGGGAATATCGATTAGGGCATGGATCTTGTCTGGGTTAGCTTCTATTCCTTGAGCATTTACAATGAAACCCAGGAATTTTCCTGGAGATACTCCAAAGGAGCATTTCTGAGGGTTAAGCTTCATGTTATATTTCTAGAGCACGGCAAAGCATTCTTCAAGATCATCAACATGGTTATCGTTAAGTTGAGACTTGACTAACATGTCGTCAGCATAAACTTCCACGTTGTTCCCTATTTGCTCCGAGAACATCATGTTCACGAGCCGCTGGTATGTGGCTCCAGCATTTTTGAGCCCGAATGGCATGATGTTATAACAGTATAACCCTTTATCTGTTATGAAGCTCATATGTTCCTGGTTAGGGGCATGCATGGAAATCTGGTTCTATCCAAAATAGGCATCCATGAATGACATTAGTCCATGCCCTGCCATGGCATCCACGAGCTGGTCAATCCGTGGTAAAGGAAAGCAGTCCTTTGGACTGGCCTTGTTGAGGTCCGAGTAGTCAATGTAGGTTTGCCATGTCCCATTGGGCTTCGGGCCCAGTACCGGATTGGCTACCCAATCGGGGTAAAAAGCATCCTTAATGAATTGGTTTGCTTTTAACCTATCGACTTCCTCTTTCAGTGCCTTTTTTCTATCGTCGTCTAGTTGTCTTCGCTTTTGTTTCTTTGGTGGGAAGCTTTTATCGATATTTAGCGCGTGGCTCACTATATTCAGACTTATTCCTACCATGTCCGAATGTGACCACGCAAAGACATCCTGGTTTTTCTTCAAAAAGAAAATTAATTGCTATTTAGTTTCTTCACGTAGATGCTTCCCGACCTTTACCGTTTTCGAGGGAGCTGACTCTTCGAGCTTGATTTCTTTGAGCTCTTCTAATGGTTCGAGATCAGCTTTTTCCTCCACTCTTGGATCGATCTCTTCATCTATCTCCAAGACCGTCCCGTCCTTATTCTGGATAACGACGAGTGCTTATTTGCTAGCCTGTTTCTTTCCTCTTACTGAAATGCTATAGCATTCCCTTTCGGCTAGCTGGTCTCCCTTCAGCATCCTGATGCCACTAGAAGTTGGGAGCTTGATGGCTAGATGCCTTACAGATGAGACTGCCCCAGCCCTACTAGGGCGGGTCTCTCGAGCAGCACATTGTAGGCCGATGGCAGGTCCACTACTACAAACTCCATCATCTTGGTTACTGAGACTAGGTAGTCTCCCAAGGTTACCGGGAGTTCGATGGACCCCATACAGGCAATCCCCTCTCCTAAAAAAACGTACAAGGTTGTTGCACAGGCTTTTAGGTCTCGAAGCGCGAGTCCCATCTTTTCTAAGGTGGCCTTATAGAGAATGTTCACTGAGCTCCCATTGTCTATGAGAACTCGGTGAACTCTCTTATTCGTTAGTTGGAGAGTGATGACCAGTGGGTCATTGTGGGGAAACTGAACATGGGACGCGTCGTCCTCAGTAAAGGTTATAGGCTGAGATTCAATCTTTTGGCATTTTGGAGCTCTAGGTTCGGGTTCATAAGGAGACCTGTCCCTAGTTTTTAGCTCGTTCGCATATCGCTTTTGGGCATTCCTGCCCATCCCTGCGAGATAAGGCCCGCCCGAGATGGTTATCACGTCTTCTCCATCAATTGGAGGGGGCCTATCTTCTTCCCTTGCTCTGGAATTATTGTTTTGAGCAGGTTGCGGTGCAGTTTCCCTCTGGCTAGTAGAAGCCTGATTATTACTCTGGTTTTTGACATACTGTCTGAAATAGCCTCTCGAGATCAATCCTTCGATCTCGTCCTTCAACTACCTGCATTCATCAGTAATGTGATCAGTGTCTCTGTGAAATCGACAGTACTTGTTGGAGTCCCTCTTGGACTTCTGATTTCTCATGGGGTCTGGACGCCTGAAAGGGACCTGGTTTTCATTAGCCAGGTATATATTCTCCTGAGACTCGTTGAGCTCATTGTACACTTTGTACACGGAGAAATATCTTTCCCCCTTCTTCTTCTTTCCCCCTTCGGCCTCGGGGTTACTCCCTTCGTTCTTCTTTCTTTTGGAAGGGTTTTCTGTAGGAGGCTTTGAAACTGGTGGGTCCGTCGAGGTTGAGGTAGAGTTTACATTTATCGTTGTAGTTACGGGCTGAGAAGTCATATTCAGTGTTGACCTCACCTCCTCTACATTGACAAACCTCTGAGCTCGCTTATTAAACTCGATTAAGGACCTCACCGGTTTTCTCTGCATATCATCTCAGAGAGGACTTCCCAGTATTACTCCAGCTTGGACAGCCATTAGATGACCACTGTGATCCACATTTCGAGGTCGGGCAACTTCCAAATTAAACCTCGTAAGGTAGCTTTTCAACGTCTCGCCTGGCTGTTGTGGAACGTTGGTCAGAGTTGATGCCTCGAGTCTTACCCCGATCATGGCTCTGAACTGCTTCTTGAAATCCTTTGATAGCTGATCCCAAGAAGTGATCGAATGTCTTTTATATTTCTCGAACCAGCTTTTTGCTGGTCCTGTAAGCGATGCTGGAAATAACATGCATCTGAGCTCGTAACCCATATTACTTGCTCTAATTATGGTATTAAATGTACTCAGATGGCTGTACGGGTCGGACTTCCCCTCAAAAGGAGGGACATGAGGGATCCGAAACCCTTGAGGAAATGGAGTGTTGGAAATATGGGGAGCGAATGGTTCGAGCTCCTCGTCAGAATCCTCATCCCGACTTCGACCTCGCTCATTTTGCAGGAGCCTAAAGGCCTTTTCCAGTTGATCAATTCTTTCTTGAACCGGGTCCACAAGGGGTCTTGACTGAAATTGGCTATCATTGATCACAATTCCAGGCTCGCGCCTTCGCAGGGGATCTTTGCACCCATTTAGACGATCTCTCAGGTCCGGGTTCGATGGATTACCACTACTCCGATTCTGATTCAGATGTTCCCGCATGTCGGAGCGGTTCCTATGGCTTCCAGTATTTCCTCGACCTTGATCGTACACGCTGACTGATCTAGTGTCTCCTGAATCATCACTGGCAAGGCTCGTTGCATGATTATTCTGAGATGGATCTCTTTCATGCTGCCTCCTCTCCGCAGTGCGAGACTGACACATTTGACTTCTTGTAGGCTGGGCGCCTCTCCGTTCACTGAAGGCTTCTCTATTTCCTTGTTTCCTTCTTGCACGCCTTTCCTCATCACCTCGAATTGGCTGAGCGTTCCTGCGAGGCAGTGAATGGTATCTTATAGGCGATGGAGGGAATCATATGGGTGACGGTGGCTGCCACCCATTTCGAGGCCTAGACGGTCCTGAGTTCGCCCGTGTTGGGTCGGTTACATTCTGCGTGTTACCAGGGATTTGAGTCCGAGCCTCTGTAGGGGCTTGGTTATTCCCAGTTCCCGCAGGTACCTCCGCAGTTGAATTAACCGGAGCCCTAGCTCGAGTACTTCTTCGGGGTCTCGAGGGAGCAGATTCCTCTGCCGGTGCCGGAGGTTGCTCTGGTCTCCTTGTGGCAGCATTTTTTCGAGGTCGTCCATGAGGCCTGCAGGGAGGAACATGCACGTCCCTCGGAGGTGGGGGCTGAGCTGCCTGGACCTCCACGGCTAATCTAGCCAATTCCTCATTTCGCTTATTGGCCTCGGCCAACTGTTTTTTCAGCTGTCGGTTTTCAAGTTCCACAATGGGGACGTATCGTTCAGGATTATAGTACATGTCCTCATCCCTTGGGGCTGGAGGTGCTGGAGGTCCCCGAGAATTGGAGGACTCGCTTCTCTCTTCAGTCTCTGGATTTACCATTGGCTGCTTCCCAGGGCGTCTTGGGTAGTTTTCTTCAGGAATATTTTGATCATTAACGGCCATAGCTATTCAGGGATCGTACTGCTTAAGGCTCTCAATGAAAGCACTAAACTGTTGACGCCGTTTTTCGTCAACTTAAAATGTAGAGCACGTAAACAGTAAAAACTATGGCAAGAATAACACAATAAAACAATGAGAGTTTTTTACGTGGTTCAGCAGTTAACTCTGCCTAGTCCACGAGTCTTTTTTATTAGAACTTAGGAAATTTCTGGAAATTCTTCAAGGATGAATTCTCCAGAGATTCTCTCAAGATCACAAAATTTCGGCCCTTTACAAAGGTACATGACTTCTCTATTTATAGAGGAGATCTCAGAATACAATCCCACACGTTTCGGGAAGTTATTTTGTACATTAATAAATTCAATGACTTTAAAGTTTGTAACTCCTATATACAAGGAAACGTCCCCTGAAGACCAGGGGCGTATAACCGACTAGTTAATATCCCTTTATTGTAGGGAAGTTACAACAATAAATATCTCTTGAATGCATGGACTGCGTCTCCTCAGGTGACCTATTAAGGCGTTCGAGATAAGCAATCAACATCATGCCAGTCTAGGTCTCTGAATAAATTACGAGTTGCATTATTTTCCCCAAGACCAGCTCAGAGTGGGTAAATATCACCGAGGCCGCCTTATTTCGAGCTCACACCCATGCCAAGCTCGGAGCACTTGATCCGAGGCCACCCGACAATGGACATACTCCGATGTTCTGTCTTTCGAGCTTATAAGGACTTCGAGGCTACCTATCTTCGAGGTTGCCACCTACTTTGAAGATTTGTCGTCTAGATTACGAACATGTATTTTAGCTATCACGAGCTTACACTTGACGAATCCAGCTTTCGAGGTCACAATCTCAAGTCTCGAAATCTGGGTGCAACAGTAACTATTTTTGTTTTTTGTTTTTAAAAACAAAAAATAATAAACGTGTTTGATAACTTTTATTTTTATTTTTTGTTTAACAATATGAGGTGTTGATTTGAGGAAGAGAAGAAAAAAATGAAAACTGTTTAAAAAAATTTTGAAAGTGAAAATTTTTTATTTTCAAAATTTAAAAAAATAATAAATAAAAATAGAGTCATCAAACACATTTTATGTTTAATTTCCAAATTTCTAATTAATTAAATAAAAAAACTATTTTTTAAGTGTTACCAAACAGCCCCTAAGTTAATATATGTAATAATTATGTTTTTGTTTATGTTGAAATTGTAAATACATATGAATTTTGGATATGTTATAGGAATAAATGAAACTGTAAAAATGCCCTAATCTAGTGCTTTGTAAAACATTCACATGTTCATAGGTTTATGAGAGAAAAGCCACTTAATATAAAAATCCCAGTGGGGTCTTGCTAAAAACATGCAAGTTGGGCCCAATAGTTTTAAAAGAAAATATCAGTTTTCATGCAAAGTTCTAAAACAACCAAAAGTTCAAGTCTCACTGATAAGTTTGAAAAGTCCCATTAAACATAGCATTATTAAAAGATAAATGGCGCTTTAATTGATCGTTTCTCGTCCATAGGATGCCCCCACGCCATACACACCACGATGATAGAACTCCCCACATCCCCACGCGTGCCATAGAGAAACCTATTTGCTACCTGGAAGGGAAAGTAAGGGGGTGAGCTAAAAGCCCAGTAAGGAAGTACAAACAACAAACAAGCAAAAAACACAAACATATTCATCCATCTTTATACATCATAGCATCATTGTCATAATGGCGTAAATATCATAAACATAAACATATTCACGTCAACATAACATCATCATCATATCATAAACATCATAACATCATCATAACCACACATCATAACATCATCATAAACATTTCCTTGTGAACATGGCCCGCTAACTTGTCCATGTCACCCTTTGAGGTAAACAGGATCTCTGGTCCTTGAATGACCTCGGTGCGTCCGCCCTTTGAGCTACGTCTTCATATCCTTAGTAACTCGGGTTACGTCTTCATATCCTTAGCAACCCCTTTTTGATGTGTCACGTTCATTACGCTAACATCCATTCATAGAATACAACATACAATCCAAACATATCATCATATCAAAGCATTTCATATATCATAGCGCATGGCATCATAACACTTTCGTTGATACAAACAGTCTTACCATTCATAGCATAACAAGCAAAATTTTATCTAACTTCCTTACCTCAGGTCCAAGCTAAGTAAAAGGACAACTTCTCAATGAGCCTATACCATAATCAAAATAACATTCCTTAGCTTCACATAAACACTATTTTGCCCACTCATATAACTCATGTGTGCATGGGTCATGCACACATGGTGAGAGTTACTCACAACATACAAATATGCATAGTTACATATAAGGTCATAAAAGAATAATGCAAATTCTACTTATAGTGCATGCATGATTTCTCTATAAAAACTACATGGTTGCATAATAGACATAATTTTGGACATAAAAGTGAATCTACATACAACATGCATACGTGGGAACGTTGCGTAAATGTGGCGTTTAAAACGATAATTCTACGCGTCTTACTTCTATCGTATTCAAAATAATAAACTTGTAGCATGTTTTATTTACCATTATTTATCTTCTTAAAATTACTAGGTTGATTAAATCTCCCAAGACATTATTTTTATTTCATAAAAATAATTTTATTTAGCCATTAATAATATATAATAAACCCATTTATTATTTTCAAATTACAAAGAAATAACAAAGGCTTGAAATTATATATAAAATACTTAAAATTATCATGTCTCCTTATAAAATAATAATTTAATTTAAGTTAATAGAATTACATAATTGATGTGAGAAAAATATAAGTTTTAGGTGTGGGAAAAATATATTTTGCTTGAATTATTTTTAAGACTTAATTTTGTGTAACATAAATTCATATGTGAAAATAAAATAATTATTTTAAACTTATTAAACTAAACTTTCAGCCACCATTCAATTTATTTAAACATCACAAGTGAATTAAATTCAACATTTTTCTTAATCAAATTAAAGAAAATTCATAACTTGTAAAATAACTACTCATATTATATTAAAAATACCACTTTTAAACTTTACCATAGTTTAGGGTATTAATTTATTTCAAAATACTAATCAAATTCCTTTTATTGAAACACACTTTACATTTTTTTTAACAAAAATTCCAACAATCAAATTTTATCATAAAATCACCATCCCTTCATTTTTAAAACTCATATTTTCATCAAAACATATAAAAAAAACTGAAAGTAATAATTTGTGCAAATTATTATTTTAAGTGTAAATTAAAACACTATTTTATTCTCACAAATACCACATATCATTAGAGACATTTCTTATGCATGCATATCATTATTTCATCATTCTTTCCACCAATTGATAACAAAATCAGCAAGCATAAATCATCATGAATTTTATCTTTACCTCACGCCTCTCAAAATTCACACAAAGTCATACATGTTTAAATAACACAATTAATCACAAATCCTAACATGCTCTTATTATACAAATAATTCAAAGAAAATAACCAACACATATTCATTTACAACCTTACAACACCTTATTGTATTTCCAATGAGTTCATACATGCAACCCAACAAAATAATAATAACAACATGCATTAATAACGTAAACACCCATATTCATATATGCCTTTATATTAAACCTAACATGTTCCTATCATTTTTCATGCATACCATAATTTATTGATACGTAATCTCATATACACCCTTATCAAATTTCATGGATCCAATTATCAAGATTCCAAATTATTATTACACCTAAATTACATAGGTCCTAGAACATGGATCTAACATATTGAAAACCACAAAACATAAAACATAGGGAATCCATAGACATGCATAGGCCGAAACATAGAATATCCAAAATTAACCTATCCCAATCATTCAACCTCACAAATATGCTTATCAATATAAACAAAAATAAACAAAAGAAAATAACACCATGAACCCTAGATTATGACTAGGTCGAACCCCTCATCAAAACAATCCCTCAAAGCCACAAACATCCTAACATCATAATATCAAGACCCATCATCACAACAAGCAAAAGGATAGATTCACTACCTCCTTGATAGAAATCAATACCGCAAGGTTGATTTTCTCTTGAGCACCTATGATTTTCGAACCCCAACAAGAACAAGGAAGAAAACAAAGAAAAGAAAAAAATATATTATTTCTCTAGATTCAAGAAGAAGAGAATGACAGAAGAAAGAAAAAAAAAACAACAACCTTGAATACCTACAACTAGGGATTTCGAATCCCTTCTTCTTCTTCCTCTCCTTCTTTCTTTCTTTCCTTCTTCCTCTCTCTCTAGCCATGCTCTTCCTCTCTCTCACTCTCTCTCTCTAGAATTCGGCAACCACAAGCAAATGGCTCTCCTCTTCACTTCATTCCCCCTTTATCCTAATTCTCTCCATAATGGTCCACTTAAGAGAAAATGTAAGTTTCCTATTCTCTCCATATTTTCTCTTAATTCATATATATTTATTTTTATCACAATAGGTGGAAAATAAAAGATGATCACTTCCTTTCCCAAAATATCCATTTTCTTCTAATTTTAAATTTATTTGCTTTAGAAAATAAATGGAAAAAAACTCACTTCCATTCCCACTACACTCACACGTCCACCATCACTTGCCCTTTCCTTTTAATTTTTTTTCAATTAATTTAAATAAAAATCTAATATAAAGAAAGTGTAAAGTGTGTAGAAATTCTACACATGTGCACCATGCTACCATGCACTTGCACACACTAAATCGCTAGGGTGCACCACTACCTACCATGTACCTTAGTGCATACAAACAAAACTCACATAATCTCATTTTAAAATTAAAAAAAGAATAATTATCATTTAACAACTAATTTCACAAAAATTCCACCAACAATTCTATCAATTAAATAAAATAACAAACAATTAAATAAAGCAAACAAACAATTACATCAAATAAAAAAACATTTAAATAAAAAAAATTCACCACACTTAAATAAAATAAAACACAAAAATTTTAATAACAAAAAAAAAAGTTAGTGCACTACAGAAACTATGCCCATTTCATTTTATAATTTATTAATTGAACATACTTTTTTCAATTACAATATTAATTTTCTTTTCATTATCGACTTAGGAATTAGGTAGATGTTATCATTATGGATAAGTCATGGATTCTTGAGAATAGTGAAACACAACAATTTCAAGACAGATTCAACCAATTTTTAGAATTTTGCCAAACAAATTGTAGTGATCCGGAAAGAATTCATTGTCCATGTATAGATTGTGGTAATGGATCAAAAGGAAATATTACCATGATAAAAAATCGTGTATTTTGTCGAGGATTTGATACAAGTTATTGTACATGGTATTGGCATGGGGAATCATTGAAAAATAATAATCCATATCCATTCGGGAGGCGAGGGATTGATTATTTGGGTTATAGTGATTTTGATGATCATCCTATGGAATTGTTCGATGAAGCACAAGAAGAGTTTGTTGATGATCCTTCGAAATTCGATAAATTGGTTAGAGATGCAGATAAACCATTATTCAATGGTTGTCTGAAACAAAGATTACCAACAATGGTAAAATTTTACAACATAAAAGCAGAAAATGGAGTTAGCGATAAATGTTTTAGTCAATTTTTAGATGCCTTTAAAGAGATTTTGCCCAATTTTTTTGTACGATATTAATTTATTAATTGAAAATGTAATATGAATGATTGATTCTACAGATGCATTTGGGAAAGCATGCACCCAAATTCATGACAATTATATAATTTTTTTGACACCGAACATCTTTCTATTGGCAATGATGAAAGTAAAAATTATACGGTGGATCTTATAGCCAAATGGATGATGACTATGGATAGGCGAGACCAAATATATTTCATTCCTTGGATTGTTGAGTAAGAATGAACTACTTAAATATTATCACTACCGTGGTTGAATTTTAATTTTATAATAATCATAATTTATTATTGTTTTTGTTATACCCAAAAATTGGAGATCAATAACGTGGCAATAAAGGTGACAAGTGGCAGTGCATGATCAGTAAAAGACACATTAATAGTCAATAAATACATTGACTCCTCAGAGTTGTGATAAAGTGACCCGGTAGACTGACGAAGAATTTGGACTACTTGAAAGATGTCATAACCAAGCCAAGTGCACCTTGGTCCGAGGAAAGCTAAGGAAAGTGCATCCTAGGAGGCTAAGGAGAATGCATCCTAGGAGAGCTAAGGAGAGTGCATCCTAGGAGGCTAAGGAGAATGCATCCTAGGAGGCTAAGGAGAATGCATCCTAGGAGAGCTAAGGAGAGTGCATCCTAGGAGAGCTAAGGAGAGTGCATCCGAGGAGAACTCAAGAGAGTGGTCCTAGGAGACCCCAAGAGGGTGGTCCTAGGAGACCCCAAGAGGGTGGTCCTAGGAGACCCCAAGGATTTGGTCCGAGGAGAAACATGGCATGCTAGAGGAGAGTGCCATGTTAGAGGAGTGAAATGCATGTCCTACCACCATGCACGTCCGACCAACAAATGTTTGTCCTACCACCATGCACATGTTCGACCAGCACTTGCAGGGGTGGTCAGTAGGAGGTGAATCAACTAGCTAGAGGAGACTAAGTTAAGATTCCCAGAAACAACTTCAACAAGATATGCGGGAATCTCTCATTCTTCCCACAAATGGGGGGTTTGTTACATTTTGAATTTTGAATGTTTCTTTGTAATTTAAATGTAATAAATATAATAAAATATCCCGGTTCTAAGGGATACCGTATGTATGACCCTAAGCCTATAAATAGAGGGCTTATGAGATGAGAGAGGGGCCTCTTCTGCTTCTTCTTTCTAGAGAGAGAAAATTTGGGTTTGAGTATTCTAGAGAGAGAAAGTGCTGAAATTAGAGAGAATTCTTGTATTTTTGCAATCTGTACTGAAGAACTCAGTTGGCTCAGTCCATCTGATCTTGAGTACGGATCTATAAATCACAACTCTAAGTGGATTAGGCTATTACCGACAATCGGGGCTGAACCACTATAAAAATCTTGTGTGTTCTTTATTTTCTTTATTAAACCGTTTGTGTTGTTTAAATTCTCTTGAAGGCTTGTCGTATTTGACGTTCTCACGTCGTTGGCTAAAAATGCAGTCAACAGTTTTAGTCAACATTGGATGTTGGTGCTTGTGATGATGCGAGGGATGACCATAATTTTGGACCCTTTAAAAAATCATAAATCTCTACCAATAATTGAGGTTGTGGAAAAGTAAGTTCTTCAATTGTAATGTATGCATTGTTAATTTTTAAAAGTTGAGAGTATAATATGTATTTAATTAATTTTAATTTTTGTAGAGCATACGCACAATGTTTGGAAAATGAATACATCGACACATTTACAAAATTGCTGAGAGGTTCTTGTCCAAAACAACCTGAAAGTCATGAATGTGATTATTATGTAATAAGATATATGATCTTGTAAATGCACCGAATCCGGCAGAAGTTATCAAGATGAAAATATGTTATATTTTAAACTCTTTTTTGCTTAAGAAAAACTAGATATAGTATTTAATTATCTAATCTATATTAACTTTTCAATTTTGCAGTGGTTTGACAAAAAAGAATACAATGTCAAAGATGATCTACTACCACTACAAAGTGATTGGTTAGCAAGATTAATGCCATTTATTTATGAAATCTAAGTTTTCATATGTATGTAAGATTAAAGTGCTAACTTATTGGTTAGAAAGATTAAAGTCATTGATTCATTAGCCAATTATTTTGTATTAGTTATGAAATGTATATATAACAATTTAGCAAATTACATTATACTATTGAAAATAATTATATATAATTGAAATTGAAAATGATTTTTTTTTTTTATTAAAAAGGCTAGGTTATAATTTTGAATATATATATATATAATCAGAATTAAAAATAATTATATAATCGAAATTGAAAATTAATTTTTTTATTACAAGGCTTTCTTTGCGGTTGTGATAAGCCAACTGCGGAGAAAGAACATCTTTCTCTGCGGTTTGCTTATCACAACAGCAGAGAAAGAACATTTTTCTCCGCGGTTGGCTTATCACAACCGCAGAGAAAGATGTGGCTTTTCTCCGTGGTTGGCGTACAACTTTTCTCTGCGGTCTAATACACTGCGCTTTTCAATACTCTCAAAAACCGCAGAGAAAAGCCTTTTTTGTAGTAGTGTTGTATGATGAATGAAAAGAGATGGTTATGCTGAGCGCAACGGAACAAATGAGTTACTAAGGATATGACGTAACTCAGAGGGCGGATGCGCCGAGGTTATTCAAGGACCTAATATCATATTTACCTCATAGAGTATGCATATGTTGAATGAATGTGATGTATGACTATGTTCCATTTTGATTATGAGATATGAGTATGATGATGTTATGAATTGTGTTGTTTTGTTATACATGTCTTTCTTGTCTTATCTTTGATTTTGTTGTACTTCCTTAATGAGATTTTAGCTCATCCCCTTACTTTCCCGTTTTCAGGTGATAAATAGGGTTTCTCTCTGGCACGTGCTGTGATGTGGGGAGTTCCAACGTCTGGGTGTGTATGGCGTGATGGGTTTCCTATGAACGAATAAATGATCAACATAAGTGTCGAGTTTTAAAGAACTATGTTATGGACTTTATTTTTAAATTTACAAGTGGGACTTAAATTTTTATTTTCTTTAAACATCGCATATGAACACTTTATTTTTATTTTAAACTATTAGGCCCAACTTGCATGTTTTATCAAGGCCCCACTGAATTTTATCTGTTAAGTGGTATCTTTCTAATTATCTATGAGATAAGAGATGTTTCTACAAAGTAATAGAATAGGGTGCTTTACAAATGGTATCAGAGAGAGGTTGTTCATGATTCAAAGGACCCTCCCCATACACGCTAAGGACGAGAAAATCTCACCTCATTGCATCATAAGTACTTGCTCTGAAAGTTATCTATATTCTTTCTTGATTTTAAATTTTGTAGTTTTTTAATTGTAGTTTTGTAATTGCAGTTTAGAAAGATGCGTCCTATTATTAGAACCACTAAGTAACAATTATTCAAAGAGATTCGCGCGATACCTAAGGTTCAACTTGACGAGGATCACAACAATTGGAGGATCGCCATACTAAAAATGACCACGGTAGTTTGCGATCATATACAAGGATTGCTTAACAAAAGAGGGGCGTTGTTGTGACCCATAGAGAAATATTGGGTGCTAGGGGAATCATTGTCTATATATCCCGTGGCTCTCCTCCAGTTGACCATTGCATGGCACGATGTTGTAGCGCTCCTGATTACTTCCACATTCTAGAAGACCTCTTCGACTATAGCTCAGGGGACGAGTCCACGATTGAGGAATAGAGTCCATATTGAATTTTCTTTCAATAATTATTAACGAATAAAATGGGACTTTTCTTAAGAACCCTTAATAACTTATGGATTTTATTATGGTTATTAAACACTTTATGGGATGTTTAAATTTTGGAATAATTTTGAACAAACTTTGAATATTATGGTTTAATATTTTTCTCTTTCAAACTCTAAATGGTGTGGATATGGAATGTATGACAACTTTCGTGAACTTCTATAAGAACCAAACCATCATGTGATTTCTCCTATCTTATGAATTTCTTTTGGCCCCTTAGAATTTCATAATGTCAACAAGAGGAAGAGGATCAAGAGGAGGTAGGGGAAAAGGGAGAGGCTGAAGAAGAGGTGCCTTTACAAGTTCTAACGCTACAGAAATTCATGATTTGGGAATGTCACTAGCCCAACCAGCAGCCCCAGCTGCACTGACCGTGGATTTGGCTGTAGAAATAGCGAGGTTGAGGGAACAACAGAGACAGAGGGATGAGGAGTTGGCTCAAGGCATGCAAGTACCCCAAGCGCCCCAAGTACCGGTCGCACAACCTAAGCCTTCAATACCACCATCTGCACCAGTGCCTATGGCTTATGAATTTGAGCCAGTATATGAGTGCTTCAGGAAGCAAGCCCCAACTAGTTTCGAAGGGAAAGCTAACCCTATGGTGACAAAGGATTGGTTGAAATCATTAGAAGCCATCTTTGATCACATGGAGTTGAATGCTCATCAGAGGATTTCATATGCGGCCTACCTACTCAAGTTGGATGCAAGAATATGGTGGGATGTGGTAAAGCAGACTCGTGACTTGAATACTATGACCTGGGCCATCTTTTTTCAGGCATTTGGCAAGAAGTACTACAGTACAACTATGTTGGCAACCAGGGTGAACGAGTTCATGGCTTTGGATCAAGGGAACCTTTCTGTTACCGACTATGCACAGAAGTTTGATAGATTGGCTAGGTTTGCACCTTAGATAGTACCAACCGAATCCATGCAGGTCCAAAGGTTTATGAGTGGACTTAAGCCAATGATTTCTAGAGATGTTAACATGACCAGTGCTGAGGTGGTTAGTGTTAGGAACGGTTCCTAGTGCGCATCAGAAATTGCGATAATGATATACAACAAAAAATTTCATATAAAAACTTTATATGATGATCTTTTAATATGCAATATGTTAATCAATATATATATATAATAATAAGTATATGAAAAAGAATACGAAACGATTTACCTCTTGTAGTCTATCAAGAATCATTGAATCTTTTTGTATATGTTTGATCTTCCTACCCTTGCTAGAGTACTCACACCTAGATCTTCCAGGACATTCTCTGCACCTCAAGATGTGAGTGGGTACATAGAGAACAATGATCAATTTAGTGAATCAAAAGTAGGCTAGAGAGAATTTTTTTTGCTTTGTGAAAAAGAAGATAGTTTTTCTTTTCTGTAAAGACTTGTAAAGTCTTGTTATTTCTATTTTCTATCATATAGAATATATAGACATTATTACCATAATAATAATAATTATAATAATAATAAAGTCTTGGGCTGGGTTTTAGAGAGGGGCCAGCTTGGAATAAGATTTTTCTTGCTAAGTACATTTGGGCTATTTCTTTAAAGCAGGATCAACTTTGGGTGAAATGAGTGAACTGTATCTACTTAAAATGGACTTACCTTTGGGACTATATGTTAAAGCAAGATTCTAGTTGGTATTGGCGGAAACTCATTAAGCTTTGTAGGTCTTTGTCTAGCAATGTTTTGGAGACTGCTGTGGTGAATGGTAAGCTTCATTTGGGCAAACTTTATTCTTAGCTTCTTCCTTGCGAGCAGGTCGCTTATGAGAGAGTTGTTTGGAGCAAACTTTCAGCTCTGAAACACAGGTTCATTTTGTGGCAAGCTGTTAATAATCATCTTCTAACTAGAGACTTGCTACATTACTGTCACTTGAATGTTCCCTCTCTGTTATGCCCAGTTTGTGCTCAGGTTGATGAAAGTTATTCCCACTTATTTTTTGACTGTATATTCTCCAAGAGGGTCATGTAGAAAGTTTATGGTTGGCTAGGTAAGGTGATTTGGCCTGAGAAGTTTGAGGATTGGCTTGTGTGGTTGGATGGTCGCAGGAGAGGTTGGGTGTACCATGTGGTGGCTGCGACTCTTGCTGCTTCTACCTATTTTCTTTTGTTAAATAGGAACCATTGTTACTTTGATAATAGTTGCTTTAATGTCTCTAAAATTGATAGCTTGATTAGGTTCTCTGTAAAAACCAAAGTGCTAGCATTAATTCTAGGAAGTTTTCTTCTAGAGAGAGGCAAATGTTAGAGTTTGTTTATTACTGGTAATCTGTTGGGGGAGTTTTTGCTTTTGCCTTTTGTTGTTCCTTGGTTGTTTTATCAATAAGGTTTTTCTTCCTGATAAAAAAAAATAATAATAATAAAGAAAAATCAATCATCATTTTATAATAATAATAATGATAAAAGACAAAGTCTAACACTTCGTTTTAAAATGTTTTATTAATTACTTAAAAATAAAAATAAAAACCAACATATGATAACATCAGAAGTGACCTATCCTTGAAAAATGAGATTTTGATTTTTTCATGTGTTTTTATTTTAATTAATTAATATTTAGAAATCCAAATAAGGTATCATCTTTTTAAGGAAAATATAACAACTTAAATTTCAAAATTCAAAATTCAAAATTTGAATTTCCATCATCATCTTATTATTAAATAAATAAATACAATAATCGAAACCAATTTTCACTATCCATATTTATTTATTCACACTTAAATAAAATAATTGATTAAAATAAATTTATTCTATTTCCACACAATTTTGAAAATTGCACAAATGCAATAATAAATTGTGCAACTTCAATGATCACATATTTGCACATTTATCCTGAAGAATAAATATTCTCTCAAATAGCCCATTCACAGTTTAACTCTTGTATCAACTCTTACCATGATTAGTGTTGATAGAGGCCCCCCAGGGACCTATGGACCAATAATTCCAAGCTCTAATAAATAAAAGATTATTAACCAAAACTCTTGGATTCAATAATCGTATTTATTAATCTCATGATTATTCCACTATAAATATGAGACTGAACTCTTGAGAATTAAAGATGTATATTTACTGAGTACTTTATTGTAACCATAACGTGTCCTTTGATACAATCATTACATACAAATTAATTCTCTATTGATGATTCATAATTTAGTGGGAATAAAATTATCGCTTTACCCTTTTAATTATATCTTGATTCCTAGTGTACCATTGACTTTACTAGTGAAGGTTAATTCATAATTTGATGACGTCAATAACCTTTTCAGTTCCAAAAGCCAACCCAATAGGGAATCATCATTCAATCTATAAGAAGGTATAGATTTCATGTCTGTTAAGCTATGTCCCCGACCATATACATCATTGAGTCCCCAAAACAATAGTTCTTAGCCTAATCATTCTGACAAACCGTAAAGCATGAATCAAAGGATCAAGTGACATATATAGGAGTTCATAGTAACTTTCGGATTAAGATTAGTTTGTATATGATCATCAGTTGATGTATTTTATAATACTACGAAATGATATTTAAAAAAGTATTATTAAATCACATATGGTCCAGTTCTACATACTCTTAGTATGCAAAGTACCTCTACTAAAGTGTCCTACTACACTAGTAACTCGGATCTAGGTCACATGTATTCATAATACTAGTGGACTGTACTAGCAATAATTAATCTAAAGATTCCATAACTTTATTTTATTGTGAACTATTTAAGTTCATTATCTGAATCTCGATCCTCTCATACCAATATGAGATTGAGACCACATAGATGAACTTGGGAAATTTTTTATATTTACTTAATATTATTAACAATAATATAGTACATAAGCTATATATATACAATAATTCAATTCATTTATCTATTTCATTAAAACCATTTTCTACTACAATTCCTTTAAGTGCACAATTCCCAACAATCTCCCATTTTCCCTAAAGCAAATGAGGCATTTCCCTTATCCCCATGCTTCTTACATGACCCTGAAAAGATTTAATAGATAAAGTCTTTGTGAACGGATCTACAAGATTATCTTTAGAGGAAATCTTCAAGACAACAACATCTCCTAAGTTGACTATCTCTCGGATCAAGTGTTATTTCCTCTCGATGTGCTTTCCCCTCTTGTGACTTCTGGGTTCCATTGAATTAGCTACTGCCCCAATGTTATCACAGTACAGAACAAGTGGCTGATCCATACCTGGAACAACTTCCAGATCAATATAGAACTTCTTGAGCCACACAGGCTCTTTAGCTACGTCACAAGCTGCTATGTATTCAACTTCCATGGTGGAGTCTGCAATAATGGATTGTTTAATACTTCTCCAAACTACAACACCTCCTCCAAGTGTGAAAACTGATCCAGATGTCGACTTTCGACTATCTTTGTCTAATTGAAAATCAGAATCAGTATATCCACTGGGGTTTAGGTCTCCACCTGAATACACAAGCATGTAATCTCTATTATGTCTAAGGTACTTGAGAATATTCTTTACTACTGTCCAATGACTCAATTCAGGACTGGATTGATAACGGCTAACTATCCATACTGTATAACAGATGTCAGGTCTAGTGCATAACATTGCATAGATTAGACTGCCTACTGCAGAGGCATAGGGATGTTGTCTCATGTTCTCATCTTCTGGAGGTGTTTGTGGACATTGTTCGTTAGACAATTTAACTCCTGGCTGGGTAGGCATAGTGCCCTTCTTGGAGTTTTGCATGCCAAAGCGTTCTAGCACTTTATCAATATAAGTTGCTTGAGATAGTGCCAAAATTTTGTTCTTTCGATCTCTACAGATCTGAATTCCCAAAACATATTTGGCTTCCTCCATATCTTTCATTTGGAATTGCTCAGCTAGCCATTTATTTACTTTTGATAATGTTTTTATGTCATTCCCAATGAGTAGAATATCATCAACGTAAATAATGAGGAATACCATTTCTTTACTTTTGATAATGTTTATTTTTGATTTGTTTGTAAACATAAGGTTCATCAACGTTTTGTTCAAAACCAAACATTTTGATTGTTTCATCAAATATAAGATTCCAAGATCTCAAAGCTTGTTTAAGTCCACAAATAGACTTAAGAAGTTTGCAAACTTTTTGTTCTTGACCTTTAACTTCGAACCCTTCTGGTTGAGACATGTAAATAGTTTCATCAAAATAGCCATTAAGAAAAGTTGTTTTAACGTCCATTTGCCAAATCTCATAATCCATGCATGCAGGCATGGATAAGTGTATGCGGATAGATTTGAGCATGACCACAGGTGAAAAAGTTTCTTCATAATCAACTCTTTCTTTCTGTGTGTAGCCTTTTGCTACTATCCTTGCTTTGAAAGTCTCTACTTTCCCATATGCTCCTCTCTTCTTCTTGAATATCCATTTGAAACCAATAGGTTTAACTATAAAACGCCCTAATCTAGTGCTTTGTAAAACATTCACATATTCATTGGTTTATAGGAGAAAAAGCTACTTATTATAAAGATTTTAGTGGGGGTCTTGCTAAAACATGCAAGGTGGGCCCAATAGTTTAAAAAGAAAATATCAGTTTTCATGCAAAGTTCTAAAACAACAAAAAGTTCAAGTCCCACTGATAAGTTTTATAAAGTCCCATTAAACATAACATTATTAAAAGAAAATGGCGTTTTAAACTGATCGTTTCTCGTCCATAGGATGTCCCCACGCCATACACACCAAGATGACGGAACTCCACACATCACCACGCGTGCCATAAAGAAAACCTATTTGCTACCTCGAATGAAAAGTAAGGGGGTGAGCTAAAAGCCCAGTAAGGAAGTACAAACAACAAACATGTAAGATACAGCAAATCACAAACACCTTCATTCATCTTTAAACATCATAGCATCATCGTCATAATGGCATCAATATCATAAACATAAACATATTCACGTCAACATTAACATCATCATCATATCATAAACATCATAACATCACCATAACATAAACATCATAGCATCATCATAACATAAACATCATAGCATCATCATAACATCATCATAAACATTTCCTTGTGAACATGGCCTGCTAACTTGTCCATGTCACCCTTTTGAGGTAAACAGGATCTCTGGTCCTTGAATAATCTCAGCGCGTCTGCCCTTGGAGTTACGTCTTCATATCCTTAGTAACTCGGGTTACGTCTTCATATCCTTAGTAACCCCTTTATTTGATGCATCGCGTTCATCACGCTAACATCTATTCATATCATACAACAATTATACAATCCAACATATCATCATATTATCGCATTTCATAATTCATAACATTTTCATTCATACGAACAGTCTTACCATTCACAGCATAAATAAACAAAATTCTATGTAACTTCCTTACCTCAGGTCCAAGCAAGGTAAAATGACAACTTCACAACGAGCCTATCCCATAATCAAAACAACATTCCTTAGCATCACATAAACTCTATTTTGCCCACTCATATAACCAATGTGTGCATGGGCCATGCACACATGGTGAAAACTACTCACAACATCTAAATAAGACATATTTACACATAATGTCATTAAAGAATAATGCACATTCTACCTTAATTACATGCATGGTCTCTTTATAAAAATTATATGGTTGCATAATAGGAATATTTTTTAACGTAAAAGTGAAATTGCATGCCACATGCATACGTGGGAACGTTGTTAAAAAGTGGCATTAAAAACGATAATTCCTATGCGCTTATTTCTATTGTTTTGAAAATAACGAATTTATAACATGCTTTGATTTCCATTGTTTGTCCTTTTAAAATTACTAGGTTGATTAAATCACTCAAGACATTATTTTATTTCATAAAATAATTTATTTAATCATTTAAAATATAATAACTCCATTACTTACTTTTAAATTCCATAAAATAACCAAGACTAAAAATTATGAAAAATACTCATAATTTAACATGTTTATTTAGAAAATAACATTATAGTCAAATTTACAAATTTAATGTGAGAAAAGTATAATTTTTAGATGTGGAAGAATACATTTTTACTTGTATTATTTTTAAGACTAAATTTTAATTAGAATAAATTCATAAGTGATAATCCAATAATTATTTTAAAATATTTTAATAAACATTCAGCCACTATTTGTTTCACTTAAAAATTCACAAGTAAATTAAATTCACCATTTTTCTTAATTGAAATAAAGAAAATCATAACTATCAAAATGGACACTCATAGTTATATTAAAAACACCACTTTAAACAATTTCAAGGGTTAGGGTATTGATTTATTACAACATACACACAAAATCATTTTATTTAAAACACAACTTTTGCATTTTTTTCTAAAATTCCATAAACCAAATATATCCGTAAATCACCATTTTTATTTTAAAAAAAAACTCATATTTTTCTAAAAAATATAAAAAAAATCTGTAGGTAATTATTTGTGCAAAAATATCATTTTCAGTGTGAAATAAAATACCATTTTATTCTCATAAAATCAACATATCATTAGAGACATTACTTATGCATGCACATCATTATTTCACCAAACTTATTCACCAATTATTCATAAAATCAACAAGCATAAATCATCATGAAATTCATTTTTACATCATGCTTAAATAATTATTCAAACCAAAACTTTCATGTATCACCATTTATAAGAGACTTGAGAAAAATTCCCAACTAACTAAATAACCTAGCATATTTCTAATGAGTGTATGTGACATAAAATAAGATGGCCAACATGCATCAAGAATCTCCCTAGACCGAAACCAATATGAACATAAACATAAAATACCAAAATCCTCATTTGTATTCACATGAAACCTAGCATGTATCCATCATCATCCTTGCATGCCTTTACATAAATCAATAGTTTCAAAAAATGATCATAGGAACAAAAACATAAAACACAACCTTCACATAAATCTCATCAAACACATAATCTCCCATTCCCATGGGTCTTAATAACAAACCATATACTCTTCATGAGAAATAAAACCATCACTACCATTTGCATATGCCCTTCAAGAAATCTTAGAAAAATTCAACCAAAACCAAAACATAATCCATCTCATCAAAATGACCAAACACTTAGATTTCCATAGGTTATAATCATACTTTTGAAACAAAACCCAAACATGACCCAAGAGATTACAATCACCCAAACAACTAGAGATAGGGGAAAATTTCTATTACCTTCCTTGATTGTGTTCAAGAACACAAGAGCACAATAACCTTGGGCACCCTAGTTTTTTCTCAAGACCTTCTCCTTTCTCTTCTTCTTCTTCCTTCCTCTTTTTCTTCTTTCTCTCTCTCTCTCTTTCTTTCTCTCTTTCCTTCTCTCTTTTACGTGTTCTTCCCCCTTAGCATTATGTGGTTGGCGGCTTGGTGTGATGCATTTTTTCTTCTTTTCTATATATACAAGGTTGGCCGACTACTTAGGGTAGGGAAAATCATATATATGAAAATATTATCTCCATGATGCCGAGATAATTTTCCATATTCTCTCATTATTAAACTGGGTCATTTCCTTATTTACTTCTACACCATAATGGAAATTTTTTCGAAGATTTTATCTAGAAGCCTTGCCCTTCACTACAACTCATAGTTGACCACACATTCTTCCATTCTCACCCATATTCCCACGGAAACACCAATCCAAAAGGAAAGAAAAAGATTTCAAGTAATTTCTAATAATTCACATAATAATTATACCAAATGTACGCCCTAATTTTCCAACGGGCTATTAGCGAGCTGAGATGTGGCCTAATTATACCAGCCACGTGGATACCCCATGACCGGAGCTGCCGTCGTCAGGTCCTACCTCTTTAGCTCGAGGAAGCCAAAGGTTCACCAAGATTACTCAAGGGCCGAGTCATGACTATGAAGGCCGCAGATCGAGAAGGCATCCAACTCGGGGTACGAACTGGAGTTGGAAGCTATGACCTTTTATAAAGTCAACCACGCAATGTAAACGTGCATATATCAGACATCACGTGTCTGATATATCCCTGAATTCTCGGACACGCAGCATGAACGTGCGTATTCAGGCACCCACGACTAGGTTGGGCCGTGCGGCCCATTATCCCCCTTACCTATTGATTAGACCACACTTCATTTGTCAGGTTTTAGGAATTAATCATGAATGTCACAGAAGTGACATGATGGGTAAGAAGGTCACGGGATGACCCCCCTTACCAACTTCCAGGTGCCCTCTCCTATAAATATGGAGACCCTGGGAGTTGCATGGGGTTGGATTCTATTATGTAACAAAGTATCCTGTAAAGAATACCAAAAGATAGCAATAATATTGGCTGGTGGAGTAGAAGGATTTTTAACCTTTGAACCACCTAAAAATGTAATTGTGTCATCAGTCCATTTAAAGATTATTCATCTGTTTCGGTTCATTATTAAGCACTAATCTCTTTCTCTTATTTTCTTAATTACCTGTTGGCGAAGAACCGCATCAACAATTTGGTGCTTTCATTGAGAGCTTGTTAGATTGGTACTATCGCGAATATCCAAATATGGTGACCACTCGATCAAGACACGGTAACGAGGCGGAAAAACATGATGGGCAGGAGGCTCATCATGCCGCCATCTCCGGTGAGCAAAATCCTGAAGTCTAGCAGCGGCCGGGCAAGCAGCCGGTAGGCCAGGATGACACTGGAAGTTCGGCACCCCGGCCACCTAATCCAAACCTGGATTTTTACACGGCGGTAGAGATGGAGAACGCTCAGCTGAGGAGCCAACTGGTGAAAGCTAGTCAGCAGATTAAGGAGGTGTTGGCCCGGCTACCCCCTCTTACAACCGACACTAACGTCGGAAAGAGGCAAGGTGAGACTCATTAGTCCCGCCGGGGTAATCGGTCCAGGCCTAGCCGCTCGATCAGACCTCCGACGTCCAACTCTACTCCTTCATCGCACCGCCGAGAAGAAAACTTCGAAGAAATACCCAGAGCCGAGAAACAGTATAGCCGCTCGATCTAAACTTCAACTCCCAGCTCACTACCAGCCTCGAGCGCGCCCAGGAAGGCTCGAGGGAATTCTAGAAGGAGATCCGGGGAGGGCTCACAGAACCAGCCCGTCCCCTCCAGCCCTCCTGCACCTCATCCAGATCGCTAGGCACGGGGCCCGCAGGTTGGCAGGGCCAAAAGGCCCCCACCTAACTTGATCTGCCCGGACGGAACCAGGATTGCGTCCCCGGTCAGACATCCTCTTTCACCAATAAGATATCCGTCTCCTCCTCGGCTTATCCGAGATATTCCAGCTTATGGAAGCAGCAGGAGAAACCTGCCATCCGCAGGACCTTCCCGTCGTAGCAGGGCGCCCAGGGGGAGCCCGGATCCTCACCCCCAGAGGAGGACTCTGAGCTTCTCTAACGGGAGCTACTGGACCGGCAGTCGCCGGAGTGACCTTTCTGGCGGAGACCTGCGTCAATGCCTAAGCTCGACGCAAAGTCCTCAAGCCACCCCGAGGGGAGACCTACGAGATCGCCTTAACTCACATAGGGGGGACTCGGTAGGAGGTGGCAGCCATGCTCGCTCAGGGGGAGACCTGTCCGAGGTACGTAACGGCAGGAATGTCCCAAATAACCTATCTCAAGATAGGAGGGGCAATAACCCATCAAACGTATACAATGGATCCGGAGCTGTTGAACAGCCCCGGAATAACCAAGGAGATCAGGACAAAACCCTTGAGCGCCTGGCTCAGATGGAGGAGCTAATGAGGAAGCTCCTGTCGGAGAAAGAGAAAGACGAATATGATTCGGGGGACGAGCTTGAGCTCTTCGCCCCCAGCATAGCAGCAACAGCATACCCACCCGGTTTCCGTATGCCGCACCTGTCCAAATTCAACGGAGAAGGAGATCCGTCGGATCATCTGGGGATGTTCAATACCCTGATGATGGCCCACAACATTGGCCCTGAGCTGAGGTGTCTGATATTTCCCTCCACACTGACTGCGCCAGCCAGACAATGGTTCAAACAAAGCAAGAAACAATCAATCAGCTCTTGGAAAACTTTCTCTGCCGATTTCAAAAGGGCATTTCGAGCCTCCCAGGCTGCCCGCGTAAAGGCCGACTCCCTGGCTAACGTGAGGCAACAACCCGACGAGCCTTTGAAGGCTTACCTGAGCAGGTTCGCGAACGTTGCTGCTCGGGCCAGAGACGCAGATGATAGCTCCAAGCTCATGGCTTTGAGAACTGGAATCCTCGTCGGAGGGGGACTCTGGAATGAAATACAAAGGAAGGGAGTCAGCTCGGTAAACGAATTCCTAAATAGGGCCCAAGGGTGGATCAACTTGAAGGAGGCCCAAGCCTCAGCTGCAGGAACCAGCCAGGTCCCTGAGCAACCCGCTGGAGTGGGAACGGAGATCGTGACAGCGACCCAGAACGTTACGTAGAATAACCAGTTCGGTGGAGGCAAAAGAAAGGGGAACGACGAGGGCAACCAACACAGCCCAAAGAAGAATAAGTCCGTAGAAAAATTTAAGCCGGTCTACGCGACTTATACAGAGCTCACCCACTCCAGGGAGAACATCTTCCTAGCGAACTCTACTCGCCTACCCTAGAAGAAGCCGGAGTTGTTAAAGCACCAGAAGGGGAAGAGAGACACCTCCAAGTTTTGCCATTTCTACAACGACGTTGGCCACAATACTGATGATTGTAGGCATTTGAAAGATGAGATCGAAACTCTCATCAGATCCGGCCCCTTGGCTCAGTATGCGCAGAACAGGGTTCCAACAAGCCGACCTACTCCGGAAGTCCCGGTCAGTCAGCCCGGGTCTCGGGTAGATCAAGACGTCCCTCCTCCAGTGATAGGAGGAGAGATAGCCACAATCTCGGGAGGTCCGCATTTGGCTAGCACGAGCAAAGGTGCCCAAAAGAGGTACGTAAACGAACTCAAGGTGCATAATGGAGTAGAGTTCGTCCCGGAGCAGCATCTGCCAAAGCAGCAGCGATTGGAGAGGCAACCAATCATTTTTACGGAAGAAGATGCTGGCCATGTTCAGTTCCCTCATAACGACCCCCTGGTCGTAGCAGTGCAGCTCGCTAATTGGAGGGTTAGGAGAGTGCTGATCGATAATGGGAGCTCGGTAAACCTTCTATTTCGGTCCACGCTGGAGAAGATGGGTCTGACTGTCGCTGAGCTGAAGGCGACCTCCATGATGTTGTATGGTTTTTCAGGAGAAGGATCAGCGGCTATAGGGACGATCGAGCTGGTGATCACCTTAGGAGAGGGACCTCGGACAGTCTCAATACTCCTCGAGTTCGTGGTCATCGACTGCCCCGCTGCATACAATGCTATTTTGGGCTGACCCACACTTATAGCTTTTGAAGCCATCACCTCCGTTTGCCATCTCGCGCTGAAATTCCCTTCTTTCACGGGGATATGCACGGTCCGTGGTGATCAGCTTGCTTCCAGGGAATGCTACAGCATTTCCATGAAGGGAAAATCGAAACCCGGGCATCTAACAATGGCCATCCAAGGTGGAGGAGAGGAATCTTAGGAACCTTTGACTAATCCTGAGATTGAAAAACCTCAGAGTGCCGAGGGGGAAAGTATCATCCTAAGTGAGGATATCGAACCCTGAATAGGCGAGGACAAGTCCGAGCTCCAAGCTATTGAAGAGCTCGAGGAAGTAAACATCGATCCACAAAATCCTTCACGGATGGTCAAGCTCGAGAAAAACCTCTGTGGCAAGAGGAAAGTGGAGCTGATCAAGTTTTTGCATGATAACTTGGATGTGTTTGCATGGTCACACGAGGACATGGTGGGAATCAGTCCAAATGTCATCATGCACACCCTTCATTTGGATAAGTGTGTTCCTGCAAAGTCTCAGAAGCAGAGGCGCCTGGGAACAACTCGGGCTGAGGCTTTAGAAGAAGAAGTAGCCCAGCTCAAGAAATGCGGCTTTATCCGTGAAGCCAAGTTTCCAGTTTGGGTCGCCAACCCCGTGCTGGTCCCGAAGCCCAACGGGAAATGGCGGACCTGCATCGACTTCTCCGACCTGAATAAATCCTGCCCCAAAGATTGTTTTCCCTTGCCAAGGATTGATCAGTTGGTGGATGCCACGGCAGGGCACGAGCTTATGTCCTTTATGGATGCATACTCAGGTTATAATCAGATCGCCATGAATCCGGCGGACCAGGAGCACACCAGCTTCATGACCCCGACTAACGTCTATTGTTACAAGGTCATGCAGTTCGGGCTGAAGAACGCTGGTGCTACATACCAGAGATTAGTGAATAGAATGTTTGCCAACCAGATTGGGAAGAACATGGAAGTGTACGTTGATGACACGCTGGTCAAGTCAAAGACTGCCGATAACCATGTTTCCGACCTGGAAGAATGCTTCAAGATACTAAGAGAATACGGCATGAGGCTTAACCCTCAGAAGTGCACTTTCGGGGTCGCGTCTGGAAAATTCCTGGGTTTCATTGTCAACACTAGATGAATCGAGGCTAACCCTAATAAGATCAGGTCATTGCTCGAGCTTCCCTCACCCAGGTCGCGTAAAGACGTCCAAGGCCTGACAGGAAGAGTGGCAGCCCTAAATCGGTTTATTTCAAAATCCATCGACAAGTGCCTGCCATTCTACAACCTGCTCCAAGGAAACAAGAAATTTGAATGGACAGAGGAGTGCGAAAGAGCTTTCCTTGACCTGAAGGCACATCTGGCCGAGCCGCCCGTATTGTCCAAACCAAAGGCAGGAGAGCCCCTTTTCCTCTACCTAGCTATCACAGAGGATGCAGCTACTGCCGTATTGGTCCGAGAAGAAGACCGGGCTCAGAAACTGGTCTACTACATCAGCAAGAGACTTCTCGGGGCAGAATCCTGATACCCGTTGATGGAAAAGTTGGCGTTCTGTCTTATCACGGCCTCTCGAAAGCTCAGGTCGTATTTCCAGTCCCACTCAATACACGTCATGACCGATCAACCTTTAAGGCAGGTTTTGCATAAAGAGTTAGACCCAGGCCGATTTTGTGGCAGAGTGCGCCGAATTCAGGGAGGATCTTGTGGAAGGGTCACCCCAGGTCACCTCGACCCAGGCATCATGGAAAATCTTCGTGGATGGCTCATCCAATGAGAATGGCTCTGGGGCTGGAATCATTTTGATATCCCCAAAGGGGCATAGATTCCACTCGGCGCTGAGATTCGGATTCAAGGCCTCCAACAACGAGGTCGAATACGAAGCTTTGCTAGCCGAGCTAAGAGTAGCCCAGGAGCTGAAGGCGAGCTTCGTTTAGTGCTTCAGAGACTCCCAGCTCGTGGTAAACCAGGTGCTAGGTGAATATCAAGCACGAGGAGCCAAGATGGCTGCTTACCTGGCCAAGGTAAAAGTCGAATTTTCTGCGTTTGGGCGAGGCTCAATCGAGCAGATACCTCGGGAGCAGAATGTTAACGCAGACGCCCTCGCCAAGCTCGCTACCTCCGGGGAGGCGGAGATGCTGGGGTTAGTACCGGTGGAATTCCTGGAAAAACCAAGTATAGAAGAGGTCGGGGCGGAGGTCGAGATGATTGACGCCAGATCGACCTGGATGACTCCCATCCTCGAGTACCTCACCAAAGGAAAGTTACCCGAAGGACGTAATGACGCACGACGGCAACTGTACCAGGCTCCAAGGTATACGATGGTAGATGGGGTGCTGTACCGACGTGGGCATTCCCTACCTCTCCTACGATGTGTTCTGCCAGGCGAAGCGAAGGCCATCCTGAAGGAAGTGCACGAAGGATTTTGCGGGGATCACATTGGGGGGCAAAGCCTGGCCCTAAAAGACTTAAGGCAAGGGTATTACTGGCCCACTCTATCAAAGGACTCGATCTCATACGTCAAGAAATGTGACAAGTGCCAGCGATTCGCCACAGTTGCCCATACTCCCCCAGTCGAGCTGAAGATGATCTCTTCCCCATGGCCATTTGCGGTATGGGGAATCGACTTGGTTGGCGCCCTCCCTACTGGAAAGGGCGGGGTCCGCTACGCTATGGTGGCTATTGACTACTTCACAAAGTGGGCTGAGGCTGAACCTTTGGCAATAATAACTTCCAAGAAAGTCCTCGACTTCGTTGTCAAGAGCATTATCTGCCGGTTCGGGCTGCCGAAGAAAATCGTATCCGACAATGGGACTCAGTTCGACAGTGACCTCTTCACCGAATTTTGTGAAAGGTACGGAATTGTGAAAAGCTTCTCGTTCGTAGCCTATCCCCAGGAAAATGGCCAGATCGAGGCCGTCAATAAGACGCTAAAGGCGAGCCTTAAGAAGAGACTAGACGAAACCAAGGGGGTCTGGCCAGAACAGCTCCCCCAGGTTCTGTGGGCATACCGGACCTCGCATCGGACTCCTACAGGTCATACTCCTTTCTCTCTAACTTTTGGGAGTGAGGCAGTCCTTCCTGTCGAGGATAGGGTGTCTTCGCATCGAGTCCAGGCATATGACCAGGACTGCAACCACGAACTACTTTGCGCTTCCCTTGACCTGGTTGATGAAAGACGAGAAGAATCGCAGCTTCAACTCGCACATTACCAACAAAAAATCACTCATTATTTCAACTCAAAGGTCAAAAAACGTGCCTTTAGCATTGGAGACCTGGTCCTCAGAAGAGTCTTCTTGGTCGGTAAGGATCCCAAAGATGGATTATTGGGGCCGAACTGGGAAGGGCCATATCAAATCACCGAGGTCATTAAGGAAGGAACTTATAAAATAGCTCGGCTCAATGGAGGGGCAGTCCCACGAACTTGGAACGCCATTCATTTGAAGAAATATTATCAGTAGCACCCTTGTAAGGCTTAAAAGCCACTTTTTGTTAAGCAATGAGAATTAAATCTTTGTTTATTATTGTGTATATTTGTGGGTGTAATCTCAAGTAACCACGAAAGACCCTTTCCTAGTTACTTGGGAGGCATATGGTGTCTGGATATAACCAGGTCGCCTTAAAGGCTTAGAAGTTGATTCAAATTGATTGATCGATGTTTTTCTTAAAAAAACACGAGATATTGATAAAGGATTAACGCGAACTAAGTCATATCCTGGATATAACTAGGTCGGCTCAAAACTTAGAAGTTGATTCAAATTGATTAATCGGTGTTTTTCTTAAAAAGCACAAGATATTAGTCAAGAATTAACACGAACTAAGTTTTCAAACTAACGTCCTGGACATAACCAGGTCATAAAACTTAGAAGTTAATTCAAATTGATTGATCGTTGTTTTTCTTAAAAAGCACGAGATATTGATAAAAATTAACGCGAACTAAGTTTTCAAACTAACGTCCTGGACATAACCAGGTCATAAAACTTAGAAGTTAATTCAAATTGATTGATCGTTGTTTTTCTTAAAAAGCACGAGATATTGATAAAAATTAACGCAAACTAAGTTTTCAAACTAACGTCCTGGACGTAACCAGGTCATAAAACTTAGAAGTTAATTCAAATTGATTGATCTTTGTTTTTCTAAAAAAGCACAGGATATTAGTCAAGAATTAACACGAACTAGGTTTTTCAAAGCAATGACCAAAATGCGTAGAGGCAAAAGGAAATAAACCAATTAAAAGCAAAAATTGATAAAGCCAATTGTCTCGAGGTGGAAAAACCTCATACAAAAGTTACAAAAAAAAAATAATAATATATGGGTTCGAAAAAGAAAGGCCCTAGGCTCCACCGGGCTGCTCCGTTGAGGTCACCGTCTCGCCTTCCTGCTTGGCCACTGTGGAGGTCTCCCCGGTCTCAGAGGGCGCCTCTTACTGAAGACGAGCTTTAAACCCCTCCAGGAAGGGCTCCCAGACTTCCACCCCTAGGAAGGAAAAATCGCCATCAGGGTTGAAGACCCAACAGTGGTATAGCATGTCCTCCATGGTGGAGCTGGAAGCCGCCTTCTCCTTTTCCAAGGCGGCCTTGGCTTCCTCGGCCTCGGTTTTTGCAGAGTCCAGCGCGGCCCGGGCAGTCCTGGCCTCCTCGAGTTCGGCCGTTACAGCGGCTAGGGTGGCCTTGTTAGTCTCGGCCTCTTCCAGCTTGGGGCAGGACGTTTCCAGCTCGGCCCGCGCGGTCGCCAAGGCATCTTTGGCCTCCTGTTTCTGCTTTTGGGCAGTCTTCAGGGCAGCCAAAGTAGTTTGCTAGGTGGTCAAAACAGCCTGATTCTCGCCCCTCATGTCCTCGAGGCGAGCCTTGGACCTGGATATGCTCCAGTGAAGAGCCAAGGCACCCTGCAAAGCAAAGAGGCAACTGCCTTAGAAAAGAAAAAAGAAAGAACATACGATGCATGGAAACCAAAGGGTACAAAATGCAAAGTCAGCTTACTGTTAGAGCCATTCCCAGTGAAGACTCCATCACATTCTCCATGCTCCTTGTTTCGATCGCCCGCAGTTCCCTTTCGGTGGCGCCATAGTAGTGGTCGATGGTGTAGGTCGCCGTCTCGTACACCGTCCCCTGAAAGACGTCGGGAATTTTCTCCAGGGCTTGGGGGTCAACCAGAATGCGCACCTCGGGGGCGGCGGTTACCAAAATCCAGGGCTCCACCCTCGTATCCCGAACGAAGGCCGGAGCTCGTGGAGGGGGCGGGGGCATCTCTCCACTGCAGCAGGAGGTGGAGGTACCTTGGCCTGGGCAGCTGGGGTCTGGTCTTTCCCCTTTGCAGGGGACTTGGTTGGGGTCCCAGCGGCTTTCTTCGCCACCTAGAGCTTCTTTATTTTGGGCCCAGAGGCCCCAGCAGAAGAGTTCCCTCCGGCGAACATAGCTCGCAGGTCTCTGTTCCCGTGCTGAGACATTTCCTCTGGCAAAACAAAGACAACATTAATATACAAGTAAGCATTTATGCAAGAATAAAAATAAAGGGCAAAAAGCAGAACTCAAGTATATATTGAAAGGGATTCTACCCCCCAAGCTAGAAGAGGAATCTATGGTCACGACCATCGGCCCCGCAGCTTCTGCGGGGGAATCTAAGACAATGACTTCGCGGGCTGGCACGGGTTCTGGGTCCGAAACTGGCTCAGGACTAGACTCTTCTACGTACTGCCTAAGACCCGGAGCTATGATACCCTCCCAGAGCAAGGGCCATGACCGAAGATTGGTCCCATACTCCTCAAATAAGGCCGACCTAAAGGCTAAAGTGTTGTCGACGACTACAGTACCCCTAGGGCGGCTACTCTCGTAATCCAGCACGAGCCGGACGACACACTGGAGTAGGGTTACGTCGAGGTCAGGGTTGTTTCGATGGCGTTGGACGGGCTGGTTGGGATTAAACCTAGCTAATCGAGGATCGGCGGTGGCCCTATCTAAGCCCCTGAACATGTAAGGATTACCTTGCCTAGAGGGACCTGCGGCTGCTCCGGACCGGATCCTCTCCTCGTCCATTCTTTGGGCGACCTCCAGCGCCCGTTCCTCCTCGTCCTTACGAGGGGCACCTCATCCTCCACATCTCCTTCCCCGCGCCCTCCTCCTCAGGGATGGGCCTCATCTCGCGAGCTGGGGGAGGCCCCCGGGGTCTCCTCAGGGCCAAAGTCTGGCCCGGAGAGATCAGTTTGCACGCAAACATCGTCTCGTCTGTTATGAGCTGGCGGTAGTCCTTTTCACTGGGGGGCAAACCCGCCAGTGTCTCATATTGACTCCCGAGAATCACAGACTTGTCTGTCCTCGCGAAAATGGCTGCAGAATTATTATAAGTAAGAAATGGATAGAGGGGGGAGCTAACCAATACTTAACTTACGAGCTAAGAGAAAAAGGTACTTACGAGGACGGTTGAAGTAGTGCAGTTCGCAGTTGCGAAACCCCTTGGACATAAAGAACTGGTCTTTGAAGTCGTTGGGGTGGCTGGGCAGCTCGATGACCGCAGCCGTGTTTGGGAATAGGATAAAGTAATAGAACCCGTCGCCTCGCCCCCGCTGCTCCGAGCTGGCCTTGAGGCAGAAAAAATATAGGATATCTGCCGGAGTGGGGACCTCCCACTCCTGTTTCAAGAACATATAACTCAACCACGCCAACAAACGGTAGGAGTTGGGGGGAGCAGGAAAGGATCCAACCTCATGTAGTTGAGGAAGTCGGCGAAGTATTGGTCCAGCGGGACGAAGGCCCCAGCCTTGAAGTGCTCGTCACTCTAGGCCGCGAATTCCTCGCGAGCGGCGCGCAACTCCGCTCACTTTCCGCGGGAGGTCGGGCGATCAGGGCGCCCCTCCCCAGCTTGATGTTGTGGGAAAGGAATATTCTATTCACTTTCCCCTGGTCAGTGATCTTCGAGACGATCCTCTCGGCCTCGAAGAAAGCATCGGGCGCCACCTCGAGCTCTTGCTCCACGGCCGGCCCAAAGACGGGGATTGGGGAGTCTGTCATCACCTTCTTTTCTTTGGATTGTTTGGAGGATGAGCTGCCTGCGATCCTCTTAGGAGCGTTCTTCTTGGGTCCCATCTGGTCGCCTAGCGAACAAAAGAAGAAATTTCAGAAAAGGTGACCTAAGCATAAGGGAGAATCTAAAGAGAAGTGTTTCCTTTGCACGGGCTGAGGTAATCTCAGCCGGTGGAGAGTGAGATCACGCGGTTCTATGAACACGCGTCTGTGCTCCCAACAGATCCCCGATTACTCGAAATTCATGTGTCAGGAGGGTTAGGATAGAAATTTTCCTTGGAAGGAAAGTTTCAGTAGGAAAGAGGTGCAAAACCGCCTGTGAATCGTGTCCCCTAAGCTACTCGGTTTTGCACCCAAAGTACTGGATATTTTGAACAAGCATACCCAAAAATCTACCCAGAAGGTTTCCCCAGAAAACGCACCCTACTAAACCATGCTCCTAAATGTTTCTCTTCTACAATCGATGCCATAAAATAAAAACCTACACCCTTCATCCCCACAAAAAACCAACAGAATATTGCATGCAGGTACAGGAACTATTTACCTAGGCTATAGTGAAAAGAAAATTTAAAACATGCACAGTCAGAGAACTTACAAAGTGTTTTGCTGTGGGGGAGATGAAGGGGTCGTCTGAGTTGGGGCCTCGCCAGAGTGACTGGTTCCAAGACCTCAAAGGAGTCCTTGCGACTGATCTTCTGGAATGCTGGGAACGGTAACCAGGAGAAAAAGAGGTTTTTTTTTAGGGAGAGAAGAGAGAAGAAGAAGGGAAATTCAGAAAAATTTCAAATAAACAGGTGGCCCATGCGTAAGGTGGCTACCCCTTTTATATACGTGAAAGGCCACGTGAGGAGGGCCGTTGGATTGCCCTGATGAGGGATCCGAGGCTCTCCACTCGAAAGGAGAAACGACGGCTGAGTATAGGCTAGGCCATTTAATGCGGTTCTCGGAAGACGTACCGTCACCAACCATGATGTTCCACGTATTCGGCGCCTGCGTAAAAGGTGGAATATGGAGAGTCCATGGAGAAGCCTAAAAGCCCCTACTGTGGCCCTACACGACGTCGTGTACCACGAGCAAGGGCTTGGGGGGCAGATGTACGCCCTGATTTTCCAACGGGCTATTAGCGAGCTAAGATATGGCCTAATTATACCAGCCACGTGGATACCCCATGACCGGATCTTCCGTCGTCAGGTCCTACCTCTTTAGCTCGAGGTAGCCAAAGGTTCACCAAGATTACTCAAGGGCCGAGTTAGGACTATGAAGGCCGCAGGTCGAGAAGGCATCCAACTTGGGGTACGAACTGGAGTTGGAAGCTATGACCTTTTATAAAGTCAACCACGCAATGTAAACGTGCATATATCAGACATCACGTGTCTGATATATCCCTGAATTCTCGGACACGCAGCATGAACGTGCGTATTCAGGCACCCACGACTGGGTTGGGCTGTGCGGCCCATTATCCCCCTTACCTGTTGATTAGACCACACTTCATTTGTCAGGTTTTAGGAATTAATCACGAATGTCACAGAAGTGACATGATGGGTAAGAAGGTCATGGGATGACCCCCCTTACCAACTTCCAGGTGCCCTCTCCTATAAATATGGAGACCCTGGGAGTTGCAAGGGGTTTGATTCTATTATGTAACAAAGTATCCTGTAAAGAATACCAAAAGATAGCAATAATATTGGCTGGTGGAGTAGTAGGATTTTTAACTTTTGAACCACCTAAAAACGTAATTGTGTCATCAGTCCATTTAAAGATCATTCATCTGTTTCGGTTCATTATTAAGCACTAATCTCTTTCTCTTATTTTCTTAATTACATGTTGGCGAAGAACCGCGTCAACACCAAATAAAATAACATCCAATCAATCAAATGTAATCCATACAACTAACAATCAATCAATCAAATATAAATTATACAAATAATATTTAATAAATCAAATATAAAACAAAAGTATTTAGGAAAAGGAAAATCATTGTTTTCCCATTTTCCTTACACGCCTACCATCTTTCCTCTTCTTTATTTATTTATTTAATTTTCTTTTTAATTAGCTAAAATAAATCTAATAAAAGGAAATAAAAGTGTTTAGAAAATTCTATGCAAGTACACCATGCAACCATGCACATGCACACACTCAAATACTAGGGTGCATCACTACCTACCATGCACCTTGATGCATTCAACCAAAACTCAATTATTCACAAATAAAAATAAATAAACAAACAACTAACGATTAAATTCACAAAATTCTACCAAACAATTCTAACAATTAATTTAAAGAACTAAATAAAATAATTCACTATACACTTAACAATTAAATAAAAATAAAGCACAAAATTAAACAAATGAAAAAAAAAATTGGTGCGCTACAATATACCCTCCTTAAAAGGACTTTCGTCCAAAAAATCTTTCTTTCCAAATAACTCCGGGTATCTTTCTCTCATTTCTTCCTCCAACTCCCATGTTGCTTCTCGTTCCGTACTATTCTTCCACAAGACCTTAACTAGTAGAATCCTTTTGGATCTCAGTGCCTTGATTCCCTTTTCATTAACAAGCTCTGGCTGTTCATCATAACTCAGGTCTTGCTTCAGCTGTAACGGCTCGTAACTCAAAACATGAGAGGGATCCGACACGTACTTACGCAACATCGAGATGTGAACGATGTTATGCGTTTTGGCTAGTGCTGGGGGTAGTGCTAAACGGTAAGCAACTTGCCCTACTCTGTCCAAAATCTAAAATGGACCCACATATCTAGGGCTTAACTTCCCTTTCTTTCCAAAATGCATAACACCTTTCATAGGTGAGACTTTCAAGAAAACAAACTTGCCCACTGAAACTCGATGTCCCTTCTCTTAAGGTCAGCGTAGCTCTTTTGCCTACTCTGCGCGGTAAGCATCCTTTGGCGAATCTTCTCGATTGCCTCACTGGCTTCCCTAACTTCCTCAGGGCCTAAAATCTACTTCTCCCTAACTTCATCCCGATGCAAAGGAGATCTACACTTACGCCCATAAATCATCTCATATGGAGCCATCTCAATAGTAGATTGGTAACTGTTATTATATGAGAACTCCATTAGGGGTAAAGATTGGTTCCAAGACTCTGAAAAGTCCAAAGCACAGCACCTCAACATGTCCTCTAAAATCTATATAGTCCTCTCAGACTGGCGATCGGTCTGAGGATGAAATGCAGTGTTAAACTTTAGTCTTGATCCTATAGCTCTTTGTAGCCCTTTACAAAAGTTCGATGTGAAAACTGACCCTCGATCATAAACTATTGACTTTGGCACCCCATGAAGTCTCACTATCTCACTTACGTACAATTCAGCATATTGGTCCGCCGGGTATGTGGTCTTGACTGGCAAAAAATGGGCAGACTTAGTGAGTCTATATGCTATTACCCACACAGACTCATGCTGCTTGGTGGTTCTAGGCAACCCTACCACAAAATCCATTGTTATATCCTCCCATTTCCATTCAGAAATATAGAGCTGTTGAAGCAACCCTGCTGGCCTTTGGTGTTCCGCTTTGACTTGCTAGCATGTCAAACATCTAGCAACAAACTCAGCAATACCCCTCTTCATTCCATGCCACCAATATAACGCCTTAAGGTCTTGGTACATTTTCATGGACCCTGGATGCAAGGAATAAGGTGTTGTATGCGCTTCTTCCATAATACATTCCTTAATTTTAGCATTATCAGGCACACAAACCCTATCCTTGAATCTCAGCAATCCACCATTAGACATTGTGAAATCGCTGCTACCACCTTCTTGTACCAAAGCCTCTTGTTTCACTAAGGCTTCATCCACTTTCTGTCCTTCTCGAATTTGTTATAGTAAGGAGGGTTTCAATGTGAGGTTCGCCAAACTTCCTGTCATAATTTCGATGCCGACATTTATGATCTCCTTCTGAAGAGGCATCTCTATTGTACGTAGTGCTGAGACATTCCCATGTCCCCGCCTACTCAAAGCATTTGCAACCACATTGGCCTTGCCTGGGTGGTATAGAATCTCACAATCGTAGTCCTTCACTAATTCCAACCACCTTCGCTGCCTCATGTTCAGTTCCTTTTGTGTGAAAAAGTATTTCAGACTTTTGTGGTCAGTGTATATCTCGCACTTGTCTCCATATAGGTGATGTCTCCATATCTTTAGTGCGAACACTATTGCTGCCAATTCAAGGTCATGGGTGGGATAACATTGCTCATAATCCTTGAGTTGTCTGGAAGCATAAGCTACTACTTTCCCATCTTGCATCAACACACATCCCAAGCCATTCTTTGATGCATCACAATACACCAAAAATTTCTCGCCCTTAGTGGGAACACAAAGGATAGGCCCAGAAATTAGCTTTATCCTTCATGGTCTGGAAACTCTCTTCACATTTTTCAGTCCATGCAAACTTCTGATGTTTGCAGGTTAAGTTGGTCAACGGGGTGGCAATCTTTGAGAAACCTTCTACAAACTTTCTATAATAACTTGCCAAACCTAAGAAACTCTGAACTTCTGAGGCATTCTTTGGCTGGGGCCAGTCTCTAATGGCCTCGATCTTTGATGGGTCTACTGCTATCCCATTCTTGGACACTATATGCCCTAGGAAAGTTACCTGTTCTAGCCAAAACTCACATTTAGAGAACTTGGCATACAACTGATGTTCTCGTAATCTGTTTAGATGCCCCTCGTGCTCTTCCTTGGTCTTCGAGTTAATGAGGATATCATCTATGAATACTTCCACAAACTTGTCCAAGAAATCCTTAAATACCCTATTCATCATGTCCATAAATGTTGTTGGGGCATTGGTGAGTCCAAAAGACATCACTAAGAATTCATAGTGCCCATAGCGAGTTCTAAAAGTCGTTTTCGAAATGTCTCCATCTTTCACTTTCAATTGATGGTACCCGGATCACAGATCAATCTTCGAGAACACTGCTGCCCCTTGCAGTTGGTCAAAAAGGTCATATATCCTAGGTAAAGGATATTTATTCTTAATGGTGACCTTATTGAGTTCTCGATAATCAATGCACATCCTCATACTCTTGTCCTTATTTTTTCACAAATAGGATTGGTCCTCCCCATGGAAAATGGCTAGGTCTTATGAACCCTTTGTCCAACAACTCATGTAGCTGGTTCTTAAGTTCCTTTAACTCTACCAACGCCATTTGATAGGGTGCTTTAGAGATCGGTGCAATTTCCGGTGCAAGCTCGATTACAAAATCGATTTCTCTGTCCAGGGGTAATCCTAGTAATTCTTTGGGAAACACCTTCGGGAACTCACAAACAATATGTACATTTTCTGGCTTTAGTTCTGACTCCTTGGATTTAGCCACTACACTAGCCAGGAACACCAAACATCCATGTTGCATCATATTCCGTGCTTCCAGTGCAGATATTACGGGTGTTCGAAAACCTGCTACTTCTCCTCTAAAGGAAATGACCTCTTCTTCTTTTGGCATGAACCCTACAGTATTCTTCTGATAGTCTATTGTAGCCCCATGTTTGGATAACCAATCCATGCCAAGTATGACATCATAATTTGGTATACTATGTTCTATGAGGTCTACTGGGCACTCCCTGTCCTCTACTGTTATAGGCGTTGACGGTAACCACTTATTTGACAACATCATATCTCCCGATGGCAACATTGTACTAAAGTTATGTTCAAACAGTTTATAAGGCATACTCAGTTTATCAATCATATTCATAGAAACATAAGAATGAGTCGCTCCAGAATCAACAAGGACTCTACACATCGTACCAGATATAAGGAGTTGACCTGTGACTACGATGTTGCTATTAGTTGCTTTATTCTGAGTTAAGGCAAAAACCCGTGTTGGCACCAGACATTAATGGAATACACCAATTCCATTTCAAGGTCCATGGCATTTAGCCATTTTTCTTTGTTAGAATCTTTCATTGCATCTCTATAAGTCAATGGATCATCTTTTTTTGTGTTAGACGCAAGCATTTGAGCTTCATGTTCATAACGTACTTTTTGTTTACCAAACCTCCCATTACAACGAAGCTCTCTATTATTCTGACTAGAACTAGCGATATCCTCTGGCCGTTTTTCTCTTGCCATTGTTGGTGATTGGTCTTGCTTACTTGAGAACATTTACTCAAGTACGGCTTTACTTTGATGTTTGTTGTTATTTATATAGTCATGCTCTAGAAAACTTGCATTTGTAGATACAAATGTTTTGTTATTGTTAGGACTATAAAATATACCACCTTTGGTTTCTTTGGAATATCCTACAAACATGCACACTTCAGTGGGTGATTCCAACTTCCCAGTCTTTCCTTTAAGCATGTGTGCAAGACAACCCCATATACAAAAATGGCATAAACTAGGTTTAGTACAACACCATAATTCCAATGGTGTTTTTTTAATAGACTTAGAAAGAACAACATTGAGTATGTATAGAGAACTTTTTATTGCATAACACCAGAATGTCAAAGGAAATGATGAGAAACTAATCGTCGATCTAACCATATCTAATAAGGTTCTGTTCCATCTTTCTGAAACACCATTTTGTTGTGGCGTTCTAGGTGCAGTGAGTTGGGATTGAATTCCATGTTCACACAAATGGGATTGCTTTTCAGCTTTTGATCGGAATTCCTTAAACTTATCATAGGTTTCAGATTTCCTTTGCATTAAATATAGGTAACCATATCTTGAATAATCATCAATGAAAGTGACGAAATATTCATAACCTCCTTTAGCTTGGACATTTAGTGGACCACAAACGTCCCTATGTACAAGTTGAAGTGGTTCTATGGCTCTTGAACCTTTAGCAGAGAAATGTCTCTTGGTCATTTTGCCTTCTAGGCAGGATTCACAAAATGGGAGAGAACCAATAGATAGTTCTCTTAAAGTGCCATCCTTTGTATGTCTATTTATTCTATCTAGACCAATATGTCCCAATCTCAAATGCCACAGATAAGTTTCACTATCAGAATCTGTCTTTTGTCTTTTAATAGATTTAGGATTTGCAATTTTAAATAATTCATAATTATAAACATTCTCGACGTTGGAATCTACTATGTAAATTCCACCTTCAGACTTTGCAGAACAAATGTCAAAACTTGTTGACCCTTGATTTGGTCAACGACACAAAGTCAAGTAAAACGACAGAAACGAGATGAATTCAAGCCAAAAAGACAAATGACATAAAGATTTATAGTGGTTCGGCCCCAAGTGATGGTAATGCACTACGTCCACTTAGTGTTCTCATTAATGTAATGAAAACATGCGATCTGTAAACTAGGGTTTACTGAGTTTCACAAACTCAATAAAAGATACAAAGTATTGCGTAAAAACAATAATTCTCTCTCCAAACATCCAAAAGATCCTTCTCATGAACCCTTTGAATCTTATTTATAGACTCAAGGATCTCCTTATGGACCGATGGGCCTTGATTATATATTTAATACAAGTGTATCTCAATCATAATGGAAATTACAATTATTACATAAATGCAAGATCAAATATCTTTAGAAAATATCTGATATACTATGACCAGCCCTGGTCGACTACAAAATATGCCTTCTTCCAAGTGAATTCTCTTCTGGTCGATGGTTGACCAGAACGTAACTGCTTAAATAGTCACACGCATCCCTCGTGCATACTAGTCTTGCCACGTCATCAGGTGAATCTTTTTTGGGTAAACAAAAACATATTTCGAAATAACAATCAAATTATTATTAAAAGAAATATTAAAACCTTGTTCATGCAATTTTGATAAGGAAATTAAATTTCTAGTAAATACAGGAATAAAATAAACATTGTCCAACACAATAAATTTATTATTATAAAAAACTAGGCGAGCTTTTCGAACTTCAGTTGCCGAGATCTCCTGTCCACTTCCAACTCTCCTGGTCACCTCTCCATGAGCTAGCTTCCTCGAAGTACTAAGATTCTGCGAAGAAAAACAAACATGATTATGTTGACCCTCGATTTGGCCAACGACACAGAGTCAAATATACGACGGAAAATGAGACGACAATTAAGAGTTTAATCTAATGAAAAAGAAGAAAACACCAATGATTTATAGTGGTTCGTCCCCAAAGAATGGTAATGACCTATGTCCACTTAGTGCTATTATTAATATTGAATCTTAAAGCCATGATCAAAGAAATAGGGTTCTTGAGTTTCACAAACCTTGAGGGAATTACAATAAAATGATGGATAATCACACTATAGCTCTCTTTCTCTCAATACTTAGGAAAAAGATTCAGAGATCAAAAGGTCCTTTCCTTGAGCTATTTCATGCATATTTATAGGCTCAAGGAGGGTTACATGGGCCAGTGGGCCTTATCTTTCCTTAATAACCGCGTATCAAGGTAATAAAGAGGAAATATTCAATACAATTATTATAGGATTACAATCTTAGAAGTAAATAAATCAAATTATATGACCAGCCTGGTCGTACCTAATAGTTAAGCTTGACGAAGTGATGTGCCTCTGGTCGATAGTCGAACAACACTTCCGCCACGTGCAGACCACGTGTGAAAAATCCTTGCCACGTCATCAGCAACCGTTTTTTGGGTAAACATTTGCCCCCTAAGTTTATTTATTGCGACCAACAATAAGTAAACTTAGGAAACTGACCCTTCGCTTACTCCACCAAACCTGTCAGAGCCACCCATGCGCTCTCGGAAAAAGCTATCAATCATGTCTAATCAAGCCTTTTTGGTTTCCCAAAAAAATTTCTGACGGCTATTACGCTTTCCCATACTCAGAAAAAAGTAATTCATGATTACCTCTTTTATCGTGTCGCAATCACTATATACAATACCCCAAATCCACATTTTTACTTTTTACTTTTCACTTGCCATTTTCTTGTCAAGAACTCCCAAAAACCTTGACTTTCAGAGCCCAAAAAATTTGAGGAGCTTCCATCACTGTTCTAAGGATCCTCCGTTCGGATGCTCAAAGCTTGTGCTCATTGAGATGCCATGCAGAACTGTTTTTTATGTATTCAAATCTGTGTTCTTGACTGTTCTTGATTGAAACTGTTTTGGGGTAATGGACATGTTGTTCGATGCTTGATAGGGAAGTGAAATAGTGTTGTATAGGAGTTAGGAGCCAGTTTGATAGTCGAGACCATAGATTTAGGGCGTAAAATCGAAGCAAAAATTTGATTTTTAAGCTAGTTGAAAAACTGGGTTTTTCCCACCCTCTCGGAGTTGAAAAAGTTTTCTATGAAAAACTTTTTACTTCCGCTTTTCAATCTATTTCTCAAACTACTCGTATAAAACTTAGTGTTTTTGCTAGAATGTTGCTGGTCGTATAAAAGCTTATCTTTTATACGCAAGCAACGTTATTCTAACTCTCAACACCGATTTTTAGGCTTTACGTTCTCATCTCCCCCTTTCTCTGTTCGCAGATTTTCATTCAAGATCCGTGGAGAGGTGAGAGACCCATCAACGATGACTTACTAGCTCAATTGCTCGAGGACGAAGAGCAACCGTCGCTGTTGATACCAGAAATTCCTTTTTCTTGAGCTACCCCAAACATTTCATCATCCCCACACCAAAATATGGGTCATGTTAAGTCTAAAGCCCAAAAACAGAAACCTTCCAATCCTTCAAATCAGCCTGGTCCTCAGACTAAACTTCCCTCGACCAGTGGTCGAGAAAGAAATATCCCCGACCCCAGCATTCAAACTCGCGCTCAACCTCGACAGGCTATTCAACCAGATGTTGAATGGTACGTCGCTCCTCATAGCCGAGTAACAATTAGGATGATTGCCAATTACATTAAAAAATATGAACTTCCTGGGGTGACTCTAGTCCAACCCACCAAAGACCAAAGGGAGAATCTACCTGGAGGCACGTACAGCACCTGGTCGAGGTACCACATCGAGGCAGGAGCGATCCTGCCTCTTCATCCTTTTTTCCAGGGAGTGACCAATTATTTCAGGGTCGCTCCTTTTCAAATAACCCCCAACGGATATAGAATGCTTTCTGCACTCTATATCCTCTATAGCCATAAGAAATGGCATGTCCCCATGCCACATGAGGTCAACTACCTGTTCGACCTAAACTCCAACCCCAACCATGAAAACATGGGGTTTTTCCACTTCTGTCACCAGGAAACAGGTCGCACTTTCCTGACTGACACTACTTTTATCTCGAACGTGGGGAAGTACCATCTGGAGTACTTTCTGACTACTGACAAGGTCGCGAACAACTTGGCCTTCACACAAGGAGGTAAAGTCTTTGCACCTCTGATCGTTTATTTTTCTTAAATTTTTACTGCAGTTCCCTTAGATTTTTAGTGTCTTTCAGGCCCATGGTTGCGACCAGACCCTTCTCCAGACATGGAGGTCTGATCAACCCTCTTGGCCAGCCTTACTGATGTGGAGAAGAGCGTCAAGCATCTAGTTACAGAGGAAAACCTTAGGCTGGTCGGGCTTTTGGCTCCTCACTAGGATGTGAGGGAGTCAACAGCGGGAAGTGCCACTGGCGAGGAGATTCTCGAGTAGCACCCAGACATGTCACAACCTCAAAGGAGGAGGACAACTTGCGTGACAATTAGAGAACCCTCCAGCACCCCGCGAGCTGCTGCTCCCCCCACCCCATTGGGAAAGGGAAAAAAGAAAGCTACCGAACCTCTCGAGCCTCTCGATGAATCTTCAGATGAGAACGGTACTGATCTCTCGCTCTTAGATAGTTTGCCAATTCCCTGTCACTTGTTTGACGGGGACGGTAATTTTAAGTACGCTCCCAATTTAGATTCAGACTTCTTCATGCTAGAGAGTGAGTGTAACACTAGTAAAGTATATAATGTAGCGACCAGTAATGATAGCTCGGGTATTTTACTTACGATTTTCTTTGTTTCTTTTCCTGACATAACATACTCAGTCGTTAGTACTATCTCACTGTTCGTACATTTTCTTTCTTGCAGAGATGGAATCCGAAAACGTGTTCGATATGTATTGTGCTCCCGAGGCTCCTGAAGCTCCTGCGAGCAAGAAGAAAACGAGCAGGCGGCATCAAAGGGAAAGCAGTAAAACGCCTCCGGCCAAGAAATCCCATACTGCAGACCCTCCAGTAGATGTACCATCAACAAATGCAACACCAGCTCCTTCTCCCCTCAAGCGGCAATCTCCGCCTGCTCCGGTCGGGTCGACACCTTCCCCACCAGCTCCAGCTGACCAGACTTAGCAGGCTGCCCCTGCTTCCACTGGGGGTGACATATCAAGTTGTACCCTAAGGTCAGCCAAGGACAAGATGGCAAAAATTTTGAAGCACAAACATTGCCGAGAAGCGATGGCTGGGACAGAGACAATGGACGTCGACCAGATCTTAACCCGCGCTCTAAACGAGCTCGCAAGTGTAAGTTGTCTTTTTTTTCTGTGGAGACTAAATCATTTTATTTATTATAGTCAATTTAACTTTCGTAGTAATCACAGGCAATGCCAACCATGACTGTCGGCCGTCTACGCTCGGGAGCCATCACCGAACAGTCCAAGACCTCCGAGCAACGACACGCTAAAGAACTCAAAGTTGTCGAAGCAAAATATGTTGAACAGCTCGAGGTGGCTCAGAAAACAAATGCAGCATTGCTCGAGGTGAAGGACAAGCTGGCTGAGGAGTTAAGGGAGAAGCAGACTGCTCTAGACAAGGCCGTCGAGCAAAGAGATTAGTTCAAGGAGTCTAACCGCATCAACTGCCGCGAGGCTAAAAGACTTGAGGAGGACCTGATTGTGAGCAAACAGGAGACTACAAAGCTAGAAGGCCAGATCGAGGAGCTTGAGAAAACCAATGCCAGCAATTTGAAAAGGTACAGGAGTGCCACGATTAAGTGTTTCTATGACTTCTGGAAACACAACCAGGAGGCCAACTTCAGCTATCTTCCCAAGCGCATGAGGCATGTTGAGATAGCTCGTTGCGCTGCTCACCTGGCGGAAGAAGAGAGAACAAGGATACCTGCCTCGCCCGAAATCTCTCTGGCCACTGGCGTTGAAGGGGCGGACAATGAAGCTACAACTGTCGTCGACCAGGACACCCCCCAAGATCCTCCTGCCTCGTAGTCTATAATATTTTTCTTTTATTATTTTAAATACCCAACCTACGGGTCGTGATGTAAAGACTAATTTTTATTGCTGCGCAGGCAACTACTTTTTTCTTTTAACAAACAATTACATCTGAGCAGTTACTGCTCGCGGTGTAAAGGGATTCTTTTTGATATTATAATATTTTCCTTTTATTATAACATCTGTTCGCATGACCGAACTTAGCATAGTACTTTGGTTTGATTTGACAAAATACAAAATTTTGAAAAATACTCTAAGTACCCTAGCATGCTTTCACTTATTTTTCTCATGTGTTTACATACCTCTCGATATGCCTTGCTTACTAGATGCCTTATATGCCCCCCAAGTGATTGAGGAGCTTTAGGTTCTTAGTCACTTGCCTTGACCAAAACCTGTTCGAACATTACTGCTCGGAGCAAATAATTAAAACGATAATACAACAAAACAACACACGTAATGAGCAAATACTTGTAATGAATACAATAATTGGCATGAATGACTGGCTGCGCACAGTCCCTTACATTTCTCGTAATAAATGGACAAAACGTGTCTGTGCGAGTGATCAATAAGATCTTACACTTGTAAGCGATTAGTCACATAAAATGACCAACCCTTTTTCATAACTTGTAAAAAATAAAATTAATACAAGCCAACTCTTTAATAAGAATTATTTATTGATAGTACTTGCGCATGTGTTCTCCATTCCAATAGCGAGGAATGAGATCTCCATTTAAGCGAGTAAGTTTGTAGGTACTTGGATGGAGGACTTCTTCAATCTGGTATGGTCCTTCCCAATTAGGTTCGAGTACTCCAGCAGCATGATCACAGGTATTTAGAAAAACTCTTCGAAGTACTAAATCTCTGACATTGAACTTTCTTTCACATACTTTAGAGTTGAAATATCGGGCGACTTTTTGTTGGTACACAGCTACTCGGAGTTAGGCTTGTTCATGTTTCTAATCGATCAAGTCTAGGGATTCCATCAATAGTTGGCTATTAGAGCCTTGATCGTACGTTATCCTGGGATGCGAGGATGGATCTAACTCAACAGGAAACATAGCATCATACCGATAAGCCAAATAGAATGGATTATGGCATGTTGCTGTTCGGTGGGAAGTTCTGTATGACCAAAGGACTTCAGGCAATTTCCATGGCCATGCACCCTTAGCTTCTTCCAGTCTTTTCTTCAAGGTATCCTTTAGCGTTTTATTGACTGCTTCGACTTGTCCATTTTCTTGGGGATGAGCGACTGAAGAAAAGCTCTTGATAATCCCATGCCGTTAGCAAAAGTCTGTGAATAAATCACTATCAAACTGTGTGCCGTTATCTGAGACGATTTTCCTTGGTAATCCATAGCGACAACGATGTTTTTTACCACAAAATCGAGCACCTTCTTGGTCATTATGGTTGCGAGTGGCTCAGCTTCGGCCCATTTAGTGAAGTAATCGACGACAACCACAACATATTTGATGCCACCCTTTCCTATGGGTAAAGATCCAATTAAGTCTATCCCCCACACAGCAAATGGCCATAGACTTTGCATCTGTTTCAGTTTATTAGGGGTTGCTCGCGGGATTTTTTAGAATCTCTGGCACTTGTCACACCTCCGTACGAATTCCATTGAGTCTTCATTCATTGTTGGCCAGAAATACCCTTGCCTTAGGATTTTCTTCGACAAACTTTGCCCCCCAGCATGGTCCCCACAAAATTCTTCGTGTACCTCTTTCATCAACTCTTTGGATTTCTCTTTCGAAACACATCTGAGGAGTGGCATTGAGTATCCCCTTCGGTAAAAGATTCCATCGACTAGGATGTACCTAGCAGCCTGTCGTTGAAGGGTCCTAGCTATGTTTCTATCCATTGGTAACACGCCTTGCGTCAGATACTCTACGTATGGTGCCATCCATGTATCTGACACCTGGATCACCAGAGTGGTCTCCTCTGCTTGAATGCTTGGTACAGATAGTCGTTCATGTAATGCCCCGAATTTCCTAATAAGGGTTAGGACCTTGATTAGGAGGCCGGGAGGGCCATAATTGATTTATTATGATATTAAATTATTATATGCATGTTAATGTGAATTATGTTATAATATGATGATAAATGCATGCATATGGGTGTATTTATAATTATAAGGGCATTTTGGTAATTTGGCCTGTTGAGGGCATATTTGTATATTTGGGTGCATATTGTAATTTGTGAATGATATTTCATTATTATGGAGATATATTCGAGCTATTCGGCATGCGACGATCTTATATTATGAGTTAGCAGTTTTGTCATAACGGGTTAATTATTGGGTAATAAGAATGTTTATTTGATGATAAATTGGGAGTATTTGAGGTCAGGAGGAAATTCTGGAAGTTTTGACTATAATGTCCTCGAGGGTGTTTTTGGGACCCCGCACTAGGTTTTATTTGAGGTTACTTAAGCTTGAAGTAGCTTGTCAGATAGAACGTACGTTAGAAAACATTTCCTCTCTCTTTCGTTAGCTCATTTTACCGTTCGAAGCCTTTTTGAAGAAATCTCGAGTTCTAGGAGTCGGAATCAAGCGAGGATCGAGGCATAGTGAGCCTAGGAAAGATTAGAAGCTTCTTAACTGAAGGATTTGACGTAAAACAATCCAATCGAAGGTAATCTAAGTTTAAGTTTTGAGTTTTTAGAGTTTTCTAAGCTTGGAATTGGACTTTGTGAATCGTTGAGTTTTTAGTTCGATTGAGCCTTGGGTTTTGATGGTTTTGGACCATTGGGAAGCTTGGGAACTTTGATTTGATGATTTGGTAATGTTTAGGCATGATTTTGGAGGCTTTGGGATGTTGGAAATCGTGTTTGGGGATGGCTCTGGGTTGGGGGCCGCGGCCCTAGTTCAAAGAAGCAGGTGGGATAGCTTTGTGCTTGTTGGGCGCCGCAGCCCTTGATGTTGGGCGCAGCGGCCCTTGCTTCTGGAGTGCCTAAGGGCCTCGGCCCAAGGTGCTAGGGCCACAGCCCTTGAACAGGGTTAAGCCCGTTTGCACGTTTTGACCCCGGGAACATGGTTTTAGGCCTCGGGATCGTTCCTACTACCCGGATTAGTGGGGATTGATGTCCCGGAGGCTAGATCTTGGTTTGGGAACCCTTGATTATCATATTATTGATGGTGTCCCGTATTTGGTTATGACTAGATGACCGCTAAAGGACTAAGAGTTGATCGTTCTCAAGGGTCGTTCTTCTATTCAATCTAGCTCGAATCTGAGGTAAGAAAACTGCACCTTGTGTATATGTGACATGCATGGTTATTATTGATGCATGTTGGATTATTAAATGTGGCATGCATGATTATTGTTGAGGCATGTCAATTGCTTAAATATGATGCATATGATGCACGAGAAGCATATGATACTGAGTATGATATCGTTCAGAGCCTGAGCCTCTGTGTTTATGCATGATCCTAATTATGCTAGTATTTGTTAAGTAAGCATGATGAATGCCTTGTATTCGGATATTGGATATGTGATATATGTTTGGTGGCATTGCTTGCTTGTATATGGCACTGACTAGTCAGGGATACTGACCTAAGAGTCAGAAATGGCATAGCGTCATGAACGCAGGGCCAAATGAAGATTAGATCTAATCGATATCAGCATTGAATGGCTCTAAGGCATTAATGCTGGACCGACCCTAAGGTCGGTGAACTTATAAGCGCTTGGATAGTCTAAGACTAGTTACTAGAGCTAGGGTCTAAGGTCCAGGGGATTGTTTGTCACATGGCTAGGGAACTATGTTTCAAGGTTATGACTCTATGGTCATGAGGAAGGTTATGTTGGTGACTAGTCACCATGCACCTATCCTGTTTGAACTAATAAAAGTTCACTTGTTTGTTAAGCCCCGGTGACCCTATCATCAAAAGGCTAAAGGGAGCTAGACCCATCTCAGTGACCTTTGCGACTGTCACCTATTTTTTTGGACTGAAAGTCCTGGATGATTATTATGATCATTGGTTGATGTGTTATACTCAAGATTACGTTTCTATTTCTGGCTAAAAGCTCTGGATGACTATTATGGTCATTGGTTGATGTGTTATACTCAACATTACATGGATCTGTTGCTTGCAGGAATAGGGCTATATTTGCTAGGCGTGTGCCTTATGACTTGATGACATGTTATTACTGTTCATGAGCATATTAAGTTTTCTTCCTGGGCTTCGGCTCACAGGTGCTATGTGGTGCAGGTAAAGGAAAAAGAAAGCTGGACCATCCTTGAGTTGGAGAGCTTAGGTGATGAAGTGTACATATGCAGCTGCTCGACCACCACTGCCGTTCCTACCATTTCCATTCTCGTTGCCCTTGCTGTTTCCATTGGGTTTTTCTAACCCGTTGGTTGCTTTGGCAGGTTCTTCCTTCGGCCCCTTGTCTTTTGTTAGCAATTTCCCTTCATTGGTAATCGCGTCCTCGAGCTTGATATATCGATCAGCCTGATCCAAAAAATTCTGGGTACTTCTTACCCCGTTCTTTCTAAGGCTACTCCAGAGGGGTGAATGGTGCCTAACCCCAGCAGTTAGAGCCATCATCTTACCTTCGTCGCCCACTGTCTTGGCTCCAGCTGCTGCTCGCATGAAGCGTTGGACATATTCTTTCAAGGGCTTTCCCTCCTTCTGGCGTATCTCGAACAGCTGGTTGGCCTCTGTGGGGTGTATGCGACCCGCGTAGAATTGTCCATAAAATTCCTTTACGAACATCTCCCAAGATGCTATACTAGCAGGAGGGAACTTAAAGAACCACTCCTGGGCGGTGTCAGACAGTGTCGCTGGGAAGATCCGGTAGCGGGCATCTTCCAACACTTTCTATATATCCATTTGTATCTCAAACTTATTAACATGAGATACTAGGTCTCCATACCCATCAAAGTTCGACAATGTTGGCATCCTGAACTTACTGGGGGTTTTCAGCCGCAGCAATCCTCTATACAAAGGGAGTGCCCCTCCTCCTATCGTACTCAGTATGGGATGCTCGTCCCCCGACCAGCTGTTGTACCGCCTGGTTCAGAGCATCAATCTGAGCCTGAATAGCTTCCGGGACTGCTGGGGCAACCTGTGTCGGGGGAGTGTACTCGTCGTGCCTCTCATGGCGGTCGTTAAGTACGTCCCTTAAATCATCACCCCTACGTCTCTGCTCGCTAACTCCTAGCCGACTAAAGACGTCCTGTTGCTTGGGTTGCCCCCCAGCGTTATGACTAGCTAACCTATTTTCTCTAGGTGGGGGGCTTCTGCCTCCACCTCTTTCTTCATTTCTCCGACAACATTTCTTCTACCGGAATTGGCCTCATTATATTCATGGCCATCTCTAAATTGTGGCTGACTACGGCGTGACCGGCTGTTCACTCTATTTCCTCCTCGGGCTGGCATCTCCTGAGCGTCAGGGGGAGGCCTGTGCTGGTCGTTGGGTCCCCGTGCATTGCTATGCCGTGAGGGGCCCCTGACCGCAAAGCCTGACTCGATGTTCCTTCTGTTGGTGGAAAGACGTTGTCCCTTACTTGGTAGATTCAGCTCTTCATCCCCTGGGCGTCTAGGGTTGTGGGGCGGTTGCCCGGTCCTATTCTGCCTCGGGCGCTGGGGATTGCCTCGACCAGCCTGAGATGGAGGCTGCTGTTTAGGATCCCCAGGTGGGACATCATCCTGAGCCACAGGCAACTGCTCCGGCCTTTGAGGGATTGCTGGCTGGAGCGGAGGGCTAGGATTGGGGCCTCTTTGAGGTGGCACATTTGGCGGCTGATCTGGCTGGGAGGCTGGCGTAGCCTGACTCCGAGCCAATTGGATGGCTACTTCAAGAGCGGCAATGGCACGATCCATGTCAGCCTGCCGCTCGCTCAGCTCCTGGCGCTGTCATTCTATTTCTCTATTCTATAGCGCTATTGTCTCTGCAACATTCTCCTGATTGGCCCTCAGATTAGCCAACTCATCCTACAACACCCCCAGCGTTGCCCTCAACATTTCGAAATCTAACTCCTCCTCTTCAAACTCCAAATATGGTTCATTCTCAACCACATTTGGGGGAGGAGGTTGGGATGGTGCAGCACCAGCGGCCTGTCCAGTCTTCTTGGATGTTTTCGCCATTAGATTTTCTTAGAGTTTTTTATCAAACTCTCAATGAAAGCACCAGAATATTGACTCTCGATTTGGCCAACGACATGGAGTCAAATATACGACAGAAAATGAGATGATAATTAAGAGTTTAATCTAATGGAAAAGAAGAAAACACCAACGATTTATAGTGGTTCGGCCCCAAAGAATGGTAATGACCTACGTCCACTTAGTGCTATTATTAATATTGAATCTCAAAGCCGTGATCAAAGAACTAGGGTTCTTGAGTTTCACAAACCTTGAGGGAATTACAATAAAACGATGGATAATCACACTGTAGCTCTCTTTCTCTCAATACTCAGGAAAAAGATTCAAAGATCAAAAGGTCCTTTCCTTGAGTTATTTCATGCATATTTATAGGCTCAAGGAGGGTTACATGGGCCAATGGGCCTTATATTTCCTTAATAACCGCGTATCAAGGTAATAAAGAGGAAATATTCAATACAATTATTATAGGATACAATCTTAGAAGTAAATAAATCAAATTATATGACCAGCCTGGTCGTACCTAATGGTTAAACTTGACGAAGTGATGTGCCTCTGGTCGATAGTCGAACAACACTTCCGCCACATGCAAACCACGTGTGAAAAATCCTTGCCATGTCATCAGTTGCTGTTTTTTGGGTAAACAGATTAGTGGCTCCGAAATGAACTATCCAAGATGAAAAATCACCTTCCATTAAATAAGATAATCAAATTTACCCTTCTTTTAGTCTTTCAGTTCAGCCAGGTACTTAGGACAATTCCTTTTTTAATGACCATCAACTCCACAATGAAAGCATGCTCCTTTCAGTGCCTTGTTTTTGGAGTTCTTTGCAGAATTACTCTTCTTGGAAGACTTGTTGGTCTTCTCTGGTTATTTTTCCTTTTTCTTGTCCTTTCCTTGGCCACCCTTCCTTTTCTTTGAATTACCATTTGAAGAGGAAGGCTTGGTTTCAGCAACATTTTCCTCCTCAACCTTAGTGGAACTTCTGTTTGGGGATTCAAAAGTTTGCAACTCATTCAACAGTTTGGTCATATTGTACTCCAACTTGTTCATAACGTAGTTGATAGTAAATGCCGCAAAAGCTGGTGTGAGAGATTCATGTATCACATGTACTTGAGTTCTCTCATTAATGGTTGCACCATGGATTTTTGCATCGTGCAATATGTTGATCATGTCTAGGCCATGTTCTCTGACAGAAACATTTTTCGTCATTTCATATTCATGAAGCTTCTAGTAGCATCATGTCTGCACTTATCAGATTGCTGGCCAACACATGCCTTGTAGAGATTCCCAAATCTCATAGGTTGTTTCAATAGTTTCAAACTTCTTTCTGAGCACATCGCTCATACAAGCAAGCATATAACATTTGGCCTTATTGTTAGATAAGATCCATTTGTCATACTTATCTCTAGCAGTTTTGGCAGCAGTGAGAGCAGGAACCTTAGGACATTCCTCATTAAGGATGAACATGTGGTTTTCACATATCAAAACAATGTTCACATTTGATTTCCATTTCATGTAGTTATCACCAGTCAATTTCTCATTAGCAAGCAAAGCAGTTACAGGGTTGGATTGGACATATTGCTAAACATTAAATAAATAAAATATAATGAATTAATGCATATAATAAATATCAATTTATATTTGGAATAGTAAATATGATGCATGAATGCAACACAAAAAATTAATTACTAGTCCACGATAGATTAATTTGAAAATTAGTGGACCGCCTTAGGGTAGGTCAGACTAATCACAAATGAACCTTGAGACAAGATCTCAACTCCATAAGTGAAAACTTAAAAACTCCTTTTTCTCTTTTGACTTATGAATTATCGTTAGTTTTGTCAAGATGCACTAGTCACGCTCGAAAGCCTAGATACATCTTCAGAGTGTAACCCATTATTTTTTTATCAATGACTTAACTCAAAAGTGTGCCTTAGGGCCAGTCAAACTTGAAATACATCACTAATCTTATTCTCTTATGAGAAGTCAACCTTAAGATAAAATAAACATATTCGGAAGCCTTTCCTTAGGGAGGCCGCAAACGGAGGCGACACGAGGCCCTTCCTATGCCTCAGTGTTCAACCAATAATGGAGACCATGAGACTTATTGTCATAATTCCCTCTCCCACTCACTATTTTAAAAAATTGTGTTTTTCTCAAAATCAATATTTTTCAATTAGGTTGTAAAACTAATTAAATTAATTTTTCCAAATGATATTCTAATAAATACTAATCATATTATGCAAAATAAATAATCGTGCCTAGATTTTATTTTGCCTTTTCAAATAGAATACTATTTTATTTAATAAAACAATTTTATTAAATAAGAAAATAAATAACTTTAAATTCTTTTTACCATCTTAACTAATTAAGTTTTATCAAATAAAAATATGTAATCAATCCTAAGCATGTTTCTAATGCATGCTTAATATGTACTATGTGTGTAACATATATGGCATGTTATTATGTGTGATAAAGTATTAAACAATTTAATCATGTTCAAGCAAATATATAAATAAATACGGGTTGGGTGTTTTGAGTATTGTTGCGTATAATAAAGCTAAGTGCAAGTGTACACTGTCAACAACAAGTAATACAGTAGCAAGTACTAGATATCGTCTCCGCAAGGACTATTTTTTTTAGTTTTTTATTGTGAAACTAAGTTCTAACAAAATGATTTAAAAGCACTAAAATTAATTAAAAAGATTGTGGTCTAAGAACTAAGTAATTAAATACTAATTAAATGCAGAAAAATAAAAGAAACAACTCAAGATAATTGTATCAAGGAGTAACAAATGGTAGATGGCAGCTAGAATAATTATCCCCCTAATATGGAACTCTGACAGTGCTTCTGGATTGATGCTACAGCAACTGGTAGTCTAGTCATCCAGAATTCTAATTAATTTTCATAGGCTTTCATCAAAGAACTATGATTCTAATCTTTTAATTAAACCACATATGTATATGCTAATTCAATTTCAAAGATTTAATTCAAGCATCAACTCCATAAGACTATGCATGGTAATAATATATGTCTATATCACTACAATGTTGAAATCAATGAATTCAAGCATGCACCATTCAAATTGTGTGTCAATTAAATCTAACCTTTTCAGCTTTGAATATTAACTCAGCTACTTACTAAATGTGATCAATTATAGTAAGTATTAATCATGAAAAATATTTTAATGAATAAATCTCAAGTGCATTAGCATCAAAATCAAAATATCATAAGTCACATATTAGGGTTCAAATTATCCTAGCTAATTAGAGTTTAGCTCTTACTTACAAACTCAAAAATAGCCAAATAACAGTAGTTCATATTCATAAATTTAACATGAAAAATATAAGCTACTAAGAGTAGAGAGAGAGGGACAAGCCAATGGGAAGATGCTCCAAGTTATCTTTCTTCTAGGTCATTTCCTTTGTTCTTATCTTCTTTTCCTCCTATTCAAAGCTCTCCAAATATATATGTATATATATCTCCAATATACCAGGCAGCTGCTGTCTATCCTCTTGTATGAACATGTATTTTTTTTTTCCAATTGGGGAAAAGATGATGATAAGTTTTAGGTCTTTTTGCCCCACGTGGGCCTTTTTTTTTCTTTTCCTTTCTCTTCCTTCTTTAAAGCCCAATGGACCCACAAGCTTTTAATGGCCCAAAACCCTTTTAGTTACTACTCAGCCCAAATTACATACATCCCCAAAAGCTGAGTTGGCTAATTACTTTCCCACGTGGGCCCTTTAAGCATCTGACTGGGATGAATGCGATGCTGCCGCAATGCTACAACATTCCCTCCTTCTGAGACCATTTCAAACTTCAATTTCTTTTCAAATATCCAAGACCCTACCAACCACCTTCAAAGACAAAATTTAACAAATTAGGATATATTTTTCCATCATTATACTAATATTTAATATTTGACAAAACGAAAATAAAGACACTTCAAAACTCCCTAAACCACTCTTTTCTTGATAAAAATATAAGTTTAAGAACATAAAAATAACTCTAATTCCTAGAGTTATTAGGTATTTCTAGAAAATTACAACACTTGCAAAAAATACACAAAAATAATGAAACTAAGTAAGGACTAATGAAGAGCAACTCCTTCAATCTTGGACCTTCTCTTTTATTATTTGGGCCATTACAATTCTAATTACCCACTATGAATTAAATAACCTTTTAATTATTCTAAACAAATTTAAAATAATTAAACTTTGGGTTTTAATACCCAACAAGTTATTAAGGCCCAATTGGAATTTGGACTCATCACAATTAACTCAAAATTATAATTAAAACACTTTTAATTATATTTGGCTCAAACAGGCCCAAATGGATAATTACACATCCATTAGGGTTTGCAAGACACAAACCCTAATGGGTGTGTCAATGGTGGTCTGCGTTTGGCACGGGTGCGGCTGGAAGTGCGCGGGGGTGCTGGACTGCATGGGTGCAGGCGTGCTGGGATGCAGGGGTGCAGGTACGGGTGCACAGGGGTGCAGGCGCGTAGGGGTTCAGGAACTGGTGGTAGTAACCAAATCAAGGCTCGATGCAAGAAGTAATTCCTAAAATGTCTCTTTCCTTGACCCTCAGCTGGTAGTAACCAAATCGAGGGTCAATTCCTAAGAACATTGTCCCACTCTGCAACTAGGCAATTAAATCCTTTATTCCCAACAAGCGGTGTAGACATGTCCCATGGTGAGATGCTCTGTTTGATCAACTCTCAAATTAAATACTTCTTCAACTGAACCATTAATTCTTTCTGTTGAGCTAATGTCATTCTTCATGATGCCCCTGATACCGATTCTATCCATACCTTAAGCCCGTTGCGTACTCAACGATTCTTTGTGCACCCATCTACAACCTTACTGGACAATCCAGTTTCCATTCGGTCCAACTGAAATATTCCATGTGGTACCTACCACAATATCTAGGAATCCCGTAGACACAACCGGGTTCTTCCTTTTCAAATCTAGACGTTACCACCATCTCTTGCAATCCATGGTTGTCCCTTATTTGATAAACTAATTTGTACTCAGGATCATATCAAAATCCTTATATAGCAAACTCAATCAATTATAATGTCAACCTTCTACCAATAATACTCTAACCCTTCTCTTGAGGGTTACCAATTTTCCCAGCGACACTATTATCTCAAGCCCCATGGCATGACGACCATAAAGCAAGTGCCACCTATCTAAGTCTCTTCTAAGAGATACATAGCACCAAACTCAATCAACTCAATACATAACAAGGAATGAGAACTAACAAGTTAATCGGTCACCTCCGAGGGGCTAGCCTCGGGCTCTGACTGTACCAAGTCGGGCCCTCAAACTGGGGTTGAGTAATCTATACTTGGCTCTTCCAACTTTGATTTCAGACAATCCTTCCTGACATGCCCAATCATTCCACATAGAAAACATGCCTTCCCTCGGTGTCCTCTCAGATGGCATCTCCCACACCTGGCGCAGACTAAATAACTTCACCAAGCCTCACTGCTGCCCTGGCGACCATCCTGTAAACTATAACCCCTCCTATCATTACCGAGACTAGTAGAACTATCAGTGGTCTTTCTTTTCTATTCACTAGGCATCCGCCCCTCTATCTGACCACGCAAATCGGGATACCGTTGTTTGAAATTCCTGCCCTACGACACTATCAAACAATATCTCGTCTCTTGCATCTTTTATAATAGGGCCCTCCCTACTACCCAAGCATAGATAGAAGTCTCATGCACTAGAGCGACCCTAACGCTCTGGGCCATCCCAGAGTTCAGTCCTCAAATGAATCGTTCCTTCTGGGACACAACCGCTGGTACCAAATCAAAAGCAGATTCAACCAACCCATCTCATTGACATACTCTGTCATTGTCTTACCATCCTGAACTAAGTCCATAAACTCATTGGTTCTTACAGTTCAAACTGCGTCAAAGTAGTCCCATTCATCAAACCACTGTCTGAATTCCTCCCAACCCATCATAACAACATACTAGGTCTGGGGCACTACTTCCCATCACGTCCGGGCATCCTCCTGTCGCATATGTGTGGCACAACCACTCTATCATGACCTACCACTCTCATATGATTGAGGACGGAGTTAATCATGTCCATCTACTAATTAGTTCTGAGCAGACCCAAACCTCCCTTGGAAACTGGAGGATAATGCTTCAAAAGTCTTTCATACGATAACTCTTATCTGTTTCCACCCTTAGGTTGAACAACACTGGTGCCATTACTATCAAGATATACGAAGTAGCATTCCCCGATGGAACCCGCTGTCTCAACCATCTAATCTCCTCATCCTGATCCAGCAGTCTAACTTGCATACCAGCAAACATCTACTACGAATTCCAGGGGTAGATGGAGGGTTTTGACCCTAACAATCATCTGCAACCCTCTTACTAACAATACCAGGTCCAACTGACTATCTTGAATACATAATTTCAGAATCAGTCCACAGTCAATGACTTAACCCCTTAGCCCTGATATTCATATCCATAATTATCCCACGGGCAGGTCCAAATGATCACAATAACCACACACATAATATAAATATCAAAACAAAAATCGACATTGCTCATGCATCAATTATCAAATCCCATTTCCACCAAATATATCCATACACATCATGCTCTCTATAGTAGAACGCAAATAAAGCACATAGGTTCAATTTAAACAATTAAGCACATAATCATGTCATTAGATACTTAACCATGAGTGTACACGCCCAGCCAGTCTTCAGAAACCCTTAAACCTAGACCGCTCTGATACCAAGTTGTAACGCCCTTGTTAACCAAGACTGTTACACTATGTGTTTAAAATAATGCTTAACTTGCTAAGCAATTCATTTAAACTTAAATGTGTAATTAAAGATTAAGTCAAGGTCAGGTATTACAATATTTGGTCAACAAAATGATTATTTTTCCTTCAAATATTAAGTTTGTACATGGGATCCCAATATCAGTTTACAGACTTGTAAAATACAAATAGAATACAACTTAGTCGTCCTAAGCGGCAAAACAGGGTTTGACCCAAGTTCCTTCCAAGCTATCCCGACTGTGGCGACCGAGCAGGCTGCATATGTACACACCGCCCCTGAAACTCTCCAACTCATGGCTGGTCCCGCTATCCCTTTTCGTTATCTGCACCACATAGCACCCATGAGCCAAGGCTTGGCAAGAAAACGTAAACCAGCATGCATAACTAGGCAACAGTATAAAAGTAGTAAACATAAATTATCATATTCAATTAACAATGGGATATGAATAACCAACCAACAGTAATGTTCAACTCAGTCAAATATGTAAACCAAACTCATCAATCAATAAAAATGATTAAGTGTGAACCACACTTCTGTTTATGGTATATTATCTAGGCCCGGTGTCCTTAGGCCGAGTCCCCTAATCTCTTAGCCGACCCCAACACCCTTAGGCTAGATTTCATTCCTCACGCTTGCTATCGACCCCCGGCACCCTTAGGCCGGGCTGAAAAAAGATATAATCACAAATGAACAATGCATAGCAAGTAATCAATAGCAACGTATACAAGCATGTCCATCCATATAGTCTCAGCTACAGATATGTTCATATTCATAATATATTCATATAAGGGGTTTAAGTCCCAATCACAACTTGGGTGCAGTTTTCTTACCTCAATTCCCGAGCAGCTAGCATATGACAGCCTCGAGCACGATCCCTAATCCTGAGCCCTTGCGGTACAACCTAGTCACAATGCAATAATAGATAACCATTAAATTCCTAAAACAATTAAAAGCTTTGGAATAATATACGAGTCTCCAAGACCTCGAATTCTACTAAACCGGATAGTAGAATTCGTCCCGAGCACTTAGGTAAAAGTTCCCGTAATTAAAACCTAAAGTGGCCTAAAAATGACCAGGCAGACCCCCCGACTAGAACCAGGATGCGGGCAGCGACTTACCTTAGAGAGTCGTGGCGTACGTCCAAAGTAGAAGCCCCTACCTGGCCTGGGTTCACCTAGGTTGTGGTACCCCAAGAACAGGGTCACGACATGATCCTACGATCCCAGGATTTCCCTATTTTTCCTTAACCAAACCTCCATCAAAACTTTCCAAATAAATTCTAGAACTGTAATTCAATCCACAACACAACACCAATATGATACCAGCAACAAAACGCCAGCTCAACACAGTCAAACTTCCATCCAAACTCCAATTCATAATCTTAAACCTTAAAGCTAAGAACAACCATAAAACCAAAATAGAGCACCATTGAAACAACAATTAAAATTCACCTTAGCTATGAATTACTCCCCTTAGCTATAGCTAACCAACTTCTAGGTCTCAAGTCTTTAATTCCCCAAGCTTTCAGCCACAAATTCCCCTTAGCTTCCTCAAAAATTCACCAAAGTTGAGAGAGAAAGGGAGAGGGTCGGTTGGAATGGGAGAGAGAGTGCCCTGGCCTTGCTTCCTTGAGTTTCTACTAGTTACCACTGCCTAAGCTAACCTAGAGGTAAGTCTATCCTCTTGACGAAAAAGACCATAATGCCCCTAAGTATACCCTAATCTTCTAATGCCCCCGAGGGCAAAAATGTTATTAGGCACCTTCCCCGCTAATCCTCGAATTGTCTTATAAATTCCCAATTAATCCCAACATATCCAATTAATCACAAAATAATTGCACATTAACCAATAAACCTTAAATACACACTAATTCCCCAAAATACCCCTAGGCTCACCCCGAGCCGGGTATTGGACCCCGTTGTGACTACTTCCCTAATCCGCTCACTAGGATCGCCTCGAGCCGAATATTGCAAATATATCCACATAATAATATGGTCTTAATCATTTACGCACATATAATCACATTTATGCCCGCAACGGGTCAATATTATAAATATGCCCTTATCATCAAGAATTTGCCCACATGCATATTTAATACACATAAACATGCATTTAAATTCATATTATCATAAAAATCATGTATGCCATGTAGTCACATATTTATTCAATTAAGTCAACACGTATATCCCATTATTCCCTCAGGCACTGTTATAAAGGCACTTAGCCTTAAAAGTAAATTCGGGTCGTTACATAATATTACAGAGAACACAACGTTGGATCATAAGCGTAAATATTTCTCCATTATTTAAGAAAATCATAATAAGCAAAGGGATCTCATTTCTTTACAAAAATAAAATAAGGTTTGTAACAAAATTAAAGAGCAACATTCGAATACTAAAAATAAAGATACTTAAAAAATGCTTTGAAACTAAAATCATAGGCTCGTTGATCATTCCTCGACTATATGGTCCCCACAAACATAAGACTAAGCTCCTTAGGTCCCACTCGCCACCGGCCATTCTAACCTCAATTGTCTGCACATTAACAACATAAGGAGTGAGCTTCTAATCCTAGTAAGGAAAATACATATAGAAGTAATATAAAAAGATAGTCATAACAAACATATCATAAAATTCATGCAAGAGCTCATAACAAAACTTATTTATGCTAATCATATTAGATCATAACAAAATCCTAGGTCATAAACATATCCTTAAGAAATAAACATAGGTCATAATAACAAAACAGGTATAAGAAAAGATAAGTGCTTATAAAGGGGTGGCAATTAAGCCGCGGACATCAACTTAGGCCTGTCATACAAATATGGAAACTGTGCCTATCGAACATCAACTTAGGTCCGTCATACATTTTTGAACACCTTAGGTCCACCCACACTTATCTCTTTTGCACCTGAAATGTTAGGGTCATACAAATCACTAAATAGCTCATAATTAAAACTACCTAATTTTCCTTACCTTGATTGTGGAATGAGAAGAAAAAGAATGATTGCTTTTGCTATAGAGAATCGCCCAAAACCTTATATTTAGAAACTTACAATATAACTATACTTCGAAGAATTCTAAACCTCATAAAATCTTACCTTCACCCTAGAATCAAAAGATCAAAATCTTAAGCCTTTTATAATGCCTATCTCCCACACGACACCAAGAGCATTAATACTTAGGATATTTTCGGCTATAAAATGGTTTCAAAGGGCCTAGTGTTTTGGCTATGTAGGGTTGATAATGACTAAAGTGTTTGAGGTTTAATAAGAAAATGGAAGAAAATAGATTTCCTGAGCACTTATAAATGTTATAAGATTTCAGCTATAAGGTGTTTGTGGCCAAAAAAAAAAAAGAGAGAGAGCTTTTGGGGACTTTAGAATTTTGAAAATTAAAGAGGCTTGAGAGCTTTTTGATTGTGAAAAAGTGAGATGGTAATGGCTTTATTTATAGGCTCTATACCTTAACCCTTTTCCTTGATTGTCTCCACACTAGTTTAGCTATTTTTCAAAATTCAAACTCATTCTTCTCTTAGGTAGCTTCGGTCAGCCCTATATTTCTCTTTCAATGTGCTTCATACTCTCTCAACATGTCACATAGCCTCTAATTGATTCAAAAATGAGTCAAAGTCCCAACCTATATAGGAAGATGCCAGTAAAAGGTTAATGAAACTGCATGCTTTATACATTTTTACTCCTGAACAGAGATGAGACTTTTGTCAATTTTTGAAATGAGTAAAGTTGCCACATAGTTTTTGTTCTAATTTGAAGAAAAAAGTCATTAACAATGACTCAAACATTGTTGGGTTCAAGTCCCATGATTTTCATGTGATAATGCAACAATTACTTGTAATAGGTGTTCAGAAGGTTTTACCAGAACTTATATCAACCACCATTGCAGAATTGTGTAATTTCATTAAACAATTATGCTGGACACTAAACATTTCTGATATGGAGAAAGCTAAGAATGACTTGATTATAATTTTATGCAAGAATGAGTTTATTTTCTCTCCAGCATTCTTTGACATAATGATCTATCTGGTTTTGCACTTGCATGATGAAGCTATATCGGGAGGGCCCATATTTATGAGGTGGATGTATCCTTTTGAAAGATACATGAAAAAAATTAAAAAACTACATAAGGAATAAAGCTTGTCCTAAGGGTCAATAGTAGAAGGATATATTGCAGATGAGGCTTTGACATTTTGTTCAGTGTATTTCAAAGGTGTGGAAACAAAATTTAATCAACCTGATCATAATGAAGATGCACCGTATGTGAAGCGACATCTCACAGTGTTTGAATCCCAATTTCGTCCACTCAGTAAGGGAATTCTCGTGCCCCTCGACGAAAATACTCAAAATAAAGCTTAGTGGTTCATATTGGATAATTCTCTAGAAACTGAAGTGTATTTAGAGTAAGTTAATACACTTTTAATCTTCACATTCTTCATATTGCAATATGGTCCTCCCATAATCTTGACACTATTAATTAACAAGGAACGCCAAACTTAGGTGCAACAAAGAAATCTGACTTTTGATTATAAATTGATACAAAAGAAAGATTTCCGTTCATGGTTTCATAAGAAGGTAATTTGTACTTAGCAAATTGTTTACTAAAAATTATATTCTCATTGTAATATATATCTTTAATTTTAGATATATGACTTACACCAGCTCGGGTCATTAGAGTCTGTCGATGAATTGCTAGCTTTAACATCTGGGTCGGATCTGTTGGCCTACTCCGATCAAGCATATATAGTGAACAGAGTTCGATTTTTTTCATACAATCAAGATCGAAATTGAACTACACAAAATAGTGGAGTGTCAGTTGCTAGAACAGAAGGTTTTAACTATTATGAGCAACTTGAAGAAATACTCGAGCTATGTTTTACTGGTGCTTATTCGGTGGTATAGTTTCAATGTAAATGGTTCAATACGGATCCGAAAAAAAAGAAAATTACTGAAAATAGTATCAGTAGTATCAATGTCAGCAGTGAATGGTATAAAGATGAACTCTTCATAATAGCTAGCCAAGCGAAACATATATTTTCTATATTGATGATCTCGTTAGAGGACGAAATTGGAAAGTTGTCCATGAAGTGAATCATCAATAAGTTTGGGACATTCCAAATGCTTCAGAGATGCTTACTTATATTGATGTTGTACATGACACCAACTCATCAAATTTTATTTTGACTGTGAATCTCAGAGAGTTGGTAGTTCAACAATATGATGCACCAGCGACGTAATTCAACACTGCCCCTTGACTTTCTTAGATTGTTCACGATGATGATGGATTTATTAATGATGATGAAGATGATATGGTGGATAGCATAGAAGAAGAAGAATATGAGGATGAATGGCTTGTCGACCTTAGTGATGATAATATTGATCATGTGTGTAACATCCCAATTACCTAATAAGGCCTAGGGCCTTGATTGGGGGGCCAGGATGGAAAATTATGGAAAATTATTTGAATAAATGTGATTTAATTATGGAATATGTGTTTATGTGATATATATGTGTATCATTATATGATTTTGTAAGTTATATTATAATATGACTAGATATGCATGTTTAGGTGTATTAAATATACTCGTGGACCGTTTCTTATTAGAAGGGCAATTTGCATAATTTGACCCGTTATGATTATATTTGGAATATATGTGCATATATGTGATATATGTGTGAGACCACATTATTATGTGGATATATTTGGGTTACTTGGCACGATGTGATCCTACGGAGCAAGTTAGCGGGAGAGTCCAAACAGGACCAAATACCCGACTCACGGTGAGTCAAGGGGTATTTTGGGTATTTAGTACATTACTAGAATATCGGGTAGTGGGAATAAGTATTTTAGGATATATTCGGTGCTAGTAAGATTAGGAGGGAATTCCAAATATTTTGATCATTTTACCTTCGGGGACGTTTCGGAACCCCGAGCCTCGCGATTTTCTTAGAGTTACTTGAACTCAAAGTAAGCTTCACAAAAGAGAAGGAAAGAAACACTTAAACCCTCATTAGCTCTCTCATTCTCTCTCCAAACCGTTTTCTCTCTCTCTCTCTCTCTCTCTCTCAATTTTTGGTGTGGAGTTTTTGAGGAAAAGCTAAGGGAATTCAAGGATTGAAGGCTTCACCTTGGGATTGGGATTTGCTGCAACTAGAATGATAGAATTCACATATGAGGTAAACTCTGATCCCTGTTTAAACTGAATTCTATTTTGGGTTAAGATGTTCTTGAGTTTTGTGGGATTTTGGTCAAGTATAGGGCTGGGTTTTGTTGGTGTTAAAGTGCTGATGATGATGAGGGATTGAATGATAGTTTTGGGAATTATTTGGGATTATTTTGGTAGGTTTTGACAAGGAAGATGGAGAACCTAGGTTCATAGGGTCGCGTCGCGACTCTATTCTTGAGGTGTCGCGACCCACGTGAACCTAAGGCCTGGGGTTTCCTGTTTTGCCTAGGCGCGCCGCGACCCTTCAGGGTTGGGTCATGGAGCGTGTCCCTGAGATTTTGGCAAGGGGGCCTTTCTGACTTGAGGTGTGCCGCAACCCATAAGGGGGCACCACGGCGTACATAGAGGAAATTGGCCAGGTAGGGTTTTGAGTGACAAGAACTCAAACCTAAGGGCTCGAGATCGATTCTACCGGTTTAGTAGAATTCGACATTCCGGGGCTAGGACTCGGTCCGGAAGCCTTTATTCGCTAGTTATTCACGGGATTCTATATTATGGTTGTGACTAGGTGACTGCTAGGGCTCGGATCAGGATCATGCTCAAGGGTCATTCTTATTATACGTTGCACACAGACTTGAGGTAAGAAAACTACACTTGGTCTGCGTTTATGGATTAGCCCGGTTATAGTACATGATTAATATTATGTTGAGAATGTTTTATTAAACATATTAAATGTGTTGTGTTTACCTATATTATGTAATAACTGTTTGTCTGTATATCTGATTGGGAAGCTCAGTTTATAAGCTGAAGATTTATGTGTGTTATCTGATGAAGAGCTTGGGTTAATAGTCAAGGACATACCCATTTTAAAGGACTCGACTTATCAGTCGAAGGTTAAAAACTTGACTTATCAGTCGAAGGTTAAAAGGCTCGACTTATCAATTGAAGGTTAAGGACTCGACTTATCAGTTGAACATTAAAAGGCTAGACTTATCAGTTAAGGGTTTAAAGGCTTGGCTTAGAAGTCAAGAGCGGCAATAACGAGCTAATTGCTGGCCGATAGGGTTAAGCTAACCCGAAAGTGAGATATACGCTTGAACACCCCTAGGGTCATTTGGAATGTTAAGCATCAGACCCGCTTGGCCAGCTCTAAGCCTTGTTATATGAGAGATTGGGCAATAGGCCCTAGTGTGACTCTACAGTCACTTATCTAGGTTGATTGCATGCATGAGTAGGATTATTAATGCTAGGCATGCTAATTATGAATATGTGATATGATAATGTACTACTTATAAGCATGATTATGTTTTCTTGCTGAGCCTCGGCTCACAGGTGCTAAATGGTGCAGGTAAAGGAAAGGAAAAGTTGGATTAGCCAGGAGTTGGAGAGCTTCAGGGGCAGAGTGTACATATGCAGTCTGCTCGTCCGCCACTACTGAGGTTATTAGTTAGAACTAGGGTTGGACCCTGATTTTACCGCATAAGTCAACTTTTGTATACATTTTTGGGTTTGTAATCATTTTAAACTATATTGGGATCCCATGCATGGAAGTCAAACTATTTTAATGAAATGGTTGACTTTAGACCGAAATTTTTAGTACCTAAAGTTGTAGTTATATTTAATTACACGATTTTAAGCCCAAATGACTCGTTTAGCGAGTTGAGCACTATTTAAATTACACAGTGTAACGGTCCCTGATTAGGAGGGAATTCCAATGTGTGCTTGATAGATGTTAATTTAATTAGTGATGATAGTGACTATTCTACTTAGTTTTGTATCTCTGGAAGAGTATTAGACATATTGAGAAATAAAAAGTTTGTTTCCAAATAGCATGTTTCAAAGTAACTATTTAATTAAAATAATACTCACTATAAAAATAATATAAATAAGAATTCAATTTTAAAATAGATCATTTAAATTACTATCGTATTAGCAGAAGTCGATGGATGTGGCTAGAGTCCACGATGGAGACGCTGGCGGTGATCCTCCACCGGATCCTACTAGGATCCCGACATCATGCGAGTCGGGTAATTTATTTTTGTTTTCTTTTATTCCATTAAATATGTTTATACTATATATACTAATATTCTATGTATTGTTATTCAAAATAAATATAGCAGTCCCAACTAAGAGAAATGGTCATGGCGTTACTATTGGAAAAGATCTAGATGACAGACGACGTAAAAATGGAAAACCACTGGAAGTAATGTTTTGCCCGCAAATGTATAGGGTTGTTGGGGGCGAGCACGCTGCTTTTTTCTGCCTCATGGGAACTCAAATTAAAACAAAGGTTCCTAGATATTACGATTCATGGGAATCAGTGCCTCAACATTACAAGGTCTAAGTCATTTGCATGATCAAGGTAAAAAAATTGTTAAATTATTTTTTTAAATGTGTCTTTAATATAGTATATATATTGCTTAAATATGTTTATTTTTCAATTTAGTGGGCCGCGAGGATTTCTTAAAGTGTATAGATTGCATCGATCAAGAGTTGAAATATTGATATCGTCATAATAAAACAATAAGACAGGAACAGTTTGAGGAATACGACAAAGGACCAAAGATTTGGGACAACCCAACCAAGGATGTTATCAAGGAGGAGTGGAAGTAGATTTGTCAGTTATTTACAAGTCTAAAATTTATTGCACACTCCCTAAAGAACAAGGAAAATTGGAAGAAACAAAAGTATTTTACAACGCAGGGTACAAAATCGTTAGCGACCATCCGTCGCGAAAGAGTAAGTGAAAGTTAAAATGTTATCAAAGTTATTTTCTTTTAAATTATATGTTCTCTAACATTTGAGTTATATTTTTTAGAAAAATATGGACCTTATTGAGTCATGGAATGAATACCACTAGAAGAAAACAACCAATGATTTGGTGATCTTTGGTACTCGACAAAATTATGTAAGTTTAAATTATGTTTTTTAATATTCATATAGTTATATTTATTATTACTGTCTCTAAAAAAATTTTAAAATAGGAAAAATTGTAGGCTGATTTTGAGTTACAAACTCAGCAAGCATTTGGTGGTGCTTCCAATGATGATGGTTCGACAACAGTTGATCAAGTGGAGGTGCTACAAAAAGTACTTGTCAAAGGCATGGACACGAGTGAAGAGTGGGCCGCAAATTGAAGGGGTCGAGGTCATCATATACCCAGCACTCTTACTTTAGCGAGTCTCAAGACCCTCCTGAACATTCATCAAAACAGATAGAAAATTTGGAGGATAAGGTAAAGAATTTGACTGACCAAGTCAATTTCTTGTCTCAATTTCTTGTCTTAGATGTCGCCTATGTCTGATAAAGACAATATTTCTAAAACTTTGTCTTCTCAACCTCCAGCTCCAGCCTATCCTTCCATGTACGGGGCAGCGCCGTCTCAACCTACGACACCTCCTTACATGTACGAAGCAACACCATCACCTTATCTGTGACCAATTCCACCGTTGTCGCAGCCGCTATATCTGTAATGCCCTGGATAGCCAAACCGCTACACTGTTGTAATGACCCAACTACTCTAGACTTTGGACCATTAACGAAAACTATACATAGACCCTAATCTTTAATAGAACTTACAAGTGAAAAAGATCATACTTTATTAAAGACTTGTAAAAAACCAATGTTTAAACTTACATAACTCAAAGCAGGATATGGGATCCCATTGTTTTAAAAAAAAACATATCTTAATTGAAATGAAAAGAAATTACATAAATAGGTGCGGAAAAATTACACATAAACCATAAATAAAAGACTACATCCTCGAAATCGAACTCCTGACTCCTTGAATCCATTCATCACCGATACACATTCTCCCAAGCATCCACAAATCTTTCCCGCCACTATAGCTATTTTCCTGCACATATAAACAAAAAGGAATGAGCCTAATGCCCAGCAAGGAAAATCTACCACATAGTTCATATACATAAATTTCATATGAAACATAAAAAAACATAACATAACATTACACATACTATAATGGCCATTATTACTTGGGGTCCCATAGACCAAACAAGTCATATGCCCATTAGATTAGTGGGGTCCTACTAGCTAAGTAGGTCATATGCCCATAATCTATTTGGGGTCTTGTTAGTCATATGGGTCATATGCCCAAGCCTACATACATACATATCATAACATAAAAACATAAGATAACACATATAAAACATATAACATATGAATTCTATCCTATTTTCCTTACCAAAAATACCGGGATAAGAGGACAGAGGTGGGACATTGGAACACTCCTAAGAACCATTTGAAAAGGAGTGAGTATAGAGAAGAAGAGAAATGAAAGGAATGGAAGGACTAAACCATTGAGAAAATACTTACCAAAAACTTATGTGCGAGTTCTTAGATTTCCTAACCAAAATAAGAATAAGGTTAGAATAAGTAGAAGACTATGAGAACTTTTAAAGAAAAAGTATAGAAACGAACTAGAGTTTGGGTTACCTTGAAGATTTGTAAGACCAATCTAAACCTCAAACCGAAATACTATAAATCCTTACTTTCCCAAGTGTTTGATAAGCTTATGATTTCCCACCCAAGTGTTTACACTCTCACACTCACCTAGCAACTTGCAGCCTCTGAACTTAGAGCAAAAGATGAATAATGGATGGGTACTAGGTCCTATTTATAGAGTTTAGGAATGAAAGGATCTTAATTTTACTTGAATAAAAATAATGACTTTTATGTGAAAATAATTTGAATTGTTGTTCAGCAGAGGCTGAAGACTCGTTCAAAAAGGTGCTGGACTTATCAAGAGGTTGAAGGGCTGAATGGAAAACGATTTCAAAACTTTTCAAAATAAGCTGAAGGAGGCGATATATCGCCCCCTATAGGCGATATATCGCCTGGACCATTATGCCCGAGGCAAACGTGCATCGTTTCGTGTTTTCCATATCTACGTGCTGCGATATATCGCCCCCTATAGCTGCGATATATCGGCATTCGCTGATTATTTAAACACGAAATTACACATTTTTAACTTAATTCAAATTGAGTAAACAACCTTGACTAAGCCCTCAAACGTATTCAAAGCTGCTGACTGACGTTAGAGCATTCAAACTTTACCCTTATTAAATTTAATCCTCAAAATACTTAATCCTTAATCACCCATACATAACATGTGCTTAAAATCCTATTGGTTCTTATCTAAACCTTATAGTATAATAAATATTATCCTCAATATCAGTCATATTAATCAAACCTTAGGTTAAAATTAATATTCTTAACCTATAGGTTAAACTTAGAAAATCTATAAGTACTACTATGAGTGTCCAAATAAATCCCAGTCTGAACCAAAAATCCACAGTCACAAAGATAATACTATAATTACTATAATACTACTATCTAACTAGCTAAGTAAAGTTCTTGGACTCTACAACTGTGTACTTATAAAGGTGCATGACTTGCTAATCAAGTCATTTAGTCAAAACGTGTCACTAAACCATAAATGTGCTAAGGATAAATGGTTTTGGCCTCAAAAGATACATTTCATATACTTAAACAAATTTACATATGGGATCCCAAAAAGGAACAGTGTTTAAAGGTTAGTTTACAAAATTTCCAAAAATACGGACTACCATCAGCCACTCTAAGGCAAAACAGACATTTATAGCTTTTTTTTTGTTCATGTTATCCTCACAACCGTGGTGGCTGAGCAGCTGGTCATGTACATTCCGCTCACAGAGCTCTCCAAGTCAAGGCTGATCAAGTTTGCCCTTGCCTTTACCTGCACCACGTAGCACCAGTGAGCTAAGGCCCAGCAAGAAAACATATTACACATCATAATATTCATATCAAGAGAACAATTCATCAAGCATGATTAACCGCTTAACATTCCACATTAATCACATAGCACGTAATCAGGATCAAAGATGTAACCAATCATTAATAATAGTCAAATCACATAATAACTAGGGCCGACAACTTAGGCCGCACCCTCTGTTTACCCCACTGACTCTGGCCCGCTTAAACCGAGCTCAGGGCATAATAAGCTGTCCTCAGCTACCACTGGCCGAGTCGCGCCCTGTGTGCAAGTGTAACCTTTGGTACTCTTAGGCCGTTGGTTTACTATTTACATGGCATAATACCATCCTTTTCAATGCATACATATTAGGGAACCCTTAGTCCCATTACAGATACACAACCAGGTGCAGTTTTCTTACCTTTGGCTTCCAAGTGAACTAGTTACGAGCGATGCTCCTTAAGCGCGATCCGATCCCCGAGCCCTAGCTTAGCACCTAGTCACAACCAAGATAAAGGATACCATCAACAAATCTTAAATGAGCTTCTAGACAAAGCTCTAGTCTTTGGAACATTGAACTTCACCAAACATAGTAAAAGATTCAATCCTGAGCACCCTAGGTTAAATTCCCAAGTCTAGAATCTCAAAATCCCAAAATCCCTTAAGGGTCGCGGCATTAGCCACCCATGCCGCGACATGGCCCCAACTAGAGGCCTCCCAATGCCCAAAAATAGGTAAGGGCCGTGGCCCTACTCAGACCATGCCGCGGCCCGCCCTCCTTCCTCAGCACCCATCAGCTTCGACGGGCCGCGGCTCACCAAGAACTATGCCGCAGTCCGACCCCTTCAAACCCAGAAAAACCTCCATTTTTTACTCTCAAACCTCATGCAAACTCACTCAAAACTACCCCAATTCCACAACTCAATTATCCAAAATCTTCCCAAAAGATTCCAACAACACAACCCAGCTGAAATCTAGACTAGAAACCCATTAAAAACCTATTTCAATCACTGAAACTTTCTAACTCAAGAACTCAAAACCCAGCCATGGAAACACTATAACTCAACCTTTAAACCTTAAATTCGAGCTTACCTCAGCTGCATAACCAATTCTCTAGGAGCTTTCTGAGCTAACTTCCAAGGTTCTAGCCTCAATTTAACCTTCAAATCCAAAACCCAAAAACCACTTAGAACACAACCAAAATCCCAGAATTTCAACAACAGAAAATGAGAATCAATCTTTACCTTAGTCCTGGTTGAATTCCTTTGCTAAAATTGAGCTAATCCCTCAAGATCCAAGCCTAAATCACAGGCTTTCAGCTGAGTTCCTTTAGATTCCAAGAGTTTCCTTTGGGAGAGAAAGAGAGAAAGAAGAAAGAGTCGGTTTATTATGTTCTACTGTTTTCTACTGCTCCTTAAGTCTATCCTTGGGCAATTAAGCTAGCCCTAAAGCTCGGGGTACCGGAAACGTCCCCGAGGGCTAAATAGTAAAATTCCCCAATATTCCCACCTAGACTTCCTAACCTCAAATATATCTCCATATATTTATTTTCATAACCCGGTAATCTAAATAACCATTGATACCTGAAATACCCCTTGACTTGTCCAAAGTCAAGCATTAAGCCCCGTTGTGACTTTCCCTCTATCTAGCTCCCTAGGATCGCCTCAAGTCGCCTGCTGCAGATTTACCCACATAATAATGTGGTTATCACAAGTAAAACATTTAATCACATTTATATTCATATAATCATTCAAGCATGCCTATCATGTAATCATGCATTAAATCAATAAATTCACACATAAACCAATTATGCCCTCCCAGCACACTAATCAAGGCCCTTAAGCCATATTAGTGAATTTGGGTCGTTACAACTATCCCCTCCTACTGAGAATTTCGTCCTCGAAATTTACCTGAATAGCTCGGGATACTGATCCCGCATCACTGTCTCTAACTCCCATGTCGCTTCCTCGACCTTGCTATTTCTCCACAACACTTTCACTAATGGAATTGTCTTATTCCATAAGACTTTGTCCTTCCGATCCAAAATCTGAACTGGTTGATCTTCATAGGAAAAGTCTATCTGTAACTCTAAGTCCTCATACTTCAGCACATGTGTCGTATCTGAAACATACTTCTGCAACATCGAGACATGGAACACATCATGAACTCCTGACAGCGACGGTGGCAAGGCCAATTTATAAGCCACCTGTCCAATCCTTTCTAGAATCTTGAAAGGTCCAACAAACCGAGGGCTCAGCTTGCCCTTTACCCCAAATCTCCTCACCCCTCTCAGTGGTGAAACTCGCAGAAATACGTGGTCCTCAACCTGGAACTCCATGTCCCTACGCTTAGGATCAGCGTAGCTTTTCTGTCTACTTTGCAAAGCAAGCATTCTAGCTCGAATCTTCTCAATAACCTCATTGGTCTTCTAAACCATGTCTGGCCCCAAATACCTTCTCTCACCCATCTCATCCCAATGAATGGGTGATCTACACTTCCTTCCATATAACATCTCGTAAGGAGCCACTCCAATTGTAGACGGATAACTGTTGTTATATGAAAATTCAATCAACGGAAGATACTTACTCCAAGATCCCTCGAAGTCAATCACACATGCCCTAAGCATGTCCTCCAATACCTTAATCGTCCTCTCAAACTGTCCATCTGTCTGAAGATGAAAAGCTGTGCTAAAGTTCAACTAAGTCCCCATGGCTCTCTGCAGAGCTCCCCAAAACTTGGAGGTAAAGATAGGGTCTCGATCAGATACAATAGACTTTGGAACCCCATGGAGACGAACTATCTCCCTCACATACAACTCGACATATTTTTCCACTGAGTACGTCGACTTCACTGGCAGAAAATGAGCTGACTTGGTGTATCTGTCCACTATCACCCACACCGAGTCACAAAGTCCCACTGTCCTGGGTAATCCCCCCACAAAATCCATCGTAATGTCCTCCCACTTCCACTCTAGGACACCCAAAGGCTGAAGCAATCCCGCAGGTCGCTGATGGTCAGCCTTTACCTGCTGACATGTCAAACATCTAGCCACATACTCTACCACATCCTTCTTCATCCCGGGCCACCAATATAATGTTCGTAGATCCTGATACATCTTTGTGGTACTTGGATGAAGCGAGTATGGCGTAGGGTGGGACTCATCCAGTATCTCTCGTCTGATCCCCTCATCTGCCGGAACACAAATCTGTCCCTGATATCAAAGCAAACTTGTCTCAGAAACAGAATATTCCTTAGCTGTCCCCGCTAAGACATGCTGTCTAACCTCCTACAACTGCACGTCCACCAACTGACCCTCCTTGACCCGCTCTAACAGGGTTGACTGCAAGGTAATATTAGCTAACTGGCCTACCACCATTTCTATCTTTGCCCTGGCCATCTCATCAGCTAATTCTCTCGAGATCTGGCTGGAACTATACAACTGTCCTGGGCCCCTCCGGATCAACGCATCTGCCACCACATTGGCCTTCCTAGGGTGGTAAAGGATATCACAATCATAATCCTTAACCAGCTCCAACCAACACCTCTGCCTCATGTTCAGATCCTTCTGAGTAAAGAAATACTTCAAACTCTTATGGTCAATGTATATCTCGCACTTTTCCCCATACAGGTAATGTCACCACACCTTCAGTGCGAATACCACTGCTGCTAATTCTAAGTCATGAGTGGGATACCTCTGCTCATACTCCTTCAGCTGTCGTGATGCATAAGCTATAACCTTCTCATTCTGCATCAACACACAGCCTAAACCCATCCTTGATGCATCACAATAGACTACAAACTTTCCTTCCTCCGAAGGAAGACTCAGCACAGGTGCAGAAATAAGTCGTCGCTTCAACTCTTGAAAACTGTTCTCACACTTCTCTGACCAAACAAACTTCTAATTCTTCCTCGTCAACTCTGTCATTGGTGAAGAAATCTTTGAGAACCCCTCTACGAACCGTCTGTAATAACCTGCTAACCCAAGGAAACTCCGCACCTCCGAGGCGTTCCTTGGCCTCGGCCAATCTCTTACTGCTTCCACCTTGGATGGATCCACCTTATTCCCTTCTGCTCCAACTATATGCCCAAGAAAAGTCACCTCTGGCAACCAAAACTCACACTTCTTAAACTTGGCGTATAGTTGATGCTCCCTTAACCTCTGTAAAACTTGTCAAAGATGCTGCTCATGCTCTGCCTCTGAACTAGAGTAAACAAAAATGACGTCGATGAAGACAATGACGAACTGATCCAAGAAGTCCCTGAACACCCTATTCATCAGATCCATAAAATCTATCGGGGCATTGGTCAAACCAAAAGACATGACCAAGAACTCATAATGCCCATACCGTGTTTAGAAGGTCGTCTTCGGTATATCCTCTTCTTTGATCCTCAGCTGGTGATAACCAGATCGAAGATCAATTTTGAGAACGCCGTCTTTCCCTACAGCTAATCGAACAAGTCATCAATCCTTGGTAGAGAGTACTTATTCTTGATAGTCAACTTGTTCAATTCCCTATAATCTATACACATCCTCAAAGTCCCATCCTTCTTCTTAACAAACAACACTAGAGCACCCCATGGAGAATACCTAAGCCTGATGAATCCCGAATCCAGAAGTTCTTGCAACTGTATCTTCAATTCCTTCAACTCTGCTGGTGCCATCCTATATGGTGCCCGTGATACTGGTTCTGTCCCCGGTGCTAACTCAATCTCAAACAGAATCTCCCTGCGCGGCGGCAACCTTGGTAGATCCTCAGGAAATACGTCTAAGAACTCACACACCAATCTGGTCTCTCCCGGCCCTGCTGGCATAACCCTGGTAATATCCACCACAATAGCCAGAAAACCTATACATCCACCCTGTAACAAGTCTCTGGCTCTCAATGCTGAAATCATGGGTACGCGGGGTCCAGACACTGCACCCACAAAGACAAAATGGTCCTCACCCTCAGGCTCAAAAGACACCATCTTCTTCCTACAATCAATAGAAGCTCCATACCTAACCAACCAATCCATCCCTAAGATCATATCAAAATCCTCCATATCTAACTCAATCAGATGCACCGAAAGTTCTCTACTATCAACCATCACTGGCAGTGCCCTAATCCATCTCCTAGAAACTACCAGTTGACATGTAGGCGATAAAGTCCCAAACCCTACAGTCTGATATTCACTAAGTCTACACAATCTATCAATCACTTTACTAGAAATAAAGGAGTGTGTAGCACCAGAATCAATCAATATAGTAAAAGGAGTGTCAGAGCTAGAAAGCTGACCTATCACTACCGAGGGACTATCCTCGGCCTCTGCCTGAGTCAAGGTGAATACTCGAGCTGGAGTCAAGCTATCCACCTTTCCTGCTTCACCTTTCTTCACTGTTGGGTAGTCTTTCCTTAGGTGCCCCACTGTTCCGCACACAGAGCAAGCCTTGGCCCAACACTCACCCAAATGGCATCTTCTACACCTCGGGCACTCCGGATAAGTCCACCACGCCTCGCCGCCACCCTGACGGCCACCCTGTCCACCCTAACCCCTCCTATCAGGACCAACAGCGGTCGAAGTGTCAGGAGTCTTTCTCTTGAAGTCATTGGGGCCTCCGCCCCTACCTGCCCCTGAATAAGGGGGCACCACTCTGCGACCCTCGCATCTCACTGCACTTTCTTTCCAAATCTTGTTTTTCGCTTCCTCAGTGGTAAGAGCCTTCTCAACGGCCTGGGCATAAGTTGTTCCTCCAAGTACCGTTGTAATCCTAACATCCCGGGCTATCATAGCATTAAGCCCCCTGATAAATCTATCTTGCCTAGCAGCATTAGTAGGCGCAAGATCTGGTGCAAATTTCGCAAGTCTATCAAATTTTAGGGCATATTCAGTAACGGTCATATTGCCCTGCACCAAACCCACGAACTCATTAACTTTCGCTGCCCTGACGGCAACATTGTAGTATTTATGACTGAACAAGTCTCTGAAACCTTCCCAACTCAAAGCAGGAACATCCCTAGTCTGCGAGGCCACTTCCCACCAGATGCGGGCATCCTCCCTCAACATATAAGTGGCACAGGCCACTCTATCATGCCCCTCTACTCTCATGAAATCCAGAATTGTAGTAATCATGGTTAGACATTTCTCGGCTTTCAATGGATTCGGTCCACCCTCAAAGATTGGGGGTTGCTGCTTCCTGAACCGCTCATACAACGGTTCCCATCTATTCCCAACCTCCCCCGGCTGTACAACTGGTACCACTGCAGGTGGTACAATAAGGGCAGCACTCCCTGATGGAGCCTGCTGTCGCAAAATATGGATATGCTCATCTTAGCTCTGCAACCGAGCCTGCATATCGGCCATAAGTTGCTACCAGTTCTCAGGGACTGGTGGAGGAATCTGGCCCTGGTCATCACCCCCGGTCCCAGACCTAGTGCCGGCTAGTCGCGTAGATTTTCTTGGACGCATAGCTATCCAAGTCAATCTGCAATCAACGACTCGGCAATCAGACCATGATGACAGGGTAAAAGCTTCTCCAAAATCCACCAATGGAACATAACCACACACAAACAGTCAACATATAGGCATTTATCCACATGCACCGGCTGCTAATAAGCATGCCCAAATCTCATCACACAATAGCTATGAAACAAGCATTCATCCATACACAATATGCAGTAAATCATCCAAATATTCATGTACATGCACGACAATGCTAATAAACATGCCTCAATATTCTCACACAACAGTCAAGGGCCAGGCCCTATCAGTATCTCATGCTCCCTATTAATCCAACAGATAACAACAATCATAGTTCATTCCAGGCATATAAGCATATAAGCACATATACACATTACCGAACCCTGAATCGATCTTATCTCTAGCAGCGAATGTACATGTCTAGCCAGTCTTCAGGAACCCTTAAACCTAGGACGCTTTGATACCAAGTTGTAACGCCCTAGATAGCCAGGACCGCTACACTGTGTACTTATAAAGGTGCAGGACTTGCTAATCAAGTCATTTAGTCAAAACGTGTCACTAAACCATAAATGTGCTAAGGATAAAATGGTTTTGGCCTCAAAAGATACATGTCATATACTTAAACAAATTTACATATGGGATCCCAAAAAGGAACAGTGTTTAAAGGTTAGTTTACAACATTTCCAAAAATACGGACTACCATCAGCCACTCTAAGGCAAAACAGACATTTATAGCTTTTTTTTGTTCCTGGTGGCAGCTGAGCAACTGGTCATGTACATTCCGCTCATAGAGCTCTCCAAGTCAGGGCTGATCAAGTTTGCCCTTGCCTTTACCTGCACCACGTAGCACCCGTGAGCCAAGGCCCAGCAAGAAAACATATTACACATCTCAACATTCATATCAAGAGAACAATTCATCAATCATGATTAACCGCTTAACATTCCACATTAATCACATAGCATGTAATCAGAATCAAATATGCAACCAATCATTAATAACAGTCAAATCACATAATAACTAGGGCCAACAACTTAGGCCGTTGGTTTACTATTTACATGGCATAATACCATCCTTTTCAATGCATACATATTAGGGAACCCTTAGTCCCATTACAAATACACAACCAGGTGCAGTTTTCTTACCTTTGGCTTCCAAGTGAACTAGTTACGAGCGATGCTCCTTGATCGCGATCCGATCCTCGAGCCCTAGCTTAGCACCTAGTCACAACCAAGATAAAGGATACCATCAACAAATCTTAAATGAGCTTCTAGACAAAGTTCTAGTCTTCAGAACATTGAACTTCACCAAACATAGTAAAAGATTCAATCCTGAGCACCCTAGGTTAAATTCCCAAGTCTAGAATCTCAAAATCCCAAAATCCCTTAAGGGTTGCGACATGGCCCCAACCAGAGGCCTCCTAATGCCCAAAAATAGGTAAGGGTCGCGGCCCTACTCAGACCATGCCGCGGCCCGCCCTCCTTCCTCAGCACCCATCAGCTTCGACGGGCCGCGGCTCACCAAGAACTATGCCGCAGTCCGACCCCTTCAAACCCAGAAAAACCTCCATTTTTTACTCTCAAACCTCATGCAAACTCACTCAAAACTACCCCAATTCCACAACTCAATTATCCAAAATCTTCCCAAAAGATTCCAACAACACAACCCAGCTGAAATCTAGACTAGAAACCCATTAAAAACCTATTTCAATCACTGAAACTTTCTAACTCAAGAACTCAAAACCTAGCCATGGAAACACTATAACTCAACCTTTAAACCTTAAATTCGAGCTTACCTCAGCTGCATAACCAATTCTCCAGGAGCTTTCTGAGCTAACTTCCAAGGTTCTAGCCTCAATTTAATCTTCAAATCCAAAACCCAAAAACCACTTAGAACACAACCAAAATCTCAGAATTTCAACAACAGAAAATGAGAATCAATCTTTACCTTAGTCCTGGTTGAATTCCTTTGCTAAAATTGAGCTAATCCCTCAAGATCCAAGCCTAAATCACAGAGCTTTCAGCTGAGTTCCTTTAGATTCCAAGAGTTTCCTTTGGGAGAGAAAGAGAGAAAGAAGAAAGAGTCGGTTTATTATGTTCTACTGTTTTCTACTGCTCCTTAAGTCTATCCTTGGGCAATTAAGCTAACCCTAAAGCTCGTGGTACCGGAAACGTCCCCGAGGGCTAAATAGTAAAATTCCCCAATATTCCCACCTAGACTTCCTAACCTCAAATATATCTCCATATATTTATTTTCATAACCCGGTAATCCAAATAACCACCCGATACCTGAAATACCCCTTGACTTGTCCAAAGTCAAGCATTAAGCCCCGTTGTGACTTTTCCGCTATCTAGCTCCCTAGGATCGCCTCAAGTCTCCTGCTGCAGATTTACCCACATAATAATGTGGTTATCACAAGTAAAACATTTAATCACATTTATAATCATATAATCATACAAGCATGCCTATCATGTAATCATGCATTAAATCAATAAATTCACACATAAACCAATTATGCCCTCCCGGCACACTAATCAAGGCCCTTAAGCCAATTAGTGAATTTGGGTCGTTACAATATCCATACATGTATGGAGCAAGATCGTCCACATTACCTCCCCAATATCCATGGCTGATGCCGCTGTAGCCACCATAGTCACCACAACCGCAACATGAAGACAACATGGAGGACGATGCAACTAGTTTAGGAGACTAGATTTATATTATTATTAGTTAATTGTTACATTATATTAACAATATGAATATTTGTTATCTTGATAAACTAATTTAAATATTTAATATAATATTTTTATTTTTAAACATATATGTTTTTAATAATTTAAATTTTAATTAATTATTTTTAATTTTTTTAAAAAATTTATTGTTTTTTTATAAACAATATAGTATTAGGGGTAATCAAATATTAGGGGCGACTGGAGACATGCTATGGCGACATATTGACAAAAGAAATTGTCGCATGTGAAAAAGTTTGGGGTGACATCTCAAATTTTAGGGGCGATGGTAATGGACTATTAGGGGCACCTACATGTCGCCCCTAATGTACACTATTGGGTGCACTTTATTAGGGACGACTTTTATTGTCTTTGTCGCCCCTAAAAATGTTTTTTCTTGCGGTGTGTTTTTTTTTATCTAATATCAATTTACATATTAAAATGTTATATTGTGTATTGTAGCACAATGTGAAATGTTGAGCCAAATTAGTATTATATTGATCTAATTGACAAACAAGTAATTTTCATGTTTTTCCTATATTAAAAATAAAACTCAAATTTAATATATTTTTTTGTAATATATTATTATTAAGTCGATGTAAAAGAAAAAAATAACTAAATATATTGAAAAATGTTTTGTTAAATAAATATCAATATGTACCACAATTATTAGCTTTGGTAAAAATATATATCTTCTATATAAAAAGTAGGTAGATAACGGAAATTTTTTATTTTAACAGTTTGTTTTATTAACTTTAACAGAATATTTTAAATATTTAACGGAATATATATTTAAAACTAAATAAAAATATATATATTTATTAATTACATTAATATAAATTCAAATATTATAAAATATCACTATTATAACAATATTTAATATAAGACTACATATATAATAATTATATTAATATAAATTCAAATGTTCTAAAATATCATTATTATAATAATTTATAATACAAGACTAGATATTTAATAATTACATTAATATAAATTTAAATGTTATAAAATACTATTATGATAATAATATATAATTCTAATTTTTTTACTAATTATATTAATATGAATTCAAATATTATAAAATATTATTAATATAATAATATTTAATACAAGACTAGATATTTGATACTTATATTAATATAAATTTAAATATTATAAAATATTATTATAATAATGTATAATACATAATCTTAATTTTTATTTTAAAAATAGATATCTATTAATTACATCAATATAAATTCAAATGTTATATAATATCATTATTATAATAATATTTAATACTTTACTAGATACAAGTAATGTGCAATGCATGTTTACTTTAGTTTTATTTATAGAATTTATTAGTTATTATTATTAAATTTGTGTCATTGTCATGTAAATTTCAAATAAATAAACAATATTATATATAAAATAATGACATAAACATATTAAAAAAAAATTAAACCAAAACATTGTTTATGATTTTTAAATTGATAAACTTTTTAAATATAAATGATCATTTTTTAATACAAATTAAGATTATGTATTATATATTATAGTTGTAACGATATTTTATAATATTAAAATAAGTATTAATTATCTAATCTTGTATTAAATATTATTATAATATTTGAATTCATATAAATATAATTAGTTTAAAACTATTATTATATATTATATTTTATTATCATAATAATATTGTATAACAATTAAATTTATGTTCATATAACTATTAAATATATAGTCTTGTATTATATTTTATTGTAATAATGATATTTTATAACATTTTTGAATTTGAATTTATATTAATATTGTTGACTGCATGTTTCGCTATCAACCTAATCTGAGAATTTAAAGAAAGTAATAGACAAGAACACAAGGATTTTACGTGGTTTAGGCTATAAAAGAGCCTTATTCCACGAGTCTCTAATATTTAGTGAGTTTGAGGCTTGTTAGAGCAAGCTCTAATGGTGGTTCTCAAGAAGTGTATATATTGTACTCAATTACAAAGTTTCTCTCTCTAAAAAATGAACCATTTACAAGGAGATAACCTAACCTTATTTATAGAGGCTGGAGTCATTAATGTTAATCATCTATCATTAGTACAAATTTCCCCATTATGGGGTATTAATGCTAAATTAATACAAAAATGGATGCACTAAATAAAGACTACGGCCTAGGCGGATTGCATGGGGCCCATTGTAGAAAGTTGCGTACCTACTTTATGGGGAACATATCTCTGGCTATCAGGGTGCGGCGCATGTTTCTCTATGTCGGATAGCATTGTGAGAAATGCCGATTGTCGAGGGTACGAACTCGACAGCACTAATCGAGGCTCACCAAAAAATGTTAGATGATCTTCTGTGGACCCTACCCATAGTGACTGATACCTGACATATACTCCAGGTCCGAGGACAAGAATCCTAGACCTGAGAGATGGGCGAGTGAAGATAGCCTCTCAGGACGTGGCCTCACTTGGATACATCCTCGCCTCGAGGAGAGGCCTCGGGCCTGGCCTCACTTTGAGATATCCATGACTAGGAGATTAGCTCGGGAAGTGTTCGAGACGTGGCCTCACGTGGAGACATCCTCGCCTTGAGGATAGACCTTGGGGCGTGGCCTCACTTGGAAACATCCATGACTTAGCTGGATTGTTTCCTGGAAGAGTTCCCACTCCTAGACCTTCATGACTTTTCGCTAACTACTCCTGATTGCCACGTGTCGGGTGGTGAAAACACGGACAACATGTGGCCCCAAGTCTTTACTCATCCTTGGACAGTGGAGACTTAGACTGAGGAGTAATTCGAAAAGGTCTTCAGGGGGGAGACGTTTGGGCTTCCCTTGACGTCACTCTAGAAAGTCATGTCACGTGTTGACTCCCTATTGTTGGGCCCATCAATCTGTGCAATTAATGAGGGGTCAACTCCACGGCCCAAAATGTCCAATCCGTACCCTAGGCGTCCCCTCGCCCTGTGCTCAAGGCATCCTTTTCCAAAGCTGATGATCACGATTAGTGCCTTTTAGATTCTGACCGTTGGATTGTTCTCGAGTACCTGCATCATAGGTAATCCGATGGTCAAGGTGGGATTGCTTCCACCCCAAGTTCTATGAGTTGAAAAATTTGAGAACCAACTCTCAGTATGCACTTTAACCATTCGAAATTCAAAACCTCCAAATCTCTCTCTTCTCTCCCATGCTTCCCAGTCCTTCAGTAGTTCTTGAGCTTCCTCTGCAATTCTGGATGGTTGGCGAGAATCGTCTTATTTCTAGGCAAATGGCAACTGATTTTTCAGTGTTCGAACTTGTTTTAGCACTTATCGACACTATATCTCGAGTAAGTATTTACTTGTTTTGTGTTTGCCTCGAGCTTAATTTGATAGTTTAAATGCTTGTGTAGGAACAGACTCTTTGTGGTACTTGAGGAGTTGTTTCGAATTTCTATAGGTCTTTTTAGGCACTTTTTGGTGTTAAAAGTGGTCAAAATGGCTTACTGCACACCTTAGGCAACTTTTGCCTTTCTGGACATTCGACCTGAATCTAGAAAATTTCCAGATTCCAGCGATGTTCATAATTTTTGGTGGTGTTCTCCAATGCCGATTCTTTGGCCCCAAGGACACCCCGCGTCCTTAGAATTTCTTCTCAATTCTCCCCGAGCAATAGTCTTATGGATTCTCGTTTTGATCCATCTTTCTTCGGAGCATGGTGCTAACTACTTGGTTTGTTATTTCAGATGTCCGAGGAGCTCCACCAACTACACACACAAGGGTTTTACGCCTTTGACGCTGAAATTCTACAGGTGGCTCGAGAAGCTGAGCAACACCCCAAGAAAGGGAAGCGAGTGGCTAGCAGCAATCAAGCCTTCGTGGTGCGAGAGGATCCTGCTTCGCGGCAACAAGACCCCTTCCATTTGGCATCTCGAAAGAAGCAGCCAATGGACAAATCCTAAACCACCGTGGGATTTGAGGCGGAGGCGATCCCCAACAAGCTCTTACATCGAGGTGCTTTGGAAAAGATTCTCACCCACTACGCAGTGGACACTCGTGCGATGTTGGTGTGCTTGTCTCGGGACGACGAGAGGGTGCATGAGAGCATCCATGGGCTTAGGTCTTGGAGTTCTTCTCATCTCCAGGCTGGTGCAACCCTGCCATTGCACCAGTATTATGTCGAATTCCTCAAGTTCGTCGGCATAGCCTCTTTCCAGCTGTCCTCGAATGGATATCGGGTGCTGGGCTATGTTTTTTATAGGAGACAAAACTGGGTCGTACCTTCCCCAGCTAAGATACTATATGTCTATAGCTTTTGGTAGTGTCCAAGGAAGGGGGACAGGGATGGGTACTACACCCTGATGAAGCAGATGATCCCAGGGAGAAGTTAAAAGGCATCGAGCGGCAATGAGAATCACTCTTGGGACTACAAGGATCACTTCTTCTAGGAGAGTGGTTTCCCGACGAGGACCAATCCCACTCTACTCCTGGACTTCGATAGGGTTGGTAAGTGTTTTTGTCCTCAAGTAGTTTCGTCTAACAGTGTCGCGCCTGTAACTGATCCTTTGTCTAGAAACATCTCATTTCAGGTCCCTTTCGTGGATTCTTTCGACGAAAGGTTTAAGGCGATGAACACCCTTCTTGACGAGGAGTTGGACCTTACCTTCCTGGTCATTGATGCCCACCTCTAGTAGTATGGGCTACTATGGGAGGGGCTGAGTATAGGCCCGGTGGTCCTCACCAGATTTTTGGACTCAAAACAATTACACACGAAATACATGGCACCTAAGGCGCAATTTGAATATACACAACCCATTTGTGAAGAGCATGTAGAGAGTGTCCTCGCCATCAACGCCCACAGGCAAAGGAAGATGAAGAGCTCGAGGCAGAGTACTAGGCGAGGATCGAGTCATCTTCCAGGCCTCAAGGTAAATCCCCAAATTTTCTTCATTATGCTAACCACATAGGGGAGGGAACTAGTCCGGACCATTCTTTATTTTCACCCTCATTCCACGAGTGTGGGGAAATCTCAGGACGTTGTTGGTCCGAGGAGGATTACCAAGACTATCAGGACCTCATTGACATATTCCTTCGCAATCTAAGGAGGTAGAGACACCCCCAAGGTCTCATGCCTTTGGAGGAGGTGACGACTTCACACCACTTGGTTTTGTCAGTACGAAACCAATCTAACACAGTAGATGAGTCAGCTCATCCATGAATTCTCCAATTATATCCTTCACTTAGAGGAGCCTGATCGCGATGGGGCTCCAGAGCAGATTTATACTTAGTCTCGCATGCATTTATACTTGATTCATTGCATTCATTCCCTTCCTAGGGTTTAACCAATTTGTTTCCTTTGTGCAGAAAGCATGGTCCTGTCCAAATTGGTCAGGCCGAAGTGTCAGAAAGTGTTGGGACCCTCGCAGATAGACCTCCCGGCAGCGTCAACCATGGTGTCCATGTCTTTGGCTATTGCACCTCCATCCCTGGTGGCCCCAACAGCTCCTGCAGCTGCTCCACTGGTTCCTAACCCCGAGGACAGTGTCTCCTAGTGAGGTCATTGATCTCGAGGCCTCCCCCCCCCCCCCCCCCCTCAAGATGGGGGATCCTCTTCTAAGAAGGGCAAGGAAGTACTTACAAAGGTGCCCTACTCTCCTCCTGCCGGGGCGGCTCGATTAGTAATCTTCTCGGAGCATTATGACAGCGAAGACTTTGAGAAGCACAAATGGGTCTTTGAGTACTACAATTCCCGAATTGACGAGGGCTACGAGGACTTCAAACTCCTTGCTGAGTTCCTGCGTGAGGACACTTCGCTCATTGTGGCAGCGACAACATGGTTTCATTGATAGCTGCCAGCCGCCACTCCTTCGTAACGGTAAGTCTTCAAGTGTTTCATTGATCACTTGGGAGGCATCTTTTTACTGATTTGATACTCTAACTTCGCACAGACTGTGACTTTTAATCAACGGTTGTAATGATGCAGTCCTTTGATCTGAAGGAGGCTCGGGAAGAGGTGGCGCAGGCTCTGGAAGAACTAGAGCAATTCCGGGACACCGTAGTCCCGTTGGAGGAGCCCTCGCAACTCTAGAAGGAAGTGGAGGAAACGAGGACCCATGTCCGCTAGATGGAGACCATGCTAGCCACTAAGCAGTCAAAGTTCTCCACCCTGGAGGACACTTCCTCTAAGTTATTAGAGGACGGCTCACACCTGTGTAGTGGAGGAAGAGCTGGCTAAGGCCCACAAAGAGCTCTGGTTGAGCCAGACAGAGTCTTTAGCTGTGCCGAAGAGCTTATCAAATCCAGAGAGGATGCTACACGGGCGACTACTCGTGTGGAAGCTGCCGCCAAGGAGGTCGAAGACCTCCGTCTCCGAGCAGAGGAACTGGAAAAGGACCTTGATGTGATAGTCAATGATACATTATTTGTTGCATGGCAAAGCAACAAAGACATGGATCTCTCATTCATCGAGGATCCCAACATGAGGACAATGCTCAAGGTGCGCCTTGAGGCGGAGGATGCCAGGGCTGTCCGGGAGAGGGAAGCTGTGGCGGCGGGTCGTATCCCCAAGGCTAATCCTGTGATCGAGCTGGTGGCAAAGGTTCCTCCAGGCCAAGTGCCCCAATAATTTAATCCTGTATACTGCATTTTTAGCAATGTAGGCCTGTGTGCCATAGTTTATTGGGGGTATAAACAATCAACGCTAAAGCCCTCGAGCATTATTGTAAATATTTTTCCATTTAAACATATGGAACTTGCACTATTTAATTGTTATGATTGCACTCTTATCATCGAAATGACATTTGGTAAATAGGCAACTTGGACTTTGTGAATTCAACTCAATGTAACAAAACTCATGAGTTTTCCAAGTCATCGATTTAGGTCCTGTGCTCGTGTCTCGAAGACTCGAGTCTACATCAACTGTTCTTTGTACTTTGACAATTTTTAGGCATTTAGTGTTGCTCTGTAGGCTCATGGTCCTTGAGAGTAACTCTAACATGAAGTCGGGTGACACTTGACGCAACCCTACATCCCCGAGTTCCAATGACTCAGGACGGGGCCAGCCTGCAGTACATAGAAATTGGGGATCTTCCTGCTAGTGTCTAGACACTTATGCAGTATTTCCTCTTAGGCTCGTGGTCCTAAGAGTAACTCTGATGCAATGTCAAGTGAGGGCACTTGGCTATCCTATGCTTCAAGTTTTAATGACTTGGGCTTTTAGGAGGTCTATCGTACTGGAGGGTTTTGTCTTAGTGCTTGACGCTTAGGAAATTTAGTGTTGCCTTCCAGGCTTGATGTCCTTGAAAGTAACTTTAATGTCATCCTGAGTCCTCGAGTCCCAATGACTCGGGCCCCTAGAAGTTCATTCACACTAAGCTACCTACCCGCAAGTACACAGTCACCGGTGGGTCAGCTCAGGCCTTTTGATTTGCCCTCCGAGTACACAACTTAGAACCTAATTATGTGGAAGTTGTGAACTCATCATCTTAGGTTCAGGTGATTGAGTTCCCTGCCCTTAGACTAGATTTTTTTGCAACTCTCAAGTTTTAGAAATTGAGGTTTAGCTCCGAATTCCAATGACTCGGGCTTCCACTCGCATCTCGAGATCGTAGGACTGGGTCAGTGCTCCTCAGGCATAATGTCCATGAGAGGTGACCTAAGTCCGTTCTCGCACAACTTAGGTTTTTTACTCGTAGGGTCGACTCCTTACTTTGAGTGCAAGTGACTCGGGCCCCAATTCATATCTCGAGATTGAGGGACTTGATTATTACTTGTTGGGCACAGAATCCACAGAAGGTAACCCTAAGTCCACCCTCGCACAATTTTGGGGTAATTAGTGCAAGGTCTCGCAGAGTATTCTACTTAAGTCTTAGGAGACTTAGTCTTGTGCCCAAGTTTGGACGACTAGGTCTTCCATTCACATCTCAAGGATTGGGACTTGGTTATTACACCTCGGGCATGCACTATCCTCAAGAGAATATGCTAAATCTAATCTTGCGTTACTTGGATCTCTTTGGCACTAGGTATTTCCTAGACCAGTTAGCTATGGGATCTTATGACATTAGGGACGCTTCACTCGTCGACTAGCTTAGCCTCCCAAGTGATCAACTTCCCAATGCTATTCTTTCTTGTGACTTACTAAGGACTCGGTCATTGCTCCTCGGGCACAACGTCCACGAGAGGTAACCCAAGTCAATGCCTCATAACCAAGTACTGAGGACTCGGTCTTTCATTCGCATCTTGAGATCAAGGGACTTGGTCAGTGCTCCTCGGGCGCAATGTCTACGGAGGTGACCTAAGTTCGTTCTCGCGTTACTAGGACTCCTAGTCTTCAGTCTCTAGAAGCTAAGCCTACCATGCTCTAAACAAGCTGTGTTTCTTCGGCCACAGACTCAAGACTCCTTAGTTTCCTAGGTTTTCTATTCTCTGGGTATCGACGCTAAGCCTACTCTTCTTTTGAAAAGCTTAGTTTCCTAGGTCATCCTTCGCAAGGCGTGGTACTCTATGAGGTTGCCCTAACTCCATGCCCCCCAAGTGATCGGATACTAGTCTGCGTTTACTTGTCCAGGCCAGCGAGTGGGTGCTCTACGAGTAGTACTTACAGAATAAAGGAAATAAACAACTATAAGAAGAATCTCAAAAAAATTTATCGTGTTTTGTTTACATGGTTTCCATTAACTTTTCTTAGAGGCTACAAGGTGGTTACAAAATTTAATTAATTTACTGCTCATGTCACTAGTAATACCAGCAAAGATGCTCCACATTCCAGGTGTGGGGTATCAATTCACCATTTAGTTGGGCTAACTTGTATGTGTGCGGATATACAACACTCTCAACATGGTATGGGCACTCCCAGTTAGGTCCCAGCACTCCCACACTGGGGTCTAGAGTGGCTAAGAAGACTCTTCGCGACACCAGATATCCAACCCCAAACTTTATATCCTTCACTTTAGAGTTGAAATATCTAGCCACTTTCTATTGGTAGGACGTTACTTGAAGTTGAGTAACTTCACAGAACTCCTCCACAAGGTCTAGGGATTCTCGGAGTAAAGCGTGGTTTGTGGTCAAATCATACGTATCCCATCAGTGCATGGAGATTTCAGCTTCAACCAGGAGCATGGCCTCATACCCAAAGGCCATAGAGAATGGCAAATGGCCCGTGGAGGTTCTGGCAGTGGTGCGGTAACTCCACAATACCCAAGGCAACTCCACGAGCCAAGTGCCTTTCGCCTGTTCAAGCATTTTCTTCAAAGTGGCCTTGAGCGTCTTGTTGACTACTTCCACCTGCCCGTTTTCCTACGAGTGGGCCTCAGAGGAAAAGCTCTTCATAACCCCGTGCCACTGACAGAAGTCTGTGAACACCTTGCTGTCAAACTCTAGGCCGTTGTCGGAGACTATCTTCTTCAGGAGCCCATAGTGGCAAACAATGTTCTTCATAATGAAGTCCAGTGCCTTCTTGGAAGTGATTGTAGCGAGTGGCTCAACCTCGACCCACTTTGTGAAGTAGTCAACTACCACTATTGCATACTTCACTCCTCTTTTTCCCGTGGGCAATGTCTCGATAAGGTCAATGCCCCAGACAACAAAGGCCCAAGGACAGGTCATCTGGGTGAGCTCATTTGGAGGAGCTCGAGGTATATTAGTGAAGCGCTAGCATTTGTCACATTTTTTGACATAGTCCATCGCGTCTCCGTTCATGGTGGGTTAAAGGCTCTACCCCCAGCATGGTCCTCGTAAAAGCTCTCATGCACTTCTCAGAGTATCAAACTGGCTTCTTGCATGGACACACATCGAAGTAGGGGCAACAAACATCCTCACTTGTACACTTTGTTGTTCATGATGACATATTGAGGCGCTTGGTAAAGCAGCTTTCGAGTTTTTTTTTTTGGTAACTCATCGGAGCTGCTTCCACTTCCTTGGGAACTGAGATGCTCGGAGTAGCCAAGTAGTCAATGGGGACTACATTGATCAGTTTAGCATCATGGGTGGTTGCGAGCTTGGCCAGGGCATCGACATTAGAGTTTTGTTCTTGTGGCACTTGTCGAATGGTGAATTTTTTGAGGCTGTGTAGCATTTCTTGGGTCTTTGCTAAGTAAGCGGCCATTTTTGTCCCCCGAGCCTAGTACTCCTCGAGTACCTGATTAACTATAAGCTGGGAATCACTAAAAAACTCAAGGCTCTCGACCTTGAGCTCAAGTGCTACTCAGAGCCCAGCAATGAGTGCCTCATACTTTGCTTCATTGTTTGAGGAGTCAAACCCAAATCTCAGAGTGTTGTGAACCTTATGCCCCTCAGGGGATACCAAAATGAGGCCTGCTCCAGCATCATTATCATTTGATGATCCATCTGCATATAGCTTCCACATGGGCCCATTCATTAGGGCATCCCCAGGTCTCTCGTGGTTTTCGGTGCACTCGGCAATGAAATCTGACAATGCTTGTCGCTTTTGGCAGTCCTCGGGTGATAGGTGATGTCAAACTGACTAAGTTCGACCAACCACTTTAGGAGTCTCCTAGATGACTCCGAGTTTTTGGAGGACCAGCCGTAAAGGGTGGTTTGTGAGGACCTTGATGGGATGCGCCTGGAAATAGGACCTTAGCTTTCGAGAAGCTACCATTAGGCAAAATGTTAGCTTCTTCATGTGCAGGTTTCTGGACTCTGCTCTGAGGAGTCTTTTGCTTACGTAATACACAAGGTGCTAGACACGGCCTTCCTCGCGTACTAAGGCAACACTAATGGAATTCTCTGAGATAGCCATGTAGAGCAAGAGGGGCTCTCTGTCTACGATCTTCGACAAGATAGATGGGTTTTCCATGTGCGCCTTTAGCCGTTGGAACGCCTGTTTGCACTCCTCTCTTCATTCAAACCTCTAACCTCCTCAGTGTATCTTGAAGAGTGGGATGCACTTGTCAGTTTCCTTGGAAATAAAGCAACTCAGGGTGACAATCCTCCTGGTGAAGCTCTAGACATCGTTATGCTTTCGTGGGGATAGAATATCGACTAGGGCTTTGATCTTCTCGAGGTTTGCGTCTATCCCTTGAGCACTGACAATAAAGCCCAGGAACTTCCTAGAGGTAACTCAAAAAGTGCACATTTGTGGATTTAGTTTCATCCCAAACCTGCAAAGTACTGAAAAACTTTTGCTAGGTCCTTTATGTGGTTGGGGGCTATTCTAGACTTGACCAGCATAATGTCTACATAAACCTCCATGTTCCATTCCAACTGTTCCTTGAACATACGATTCACAAGCCTTTGGTAGGTGGCACCGGCATTCTTCAGCCCAAAGAGCATCACTTTATAGCAGTAAACTCTTATATCAGTTCAAAAGCTGGTGTGCTCTTCATTCATGACATGCATAGAAATCTGGTTATAGACCCTGTACGCATCCATGAAGGACAAGTGCTTGTACCCAATGGTAGCGTCGACCATCTGATCTATTTTCGACAGCAAAAAACAGTCTTTAGGGCAAGCCTTGTTGAGGCTAGAGAAGTCTATGGAGGTCCTCCAAGTTCCATTTGGCTTGGGCACAAGGACCAGATTTGATACCCACTTAGGGTATCGAGCGTCCCAAATGAATCCATTTGCAAGTAGCTTGTCTACCCCTGCCATTAAGGCTTTCACTCTAGTCTGGTCAAACATTCTCCACTTTTACTGAATCGGAGCGACGTTCAGATCGACATTCAAGGCATGAAAAATGATATTTGGATGATAGTCATGTCAGAGTGAGCCCAGGCAAAAACATCCTGATTTCCTCGAAGAAAGCCCATCAGTGCTTCTCAGGCTTCTACTTTAAGATTATTTCCAACCTTGGTCTTCCTTTCAGGGATGGAGGCATTGAGGGTCACTTCCTCGACTTCCTCCATGGGCTCGATAGCCCTCTCTTCCTGAACTCGCAGGTCCAACTTGTTGGTTTCATTAACCCTAATAGCATGAACCTCTACCTCCTCGGGAGCCAATGCCTCAACCACCATTACTGGTTGCCTGAGGGACACATTGTAGCATTGCCTCACCTTTTTTTGGTCTCCTCAGACTGTGCCAATCCTCGAAACTGTAGGGAACTTCATTCATGGATGTCGAATGGAGGTGACTATCGTGAACTCCACTAAGGTCGGATGCCCCAAGATGGCATTATACGCCGAGGAGCAATCCACCACCATGAACGTGCAGTACTTAAAAGTTGGTGAGGCACCTCTCCAAGCATCACGGGAAACTTCATCTAGCCCATCAATATGAGACCTTCCCCTGAGAACCCATATAGAGTCAAGGTGCATGGGGACAAGTCGCTTCTGGTCAACCCGATCTTCTTGTAGGCAGACTTGAATAGGATGTTCATTGAACTCTCATTGTCCACCAGGATCCGAGCCACCATCATATTGGAAACTTGGCTCTCGATCATTAAAGGATCATGGTGTGGAAAGTGCACTCTCTGATTGTCGTCCTTGGAGAATGTGATGACTCGGTCGGTAATCCTAGGCATCTGGGGGGGGGGGGGCAATTGAGCTAATGCCAACACTTCCATAATGGTTTAAGGCCCACACATACCTATTCTACGAGCATTAGGAGGTGCCCCCCAAGTGGGATCCTCCGGAGATGGACCCCACATGCCCATTCACTAGGGGAGATCCGTGGACTATCTACTGTTGTGAAGCTGTGAGTACCATACCCAGAGCCTGGGGGCTATGGGTTGTGTAGGGGTTACTGCGGCTGAGGCCTGAGCCTGGCGTGCTCCATCCCATGCATACTGGCAAAGGTGTCCCAGTTTGATGAGGTTTTCGATCTCATCCTTGAGTTGGTGGCAGTCATTGGTCCGATGCCCCACTTCATTATGAAAACGACAAAACTTGTTGAGATTTGGCCTTTCCCAGTCTCTCCGAATGGATTGTTGCTTTCGGTAATGGACGTATTGTTCCGTGGCGACAAATATGTTCTCCCGAGAGTCCACTATGTTAGTGTACTCAGAGTACTACGAATTGTACTTCTCGTCAGGGGCATTTCCATGTCTTGTTTGCACTATCTCATTTTTCCTTGGGTTTTCTGCCCTTGCCTTTGCCAGTGCGCCTATTGTTGTCAGGGGTCTAGCTGGGTACGGTGAACTGGGATGGAGCAGCAACTCCAACATTCAAAGCAGCGTAATAAGTACTATACCCAGTGGGCGCTGCTCCATATCCCATCAAAGTGGCACTGAATCCAACGAGTGGCACGACCCTAAAGACAGCTAGCGGGACAATTGGACTGGACTGGGCTCCCACCACACTTGGTTGGACAGGAGCATAGGGTGGATATTGGGTCCCCGAGGCCACAGGTCCTGGCGTCGTCGGAGCGAGAAAGGCAACGAGCCTCCCAAATGCTCCGATCTGGGCATCTTCCCAACTAAGCTCGACGAATGAAGTTATCGAGCCTACAACATCCTCTCTGCTAGAGGTCATCCCACAATGGGGACCCCGCATGGATGATGGTTTGTAAGGCCATCAGCTGCTGGCTGTCGTCGACCCTCTTGCTCCTCGCAACTTCCTCCTTTAAGCGTTTAATGTAAGCTTTGAGGGCCTCGAAGGGTCCTTCACTACTACAAAACTGTACTTAGATGACACACATGAGACGGCGGTTTTAGTATACCTGTCTTCTTATGTTAAAAATAAACATATGATGACTGACTCTCTAGAACCGTCATGCCATGCACAACAAAACTTACATTAGACAACAGTTCTTAGAAGAATGTCGTCACGTGTTTATTTTTAACACAATTAGACAGTTCTACTTAGACTGTTGTCTTATGTGCGTCGTCTTATTATTATTATTATTATTTAAGGCTTATTGAGATTTTTTCCCCCGAACTATTACCGATCCAAATCGTGCCCCCCGAATTTTTGAATTGGTTAAAAATTCCCCCTTAATTATTCACGTTACTGAAATGTGGGACTTCCTTCCAATTTCGCTAATGGAATGGTGATGTGGTAGTTTGGTGGCCGATGTGGTATTGCCACGTCAATGCTTCATTTATAATATAAATAATAAATAGTATTCTTGCCCCCGAACTATTACCATTACTAAATTGTGCCCCTTGCTTTTTAAAAATTTACAATTAAACAATCTTTTGAATATTAAAAAAAATGAAAAAATCATTAAAATTAAAAAAAAAATTGATGGTGACAAAAAATTGGCTTAGGTGTTGGGCATGTGTCAGAATGAGGGTAGTGACATCGTCGACAGACTGGGCTCATGCGGGTCCCTTGCGACATTCAACTTTGGTGTCGCCTATGTCGCTTTAAGTTTTTATTTTGTATGATTTAATTTTAAAAAAAGATTTTTTAGTTTACTTTTTTTAATATTTTCTTTTAAATATTCAAAATATTGTTTTAATTTTAAATTTTAGAATTCGATGGGCATAATTTGGTAACTGTAATAGTTTGGGGGGTAAAAGCCTATCTATTTTTTAAATTATACAAGTAGCAATCTACATTAACACTCCAGTGTCGCCATATCACTATTCTGTTAGCAAAATTGGATGGAAGTCCCTCATTTCAATAACATGAATAGTCAGGGGGAATTTTTAATAGGCCAAAAAATTCAGGAGGCACGATTTAGTAGTCGTAATAGTCCGGAAAAAAATCCTAATAAGCCTTTTTTTAAAAGGGTATTAATATATTTAATATTATTGGATCACATATATATTTTAATATTTATAAAAAATATTGTCTAGACATATCTATTAATACTTTAATTAGTTGTTAAATTTTTATATATAATATTCTACTTTTAATTAATTATATTATTAATAATACTTAAAACTTAAATCAAATAAAATCATGCATATGTCTAATATTAAGATATATTACTCATGCATATGTTTCTTATTTTTTTTAAACTAAAAATAATTTATATAAAAAAAAAATTAATCCACTTGTAAAAAAAAGATTATTCCTTACAAAAGAAAAAAAAATGTTTGCATGTTTAATATGTGATATAATTTCTTTTTTGAAAGTAATGAGTCATATACACGAAATTAATAAAACAACACAATAAGAGACTCACTCAAAATAGCCCTCAATCGTCAAAAATAGCCCCAAATGAAATTTAACAAAACAAGAAAAATCCCTAATCTTTTAATTCTACCAGTTGGCTTCTCTGAAACTCACTCAAAATAGCCTCAGTCGTTTTTCTCTCACGCTCACCAGCTCACCCCCTCGATCTATTCTCTCTCACACTCAGCCCTCTTGATTCGTTCTCTCACTCAGCCTCTGCAAGAACTCAGCTCTCGTCTCTCTCCATAACGTTGAGCTGCTCTCTTTCACACTCAGCCTCGGCAAGAACCAGGCGACCCCGCCGACGCAAGAACCAGGCCACCCTGGGGTAAACTAGGCAGACCTCCAATTGTTTATGAGGTAATTTTTTTTTAGATTCAATTTAATATGGAGAAAATACTTTAAATATAGTCACTATATTTTTTTGTGTTGGAATTATTTTTAATTAAGAGAATCACTCTGCAACCGAGAGTTTTATGTGTACATAAAAGATTGAAGTGCTGGTTTTTGTTGAGTTTTAAAGTACTTGTTTGAAGGGTTGTTGTTCTTAATTCTTTCCTGTGCATACCAGTTGTTTGTTTCATTGTTTGTACTGAGTTTGAGTGCATAAATGTTTATTATTGGTGCTAAGGTGTCATTACAGGATCTTGATATTGTGTAGGAATTATTTTTGGGTGTTCAAGGTGTCATTACAGCTGAGAGTTGTCTTGACAACACCAAGATTGATTTTTTTCTTCACTGTTTTGGAACAAATGTTTTTTTCAAAAATTCAGAGAAAAGGGATCAAAGCTGATACAATAAGAGAGACAATCTTGTTCTTTTTGGATTTTAAGGCATTTGCTTTTAGCTCATGATTATAGACCATAGAGACAACCTTCATTCCTTTTGCAACATTTTCCCAATGATCATTACCACCTTTCATTTTCCATAGCAGTTCAAATTATGTACTTTCTTACTTCATGGTTATTCAAGCCCTTGCCATTTTCTTTTTTCAAGTGTGAATATGTGATTATCTGAAGCATACATTAGCAAGAAGGATATTCATTTGTAATTGAACAACATAAGCTAATCAATATGGCAGTAAATGAAAGTTGCACGCTTTGTATGAAGAATGCATAAATGTGATTTATGAGCACATAATAATAGTTTATGCATAATGGCATAGAATAGTAAATGTCAGAACCATGCCCTCAGCTCTGTGGGGTAATGCATAGTATGACCATTTCCTTTCTTTTGTTCCCTCCATTGAGATAAAAGGATTCTTCCTGCCTTGTCTTTCCAAAATTTCAAAACAAAAGTTGTTTTATGTGATATTTGCTTGATCCCAGAAGAAAAGCATATCTAATTCAAAATCTGATGACCAGGTATGTTTGTGTTTTAATCATTTTGATCACTTTTGGAACACGAGTTCACATGTTTTAATAAATTTATGGGTTATGCCAGTGGCTTTATAGCTTCCCAGCGGAAATCAACTCTAGCAACTGGAGCTCATTGTTCAAATGATGAAAACTTGCTTGAATGCTCTCCTTCATTTTGTGATTTAGAGAAACAAGTTTTTGGATGTGAACATTACAAGAGAAATTGCAAACTCCGAGCTGCTTGTTGTGGCAAGTTATTTACATGCAGATTTTTCCATGACAAAGTCAGCGACCATTCAATGGATCGGTAACCTTCTATTTGTAATTCATTTGGCATCTTCAATTATTGGATTATATGTATTTGATTCAGGATGGTGGTTATGTTTATGTAATTAATGTGCAGGAAGGCTACAACTGAAATGATGTGTATGCAGTGCTTGCAAATTCAGCCTGTTGGACCAGTATGCAAAACGCCTTCCTGCAAGGAGTTCTCAATGGCAAAGTATTATTGTAGTATTTGCAAATTTTTTGATGATGAAAGGTATGCACCTTAATTTCTATTGGAGCAACTTAATTGTCAATATGTTCAGGTATTATACTAGTTTTAGCATTCACGTGCTTGCAATCAGATTTTGATTTTAAATCTTTCATTTATAGTTGCATCTTCAATATTATTTTACCTTGAGGAATATTATTGGACATTTAGATGAAATTATTCATTTTAACTTGGCGTTATTATATGCCTTTCTGATTGAAAAAAAATTAGACTTCAGAAGCATGCCATATATGTACTTGTTACCATTTGTTTAACTTTCCCTTTGTATGATAGCATAACAAAACACTTTTAGTACTTAGGCCATTGTAGAAGTAGAACTGTTAATTAGGCAATTATAATTGTTGGTACTTATTATCACTTTCTCTTCTTTTCTGGAAGAGAAATTATTCTCACATGATTTTGACATATTAATGCAAGTGCTTCAAACTTCGTAAGGTGCTATTTTCAGACTTCCTGGAGTACTCCAATGTGATATCGACCTTTCTCCTAAGATACATCCTGGCCAACATGGAAGTTTATTTATTTAGTTTTTTCTTTTTCTTTTTTAATGGAATTAAGCCAGAGACTAGAGTGTTTACTCTATAACTCTTGTGGACTTGCTTGGGCAGTTCACTGCTTTGTTAGGCAATTATGCTAGAAAATATAGAAATGAATTATCCATGTCAAAGTCTTATTATTAGGTGAATTTTAAGAAGCATGGCACTAACTTTCTAGAATGGATATGAAGGTGCAAGGGAAAGATCGGCTATACGTTCAATTTGTTGCAGAGCAGCTGGGCCTGGATGGTTCATATGTTCCTCGTACTTATATTGAACAGATTCAGCTGGAGAAACTTGTAAATGATGTTATGGTATGACTCTTATTGGCAACGATGCACTCTACAGCTTCTGGATGAGTGAGTGGTACTAACATGCTTAATCTACAGGCACTGCCAGATGATTTAAAGACAAAACTCAGCATAGATGATGATTTTGCTGCAAGCCCTAAAGAAGCTCTTTCCCGAGCATCAGCAGATAGAAGAATGAAGCATCTCGGCCGGTACTCTCAATTTTTCTACAATTTGATATATTTTCCATCTAAACTGAGAGAAAATAAGAAATGGAAAAGAAAATATATGAATAAGTGTGGAAATTGAATAAATGACCAAGAAGCCAAAGAAAAAGGGTTTCATTCATCATATGTACTAAACTAGCACTGGACATTTTTTAAAAACCTCGGTACAAGAATCCAAAACTATAACCATTTCAGTTAGTGAGAGCTTGCAACAGTTTTTATGGGTACATCCCCTGGTTGGAGACACTATTATTAGCTCTGTCTGATCCAAATGATTGTTCTATTAGACTGAATTGTTTTGTAATGTCTTAACTAAAGTGTTATTTACACATGAAGTTCTTAAAAAATTAAGGGCTTTTAGCAGTGTAATTCAATAATTTGTGAAATTACTGAAAATGTGGGGTGGTGATTTATCCCTCACTGTGTATCTCTGTTTTGGCAGAGGTGTGTCACAATCATATTCAAATCAGAGAGACAAGACTATGGCCAAGCTAACTAAACTGGCTGTTAACCACAGAAGATTTGATGGAAGGGCCCTAGATTCACCTGCACCACTTTCAAACCAGGTAAATGGTTTTTGCCTCTATATAATCAGAGCGATAAATTATGTTGTTTATTCAGAAAATGAAAAGGGAAATAAACAATCATAGAGTCCTTAAGAATTTTTTTTTATTTAGGTTAACAAGAAACTGAATTGTGTAGTGGGCATAGGAAATCACCTGAATTGACTCTTAACTTACTATGAAAAGAATAATCCATATAATGTATATTAAATATTAAAGTTCAAAAGTGGGTTGACTTCCTAATGATAATGGAATGAAATGTGAATGTAGGCTGTGTGGCTTTGCTTTTCATCCATCAATATTTTTTTTAATTTTTGGTCTCAGGGAATTATAACTCAACTTTCTGAACAAATTTCTACTCTAAACGAAAGGATGGATGAATTTACATCTCGCATTGAAGAATTGAACTCCAAATTCTCTGTCCGGAAAGTCTCAGCCAGCCAACAAAACTTGGCTATGCAGGCTGAAACCTGCAATGGTTCGGGACCCACTTCTCTTTTTGTCACCAGATTAAGTAATGGTTCTTTGACTGGTTCGCTCTTGCCCAAATCTTCATCTTCTTCTCAATTGGCTAAGGAGTCCCCACTGATGGAAGAGGTGATGAGTCTGACTGCTGTTTTAAAATTTGGCAAGATAATAATAATCAAGCTTAGTTTTTAATTTCTGACTTAGTTTTTATTTTGTGTTTTGTAGTGTGGTAGAAAGAATACATATACACTTGGTGAAATTAATGAAACTCGAAATGAATGGGCAGCCAAGCTTCTTGAGCGGATGAGTCATAGTTAGAGTAACTTTTGAAATCAGAATTAAAAAATATACTAATTGTAGTATTTAGTTAGTACTTACATAGTTATTCCAAGTGTATATTTTGATATTGTAATTTTAGATTTGGAACACACTGAGTTCTATTGATTTTTTCTGCCTATTGATTATGTCTGAACTATGTTGTAATTACACAGGAAATTATGAATGAATATAGTGGTTGAAAATAGAGAAATGAAAAAATTCTCATATTCTACATGGGACGTCGGTCTCCATGAACTTGTCGTCTTATGTATTGCAGGGGACGATGCTTGCACATAAATTGTCATCTCATGTACTGCAGGAAGATGACGCTTTAGTAGGAACTGTCGTCTCATTTATTACAGTAGATGAGGCTTGTACAGAAATTGTCTTCTCATGTACCACAAGAGACAACGTTTGTATAGGACCCATCATCTCATGTACGACAGGAGATGACACTTTTATTTCAACTGTCGCTTTATGCTTTACATGGCATGACATTGCATGGGATGACAGTATTAGAACCTGCATTTAAGAGTCCATACGACGGTTTAAAACCATCGTCCCATGTCAATTTTGTAGTAGTGCTTGCTTTATGTTAGCCAAAGTGTTGACCTCAAAGCACACCTTCCAAGTAGCTATGAATTGCCTTCGGAATGAAGACGACAGCTGGTGACACGAATGAATGGATCCCGACCTGTGTTTCATCAATCATTCATCTACTAGTCCCATCAAGGTTATCGGGAACACATGACACTTGGAATCTTCAGAGACGCGATGCACATACATCAACCTATTGAACTTTGAGAGGTGGTCGCATTCTCGGTTAACGGAGATGTTCCATCTATTGGCTCCTTGAGCATTGCTCATGTTGTGTTAATGAGGTGCTGGGGGGACACCACCTCCAGGCCTCGTACGATTCGTATTGGCGCGCATGGGCGGAACGGCCTGGGCTCCACAAGCGCTGACGGCCTGGCGGTGTCCTCAGGCACCTAGGCCTTTATCCTTACCAGCTGACCTCGGGGCCTGGTTGACTTCGGGGTTCCAACGACCCTTATTTTGATTGGGAGCAGGATTTTTGCCGACCTTACCCTTGCCACGATCTTGTGGCAAAGGTGGGGCTCCAACTCCAGCTTGTTGCACAAGGGGCACGCCAGCTGGCGAATCTCGCGCCACATCAACAGAGTGCTTGGGAGGCACACCAACTGGGTCGACAGGTGGCACTGCAGCTAGGTGCACGGGAGACACACCAGCTGGCTTCCTAGTTGGTACTTCTCCATGACGGTCCACTCGCAGCCCTTGGGACGCCAGAGTACCCCTTATGGCGTTAACCATCTCCTGTAGGGCAGCGATTTTACCCTCCTGGTGCGAGTTTCTGTTGCTGGGTGGCCACCTGTTCGCGAAGTGGCACCAGTTCTGGCATCTCCTCCCCATCCATGTGCTGAGGATATTCCTCCTAATAATACTCGTTGTTCAGGCCATCGTATTCAGCATTTTCATCGTAGTCTTCCACCATCTCAAGGAGGTCCTACAGTGGTGAATGGTTGTTTTCTCCTCCCTCAACTCCGGCTGGAGGAGCTGCATCGTCTGGTGCGTTTCTCCAAGAGGTCACCAAAACTACGTTCTTCAAGCTTTCTTCAAGCTCTCAATGAAAGCACCAAAATGTTGACTGCCTTTTTCACTATAGACCTAATCTAAGAATTTAAAGAAAGTAATAGATAAGAACACAAGGATTTTACATTGTTCAGACTATAAAAGAGCCCTAGTCCACGAGTCTATGATATTTAGTGAGCTTGAGGCTTGTTTTAGCAAGCTCCAATGGTGGTTCTCATGCAGTGTATATATTGCATTGAGTTACATAGATTCTTTCTCTAAAAATCTGAACCATTTACAAGGAGATACCCCAACCCTATTTATAGAGGTTAAGGTCATTAATGTTAATCATCTATCACTAGTACAAATTCCCCATAATATTAATGTTAATCATCTATCATTGGTAAAAATTCCTCCATTCTGGGTGTTAATGTTGAATTAATACAAAAATGGTTGCACTAAATAAAGACTACAACCCAGGCGAATTGCGCAGGGTCAATTGCAGAAATTCGCATACCAACTTTATGGGGAACATATCTCTAATTGTCAAGGTGCGACGCACGTTTTCCCATGTCTAGCGGCGTTGTGGGAAATTCTAATTGTTGAGGGTACAAACTTAAGACCACTAATCGAGGCTCACCAAGGTTGTTAGATGATCTTCTGGTGGCCCATACCCGTAGTGACTGATACCTGACATCTACTCCAGGTTTGAGGATAAAAATCATAGACCTGAGAGATGAGCAAGTGAAGAGAGCCTCTCGGGACGTGGCCTCACCTGGAGACATCCTTGCCGCAAGGATAGGCCTCGGGGCGGGGCCTCACTTGGAGATATCCACGACTTGGCCGGATTAGGTTTCTTAGAAGAGTTCACACTCCAAGAACTTCATAACTTATCGCTAATTACTCATGATTGCCACGTGTTGGATGGTGAAAACACGGACAACAGATATAATTATTAAATATGTAGTCTCATATTAAATATTATTATAATAATGATATTTTATAATATTTGAATTTATATTAATCTCTTCTATATAAATAGTGTGTAGATAACGAAATTTTTTGTTTTAACGGTTTTTTTGTTAACTTTAACAAAATATTTAAGAGATTAATATAAATTCAAATGTTATAATTATCATTATAATAATATATAATACTAGATATTTAATAATTATATTAATATAAATTCAAATGTTATAAATATTATTATTATTATTATTATTATAATGATATATAACATATAATATATAATCCTAATTTTTATAAAATTTTGTTAGTATAATTATTTAGTAATTATAATAATATAAATTCAAATATTATAAAATGCATTATTATAATAATATTTAATACAAAGCTAGATATTTAATAATTATATTAATATAAATTCACATGTTAAAACATATTATTATTACAATAATATATAATATATAATAAATACATTATATATAAGTCTCTTATGTATATAAATAATATGACTGTGTAACTAAATAGGAAATTAGAATAACATATTTATCTTCTATCAATAATAAACAAGTTTATTCTCCAATCATTGAGGTACGATTAAATAATATCATGAATATTTTGTACCTTAAATATGTTAGTTTGTGATCTATAAAAAATCATAAACAATATTTTGGTTTAATTTTTCTTTTAATATGTTTATCTCATTTTTTATATATAATATTGTTTATTTATTTAAAATTTATATATTAATCATAAAATCCTAATAAAAGTATTTATTAAATTTTTTAAATAAAACTAAACAAATTTGTATTCGTATTGCTTACAACTAGTATATAAGTATATATATATATATATATATATTAGTCAATTTCTCATACACCTTTTGTTTTGTTTTTTTCGAAAATACATGCTTTCTTTTCCATCCAACAATAAACATTCAACATCACATCAAATATTTAAGCCATGTAAACTTTTTTTTAAGGGGTCTAATCAATTTTTCTCATCAAAACATTTTTTAACAAGTACTTACTTTTAAAATTCTTTGAAAGTAATCGGGCGTAAGATAATGTATAGAAAACAAACAAAATTGATTACCAATCAACATCGATGTCATATATATCTTTTTAAAAACAATATTCGAGTCGTATATATATACCAATTAATAATCATGATATATTTTATATATATATATATATATCCAAGTCCTCTATAAATAGGATTGAGCCACACATGAAAATATATCTAGATCCTTCTATTAATTTATAAATTTTTACAAGCTCCACAACAAAATTCAGTTTTAGGGGCGACATCCGTCGCCCCTAATAACCATAATAGTCGTTCATAATATGTCGCTTCTAATAAAATGCGCTTAATAGTGTACATTAAGAATGACTAATGGATCGCCTTTAAAAGTTGAGATGTCGTCCCAAATATTTTCACATGTCGCATAATTTTTGGTCGATGCATTAAAAATAAAAATATTATTTATAAAAATATAATAAAATTATTTTAATAATTAAAATTTAAATTATTAATTAAACTTAAATCATTGAAAACAGATGCATTAAAAATAAAAATATTATATTAAATATTAAAATTTGTTCATTAAGATAACAATTATCCATATTGTTAATATAATGTAACAATAACAAATAATAATATAAACCTAGTCTTTTAAATCATCTATCTCGTTCTCCATATTCTCTTCTTGTTGAGGTTGTGGTGGTTGCGGCGGCAGCATCGGCCAGGGATATTGAGGAGGTAATGTGAACGATCCTGCTCCATACATGTAGGGATACACCGATTACGACGACGGTGGAATCGGCCATGGATAAGGTGATGGTGTTACTTCGTACATATATGGAGGTGCCATAGGTTGAGACGGCATTACCCCGTACATGGAAAGATAGGTTGGAGCTGGAGATTGAGAAGACGACGCTCCAGAAATATTGTCGCTATCAGGCATATGCGACATCTTAGAAATATTTTTTAACACTTGCTGTTTTATAAGCTTTTATTTTATAATGTTTAAAATTATTATTAATATTAAATTAAATTATTGATATAATTTTTTAATTATTAAATTTGTTAATATTAAATTATTATTTATCAAATTTTTTAATTTATTTTTAAATTATTAAGGCATCCACTAGATGTATGTTTATGACTTTTTATTATTAGAAATAATAACAATTATCACTATATGATAACAATCATCCTATCATATATATGATGTTTTATAAAGTCTTATTTTTTATAATGTTTAAGATTAAATATTCTTTAATAATTACAACTACATTTATTAAGAACCGGACTAAGGCTTTTAGTAATTTATCCTAACACTACAAAAATTTCTCCTAACTCTACTCAAATTTAGAAGAAATTTATATGCTTTCTAGGTTAAACACAGTTTTGCAAAATGGAAGCAAATTTATATGCTTTCTAGGTTAAACATAAACAAACCAAGAACCACGAGCAAGTTAAGGTATTAAAATTTAAAGGTTCGTTGGAAAGCAAATATTGGCAATGCCTATTTCATATTCATTCCTCACATTGATTGTTTGCAATATGAGAGAATGCTGAATACACATATATTTGCCTAGCAAAGTCTTGCAAATTAAATACAAGCTTCTCCTTATTCCAAGCAACTAGTCAACTTAGATATGACGAATTCATTTTTGGTTTAAAGACCAATGACCAGTGCAATTTTCATATGCAAGCTTGAACTATTCGAACTACAATAAGGATTGTGTGTATATATAATTAGTAATGCTAGTTCGAACCATACTATATTGAGAAATCATAAATCTCATGGCTATTAACTATGAAACTAGCCAAAAAATATTAAGCATATCAACACAAATAATGCATCACACCACATGCTTAAGAAAGTATGAGAAAAGTTGTATTTTGACTTAAACTAATACTTATAGTTTGTAGTGATTGAGAGTTAAACCAACAACTCAAATATATATATATATATATTAAAGAAGACCATGAATGATACCAAAGGTCAATGCTAGATATATATACACAACAAAAGCAACAAATTTGACATTTATTTATACTAATCTCTTAGAGGCTTTTTAACAAGCAAATTATGTGCAACCAAAGAAATATATGTATATATAAATTGAAAGTGAGAAGTTATTAGTAATTAAATTTTGTACGGAATAAGAGTGAGAAGTTATTAGTAATTAAATTTTGTACGGAATAAGAGTGAGAAGTTATTAGTAATTAAATTTTGTACGGAATAAGAGTGAGAGGTTATTAGTAGTTAAATTTTTCTAGCACACTTGAAGCAAAGAACATTACACTCTCGGCAACTAGTTTCCTACAGTTGCACTAACTTGATCATATTATAGATCAATGTCTAATAGGAGAAAAGGATAATGGAACATTGGTATTTATTGATCATATATACTAAAAATTCATAATTACAAAGATACATCATATTCAACTTCTTTAAAGGTTCATCATCAAGTATATACCCATATAACAGAAAGCTAGCTCATCGTCAAGTGGGTTGCCTAGGTGCACAAAATTAGTAACACCAGCAATATCTAATAGATATCATTAAAGGTTCACTTTACATCTAATCATATAACTTATTATTTTCAATAGGAATTAGTAGGAAACACAATAGGATTATCATAAGGTATTTGTGTTCCTGTATTGAATATAATAAGCAAACCAGTAAAACTTTACTAACATAAACACTATAAAAATCAACAGGTTATAGAAAAAGGACACCAAATTCAATTTTTCCATTAAGAAAAGATAAACAATACTATCAACCTCATTTTAACCAACATAAACATTCATAAGCAGAGAAATTTAGTTACGAATATAAACTTTATAAGGATATATCATTTACTTTAACTTTTTGTTAGAGTAACTCACCTCTTTGGATTATGTTCAAACAAAGCCTTGGTTACATGGTTCCAAGAAAGCAAAAAAATTTAGGTTATACTAGAATACCCAAGTAGGCCCTGCAAAATAAGTAGCTTTTTAATAAAGAGAATACTAAAATAGTAAGAGAAACAACAGCCACTCAAGACGTTTTTATTTGTGCAACTGAATACTTGTGTTGAAATACAAAGCAAGAAAATACTATAAATGAACTTAAAATGGAAAAGCATTTTAAACTAAATTAAGTTAAATTTACTCACCACGTGCATACACATAGAGGTATAATCTACAAGCTTACATCTTTAGTAGGCACCTAGTTTGCATCACAATGAAAGAATCCATTAAAGACAGTGTGTGTGTGTATATATATATATGTGTGTATTTATATACATACCCATGTAACACAAAAGAGAAAGAAATCAAATGGCACAAATTTTTTTGACATCTATTGCTTTGACTAGAGAAGAGAAACTCATATTTTTTCTTCAAATTTTGTTCATGCTATCAATCAAAGTCATACAAAAAATACCCAAACAAACAAAAATTATAATAAAAGGAAAAGAAAGAACTCACGCCCGACCTAATATAAAAAATGTCAAATAAACATTGTACATCTAGTAAACTTTATTCATACGTTTTTAAACTTAGAACAAACCCAAAGAGCTTTATATATATATATATTATCATAGAAAACTTACCTCTGTCCTATACATTATCAGAGAGATAATGAAAAAATATGAGAGTGGAAAGACAAGAGAAACCCTTATACATAGTTTAGCTTGCCGAGGGACCTAGACTTTCTTAGATCCTTGCCAAGAAAAGACTAAGGATTTTCCAAATTTTATATATATATAAGCACCTGAGAGAAACATGGAGTGGAGTAGAGAGCTTCAGCACCAGTAGAGAACTTGTTGATTGTCACTGGTGGAGAAAGAAGCAGAGAGAGAGAGAGAGAGACGCGTCAAGATAGAGACGACTGAAGAGAAGCAAGAAGAGCTCCTTCTTTCTCGCTTCAGCAGCGACTTGGTAACGTCGGCGACAGAGAGAGGCGAAAGTAAAGGTGAGAAAGAAGAAGAGAAGGAATCGTGAGAGGGGGGAGAGAGAGAGGGAGAGAAGGGGGGGGGGGGGGGGGTGAGTTAAATTTAGTGTTTCTGATTATAACATGTATATATATAACTTTTATTAGTGGCGACAAGTGTCGTCCTAACACTTATACCTGTCATCCTTAATATTTTTTACATATTAGGAGTGACTAACCATTTTTCAGAAAAAATGGTCTTTAGGGGAGACGGATGTTGTCCCTAATAATATCCAAATTCACTGCTAATATTTCAACGCTAAAGTTGATTAATAGTAACGACGAAACCATCGCTCCTAATAAATAGTATTAGGGCGATATTTTCACCCCTAATAATAAAAAGTCGCCCATAATAATAAATATTTGCGGCGACGTTGATATTATTATAGGCGACAAATATTTTTATATAATTATTAAAATAATAAAAATTATTAAAATAAAATATTTTAATTTATAATATCAAAATGAAATATGTATAAAAATAATAATACTAATATTAAATATGCATAAAAAGAATAATACTAAAATTCAATATGCATAAAATTAATAATTATTCAAAAAAAATCCAGTAATACAATATTATCGAAATTAAATATCCATACAATAATTTATTAATTAAAAGTGTACGCCCTGGTTTTACCACGAGCTGATTAGCAGGCCGAGCTACAGACTAATCACGATTAGCCCGTTAACATCCCCAAGGCCGAGCTACAGTCTCGAGGTTGTACCTTATTAGCTCGAGCAATCCCTGAGGACTCGCCAAGGTTGCCCAGGACTGAGTGAAGGAATCCGAAGGCTGAAGGTCGGGTCAAGGGAGAAGCTCGTGGCACGAGCTATGTATGGAGCTCTGACCCTCTGTAAAGTCAACACACGCAAGATAAACGTGCATATATCTGACATCACGTGTCCGATATCTCCTTGACTTCTCGGACACGCAGCAGGAATGTGCGTGTTCAGATATATGCACGGCTGGGTTGGGCCGTGCGACCCATTATCTCCTTACCTATCGATTTGACCATACTTATGTGTCAGGTTTAGGAATTAATCATGAATGTCACAGAGTTGATATGACAAATAATAAGGTCACGGGATGACCTCCTTACCAACTTCCAGGTGCCTTCTCCTATAAATATGGAGAACCTGGGAGTTGATAAGGGTTGGAAAAAATAGTCTCTGAATAGATATATGCTTTGTAACCAAATACCCAGAATATATCAATAATATTGACTAGTGGAGTAGAAGGATTTTAACCTTCGAACCACTTAAAAACGTGTCTTGAGTCACCTAGTTCATTCTCTAAGATCCTATATCTGTGACGGTTCTATATTCAACACTAATCCCTTTCTCTTCTTCTCTTAATTACCTGTTGGCGAAGAACCGCGTCAACAAAAAGTTATTGTTTAATACAATAATATATAAAATATATCAACCCTCAGCGTCCTCCATATTGTCTCCTTCTTCTGGTGCCTGCGGTGGCAGCGGTGCCTGTGGTGTGTGCGGAGGCATCGCCCATGGATACTGTGGAGGTAATGATGATCCCCCATGTCCATACATGTATGGATACAGATAGGGTGGAGGTTGAGACAACGACCCACTCATATGAGGAGGCGGGGGTTGGGAAGAAGGTCTACTCATATATGGATGATAAGCCTGAGGGTACAGAGGCATCAACCATTGATACATATATGACTGGGTTGAAGGTTGAGATGGAAAAGTTGGTGCAGGTGTGTCAGGATGGCTGGGTGAAGGCTGAGAAGATGAATCTTGAGACATGTGTTGTGTCTAAGTTTCAGAAGACGAGCCTACATAATTCTCGAAAAACTGTTGATATGTATTCTACATCTCCACGTTTGTTGATGGATGTTTTTCAGGTGGAAGCTACTGATACACGTATTGAAGTTGTTCGTTCATGACCTTCACAATGTCAACCAATTCACGTATTTCCTTAGTCGACTGTTGAGGTGGTGCTTGAGACTGAGTGTTTTGAGATGGACAACTTACCGCTTTTCCCTTTAATTTGCGGCCAACTCCTCGCTGGTGGCCCCGCCTTTCACCAAGAACCTGACTTAATATCTTCATTTGATCAACCGAGGAAGAATCATCGGTACCAGATTCAACTGTTTGCTGAGTCTCAGCTTCAAGAGTTGACTTCAACTTATCCTGTTAGTAAAAAAAATTATAATACAAAAGAAAAATATAATTATTTGAATTGATAATAAAGTTAAACTTACATAATCTCGTTCAACATCCTTGTTGACAAAATTCTTGTTCTTCTTTGTCTAGTGATACTCCTTCCATTACTCAATTAGGTTTGGGTTCAACTAATAAAGAAAATGAGATTATTAGAGAACTTATAAATTCATACAACTTAATTAAGTTAATATTTTCACTTACTTTTTCATGACGAGTGGTCGCTAATGATTTCGTGCATTATGTTGTAAAGTACTTCATCTGGTATCAGTTTATTTTGTTCTCCACGGAGAACGCAATAAACTCTAGACTCTTGAAAACGTCACAAATTTGTTTCCACTCATCAGCATTTACATCTTTTGGTGGATTCTTTAGGACCTCATCCCAATCATCTAGTCCTTCGTAGAACATTTTGAAGTGGGCATGCCGCTTAGTTTTCCTATCTCGGTATCTCTCAATGTAACACCCTGGTTACCCCAGAACAGTTACGGTGAATGATGAACCATAAATTTAACTCGTTACCCGAGTCCTTTGGTTAAAAACGTGCTTCTAGGTGTCATTAATAGGGTAAGGTGGAAAACAATCATAAGGAAAGGATATATTTTATTTAAAGCATAAAACTATTCATGGGCCCATCAAAACATTTACAAGTTATTTACAACTCGAAATGGTCATTACTGTTTAAATTTACAACCCACCGACCTAAGCGGAAAAAATAGGGAAACCCCCTTTGTTGACTGTGTTTTTAGCCAACGACGTGAGAATGTCAAAAACAATATAGCCTTCAAGAGAAATAAAACGACACAGACAGTTTATGAACAAAAATTAAATAACACCAGAGATTTTATGCATTTGCTTGGGCACTCTTAGGTACTTTTAGGAAAAACCATCAAAGCACCTTGTTCGAACCTCCCAAAATTATTTTGAGAGATTGATTTCTCTCAATCAATCTTGGTGAAAACTTGACTTCTCCTCCCAAAGACAAATTTTCACCATGTAGCATTTATTTTGCATGCATTTTTTTGATTCACTCCAGGGAAGTTGATCGATGATACATGCTTAGCCAACCAGGGAAGTTGTATCTGCTCTCCTGAGCAAGAAAACTTTGCACCTGATCAGCTAAACTTGTAGCTATTGGCATTTATACTTTACTTCTCTTTATTAACTTAAAACATTCTAAGTCTCCTCTAGACTTAAAAGGTTATAAGTTTTTTGTGAAGAGTAAAGTCACTCTGGTGTATGCCTTATATTTTCACATGAGTACTTAGTTTTCTAACTTAGAAATTCTAGACATTTCATAAGTCCATGCTAAGTATACTTTCTCACACTCTTATTTCTCTAACATTTTTTATGAGCATGATGTTTATGGTCACACGAATATCTGCTCCTAACTTGAAATTTAAAAAATTCCAAGTTACTTAAGCTTTGTCAAACAAGTTAGCTCAATGGCCTTTTTAGACTTCGAAAATTTACAAGTCAGCCTAAAAACAGATATCTTAACTCGTGCTCTTATTGCCTGTGTTAAATTATATACCAGTATACCCCATGTGCCCCCCAGGTGGTTGAGGGTTGAAAGATCCTTAGTCACTTGCTACCTGACCGAATCTGTTCGAGCAGTTAATTACTCGTGAAACACATAGAATATATGGAAAATACTCAAGCAGTTGAACACTGCTTGAACATATCGACCAGTTGAACACTGATCGGATAACTAACACACATGCATATTTGTAGCAAGAATCGACCACGCTGCGCGTAGTCTCTTTTATTACTCGTAAATTAAAAAGGACAAAACATGTCTAACAACGAGTCTTAAACAACCAAAATTGTTCAAAAATAAAATGACTGGTTAGCAAATAACCAGCTCATACACCAAACTTAAATAACAAGTCTAAAAAACTCGAAATCAAGCTACCACTCTGAAAGCGGTATTTAAAAATAATATCTCCTTCGATGCTCTATGTGCACGCCACTCCAGTGATTCCTGCTCCTAGCACTCCTCCTCAGCATACTTCTCCTTTGCTTAGTTGCTCTCCTCAGCCAAGTGTGGACCTCCACATATAGTGTCTAAGGTGAAGTCCACAGGTCCAGGCTGCAAGGGTGGAGATCTTTGTCGCTTGAGACCAGAGTTGCTGCTACCTTTTTCTCCTTGGGGTGTCTCCGCCCGGTACTTCCTCAACTTGCCCGACCGGAGAAGAAATTCTATCTCATCCTTGAGGTGGTAGCATTCATTCGTGTCGTGACCATAATCTTCATGGAAGCGACAATACTTGTTCATGTCTCTCTTCCTCGTCTCTCTCCTGATGGGTGGAGGCTTCTTGTAAGGAACCTCTTCTTGACTAGCAAGATATATCTCTGTTCGGCTGGTTGAGAGAGTAGTGTAGTTGGTAAATTGAGGCTCATACTTGGTTGGCTTTTCACTTGAACCCAACTTTGCTTTCTTTTCCTCATGGTGGTCAGACCCATTATTTCCACGCTTTTTTCCACCATCACTAGGAGAGTCAGTTGATCTGCCTGGATTGTTTATGCCATTCTCCCCTTTCTCTATTGCATCATCCAAATTCATATATTTGTTCGCCCGGTCGAGAAATTGTTGAAGTGTTGAAATTGGATGGCGATGGATGCTGTCCCATAGAGGACTCCGATAAATTATCCCAGCAGATATGGCAACCATCTTCCCCTCGTCTCCTACAGCGGTTGCTCTATTGGCCTCTCTCATGAATCTCTGTATATAGTTCTTTAGAGACTCATCTTTTTCTTGTTTGATATCTGCCAAGTCATTGGCATAAACTGGTGGAGTCTGGGCAGTGTTAAATTGTCTACAAAACTCCTTCCTGAATGCCTCCCAAGAGGTAATGGAGTTTGGCTTAAACTTCCAATACCACTCCTGGGCAGTGTCTGTCAAGGTGGTGGGGAAGACTCTACACCGATAGTCATCACTCACTCCGAGCAGTTCCATCTGTTCCTCAAACTTCCCAACATGTCTTATCCGGTCTGCCTTTTCTGTATAAATTGGCAGTACCGGTGCTTTGTACTTTGCTGGTGGCTGGGCTGCTCTAATTCGAGTACAAAATGGGCTGCCACTCCGGTAGTCGATCGCATCTTTCTCGGAAGGTCGTTTCGACAAACCTTGCACTGCAACTGCTAGCATGTCAAGCTGGGCTTGGATGGCTGGTGCAACTGATGAGGTTCCAAGGTTTTGACCGCCTGGTCGGGCATTACCATCTGGCGCGCCACCGTCAAGTATTTCTACCTGACTAGTAGGGCGGTCCAGATTTTGCCCTTCAACCGGGATGGTCCTCCTCTTGTCCGTGATAACATTCCTTAGATCCTTCGATTTCCCAGAGGGCTTACTACACGGGACTTCCTCTCTCCTGCTACGCTGCTGGTCCGGGTGCAGTGGAGGCTTTTTGGCGCGCTCTGGACAGTTTTCTCCTCCTTGTGGGTTGTGGCCCTCCTTTTCCTTTGACTGGTTGGTGGGATGACTATCAGCCTCACCACGACCATGCCCATCTTTGAACTGTGAGGTCCCCTTCTCTCTAGGAGCTTTATTTTGCTCCTGCCCAGGTGGAGTCTTTTTACTGCCCGATCGGTGACTTCTGGAGGGGGTTCTATAGTGCTCCTCTTGGGTTGAGGTATTGTGCGATCGGACTCCATCTCCCTCACCAGGTGGGTTATTACCACCCCTCCTTGGTCTATCAATGTTCTTACCACCAGCTTCTGTGGTCCTTGCTCCAGGAGGGGGTCCTCCTCGTGTTGCAGCTTGGGCATTGGCTTGGGCCAACTGGGTAGCTACCTCTAAAGCAAGTGCTGCTTCACGATGTCTTCGGTCGACCTCCTCCTGTTGTTGTCTGAGCTCTTCGCTTCTAGCCTCCATATCGCGTTTTTGCTGCTCTAATGCAGCTCTCTGCCTGGTCATCTCTTCAGCAAACGCCTCCTGCCTGGCGTGGAATTGTGCCATCTCCTCCTGGAAGGCCCCCATGGCCTCTTGGAGCTCTTCAACTCCTAGAGTCACGTCCTCGAGCATGACTCTAGGCTCATTCTCATGATATTGTGGGCTAGGACCTTCAGATCTAGCAGGCTCTTTAGAGGAGCTTGTCTTCTTGGAGACTGTATTGGTGTTCTTAGGCGCCATCTTGCTTCAGGGACCGTCTGTTCTTCTCTTCAGGCTCTCAATGAAAGCACCAAAATGTTGACTGCGTTTTTAGCCAACGACGTGAGAACGTCAATAACGACAAGCCTTCAAGAGAATGTAAACGACAACAGAGAGTTTAATCAATGAAAGTAAATAACACAAGAGATTAAATAGTGGTTCAGCCCCGATTGTCGGTAATAGCCTAATCCACTTAGAGTTGTGATTTATAGATCTGTACTCAAGATCAGATGGACTGAGCGAACTGAGTTTCTTCAGTACAGATTGCAAAAATACAAGAGTTCTTTCAAATATCAGCACTTTCTCTCTCTAGAATACTCAGACCCAAATTTTCTCTCTCTAGAAAGAAGAAGCAGAAGAAGCCTCTCTTTCATCCCATAAGCCCTCTATTTATAGGCTTAGGGTCATACATACGGTATCCCCTAGAACCGGGATATTTTATTATATTTATTACATTTAAATTACAAAGAAACATTCAAAATTCAAAATGTAACAAACCCCCCATTTGTGGGAATAATGAGAGATTCCCGCATATCTTGTTGAAGTTGTTTCTGGGAATCTTGACTTAGTCTCCTCTAGCTAGTTGATCCACCTCCTACTGACCACCCATGCAAGTGCTGGTTGAACATGTGCATGGTGGTAGGACATGCACTTCTCTCCTCTAACATGGCACTCTCCTCTAGCATGCCATGTTTCTCCTCGGACCAAATCCTTGGGGTCTCCTAGGACCAACCTCTTGGGGTCTCCTAGGACCACTCTCTTGAGTTCTCCTCGGATGCACTCTCCTTAGCTGTCCTAGGATGCATTCTCCTTAGCCTCCTCGGATGCATTCTCCTTAGCCTCCTAGGATGCACTCTCCTTAGCTCTCCTAGGATGCATTCTCCTTAGCCTCCTAGGATGCATTCTCCTTAGCCTCCTAGGATGCACTCTCCTTAGCTTTCCTCGGACCAAGGTGCACTTAGCTTGGTTATGACATCTTTCAAGCAGTCCAAATTCTTCATCAGTCTACTGGGTCACTTTATCACAACTCTGAGGAGTCAATGTATTTATTGGCTATTTAATGTGTCTTTTACGGACCATGTACTGCCATTTGTCACCTCTATTGCCACGTCATTGATCTCCAATTTTTGGGTATAACACCCCTAGTTCCTCTGAGAACTCCTTGGCCATGGTGGTCAAGCGGCCGCATATGTACACAACACCACCTAAGCTCTCAACTCAAGGCTGGGTGAGCTTTTCTTTCCCTTTACCTGCACCACATAGCACCCATGAGCTAAGGCCAAGCAAGAAAACACAATATCGCATGAATATAATATCAACAATGATCATAATAATCATTCAGGACCTTTAGTCCAAAATAGAGGAGTGACAATTAGAAAAGTCACCAAAGTGGGTTCCATTCCCTTTAGCCATGTGACGATAGGGCCACCTAGGCTTTACAAATAAGTGAACCTTTCACTAGCTTATCAAGATAGGTGCTTGATAAACTAGTCACCAATATAACTTACCGCATGACCATAGAGTCACAACCATGGGATTCCGCTCCCTAGCCACGTGACAAGCAGTCACCTAAGCCTTTGGCCCTGGCTCTGAGTAACTAGTCCTAGACTAGTCAAGCGCTTATAATTTTCATCGACCTTAGGGTCGGTCCAGCATTAATGCTCCTAGAGTCATTCAACACTAATATCGATTAGATCTAATCTTTTATCGGCTCTGCGTTCAGGACGCTTATGTCGTTCCTGAGTCTTAGGTCAGTAATACACGACCAATGCCGATTCTGAATAGTCAGTACCATACACAAGTAAACAACCTCTGCTAGCATTTAATATGCAATCCATGTCCACATTTAACAACCAACATATGCCTCTTATAACAATCACGCATGTCATATACACAGGGTGCAGTTTTCTTACATCTGGTTCAAGGGAGAAATAGAACAAGAACGACTTCTGAGAACGATTGACCTTTTGATTCCTTAGCGGTTACCTAATCATAACCAATTATAACCTCCATTAATGAGAATCTACAATGAAAGGGTCTTGACCTAAACCCCACTCTCGGGACCTTGAAACGTACCCACACGGTGAGTAGATTCGATCCCGGGCCTTAAGGATTGAAACCCCGAGCCAAAAACCCTTAAAAACACTCAAAACGGGATTATGAAGGAACAGAGTAGTGCTAAAGCGCTATTTTCATAATCCCAAACCGCCCAACACAACCCTGGGTAGCGCTATAGTGCCCCCTTGTGGGCGTTGTAGCGCTACACCCAGCCAGATCCACCCCTGAAACCTCTTCCTTTGACTCCTTCAATTCTAACTCTATTCCAATGCTTCCAAACCTCATTTTTGTACCAAGTGAACCCAAAAACCATCCTCACAAGCCCTAAGCATCACAACGCCAAGAACCCTAGCCAAAAACTCCCAACAAAACCAATCATCCAACCTAGAAAATCTCAACTGAAAACCAAAGCTAAAACAGAGCAAACCAGGAATTTAATGGCTAGAAACTTACCTCAAGTTCAAATTATGATGCTTTTCAATGGTGGAACACACTCCCAAGCTCTTAAGACTTATTTCCCGAGCTTGAATCCCCAACTTAAGCTCAAAAATCCCAAGAGAAAATGAGAGAAAACAGGTACGGGAGAAGGCTCTTAAGATGCTCTATTTTTTCCCTTCCTTCTACAGCCTTCAATGGCTAAATACCATCCTAGGGGTGGAAAGACCAAAATACCCCTAGGTCAAATAAGGATTTCTAAAGGCTCCCAAGGGAAAAATTGACATTTTCCACCTATTTCGTTAATCATAATTAACGCTCTCCAATTCCCGCTATTCTCAATTTTCTCAAACACCAATAATTCATAACCCGTTACCCTTTAATTCCCGGCAATGTTCTAATCATTAAAATCACCCTGAGACTCACCCCGAGCCCCGAGCTTAAACCTGTTATGACTAACCCGCTAATTTATATTCAAAGATCGTCTCATGCCGAATAGCTCAAACAAATCCACATTATAATGTGGTCTCAACAATAGGTCACCGACATGCATACAAATATACAATTACGCCCTCAACGGGCGAAATTACCAAAACACCCTTGCAAATGAAATGTGAACCCACATGCATGCATTTAACATCATATTATAATATAATTCACAAAAACATGCATATAATCAGTTAATGGCATAATTAAACAATTATGGTCCTCTTGGCCTACTAATCCAGCCATTAAACCGCATTAGGGATTTTGGGGATTACACTCAGCCATCTTAGCATCAATACTGTCAATGAGGGTGGTATAATCTGGCCACCCATCTATTTGATAGATGTGCTACAATCAAGAGAAAACATGTTAATCGTGCTGGAATTATAATACAATTTTTATTAAAGTAAATTCTAAAAATTTTACCTTCACTTTACTAATGACATTGTCCTTATACCGTTTTGGTCACTAGTCCAATCCTTGTAATATCCTGGAACCCCCGACACAATAAATATCCTATCTGACCCCCGACATTATCCCGACCCCGACCCTATCTTGACACTATAAAGACCCTATCCCGACCCCATACCCTATCTTGGCCTTATAAAGTCCATATCCCTACCCCAACCATATCCCGACCCTCTAAAGACCCTATCCCGACCATATAAAGACCATATCCCGACCCCCGACATTATCCCGACCCTATGAACCCTATCCTGGCCCTATTAAGACCATACACCAACCTTATAAAACCCTATCTCGACCCTATAAAGACCCTATCTTGACCCTCGACCCTATAAATCTACAAAAAATTGGGTAGCATCTCCCCTAAACTGATGACCTAGCCATTTGTATTCAGTTAAAAAAAACAATTCAAACAACACACTATGAGTTTCTTCCTTATATCTCCGCGGCACACAAAAATTTCACAGAACATACTTCACTAATACATGCAAGTTCATAACCTCTCTTATCACCGCAGTACACAATGTGTATCTCATAACCTACTTCACTATGGATGAATATTTAGGATACTCAAACTCATCTAACAATAGTAAATTATAATAATAATAATAGTAATAGTAATAATATCGTATTGGGAATGGAATATTTAACAAGGATAGGAAGGAAAGAGGATTTCAAGTTCCATGAAAGATATGAAGGGCTAAAACTTAATCATCTTAGTTTTGTAGACAATGTATTACTATTTTGTCATGGGAACTTCATGTAACGACCCGGATTTTCAAGACTCGATAATGCAGAAATATAAATGTTTTCATTTAACAAAATGTCTCAAAAACCCATAGAAAAAAAAACTTTTTAAAAAGTAGTATGGCCATACTTAACATTTAGTTACAAACATGTTTTATAAAGAGTAGAGTGAGCCTAGTTTAGGAAAATTACACAACATTTCCAAAAATAAAACAGCTTCCCAAAAGGTCAGTCCACATGTACATTTGCAAGGAAGACTCCAGTGCTCACTGCTCTGCCTTGCCCTTGCTCTTACCTACAACATGAAACAACTAGGTAAGCGAAAACGCTTAGTAAGATCAACTTTCAAACAAAGCACATAGAGAAATAGGGATCTGGACCCATCCGGACCCTACACAATCAATTTCAAGAACGCTAACGCGTCCTGGCAAACTTATGGTCATGCCTGATAACCAAGGATAATTTAATTCATATCTAGATAAAAATCCTGCACTCAGAAAAATCCCAGAACAAGCAGATATATTATATCACAACTATATCTTATCAACAATTATATCCCTGCACTCAGAAAATCCCAGAGTAAGCAGATATATTATATCACAACTATATCTTATCAACAATTATATCCCTGCGCTCAGAAAATCCCAGAGCAAGCAGATATATCATATCACAACTATATTTTATCAACAAATATATCCCTGCACTCAGAAAATCCCAGAGCAAGCAGATATATTATATCACAACATAATTCGAGACCAACGCTCGACAATTTCCAACAATTCATGCGTAACGCGCCCTCCAACATAATTTCTAATCTGTAAAAGAGAACCGAGTCCCCACACTAAGATCTAGCCAATAAATATTCTCATCAAGGGTAACTATCGTGTTACCTAGGGCATCGCTACTTATTCAAGAGTGTAATCCAATTTACACGGTTTTACGGAGACTTCTATGTTAATCAGTGGTGCTGGTGAGCAGTTGCCCCTAGGGTGTTCAGCCTCACTCAATCTTGGCAACCCCTAGTATCTCTAGGCACTCTCACTGAATGGCCAATATTCACGGCTGCTATCCGGGAATAACTTATCAGAGCACTTGCTCGGATTCTAACCGTCCAATGATTAAGTAAGCATGAGGGCCCCTAGGTCCCATTTATCTTGGCGCCCCTAGGTTTAACCAGCTTATCCTCATCTCATGGCCACTCGTCGCGGTAATGAACCGGACATAAATAAAATCAAGCAGTGTGACGGGGATCAACCGTCTAGGATATGACGGACATCTACCGTTCATATTTTCTAAATCAGCACTCACCAGACTAACGTCTCTAAGCAACTTTCTATGACAGCCTATATATGTGCATGTATCCCTATACTAACATACAAGACAATAATCATTTCATGTTGCAGCCATACAATATAAGTTGACTTACTTGGAGTCCTTAGCGCTCAGCAGGTTTTCACCCTCCAACGTTCAGTCCAGTTACGCTTAGCCAATATTGTAGTTATCCATACAGTATACTCGGATTAATTATGGCACTCATAATTCATTATTATTATTTTGGGCAGTTTGGTCATTTTAATAAAAGTCATTTGTAAGGATTTATAATCCTTATTTGGTTTTAAACCTATTAAGGAAAGTCATACAAAATATTCGAGACTAAACCCTAAGTCTCAGGGAGGCCTATCCTAAGGTCTCGATACCTAGGCTCGGGTATCACAATGGTATCCCACAACCCGCTAAAAATCTTATTCTTTTAAGGTATCGCTATTAACACGCACCTTCGACTAGTCGGTTAAAATATGTAAGATTTTAGCCGGTATTATATCCAGAAAATACAAATAAATTCCTTAATTATTTTTAAAGAAAATAAACTCTTTAAATTTTCCTTTTAGTTTTCTTAAGGTTTTAATATCTAAAAACCGATTTAAGAAAATTGCCTAATTTGTCTTAATTAGGAAAACCATTATAAATTTCTCATCTTGACTAATTAATTTTCCAAAAGCAATTAATCAATTTTTACTTACTAGAAAAATAATTCATTTAATTATTTTCTCAAAATATAGGGTTTTAAACCCTCTTTTAATTTATTAACTATTAATAAATTAAATCTATTATTTTTAGAAAGAATAAAAACTCTTTAATAAAAATAATTCATTTAATCTCAAAGTGGTAATTTTAGTGAAAATATGATTTCAAGACTTACCATTTTATATCTTGAAAGAAACAAAATTTTACTTTTTACCTTATGTTCCAAAATCTCATTTTTTTACACTAAGTGTGAAAAACCTATTTTTCACATTTTTAACTACATACTTCGTTAGTTCATAACTTGAAATTTACTTACCCAATTGTTACCAAAATTTCCCAATTCCATTTTTTGTTATGCCATTTAGGTCTTTGTAAAATCTTAGGTCAAAATGAGCATTTTTTATTGGTGAAATCATTTTCCAACAATGAGGTAAAAATGACCTTATTTTCAAGTCCTTATTTTTTCCAAACTTTGACAGTTAATAACTTTCAAACCGTTTAATATTTTCTTACCAAATTTTACAGTGGACTAATAGGTTATGCCAGAAATATGTCCACAAAATTTTAGAAAAAACTGGGTTAATTTGCCCTATACAGTGGCTGTCCAAACTTGGTTCTGAAAATAAGAATACGAAAAAACAGTTTTTTACCTAAACTTTGAAATAGCATAACTTACTCATTTCTAAACATTTTTTAGTGTTTCAAAAGCTCAATTTTATGTACTCAATCTCAAAAACATAACAGTACAATTTAATTTTACAAAAACAATATACAGTGGCTGCTTGACCCCTTGGAAGTCACAGCTTAAAACATGTTTTGTTTTAGGGTATCCTACAAAACCCTTGGGGGTTTTGGTTCCCATTTTCAAAAATCAATACACATGCATCATAAAAATTATTAAACAACTACCATAACCTTATTACATCACCAACAAGAAACTCTAAGCATTAAATATACAAAATAATGCTTAAAACTAAAAACCCTACAACAAAATCATCAAAAGTAAACTTTTTACCTCTTTGGTGTTCTTGCTTAAGGTTTGGACCTTCCTATTAGCTTTGGCTCCTCGAAAACCTTTCAAAAATCCTAACCAACTTCCCCCAACAACATAGTTAATTAGCTATTTGAAACTCTATGCTTAAAACTTTACAAAAGCCTAGATTAGTGAAGCTTTACCTTAGGGAAAATACTTCCTAGACCAAGACTTAGCCTCCAAGTTTTCCTTGGTGTTCTTGAGTTTGAATATTGAGAGAGACAACTTGAGAGAGAAAAAAAAAAGATGATAGTGAGAGAGTGAAGTGAGTGGTCGGTTTTCTTAGGGGGGGTTAGAAGAGTTTATGGTATCTAATTTATCTCAAATACACTCAAGTGTTTTACTCCCACTTGCCCACTTGACTTGACTTACTTAAAATGAGATTTTATCTTTATTAAGTTGGGTTCACACCACTCTAAAATAGCACATGGCCGGCCACCCTTTTCCATATATGTGATCATTAATTTTTTTTTTTTTTTTTATAAAGGTTAATAAAGGTTTCATAAGAAGAAAAGTCCAAATTGGCTTTTGACACCTTTTTTTCACTCTTATTAAGTTTTAATCACCAAACTTAACATTAATTAATTAAATTAAATGTCTCTCACATTTAATTTAATTAATCACATAATAAAATTTAACCTAAGGTTCATTCATGGAATAAAATTCCCCATTTCGGCAAAATTAGGCATTTACCACAAAATGCCTTAAAATTTACATTTTCTTTTAGGTTTATTATTTTTGACCAAACTTTAACTTTTATGAATGTATTTTATGCCCAAAATATAATTGCCATGATTTTTCGTTTTATTTTCCGAGATTTTTACCCGATCAGGGTTTTTGTGTCGGTCCAGGACCGAAAGTCTTATCTTGACTTTTAAAATCACAAAATTCATATTTTGGCTAGCAATAACTCATGGAATACTTACAAACAAAATATAATATTATTTAAAATAATATTCTTAACCCGGGGGAAAAATCCCGACCCGAGTCGTTTAAAGGTACCCGAAAACGTAGGACGTTACACTTCAAATCCATCTACTTTATCTTGCAAGGTCTCAAATTGTTCTCCAAGTTATCTGGTCTCCATCTGAATGAATCAAAGTCTGCTATATACTGTTGTGGCATGGATGATCAAGATGTTCAAAGAGTCTTGGATGCATCGGGGTTTTGTAGAAGCTCATTGCCTTTTAGATACTTGGGAATACCCATATGTTCCAAGAGGATTTCAGCAAAGGATTATGAAATTTTAATTGACAAGATGGTATCTCGAATTAGGTGTTGGAGCTCTAGGAACATCTCGTTTGCTGGGAGAGTCATCTTAATAAATTTGGTGCTGCTTTCAATCCAATCCTACGTGAATCAGATTATGATAATTCCAAAGAAGGTTCTGAAAGAGATAATAGCAATATGTCGATCTTTTCTATGGAAAGGTCAAGCTACCTCCTTGGGACCTGGAAGTATTGCTTGGGAACAAATATGCAGACCAAACAGAGCAGGGGGTCTTGGTTTCAAGAATAGTTGTGCCTGGAATACAGCTGCGATTGGCAAATACATATGGGCAATAGATGAAAAGAAAGACAATTGAAGGGTTAAACACTACACCAAACACCTATTACCATAACACAAGAAGATAAGACTATTTAAAAAGTATTATAGTAAGTATGGTTAAAAAGTGGTAAAGTCCAAAACCAAATGAAAAAAAGGCGGCACCTTTAGGAACTCCCGCTAAATTAAAATAGCAAGCTTTTGGTCTGACTATAATATAGTCTCTCTACATTTTTCACATGTCAAATAAAATCAAATAAAGAAGAAAGAAACTTTTCTCCCACTCGATCTTTCCTTTCTCCCTCTCTCTATATCCTCTCTCTATAGCAAGGTTTGGGTTTTCAGGGAAGGAGATACCAGATCTTCTTTCCCTGTTTTAATACATATTTTCTTTGCTATAAACCCTCGTATAAGGTCATTTCTTTTTCCACTGAACTGAAAATTTTATTTATTTATTTTTCTGGTTTGCTTATTATTATTATTTTTTTTGTTGGAGTTTCGCTGTATGCGAGATCGATATTTGATTTTTTTTCTTTTATTTTATTTTTAATTTTTTTGGTTGGTTCCCTTCAGGTTCAAGAAACAAGATGTGCATTTGTTTGTGAAGGCTAGGCGCTGGCTCTGGGAGATTTTTGGGACTTTGGGGCAGTTGAAAATGGAGGGTTGACATTGGTTCTTTGTTTGGATGAATCAGGGTTTGATTTCTTTTGGGTTTTTCTTTTTGGGTAGGAGGGTTTGGTTGAGATGGGAAGCGCCGGTGAGACCAGTAACAAGGGCATTGACCCGTTGATAGGCGGGTTGGTTTGGGTCCGCCGTAGAAACGGGTCATGGTGGCTCGGTAGGATAATGGGTCTTGATGAGTTGTCTGAGAGTTGCTTAGTTTCGCCGAGATCGGGTACCCCTGTAAAGCTTTTGGGTCGTGAGGACGCAAGCGTGTAAGTATTCTCATTTTTTTTTTTACTTGGGTTCGTTTTCGCTCATTTATTTTTGGATGAGAACTTAGTTTTGATTGTTTATTGACTTGCTTCATTGATATAAACTTATGTTCAGCTCATTTGATAATATGCTATTGTGAAATTAAAAATGTCGTTGTTTGTGTGTTTAAGAGATTTGTATATATATGTGATATGTACCAGTTTTTACTTGTTCATTCTCTTGGACTGTTCCAAGTCCCACTCAAGTCACTTGCCTTGATCTTTGTTTTACTGTGGTTATGTTGCTTTTCAGCACAAGTTAAAAGAACATAATTAATTTATAAACTTGCTTCCAAAGTCGGTTGCGAAGCCTTTACAGAATGCTTTCATTCTCGTTGCTTTTCCTCTCGTTGGGATAAAATTTGAATTTTGAGTAAAATTATTTGTAGTTGAACTTATAACATGCTTGTATTGGCATTATTTTGTTGACCGTTGACACAATTTTTGTGTTGGTATTGCATAATTATATAACTTGTAACGTTTATATCAACTGGGATTTTCATTTGACTGTTGTCTTTACAGAATCCATTGCAATGTTGTTATAAATTGAAATTTAATCGGTGGAAATATGCTATACCATCTGGGGTTTTCTCACAGTAGAATGCCAACTGATTTTGAGATAACCTATCTTTGTAGAAACATTTATATTTTTAAGTGAAAAACACTATGTATGTTTATATATGAGTTTGATTGTTTTCCTAGTTCGTAAGAATATAAGATTATAGTAGCAATTAGTTACGATATACTCAACTTTGGATGTAGGTCTCTGCAGCACTTGATGCTCTTATTCACATTAGTGGTGGAAAAGTTAACATCCATGTATTAATGGCTCTAGCGGCATTTTCTTCAGTATTTATGGGGAATGCCTTAGAAGGAGGGTTACTTCTTGCCATGTTTAATTTGGCTCATATAGGTAAGCCATGCACAATCACGTTTAAGAATAGCTTATTGTTTTGGAAAAAAAATTGATTATATAACACTGGGATGACTGCAGCTGAAGAGTACTTCACCAGTCGTTCAATGATTGATGTTAAAGAGTTGAAGGAAAATCATCCCGAATCTGCTCTTGTGCTAGATATGAATGAAGATAGACTTCCTAACACAACCGATTTGGCATACAAAAGGGTTCCTGTACATAATATAGAAGTGGGATCCTATGTTTTGGTTGGAGCTGGTGAGGTATGTGATGCTAATTTTATTCATTTCAGTTTTGTTTGTTGGAATAGTAAGCTAGAATGTTCAAATTTTGAGGTGAAAGGAGTATAATATAGAATTGATTGTTGTTTTCTTAGGATTTATATTCTTTGAACCTAGTGAAAGTCTAGCTGTTGATCAATTATGTAACGCCCTACTACCTTAGGGCCGTTACTAAGTGAGTTTAAGAAGAAAATTGTGCAATTAACTGACTCTACGAGGTTTCTAAAACCAAAAGTGTGACTTGATTAGAAATTAAGGCTGTAGTCTTTGAAAATGCTTAGTTTCATTGAAAACATTAAGTGTCAAACATCTGGGATCCCAAAATAAGGTTTACAAAATATTTACAACTCAAAAATAGATTTACACCTGGTTAACTATCAAAAGAATGAGTTAATACAGCCATATACAAAATGCCCCCAACCAAAGCAGTCGGGCAGGCCGAACATGTACGCGCCGCCCCCACGCTCTCCATACTCATGGCCGGTTGACTGACTCCTTGCTTTTACCTGCCACACAGAGCACCCGTGAGCCGAAGCCCAGCAAGAAAACTCATACAGTATATAACATATGCGTAGAATATAGCTGACATACAATCCACTGATAAATAGGAAAACTATTAGACTGAACAAGCATGACCATGCCGCCCCAGAGGCCTTACCAAAGCCTGGGGTATCGGTCCTTACCGTAAGGATAACTCACGTATCCATTGGGTCCCACCCTGGCTATAAGCACTCCATGTGTTAAGTGTTACTTCCGGCCCCAAGGCCGTTCTCGGCCTTCGCCGCTCTCGGCCTTAGCGATTCATTTCATCATAATCACGCATATAGTACATTTCGAAATAATCATTCAAACATATAATAATTCATTTAAGGTTATACATTCGCACATAATACAATCTAGGGCCATGCCCTGCAATAACACTGTGGGCCCATGCCCTGTTCTCGGGTGTTACGGTTTTCTTACCTTTCAATTCGATAGCTTTGATCACCTGACTCCTCGAGCACGATCCTACTCGAGCCCTAGCGCTCACCTAAACAGAATCCATAAGTCAAAGTCATTACCAAACCTCAAGTCCAAAACCTAGCCTCGGGACCAATCCCGAGCCCCCGGGAAGTCCTAGATCCACAAAACAAGGTTGTGGAATCGAGCCCCGAACCTTAGGTCAAAATCCCTCAACAAAAGCCCAAAAACCCCTTTCTGTGAACAGTGCAGCGCTACAACGCTCTTAAGAGGGCGCTGTAGCGCTACAAGCAGAACAACACAACCCCAGAAACAGGGCCTAGCGCTACAGTGCCCAAAGACTAGCGCTGTAGCGCTAGTTGCAGACTGGCAACCCCAAAAATCGTTTTCTGCGATTTCTTTCAACCATTTCAACCCCAAACTTGTCCAAATCTTTCCCAAACCCAAAAACAAACTTATCAACACCTCACACTCATCCCAAGCATCCCAAGAACTCATAACCCAAGCTCAAGCAACCCAAAACTCAAGATCTACCACAATGAACCCTAAACCCAGAAATTCAGTCAAACATCAAAGTTAAGGACTTAGAAATCATACCGTGGATGGAAATTCGACCTTGAGTTGAACCCTAAACCTCCTTAGCTTGCTCCTTCACAACCTTGGCCTGATTTCCCCAAAAATCCCATCTATTTAGCTCAAATACACAGCTCAAACCAGTCAAGCCCTAAAACTGAAACTTCTAAAAACTTACCTCAATGTTTGATGTGTTCTTGCTAATCCCTTGCCAATCTTCAAGTCTAGCTTAGGATCCTTGATGCTCAGCTTACCCTAGCTCATCACTGAGCTTAGCTCCAAGAAAAATGAAGGGAAATGGTGGGAGAGCCACAAACCGTTCCTTTGAAACCAAACCCCTCAGTTTTTCTCTCTTTTCCTTTTTCTTCCTTCTTTCTTTCTTTTTCAGCCTTATCACTCTTTTTCTACCAATTCCACTAAGTATAAAGCTCCCTTTAACTTATCTCTAAAAAGCCTAAAGACCAAAATTCACTCCCTATTAAATCTAACCCTTTTTTTTGTCCATGTAGGGCCATTTTAGTCATTTTACCCATTTCCCACTAATTCCTCGAGTGTCTCTAATAATTTCCCGCTTGCTCCCCAACACCTAATTAATCACCAAATATATCCCTCATCATCAAGATTAACCTCAATATATTTCCAAATTTCAATTTAAACTCCCCAGGCTTAACCCCAAGCCGGGTATAAATTCCCGCTTTGACTTTTCCGCTAACCTGCTCATTCTAGGATCGTCTCGAGTCACAGATCACAGATATCAACACAGTCATGCCCAAAATGGCCAAATTACAATTATGCTCTTTCTAAGATAATCAGGTCTACATGCATACTAATTCACATAGTCATGCATCTCAAATAATCAAATAGTCATATAACATGCATTAAATCATAATCATGCATTTAACTCATTAAAGTCACACACAAAATCCCATTATGCCCTCCAGGCACACTAATCAAGGCCCTTAAGCCTTATTAGTGATTTTGGGTCGTTACAAATTAACTTTAAATGCATGTTATGTTCTGAAACTTTTCACATTAATGTGAGTTCTTGACTTGCACTACTCTGTCTCTTAACACTAAAAAATCTATCCATGTGCCTGGACTATCATGTGGATGGCTTTTTGCTGCTTGAATGATGGTCTGAAAACAATTTCAAGACTGAAAATGTTGCCAATGTGGTGGACTATCAAATGAATGGGTTTATTTATCTTTAAGAATTATGGTGTGAAAACATTAATCCTCTGTTGTAATAGATGTCAAGTGGTTACTCATCAATATTGTGATTTTTGGATGATGTTATTGAAAAAGAAAGAAAAATACACAAACACACATACGTATATAAATATATATACATATTTGTAGCTTTCTGAATTCATTTAGCGATGATCTAGCTCTGTCTATGTTCTTTTCATTTCACTTAATTTAATCATTTCTTTTAGTTTACCATTGTAAGTTACAAAGCATTTTTTTTAACTCATCATGTTAATTAGTAGATAACAGGGATCTTATATGGAAACTGTGATTAACTGATACTTGGAATGAAAGCAACTTAATAGAAGTTGTTATTGTGATTAGTCTGTGCCTGTAGACTGTGAATTTTTTCAAGGCAATGCAACCATTACTATCGAACACTTTACGGGTGAAGTCAAACCTTTAGAGATTAAAGTTGGAGACAGGATTCCTGGTGGAGCAAGAAATTTGGATGGTAGGATAATTGTGAAGGTATGTTTATGGACTTTCTCATAGATATATAACACAATGAAGGGAGAATTGGTGTCAATGTTTATGTGTGTGTTTTCCTCTGATAATTGGATTTGTAAATCATAGCTTAAACCGATTGTTTTTCATTATACAATGTCTTATTCTATAATCTTTAGTGAAATTTACTGATTTGCCAATACCTCATGAAAATGAATGGAAGCACGATGTTTGATAGGAATATAGGAGGATTTGGCAATTTTATTAAATTTATAAAGATTATGGTGCCAGTAGTCTGTTTGTTTATGATGAAGGTGCTTGGGTGCTGAAAGAAATGAGATGGTGATATTTAAAAAAAAAAAATCCTTTTGTTGTTTTTTAATTTGTTAAAATCATTTCTGATTCAGGCTACAAAAATGTGGAAAGAGTCAACACTCAGCAAGATAGTACAATTGACTGAAGAAGCACGCTTGAATAAACCAAAGCTTCAAAGGTGGCTTGACCAATTTGGAGAGCAATACAGCAAGGTTGTCGTAGTCTTGTCTATAGCTATTGCTCTCATTGGTCCATTTCTCTTCAAGTGGCCATTCTTTGGAACATCAGGTAGTATTTAGTTTATACAGTGCCCTCATTAACTCTAATACTATCTATTACATTCTCTTGACGTACCCCATTATGGGATTTAAAATTTTATGAAACACCTACTCTTACCTTAAAATGGTCCTTTTTTATTTGTTTGTTTCAATCAGAGCTCAGCTTTAACTTTTTTTTTTTTTTTTAAATTGTAACATCTCTAATTTTCAGTACTTTCAAAAAATTGCTTCTTGTTGTTCATATATAATATATATTACATGCATATATATACTGTAAAGAAATGTTGAGTTGGTCTTCCAACTAGAAGGTGTCAAGATAAAAAATATTCAAATACTTGATCTGTTACATGTATATTCTTTCTTTTTCTTGTTTTTTAATGGTTGACTTTCGAGTTAACTTGTGAATTCCTATTCATACAGCTCTTTTTTTTCCTTCCTAATTTGCACTGTCAGGGAAATTTTCATCTTCTGTTTTTTAATGGTTGACTTTCGAGTTAACTTGTGAATTCCTATTCATGCAGCTCTTTTTTTTCCTTCCTAATTTGCACTATCAGGGAAACTAGCATTCAAAGCAATTGAACCAATTTATGGACATCAGGCTGGAAACAATAACTCAAATTTGACTACTTGCTGTATCCCGAACTGTGAGAAAGAAGCTCTTGCAGTCGCAGCTACCATGGAGAAGGGTACAACTCATCCTATCGGAAGGTAGCATCACTGGACCATAGAATTTACTTTTCACAGTAGTTTTTTGGTCTGTAATCTTTAAATTATTTACTCATATTGGCTGTATCACTACTGCCTTATCATTTATTATCTCGATTTTCTGATCCATGCTCTGTGGGGTTGCATTGGTTGAGAGAAATGAATAAACAAGATCTCCATAATACACGATCTCAACAAGAATCCATAGAGAATTTTCATCTTCTGTGGCTGAAAGTGAATTAGGCTTATTGAGGCAAAGGCATACAATCTCCGGTCTGAGGTATTTTCTAATTTAGAGCTCAATAACTTTATTTTTATTCTTTTTTCTTGAATAAATATATAGTATAAGATATGAATGGTTTTTGCTCAAACATTTTGGATCCTTTTCTTTCAATTAGGGAAGGGTTCTCCAGACTGGATAATTCTGTTTGTGCTCAAGCAAACAGCAATCTTTCTGATACATCTAACGAGGATAATATTTCAAATCAAAATGGAGAACCTGAAGAAAATAACTTATATGCATCAACGATTTGGAATTGTATGTGTATGTCTCTTCGACACTTCTTGGATTTTGGTTCTTTTACATATGATGTTTATGTTGCTAATCTTTTTTTCCTATATAGGAGTGGGAAATCATCAATGACATGAGGATTGACATGGCTAGACTACAACAGAGGATGAATAACTTGCAAAGAATGATGGAAACTTGCATGGACATGCAAATTGAGTTGCAGCGCTCAATAAGGCAAGAAGTCTTTGCTGCCCTGAATAGGCCAGCTTGTTCACAAGGTACACCAACAAATTTAGATCCACTTTTGCTTATAATTAATTTGGAAATAAGATTTTTTTCCATTAAGATTAACATATAATTTGAAAGGACCATAATCATATAAATCGTTTGCAGCTGCTCCAGCAGAGTTGTGTGAGGGTGAGGGTGAGGGTGGTTTGGCCGAGGATGACACCAAGTGGGATCATGTTAGAAAAGGAATGTGCTGTATATGTTCTAATACCAATATTGGCTCTTTACTGTACAGGTTGGTAGAGATCTCATACTTTTTTTTTTTTTTGATAATTATATAGCTTGTTCTAAAGGCTATAATGGATTTAATTTTTAGTACCTGGAAATGATTGTCTTTGAAGATACAGATATTTTGATGATGTCTTTTAGTTTTCTATTTGTATTTTCCAGAGTTTGTCTAGATATGTTGTTTAAATTATTTTCTATTTTTTTCTTTCTGGTACTAAGATGTGATTAGTTTCCTCTGCTTATAAGGTTTTTCTAATGTTGTTCTACATTTGTTTGGACCCAAGCATGTGCTTTGTAGTAGGTTAGCTTAAATAGGCTTCATCTACTTTTATGATTTTTTTTTTTAAAGAAATCTTCAATGTCAGTGATATGTGCAATTAGAGTTGTTTTGTTTAAACATGATATTAGACTTGTTTTACTGTTCTTGCATGTCTTACTGTTCATTCTATCCAATAGGGTAGCTGGATGCCTAATTGCCGAACCAATAGAGAAGGCATTCAAAGTCATCTCAAATTCAGCAGACAATGATGCTATTAACACAAAAGAACAAAGAACCAAACCAACCATCCTCCAATTTGGGGATATTAGTTTTTAGAGGGAGACAGTGAAAAGATCTCATTATGCTAGTAATACTAACCTGTTGGATGGAGACCTTGGTAGTGCAGTTGTTTGCGAGGAGGTAGAAGTGCCGGCTGTCTGTGGCATTAGAGCAATTTTGGTGTCTCCTGTCAACAGAAGAAAATGAATAGCCACTCAGTTGCTGGATGAAGTGAGGTAATTCTCTTATGTTTAAGATATTCACTTTTGCAAGTGATGACCAATATATGATTTTTTGTAATTTTTATTTGTTCGAGTGCCAAATCTTTGTTTGAGAGAGAGAGAGAGAGAGCGAAAGAGAGAGAAACTTTACTTTTGATGTTCTTCAACTTGAGTCATTTTGATGTTCTGAAGTTTGCACTTACATTATCTTGTTATAGTTTTCCTTGTATTGAATTTCTTCTGCTAGAGCAACCTAATGAGCAGCAGTTTCAAAATGCTAATATAGTACTTGTCTAAGAGTTTTTAGCTGTTGAAATGCAGCTATCACACAATACCAGTTGTGTTCTCTGAGGCAAAGGGATCATGTATATGGGATCCTGAAGGCAAATGGTATCTAGACTTTCTCTCTGCTTATTCTGCAGTTAATCAGGTAGAAAATGTTGGGAAATTGTGTTTTCATATATATATTTGTTACTTGATGACTGAATTTGTTTCTATCTGAGCCACTGCTGCAGCTTTTTATCTATTCATATTTCAATGTTCTTTCTTTTTTTCTTTACAATGATTTTCCATTTTCCAACTTGCTTATTACTGTGACGATTGCTCTTTTTTCTCTATCTCAAGGAAATGCAAATTCATAGAAGATGTAAGGTAGGAAATTTACTGATATTCATTAACAATTGGTATTTTGAACTCCTACACAAGTACTTTTTAATGAACATGCATTATTTATTTCTCATTTTCAGTGCTGCTGCCTCTTCAATGTCTGCACTAAAGCAGCCAACCGTTCGAGTTCAGGCTATCATTGCTAAAGGTGTACCAAGTCAGATGCTAAGCAATTGATTGTGGCTATCATTGCATTATTTTCTTATGATCGAGTTGTGGCTATCATTGCATTATTTGCTTTTGAAAATTTGAGAAACTTCATGTTGCAGAAACTATTAGTACTAAAGAATTATGTCAACATGTAATAAGAAGAATCACTATAACATATCTGTTGTGTATGTCTCACAATGTGGTTATCTAGGCTATCAAAAAGTGGTTAAAACAGCTAGTGACCATAACTGTTTTAACAAGATTCCTCAAGTTCACTTACTTTGGTTCAGCTGCAGAGTTAGTTAAGTTGATTTTTTAGTTTTGTTTTCGGGTTCGTTCTTTTGTATTTTGGTGCACGTATATAAGTGAACCTTGCATCATTATTTATGTACACAGATTTAGAGAGCACTAAGAGAAAAATAAGTGAGAAAGAGAGAGTTCAGTGAGTTGTAGAGGTTGGAGTTAAAGAGAGAGCATTATTTATGTACACTGTTGTTGATGACAGTGTTGAATGTTTTAAACTAATTTGTGGATTGTTAATACAATGTTGAATGTTCTTATTTTTTGTTATTTGAAAATCAAGTTCGTTTGATGATGCTAGTATATATTAGAAAGTTAATTTTAATTATATAAAAAAAACTAAAATATAATAGAATAAATTAGTGATATATAAATAAAATATATAATGAGAATTTAAACATATCTAAATATAACAATAATACGAAAATTGAGTTATATTATTTATTACAATAACACTTTTTATGCAAAGAATTATGTTATGCAAACTTCATTATATAACACAAATAATGTGTTATACTAAAGTGTAGTATAACACAAAAAATGTGTTACACTAAAGTGTAGTATAACACAAAAAAAGTGTTATATAATCGACTATAAATAACATAATTAAACACTTATCTATATATTAAAATAACACAGAAATTGTGTTATCATTGATAGTACAATAACACATCTGTATAACACTGATAAAGTGTTATGTAAAGTACCCTGACCTACGATAACATAGTCGGTCTTAACACATCAGAAAGTGTTATCGTATGTTTTGATAACACATTTTCGGTGTTATTAGAAGCATTTTTTCTTGTAGTGAAATGATTTCACAATATGTACATAAAAGAGGAGGATTGGTGGGTATATGTTGCCCCTGTGCAAAGTAGTTGGTATTGGAAAAAAAATCGAGGTCCTCAATGAAGACTATCAGATCAGGAAGGGATATCAACTTCTATGCCCTGAACAAGATCAAGTTCAATGGAGTAAGGAGGTATGGAGGAGACTAAATATACCTAAGCATAGTTTTATACTATGGCTAGTTGTTCAGAATCAGTTGAAGACAAAAGAGAGACTAAAGAGATACAATATCATTGATAATACAAAATATTTACTCTATGATGTACATGAGGAATCAATTTATCATTTATTTTTTTATTGTTACATCAGTTTGAGATGTCTAAGGCAGGTACAAAATTGGCTTGGATGGCATGCAGATTCTACCACACTTCCGGCTGTGTTACGATGGATTAAGAGAGCTAAAATCAGCAAATTCAAGAAGTTGGCTTATTCTGCTGCAATTGCAGCTTTGATTTACCAGGTATGGCGTGTTCATAATGAGGTTTTGTGGCTGCACAAACTTACATGACCTGAACTAATTGTACAGTGCATAAAAGTGAATGTAAGGAATAGAATTTCTTATAGATGGCCAAAGACAGCGAGCCAAAAGGATATAGATTGGTTTGAGGGATTATGAAAGGGGAAATTGATGTACAGAGAATAGATTTTTCAGGCCTTGATTATGGTGCTGTAGGATGTAATTTGGAGTTGAAGTATTGCAAATCTTTCTAATTCACCAAATAATAATAATAATAATAAAGCAAGAAATAAGATACACATACCAATTAATAAAATACTCCAAAATAAAATATTCCAAGAATTACACCAATTTATTTTGTCCTAAATAGAAAAGAAAGTTAGTGAAACAAAAAAAAATATAACACATATAAAATAAATACAAAAAACATATATATATATACACCTCACACACATATACATATACACCACACACACCCACACACATCATGTATAAAATTAAATTTTCCTAATTTTATTTGGAGTATTATTTTATATCTTTATTCTAAATGTATGTATTTTAAAAAAAATCATTCAATCTTAAAAGATATTTTTAAAAATTTTAAATTTAAGTTATTTGAGTTAATATCCAAAACATATATATTTATGCACGGATATTTCACTCTGATTTCAAACTGTATTTGAATCATTATTTGATTTTTATATGCTAAAATTTGAATTATTTTAAATATATATTTAAAAAACAATTTTATACTAATTCTAAAAAGATATATATATATATATATATATTTACAGATCTTATTATATTTTTTACGTACATTGAAAAGAAGTACATTTTGTAAATGAAAGAACTTCGATTTTTCTCCAATTACTCATATCCCGAAAAAACCTCAGTTGTCCATCAACGAAAAAAAAAACAAGTTTAATTGACATCCATGGTTGTGGCCAAAGAAAAAACCAAACAAATAAGAAAAACAACAATGGCAGTATCTGAAGAAACAAGTTATGGACACGTGTTGCTGCTAATAGTCGCCGCTGATAATTTTTTAATCAACGTGGCAACTATTAGTGGCTACACGTGTTGCCGCTAATAGGAAAAATGCCGGCGGTAATATCTACGTTGGAGGGAAATTTCCCACTTCTTTTTCAGGGTATTTTGGATATATTATTGGCGACATGTGTCGCTGCTAATAGAAAAAATGTTGCCGCTAATAATATTTTTAATCAAAATAATTACCCGTCTGATATCAGCGGCGACCAAGCTTTGTCACCGCCGATAATGATATAGTCGCTGCTAAAAAGTGTATTTCTTGTAGTGTTATGAGTGATAATCTTTTCCCCTAAAATTATTTTTTCTTCTACTAAAGTATATAGAAACTATCAAATCATGGCTTTGTCGTATGAAGTCATTGTTATATATAGTGCGTAAATATATTAATTTATATTGTCTCTTCACTTGAAACACACTACTCATTGCCCTAACCCCACTTCATGATGACATGGCATACAGATTCGAACGAATTTTTTGTTTCTTTTCGTAAGAACTACACTCAATTAAATTAATAATCATTGGTGCTAGTTGTTAAATACTTCCTTATCGTCTGAACAGGAAAGTTTTAAATACTTTATATATGTTTTTATATATTGACAGATTGTATATAGCATAAGCTACATTTTTTTTTTTTAAATAATAGTAAAACAAAAATGGATAGACAGAATGATATATAATGGATTGATTATTGAAATATATGTCATCGACCTGATGGCAAACTTCCAAACCAAAAATACACTGAATATATAACAGAAAATTTATAATTAACAAATCAGAAAGCACTCCATATATAGATATATATATTCTACAATAACATATGATACATAACACACACCCATTTATATATATATATATATATATATTTATATAATAAGGGCAAACGCGCGAACGACAAAGAAAAGACTAATTCCTAATAAGGATGGAACGACGTACGTAGAAGCAGAAAACGACGTGATGATGATTTATGAATAATGAAAAGAGATAATGATCGAGTGATATATGACACTACTACATATCTCGGACATGGAAGATATTAGGGTTTTTGATGACGATGTCGTACATGTAAACTGAGTTGAACCTGGAAAAGTCTCTGGGAAGAGATATCAAATCAATGGAGGATCTCTTGTGGAACTGGAAGAGGTCCGAGTCACCCCCGTAGTACCTTTCCCACCCTAAACCGATCAATATTTGCTCCAGTGAGGAATATGATGAGACTATCTGTCCACTTGGTAAGTGTACCAGAGCCTTTCTACGGGACCCTTGTCTTCCGTCTGAGGAGGACTCCCCTTGGTTCTCCACCAGTCTGATTACACCGTTCTTGAAAACCCAAACTCCAGACATAATGATCAATCGATTGATGTGTATATATTAATTTATATATGGATCTTGTATATATATGTGTAATGCTAACTTAGCTAGCTCTAGGTAATATATTTATATAGTACAACTAGGGTTTTAGCTTAATTCTGTTTGGGTTTAATTCTTAGAGATCGAGAAGAAAAAGATATATATCTATCTATATATATATATATGTGTGTGTGTGTGTGTGTGGCTTAATTGGATAAGAAAAATATTGGGTGTTTTTTTGTTGTTGGGAAGAGAATGAAAGGAATGAGGCTATTTATAGATGTCAAGGGAGCAGAAAAAAACAAGAAATTCTCTTGATGATGAGAGAGAATTATTAATAAAGAACAGTAGTAGCTAGAGAATAGTAGCAATAATGATATAATAATAATATGTTTGCCTTTGTTATAGAATCTAGATATTGTATGTAGGACCCAAGGGTATTAAATATGAGGGCACATGGATGCTCATAGGGTGTGATTAAGGGCACAAGTTCCATCCGTGGTGGGCACTGTGGGTGTGGGTGTGGGTGTGGGTGTGGGTGTGAGTATTTTAGGTTTGGAGAGAATCTAAATGTTCTTTCATATACTTTTCTAATGGGGAATCTTTAATATATAAATATAAACATGTATCTTTATATATAATACATAAACTATATTACAATATAGTTAGAAAAGGATCCAATAATATATATATATACACACATAAGACAGAAGGAAAAAAAAGTCAATGAAAACTTTCGCGTATATTACCCCACTTACCATCACGAGATGTCCACGTGAAGAGAGTGTGAGACGATAGTGAAATATTTGGTCTGAGGTATTCTGCTGGTGATTTTGTAAACTGAATGAGGCTCTTGTGTTATTGAGATTTCTCATGTCCTTTTAAGCTCTCTCGGGTACTTATCATCACTTGTGATAGAGTATGTATATATATCCATATCAAAACCTTAGAGCTATATGTACATTTTTACTTTTTATTGTTTTGGTCACGTGTTTGTCAAATCTTTGTCATTTGCTTGTTACGTGCTTTATATTTCTTGACACAAGAGAAATACAAAGAAAGAAGAGTATATTGCTATATGGGTTTCTATCACAAATTTTTAAATAATTTTTATTCAAAAACTATATATATAGCTATAGGCTATAGCTAGATGCTCAAATATTCCTCCCTATACATTAATATGTTGGTCCTTATTGTAAGACGAGAGATAGAGATTATAAATTTTTAGTATTTTCTCTTTAATTTATTTTTTATTTTTTGGTGGGGGTAATATCAGATCCATATATATCATAAAATTTATTAATACTAATAAATTGCATATGTACATATTGGGAAAAAATATTATATATATATATAAAAAACAAATTTCTCTCATATTTATATAACTCTCATAGGTAAAATTATTTTTATTTTAATAGAAAATTATACTAAGTAGAAAGAAATAATTAAGAAAATCAATGGAACGAAGTCATAGAATCCTAGTTATGTACGTAACTATTGAAGAAAGATAGTTAGGTAGGCATTGGAAATGGAAAAAAAGTGAATTAATTAAGGGGAGCATTAACGTTCTCTTATTGTATTTATGTATTTATATTACTTTTTCAATTTTAAAAAAATTATATTCTGTAGTCTCTACAAGTACCTAACTTCCAAAGCGATGGAAAATGAAATTTCACTCATCATCAATTTATATGGCATTAATGAATAAGTTACGAGCCATGGACATACAGTCAATTATGATTAATTAACAGATGGATATAATATCTATAACCTTAATAATGATCATCTAATAAGGGCAATCAAACACACTAACTTATTAATTAAGCAGATAAAGTGGTGGAGCCACAAAATATATAAGCCTACTGTATTATGATAGATTATTAACTATGTCGAATCTAACGGATGAGTTCTTGGTGAAATTTATTAATTATTCTTATATTAATTAAACACTCCCATACTTAATTTATTAATGAAATATATTCATAATTGTTTATTTGTGTATTAAGCAAAGTCCCATATAAGTTATAAATGAAATGTAGTTATAGGCATAATCTATGTTAAACCATGTTATTAGTACTTAATTACTCTATTTCTGTGTTAGCACTTGGATTAGTTATTAGCGGATATCTGTCCTTCTTTCCTGTATTTTCTATATTCACAGGGCACTATATATCTTTTGTGTCTCTGCATTTTACCTTTAGAGGAATACAAAACATTTTCTACAATATTCCTTCATGGTATCAGAGCCCCTATGGCTCTCGCTATGACTACTGAAAGTAGCATGAGCTCAACTCCAGCTCTTCCAGATTCTTCTTCCCCACCAAGCCCTCCCGTGGTTCCCGGTGCTCCAACAATTACTTCTCTTCCTCCCCAGACCTCTGTTTCTGGTCTTACGAGTGCCTCTTCCAAAAAAATTACTTCTCATTTTCCTTTTGTGAATCAAATGATTGCAGTTAAGCTTGATGACTCCAATTTTCTAGTCTGGCGTATGCAAATACAGAACATCATTATTGCAAATGGTCTTGAAGGCTTCATCGATGGCACCACAGTTTTTCCTCCTCGGTTTACTTTCGAAAATCAACTCAACCTTGAGTTCACCACTTGGCATCGCTACAACACATTGATCATGAACTAGTTATATGCTTCAATCTTTGATTCTTTACTTCGTCAAATTGTGGGCTTTACTACTGCAGCTAAAATTTGGGGATCTCTGGCCAACATCTTCACTGCTGCCTCTTCTGTCAAAATCTCTGAAGTTCGCACTACTCTACAGAATTTGAAGAATGAAGGTTTATTGGCTATGGCTTATATACAGAAATTGAAAGCTCTTTGCAACACTCTTGCTTCAGTGGGCGATCCAACCTCCACACAGGACCATCTCATCCACTCTTGAATTGGTTAGGACCTGAGTACAATGCTTTTGTCGCACTGATTCATTCCAGATCTGATAAGCCATCTATCGAGGAAGTTCATTATCTGCTGCTTAGTTATGATGCTCGGCTGGATCGACAACATTCTGTTACCTCTCTCAGCTCCCTTCAAGCCAATTTCACCAACCTATCTCTTCCTCCATCCAAACCTAAGTCTCCATCTCCCAGGTTTTCCTCTTCCTCTTTCTCTCCTCGTTCCACTTCTCGACCCTCCTTCCCTCCTCCATTTTGTCCACCCGATCTACTCCCAATTACTCTTCGTCTCCCTTATCTCCTCGTCCTAGCAATAGACCTAAATGTCAAATTTGTTCTCGTCCAGGTCATATTGCTACTTCTTGTTACCATAGTGCAAATCTGCAATATCAACCCCCATCCACGCTTCCACGGTCCTTTCATGCCTATTATTCTCAAAATGGTCCCCTCCTTCCCACCCCTTCCTCTCCTACTACTATCGCGGATTCGAGTTGGTATATGGATTTTGGTGCTTCGCACCCTTTTACATCTGACGTGAATTTGTTGGAGACAGTTCAACCATTTCAAGGATCCAATCAAATTACTTTAGGCAGTGGTTAGAGTATTCCTATCTCTCATGTTGGTCAAGGTACTTTTACCTTCTCTTCATTCTCCTCTTCTTCTTCGTGAGGTGTATCATTCTCCCACTATCTCTAAAAACCTTTTAAGTGTTTCCAAAGTGTGTCATGATAATGGTGCTTTTGTGGAAATTCATCCCTATTATTTGTTAGCAACAGTTCCTAGTGCGCCACGAAATTGCAGTAATAGTAGTATTGTATACAACAATTTTTTTTCTTCATATAAACAACTTTATATTAGGATCCTTTAATATGCAATATGTTAATCAATATATATTATGTATATATAAAAAAAATAGGAAACGATTTAACTCTCGTAGCCTATCAAGAATCATTGAATCTTTTCATATATATTTCGATCTTCCTATCCTCGCCAGAGTACTCACACCTAGATCTTCCAAAACGTTCTCTACACCTCAATATGTGGGTGGGCACATAGAGAACAATGATCAATTTTGTGAATTAAAAAATATTCTCAACACATGAGACTCTTGATTATAGGCTAGAGAGAAATGGTTTTTCTTTTGTGAAAAAATATGATATTTTTTCTTCTCTATAAAAATCTTTTAATGACTTATTGTTTCTATTTTCTATCATATATATAGACATTATTACCATAATAATAATAGTAAATAAAAATGATCATCTTTAATAATAATAATAATCATAATATAATGATGATGATGATGATAAAAGACAAAGTCTTACATTCCATTTTAAAATCCCTTTTAAAATTTATTATTAATTAATTAAAAATAAAAAATCAATATCTGATAACATCATAAGTGCCACACGCATAGAGCAGTCCAAGCCATATGCGTGTGGGATATCCTTGAAAATGAGATTTGATTTTTTATGTGTTTTTATTTTAATTAATTAATAATTAGAAATTCAAATAAGGTATCATCTTTTTAAATAAAATATAACAACTTGAATTTCAAAATTCAAAATTCAAAATTTGAATTTTCATTATCATCTTATTATTAATTAAATAAATATAATAATCAAAACCAATTTTGATTATCCATATTTATCTATCCACACTTAAATAAAATAATTGATTAAAATCAATTTATTCTATTTCTACACAATTTCGAAAATTGCACAAATGCAATAATAAATTGTGCAACTTCAATTATCACATAATTGCACATTGACCCGAAGAATAAATATTCTCTCAAATAGCTCATTCACAGTTTAACTCTTATATCAACTCTTACCTTGATTACTGTGGATAGAGCCGCCCTGGGGACCTATGGACCAATAATTCCAAGCTCTAATAAATAAATGATTATTAACCAAAACTCTTTGATTAAATCATCATATTTATTAATCTCATGATTATTCTAGTATAAATATGAGACTGAACTCTTGAGAATTAAAGACATATATTTACTTAGTACTTTATTGTAACCATATAGTTTCCATTGATATAATCATTACATACAAATTAATCATCTATTGATGATTCATAATTTAGTGGGAATAAAATTACCGTTTTACCCTTTTAATTATATCTTGATTCATAATGTACCATTGACTATACTAGTGAAGGTTAATTGATACACTACAACAATATAAGAGTTTTATGACTTTATTTGTGAGACATTAAAAGTCTACAATGTCTCCTGCGGGGGGAGATATCATAGGTGGAGATATTGTAAGTATATCTCACGTCTCCCAGTGGAAGAGGTTGAAAGGTGTTCATAAATGTGGACTTTCAACATCTCCCATTGGGAGACGTGGGATGTCTCTCACCTCTCCAAGTGGGAGACACTGAAAGTCCCTGGGAGACTTTCAATGTCTCCCACTAGGGGAAGTGGGAGGTCTCTCACCTCTTCTAGTGGGAAACATTGAAAGTCCCCCACTTTTTTAAAAAAAAAATTAATTAAATTAAATTATAATTAATATTAATTTCATTTGATTTAATAATTAATTAAAATAAAATTGATTTAATAATTAATATAAATTTAAATTGATTTAATAATTAATGAACATGAATTTGATTTAATAATTAATTAAATTTAAATTGATATAATTAATAAATTTAAATTGATATAATAAATAAAATGAAATTATAAATTTTCATTAATGAAAATTTAGATTGTTTTACATGATAAGCAATCTTTGTTAGACATATGAAAAATTGACAAATATTGCACTATATATGAAGAAAGCGGTAAAAAGTAAGAAAACCTAACAATGAGGTAGGTAACTTTGGATTATCAGTAACAAATGTTGCTCATTCTTCTTGCAACTCATCAATTTGTGCATCTGTATATGACGTACTTGTTAGCTGCAAAAAAATATAAAGTAAAATATATTAATTAATTATTTGATTACATTTATATGTGTGGTTTCAAAAATAATTTGTAAATTTTAATTAATAATACTGTTCTTAAATAATGTCCTGTACTCGCATGTTCAATCAAATCTTTCAACATCCTCATTATGTAGTATTCATATCTTCTCCTATGTCTATGAAAAATAAAAGAAATGACATTAAATAAGCACGTGATAGAGTTGGATGTCTATATAAAGCTAATTGTTTGTAAACCTAGATAAAATCGGGCAGCATTTCCCCTATAATAGTGACCCAACTATCTGCATGTGAATAGCAAAACAAACAATTCAAACAACATGCAATAAGTTTTTTCCTTATAGCTTCGCAACACACAACTAAATTTCTCAGAACCTACTTCACTAAAATACACAAAGTTCTCAATCTTCCATTATCACTGCAGCACACAATTTTAAGCTCAGAACCTACTTCACTATGAATGAATATTTAAGATATTCAAACTCCTCTAACATTTGTTTAATAATATTAAAAGTAAAAGTAAGAGAATATATATGTACCTCTTCCAATTAATAATCCAAGCTAGCAAAATTACTTCACTTAGCAATCCACTTTACTATTAAATCAACAACCAAAAAAATTAAATTAATAATTAATAAATAAAATATCACTAAATATCTAACAATATATAACTTATTTTTGTAATTTTAGAAACTTAATTACCTCAAATGTGTGCTTGAAATACAAATTTTGAGGCAAAAAAATACCCTAAAATCTCACTCCAACAAAACCACAGCCTATAAAATTAATTTAATTAATATATAAAAGATTACTAAACAAATATTCTGAACAATTTCCAATGAGCCACTAATTAACCTAAACAAAAAAATGTGGTATATATAGAGCTTAGACTTATAAACTCTAACAACTAAGTCACTAAAAACTCAATAATCAACAAAAGAACATATAACTTTTCATATATTTCTAATTTTTAAATTATTTAAAAAATGTATTTTAACATAACTATATATAATCAACCTAGCTACAATGTTAATGAAAAAATTAATATATATATATATATATATAAAACATACATAATGTTCAAATTAAAAAATAATAAAAATTAAAACAAATCATAAACATATAATAAAATCTATACACAATGTGGTATGTAAAATTAAAATTAAAATTATTTTCTACATTGTCAACAAAGTTATTTTCTTAGAAGCTCATTCAAAATCTCCAAATAATCACAACAAATAAAGAAAAATATCACTAAATTTCATTTTAACAATGATTTATACTTATAATTTTGAAAACTTACCTCAACTATGTGCTTGAAATGGAAATTTTGAGTCAAAATCTCAAGTTCCCACACCTCCTATATTCTCCAAGAAAATCCTAAAATACTCATAATCATAAAAAAAAACTAACACAAAATCGCATATAAATATCATCTTAATACAAAACCTATAATTTTTTTTCAAGAAAATTTACCTCAAAACTTGAAAATGGAGAGATTTTCGTAGGTTTGAACCCTGAAAATTGCCAGAATTCTGCCCAATTCGCCTTTGGCCACCTCTGTGTATCGCGTCTCTGGAAGAGAAGAAGTTGAGGGTAATAGCGAGGGAGGACTTCCAACGTCTCCCATTGGGAGACGTGGCACGTGTCCCACGTCTCCTGGTGGGAGATGTGCCACCTGTCCTACGTCTCCCTATGGGAGACATTTGGAAGTCCCCACTAGACACGGGTTTAGACCCCAAATTTTCAACGTCTTCATGCACTTTTAATGTCTTATAATTTTAGTAATTAATAAAAAATTTCAATGTCTTCCAACATAAGACATTTCAAATCCTCCAATTTTTTAATGTCTTACACCAATGGTGTAAGACAATGTAGGGAGTCATTGAATGTCAAAATTGTTGTAGTGATAATCTGATTATGAATTTGACGTTAATAACCTTTCCAGTTCCAAAAGTTAACCCATTAGGGAATCATCATTCAATCTATAAGAAGGTATAGATTCCATGTCTATTAAGCTATGTCCCCAGTCATATACATCATTGAGTACCGAAAATAATAGTTTTTAGCCCGATCATTCAGACAAACCGTAACGCATGAATCAAATGATCAAATGACATATATATGAGTTCATAATAACTTCAGGATTAAGATTAGTTTCTATATGATCACCAGTTGATAGGTTTTATAATACTACGAAATGGTATTTAAACAAGTATTATTAAATCGCATTTGGTTCAGTTCTACATACTCTTAACATGCAAAGTACCTCCACTAAAGTGTCCTACTATACTAATAACCCGAATCTAGGTCATGTTTATTCATAAAACTCGTGGACCGTACTAGCAGTAATTAATCTGAAGATTTCATAACTTTATTTTACTGCGAACTATTTAACTTCATTATTTCAATCTCGACCCTCTCATACCAATATGAGATTGAGACCACATAGATGAACTTGAGAATTTTCTGATATTTACTTAATATTATTAGCAATAATATAGTACATAAGCTACATATATACAATAATTCAATTCATTCATTTATTTCATTAAAACCATTGTCTACTACAATTGCTTTAAGGGCACAATTCCCAACATTATTTTCTTGTCAAACATCAGGTCAATCATCGCATTCTTCTCAAGGGAATCCTTAATTAAGGCATTTATCGAGTCTCCTTACCTCAACCATTGGCTTTGTCTTCCTCACCTCAACTTTTGCTTTCTGTCAAGTATAATCCTAACATATGGCACTCTCACTTGGGGCATCCTTCCTCTGAAGCTCTTAGGCGTGTTTCTTTAGCTTGTAATTTTTCTGTTTTGTAGACTTCTAGTCTTGCCTTTTATATTTCTTGTCAAATGGCTAAGTCGCATAGACTACCATTCTCTTAATATGTAACACGGGCAGTTTTGCCTTTTGAATTAATACATACCGATCTTTGGGGTGCTTCCTCGGTTGTGGCTATTACTGGTGTGCGTTATTTTGTGTTGTTCATTGATGACTTTATTTGTTTCACCTGGATTTACCTCTTTAAAACTAAAGATGATGTTTATCAAGCTTTCCTCACTTTTAAACTAATGGTTCATACCCAATTTAATCGATTTATCCAGTGAGTTCGTTCTGACTGTGGAGGGGAGTTTCGGTCTCTCTCCAAGTTTTTCACCCAACATGATATCATTCATGAGGTATCGTACCCTTATACGCCTCAACAGAACGGTCAAGTTGAATGCACGAATCGACATGTTGTCGAAATAAGTCTTGCATTTCTAGCCCACTCGGCCCTTCCCTTTCCTTACCGGCCTTATGCTTTTTCAACGGTTGTTTATCTTATCAATCGCTTGCCCACTCATGTATTACAGTTTCAGAGTCCTTTTACAATTTTGTATCATAAACAGACTTCGTATTCTCATCTTCGGGTCTTCGGTTGTGAGTGTTTTCCTTTTCTCCATCCTTACAACTCTCACAAGCTGGAATTTCGCTCCACGACCTGTGTTTTCCTTGGATACAACAACCATCACAAGGGTTATTTGTGTCTTAATTCCACTTCAGGTCGTATATATGTGATACCAGGCATGTCATTTTCAATGAGAGTAAATTCTCTTTTCAGCACTTCTCCTATCCTCCTATGTCTTCTGCTCCACCTTCATCTCCCATTATTCAATCTCTTCCCTTCCCTCCTCCCATTTCGAAGTCCTCTAATCCTCCTGTGTCACCTTTCTTATCCCCATCTTCACATATTTCTCCTTCACCCTCTCCTATACACCACTATACTCCGACCATCTCTGATTCACCTCACCTACTTGATTCCCCTGTTTCCTCTTCCCTGTCACTCCCTCCTCCTGTTCCCCCTCTCACTAATACACACCCCGTGATCACTAGGGCTAAGGTTGGCATCTCAAAACCCCATATGTTCTATAGTGTGGCTTCTAGTACTTCTATGGAACCTTTATCATTTACTAAAGCTAGTCGGAGTCCTGAATGGTGTGCCACTATGCACGCCGCATTTAATGCTTTACAATCTAAACATACTTGGCGTTTGGTTCCTCCCCCACCTAATACCAAGGTAATTGGTTGTAAGTGGGTTTATAGAATCAAGTTCAATGCAGATGGTTTGGTAGACTGTTATAAAGCCCGACTGGTTGCCAAGGGCTATCACCAAACTCAGGGTATTGATTTCCGCGATATCTTCAGCCCAGTGATAAAGCCGACTACTATTAGATTAGTGCTTGCTTTTGGTAGTATCTTATCAGTGGCCTATCAAGCAACTTGACATCCAGAATTCCTTTCTCCACGATGATTTATCTGAGACGGTATTTATGCCAACCCTCCAGTTTTGTGGACCATGCTCATCCCTCTTATGTTTGTCAACTTTCCAAATCTCTTTATGGCTTGAAGCAGTCCCCGAGGGCCTGGTTCCACAAACTTAGTGCTGCCTTATTGGAATGTGGCTTCTTAGCATCAACTGTTGACTGCTTTATGTTTATTTTTCGTTCTCAGGTTGTTATTCTCATCATTTTTGTTTATGCTCATGACATTATCCTCATAGGCTCCTGTTCATCCTCTATGTCTCAGTTGCTCATATTTCTTCATTCCAAATTTGTTGTTAAGGATCTTGGACCATTACATTTTTTCTTTGGCTTACATGTTCATAGATCTACTGCTGGCTCCTAGACTCCAAACCGGTCACAACTCCTATTGCACTCAGTACTTTGTCTCTTCATTATGGCACCCCCTTACATAATATCACTGAATATCAAAGTATCATTGGCGCACTCCAATATTGCACTTTCACCAAGCCTGAAATCGCCTTTCCAGTGAACAAGTTGTGTCAATTCCTTCATTGTCTCATGCATCTCCAAGCTACAAAGTGTATTCTACGCTATCTCAGGTGTACTGCTCATATGGGTCTCTTTATTCAACCTGACCCTATGCCCACCCTTCAATGATTTACTGATGCAGATTGGACATCATGCCTAGATGATCACCGGAGCACTAGTGCATATTGTGTTTACTTTGGACACAACCTTTTATCCTGGTCTTCCTCCAAGCAACGTGTAGTTTCCCGCTCGAGCATTGAATCCGAATATAGAGCTCTTGCTAATGGAGCCATTGAACTGTCCTGGGTTGAATCACTAATGCGTGAACTTGGTTTTCCTCTATCTTCTCCTCCACAATTGAACTGTGATAATGTCAGTACTCTTCCCTTAGCATCTAATCCGGTACTACACGCTCGTACTAAGCATGTCGAGATTGATTGTCACTTCATTCGTGAGAAGGTATGTTGCCATCAACTCACTTTAGCCTACTGTCCTTCTGCTAATCAGGTTGTTGACTGTCCAACCAAACCTTTGGTTGCTTCCCGTTTTCAAGTGCTACGAGCCAAACTCACTGTTCTTCCATGACTGCTGAGTTTGAAGGGGAATGTTAAACTATGTTATTAATACTTAATTACTCTATTTCTGTGTTAGCACTTGGATTAGTTATTAGTGGACAACTGTCATTCTTTCCTGTATTTGTTGTATTCTCAGGGCACTATATATCTTTTGTATCTATGTTTTCTACAATATTCCTTCAATCTAGTAGTATATTCCTTCTCACGAAGAAGAAGTGTCAAAAGTTCAATTTTTTTTCACAATGTATATATAAAAAAAAACTATAAATGAAATATATGTATAAGAACTAGCTAGCCACGAACCCCTTCCCCTATATATTGTTTTATTAGTGGCCGAGAAAGAGAATATATCAAAGTTTGATAAAGTGAATGAAAATCATTGATTAATAGGTATGCATGCGTGTGCATTATTTTATATATATATATATATATATATATATATATATAAATGAGGGAGACATAAAAGAATATTATATAGGTTGGTCAGGATGTCTTATATACATGCGAAATTACAATGTATTTTGCATATTTAGTTGTTAGTCTTAGGCACATAATTTGTGTTTAAATTATATATAAAATAAGTTAAACATATGTATATATATATATATGTATACATCTTTTATATAAGAAGTGTGTAGATAACGAAAATTCTTGGCTTTAACAGTTTTTCATTTTTTTCCGTTAACTTTAACAAAATATTCTTATAAATTAATAAACATGACTTAAACTTAAATAATTTAACAAATTAAAATAAGATACTTTTGAGATATTTTATAATGATAATTATTTAAAAATAATAAAAACATATGTTTTATAACTTAAATTAAACTTAAACTTCACTTATTAGAATGATATCATATTAAACATGTAATATATATAATCTATTATCAATTACCAACGAATTTCTTGTAAAAAAACATAGCAAATAACTTAAATTTAAAATTCACTGATATAAACATATAATATATAATTTCTTGTTGTCACTGACAAATTAAAAAAACTATAACAAGCATAAACTTAAACAAAAATTAATTAATTAAAATATGATATTTTTAAGATATTTTTTATAATTTAAATAATTAAATCATATTTATTTAAAAATAATAAAGCCAACCAAATACTACAAACTGCATAAATCACTCAACTTTCTCTAATATATAAAACACAAAAACAAGAAATACGCACCAATCAAAATACCATATTCTACATAAACAAATATAAATATGTATATAAATGAAGCAAAATGGTACCTGGATCTTAGCCTCGGCATTGTCGATGGTGTCATTGCTCTTGACCTCAAGAGTGATGGTCTTACCAGTGAGGGTCTTAACGAAAATCTGCATCTTTCTTCTTCTTCTTCTACTACTACTACTACTACGTCTTCTTCTTCTTCTGGTTTCAAGGGTTTGAAAAATTAAGTGAAACCAAGTGTGGTTGTATCATTTTCTTTTATCTTATAAATTTGTGTGAAAGTTTGTTTTTATCAAGTGATTGAAACTTTTTTTTTCACCAAATTTACCAAGGGATATTGCGACATACATTAGAAACTAAAAATAGTTGATGCATGTATACTACTCTACACTATGACTTTTTCTATTCTTGTTTTATTATATTATTAATTTCTTTTTAATATTATTGTAATTTATATATATGTCATGTAGTCATGTAAATATATATCAATATTGTGTTTATGTGACATATATATAGAGATTATTGATATAAATATTTATATATACTATAGAACTGTAATTTATTCTATTATATATATATATATTTTTTTTAAAAAAAGTGAACCAATTTTTATTAAAATTATAGACAATATTTTACCCTAAATTTTTTAATACATTTATACATTATATTAAACATCTTTTATTTATTTTTATGATATTTTTTATTTAAAATTTATATAATAATAAAAAAATAATAAAAATAAATACATGTTTGAATAAGCATGTTTACAACTTTAAAACTAAGCAAATGTGCAATGTACGTTACTTCTACCTAGTATATAATTTTGAAAAATTGGTGGAAATAGCCTACTTTTATGATGCATTTTGCACTATGGCCTACTTTACATTATTTTTAGTTAAATGACCTCTTTTATTAATGAAACTTTGTTATTACCATTTTTGCCCTTAGAATAATATAATATTAAATTAAAACAAAAATATCCTAAAACTCTCTTCTTCTTCCTTACTCATCTCACCCACAACCACCCTCCCCCATCCCCCCGCCGCCACCACCACCACCACCACCACCTGGGATAGTCGCCGGGGACCACTGCCCTTCATAGCCGCCACCACACCTCTCCACAAATCTGGCCAACAAAGTTAGTTTATATGAGTTTTTATTAAAAATAAGATTTGATGTTGTTTTTGTAGATTAAAAGTGTAAAATAAATTTTTTAGTAGATTGAAAGTATTAGTAAGGAATTGGGTTTATTTCTGGAGTTTTATGGAGCTTAAAGCTTGAAAATCTGAAAATTTTAATAGTGGTTTCGGCCATTTTCAGTGATAGAGAAACCCATAATTTTTCGACAACCTGTGTAATTTTTCGACAAGTTGTCTGATATTTCAGACTAACTGTCTAAATTTCAGACTAGTCATAGTATATTTTCGACCACCAGTCTAAATTTTAGACCACATGTCGAATTTTCAGACAGCATGTCATTTATTTCGACCATCTATCAAATTTTTAGACAGACTGTTGAATTTTCAGACAGGGTGTCGAATTTGCAGATTTTAATTTTCTTATATAATATTTTAATTTAAGTAATCAATAATTTATATTTGTTTGTTTTTCGTATTTTTTATTCAGATGTCATCGATAAACATTGTAATATTATGTGATGGATTATGGAAAAAGAATGAAGACTCATGGAAGTGGATTTCAAATGACTCACGATCAAGATCAATTTTGGTACAAACTAACCTCACTTTTGAGGAGTTAGTTGAACATATTTATGAAGTTACAGAAATCAATTGCAATCTCTTCGATATAGAATTAACTTACAAGGTAACGACGATGGTGGAAATTGAACTGATTGCAATAAAGAATAGTAGAGACGTTGTTAGTTTCTTTACATGGCAAGAGTGTGATTTGATTCCATTGTGTGGGTTTGATAAAGAAGATAGAAAATGCATCCACTAAGGATAAACTTGTTACTAATATTGATTCTACTGCAAAGGTTGATTCTATTGCAGATCTCTAGTGATGATGATTTTTATGATGATGGTTTGAACGATGATAATGATGTTGGTTTAGAAGATGATGATGATGACAAATACGGTATTGTTGAAGAGGGGGAAAGAAACAATATTGATCATGGTCTTGTTGAGGTAAATTTGAATGTCCCATGTCATGAAAATAGAACTTTTGATGATTACTTTGATGGTGCATACATATGTAATGTTCCTGATTCTAGGTCTGGACCTTACACTGTTGAAGAAAACCATGGTCCACTTCCTCATGTATGCCATGATGATCATTGTAATGAAATAAGTCATTACAAATTTATATTAAATGATCAATGTAGTACACTAAGCTCAAATGCAACAAGTATTGTTGAAGAGGCTTTTTGTGTTAGTCAATATTTTGTAGATAAGAAAGAGTTAAAGATGAAAGCACACATGCTTGACCTCGCCATTAATATTAAATGAATAAGGAACAAAATGAACACAATTCATCAAACCCAAGGTGTGGCAAAACAAAGTTTGAGCATGACCATCTCTAAGAAAGATCATTCAACTCGATCATATGTCTTATACTCATATCCAATTTCATTACTAAAAAATATTTCTTTCCCTAGTTAAGTGCACACGTGGTCTAAAATTAATGCAAATTATGCAATGAATGTCCCAAAGTAGAGATTTTTATTTTTCATTTAATACTTTATAGTTGAATACAATATTATTTTGTATATATGTGATTTTGATGCTTCAAAATAATCCTAAAATACTCACACCTACTAATTTGGATGGTTGAAATTATATCATGACCTTTCTTAGTAGTTTTACTAGGATATCCACCACTCAATCCTTGATCATCAAGTGATGGTTGGTTAACAAAATTTTATTTGAAAAATATTAATTATAATCCAATAATGACAATATGCACTTTATTTAGCTTTAATTATTAGACCTTTTTTTTGGACATTTTTCACAATTTTAGACCGACAGTCGAAATTTCAGACAACCTGTCGAAATCATTAGACAGGCAGTAGAAATTTTGGACAACCTGTTGAAATAATGATACAAGTATTCTAAATTTTAGATTGTATGCCGAAAATGATACAGAACCTCTCAAAATTAATAATAACCCGTCAAACTATAAGATGATTAAGTGTCATGAGCAGCTCCTAACATCAACAATCCCATCTTCTCTCAAGAAATTCCACTAAATTCAAAAGACCTTCAAGAATTTCCTTAAGTGTGTTTTTTAGAGTGACCAAAAGTGAGAGTGAGAGGGGATGTGAATCTGCTAGAGTGTTTAGCCCAAAGCCCTGTCTTGACTTAGTCCCAAATCCAAAAATACATTTTTGCTCCTAAGAATACTCAATCCCAAATCCAAACTCCTCTGAAATATCGACAACTAGTCTCAAATATCGACAGCCTGTCTAAACATTTCGACACCTCGTCTGAAATTTCGACAGCTCGTCTAAAACTTTCGACACCTCGTCTGAAATTTTGACAACCTGTCTAAAACTTTCGACAGGCTATCTGAAATTTTGACAAGTTGTCTGAAATATCCAAAAAGGCTCCAATAACACAATAAAATATCATATATCTTAATTAACATTTTATAAAGTTAAACAAAACTTAATCTTCATGAGATTATGATGATTATAGATTGAGTGGTACATATTTCAAACAAACTACTATGATGATCAAGGATTGGGTGGTAGATATCCTATTGAGGTACTATTATGATGATTATCTTCATAGTATTAGATCAACACTTTACCATGTAGAATTGGATTTCAATTATACCTTTTTTGACAATTAGTCGTGAGTTTTGACAACTTATCTCAAATTTTGACAGGTAGTCTCAAATTTCGATAGCATGTCTAAACATTTTCACAGGTTGTCCAAAAAGTTTGAAATGTACAAAAATGCTCCAATAACTATATAACGATATATATTAATTATAATATCCCAATTAGCATTTTAAAAAGTTAAGCAAAACTTAATCTTTATGCTATTATGATGATTATATATTGAGTGGTACATATTTCAATCAAACTACTATGATAATCAAGGATTTTGTGGTAGATATGTTGTTGAGGTACTGATATGATGATTATCTTTATAGTATTGGAACAACACTTTATCATGTAGAATTGGATCTTAATTATACCTTTTGACAATTAGTCGTGAGTTTCGAAAACTTATCTAAACATTTTTGACCACCTGTCTATATATATCGACGTGTTGTCTTATAATTCAACAATCTATCTAAAATTTTTGACCACCTGTTTGTATATTTCGACAAGTTGTGTTATGTTTCGACAATCTATCTAAAATTTTCGACCACCAGTTAAAATTTTGATATGCAGTCTAAAACTATCAACAATCAATTTCCATATTCAGACAACCTAGTTAAAACATTACATATCAAACCAAGTCCAAAATATGAAATCACACAATATTATCAAAACATTACATATCAAACCAAGTCCAAAATAAATAAAAAAATAATCATTTCTTGCATGTGGTTTTGTTGTGTCCATAACATCCACAATTAGAACACTTCTGTTGCTTTTTTTCCCCATCAACATCAGAAACCTTACCCTTTACTTTCTTTGATGACGATTCAGGTGTAGAATTAGTCTTCTCCTTTGGAAACTCTCATCTCGAAGGAATTCGTTTATTCATTGGTCTCCTTGGGGGAATTAACATAACTAGTTTGATAACAACTTAAGACTTAACCTCTTTTGGAAGATGTCATTCTATTTTAGGTGGTAAATGGTAAATAGATTTTGCATAAACCATCCTCCAAAATTCAGTCGTGTATTTTGAACATAGACTATATACATCTACTCCACGATACATTGCCGCAACGACATCATGAGCACATGGAATCTTATCAATGGCAAACTCTCGACATGTACAAGAATGTTGCGATCATTGTCATTATCTTGTAATTGCCACGTAAATAAACTAACAATGTCTCTACTATTTTTTATTACAATTGGCTTAATCTCCACCATTATCGTTATCTTGTAAGTTAATTTTATATCGAAGAGGTTGCGATCGATTTCTGTAACTCCATAAATGTGTTCAACTAACTCCTCATAAGTTAGGTTAGTTTGTACCAAACTTGATCTTGATCATGAGCCATTTGAAATCCATTTCCATGAGTCTTCATTCTTTTTCCACAATCCATAACATAATATTACAATATTTTTGAATGACATCTAAAAAAAAAAAAATACAATAAACAAATATATATTATTGGTATTACTTTGATTGAAAAGTTATATAAAAAAAATGAAAATCAAGTTGAAAATCTAGAAATTCGACAACCTGTCTAAAAATTAGACAACTTGTGTAATAATTTGACAACCCGTCTAAAAATTCGACAGGTGGTTGAAAATATACGACGATCTGTCTAAAAATTATACTACTTGTCTAAATTCGACAGATGGTCTAAAATTAGACAGGTGGTCAAAAAAATACGGCTACTGGTTTGAAATTTAGATAGCTGGTCTAAAATATCATACTTCTTGTCGAAAAATTAGACAAGGTGTCAAAATATTCTGGTTTCTCTATCTCGAAAATGGCCAAAACCACTATTAATATTTTTTTTAGATTTTCAAGCTTTAAACTCCATAAAAGTCCAGAAATAAACCTAAATCCTTACTTATACTTTCAATATAATAAAACAATCATTTTGCATTTTAAATATACAAAAACGATATAAAAAATCTCATTTTTCATAAAAATATAAACTAACCTTTTGAATGGGTGGTGGCCGGATTTGTGGAGAGACGGTGGCAGCCGATGATGAGCAGTGTTCGCTGGCGGTGGCAGTGACTAGGGGCAGTGGTCGCCGGTGGTGGTGGTGGTGGCGGCGGGATGAGAGTGGATGATTGTGGATGGGTGAGAGGAAGAAGATGATCCCTTTTAGGGTTTTTATTTTAATTTATTATTATTATATTTTAAGGATAAAATGGGTAATATAAAAAATTCATTAATAAAAGAGGTCATTTAGCTAAAAACTATTGAAACTAGACCAAAGTGCAAATTTCACTATAAAAAGAGGCTATTTTTCCAAAGAGTCCATGTATTAAAGTATGTATGCCTTAGTACTAATTCACGGCGCATTTTAATATTACACTTTCAAAGAATGACTAGCCAATACATAATTGTTACATTAAAAAATAATCAATTTAATTCTTAAAATAGAAACTTTTAAAAAATAATTTGTTGTAATCTGTTATAGCAAATCACAAAATATATAATCACAATAGTTATGTATTCATTGAAAACTACTCCATATATATAATAATTAATAAGTTAATAACGACATACTGCTTGCTTAGTTGCTTTTGCACATGTTGAAAGGGTTAAATGCTGTAATTTTGTTTTCATCTAATAACTACTTATTAATGCTATGTACTCTTTCAACACTTCATATATAATAAATAAATTGGTGGCTTGATGATTTTAGCAAATTTTGGTAAGACAATTCTCATAATTTTGTTTGCATGTTTGTAATAAAAATTTTGTTTAAAAAAAAGACTATCATTAATTAATCATTACATGTAGAAGAGTATTGATATATTTGTCAATGATCACGAACAATCATAATTTTATGATTGAGATCTCCTACGATGTCCCAAACCACTCAAATCTAATCGTAGTCTTTTGGAGCCAAAACCAATCAAGTTTAATCACCCCTTTTTGATATATTTGTCAATGGTCAAATCAAATTTATTGAGCTATTGACGTAATTATGTAGCATTGCTTGTCAAAAGGACCACATGAGGGTTTTTTTCTTTCAATTTTATGATATGGTCATGAAATTCATATCCAAAGTTTGCAAGTACCATTGTTGCCCACATGGCATCACATGGGCTATATGGTCCTGCAATTTTACTATTATTAAGGGATGTGTCTTCTAGATGCATGGCATGAGTTGTCAAACTCGTTATTAGAATGGAAAGCTTTTTCGAAATTTTAGAGCTAAAATTTACTTGCCACGTAGCTAAATGAACTAGTCAAATGTGGACCAACTTTAGATCCTAAGAAAACTACAGCATGCATGATCTTGATCTTTCATTCATTTGTTTTGAAAATATAAAATTAAATTAAATATGTATACATGTTTGAAAACAAAGCAATTTAAGAGTTATTGATTATTCATATCCAATAGAGTTCGTTGGAAATATCTTACTTTACTGTATAGCCGCAATCTTATATTTATGATATATAATTCTGATTGTGTCATAAACATAGCTTAATAATAGTATAACTTTCGTCGCGGATAAGAAAATTCAAATTCGAATCCTCCTTCCTTAATATCAATATATATATTTATATGACCCCGGCCTTCTACTGCCACATCAAAATTGCACGAATAATCTGTATTGTTATAGGATCGAGTAATCAGTTAATTAATTCCATTAATTTGTCAATGTCAAACTTAATAGTCATGATCTATAAATTCTGATTTTTGTTATCATCTTTAAGTAAAGCTTTCAACGTATATTGTCTCGATATACAAAAAGTTGTTTATTTTAAAAGAACACATAAGTCATGATTTTCCTCATATACTGCTAAAATAATATGGATATGGGTTCATTCTATAATGTAATTCTACTACTTCATGAATTATATGCCTTTTATTATATATATGAAAGAGTTTTTAATACTTAAGCCACTATATTTGTTACATTTTTTTTACAACCTGCTATATATAATGGTAAATACTTATTTGGTACCTTATATTTAAAGAAAGGTAAATTAATTTGATTTGCTTGTACTTGATGCTTGTGTAGTGGAATAGGATATGTCATCCTAGGTTTTAGATTCAGGAGTCATTAACCATGTTTGTTCTTCAATGCAGATACATGAGTCTTCAAGGGAATTGACCGATGGCAAGGTGACAATGCAAGTTGGAAGTGGAACACTCGTTTCATCTATAGAAAAGGGAATAGTCTGTTTATATTTTGGGAACAATTATCTTGTTTTGAAAAATGTTTATTGTATTCCTGGATTTTCTAGAAACTTAGTTTCTTTATCTATGTTGCATTAACAATTTTTTAATATTTCTTCTAATAATAATGCGATTGTTATTTCGAAGAATGGTTTAAAAAAATTTCAAGCAGAACATACAAACAGATTGTATATACTCAAACATAATGAATGAACGCTAAATAATTTAGAATTATTTAAAGTAGAAAAACCGCAAGGAAACAAAAAACAAAAAGTTTCAAATGAGGATGACATATATCTTTGGCATTTTAGACTTGGTCATATATGACTAAACAGGATAAACCGGTTAACAAAAGATGGACCTTTGAGAGAACTAACAGTTGGAACTCTTTCGGTTTGCGAATCTTGTCTAGAAGGCAAAATGACCAAACGTCATTTCTCAGCAGAATGCAATAGAGCTAAAGAACCTTTGGAGCTTGTACACATTGATTTCTATGGTCAAATCAATGTACAAGCAAGAGGTTGGTATGAATATTTCGTCACTTTCATTGACGATTACTCAAGATATGGTCATACATACTTAATGCTTAGGAAATCTGAAACCTTTGGTAAGTTTCAAGAATTCAAAGTTGAGGATGAGAAGCAATTAGGTAAGACTCTTAAAACGCTTCGATCAGATCGAGGTGGTGAATATTTGGATTTAGAACTCAAAGATTTCATGTAGGTGCATGGTATTCTATCCCAACTCATAGCACCTGGAACGCCACAGCAAAATGGTGTTTCAGAAAGAAGAAACATAACCATGTTGGACATGGTCAGGTCTATGTTAAGCTACTCTTCACTTCCTCTCTCATTCTGGGGATATGCACTTCAAATGGGGACTTACATTTTGAATGTTGTCACAACCCGAGCCCTAGGCTGTGGCAGAATTGTAATATCCATAACTTGGGTGGTCAAAGGTCAAACTTTGACCCTAGGTGGAAAATAGTCTTTATAAATGATCCTTTAATTTATATTAAATATTACTATAATTATAAGTCAAAACAATGGAATAACTCCTATAATTATATATGAAAATATTACGGATAAAAGTAGGATCATTTATCTTAATACATAGAACAATAATATCCCCACAGTTATGTAGTCACCAAATAGTTAAATTTAATAAGTTATAAAACACCCAAAATAATACTTAGCATCCACCATTCCTCATTTCTAACTATTACATAGCTAACTTAGATATACAGACCGATAGGTTCCAAATTTAAATACATAATGCTCAAAAGATAGGACTATGGCACTAAACACATTAGCTCCAGTGATAATTCACCTTATCCACAATTGCGTCACTAGGATCCTGGAATGGGAGAGACATAGGGGGTGAGCTTATAAAGCCCAGTAGGAAAGCAACTAATCACATAGAACCCAAAATTTAAATAAAACCCCTGCATGGTTAGCTTTGAAACAGATATATATATCATCATGTATAACCCAAAATAGAGAGAAACCACAAATAATCATAAGAGCATAGCTACAAGTGCACATCACACCGACCACTAGATCCCTAGTTTCCGTTACCCACCATAGAAAAACCGACATCCTAAACCGGGTAGTCGGACCTGATAACCACCACAAGGGGAGGCTCAGAACACTTCCTGTATACAGATGCTAGGTCTTTACACCTACAGGTGAGTGGACACCTGATCTACCTATGATGACACGGAGACTAGGTCATAAAACAACAACATGCACAAATCATGATCACTATGGCTCTCATCAGTATAACCAAATGCAGGTACACATGAAAAGAAAGAAACTTATTCCCTTTATATTTTAGAAAATTGGGCAGCATAACAGCTACATTGGAATAAAACCCAAAAATCATAACCTGCATGAATAAGTGAACAAAAGTATATGTGGCACTCAGTGCCCTCAGAACAGATCAGAAAACATGCAGATTAAGTTTTTCTATTTTTCTAACATTTTATAAATATTAAAATTGGAATATGTTTAAGACAATTCAATAAGAGTAAAATAAGTCCAATAGTCAAGTTGAGTCCCTACCTCCTTAGAATTTTCAATCCGAGGCCAAAGTGATGCTCCTAAGCTTAATGATGATCTTAGAGTGATTTAGTCCGCACTTAATATCATGTTTTTCCTACGTGCACCAAATGAGCAAACGATTATCATCATTGCATTCCTTATTCAAAATCGTGTCCAAAGACATATAGTATGACCATATTTAAGAGTTCAAGTTCCGGAACCTCAACCAAGCGGTGCACACTAGCGGTTGGTGGCGGTACTGGAAATGTCGACGAATATATGCATGACATATATCAAAACGATCCTCTCGAGTAGTACATCACGGAAGTACAGCCCCTTTTCCCAAATGACCTCTGGTGTCACCGGAAAATGCTTCCAAAGGGGCGGAGATACCCAAAATTTCGCCGGAGAAAAATGACGAGTTGACTGAAATGACTTAGTGGGTGATGTTCCTCCCTTCACACTGGTTCCAACAGTGCCACCCACTCATCGAACGGAGGTCTGGGTTCGCCAGAAAGTGCGGTCAAAGTTTTGACGACGAAACTTTGACTGCTCCGTTCGTGTGCGTCTTAACTCCAATGGCCCTGAGATTTTGGGGATGGGGTTGTCGCCGGCCATTGATGGTCCAGCTCCGGCACGTGGTAGCAAAAGGGAACTCTGGAAAAGGCTTTGAGGTACCCCGACGTGGGTTGTTTCAGAGAGAAAAAGAAGAAAAAAAAAATATAAGAAGAAGAAGAAGAAAAAGTGCTTGGGAAGAAAAAGGAAAAAGGAAGAAAAAGCATCTGACAAACTTTAAAACAAGTGGGTCCCACCACTTAAAATAAAACATATATATATATATTCTTTTTTTTTTCTGAGTCTTCACATTCTTCCCTCCTTAAAGAAATTTCGTCCTGAAATTTATTTATTTATTTTTCAAAGAACAACCTCAAGCTGAAAATTAAACAAATAAGGATATTTCTCATACATCTCTAACTCTAACTCCCAAGTAGCCTTGTCTTCTTTATGGTTCCACCATAAGACCTTGACTACTGGAATCTCCCTATTCCTTAGCACTTTTAACTCTCTCGCCAAGATTCTGACAGGTTGTTCTTCATGTGTCACACTCTCTTGAAGAAGGATAGTCTCATACTCAATGATGTGTGATGGGTTTGGAGTATACTTCCTCAGCATCGACACATGGAACACATTGTGAACGTGCCCCAACCGCGCTGGTAAGTTCAATCGGTAAGCGACCTCCTCAACCCTCTTGATAACCTCGAAAGGTCCAATATACCTCGGAGCTAGCTTACCCTTCACTCCAAACCTCGTCACACCACGCATGGGAGTAACTTTCAAGAAGACAGTCACCAACCTCAAACTCAACTTCTCATTGGTGGAGATCAGCATAACTCTTCTGACGACTTTGAACAACCTTAAGTCTCTCTTGGATGCCTTTGACCTTCTCTGTGGTACTAGCGATAATTTGAGGTCCAATTGTGACATGCTCATCTGATTCTGCCCAACACAGAGGTGATCCACGGTCTCCCATATAAGGCCTCATAAGGAGCCATGCCTATACTGGCCTGGTAACTATTATTATAAGTGAATTCCACCAATGACAAGTGTTCTCCCCAGCTACCCCCAAAATCCAAAATACAAGAACGAAGCATGTCCTCCAAAGTTTGGATAGTCTTCTCAGATTGTCCGTCTGTCTGAGGGTGGTGAGCGGTGCTCAAGTTAAGTTCAATTCCAAAAGATTTTTGCAACGCTCGCCAAAACCTTGATGTAAATCGAGGATCTCTATTAGAGACAATGTTGGAAGGTAACCCATGTAGTCGAAGTATATTATCCACATAAAGTCGAGCTAGTTTAGAAACCTTATAATCCTTCCTAATTGGAATGAAATGAGCATATTTGGTCAGACGATCAACAATCACCCAGACAGTGTCATGCTTTAATGGTGTTAACGGCAATCCTGTCACAAAGTCCATCGTGATCTTGTCCCACTTCCATTCTGGTAGAGGTAAGGATTGAAGCAACCCCGAAGGTCTTTGGTGCTCAGCTTTAACTTGCTGGCAAACCATACACTTAGCTACAAAGTTAGCCACATCTCTTTTCATACCTTCCCACCAGTATTGTCTTTTCAAGTCTTGGTACATCTTTGTGCTTCCAGGATGTACAACAAATCTAGACCTATGAGCCTCGATCATAACAGACTCTCTAAGATCAAGAATATTTGCAACAACTAATCTTCCCTTATGGTATAAGAATCCTTCGGCATTTACTGTCCATCCATCTAACTGCTCACCGTTTCAGATTCCATTTCAGATAAATCTTAATTTCTCATCTTACCACTAACATTGCTGAACTTGCTGAAGTAGCATTGGTATAACCACTACGTTTGAAACACAAGCAATATCTTTTCCGTTATAGTACTCTAATTCATAATCACCCACAGTGATCGCTCTTTTCCAATCCTCAAGAGCCAAACAAGCCAAAATGTCATGAGGTTTTCTACTTAATGCATCAGCGACCATATTTGCTTTTTCCAGGATGATACTGCAAAGTGAAATCATAATCTTCCATGTACTCGACCCATCTTCTTTGCCTCAAATTTAAGTCTCTTTGAGTGAAGAGATACTTTAAACTCTAATGATCAGTATATAATTCAAACTTTTCCCCATATAAGTAACATCTCCAAATTTTTAAGGCAAAAATCACTGCTGCAAGTTCCAAGTCATGTGTAGGGTAGTTATTCTCATGTGGCTTCAATTGGCGTGAAGCATAGGCAACAACCTTGCCATTTTGCATGAGAACTCCTCCTAACCCAGTACCAGAAGCATCGGTGAATACCACATAAGGCTCATCACTATTAGGCATAGTGAGAAGAGGCACTATTGTCAATCTTCGCTTAAGTTCTCTGAAAGCTTCTTCACAACTGTCATCCCACACAAACTTTAAATCCTTGTTTGTTAGCTTTGTTAAAGGCATAGTAATACAAGAAAAATTCTCCACAAAGCGACGATAGTAACCTGCTAACCCAAGAAAACTTCGAACCTCAGTAACGTTCTTTGGTCTTCCCCACTGCAAGATAGAATCTATCTTTGCAGGATCCATAGTAATGCCTTCTTGAGATATTACATGCCCTAAGAATTTGACCTCGGTCATCCAGAAGTCACATTTCTCTTTCTTAGCATATAATCGATGGTCCCTCAAATTTTGCAACACAATAGTTAAATGTTCTGCATGGTCCTCATGTGTCTTGGAATACACCAAAATGTCATCAATAAAAACAACCACAAACTTATCCAAATAGGGTCTAAAGATCCTATTCATAAGGTCCATAAATGTTGCAGGTGCATTTGTCAATCCAAATGGCATCACCAAAAACTCAAAGTGTCCATAACGTGTTCTAAAAGCAGTTTTAGGAATATCATCTTCCTTAATCCTTAATTAATGATAGCCTAACCTCAAATCAATCTTGGAGAAACACTTTGAACCTCCGAGCTGATCAAACAACTCATCTATCCTTGGCAAATGATACTTGTTCTTAATTGTCATCTGATTCAATTTCCGATAATCGACGCACAGTCGCAAGGATCCATCAGCTTTCTTGGCAAACAAAACTGGAGCTCCCCAGGGAGAAGTACTGTTTCTAATGTAACCTTTATCCATTAGCTCACCCAATGGCTTTTTCAATTCAGCTAACTCTGCAGGTGCCATGCGATAAGGTGTAGTAGAAACTGGTTGAGTCCCGGGAATCAAATCAATGCAAAACTCGATCTCTCTATCAGGTGGTAGTCCTTGCAAATCCTCAGGAAACACATCTGGAAAACCACTAACCACTGATATCCAAGGAAACTTGTCTAGAGGCCTAGACTCATCCTTGATTGCAAACAGACTCCCATAACACTCTAAGTTTCTTTTCCCACCAAAACCTGCCTTAAGGATAGGATTGTGCCTTACTGCTTTCATGCTGGCCCAATATATAATGAAATCTCCACTTGGAGTTAAAAGAGTCACCCTTTTTCGTGAGAAATCTACAATGACTTGGTACTTAGACAACCAATCCATGCCAAGAATCACATCAAATTGTCCCATAGGTAACACCATCAGGCTTCCTAATAAATTATGCCCTTCAAGCACAATACAAACCGATTTGCAGATGGTTGATACTTCACCATGCCCTCCCATAGGTATACTCAACTATAGTGTAGGACTAAAAGTTTCCCAACTCAAACCCAACATGCTAGCAAACATTAATGATATAAAAGAATGTGATGCACCAGTATCAAATAATACATGAGCCCAAGAGTGTGAGATAAGAACCATACCATCCAAAACTCCATGGCATGATCCTACTTGCGCATTATCACCACCAAGAGCATAGGCTTGGCCAGAGGCTTTTTCCTTTGCTTTCCCTTTTCCATGACCATGATGCTTTGTGCTTGCACCAGAACCTCCTCCTTGATTGAACCCTCTCTGACTTCCAACAGAAATAGGAGTTTGGAAACTCTGTGAGTACCCCTGGTTGAATCCTAAACCTTGGGGCTTGAACTGATGTTGATATTGGGGTTGCTGCCCTGGTGTGGGTGTGAAACCATAGGATGAAGTCTGAGACTGGTTACTCTTAGGTTGTCCTGTGAAAGGAGTAGACCTAGCATAACTCCCTATGGATCCTCCATGTGATGGTTGGAACCTCTGTTGTCGTTGTGGGCAATCTTTCTTCTTATGACCCTGTTGGCCACAACTGAAACACCCATACGGCCCAATTCGAGTCTTTCCTGAAGATCCACTACTATTACTACTCCCATTAAGTTGTTGTCCTTGGGATAGCCATTGCCCTTGGTTCTTCTTGTTCATTTTCCTATCATTTCCTCTTTCTCGGGCCAGATTCTTTCTTTCAATTCCTTCTTGATGAGCCTCAGTCCTTAAGGCTGCTATTACACATTTGTTCAAATTTCCAAAGGTCATAGGGGCAAGTGGACCCAATATTGAAGGGTTTAAGCGACAGAGAAACTGCTCAATCAAAAGAGGTTGATCGAGCGCACCGACCTAAGCATAGGAAGATAATTCTACAAACTTCATGTAGAACTCATTTACTGTCATGTTCCCCTGTCTTAAGCTGTCAAATGACCCAATTAAAGTCCTCCGGTGAGATGGGTTAAAATATTGTTCCCTGAAGACCCTTTCAAAGTCTCTCCAAGTCATCCCCCCAGTCTCAGTGGTCCCACTCAAGGTTTCCCACCAATCCGCTGCACTACCCTCTAACTTGGATACAGCAAAAGTCACCTGATACTCCTCAGGTATTCCCATGGTGTTGAAATTTTTCTTAACCTGTCTCAGCCATCTTTCAGCCATCATAGGGTCTTGCCCACCCTCAAACTCAGGCATTTGAATCCGGTGGAAAATCTAGAAGTGATGACTCTGCCGAGTAGCTGGCTTCATCTGCTGGGCAGGAAGGCCTCTTAAAGCTTCAAGAATGGCATCATTGGAAATGAAGCTGGCTGAGGGGGAAGCTTAGCCTCAGGGACTTCAGCTGCAGGCCTCCTCCTTGTTGCCCTTCCTCTCAGAGCCATCAACTTAGGTCTGAGAATTAAAGCTAAACAGTTAGTGAGGAATGGATACTTTCTACATACATATGCATTTATATATTATAATACTTTACAAAAAAAAAATTTAATCTATTTGGTGACACACTCCGAGGTATTTAAACCCGGTGCTCTGATACCATTTTTCTGTCACAACCCGAGCCCTAGGCTGTGGCAGAATTGTAATATCCATAACTTGGGTGGTCAAAGGTCAAACTTTGACCCTAGGTGGAAAATAGTCTCTATGAATGATCCTTTAATTTATATTAAATATTACTATAATTATAAGTCAAAACAATAGAATAACTCCTATAATTATATATGAAAATATTACGGATAAAAGTAGGATCATTTATCTTAATACATAGAACAATAATATCCCCACAGTTATGTAGTCACCAAACAGTTAAATTTAATAAGTCATAAAACACCCAAAATAATACTTAGCATCCACCATTCCTCATTTCTAACTATTACATAGCTAACTTAGATATACAGATCGATAGGTTCCAAATTTAAATACATAATGCTCAAAAAGATAGGACTATGGCGCTAAACACATTAGCTCCAGCGATAATTCACCTTATCCACAATTGCGTCACTAGGATCTTGGAATGGGAGAGATATAGGGGGTGAGCTTATAAAGCCCAGTAGGAAAGCAACTAATCACATAGGACCCAAAATTTAAATAAAACCCCTGCATGGTTAGCTTTGAAACAGATATATATATATCACCATGTATAACCCAAAATAGAGTGTAAACCACAAATAATCATAAGAGCATGGCTACAAGTGCACATCACACCGACCACTAGATCCCTAGTTTCCGTTACCCACCATAGAAAAACCGACATCCTAAACCGGGTAGTTGGACCTGATAACCACCACAAGGGGAGGCTCAGAACACTTCCTGTATACAGATGCTAGGTCTTTACACCTACAGGTGAGTGGACACCTGATCTACCTATGATGACACGGAGACTAGGTCGTGAAACAACAACATGCACAAATCATGATCACTATGGCTCTCATCGGTATAACCAAATGCAGGTACACATGAAAAGAAAGAAACATATTCCCTTTATATTTTAGAAAATTGGGCAGCATAACAGCGACGTTTGAATAAAACCCAAAAATCATAATCTGCATAAATAAGTGAAAAAGTATATGTGGCACTCAGTGCCCTCAGAACAGATTAGAAAACATGCAGATTTAGTTTTTCTATTTTCCAAACATTTTATAAATATTAAAATTGGAATATGTTTAAGGCAATTTAATAAGAGTAAAATAAGTCCAAAAGTCAAGTTGAGTCATTTAATGTGAAGACTTAGAAAAAAAAAGAATATATATATTATTTAAGTTTTATTTTAAGTGGTGGGACCCACTTGTTTTAAAGTTTGTTATATGCTTTTTCTTCCTTTTTCCTTTTTCTTCCCGAGCACTTCTTCTTCTATTTTTTTTTCTTCTTTTTCTCTCTGAAACAACCCACGTCGGGGTACCTCAAAGCCTTTGCCGGAGTTCCCTTTTTCTGGCACACGCCGAAGCTGGACCATCAGTGGCCGGCGACAACCCCATCCCCAAAATCTCAGGGCCATCGGAGTTAAGACGCACACGAACGGAGCAGTCAAATTTTCGTCGTCAAAACTTTGACCGCACTTTTCGGCAAACCCAGACCTCCGTTCGATGAGTGGGTGGCACCGTTGGAACCAGCGTGAAGGGAGGAACGTCGCCCACTAAGTCATTTCAGTCAACTCACCATTTTTCTCTGGCGAAATTTTGGGTATCTCCGCCCCTTTGGAAGCATTTTCCGGCGACACCAGAGGTCAGTTGGGCAAAGGGGCTGTACTTCCGTGAAGACTCAGAAAAAAAGAAGAAGAAGGAGAAGAAGAAGAAGAAGAAGAAGAAGAAGAAGAAGAAGAAGAAGAAGAAGAAGTGCTCGGGAAGAAAAAGGAAAAAGGAAGAAAAAGCATCTGACAAACTTTAAAACAAGTGGGTCCCACCATTTAAAATAAAACTTAAATAATATATATATATATATATTTTTCTGAGTCTTCACAAATATACTCCCATCTAAGACCATAAGCAAAATGCCACTGGAACTGTGGAATGTAAACAAACCTAGTTTGCACCATTTCTGAATTTGGAGTTGTCCTGCTCATGTTCTTAGACCTAAATCAGGGCAACTTGATTCGAGTTCTGAAGTATGCATTTTGTGGGCTATGCTCCCGAAACATGAGACAGTCACTTCTATAGTCCCAAGGACCAAAAGGTATTTGTTTCAACAAATGTGACCTTCCTTGAACACGACTATATGAATAACTATAAACCTCGAACCAAAGTAGTTTTGGAGGAACTCATAGCTGATAAGATTCCATCTCTTTCTTTATCATCATTAAATGATAAACGAAAAACTTAGGAGACCACTATTCCTGAAAAGGAAACACCGGTGCAGTGTCATAGTGGGAGGATTGTGAGACAACTTGATCGCTACGAAGATGAGGCACATGTCCGTGTTTCTGATACAGACAAGGATGATCCATTAACCTTCAAAGAGGCTATGGATGGTCCTTAAAATGAGAAATGGAAATAAGCCATGAACCAAGAAATGGAATCCATGTATTGCAATTCTGTCTGGGAACTTGTAGACCCACCTGAGTGCAAATGGATATACAAGAAGAAAAGAGGTATAGATGGGAAAGTGGAGATTTTCAAAGCAAGGCTAGTAGCCAAAGGATACACTCAGAGAGAAGGTGTTGATTATGAAGAAACATTTTCTCCTGTGACCATGCTGAAATCCATTCGCATCCTCTTATCCATAGCAGCCATGTATGATTATGAGATATGGCAGATGGACGTCAAGACAATCTTCCTTAATGGCTATCTTGATGAAAGTACCTACATGGTACAACCAGAAGGGTTCATCGAGAATGGGGAAGATCAAAAGATTTTTAAGTTGCTGAAATCCATTTATGGATTAAAGCAAGCATCTAGATCTTGGAATATCACATTTGATGAAATAATTAAAACATGTGGTTTCGAACAGAATGTTGACGAAGCATGTGTATACAAATATATCAAAGGAAAAGTGGTGGTTTTCATAGTTCTTTATGTAGATTACATTCTCCTCATTGGCAACAATGTAGAGACACTGTCAAATGTAAAGAAGTGGTTATCCGAAAAGTTCCAAATGAAATATTTGGGCGAGGCGAGCTATGTTTTGGGCATCCAAATCCTAATGGATAGGAAGAACAAGCTCTTGGCACTTTGTTAAGCTAATTATATAGATAAGGTGCTTGAAAGGTTCTCTATGGAGAATTCCAAGAAAGGTCAGTTACCGACCAGACATGGAATTACTCTTTCCAAAGAGCAATGTCCAAAGACACCTCAGGAGGAAGAGGACATGAGAAAGTATTCTTATGTTTCAGCAGTTGAGAGTCTTATGTAAGCTATGTTGTGTACTAGGCCTGACATATGTTATGCAGTAGGGATTGTGAGTCATTATCAATAAAATCCAGGTTTGGAACAGTTGATTGCAGTAAAGCACCTTCTCAAGTATCTTGGGAGAAAGAAAGATTATATGCTTTTATGTTCAGGGGGTGAGTTAAACCCTACTGGATACACTGATTCCCATTTCCAATTAGACAAAGACAGTCGTAAGTCGACGTCTAAGTCAGTATTCACTCTTGGTGGAGGAGCTGTAGTTTAGAGAAGTATTAAACAATCTAGTATTGTAGATTCAACCATGGAAGTTGAGTATATAGCGGCTTGTGAAGCAGGTAAGCAAGTAGTTTGGTTAAGGAAGTTCTACACTGATATGGAAGTAGTTCCAGATGTGGATAAGCCATTAATCATGTACTGTGACAACAGTAGAGCAATAGCTAATTCCAGGAACCTAGAAGCCACAAGAGAGGAAAGCATATAGAAATTAAATACAATCTGGTTAGAGATATTGTACACAGAGGTGATGTGACTATTATGAAGATAGTGTTGGAACAGTACCTGACAGACCCATTAACCAAGACACTTCCTGCAAAGTCGTTAATGGGTTATGTATGGAACATGGGATTGAGGGAGATCCCTTACTTGCTTTAAGGGAAAGTGGGAGATTGTTAGAATTAATGCCCTAAAAGCATGTAAAGACATTTTATTGATTCAAATAAAAGTACAATTTTATTATGTTTGAATATTACAATTAGTTTTTGAATTAGTTATATAATAATATCAAGAAAATTCCTTATTCATTCATGAGAATATGATTTTCTATTAGTACGAGAGAATTAAGATCATATATAATGAATAAAATAGTTAGTAACATATTAAAGTAAGGAATCTTTAATGAATATTTACTAGTGCGGTTTACTAAGCATATGGGATGTGAGTGATCTAGATTTGGATTACTGATGTGGATAGACATCTTAGTAAATTTGTTGTATATAATAGAGATTATATATGACAGGACCGATGAGAATTAATTATCATTATAAACTTGCTGTTTGACATAAAGATTTAATTCTTTTCATAATAGATGATCATATGTAGATCAGTATAAATCCTGAATATTCATGAACTCCTGATTGTGTTTATTGGATCTTTTGATTCACTCGTTAAAGTTTCTTCATATAATGAGGGTAATGACTTTTGTTTTGGATATTCAATATCATGAATGGCTGGGAACATGATATACGATAATGGAATCCATAATTTCCTAACAGATCAAATATTGGTTCCCTTAAGGGTTAATTCGGGAATTGAATAGTTATTGAGTTCAAATCTATAATATGATTATAGATTAATTATTCAATAGTGAATTGGTACTTAAGGATCAAGAGGTAATTAGAATGGAAAAATGGTAATTTTGATCAGCTCTAATTAACGAACTAATAAATGGAAGACATAACTACATTTATTGATTATATCAATGGACTAGAAGAAAAAACTCTGTAAATATAATTCTATAAATATTTAGAGTCCAAGTCCATATTTATAGTTGAGTAATAAGGGAAATAATAAATAAGATTATTAAATTAAAGAGTTTAATTAATAATTTAGTTTATTGGAGCTTCGTATGCTATGTCCTTGGTCCCAGATCACCTCTGTTCTACGCTCTTAAGGGTAAGGATGTCAAAAGAATAGTTTGTAGAGAGAATGACTTATTGCAGGAAACAATTATGTGATAATTATGGGCAATTGATTAATTATGAATTATTTAACTATATAGTTTTTATTTTGAAAAACTATATGTTAAAATAAATATTAATCATGTTTGGATTAATATAAAGAGAGATTAATAATTATCTTATTTAGAATAAGATATTTATTTATTTATGTAAAACTGATATTTTAAGATAAAGTTAATTTGAATTAAGTGATATTTATTTTTGGACAAATATATTGTCTTGAATATTAATAAATAAAAAATTGAGAAAATTAGGGAAAACCCTAATGTGGCTAACACCGCTCACTGTATTGAACAATGAGTGACGCCACACACAAGGATTTCCTATCCCTGAGAGTTGAATTTTTTAATTTCAAATAATTTGTTTATTTACTTATATATACTTAATTATTCTTTTTAAATATGATTTAAAGTAAATAATTAAATAAGATTATAACTGATCAATTTTATTTTAAATAAAATAAAAATTAATTAAATTAGTTAATTGTCATTATAAACCTGAAAAGAAGCAATACTTTTCAAAAGAATAACAAGAAGTAGTTTTCATAGACTGTCAGACTCACTCTCTAAAAAGAAAATGATAGTTTTTGCAAACCTAAAAAACTATTAAATACATCTTATCTCAATCAAACTTCTCTAGATCTAATGTGTAGAGTACATCCAGAGATTCCTAAATAAACCTTTCGAATCCTATGTGCCCACACACGTCATTGTGTGTTTGAGGATTGGTATGGAAGATCAAGGTGCGAGCTTTCAGAATTTGGATTGGAAGATCGTTTATTTATACAAAAATATTCGTGGATTCTTGATAAGCTTCAAGAGGTAATCTCTAGTCTATTTGTATGTGATTTTATATATCTATATATGTATGATCCTCACTGGTATTTTTAAAAACCCAATTTCCGTTGCGTTTCTCTGATTTACACTTTTAATACCAACAATTGGTACTAGAGTAGTTTACATATGTATATTAAATGTTGTGTGGGTTTCTTGCATTTGTTATATGTATGTTATATGCATATTGAATGGATGGATACATTTTTTTAATGTATGGTTGAATGATGGATCGTTAAGTTTATTGTGCTATTGGGTTAGGGATTTGATTTTCTAGATTTTGTGTAAGCCATAAAGGGCATAGGATTTTTGTAAATTTTATTTTTGAAATATGTATTTTGAAATTCTGTACACAAAGAAGAGAAAGGACCCAAGCCTATGGTCCAAGCCCTAGCCGCACGCACCAGGCCTAGGCGCATGACTACCCATGCCTGTAGCCCAGCCCCGCGTCTCCTTGCGCACTCGAATCCTGCACGCCTATAGGCCAGCCTCGTGGCTCCCTGCGCACCCGCGACCTGCGCTTCCAGCTAGCTCGATCCACTTGCAGAGCCACCAACCCGAGCCCTTGGCTCCCATGTTGTCGCCAACCCTAGTGATCTAATTAATTTTGTGCAATTACCGTTTATTTAATTAATTTTAAAATTATTTGAATTCAAAAGTTTAATTATCTTGTTTTATTTTTATTAGAAAATTAAAATAACTTTTAGTTGGTTAAGATTTTATCTTATGTTTAAATAATTATTTGAATTTGATTCATTAATTATTTAAATTCAACAAAATTAAAAAGATGAAAGAAATGGTTATTTAATTGAAATTTATTTTTAATTAAATAAATTAGTTGGAAAGTTAGTTTCTAATTAATTAGTTGGGCCTAACAAATTCCTAAAGATTAGGAAGAAAGCCTAAAAGAGAAGAGAATCATTGTATGAGTCCTGACAAACCCCAAATCAAGTAACTCCTCTAACTATATCATTAGTTCTTTCAGTTCTTCCAGAGTCATTCTGTATGGTGCCTTGGATACTGGTTCCGTCCCTGGTGCCAATTCAATAACAAACTCAATCTCCTGGTGCAGTGGCAATTCTGGTAAGTGTAACGTCTCAAATTACCTAATAAGGTTTGGGGCCTTGATTAGGGGGTCAGGATGACAAATTATGGAAAATTATTTGAATATACATGATTTAATTATGAAATATGTGTTTATGTGATATGTATGTGTATCATTATATGATTACGTAAGTTATATTATAATATGACTAGATATGCTTGTTTAGGTGTATTAAATATGCATGTGAGTTCGTTTCTTATTAGAAGGGCAATTTTAATAATTTGGCTCGTTACGGGTATATTTGGAATATATGTGCATATATGTGTGAGACCACATTATTATGTGGATATATATTTGGGTTACTTGGCACGAGGCGATCCTAGCGAGGAAGTTAGTGGGAGAGTCACAACGAGACCAAATACCCGACTTGGGGTGAGTCAATGGGTGTTTTGGGTATTTAGTACATTAATGGGATATCGAGTAATAGGAATAAATATTTGATAATATATTCAGAGTTAGTGAGATTAGGAGAGAATTTTGACCATTTTACCCTCAGGGACGTTTTTGGTACCCCGAGCTTTAGGATTTGCTTAGATTTACTTGAACTCTAAGAAAACTATACACAAATAGAAAAACACAGAAAAATACAAGAAACAAAACTTTCTCAATTCTCTCACTCGTGTACCCTCTCTCTCTCTCTCTCTCTCTCTCAATTCTTTGAAATTTCATGCGATCTAAGGAGAATCGAAGCTCACTAAGGCTCAAGATACTTGGGGAAAGGCTTAGCGTTGTTTTGGCAGCAGAGGTATCGATTTCTAGCCTCACTTCTTTATGTTTTCTTTGGTTTTATTTGAGTTTTAGAGTTTTGAAAACTCAAATCTGAATTTGGTTTTGTGAGGAGTTTTACGTTTATTTTTGGGGATGGTTTTGAGGCTTATGAAGTGCTGAGTTGATTAAGAACTTTGTTTTTGGGATTTAGCTATGTTTGGTTGGGTTTTTGGTGAGTTTTGGCTTGAAGGAAAAGAAGGGAAAACTGGGTTTTTATGTCGAACTACGACCCTATTCTTGGGGTGTCGCAACTCTCATGAATGAAAGGGAGAAGGAGGTGCTGAACCTCCATTTGAGCTGTGACGCTTGAAGGGAGAGCCGAAACTCGTGTGTTCCAAAGGAGAGCCCTTGGGCTCTCTGCCTAGGGGTGGACCACGGCTCTTGGGCCTTGGGCCATGGTGATTGAAGGGCTTTTGAGCCCCGGGAAGGTCTTGAGTACGGCCACTCAGACTTAGGGGCTCGGGATTCAACGTGCCGGAGGCGAGGACTTGATCCGGAAGCCTTTATTCACTCGTTATTGGTGGGATTCTATATAATGGGTATGACTAGGTTACCGCTAGTGTCTCAGAACTTGGATTGTGCTTGAGGGTCATTCTTAATATACGTTGCTCTCAGACCTGAGGAAAGAAAATTGCACCCAATATGTGTTAAATGTGATTATCTGCGTGATTAGGGCTCGACCTCCTTAACGAACATGGTTATTACTGTGTTTGTATTGAATTGGCTGAGATATACTATTAATATGCATGCATACTTGTGTTATCTAGCGTATGCTTATCTGTATCTGGTTGTCTGAATATCTGGTTAAGGCATTGACTTATCAGTCAAGGGCAGCAATAACGCTCTGTGCACTGGTCGAGAGGCTTAGGCCTAATCGGGGACGTACTATTACGATGGCCGACTCTATGGTCATTTGGAAAAACAAAGTGCTTGGATAACTCTATGGATAGTTACTCAGAGCTAGGGCAAAGGGCCCCAGGTGACTCTATGGTCACTTAGTTAGGGCATAGGTCCCCGAGTTGACTCTATGGTCATCTATTTAGGGCAGCGGTCCCTAGAATGATCCTATAATCATTTATTTGTAATTGTATGCATGCATGAGTAGGTTATTACTGTTCATGCACTTATTTATTGTTTTATTGTTGAGCCTTGGCTCATGGGTGCTGTGTGGTGTAGGTTAGGGGAAGGAAAAAGCTTGACCATCCCTGAGTTGGAGAGCTTCGGTGGTGACATGTACATATGTGGCTGCTCGACCACCACAGCTGAGGGTTTCTCAGAGGAACTAGGGGTCAAACCCTATTTTTCTGCTTCGGTCGGCTGGTTGTAACTTTTGGCTTGTATATAACCTTTTAAACACCAGTTTATGTTATTTTGGGATCCCATGTATATACTAAACTTTTAAATGAATATTCAACGTTTCCTTTTGACCAAATTTTTTAACCCTAATTAACCTTAGTTACACGTTTATAACCAAGGGACTTGATTAGCAAGTCTGACACTATTTAAAGTACACAATGTAATGGTCGTGGATTAGGAGGATGTTACAGTAAGTCTTCATGGTGTCTAAGAACTCACAAATCAATCTGGTCTCCTCTCGTTTGACTGGTACAACCTTGGTGGTATCCACCACACTAGCCAGGAATCCTATGCAACCTCCTCGCAATAGGTCTCCAGCCCTCAATGCTTATATAATAGGAATACGGAGTGCATTCATAGTACCCATGAATACAAATGGGTCCTCACCCTCAGGTTCAAAAGTTACAATCTTCCTCTTACAATCTATGGTTCCCCATACTTGGCTAGCCAATCTATACCCAGAATCATATCAAAGTCATGCATCACAAGCTCAATCAAATCCACTGATAACTCTCTACCATCAACCTCTACTGGCAATGATCTGACCCATCTCCTAGAGACTACCAATTCCCCAGTAGGAAATAAGGTCTCGAATCCCACAGCGTAATAATCACATGGTCTACACAATCTATTCATTATTTTACTAGATACAAAAGAATGTGTAGCACCAAAGTCAATCAGCACAGTATACCACATAAGAAACATGCCTTCACTTGGCGCTCTCCCAGATGACATCTTCTGCATCTGGCACACTCTGGATAAGTCCTCCAGATCTCATTTCCACCCTGGCGGCTCCTCTGAACACCCTGAGCCCTCCTGTCAGGACCTGTAACTGTAGAAGTATTTGGGGTCTTCCTCTTTTGGTCACTGGGGCCTCCACCCCTATCTGCGCCAGATCTTGTTCTCTGTGCCCTTAGCAGTAAGTACCTTCTCCACTACCTGAGCATAAGTCATTGCTCCAGGTTCAAAGGTGATTCTGATATCCCGGGCTATTATAACATTCAGCCCCCGAAGAAGTCTTTCCTTCCTCGTTACATCTGTGGGTACCAAGTCTGAAGCAAACTTGGCTAGTCTGTCAAGTTTAAGAGCATATTCCATTATGACATATTACCCTGAATCAGGTTGTTAAACTCATCTTCCTTTGAAGCCATGACTTCATCATTACAGTATTTCTCATTAAACAAGTCTCTACACTCTTCCTAGCTCATTGTAGTCACATCTCGAGTCTGAGATACCACCACCCACCAGATACGGGCATATTCCCGAAACATATACGTGGCATAAGCCTCTCTCGCATTACCTACCACCCTCATGAAATCCAAGATGGAGGTACTCATGCTCATCCACTGCTCAGCCTTGAGTGGATCTGGCCCTCCCTCAAAAGTGGGAGGGTGTTGCTTTCTGAACCGTTCATATAAGTGTTCCCACCTATTCTCAGCCCCCGGCTGTCGATGTAATGCTAGTACCACATCAGTTAGCACAATTGGTGTGGTGTTCCCTGGCGAAACCTGCGGTCTCAACAAGCGGATCTCATCCTCTTGTCTCTATAGTCTGGCCGACATCTCAGCAAACACTTGCTGCTAGTTCTCAGGGGCTGGCGGAGGGTTCTGACCCAGGTAATCATTTTTACCCTAGATTTCAGCACCGACTAGTCTATGTGATCACATTGGAAACATAATATATCTGCAATAAATAACTCGGCAGATCAGGCAATGATCCAACACCGCCCCATGGTCCCAAAACTACTCAAATAAGCATACACATGCAATAACAATGCTAATAAGCATTTAAATAGCTTCCACATATAGCAATCATGCTAATAAGCATGTTTTTTCATATTCATGCTAACCCATAGTGCTAATAAGCATGTTCTTAGTATTCACAAGAACGAGCAGTGCTAATAAGCACATCTTTTCATATTCACATAGAAGTTAGGGGCCAAGCCCCATCAATATTACTCATGCTCCCTATTCAGGCACACAGATAAGGCATATGTATGTCAATTAAACAATTAAGCACATAGTCACATCATTAGTTACCAAACCCTGAGTCGAGCTTATCTTTAGCGATGAGTGTACATGCTCAGCCAATCTTTTGGAATCAATAAACCTTGTCAGCTATGATACCAAGTTATAATGCCCTACTCCTCCAAGACTATTACACTGTGTGTTTTAAATAGTGCTTAACTCACTAAACAAGTCATTTGGACTTAAAATGTGTAATTAAAACTAACTCAAGGATCAGGTATTAAAATTTTTATTCAAATAGTAATTATTTCATAAAACAGGTTTAAGTTTGTACACGGGATCCCAAAAAGAGTTTATAAGTCATTACAACCATAAACAAGGTGCAAAGTGGCCGACCTAAGTGGAAAAATGAACTATGTTCCTAGATCCACAAAAGAGGTCTTGACTGTGGTGATCGAGCAGGCTACATATGTTCACATCGCCCCCGAAGCTCTCCAACTCATGGCTGGACTAGCTTCTCCTTACCCATACCTGCACCACGTAGCACCCGTGAGCTAAAGCTCAGCAAGAAAACACAGATAATAACATAAACCGGTATTCAATAGATTTCAAATCTTAAATAGGAGGCTTAACAGTTATAACCAACACTCATGCATGCTTTCTCTCCATTTAAGTGGTCATAGAGCCACACAGGTGCCCATCACACTATTCCTTTTGAAACGGCAATATAGTCGACCAAGTGTGAGCCACACTCTATATTCCAAGAGGCTATAAAGTCGTCCCAGCATATATCATGCTTCTAGGTTGACCCAACCATAAAGGCTTGCGTTCCTCATGCTAATGCTGACCACAACTTATAAGATGAGCTTTTTAATCAGATACAACAAGATAAGCATTTATAACTTAATACAGATATGCACAGTGAAATTCAATCATGTTTAATTTCAACCATGGTTATAACCATGTTCCATAACTGGGGCTCAAGCCCTAATCACAGTCCAGGTGCAGTTTTCTTAACTCGAGTCCTGAATGCGTGAATATAACCCTGAGTGCAATCCTTTCCTCTCGAGCCTAGCAGTACACCCTAGTCACAACCATAACAAAGGATATTCATCATTAATATAGCCGATAAAGCCTTCCAGACCAAATCCAAGCCTTTGGGACCTTAAAATCTACTAAACTGGGTAGTAGAATCATTCCCGAGCCCTTAGATTTGGGTTCCCATAACCCAAAACCTCATTTTTAGATTTTTCCCAATTAACACTGCAGTAGCCACCACTAAGGGCCTCGGTGCCTGACTAGGTAGAGAGCCCATTAAGGGCCGTGATGCTAAGGCAACCCCTTGCCTCGAAGACATTCAAACAGGTCTCGACGCTCATACCAAGCGTTTGGGTGCTACCCTACAAAACCAGAAAACTAGATATTTTATAAAATCATAGCTCTCCCAAATCCAATCCTAAACCCAGTTTTAATCAGTATTGACCATCAAAATGGTCCCAACAATACATATACACAATAAACAACCTTTAAAACTCAACCGAAACCCAAAACTTAGAAATTCTTCAAGAACACTCAAAAACAAAAACTTAAACACTTTTAGGATTGTATTGAATTTACCTTTGAGAATTCAAATCCCTACTGGTTTCCCAAGCTTGACAACTTCTACTTCTCCTAAAGAAAGCTCTAAACCCACAAGAATTCACGTGTTTTCTTGAAGAAAAAAAAAAATCAAAGAGCCTCCAAGGGACAAAGAGAGCATGAGAGAGAGTATGAGAGAGTGAAGGTGATATGAGTTAATTAACTCAAGTGTGCACTATATTAATTAAATTGTACAAAAGACCAAAATGTCCCTGCCCCTCAACTCTCCTCTCAAAGCCCCGTAAGGGCAAAAGGGTTATTATCACAAAAAAATACGAGGATGACGTGGCGAATGAGAATGCGTCACATGGCATCACAAATCAGGGAAAAACGACGAATATTGAGAAAAGACCAACGAGCAAAAAAGATAGGTCCAGGATCTATAGGGAAGTCGACCAGGCCTAAACCCCCTAGGGGTGGTCAGCCTGGCCCTAGCCCCTAGGGGTGGTCGGCCTGACCCTTATTCCTAGGGTTTGGTTTGCCTAAGCATGCCCAAGAACCCCCCAGGGGTGGTCGGCCTAACCCCAACCCTTAAGGGTGGTCGGCCACAGTTTGCCCAAGAGCCCCTAGGGGTGGTCGGCTTGATCCCTACCCCAGGGGTGGTCGGCTTGACATGCTCAAGAACCACCTAGGTGGTCGGCCTACCCTAATCTTCATAGGGTGGTTAGCCTAAACTCCCAAGTACACTTCACTGAAAAATACTCGCACTCATTCAAATAAAGATCAAACAGGTCCATCACCCAGAAGATCACAGGTCCAAGACCCAGATGGTCATCGGGCCTAGCACCTAGGTCTCATAGACCAACTAAGACTTAACATTTTCCCAGAGGTTTCAACCATACATTATCTACCACGATCTAGAGAAACAACGAGAAACCCACGATCTCATAATCATGGGGAGGTGGACATATATCTCCACTACCTAATAATCGTGTACCAAATCATGATCCTAGTATTACAGATCATGTAACAGCCCCTAGGTACTATAAATAAAGGACCCAGAGCTTCATTTCAAAGGATTGCTTTTTTGGGAATTTTTTAGATCAGACGAATATTTTGGGGAGAAAATTTGGGCAAATTAGCAACGAGTGAATACTTTTGTTCCTCAGTGTAATTATCTATCGAGAGATTAAATACTGAAAGCTAAGTGGATTAGGTTATTACTATTCATCAGGACAGGGCTGAACCACTATAAAATTTCTATGTGTTTGTTTAAGATATTTGTACTCTGTCGTATATTATATTTATTTTGTTCAAAAGGTGTCGTATACCATACATACGATCGTTGGCCAATTTCACAAGTCAACATTTTGGTGCTTTCATTGAGAGTACGAGATCAAGAAACACACTTTCATCAATTTTACGATGCCTCCGAAACCCAGTCAGACAAAGAAGACAACTCCCAGGGATTCCAACACTTAGGATCCCATCAATCCCATTAACGAACCTCAGGTGGAGGTTGGAGACCAACATGATGTAGAAGATCCACAGGATGCTCACTAGGAGGAGATGGCGCAATTTCTGGCGAGGCAGGAAGCCTTTGCTACAGAAATTGCCCTCCAGAGGACGACTATGGAACGACAACGATGGGAGATAGATGAGCAGGTCCAGAGGATGATCCAGAGGGAGCAGGAAGCTGATCGGAGGCACCAGGAGGCTTCTGTGGCCTGGGAGGTAGCTACTCAGTTAGCCTGAGCTAACGCTAAAGCTGCTGCTCAGGCGGTGAAAGAGGCTCAGACCAAAGCAGCAGGAATTCAAGACAAGAGTAATAGGGAGTCCCAGGGGAGGAGTCGAACCCTAAGGATGCTCTCAGAGCCACTTTCCCAGTGACAGGATGAAGAGGCATAGTCCTAGACTGCCTCCTTCATGACTAAGAAGAATAGCACTTCATCTTGGAGTAGGAGTGTTACCAACCCGAAGGCCCCCTCCCAGGGGGACAGACAAAACAAGGCAGAGATGAGGGTCAAACATCTGAAAGGTGCGATAGGAATGGAAATGGCTGCTCAAATCTCAAAGTCATGTAGGAGGAGAGGCTCGGGGGCTTGGTCGCACCGACAAGGGCAAGGACCTACCACCCCTTCCATCCTCAATCTCGCAAGGGAAAGGAATCGATGAACAACACCAATACTATGTTCGATAGGCTCGGGAAAGATGCACAACCTCGGGATCTGAGGGAAGTCATCAACAGGGGGACCAGCACTCAGGAGGGGGTACCAATGATGTGTACCCCACCTGGATCAATTATCCCACCAGCAGTGCAGGCTCAAATAGATGCACTCATCATGGATGTTCAGGGTTTGACAAAGAAATAGTTGTTGGCATATCTAAATGCCTTGCTATTTCCAGAGATCTCTTCCAAGAAGGTGTTGGTACCCTCCCTCATATAATGATGGAAGTGGAAATACCCCTAGTTGCGCTGAGAAGGGTTCGTCTTAAGGTCAAACAAGTATTGGATCTCGGGAGGCACTGGAGCAGGCCATTTTTGCGATGATATATAATGTACAATTCAGATAAGACCAAGATCGTATTAGGAGCCAGTTGAGAAGGACTAATACCAAGATAGTCTGCAACGCTATGGAAGTATGGATGAAGAGGAAGTAGGGCGCTAGAATTGATGGCAGAACGTGTCCAAGCGCACATACCCAGAGGGGGGGTCCTTAGCTCTGTCATCTGGACCAGAGATAGTAATAGACATGCCGAAGAGGTCAAAGGTCTTCCTTAAGTTCTTTACCTTATTTTCAGTCATGTCAGAGGCAGCCCATTTGAACCACACAACCTCATAATCAGCAGAGCGAGGCTTCTCAACCGGTTTCCATATGATCTCACTGGCCAAGGTGGCCCCAGAATCTGATGAATGGAACTTCTTTTGCCGTCTCTTCTTTTGCTGCGCAGCTGGCGAGACTGTCTTACTCTTGGAAGGAGGGCGAACCACCTTAGGCTAGAACCTATGAATAAAACGCTCATGAGGATGAGTAGCATGGTGATGAGAGCCCTCGGCATGTTCTCGCTGAGAAGAAGAGTGATGGGGAACCCGACTAGTATCCCAATGCAAAGGGTGGTGTAATGAGTCTCGCTGACTAGACATATTCCTCTGAGAAGAATGACTTCACTAAGACATGCCTTGAGAGCCGCGAGGCATGCTATGTTGAGAAGAGATCTGAGAAGAGCCAGGCGAAGAGCCTTGAGTGATGTGCCTTGCAACCTGAGGATCATCTTTGGAAGGTTGCCGGGTTGTGTATTTTACTCTCACCATTGGGCTATACCTTTTCAAGAAGTCTTCCTCACTGAACAAATATAAAGCAGAGCGAGGGAGAATCCTTTTCACCCTTTCCAAGAACTCCTGGGGAGTACGCTCGATTGCTGACTTGGCTGATGAAGAGGAGCTGGACATCTGTAACAGAAGAAATATCAAGAGTAAAGTTAGTAAGTGAACAAACTAAAGCCAATAGCCGGGGGCATATCCATGAACTAAGGAGTAAAAAAGAACAAATAAGGAGAAAAAGTCTAGGGGGTCGGCCCAGTGAGACTAAACCTGGGTCGACCACCTTGAATCCATAAGATTACAAAGCATGAAAGATGGGGCATAGGTGGTCAGCCTACCACCTTAGGCCGACCACCCCAGGGATGCAAACCTTAGAAAAATGCCAGAGGACTAAAGTTCAAGTCTCCAATAAAAATAATTTTTACAGTACAAGGAAGACCCCAAAGAGTTCAGTTGAGAAGAGAAAAAAATATTTTTAAGGTCCCAGGTGGTTGTCTTATGCTTGGGCCGACCACCTTGGATCCCTAGAAGTCGCTCAGGGGTGTGGTGGTCGGCCCAGGAGGTAAGCACTACTCGGACCATGATGGAATCTCAAAGGGGTGGTCGGCCCTAACCCTAATCCTAGACCTAGAAATCGCATAAAGAAAGGAAAAGGGAGCCCTAGAGGTACTCGGCCCATGATTGGAAACTAAAGGGGTGGTGGGCCGTAACCCTAATCCTAGACCTGGAAATCGCATAAAGAAAGGAAAGGGAAACCCTGGAGGTACTCGGCTGATGATTGGAAACTCTAGGGGTGGTGACCCTAACCCTAATCCTAGACCTGGAAATCACATAAGGCAAGAGAAAAGAAGCCCTGGAGGTACTCGACCCATAATGAAGCCCTAGGGTTGGTTGGCCCATGAGGGAATAGACATCCTTGGAAATCGCCTATGCTAGGGTTTGAGACCCTAGAAATCGCAGGATAATGGATCTCAAAGAGGTGGCCGACCTAGGGTTTTACATCCCTGAAGTCGCATGTGCTAGGGTTTGTAACCCTGGAAATTGCCCAGGCTAAGGAATTTCACAGAGAAATCGTAAACTGATTCAAATAAGTCAATTGTTTTGGATCAAAATAAAACAAAACAAGAAGATTTAGACAAAATTCCTCAAAGATTCAAAGTATTTCCTCTAAATCTAAGCACATTTAAATTAAATGGTGTAAGGATTAGGAGAAAGTACTTACCAAAGATCTGAGTTTGATGAAGAATTGAAGAAATCAAGCTTGGAGACTCCTATGGGTGAGGCGCACAGAGTGAGGCCCTACTTATAACCTCTTAAGCTGACAAGATAATTTTAGGAATTCAACTTTCATTGAAAAATATCTGGTATGGTTAAAATTTCAAATTCCTTGAAAAGTATCTACATTTTTAGGAATTTAAAATTCCTTGAAAAATATCTATATTTTTAGGAATTCAAAATTCCTTAAAAAATATCTTATATTCTTAGGAATTAAAATTCCTTGAAAAATATTTTGTATTTTTAGGAATTAATATTCTTGAAAAATATATTATATTTTTACGACGTCAAAACTCCTTGAAAAATATATTATATTTTTAGGACTTCAGATTTCCTTGAAAAATATACTAGTTTTTTAGGAAATTAATTTTCCTTGAAAAACCTAATTATTTTTAGGAATTACCAATTATCCTTGAAAAATTCATGTTGAGCAAATTATAGATAGTAAAAAAAGTACTACGTAATGTCCCAAGGGACTTGTCTCTTAAAGAACTGCTACGGTATGTTTCTCGGGCTAGGATTAAGTTTACCGTAATGTTGAATACATTACAATAAACTTGGGGGAAAAATATTATCGGATGTTGTGGCGAATGAGAATGCAACACGTGGCATTACTAATCAGGGAACAATGACTAAGTATTGAGAAAAGACAGACAAGAAAAAAAGATAGGTCCAGGACCTATAGGGAAGTCGACCAGGCCTAAACCCCCTAGGGGTGATCAGCCTGGCCCTAGCCCCTAGGGGAGGTCGGCCTGACCCTTACCCCTAGGGGTGGTCAGCCTAAGCATGCCCAAGAACCCCTAGGGGTGGTCGGCCTGACCCCAACCCTTAAGGGTGGTCGGCCCTAGTATGCCCAAGAGCCCCTAGGGGTAGTCGGTCTGACATGCTCAAGAACCACCTGGGTGGTCGACCTACCCTATTCTTCATAGGGTGGTCGAGCTAAACTCCCAAGGACACTTCACTGAGAAATACTCGCATTCGTTCAAACTGAGATCAAACAGGTTCAGCACCCAGAAGATCATAGGTCCAGCACCCAGAGGATTAATAGGTCCAGCACCCAGACGATCATCGGGCCTAGCACCTAGGTCTCATAGACCAACCAAGACTTCACATTTTCCCAAAGGTTTCAACCGTGCATAATCTACCACGATCTAGAGAAACAACAAGAAACCCACGATCTCATACACGTATCTCCACTACCTAATAATCGTGTACCAAACCATGATCCTAGTATTATTGATCATGTAACAGCCCCTGGGTACTATAAATAAAGGACTCAGGGCTTCATTTTAAAGGATTGCTTTTTTGAGAATTTTTGAGATCGGACGAATATTTTGGGAAGAAACTCTGGGGAAATTAGCAACGAGTGAATACTTTTGTTCATCAGTGTAATTGTTTATCGAGTGAGTCAATACTAAAAACTAAGTGGATTAGGTTATTACTGTTCATCAGAATAGGGCTGAACCACTATAAAATTTATGTGTGTTTGTTTAAGATATTTGTACTTTGTCGTATATTATATTTATTTCATTCAAAAGGTGTTGTATACCATACATACGACCATTGGCTAATTTCATAGGTCAACAAAGGTCATTTGACACCACAATCCTGCTAAACCTAAAATTTCACCTATAATCGCCAATTAATTCCACCAATCACGAAATACCACTAATTTTCCCCAAGTACGACTCATACTCAAATGAATCACAGTAACTCACCAAATTACCAAAACACACCTTGGCTTACCCCGAGCTGGGTATTTATCCTCGTTGTGACTTTACCGCTATTTTGCTCAAAAAGAATGACTCCTGTCGAATATCTAAAATATGTCCACATAATAATGTAGTCTCAATAAATTCACATATTATCCTTATTATACACTCAGTGGGTCAAAATTACAAATATGCCCCTTTAAATAAAAGCGGGCCTTTATGCACATTTAATACACTTAAACATGCATAACCAGTCATGCTATAATATAACTCATGAAATTCACATAATAACATAAATATTCACTTAAATCATATAATATCACATAGAATTCCAATAATGCCCTCCCATCACCCTAATCAAGGCACTAAGCCTTATTAGGAACTTTGGGACGTTACATGACCACTCTTGGAATTCTCCATTGAGAACCTTTCAAGCACGTTATCTATGTAATTTACTTGAGAAAGTGCCAAGTGCTTGTTCTTCCTATCCCTTAGGATGGGGATGCCTAGAACATAGCTTTCTTCGCCCAAATATTTCATTTGGAACTTTTCAGCTAACCACTTATTTACGTTTGACAGTGTCTCTACATCGTTTCCAATGAGAAGAATGTCATCCATGTAAAGAACTAAGAAAACCACTACTTTACCTTTGACATATTTATATACACATGCTTCGACAACATTTTATTCAAAGCCATATGTTTTAATTGTCTCATCAAAGGTAGTGTTCAATGATCTAGATACTTGCTTCAATCCATAAATGGATTTTAGCAACTTGCACATCTTATGATCTTCTCCTTTCTTCACGAACCCTTCTAGTTGTACCACATATATATATACTTTCATAAAGATAGTCATTAAAAAAGTTGTCTTGACGTCCATCTACCATATCTCATAATCATAGGTGACAACTATGGATAAGAGGATGTGTATGGACTTTGGCATGGCAACAGGAGAAAATGTCTGTTCATAATCGACACCCTTTCTCTGCGTGTCATCTTTGGCTACAAGCCTTGCATTGAAAATCTCTACTTTCCCATCTGCACCTCTTTTCTTCTTGAAGATACATTTGCACCCAATGGGTCTGACATCTTCAAGTGGGTATGTAAGTTCCCAAACAAAATTGGAATACATCGATTCCATTTCTTGGTTCATGACCTCTTACAATTTTTCCTTTTCAGGATCATCCATTACCTCCTTAAAGGTCAATGGGTTGTCATTGTCTTTGTCTAAAACAAGAACATGTGCCTCATGTTCATATTGAATAAGATGTCTCACAATCTTCCCACTACGACATTGCACTGGGGCTTCCTTTTCAGGAACAGTGGTCTCTCTAGTATGTCGTTTATCATTTAATGTTGGCGATGATGATGGTGATGGAATTTGATCAGCTATGAGTTCCTCAAAAACTACCTTGCTCCAAGGTTTATAGTTACTCATATAATCATGCTCAAGGAAGGTTGCACTTGTGGAAACAAATACCTTTTGGTCCTTGTGACTATAGAAATAACCACCTCGTGTCTCTGGAGCATAGCCCACAAAAATGCACACTTCAAACCTTGAATCAAGTTTCTCCAACTTAGGTCTAAGAACATGTGTAGGGCAGCCCCAAATGTACAAATGGTGCAAAATAGGTTTGTTACCATTCCACAACTCTAGTGGCGTCTTGCTTATGGTCTTAGATGAGATTACGTTCAAAATGTGATTTGTCGTTTGAAGTGAAAATCCTCATAATGAGTGAGGGAAAGATGAGTAGCTTAACATAGACTTGACCATGTTAACAAGGTCCTGTTTCTTCTCTCTGAAACACCATTTTGTTGTGGTGTTCTAGGTGTTGTGAGTTGGGATAGAATGCCATGCTCCAGCTTGAAATCATTGAATTTCAAATCCTTATATTCAACACCTTGATCTTATCGAAGTGTTTTAAGACTATTACCTAACTGCTTCTCGGCCTTACCTTTGAAGTCCCTTAAACTTTCCAAAAGTTTCTGACTTTCTAAGTATTAGGTAAGGGCGTTTGGTCATTTTTCCTTCTAGACAGGATTTGGAAACCAGAAGAGTTCCAATAGTTTGTTCTCTCAATGGTTCATCTTTTGTTAACTAGTTTATTCTGTCTAGACTAATGTGGCCTAATCTTAGAATCCATAGATATGTGTCATCATCTTTAGAAACTTTTTGTCTTTTGTTACCTTTTCGTTTAGCTACTTTAAATAACTCAGAGCATATACAGTCCGTTTGTTTGTTTGTTTAGTTTCACAAATCTTGAAACCATTCTTCGAAACAACAATCACATTATTATAAAAAATATATCAAAAGATTGTTAATGCAACATAGATAAAGAACCTAAGTTTCTTGAAAATCCAAGAATAAAATAAACATTATTAAAAATAAGAAAATTGTTCCCTAAAAATAAACGGATTGTTCCTAATGCTCTTGCTCACACGAACACTCCACTTCCAACCCTCATCATCATCTTGCCATTAGCAATCTCCCTTGAAGACTCCAGTATTTGCAAAGAAGAATAAAAAAGGTTAGTCACTCCTGAATCTAAAATCCAGGATGACATATCATCTTTCACTATGCAAGCTTAAAGGACAAGTAAATAAAATTTACCTTCCTTTTCTTCTTAAGGTTAGTGAGATACTTATCACATTTTCTCTTCTTTTCAGTGACCATCAACTCCACAGTGGAAGAAAGTTCCTCTGTGTTACTTTCTTTTTCAGAATGAGTTAATTTGGTGATCAAAAGGTTCATTCTAGAAATCTCGCATATCTCCATGCATCTTATGTACAAATTTCCAGATTTGACATGCAAATTTCTTTCTTTTGAACAATTGTTTGTGCACATCACCCATGCTCTGGGCATGTAGTGAAAAACAATATCATTAGATCTAATCCAATTCAAACACTTGTCTTTAAACTTCAGGGATTACATTGGTTCAGGTACGTGAGGACATTTTTCACATTCTAAAAAAGCATAGAACAAGTCCTAAGTTTGTCTTCCCGAGAGAACCATTATCATCATTCAATGTATAGCAGTTGAATTGAGTTATAATATTGATTTCATGTGTAGACATTTTATTGAAAATAAATAAAACATACAAGATTCATTATAATTGAAAATAAATATCAAAGCTTTTAGAAAGTAAACATGATGCATGAATGCAACATCTAAAACACATAAACTTAGCATTTACTATTCCATGATAAAACTATCAGACAATTAAAGTGTCGTCTTAGGGCTAGTCAAGTTAATTTCACACAGTCCATAAGACACTATTATCTTTATTATTCAAAACTCAAAATAACTCATATTTTCTCGTTTAAAAATAATGTACTGCTTGTTTGGTCAAGAAATAATCATCCACTACAAAAGCTTAATTGTATCTTTGTAAGTGTAACTCATTATTTCAGAATTTATGACTTAACTTAGAGAGTGTCGCCTTAGGATCGGTCAAACCTAAAATACATCACTATTTCCTATCTTCGTAAAAAGCCAACATTGATATTAATATGACCAGAAACCGTCCTTACGTGGACGAAAACAAAGCCGCATCGAGGTCCTAATCATATATCACAGCGTTTTACTAATAATGGTGACCATAGGTCACATTGAGATGTTAACCTTCTGCCACTTACTATTTTAGAATTTATGTATTTATTAAACTAATAAATTAATTCAAAATTAATTACTTGTTAATTTATAATCCTATGAATGCAATTAATTACAAAAAGACATACAATTATAAAAGAGCCTGTTTCTATAATTAAAGTGATCTAAATAATTATCCATTACATTCATCGAACTTTACTAAAACTTCTTTTAAATAAAGTTGGTCATCCTAAAAGGCCTATAATAACTATTGTTTTTATTATGTTGTGATTTACCAAATTTTAACTAATGTACGACTTAGCAATTTACTTGTAATTGATTTCACCAAAACAATTCACATAAACAAATAGGATAATCCTAGATAATCATGTTTTTACAAAAGAGATGCCTGATTAATTAAAACTGTGCAGGGTTTCATGTATGACACGTAATACACTAATGCATGATCATGTTATCAATAGAACATCAATTAATATTTTTTTAAAATAAGTACAATAAATAAACAATAAATGATGAACCGAGTAATATTGGGTATTTCTAAATTTACAACCCTTGAAAGATATAAATTTAAATTACATACTGGACTTCAATTATTTATAAGACTCTAAAGTGCTTCTCCTTCTCTTAGGCCAATCTTCTTATTCTTTAGGAATCCATTAGGCCCAATAATTAATTAGAAAAAAAATTTCTAATTAATTTATTTAATTAAAACTAATTTTTAATTAAATAATCCTTTTTTATTATCTTATTAATTTAGTTGAGTTTAAAAATTAAAACAATAAAATTTAAAAGATTATTTAAACTTAAGATACGATCTTAACAAACTAAAAGATATTTTATTTTTCTAATAAAAATAAAATAAGATAATTAGTTTTTCAAATCCAACTAATTTAAAAAATTAATTAAATAAAAGATGTTAGATAAAAATAGGGTTTTGCTGCACCAATCATGGTGCACTTGCTAGGGTCTGGGGGTTGGTAGGCAAGCCTTAAGGGCTCGGGTGGTGGCTACGCGTTGTTCGGCCTTGGGCACAGGGGCATGTAGGCTCCAGTGCTTGCGCAGGAGGCACGCCAGGCACTTGGGAGTGCGCCGAAGGCACAATTTGCATAGGGGTATTGGGGTGTAGGGTCGCAGGTGTGTCGTGGGGCTTGGTTCGTGTGCCCTTGGTACATGCCTCGGGTCCCTCCTTTTTTTCTTCTCATCTTTGTGACGAGAATTTTAACAACCAAATTTCTATAATAAAATTACAAAAATTCCTATGCCCCATTATGGCTTACACAAGATCTAATAAAAATAAAAATAATTCCTAACCCCATAGTACCATATAATTAACGTTCCAACATTCAACCATACATTCAAAATACAAAATCATCCATTCAATATACATATATGTAGACCGCTCTGGTACCATTTCTTGGTATTAACTGGAATAAAATCAAGGACGCAGGGGAAGGTGGTGAGGGGGATTTTAAAAAATCATCAATACCACCCAGAATCATTACATACATCTATACATTAAATAAACACATACAAGGAAAATGAAATTACTTCTTGAATCCTAACAAGATTCCTTGAGTCTTTTAGTATAATTAATCGATCTTCCTATCATGTGAAGACTCACACCTTAGCCATCCAAATCGTTCATCCAACACACAAGGGTGTGTGTCGGCACGTATGATTCACAGGTTGATTATTTAAGCTCTCTAGATATTTTCAACACATGAGATCTAGAGAGTTTGGAGAAGAGAGAAGGCTTGTAGAAAGTTCTAGAATTATCAGGCCTAGAAATTCCATCGACACTTTTTCTAAGAGAGTCTGATAACAAAAATAACAATTAATTAAAAGAATCACTTCTTTTTAGGTTTATAAAGATACAATGAAATAATTTTATTAATTCAAAATTGATTAGTTAAAATTTAATATAAATTAAAATTAAAATTAATAATTAAATAATTAAATTTTTTTTTGAAATTCAAAATTTAAATCCCAAGAATAGACTGGGACCATAAGTGGCGCCACTAGCCTCCCTAATTTTTCTCATTTGTTTGTTTAATTAATTTTAAGCAATATATTTATTCCCAAAATAAATATAAGTTAATTCAAAATTAACGTTTTCTTAAAAACTATCAATTTGAATAATTATCTTTTACAAGATAATAATTAACTCTCTTAAATATTAATCCAAACATTAGCTAATATATATTTTAACTAATATAATTTTTTTTTTAAATAAAAACTAAATAGCTAAATAATTAATTAATTGCACATAATTATTATTTTGTCCTGGAAAATTAATTTCTTTGCAATTTAGCCATTTTCTCCATTAATCTTGACTATGACATCCTTAACCTTGACAGTGTAGGACATAGGCAACTTGGGGGCCATTGACCTATAATACGAAGCTCCAATAAACTAGATTATTAGTTAAACTCTTTAATTCAATAATCTTATTTATTAATCCCATTGTTACTCCACTATAAATATTGAATTGCACTCTACATAATTATAGAATTATATTTACAGAGTTTTCTCTTGTAGTCCATTGATGTAATCAATAAATGTAGTTATGTCCTCCATTTATTGGTTTGCTAATTAGACCTTGTCAAGAATTACCATTTTACCCTTCTAATTACCTCTTGTCTTAACTACAATTAATTTACCAGTGAATAATTAATCCATAATCATATTATAGATTTGGGCACAATAACTATTCAATCCCAGAATTAACCCTTAAGAGAACCAATATTCCACCCGTTAGGAAAGCATGGATTCCGTTATTGTAAAATCATGTTCCCAGCCATTCATGATATTGAATCTCCAAAATAAAAGTCACTAGCCTCATCATATTAAGAGACCTTAATGAATGAATCAAAAGATTCAATAAACATAAAAGGAGTTCATGATAACTCGGTAAGTTTATAAAGATAATTAATTTACATCAGTCATGTCATATATAATAACTATTAAATAAAGCACATTTACTAAGATGTCTATCCACACCAGTAATGTGAATCTACATTACATGCTTCCCATATGCTTAGTAAACCATACTAGCAACCATTCATTAAAGAATCCGTACTTTAATATGTTGCTAACAATGTTTTTCATTATATATGATCTTAATTCTCTCGTATGCATAAAAAATAATATTCTCATAAATGAATATGGAATTTTTTGATATTTACATAAATTATTCAAATAATAATTATAATATTCAAAATATAATAAAATGTACTTTTATTTAAATCCAAAATATCTTTTCACATGCTTTTAGGGTACAAACCCTAACAGATTTCCCTTCGGCATATAAGGTGGTTCTCCGGTGACCTGTGCTAATAAGCTTGCGATCCATCACCTCCATGTGACACTTAGAAATCAAGTTCCCGATGAGTGAAGGGATCGATTGCGTGAATGGAAATCAACGAGAGGCTAGGGAGTGTTATAATGCTTTAGTATGAAAGGCGAAGAATGGTACCATTGCCAACATGATTATTGATAATCAAGCTGTCAGAGATCTCAAGAACCTATTTGATGGGGAGGTAGGGGTGGTAGCATAACAAGTCGCCAAAAATTGTGAGGCAAACGATAACACGTTATGAAATGTGGCCCAATGTGGGGTGGAACTAGATCCTCGCTTTTGGGATGAAGAGTGTGTACCCTAATTTCAGCATGAGTCTTTCACTCAGCTCGTGTACAACTGGCAAATAAATACATGGAAGAAATAGCCGAGGAATCCATATATTATCCACGTGGACAACACGATTTTCACGATGGTTATACGAGCTAGGAATGCATAAGTTGTGAAGCGCGATCTTATGATATTCATACGGCATGGTCTCAACGGTACGAGCTCGAAGACATATCCAGTTCGTGGTAACTCGAGCATATGGTGAATCCACGGATACCAAAGGACCCGAGTATTTTATACGATCATTTATGGCCAGTCTGTAATATTTAATGTCCCAGATATTAGGAGACCATTTATTTCGTGATCAGATCATATCCTAGTATAAATAGGAATATTTCATATTATATGTAATAAATATATATTGACTCAAGCGGTTACCCAAACCTGTCCAAGGAATTTCTCTATAAATACTGAGAATATTGGACAGGAAAGGGAGGATTATTCTGTAATATTGAAACTCTGCCAAAATAGAGAGAGAAAAACAGTAATAATATAGACTGTGGACTAGGTGGATTTTAACCACTGAACATCGTAAAAAGATTTGTGTTCTTGAGAGTTAATTTCTTATTTCGGTTTATTATCAAGCACTAATTCAGCCTTCTTTTTTTCTTAATTCACTGTTGGCGAAAAACTGTGTCAACAAAGAGAAATTTGTTGGTATTGAAATATCACATTAGAGTGCAGTGGGAGGTATTAAAAAAACATATTTGTTGACTCGTTTTTTTGTTAACTCACTCAGAGTGATAAATGAATAGTTGTTTTCTGTGTAATACCTTAGAGTGGATCTTAAAGATGAATAGTGAGCTAAATAAAAGAGAAATAAATGCGATAATAAATGAATGAGACGAAGGTTTATAGCAGTTCGACCCAAAAAAGATGATTTACGTCTACTTTAGTTTCTATTATTTATGAACTTTGAACCCCCAGGAGTAAACTAAGTTGATCTTGCTCTTGGGTCAATTACAAAGATGGAGAGTAAAAGATCTCTCCAAAAATAAACTGTTACTGACTTGTTTTTCTCTTGTATTTCCCTGTCCCTTTCTACTGTGAGGGTTGCACTATTTATAGTCGTGGCGATGGGTAGGGATAACAGTGGCACCTTGTTTCCCAATCTGGCTAAATCTTGGTACACTTCGCTTGGAGACAGACTTGTGTAGAGTCCCAAATTTGCTAATAAGGCTTAGGGCCTTGATTAGCGTGTCGAGAGGGCAATAATTGATTTAATTATGTTAACATGTGAATTAGATGATTATATGATTAGAAATGCATGTTTAGGTGAATTAAATTTGCATGTGTGCCCATTTTGGTTATTAGGGGCATATTTATAATTTTAGCCCGTTGAGGGCATAAATGTGATATGTGTGTGTATTGTGATTGTTACCACGAGGGTGTGGTGATATTTTTGTGATGTGCGATCCGAGACGGTCCTAGGGAGCAGAATAGTTAAATAGTCTCAATGGGGTCGAATACCTGACTCAGGAGGAGCCTAGGGGTATTCTGGGAATATAGTAAGTATTCGGGAATTATCGAGTAACAAGTAGTAATTTAGCAATTATTTGGACATGTCGAGATTAAACAGGGATTTATAGGAACACCCGAGGATTTAGCGGGATGTGGCAATTGTTGAAATTGCCCTTGGTGGCACTAAAGGATTAGGATAGGCTTAAGGGTATTTTGGGGAATTTGGAGACTTAGGTGGCTGAGGATAGGCTAAAACTGATCACAAGAAGACACCTCTAGAATTAAGAAAAAAGATAGAAATAGAAATTCTCTCTCAATCTCTCTCTCTCTCTCTCTTGGTTCTCTCTCCCTCTTTTGGTGCTTGAAGGCTGAAGAATTCTCGAGGATCTAAGCTAAGGAATTGAAGTCTAGAGGCTTGCAGAACTTGGGGAATTAGCTCAAGGGTGAAGATATAACAGAGGTAAGGATTCCTTAATGAATTCTCTAAGTATTTTGTTGTAACTTTTGAGGTTCTAGTGTGATTGAATTTAGGTGTTAAGCTGAGGTTGTGATGAGGTTTTATTGAATCTTTTAGATGTTCGAATCAGTTATGTATTTTGGATATGAATCCTAGGTTGAATTCTAGGATTAAGGCTCGAAATTGGTGAGTTTCATGGAAGTTGGCTCGTGAAATGCATGGGAAATTATGGGTTTAGAGGCTCGAGCTGTAGCCCTGTTCATCAGGTGTCGTGGCCCGCTTGAACGTAGAGGCCTAGGGGCCTCAGGAATCTGCCCAGGCGTAGGGTATAGTGATAACTCTACAAAATAGAGTTATTTTACCACATTTTTTATGCTAATTGTTGCTTAGTCTTTGGGTTTTTAAGTAATTTATTGAGTTTTTAAGTAATTTTGTATTTATTAGTCTTATTGTAATTTTCTAGATTTTTATATATTTTTATAGATATTTTATTGTTTTATGTTGTAACTTAATTATTTAAAATTAGTATTGTTAGTTTGAATGCTAAAAATATGATTTTATTGAAATTAAATGTTATGTAAATTAAATTTTAATTAATATTTTCCTGGAAGTTATATGATATATTTTATTAGTGAAAATATTTAATTTTAATTTAGTTTATGATTATTTTGTAGAAAACAATGTTGCATTTTGGTACTTTGGAAAGAAGAGGAAAGACAAGAATTAAAGCTGAAAAAATAAGGAAAATGTGGCATTTTTCAAAAGCCCAGTCCAGCCGTGACCCAAGCTGCCTGCCCCTTCAGTTCGGCCCAATGCCAAGCTCCCTGCCCATCTCGCAGCAAGCCCAACCCAGCCTTCAGCTCCTCCCAGCAGCTTCTCAAGCCACACAGGCCTAGGCCCAATCCGAAACACTTCCAGCAGCTACTCCCAGCCAGGCCCGTGCCTCCCAACTACACCAACCTCCTTTGGCCCATGCTAGCCCACTAGGCCCATCACTCCCCTGCCAGTCCCAGCCACCCAACCAAGCCCCCTTTGTGTTTTTTGAGCCCAACAATGACATTCTTGTCCCAATGTCTAAAAATGTCACATTTTTACCCAAACTTTTCCACAAATTTTAACCCAAAATCATCATTACACCATAAAATTTACCCTTATTTCCATATTATTATTAAATAAATTAATTTAATCATTTTAATTAATCTAAATTGATTATTTTAATACTCTTATTTTGACTATAAATAGGGAATTTTCAAGATCATTTGGGTGTGCTTAATTTAGGAGACGTCACACTACAAAATATCTACACTTGGAAGACCACTCCATTCTCTTCATCTTTTTCTTCTTTTTGGTCATTTTTTCTATGAGCTTTTAGAGAAAAAATTTGGGGGTTCCTACTCCAAATTTTCCTATTTATGTTTGTAATTTCTATGCTAGTTATGAGTTTCTAATCTTTTTAAGATTATTAAGGTGATGATGAAACAATATGTAACTAGATAGTATTTATGTTGTGTGTTGATTTCCCATTTTGTGCAATTAAGTTTATGGATTTTCTTCTTCAAATATTTTCTTTCATCTTAAATATCTTGTATTTTTTATTTTTAGAACATATTTACACTTTGTTATTCATTAGTGCAAAATCATAATATTCTTTGATTAAGGTGTGCCATTAAATTGTGCACATCAAATGCTTAGAAGAAAAATATTATGTTTTCCCTTATAAATAATATGCATTGATTTATTTGTTATTTCATTAGATTGATTTACATTAAATACTTTGAAATTATAATTTTAAAAGTGAAGATAAATCATACAATTCCATGATAATTTGTGCTTAAATAAAATATCTAATTTGAATAAGTGTTAGTTGATTAATTTCTACTATTAATGAAACTTGGGAATCAATGTACTTATAAATATTATTGAACTTATATTTTGTGGATTCTAATACCTTAATAATCTTATTTTACCATCTTGATTTCTACTAGTAATTTATTTATATATATTTTCTTTAATTTCTTTATTATTATCTTTTATTTTATTGTCATTAGACAAAAATATCATCAATCATGAAAGCTAGGTTAGAATTTATTAATTTTGGTTTAAAATAGTTTTCTTTTTTATTTTAGACAACTCCTTTGGGTTCGATCTCATGCTTACACGAACATTATATTTCATATACGATTCGTGCACTTGCGAGTTATAAATTTTTGAAACATACCCGTTTTGGGTCCATCATATAACGCGTTGTGGCCCGTGTCCTCTAGTAGGGAGGCTTTGCCCTCTGAATAGTAGCGGGCCTTGACTTTGGAGGGCATGCCTCGACCGTAAATAAGAAGAAAGGGGAAATGGAGGTTTCTAAGCTCGGGAACTCGAATGTTAAGGCTCGGGAAGGATTGTACTACCCGGTTTAGTAGAATCCAAGGTCGCGGAGGCTAGAATAATATTTCAAAGTCATTTATTGGTTTAGAACTTGATGGATGGTTGTATTGAATGCATTGTGACTAGGTTTCCAACAAGGCACGGATTAGGGGACTGTGCTCAGGATCGTATTGGCTTATCAACTTGAGACACAGGTAAGAAAACTGTTGTACCCATAGAGTAGGGCATAACCCTATTGTTTGTGTTTCAGGGCATGACCCTATTGTTTATGCCTAATATATGCATGGATATCTATGATTATTAAGCTATGTTATGCATGCTTGTGAATGAACGACGAAGGCCGAGAACGGCAAAGGCCGGGACCAAGAAGAAGTCGAGTACGGCAAGGGGTCGGGATAGGCGTTAAGCATGCTGAGTGCAGGCTGCTAGGGCGAGACCCTCCTAGGGAGCTGCATCCACCCGCTCATTGAAGATCATGAACCCAGGTCCTGATAAAGCGCCTGGGACGGCGCATGCCGCTATGTGTTTAGCCCGTTGGCTGTTTTGTTGTATATTGTGGAATGTTATGTTATATGTTATATGTTGAGTTTTCTTGTCAGGCTTCGACTCATGGGTACTCTATGGTGCAGGTAAGGGCAAAGGAAAGGTCGACCAACCATGAGTATGGAGAGTGTGGAGCAACGGGTACATGTTCAGCCTACCTGGCTGTCACTGCCAGGGTTATTTTGGGGAGTGTATAGTAATGAACTGCTTTGTCGCTTCGGACGACTGTAATTATATTTTTGAGTTGTAATATATTTTCTAAACAGTATTTTGGGATCCTGACTATATAACTTTTATGATTTCAATGAATGCCCAAATTTTTATAATTAATGTCACTAAACGGGTTTTATTTCAATTTAGTCACATGTTTAACCTAAAACCTCAATTAGTGAGCTAATGGCACATTTTTAACTCACATAGTAACGGCTCTAAGAAAGTAGGGTGTTACAACTTGTGTCTCACCAAAAATGGAAGTGAGACGTGTCATGTTCATTTAATGGTTGAAGGTCCACTCGGGTACGGAATGAGGCTCAAGTGGCGAGGGCCACCGACAAGAAACGAGGGGCCTTTATGACTGGAGATTGGATACTGGCGACAAGTGGTAGTCGGGACCTATGGGGCTATCACCCACTTCGTCTATTGTTGGGAGGAGATCCTCTAGTCACAGAGAAGCGACATCTTGCCTTCTGAGTGAATTGGCTTCACGTGTGGCACGCCCCTCAACAGTGGCCCATCCCTCACATGATGACGTTCGCGAGTTCTTGGGGCAGCGGTTACCCCCACCGGTCTCACTATTTCCTTAGCCTGGCGACTGCACTGGGGTCATGTTGGGATGGCGTCCCGACTATGAAGGCACTTTGGCAACCACTTCTTCTGGCCGCATGCTCGGACCTGATTGGTCTTTGCGTTGGCCAACAGGTCATTCCCCTGGATTCGCTAGACACTGGTTGCTCTTCATGGAGGGTGTTGGCTTCTCCTCCGTTTTCGCTTTTTAACTCGTGCCAGAATTCCAATCGTTTTCTTTGAGAGAAATCGTGTGAGCTATTTGAAATTGGTCATTGAGAGTGGAAGGTGGATCCTTGGGGGTCAGCTCTCCTGGTGGTGCGCCAACAACTCCTATTTATAGACCACAAATCCTTGGTCATTGTAGACTCGTACCGCCTTTATTGTGCAAGAACTCAGTGATATATGGGTGTCTTTACGCTTAAGATGGTTGATGGGATGGATTCTCAGCCCGTACTCGTGTGAACTAACTGTGCTCAGTTGATTTTATTCGGATATTTTTCCTCTATTGCCGATCGCGGTCACCGTTGATGAGGTGTAGAGTGGAGACTGATGACGGGGTCCTGAGAGCTGCCTTCTAATTGGTGTCATTTCTGGCTTTTCCATTTTTTTTAAGTCATTTTGAGCATCTAGCTTTTCCCTTTCTCGTTGAAAATGAGTGGGTCCTGCCTTAACAGTGCATCCTTAGGTGGTGGTAGGGGGCCTCCTAGGCGCTCCCTTTTTATAAGGCAGTGATGGGAGAGGGACCATGCACCCTCACTTGCTTCATTTCTTGCTTCAAGTGAAACGGATCCACCTTCTCTGTGCCTTCCTTCTTCACGGGGAACTACTCAGTTGTCGAAGCGTAGTGGTGAAGTGCTTAGCGAAAGAGGCCCATAAAGGTGGTGCCTTATCATCCTCATTGAGTGTTTGCTCCAAGGAACTTTCTATTTCTCCTCACAAGCTTCCCGCCACCCCATTGGTCTTCTTCTAGCATTGGGTCACATTTTTCGTCATTGGGCCATCTTCTACATGCATCTTATTCAATGTGGTATGCGCCCTTGCCCAATAATTTTGAACATTGCTAGAAATCCATCTTGCACTTGTAGAATGCATGTGTTCTTGAGTGATTTATCCATTCCTTACTTAACCCATGTAATTGATGGTAGAAATTAAGTGGGCTAGGTAGAATTAGGTAAATTCTTGTTGAAATTGCATTATGGGTTGTCCAATTTCACAATGGGGCAATTTGTGGCATGTGTGGGAGCTTGGAATTGACCATGGGCGCCGATTGGGCTTTCCCCCTTGTGAGTGGTGATGTTGAAAAACAGGGGCGAAGGACGGCCCTCAGGCGCAAAGGGCAAACGGCGGTGGTCTATGGGCGCAAGGGGCGACCCACTGCGGTTTACAGTCGCAAGGCGTGAGCGGAGGTGGCAGTCCATGGGTGCAAGGGGTGATTGATGGCGAAGGGCCTGCGACTGGCGAGGGTGGACACTGGTGCGGTTGTTGAGATTGTTGTGGTCAGGCTCATGGGACTTAGTTTGCTTAACTTTCCACTTCCTCACATGGTAGTGAGCGTTCCTGAAACTCACACTTTATCAAAAGAGGTGGTTCTGCCATCAAAAGGCACCATCCCTTGGTCGAGCCACCAAGGCGTCGGGCCTCCTCACCAACTTCTAGGCATGATGGGCAAGGTGCTTTGCATATTTTTGGTGAATTTTCTTTAACGGGCTGTCGTACTTTTTGCTTGCGGAGAGTGGGCCTCTACAGTAGATTATTTCGTTAATTTGATTGTACTGACTCTTTGAATGTCGTCCATTTCAGAGGCACTTTTGATTCTTTCATGGCTCTCCGACATCCTCCTTGAAATGGGTCTCGCCCACATAGCAATGTCGTTCGACCCACTATCGTTGAGTCAGAGTCCTCCTCCAGCAGGGATTCTTCCATTGTTGCCCGTCACATTTGCAACACGCCGCCTTCATTAGTTGAGGGCAACTTAAACTATCATCCATCTATTATGAGCACCGCCCATCTTGCACAGATGAGATCTCACGATACTATTTCAGATGCTGTCATGTGCAGGCTTCTTGGGTCAGGCAAGCATCCAGATCGCCCCTCGGAAGGTTGGCAGACATGAAGTCCTCAACACTGTAACCAAAGGGCCATTCTCCCACTTCACGATCATTTGGTCGGTATTGCCAACTACTTTTAGGTGACACCATTTTAGTTGTCACCTAACTCTTATCGCATCATTCTCAGGCTCCATGTACTATATTGCATTCTAGGTTGGGAGCCTCCTATACCCCGTGAGATTCATTATCTCTATCACCTCCAGCTCAATCAAGGGGGAATGACTAACGAGTTCTATCATCTTCACGTCTAGAGCAGAGTGTCAAATATGGTGGTTAGCAGGAAGTCTAACACTGGGGAGTACCCATATAGATACATGTTAACGAGGGGCACCAACTCTACTCACAATGTGTTTAGGACAGTTGGTAAATAATTCAGTTCTCTTCATTTTGATACCCCTTAATAGAATTGGAGTGCTATTCCTGCTGTCCTGCGTGGGAGTCCTTGACATTGGGGACCAAATTTTTCTGCCAGGGCGTTGGGGGCCACCAGACTATACTTGATTTTCATTTTTCTAATGCACATGCTATTTTGGCAGGTTATCTTACTAGTCCGTCAGCGGAACCCGGCTATGTGGATCTCCTGGATTATCTTCAGGCAAAAGTGGTGGCGAAGTATAAGACCGTACACATCCTTCTTTCAGATCACACCCAGCGGCTTTGTGACTTTTTGGGCACCAACCAGTTTCTGAATGTAGGGATGCCCTCCCTGCCTATAGAGTGCGTTGATGAGCAAGCTTTTTCTGGTCATCACACTCACTGGCACCGTTGTGGTGGGATATGGAGTCCCGACATTCCGAGATGCAGGCAAAGTGGCAACTGGTAATGGGGGAGGTGGGAGGTCCTTCAACTCCTTGCATGAACCACTTGTCGTCTCGGTATTTTCTTGTCACTTCAGAGCGTCTAGAGGTCAGTGCCTTGGGATCTTCTCAGGCACAGGGGGAGTCTTCACGATCCTCTCTACACTGTTATTTCCCTTCTCTGTGGGATTACTTTTCGGCTTCGACCATGGCAGAGCTTGCATCAATCTCGCGAGAAATCTAAAAGGGTTAGGATTCAACCTCCAGCTGTTGCTCCCACCGGTCTTGCTCCATCAAACCTTATCTCGGAGAACGCTTCATGTCCTACGGTACTGGCACACACATTTCTTTCTGCCGCACTGACTTCTTCATAGTTTCCACCTCCCGCGCCTCTTCTATCAGGCGTTAGCATGGAGAGAGAGATGCTAGAGTTTGTAGGACTGGGCCTCTGCCTCCTCTGCAGCTGGCCATCAGTGACCACTGGCCCTTCTCTGGAGTTGTCGCGCCAACAGATAGAGAACAATGTTGTGGTAACCCTTTTGACTTGTCTTTTTTTTTTCCTCTGTTATGAGTATGTCCTCACAATTTTCTTGATTTGTTTTCCAGGCAGCACTGACTGTGGTGAATCTTCATCGCCAACTCTAGCGGGACTCTGACGATCTCCAGTAGACCTGCTCGGATCTCGAAAGTGCCCTTTCTGATCTTGAGAGCTCTTGTATTGCCTTCATCACCTTAGAGCAGGAGCTCGCGATGGCTCATTCTGCCTGCGAGGATGCCCCCAGAGCTACGGCATGCACTCAACAGGATGTTGAGGCATGGAAGATTCAACACGACTCCAAAGATGTGCTTCTTATGGCAGAGCATGAAAAGTCTCTTCGTGAGGTTAAGGTGGCTCATAGAGGTGGCATCGAGAAGACTAACAACAGTCTTGACTTTAGTTTCATGGGTGAGCCAGTTGTTATGAATATTTTTTCATACTATCGGGCTCGCCTAGCTGAGGAGACAGGCAAGGAGGAGATTGATGACAACGTCGCCTAGGATTTAGGGAAAGTCGTTGCTAAGGTCACTGAAGAGGATGGTACTTATCAAGTTGCCCCAGAGTGAGGCGGTGCTGAGGGAGTTGCACATGTTGAGGCTTTCGTCAGCGAGGTAGCCATCAGTAAAGGCACCACCAACGAGGGCATTGCTGGCGAGGGCGTCACTAGTGTGGGTGCCGCTGGCGAGGGGGCCATGGGCAAGGCTGATCGGTCCACCGACCCTGCATAGGTTTCTCAATGTTGATTTTCTTTATTTTTTTTGTTCTTTTAATTGAGCTATGCTCATGTCTGTATGAACATTGGCCTTAACTTGGCTACTTTTAGTTGTATATTGATGATGAATTATGGTTTCATTTTGCATCTATGCTTGATGTTTCTTCGCAAATCTTTTTGAATTTTTCCTTTTCGGCTGTTGTTTTCTTGCATGCATCATTCTATACACACTTTGCATGATCTTTGCATTTTCGTTGCTTTTCTCCACACGACTTAAACAAACTTTGCTACATGAACTTTGCATGTTCGCTACTTTGTTCTATGCACGTGTAGCTTTGCTCTATGTGCACTACCTTGAACTTTGCACTACCGTTGCTTTGTTCCACGCGAATGGCACCCCTTATTCCCCCCAAGTGACTAGGAGAGTGGGGAAACCTGGTCACTTTTGTTATGACTGGCTGTTTGAATGACAGGGGGACTAGCGAGGGGCCCCTCCCGCTCCTGTGACGACTCGTGAAAATAGGGTGAAATGCTTATTTTTCCTGACCGCCTTCAATTGGCTCGACTAGAAGGGCAAGTTAGTTTGTTGTTCTGCCCTAGTCTCCTGCAATTGCTCTAGTGGTCACGATCGGACCTGAGATCGGGAAGTGGCCCCTTAGGTCCTTTATAAAATGTCACTTTCTCATTATCGTTTGGTCTGACCCAATGGGATTTTGCCATTCAATATTAGGCCTTATAGGAGACTTGAAGAAATCAATATTGTCTTGAGAATGTCTATTTTGATTTCCCTTGATAGCGGCCCTGATAGTCATGGCCTCGCCATTTCCGGCTTCACAATCCTATTTGTGGCCTTGCCAATCGTGGCCTCACTATTTACAGCTTCGCAGTCCTATTCGTGGCCTTGCCAATCATGGCCTCACCATTCTTTGGTATGTAGCCTTGCTGTTTGTGGCCTTACTGTCTTTGTTGACTTTTGTTTAGAGAAATCAATATTGATCTGAGGATGTCTATTTTGATCTCCATAAATTGTGGTCACCGAGCCATTACAAGGAGGTCACCGGAGGGCGATGCCAAAAACTCAAAATAATAATATTAAGAGCGACCGCCTAAGGCTAGTCTTCGATTATAAAAGTGAGGCATCAGCCTTATTACTGGAGTACTTCTTCAGGTGCTCTCCGTTCCAATGCCTCGGGATTGTTTTGGCATTGAGCCTAGCTATCTTGTACATTCCTAGTTTCATGACTCCCTCTACCAAAGAGGGAATCTCCCAGTTTAGATGTAGGACCCTTGCAGAAGGATCTCATTTATTAAGGAACACGCGACATTGGATGAGGTCACCAATAGAGAACTTTTTGTCCTTGACTTGAGCATTGAAGTAGTGAACCACTCTTTGTTGGTCGGCCGCCACCCGCAAGATAGCTTGATCCTGCCTTTCTTCAATGATATCTATGGACTTGGCAAGTAGTGCCTCATTCTGACCTTTATTGTAGTTCATTCTTCTCTACGACGTGATGTCTACTTCAAAAGGAAGCATGGCCTCACAACCATAGGCGAACGAAAGGATGTGTGGCCAGTAAAAGTTCAGGCGATGGTCCTATAGGACCAAAGTACCTCTGGAAGTTCATCTGGCCAAGCTCCTTTCGCTTCCTCTAGGCACTTCTTCATAGTATCTTTGAGGATCTTGTTGACGGTCTCTACTTGTCCATTTACTTGGGGGTATGACACTGTTGAGAAGCTCTTCACAATTATAGTACTTTCTTGGAAGTGATGGTCGCCAATGGCCCTGCCTCACACAACTTAGTAAAAAAGTCAACAACGATCATTGCACACTTGACTCTGCCCCGACCTGTAGGAACAAGCCCATCAAGTCAATCCCCCATACTATGAAAGGTCATAGGCTTTGCATCTGCTTTAGCTCATTTGGAGGGGCTCTTGGGATTTTGGTGAACCTTTGGAAATTGTCGCATTTTCTCACATACTCCATCGAGTCCTCATTCATTGTTGGCCAGAAGTACCCTTATCGCAGTATCTTCTTGGAGAAGCTCTGCCCCCCATCACAATCACTGCAAAATCCTTCATGAACCTCTTACAACAGGGCACTACAAGAAAAAACAGTATTCATAACACTTAAAAATTGCTAACCGGGAGTATTGATAACGCTTCAGAAAATGCTAACATAGCCCATGTTATTAAAAGTCCTGTCTTTTCTATAACAGTATTCGAATGTTATCTTAAACTATTCAATAACACATTTTTAGTTGCTATAATATTCAAATAATAACATTTAGTTAGAGTATTTAGTTATAAATTTGAAGTTTAATCTTATACTTTTTGCATAACACTTTTCAACTGTTACATTTGATTATTTTGATAGCATTTTTAGTTTGTTATATTATATAAATCATAACGATTTGTTACGCTTATAATATGTTTTTAAATCGTAACATATAGTAATAAAATTTTGTTACTTTAGTGTGGATAATATATTTTAAATTTTATTTTGATAAGTATACTTATATGGTTTTTTTTTAATTAAAAGATTTTCATTATTGTATTTTGATAAGAAAAAACAAATTAATCATAAAATGTAATTCTCAATAGATTGATAAACCATAAGTATTACATTAAACAATAACTAATTCAAACCATAAATGTGTCTACTTCATGAGATATTAGTTCTAACTTAAGTTTGAAAGCATAACATAATAAAGTTTTATAATCTTAAACATTTTTTACTTCAAACTATAGTTTGGATGATGTTGTTGCTGCTGCTGATGCTGTTGTTGTTGCTGCTGATGCTGTTGTTGCTGTTGTTGTAGCTGTTCTTCAGATTGTTGTGCTTGACTATGAACCCCAGATGGCGTACTAGTCCTTCGAGGGAACTTGTTCAAACTCTCTGAAAAATAAATAGAGAAAGATAAGAAGTCAGGTTTGGAGAGCTGATGCCACAAACCTAACATACAATTAGCCCCATTTAAATCCAGTCAGGACATTTATCATATGGGTAACTGTACAGAAACCTACATATTACAGTTATTTTGCATCTCTAGAATTGAGATTGGAAGAAGCATTTTGAGTAGCTGTTTGATATTTTTGGGCTGCAGCACCAAGCTGACTAACCTGTACAGCAAAATAAACATTAGCCACCACTGGACTAACATAACAGCAAAAAAGGCCATATGATTCATATTCATCCATATCTTAATTCCAAAAAGAAATACAAGGGAATCCACATCTTAATTAATATATCAGTAACTACGGTTGTGTGAATCCAAATCATTACTGGCTATAATCAACATGAGCAAAACAGAATTCAGAAATCCAAATATAAATAAGCATAATAGAAAACAAAATGAAGATTCAAACAAAGCTTAGGAACAACTGCAAGATGAAAACTAAAATAAATAAATAATATAACAAGTGAATGCAAAGCCAATCCCATAACTATCATATAAACTATAACTTACCAAAGCTATAAATAAGAAAAGAGAATACAGTGCAAATAAAATCAAACTTGTCAAACAACTTGCTGCCATTAAGAGAATACAGTGAATGTATATCAATATGTATCAGTATATATGTATTTTACTGTTTTAACAAGTTAATAATGAGTTCATACAACCCTGTAAGTAAACCGAGAGGCATTTATAGTGATACTATTTTTTTTCCATCATTTTCCAGAAAAGGAAAGGGAGTTGGGGTTGCTCACGGTGAAATCAAGTCACTGAGAGCAACTGAAACTCTTAAAGATAAGGCAGTAGAAGAGGTATAGAAGAAATTTCTGCCAGCCTACTATATTCACTTGAGTTTCACATACAATAAATTCAGTATTCTAACACTTAAATTGTGTCTGAAGTTAGCATAATATTATAACAAAAATAAAAGTAAGAGAAGTAATATAAAGGTCATGGTGTTAGCCAAGGGTGATGAGGGTGCATCTAACCTTGTAAGAACCTTAGGAACTCCACTAGTATCCTTGTTATCTGCAAACACCAATATAAAGGTTCAGGACATAGTTGGTACATACCCTTTCAGATATTTCAAAATCTAAAGCAGGCATAAGCCTTTAGTTTGATGATATGGTTGAAAATATTTTACATTTCAGCATCCTTATTATGATCTTTAATATGTACACACCACTTGGATCAAAGACTCATCAAAACCAAAGAAAGTAAAAAAAAAAAAAAGCTAGAAATATTTTCTAACTACATGAAAGAAGAAGAAATCAGATCCCTATAGTGAAGATAGCAATTGATTATAGGTGCTAACTCAAATTTTAATTTTTTTTGTATTAATACAGCAGAAAAGTAAGCTTAGCCAAAAAAAAGGAGAAAGAAAGAAAGAAAAAAAAAAAGGAGTTATAACATTACAAAAAAAGGCAATGAGCAAAGGCAGGTCAAATATTTAATAGAGGTTAGTGAAAAAGCTTCTCACTTTAGGGTAGGCACTATTAAGAATAAGATCATATCCATTGTAAAATATATGCAAATTTCTATATATAAATATATATTTTTCACATTTCTTCTACAGATTGAAATGAGTTGCAACTAATTTCCTTAACAAGCATCATTTAAGAATATTTTATTCTGCAATTCCTATCACATCTGTTATAGCTTCACTAAGTTCCATAGAATTAGGATTCCAGGGACTTGAGCACCATAAGATATTGTGTTTAAAATTACCAAAATAACAATTTAGTAAATGCAACTGAAGTTATGCTTTGGTGGAAAGAGTTTTTGGTACAAGTATACGTACAAGTATCTCATCATCAAGATAGGAGATCATGAATAGTCTCTGGAATGTTCCACCTGCGTGCATAAGATGAAATGCTTAGGATATTTTCACATTTTATAGTAATAACCTAGTGAGACAGCAGGGAAAAGTAAACAAAAGCATGATTCAATTCTCATTGAAAATTGAATCTTAAAAATCTCTCTTAAAATATAATTATATGGCACCTTATATTTCTAATTACCACATTTTTAATGTTTTTTTTCCTCATTGGTGGTAGGTACTGTAAGGAAACTTAGTGACTGAATGAATATAATCGATTCTCATTAATGAAGTAATGATACAAAAGAGTATATATACAGAAAAGACCAAAACTAATAAAGTAACTAATCTACAAAATAACAATAATTAAAAGCATGCTCATATGAAATGAAAGATACAAGAGCTCAAAAGGATAAAATGCCACTGAGTTGAAGGGAAACATCAAAAACATCAAAGAGAAACAATAGCTCCACCACTTGAACCGCATACAAGAAAAAGTTCTTGTACTATATATGCATTTAATGCTAAATGAAAAAGAGAACCCAGTGCCAATAGAATTGGCCTAATATACTCAATTGGGGAAAGCAAGCAATCACTAGAGTAGAATGGTGATAGACAGAAGTAAATCAGCTTTAGCAAATTTCTACAAACCATTTGTTATAAATATGTCTCAAATGAAGTAATAGCTAAAAAGCATTAGAAGACCTTTCTACATAGCATATTAACACACAACCATCATCACCTATATATGTGAGTGAGAACCTTCTCTCTAATAAATGAAATTATACCATCACCACCTATATATGTGACACTACAAAATGAGAACCTGCTTGTGCATACAACACAAGGTAAGTGTAAATATGGATAGAATGAAAATGAGATCACAATATAATAATATACCTTGTTGATGATAAGGCCGGTCAGAGAAATATCGTGAGAGCTCCTTGTTGGATCTTTTTCCAAACCATTTTCCTCAAAGTGTTCTCTGTAAACACGAAGAAACAATTATGCAAGTCTTCTAATCAATTACATATACTATATATAATAATGTTATTTGTAAAACAAAAGTTTATTATATAAATAATATAAGAAAATAAATAAAGCTTACGTACAATAAAAGCAACAGGGCATGGTGCTCCATCTGGTTCTGAACTATACCTAATTTGCTTATTTACAAGCAGCAACGCAACATTTTTTAATAGGCAAAAACAACAACAGGACATGGTATACATGTTAAGAAATGAAAAAAATAGTTTGGAGATTAATACTACATTGTTTTTATAGAAGTATTGGCAAAGAAACCACGCATAAAGTTGCATCTATAGGAACAAATGAATGATTAGTCTATTGAGATATCAACCAGTTTGCTAGTCCAAAATCAAATATCTGAAAAAGAAAAAAACAATGAAGATACACCAAAATAAAATGAGAGTAGGTATGTTAATTAAGATATTCATAACCAACTATGTTAAGTTTCTCTTTCAAATGTAGACGTAAACGTGTCATCAAGAATTTAATGGGGTTATGCTGAAAGAAGTGAGCATGCATAATAATAATAATAATAATAATAATAATAATAAAAAGTAACTATAAGACCATAGTATCAAGAATTAAGTGATTCTCTTTCAAACTTATATACAATCTTGAGAAGAATTTTATACAGAACTAATCACAAACAAAAATAAGTCGAACCATGTTAGTTGCCATAATCTCCTTAAATTTAATAGATGGAAAATTTACAACTGTCATAGATAGCTTATATGTGACACCATAACACGATCCATTCCAGTAATCTCATCGAATCTATTATCATTGTCCATAAAAGTAATTTAAGTATTCAAATTTCAACGTGCGACTAATTCTATATAAAAGTGACTGCAATTTTAAGTAGAAAAACACATAACTTTATTTGAGTAGATAAAAGGCAGAAGCCATACTCCAAAAAGGATTGAAAATGCATGTATATAACCAATCCATTATTCAAACTCAAAAACTACACTATATAATGCATAAAACAAATTTGACAGTAAGAGTGGATTGAAACATGTTTCATTTCAAATATTATGTTTATTCATTGAGTAATCAAACATAAGAATTAACATTTGTTTTTGACATATTTTAGTGAAGTTTTAATCATCAAACATTCTTTCTAATTTAAAATTCAGAAAAATCATCAAACCCACTACTCACCATTATATAATATAGATATACTCAACTATAGTATATCATCTATGACGTTTATATCCTTGTTCTTCTTCTATTAATGAATGGCATTCTAGAGTATAGATAGAACAAATACATGGAGCTTCCTGGTGTGTTACATATTACAAAACCAAGTTGAATTGATTAAAATTTAGAAGGGAAAGATATATATTAGACTTATAGATTCTTCCTAGCCCTTTACAGTTCCCAAAGTTTTGCCAAAATATTTTTAGGAAGCTAGACTGTTAGGTTTGGACTTTACTTGAGACCAGTGGCCATTAGAGGCCTAAAAGAAAGTACATGCCTGTTTTTTTTTTTTTAAAAAAAAAAGCTTATGCACAGATTAAAATTCTAAAATACTAATTAAAAATGGTAATAAGACTATTGATTAGTAGGCTGGGCATGCACAAGTGACATCCTATAAAAGTGGATAAAATTGTGAGGGATGATAAGTTGAATGTGGACATATATGTCATGATAGATGTCATCACAACAAATCTGACCCCTTCCTTCGTAAGTAACACCTCCATTTAAAAAGATAATGAAAATGACTCAAAGAAGTAATACAAAGATAGGACAGTGGTGATGAATGAGAGAGAAAGTACGAGTGCTGGGGCATTGTAACTAACTAATGGGGAAGTTTTGGTTTTATTTTGAAGCGGTGGATTACCAATCACTGCTCTAAATCCCCTCTATTATGAGAATAACGTATGGGGCAGGGGAATAAAAACTACTGCTCAAATGAAAAGTTTCCACATATTGCAGTAAAAAGAATCATCTAGTTGTTTTTTATGCCCTGTTTTCGTAATTTGTTTTCTATTTCTATTGTTGCTCTTTGCAACTACTTAGAAAATAATTCCCTTATATTGCTCTCTAAACAACTTCAGAAAAAAGGAAAAGCTAGAAGGAATCAAATAACTCAAGAAAATAAAAGGCCAAACAAGAAACTAGAATACACTGAAACCATATATTATAACAACTCAATGACTAAGAAACAAAATAAAATAACTCAAAAAATATACCAATTCAGAGAAATAAACAAGAGATAACCACTATAAATTCCAGTTACCTGAGTTAGCAAATAGACATATATACACATTCATCAAATTAAACAACAACAATCATAAAAAGCACAACCTTTTATTTACTATCTTGCTAACTAAACTATGAAAAAGAAACAACAAGGTTTGTACATGAAACAAAGAAAGTTCAAAGAAAAGTCCAGAAAAAAAGAGTTACATAATTCTCTTCCAATTATATACGAGTGAATTGTAATCCAAACTCAAAGATACCACTTTCCTTTTGCTAGTGAACATAAAATATATATATATATAGAGCATCAATCTTTTAAAATTCTGTTAAAAGAATAAAATCACACGAGAATATCAAGGCCATGACTCATGTGAGATTTCAAGCTACGAAGCTCAGCTTGGGTGAAAAAAAATACAGAGATAGATACATATATTAGCAATATGACATCACCAAATTAAACAACAACAATATTAAAGCACTATTAATATTAAAGGACATAAATATTATATTCGTGCATGGTTTATACTACTATAGCAAGCCAACGAGTACCAAATTGCATTATTCTTTTGTACCAAATTGCAACTGACAACTTAACAGCCACAATGCCAATCAATATCAGTATGAATGCATCTACAAAATATGCACAGGACTACCAGTGAAATGATCTAGACATGAATTTCAAACTTGATATGGAAAGATAGGATATTGAGAGAACTAGCACTATCACTAAACTAATTCATTCAAATACATTTTAAATTTTAGAAATAGATTAAGGAGCCCAAATTTTACAAATATGTATAAAATTGAAAGTTAACAGAATAAAAGGAATGATCTAACAGAGTTAGTAAAACTGAATAATACAGTTTTCGTTTACCAAACAATGTTTATGAATTTCTCATAATTAACTCTAGAGAAAAAGAAACTACTTAAATTATAAATGACTTGCAAGATGATATGAGATGAGATGAAAAGAGACATACTTGCTCATGCAGCACATTAGCAGTTTCAGTCCTGGAAGTCCATTCCTCCAAAACAAGCTCTCTAGCTATGCTGCAAGTTATTCAACATATTTTTGTGTGAGGTAGATTCTAACTACTATAAAATGAACCAAAAATATGACCTGTTTAAACAGCATGAAAATTGCCCAAAATAGCACAATAACATGTCCCAATGCTAGCTACTAAAACCATGTTCTTAAGAAAACATAAGTGATTTGCAAGTAAAAGATATTAAAAAATATAATCAGAGATAATTAGCTAGATACCAAAATTCATGAAGCCCTTACCTTCAGAGGTTTTGATGATGAGTGACCAGAATCCTCAGTGCCACTGCTCTCATTTTCCAAACTCGACCTTACACAGAGCTCGACTGGCTTCGAGTTTACTACCAAATTTAGCAATGAAATTAAGGGTTTAAGTTATTTCTTACACTAGTTCATCTTAAAGGAACTAGTAGTGTCATATATATACGTATATATATTATATATAGAGAGAGAAAGAGAGAAATTTTCTTACAGTGGGAAATGGAGGGTTTTGAGAGGCGTTGTGGGATAGCTGTGAGGTGAGAAGGAGAAGGAGAAGCCATGGTCTCTTTCTGCCTTTCTGCTTTAATGATTTACAACACATCAGAGAAGAAAATTCAGAAACAACACCCATGAATGGCAGCAGCTTGGACAATGGATGGCGGTGGCTTGGAAATCAAACAACGGTATTCAGTACTAGCATTCCAAAATGAAGAAGGAAAAAAAAAATCAGTAAAAATAAAAGGACAATGCTACAAAAAATGCTTACTAAAAGGGTATCATAATCCAAACATAGACAATTAGATTTACGTGATAAAAGGGCAAAATAAAAGGCAAAAGAAAAATGACCCAACAACCAAATCACATAGTCCATTCATTCATTTCCACTCATTCTCCTTAAATCTGCAGATTAAGTCATATCATCTCCACACATTTAACTTAAATAAAAAAAATCTTAAATACAAACCGAACCATAGATATCAAGAAACCAAGAATCAAGTATAGTAACCACAACCAAGAACAAACTAAAAAAAAATGCAATTCTGAGCAAAACCCAAATATGAAAACCGATCATAGATATCAAAAAATAAAAATAAAAAAAGAAAGAGGGATTTACTTGTCGTTATCGCAGTCCATTCACTGAAGCAACAAAGCAATGAACAAGTCCTTCTTCACCACAAAACCAGAGAGAGTCAGGTCAATCTTGAGGTCTCCTCCTGCTCTGACCGTATGAGAAGAAAAAAGTAGCCGTTACGGAGAAGGAGAAGCCATCTGGGTTTTCTGGGTATGAGGCGTTTGGGTTCGTGAACGGTGATGAAGGTGTTTGGATTCAAGCTCAGAGATGAGATGTTTAGGGTCACGAACAGAGATGGAGCCATTTGGGTTCAAGCTCGCAGAACAAGCTTTGGGTTTCAAGAACAGAGATGAATGATGTTTGGGCTCAACTATTCGGACAGAACAAGATGAAGGGGAATGGGTTGGAAGCTCAAAGATGAAGGGTCTCAGCCTAAGGGAGAGAGGGAAGAGATTGAGAGAGATTAGGGATTCAGACTGAGGGAACGAGAGAATAGAGAAAACCTTCTTCATTTTTTATTTTCCTTTTTTATTTGTTAAGTAAAATTTCATTTGGTGCCTGTTACTTTTCATTTGGCGCCTATATACTGTGTCCATGTATTTTTTTTTGCATGTATTAATAACACTTCTAAAGTTATGTAAGATTTTGCTGTAATATTTGGTCAAAAATGTTGTAGTGGGGTTTGGGCCTCCTACTTGCTAACACATCATAGTAGCAGCATCGAATGTCCCCTTTGGTATAGGCGATTGTCTTATATGACATAGCGGAGTGCTTGGTAAAGCATCTTCCTTGCCGAGTTATGATCTGATGGGAGGACACCCTCACTTAGATATTTGATGATGGGAGTCATCCATGTCTCTTCCTCGTCAATTAGCATCGAGGAGTCATGGTTGCCACTGGGGGCATCGCTAACGGTGCAGTCGCGGGTGCATGGTCGTCGATGGCAAGACTACCATAGACGTGGTCGTCGATGGTGTGATCGCTAATGGCATGCTCGCCACCAACGTCGTCTGCGGCGGGGCTGATACTGGGCACTGCTAGGAACTTGATTGGAATGACATTTAGGGTCTCTGAATCTCTTGCGCTCGCTAACTTTGCTATTGCATCGTCGTTGGAATTTTGTTTCCTGGGACATGTTCGATTGTGTAGCGATCGAATTAGGCAAGCATATCTTTAGCTTTGTTGAGGTAGGCGGTCATTTGAAGTCCGAGGGCCTAGTATTCGCCAAGGATTTTGTTGACCACCAGCTACAAGTTGCTTCAGATTGTTAGGCACTTAGATTTCAATTCCTTCTCCATGTGCAATCCCACTAGTAGCACCTCATACTCGACTTCATTGTTTGTTGCAACAAAATTGAACCTTAACGCGCAATGGATATGGTGGCGTTTCGGGGTTACTAAGATCAGGATTACCCCAACATGGTGCTCGGTGGTAACAACTCTAGGGTAGTTGTAACGACGCGGATTTTCAAGACTCAATAAATCGGAAATATAAATGTTTTCATTTAACAAAATGTCTCAAAAACCCATAGAAAAAAAAACTTTTTTAAAAAGTCGTATGGCCATACTTAACATTTAGTTACAAACATGTTTTATAAAGATTAGAGTGAGCCTAGTTTAGGAAAATTACACAACATTTCCAAAAATAAAAAGGCTTCCCAAAAGGTCGGTCCACATGTACATTTGCAAGGAAGACTCCAGCGCTCACTGCTCTGCCTTGCCCTTGCACTTACCTACAACATGAAACAACTAGGTAAGCGAAAACGCTTAGTAAGATCAACTTTCAAACAAGCATATAGAGAATTAGGGTTCCGGACCCATCCGGGACCCTACACAATCAATTTCAAGAACGCTAAAGCATCTTGGCAAACTTATGGTCATGCCTGATAACCATTGATAAATTAATTCATAACTAGATAAAATCCTGCACTCAGAAAAATCCCAGAACAAGAAGATATATTATATCACAACTATATCTTATCAACAATTATATTCCTGCACTAAGAAAATCCCAGAGCAAGCAGATATATTATATCACAACATAATTCGAGACCAACGCTCGACAATTTCCAACAATTCATGCGTAACGCGCCCTCCAACATAATTGCTAATCTGTAAAAGAGAACCGAGTCTCCACACTAAGATCTAGCCAATAAATATTCTCATCAAGGGTAACTATCGTGTTACTTAGGGCATCGCTACATATTCATGAGTGTAATCCAATTTACACGGTTTTACGGAGACTTCTATGTTAATCAGTGGTGCTGGTGAGCAGTTGCACCTAGGGTGTTCAGCCTCACTCAATCTTGGCAACCCGTAGTATCTCTAGGCACTTTCACTGAATGGCCAATATTCACGGCTGCTATCCGGGAATAACTTATTAGAGCACTTGCTCAGATTCTAACCGTCCAATGATTAAGTAAGCATGAGGGCCCCTAGGTCCCATTTATCTTGGCGCCCCTAGGTTTAACCAGCTTATCCTCATCTCATGGCCACTCGTCGCGGTAATGAACCGGACATAAATAAAATCAAGCAGTGTGACGGGGATCAACCGTCTAGGATATGACGGACTTCTACCGTTCATATTTTCTAAATCAGCACTCACTAGACTAACGTCTCTAAGCAACTTTCTATGACAGCCTATATATGTGCATGTATTCCTATACTAACATACAAGACAATAATCATTTCATGTTGCAGCCATACAATATAAGTTGACTTACTTGGAGTCCTTAGCGCTCAGCAGGTTTTCACCCTCCAACGTTCAGTCCAGTTACGCTTAGCCAATACTGTAGTTATCCATATAGTATACTCGGATTAATTATGGCACTCATAATTCATTATTATTATTTTGGGCAGTTTGGTCATTTTAATAAAAGTCATTTGTAAGGATTTATAATCCTTATTTGGTTTTAAACCTATTAAGGAAAGTCATACAAAATATTCGAGACTAAACCCTAAGTCTCGGGGAGACCTATCCTAAGGTCTCGATACCTAGGCTTGAGTATCACAATGGTATTTCCCCACAACCCGCTAAAAATCTTATTCTTTCAAGGTATCGCTATTAACCCGTACTTTCGACTAGTCGGTTAAAATATGTAAGATTTTAGCCGGTATTATATCAAGAAAATACAAATAAATTCCTTAATTATTTTTAAAGAAAATAATCTCTTTAAATTTTCCTTTTAGTTTTCTTAAGGTTTTAATATCTAAAAACTGATTTAAGAAAATTGCCTAATTTGTCTTAATTAGGAAAACCGTTATAAATTTCTCATCTTGACTAATTAATTTTCCAAAAGCAATTAATCAATTTTTACTTACTAGAAAAATAATTCATTTAATTATTTTTCTCAAAATATAGGGTTTTAAACCCTCTTTTAAATTATTAACTATTAATAAATTAAATCTCTTATTTTTTTTAGAAAGAATAAAAACTCTTTAATAAAAATAATTCATTTAAACTCAAAGGGGTAATTTTAGTGAAAATATGATTTCAAGACTTAACAATTTATATCTTGAAATAAGCAAAATTTTACTTTTTACCTTATGTTCCAAAATCTCATTTTTACATTAAGTGTGAAAAACCTATTTTTCACATTTTTAACTACATACTTCGTTAGTTCATAACTTGAAATTTACTTACCCAATTGTAACCAAAATTTCCCAATTCCATTTTTGTTATGCCATTTAGGTCTTTGTAAAATATTAGGTCAAAATGAGCATTTTTTATTGGTGAAATCATTTTCCAACAATGAGGTAAAAATGACCTTATTTTCAAGTCCTTATTTTTTCCAAACTTTGACAGTTAATAACTTTCAAATTGTTCAATATTTTCTTACCAAATTTTACAGTGGAATAATAGGTTATGCCAGCAATATGTCCACAAAATTTTAGAAAAAACTGGGTTCATTTACCCTATACAGTGGCTGTCCAAACTTGGTTCTGAAAATAAGAATACGAAAAAACAGTTTTTTACCTAAACTTTGAAATAGCATAACTTACTCATTTTTAAACATTTTTTTTGTGTTTCAAAAGCTCAATTTTATGTACTCAATCTCAACAACATCACAGTACAATTTAATTTTACAAAAACAATATACAGTGGCTGCTTGACCCCTTGGAAGTCACAGCTCAAAACATGTTTGTTTTAGGGTATCCTACAAAACCCTTGGGGGTTTTGGTTCCCATTTTAAAAAATTCAATACACATGCATCCTAAATATTATTAAACAACTAACATAACCTTATTACATCACCAACAGGAAACTTTAAGCATTAAATATACTAAATCATGCTTAAAACTAAAAACCCTACAACAAAATCATCAAAAGTAAACTTTTTACCTCTTTGGTGTTCTTGCTTAAGGTTTTGACCTTCCTATTAGCTTTGGCTCCTCCAAAACCTTTCAAAAACCCTAACAAACTTCCCCCAACAACATAGTCAATTAGCTATTTGAAACTCTATGCTTAAAACTTTACAAAAGCCTAGATTAGTGAAACTTTACCTTAGGGAAAATACTTCCTAGACCAAGACTTAGCCTCAAAGTTTCCTTGGTGTTCTTGGGGTTGAAAAATGGAGAGAACACTTTGAAAGGTCTTCAAAAATCAGATGAGTGAATGAGAGAGGGAGAGTGGTCGGTTCTTAGTGTGGGAATTGCTCAAAAACTCTTCAAAATATCACAAAGTACTTAAGTGCTTTTCTACCCACTTGCCCACTTGACTTCTTCATTAAATGAGATTTAATCTTTATAATATTGGGTTCACACCACTCTAAAATACCACATGGCCGGCCACCCTCTTTATTTTATCTGTGTTATATATAATTTTTTTTTTATAAAGGTTAATAAAGGTTTCATAAGAAGAAAAGTCCAAATTGGCCTTTGACACCTTTTTCACTTTTATTAAGTTTTAATCACCAAACTTAACATTAATTAATTAAATTAAATGTCTCTCACATTTAATTTAATTAATCACATAATAAAATTTAACCTAAGGTCCATTCATGGAATAAAATTCCCCATTTCGGCAAAATTAGACATTTAACACAAAATGCCTTAAAATTTCCATTTTCTTTTAGGTTTATTATTTTTGACCAAACTTTAACTTTTATGAATGTATTTTATGCCCAAAATATAATTGCCATGATTTTTCGTTTTATTTTCCGAGATTTTTACCCGATCAGGGTTTTTGTGTCGGTCCAGGACCGAAAGTCTTATCTTGACTTTTAAAATCACAAAAGTCATATTTTGGCTTGCAATAACTCATGGAATACTTACAAACAAAATATAATATTATTTAAAATAATATTCTTAACCCGGGGGAAAAAAATCTTGACCCGAGTCGTTTAAAGGTACTCGAAAACGTAGGACGTTACAGTAGTTGGGCATTACATATGGACATGGGTCGCCATCAGTGACGACCCTATCCCTGTGGTCGCCATTCGTGGCGGAGCTATAACTGCGATCACTGTTATTGGCGGCACGGCCTCTCTGGTCTCTGTTAGCGACCACACTAGGGGTGGCCTCGCCTTCCATGGTGCATATTTTTGTGGCCTCACCCATCGGAATCTCACCTATCTTGGCCTTGCCCATCAGGGCCTCGCCTATTGACCTTGTTTCCATCATCGTGATGGGTCATTGAAGATCATGTTGGTGCAGGTAGCGCTTTCCTTCCTAGCTTTACTGATTGAGGCGTTGTAGCATTCTTGCGTCTCTCACTGGTTCCCTCTCACGTAGCCAATTCCTTCACTTCTGGGGAACTTAATGGTGAGGTGACAAATGAACTTTATGGCACGTAGATCATTAAGTATGGGATGTCATAGTACGATGTTGTACGCCAATGGGCAGTTTACGACCACGAATGTCGCCATGCACGTGGCTCTCTGGGGGGGATCGCCTAGAGTCACCGCGAGCTTGTGTAACACCCCGTGTTTAGGGTACCGGGTAGAATTCAGGTTTATGGTATATTTTTATTCTTGGAAATTTTATTTCCAAGTATTTTGATACTTGTAAGAAATATGGTATTCTTTTTCTTAAAGTTATGTGTTTAAATATTAGTTATTATATGATAAGTTTGGTTATGCAATCAAAGAAAGACTATGGTCGCGGACCAAGTAAAAATCCCTAATCGTGTGAAAATCTTGGATCTAAAATGTTCTCCAATAAGTATGGCGAAAGAAATTTACATAAGTAAAATTATGTAATATTTATTTAGTAAGACTAATGTCATCAAATATCTTTTTTAGTGCGGCATTCGTTTAAATGAAAAATTTTGAGTTCCTTTAGTGGAAAACTATAGAAAATTAATTTTTACAAAGGTACCATTCTAGCCTTGGGAAATCAGTAGCTTTATTGAAAAAAAAAAATAGGAGGGCATAAGTGTCATTTAGAGGGGTTGGATAGCATATGAGAGTCATCATATTCATATTGTCACTTCAAGTCTTACACTAAACAATCTAAGAGCAAAACCAACAACTCACTCTTCCTCTTTCCTTTCCTCTCTACAAGCCTAGCCTATCTTTCTCTCCTCTTTCATTTTTTTCCTTTCTTCTTTCTCTTCACCATTTCAGCAAGAAAGCTCTCCCATCTCACTAGAAAATCTGAAAATGAAATCTCTCTCTCTCTCTCTCCCCTCACAAGAACTACATTAGATCACCTCCAAGATTGAGCTCGTGAAAGAGGAAAGTTTCTCATAAACATTTCTTGCTCTTCTTCCCTTCTCTTAGTCAAGTACCCTTGGGTGCTTTCACTCTTTTTTTTTTTTTTTTGAGTTGGAGCTCTATCTAACTTAGATCATGTATGTTTGAAAGATTAGGAATCCATTTCGAGTAGGGAAAGGAGCTAAAAGCTTGTGCATGCAAGCCTTGTTGTGGAAAAAAAAAATTCAAGGTAAGCTTTAGGATTTCAAAATCTCTCCATTCCTTTATATATTCTAAGATTTTATTAAATCTGATCATGGGGAGTTTGGGATGAGTGTTAAGGCATTAAGAGGATAGATGAGTGGTTTGAAAACCTTAAGTACCCAAAAGAAAAAAAACCTAGAACTTCAAAGGTAAAAATCTTCTGTGTTGGTAATAGTATATGTTTAATCTTCCAATCTGAGATTTTGAGATGCATGGAAAGTTTTGATATCTTGTTTATGTTGTAATAAAGTGTTTGATAGTGTAAATCCTAAAATTGACATATTTTATAGAAATATTTTTTATTTAAAATATCATTTTTGCTTTCCCTTTCTCGTGATTTTCGGAATATCACTTTCCCATTCTTGTGATTTTTGGAATATTTAGATTCCTTATTTGGCCTGATTTTCTTACAATATGATTATAAAAGGAAGATGTATCTTGTTTATTTAAAGCAAATATTATGTACTTACTCAAAATTGTTTCTCGAATATTTGACTTTAAATTTTCGTACAGCAAAAGATATTAAAATTGTGGAAACTAAATCTTTGATATAATTAATCATTATTTCCATCTTGAGAGTTTTGATTTGACATAGGTATTAGCTATCCCCACCAATATCGTATCTGTCGGACCAGGATCTTCTTAAAAAGGCAATTCTTCATCAATCAAGAATATCTTCAAATATTGTTTCCTTTATTAGGAGATTCTTTCTCAGCCTTTATGAGCATGAAATGGACTCTATAAATAGGTCTCTAAGGCATTGAGAAAAAGTGAACTCATTGGTGAATAATTTGTGAGTGTATTGTAATAATTGAGAGTTCCTTATTTGTATTCAAGATCATAGCATTCACGTGATCTTGTAGAAAAATGAGTGTTTAGTTTTTGTAGTGAGTCTATACCACATTCATGAGTGAATACACATTATAATTTGAACACAACTTTTATAGTCTTTGGGAGAGGATTTTTACAAGCCTTGTGTCGGGAGGATGCAAGCACTCGCTGGCCATTGAAGGGAGTTCAAGTGGTTGAGTGTGCATTTAACTTGCTAGTCAAGAATTTACGTCAAAGTGTAACTAAACTGTATTAAAATCACACAATTTGGAAATGTAGTCATTCTTTGAAAATTATAAAGCGTTTAACATTCGGGATCCCAAAATACTGCTTATAAATATTTACAACTCAAAATATAATTAAGGTCGACTACACGAAAAAACAAGATTTAGTACAAAACATCTCCCAAAAAATACCTCTGCCCGTGGCAGCCAGGCAGACCAGACATGTACGCATCGCTTCACGCTCTCCGTACTCATGGTTGGTCGACTTTCCCCTTGCCCTTACCTACACCACAGAGCACCCGTGAGCCGAAACCCAGCAAGAAAACTCCACCTAAATAAATAACATATGCATATCAATCATTCAACATATAACAAATTCGCCAACAGGCTAAACACATACGACCATGCCATCCCAGGCGCTTAATGAGGCCTTGGGTTTGCGGTCTGCACCGTGAGGATATCCCAGGTATCCTTTAGGGTCTCACCCTGGCAACTCGCACTCCGTGTGCTAAACACTGCTCTCGAACCCTTGCCATTGTCAGCCTTCGTCGTTCCCAGCCCTTGTCGTTCTCGGTGTTCACTGTTCCCGGCTCTTGCCATTCATTCACATATATGCACACATAGCATAATTAAACAAACACTTAAACATGTATTAACATAATCAATGGGGCTACGTCCTGCACACAATCATATAGGGTCGTGCCCTGCAACACAACTATAGGCCTCGCCCTACTCTACGGGTACAACAGTTTTCTTACCTATGTCCCGAGCTTCTTGAGCATCAAAATCCCGAGCACAGTCCTCTAACCTGAGCCTCGCTGAAGACCTAGTGACAACACATACATAGAACTCTCATTACTAACCAATTCATAATCATCTCCCGGAACCAATCCCGTGCTCTCGGGACCTCCCGTTTCCCCACACAAGGTAGCGAAAGCGTCCCCCGAGCCCCCTAAGCCAAAACCCTAAAAAGACAAATTCCCATCTGTTGAAATTGGCCTAGCTCCGCGGCATAGCCCTATAGGAGCTGCGGCGCCAAGCAAGCTTCCCCTGTCCTGATTCAACCTACCGTCGCGGCACGGAAGAATAGGGTCGCGACACTCATACGCGAAACCAAAAAACTGGGTTTTCCCAACATTTTTCTTGAGTCGAAACTCTTTCAAATCAATACCAAGGTACACCCAAGCCCCAATTCGACCTAAAACCTCAAATAAACAGTATGGCAACTCAGAAGCAACAACAACAAGCCCAAACACACAATCAAACCAAGAATCACCTAGTGGTTTAAAACTTTACAAAAACTTAAACCACACTTTATAAAACTTAAACCACCTTTCAGAAAACTTAAACCACACCAGAAAATAAACTTCAGAGATGCGTGGAATCCTTACCTCAAGCAAAATCTCGACCTTGAGCTACCTCCAAGTCCAACTCCAAGCTTAAATTGCTTGATTCCCAAGCTAAACCTCACAATCACTAAACCACAAATCCAATTTTCAGCACTCAACCCAAACTCTCAAAACATGCAAGGAGACTCAAAACCAGAGATGAAGCCTTACCTTTGAATTAATCTTGGCCTATGCTTGACTCTAGTTGCCACAACTTTAGCCTTGAATTCCTTCCTTGACCCCAAAGAAGATTAGCTCTTCTTCACCTTCCTTCTAGTTTGGTTCTCTCTAGACTTCCAGCAGAAAACTCATGAATAAGCCCAAGTGTAAGAAAAAACGTGAATGACCTCTCCTCAGACAAGGTTATCTTCTCCTAAGGCCAAATTACCACTTTGCCCTTTCCCCTAATAAAATTCTCATAATAACTTCAAGGGTAATTCCGTCCTCGAGTACACCTAAAAATTTCCGTTAATCCCAGCATACTCGAATCATTACTAAATTACTACCTGATACCTAATAAATCCAAAACCCATATTATATACCCAACATACCCCTAGGCTCCTCCAGAGCCGGGTACCTTGTTGTGACTTTCCAGCTAAACTACTTCCTAGGACCGTCTCGGATCGTGCAACACAATTATATCACCACTCACACATGGTATCAATCACAATTTAGATAAATATTGCATTTATGCCCTCAATGGGCTAAAATTACAAATATGCCCCTAGCAACCAAATGGGACCCACATGCATATTTAATTCACCTAAACATGCATTTCTAATCACATACTTATCAAATTCACATATTAACAAAATAAATTAATTATTGCCCTCCAGGCACGCTAATCAAGGCCCTAAGCCTTATTAGCAAATTTGGGATGCTACAACTGTCCCCTCCTTATAGAAATTTCGTCCTCAAAATTACCTTAACAACTCGGGATATCGCTCCCGCATATCTGATTCAAGTTCCCACATCGCCTGCTCTACCTTGTTGTTCCTCCACAACACTTCCATCAAGGCGATGGTCTTGCTCTGCAAGCATTTGTCCTTTCGGTCGAGAATTTGAACCGGCTTCTCCTCATATCAAAAATCCTGGCCCAGCAACAAATTCTCATAACTCAGTACATGCGTCAGAGCTGATACATACTTCCAGAGCATGGATAAGTGAAACACATCATGAACCCCTGACAAAGCTGGAGGCATTGCCAACCTGTAAGCTTCCTCTCCAACCCGTTCCAAAATCTCAAAGGGACCAACAAACCTAGGTCTCAGCTTGCCCGGAACACCAAACCGTTTCACTCCTCTCATAGGTGAAACCCTAAGGAATACATGGTCACAGAATTGAAATTCTACACTCCTGCGTTTCAGGTCCGAGTAACTCTTCTGGTGACTCTGGGAGGCAAGCATTCAAGCTCTAATCTTTTCAATCACCTCATTGGTCCTCTGAACCATCTTAGGACCTAAGTACCTTTTCTCACTCGTCTCATCCCAATGGATAGGCGATCTACACTTCCTCCCGTACAACAATTCATATGGAGCCACTTCAATAGTCACCTGATAGCTGTTATTGTACGATAACTCAATCAAAGGGAGATACTTACTCCAAGATCCCCCAAAATCTAGCACACAGGCTTGTAGCATATCTTCTAGTATCTGAATCGTCCACTCAGGCTGTCCATCTGTCTGAGGATGACAAGCGGTACAAAACCGCAACCGCATGCCCATAGCCTTCTGCAGACTCTCCCAAAACTTGGAGGTGAAGGTGGGGTCCCTGTTGGATACTATCAACCTCAGAGCCCCATGAAATCGAACGATTTCCTTCAAATATAACTCAGCATACTGCTCCACAGTATAAGTCGTCCTGACATGTAAAAAGTGGGCAAACTAGGTATACCTATCCCCGATCACCCACACCAAATCATGCTGTCCCACAGTCTTCGGCAAAACAACCACGAAGTCCATGGTGATATCTTCCCACTTTCACTCTAGAATCCCTAGAGGCTGCAGTAACCCTGCTGGCCTCTGATGTTCAGCCTTTACTTGCTGACAAGTTTAGCACTTAGCCACATAATCCACCATGTCCCTCTTCATTCCCAACCACCAATACAAGGTTCTCAAATCTTGGTACATCTTCGTCGAACTCAGATGTAAAGAGTAGGGAGTGGTATGCGATTCGTCCAAGATCCCTCGATCGGATATCAGAATCCGTTAGAACACAGATCCGACCCTTGTACTTTAGTAACCCCATCTCTAAGATAGAAAAGTCCTTAGTCGCTCCGACTAAGACACTCTCTCTGTGCCCTCTCAACTGGAAATCCTTCCCCTGCGCCTCCTTCATCCTCTCAAGGAGTGTAGACTGAAGAGTGATGTTGGCTAACCGACCAACTACCAACTCTATACCCCCTCTAGTCATCTCCTCAGCTAACTTATCAAATATCTAGCTCGAACTGAACAACTGTCCTGAGCCCTTCCAACTCAATGCATCAGCCACTACATTAGCCTTCCCAGGATGGTATAGGATATCACAATCATAATCCTTTACCAACTCCAGCCACCGTCTTTGGCGGATATTCAGATCCTTCTGAGTAAAGAAGTACTTTAAGCTCTTATGGTCGGTATATATTTCGCACTTCTCACCATACAGATAATGTCTCCAAGCCTTAAGTGCAAATACCATCGCTACCAACTCTAGATCGTGCGTGGGATATCTCTACTCATATTCTTTTAACTGTCTCGATGCATAGGCTATCACCTTTCCAGCTTGCATTAACACACACCCTAAACCTTGTCTAGAAGCATCATAATAAACCACAAACTTCTCATTGTCTATCGGCAAACTCAACACTAGCGCGGTGAACAGTCGCCACTTCAATTCCTTAAAATTATTCTCACACCTGTCTGTCCAAACATACTTAGTCTTCTTCCTTGTCATTTCAGTCAACGGTGTAGCTCTCCTGGGGAATCCCTCAACAAACCATTGATAATACTCTGCCAATCCCACAAAACTCACTGCTCGGTCTAGGCCAATCTCTCATTGCCTCAATCTTACTTGGGTCAACCAGAATCCCCTCCTTACTGACAATATGGCCCAGAAACATGACTTGCGATAGCCAAAACTCACACTTTCTGAACTTAGCACATAGCTTATGTTCTCTCAATCGCTGCAATACCAAACATATATGCTGCTCATGCTCTATCTTTGATTGAAAGAACACCAGAATGTCGTCAATAAACACAATCACGAACTTGTTCAAGTAGTCCTTGAAACCCCTGTTCATTATGTACATAAAAGCTGCTGGGGCCTTGGTTAACCCAAATGACATAACCAGGAATTCATAGTGTCCATACCTCGTGCGAAAAGCGATCTTTGGTATGTCCTCTTCTTTAATCCTTAACTGATGGTAACCTGACCGGAGATCAATCTTGGAAAACACTGTCTTCCCCTGTAAGTGGTCAAACAAGTCATCGATCTTAAGTAGTGGGTACTTGTTCTTAATGGTCAACTTGTTCAACTCCTTGTAGTCAATACACATCCTGATAGATCCATCCTTATTCTTGACAAACAACACTATAGCACCCTATGGTGAGAAACTCGGTCTGATGAGCCCCAAATCCAGTAACTCTTGCAACTAAATCTTCAACTCCTTCAACTTCGCTAGAGCCATTCTGTAAGGTGTTCTAGATATTGGCTCCGCCCCTGGCGCCAACTCTATAACAAACTCAATCTCCCGCTGTGGCGACAACCCTGGCAGGTCTGCTGGAAATAAATTTGGAAACTCACATACAAGCCTGGTCTCTCCCGGTCCAACCGACACAACCTTAGAGGTATCCACAATGTTCGCTAGGAATCCTATGAAACCTTCCTGCATCAAGTCTCTAGCCTTCAGTGCTGAAATCATAGGTACCCACGGTCCACTGACTGTCCCCATAAATCGAAAGGGTACCTCCCCTTCTGGTTCAAAATTCACCTTCCTGCGCTTGCAATCAATCGTCTCCCCATACTTCGATAACCAATCTATCCCTAGAATCATATCGAAGTCATCCATCACTAACCCAATCAGATCCACCGACAATTTCCTACCATCTATCTCTACTGGCAATGCTCTATTCCATCTCCTAAAGACTACCAGTTCCCAAGTCAGCAACAGAGTCTGAAAACCCCTATCATACAAAGCACTAGGTCTACACAGCTGATATATCACTCTAGAAAACACAAATGAATGGGTAGCTACCGAATCTATCAATGCAGTAAAAGATGAACCAGCACTAGAAATCTGACCTGTCACGACCGAGGGGCTAGCCTTCACCTCAGTCTGAGTCAAGGTGAATACTTTGGTAGGAGCGAGGCTGTCACCCTGCTTTGGCTCCTCTTTTCTGGCCTGTGGACAGTCCTTCTTCAGATGGATTACACTACCACAAATAAAGTAGGCCCTAATCCTACACTCTCCCTGATGTCGTTGTATACACCAAGGACATACTAGAAAACTCCTCCAGTTGTAACCCCCGCCCTGACGGCCACTAAATGCACCCTGGGCCCTCCTATCCTAGCTAGAGGGAAGGAATCTGGGGCCTTTCTCTTCTGCTCACTCAGGTTGCTACCACGACTAGATCCAGTAAAAGGTGGCACCATCCTCCTGGCATCGCGCCTAGCGGCGCCCTCTCTCCAAATTTGATCCTTGGCCCCCTCAGCAGTAAGGGCCTTGTCCACTACCTAAGCATAAGTAATAGTCTCTGGGTCCAAGGTAATATTAACATCATGGGCGATCATAACATTCAATCCTCGCACAAACCTATCCCTTCTTGCCACATTAGTCGGCACCATATCCAGTGCGAACTTCGCCAACTGGTCAAATTTTAGAGCATACTCAGTAACGGTCAACTGGTTCAGGGTCAGGTTGATGAACTCGACAACCTTCGCAGCTCGGACTGCAACACTATAATACTTTTCATTAAAGCTGTTTCTAAACTCTTCCCAAGTCATAACTGCCACATTCCTCCTCTGAGTCACTAAATCCCACCAGATGCGGGCATCTTCTCTGAACATGTAGCCGGCACAAGCTACCTTCTCGTTCCCTTCCACCCTCATAAAATCCAGGATGGAGGAAATCATATTCATCCACTACTCAGCCCGCAGTGGGTCTGATCCACCCTCGAAGGTGGGAGGATGCTGCTTCCTGAAACTCTCATACAAAGGTTCCCAACTGTTCTCAACAACAGGTTGAACCGGTACTGGCGCTATAGCCTGCTGAACTGGCAACCCAGTGGCCTAAGGAGGGGCCTGCTACCTCAACTGTCGAAGTTCTGCCTCTGTTCATTGCAGGCTTGCTTCCATTTTGGCAAATATCTATTGACAATTCTGTGGGGCAGGTGGAGGGTCCTGACCCTGGTTGTCATCCTCGGCCCCACTGCCGCGGAGTCTCGATGATTGTCGAGGCATCACAACAATATGCCTGCAATCAACGATGCCGGTCATCAGGCATTATAACAACATCCAAAACCACCTCCCAATCACATCAGCCAACCAAAAACAACAAACCACATAACATACAAATAGCATATAACACTCAACGGGCCATGCCCTGGCATTACGCATAAGTTAACTCATTTATCATGCTCTATATAAAATAAGCAGGAAAACAAGGCATTTAAGTACATAATCAGGCATATAATTAAATCATTACCAACCAACCCTGAGTCGAGCTTGTCACTGACAGCGAGCGTACATGTTCGGTCAATCTCCAGGAACTATAAACCTTGGCTCGCTCTAATACCAAGTTGTAACGCCCCACTACCTTAGAGCCATTACTAAGTGAATTTAAAATGTGCATTTAACTTGCTAGTCAAGAATTTATGTCAAAAGTGTAACTAAACTGTATTGAAATCACACAATTTGAAAATGTAGTCATTCTTTGAAAATTATAAAGCGTTTAACATTTGGGATCCCAAAATACTCCTTATAAATATTTACAACTCAAAATATAATTAAAGTCGACTACACGACAAAATAAGAATTAGTACAAAACATCTCCCAAAAAATACCCCTGCCTGTGGCAGCCAGGCTGACCAGACATGTACGTGTCGCTTCACGCTCTCCGTACTCATGGTTGGTCGACTCTCCCCTTGCCCTTACCTACACCACAGAGCACCCGTGAGCCAAAGCCCAGAAAGAAAACTACACACAAATAAATAACATATGCATATCAATCATTCAACATATAACAAATCCGCCAACAGGCCAAACACATACGACCATGCCGTCCTAGGCGCTTTACGAGGTCCTGGGTTTGCGATCTGTGCCGTGAGGATATCCCAGGTATCCTTTAGGGTCTCACCCTGGCAACTCGCACTCTACTTGCTAAATGCTGCTCCTGCCCCTTGCCATTCTCGGCCTTCGCCGTTCCCGGCCCTTGCCATTTTCGGCCTTCACCGTTCCCAGCTCTTGCCGTTCATTCACATATATGCACACATAGCATAATTAAACAAACACTTAAACATGTATTAACATAATCAATGGGGCTATGCCCTGCACACAATCATATAGGGTCGTGCCCTGCAACACAACTATAGGCCTCGCCCTGCTCTATGGGTACAACAGTTTTCTTACCTATGTCCCGAGCTTCTTGAGCACCGAAATCCCGAGCACAGTCCTCTAACCCGAGCCTCGCTGAAGACCTAGTGACAACACATACATAGAACTCTCGTTGCTAACCAATTCATAATCATCCCTCGAAACCAATCCCGTGCTCTCGGGACCTCCCGTTTCCCCACACAAGGTAGCGAAATCGTCCCCCGAGCCCCTTGAGCCAAAACCCTAAAAACACAAATTCCCATCTCCTGAAATTGGCCTAGCTCCGCAACACAGCCCTATAGGGGCCGCGATGCCCAACAAGTTTCCCCTTTCCTGATTCAACCTAGCACTGTGGCATGGAAGAACAGGGTCGCAACACTCATACGCGAACCCAGAAAACTGTGTTTTTCCCAACATTTTTCCTGAGCCAAAACTCTTCCAAATAAATACCAAGGTACACCCAAGTCCCAATTCAACCTAAAACCTCAAGTAAACAGTATGGCAACTCAGAAACAACAACAACAAGCCCAAACACACAATCAAACCCAAGAATCACCTAGTGGTTTAAATCTTTTCAAAAACTTAAACCACACTTTATAAAACTTAAACCACCTTTCAGAAAACTTAAACCACACCAGCAAATAAACTTCAGAGATGCGTGGAATCCTTACCTCAAGATGAATCTCGACCTTGAGCTACCTCCAACTCCAACTGTAAGCTTAAATCCCTTGATTCCCAAGGTGAACCTCACAATCACTAAACCACAAATCCAATTTTCAACACTCAACCAAAACTCTCAAAACATGCAAGGAGACTCAAAACCAGAGATGAAGCCTTACCTCTGAATTAATCTTGGCCTATGCTTGACTCTAGTTGCCCCAACTTCAGCCTTGAATTCCTTCCTTGACCCCAAAGAAGATTAACTCTTCTTCACCTTCCTTCTAGTTTGGTTCTCTCTAGACTTCCTGCAGAAAACTCATGAATAAGCCTAGGTGTAAGAAAAATGTGAATGACCTCTTCTCAGCCAAGGTTATCTTCTCCTAAGGCCAAATTACGACTTTGCCCTTTCCCCTAATAAAATTCTTATACTAACCTCAAGGGAAATTCTGTCATTTCACCCTAATCCTGCTAAGTCCTCGAGTATACCTAAAAATTCCCGTTAATCCCAGCATACTCGAATAATTACTAAATTACTACCCAATACTTAATAAATCCAAAACCCATATTATATTCCCAAAATACCCCTAGGCTCCTCCCGAGCGGGGTATTTGACCCCGTTGTGACTTTCTAGCTAAACTGCTCCCTAGGACCATCTCGGATCGTGCAACACAATTATATCACCACTCACACATGGTATCAATCACAATATACATAAATATTGCATTTATTCCCTCAACGGGCCAAAATTACAAATATGCCCCTAGAAACCAAATGGGGCCCACAAGCATATTTAATTCACCTAACACATGCATTTCTAATCACATATTTATCAAATTCACATATTAACAAAATAAATCAATTATTGCCCTCCAGGAACAATAATCAAGGCCCTAAGCCTTATTAGAAAATTTGGGACGCTACACGTGTCCTATAGGATCTACCTTGATTGGGGGTTCAAGTAAAGGAGTTTCCTTTCCCAACCTTAATGCTTAGAAAAACCATGCCTCGGTAGTTTGACTCGCCTCATCCGAATGTCAAGTAAAATCCAAACCTTTCTTGACTACAGATCTGACACAATTAGTCTCCACTGAAGCCGTGTCTGATTCATCTGAACATGACTCTAAATCGTCATTATCCCCTCATGTGTTGACACCCAAGGCAAAGGGCAAACGCAAATCCAAAGTCCCTGGATCAAAGAGAACCAAGAAGGCCAAAGTTTCTCCAGGATAAGGTACTAGCTCCATCTCTGATTCATCTCCTTTATCCAAATTCATATTAAAGGCAAAAATAAACCCACCTCCTTGCACCTCATCAGAGGATGTTTCTCCTGAAACGGAAGACTCACTGCCTGAGTTTGACCCTTCCTTGACCGAGCCAATTCTTGAAGATCCTCATGAAAATGTGGAGGAGGAGACTAAATCTGAAGAAGACCCATCAGAAAACACTCCTTTTGCATCTGACCCAAAGGGAACAACACCATTGGCATTTCCCAAATTTACTACCAAACTCAGTAAACAAAAAGGTGCCCCTGTCTATACTTCAGGTTCTTCTTTCAAAGCTCATTCCCTTACTTTCTGTTTTAATGGTAATGAATTGTTTTTGCAATTTTATGAGCATTGTCACTTTATTAGTGAACGTAATTTCCTTTTTGCTCCTCATCGTGTTTTTGGGGTCTTACTTACTTTAGAGGAAAGGGGTTGGTTACGAACTTTGTCTGGCTTTGATGGGTTTGTGCCTCAGGTAGTTAAGGAATTTTATGCCAATTTGAATGATGAGTTGTTAGATCACACTTCCTTTATATTTCATAAGGTGTATGTTAGGCATCATTGGTATAAGTTTAGTCCTACTGAAATTGCTAAGGCCCTCAACCTCGTTCTTGTTGAGGTTGATGATTCTATTGAGTTTGCAAAGGGTAAAGTCTTGTCTGAATTGGTTGGTCAAGCTATGGTGTGGGAACCCAGCACCTCTCTACAAGCCTCGGATCTTACTCACTATTATGGTGCACTCTTCAAATTTGAAATGTTTAATTGGATGCCTACCACTCATTCCTCGACCATCACTCAAGATATGGCCTTTCTATTGTTCAAAATTGGGATTGGTGTCACTATCGATCTTGGTTCTGTTAATTTTGATCAAATCATGACCTTGAGTAGTGCCAAATGCAAGGGTCAACACTTGATGTTTCTGCAAGTTATTTACAAACTCTTGGACTCTCAACATCCTTTTAAGAAGTCCCACGATAACTTGATTTCTCCTTTGGTTGGCCCTACATACACTGTCAAAGATGACCATGCTCCGACCACAGTTCGAATGCTAGTTCTGGATCTGGCGATGTCAATTCTGACACCTCTGCTGTCCCGACTGCTCTCCTTTCTCTCCAGACAGGAATTTCAAGTCTCTCCGAGCGGTTCACTAACATGGAGGATTCTTAGCGCCAAATTCTTGCTTGTTGGCAATCATCAATGCATCTACCACTCCTGCTCCATGACGACTACCGTTCCTTTCAATATATTTTTATTTGCTTTTGATAAATGTAAAAGAACATTAAAAGTTTCTTTGTTTTTGGTTTCGTTTCATTTGTTCTTTGGAATTTTCTTAGACAATGAGGGGAGGGAGAGAGTAACTCTATTTTTTGTGCTTTGATTATGTTGTTTGACCTGCAGTTTCTCATTGGTTTTTGTTAATTGTTTTTGTCATGTGCTTTGGTTATTTTTGGCAGGGGGAGTCGTTTTGTGACTCTTGTGAATTTTAGCACTCACTTGTTTTATGCAGGGATCTTTTAAAGAAATAGATATGCCTTGTCTATAAAATTTCCAAAGGGGGAGATTGTAAATCCTAAAATTGGCATATTTTATAGAAATATCTTTTTATTTAAAAGATCATTTTTACTTTCCCTTTCTTATGATTTTTGGAATATCACTTTCCCATTCTTGTGATTTTTGGAATATTTAGATTCCTTATTTTTCTTGAATTTATCACAATATGATTATAAAGGGAAGATGTATCTTGTTTATTTAAAGCAAATATTATGTACTTACTCAAAATTGTTTATGGAATATTTGACATTAAATTTTCGTGCAGCTCCAGATATTAAAATTCTCGAAATTGAATCTTTGATATAATTAATCATTATTTCCATCTTGAGAATTTTGATCTGACATAGGTATTAGCTGTCCTCACCAAGATTGTATCTGCCGGATCAGGATCTTCTAAAAAAGGCAATTCTTCATCAATCAAGAATATCTTCAAATATTGTTTCCTTTATTAAGAGATTCTTTCTCAGCCTTTATGAGCATGAAATGGTCTCTAAAAATAGGTCTCTAAGGCATTGAGAAAAAGTGAACTCATTGGTGCATAATTTGTGAGTCTATTGTAATAATTGAGAGTTCCTTATTTGTATTCAAGATCATAGTATTCACGTGATCTTGTAGAAAAATGAGTGTTTAGTTTTTGTGGTGAGTTTATACCACGTTCATGAGTGAATACACATTGTAATTTGAACACAACTTTTATAGTCTTGTGTCAGGAGGATGCAAGCACTCGCTGCCATTGAAGGGAGTTCAAGTGGTTCAGCGTTTCTATCATAATCATATTAGTGAAGAGAAGTACAACAAAGTTGTGGTAAATCTAAAGAGGGAGTCTTGTTTTGTTTAAGTCAATATTTTGTACTTGTGATTCCTTATTAATTGGTTTTATTCTTTGGGCGTGGCCCAAAGGAGTAGTTTATCCGAAAGAGTTCATGAACCTTGTAAAAATTCATTGTGTTCTTTATTGTTTTTGCACTGTCTTTTTATTGTGTTTAGTTTCTGTCGTGACAAGTTCGGATTATGTCCCGACAGAACTGAAATCTGTTTAAACATTTAAATACCATTCCACAGTTTAATTAATTCAAATGGTTTAATTAATTTGGTAATTACTAAAAACTGAATTTCAGATCGCATTAGATGATGTGTGCATGTGTGCTATGTTGATATTTTAGTGGAAATCCAAAGTTTCCATAAGAAGTTTATAAAATTTTCTTGCTGCCAGATTTTATAGGTGACTTCCAACGAGTCAAACCCTACATTTACAATCTGTTCTCATAAAAATGTTTTCACCACTGTTAAATATGGGAATAGTACATAAGTTTAGGCTTTTGAAACACTTAATTTTTTTTTTCTAAAGTAGGAGTTATGGCCCTTGTAAAATCCATACTCAATCTGAAATCTAATCCTGGCATCTTGCAATTAAAATTTTGAAAAACATTATTGAACATACTATGTTTACATTTAGGAGCTAATCTTTGGTAAATTTTTAGTAGACATATTGAACAGGAAGCATGTAATATAGTCTTGTTAAATTCATTATGGTTTGTGAGTTATGAATTTTATAACTAGGATAGTCAAAAAATTTGCTGCCAAGATAGGGTTGTTACAGTGGCTTCCAACGAGCCAAATCATAGAATATTGGTCAAATTTTCAAATGGGACTTCCAACATTTCATTATTTAGGAAGAGTACTTGATTTTAGAATTTTGAAGCGCTCACCAAGGACTAAGATTTGTTTCATTGTTTATTGAGAAAATAAAAATCTTTTTGGAAAATAAAAATTAATGGGATTTCTTAAATTTTTGGAAATGGGCCCTTTTAATTTAAAATGTTAGTAAAATATAAATCTATTTGGGTATGATTGCCCAAAATTTTGTAACACACCAAAAAAAATGGAACTTTCTCAAAAATAATATAATTACGATTTTTTTTCCATAGAGTCAAAATTTGTAATTCTAATTTCACAACGTTTTCTTTACAATTTTAATAGATCGTGAAATAGCGGATAATACTTTTATTTTATAAAGTAGATAAGAATGCCTTAATATATGTTTTTTTGAAAAAAAAAAAAAGAGATTAAGAAAATGGTTCCTTTAAGCAATTAGGAATTTAATTCCAAATTCCCGGCACCATTGTATGTTGACATGTTTTTCCGAATAATGTTATAAGGCTATAAATTTCAAGGGTTTAGTCTAAGATTTATGATTTAAGAAAAAATGTTTTAAAGTGTTGAAAAGTAGTTAAGTAAAGTTCCTCCCTACTTGCTCAACTTAAATACATAAACTTAATTAATCAAACGCCATAATTAATCTGGGTCACTATGTGAATTCCATTACAGTGTTATCTACGAGGGAATGCTCAATGTTGGACTCAGGAATCTCGCTTATCTGCTAAGGACACCAGGTAAGACAGCTTATGAGTGTTTGACTACAACATGACATGATTAGTTTTAACTTAAGGCATAAGTATACAATTAGAAACTAGTTTTAGAAGATTACTTAAGACAGTTCTCCTATGGAGATTCACATACACACAAGTAAGGTAAGCAATTATGATTATGACACGGGGTAGCTATCAGTATCAGGTAAGTAAGAACTGGGTAGCTTCTGATAAGTAACTAAGCAAGCATCGAATGCCTCCGGTAACTTTGTAAGTAAGCTCGGTTGGCCACTGATATAGGTATGACGTCTAAATTAACACCCGTGACATAAGAGTCCAGTTAAACTCCGTGACACATATGTAAGATGATTTCGAAATCAAGCCATTAAGATTATGAGAGTATGATGAATTGTCCTAGAAGTCTTAGTAACCGATGTATTTTACGCATACACCCGTGTTTGTGCTGAGTAAGTTAAGTAGGTTATGTATGATAAGATGATAATTATGATATGTATGATATGCATGTTAAGTATGGTAAGATGATAAGCATGATATGTATGATAAGTAGGTTATGAGTTAAGATTATATGTATATGTACACTTGCTCTGGGATTTTCCGTGTGCATGTTTACTTAGTTACGAAATCTGGTTATTAGGCATGACCATAAGTTTTCTAGGACGTTCACACGTTCTTGAATTGTATGTTAAGGTTTGGTCTTTCCAAAACCCTATTAATGGTTGAATATCTGTATGATCATTGTTAGGGTTTCCTATTTGTCGTCTTTATGCTATGTACATTAAGTTGTTCTTACTAAATGTTTTGCTTACCTAGTTGTTTCATGTTCTAGGTAAGCTAAAAGGGAAGACAAATTAGTGAGCGCTAGAGTTTGTTATGCAGAATGTACATGTGACCCGACTATGGAAGTCGCTGTGCTTTTGTCAAGTTTTATTTTGTTTAAAAATTGTATGTAGTTTATGTTAAAGTTGTTTTAAGGTTTCAAATAATGTAATCTTATTTTAAACATGCACATGCTTCTAAACTAAGAAAGTATTTAAAATATATATATGTGGATTTTTGGGTCTTTTAGTTAACAAAATTACGATGTTTTCCACAAACAATGTATGTTTCCACAATTATGTTAGTCATATTATTGGGTTGTTACAGCTTGATCGATCAAATAGGGGCCAAGCGCTCACCATTGAACCCATAGATTGTGGTTGAGCACGGTTCAAGGTCGCGAATAGATAGTTTCATTTTATCTAGACATGATTTGTACAGGATATTGATGGAACTGTCGCTGTCAACAAGTACTCTTAGCACCTTAAGATTAGGGATCTGACCTGCAATGACCATGGGGTCGTTGTGCAGGTAGTGAACGTGTCTTGAGTTTTTGCTGTTGAAGGCGATGTCTTGGTCGTCCATGCATGAGACCTTGCTTGGTATTTCTTCATTCGTCATTACTTCGTCTATCCGATGTAGCAGCTCGCGTGCATACCTCTCCCGACACTTGTTACTGGTCCCTGCGAGGTGTGGTCCTCTATAAATCACAATGATAGTAGCTATCACGTCCGACACCTCATTTGCATAGGCTGGCGACCGCGACCGGTTTGGCGGCGACTGTTGGCTTTGCCTCCTGTCGTTCCAACCACAGTTCAGATTCTGGCCTTGGTGCCGATCGACGAAATAAGCCATATGTTCTCTTCTGATGAGGTATTCTATCTCGTCCTTCCATTGATGACATTCATTAGTGTCATGAACATGGTCCTTATGATAGCGGTAGGACTTGGTCTGGTCACATTTTCTTAGATCCTTTCTTATAGGACTAGGCTTCTTGTATGGCTCTTGGCCTTCGGTTGCTACAAAGATATCTTCATTCATCTAGGCCAAGGCGGTGTAGTAGGTGAAGCATGGCCCGTACACGGGCTGTCTTCCCACTTACTTGGGCTTCTTGCAGTCTTGCCCCTGCTTGTGGGACACCTAGTGACTGCTTGCTTGCTTCCTATAATAGTTACTCTCACGACCATTCCAATCCTCAGGCGCTCCTTCGACCATGGTTGTCAATCTTTGTTGGGTCCAAATTTTTTACCGCCTCATCTAGCTTGATAATATTATTTGCGTAGTCCAAGAAATCACACATCGAATGGGCTACCTTCTTGGTCAAGGTTTTCCACAATGGGCTTTGGACTTTGATGCCAAACATGATTGCCATTAGCCTGTTGGTTTTTATTGATCAAATAAGAGATTATACGCAGTGGAATAACAATCAAATTGTTAGATTAATCCCATAAGATTTCTAGATCTACTTCTTGACATGCATATATATATTGAATCAAGGACATGAACAGAAAAATTACCTCAGGTCCTTCCTTGCTGCTATCTTTTCGTATGGCTAAATCCTCGAGATCTCACACCAAGATCTTCCAAAATGTTCTCAGGCACACAAAGAACGAGTGTGGGCTCGCTATACAAATAATAGGCAATAACTATTTATCAGATGTTCTCAACACATGAGATCTGATAAAGTTTGGACCTAGGTTTTGTGAAGAACAATGACTTTAGTTTTTGCCACTATTCTCTTTCTCTGAGAGAGATTCCTAGATATTTTTCTATTCCTGAAAAGTTACGTTCTGTGAAAAACTGATATCCAATATATTAAAATATTTGTTATTTTAAACAAATTCAAAATAACTGATCAGTTATCAGATTTTTGTTTAAATAATAATATTTTAATCATATTAAAACATCTCATTATTTATTTAATATTTAGATAACTAAAAGTGTGGATTCAAGAGACTGAGTAAACTCTTTTATGCGTGTAGCACTGTGCCACACGTGTACCACATGTCTGTGATGGAATGTGATTTTTCCCAATTTTTATTATTATTTAAATACCAAAAATCCCAAACATAAATTAATTCAAAATTAATTATATTTTTGTTAAATCAAATAATTAATTAATTACACATAATTAAACAATAATTATGTTTGATACATAGAAAAATATTTTACTTATCACATAAGTCCTTTTTGCCCATTTTTTGTATTTGCCTTTGACAGTGATTGTTTGAGCCATTTTGGGGACCATGGACCTATAACATTAAGCTCCAATAAATTGAAACTAAATAATTAAACTCTTTAATTATAATAGTTAATTTATTAATTATGATATTACTCCACTATAAATTCAGAATTGCACTGTTTATGTTATAGATATACTTTTACAGAAATCTTTTTCTTAAGTCGTCCATTGATATAACCATCTTACAATAGTTCAACTCTCTAACTAATTAGTTCATAAATTAGAATGGGAGAATTACCATTTAACCTTTCTAATTTACTTCTTATTCCTTAAGTGCCATTAATTCACTAGTGAATAATTAATCTATAATCTAATTATAGATTTGAGCTCAAAATCATTCAGTTCCAAAATTAACCCTTAAGGGAACTAATATACGATTTGTTAGGAAATATTAGATTCCGTATTGTTGATACATGTTCCCAGCCATCCATGATATTAAATCTCCAAAACAAAAGTCATTAGCCTCATTCTTTGAAGAGACCTTAACGAATGAATCAAAAGATTTAATAAACATGAACAGGAGTTCATGAACACTCAGGATTTAGGTTGATCTATAAATGATCATCGGTTATGATATGAATTACAAGTCTTTATTGTTAAATGGTTTTTGGATAAAGACTCTAATTCATATCGGTCCATGTCATATATAATCATATTATATAAAGCACATTTACCGAGATGTCTTTCCACATCAATAATCCGAATCTAGATTATTTGTATCATTATGATACTCAGTAAACCGTACTTACAACTCCAATTAAAGAATTCCATAGCTTTAATTTGTTGTTGTTGACTATTTTTATTCATTCATGTGATCTTAATTCTCTCGTACTAATACAAGATCACATCCTCAATAATGAATATGGAATTTTTCTGATATTTTCAAAATTATTCAAACAATAATTTAACAATCTAAATATAACAATAATAATAAACTATTGTATTGATTTATTCATTAAAAAAACAAATGTCTTTACATGCTTTTAGGACACACTCCTAACATAGCCATCCTTCATTGCCACGATCTTGGCATGAACTGCCTCCTCTTGGAACCTCATGATGTGGTCCTTCAAAGTCTTCTTTTCTCGTTGGTTCAGGTTGGCGAGGTGGTTAGCCTCTCAAGGGTTGATGCATGCGTCATAGAACTGCTGGTAGAAGTCTTGAGTGAGTTGTTCCCAGGATACAATGGATCTGGGACGTTACTTGCAAAACCATTGTTTCGCGGCTCTGACCAGCGTGGCCACGAAAACCTTGCATGTGGGCATTGTCTGACACCTTGGTGATCTCCATCTGAACCTCAAAGTTGTTGATGTGCTCTAAGGGATCTCCTTTGTAGTCGTAGGTCGCCCTTAGTGGCATAAAAAAGTTGTCAGGTAGTTGTTCGTCGGTGATGGAGGGAGAGAAGTTGTTCAAAGTGCACTAGCCATTCTTGGTCCCGCCCATCTCCGGGATTGCCCTTCTCAGTTCCTCGATCTGAGCAAGAACGGGGTCATTGGGGACCGAGACCTCTTAGCCATCGACGACTAGAGGTCACCCATGGTGGTCTCCTTGCTCCTACATTTGTGCGTTCAGATGGTCACGTAAGTCAGCTTGGCTCTCCATGCCCTGACCTTGGGCATCACCTCACCGGTCGTTGAGGTGTTCACGCAAGTTGAGCTCATTCCTAGGTCTCACTCTTTCTCCAAGGTTTGTGAAGATGCTACCCATGTGGGCGCTTTTGGTGACTTCCCCTCACCTATGTGTCCGACTATGAAGTGATTGGCTAGCTGAGCCTTTGCCATAGTCCCGACCCTGGGGTGGTCGCTGTCCTCCTTGGATTGGAGATTGAGGAGGTTGCCTTACTCGGGACTGGGATCTTTTGCGATCGATAGAGCTCTTGGAGTGGCGACCAGTTGATTGCTCTATTCCTTCTCCGTCCAAGGCAAGGGGCTGCCCTAAACGAGCTTGCCGAAGTTGCATGTAACGACCCAAATTCACTAATTAGGCTTAAGGGCCTTGATTAGTGTGCCTGGAGGGCATAATGGGAATTATGTGTGGTTTTAATGATTAAGATGCATGATTATGATTTAAAGCATGTTATATGACTATGTGTATTACGTTATGTGATAATTATGCTATGTGATTTGTACCGCGTGGGTGTGGTGGTATCAATGTGATGCACGTGCCGAGACGGTCCTAGAAAGTTAGATAATGGTAACTGGTGATTTGGTAACTTGTGTAACTGTTAGTAACCATAGAGAGTAACAGGTTTTGCTGGAAAGTGGTAGAATTGTAATGTTAGTAAAAGGACAAGTGTGCCCTTGAGGTTTAGTTAGAAAGGGGATATTTGAGGAGGGTTAAAGTGGTCTTTTGACAGTGAATAGATGAGCTTCAGCTGAGAGGAAAAGTTAGTCACGTATAACACTTAGGAAGTTGATTTATGCTGAAAATCTAGAGGAAAAGAGAAGAAGAGGGAAGCTGAAGTTGGGAGACCTAAGAAGAGAATTTTGATGATTCAAGGCAATTAAGCCAAGCCTAGGCCAAGATTACTCAGAGGTAAGGGTCTATCTATGATTTGTTTAAGTTTCAAAGTCTGGTTTTTGGAGGATAAGCATGAATTGAAGCAAGTTAGTGGCTTGTTTTGCATGAAAATTCAGCTGGTTTGTCAAGGAGAAATTCAGTTCAAAGCTTGGATTGGAAGAAGCTCAAGTTGAATTTCTGATTGAGGTAAGGGTATTAAACATATTTGCAATCTCGTAGGTGTTATGATTTAAGGATTTAGAGGTCTGGTTTGTACTTCTCTCAAGTTTTGGTTTAAATGTTTGAATCTGAAACTTAAGTGTGAATTCTGAGAATAGTTGTGTAATTGAGTTAGATTATGATGTTTATAGGTTGTGGTATGATCTATTTGGGGTTTTGAGTTGGTTTTGGGGCTTAGGTAGGAGTTTGGGGTGATTTGGAATGATTTGGGTTCGGGAAAAACGCAGGGGAAAAACCCAGATTTCTGGGCTCGCGAAGGAGCGCCGCGGCGCAAGGTTGATTCTGGGCAGAGTAAGTTCTCTGACTTGTTGGGCGCCGCGGCTCAAACTTGCTGGGTGTCGCGGCCCTACAGGGCTGCGCCGCGGCGCTAGGCCAATTTCAGAGCATGGGATTTTGCAATTTTGAGCCTTTGCTCCAGGGGTTCGGGGGATGTCTTTGGGGCATTGTTTTAAGGATTTGGGGGATCCCGAGAGTGTGGGATTGGTTCCGGGAAGTAGTTTTGGGATTGGTTAGTGACAAAGGATGTTTCGTTTGTGTTGTGACTAGGTCTTTGGAGAGGCTCGGGGTAGAGGACCGTGCTCGTGGCTTCGTGGCATCGGAAACTAGTGAATTGAAAGGTAAGAAAACTGCACCCGGTTGTATGGTTGTGATGGGACTAAGTGCTCCCGAAAGTTATATCGTGTCAATGTTGGTATCACGCCATGGGACATGTAAAAGCGGTCTAAGAGTACCGTACATGATTTTAGCGCACAGGGCGCGAATTGGCCACTGGGAGCCAAGAACAACGGGATAACGGAGGGAGCAGCCTGAGGGCGCTAGCCCTGGTTATCGTTTGTGAATTGTGTATGTTATGAGCTGATATGTCTAGTATGTGGAATACTAGATTATACTGACTGATGATATATCTGAATTTATGCGATGCAATGTGGGATATCGACTTGTCTGTTAATTTTTCATGCTCTGTTGCTGTTGTGTTTTCTTGCTGGGCCTTGGCTCATGGGTGCTACGTGGTGCAGGTAAAGGCAAGGGCAAGGTGGAGAGCTCCGAGGTGAAATGTACATAGCCAGCTGTTTGATCACCACGATCGAGGAGTGGACCAGGACAGGGATCACCTAACTGCTTGTTTTGCCTTAGTATGGCCGATCGTTGTAAATAAACCTTGAGAATTTTGTAAACGGTCTTTAAACTTAGTATTTTTGGGATCCCATGTAACAGATGATACTTTTTAATGAAAATATGGCTTTTGAGACCAAAACGCTTTTAACCCTAGTTCCTTTATAGTTTCAATATCATGATTTTATTTAAATGACTTGATTAGCAAGTCTAGCACTTTATAAACACACAGTGTAACGGTCTTGGCTATCCAGGGCGTTACACTGCACTACCATGCGTATGGCCATCTCAAAGGCGAGAGTCACCTTTTGCTATCGCTATTCCATGTCCTGTCACTGGGGAGCCATCTCAGCTACATCAGTGACATTCATGGTGTGCAACCGTGCCATCTTTTTTCTCAGAGTGGCGACTTCCTCTCATGCCAGCTCAAGCTAATGGGGGAGGTGGTCGCCATTGCCTTCATCTAGGTTTTTCTGAGGTTCCTCCTCAGTGTCTTGCTGAGTAGATGGATGATTTGGTGGGGCCGCAAGGCCATTTTCTTTAGCTGGACCATGCCTAAGTGCCATGACCAGTGAGGGGATGGGCCACCTTGGGTGGTAGGTGAAAATATCTGACTTTGAGACTCATACTCTCAATGAAAGCACCAAAATGTTGACTCGTTTTTTCGTCAACTCACACGAAGTGATAAATGAAGAGTCATTTTTTGTGTAATATCACATAGTGGATCTTAATGATGAATAGTGAGCTAAAGAAAAGAGAAATAAATGTGGCAATAAATGAATGAGACGAAGATTTATAGTGGTTTGGCCCAAAAAAGATGACCTACATCCACTTCAGTTAGTATTAGTTATGAACTTCGAACCCTTAGGAGCAAACTAAGTTTGATTTTTCTCTTGAGGCAGTTACAAAGATGGAGAGTAGAAGCTCTCTCCAAAAATGAATAGTTACTGACTTGTTTTTCTCTCGGATTTCCCTTTTCCTTGCTACTGTGCTGGTTGCACTATTTATAGCTAGGAAAATGGGTAGGGCTGACGGTGGCACCTTGTTTCCCGCAGGCTAAATCTCTATACACTTGGCTTTGGAGACAGAATTGTGTCTCACCAAAAATGGAAGTCTGACGTGGCCGGTTCATTTAATGGTTGAAGGCGCACTCGGGTACGGAACAAGGCTTGGGTGGCAAGGGCCACCGACAAGCAGCAAGGGGCCTCAGCGACTGCCTATTGGCTCCTGGAGACAAGTAGAAGCTGAGACCTATAGGGTTGTCACCAACTTCCTATATTGTTTGGAGGAGATCCTCTAGTCACAGCAGAGCGACATCTTGCCTTTCAAGTGACTTGGCTTTAGGTGTGGCACATCCTTCACCAATGGCCCATCCCTCGCATGATGGCGTTCGCTAGTTCCTGGAGCAGTGGTCGCCCCCCAATCCCGCTATTCCCATAGCCTGGCGATTGCACTGGGGTCGTGTTGTGGCGATGTCCCAGATATGAAGCCACTCTGGGAACTAATTCTTATGGTCGCATGCTCGAACCTTATTGGTCTTCGCATCGGCCAACAGGTCATTCCCCCGAATTCGCTAGGCACTATTGCTCTTCATGGAGGGAGTTGGCTTCTCCTCCATCTTCACTTTTTAACTCATGCCTGAATTTCGATTATTTTCTTTTCGATTAATGGTGTGAGCTGTTTGAAACTAGCCATTGAGAGTGTAAGGTGGATCTATGATTGTGTGCTCTTACTCATGAAATCACCCCCCAGCATCTGCATCCATGATTGTGCAAGTAACCTCCCAACCCATTGTAAAACTTATGAATCGACATCCATTTCTCTATTCTGTGGTAAGGACACTTCCTTAACAAATCCTTAAATGTCTCTCATGCATCATATAGAGACTCCCCACCGTTCTAGTGGAAATTATATATTTCACTTCTCAACTTTGTAGCTTTATCCGGAGAGAAAAGTTTGGCAAGAAACTATTGGGCTAGTTCCTCCCATGTAGTGATTGAATTGGCATGTAGTGAGATCAACCAACTCTTTGATCAGTCTCTTAATGAAAATGGGAAAAGTCTCTGCCAAATCACATCGTCACTCTCTCCATTCATCTTGAACATTGCGCATAGCTCTAAGAAATTGGGTAAGTTCAAGTTCGGATCTTCAGTTGGTAACCCACGAAAGTGGACATTGGATTGCACCATTTGTAGAATTGCCGGCTTGATTTCGAAGTTGTTAGCGGCAATAGTGGGGTATCAGATGCAAGAGTACACTCCCATGACAGTGGGAAGTACATAGTCTCTTAGTGTCATTTGTCCTTGATCCACAGGGACCTTTGCAACATTAGGAATCTTAGCGGAAACTGCTGCACTTAGAACATCATTTGCGGCATTGCTTGTTGCATTCCCCTAATTTTCAACCATGGCAATCTCCAACCTCTTCATCTTTCGGTTTTGTCTGCATGTTCTTTCTATTTCAAGATACACTGGTACTATCTCCCGCTATTTACCACGTCGCATGTAACAACCCAATTTTCCTAATAAGGCTTAGGGCCTTGTTAGGGGGCCAGGATGGAAAATTTTGGAATTATGTGAATATATGATATATATATGTGTATTATTATGTGAATATGTGAATAACATTATAATATGACTAGGTATGCATGTTTAGGTGGCAATTTTCATATTTTGGGTATATTTGGCATATATGTGGTCTGGATATGGTATTTCATTATTATTTGGTTATGCTTGGGTTACTCAGCACGAGGCGATCTTAGGAAGCAAGCTAGTGGGAAAGTCACAACAGGATCCATACTTGACTCGGAGAGAGTTAAGGGGTATTTTGGGTATTTATCATATTACTAGGATATTGGGTAATGGGAATAAATATTTGATGATAAATTGAGAGTTAGTGAGATCAGGGTGAAATTCTCGAAATTTTGACTATTTTACCCTGGAGGCGTTTTCGGGACCCCGACCATTAGGATTTGCTTCAGGTTACTTAAGCTCGAATTAACCTGTTAGAATTATAAAAAGAACGCTCATAACGTTCTCTCTCCCTCCCGTTCCATTTTTGACACCCGATCGAATTTTTGAAGGAAACTTGAGTATTAGGACTCAGATTCAAGCAAGGATCAAGGCATAGGGATAATAGAGAAGATTAGAAGCTTATTAGCCAAAGGATTTAGTTAGGAGATGACTCAATTGGAGGTAATCCTAGTTTTATGTTCTAAGTTTCCAAGATTTTAAGCTTTGATTGGATTTTGAGTTTTGATGAGTTTTTGATTTGATTGAGAGTTGGGTTTGGATGATTTTGGATCATGAGGATGTTTGGGAACTTTGTTTTTGGAATTTGGAGATGTTTGGATAGGTTTATGGACAGTTTTAAAATGAGAAAATGGAGGTTTTCTGGTTGGGTTCGAGGTCGAGTCGTGGCACTGTTCTTGGGCGTCGTGGCTCAAGCTTGAAGAAGCAGGCGAATGGGGCTGCTGGGCTATTTGAGCTGCGGCTCCATTGGGGAGAGCTGCGATTCTAATGTAGTCAAATAAGGATTTTTGGGCCTGACTTGAGTGGAGCTGCGGCTCTAATGTTTGGGGCCGCATCTCAAAGGGGAAAAGTGGCAAAAATGGGTTTTTAATCATGGGAAGTTAAACCTAAGGGCTCGGGATCGATCTTACTACCCGGTTTGGTAGGATTCGACGTCCCAGAGGCTAGGACATGGTCCAAAATTATTATTTAATCATTTTGATGAGGTTTTATATTATGGTTGTGACTAGGTTATCAATAGGGGCTTGGAAACAAGAACATGCTTGTGACTCGTTTATTGGTAACCTGTGCTTGGAAAAAAAAAATAGTTAAGAAAACTGCACCCATTATGTGATGCATAAGATACATGTGATTAGGGCATGACATGAATGTTGAATATGAGATTAATCAGAGCTTGAGTCTTTGTAAATGTGCAAGATCATAATTATGCCTGTGAATGTTGGGTAAGCATGTTGAATGCCTTATATTTGGATATTTGACATATGATATATGTCGGGGTTCAATGCTTACTTGTGAGTGGAACTGGCCTATGAGTCAGGAATCGACAATGGTGTTAGTGTTGACTATGAAGCTTTGGCTCATTAGTCAAGTTTGGCAGTAGTACTGAGCACTGGTCGTATGGAATTGAACTATGAGTCAACATTGACCTAAGCATAATGAACGCAGAGCCGAAAAGATTAGATCTAATCGACATAAGCATTATCCACATAAGCATGAAATGCTTGACCGACCTTAAGTTCAATGAAATCAAAAGAACTTGTCTAATCTAAAGGCTAGTTACTTAGAGCCAGGGCCAAAAGGCTCAGATGATTGTAACGTCACATGGTTGAGGGTGTAGAGCCCAAGTTCGTGACTCCATAGTCACTCATCTGATTAGGGTGCAGAGCCCAAGTTTGTGACTCCATAGTCACTCATCTGATTATGGTGCCGAGCCCAAGTTTGTGACTCCATAGTCACTCATCTGATTAGGGTGCGGAGCCCAAGTGTGTGACCCATTAGTCACCTATTTTAAGATGGACACATTAGCCATCTATTCCCAGATTGACTGGATAGTCACCCATACAGGAGGGCAGGGCCCCAATCACTTATTTGGACTTGCTTGCATGAATGAGTAGGGTTATTACTGCTAGGTATGCCTATTGTCATTTGGTGACATGTTATTACTTCTTCATGAGCATATTGAGTTTTCTTGCTGAGCTTCAGCTCACGGGTGCTATATGGTGCTGGTACAGGCAAAAGAATGCTGGACCATCCTTGAATTGGAGAGCCTAGGTGACGATGTGTACATATGCGGCTGCTCGACCGCCATGGTTGAGGGTTTAAAGAGGAACTATGGATAAACCCTACTTTGTCGCTTAGGTCAGCTGGTTGTAAATATTTTAATGTAATTAACCTTTAAAATATTTATTGGGATCCCAATGTATATAGTAAACGTTGTATCTTTAACCAAAATTTTATACCCTACACCGTTAATCACATTTAGTTACACGATTATGGCCAAATGACTCATTTAGTGAGTTTAGCACTGTTTAAAATGCACACCATAACAGTCCTTGGGTAGTAGGGCGTTACAACTTGGTATTAGAGTGAGCCAAGGTTAAGGGTTCCTGTAGACAAGTTGGGCATGTACACTCGTCACTAAAGAAAAACTTCACTCAGGGTATGGTAACTATTTATGTGGTTATGTGCTTAACTACTTAAATAGAATGTAAATGATTTACCTGCATATTTTATTAGGGAGCATGAGATTCTGATAAAGCCTGGCTCTTGAATATTTATATGATTACATGATTACCTGTTCATTGAATATATAAATGTGTTATTTGCATGCTGGAGTTGAAAGCATGAGGTATATGTTGGAAGAGTAGGGGTTATGATTGATGTACGGATGCTATGGGTTTGTTTTTAGCACTGTAGTGGTTGTGATTGTAGTGCGGTATGATTGTTCCCGTTAGGAAGGCTTTTGAATATTCTCATCATGTTTAATGGGTCAAGTTATTGACTGCAGATTCAATCAGCATGTATGTATCCAAGGAAGATAATGAGACCTGGTGGTGGTTATACTGAGGCTAGGAATTACAGTCAGGGTTTGAGTTCTTCACCTGCCCCTCAGAATTTCCAGTAGTGTTTACAGATGTGCAATTAAGACTGTAGAGGCAAGAGGAAGAGATTACGTGTTTGAAACAACAGCTGAATCTGTCAGGGAACACCTCTTCCTTTGCTATGCTAGGAGTGGCACCAGTATTGGCTCAGCCTAGGGTTGAGAACAGGTGAGAATTTCTTTGTGGAAGATTCCAAGAATATTACCCTCCAGTCTTCGATGGAGGACTATATCCATTCAGAGCTGAGCAATGGATGGGCATGATCAGTTCCATCCTCAATAGTATTGTGGTATATTCTCAATTGGAGATTTTTCAAAGTCAAGGAACGCCTTAGAGGTCAGGAGTTTCCTTGGACGAGCAGGATATTACATGTACTTTGTGGAAATGTTCTGAGTCTTCTTACAGATCAGAACTAGTTTGAAGGATATTATGACACTTTAGGGATAGGAAAGGTGATTGTCTATGCATCATGTTAGTTGAAGGGTATGACCAAAACTGGAGTAGAGTTACTGGTGGGCCAGGTGGCAAGCTTTACACTTGAGGTTACTATTTCTGAGATGATCAAAGGAAAAACAGTTAAGTGACCAACATATGGGAAAATCGAGGGGAATGTCTTAGCTAGATTAGCTAAGGACTATGCAGTGTCAGGTATGTTTTTATTAAGGTACAGGGATTGGATTTTGAATTTGATAGACACTGGAATTAAATGGGAGATTCTAGATGAATCTCATACTACCCTCTTATTCTCTTCATCCAGGCATCATGAAGATATAACAGAGTCCAAAAGCTTTATATTGGTGGCCTGGGATGGAGAATGATGTAATAGAATATGTGGCAAAGTTCTTAACCTGCTAGCAGGTCAAGACAGAGTATTAAGAACCAGTAGGGCCATTACAGCCTTTGTGTATCCTAAAATGGAAGTAAAGAAAACAACACGATGGGTTTCACGGAGGGGGTGTCGAGGATAGTGGGCCATCGTGATTTGGATTGGGTCATTATGGACCAGTATTTAAGTCAGCTCATTTCTATCAGTAAGGACAAGTTATATATTTTATTAGTATACAGACCTCTATGTGAGAAAGGTAGTATGCCTTCATGGAATTCAAGATCTATCTTTTTAGATGGGGACCTTGTTATTACCTCAAAGTCTTGAGGAAAATTGTAGAAGGCAATGATTATATAGTTTGAGTTTAGTACAGTTCATTATCCTCAAACTGATGGTAAATTAGAGAGAAAGAGTTATCTAGCTATTGAAAGGGCACTTTATGAGATGCTGTTTGGTAGAAAATATGTTATATTTGGATTCTAAGGTAGTTTAGAGGACCATTGAGGATATTGAAAAGGTTAGATCTTCGATGCTCGCTTCTCAAGGTAAATGGAAAAGTTATGATAATTTGAAATGCAGGAACATGGAGTTCCAGGTGGAAGACTGTATCTTCCTCAAAATATAACCATGGAAATGGGTGAGGAAATAATGGCAAGTTGAGCTCTAGATTAGCAAAGACTGTTAGAAATTCTGGATAGGATCAGCTAGGTTGTATTTGGATTGGCTTTAGCTTTGGCACTGTCGGCCATATACAATGTATTTTTTATTTCCACGTTGAGGAAACGTGTGTTAGATGAGACTCATGTATTGAGTTATGAGGATCTGTAATTAGAGGCTAAGTTATCCTGTGAGGAATAGCCAGTCCAGATATGAAAAGAAAGAACAGAGTTCGGAAGAACAAAGTTGCACCTTGGGTTAAGGTATGATGCAGAAACAGTAAGGTCAAGGGAGCGACTTAGGAACTGGAATCAGTTATGCGGAATTTATATTCCGGGCTATTCATATAAATTTCAAGGATGAAATTTCGGTAAGCAGGCGATAGTTGTAACGACCCAATTTTCCCAATAAGGCTTAGGGCCTTGATTAAGGGGCCAGGATGGCAAATTTTGGAATTATGTGAATATGTGCATAACATTATAATATGACTAGATATGCATGTTTAGGTGTATTAAATATGCATGTGGGCCCATTTCTGTTTAATTGGGCAATTTTCATATTTTGGCTATTTTGGGTATATTTGGCATATATGTGGTATGGGTATGGTACTTCATTATTATTTGTGTTGACCCTAGTTTTGTTCAACGACACGGAGTCTATAAAACGACAGAAACTAATATAGAGCTTGAGAAAATGATCTAATGGAAAATAAAGGACACAAAAAATTATAGCGGTCAACCCCAGTGATTGGTAATAACCTACGTCCACTTGATACTATTATTAGTATTGAGCTCCAAAGGTGTGATCAAAGAACTAGGGTTCTTGAGTTTCACAGACCTTAGAAGAAGAAAACAATACAAACGATGGATAATAGTAATACAATTCTAAAAAAGAGAAAAAAGATCGATCCCCTTCCTTGAGCTATTTCTTGTGTATTGATAGGCTCAAGAAGGGTTACATGAATTAGGAAATAATATCTATCCTTAATAAACGGATCTGCAGGTCATAATGAAGAGATATTCTTGGATATTATCACAATTGTACAGATCTTTACATAAATGAACGGAGAATACGACCAGTCTGGTCGTATATAAAACTTGATATTTTCATGTGGAAATAATGTTGGTCGATAGGCGAGCAATATCTCTGCCACGTGTCAGCCAGCTGTCGAAAATCCTTGCCACGTCATCAACAGTTGTTTTACGGATAAACATTTGCCCCCCAAGTTTATTTATTGCGACCAGCAATAAGTAAACTTAGGAAACCAAATTTTCGCATGCCCCACGAAATCTGTCAGAGCCTCTCGTGCGTTCTTGAAAACTATGACCTAATCACGTCCAATCATGCCTTTTCAGTTTCCAAGTAACCTTTCCGACGGCTGTTACACTCCCCCATGCCTTGAAAAATGTAACTCATGATTACCCCTTTCAACACATCTCAGCTTCTATAAATAATCCTCACATTTTTCTTTTAACTCTTTACATGCCATCTCTTGGCCAAGAACTCTCAAGAACTCCATTTCAGAGCCCAGAACTTCAAAGGTCTTCAGTCACTTTGCTAAGGGTCCTTCGCTTGCAAACCCAAAGTCATTCCTTTTCATAATCTCCAATCTTTATCCAGGTAAACTTTCGACGTTTAAACCTCTTGAGAAGCCATGCATACTGTTTCTGTGTTCTGAAATTTTTTGTGTTCTTGGGTAGAAATTTGTGAGGATTTTGTATATACCGTTTAATGCTTGATACGGTAGTGTAGTTTTGCTATGTAGAAGTTAGGAATCATTTTGATAGTCAGGATCATTGGTTTAGGGCGTAAAATCGAAGTAAAAACTGGGTTTTTCCCGCCACTTTGGAGTTGAAAAAGCTTTTTCCAGAAAAACTTTTTACTTTCACTTTTTGATCCGTTTTTCAAACTGTTCGCATAAAACTTAGTGTTTCATTTAGAATGCTGCTGGTCGTAGACGCGAGCAACATTATTCCAACTTTCAACATAAGCTCCCAGGCTGTGCGTCTTATCTCCTCCTTTGTTTGTTTGTAGTTTAAATGCAAGACCCGTGGGGAGGAGAAAGACCCATCGACGATGATCTGCTAGCTCAACTGCTCGAGGACGAAGAACAACCCTCATCGTTGATACCTGAAATTCCATTTTCTCGTACCAATCCATACACTTCCCCAGTCTTGACCCGAAACATGGCTCGTACCAAAACCAAGGCCCAGAAAAGGAAAACCTCCGACCCTTCTCATCAGCCTGCTGCTTCGGCTGATGCTCCCTCGACCAGTGGTCGAGATGAAAATGCTCCTGACCCAAACATCCAAAGACATGCTCGCCCTAGACATGCCATTTAGCCAGATGTTGAGTGGTATGTAGTTTCTGAAAGTAGGGTGACGATCAGAATGATCGCCAAATACTTAAGGAAATGCGGTCTCCCAGGGGTGAACTTAGTCAGACCCAAACCAGACCAAAGGGCGAATCTGCCTGGAGGCGCCTTCAGCGCCTGGTCACGGTTTCATATTGAGGTAGGGGCTACCTTGCCTCTTCACTAATTTTTTTAGGGGATGGCCATCTATTTTGGAGTTTCCCCCTTTCAAATAACCCCAAATGGATATAGGATGCTTGTTGCACTCTATATCCTATACAACCAAAAGAAATGGCCCGTGCCATCGCCTCATGAGGTCAACTACCTGTTCGACCTCAAATCTAACCCCAACCAAGAAGGCACGGGGTTCTTCCACTTCTGTCATCAGGAAACTGGGCGCACCTTCCTGACTGACACAAATCATATCTCAAACGTGGGGAGGTACTATCAAGAGTACTTCCTTACTGCTGACATGGTCGTGGACAACCTGTCTTTCGTACGAGGAGGTAAAATTTTCGCATCACTGTCTGACTTCTTCACTTAGTGTTCTCCTCCACAATGTCTTAAACTGTTAATGTCTTCCAGGCCCATGGCTGCGACCAAACCCAACTCCGGACATGGAGTTGAGATCTCCACTCTAAGCCAGCATGACTGATGCTGAAAAGAGTGTCAAGAATCTGGTTACAGAGGCTAACCTTAGGTTGGTTGGCCTCTGGGCCCCTCAACCGAACACGAAGGGGCCCTCAGCAGGGAGTGCCTGCGCCGAGGAGGAACCCGAGTAGCAACCTCTAGCGTCACCTCCATGGAGGAGACCGACTGGGGTCACGATCAGGGAACCTACTGGCACTCCTCCAGCAGAGAGGCCCTCAGCCCCCTTGGGGAAAGGAAAGAAGAAGGCCACCGAGCCTATCGACCTCTCTGACGATTCGTCGGACGACAATGGTATAGTTATTTCGCTTTTAGACAATTTTCCAATTCCCTGTTCATCTTTTTGACGGGGACGGCAATTTTAAATATGCTCCAAATTTAGGGCCAGACTTCTTCATGTCAAAGAATGAGTATAAGACTGGCAAAGTCTGTTGTGTAGCGACCAGTAATAATAGCTTGGGTATTTGACTTTGCAATCCTTTTTTACTTTTTTTTCTGATGTAATGTACTTAGTCATTCATGCTATCTCACTGTTCGCCTTTGTTCTTGCTTTTCAGACATGGACTCCGCCAATGTGTTCGACCTCTACAGCGCTCCAGAGGCTGCCGCGGCTCCTCCAAGTAAGAAGAAAACTAGTAAGAGACATTTCGGGGAGAGCAGCAAAGCTCCTCAGGCGAAGAAGGCCCGGAACGTAGGCCCTTCGGAGGATATGTGTAACAACCCAAATTTACTAATAAGGCTTAAGGGCCTTGATTAGTGTGCCGGGAGGGCATGATGGGAATTATGTGTGATTATTATGATTAAGATGTATGATTATGATTTTAAGCATGTTAAATGACTATGTGAATTATATTATGTGATAATTATGATATGTGAATTGTACTGTGAGGGTGCTGTGATACAAACGTGATGCACGTGCCAAGACGGTCCTAGGAAACTAGATAATGGTAACTGGTGATTTGGTAACCTGCGTAACCGTTAGTAACTATAGAGAGTAACAGGTTTTATTGGGAAAGTGGTAGAATTGCAAAGTTAGGGAAAGGACAAATAAGCCCTTGAGGTCTAGTTAGTAAGTGATATTAATGGAGGGTTAAAATGGTATTTTGGCAGTTAGTAGATGAGTTTGAGCTGAAGGAATAACATTTACGTATAACACTTTGGGAGTTGGTTTATGCTGAATATTGGAGACCTAGAAGTAGAACAAAAGAAAGAAGGAAAAGAAAAGCTGAACTCTAGCTCTTGGAAGGAAAATCAAGGGGGTGACTGAGGTTATCAACCAAGCTTAGGCCAAGAAAACTCAGAGGTAAGATTTTGATTATGCTATATCCAAGTTTTAAGTCTGAATTTTAGTTAAGGAAGGTGAATTGAGGCAAGTTGGTGGCTGGTTTTATGTAATTTCAGAATTGGGAACCAAGGGGGAAGGAGGTCAAGAGCTGAAGGTTGAACCTGTCACTTAAGGTAAGGTCTCTGTATGTTTATTAGGTTTGTTTTGTTAAGGTATAGGGAGTTTGAAGTGTGGGTTGTGCTTGAGTTCAAGCTGTTCATAATTTTTTCTGGTTTGAGTTGTCAAGTGGGAAATTCAAGAGTGAATTTTAGGATTGAAGGTGTGAGTAAGCTTGGGCATGATGTCTTTGAGTTGTTGTGAGGTTTGTTAGGGGTTTAGAGTTGGTTTTGGGGCTTAGGATAGAGTTTGGGGTGATTTGGAGAGGTTGGAGCTCGGGAAAATGCGAAGGAAAACCCAGAAATCTGGGTCTACGAGGGTGTGCCGCGACACAGCTTTTGCTTGCCGCGGCCTAGGGGTCTCTGGTGTTGGGTGCCGCGGCACAAGGCAAATTTCAGGGTGTTACATTTTGTAATTTTTGGCCTTTGCTCCGGGGGTTCGAGGGATGTCTCCGGGGTGTTGTTCTAAGGTTTTGGGGGTTTCGAGAGTGTGGGTTAGATACCGGGAAGGTAGTCTTGGATTGGTTAATGACAAAGAATATTATATTTGTGTTGTGATTAGGACTTTGGAGAGGCTCGGGGTAGAGGACCGTGCTTGTGGCTACGTGGCATCGGAAACCAGTAAATTGAAAGGTAAGAACACTGCACCCGAATGTATGATTGTGATGGGACTAAGTGCTCCCGATAATTGTTTTGTGTCATCGTTGGTATTATGCCAAGGGAGACGTGTAAGCGGTCTAAGAGTACCGTTCATGAATTTAACGCATGGGGCCCGAATTGGCCACTGGGAGCCAGAAACGAAAGGATAACAGAGGGAGCAACTTGTGAGCGCTAGCCCTGGTTATCATCTGTGCATTGTGTTATATGAGCTGAAATGCTTTGTATGTGAAATACTTGACTATTGATATGCTTGAGTTTATGAGATGCTATATGAGAAGTTGACTTGACAGCTAAATGTGCATATTCTATTATTGATGTGTGTTCTTGCTGGGCCTTGGCTCACGGGTGCTACGTGGTGCAGGTAAAGGCAAGAGCAAGTTGGACCAGGCCTGAGGTGGAGAGCCCCGAGGTGTGATGTACATAGCCAGCCGTTCGATCACCATGATCGAGGAGTGTGTCAGGACAGAGATCACCTAACTGCTCATTTTGCCTTAGTATGGCTGTTAATGTATATAAACTTTGCAACTTTTGTAAATGGCTTTTAAACTGTCATTTTTGGGATCCCATGTACATAAACAATGTTTAGTAATGAAAACGTGTCTTTTGAGACCAAAACTCTTTTAACCCTAGTTCCTCTACGATTTGAGTAACACGCTTTTACTTTAAATACTTGATTAGCAAGTTTGGCACTTTATAAACACACAGTGTAACGGTCTTGGCTATCCAGGGCGTTACAATATGCCCTCTGCCACCACGACTTCACCTTCTCCCCGCGAGCAGCAGACTCCATCTGCTGCAGCCGGGTCACCTCCTTCTCCCGTGGCCCTGACTGACCAACCTCAGCAGGTTGATCCTGTCTCAACTGGGAACGAGATGGTTGGTCGCACCTTCAAGCTGATCAAGGATAGGATCACCAAGATCGCAAAGCATGAACGCGGCCGAGAGGCAATGGCTGCTACGGAGACAATGGGAGTTGACCCAATTCTAAACCGTGCCCTAAACGAGTTCACTAGTGTAAGTCATCTCTTTTTGGGAAAATGGGTCTTCTTTAGTTTACTGTTTGTCTAACTTTTGTTCAGACTGCAGGCCATGCTTACCCTTACTGCCGGCTGCATCCGCCTGGGTGCCGTCACCGAGCAGGCCAGGACTTCAGAGCTACGGCACGAGGATGAACTCAAAGCTGTTGAGGCCAGACATGCTAATTAGCTGGCGGCGGTGGTTGAGGAAAAGGCCCAACTGGCTAAGGAGTTGGAGGAGAAGCTGAAGTCTTTGGAGAAAGCCCGCGAGCAGAGGGACCAATACAAGGAGTCCAGCCGCTTTAACTACAAAGTGGCCAAACAGCTTAAGCTGGACCTGATCGCGAGCAAGTAGGAGACCACAACTCTGGAGGGCCGGGTTGAGGATTTGGAGAAGACCAATGCCAGGAACTTGGAAAGGTACAAGAATACCACTCTGAGATGCTTCTATGATTTCTTGAAGCACAATCAGGGTGCTAACTTCGACTACCTTCCCGAGAATGCAAGGGATGCCAAGCTTGCTCGCTGTGCGACTCAATTGGCTGAGGAAGAAAGATCAAGGGTCCCTGCTTCCCCCGAAATCTCACTGGCCGCTGGGATGGATGGTGCAGACAACGAAGCTGCGGGTGTTGTCGACCAGAATCTTCCCCAGGATCCTCCAGCTCCTCAAGCTCCTTAGTCTTTTCTCTTTATGATTTTTTTTCTTTTTTTTAACTACATGACCTACAGGTCGTGATGTAAAAACAATATAATTTTTTAGTTTGTTGCATGGGCAGCTTTTACTTTTACTTGAACAATTACATCCAAGCAGTTACTGCTTGCGGTGTAAAAGGATTCGCTTTGATATTATAATATATTTGCATATTATTATAACATCTATCTGTTCGCATGACCGAACTTAGCATAGCACTTTGGTTTGATTTACAAAATATCAAAATTTTGAAAAATACTCTAAGTGCCCTAGCATGCTTTCACTTATTTTTGCTCATGTGTTTACATACCTTTTAACGATATGCTTTGCTTACTTGTACCTTGTATGCCCCCCAAGTGATCGGGGAGCTTTAGGTCCGTGGTCACTTGCCTTGACCAGAACCTGTTCGAACATTACTGCTCGTAGCAATATGATTAGAATTATAATACAGCAAAACAACACACGCAATGAGCAAATACTTGTAATAAATACAATAGTTGGCAAGAAATGACTGGCTGTGCATAGTCACTTTTATTTCTCGTAATAAATGGACTAAACATGTCTTTACGAGCTATCAATAAGACCTTACATTTTTTCAAAACTTGTAAAAAGTAAAATTTATACAAGCCAATTTTTTTAAGAAGAATTGTTCATTGATAATACTTGCGCAGGTGTTCTCCATTCCAATATCGAGGAACGAGATCTCCGTTTAAGCGTGCAAGTTTATAAGTGCCTGGGTGAAGGACTTCATCAATTTGGTAAGGCCCTTCCCAATTTGGCCCGAGTACTCCGGCAGCTTGGTCACGGGTGTTAAGAAAAACTCTTCGAAGTACAAGATCTCCAACATTGAATTTCCTTTCTTGCACTTTAGAGTTGAAATACCGGGCGACCTTCTGCTGGTACGCAGCTACTCAAAGCTAGGCTTGTTCACGCCTTTCATCAATCGAGTCCAAGGATTCCATCAGTAGCTGGCTGTTAGAGTCCTGGTCGTATGTTAATCTACGGTGCGAGGGTGGATCCAACTCAACAGCCAACATGGCTTCATACCCGTATGCTAAGGAAAACGGGGTATTACCTGTTGTTGTTTGGTGGGAAGTTCTGTACGACCAAAGGACTTCAGGGAACTGTTCTGGCCACGCTCCCTTAGCTTCTTCGAGTCTTTTCTTTAGGGTATCCTTCAGCGTTTTGTTAACTGCTTCGACTTGCCCATTCGCCTAGGGATGAGTGACTGAAGAAAAGCTTTTGATAATATCTTGACATTTTCAGAAGTCCGTGAACAGATAACTGTCAAACTGGGTGCCGTTATCTGAGACTGTCTTCTTTGGTAATCCATAGCGACAGATGATTTTTTGACTACGAAATCAAGCACTTTCTTGGTCATTATGGTCGTGAGTGGCTCAGCTTCGGCCCATTTGGTGAAGTAGTCGACGACAACCACTGCATACTTTACACAACCCTTTCCTGTAGGCAAAGATCCGATTAAATCTATTCCCCAAACTGCGAAAGGCCATGGACTCTGCATCTGCTTTAACTCGTTGGGAGTTGCTCGTGGGATTTTTGAGAATCTTTGACACTTGTCACACGTTCGCACGAACTCCATTGAGTCTTCATTTAGTGTTGGCCAGAAATATCCCTGCCTTGGGATCTTTTTTGACAGGGTTTGCCCCCCAGTGTGATCCCCGCAAAAACCTTCGTGTACCTCTTTCATTAACTATTTGGCTTTCTCCTTTGTAATACATTTGAGAAGTAGCAGTGAGTATCCCCTTCGGTACAGGATTCCATCGACCAGGATATACCTAGCAGCTTGCCATTGAAGGGTCCTAGCTTTGTTTCTGTCCGCTGGTAGCACGCCGCTTGATAGATACTCTACATATGGCGCCATCCATGTATCCTCCATCTGGATGACCAGAGTGGTTTCTGATACTTGGATGCTTGGTGCAAAAAGTCTCTCGACCGGTACTATGTTCAGAGTGTGAGCGTCCTTTGCACTTGCCAACTTTGCCAAAGCGTTCGCGTTGGAATTCTGATCTCGAGGTACTTGCTAGAGAGTGTATCTGTCGAACTGGGCTAACAGATCCTTTGCTTTGTTCAGATAGGCGACCATCTTCAATCCTCGCGCCTGATACTCTCCCAAGATTTGATTCACCACCAGCTGAGAATCACTATAGACGTCAAGCACTTTTATGTTCATATCCTTGGCTAATCGTAGTCCAGCGAGCAATGCTTCATATTCAGCCTCATTGTTAGAAGCAGTGAAGTCAAATCTTATTGCACAGTGAAATCGATGCCCTTCCGGCATTATTAATATCACTCCTGCTATTGCGTGGCATTCGTTAGATGATCCGTCTGTGAACAATTTCCACGAGGGTGCTTGGATTTGATATTCAAGCTCGCTGGGCTTCTCAATCTGCTAGCCACATGCGGGCTCTGTGAATTCGGCGATGAAGTCCGCTAAGGCTTGTTCTTTTATCATTGCTCGCGGGAAGTAAGATATGTCGAACTGCCCGAGTTCGACTGCCCACTTTAGTAATCTTTCGGTAGCCTTCGGCTTTTGCAGAACTTGCCAAAGAGGCTGGTCGGTCAATACAGTAATCAGATGAGCTTGGAAGTAAGGCTGCAGCTTCCTTGAGGCCAAAACTAAGCAGTAGGCTAGCCTTTCGATGGGGGGATACCTCAATTCTGCTCTGATTAGCCTTTTGCTTACGTAATAGACAGCCTTCTGCACACCCTCTTCTTCTCTTACAAGAATAGCACTAGCAGCGTAATCCGTGATTGCTAGGTAGAAGAACAAAGTCTCTTTATCGACTGGCTTTGACAGGATGGGTGGTTGCGCCATATGTGTTTCTAGTGCTTGAAAGGCCTGTTCGCACTCATCTGTCCATTCAAATTTCTTATTGCCTCTGAGTAGATTTAAAAATGGGACGCACTTGTCTGTTGATGTTGAAATAAATCTACTTAGAGCAGCAATCCTTTCGATCAGGCTTTGGACATCGTTAATCTTTACTGGCGACTTCATCTCGATCAGCGCTTTTATTTTCTCGGGATTAGCTTCAATTCCTCTTGAGTTAACTATAAATCCCAAGAACTTCCTTGATTCTACTCCGAAGGAGCATTTAAGGGGATTTAGCTTCATCCTATATTTATTCAGGACGTTGAAGCATTCCTGCAAATCCCGTACATGCCCTTCGACTTTCTTCGACTTAACCAGCATGTCGTCGACGTAAACCTCCATGTTTGCACCGATCAGCTCCATAAACATGTGGTTGACGAGTCTCTGGTAAGTCACACCAGCGTTCTTCAAACCAAAGGGCATCACTTTGTAATAGAAGAGCCCTGTATCGGTTCGAAAGCTAGTGTGATCCTCATCAGGGGGATGCATACTGATTTGATTATACCCAGAGTATGCATCCATGAATGAGAGGATCTCGTGTCCTGCAGTGGTATTGACCAGCTGGTCGATCCTCGGGAATGGGAAATAGTCTTTGGGGCATGCTTTATTTAGGTCTGTAAAATCCACGCACGTACGCCACTTGTCGTTCGGCTTGGGCACGAGTATGGGATTGGAAATCCATGATGGATAAAACGCCACCCTGATGAACCCATTCTCCTTTAGCTTCTCGACTTCCTCTTTCAGAGCCTTTGATCTGTCTTTGTCGAGCAGCCTTCTTTTTTGTTGCACAGGTGGAAAGCTTTTGTCAATGTTCAGGACATGGCTGATGATTGTAGGATCTATCCTGACCATGTCTTTATGCGACTAGGCAAAGACATCCTGGTTCCTCCTTAAGAACTATACCAGTGCATGTTTTTTTGTTGTCTCTAAGTTAATACCGACTTTCACAACTCTAGTCGGATTTTCCTCATCGAGTTGGACCTCTTCAAGGTCCTCGATGGGTCCCACTTCTTCAAAATCCCCAAAGCGAGGATCTAAGTCTCTATCCTCACTTTGAGCAACGCCCTATTTGGTGAGATTATCACCTGAGCGAGCTTGAACATCAGTTGCCATTTGCAACTCTCTCCCAGTGGAATCTCTTGATACACCCTTCTTTGCCTTGGTGATCGAGGTGTTGTAGCGTTCCCTCACTTCCCTTTGGTTTCCCAACACGCATCCTATCCCTGTGTCCGTTGGGAATTTCATGGCGAGGTGCCATATAGAAGTGACGGCTCGAAGGTCGACTAGAATTGGTCTCCCTATCACAGTATTGTACGCTGAAGGACCATCAACTACTATAAAAGTAGTGAGTAATGTCGTATTAGCAGGCGCAGTGCTTGCTGTGATTGGGAGTCCAATTGACCCTACTGGGGCGAGACCTTCTCTGGAAAAACCATAAATGGTTTGGTTGCATGGCTCTAGGTCTATACGGACAATTTCATCCTTTCTAGCGAGGACTTATATAGGATGTTGACCGAACTACCTGTATCGACCAACACCCTTTTCACCATCATATTCGCGATTTGTACATCCACGACCAGCGGGTCGGAGTGTGGGAATCGCACATGCTGGGCGTCGTTGTCAGAGAAGGTGATCAGTTCCTCCTCTGTTCGAGCCTTTTTTGGTGCACGATCCTCGACACTCATCATCTCGATGTCCTGGTCGTGGCGTAGGGTTCGAGCATATCGTTCCCTCGCTTTTCCACTATCTCATGCAAGATGTGGGCCTCCGCAGACGGTGAGTAGGATAATTGCCACGGGAGCTGGCTGTAAAGGTTGCGAGCATTGGTGTGCAGGTGCCGACTCATTGCCACCTTGAGCCTCTCGCTGAGAACCTCCCGCGGCTCGTACATATATTCTGAAATGTCCCTATCTTATCAGGAACTCAATTTCGTCGTTCAGCTGGCTACACTCATTGGTGTCGTGCCCATAGTTGTTATGATAACGACAGAACTTTGTTGAATCTCTCTTGGAGATATCTTATTGGTTCAGGTCGCTTGTAGGGCACGTTCGAGCTGGTCGCCTGGTAAACCTTGGTTCGACTTTCAACAAGGGCGGTGTAATTGGTGAATTTCGGTTCATACTGATTATTTTTGGGGCGTTTACTCTCGGAGGCTGAGGGTTCGCCGCTCGCCCGATTTCCACCATTCTTACCATTGCCATTCCCGTTGCCTTCATCGCCCAAAGTCTTGGCTCCTGCTGCGGCTCGCATGAAGCGCTGAACGTATTCCTTCAAGGGCTCCCCCTCTTTCTGGCGTATCTCGACTAGTTGGTTCGCCTCGATGGGGTGCACACGACCCGCATAGAACTGTCCGTAAAACTCCTTCACAAACATCTCCCAGGATACTGTACTTGCAGGAGGGAACTTAAAGAACAACTCCTGGGCGGCATCAGAAAGGGTCGCTAGGAAGATCCTGCAGCGAGCATCTTCATAGACTTTCTGAATGTCCATCTGTATCTCAAACTTGTTTACATGAGATACCGGGTCTCCATACCCGTCGAAATTTGGCAGAGTTGGCATCTTAAACTTGCTGGGGGTTTCTGCCACAGCAATCCTTTGTACGACAGGGGTGCCTCTCCTCCGATCATACTCAATGTGCGATGTTCGACCCCCGACCAGTTGCTGCACAACCTGGCTCAGGGCATCGATTTGAGCCTGAACGACTTCAGGGATTGCTGGAACCTCTGGTGCTGGGGGAATGTATTCATTGTGCCTTTCTCAGTGGTCGTTGATTAGATCCCTTAAGTCCTCATCTCTTCGTCACTGTTCGCTGGCTCCGAGCCGACTAAATAATTTATTTTGTCTGGGCTGCCCCCAAGCATTATGACTTGCTTGTTGGTCTTCTCTAGGTGGGGGGCTCCTGCCTCCACCTCTCCCTTCGTTCCTCCAACCAGCATTTCCTCTGCCTGAGTTGGCCTCATTGTAGCCATGGCCATCTCTGAACCGTGACTAGCTATGATGCGACCGACTATTTCCTCTGTTGCCTCCTGGTACAGGCATTTCCCGAGCGTTAGGGGGAGGCCTGCATTGGTCGATGGTCCCCGTGCATTGTCACGCTGTGGGGGGCCCCTGACCGCAGAGCCTATCTCTGAGTTCCTTCTGTTGGCAGAAGGACGCTGCCCCCTGCTCGGTGGGTTCGACTCTTCACCCCCTGGGCATCTAGGGCTGCAGGGCTGTTGCCCGGCCCTATTCTGCCTCGGGTGCGGGGGATTGCCTCGACCAGCCTGGGATGGAGACTGCGTCTTAGGATCCCTAGGTGGGATATCCTCCTGAGGCATAGGTGGATGCTCCGGCCTCTGAGGGTTTGTTGGCTGGAGAGGAGGGATAGGATTGGGACCCCTTTGAGGTGACCCACTTGGGGGTTGATCAGGCTGTGAGGCTGGCGCAGCCTAATTCCTAGCCAACTGGAGAGCTGCTTCAATGGCTGCCATGGCATCCCTCTGCTGATGGTCCATCTTCGCCTGTCGCTCGCTCAGCTCTTGGCACTGGCACTCTATCTCCCTCTGCTATGATGCCTTTATCTCGGCGGCCCTCTCCTGATTGGCCCTCAGAGTGGCCAACTCATCCTGCAACACCACTAGTGTTGTCTTTAGGGTCTCAAAGTCCACCTCTTCCTCATCAAACTCCAAATGAGGTTCATCTTCAGCCACATTTGGGGGAGGAGGTTGGGATAGTGCAGCGGCAACCTGTCCAGTCTTCTTGGTATTTTTTTCCATTAGATCTTCTTGAGTTCAACTCTCTCAAGGAAAGCTCCAGAATGTTGACCCTAGTTTTGGTCAACGACACGGAGTCTATAAAATGACAGAAAATAATATAGAGCTTGAGAAAATGATCTAATGGAAAATAAAGGACACAAAAAATTATAGTGGTCAACCCCAATGATTGGTAATAACCTACGTCCACTTGATACTATTATTAGTATTGAGCTCCAAAGGTGTGATCAAAGAACTAGGGTTCCTGAGTTTCACAGACCTTAGAAGAAGAAAACAATACAAACGATGGATAATAGTAATACAATTATGAAAAAGAGAAAAAAGATCGATCCCCTTCCTTGAGCTATTTCTTGTGTATTTATAGGCTCAAGAAGGGTTACATGAATTAGGAAATAATATCTATCCTTAATAAACAGATCTGCAGGTCATAATGAAGAGATATTCTCGGATATCATCACAATTGTACAGATCTTTACATAAATGAACGGAGTATACGACCAATCTGGTCGTATATAAAACATGATCTTTTCATGTGGAAATAATGCTGGTTGATAGGTGAGCAATATCTCTGCCACGTGTCGGCCAGCTGTCGAAAATCCTTGCCACGTTATCAACAGCTGTTTTACGGATAAACAATTTGGTTATGCTTGGGTTACTCAGCACAAGGCGATCCTAGGAAGCAAGCTAGTGGGAAAGTCACAACAGGATCCATACTTGACTCGGAGTGAGTCAAGGGGTATTTTGGGTATTTAGCACATTACCGGGATATTGGGTAACGGGAATAAATATTTGATGATAAATTGGGAGTTAGTGAGATCAAGGTGAAATTCTTGGAATTTTGATTATTTTACCCCGGGGGGCGTTTTTGGGACCTGGACCATTAGGATTTGCTTGAGGTTACTTAAGCTCGAAGTAACCTGTTAGAATTATAAAAAGAACGTTTAGTACGTTCTCTCTCCCTCCCGTTCCATTTTTGACACCCGATTGAATTTTCAAAGGAAACTTGAGTTTTAGGACTCGGATTCAAGCAAAGATCAAGGCATAGCGATTCTAGAGAAGATGAGAAGCTTATTAGCCAAAGGATTTACTTGGGAAACGACTCAATCAGAGGTAATCAAAGTTTTATGTTCTAAGTTTCCAAGTTTTTAAGCTTTGATTGGATTTTGAGTTTTGGATTTGATTGAGAGTTGGGTTTTGATGATTTTGGATCATGGGGATGTTTGGGAACTTTGTTTTTGGGATTTGGAGATGTTTTGATAGGTTTATGGAAGGTTTTAAAATGAGAAAATGGAGGTTTTCTGGTTGGGTTCGAGGTCGAGCCGTGGCACTATTCTTGGGTGTCGCGGCTCAAGCTTGAAGAAGCAGGTGAATGGGGCTGCTGGGCTATTTGAGCTACGGCTCCATTGGGGAGAGTTGCGGCTCTAATGTAGTCAGAGAAGGATTTTTGGGCCTGACTTGAGTGGAGCTGCGGCTCTAATGTTTGGGGTCGCGGCTCAAAGGGGAAAAGTTTCCAAAGTGGGGTTTTAATCATGGTAAGTTAAACCTAAGGGCTCGAGATCGATCTTACTACCCGGTTTGGAAGGATTCGACGTCCCAGAGGCTAGGACTTGGTCCGAAAGTATTATTTACTCATTTTGATGAGGTTTTATATTATGGTTGTGACTAGGTTATCGCTAGGGGCTTGGAAATAGGATCGTGCTTGTGACTCATTTATTTGTAACCTGTGCTTGGACAAAAGGTAAGAAAACTGCACCCAGTATGTGATGCATGTGATGCAGATACATGTGATTAGGGCATGACATGAATGTTGAATATGAGATTGATTAGAGCTTGAGTCTCTGTAAATGTGCATAGTCATAATTATGCCAGTGAATGTTGAGTAAGCATGTTGAATGCCTTATATTTGGATATTTAAAATATGATATATGTAATGCCCCACTACCTAGGGACCGTTACAGTGTCATTTTAAACAGTGCTAAACTCGCTAATCGAGTCATTTGGCCATAATCGTGTAACTAAGTATGATTAACGGTTTAGGATTAAAAATCTTGGTTAACATACAACATTTCACTAAAACATTTACCATATACATTGGGAACCCAAAAATATAATCTAAAGGTTAATTACAACAAAATATTTACAACCAACCAACCTAAGCGGCAAAATAGGGTTCAACCCTAGTTCCTCTTTAAACCCTCAACTATGGTGGTCGAGCAGCCGCATATGTACACATCGTCTCCTAAGCTCTCCAACTAAAGGATGGTCCAGCTTTCTTTTGCCTTTACCTGCACCACATAGCACCCGTGAGATGAAGCACAGCAAGAAAACTCAATATGCTCATGAACAAGTAATAACATGTTACTAAATCATAATAAGCATGCCTAGCAATAACAGACCTATTCGTGCATGCTAGCAAGTTCAAGTAAATGATTGTGCTAATCAGATGAGAGACTATGGAGTCACAAACTTGGGTATTTGATCCTTAATCAAATGAGTGAATAACACTTTATGATTTTGAAAATCATATTGGGGCTTGTAGAAAAAATCAAATGAGTGATTAACACTTTGAGATTCTAGTAATCATGCCGGGGCTTGTATCCCTAATCAGATGAGTGAACAACACATTATGATTTTGATCATCATACCTGGGCTTGTAGCCCAAATCAGATGAGTGATTAACACTTTGAGATTCTGGTAATCATGTTGGGGCCTGTAGCCCTAATCAGATGAGTAACTGATGAGTGAGTCATGAACTTGGGCTCAGCACCCATAGCCATGTGACGTTGTAGTCACCTAATCCTTTTGGCCCTGGCCCTCATTAAGTGGCCTTTTGACTAGACAAGTGCTTTTAATTTTCATCGAACTTGAGGTCGGTCAAGCATTAATGTTCATTATGAATCATTCAATGCTTATGTCGAATAGATCTAATCTTTTCATCTTGCGTTAAACACGCTAATATCGTTCTTGACTCATAGGTCAATTCCATAAAACAGTGCTCAGAACTACTGTTGAACTTGACTAATAAGTCTTAGCTCCACAGTCAATACTGACAGCATTGCCAATTCTGATTATGGTGTCAGTTCCACTAACAAGTAAGCAATGCACTCAGGCAGACATCATATGTCAAATATCCAAATGTAGGGCATTCAAGATGCCTACTTAATAATCACTAGAATAATTATGATCATGCACATTTATAGAGACTCAAGCTCTGATCAATCTCATATTCAACATTTATGTCATGCCCTAATCACATGTATCTCATGCATCACATACTAGGTGCAGTTTTCTTACCTTTGGTGCAAGCACAGGTTACTAATGAACTAGCCACAAGTGCAATCTTGTTTCCAAGCCCCTAGCAATAACCTAGTCACAACCATAAATGGTGTTTCAATGAGTTCAAGTTCCAAACCTCAATCTCGGGACCAATTCCATGCTTTCGGGACCTTCAATCCCACCAAACAGGGTGGTGAAATCATCCCTCGAGCCCTCGGGTCAAAACCCCAAAAAGTACCCAAAAAGCAATTTCTCAAGGTTGTGTAGTGCTACAACGCTACGTTTGGGCACTACATCACTATAGCCAAACTTAAATCCCCCAAAACAGAGCACCTAGTGCTGAAGCGCTACCACCCTAGCGCTACAGCGCCCAACCCAGAAATTCTGGGTTTCAGCTTTTTGTTCTTCGAGTTCTTCGAGCTTCAAACCTCCAAATCTGACCCCAACCTATCCAAATCTCAAAATTAAAGTTCCCAAACTTCATAATCTCCCAAAACCAATTAAACCCATGCTTCAATTCATCCAAAAACTCATCAAAACACAAAACACAAAATCCAATCCAAGCTTAAAAACTTTAAAAATTAAGAACTTAACACTTGAATTACCTCTGATTATGTCATTTCTCGCTAAATCCTCCAGCTAATAAGCTTTTAATCTTCCCTAGAATTTCTATGCCTCATTCCTCAAGTTTCCTTTGAAAAGGTGATCTGGTGTCGAAAAGGGAACGGGACGAAGAGAGAACGTTCTGAACATTTTTTTATGATACTAACAGGTTACTTCAAGCTTAAGTAGCCTCAAGCAAATCCTAATGCTTGGGGTCCCGAAAACATCCCCAGGGGTAAAATAGTCAATCAAAACTTCCAGAATTTCCCCCTGATCTTACTAACTCCCAATATATCATCAAACATTTATTCGCATTGCCCAATATCCCGGTAATGTGCTAAATACCCTTTGAATCACTCCGAGTCAAGTATAAGTCCCGTTGTGACTTTCCCACTGGCTTACCTCCTAAGATCGTCTCGTGTTGAGTAACCCTAGCATAACCAAATAATAATATAGCACCACACACATATCACACATATGCCAAATATACCCGAAATGGCCAAAATATGAAAATTTCCCAATTAATGAGAAATACGTTCACAAGCATATTTAATACATCTAAACATGCATATAATCATTTAATTGCATAATAAATCAATTATGGCCCTCCCGGCCTCCTAATCAAGGCCCTAAGCCTCATTAGGAAATTTGGGTCATTACAACCATCCCCTCCTTACAGAAATTTCGTCCTCAAAATTTTATCTGAACAGCCCGGAATATAAATTGTGCATAACTGATTCCAGTTCCTAGGTCACTCCCTCGACCTTACTGTTTATGTATCATACCTTAACTAAAGGTATAACGTTACTTCTCAGAACCTTGTTCTTTTTGTTAAAATTTGAACTGGCTATTCCTTACAGGATAACTTAGCCTCAATCTCCAGATGTTCATAACTCAACTCATGAGTCTCTTCTAACCCATGTCCTCAACATGGAAATATAAATACACTATATACAGCTGACAGTGCCAAAGATAAGGCCAATCCATAGGCAACCTAATCGATCCTATCTAGGATTCAAATGGTCCTTTTAATCTAGAGCTCAACTTGCCGTTATTTCCTCACCCCTTTCCATGGTGATACTCTAAGGAAGATACAGTCTTCCACTTGGAACTCCATGTTCCTGCATTTCAAATCAATATAACTTTTCCATTTACTCTTAGAAGTGAGCATCCAAGCTCCAACCCTTTTTAACATCCTTAATGATCATGTATACTACCTCAGGATCCTAATATAACATCTCACCCATCTCATACCAATGAATGGGTGATATACATTCTCTACCATACAACATCACATAAAGTGCCCTTCCAATAACTGGATAACTCTCTCTCTCTAATTTACCATCAGTCTAAGGATAATAAAATGTATTAAATTCCAATTGTATACCCATCGCCTTCTGCAACCTTTCCTAAAACTTGGAAGTAAAAACAAGTCTTCATCTAGTAAGATAGACCTTGGATTCTCAAGAAGGCATACTACCTCTCTGACATAGAGGTCTGAATATTGATCACTGTATTATTTGTCCTTATTGATAGAAGTGAACTCACTATAAATACTGGTCCATAATGACCCAAACCAACTCATGTTGACCCACTATCCTGGGCAACCCCACTGTGAAACCTATCGCAATGTTTCCTTATTTCCACTATGGAATACCCAAAGGCTGCAATAGCCTTACTGGTTTCTAATACCTCGTCTTCACCTGCTAACAGGTTGAGAACTTTGTCATGTATTCCATTACGTCCCTCTCCATCCTAGGCCACTACTATAAAGCTTTCATATCCTAATACATCTTTCATAATGCCTGGATGAAGAGATTAAGAGGTAGTATGGGATTCATCCAGAATCCATTGTTTAATCCCAGTGTCCATCGAATCCCAAGTCCGATCCCTATACCACAATAAACTCATACCTGACCTTGCATAATCCTTAGCTAATCCAGCTAAGACATTCCCTTCAATTCTTCCCATCTATGGTTCACTTATCAGTTTTTTTTTTCCTTTGATTCTCTCTACAAGAGTAACTCAAGTATAAAGTTGGCCACCTGGCCCACCAGTAAGTCTGCTCTAGTTATGGTCATACTCTTCAACTAACATGATGTTTAGGCAATCCCTTTTCCATGTCACTGAGGTGTCATAACAAACTACTAACAGGTTCTGATCTGTAAGAAGACTCAGAACTCTTTCCCAAAGCATATATAATATCCTGCCAGTCCAAGGAAACTCCTGCCCCTAAGGCGTTCCTTGACCTTGGAAAATCTCCGCAGAGAATAAGCCACAACATCGTCGATCAACACGATCACAAATCTAATTCAGATAATCCTTGAATACTCTATTCATCTGATCCATCAAACCATAACTTAGTACTCCTAGTTCTCTCATATGATATAAAAACAGTCTTCTGCATATCCTTCTCCCTAATCTCTAGCTGGTAATAACCAGATCAAAGATCCACCTTGGAGAATACCATCTTACTCAATAACTGAGCCTTAGGTCTTACAACTTTGTTGAAGAAGTTCAATACAGTGCCCTAGACCTGATTCCATCCCTGACACCAATCCAATCACCATTTATCTCTTTATGTAAAGGTAACCCTGGAAAATCCCATGGAGACATATCCAGAAACTTACAAACTAATCCAATCTATCTTGATCCCACTAGCACAACCTAAGTGGTATCCACCACACTAGCTATGAGTTATATGCATCCTCCTGCAATAGATCTCTAGCTCTAAACATAGATGTCATAAGCATACAAAATCCATGCACAGTGCCAACTACCACCAAGGTTTCCCACTCTCAAAGCCAAGAGTTACTATCCTTTCCTTGTAATTTAGCATTGCCCCACACTTGGTTAACTAATCCATATCCAAGATCATGTCGAAGTTAGTCATAACCAACCTTATCAAAACAACTGATGAGTCATTTCCACCATAACCTAAACCATCTATTAAAATTACCAATAGAGTATCGCATTCTTATCACAACATAACCTGCCACCCCTGAGGAACTAGCCTCAATCTCAGTCTCCCACTCTGACTGCATCGGAGTGAACACTCGAGATGGAGTCGATCTGTCCACCCCCTTTTGCTCATCCTTCCTTCGCCTTGGGAAATTCTTCTTACGGTGCCCAACCATTCGACAAAAGAAACATACCCTTGCTGGGCATTCTCCTAGATGACGCCTCCTACACCGAATGCATTCTGGGTAGACTTTCAAATCCTTGTCCTTGCTCGTACCAATAAATGAAGGTATCACTGCTTGAGCCCCATGCTCTCTGGAACTTTCCTTCTCAATCTGATTTCCTGTGCTCTCAATAGCAAGAGCCTTCCCTACCACTTGAGCATAGGTAGAGATTTCATGCACTGGGGTGACTCAAATGCCCTGAGCTATACTGGGGTTCAATCCCTGGATAAACCTTTCCTTCTGAGCTACATCTGTGGGTACCATATCAAAAGCAAACTTGGCCAACCCATTAAATCTGTTAACATACTCGGCTACTGTTGCATTTCCCTGAACCAGGTTCAGAAACTCATTCATCTTAGCAGTCTTGGGTGCATCACAGTAATATCTTTCATTAAACAGCTGCCTAAACTCTTTACAGTCCATCACAGTTGTATCTCGTGTCTAGGATACTACTTCCCACCATGTCTGGGCATCTTCCCGCAATACAAATGTAGCACAGATTACCCTATCGTGACCTACCAGCAAATCTGCTGCAATCTTACTCTTGCCTTTGCAATCTTACTTGCAAATCTGTAAACATTTTCTGGAAAGTCTGAGGGGCAGATGAAGAACTAAAACCCTGGATGTTATTCCCAGTCTTTGTATAATCATCACCAGGTCTCATTATCTGCCTTGGATACATACCTGCTAATTGAATCTGCAGTCAATAACTTGACCCATTAAACATGATGAGCATATTCAAAATCCTTCCCCACGGGAACAATCATACTAGACTACAATCACAAACCACTACAGTGCTAAAGTCATGCCCATGGCATTCATACATCAATCATAATCCCTACTCTTTCTACATACACACCATGCCTCCAACTCCAGCATGCAAATAACACACACATATATATATATATATATTCACGGAGCATGTAATCATATAATCATATTAATAGTCAAGAGCCAGGCTCTATCAGAATCTCATGCTACCTAATACAATATGCAGGTAAAGCATTTACATTCTATTTAAGCAGTTAAGCACATAACCATATAAATAGTTACCATACCCTGAGTGAAGCTTGTCTTTAGCGACGAGTGTACATGCCCAGCTTGTCTAAAGGAACCCTTAATCTTGACTCACTCTGATACCAAGTTTGTAATGCCCAACTACCCTGGGACTGTTACGGTGTGCATTTTAAACAGTGCTAAACTCGCTAATTGAGTCATTTGGCCATAATCGTGTAACTAAGTATGATTAACGGTTTAGGATTAAATTTTTTGGTTAAGATACAACGCTTCACTAAAACGTTTACCATATAAATTGGCATCCCAAAATAATAATTTAAAGGTTAATTACAAAAAAATATTAACAACCAACCGACCTAAGAAGCCAAATAGGGTTTAACCCTAGTTCATCTTTAAACCCTCGACCAAGGTGGTCGAGTAGCCACATATGTACACATCGTCACCTAAGCTCTCCAACTAAAGGATGGTCCAACTTTCTTTTGCCTTTACCTGCACCACATAGCACTCGTGAGCCGAAGCTCAGCAAGAAAACTAACTATGCTCATGAACAAGTAATAACATGTTACTAAATCATAATAAGCATTCTAGCAATAATAGCCCTATTCGTGTATGCAACCATGTTCAAGTAAATGATTGTGCTAATCAGATGAGTGACTATGGAGTCACAAACTTGGGATTTTGCAAGTTTTTGCACCCTAATAAGATGAATGAATAACACTTTATGATTTTGATAATCATACTAGGGCTTGTAGCCTAAATCCAATGAGTGATTAACACTTTGAGATTCTGGTAATCATGTTGGGGCTTGTATCCCTAATGAGATGAGTGAATAACACTTTATGATTTTCATAATCATACTGGGCTGATAGCCCAAATCAAATGAGTGATTAACACTTTGAGATTCTGGTAATCATGTTGGGGCTTGTAGCCCTAATCAGATGAGTGAATGATGAGTGAGTCACGAAGTTGGGCTCAGCACCCATAGCCATGCGACGTTGCAGTCACCTGAGCCTTATGGCCCTAGCTCTAAGTTACTAGCCTTTAGACTAGACAAGCGCTATTAATTTTCATCGAACTTGAGGTCGGTCAAGCATTAATGTTCATGATGGTTCTTTCAATGCTTATGTCGATTAGATCTAATCTATTCAGCTTGCGTTAAACACACTAATATCGTTCTTAACTCATAGGTCAATTCCATATGACCAGTGCTCAGCACTACTGTTGAACTTGACTAATATGTCTCAGCTTCACAGTCAATACTGACACTATTGTCGATTCTGACTATGGAGTCAATTCCACTCACAAGTAAGCAAAGCACTGAGGCATACATCATATGTCAAATATCCAAATGTAGGGCATTCGGTATGCTTACTTAATAATCACTAGCATAATTATGATCATGCACATTTAGTCAAGCTCTGATCAATGTAATATTCAATACTCAGGTCATGCCCTAATCACATGTATCTCATGCCTCACATACTCGGTGCAGTTTTCTTACCTTTGGTCCAAGCCCCTAGCGATAACCTAGTCACAACCATAAATGGTATTTCAATGAGTTCAAGTTCCAAAACCCAATCCGGGGACCAATCCCGCGCTCTCAGGACCTCCAATCCCACCAAACAGGGTGGTGAAATCATCCCCCCGAGCCCTCGGGTCAAAACCCCAAAAAGTACCCAAAAAAAACAATTTCTGAAGCCCGTGTAGCACTACAGCGCTACGTTTTGGTGCTACAGTGCTACATGCAGACTCAAAATCCCCAAACACAGAGCACCTAGTGCTGTAGTGCTACAGCGCCCAACCCAGAATTCTGGGTTTCAGCTTTGTGTTCTTCGAGTTCTTCGATCTTCAAAACTCCAAATTTGACCCCAACCTTTCCAAATCTCAAAATTAAAGTTCCCAAATATCCTAATCTCCCAAAACCAATAAAACCCAATCTTCAATTCATCAAAAAACTCATCAAAAAACTCATCAAAACACAAAATCCAATTCAAGCTTAAAAACTTTAAAAATTAAGAACTTAAAACTTGAATTACCTTCGATTATGTCATTTCTCTCTAAATCCTCCAGCTAATAAGCTTCTAATCTTCCCTAGAATCGCTATGCCTCGATCCTCGCTTAAATCTGAGGCCTAGAACTCAAGTTTACTTTGAAATGGTCATCGGGTGTCGAAAAGGGAATGGGAGGAAGAGAGAACGCTGTGAACGTTCTTTTATGATTCTAATAGGTTACTTCAAGCTTAAGTAGCCTCAAGCAAATCCTAATGCTCGGGGTCCCGAAAACGCCCTTGGGGGTAAAATAGTCAAAACTTCTAGAATTTCCCCCTGATCTTAGTAACTCCCAATTTATCATCAAATATTTATTCCCGTTACCCAATATCCCGATAATGTGCTAAATACCCCTTGAATCACTCCGAGTCAAGTATAAATCCCATTGTGACTTGCCCACTAGCTTAACTCCTAGGATCGTCTCGTGCAGAGTAACCCTAGCATAACCAAACAATAATGAAGCACCACACACATATAACATTTATGCCAAATATACCCGAAATGGGAAAAATATGAAAATTGCCCAATTTGTCTGAAATGGGTTCACATGCATGTTTAATATACCTAAACATGCATATAATCATTTAATTGCATAATAAATCTATTATGGCCCTCCCGTCCTCCTATTCAAGGCCCTAAGCCTTACTAGGAAATTTGGGTCATTACAATATATGTATGGGTGCATTGCTTACTTGTGAGTGGAACTGACCTATGAGTCAAGAATTGGCAATTGTGTCAGTATTGACTGTGAAGTTGTGACTCATTAGTCAAGTTCGGCAGTAGTACTGAGCATTGGCCGTATGGAATTGACCTATGAGTCAAGAGCGGCCTAAGCGTAATGAAAACATAGCCGAAAAGATTAGATCTAATTGACATAAGCATTATCAACATAAGCATGAAATGCTTCACCGACCTTAAGTTTGATGAAATCAAAAGCGCTTGTCTAGTCTAAAGGCTAGTTACTTAGATCTAGGACCAAAAGGCTCAGGTGAATGTAACGTCACATAGTTGAGGGTGCAGAGCCCAAGTTCATGACTCAATAGTCACTCATCTGATTAGGGTGTGGAGCCCAAGTTCGTGACTCCATAGTCACTCATCTTATTAGGGTGCGGAGCCCAAGTTCGTGACTCCATAGTCACTCATCTTATTAGGGCGCGGAGCCCAAGTTCGTGACTCCATAGTCACTCATCTGATTAGGGTGAGGAGCCCAAGTTCATGACTCCATAGACACTCATCTTATTAGAGTGCGGAGCCCAAGTGTGTGACCCATTAGTCACCTATTTTAAGATGGACACATTAGCCATCTATTCCCAGATTGACTTGATAGTCATCCGTACAGAAGGGCAGGGTCCCAATCACTTATTTGGACTTGCTTGTATGCACGAGTAGGGTTATTACTGCTAGGCATATATATTGTCATTTGGTGACATGTTATTACTTGTTCATGAGCATATTGAGTTTTCTTGTTGAGCTTCGGCTCACGGGTACTTTCTGGTGCAGGTACAGGCAAATGAAAGCTGGACCATCCTTGAATTGGAGAGCTTAGGTGACGATGTGTACATATGTGGTTGCTCGATAGCCATGGTCGAGGGTTTAAAGAGGAACTAGGGATAAACCCTAATTTTTTACTTAGGTCGGCTGGTTGTAAATATTTTAATGTAATTAACCTTTAAAATATTTTTTGGGATCTCAAAGTATATAGTAAACGTTTTCATTAAACGTTGTATCTTTAACCAAAATTTTTAACCCTAAACTGTTAATCACATTTAGTTACACGATTATGGCCAAATGACTCGTTTAGCAAGTTTAGCAATGTTTAAAATGCACACCGTAATGGTCCCTGGGTAGTAGGGCATATACCAATTTTTCTTGAAAGCACAAGATTTAGACACCAACCGAATTAGAATGATAAACAATAAAAATAAAGTTAGAATAAAAATTAACTATTTTGATATTAATAAGACATTCCATGGCAACGACGCCAAGAACTTTTTGTGGATTTTTAGATACGCAAGTGCATGCAATCAAACAAGTAGTATTATTAAGTAGAGTGTCGAACCTACAAGGCTGCCTACTAATTACCAAGAATCAGTTTTTATTTCTAATTGATTTAACGAAGTTCAAATTACAGAATAACTAAATAAATCGAATAAAACAACTAAAAAGGATAATAAAGAACCCAATAACAAATATTCTAATTGAATGGATAAAATATAGGGCTATTAACTTCATCAACTATCCACCTATGCTTTTCTAATACAAATTTCAGAATTCCTATCTCTACTGTGATAGTAGATTACAATTACAAATTATATTCTTATTAGGACATATAACTCTCTACAATAGGCAAAATTCCTACATCTTTGTGGAGAATTAAACAAATTGTAAGCATTAAACATGTAATCCCAAAGCTACACAATCATACGGGTACTCTCATCCAATGCAAATTTTCAAATTTTAGGTTAAAATCATATAAATCATGCAATTGGTGGCCAATAAATTACAAGCATTTAACACGAATCAAATAATTCACGATATTGACGGGAAATTCATAAAAATTTCATTAGATAATCATAAGGCTTCTAGAATAATCCATTAACACCCTAAAATGAAAATTATTTCATCCTGAACATAAATAAATCCATAAAACTACTTATAAACATCACTATAGTAGAAAGTAAGGGATGAAGAGAAGAAAAGCAATGATAAATATTAGGTATTCAATCCTTTGCCTCCGCTGAGCTTTTTCTTGAGTTTTTCCAATTCTCTCTTCAAAATTCATCATAATGATGCTTATATAGTTGCCCTAAGTGTTAGATGTAAAATACCACTTTTGCCCTTGCTAAAAATGCCATTTCTAAACATTGATTGACTGAAGCATCGTGGTTTGCCTACGACAGGAATAATGAAAATCATCTTTTCCTCGCCAAGCCTTGCGACCCTTAAGGAGTTGTGTCGCGGCTCAAAATACCTAAAGAATAGCGTCGCGGCTGAAAAGTGCGGTGCCTCAACCCTTGTCAAACCCAGATTTTTTCCTTCTTTGTCTTCCACAGTGCCGCGACCCTTAAGACACAAAGCTGCGACTCAAAATGATTTTTTTCCTATCAATCCCGAGAACCTCGTCGAAGGCCAAAATAAATATAGCAAAGATATCTTAACTTTAGTTTCTCTAATTTAGACATTTTATGTTTAGAATCCCAAAATATCTCCATGGTTTAGTCCATTTCTCCATTCTACATAGGATCCTGAAAACACTAGAAACACAAGTGTCATACTACACAAACACAACAAAAAAGACATATAGACTCCCCAAAATGACTCTCCAAAACACTATAAAAACTATCCTATCAGCAACCGGCAAGGTGCCTCAGGTATCAGTTATGTCCGATGGTGACTTTAGCATATCCTTGTGATGCGTGCTCGTTCAACTTGAGCATCTAGTTAGGGCGATTGGCTAGGGCCCTTTTCTTCTTACGATTGAAGTTGGTGTGGCAGTCTGGGGATAATTTGGATTCACACGATGGGAGAAGTAGTCTAACACTAGTGAGTCCTACCTATTCTTGAGTATTGGGGAAGTGGGGAGGGCCACTCTTCATGGGGGCTAGTGGCGACTGTTATGCCTTTAGGCTTTGTCCTGATAAGTCATCGCCTCGCGAGCCGCCACGTGGAAATGCCGATTTTTGGTATAACAATATTTTATCAATACAAAACAAAAATCATGTATATATATACATTAAATCAAATACAAAGGCAGATGAAATACCTCTGAAGCCTATCAAAATTCATTTTTATCTTTTAGTATTCAATTACGAACATCCAATCCATGCAATATGATTTTGAGATCCACATCACAATCTTCCAAGTTTAACCTCAAACACACTAGGACGTGTGTGGCCCGTAAAGTGTTAAGAATTAACTTTTGACTCTAGATGTACTCAACACATGAGATCTAGAGACAGGGAGAAATAATTTTTGAGAGAGAATTTAAGAGAATAAGCTTTGAGCATCTATGTTCTCCCCAACGCGTGAGAAACTAGACAAGGTACGTGCACTCTCGTGACATGTGAGTGACAAAGGTCAAGATCCCTAAAGAGCTTTCTTGCCCTTGGACCTACCTTCGAAGAGCGAGAAGAAAAGCATTCCTGAGTAGGCTCTCGCAACACAGCTACTCGAGTCTATGATGGGTACAACGTAAATCATGGACGAGTGGGACTTGCGACCTGACGGAATAGTGTGCATGCCCACCTACCCCTGACATGGTGACTAGACGACAATCTAGATTGTGAGCCCAAATCGTGTTTGGGAACTAGTGGGACAATGCCCACTTTCTCCTGCCATTTCCCATGCAAGGCTTGACCACTTTTCACCCTAAAATGGGTGCAAAACGGTGTTGACTAGTCCAAGATTAGTCCCCGCCCAATTTATTTGTTTTTGGGTATGATCATACAAGCACCTTATTGCAATTAATCATGACAAATCCCCATAACTTGGGATTTGAGGGGAAACACTTGATAACTTTGCTAGTCCAGATTGTTGCCTATAATAATAGAGCAGGGGGAGTCATTTGTAAATACACGACAATTTGGAGCAAATCAAAATTCTGCACATTTGTAATCTCAAAGGGAATTTGAACTTTTGTAAGTTTTTAAGTTATACACGGACTCGTGGACTAGGTTTCATTAACAACCAAACCACATAAAATGTCATCTTATTTACCTTCTTGCTCTCTTAATTCTTAGTTGATGAAATCTTGCATCGACAACCTCAAAACTAACTTAACATAATTAATAGTGAAGTCATCATGATTAGCAATGTTGATCATTTCATATGTATAAATATTATATATATATAATTAGATACTTATCCAAAGAAGAGAAAAATAGATATTACATGGTGGATAAAGTGGTGGTCCTGGAATGGATGGATCTAAAGTTGATATAGAAGGTTTAGTGGTACACACTGGCGTCATGGATATGTAGTTCTTTTTCCCATCCAACTCCTTCACTTTACTTGTACATTACTCTTCAATGTGTTCTTTCTTATGCCCATCTTTGGTGATTGTAAATGGGGACCAACTCATCCATCTTATATAATTATGTCATCTCTTCCGCACCTTTCGCGCCCCCAACTACGACCGATTTATATCCATTAACATCAAATCAATTATTGAACAATTTTCAAGCTAACAGATTAATAATCCATAAATGAGTCTTCTCTTTTTGTTTGGAGCTAGAATTTTACCAATGAAATTTTTATCATCAAGGAAAATAAAAAATAAAGGAATTTTTTTCTTTATAAAATTCTCCTTTTTCTGTTTATAGTTCTAATAATTTCTGTATAAGTGCATTATACATTGAACTTTTATATTTCTCCTTAAAAAAATTCTCAAAAGTACTCTGAAAATAAATGACGTACATAAGAATACATTGCACAAATTCTTCTCCTTCTTCTTCTTCTTCTTCTTTTATTTTAGGGGATATGTTGATTAGATATTCAAAAATGCCATATCATAAATGTACATACACGCACATGTTACATAATACACTTATGTAAATGTTTATGTAGATATGCATATGTTAATTACCAAACAATATAGTTGAGTACAAGCAAGCACTCATCATGTTATAAAAGGTTTTAGCATGACATCCGTACGGATTCGATGATCTTTGATTTTATCATAAGAGATCATAAGGTTTTCATTTTTAAATAATATAAGTATACCCACCCTTTTATGTAAGGAAATTTGAGCATCTATACTAAAAAAATAGGTCATAATTTGAGTATCTATGCTCTCCCCCAACATCTCCGAAAACCCCTTCACCGCCACACTCACTGCCAACACCATCCACCATTCACCCGCCACTGCCACCACAACAACCTCAAGGACACCATTACAGCTTTCGTCGTCATTCTCTCCGTAAGACACCATCTATGCTCTTATAAATAGTATAGTGTTCTCACACACTATCTATGTAGGACACTCTAACACTTAATAACTATGTTCGATTAAAATTGATTTAGGCCAATGTGTTTCAATTTTCTTCGTGCGTCTAAAAAACTAGGTTTTTTTTCTTAAAATCAATACATTTTTCAATGTATTTAGTGAGAACGGTAAATTACCCATGATTTAAAAAAAATGGAAATAAAACTACAAAATCATACACAAAATAGTTCAAACACATACATATATGTGTATTTTTAAACATATACACATCACCCGATAAGGTGACAAGATACTCCATGAATTTTCTACTCCAATAATGGTAAAGATAGCATTTTTGAGAGTTTAATAGACTCAAATTTTGAGTTTTTAGGTAGATAATTCGATTATTTATATTGTTTTAGGTTGGAAGTATTAAATAAAATGATGAAATGAGTGTGAGAATTGGGCAAGAGGAGGATTTCGGGTTTAGTTATTTGTTTTAGTGACAGGGGACGAGAAGAGAGAAATGAAGGGAAAGTTGTGTGAGGAACAATTTGGTCTGGATTTATTTTGCAGTATATTTTTTAGGTATCATTTTTAATTACTGGTATTTCTCAAATTTTACGCAGTATGAGCTATATATACTTATATATTGGAGCCCTAAAAAATATTATATATAAGATTAATAATATGTAGTGCACTTAAAATTTGTATCAAAACACTACACGCATTGATCTTTTAACTAATCATATTTATTTTATATAAGACCCATTATTTTAAAAAAAAGTAGTGTAATGTCATTGTGTGTAATATTTTGGTGTATATTTTGGATTTATAATATTATATATTACTCTATACAGGGTTTATACATTTTTGGACCCTGTGTTTTGTCTCATTACTTGTTTGGATCCTATGTTTTGACAAATTACTTTTTGGACTATGTCTTTCATAAAATATTCAAATAGGCCCTTAAACCTGATTTTGATGAACAAAAAATTGAATACAACAACACAATTCTTAGGCAGAATGGTTGTTGTTGACCCACGATTTGGCCAACGACGCAGAGTCAAATATACGACAAAGGATAAAATAGCAAATAAGAAAGATGATCTAATGGAAGAGAAGAAAACACCAAGGATTTATAGTGGTTCGGCCCCAAAGGATGGTAATGACCTACGTCCACTTAGTGCTATTATAAAGATTGAATCTCAAAGCAGTGATCAAAGAACTAGGGTTCTTGAGTTTCACAAACATTGGAATAAATACAATAAAACGATAGATAATTGCACTATAGCTCTCTCTTTTTCTATCTTAGCAAAAAGATCTAGGAATCAAAAGTCCCTTCCTTGAGCTATTTCATGTATATTTATAGGCTCAAGGAGGGTTACATGTGCCAACGTGCCCTATCTTTCCTTAATAATCGCGTATTAAGATAATAATGAAGAAACATTCAACGCAATTATTATAAGATTACAGTTTAAGAAGGAAATAAATTAGGTTACACGACTAGCCTGGTCGTATCTAAAAATTAACCCCTGGCGAAGCGATGTGCTTCTGGTCAGTAGTCGAGCAGCACTTCTGCAACGTGTCAACCACGTGTGAGAAACCCTTGCCACATCATCTGCAGCCGTTTTAAGGGTAAACATTTGCCCCCCCAAGTTTATTTATTGCAACCAGCAATAGGTAAACTTCGGAAACTGACTCTTCGAATACCCCACGAAATCTGTCAGAGCTGCTCATGCTTTCTCGAAAAAGGTGACCAATCATGTCTAATCAAGTCTTTTCAGTTTCCCAATAACTTGTCTGACGGCTATCACACTTTCCCATGCCTTGAAAAGTTACCCTTTATGATTACTTTATAACCGCTCCTCGGCTAATATAAATGACCCTTCAAAATAAGTTTTTACTTTTTACACTTTACTTTATCTTCAAGAAATTGAAGAACCAGGAGCCATACTTCCAGAAACCCAGAAACTCAGACGGATCACAAAACTCTTGCCCAGCCGAATCAACTTAGTGCCTCAGAACTTCACTCCATCTTTCATACAAGTACGTTTCTTCGAACCTTTCAATTGTTAATATGCCATGCAATACTTGTTTGTCTCTATTCCTGATTTCTGAGTTCTTGACTAAAACTGTTTTGGGGGGATTGAGAATGTTAACCGATGCCTAAAAGGGTGATGAAACAATGTCTTGTAGGGGTTAGGAGCTAGTTTGGTAGTCCAGATTGTAAATTTAGGGCGTAAAATCGAAGTAAAAATTCGATTTTTAGGCTAGTTGAAAAACTGGGTTTTTCTAGCCCCTTCAGAGTCGAAAAAGCTTTTTCCCAAAAAACTTTTTACTTCCGCTTTTCAATCTGTTTTTCAAACTACTCGCATAGAACTTAGTGTTTTTGCTAGAATGATGCTGGTTGTATAAAATCTTAACTTTTATACACGAGCAACATTATTCTAACTTTCAACACAAATTTTTAGGCTTTACGTTCTCACCTCCCCATTTCTCTGTTCGCAACTCTTCATGGAAGATCCTTGGGGAGGTGAGAAGCCTATCGACGACGACTTGCTTGCCCAATTACTTGAAGACGAGGAGCATCCATCGTAGCTGGTATCAGAGATTCCTTTTTCTCGAACCCCACCCAATCAACCTCATCCAAATCTTCCAGCCATGGGTAGAGTAAAGTCCACTGCCCAGAAAAAGAAAGCTTCCAACCCTTCTAACCAGCCTGCTCCTCAGGCTGGCATTCCCTCGACGAGTGGTTAGGAAGGAAATATCCCTGACCCAAACATTCAAACTCGTGCTTAGGATGATCGCCAATTACATCAAAAAATATGGACTCCCTGGGGTGACATTAGTCCAACCTACTCAAGAGCAACGGGCGAACTTGCCTGGAGGCACCTTCAGCGCTTGGTCGAGGTACCACATCGAGGCAGGAGCTACCCTGCCTCTTCATCCTTTTTTCCATGGGGTGGCCAATTACTTCGGGGTCGCCCCTTTTCAAATAACTCCCAAAATGTCCTGCTTCTTGCACTCTATATCCTTTATAGCCACAAAAAATGCCCTGGCCCCACTCCACATGAGGTCAATTATTTGTTCGACCTAAAATCCAACCCTAACCAAGAAAACACGTGGATTTTCCACTTTTGTCACTAGGAGACATGTCGCACTTTCCTGTCTGACACCACTCATATCTCGAACGTGGGGAAGTACCATCAGGATTTCCTGACCACTGACGTGGTCGCGAACAACTTGGCTTTCACTCAAGGAGGTAAAGTCTTTATACCACTGGTTGTTAATCTTTCTTCAATTTTTCGCTGCATTTTCCTTAGAAAAAGTGACAAACAGCTAGTCACGGAGGCCAATCTGAGACTAGTCGGCCTTTTGGCCCCTCATCAGGATGTGAGGGAGTCAACGGCGAGGAGTGCCATTGGCGGAGAGGTTCCCGAGCAGCACCCAGATGTGGAATAACCCCCTCCGAGGAGGACCACTGGAGTAATAATTAGGGAACCCTCCAGCACCCCACGGGCTGCTGCTCCCCCCGCTCCAACGGGAAAGAGAAAAAAGAAAGCCACTGAACCTCTCGAGCTCCTCAACGAATCTTCGGATGAGAACGGTATTGATTTCTCGCTCTTAGATAGTTTCCCAATTCCTTGTCACTTATTTGATGGGGACGAAAATTTTAAGTACGCTCCTAATTTAGATTCAGACTTCTTCATGCCATAGAGTGAGTGTAACACTAGTAAAGTATATAATGTAGCGACCAGTAATGATAGCTCGGGTATTTCACTTACAATTTTCTTTGTTTCTTTTCCTGTCATAACATACTCAATCATTTATACTATCTCACTGTTCATGTATTTGCTTCTCTTACAGACATGGACTCAAAGAATGTGTTCGACATATACAGTGCCCCTGAGACTCCTGAAGCTCCCTTGAGCAAAAAGAAAACGAGCAAGAGGCATCCCGGGGAAAGTAGTAAGATGCCTCAGGCCAAGAAAGTCCTTACGACAGGCCCCCCGGTAGACGGACCCCCAGCCAATGCAACACCTCCTCCTTCTCCTCTCGAGCAGCAGACTCCCCCTGCTCCTGCCGGGTTGACACCATCTCCACCGGCCCCAACCGACCAGACTCAGTAGGCTGGTCCTGCTTCCACAGGGGGCGACATATCAAGTCGCGCCTGAAGATCAGTCAAAGACAAGGTCGCCAAAATTTTGAAGCATGAACGCTGCCAAGAGGCGATGGCTTCGACGGAGACAATGGACGTCGACCAGATCCTAACCTGCGCATTGAATGAGTTTGCCAGTGTAAGTCATCTTTTTCTGTGGAGACAGCCCCTTTTAGACTCTAAAGTCAGTCTAACCTTTTCTCTAATCACAGGCAATTCTAACCTTTACTGCCGCTCGGCTCCACTCGGGTGTCGTCACCGAGCAGTCCAAGACTTTGGAGCAACGGGACGCTGACGAACTCAAAGCTGCCGAAGTGAAATACGCTGAACAACTTGAGGCGGTGCTCAAGGAGAAGAATAAACTGGACGGGGAGCTAAGGGAGAAGCAGACTGCTCTGGATAAGGTTGTCAAGCAAAGAGACCAGTCGAAGGAGTCTAACCGCATCAACTACCATGAGGCTAAAAAGCTCGAGCAGGAATTGATTGCGAGTAGACAAGAGACTACAACCTTGGAGGGTCGAATCGAGAAGCTTGAACAAGCCAACGCCAGGAATTTAGAGAGGTACAAGAACGCCACGGTTAAGTGTTTCTATGACTTCTGGAAACACAACCAAGGGGCTGACTTTAGCTACCTTCCTGAGCGCGCTAGGCACGCTTAGATAGCTCGCTGCGTTGCTCGATTGGCAGAAGAAGAGAGAGCAAGGGTACTAGCCTCACCCAAAATTTCCTTGGTACCTGGCTTGGACGAGGCGAACAATGAAGCTACAGATGTTGTCGACCAGGGCACCCCTAAAGATCCACCATCCTCGTAGCCTGCAAATTTTTTTCTTTTAATTTTTCAAGTACACAGCCTACAGGTCGTGATGTAAAGACACTTATTTTCCAATTGACAATTTATTGCTGCATGGGCAGCTTTTACTTTTATTTGAACAATTACATCCGAGCAGCAACTGCTCGCGATGTGAAATGATACATTTTGATATTATAATATATTTGCATCTTATTATAACACCTGTTTGCATGACCGAACTTAGCATAGTACTTTAGTTTGATTTAACAAAATATAAAATTTTGAAAAATGGTCTAAGTACCCTAGCATGCTTTCACTTATTTTGCTCATGTGTTTACATACTTTTTGATATACTTTGCTTACTAGATACCTTATATGCCCCCTAAGTGATTGAGGAGCTTTAGGTCCTTGGTCACTTGCCTTGACCAAAACCTGCTTGAACAATACTGCTCGTAGCAAAATATATAAAATTGTAATACAGCAAAACAACACACGTAATGAGCAAATACTTGTATAAAATACTATAATTGGCAAGAATGACTGGCTGCCCACAGTCCCTTATATTTCTCATAATAAATGCAAAAAACGTGTCTGTATGAGTGATCAAAAAGATCTTACACTTATAAGCGATTAGTCACATAAAATGACCAACCCTTTTTCATGACTTGTAAAATGGAAAATTAATACAAACCAATCCTTTAAGAAGGATTGTTCATTGATAATACTTGCGTAGGTGTTCTCCATTCCAATAGTGAGGAACGAGATCTCCGTTTAAGCGAGCAAGTTTATAGGTGGCTGGGTGAAGGACTTCTTCAATCTGGTATGGCCCTTCCCAATTAGGTCCAAGTACTCCAGCAAATTGGTCGTGGGTGCTTAAGAAAACTCTTCGAAGTACCAGATCTCCGAAAATAAATTTCCTTTCTCACACTTTAGAATTGAAAAACCGAGCGACTTTTTGCTGGTACGCAGCTACTCGAAGTTGGGCTTTCTCACGCTTCTCATCGACCAAGTCTAGGGATTCCATCAGTAGTTGGCTATTCGAGTCTTGATCGTACATTATTCTGTGATGCGAAGGTGGATCTAACTCAACAGGCAACATAGCCTCATATCCATAAGCTAAAGAGAATGGAGTACGGCCTGTTGTTGTTCGATGGGAAGTTCTGTACGACCAAAGGACTTCAGGCAATTGTTCTGGCCACGCTCCCTTAGCTTCTTCTAGTCTTTTCTTCAGTGTATCCTTTAGCGTTTTGTTGACCGCTTCGACTTGTCCATTTTCTTGGGGAAGAGAGACTGAAGAAAAGCTCTTGATAATGTCATGCCGTCCGCAAAAATCCATGAATAAATCACTGTCAAACTGGGTGCCGTTATCCGAGACGATCTTCCTTGGCAATCCATAGCGACAAACGATGTTTTTTATCACAAAATCCATCACCTTCTTGGTTGTTATGGTTATGAGTGGCTTGGCTTTGGCCCATTTAGTGAAGTAGTCAACGGGAACCACAACATACTTGACGTTGCCCTTCCCTGTGGGCAAAGATCTAATTAGGTCTATGCCCCAAACTGCAAACAGACACGGACTTTGCATCTATTTAAGCTCATTGGGGGCTGCTCGCGGGATTTTGGAGAACCTCTAGCACTTGTCGCACCTCTGCACAAACTCCATCGAGTCTTCGTTCATTGTGGGCCAAAAGTATCCTTGCCTCATGATCTTTTTTGACAAGCTTTGCCCCCCAGCGTGGTCTCCACAAAAGACTTCGTGTACCTCTTTCATCAATTCTTTGGCCTTCTCTTTCGAAATACATATGAGGAGTGGCATTGAGTATCATCTTCGGTACAAGATTCCATCGACCAGGATATACCTAGCAGCCTGTCGCTGAAGGGTCCTGGCTTTGTTTCTGTCCATTGGTAACACGCCTTGCGTCAGATACTCTATATGGGGTGCCATCCACGTATCCACCATTTGGATCACCATAGTGGTCTCCTCTGCTTGGATGCTTGGCCTAGACAGTCGCTCAACCGGTACTATATTCAAAGTATCTGCATCCTTTGCACTTGCTAATTTGTCCAAAGCATCAGCATTGGAATTCTGGTCGCGAGGTTCCTGCTGGAGGGTGAATTTGTCGAACTGAGCCAATAGATCTCTTGTTTTGTTTAGATAGGCAACCATCTTTAAACCTTGCACCTGGTATTCTCCCATGACTTGATTCACCACCAACTGAGAATCCCTGTAGATGTCGATGACCTTTATATTCATATCCCTGGCTAAACGCAACCAAGCGAGTAATGCTTCATACTCGGTCTCGTTGTTAGAAGCAGTGAAGTCAAACCTGATTGCGCAGTGAAATTGATGCCCTTCCGGTGTTATCAATATCACTCTTGCTCCAGCGTGGCACTCATTAGAAGAACCATCTATAAATACTTTCCACGAGGGAGCTTGGCTTTGACACTCAGGCTCATTAGGCTCTTCAATCCTCTCGCTATCTGTAAGTTCAGTAAACTCTGCAATGAAGTCAGCTAGGGCTTGCCCTTTTATCGCTGCTCACGGCAAGTAAGATATATTGAACTGCCCATTTAAACAATCTACCCGCAGCCTTTGGTTTTTACAGGACTTGCCATAGAGGCTGGTCGGTCAAAACTGTGATTGGATGAGCTTGAAAGTAAGGCCGCAGATTCCTGGAGGCCAAAATTAGGCAATAGGCTAGCTTCTCGATGGGCGGGTACCACTGTTCTACTCCAATTAGCCTTTTGCTTACATAGTAAATGACCTTTTGCACGCCTTCTTCCTCCGTTACTAAAACGGCACTAGCAGCATATTCTGTGATCGCCAGGTAGATGAACAAAGTTTCTTTATCGACCAGCTTTGACAGGATGGGTGGTTGAGACATATGAGTTTTTAATGCTTGAAAGGCCTGCTTGCACTCCTCCGTCCACTCAAACGTTTTGTTGCCTCTAAGTAGATTAAAAAATGGAACGCACTTATCTGTTGACTTCGAAATGAATCTACTGAGAGTGTAAATTCTTCCGGTTAAACTTTGAACATCCTTAATCTTTGCTGGCGATTTCATATCGATCAGGGCTTTAATTTTCTCAAGATTGGCTTCAATTCCTCTCGAGTTAACTATAAATCCCAAGAACTTCCTTGATCCTACTTCGAAAGAGCATTTAAGGGGATTCAGCTTCATCTGATATTTGTTCAAGAGGTTGAAGCATTCCTGCAAATCCTTTATATGCCCTTCTACCTTTTTTGACTTGACCAGCATGTCGTCGATGTAGACCTCCATGTTTGTGTCGATCAGTTCTTTAAACATGTGGTTGAGTAGTCGCTGGTAAGTCGCACCAGCGTTTTTCAAATCGAAGGGAATTACTTTGTAATAGTAAAGCCCTGTATCAGTCTGAAAGCTAGTGTGATCCTCATCAGGGGATGTATACTAATCTGATTATACCCAGAGTATGCATACATGAATGAGAGAATCTCATGTCCTGTAGTGGCATCGACCAGCTGGTCGATTCTTGGGAGTGGGAAACAATCTTTGGGGCAGGCTTTATTTAGGTCTGTAAAATCCACGCACGTACGCCATTCGCCATTCGGCTTGGGAACTAGCACGGGATTAGAGACCCACGATGGATAAAATGCCACCCTGATGAACCCATTATCCTTCAGCTTTTTGACTTCTTCTTTTAAGGCCCTTGATCTATCTTTGTCGAGCAGCCTTCTTTTTTGTTGCACTGGTGGAAAACTTTTTTGTAGCATGGCTGATGACTGCAGGGTCTATCCCGACCATGTCTTTATGCGACCAGGCAAAGACTTCTTGGTTCCTCCTTAAAACTCCACCGGTGCTTGTTTTGTCATTGTCTCTAAGTTTTTACCGACTTTCACAACTCTGGTTGGATTTTCTTCATCGAGTTGGACCTCTTCAAGGTCCTCGATGGGCCCAATTTCTTCCTCAAAATCCCCAAAGCGAGGATCCAAAACTCTATCCTCACTTTGGGCAACACCCTATTTGGTGACATTATCACCTGAGTGGGCTTGAGCATCAGTTGCCACTTACAACTCTTTTCCGTGACCATCTCTCGATACACCCTTCTTCGCCTTGGTGATCGAGGCATTGTAGCACTCCCTCGCTTCCTGCTGGTTTCCCAATACGCATCCTATCCCTGTGTCTGTCAGGAATTTCATGGCGAGGTGCCATATCGAGGTGACGACTCGTAGGTCGACCAGAATTGGTCTCCCAATTATAGCATTGTATGTTGAACGACAATTAACTACTATGAAAGTAGTGAGTAATGTCCTATTAACAGGCGCAACACTGGAAGCCTAATCGACCCTGTTGGGGCGAGCCCTTCACCGGAAAAACCATAGATGGTTTGGTTGCATGGCTCCAGGTCTCTGACGGACAGCTTCATTCTTTCCAGGGAAGACTTGTATAGGATGTTGACCTAACTCCCTGTGTCGACCAACACCCTTTTCACCATCATGTTGGAAATTTGTACGTCTACGACCAGCAGATCAGAGTGTGGGAATCGCACGTGCTGGGCATCATCATCAGAGAAGGTTATCAATTCCTCCTTTATACGAGCCTTTTTTGGGGCTCGATCTTCCACACTCATCCTCTCGATGTCCTGGTCATGGCATAGGGTTCGAGCGTATCGTTCCCTTGCCTTCCCACTGTCTCTTGCAAGATGTGGGCCTCCGCAGATGGTGAGTAAAGTGCCTGCCACGGGAGCTGACTATAGAGGTGGCGAGCATTTGCGTGCAGGCGCCTGCTCGTTGCCACCTTGAGCCTCTCGCTGGGACCCTCCTGCGGCTCGCACATATCTTCTTAAATGTCCCTGCCTGATCAGGAACTCAATCTCATCTTTCAACTGGTTACATTGATTGGTATCGTGCCCGTAGTCATTGTGAAAAGGACAGAACTTTGTCCTATCTCTCTTAAAGATATCTATCCTTATAGCTACAGGTCGTTTGTAGGGCACGCTTGAGCTAGTCTCCTGGTAGACTTCAGCTCAGCTTTCGACAAGGGCCGTGTAGTTGGTGAATCTTGGCTCGTATCGATTGCCTTTGGGGCATTTACTCTTAGAAGTTGAGGGTTTATTGTTTTCCCGTTTTCCACCATTTCTACCACTTCCATTACCGTTGCCTTTTCCATTGCCATTGGGCTTTTCCGACCCATTGGTGACTTTGGTGGGTTCTTCCTTGGGCCCCTTGTCTTTTGTGGGCGATTTCCCTTTGTTGGAAATCGCGTCTTCGAGCTTGATGTATAGATTAGCCCGATCCAAAAAATCTTGCGTACTTCTTAACCCATTCTTTCTAAGGCTACTCCAGAGGGGTGAATGGCACCTAACCCCAGTAGTTAGAGCCATCATCTTACCCTCATCGCCCACTATCTTGGCTCCAGTTACTGCTCGCATGAAGCGTTGAACATATTCTTTCAAGGGCTCTCCCTCTTTCTGGCATATCTCGACCAGCTGGTTGGCCTCTGTGGGGTGTACGCGACCCGCGTAGAACTGTCCGTAAAATTCCTTCACAAACATCTCCCAAGATACTATACTAGCAGGAGGGAACTTGAAGAACCACTCCTGAGCGGTGTCAGACAATGTCGCAGGCAAAATCCGGCAGCGGGCGTCTTCTGACGCTTTTTGTATCTCCATTTGTATCTCAAACTTATTAACGTAAGATACTGGGTCTCCATACCCGTCGAAGTTCGGCAACGTAGACATCTTAAACTTACTAGGGGTTTCGGCCGCAGCAATCCTCTGTACAAAGAGGGTGCCCCTCCTCCCATTGTACTCGATATGGGATGTTCATCCCCCGACCAGTTGTTGTATCGCCTGGTTCAGGGCATCAATCTGAGCCTGAACTTCTTCTGGGACTGCTGGGGCCACCGGTGCTCATGCCTCTCACGGCGGTCGTTAAGAACGTCCCTAAGATCATCGTCTCTACGTCTTTGTTCGCTAGCTCCTAGCCAACTAAAGACGTTCAGTTTCCTGGGTTGCCCTCCAGCGTTGTGGCTGGCTGGCCTATTTTCTCTAGATGGGGGGCTTCTGCCTCCACCTCTTTCTTCATTTCTCCGGCCAGCATTTCCTCTGTTGGAATCAACTTCGTTATAGTCATGGCCATCTCTGAATTGTGGCTGACTATAGCGTGACCGGCTGTTCACGCTATTTCCTCCTCGGGCTGGCATTTCTCCAGTGTCAAGGGCAGGCCTGCGCTGGTCGTTGGGTCCCTGTGCATTGTTATGCCGTGGGGGGCCCCTGACCGCAGAGCCTGACTCGATGTTCCTCCTGTTGGCAGATGGACGCTGCCCCCTGCTCGGTAGATTCGAGGATCCCTAGGTGGGACATCATCCTGAGCCATAGGCAGCCGCTCCAGCCTTTGAGGGCTTGTTGAATGGAGTGAAGGGCTTGATTTGGGACCTCTTTGAGGTGGTGCGTTTGGTGGCTGATCTGGCTGGGAGGTTGGCACAGCTTGACTCCTAGCCAGTTGAATAGCTGCTTCAAGGGCAGCCATGGAATCCCTTTGCCGACGATCCATTTCTGCCTACCGCTCACTTAGCTTTTGGCGCTGGTGTTCTATTTCCCTTTGCTGCAGCGCCATCGTCTCCGCAGCATTCTCCTGATTGGCCCTTAGATTAGCCAACTCATCTTATAACACTCTTAGCGTTGCCCTCAGTGTTTTAAAATCTAATTCCTCCTCATTGAACTCCAAGTGTGGTTCATTCTCAGCCACATTTGGGGGAGGAGGTTGGGATGGTGCAGCGCAAGTAGCCTGTCCAGTCTTCTTGGATGTTTTTGCCATTAGATTTTTTCGCAGTTTTTTGTCAAACTCTCAAGGAAAGCACCAGAATGTTGACCCACGATTTGGCAAACGACACGGAGTCAAATATACGACAAAGGATAAAATAGCAAATAAGAAAGATGACCTAATGGAGGAGAAGAAAACACTAAGGATTTATAGTAGTTCGACCCCTAAAGATGGTAATGACCTACATCCACTTAGTGTTATTATTAAGATTGAATCTCAAAGCAGTGATCAAAGAACTAGGGTTCTTGAGTTTCACAAACTTTGGAAGAAATACAATAAAACGATGGACAATTGCACTATAGCTCTCTCTTTTTCTATCTTAGCAAAAAGATTCAGGCATCAAAAGTCCCTTCCTTGAGCTATTTCATGTATATTTGTAGGCTCAAGGAGGGTTACATGTGCCAACGTGCCCTATCTTTCCTTAATAATCACGTATCAAGATAATAATGAAGAAACATTCAACACAATTATTATAAGACTACAGTTTAAGAAGGAAATAAATTAGGTTACACGACCAGCCTGGTCATATCTAAAAATTAACCCTGGCGAAGCGATGTGCTTCTGGTCAGTAGTTGAGCAGCACATCTGCCACGTGTCAACTACGAGTGAGAAATCCTTGCCACGTCATTTGTAGTTGTTTTTAGGTTAAACAGTTGTATTTTTGTTGAGTTGTTTGTTTGATGAATTATTTGTAATTTTAGTTCAATTTTTTTTTATCAAAATCGGGTTTAGGGAGTTATTTGAACTAAATTACAAAACACATGTTTCAAAAAGTAATTTGTCAAAACACAAGGTCCAAAAAGTAATTTGTCAAAATATAGGGTCCAAATAGACAATGAGACAAAACACAAGGTCAAAAAAAGTATAAACTTCTATATATATATAATATTATAATTTATTCTTTACCCAATATAAAAAATTAATGTAAAAAGGTTGATGAATGATGAAATTTATATTTTCTAGTTTAATCAAAAGTTTAAACTCCGCCAGCTATAGAGTTGCAAAAAATAAGATAAAGCATCCGATTAGGAGAATATTGTGCCTCCTTTTTAAGAATAATTCTTTGCTGAATGTGTATATCCATATATATAATAAATATACATATAATTTATTGTTTATATATTATATCTGTATATTGTATGCATGCATTGCGCCTCAATTTTTAAGGGTTTCATAAAAAAATGTGTAGTTAACACTTTTCTTGGAGAAAAGTTGAAAATTAGCCGGTTATATGTTTACTTATCTAAAATTACCTTCTAATAATATTTAGTTTAATTCTATCCATTTTTATCCCCACACTTCCAAATATACCCTTGACCATGACAATTTTCTCTAACCTTCTCTCTCTAACCTTGTACACCATCACGATAATCATTCTCTCAACCCTGCCAATCAATCCCAGCCTCCACAACCACCCCTCTGCCACCACAACTCCACCACAAAGCCACCACACGTCCACCACAACTTTGCCATTGCCATCAATTGAGTCATTGTCACGATAACTTCGACTCAAACCTAACCTCCAACTTTCTACGACCACGACTCCGCCACCAGAGCTCCACCACGCCTCCACTACAGGTATAGGTTTTTTTTTACTGAGATATTGTCAAAAGAACTGTTTAAAGTTATGTTGGTTAATGACTTGTGTATCTTTGTGTAGAATATTATAAATCTTTCATTTGTTTGTTTTTTCACATCAAGTGAACTATGCTTAATATATGCTTAGTTTTCAGTGATATATAAATGATTATGGTATCAAACTAAAATAATTTAGCATTTGAGATATAAAAAATAATAGATTCATAGTCTTTGTTAATGTATGTTTGGTTGCATCTTGGTTGAAAAAAAATTCTTACTGTATATACTGTGATGTATGCCATGTGTTTGTGAAAAAGTCTCTGATGGATATCTCTCTCAATACATAATGAATATAGTTGTCAACATACCATCATCACCATATATTTATAAAAATCAATACAAATGTAACTCAATTATTTGTCTTGGCCTTGAGCATGTTCTTCATGTTAGTTAGTTACTCCTTGACAACCTACATAATTATTCCTGCAATTACTGATCATTCTTCTATATCAAAATCTAAATGCTTATATATAAATATGTATATATATATGTCTCTTTGTCTTTAGGTTTATGTGCTTATTTGATAGTTTAATTACACAAAAATTATGGAATATTGTAGTGCCACAACAAAGATATTTGCCTTTATTTGTGTTGCTTGTTTCTAATAGTCAATGTGCCTCATTAATTAGTCAGCTTTAACACAAGGTGTATAGTAATTGATTCTGATCCCTTGTGTTCCCTCCTAAAAAATATTAGATAGTGTTCATTAATTTAGCCCCAGGTTTCAAGACATGAATTTTATTATACATAGTGGAACTTTCTATAGATGATATTGAAAAGCCTTCTAAGTGTTTGTTGAAATAACTCATAGAAACTAAAGATGATATTACAAAACACAAAGCCAATGGACAACTAAAGACATGTAATATCCATAGAGTTAAAGTTGGATTTCAATCATCTCAACATTAAGAATGAAGTGTATTACCTCATTGTCTTACTCCTTGATATATTATAAAATATATTACCAATCTTCATGATATATTTCTTGAATAAAAGCATAATATGTACTCCTAGTAAAAGCTAGGTTAACTTGAATTGATTGCATGGTATCCACTGAGTTAAGGAGAATAAAAATTAAGTTGTTGAACTTTAAATCTCATGGTTAGTTGTCCTGTATCTTCTTATTTTAATCATTACAATTCTTTTGATTTATTTTCTTTATATTTATTAATATTTATATAGATATATTATTGTTGATGCAGTAGAAATCAGTTGTGTTTCAAGTTAATCTTGCACAGTAGGCACTTGCATAGAATTCTTGTCTTGCTTGTGGTTTAGATTTTAATCATTCAAGAGTACATTATAAATTTTAAGTTTCCTTGTTTAAATTTTAAGCCTAATGGTTTAATTTTTAATGGTAGTGGTTTAAATTTTAAGACATTAATGTGTAAAGGTTTAAATTTTAAGCCTTGTATTTTAAATATTGATGAATTTTGCTTTAGATTTTAGATGTTATGTTGAAAGTGTTATAGTTTAAATTTTAAGCATGGTAGCTTAAAATTTAATGCTAGTGGTTTAACTTATAAATCTAGTGGTTTAAATTTTAAGACATTAAAGTGTTTTGGTTTTTTTAAGGCTAGTAGCTTAAATATTAAGGATTATGGTTTAAATTATTGAGACCTAGTTTTGCAAAAATTTGTTTTCCTTAAGTTGAGTGGAGTTAATGCAAAAGGATATTGTATTGATTTTTATTTTTTAAATTTCTTTCTAAGTTCAAGGAATAAGCTCACTTGATTGTGTTATTTTTTATTGCAAGAAATGGACAAAATAATCTTGTTTATAGTTTTTAACGGAAGATGGAATGCAAAAAACAAATATGTTGATCATGAATTCAAAATTTTGATGTTGGAAAAGGATATTAAGTACTTGGAATTGGTAGAAAAGATATACAAAGAGCTCAGTTTGAATCCAAATTTGATTTCAACAAATATGCTTTTTGATGCAAAAATGGATACATGCAAAGGGATGAAGATAGAATGTGATGGAAATTTACAAGTCTATCTAAACTTGAACAAGACTATGGAAGAGTTTAAAAAATATCCTCTCACCGTTGAAGTCCAACAGAGAAAACAATCCCTTTCTTTGCCAAGAGATGCTAACATTCCAACTCCTTTAGCAAGCAATGCAACAAATCACACTTTGACTATCACAGACCACAATATGATTACTGCAAGCATTAGTGAGATAAAAAGCACATCATCACAAGAATGCCACAAATTTATAGAACATGGGCAAGAAGCTCAATCACCTCAACATGTGTTGCCAAATATGGAGATTGAAGAAATAAGAGTCAATTATGTTTTCAAGAATAAGACTAATCTAAAATATTGTAGTGCACCAAAATTTTTTTTTTTTAGATTATTTAAATTTTTGTGATTTATTTGATTTAAATGTTAAGTGTGATGAATTGTTTTATTTAAGTGTTGTTATTTTATTTGGATGATTATTTGTTTTATTTGATTGTTTGTTATTTTATTTAATTGTTAGAAATGTTTTGGTTAATTAATTTAATAAGTGAATAATTGTGTAACATGTTATTTTACTATTAGTGTTACATTTTAATTAAGTGTGACAAATGAGGTAATTATGTGAGCTATGGTGGAATGCACTAAGGTGCATGATAGATAGTAATGCACCCTAGTGATTTAGTGTGTGCTAGTGCATGGTAGCATGGTGCACATGTGTAGATTTTCTACACATTTTATGTTTCCTTATTTTAGATTTTAATTGGGTTAATTTATTTATAAAAAAAAAAAAAAAAAAGAAGAGGGAAATAGGGAGTTGGGCGTGTGACCTAGTGTGAAATGAATAATTTCCTTAAGATGGTAAAAATAAAAAATTGAAGACCATAATCATTTGGGGATAGGCATGATCATATTTTTATTCCTTTATATCTTTTTAAAATAAAGAGAAATTAAGAAAAATAAAAGGGAAATGGAAACTTACCTTATTATGTTAGGGGAGACTTTATGGGAGGATTTGTGATAAAGGGGCTATGAAAGGAGAGAGGAGCCATTGCTCTTGTGTGTGTGGCTGCCGTGACCTAGAGAGAGAGAGAGAGAGAGTGGCGTGTAGAGAGAGAGAGAGAGAGAGGAAGAAAGAAAGAAAGGAAGAAGGAAGGAGAAGGTGAGGAGGAACCCCTCCTAGAGTATGTCTTCTTGTTTTCTCTTTTGCATAATCTCTTTATTTGATAATATGATATTGATTTGTGTTATTTTCTTGTGTGTGTTTGGGTTCTTCCTTCTCCTCATGGTGGCTTTCCCATAAAAACCCTAGGCTTGAACAAGGGTGTGTAGTTTGGGTATTGATCTTTTGTGTTCTTGATTTTACAATCAAGAGAGGTAATGGCCTTTTCTTAGCCCTTATATTGTTTTTGGTGGATTGTATATGAGGTTTTGTTAATGGTGCTAATGGTTGATTTTGGTAGGATTGATGTATAGGATTTGGATTTTGTGAGAATATGATTTGTGTTTAAGGGTTGTGATGTTGATTTTTGCTATGCATAAAAAAATTGTAATAATCTATGAATACTTGTATGGTGATTTCGGCCTAGGCACACCCAAGGGTGTTCTTGATATGTTGTGTGATTTACAATATATTAGATCCATGTTTTAGGACCTATGTTATATGGGTAAGAGAATAAATGGCAATCTTGATATCTTGATCATGAAATTTTGTTAGATGCATGTTATATTTCGAATGATTAAATTATAAGATGCATGAAAATAATGATAGAAACATGTTAGGTTAATATAAGGCATATGTGAATATGGTGCTTATAAATTACTATATGTTATTTTATTGATAGTGTTTTGTTGGTTTTCATGGAATTGCAACAAATGGTTTTTAAAAGGATTCATGTGAATATGTTAGTGATATTAGAATCATGCATATTATAAGAGTATAATGAGATTTTAAGCATGTATGATCTTATGTAATTTTTGAGACAAAAGTTGAGTTTTATAAAGAATTAAGCTTGCTGTTTTTTTTTAAATAATTGGGTAAAAGTTGATAAAAAGATGAGTTGCATGCATAAATAATGTTCTTGATGAATATGTTAATTTTTATGAAATTAAAAGAGGATTTTAAGTCTCATGTTATGATATTTTTACCCAATTAATTTCCTACAGAATTTTTATTGAATTTTGAGAAAATATGGGTTTATAAAATTGAATATGGTGATTTTAATGATAATAATAATTGCTGGAATTTTGTAATAAAATATGAAGTAAGTTTCACTAAAAATGAATTTGAGTAATTTTTGGAATAAATTATTTTTCCTATGTTATGGTAATATTGAAAAATGATATTTTAATGGTATAAATGCATATTTTGTTAAATAATGATTTTTCTTTATTTTGATTGAGAAAAATATTTAGACTCTATTTATTTGTGATTTTTGAATAAAATAAATGGTGGCTGAAAGTTTGTTTTAAAAAGGTTAACAATTGTTATTAAATTGTCACATATGGATTTTTGCTACTTAAAAACTAAGTCTTAAATAAATTAAATCAAAATGTATTTTTCCACACTTAAAATATATTTTTCACATTATTTATGTAACACAATGACAAAATATTTTTCCTAAAGAAACATATTAAAATAGGTATTTTAATTAAATCCAAGCTTGTTTGGAAATTCTTGGTAAATTAATATTTATTTAATGAAAATGTCACATATTTTATTTTGAGCTAAAATAAAATAAATTTATAAAATAAAATAAAGTTTTGAGAAATTTAATCAACTTAGAAATTTTAAGAAAAACAAAGCATGTAATATGTCTATTGATTTTAAAATAATAAAAGAAATGTAGAATTATCGTTTTTGAAAACGTCTTTATTACGCAATGTTCCCACGTATGCATGTTACATGCAAATCAACTTTTACGTCCAAAATCATGATTATTATTCAACTATGTGATTTTTATAAAACAATCATGTTAGTAAAATGGGTAGAACGAGCATTATTCTTTTTGGCGATAATTGCATGTTTAGTGTAACTGTTATCATGAGTGCATGGCCCATGCACACATGAGTTGTATGGAAGGGAAAAATAGTAATTTTATGAACCTAAGAAACGTTATTTTGATTATGATATAGGCTCGTTGAAAAATTGTGAAATTCTTAGCTTGGACCTGAGGTAAGGAAGTTAGATAGATTTTATGATTTTATGCTATGTATGGTAAGGCTGTATATGAATGAACTGTTATGAAATTATGAATGTCATAATGTGATGATATGTTGAATGTGATATGTGTATGGATGTTAGATACATCAAACAGAATACGATGTTAGATACATCAAACAGATTTCGATGTCAGATACATCGAACGAGTTACTAAGGACATTGAGACGTGACTCCTAGGGCGGACGCGCCGAGGTTATTCAAGGACCAGTGATCTCCTGTTTACCTCATAGGGTGACATGGACAACTAGCGTTCCATGCTCATCATGTATGCTGTATGTTTGTGATATGATGATATGTCACATTTATGTTATGATATGATGATATGTCACATTTATGGTATGATGATATGTCACATTTATGTTATGATATGATGAAATGTTACATTTATGTTATGATATGATGATATGTCACATTTATGTTATGATATGATGAAATGTTACATTTATGTTATGATATGATGATATGTCATATTTATGTTATGATATGATGAAATGTTACGATTATGTTATGATATACCATGATGTTTTAGATGAACGTTAGTGTTTGGTTGTTTGTTGTTTTTCTTACTTGCTTATTTGTTTGTACTTCCTTACTGGGCTTTTAGCTCACCCCCCTTACTTTCCTTCCAGGTAGCAAATAGGTTTTCTCTATGGCACGCGTGGTGACGTGAGGAGTTCTTTCATCATGGGGTGTATGGCGTGGGGCAATCCTATGGACGATAAAACGATCAACGTAGAACGCCATTTAAATTATGTTTTGTTTTTAAGAGACTTTCCTAAAATTATCAGTGGGACTCTGTATTTAAATTATTTGGTTTCTTGAACCTTGCATAAAAACCTATGTTTTATTTTAAACTTATGGCGCCAACTTGCATGATTTTAAATAAGTCCCCCTGAGACTTTAATAATGGACGATATTCTTTTATAAGCTATGTTATTCGAATGTTTTGTAAGTATTAATCTAGGGCGTTCTTTACAAATGGTATCAGAGACGGTCGTCCATGTTTTCCAAGGACCCCCCCCCCCCCCATACACGCTAAAGATGGGAAAATCTCAGTTCACCGCGTCGTAAGTATTTGCTTATGTGTTATTGCTTGTTTATATTTTATTTAATGTTTCTATTTGTTAACTGCTGTAGTAAATATGCCTCCTGTATTAAGAACAACAAAGAAACAATTGATTAAGGAGATTCGTGCAATTCCTAAAGTTGAGCTTGACGAAGACTACTACGATTGGAAGGTAGCGGTCTTAAAGACGACGAAGGAGGTTTGCGAACGTATACAAAGATTGATTAATAAGAGAGGAGCCTTGCTTTGGCCCATAGAACAATACTGGGTAATGAGTGAGGCGTTGTCAATGTACCCAGAGGCTCTTTTACAGTTAAATCAGTCATGGAATAACGTTGTGATAGATGACATGGAGTTTAGCACTATGGAGTTTACGACTCGCGACTTTCTGGTAAGTTACGAGCTAGATCATCAGGAGCTGGTATTAGTAATGACGGATGATGGCGAAATAGAGGAACGTTTAGAGTCGATATATGACGTGGAGGAAGTACTGCGTGCTATACCGCGTCCGACCCCGAGGATGGAGATTATGGCAAGCGCGCCTGACTATTACCATATTCCGGAGGACATATTCAACTATGATTCAGGGGACGAGTCCACCATCGAGGACTAGAGTCCACTTCGTGATCGTCGCATGGGGATGCCAATAAATAAGATGGATTAGTAATAATTTCCTAAGACTTTAAGGAAACATGTTTTGGTTAATTAAACACTTTTGGGATTGTTTAATTTTGAAATATTTAAAACATTTTTAATGCTATGGATATTTTATGCAAATTTAACGGTGTGATGTGAATGCATGATTTACAAATATCCATCGATATGCGAGTTCCTTCCTTACGATTTTTCCTGTGATTGCCTTAGAACTTCATCATGTCAACCAGAGGAAGAGGAGGAAGGGGAAGGGTAGAGGCAGAGGAAAGGGTGCCTCCACAAGGTCTGAAACTACGGCCATTCCTGATGTTGAAGTGCCAACTGTTCAACCTGCAGCTCCGGCAGCGCCAACTGTGGACCTGGCTGCAGAGGTGGCAAGGTTAAGAGAAAAGTTGAGACTAAGAGATGAGGAGCTAGCGCAAGCTAGGCAAGCACCACAGACATCTCAAACGCACCCTATACCTCAAGTACCAGTGGCACAACCGCAGCCGCCAGTACCACCACCTGCACCACAACCTGTAGCCTATGGGTTTGAACCAGTATATGAACGCTTCAGGAAACAAGCCCCACCCACGTTTGAAGGGAAAGCTGATCCAATGGTGGCAGAAGAATGGCTAAGGTCTGTTGAGGCTATTTTTGATCATATGGAGTTAGATGATCGCCAAAGGGTTTCCTGCGCAGCTTATCTACTTAAGATGGATGCACGTATTTGGTGGGACGTGACTAAACAGACCCATGATCCAAATACCATGACTTGGGCGCAGTTTTTCCAGGCATTCAGTAAGAAGTATTATAGTCCAGCAGTCCTAGCAACTAAGGTTGATGAATTTATAACTCTGGTTCAAGGGAGCCTTTCGGTCACCGACTACGCACAGAAGTTCGATCGATTGGCCAAGTTTGCTCCTGAAGTGGTGCCGACTGATACAATGCGAGTTCAAAGGTTTGTAAAGGGACTCAAACCGATGATAGCAAGGGATGTTAGGATGACCAGCGCTGAGGTGGCCAGTTATACAGAGATATTGGATAGAGCCCTTGAGGCTGAATATTTGGAGGATCGAATATGGAAGGATAATGCCACTAGAAGAGAGAGCCACCACAACAAGAACTTCCATGAGAACAACAAGAGGAAGGCTATCGAAGGGCAGAATAGTGGGGTTGATAAAAGGCCTAGACCTCCAGTCCCGAACAGCAGCAACCACAACTCTCAGAACCATAGCAACCGCAATAACTGCTTCAATGACCGAAACCGTGGGAACCAACAGGGCAACCGAGTTGAGTATCCTACCTGCCCTAAATGCATAAGGAAACACCCAGGAGAGTGTCAGGCCGGTACCTACAAATGCTTCAAGTGCGGCCAGACAGGACACTTGCGGAAGAATTGCCCACAATGGAAGGCGGGACAGAATAACAATAACAATCTGGTGCTAGCAAGAGTCTTTGCCTTAACTCAGAACGAAGCGGCCAATAGCAATACCGTGGTTACAGGTCAGCTCCCTATATCTGGTACAATGTGTAGAGTCTTAATTGATTCTGGAGCAACTCATTCCTATGTTTCCGTGAATGTGATTGATAGACTGAATATGCCTTGTAAGATGTTTGCACATAACTTTAGTACATTGTTGCCATCGGGAGATATGATGTTGTCAAATAAGTGGTTACCGTCAACACCTGTAACGGTAGAAGGTAGAGAGTGCCCAGCAGATCTCATAGAACTAAGTATACCGGATTATGATGTTATACTCGGCATGGATTGGTTATCCAAGCATGGGGCTACGATAGACTGTCGAAAGAAGATCGTAGAGTTCAGGCCAAAGGAAGGAGAGGTTTTCTCCTTTAAAGGTGAAGTAGCAGGCCTTCAAACACCCATAATATCTGCACTGGAAGCACGGAATATGATGCAACATGGATGTTCGGCATTCCTTGCCAGTGTAGTGGATAAGACCAAGGAGTCAGAACTAAAGCCAGAAAATGTTCACATTTTTTGTGAGTTCCCGGAGGTGTTTCCCGAGGAATTACCGGGACTACCCCCAGACAGAGAGATCGAGTTTGTAATCGAGCTTGCACCTGAAAATGCACCGATATCTAAGGCACCCTATCGAATGGCGCCAGTAGAGTTAAAGGAACTTAAGAACCAACTACAGGAGTTGTTGGACAAAGGGTTCATAAGACCTAGCCATTCGCCATGGGGAGCACCAGTCCTATTTGTGAAGAAGAAGGACGGGAGTATGAGGATGTGCATTGATTATCGAGAGCTCAATAAGGTCACCATTAAGAATAAGTATCCTTTGCCTAGGATAGACGACCTTTTTGATCAGCTACAAGGGGCTTCAGTGTTCTCAAAGATTGATCTGCGGTCTGGGTACCATCAGTTGAAGGTGAAAGAGGGAGACATACCGAAAACGGCCTTCAGAACTCGCTATGGGCACTACGAATTCTTAGTGATATCCTTTGGACTCACCAACGCCCCAGCAGCCTTTATGGATATGATGAATAGGGTATTTAAGGATTTCTTGGACAAGTTCGTAGTAGTGTTCATTGATGATATCCTCATTTACTCAAAGACCAAGGAGGAGCACGAAGAGCACTTGAGTTTGACTTTAAACAGATTACGGGAACATCGGTTGTACGCCAAGTTCTCTAAATGCGAATTTTGGCTGGAACAGGTAACCTTCTTAGGGCATATAGTCTCCAAGGATGGGATTGCAGTAGACCCATCAAAGATCAAGGCCATTAGAGACTGGCCCCAGCCAAAGAATGCCTCAGAAGTTCGGAGTTTCTTAGGGTTGGCAGGTTATTATAGAAAGTTTGTCGAGGGTTTCTCGAAGATCACTACCCCGTTGACCAACTTAACCCGGAAACATCAGAAGTTCGCATGGACAGAAAAATGTGAAGAGAGTTTTCAGACCATGAAGGATAAGTTGATTTCCGCGCCTATCCTTTGTGTTCCCACTGAGGGCGAAAAATTTGTGGTATACTGTGATGCGTCAAAGAACGGGTTGGGATGCGTGTTGATGCAAGAAAGGAAGGTGGTAGCTTATGCTTCCAGACAACTCAAGGATTATGAGCAGCGGTATCCCACTCATGATCTTGAATTGGCAGCTGTGGTATTCGCACTCAAGATATGGAGACATCACCTGTACGGAGATAGGTGTGAGATATACACCGACCACAAAAGTCTGAAATACTTTTTCACACAAAAGGAACTAAACATGAGGCAGCGAAGGTGGTTGGAATTAGTAAAGGATTACGATTGCGAGATTCTATACCACCCAGGCAAGGCAAACGTAGTTGCCGATGCTTTGAGCAGGTGGGGACATGGGAGTGTCTCAACACTGCATGCGATAGAGATGCCTCTTCAGAAAGAGATCATAAATGCTAGGATTGAAATTGTGACAGGAAGTTTGGCAAACCTCACATTGCAATCCTCTTTACTAGAACAAATCCGAGAAGGACAGAAATTGGATGAAGCCTTGGTGAAACAAGAGGCTTTGGTACAAGAAGGTGGCAGCAGCGATTTCACAGTGTCTAATGGTGGATTGCTAAGATTCAAGGATAGGATTTGTGTACCTGACAATGCTGAAATTAAGGAAAGTATCATGAAAGAAGCGCACACAACGCCTTATTCCTTGCACCTAGGATCCACGAAAATGTATCAAGACCTCAAAGCACTGTATTGGTGGCATGGAATGAAGAGGGACATTGCTGAGTTTGTTGCTAGATGTTTGACATGCCAGCAAGTCAAAGCGGAACACCAGAGACCAGCAGGGTTACTTCAACCGCTCTATATTCCTGAATGGAAATGGGAGGATATCACAATGGATTTTGTGGTAGAGTTGCCTAGAACCACCAAGAAGCACGACTCAGTGTGGGTGATAGTAGATAGACTCACTAAGTCTGCTCATTTTCTGCCTGTTAAGACCACATACTCGGCGGATCAATATGCTGACTTGTATGTTAGTGAAATAGTGAGACTCCATGGGGTGCCAAAGTCGATAATTTCTGATCGAGGGTCAGTTTTCACATCGAACTTTTGGAAAGGGCTACAGAGAGCTATGGGATCAAGACTGAAGTTCAACACTGCTTTTCATCCTCAAACTGATGGCCAGTCTGAGCGGACTATACAGATATTAGAAGACATGTTGAGGTGCTGTGCATTGGACTTTTCAGAGTCTTGGAACCGATATCTACTTCTAATGGAGTTCTCGTACAACAACAGTTACCAATCTACCATAGGGATGGCTCCCTATGAGATGCTTTATGGGCGTAAATGTAGATCTCCCTTGCACTGGGATGAAGTTGGGGAGAAACAGATTTTAGGGCCTGAAGCAGTTAGTGAGGCTAGTGAGGCAATTGAGAAGATACGCCAAAGGATGCTTACTGCGCAGAGTAGGAAAAAGAGCTACGCTGACCTCAAGAGAAGGGACATCGAGTTTGCTGTAGGCGAGTTTGTTTTCTTGAAAATCTCACCGATGAAAGGTGTGATGCATTTTGGAAAGAAAGGGAAGTTTAGCCCTAGATATATCGGTCCATTTGAGATATTGGACAGGATAGGGCAAGTTGCGTACCGTTTGGCACTGCCCCCAGCGTTAGCTGAAACGCATAACGTCTTTCATATCTCGATGTTGCGTAAGTATGTGTCAGACCCCTCTCATGTGTTGAGTTACGAGCCGTTACAGCTGAAGCAGGACTTGAGTTATGATGAACAGCCTGAGCGCATTTTAGAAAAGGGAATCAAGGAACTGAGATCCAAAAGGATTCCACTAGTCAAGGTCTTGTGGAAGAATAGTACGGAACGAGAAGCAACATGGGAGTTGGAGGATGACATGAAAACAAGATACCCTGAGTTATTTGGTAAGAAAGAATTTCGGGACGAAATTCCTTTTAAGGAGGGTATATTGTAGTGCACCAAAATTTTATTTTTTTTAGATTATTTAAATTTTTGTGATTTATTTGATTTAAATGTTAAGTGTGATGAATTGTTTTATTTAAGTGTTGTTATTTTATTTGGATGATTATTTGTTTTATTTGATTGTTTGTTATTTTATTTAATTGTTAGAAATGTTTTGGTTAATTAATTTAATAAGTGAATAATTGTGTAACATGTTATTTTACTATTAGTGTTACATTTTAATTAAGTGTGACAAATGAGGTAATTATGTGAGCTATGGTGGAATGCACTAAGGTGCATGATAGATAGTAATGCACCCTAGTGATTTAGTGTGTGCTAGTGCATGGTAGCATGGTGCACATGTGTAGATTTTCTACACATTTTATGTTTCCTTATTTTAGATTTTAATTGGGTTAATTTATTTATAAAAAAAAAAAAAAAGAAGAAGAGGGAAATAGGGAGTTGGGCGTGTGACCTAGTGTGAAAGGAATAATTTCCTTAAGATGGTAAAAATAAAAAATTGAAGACCATAATCATTTGGGGATAGGCATGATCATATTTTTATTCCTTTATATCTTTTTAAAATAAAGAGAAATTAAGAAAAATAAAAGGGAAATGGAAACTTACCTTATTATGTTAGGGGAGACTTTATGGGAGGATTTGTGATAAAGGGGCTATGAAAGGAGAGAAGAGCCATTGCTCTTGTGTGTGTGGCTGCCGTGACCTAGAGAGAGAGAGAGAGAGAGTGGCGTGTAGAGAGAGAGAGAGAGAGAGGAAGAAAGAAAGAAAGGAAGAAGGAAGGAGAAGGTGAGGAGGAACCCCTCCTAGAGTATGTCTTCTTGTTTTCTCTTTTGCATAATCTCTTTATTTGATAATATGATATTGATTTGTGTTATTTTCTTGTGTGTGTTTGGGTTCTTCCTTCTCCTCATGGTGGCTTTCCCATAAAAACCCTAGGCTTGAACAAGGGTGTGTAGTTTGGGTATTGATCTTTTGTGTTCTTGATTTTACAATCAAGAGAGGTAATGGCCTTTTCTTAGCCCTTATATTGTTTTTGGTGGATTGTATATGAGGTTTTGTTAATGGTGCTAATGGTTGATTTTGGTAGGATTGATGTATAGGATTTGGATTTTGTGAGAATATGATTTGTGTTTAAGGGTTGTGATGTTGATTTTTGCTATGCATAAAAAAATTGTAATAATCTATGAATACTTGTATGGTGATTTCGGCCTAGGCACACCCAAGGGTGTTCTTGATATGTTGTGTGATTTACAATATATTAGATCCATGTTTTAGGACCTATGTTATATGGGTAAGAGAATAAATGGCAATCTTGATATCTTGATCATGAAATTTTGTTAGATGCATGTTATATTTCGAATGATTAAATTATAAGATGCATGAAAATAATGATAGAAACATGTTAGGTTAATATAAGGCATATGTGAATATGGTGCTTATAAATTACTATATGTTATTTTATTGATAGTGTTTTGTTGGTTTTCATGGAATTGCAACAAATGGTTTTTAAAAGGATTCATGTGAATATGTTAGTGATATTAGAATCATGCATATTATAAGAGTATAATGAGATTTTAAGCATGTATGATCTTATGTAATTTTTGAGACAAAAGTTGAGTTTTATAAAGAATTAAGCTTGCTGTTTTTTTTTAAATAATTGGGTAAAAGTTGATAAAAAGATGAGTTGCATGCATAAATAATGTTCTTGATGAATATGTTAATTTTTATGAAATTAAAAGAGGATTTTAAGTCTCATGTTATGATATTTTTACCCAATTAATTTCCTACATAATTTTTATTGAATTTTGAGAAAATATGGGTTTATAAAATTGAATATGGTGATTTTAATGATAATAATAGTTGCTGGAATTTTGTAATAAAATATGAAGTAAGTTTTACTAAAAATGAATTTGAGTAATTTTTGGAATAAATTATTTTTCCTAAGTTATGGTAATATTGAAAAATGATATTTTAATGGGATAAATGCATATTTTGTTAAATAATGATTTTTCTTTATTTTGATTGAGAAAAATATTTAGACTCTATTTATTTGTGATTTTTGAATAAAATAAATGGTGGCTGAAAGTTTGTTTTAAAAAGGTTAACAATTGTTATTAAATTGTCACATATGGATTTTTGCTACTTAGAAACTAAGTCTTAAATAAATTAAATCAAAATGTATTTTTCCACACTTAAAATATATTTTTCACATTATTTATGTAACACAATGACAAAATATTTTTCCTAAAGAAACATATTAAAATAGGTATTTTAATTAAATCCAAGCTTGTTTGGAAATTCTTGGTAAATTAATATTTATTTAATGAAAATGTCACATATTTTATTTTGAGCTAAAATAAAATAAATTTATAAAATAAAATAAAGTTTTGAGAAATTTAATCAACTTAGAAATTTTAAGAAAAACAAAGCATGTAATATGTCTATTGATTTTAAAATAATAAAAGAAATGTAGAATTATCGTTTTTGAAAACGTCTTTATTACGCAATGTTCCCACGTATGCATGTTACATGCAAATCAACTTTTATGTCCAAAATCATGATTATTATTCAACTATGTGATTTTTATAAAACAATCATGTTAGTAAAATGGGTAGAACGAGCATTATTCTTTTTGGCGATAATTGCATGTTTAGTGTAACTGTTATCATGAGTGCATGGCCCATGCACACATGAGTTGTATGGAAGGGCAAAATAGTAATTTTATGAACCTAAGAAACGTTATTTTGATTATGATATAGGCTCGTTGAAAGATTGTGAAATTCTTAGCTTGGACCTGAGGTAAGGAAGTTAGATAGATTTTATGATTTTATGCTATGTATGGTAAGGCTGTATATGAATGAACTGTTATGAAATTATGAATGTCATAATGTGATGATATGTTGAATGTGATATGTGTATGGATGTTAGATACATCAAACAGAATACGATGTTAGATACATCAAACAGATTTCGATGTCAGATACATCGAACGAGTTACTAAGGACATTGAGACGTGACTCCTAGGGCGGACGCGCCGAGGTTATTCAAGGACCAGTGATCTCCTGTTTACCTCATAGGGTGACATGGACAACTAGCGTTCCATGCTCATCATGTATGCTGTATGTTTGTGATATGATGATATGTCACATTTATGTTATGATATGATGATATGTCACATTTATGGTATGATGATATGTCACATTTATGTTATGATATGATGAAATGTTACATTTATGTTATGATATGATGATATGTCACATTTATGTTATGATATGATGAAATGTTACATTTATGTTATGATATGATGATATGTCATATTTATGTTATGATATGATGAAATGTTACATTTATGTTATGATATGATGATATGTCATATTTATGTTATGATATGATGAAATGTTACGATTATGTTATGATATACCATGATGTTTTAGATGAACGTTAGTGTTTGGTTGTTTGTTGTTTTTCTTACTTGCTTATTTGTTTGTACTTCCTTACTGGGCTTTTAGCTCACCCCCCTTACTTTCCTTCCAGGTAGCAAATAGGTTTTCTCTATGGCACGCGTGGTGACGTGAGGAGTTCTTTCATCATGGGGTGTATGGCGTGGGGCAATCCTATGGACGATAAAACGATCAACGTAGAACGCCATTTAAATTATGTTTTGTTTTTAAGAGACTTCCTAAAATTATCAGTGGGACTCTGTATTTAAATTATTTGGTTTCTTGAACCTTGCATAAAAACCTATGTTTTATTTTAAACTTATGGCGCCAACTTGCATGATTTTAAATAAGTCCCCCTGAGACTTTAATAATGGACGGTATTCTTTTATAAGCTATGTTATGCGAATGTTTTGTAAGTATTAGTCTAGGGCGTTCTTTACAAATATACACTTGCGAAAAGCACCATCAAGGAACATTTTCAGTATAGGATTGAAAAATCATGTTCAGAGGCATTTTGGGCAAAATGCGTAGATGATAATTGTGGTTGGTATATACGAACGAGAAGCACAAAACTTTCAGACTACTTTAGACTTATCAAGTACAATAAATAGCACACATGCTCCTTAAATCAAAAAAATTTCGATAATAAACAAGCAAGTGCAAAAGTCATTAGTAATTACTTTAAAGAGAAGTTTCGTGGCCCAAGTTCAACCTACAAACCAAGGCAAATAATACGATATGAATATGGGGTAGGTGTAATGTACAATAAAGCATGGAGAGAAAAAGAACTTGCAGTTGATGATGTTAGAGGCTCAAATGAGGGAAGTTATGCATTGTTACCTTCATACTTGCATATGCTAAAATTGGCCAACCCAGGAACTATCACAAGAATAGAGAAAGATGAAGAAAACAGGTATGAATAATATTTATGCTTTGCATTCCTATATTTAGTGCTTTACTGTTCACAATCCATACCTTACATTTCTAGAAATTTGTTCTTTTTTAAGTTTTATAGGTTTAAATATATGTTTCTTGCTTTTGGTGTTTCATTGATTGGCTGGAAACACTGTATACCAATTATAGTGGTAGACGGTACATTTTTAAAGACAAAATGTGGAGGCAAACTATATGTAGCTTGTGTTAAAGATGAAAACATTCAAATTTTTCTGCTTGCCTTTGGAATTGGGGATTCAGAAAATGACAATGCGTGGATATGGTTCTTTAGAAAACTTAAAGAAGCAATAGGAGATCGAGAAGACTTGTGCATAGTATTTGACAGGCACAAAAGCATCAAAAATACAATTGAACAAGTATATCCTGGTCTATACCATAGAGTTTTTCTTTATCATTTTAAGCAAAATCTAAGGACTAAGTATAGGGGATTACATGTGCATTCCATATTCGAAACTGCTTCAAGAGCCTACTGTAGCTCTAAGGTGCATGGTAGGTAGTGAAATTAATTGTCAATTGTTATTTTTTTTAATGTGAATAATTGAGTTTTGGTTGAATGCACTAAGGTGCATGGTAGGTAGTGATGCACCCTAGTTATTGAGTGTGTGCATGTGCATGGTTGCATGGTGCACTTGAGTAGAATTTTCTACACACTTTATAGTTTCCTTTTGTTTAGATTTATTTAATTATTTAAATTGAAAAAAATAAAAAAATAAAAGGAAAGGGATTGGCTTGGACTTGTGTGCATAGTGGGAAAGGGGGATTACATTCCTATTTTATTTGGGCGATTTTTAGTTAAAAATGGAAGAGGTGTTGTAATCTTTATTTCCTACCAATTAAAATAAAATAAAAATTTAAAGAAAATAATCAAAAAGGGGAAACTTACCAATTATTTTCCTTAGGCTATTATGGGTAGATTAGAACAACGAGGAAAGGAAAAAGAAAGAAGAGCATTATGCTCCATTGGTTCCGTCGGCCTAGAGAGAAGGGGAGAGAGAGAGAGAGAGACGTGTTCTAGAGAGAGAATAAGAGAAAGGAAGAAAAGAAAGGAGGAAGAAGAAGAAGAAGGTCTTGGGAGGTCATAGGTAAGGTTTTTATATTGATAATTTTTTTGTTAATTTTAAGTCTAAGGTTTCTCTTCCCCACCAACCTAAGTTTTTGTGTTCTTCATCTTCATGGGTTTAAAAAAAAACCCTAGGGAGTGATTGCCATTTGGGTGTTGATCAATTTGTGTTCTTGATTTTACAATCAAGAGAGGTAATGGATCTTTAGCCCTAATATTTTTATGTTTTTTTGAGTTATATGGATTGATGGATATTTTTTTTTTATGTTGATGCATGAGAAAATTGACCTAGGCGTGGGCTTGGGTGTTCATGGTGTTTTGGTTTGTGGTCAATATAGGTTGATGATGGGGTTGTTGTCTTGATTGGTAGATGGTTTTGATAATGTTATTGTATCCTAGTTGATCTTGTAAGTTTGTTTTGTGGCTAAATATTTTATGTTGTATTGTTTGTATGATTATTATTATTTGTTAAAGAAAGGTCATGTATAAAAGGGTTGGCAAGGGTTTTAAATTGTGACCTACAAAAAAATGATGATGAATATTTTCTTTTTAAACATGATAGGATTTGATTATTTTGGGCTATGGGAATTTCGGCCTAGGGGTGATGTTCAAAGCATGATTATTTTTTTATATGTTTTTATGTCAATTAAAAATTTCAGAAACATGATTGGTTGTTTGTAAGATTTTAAATGGGTATATGTTAGTTTTGTTCTCCCTTGGAATTTTTGCATGATAGAAATATGTTAAAAGTTATATTCAATACAAGGTTAAAGATTTTTTTTTTTATGATTTGTGAGTATGTTTTAAGGTGGTTTGATGAATTATTGTATGCTAATGGTAACATTTAAAATAATTAAAAGATGTGTTGAAACATGCTAGGGTTTGTGTTAGATTTGTGTTGATTTAAACATGTATGGTAATAATGTAAAAGATGGATTTTTGTTTTATTATGCTTGCTGATTTTGGTGTTTAACTGATTTATAATATGATGAAAATAATGTTTTCATATGCTTAAATAGTGTTGTAAGTGTTATAATGTTTTCAAGAAATTAAATGGGACTTTAATATGCCTTGAAAAGATATTTTTGCTTAAATAAATACCTACATTTTTTTTTATATATTTTTAGAGAAAATATGAAGTTTTAAATTCAATATGGTGATTTTTTAGAGTGTATATGGTTGCTGGAATTTTGGTAAAATATTAGAAAAAAAATTTTAAAAGAAAGGAAAATTTGTGTGGTTGTGAAATCATATCACCCTAAGTTATGTAAATATTAAAAATGACATTTTTTAATACAACCATGAGTGTTCATTTTAATAGATATGATTTTTCTTCTTTTTAATTAAGAAAAATGTTGAGATTAATTCACTTGTGATTTTTAAATAAATTAAATAGTGACAGAAAGTTTGGTTAAATAATTCAAAAATAATTATTGGGTTATCACTTATGAATTTGTTTCCCTTAAAATTAAGTCTTAAAATAATACAAATAAAAATGTATTTTTCTCACATCTAAAAATTATTTTTTTTTCTCACACCAAGTTTGTAAATTCATTAATTTGAATTAAATTGTTATTTTCTAAGGAAACATGCTAACTATAAGTATTTTACATAATTTCTAGCATTTATTAATTCTATGTAATTTAAAAATAAATAATTGAATTATTATATTTTTAAATGGCTAAATAAATTATTTTATGAAATAAAAATAATGTTTTAGGGGTTTAATCAACTTAGTGATTTTAAAGAGATAAATAATGGTAATAAAAGTATGTTACTAATTCATTATTTTTAAAACGATAGAAATAAGCGCAAAGGCATTATCGTTTTTAATGCCACTTTTTAACAACGCTCCCACGTATGCATGTCGCATGCAATATCACTTTTATGCTAAAAAATGTGTCTAATATTCAACCATATGATTTTTATTTAAAAGCCATGCATGTAACATAGGTATAATTTGCATTATTCTTTTGGTGATTTTATGTGTAATTATGCCTATTTGGAAATTTTGAGTAGTTTTCACCATGTGTGCATGGCCCATGCACACATGGGGTTTATGAGTTGGGAACAAGAAAGTCTTATGTGATTCTAAAGAACGCTATTTGAATATGATTATAGGCTCGTTGTGAAGTTTGTCAGTTTTTCTTTCCTTGGACCTGAGGTAAGGAAGTTAGATAGAATTCTATTTGTTTATGTTATGAATGGTAAGATTGGTGTGTGTAAGGATAAATGATATATATGAAAATGTACCCTGTGATATGATGTGTGAAATGCTGTGATGATCTGACGATGAATGTGAGGAACTAAATGTACCATGTAATGGTTGTTAGCATGATGAACGCGACACCACAAAGGGGTTACTAAGGATGTAAAGATGTAACCCAAGTTACTAAGGATATAAATACGTAACTCATAGGGCGGACGTGCCGAGGTTATTCAAGGACCAGAGATCCTGTTTACCTCAAGATGTGACATTGACAAATTAGCGAGCCATGTTCACAAAGATATGATGATAATGTTTATGATGGTTATGTTTACGATGGTTATGTTTACGATGGTTATGTTATAATGATTATGTTTATGATGATGATGGTTATAATAATTATGTTTATGATTGTATAACGATGTATGAATATGAATATGTTTTGTTGCGTTTTACTTGTGTGTTATTTGTACTTCCTTACTGGGCTTTCAGCACACCCCCTTACTTTCCCTTCCAGGTAGCAAATAGGATTTCTCTTTGGCATGCGTGGTGATGTGGGGAGTTCTATCGTCAGAGTGTGTATGGTGTAGGGGCATCCTATGGACGAGAAACGATCAGTTTGAAACGTCATTTTCTACAGAATAATGTTATGTTTATTTTAAACATTCAGAACTTATCAGTGGGACTTGAACTTCAATTATTTTTAAAACATTGCATGAAAACCATTATTTTTCCCTTTAAACTATTGGGCCCAACTTGCATATTTTAGCAAGGCCCCACTGGAGTTTCTATAATAAGTGGCTTTTTCTTCTATAAACTTATGAGTGTGCAAATATTTTATAAAGTATTAGATTAGGACGTTTTACACCTACACAGCTCAAGAATATCATTTTTTCATGGCTGAGTTACAAAAAATTAACCCTGAAATGACCACTTATCTTTTGCAAGAAAAACCATAAAGATGGGATCGACCATTCTTTCCAACAAAAAGGTATAACATTCATACAAGTAACATTGTTGAGTATATAAATGCAACATTTGTGCATGCAAGAGAATTGCCTATAACATCGTTAATAGAAGCTGTGAGAGAGATGCTTCAAAGATGGTTTTCAACAAGAAAACAAGCAGCGATATGCCAATTTATTGAAGTGAAAAAATGGGCAAATTATGAAATGGAGATAAAACTTGATGTGGAATTTTGAATGAAGGTACGTTATTGAAGTTACATTTATTCACTTATTTTTTGGCTCTTAAAACTATTGCTTAATAATTGAATTGTTTCACAGGTAGATGCAATTGATGCAATAAAATCTCGAGTCACATATGGTGATCGAGTGTTTGTTGTTGACTTGGAACAGAATATGTACACATGTAATGAATTTCAACTAGAGGGAATTCCATGTGCACATGCTATTGCAGCAATTGAAAGCAAGTACTTGGACAAGTACAAATTTTGCTCAAATTGGTATAGTATATCTGTTTTGAAAGAGACATATGCAGGTTCAATCAATCCTGTTCCAGATAAATTGATTGGAGTGTCCCAGATGAAATTAAAGAAGATAACATGAAGGCTTCAAAATTCAAAGTAAAACCAGGATGTCATGAGAAAAAAGGAATTCCATCAACAGGAGAATTTTCCAAGGGTGTTCAAACAGTCAAGTGTGGAAATTATAGAATATTGGGGTATAATAGAAAGAATTGTAGCAACCCACTAATTCTAAAAGATGGATAAATCATCAAATATGAGAACATAAAACTTTAAGTAAATTTTTCATTTAAATTTTTTTAAAAATTGTTAATGCTTTATAAAAAAAAATTCAATTTTTTGACTTTCATGTGTTTACATTTTATGACTTGTAATTTACAATTTATGATTTGTGGTTTACATTTTTCATCTTTTTTATTTACATCTTAATAAAATAAATGTCATTTGTTAAGCAAACTATTTAGATGCTTGTACATGAAATTTTAAAATAAGTGCTCTAAATTTTAAAGAGTCATTGTTTAGATTTTAAAGAATTGTGATTTAAATTATAATCCTTGAAGATTACATTTTACAGTATCATGGTTTAAATTTCGATAGTGTTATTTATGATTGTAAACGTTACACTTTATACATCAATTTGAAAAATGCAATATATATATATATATAAGATTTGAAAATGGGGTAGAAATGATATTTTGAAATCACTATTATGGTGTAATGTTGTGTTGTGACACTCATTACACCATATTATTTTCACACCGCCGCAACGTACAGGAACTATGGAAATTTGATGTTCCTTTAGTGTCATGGCGCGCATGCAGTGTGAAAATAATATCCCTCTCGAGCGCTACGACTCTTAAATAGGCGCGCCGTAGTGCGCAGTAAAAATATTTATTCATAATTTATTTTTTGCCAATTAAAACTTGTGGTCTATATTTTTAACCACTAAAGAATTCTAGTTTAAATTTTAAGCCTAGTGGTTGAAATTTTAAGTCTTGTGTTACAAATATTTGTATTTTTGGTTTATATTTTACATGTTATGGTTCAAGAGTTTTAGTTTAAATTCTAAGTATAGGAGTTTAAATATTAAGGCTAGTGGTTTAACATTTATACCTAGTGGTTTAAATTTTAGGGCTAGTAGTTTAAATTTTAAGCATAATGGTTCAAATTTTAAAGGTAGTAGTTTAAAATTTAAAACTTTTGGTTTAAATTTCTAGGCTTGTAGTTTAAGTTTTAAAGAGTCATAATTTAAAATTTTAAACATTATAGTTTAAGTGTTATAGTTTTAAATTTTAAGCATAGCAGTTTAATTATTAAGGATATTGGATTATCTTTCAAACCTAGAGGTTTATATTTTAAGACATTAAAACCTAGTGGTTTAATTTTTGTGATTAGTAGTTTAAATCTAACACAAGTGTAATGGTTTAAATTTTAAGACATTAAAGCATTGAGGTTCAATTTTAAGGCTAGCAATTTAAAATTTAAAAGTTGTGGTTTAAATTTCTAGCCTTGTAGTTTATGTTTTAAAGAGTCGTGATTTAAATTTAAAACATTATAGATTAAGTGTTATAGTTTAAAATTTTAAGAACAATGGTTTACATACTAAAGCTAGTGGATTAACTTTTAAACCTAGAGGTTTAAATTTTGTAATAGTAAAACCTAGAAGTTTAAATTTAAGACATTAAAACCTTGTGGTTTAAATTTTAAGCATAATGGTTTAAATTTTAAGTCTTTTAAGGCTAGTAATCTCAAATTTAAATCTTGTGGATTAATTATCTAGCCTTGTATTTTAAGTTTTAAATAGTATCGATTTAAATTTTGAACATTATAGATTAAGTGTTATAGTTTTAAATTTTAAGCATAGAGGGTTTAAATATTAAAGCTAGACGATTAACTTTTAAACATATAGGTTTAAATTTAAACACATTAAAACCTTGTGGTTTATATTTTAAGACATTAAAGTCTTGTGGTTTAAATTTTAAGCCTAGCAATTTACATTATAATTATGATGGTATAAATATTAAAACTAGTGGTTTAATGTTTAAGGCATTTAAGGCTTGTGATTTAAATTTTAAAACTAATGATTTAACATTTAAAACTGGTGGTTTAAAATTCTAGCCTCTTAGTTTAAGTTTTAAATAAATGTGATTTAAATTTTAAACCTCGTGGTTTAAATTTTAAGCCGTGAGTTTAAATTTTAAGTCTTAAGGTTTAAATTTTAAGCTGTGTAGGTCAAATTTTAAGCATTGTGGTTAAGATTTCAAATATTGTGCTTTACAGTTAATGTATAGTAGTTTAAGTCATAGTTTATAGTTTAGGCTTATTTTTTTACAATTTAAAATAAATGTGGTTTGGTTTTCATTTAAAGACTGTAAAAAAAATGCTTAAAACTTTAAATCTATTGTCATTTACAAAATTCAACTATTCATGACAAACAAATAAAATAAAAAGTTTTCATTAACATTGTTTCAAAGAAAAATATTCTTAAAACAAAACTATTGAGTTCCCTATTTTTATCTTGTGATCACACATGACACAAGTTTTCTAGTGGAGTTTCATGACCGTCCTTTCTCTTGTAACCATGATCCCAAAATTCTATAGCTATCTTTCTTCTCATATCAACAACATTGTTTGGACCAATTTTGAATGGAGACATCCCCATCATTAGCTTTATGACGTAAATTCCACAATCAAACCTGCAATGTATAAAATAAAATTCAACTTAAATATACTTTGAATGAATTGGGAAAAAAAAAACAAAAACCAAAAGCCAGCATACAACGAAGTTGTATCTTAACAAATTCACTTGTTATTTTGAAAAGGAGTTTCAACCCATGAGAACCTAAAATCTTCACATCCGGTAGTATAATGTTTTACGTTTTACATGAAAGCCCAAATAATCCAAAGTGAAAGGAAGAATTCAGCAATATTTCTTCACATGTCTTTCAACATCTTCATTATTGGGACAATTAAATGAGTCATAGATACATATAATCTTTTTATTAATATGTAAAACTCTTAAGCACCAATGATCTAAATAAACCCCCCTTCCTTGTGGAATAAGAAATGGCATGAAAACAAAATCAACTTCAAACTATCACTTTCCAAATTTCAATATTTTTCCTAGAATAAAGTCAATAATAGTCTTCATTTTGGGACAATGATGCTTTATCCTTTTATGTTGATCATATTTTTTATATCTAAAATCATCTTCCTTCACAACTAATTAGGATTATGTAGTGGTCCAAAACACAACATGTTGTAGTACACTTCCGAAATGAAGGATAACAAGTATGAGACAATGCCTTCTTTCGCAAATAGTAAAATGATATATCAATATGCTGCAAATATAAAATAGAAAAAAAGCATAAAATATTAAATACAAATATATGAGAAAATTAAAATGTAAATTATTTTAAGTATGCACAACATAATAATAAATGTTGGAGAATATAAAATCTTACATCATTATTGATTAGACCTGCAACATCATACAAATCAAAGAACCACTTCTTATTCACAATTTCTATTCCTCCCAAGAATAAAGTTGAATTTAATTTGGCATGAAATGCAGTGTATGGAGAGGATCTATTCCTACAAAAACAACAAACATTAATAATAAGATATAAAGAAAATAATTAATTTTAAAAAAAACAAACGCAAATCATTTACCTTTTCTTATTCATTCCGTAAGTGTACCGCTCCAAGAAGAACGAAGTTGCTTCTGAATAAGGGATAGATGGTGGCAAGTATTCTTTATCTCTATAGAGTTCATAGAAGAACAAAGCAATTCACTTGGTTCAACAAGGGTTGTCATAGATGGTGGGGAAGCCATGTTTGCACTTGAATCATCACGATCACTTTCCATTTGTTTAACTTCTTTTTTTCTTTTTTTTTGTTCTTCTGTTCCTCTCAAGTTCTTTGAAATTTTTTTTTTGCTTTCAATAGTATTGTTCATAGACAACCTACATATGAAAAAAAAAATCAGCAACTATAATTAAAATAAAAAAATAATAGAAGTTTATGAATAAATAATCATATTCAAACTTTATACTTGTAGGACACTTTTTAGAATAGATGGAGAAGGAGGAATGCATTCTGGAATGTTAAGAACGATATCGTCATTTGATAAATCAACTATGAATACTTCCAAAGCCTTTTGTGTAGAAGGTATTTTTTTATTTTCTCTAAAATTTAAGAAACGTTTGTGGGTTGCTTGCCATCTATGCTCATCTTATACTCATTTTCTCTTTGTTCAATAGTGGCATTGCTTGCAAAATTTAGGCATTCATGCAAATAATAAAAGAAGAAAATTAAAAACATGATAATCAAATCAAATTTAACACAAACTTTATCAAAATATACATAATATTTTAAATTTATACCTTCGATGGAGGAAGACATTCAAGACTACTTAGAAAGATTTCACGACTTAACAAATCATTTATGCATGCTTGCTAATCCTCTTGTGCAAATAACCTTCTTGTTTTCTCTAAAACTTTAAAATATTGCTCATGTTGCAATCCTTCTTCACATGTGCACTTCTTTAAATCATCTTGTTTCATAAAATTATTAATTAGTTGTTCATAATGTTCGATTTTCTTCTTCATGTGACCTATATCATTTGTTCTCTCATCAATTTCTGCCATGCATATGTTAATCTGACTCATTCCATTTTTAATTTCAACAATATCTTTTTTTATTTCAACGTTCTCTTCTTTCAGCTCCTAGAAAAAAAAAAGGTGATACAACAAGTTAGAAAAAAGTAAACAAAAGATACTAAAATATAAACCACAAGTTCTAAAGAAATGAAAAAAAAGAACATACATGTAATGCCCCGAATCCCTAATGCGGTTTAGTGGCTGGATTAGTAGGCCGGGAGGGCCATAACTGTTTAATTATCCCATTAAATGAATATATGCATGTTTATGTGAGTTATATTATAATATGATGTTATATGCATGCATGTGGGTCCACATTTGAATATTATGATGTTTTGATAATTTGGCCCATTGAGGGAAAATTTGTGTGTTTGGGTGCATAATGTGATTTGTGAATGAGATTCCATTATTATGGAGATATATTCGAGCTATTCGGCATGAGACGATCCTATATGATGGATTAGCAGTTTTGTCATAACGGGGTCAATTATTGGGTAGTAAGAATGTTTATTTGATGATATATTGGGAGTTATTGAGATCAGGATGAAATTCTAGAAGTTTTGACTGTAATATTCCCGAGGGTATTTTTGGAACCCCGAGCACTAGGTTTTATTTGAGATTACTTAAGCTTGAAGTAGCTTGTCAGATAGAACGTACGTTAGAAAACCTCTCGTTCTTCCTCGTTAGCTCATTTTCACTATTTGAAGCGTTTTTTAAGATAGCTTGAGTTCTAGGAGTCGGAATCAAGCGAGGATCGAGGCATAGCGATCCTAGGAAATATTAGAAGCTTCTTGACTAAAGTATTTGATGAGAAACAACCCAATCGAAGGAAATCTAAGTTTAAAGTTTTGAGTTTGTAGAGTTTCTAAGCTTTGGATTGGCTTTTGTGAATTGTTGAGTTTTTGGTTTGATTGAACCTTGGGTTTTGATTGTTTTGGAGCATTGGGAAGCTTGGGAACTTTGATTTGATGATTTGGTAATGTTTAGGCATGATTTTGGAGGCTTTGGGATGTTGGAGAACGAGTTTGGGTGTGTTTTGGGTTGGGCGCCGCGACCCTGTTCTTGGGGTGCTGCGGCCCTAGCTTGAAGAAGCAGGTGGGGGAAATTGTGCTTGCTGGGCACTGCGGCCCTTGCTTCAGTGGTGGCTGGGGGCTACGGCCCAAGGTGTCAGGGCCGCAGCCCTTGAGCAGGGTTGAGCCCCTTTGACTGTTTTGGCCCCGGGAACATGGTTTTAGGCCTCGGGATCGTTCCTACTACCCGGATTAGTGGGGATTGATGTCCCATAGGCTAGATCTTGGTTTGGGAACCCTTGATTATCATTTTATTGATGGTGTCCCATATTTTGTTATGATTAGGTGATCGCTAAAGGACTAAAAGCTAGACCGTTCTCAAAGCTTGTTCTTCTATTCATTCTAGCTCGAATCAGAGGTAAGAAAACTGCACCCCATATGTGACATGCATGATTATTCTTGAGGCATGTTGATTGTGTAAATGTAGACATGGATTGATTATCGAATGCTTAGGAAAACTTGCTCACTTGTGCATGGTATTGACTCATTAGTCAGAATTGGCATAGGTATCAGTATCAACTGTGACGCTGTGACTCATTAGTCAGGTTCAGCAGTGGTACTGGGCACTGGTCACATTGTGCTGACTCATAAGTCAGGACGGCCTTAGCGTGTTCAACGCAAGCCAATAAAGATTAGATCTAATCAATATCTGCATTGGATGACTCAAAGAGCATTAATGTCGGACCAACCTCAAGTTCGATGAATATCATAAGCACTTGTGTGACTTACCCATCAGTCACTCATCTGTTAAGTTAGAGACTTACCCATCAGTCTTTCATCTGATTAAGGCTAGTGGCTTACCTAGCAACCACTCTTCTATTTAATTTAGTGACTTCCTTGTCAGTCACTCATTATGGTTTTCTAGAACCTCAAGTGATATTCACTCATCTGTTTAAGAGCTATAAGCTCTATGTGATTATAATGAGAATCATTTGATAATGTTTATATACAATACTGTGTTTTCTTGCTGGGCTTTGGCTCATGGGTGCTATGTGGTGCAACTAAAGGGAAAGAAAAGCTCACCCAGCCCTGAGTGGAGAGCTTAGGTGGTGATGCATACATATGCGGCCGCTTGACCACCACGGCCAAGGAGTTCTCAGAGGAACTAGAGGGTCTACTCTATTTTTGCCGCTTAGGTCGACGGGTTTGTAATTTTGAAATAGTAATGACCTTTTTGAGTTGTAAATAACTTGTAAATGTTCTTGTGGGCCAACGAACAGTTTTATGTATTAAATAAAACATAGCCTTTCCCTTTCTATTGATTTTCCACCTTAGCCTGTTATTAACACTTAGAACACGTTTTTAACCAAAGGACTCGGGTAACAGGTCAAATTTCTTGTTCACTGTTCACTGTTCACCGTAACAGTTCTGGGGTAACCAGGGCGTTACAATACATCATTGAATTACGCAAAAATAGGAGATAATATAAAAGTACCTTCAACATTGAAATAATTTCTTCATCAATCGAACTACATTTTGTCTTCTTACTCATCATTGTGGGGGAATTATTTGGATCTATGTATGTTCATCTTTTAAGAATTACTGTGTTGCAAAACATACCATTAAGGTATAATGAGTCTTTTTCCGCACTAGATGTAATCAAAAAAACATAATCAACCTATATACATAATAATAAAAACTCAATAAACAAGAATAATTGTTAACAGTACAACAATTGAAATTAATTGAAGAACAATGCTAAATTTATATATATGTGAATACGTACTTTTGATTTTTGGAAAACTTTTGTCCAAATTGTTCGGAGATTATTCACCTTAGTTGACTTCCAATTTAAAATTATAGAGAATTTTGTACTAACACGAGTGCTAAAAAAAGATCCCAAGGATGGAATAACCTCATAACCCCACACTTGGAAAGCCACAAGGAAGCCACACAACTCATAGTTATTTTTTTGCGAATCTAAAACACTTGAAATATTTCAAATAGTTTCATTGAATGAACAACGACCCCAAGGATAATTCTCAAACTTTTCTTCATCATCAACTAATTTAGGAACAAAATAATCAACAAACCTATCACCTCTTTTACTTTCTAAAATGTTTTTCACAATAAACACTTTAGCTATCTTAATGACATCTTCGTCATCAATTTTTCTAGACATGAGAAGGTTTTTCAAGTCGTTTCTTGAGATTGATGATTTCCCAGAGAATTACTTTTCCATTAATCTATTGGGTTGATTGCTATCATCAACATCAGTAGGAAGCTAGGAACAATTTAAACCAGTTATTAAAGCAAATTCTTCAATGCCAAAATTTTATGTATTCCCTCCAAAGTTCATTTGGATGTCTTTTCTATTAGACCTACCGTCCTCATGAAGTATTAGAGAATGGACAATTATGGTACAAACTTTTAGATTACTATCAATATCTAAAAGAAACCCCAAGCATGAATCCTTTAACTTTTCAAATTGACCATCAGTTAGAGAATTCTCAATACAACGAAAAATTGAGTTGATGATTTTGGAAATTAACTTTCATTTTATTCTTAGCAAAAATCAACTTATTTGCACTTAAATTCAGCAAATAAAAACAAAAAATTAATTAAAAAACTTTAACTTTTTTATAAAAATATAACACAAACTAACAATGTAAAATTACCTTGTAAACATTCAATTTTTTTATAAGAACTTGATTTCCTATTCGTCTTCATGATACGAGCTTTATTTGTCATATCTTACATTAAAAACAAACAAAAATATAAACAACATATTTTTAAAATAATACTACTGGCATAAAGTATATAAAAAAAGAGAAGAAGAAAAACATATAATATTTAAGACATTTTCACAATTAATCATGGTAGGTGATGCCCTATTAATATAATAATAGTGAATCCAAAATCATATATTTTCAGGACTATACAATTGCAATTTTGTTGAGACATTTCATCAAACACTTACATCGCATGAAAATCAATTCAAGCAAACTATCAAAAAAATTATTAATGAATGAGGAAACAAATAAATCCAACTAAAGAAAACCTTCAGAAAAACCCATTATTGAATGTGGAAATACAGAAAATCAACTCATGCATCCAAAATCATATATTTGTTACTACTATACAATTGAATTTTAGTTGAGGCATTTTATCAAACACTTACAATGCATGAAAATGATCTGAATCAAACCATCAAAATAATCATTGTTGAATGCATGTTTAAGTTAACTGAAACAATGTATAAATAATAATATATATTCATGAAAAAAATAGACGACATTTGACAGCTAATTGCATTTGTTAAGTTTGTTAAATTTTCATTTTCAGGTAAGCTTAAAAAAAAACACAAAGAAAATAACAAGCGAAGATTGAAATACCTTGTTAAAAGATCAACTTCAGCTCAACTTCCTCTAGTTAAGACAAATAACTACGAATATGGTCGATCAAAAAAAGTATGGTTGTTCTCATAAATGGAGTGTTGAACCAAGACTATAAATGGAAGGTTGCTCTCATCAATGAAGTGTATGAAAATGGAGAAGAAGATGATGAATTTAGAGCTAAGAATGATGTGTGAAAACAATGAAGTTGTGAATTGAAAAAAGAGAGAGAAATAGCTTACAAATAGCTAAGTATGATGTGTTTATAATACACTTTGGGCAACCCTTATTCGGAGAGGCATATGAACCGCACACAAGACAGTGCTATGACGCACAGATTTTAAAAACTCTATGAAAATTGTAGCGTCCCGACGCACAAAGTTTTGTAATACTCATGAATAGTGTTGTAAATTTAAATCTTGTGGTTTAATATATAAGAATTGTGGATTAAATTTTAAGCCTAGTGGTTTAAATTTGATGTCATTTAAGCCTTGTGGTTCAAATTTGATGCAATTTAAGCTTGTGATTTAAATTTTAAGCCTTTTGGTTTAAGATTTTGGATTAGATTTTACACATTACATTTTATAGATTAAAGAGACTTGGTTTATGATTTAAGCCTAAAGGATTAAAATTTAGTTCTTGTGGTTTAACTTTTAATGTCATTTAAGAGTAGTGGTTCAAATTTTAAGACATTTAAGGCTTGTGGTTTAAATTTTAAGAGTAATGGTTTAAATTTTAAGCCTTGTGGGTTAAATTTTAAGACTAGTGGTTTAAATTTTAAGTCTTGTGGTTTAAATTTAAATCTTAATGGTTTAAATTTTAAGCCTAGTGGTTTAAAGTTTAAGCCTTTTGGTTTAAAATTAAAAAAAAATTGGATTAGATTTACACATTACATTATATAGATTAAAGATACTATGTTTATGATTTAAGGGTAAAGGATTAAAATTTAAACCTTGTGGTTTAAATTTTAATGTCATTTAAGGCTAGTGGTTAAAATTTTAAGGGTAGGGGTTTAAATTTTAAGCCTTGTGGTTTAAATTTTAAGGTTAGTGGTTTAAATTTTAAGCCTTGTGGTTTAAATTTAAATCTTAGTGGTTTAAAGAGACGTGGTTTATTATTTAAATTTAATGGATAAAAATTTATAACTTGTGGTTTAAATTTGATGACATTTAAGCCTTGTTGTTCAAATTTGATGTCATTTAAGGCTTGTGGTTTAAATTTTAAGCCTAGTGGTTTAAATTTTAAGCCTTTTAGTTTAAGATTTTAAAGATTTTGGATTAGATTTTACACATTACATTAAATAGATTAAAATTATAGATTAAAGAGACTTGGTTTATGATTTATGCCTAACGGATTGAAATTTAAACCTTTTTGGTTTAAATTTTGATGTCAGTTAAGCCTAGTGGTTCAAATTTTAAACCATTTAAGGATTGTGGTTTTAATTTTAAGGTTATTGGTTTAAATTTTAAGTCTTGTGGTTTAAATTTAAATCTTAGTGGTTTAAAGAGATTTGGTTTATAATTTAAACTTAATGGATACAAATTTATAACTTGTGGTTTAATTTTGATGTCATTTAAGCCTTGTTGTTCAAATTTGATGTCATTTAAGCCTTGTGGTTGAAATTTTAAGCCTAGTGGTTTAAATTTTAAGCCTTTTAGTTTAAGATTTTAAAGATTTTGGATTAGATTTTACACATTACATTAAATAGATTAAAATTATAGATTAAAGAGACTTGGTTTAAGATTTAAGCCTAAAGGATAAAAATTATCGATTTACGCCTAGTGTTTCAAGTTGTAAGCCATTTAAGGCTTGTGATTTAAATTTTAAAGGTAGTGATTTAAATTTTAAGCCTTGTGGTTTTAATTTAAAGGTTAGTGGTATAAATTTTAAACCTTGTAGTTTAAAGTGAGTTGGTTTATAATTTAAGCTTAATGGATAAAAATTATAACTTGTGTTCTAAATTTGATTTCATTTAAGCATTGTGGTTTAAGTTTGATGCCATTTAAAGCTTGTGGTTGAAATTTTATGTCTAGTGATTTAAATTTTAAGCCTTTTGGTTTAAGATTTTAAAAATTTTGGATTAGCTTTTACACATTACATTATATAGATTAAAATTATAGAGTAAAGAGACCTGGTTTATAATTTAAGCCTAAGGGATTAAAATTTAAACCTTTTGGTTTAAATTTTGATTCCATTCAAGACTAGTGGTTGAAATTTTAAGTCTTGTGGTTTAAATTTTAAGGCTATTGGTTTGAATTTTAAGCCTTGTGCTTTAAATTTAAATCTTAATGGTTTAAATTTTAAACCTTGTGGTTTAAAGAGACTTGGTTTATAATTTAAGCTTAATGGATAAAAATTTATAGCATGTGGTTTAAATTTGATGTCATTTAAGCCTTGTGTTTCAAATTTGAAGTCATTTAAGGCTTGTGGTTTAAATTTTAAGCTTAATGGTTTAAATTCTAAGCCTTTCGATTTAAGATTTTAAAGATTTTGGATTATATTTGACACATTACATTATATAGATTAAAATTATAGATTAAAGAGACCTGGTTTATTATTTAAGCCTAAAGGATTAAAATTTTAACATTGTGATTTAAATTTAGATGCCACTTAAGCCTAGTGGTTCAAATTTTAAGTCATTTAAGGATTGTGGTTTAAATTTGAAGCTTAATGGTTTAAATTTTAAGCCTTGTGGTTTAAATTGAAAGCTTAATGGGGTAAATTTTAAACCTTGTGATTTAAAGAGACGTGGTTTATAATTTAAGCTTCGTGGATAAAAATTTATTACATTAGATAGATTAAAATTATAGATTAAATAGACTTGGTTTATGAATAAAAAGACTTGGTTTTAATTTTAAACCTTGTGGTTTTAAGAGACTTGGTGTAAATAATAGATTGAGAATTTTAAATTGGCAAGTTTTCTTTAAGAAATAATATTTTTTTTTGAAAAAAAAATACCAAAAACCTCGCCCTACACTTAACATTTTCCTTGTCCTTGTTCTCATGTTAATTAATACAAACAAAGGAAGAGACAAACAAAAAACTAACTAAAAGAAAGAAAAGCTCCCTTAAAATAGCTTTCTAGCATACGATGGTGGAGAGTTAAATAGTGTTGCAGTGGATGTTGAGGAAACGATGGCTAGGAAGGAAACGGTGGGGAAAATGGTGGCTCTTGAAAGAAGACAGGGTCTTGTTAATTTTGGTCCCAGTGCCCAAGCAAAGAGTTGATGTGACCAGTGTGATCCACATCGTATTGATTCCAATGTGCATAGTACTGCATCAAATGCAAATTTTGTCGATATATATAATCGCTTTGTAGAATGATATGTGTATTTTGTTGGGCCAAGTACTGCATATATGGATCTATAGGGGGATTGATGGGAAGATATGACTCCTCTGCCATAGGTTCAACCTCTTCTTCTTTATTCTCCTCTGGTATGACACCTCATGAATTAGCTCTCGCTATCCATTTGGCAACCTATTCACCATATTCGTTGACCATAGCAGCAATAATAACAGGTAGAGGCCTAACATGAAGGCCATCTGTCCATGATGGAGCCCCAACTTCTTTTGTAAAGCACCCTAATATACTACTTTATAAAACGTCTCAATACTCATAAATAATAGAAGAATACCACTTAACATATGAAATCCAGTGGGGCATTGATAAAATATGAAAGTTGGGTGCAATAGTTTAAAATCAAAATAAAGTTTTCTTATGCATCGTTTAAAGAAAAATAAATTTAAGTCCCACCGATAGTTTTAAAACTAAGGTCCATAACATGATTCTTTAAAACTCGACGCTTATGTTGATCATTTATTCACTCATAGGATACCCCCACGCCATACACACCTAGACATCGGAACTCCTCACATCACAGCGCGTGCCAAAGAGAAACCCTATTTGTTACCTGAAAGAGGGAAAGTAACGGGTGAGCTAAAAGCCGAGTAAGGAAGTACAAACAAATAAGACAACATACAAGGAAAACACAATAAGAACATATTCATATCGTAAACCTCACAACATATCATAATCGTATGTCATAACCACACATCATAATCAAACATCATCATCATACACTATACATCATAATCAAACGTCATCATCATACATCATTATCAAACGTCATAATCAAATGGCAGCATCATAAATCATCATCAAACGTCATCATCATATATCATAATCAAACATCATCATCATTCTCTTTATGATCATGGTGCCACTATTGTCCATGTCACATCTTGAGGCAACCAGTAAAATCATAAAACTGGAAAGACCTCCTCTGTGAGGTAAACAAGAGGCTCTGGTCCTTGAATAGCCTCAGCGTGTCTGCCCAATGAGTTACATCATATCCTTAGTAACTCGGGTTACGTCATATCCTTAGTAACCCCTTTGTTGTGTCGTATTCAACACACTAACAACTATTTGCTTTTTAACACAACTTACAAACACATGAAATTCATTTCAAACAACACAAAGGAAAACATATGTTGCACACACATTCATCGTAGCATTTCAAGATAGATTTCAATACTTCATATTTCATGGTCCTTCATCATACATAACATATCATTATTCTCATAACAGACCATTCTTACCATTTCATAGCATAAACATAAAAAATTTATCCAACTTCCTTACCTCAAGTACGAGCAAAGCAAAATGATAAAAACTTCACAACGAGCCTATAATCATAATCAAATATTTTCTTTTAGAATCACATGTCAATTACTCGTGCTCAACACATATACCCCATGTGTGCATGGTTGCCCAATAGTTCCAAACATTCACATTTTCACATAAAATCACGAAAGAATAATGTCAATTCTACCTATTATCCCTTCATGGTTACAAAGTAAAAACTATATGTTTGAACAATAGACATATATTTGAATGTAAAAATGTATTTTCATGCGACATGCATACGTGGGAGCATTATTAAAAAGCGACGTTTTAAAACGATAATTCCTACATGCTCATTTCTACCTTTTTCAAATAAAATTCAGCAACATGTTCTCTTTAATATTATTTGTTGACATGATTTTTTTGCCAACAGTGAATTATGAAAATAGATGGAATGAATTAGTGCTTAATGATAAACCGCAATAAGAAAATGACCCTCAAGAGCACCAGAAAAGAACTCTTAAGAACACCTATCTTTTATACGTGGTTCAGTGGTTAAAATCCACTTAGTCCACGAGTCAATATTATTACTATTTCTCTCTCTAAATTTTGATAGAGTTTTTGTATTACAGAAACAACTCTCCCTTCCCTATCCCAAATCTTAGTATTTATAGAGAAAATCCCTGGATAGGCCCAGGGGTCATCACGTGACTTAACCCCCAGTGTTATCTGTATCACATTAATTATAAATATTACAATTTATCCTAAGGTATGGTCTGAACATTAGGTAAAACTGATCATGGATCCTCAGAGATAATCAGACATGTCATGCCTGACCATGCATGATTATATTACGTGTCCGGGTTTTTAGGGATCCATGGACATGCTATGTCTGGCCATGCACGTCTATATAATGTATCTGGGTGTCTAAAGATCCAAGGATACGTGAAGTCTCTAGCGTGCCCTGAGCTAAATATAGACGTGAGCTCATGTCACGGGTGCTATGCCTTATGAACATTACAAGCTCGTGCTTATCGCTTTGCATTCCCCAACTTGTATTATTGTCCTGGGGAGCTGTGTTATCTTCGTCGACAAAATATGGACTTATGGATCATCTGTTACAGTTCTTTACTTGCCTGCTGTACATGAGCTAAATAAAAGACTCGTGCTGAATTTTAGGACGTACATTTGCCCCCCAAGTCCCTACTCATGTTTTATGACGTCACCTTCTGACTTACACGGTGGGGACTTTTAAACTTCCATCTCGATTATCCAAGCTTGCCCACTACTCGAGTATTGGACACGTGGAACACGAAGATTGTCGTTTGTTCGGGTTTCGAGGAATGCATTAATGATTTGGCCAACTTTTTGCCCCCGTTTCGTCCTTCGAAACATAGCCCTTGGATCTGGTTATGACCAAATCGAGCGGCTCACGCTGATCTATACCATTTACGTATAAAAGGGATAGACAATTCTTACAAATCATCGTCTTTCATTCAAAAAATTTCTCCATCTTCTACCTTCTACATTTTCGAACCTCCTCTCTTCTCAGAGAAAAGAAAGAACCCCAAAACTCTTTGTTCCAAAGTCTTTCGGAGATCCAGTTGTTCAGTTGCTCAGGAGTGAGTCATTCAGACCTTACAAAATACACCTCTTCTATCGACAATCATATTGTAAGTCCTATCGCTTCACATGGGCTCTATTATTTTTTATTTTTTTAATTGCTTTCTGCGTTTTATTTACCATGCTTCGCCGTAGTCGATATTAGGGTGTCTTCTGGATTTTTTGGCACATAGGTTTCAACTTTAGGTTTATACAGAAGGTTTGGAACCTTTCATGAAATTACGACACTTATGACATAGGATGTTTTCTGGGTAGATTTGGGTAACCTTAGAAAATACCCATTTGGTGCATAGAAGATGAAAGGATAGGATTCAAACATTAGATTGACTAGGGAACACGCTTTCTTGGGTGGTTTTTCTCCAAAACGCCCCCCAAGGATAGTAGTGGCCGGATTTTCTGACACACGGATCCCTGAATGCCAGGGGTCTGTTGGGAAACCTAGGCGCATAGTGTAGGTAGCGTGTGGCACCACGCACGGGCTGAGATTAGATCAACTTGGGCTTCAAAAGCATTACTTCCTTTCGTGCTTCCTTGCCTTTGCCTTTATAAAAATGTTAGGTTGCCTACTAAGTGTGTAACGCCCTGGTTACCCCAGAACAGTTACGGTGAATGGTGAACCAGAAATTTGACTCGCTACCCGAGTCCTTTGGTTAAAAATGTGCTTCTAAGTGTTATTAATAGGCTAAGGTGGAAAACCAATTAAAAGGAAAGGATATATTTTATTTAATACATAAAACTGTTCATGGGCCCATAAAAACATTTACGAGTTATTTACAACTCAAAACGGTCATTATTATTCAAATTTACAAACCCGCCAACCTAAGCGGCAAAAATAGGGTAAACCCCCTAATTCCTCTGTGAACTCCTTGGTCGTGGTGGTCAAGCGGCCGCATATGTACACATCACCACCTAAGCTCTTCACTCAAGGCTGAGTGAGCTTTTCTTTCCCTTTACTTGCACCACATAGCACCCATGAGCCAAGGCCCAGCAAGAAAACACGGTAATGCATATAGATATTAAAAACTGATTATTATTATAATCACATAGAGCTTATAGCTCTAAACAAATGAGTGATTCAACCCTTGAGGTTCTGGTAAACCATACTGAGTAACTGACAAGCAAGTCACCAATTTAAATAGATGAGTGACTGATGGGTAGTCACTAGCTTAACAGATGAGAGACTGATGAGTAGTCACTAGCTTAACAGATGACAGACTGATGGGTAAGTCTCACAGGCTCAACACCCATAGCCATGCGACTAAATAGTCACTGTGGCTCTAAGTGACTAGCCTTTGGCTAGACAAGTGCTTATAGTATTCATCGAACTTGAGGTCGGTCCGGCATTAATGCTCTTTGAGTCATCCAATGCAGATATCGATTAGATCTAATATTTATTGGCTTGCGTTGAACACGCTAAGGTCGTTCCTGACGTATAAGTCAGCACTAGGTGACCAGTGCCGAGTACCACTGTCGAACTTGACTAATAAGTCCCAGCTTCACAGTTGATACTGACACCTTTGCCAATTCTTACTAATTAGTCAGTACCATGCACAAGTGAGCAAGATTTTCTAAGCATTCAATAATCAATCCATGTCCATATTTACCAACCAACATGCCTCATGAACAACCATGCATGTCACATATGGGGTGCAGTTCTCCTACCTCTAGTTGGAGCGAGAAATATAATAAGAACGACTCCTGACAACGATCGACCTTTTGATTCCTTAGCGGTTACCTAATCACAACCAATTATAACCTCCATTAATGAAAATCAACAATGAAAGGGTCTTGACCTAAACCCCACTCTCGGGACCTCGAAACATGCCCACAAGGTGAGTAGATTCGATCGCGGGCCTTAAGGATTGAAACCCCGAGCTAAAAACCCTTAAAAACACTCAAAACAGGATTTTGGAGGAACAGAGTAGCGCTACAGTGCTGCTCCCTAGCACCCCAGTGCTATACTCAGAACCCCCAAACCCACCACAGAAATCTTGTGTAGCGCTACAGCCCCCTCTGATGGGCGCTGTAGCGCTACCCCCAGACTGATCCTCCCCTGAAACCTCCTTCTTCGACTCCTTCAGTTTTAACCTGATTCGAATGCTTCCGAATCCCATTTTTGGTGCCAAATGAACCCAAAAACCATCCTCACATACCCCAAGCATCACAACCACAAGAACCATAGCCAAAACTCCCAACAAAACCAATCATTCAACCTAGAAATTCCAACTGAAAAACCAGAACAAAAACAGGGCAAACCAGGGATTTTAATGGCTAAAAACTTACCTTAAGTTTAGCTTATGATGCTCTTCAATGGTGGAACACACTCCCAAACTCCCAAGACTTACTTCCCAAGCTTGAATCCTCAAGAATGGCTCAAAAATCACAAAGAACAAGGAAGGAAAAATAGGTACGAGGAAGCTCTTGAAGTTACTCTGTTTTTCTCCACCTTTCTACAACCTTCAATGGATTATATCTATCCTAGGGGTGAAAAGAACAAAATACCCCTAGGTCTAATAAGGGTTTCTAAAGGCTCCTAAGGGCAAAATTGGTATTTCCCACCTATCTCGTTAATCATAATTAACGCTCTCCAATTCCTGTTATTCTCAATAATCTCAAACATCAATAATTCATAACACGTTACCCTTTAATTCCTGGCAACGCTCAAATCATTAAAATCACCCCGAGACTCATCCCGAGCCCCGAAATTAAACCTGTTGTAACTAGACCGCTAATTAATATTCCAGATCGTCTCATTCTGAATAGCTGGAACAAACCCACATTATAATGTGGTGTCAACAATATATCACCGACATGCATACAAATATACAATTATGCCCTCAACGAGCCAAATTACGAAAACACCCCTATAATTAAATGTGGACCCACATGCATGCATTTAACATGATATTATAATATAATTCACATAAACATGCATATTATCATTTAATGGCGTAATTAAACAATTATGGCCCTCCCGGCCTACTAATCCAGCCATTAAACCGCATTAGGGATTTCGAGCATTACAACTATCCCCTCCTTACAGAAATTTTTTCCTCGAAATTTACCTGAACAGCTCGGGAAACTAACTCTACATATCTGACTCCAACTCCTAGGTCACTTCTTCCACCTTGCTGTTCCTCCACAATACCTTAACCAAAGGTATCGTCTTATTCCTGAGGACCTTATCCGTTCTGTCAAGTATCTGATCTGGTTGCTCCTCAAAGGAGAGATCTGGCTCAAGCTCCAGATCTTCATAACTCAAAATATGATTCACATCAGATACATACCTCCAAAGAGCTGAAACATGAAATACATTATGCACGGCTGACAACGCCGGAGGCAAAGGCAATCGGTAATCCACTTGACCAACCCTCTCCAGGATCTCAAATGGACCTACAAATCTAGGACTTAGCTTGCCCTTCTTCCCAAATCTTCTCACCCCTTTCCATGGCGAGACTCTAAGGAAAACATAGTCTCCCACCTAGAACTCCACGTTCCTACACTTGGGATTTGCATAACTTCTCTGCCTACTCTGAGAAGCAAGCATCTGAGCTTTAATCTTCTCAATGGCCTCACTGGTCCACTGAACTGCCTCAGGACCTAAGTATCTCCTTTCACCTCTCTCATCCCAATGAATGGGAGATCTGCATTTCCTACCATTCAGCATCTCATAAGGTGCAACTCCAATGGTAGACTAATAACTATCGTTGGAGAAGAAATCTATCAAAGGTAGATACTTACTCCAAGATCCACCAAAGTCCAGCACATATGCCCGCAGCATGTCTTCCAATATATGGATCGTCCTCTCAGATTGCCCATCTATATAAGGATGATAAGAAGTATTGAACTTCAATTGTGTCCCCATGGCCTTCTGCAAACTCCCCCAGAACTTGGAAGTAAAAGTAGGGTCCCAATATGACACGATCGACCTAGGCGCTCCATGGAGACGCACGATCTCTCTCACATAGAGATCTGCATAGTGGTCAACTGTATAAGTGGTCCTCACTGGCAAAAAGTGAGCTGACTTGGTGTAGCGATCACCCAAATAGAATCATGCTGACCAACAGTCCTGGGTAAGGCCACCATGAAATCCATCGTGATGTCCTCCCACTTCCACTCTGGGATATCCAGAGGCTGCAATAACCTTCCAGCCCCTAATGCTCAGCCTTGACCTGTTGACATGTCAAGCACTTAGCCACATACTCTACTACATCTCCTTCATTCCCGGCCACCAATACAACAATCTCACATCTTGATACATCTTCGTGGTGCCTGGATGCAAAGAGTAAGGTGTAGTATGAGATTCATCCAGAATCTCTCGCCTCAAAGTAGTGTCTAGCGGAACACATATCCACCCCTTGTATCTCAACAAGCCTAACTTAGACACTGTATAATCTCTGGATGCTCCAGCCAGAACATCCTCTCTGATCTTGATCAGTTGTGGATCACTCAACTGACCCTCCTTGATTCTCTCCAACAGTGTAGACTGTAGCGTAATATTAGCCAACTGGCATACCAGCAACTCTATATCATCTTTGGTCATATCATCTTATAATTCTATGGCTATCAGGCTCATACCATAAATCTATCCCTGACCTTTCCGGCTTAAAGCATCAGCTACCACGTTGGCCTTTCCTGGATGATACAAAATCTCACAATCATAATCTTTCACTAACTCTAGCCAACGCCTTTGTCTCATATGTAGGTCTTTCTGGGTGAAGAAATATTTCAGGCTCTTGTGGTCTGTATAGATCTCACACTTCTCTCCATAAAGATAGTGCCTCCATATCTTTAAAGCAAAGACCACAGCCGCCAACTCTAAATCATGAGTGGGATATCTCCTTTCATACTCCTTCAACTGACGAGAAGCATAAGCAATACCTTCTCTGATTGCATCACAACATAGCCCAAACCCTAATGAGAAGCATCACAAAAAATCACAAACTTCTTCTGATCTGTTGGAAGACTCAGAATCAGAGCTGTAATCAATCTCTGCTTCAGTTCCTGGAAGCTGTTCTCACACTTATCTGACCACACAAATTTCTAGTTGTTGCGTGTCAGCTCAGTCAATGCAATAGCAATCTTTGAGAACCCTTCCAAGAAATGCCTATAATAACCTCCCAATCCAAGGAAACTTCTAACCTCAGAAGCAGTCTTTGGCCTTGGCCAATCTCTGACCGCTTCAATCTTTGCTGGATCTACCTTAATCCACTCCTTACTGACAATGTGCCCAAGAAAGGATACCTGAGTTAACCAGAACTCACATTTCTTGAATTTTGCAAAAAGTCTGTGTTCCCTCAGTCTTTGTAGAACCAACCTCAGATGTTGTTCATGCTCTGACTCAGACTGAGAATATACCAGAATATCATCGATGAAGACAATCACAAACTAGTCCAGATAATCCTTGAACACTCTGTTCATCAGATCCATAAAAGCAGCAGGGGAATTAGTCAATCCAAAAGACATGACTAAGAACTCATAATGCCCATACCTAGTATGAATCGAATTCTTCGGTATATCTCCCTCCTTGACGATGAACTGATGATAACCAGAATGAAGGTCGATCTTTGAGAATACCTTTTTACCTTGCAACTGATCGAACAGATCATCTATCCTTGGCAAAGGATACTTATTCTTAATTGTCAGCTTATTCAGTTCTCTGTAATCAATACACATCCTCAAAGAACCATCCTTCTTTTTCACAAACAGAACTGGCGCACCCCAAGGTGAGAAACTAGGTCTGATAAAACCCAAATCCAACAGTTCCTGCAACTGTACCTTTAATTCTTTCAACTCAGTTGGGGCCATTCTGTAAGGTGCTCTAGAAATTGGCTCCGTCCCTGGTGCCAGTTCTATAACAAACTCAATTTCTCTGTGTGGTGGCAACCCTCGTAAATCTTCTGGAAACACATCCAGAAATTCACAAACTAGTCTGGTCTCTTCTAGCCTTACTGGCATGACCTGAGTGGTATCAACCACACTGGCTAAGAATTCAATACAAACTCCTTGTAATAAATCCCTAGCCCAGAATACAGAAATCATAGGTATGTGAGGTCCATGCACATTACCAACAAACACAAAATGATCCTCACCTTCAGGCTCAAAGGTGACCATCTTCCTTCTGCAGTCAATGGTTGCCCCATACTTTGCTAACCAATCCATACCCAATATCATGTCGAAGTCAGTCATAACCAACTCTATCAAATCTACTGATAACTCTCTGCCCTCCACTGTCACTGGCAAAGATCTGACCCATCTTCTGGATACCACTAACTCTCCAGTGGGTAACAAAGTTCCAAACCCCACAACATAAAAATCACAGGGTCTACACAGTCTATCAATAATACTAGTAGCAACAAAAGAATGTGTAGCACCAGAATCAATCAATACATTATAAGGGGTTCCAGCATTAAGAAGCTAACCTGTAACTACTGAAGGAGAAGCCTCAGCTTCTGCTTGTGTCAATGCGAACACTCAAGCTGGAGCCGAGCTGTCCGCTTTCCTGGGTTCTTCTTTTCTTGCCTTGGGGAAATCATTTTTAAAATGACCTACTGCTTCACATAAGTAGCAGGCCTTTGCCCTACACTCTCCCAAATGATGCCTCTTGCATCTAGGGCATTCAGAACGAGTCTTCCAGGCTTCACTGCCACCTGGACGACCCATTGAAATACCACGGGGCCGCTTATCAGGACCTGGAACTGGGAAGGTGTTAGGAACCTTCCTCTTCTGCTCACTAGGGCCAATACCCCTACCAGAACCCACAAATGGTGAACTTGTCCTTCTGAATTCCTTTCTGGCTGCACTGTCTCGCAAGATCTTGTTCTCTACACTCTCTGCTGTGAGTGCCTTCTCAACCACCTGTGCATAGGTAGTAACCCCAGCCACAGTGGTGATACGTACATCATGAGCTAATATGGGTTGTAGCCCCTGCAAAAATCTCTCTCTTCTGGTCTCGTCAATTGGCACCAACTCCATGGAAAATTTCGCCAAACGATCAAACTTTAAGGCATACTCAGTGACTGACAAATTTCCCTAAAGTAGCCTAATGCATTCCTTAGCTTTAGCTGCCCTGATGGCATCATTGTAGTATTTCTCGTTGAACATAGTTTGAAACTCTTCCCAACTCAGGGCATTAACATTCTTGGTCTGGGTAATCACCTCCCACCAAATCCGGGCATCCTCCCGAAACATATAAGTGGCACAAGCCACCATCTCATTACAAGCTACCCTCATGAAATCAAGGATAGTGGTAATCATACTCATCCATTGTTCTGCCTTGGCAGGATCTGCACCGCCCTCAAATACTGGAGGTTGCTGCTTCCTGAACCTTTCATAGAGAGGCTCCCATTTATTTCCAACCTCAGGTAGCTGCTCTACTGCTGGCACCGACACAGGAGGTGCCTCTGATACACTAGCCACTGCAGGCGCTTGCTGTTGTCTCAGGAGACGAAGCTCTTCTCCCTGTTTCAACACTGTTGCCTGCAGATCACTAACTATCTGCTGCTAGTTTACAGGAGCTGGCTGTGGACTCTGTGACTGGTCATTTTCCTGACCCTGACTGTCATTATTTTGGCCTTGATCAATCTGGCCAGTTGAAGTATCTGTCTGCCCTAGATTCATTCTTATCTGTTATACCTTGCTGGAACAACGATCAATACGGCCAGTCAAGTAGTAATAACTAAACCTCTTGCCGCCTTACGGTCCAAGAACAAGCACACAATTATCATAATTCTTAGTCATACAATTATACAAGCAGATACATGTTTATAGCATTTTGCACCCAACATGTATCACATAATAATTCACAATCAACCATACTAATGAGTATGTTCCAGCAATTTCAATACTAATAAGCACACAATTGCTGAGGATATAATATTTTAGGGCGCAGGTTTAACATGGAGTCTCATGCATACAGGTAAAGCATATATACTATATTTCAGCAGTTATACATATAACTACATAAATAGTTACCAAACCATGAGTTGAGCTTGACTTCAGTGATGTGTGTACATGCCCAGCCAGTCTACAGGAACCCTAACCTTGGCATGCTCTGATACCAAGTTGTAACGCCCTATTAACCCCAGAATAGTTACGGTGAACGGTGAACCAGAAATTTGACTCGTTACCCGAGTCCTTTGGTTAAAAACGTGCTTCTAAGTGTTATTAACAGGCTAAGGTGGAAAACCAATTAAAAGGAAAGGATATATTTTATTTAATACATAAAACTATTCATGGGCCCATAAAAATGGTCATTATTATTCAAATTTACAAACCCGCCAACCTAAGCGGCAAAAATAGGGTAAACCCCCTAATTCCTCTGTGAACTCCTTGGTAGTGGTGGTCAAGCGACCGCATATGTACACATCACCACCTAAGCTCTCCACTCAAGGTTGGGTGAGCTTTTCTTTCCCTTTACCTGCACCACATAGCACCCATGAGCCAAGGCCCAGCAAGAAAACACAGTAATGCATATAGATATTAAAAACTGATTATTATTATAATCACACAGAGCTTATAGCTCTAAAAAAATGTGTGATTCAACACTTAAGGTTCTGGTAAACCATAATGAGTGACTGACAAGCAAGTCACCAATTTAAATAGATGAGTGACTGATGGGTAGTCACTAGCTTAACAGATGAGAGACTGATGGGTAGTCACTAGCTTAACAGATGACAAACTGATGGGTAAGTCTCACAGGCTCAACACCCACAGCCATGCGACTAAATAGTCAATGTGGCTCTAAGTGACTAGCCTTTGGCTAGACAAGCGCTTATAGTATTCATCGAACTTGAGGTCGGTCCAGCATTGATGCTCTTTGAGTCATCCAATGCAGATATCGATTAGAACTAATCTTTATTGGCTTGCATTGAACACGCTAAGGTCGTACCTGACTTATAAGTCAGCACTGTGTGACCAGTGCCGAGTACCACTGCCGAACTTGACTAATAAGTCCCAGCTTCACAGTTGATACTGGCACCTTTGCCAATTCTTACTAATTAGTCAGTACCATGCACAAGTGAGCAAGATTTGCTAAGCATTCAATAATCAATCCATGTCCACATTTATCAACCAACATGCCTCATGAACAACCATGCATGTCACATATGGGGTACAGTTCTCCTACCTCTGGTTCGAGCGAGAAATATAATAAGAACGACTCCTGAGAACGATCGACCTTTTGATTACTTAGCGGTTACCTAATCACAACCAATTATAACCTCCATTAATGAAAATCAACAATGAAAGGGTCTTGACCTAAACCCCACTCTCGGGACCTCGAAACATGCCCACAAGGTGAGTAGATTCGATCGCGGGCCTTAAGGATTGAAACCCCGAGCTAAAAACCCTTAAAAACACTCAAAACAGGATTCTGGAGGAACAGAGTAGCGCTACAGTGCTGCTCCCTAGCACCCCAGCGCTATACTCAGAACCCGCAAACCGCCCACATAAATCTTGTGTAGCGCTACAGCCCCCTCTGATGGGCGCTGTAGCGCTACCCCCAAACTGATCCTCCCCTGAAACCTCCTTCTTCGACTCCTTCAGCTCTAACCTGATTCGAATGCTTCCGAATCCCATTTTTGGTGCCAAATGAACCCAAAAACCATCCTCACATACCCCAAGCATCACAACCACAAGAACCCTAGCCAAAACTCCCAACAAAACCAATCATTCAACCTAGAAATTCCAACTGAAAAACCAGAACAAAAACAGGGCAAACCAAGGATTTTAATGGCTAGAAACTTACCTTAAGTTTATCTTATGATGCTCTTCAATGGTGGAATATACTCCCAAACTCCCAAGACTTACTTCCCAAGCTTGAATCCTCAAGAATGGCTCAAAAATCATAAAGAACAAGGAAGGAAAAATAGGTACGAGGAAGCTCTTGAAGTTACTCTGTTTTTCTCCACCTTTCTACAACCTTCAATGGCTTATATCTATCCTAGGGGTGAAAAGACCAAAATACCCCTAGGTCTAATAAGGGTTTCTAATGGCTCCTAAGGGAAAAATTGGTATTTCCCACCTATCTCGTTAATCATAATTAACGCTCTCCAATTCCCGCTATTCTCAATAATCTCAAACATCAATAATTCATAACACATTACCCTTTAATTCCTGGCAACGCTCTAATCATTAAAATCACCCCGAGACTCAGCCCGAGCCCCAAACTTAAACCTGTTGTACCTAGACCGCTAATTAATATTCCAGATCGTCTCATTCCGAATAGCTAGAACAAACCCACATTATAATGTGGTGTCAACAATATATCACTGACATGCATACAAATATTCAATTATGCCCTCAACGAGCCAAATTACGAAAACACCCCTGTAATTAAATGTGGACCCACATGCATGCATTTAACATGATATTATAATATAATTCACATAAACATGCATATTATCATTTAATGGCGTAATTAAACAATTATGGCCCTCCCGGCCTACTAATCCAGCCATTAAACCGCATTAGGGATTTCAGGCATTACAACTATCCCCTCCTTACAGTAATTTGTCCTCGAAATTTACTTGAACAGCTTGGGATACTGACTCTGCATATCTGACTCCAGCTCCCAGGTCGTTCTTCGACCTTGCTGGGTAATATCTTTTTGCAGTCATATTTGTGAGGACGGACAAATCTGTGACCCTCGAGGTCAATATTATATGCTGTTAGGCTTTCGCCTAGTGAGAAGGACTACCACCTGCTCGTGATAGATGACACGATGCTGCCGTGTAAGTTAATTGTTGAAGGCTAGATTATATCTTTGAGAAGAACACGAGCTCACCGCCCGGTGGTCCGCGATCTCCCGCCTACCCATGTAGGAGAAGCCGAGGCCGCTGAAGGTAAAGAGTAAGAAGAAGACGAAGTGCCTCTCGTGCGAAAGAGGCGGGCTCCCGAGGCTGGTCGTGATCCTGAGTTAGAGCGAGCTTCTTCAGGGGCAGCAGCCAGCCCCTCTGGCCAAGGTAACCTATACCCCTATAGGGATTTAGATAGGGTTGTCACTGACCTTAGGTTAATTAGGTTTAGTCCAAACCAGCTCGTCCATAACCACACGAGCGTCCCAGACCGTAATATAACCCTACTCCAGTGCGTGGACCACTTAGTGTTACGCCATGACATGGGCTACCCTAAGGGAATCGTTGTTGTAGATAATACCATATCCTTTAGGTTAGCCTTTTTTGAAGAGTATGGGACCAATCTCAGGTCGTGGCCCTCTCTCCTCCAAGTTACCCTTGCCCCTGGACTCAGGCAGTACGTAGAGGAGTCCAGCCCTGAGATAGAACATGAGCCTGAACCTCCCCTAATCCGAGAACTTGTAGACTTAGACTCTCCCTCTCCTCTAGCAGTTCCAAGGTAGGAGATCGTGACAATAGACTCCTCCCCTAGTCCGGAGGGGAGGATCTTTTATTATACTGTATAGGTATACACATTTTATGTAAACCGATGACTTTACATATATACTAACTTTCTTTTCCTTATTTTCAGGCGAAGAAATGGCACAACCAGGAGCTCCTGATATCCGCACGATTTTCTGGGAGGGAAAAACCAGCTCGGAGCCTGCCATAAAGAAGCCCCGATTCACAGCAAAAAGGACGCCTCTTGCAACAGGGACTACCTCCAAATCCCCAGCTAAGGGGAAAGGCATGAGCTCGGCCACTCCGACTGCTGCTGTGATGGAGAAAAGGGTTTCTCCTCTGCCTCCTCCTTGATTTCCATCATCTCCTGCTCGGGACCAAACAATACAAGTCGACCCCCCAGCTCCGATTGTCCCTACCACCACCGTGTGTATCCCAGTCAACCCTTAGGACTTGGAGAAGATCCCCGATACTTTTCGGGGGACTCTCTATGAGACGGCGAACCACGTGGAGGAGCACATATACAAGGCCAACCCGAAGGACCTGAGGGTAATCGAAGAGAGGAACCCGAAGAATGTCTTGGAGTCTGCCTTGGGGATGACCCTCACAATAAGATAGCTATCCTCAGTTAAACATGCATATATTATTTTTTTCTTTTTATTTTACCCTGGTATGCGCCTAACTTGTTTCCTTATTTTTATGTTTGCAGTCGGTTCGGGCTCAGCACCGCAGTATAGCTCGGGTCAGGGCTAGGAATGAGGAGCTTCAAGCTGAGCTCTAGGTTGCCCAGTCCGCCCTGACTGCTACTCAGGAAAATGAGCGAGCTGCCAAAGCTGCCATTGCAGCTGCTCAAAAAGGCAAGCTCGATGCCAAGACTGCCCTTGCATCATCTCAAGAAAGCAAGCAGGCTATAAAGGTTGCCTTGGCTGCTCTTCAAGTTGAGGTCACTGAGGCCAAAGCCAAACAGCTGGAGGCCGAGGTTGCTATTAAAGAGGAGAAAGCGGCCTCGCTGTCCTCCATGGAGAGCATGTTGTATCATGGCTGGGCTTTCAACCAGTATGGTAACTTCTCCTTCCTGGCTCTTGAAGTGTGGGATCCCTACCTCGAGAAGTTCAAAGCTCAGATCCTACAAGAGCAGTCTGTGACCGAGGATGCTTCCACCGCGGTCGAGCAGGAGACCAAAGAGGTTACATCATTAGAGTGCCCTGGAGGGGTTTGATGGCGTTTTCCTTTTGTTTCTTTTTTTTTTTTGTAAACATTTGCCATTTGGCCTAGTTTGAGGTTATTTTTCCTCGAGACATTTTGTTTTTAACTCATATATCTAACTTTTTATCTATTTGTCTTTTCCTTGATTGTTTCTCATGTTTATGCTTTTCTAGACTTGCACACTCATAATCTTAGGAATCGACTTTTAGATCGGGATAGATATTTTTAATTTGGTTATATCCAAAATTAATGTGTTGATGTGTATCACCTGTCAAGCATCAGACCTTGGACCCGGTTATATCCTGGATTTTAAATATTTCAAACTCAATCCACGTTAGGATTATTGCTATCTCGAGCTTCTAGGGAAGCCATCGAATTTACAATTTTACTAACTTCTAAGTTTTGGACCTGGTTGAATCCAGTATAGTTTTGTATGATTTAAAACTTAATTCGTGCTAGGTTTATTGACACCTCGTGTTTTCTTAAAAAAAACATCGGTTAATCAATTTTACTAACTTCTAAGTTTAGGACCTGGTTGTTTCCAAGATAGTTTTGTACCTGGTTATGTCCAGGATTTTAAGTGTTTCAAATGTTCTGATCCATCTCGGGTTATATGCCCCCCAAGTAACTAGAAAGTGAACTTTCTTGGTTGCTTGGACAAATGCTATCATACGAACTAATGCATAAATAAACTATATGAAAGACAAGAGATACATAACGATCCCTTCATTTCTTAACCAAATGGCTTTTATAACTAAGCCTTACATAGATGGATGGTATCATCATTGATAATACTTCTTCAGGTGTGTGGTATTCCAGGTCCGTGGGACTGTTTCTCCACTAAGTCGAGCTAATTTGAAAGTTCCTTCACGCACGACCTCCATTATTTGATAGGGCCCTTCCCAGTTCAGACCTAAAGCACTGTCTGTGGGATCCTTGTTTGCCAAAAAGACCTTTCGCAGGACTAGGTTGCCCAAACCAAAATTACGCCTTTTGACCTTGGAATTAGAATAACGAGTGATTTTTTTATGGTAATGCGCAAGCTATAGTTGTGAATCCTCTCGTTTCTCATCAATTAGGTCGAGAGATGAATCAGAAACTCATCATTCCGCTCCTGGCTGAATGTCTGGAGCCTATGCATGGTTACTTTTGTTTCGAGGGGAAGGACGACCTCGCTTCCGAAAGTCAGGGAGAAAGGGGTGTGTCATGTGGAAGTTCGGTGGGAGGTCTTGTATGCCCATAGTACCTGCGGGAGCTGCTCAGGCCAGACTCCCTTGGCCTCGTCTAACCTCTTCTTAAGATTCGCCTTAAGGGTCTTATTCATGGCCTCAACCTGCCCATTGGCCTGCGGGTATGCAACTGAGGATAAACTTTTAACTATGCCGTGCTTTTCACAGAACTAAGTGAAGAGATCACTGTCGAACTGAGTTCCATTATCTGACACGATTTTCTTCGGAAGCCCAAACCTGCACACAATGCTCTTAACCACAAAGTCAAAGACTCTTTTGAGGTGGTGGTTGCCAATGGCTCGGCCTCTACCCACTTCGTTAAGTAATCAATGGCCACCACTGTGTAACGAACTCCTCCCTTTCCAGTAGGTAAAGCTCCTATTAAATCAATTCCCCATATTGCAAATGGCCACGGGGATGAGATCATTGCTATCCCGACCGGCGAAGCTCATGCAACTGTGGCGAATCGTTGTCATTTGTCGCACTTTCAAACATGGGAGATGGAATCTTTTGTCAAAGTGGGCCAAAAATAACCCTGCCTTAATATTTTTAAGGCCAGGTTTTTCCCCCTAGCATGATCCCAACAGAAGCCCTCATGTACCTACTGCAGAATAATTTTAGCCTCCTCTGGCAGAACACACCGTAGCAGAGGCAAGGAATGGCCTCGCTGGTACAATGTTCCATCCACTACTACATATCTTGGAGCTCGATAGAGTGTCCTTCTCGCGTCTTTTCTTTCTTCGGGTAGTTTTCCTGTTTTAAGATATTCTATCATGGGGGTCATCCAAGTCGGCCTAGTGTCAATCATCTCGACCTCCATCGCGCTTCCTTCCATGCTTGGACTTTCCAAGAATTCCATCGGTACTACGTTCAAAGTCTCAGCTTCCTTGGAGGAGGTGAGCTTCGCCAAAGCATCTGCATTAGCATTATGCTAAAGAAGGATCTATTCGACGGTTCCATACTCAAATTCTGATAGCTCTTTCTTCACCTTGGCTAGGTAAGCTGCCATCTTGGTACCCCGCGCTTGGTATTCCCATAACACTTGATTGACCACGAGCTGGGAATCGCTATAACACTGGATGAGCCTGGCTTTCAAATCCTTTGCCACTCTAAGCCCGGCTAACAAAGCCTCGTACACGGCTTTGTTGTTCGATGCCTCAAACTTGAATCATAGCGTGATATGGAATCGATGCCCTTCTGGAGAAATCAATATGATCCCATCTCCAGACCTGTTCTCATTAGAGGAGCCATCAACAAATATTCTCCACAACATCTGTACTGGTTCTTTCAAAAGCTCTTCTTGAAATCAAGTGCATTCATCCATGAAGTCAGTAAGGGCCTGGCTTTTGATCGTACTCTGTGGTACGTAAAGTATTTTGAACTGGCTAAGTTCGATTGACCATTTTAAGAGACGTCCCGACGCTTCAGGTTATTGTAATACCTCCCTTAGAGGTTGGTCGATCATGACATTGATTGAATGGAAATGGAAGTATGGACTAAGCTTCCTAGAGGCTAATATCAGGTAGAACGGCATATTTTCCATTAAGGGATACCGCGTTTCAGCTTCGAGAAGTCTTTTATTGATATAATATACTTGTTTTTGAACCCGATCTTCTTCTCGGACCAATACGACACTGACTGCATTTTCTATCACAACCAAAAAAAGGAATAGGGGCTCCCTTACCACTGGTTTAGACAATACTGGGGGTTCGGCCAAATGCATTTTTAGATCGAGAAATGCTTGTTCGCACTCCTCAGTCCATTCGAAATTCTTATTCCCCCGGAGCAAGTTATAGAATGGCAAGCATTTGTCCATGGATTTTGAAATGAACCGATTAAGGGCTGCCACTCTTCCAGCCAGACTCTAGACTTCTTTACATGAGCTAGGCGAATACATCTCCAATAATTACCTGATTTTATCTGGATTTGCCTCTATCCCCCTTGTATTGACATGAATCCCAGAAACCTTCCCGATGCAACTCAGAAAGTACACTTCTGGGGATTCAACCTCATGTTATATTTCCTCAGGATCTCAAAACATTCATTTAGGTCAGAATCATGGTTGTTGGTAGTCCTTGATTTGACTAGCATATCATCAACATACACTTCCATGTTTTTTCCAATCTGACCAATGAACATTTTAATAACTAACCATTGGTAGGTAGCCCCGGCATTTTTTAATATGAAGGGCATGACTTTATAACAGTATACATTTGTTGGAGTCATAAAGTTAGTATGCTCCTGATCTATAGGATTCATCATGATCTGGTTATACCCACAATACGCATCAGTGAAGGACATGATATCGTGCCCCGCAGTGGCATTTACCAACTGATCAATTCTCGGCAATGGAAAGAAATCCTTGGGACAAGCTTTGTTTAGGTCGGAGAAATCGATGCAGGTCCACCACTTTGCATTTGGCTTGGGGACCAAGACAGGATTCATGATCCAGATCGAATATTTTTCATAATGAATGAACCCGCACTTTAATAACCGAGCTACTTCTTCTTTCAACACCTCAGCTCGAGTTGTTCCTAAAAGTCTCTGTTTTTGGGATTTCACGGGTATGCTTTTATCCAAGTTTAGGGTGTGCACGATCACACCCGGTGTAACACCCTACTTCCTTAGAGTCATTACTGAGTGAGTTTAAAACGTGGAGTTAACTCGCTAATCAAGGTTGTAAGACAAAAGTGTAGCTAAACCATAACCAAAGTCACATAATTTGAAAATATATCCATTCATTGAAAATTATAAAGCGCTCAACATTTGGGATCCCCAAAATACTGTTTAGAAATATCTATAACTCAAAAATATAAATAAAGTCAGCTAAACGACAAAATTCAGGTTTAATACAAACATCTCCCAAAAATGCCAGGCAGGCCAAACATGTACGCGTCGCTTCAAGCTCTCCGTACTCATGGTTAGTCGACTTTCCCCTTGCCCTTACCTGCACCATAAAGCACCCGTGAGCCGACGCCCAGCAAGAAAACTCCACACAAGAAAATAACATCAGCATATCCGTCTTTAAACACATAATAAAACTGCCAACAGGCTAAGCACATACAGCCATGCCGTCCCAGGCGCTTTACCAGGCCCTGGGTTCGCGGTCTACACCATGAGGATATCCCAGGTATCCTACTGGGTCTCGCCCTGGCAACTCGCACTCCGCATGCTAAACGCTGCTCCTGGCCCCTTGCCGTACTCGGCCTTGCCATTCTCGGCCTTCGCCGTTGCCGGCCCTCGCCGTTCTCGGCTTTCGCCATTGCTGGCCCTCACTGTTCTCGGCCTTCAGCGTTCCCGGCTCTTGCCATTCTCGTCCTTCACCGATCCTGGCTCTTGCCGTTCATTCACATATATGCACACATATCATAACTAAAGAAACACTTAAACATGTATAAACAGAATCAATGGGGCAATGCCCTGCAACACAATCATATAGGGTTGTGCCCTGCAACACAAGCTATACGGCCTTGCCCTGCTCTACGGGTACAGCAGTTTTCTTACCTGTGTCCCGAGCTTCCCAAGCATCGATTTCACGAGCACAGTCCCCTAGTCCGAGCCTCGCTGAAAACCTAGTAACAATGCATCAACAACATCCATCCATCAAGTTCTAATCCATTAAATTGCTTTGGGTCATAATTCTAGTCTCCGGGACCTTGAATTCTATCAATCCGGGTGATCAAATCTATCATGGGCCTTAACTTTTGGATTCCCGAACCTAAAACCACCTTGAAACCCAAAAGCACACTAAGTGTCGCGGCTCCATGAACCCATGTCGCGAACCGCCTCAACTAGAAACCCCCAACCCCAAAACAGTGCAGTCGTGTTGCGGCCCAAGTTAGGGTGTGCCGCGGCCTGCCCCTCTTCCTGGCTTCCAAATTGTTATAGAGGGTTGCAGCTCAGTAAGAACAATGCTGCAGCCCGACCCTTTGAACCCAAAACAATCCTCCATTTTCTCCACCAAATCCAAGCCAATTTACACTAAAATCAATCCAATGTTACAAGTCTATCATCACAGAAGTTCTACTACAGTCTCAGCAACAAAACTTAACAAGAATTAACCCCAAAGCTCATCTAAAACTCAAGAATTATTCTTCATCTAACTCACATGCATAACCTTGAAATACCAACAAAAAATCAACATATTTTATTAAGTTAAAAGCTTACCTTTGCCTTGGTAAGGTTGAGAGAAAATAAGAGAAAGAGAAGAGAGTTTTGGGTCAGTTCCTTGGTTTCTTAGTGCTTCCTCAATTATGTTTTATTTAACTTAAGTTTCTAAGGTTACCTCAAAGGCTCAGGGTACCAAAAACGTCCCCAAGGGAAAAATGGTAAATTTCCCCAATATTCCCTCGTAAACATTCTAAGTTCAAATATTTCTCCAAATATTTATTTTCATAACCCGTTAACCCAATAAAACATCTAATGCTCGGAATACCCGTCGACTCGCCCCGAGTCGGGTATTCGACCCCGTTGTGACTTTCTAGCTATCCGCCCTCTAGGACTGTCTCGGATCGTGCAACATAGATATATCACAATATTCTAAATTATTACATTTATGCCCTCAACGGGCTAAAATTACAAACATGCCCCTAATAACCAAACGAGGCCCACTTGCATATTTAGCTCACCTAAACATGCATCTCTAATCACATACTCATCGAAATTCACATATTATAATAATAAATCACTTATTGTCCTCTAGGCACGCTAATCAAGGCCCTAAGCCTTATTAGCAAATTTGGGACGCTACAACTATCCCCTCCTAACAGAAATTTTGTCCTCGAAATTACCTAAATAACTCGAGATACTGCTCCCGCATCTCTGATTCAAGTTCCCACGTCGCCTCCTCAAGCTTGCTGTTCCTCCAAATCACTTTCACCAAGGGGATGGTCTAGCTCCGCAAAACTTTATCCTTCCGATCGAGAGTCTGAACTGGCTTCTCCTCATAAGATATATCCTGGTCCAACTCCAAATTCTCATAACTCAAAACATGTGTCGAATCTGATACATACTTCCGGAGCATGGACACGTGAAAAAAATCATGAACCTCTAATAAAGATGGAGGCATCGCCAATCTCTAAGCTACCTCTCCAACCCATTCCAGAATCTCTAAGGGGCCAACAAACCTAGGGCTCAGCTTGCCCCGAACACCAAACCGTTTCACTCCCCTCAAAGGTGAAACCCTAAGAAACATATGGTCACCAACCTAAAACTCTACGCTTCTGCGTTTTATGTTCGAGTAACTCTTCTGGCGACTCTGGGAGGCGAGCATTCGAGCACTAATCTTTTCAATCACCTCATTGGTCCTCTGAACCATCTCAGGACCTAAGTATCTCCTCTCACTTGTCTCATCCCAATGGATAGGTGATCTGCACTTCCTCCCATATAGCATCTCATACGGAGCCACTCCGATAGTCGTTTGATAACTATTATTGTACAAGAACTCAATCAAATGGAGATACTAACTCCAAGATCCCCCCAAATCTAGCACATAGGCTCGTAACATGTCTTCCAGTATCTAAATCGTCCTCTCAGACTGTCCATTTGTCTGACGATGATAAGCTGTAATAAACCGCAACTGTGTGCCCATAGCCTTCTGTAGACTCTCCGAAAATTTGGAGGTGCAGGTGGGGTCCTGTCGGATACTGTCGACCTCGGAGTCCTATGAAGTCAAACAATTTCCTTCACATATAATTCGGCATACTACTCCACAGTATAAGTCATCCTGACATGTAAAAAGTGGGCGGACTTGGTATACCTATCCATAATCACCCACACTAAGACATGATGTCCCACGGTCTTCGGCAAACAAACCACGAAGTCCATGGTGATATCTTCCCACTTCCACTCTGGAATCCCCAGAGGCTGCAATAACCCCGCTAGCCTCTAATGTTTAGCCTTAACCTGCTGACACGTTAAGCACTTGGCCACATAATCCACCACGTCCCTCTTCATGCCCAAACACCAATACAAAGCTATCAAATCTTGGTACATCTTCATCGTACCTAGATGTAAGGAATAGGGAGTGGTATGCGATTCATCCAAGATCTCTCACCGGATATCAGAATCCATCGGAACAAAGATCCGACCCTTGTACTTCAGTAACCCTATCTCCGAGATAGAAAAGTCCTTAGCCGCTCTGACTAAGACTTTCTCTCTGTGCCCTTTCAACTGGGAATCCTTCCCCTGCGCCTCCTTGATCCTCTCAAGGAGTGTAGATTGAAGAGTGATGTTGGCTAACCGACCAACCACCAGCGCTATACCCACTCTAGTCATCTCCTCAGCTAGATTATCAGATATATGTCTCGAATTGAACAACTGTCCTGGGCCCTTCCGACTCAATGCATCAGCCACAACATTAGCCTTCCCAGGATGGTATAGGATATCACAATCATAATTCTTTACCAACTCCAGCCACCGTCTCTGGCGCATATTCAGGTCCTTCTATGTAAAGAAGTACTTCAAACTCTTATGGTCGGTGTATATCTCGCACTTCTCACCATATAGGCAATGTCTCCAAATCTTAAGTGCGAATAGCACCGCTGTCAACTCCAGATCATGCGTCGGATATCTCTTCTCGTACTCCTTTAATTTTCTTGATGCATAGGCTATCACATTTCCAGCTTGCATCAGCACACACGCTAAACCCTGTCTGGAAGAATCACAATAAACCACAAACTTCTCATTGTCTGTCGGCAGACTCAACACTGGCGCAGTGATCAGACGCCGCTTCAGTTCCTTAAAATTATTCTCACATCTGTCTGTCCATACATACTTAGTCTTCTTCTTTGTTAATTTTGTCAACGGCGTAGCTTTCCTGGAGAAACCCTCAACAAATCACCGATAATATTCTGCCAATCCCAGAAAACTCCTAACTTCAAGAACACTACTCGGTCTAGGATAATCCCTCACTGCTTCAATTTTTCTTGGGTCAACCAGAATCCCCTCCTTACTAACAATATGGCCCAGAAACGTGACTTGCGGTAGCCAAAACTCACACTTGCTGAACTTAGCATATAACCTATGCTCCCTCAACCGCTGCAATACCAAACGTAGATGTTGCTCATGCTCTGTCTATGACGGAGAGTACACCAGAATGTCGTCGATAAACACAATCACAAACTTTTCCAAATAGTCATTGAAAACCCTATTCATCATATCCATAAAAGTTGTTGGGGCATTGGTTAATCCAAAGGACATAACCAAGAATTCATAGTGTCCATATCTCGTGCAGAAAGCAGTCTTTGGTATGTCCTCTTCTTTGATCCTTAACTGATGGTAACCTGACCGGAGATCAATCTTGGAAAACACGGTCTTTCCCTGTAGCTGATCAAATAAATCATTGATCCTAGGCAGTGGATACTTATTCTTAATGGTTAACTTGTTCAGCTCCCTGTAGTCAATACACATCCTAAGAGATCCATCCTTCTTCTTGACGAACAACATTGGAGCACCCCATGGCGAGAAACTCGGTCTGATGAACCTCAAATCCAATAACTCCTGCAACTAAATCTTCAACTTTGCCAGAGCCATTCTGTAAGGTATCCTCGATACTCGCTCCGCCCCTGGCACCAACTCTATAACAAACTCAATCTCCCGCTGCGGCGGCAACCCTGGCATATCTGCTGGAAATAAATTTGGAAACTCATATACCAATCTGGTCTCACCCGGTCCAACCGACATAACTTTATATTTATCCACAACGTTTGCTAGGAATCCTATGCAACCTTCCTGCATTAAGTCTTTAGCCTTTAGTGCTGAAATCATAGGTACCCGCGGTCCACTAACCGTCCCCAAAAATACAAAGGGTACCTTCCCTTCTGATTCAAAAGTCACCATTCTGCGCTTGCAATCAATCGTCGCCCCATACTTCGATAACCAATCCATCCCTAGAATCATATCGAAGTCATCCATCTCTATCTCAATCCGATCCATAGACAACTCCCTACCGTCTATCTCTACTGGCAATGCTCTAATACATCTCCTAAAGACTACCAGTTGCCTATTCGGCAACAAAGTCTGAAAACCCCTAGCATACAAAAAACTAGGTCTACACAGCTGATCTATTACTCTAGCAGACACAAATGAGTGAGTAGCTCCCGAATTAATCAATGCAGTATAAGAAGACCCAGAACTAGAAATCTGACCTATCAAACCGAGTGGCTAGCCTCTGCCTCAGTCTGAGTCAAGGTGAACACTCGGCAGAAGCGAGACTGTCACCCTGCTTCGGCTCCTTTTTCCTGGCTTGTGGGCAGTCCTTATTCAGATGATTGGCACTCCCACAGATAAAGCAGTCCCTAATCCTACACTCACCCTGATGTCGTCGTCCGCACCTTGGACACATTAGAAAACTCCTCCAGTTGTCACCTCCGTCCTGACGGCCGCCAAAAGCACCCCATGCCCTCCTATCCGAACTAGGAGGAACAAAAGAATATGGGGTCTTTCTCTTCTGCTCACTAGAGCCACTACCCCGACTAGATCTAATAAAAGGAGGCACCGTCCTCCTGGCATCGCACCTAACAACGCTCTCTCTCCATATCTGATCCTCGGTCCCCTCAGCTGTAAGGGCATTGTCCACCACCTGGGCATAAGTAGTAGTCTCTGGATCCAAAGTAATCTTCACATCACGGGCGATCATAACATTCCACCCCTGTACAAATCTATCCCTTCTTGCCGCATCCATCGACACTAAATGCAGCACAAACTTCGCCAATCGATCAAATCTCAATGCGTACTCCGTAACAGTCAATCGGTTCTGAGTCAGGTTGATGAACTCATCAACCTTCGCAACTCGGACTGAAACACTATAGTATTTCTCATTAAAGATGTTTCTGAACTCTTCCCAAGTCATAACTGCCACATTCCTCCTCTAAGTCACTACATCCCACCAAATGCGGGCATTTTCCCTGAACATGTAGGTAGCACAAGCTACCCTCTCGTTCCCTTCCACCCTCATAAAATCCAGGATGGAGGAAACCATATTCATCCACCACTCTGCTCGCAGTGTGTCTGGTCCACCCTCGAAGGTGGGAGGATGCTGCTTCCTGAACCTCTCATACAAAGGTTCCCAACTGTTCTCCATAATAGGATCAACCGGCACTGGCGCCACAGCCTGTTGAACAGACAACCCAGTAGCCTGAGGAGGGACCTGCTGCCTCAACTGTCGAAGTTATTCCTTTCTTTGTTGCCGTCTCGCTTCCATTTCGGCAAACATCTTTTGCCAATTCTATGGGGCAGGTGGAGGGTCCTCACCCTGGTTGTCATCCTCGGCCCTACTACCACGGAGTCGCGATGATTGTCGAGGCATCTCAACAATATGCCTGCAATCAGCGACACTGCTCATCAGACATCATAACAACATCCAAAACCACCTCCCAATCACATCAGCCAACCATAAACGGAAATCCACATAACATACAAATAGCATATAACACTCAATGGGCCATGCCCTGGCATCATGCATATGTTAACTCCTTCATCAAGCTCTATATAAAACAAGCAGGCAAACAGGGCAGCTAAGCACATATTCAAGCATATAATTCAATCATTACCAACCAACCCTGAGTCGAGCTTGTCACTGATAACGAGCGTACATGTTCGGTCAATCTCCAGGAACCATAAACCTTGGCTCGCTCTGATACCAAGTTGTAACGCCCTACTTCCTTAGAGTCGTTACTAAGTGAGTTGAAAACGTGCAGTTAACTCGCTAATCAAGGTTTTAAGAAAAAAGTGTAGCTAAACCATAACCAAAGTCACTTAATTTGAAAATATATCCATTCATTGAAAATTATAAAGCGTTTAACATTTGGGATTGCAAAAATACTGTTTAGAAATATTTACAACTCAAAAATATAACTAAAGTCGACTAAACAACTTAATTCAGGTTTAATACAAACATCTCCCAAAAATACCCCTGGCCGTGGCAGCTAGGAAGGCCATACATGGACGTGCCGCTTCACGCTCTCCATACTCATGGTTGGTTGACTTTCCCCTTGCCCTTGCCTGCGCCATAGAGCACCCGTGAGCCAAAGCCCAGTAAGAAAACTCCATGCAAGAAAATAACATATGCATATCTATCATTAAACACATAATAAAACTGCCAACAGGCTAAGCACATACGTCCATGCCGTCCCAGGCACTCGCCCTGGCAACTCGCACTCCGCATGGTAAACACTGCTCCCGGCCCCTTGCCGTACTCGGTCTTCACCGTTCCCGGCCCTCACAGTTCTCGACCTTCGCCGTTCCCGATTCTTGCCGTTCATTCACAAATAAGAACACATATCATAACTAAAGAAACACTTAAACATGTATAAACAGAATCAAAGGGGCTATGCCCTGCAACACAATCATATAGGGTCGTGCCCTGCAACACAAGCTATAGGGCCTTGCCTTGCTGTACGGGTACAATAGTTTTCTTACTTGTGTCCTGAGCTTTCCAAGAACCGATGTCCCGAGCATAGTCCCCTAGTCCGAGCCTCGCTGAAAACCTAGTCACAACGCATCAACAACATCCATCCATCAAGTTGTAATCCATTAAATAGCTTGGGTCATAATTCTAGACTCCGGGACCTTGAATTCTATCAATCCGGGTGATAAAATCCATCCCGAGCCTTAACTTTTGGATTCTCGAGCCTAAAACCACCTTGAAACCCAAAAGGACACTAAGTGTCGCAGCCTCATGAAACCATGCCGCGACCCGCCTCAACCAGAAACCCCCAATCCCAAAACAGCGCAGGTGCGCTGCGGCCCAAGCTAGGGTGTGCTGCGGCCCGCCCCTCTTCTTGACCTCTAAATTGTTCTAGAGGGTCACGGCTCAGCAAGAACAATGCCGCAGCCCAACCCTTCGAACCCAAAAAAATCCTCCATTTTCTCCACCAAATCCAAGCCAATTTACCCCAACATTTCAAGTCTATCATCACAGAAGTTCTACTATAGTCTCATAAACAAAACTTAACAAGAATTAACCCCAAACCTCATCTAAAACTCAAGAATGATTCTTCATCAAACTCACATGCATAACCTTGAAATGCCAGCAGAAAATCAACATAATTTATCACGTTAAAAGCTTACCTTTGCTTAATTAAATCTCTAAGTTAATCTCCTAAGCTCCAAGCTTCAATCCCCCTAAGCTCCAGCCTTGAGTTCTGAATTCTTAGCTTAATCTCCTCAAAGTTCCCCTTGGAAAGGTTGAGAGAAAACGAGAGAGAATAGAGTTTTGGGTCGGTTCCTTAGTTTCTCAGTGCTTCCTCAATTTTGATTTATTTAACTTAAGTTTCTAAGGTTACCTCAAAGGCTTGGGGTACCAAAAACCTCCCCGAGGGAAAAATGGTAAATTTCCCCAATATTCCCTCCTAAACGTTCTAAGTTCAAATATATCTCCAAATATTTATTTTCATAACCCGTTAACCCAATAAAACATCTAATGCTCGGAATACCCGTCGACTCGCCCCGAGTCGGGTATTCGACCCCGTTGTGACTTTCTAGCTATCCGCTCTCTAGGACTGTCTCTGATCGTGCAACACAGATATATCACAAATATATCACAATATTCACAATTATTACATTTATGCCCTCAACAAGCTAAAATTACAAACATGCCCCTAATAACCAAACGAGGCCCACTTGCATATTTAGCTCACCTAAACATGCATCTCTAATCACATACTCATCAAAATTTACATATTATAATAATAAATCCCTTATTGTCTTCCAGGCACGCTAATCAAGGCCCTAAGCCTTATTAGCAAATTTGTGACACTACACCCGGGCTTATTCCCACCATGTGTTCATGAGACCAGGCGAAGACATCTATATTCCCTTGCAAAATTTGTATCAGCTTCGTTTTTCTCCCATCGTCAAGATTTTTCCTGATCTTAACGATTCTCCAAGCATCCTTGGGATCTATATTTACCTCCTCGAGCTCTTCGATAGCTTGGAGTTCTGATATATCCTCGCCCATTCACAGATCAATATCATCGCTTGGGGCGATGCCTTTATGCCTGGCTTTCTTAGGTTCTTCTATCCCAGAAGCAAATTCTACTTCTCGGGACTCCTCACCTCCATCATGTACGGCCATCGTTTACTAGCTGGGTTGGGATTTTCCCTTCATGGAAATGCTATAGCATTCCCTCGCAGCAAGCTGATCACCTTTGATAGTGCATATTCCCGTAGAGGAGGGGAATTTGATTGCTAGGTGGCGGATAGAGGTTATGGCTTCAAATGTCATCAACGCAGGTCGACCCAATATCGCATTATAGGCGCTGGAGAATCGACAACCACAAACTCAAGGAGTTTGGAGACAGTTTGTGGACCTTCTCCTAATCTCACTACTAGATCGATTGTTCTGATGGCTGCTGATCCCTCACCGGAAAATCCATTTAGGATCATGGAAGTTGCCTTTAGGTCGGTTACAGACAACCCCATTTTTTCTAAGGTGGACCTAAACAGTACATTCTCAGAACTTCCATTATCTACAAGTATCCTCCTAACTCTTCGGTTGGTGAGCTGAACCGTTATGACTAAAGGGTCGCTGTGTGGGAACTGGACATGGCTGGCGTCTTCTTCCGTAAAAATGATCGGTTGCTTTTCTACCCACTGGTGCTTTGATAGTCGTTGCTCCGAGGTGAACTCCCCTCTGTTATGGGATTTCAGCTTGTTGATATATCTCTTCTGGGAACAATTCCTCGTGCCTGTCAGGCGAGGACCTCATGAAATGGTTGTTATATCTCCTCCTGTGATCGGAGGAGGATTGTCTTGATTCACCTGATCTCCATTTTGATTCATTGGAGCCTCCGGAGTTGATGGAATGTTTTTTCCAGTGGGCTGTCTGGGAGTTCCTCGATTCTGGGCATAATGAGGCAAAGGTCCTGCCCTAAGGAGAGTCTCAATCTTGTCCTTTAATTGTCTGCAGTCATTAGTATTATGACCGATATCATTGTGGAATCGACAATATTTTGAGGGATCTCTCTTCACCCTTTGATTCTTTATCGGTTCTGGCTTCTTCCACGGAAGGCGGGTAGAATTCGCTAAGAAGATGCACTCTCTAGTATCCATGAGGTCAGAATAAGTTGCATAGATCAGCTTAAACTTCTCCAAATACTTGGTTTTCTTTGACCCGCTCTGGCCGCCTTCACCATTTTCCTTTCTTTTACCACCCCCTTGGTTATTATGGGAAATGGTTTGAGTTGTAGCCCCAGCCACAGTGGTTGCCACTCCAACTGGCTAAACAGGGGCTTGGCTGGTTCTTGCAATAGAAGCTTGCACCTCATCTAGATTAATCCATGTCTGGGCTCGGTTTTGGAACCCATCCACAGTGTTAACTTCTTTTCTCTGTAGCTTCTGCCATAGGTCACCTCCCACAAGGATCCCAGTCCTCATTTCCATGAGTTTAGAACTCTCGTCGGTGTCTCTAGCTCGTGCAGCAACGTTGGCAAACCTACTTAGGTATGCTTTCAAAGGTTCCCCAGGCTGCTGCTTTACATTTGCCAGGGAGTTGGCCCTAATTCGAGCTATCTGGGAAGCCCTAAAAGCTTTCTTGAAATCCGCAGAGAAATTCTTCCATGAGCTAATAGAGTGCTTTGTGTATTATTTGAACCATTGCCTAGCCGGTCCGATCAAAGTCAAAGGGAATATTAGGCACCTTAGCTCGGGTCCAATGTTGTGGGCTATCATCAGGGTAATGAAGACTCCCAAGTGGTCGGATGGATCTCCATCTCCATCAAATTTTGATAAATGGGGCATCTTGAAGCCCGGCGGGTATGCGGTTGCCACAATGTTCGGGGCGAAAAGCTCGAGCTCATCCCCTAAATCATATTCATATTTTTCCTTTTCTAATAGGAGTATTTTCATCAGCTTCTCCATCTGGGCTAACCTTTCAAGGATTTGGTCTTTGATTCCTTGGTTATTTTGGGGCTGCTCGACAACTCTCGTCCTACCGTACGCATTCGGTGGGTTGTTGTCCCTCCAAGTTCGAGCTTGGTTTGGTGAGACATTCCCGTTATCGTGTACTTCAGAAGGACCTCCCTCTTGACGAGTGTAACTGTTAGGAGTGTGTCCTAAAAGCATGTAAAAGATATTTGTTTATTTTGTGAATAAATAAATACAATGGTTTATTATTATTGTTATATTTAGATTGTTAAATTATTGTTTGAATAATTTTGTAAATATCAGAAAAATTCCATATTCATTATTGAGGATGTGATCTTGTATTAGTACGAGAGAATTAAGATCACATGAATGAATAAAAATAGTCAACAACAACAAATTAAAGTTATGGAATTCTTTAATTGGAGTTGTAAGTACGGTTTACTGAGTATCATAATGATACAAATAATCTAGATTCGGATTATTGATGTTATAAGACATCTTGGTAAAGGTGCTTTATATAATATGATTATATATGACAAGGACATATATGAATTAAAGTCTTTATCCAAAAACCATTTAATAATAAAGACTTGTAATTCATATCATAACTGATGATCATTTATAGATCAACCTAAATCCTGAGTGTTCATGAACTCCTATTCATGTTTATTAAATCTTTTCATTCATTCGTTAATGTCTCTTAATAGAATGAGGTTAATGACTTTTGTTTTGGAGATTTAATATCATGGATGGATGGGAACATGTATCAACAATACGGAATCTAATATTTCCTAACGGATCGTATATTAGTTCCCTTAAGGGTTAATTCTGGAACTGAATGATATTGAGCTCAAATCTATAATTAGATTATAGATTAATTATTCACTAGTGAATTAATGGTACTTAAGGGATAAGAAGTAAATTAGAAAGGTAAAATGGTAATTCTTCCATTCTAATTTATGAACTAATTAATTAGAGGGTTGAACTATTGTAAGATGGTTATATCAATGGACAACTTAAGATAAGATTTATGTAAAAGTATATCTATAACATAAAGAGTGCAATTCTGAATTTATAGTGGAGAAATATCAAAATTAATAAATTAACTATTATAATTAAAGAGTTTAATTATTTAGTTTCAATTTATTGGAGCTTAATATTATAGGTTCATGGTCTCCGAAATGGCTCAAACAAACACTGACAAAGGTAAATACAAAAATGGGCAAAATGACTTATTTGATAAGAAAAATATTTTTCTATGTATCAAACATAATTATTGTATAATTATGTGTAATTAATTAATTAATTATTTGATTTAACAAAAATAAAATTAATTTTGAATTAATTTATTTTTGGGATTTTTGGTAATTAAATAATAATAAAAAATGGGAAAAATCACATGCCATCCCTAGCATGTGGTACACGTGTAGCACAGTGCACAGTCACTGCGCTACACGCATAAGAGACTCTGAGCAGTTTCTTAGTTCCACAATTTTAGTTATTTAAATATTAAATAAATAATGAGATATTCTAATATAATTAAAATATTATTATTTAAACAAAATCTGATAACCGTTTAGTTATTTTCAAATTGTTTAAAATAACTAATATTTTAATTTTAATATATTGGATATATTAAATATAGGATATCAACTTTTCAGAACGTAACTTTTCAGGGATAGAAAAATATCTTGAAATCTCTCTCAGAGAAAGAGAAAAGTGACACAAACAAAAGTCACTGTTCTTCACAAAACCTAGGTCCAAATTTTATCAAATCTCATGTGTTAAGAACATCTGATAAATAGATTTTGCCTATTGTTTTGTATAGCGAGCCCACACTCGTTCTTTGTGTGCTGAGAAAATTTTGGAAGATCTTGGTGTGAGATCTCAAAGATTTTGCCATACAAAAAGATAGCAGCAAGGAAGGACCTGAGGTATTTTTTTTCTATTCATGTCTTTGATTCAATATATATATGCATGTGAAGAAGTAGATCTAGAAATCTTGTGGGATTAAATTAACAATTTGAATGTTGTTCCGCTGCGTATAATCTCTGATTTGATCAATAAAAACCAACAAATGGTATCATAGCCATCTTCATATATATATATATTGAATCTCTGTGGGTTTACTTTTATACAAATATTTATTTTGATGAATGAATGGATTGCTTAATATGATTGAATGCATGGGAATGTTGTATCGTTAATTGTATGGTATTTTTGGGTTAGGATTTGTTTATGATTAGATCATTGTATAAGCCATTAAAAGGCATAGGATTTATGTAATTTTATTTAGTTTTTGACACCATAAAATTGTAATTCCGATCACACAAAAGTCAAAACAGAGCCCAAGATTCAGAATTCAGCCACCACTCCTCCAAGACCGCCCTCCGAGCCGCTGCCGAGACGTCATACGGACCGTACGGACGGGTCCGTACGGATCCATACAGTTTCGTACGGTCCAGTCCCGGCAGCCCCATTTGACGCCATGTGTCCCCGTCCTACTGGTCCAGAATTTTTTTATTTTTTTCTGAAATTATTCTGTTATTTTTAAAATTTTAAATGTTAAATATCCTATTTATTAGAAATTTGATATTTAAATAATGTGATAATTTTGTTATCCTAACAAACTTTTTGAAAATCTTATTTCAAAATTTAATTTTAAAAATAACAGATTTTATTTAAATATTTCAGTTTCTAATTTTAATTAAAAGTTGTTTTAATTAAAAAGAAAAATAAAAATAATGATTATTTAAAAGTTTGTTTTAATTAATCAAAATAATTAGAAAATTGTTTTCTTATTATTATTATGGACCAACAACGACACATATCCTACCGACAATAAAGTAAAGAAGCCCGATGGAGATCAAGGCGATTTTATTTTATTTTTTTAATTTTATAAAGTGGTTGTAAAATTAGAAATACCCAAAAGCACCCAATTAAACATTTATTGTTTATTTATTTATTTAAATTATTATGTTCATGTGATTGATAACATGTTCATGTATTTTATGCCATACATAAAATTTCACACAATCATAATCATGCATCTCATTTGTAGAAACATGATTATTAGGATCGTCCTACATGTTTATATGAATTGTTTTGCGAAATCAATTGCATGTAAATTACTTAGTTTTATTTTTGAAAACTTGGTAAAATATCACACCAATTTTTAAGTCTTTATGACTTATTTTCTTTAAACCAACTTTATTTTAAAAGTTTTTTTTTTTTTAGTAAAGTTTAGATGAACATAATTGGTAATTTAAAATTGGATATGGACCTAGAAACTCGCTTTCTTTCCAATATTAATTATGTTCATAACGTTTAAAGAATCTATAATTAATTTGGAATTAATTAGGTTAAAAATACTTATTTCAAAATAGTGAGTGGGAGAGGGTTGATATCTCAAACATAACCCGTGGTCTCCATTATTAATATAACATCGTGAGCTATGAATAGCGCCTCACGAAGACTTCGTTTTCGTCCCCCTAAGGAAGGTGTCTAGACATATCAATAGCAAGGTTGTATTTCTTACAAAGATAGGAACTAATGATGTATTTTAGGTTTTACCGACCCTAAGGCGGCATGTCCTAAGTTAAGTCATGAACACCGAAATAATGGGTTACACTCGCAAAGTTATGATTAAGCTTTTGCAGTGGATAATCATAACTTGACCAAACTAAGCGGTACTTTAATATTCAAAAGAGAAAATAAAGAGTTATTTTATGTTTTAAACAATAAAGATAAGAATGTCTTATAAATTCTCTAAAATTAATTTGACCGACCCTAAGGCGACACTTTAATTGTTAGAAAATTTTGTCGTGGAAATTAATCTTTATTTTATGTGTTTTAATTGTGCTCATGCATCATGTTTAATTTCTGAAAATTTTGATATTTATTTTTCTAAATATAATAATATTTATTTGTATTTATTTATTGCCAGCAAAAATGTATATTGGTGAATTACACACCGATGCCTTTCTCAAATTCTTGGTTTTTGAACCTGAAAATATGCAATACTAGTTTCGAGGCATGTTGACTATTTTTTCTTATAAGAAGATGATGTCAACTGTCTGTGAAAAACCTCCAATAGAACCACCTCTGGCTACTAGCTATGAAGTAGAAGAAAAATATGCAAATTGGATGAAATCCAATCGGTTGGCACGTTATTGCATGCTTTCAACCATGCCTGACGAAACAAAGGAAAAATATATACACTATGACTCAGCACATGAGATGTGGCGAGCAATGACAGAGGAAGTCTTTGCCGAGTGTCATCGTTTATCTCAAATGTAAAAGGTGAATAAGATTCACATATATTTTTTCAACTTTGAATTGTAGATTCAAATACTATGAATATCATATTCAAATTTTTGGATAGTAGATTCAAAAATATATGCCACTAATATATTTTTCTTTTGTTTTTCCTTTCACAGAATCAGAACCCTGAAAAGGAGGAAGAGATTGATGAGGATTTCGATAGCGAGTAAAGAGCTGGAGAAGTTGGAGAGTAGTTTTATTTAGAAATTTTATTGTTAGTTGAACAATTTAAATTTCTTTATTTTATGTTAGAAATTTTAGATTTCTTTAAACAAAGAAAACTACAGTCTAGAAATTTAGTTTATTGTTAATAATTTTGATTATTAATGTTTAGAAACTTATTTATATTTTTTGCATAACATTTATTTCTTTATTAATAAAGTAGTTATTATATAAAGAAATTATCTATTTACTTTTTATGCAATTGCTTTGGGATAAACAAAGTTTACATACTTATGATGAATGACAAATTTTTTTATAATTCTGAATTGCTAATCCTAAATTTATTAAGCTGATTCTGATAGTGAAACATATCTGTAGCACTTGAGATTAGGCCATATTGGTCTAGACAGAATAAATAGGCTTGTAAAGGATAGTCCTTTAAGAGAACTATCTATTGGATCTCTCCCTGTTTGTGAATCCTGTCTAGAAGGCAAAATTCCCAAGAGACCTTTCTCTGCTAAAGGTTCAAGAGTCACAGAACCACTTCAGCTAGTACATATGGATGTTTGCTGTCCACTTAATGTACAAGCAAGAGGAGGTTATGAATATTTCGTCACTTTCATTGAAGATTATTAAAGATATGGTCACCTATACTTAATGCAAAGAAAATCTGAAACTTTTGGAAAGTTCAAAGAATTTCAAGCAGAAGCTGAAAAGAAATTAGGTAAATCACTAATAGCTCTTCGATCTGATCGAGGAGGAGAGTACTTGGATTTTGAATTCAAGGACCATTTACGTGAGCATGGCATTCAATCCCAACTCACTACACCTGAAACGCCACAGTAAAATGGTGTTTCAATAAGACGGAATAAAACATTATTAGATATGATTAGATGAATGATGAGTTTCTCATCATTACCACTGTCATTCAGGGGCTATTCGATTCAATGTGTTCTATACATATTGAATGATGTTCCATCTAAGTCTATCCAAAAGACACCCATAGAATTTTGGAATGGTTATAAACCTAGTTTACACCATTTTCGAATTTGGGGATGTCCTGCTGTAACGACCCAACTATTCTAGACTTTGGACCATTAATGACTACTATACTAATCTTAAGAAAACGTACATATGAAATAACCATAACTTTATTTAAAAACTGTAAAGTAAAGGTTAAATACATAAAAATTCATTTAGGATATGGGATCCCATTGTTTTGAAAACAAAACATAACTTAAATAAATTGGTTACAAAATTAAGTGTGGAAAAATAATACATAGAAATCATAACTAAAAGACTTAAAAACTTCATCCTCGAATCAAACGCGCAATCCACCGATTCCATCCTGCCTCAATACACATCCTCAAGCTGCCAAGAATCTTTCCGCCGCCATAACTATTTTCCTGCACATATAAACATAAAGGAATGAGCCTAATGCCCAGCAAGGAAAAACTACTAACCACATAAACATACACATAAAATCATATCATAACATATGCTAAAAACATATCATAACATATACTATATAAGACTATACTAATAATGGCCATTATGACATGTGATAAACCATCTATGTCCCCTGTCTAATATTTGAGGTAGGTTAGATCACATGTAGTGTATGATAACCCATCTACGTCCCCTGTCTAATATTTGAGGTAGGGTAAATCATAACATAACATATAAAAACATAAACTTATCATAACATATTAAACATAACATAACATAAAAACATAACATATCATACAAACATACAAGATCTAGCCTATTTTCCTTACCAAAATACCGGGATGATGAGAACAAGGTCAGGATTTTGGAACACTCCTAAAAACCATTAATAGAGATGTGAGTTTTCTAAAAGAAAGAGATGAAGAGGAATGAACTAAACCATCGAGAAGATACTTACCAACAAGAAATCTCAAGTTCGAAGAACTTAGATGCCTAACCAAGAATAGAGAAGATTGGGTTAGGAATTGAGTAGAGAAAAACTATAAGAACTAATGAAACAATACAGAAAAGGAACTAAGAATAGGAATACCTTTGAAATTGCTATGACTGAACTACACCTCGAAACTGAAATACACTCTATGAACCTTACTTCTCAAGTGTCTAATAAGCTTAGAATGACAAAGCTTATAACCCCAACCCAAGTGTTTATCACTCTATAATCTCACTAGTACCTAGAAGGCTCTGATCAATGCTTGAAGAATGAATGAAAAGGCTTGGTGCTAGGTCCTATTTATAGAGTTCTAGGAATAAAAATCTTCTAATTATAATCCAAATTTAAATTTAAAAATAGAATCCTAAGGAATAAAAATCTTCTAATTATAATCCAAATTTAAATTTAAATTTAAAATAGAATCCTAAGGAATAAAAATCTTCTAACTTTCTAAATCTCATAACTCTAAACTAACCTACAGTAAAATCAACATATCTGGAGCTGTAGGACTCCAATTTAGAATATCTTTATACCGTTAGAAAGATAATTAAATTATCTACAAATTTTTAGAAATACTATTTTTCGAAATTCATAACATAACTGGGTAAAAAATAGGTCGGAAGTTACAGTACCCTAAAGTTACGAAAAAAAAAATCTATTTAATTATCTAAATAACAACCTAATCCACAAATAAATAAAATTATGAGTCTAAATATCTAAATAAATATCATGCTCCTAACAGATTCTGGTGAAGACTAAGTCTTATATTTCCCTTATTAAAATAATGATTCCTTAATAATCATGCATATGACAAGTGTCATAATCCTATTGGCTCTATCTAAACCTTAGGTTATAATAATCATCATATTAATAACCAGCAATATTAATCAAACCTTATGTTATAATTAATATTCTTAAACTATAGGTTAAACTTATAAAATCCATAACTATTGCTAGGAGTTTCCAACTAAATCCCGGCTTGAACCAAAATCCATAATAATAAACATACTATAACTACTACTAGCAATTACTATTACTACTATTATCTAACTAGCTAAGTAAAGTTCTTGGACTCTACACCTGCACACGTGCTTAAAAGGAAAGACCAGGAAGTTGGAATCATGCTCTTAAGTGTGCATGTTTGTGGGATATTCCAAAGAGACTAAAGGTGGAATTTTCTATAGTCCAAAAGAAAATAAAACATTTGTATTGACAAATGCAACTTTTCTTGAATATGACTATGTTAATAACCACAAACCTCGCAGAAAGGCTGTTCTAGAGGAGATGATCTCGAACGAGTTGGAAAGTATAACCAATGAAAAACGGCAAGAGGAAACTACTAGTTCTAGTCAGAATAGTAGAGAACATCGTAGTGGGAGAGTTAGTAAGTAACCCACATGCTATGAACACGAAGTTCAAATGCTTGTGTCTGACACAAACAAAGACAGTCCATTGACATTTAAAGATGCAATGAATCATTCTGACTAGGAAAAATGGCAAGAAGCCATGAACCAAGAAATGGAATCGATGTATTCCAATTCTATCTGGGTTCTTGAAGATCCACCTGAGAATATTAAACCCATTGGTTGCAAGTGGATATTCAAGAAGAAAAGAGGAGCGGATGGGAAAGTAGAGACTTTCAAAGCAAGGCCGGTAGCCAAAGGTTACACACAGAAAGAAGGGGTTGACTATGAAGAAACCTTTTCTCCTGTAAGAAGGGGTTGACTATGAAGAAACCTTTTCTCCATTAGCCATGCTAAAATCCATTCGTATACTCTTGTCCATAGCTACGTGCATGGATTATGAGATCTGGCAAATGGATGTCAAAACAGCTTTTCTGAATGGCTACCTTGATGAAACCATTTACATGTCTCAACCAGAAGGGTTCGAATTAAAAGGCCAAGAGCAAACTGTTTGCGAGCTTCATAGGTCCATTCATGGACTCAAACAAGCTTCTAGATCTTGGAATCTTAGATTTGATGACACAAGTAAAACATTTGGTTGTTGAACAAAATGTTGACGAACCTTACGTCTATATACAAATCAAAGATGGTATAGTAGTATTGCTCATTCTTTACGTTGATGATATATTACTGATTGGAAATGACGTAACATCATTATCAAGGGTAAAGGACTGGTTAGCTGAACAATTCCAAATGTAAGATTTGGAAGGAGCCAAGTATGTTCTGGGCATTAAAATTCTAAGAGATAGAAAGAACAAGCTCCTAGCACTTTCACAAGCAAATTATATTGATAAAGTGATTGAAAGATTCTCTATGGAGAATTCCAAAAAGGGTCAATTGCCGACCAGACATGGAATTACTCTTTGCAAAGATCAGTGTCCCAAAACACCTCAGGAAAAGGAAGACATGAGACAGTATCCATATGCCTCAGCAGTAGGCAGTCTGATGTACGCCATGTGTGTACAAGACCTGACATTTGTTATGCAGTAGGGATAGTCAGCCATTATCAATCCAATCCTGGATTGAGTCATTGGATTACCGTGAAGAATATTCTCAAGTATCTTAGAAATACTAGAGATTATATGCTTGTATATTCAGGTGGAGACCTGAACCCCACTGGTTACACTGATTCTGATTTTCAATCAGACAGAGATAGTCAGAAATCGACTTCTGGATCAGTGTTTATTGTTGGAGGAGGAGCATTAGTCTGGAGAAGCATTAAGCAAACCAGAATTGCAGACTCCACCATGGAAGCCGAGTATATAGCGGCTTGTGAAGCAGCTAAGGAGGCTGAGTGGCTCATAAAGTTCTACTCCGATCTGAAAGTTGTTCCAGAAGTGGAGAAACCACTTGTTCTTTAATGTGACAACAATGGAGCAGTGGCCAATTCGAAAGAACCAAGAAGCCACAAGAGGGGAAAGCGTATAGAGCGCAAATACCACTTAGTCAGAGAAATCGTACATAGAGGAGATGTGTCCATTATAAAGTCGTATCAGAACACATTCTGGCAGACCTGTTTATGAAGATGCTTCCTAAAAAGAAATTTGAGGGTCATGTACGAAATATGGGATTGAGATAAATGCCTCACTTGCTTTAAGTACAAGTGGGAGATTGTTAGAAGTGTATCCTAAAAGCATGTAAAAGACATTTGTGTTTTTCTGTGAATAAATAAATACAATGGCTTATTATTATTGTTATATTTAGATTGTTAAATTATTGTTTGAATAATTTTGTAAATATCAGAAAAATTCCATATTCATTATTGAGGATGTGATCTTGTATTAGTACAAGAGAATTTAGATCGCATGAATGAATAAAAATAGTCAACAACAACAAATTAAAGTTATGGAATTCTTTAATTGGAGTTGTAAGTACGGTTTACTGAGTATCATAATGATACAAATAATCTAGATTCGGATTATTGATGTGGTAAGACATCTTGGTAAAGGTGCTTTATATAATATGATTATATATGACAAGGACATATATGAATTAAAGTCTTTATCCAAAAACCATTTAACAATAAAGACTTGTAATTCATATCATAACTGATGATCATTTATAGATCAACCTAATTCCTGAGTGTTCATGAACTCCTATTCATGTTTATTAAATCTTTTCATTCATTCGTTAATGTCTCTTCATAGAATGAGGCTAATGACTTTTGTTTTGGAGTTTTAATATCATGGATGGCTGGGAACATGTATCAACAATACGGAATCTAATCTTTCCTAACGGATCGTATATTAGTTCCCTTAAGGGTTAATTCTGGAACTGAATGATTTTGAGCTCAAATTTATAATTAGATTATAGATTAATTATTCACTAGTTAATTAATGGTACTTAAGGAATAAGAAGTAAATTAGAAAGGTAAAATGGTAATTCTTCCATTCTAATTTATGAACTAATTAATTAGAGGGTTGAACTATTGTAAGATGGTTATATCAATGGATGACTTAAGATAAGATTTCTGTAAAAGTATATCTATAACATAAAGAGTGCAATTCTGAATTTATAGTGGAGAAATATCATAATTAATAAATTAACTATTATAATTGAAGAGTTTAATTATTTAGTTTCAATTTATTGGAGCTTAATGTTATAGGTCCATGGTCCCCGAAATGGCTCAAACAAACACTGACAAAGGTAAATACAAAAATGGGCAAAATGACTTATTTGATAAGAAAAATATTTTTCTATGCAAAAAACATAATTATTGTATAATAATGTGTAATTAATTAATTGAGAATTAATTAATTATTTGATTTAACAAAAATAAAATTAATTTTGAATTAATTTATTTTTGGGATTTTTGGTATTTAAATAATAATAAAAATCACATGCCATCCCTGACATGTGGTACACGTGTAGCACAGTGCACAGTCACTGTGCTACACGGATAAGAGACTCTGAGCAGTTTCTTGATTCCACAATTTTAGTTATTTAAATATTAAATAAATAAATAAATAAATAACTAATATTTTAATTTTAATATATTGGATATATTAAATATAGGATATCAGTTTTTCAGAATGTAACTTTTCAGGGATAGAAAAATATCTTGAAATCTCTCTCAGAGAAAGAGAAAAGTGACACAAACAAAAGTCAGTGTTCTTCACAAAACCTAGGTCCAAATTTTATCAGATCTCATGTGTTGAGAACATCTAATAAATAGATTTTGCCTATTATTTTGTATAGCGAGCCCACACTCGTTCTTTGTGTGCTGAGAAAATTTTGGAATATCTTGGTGTGAGATCTCAAGGATTTTTCCATACAAAAAGATAGCAGCGAGGAAGGACCTGGGGTATTTTTTTTTCTATTCATGTCTTTGATTCAATATATATATGCATGTGAAGAAGTAGATCTAGAAATTTTGTGGGATTAAATTAACAATTTGATTGTTGTTCCGCTGCGTATAATCTTTGATTTGATCAATAAAAACCAACAGTAACTGACTCCATTTTGGGCTGAATTTCTCCTCTGTGAGTTTAGGCGATCTCGAAGATCGGCCTGGGGATCAACTTGAGGGCTCTGAGCCAAACTCAGGTGATTTCTCAAATTTGTATCGGACCTGCCACTTCGACGGATCTTAGTCCAATACCTCCCATTAGTAAAACTTAGTGCTCGCGGTTGAGGATGAGGATCTGGGATACTGCCGCGTGCTCGCGGGGCATACGTAGGGGTAGCGGGAGGAGGATTTCTCCTACTGTCCCCATAAGTAGGAACATTTTGCACAGAACGAGGCATTGTTGGATGTCTTAGGGGCGATGGGGGATGCCTAACTGGCGAGGCAATTCTCGTCCCATCAGGATGAACCAAATTAGCTCGCGGTCGTTCTGCTCCACCATTTCTAACTCTCTGTGCCTGGCGATCTGATCATGACATAGGGGGGTTGGATGGAACATGCTGTCTTTGTGAGTTTTCCCTAGACTTTCCTCGTGGGTTGCCATGGGCGTTTCCAGGCACATATGACGGTGGTACTGAACTCGGGGTCGAGGTCCAAACTGACTGGCTGACTTGTCGATGACCCCTGGGAGGACCATCAGGCTGAACATCTTGGTGATCTTGTGCCATGGGCATAGAGCTTGGGGTCGAGATCCTAACCGATCGACTTGGTCTGGAACGGCCATCCCGGTGGGACTTATGAGACCCACCTTGCCTCTTTCCGACATTAGCATCGGTTGCAAGAGGGGGTAGCCGAGCCAAAACCTCTTCGATTTGCTTGTTTGCTTTGGCCAAATGGCTTCTTAACTGCTTGTTTTCCAGCTTTTCTATAGTCAAGTAATCCAGGTTCGAATTTGGCGGCAATGATGTCGAAATCCCAGTGTCGCTGTGGCCCATTGGTTGTTTTCTCGAATGTTTTTGGACTTCAGGGCTATGCTCATTGGAAACAGCAGTATGGTGAACCTCCTGCCCACCAAGTTGTTCCATTTCATTGTCGTGGCTCGATCGAGTGACCACCATGATGAACTTTGATTGGGTTCTTGATGAAAGCACTTATTTGTATCTCTCAATTAAAGCACCAAACTGTTGACGCGGTTTTTCACCAACAGTGAATTATGAAAATAGTTGGAATGAATTAGTGCTTAATGATAAATCGCAATAAGAAAATGATCCTTAAGAGCACCAGAAAATAACACTCGTCTTTTTTACGTGGTTCAGTTGTTAAAATCCACCTAGTCCACGAGTCTATATTATTACTATTTCTCTCTCTAAATTTTGACAGAGTTTTTGTATTACAGAAACAACTCTCCCTTCCCTATCCAAGATCTTAGTATTTATAGAGAAAATCCCTGGATAGGCCCAGGGGTCATCACGTGACTTAACCCCCAGTGTTATCTGTATCACACTAATTATAAATATTACAATTTATGCTAAGGTATGGTCTGAAAATTAGGTAAAATTGATCATGGATCCTCAGAGATAATCGGACATGTCATGCCTGACCATGCATGATTATATTATGTGTCTGGGTTTTTAGGGATCCGCAGACATGCTATGTCTGACCATGCACGTCTATATAATGTATCCGGGTTTCTAAAGATCCAAGGATACGTCAAGTCTCTAGCATGCCCCGAGCTGAATATAGATGTGAGCTCGTCTCACAGGTGCTATGCCTTATGAACATTACAAGCTCGTGCTTATCGCTTTGCATTCCCCAGCTCGTGTTATTGTCCTGGGGAGTCGTACTATCTTCGTGGAGAAAATATGGACTTATGCATCTTCTGTTACACTTCTTTACTCGCCAGCTATACACGAGCTAAATAAAAGACTCGTGCTGAATTTTAGGACGTACATTATTTATTTATTCAAGTCTCGAAGTTTGATTAAACTACTTAATACATTATTTTTAATCATAAAAATAATTCATTTAACCTTTCTAAATTTCTCATAAAATAATACTCCCATTTGTTATTTTAAATTTCTTAGAAACAACAAAACTTGTAATCATTTAGAAATACTTATAAAATTTCATGTTTCCTTTAGAAAATATCATTTTTCTAAATTAATAAAAATTACAAGATTAAGTGTGAGAAATTATAATTAAGATTGTGAGAAAAATATACTTTCTCTTATATTATTTATGACTTAAATTATGTAAGTGTAAAACCCATTAATTTAAACAAAATACTTATTTTAACTTAATAACATAAACTTTCAGCAACCCTTATTTTGTTTAGAAATCATAAGTGAAATTAAGGCCAAAAATTTTCTCTTTTAAATAAAAAAAATCAGCACTTAAATAATATTGTGAAAATTCATGTTTACACAAAAAATATCATTTTTACATACACATAACTTAGGGTAATAATTTATGCAATGTACTTTTATTTCATTTAAAAGACATTTCTTATTTTTAGATCAAAATTCCAACAACTATTAGATTACTCAAAAAAATCATAATCTTGGATTAAAAACCACATTTTCTTCATAAAATATAAAAAATCTGCATGTATTAATTGAGTAAAAACACCATTTTAAATGTAAAATAAAACACTATTTTATTTACATAAATTCAAAATATCATTAGAAACATCACTTGTGCATTTAAAACATTATTTCACTAATTTACTCACCGATTATATACAAAAATCAGCAAGCACAATTCATCATAAAATTCTTCTTTAGTTCATGCTTCTCAAAAAAACTCAAACCATAACCTTTATGAAATCAGTAATTTATCATTTATAAAAGATTTAAGACAAACTCTTCATTTAACCAATTAACCTAGCATGTTCCTAGTGTGTATAAGTGACAAGAAAAATATATATATAAAAAAAAACACCACCAACATGCAACAATACCCTATAGGCCGAAACCTTCATAGCCTCAATCAACAAATCCAAAACTCATACCCTAGCATGTATCAATTACCATCCTTGCTTTCTTTTTACATAAACCATTTGATTCAAAACAACTATAAAAACATAACCATAAGATTTTATATTTCATGTATAACCAAAAATCTATATTCATGCTTGCCTATATACACCACACGCCAAAGGCCAAACCCTTCAGACATCAAACAAAACAACCCTTCAACCCAAAATCTATAATATCAATCAACCAACAAATCAAAAGAGAACAAAACAATATACCATTATTCACAAACAATATTCTCAAAGCAATAAGAACCAAAAGATAAGAACAACAACCACAAGACAAAAAGGTTCATTACCTCTCTTGCTAGAACACAAGGACACGACAGTGAAAAGAACCCAATCTATGGCCACCACTTATTCAAGCCTAGGGTTTCGAAACCCACATAAAGAAAAGAAAAAAAATGATCTTAGATTCAAGAAGAGGTGGAAATTAACAACATCACCATGAACCCAAATACTTACCCTAGGGATTTCAAACCCTAGCCTCCAATCCTCTTCCAAACAAATCCAAACCTATCGTCACCATCATTTTTCCTTGCTTAGAGTCAAGATGTAGAGGAAAAAAAATGTAATGCTATGAACCTTAACCCATACCTTAGGATCCCTAGCCTTGGTCGCTTCCTTTTTCTCCTTATCTTCTCCTTCACATTCTTCTTCTCTCCCTCTCTCTCTCTCTCTCTCTCTAGAACTCACGAGCTCTCCCTCTCCCTTCTCTCTAAGCACACGGCAGCCACCAAGCCAAATGAGCCTTCAAGCTCTTCCTTATTTTCTATTTAAATGCCCCAATTACCAAAACCTAGCTAAGGAAAAGGTAATTATCATTTTCTTTTATTTTCCCTAAATCAATAAATAATTATACTTATCCAATCAATCCCTTTGATAATTGACAACACACTAATTCCTCTTTTTTCTTCCTGGGCTGTCCACGGCTAATAAAGGAAATTATGCTATTCTCGTAACTCTAGGGTCCTGCGATTTGGGGCTGGGTTTTGACCCATTTCTATTGCATTTTAGGAAAAATGATTTTATAATAACAATGTAGATAATTTCATTAGCTTTCTAACGATACCAATTGTGTCTAAATGAAATATCCACAACTCAAGTTATGCCTGTTTTATTGAGGTTGTGTCCAAGATTACGGGAATCATAAAAAGACAACTCCTTTTTCTACACTTGTTTCCTAATTCTTATTTGTGTGAACACAAAAGCTTACCCTAATAAGTATTCCCATTAATCCTATTTTTAATTTAATAAAAATAGTAAACAAAACTAATTAATTAATAAGGGAATAATGTAGAATAATGCATGGGAAAATCCTTGCATGCTCATCACGCAATCATGCACATGCACACACATAAGTGCTAAGGTGCATTTCTACTAACCATACACCTTGGTGCACACGGACAAATCTCATTTACTTCCAAATTAAAATAAACAATTAACAAAATAAACTCACATAATTTCTACCAAACAATTCAAACAATTAAAAATAATTTCCTAACACTTAACAATTAATAAAAAAAGCAAAAGCACATAATTAATTAATCTAAAAAAAAATATTTGGTGCACTACAATATACCCTCCCTCCTTAAAAGGAATTTCGTCCCGAAATTCTTTCTTACCAAAATAACTCAGGGTATCTTACTCTCATGTCTTCGTCCAATTCCCATGTTGCTTCTATTTCCGTACTATTCTTCCACAGGACCTTAACTAATGGAATCCTTTTGGATCTCAGTTCCTTGACTCCCTTTTCGATAACACATTCGGGCTATTCATCGTAACTTAGGTCCTTCTTCAGCTGTAACTGCCCATAACTCAGAACATGAGAGGGATCTGACACGTACTTACGCAACATCGAGATGTGAAAGACGTTATGCGTTTTGGCTAGTGTTGGGGGCAGTGCAAAACGGTACGCAACTTTCCCTACTCTGTCCAAAATCTCAAATGGACCTATACATCTCAGGCTTAACTTCCCTTTCTTCCCAAAACCCATAACAGCTTCATTGGCGAGACTCTCAAGAACACAAACTCGCCCACTGAAAACTTGATGTCCCTCCTCTTAAGGTCTGTGTAATGCTTTTACCTACTTTGAGCGGTAAGCATCCTTTGGCAAATTTTCTCGATCGCCTCGCTGGCTTCCCTAACTGCCTCGGGGCCTAATACTTGCTTCTCCCCAACCTCGTCCTAGTGCAAAGGAGATCTACACTTGCGCCCATAAAGCATCTCATAGGGGGCCATACCAATAGTGGATTGATGACTATTGCCATAGGAGAACTCCATCAAGGGTAGGTATCAACTCCAAGATTCTGAAAATTCCAAAGTACATCATCTCAACCTATCCTCTAGAATCTGTATAGTCCTCTCATAATGCCCATTGGTTTGGGGATGGAATGCGGTACTGAACTTTAACTTTGTTCCCATAGCTTTATGTAATCCCTTCCAAAAGTTTGATGTGAACACTGACCCTCGATTAGAAATTATCGACTTTCAAACCCCATGAAGTCTCACTATCTCGCTCACGTACAACTCTCCATATTGATCTGCCGAGGAGGTGGTCTTAACCTGCAGGAAATGGGCGGATTTAGTGAGTCTATCCACTATTACCCAAGTAGAATCATGTTGTTTTGTGGTCCTAGGTAACCCTACAACAAATTCCATTACTATGTCTTCCCACTTCAATTGGGGAACATAAAGTGGCGAAAGTAGCCCTGCTGGCCTTTGGTACTCTGCTTTGACTTGCTGACATGTCAAACACCTGACAACAAACTCAGAAACATCTTTCTTCATTCCAGGCCACCAATAAAACACCTTAAGATCTTGCTACATCTTTGTCAACCTGGATGTAAGGAATATGGTGTTGTATGCACCTCTTTCATAATACTTGCCTTAATCTCGTCATCGTTAGGCACACATGTCCTACCCTTATATTGCAGCAATCCTCCATTAGACATAGCGAAGTCACCACTACCACTTTCCTATACCAAAGCCTCTTGCTTCATTAGGGCTTCATCCACCTTCTGCCCTTCTCTGATCTGTCCCAATAAGGAGGACTGTAGAGTGAGGTTTGCTAGACCTCCTATTACTAAGTCAATATCAACGTTAATGATTTCTCTCTGCAGAGGTGTCTCTATTGTAACACCCTAATTTTCTAATAGGGTTTAGGACCTGGATTAGCGTGCCTGGAGGGAAATAAGTGAATTAAAATGACAATATATGAATTTAAATGAATATGTGATTAGAATGCATGTTTAGGTGGAATAAATATGCATGTGGGCCCTGTTTGTTTGTTAGGGGTAAATTGGTAATTCTAGCCCGTTGAGGGCATAAATGTGATAATTGTATTATACGACTTATACCACGTGTGAGTGGTGATATTATCGTGATGCACGTGCCGAGACGGTCCTAGGGAGCTAATTAGTATAAAAGTCACAACGGGATTTAACACCCGACTCGAGAGGAGCCTAGGGGTATTTTGGGGAATTTTGCAAAGATGAGTTTGGGAATTAATGGTTAATGGTAATTAAGAAACTTGAGTAACCATTGGTAACTGTCAAGAGTAACAATCTTAGATGAGAAAGTGGTAAAATTGTAGGAAAGGTGAAATGACAAGATGCCCTTGAGGTTTAGTTAGGAAAGGATCTTTATGGAGGGGTAAAATGGTCATTTGGCAGAAGTCTAGATAACCTTCAGCAGAGGGAAAAAGGGATTCATGTTTTACACTTAGTCACAATTGGGTTTATGCTGAAATTTGAGGAAAAAGCTAGAAGAAAAGAGAAGAAGAAGAAAGCTGAATTTGAAACCTAGAAGGAGAATCAAGAGGTTTGAGGCAACCAAAATCAAGATAAGGCTAAGATTGCTAAGAGGTAAGAGTTATGCTCTGTTTTTGGTTTAAGTTTAAGTTTGATTTTAGAGATTAAGTGTGGGAATTTAAAGAAAGTTATGCCTGGTTTGCATGGAATTCAATATGGATAATCAAAGGGGGAAGTGGCTTGAAGCTAAGGTTGAAAAGAATTCAAGCTGAAGTATTGATTGAGGTAAGGGTTTTAAACATGTTTGAATTTCATATCTGATGTGGTTTAAGATTTTAGAAGCATGGGTTATACTTTTCAAGCCCTAGTCTAATTTTTGTAAGCCATGGTTTAAGTTTCTGAAATCAAAAACTCAAGTGTGGATTTTGGGTGTAATTGTGTAATTGAGCTTGTTGTTGATGTTTATAGGTTGTTAAATGGTTTATTTTGAGTTTTAAACTGATTTTGGGGTTTAGGTATGCATTGGGGTTGAATTAGGACTGTTTTGGCTCGGGGAAAACCCAGATTTCTGGGTTCACGAAGGGGCGCCGCGGCGCGAGGTTGTATCAGGAGCTGGGGGACTCTCTGACTTGCTGGGCACCGCGGCACTCAAGGGTAGCGCCGCGGCGCTAGGCTATTTTCAGGACAAGGAAATTTTGCATTTTTGGGCATTTGTTCCGGGGGCTCGGGGGATGTTTCCGATACATTGTTTTAGGAATTTGGGGATCCCGAGAGTACGAGGTTAGTCCCGAGAGGTGGTTTTGGGTTGGTTAGTATTAAAGAGTGCTTCATATGTGTTGCGACTAGGATTTCGGAGAGGCTCGGGATAGAGGACCGTGCTCATGACTTTGGTGCATTATAAAGCTCGGGATACAAGTAAGAAAACTGTAACACTCGTAGAGCAAGGCATGGGCCCATAGTGTTGTTGTAGGGCACGACCCTAGATTGTATTGTTGTTAGGGTGTAGCCTTCAATGAATTATTATATGTTTGAATGCTGTTTGAGAATGCTATATGTGGTTATAGTAGAATGAACGGCAAGGAGCTGGGAACGGCGAAGGCCAAGAACGGCAGTGGGGCCGGGAATAACACTTAGCACATGGAGTGCTTATAGTTAGGGTGAGACCCCAATGGATACATGGGACATCCTTACAGTGAGGATCGAGATCCCAGGCTTTGGTAATGCTTCTGGGACGGCATGGCCGTATATGTGTTTAATCTGATGGACTATCTGTTTATCTGTGAGTTATCTGTTATAATGGTTGTATGATATGCATATGTTATGTGATGTGTGAGTTTTCTTGCTGGGCCTCGGCTCACGGGTGCTCTGTGTTGCAGGTAAGGGCAAGGAAAAAGTCAACCAGCCATGAGTATGGAGAGCGTGGGGCGGCGTGTACATGTTTGGCCTGCCCGACTGCTTTGGTTGGGGGCATTTTGAGAAATGGCTGTATTAAACTCTAATTTTGATGGTTAATTACCTTTAAACCTATTTTGGAATTGTAAATACTTTATAAACTGTACTTTGTGATCCCAAATATAAGACACTTGAAATTTTCAATGAATTAAAGAATTTTCAAAGATTACAGCCTTGACTTCTGTTTAATCACACTTTTGTTCTAAAAACCTCGTTTACCGAGTTAATTGCACATTTTAAACTCACTTAGTAATGAATCTAAGGTAGTAGGGCGTTACAACTTGGTATCAGAGAGAGCCAAGGTTTATTGGTTTTGGAGATTGACCGAACATGTACGCTCGCTGCCATTGAAAAGCTCGACTCAGGGTTGATTGGTATGGTTGATTATTACGCTTGAATATGTGTTTGAATGCCCTGTTTGGCTACTTAGTTATAGAGAGCATGATGAATGAAATAACATATGCATGATGCCAGGGCAAGGCTCGTTGTGTGTTATATGCTATTGGTATGTTATCTGGATTGTTGATCTTGGTTGGTTGTTGAGATTGAGAGGTGGAATTGGATCTTGTTATCATGCCTGATGAGCGGTGTCACTGATTGCAGGCATATAGTTATAATGCCTCGGCAATCATCTAGACTCCACGACAGTCGGGCTGAGGATGACAATCAGGGTCAGAACCCTCCACCTGCCCCACAGAATTGGCAACAGATATTAGCCGAGATGGAGGCTAGGTTGCAGAGAACAGAGGAAGAACTTCGTCAGATGAGGCAGCAGGCCCCATCACAAGTCACAGGGTTACCAATTCAGCATAATGTAATGCCAGTGCCGGTTCAGCCTGTGGTTGAGAACAGGTGGGAACCTTTGTACGAAAGATTCAGAAAGCAACAACCTCCTACCTTTGAGGGTGGATCAGACCCACTTCAGGCCGAGTAGTGGATGAATATGATTTCCTTGATCTTAGACTTTATGAGGGTCGAAGGAATTGAAAGGGTAGCTTGTGCTAGCTACATGCTTAGAGAAGATGCCTACATCTGGTGGGATGTAGTGAGTCAGCGGAGGAATGTTACAATCATGACTTGGGAGGAATTTAAGAGCTTCTTTAATGAGAAATACTATAGTATAGTTGTTCGAGCTGTGAAGGTTGATGAGTTTATCAACCTGACTCAGAACAGGTTACGATGGTTAATTTTGATGGGTAATTACCTGTAAACCTATTTTTGAATTGTAAATACTTTATAAACCGTACTTTCGGATCCCAAATATAAGACACTTGAAATTTTCAATGAATTAAAGAATTTTCAAAGATTACAGCCTTGACTTCTGTTTAATCACACTTTTGTTCTAAAAACCTCGTTTAGCGAGTTAATTGCACATTTTAAACTCACTTAGTAACGACTCTAAGGTAGTAGGGGGTTACAACTTGGTATCAGAGAGAGCCAAGGTTTATTGGTTTTGGAGATTGACCGAACATGTACGCTCGCTGCCATTGAAAAGCTCGACTCAGGGTTGATTGGTATGGTTGATTATTATGCTTGAATATGTGTTTGAATGCCCTGTTTGGCTGCTTAGTTATAGAGAGCATGATGAATGAAATAACATATGCATGATGCCAGGGCAAGGCCCGTTGTGTGTTATATGCTATTGGTATGTTATCTGGATTGTTGATCTTGGTTGGTTGTTGAGATTGAGAGGTGGAATTGGATCTTGTTATCATGCCTGATGAGCGGTGTCACTGATTGCAGGCATATAGTTATAATGCCTCGGCAATCATCTAGACTCCGCGACAGTCGGGCCGAGGATGACAATCAGGGTCAGAACCCTCCACCTGCCCCACAGAATTGGCAACAGATATTAGCCTAGATGGAGGCTAGGTTGCAGAGAACAGAGGAAGAACTTCGTCAGATGAGGCAGTAGGCCCCATCACAGGTCACAGGGTTACCAATTCAGCATAATGTAACGCCAGTGCCGGTTCAGCCTGTGGTTGAGAACAGGTGGGAACCTTTGTACGAAAGATTTAGAAAGCAACAACCTCCTACCTTTGAGGGTGGATCAGACCCACTTCAGGGCGAGTAGTGGATGAATATGATTTCCTTGATCTTAGACTTTATGAGGGTCGAAGGAATTGAAAGGGTAGCTTGTGCTAGCTACATGCTTAGAGAAGATGCCTGCATCTGGTGGGATGTAGTGAGTCAGCAGAGGAATGTTACAATCATGACTTGGGAGGAATTTAAGAGTTTCTTTAATGAGAAATACTGTAGTATAGTTGTTCGAGCTGTGAAGGTTGATGAGTTTATCAACCTGACTCAGAGCAGGTTATGATGGTTAATTTTGATGGGTAATTACCTGTAAACCTATTTTGGAATTGTAAATACTTTATAAACCGTACTTTTGGATCCCAAATATAAGACACTTGAAATTTTCAATGAATTAAAGAATTTTCAAAGATTACAGCCTTGACTTCTGTTTAATCACACTTTTGTTCTAAAAACCTCGTTTAGCGAGTTAATTGCACATTTTAAACTCACTTAGTAATGACTCTAAGGTAGTAGGGCGTTACATCTATTGTACTCAAAGCTGAGACACTTTCATGTCCTTGCCTACTCAATTCATCTGCCACCACATTGGCATTGCTTTGGTTGTATAGAATTTCGCAATTCATAGTCCTTTACTAATTCTGACCACCTCCGTTGTCACATATTAAGCTCTTTCTGAGTGGAGTAGTACTTAAGACTTTTATGATCGGTGTATATCTCACACTTATCTCTATAAAGGTGATTTCTTACATATTTTTAGTGCGAACACCACTGCTGCTAACTCAAGATCATGGGTGGGATATTTCTGATCATAGTCCTTGCACTGTGTTGAGGCATAGGCTACCACCTTCCCCTTCTACATCAATAGGCAACCTAAACCATTCTTAGATGTGTCACAATACACCACGAATTTCCTGCCCTCTGTGGGAACACAAAGGATAGATGCAGAGATCAACTTATCCTTCATAGTCTGAAAGCTTTCTTCACATTTCTCAGTCCATGTGAACATATGATGTTAGTGGGTCAAGTTGGTAAAGGGTGTGGCAATCTTTGAAAAACCCTTGACAAAATTCCGATAATAACTTACTAGCCCTAAGAAGATTCGAAACTCTGAGGCATTCTTTGGCTGGGGCCAGTCTCTAATGGCCTCGATCTTTGACGGATCCATTGCTATTCCATTCTTGGACAATATATGCCCTCGGAAAGTTACTTGTTCCAACCAAAACTCACACTTAGAGAACTTAGTGTATAACTGATATTCTTGTAGTCTTTTTAGGGTCAACCTCAAGTGCTCTTCATGCTCATCTTTGGTCTTTGAGTAGATAAGGATATCGTCTATAAAAACTACTACAAACTTATGCATATTATCCCTAAATACCTTGTTCATCATGTCCATGAATGCTTCCGGGGCATTAGTGAGTCCAAAAGACATCAATAGGAAATCATAGTGCCCATAGCGAGTTCTGAAAGTAGCCTTAAGAATGTCTCCCTCCTTTACTTTCAACTGATGGTACCCGGATCGCAGATCTGTAGTGCACCAATTTTTTTTTTTTTAGTTTATTAAAATTTTGTGATTTATTTTATTTAAGTGTTAAGTGTGATGAATTGTTTTATTTAAATGTTGTTTATTTTATTAGTTGTTGTTTGTTTTATTTGATTGTTTGTTATTTTATTTTATTGTTAGAATTGTTTGTAGAATATTTTTGTGAAATTACTTGTTAAATGATAAATATTTATTTTTATTTTAAAATGTGATTATGTGAGATTTGGTTGAATGCACTAAGGTGCATGGTAGATAGTGATGCACCCTAGTGATTTAGTGTGTGCAAGTGCATGGTAGCATGATGCACATGTGTAGAATTTTCTACACATTTTATAGTTTCCATATATTAGATTTAATTGATTAATTTAATTAAAAAATAAATAAATAAGAAGGGGAAAGGGAGGTGGATGGCATTGAGTGGGAAAAAGTAAATGGCATTATTCCTTTTAGTTTTCTCAATCAAATAAACTAAAATTTTGGAAGATTAAAGCTATTATGGGTAAGGGAATTTTGACATTTTTATTATTTAAAATCCTCTTTATTATAATGGATTTTAGGCTTAATTAGATGAGTAGATTGGGGAAACTTACCATTTATTTTGGTGAGGCATTATGAGGGAATTAAGATTAAAAAAAAGGAAAAGAAGGAAGAGAGGCCATTTTCAAGCTTTGTGCCATGACCTAGAGAGAATATAGAGAGAGACAGAGTGGCGAGCTAGAGAGAGACAGGGGAAAGGGCTGCCATTTTCTAGAGAGAAGGAAGAAGAAAAACAAAAGAAAGAGAAGGAGAAGAAGAAGAGGGTTTCGAAAACCCTAGGTATGTTCTATCTAATGGTGTTTTGAATATTTGAATTAGAGTCTTCTCCTCTTCTCTAATCTAAGAATATTTTGTGGTTTCTTTCTTTGGTTGTATGGTGTTCGAAAATCCTCTATAGGTGACAAGGTTTTTCTTGCTAGAGTATTCTTGATTCAACAATCAAGAGAGGTAATGGTTTTTCTTAACCTATATTAGTTTGATGAGTCTATCCTTGATGTTGATTTTGGTGGTGTTTAATGGTTTGGTTATTATAGGTTGGTGATGAGGTGGTTATGTTTGGTTTTATTTCTCATGAAAAAAATATGGTTTGTTAAAAGGCTCATGGGAATGTTTGAGAGAATATGTGTTTGATGAGATTTATATGAAGGTTGTATTTTATGTTTATGTTTCTATGATTATTTTGGACCATTGATTTATGTAAAAATATGCAAGAATGATGATAGATGCATGCTAGGTTTCATGTGAAGATAGATGAGAATTTTGTGATATTTTGTGGTGGATCTTGAGTGATATTTTTCTAAGGAAACATGGTAATCATAGGTATTTTAAATAAATTCCAAGCCTTTGTTATTTCTTTGTAGTTTGAAAATAATAAATGGATTTATCACTTTTTTTTTAAGCTAAATAAAATTATTTTATAAAATAAAAATAATGTCTTGAGAGATTTAATCAACCTAATAATTTTAACAAAATAAATAATCGTAAACAAAGCATGTTACAAGTCTATTAATTTTAAAACAATAGAAGTAAGACACAAAGAATTATCGTTTCTTTAAAATGCCACAATTACGCAACGATCCCACGTATGCATGTTACATGCAAATTCACTTTTACGTCCAAAATTATGTCTATTATTCAATCTTGTAGTTTTTATAGAAAGATCATGCATACAAAGTAGGTAAAATGAGCATTATTCTTTTTATGACCTTATGTGTAGTTAAGTATATTTGTATGTTGTGTGTAACTCTTATTATGTGTGCATGGCTCATGCACACATGAGTTGTATGAAAGGGTAAAATAGTAATTATATGAAGCTAAGAAATGTCGTTTTGATTATGGTATAGGCTTGTTGAGAAGTTGTGATTTTACTTAGCTTGGACTTGAGGTAAGGAAGTTAGATAGAATTTATGAATGTTATATTATGAATGGTAAGCCTGTTGTGTGAATGAAATGTTATGAATTATGAATTCCATAATGTGATGATATGTTGGCTTGTATGAATGTTGTATGATATGAATAGATGTTAGCGTGATGAACGCGACACATCAAAATGGGTTGCTAAGGATAAAGAAGAAGTAACCCGAGTTATTAAGGATATGAAGACGTAACTCCATGGGCAGGCACGCCGAGGTTATTCAAGGACCAGAGACTCTTGTTTACCTCAAAGGGTGGCATGGACAAGTTACCGGCCATGTTCACAAGGAATTATGTATGAATGTGTTATGATGTCTGGTTATGGATATGATTATGTTATGATGTTTGGTGATGTTTATGATTTTGTTATGATGTTAGGATATTTATGATATGATGGTGGTAATATGTTTACGTTTATGATATTGATGCCAATCTTACGATGATGCTATGATGTATAAAGAAGAACGATAGTGTTTGTAAATTGTTGTATCTTACTTGCTTGTTGTTTGTACTTCCTTACTGGGATTTTAGCTCACCCCTCTTACTTTCCTTTTCAGGTAGCAAATAGGTTTCTCCATGGCACGCGTGGTGATGTGGGAAGTTCTATCGTCCTGGTGTGTATGGCGTGGGGCATCCTATGGACGAAAAATGATCACTTAAAGATGCCATTTTAATAATGTTATGTTTTATAAGAGTTTTTAAACTTATCAGTGGGACTTAAATTATTTGTTGTTTTTTTTGGAACTTTGCATAAAAACTCTTATTTTCTTTTAAAACGATTGGGCCCAACTTGCATGTTTTAAGCAAGAACCCACTGAAACCTTTATAATAAGTTGCTTTCATTTAAAAACCAAAGAAATGTGAATGTTTCATTAAGTACTAGTTTATGGCGTTTTTACAAATGGTATCAGAGTCGGTCGTCCATGTTTCTAAGGACCTTCCCCATACACGCTAAAGACGGAAAAATCTCACCTCACCGCGTTGTAAGTATTTGTTTATTACTTGTTTTCGTTTTATTTAATTTTGTATAGTTTCGTAACTGCAATAGGAAAAATGCCTCCTGTGTTGAGAATGACTAAGAAACAATTGCTTAAGGAGATCTGTGCGATTCCTAAGGTCCAACTTGACGAGGACCTTTACGATCGGCGCATAGCAGCCTTGAAAACGACAAAGGAAGTCTATGATTGCATCCAAGGGATGATGAATAAAAGGGGAGCCTTACTATGGCCCATTGAGCAACATTGGGTCATTAGGGAAGCATTGTCGATATACCTGAAGGCCTTTCTTCAGTGGGATCAATCATGGAACCTTGTTGAACAACAAGACCTAGAGTTTAGCACCATGGATTACACAATTCGCAAATTTCTGGGGTACTATGAGTTTAGTCGTTTGGAGTTGGTGCTAGTAAAGATGGATGACGGGGAACTGGAGGAGCGTTTAGAGATGGTACATGACGAGGAAGGAGAATTGGCAGTTGAAGAAGTAATTCGAGCCATACCACGTCTAACCGCGAGGATGGAGATAATGGCGAGTGCTCTCGGCTATCTCCACATTCCTGAAAACGTCTTTGATTACAATTCAGAGGATGAGTCCACTGTTGAGGACTAGAGTTCTGTTGCGTAATCGTCGCATGGGGTGCTAATAAATAAGATGGAATAATAATAATTTTTAAGACCTTAAAGGATTTATGTTTTGGTTAATTAAACACTTTTTGGGATTGTTTAATTTTGGGAAAATTTAAACGTTTTGAATGCTATGGATATTTTGCTGGAAACTCTAAATGATGTGGTTTGAATATATGATTTTGCAATATCTATCAAACCAATATGCAATGTTTCTTCCTTATGATTTTTCCTTTGATTGCCTTAGAACTTCATCATGTCAACCAGAGGAAGAGGAGGAAAGGGAAGAGGTAGGGGCAGAGGAAAGGGTGCCTCCACAAGGTCTGAAACTAAGGCCACCCTTGACGTTGAAATGCCATCTGTTCAACCTGCAGCTCTAGCAGCACCATCTGTGGACCTGGCTGCAGAGGTAGCAAGGTTAAGAGAACAGTTGAGACTAAGAGATGAGGAACTAGCACAAGCTAGACAAGCACCGCAAACATCCCAAACACACCAGATACCTCAAGTACCAGTGGCGCAACCCCAGCCGCCAGTACCACCACCTGCACCACCACCAGTAGCCTATGGATTCGAACCAGTATATGAATGCTTCAGGAAACAAGCCCCACCGATGTTTGAAGGGAAAGCTGATCCAATGGTGGCAGAAGATTGGTTAAGGTCTGTTGAGGCTATTTTTGATCATATGGAGTTAAATGACCGCCAAAGGGTTTCTTGTGCAGTTTATCTACTTAAGATGGATGCACGGATTTGGTGGGATGTGACTAAACAGACCCGTGATCCAAATACCATGACATGGGCAGAGTTTGTCCAGGCATTTAGTAAGAAGTATTACAATCTAGCTGTGCTAGCAACTAAGGTTGACGAATTTATAACTCTGGTACAAGGGAATCTTTCAGTCACCGACTATGCATAGAAGTTCGATCGGTTGGCCAAATTTGCCCCTGAAGTGGTGCCGACTGATGCCTTGCGAGTCCAGAGGTTTGTAAGGGGACTCAAACCGATGATCGCGAGGGACGTTAGGATGACTAGTGCTGAGGTGGTCAGTTATGCAGAGGTACTGGATAGAGCTCTTGAAGCTGAATATTTGGAAGAACAGATATGGAAGGATAATGCCGCTTGAAGAGAGAACGACTGCAACAAGAGCTTCCATGAGAGCAACAAGAGAAAGGCTAACGAAGGGCAGAATAGTGGGGTTGATAAAAGACCTAGACCTCTAGCCACGAATAGCAACAACCACAACTCCCAAAACCATAGCAACTGCAACAACCGCTTCAATGACCGAAACCGTGGGAACCAACAAGGCAACCGAGTCGAGCATCCTATCTGTCCTAAATGCTCGAAGATACACCCAGGAGAGTGTCAGGCCGGTACCAACAAATGCTTCAAGTGTAGTTAGGCAGGACACTTGAGAAAGAATTGCCCACAATGGAAGGCGGGATAGAATAATAATAACAATCTGGTGCCAGCAAGAGTCTTCGCCTTAACCCAGAATGAAGCGACCAATAGCAACACCGTGGTTACAGGTCAGCTCCCTATATCTGGTACAATGTGTAGAGTCATAATTGATTCTGGAGTGACTCATTCTTATGTTTCCATGAATGTGATTGATAGACTAAATATGCCTTATAAGATGTTTGAACATACCTTTAGTACATTGTTGCCATCAAGAGATATGATGTTGTCAAATAAGTGGTTATCGTCAACACATGTAACGGTAGAGGGCAGGGAGTGCCCAGCAGATCTCATAGAACTGAGTATACCGGATTATGATGTCATACTCGGGATGGATTGGTTATCCAAACATGGGGCTACGATAGACTATCGAAAGAAGACCGTGGAGTTCAGGCCAAAGGAAGGAGAGGTCTTTTCCTTTAAAGGCGAAGTAGCGAGCTTTCGAACACCCATAATATCTGCACTGGAAGCACGGAATATGATGCAACATGGATGTTCGGCATTCCTTGCCAGTGTGGTGGATAAGTCCAAAGAGTTAGAACTAAGGCCAGAAAATGTACATATTGTTTGTGAGTTCCCAGAGGTGTTTCCCGAGGAATTACCAGGACTACCCCCGGACAGAGAAATCGAGTTTGTAATCGAACTTGCACCTGAAACTACACCGATCTCTAAAGCACCCTATCGAATGGCGCCAGCAGAGTTAAAGGAACTTAAGAACCAACTACAGGAGTTGTTGGATAAAGGGTTCATAAGACCTAGCCATTCGCCATGGGGAGCACCAATTCTTTTTGTAAAGAAGAAGGACGGGAGTATGAGAATGTGCATTGATTACCGAGAACTCAATAAGGTCACCATCAAGAATAAGTACCCTTTTCCTAGGATAGACGACCTTTTTGATCAACTACAAGGGGCTTTAGTATTCTCGAAGAATGATCTGCGATCCGGGTACCATCAGTTGAAAGTGAAAGAGGGAGACATTCTGAAAACGGCCTTCAGAACTCGCTATGGGCACTATGAATTCTTAGTGATGTCTTTTGGACTCACCAATGCTCCAGCAGCCTTTATGGACATGATGAATAGGGTATTTAAGGATTTCTTGGACAAGTTTGTAGTAGTGTTCATTGATGATATCCTCATCTACTCGAAGACCAAGGAGGAGCACGAGGAGCATTTGAGATTGACTTTGAACAGATTATGGGAACATCAATTGTACGCCAAGTTCTCTAAATGCGAGTTTTGGCTGGAACAGGTAACCTTCTTAGGGCATATAGTCTCTAAGGATGGGATTGCAGTAGACCCATCGAAGATCGAGGCCATTAGAGACTTGCCCCATCCAAAGAATGCCTCAGAAGTACGGAGTTTCTTAGTGTTGGCGGGTTATTATAGGAAGTTTGTCGAGGGTTTCTCGAAGATCGCCACCCCATTGACCAACTTAACCCACAAACATCAAAAGTTTGCATGGACAGAAAAATGTGAAGAAAGTTTTCAGACCATGAAGGATAAGCTGATTTCCGCGCCTATCCTTTGTGTTTCCACTAAGGACGGGAAATTTGTGGTGTACTGTGATGCATCAAAGAATGGCATGGGATGCGTGTTGATGCAAGATGGGAAGGTGGTAGCATATGCATCTAGACAACTCAAGGATTATGAGCAACAGTATCCCACTCATGACCTTGAATTGGCAGCAGTAGTGTTCGTACTAAAGATATGGAGACATCACCTGTATGGAGACAAGTGTGAGAAATACACCGACCACAAAAGTCTGAAATACTTTTTCACACAAGAGGAACTGAACATGAGGCAACGAAGGTGGTTGGAATTAGTAAAGGACTACGACTACGAGATTCTATACCACCCAAGCAAGGCCAACGTGGTTGTAGATGCTTTGAGCAGGCGGGGACATGGGAGTGTCTCAGCATTACATACAATAGAGATGCCTCTTCAGAAAGAGATCATAAATTCTGGCATCGAAATTGTGATGGGATGTTTGGCGAACCTCACATTGCAATCCTCCCTATTAGAACAAATTCGAGAAGGACAGAAATTGGATGAAGCCTTAGTGAAACAAGAGGCTTTGGTACAAGAAGGTGGCAGCAACGAATTCACAATGTCTAATGGTGGATTGCTGAGATACAAGGATAGGATTTGCATGCCTGGAAATGCTAAAATTAAGGAAAGTATTATGAAAAAAGCGCACACAACGCCTTATTCCTTGCACCCAGGGTCCACGAAAATGTACCAAGACCTTAAGGCATTATATTGGTGGCATGGAATGAAGAGGGACATTGCTGAGTTTGCTGCTAGATGTTTGACATGTCAGCAAGTCAAAGCGGAACACCAGAGGCCAGCAGGGTTGCTTCAACCGCTCTACATTCCTTAATGGAAATGGGAGGATATCGCAATGGATTTTGTGGTAGGGTTGCCTAGAACCACCAAGCAACACGACTCAGTGTGGGTGATAGTAGACAGAATCACTAAGTCTGCCCATTTTCTGCCAGTTAAGACCACATACTCGGCGGATCAATATGCTGACTTGTATGTTAGTGAGATAGTGAGACTTCATGGGGTGCCAAAGTCGATAATTTCTGATCGAGGGTCAGTTTTCACATCGAACTTTTGGAAAGGGCTACAGAGAGCTATAAGATCAAGACTAAATTTTAGCACTGCATTTCATCCTCAGACCGATGGTCAGTCTGAGAGGACATTCAGATTTTAGAAGACTTGTTGAGGTGCTGTGCTTTGGACTTTTCAGAGTCTTGGAACTGATATCTACCCCTAATGGAGTTCTCGTACAATAACAGTTACCAATCTACCATTGGAATGGCTCCCTATGAGATGCTTTATGGGCGTAAGTGTAGATCTCCTTTGCATTGGGATGAAGTTAGGGAGAAACATATTTTAGGTCCTGAAGCAGTTAGGGAAGCCAGTGAGGCGATTGAGAAGATTCGCCAAAGGATGCTTACTGCGCAGAGTAGGCAAAAGAGCTACGCTGACCTCAAGAGAAGGGACATCGAGTTTTCAGTGGGCGAGTTTGTTTTCTTGAAAGTCTCGCCGATGAAAGGCGTGATGCGTTTTGGAAAGAAAGGGAAGTTAAGCCCTAGATATATTGTTCCATTTGAGATATTGGACAGAGTAGGGCAAGTTGCGTACCGTTTGGCATTGCCCCCAGTATTAGCTAAAATGCATAACGTCTTTCACATCTCAATGTTGCATAAGTATGTGTCAGACCCCCTCATGTGTTGAGTTACGAGTCGTTACAGCTGAAGCAGGACTGAGTTATGACGAACAGCCTGAGCGGATTATAGAAAAGGGAATCAACGAATTGAGATCCAAAAGGATTCAACTAGTTAAGATCCTGTGGAAGAATAGTACGGAACGAGAAGCAACATGGGAGTTGGAGGAAGACATGAAAGCAAGATACCCTTAATTATTTGGTAAGAAAGAATTTCGGGACGAAATTCCTTTTAAGGAGGGTATAATGTAGTGCACCAAAAAAAATTTTTTAGTTTATTAAAATTTTGTGATTTATTTTATTTAAGTGTTAAGTGTGATGAATTGTTTATTTTATTAGTTGTTGTTTGTTTTATTTGATTGTTTGTTATTTTATTTTATTGTTAGAATTGTTTGTAGAATAGTTTTGTGAAATTACTTGTTAAATGATAAATATTTATTTTTATTTTAAAATGTGATTATGTGAGATTTGTTTGAATGCACTAAGGTGCATGGTAGATAGTGATGCACCCTAGTGATTTAGTGTGTGCAAGTGCATGGTAGCATGATGCACATGTGTAGAATTTTCTACACATTTTATAGTTTCCATATATTAGATTTAATTTATTAATTTAATTAAAAAATAAATAAATAAGAAGGGGAAAGGGAGGTGGATGGCATTGAGTGGGAAAAAGAAAATGGCATTATTCCTTTTAGTTTTCTCAATCAAATAAACTAAAATTTTGGAAGATTAAAGCTATTATGGGTAAGGGAATTTTGACATTTTTATTATTTAAAATTCTCTTTATTATAATGGATTTTAGGCTTAATTAGATGAGTAGATTGGGGAAACTTACCATTTATTTTGGTGAGGCTTTATGAGGGAATTAAGATTAAAAGGAAGGAAAAGAAGGAAGAGAGGCCATTTTCAAGCTTTGTGCCGTGAGCTAGAGAGAAGATAGAGAGAGAGAGAGTGGCAAGCTAGAGAGAGAGAGGGGAAAGGGCTGCCATTTTCTAGAGAGAAGGAAGAAGAAAAAAAAAGAAAGAGAAGGAGAAGAAGAAGAGGGTTTCGAAAACCCTAGGTATGTTCTATCTAATGGTGTTTTGAATATTTGAATTAGAGTCTTCTCCTCTTCTCTAATGTAAGAATATTTTGTGGTTTCTTTCTTTGGTTGTATGGTGTTCGAAAATCCTCTATAGGTGACAAGGTTTTTCTTGCTAGAGTATTCTTGATTCAACAATCAAGAGAGGTAATGGTTTTTCTTAACCTATATTAGTTTGATGAGTCTATCCTTGATGTTGATTTTGGTGGTGTTTAATGGTTTGGTTATTATAGGTTGGTGATGAGGTGGTTATGTTTGGTTTTATTTCTCATGAAAAGAATATGGTTTGTTAAAAAGGCTCATGGGAATGTTTGAGAGAATATGTGTTTGATGAGATTTATATGAAGGTTGTATTTTATGTTTATGTTGCTATGATTACTTTAGACCATTGATTTATGTAAAAATATGCAAGAATGATGATAGATGCATGCTAGGTTTCATGTGAAGATAGATGAGAATTTTGTGATATTTTGTGGTGGATCTTGAGTATTTCGGTCTAGGGGTAATAGTTCAATCATGATTGTTTTCCTTGTATGTTTTAAAATAAGGGTGATTTTAGAAATATGATAGGATGTATATGATATTATGAATCAATGAATTATGGTATGCATGAAAAATGATAGAAACATGTTAGGTTTAATATAAAGACATATATGAATATTGGTGTTTATGTTATTAATGCATGTTGTTATTATTGTTTTGTTGGATTGCATGTATGAATTCATTGGAAATAGAATAAGGTTTTATAAGGTTGTATATGAATATGTGTTAGTGATGTTCTTTGAATTATTTGTTTAATAAGAGCATGTTAGGATTTGTGATTTATTGTGTTTATTAGACATGTATGAAATTTTTGAAAGGCATGAGATAAAAGATGAATTTCATGATTAATTATGCTTGCTTATTTTTGTGAATAATTGGATAATAAGTTTGGTGAAATAGTGATTTGCATACATATGTAATGTCTTTAATGCTATGTTGATCTTATGAAATTAAAAGGGTATTTTAAGTCATAATAAAATGATATTTTTACTCAAATAAATACCTACAGAATTTTTATATATTTTTAGAAAAAATATGAGGTTTTAAATTCAATATAGTGATTTTAATGATAAATATGATTGCTGGAATTTTTGTAAAAAAATGTGAAGTGTGTTTTAATAAGAGGAATTTGATTAGTATTTGAAATAAATTAATACACTAAACTATGGTAATATTAAAAATGGTATTTTTAATATGGTATGAGTGTATATTTTAAAAGTTATGATTTTTCTTTATTTTGATTAAGGAAAATATTGAATTTAATTTATTTGTGATTTTTTAAATAAATTAAATTGTGGCTGAAAGTTTAGTTTAAAATGTTTAAAATGATTATTTAATTGTCACTTATGAATTTATGTTACATAAAACTAAGCCTTAAAATAATTCAAATAAAATATATTTTTTCACACTTAAAATATATTTTTCTCACATTATTTATGTAACCTAATTAATCAATATTAAATTGATTTTTCTAAGGAAACATGGTAATCATAGGTATTTTAAATAAATTCCAAGCCTTTGTTATTTCTTTGTAATTTGAAAATAATAAATGGATTTATCACTTTTTTTTTAAGCTAAATAAAATTATTTTATAAAATAAAAATAATTTCTTGAGAGATTTAATCAACCTAATAATTTTAAGAAAATAAATGATGGTAAACAAATCATGTTACAAGTCTATTAATTTTAAAACGATAGAAGTAAGACGCGAAGAATTATCGTCTTTTTAAACGCCACAATTATGCAACGTTCCCACGTATGCATGTTACATGTAAATTCACTTTTACGTCCAAAATTATGTCTATTATTCAACCATGTAGTTTTTATAGAAAGATCATGCATGCAAAGTAGGTAAAATGAGCATTATTATTTTTATGACCTTATGTGTAATTAAGTATATTTGTATGTTGTGTGTAACTCTTATTATGTGTGCATGGCCCATGCACACATGAGTTGTATGAAAGGGTAAAATAGTAATTATATGAAGCTAAGAAATGTCGTTTTGATTATGCTATAGGCTCGTTGAGAAGTTGTGATTTTACTTAGCTTGGACCTGAGGTAAGGAAGTTAGATAGAATTTATGAATGTTATATTATGAATGGTAAGACTGTTGTGTGAATGAAATGTTATGAATTATGAATGCCATAATGTGATGATATGTTTGCTTATATGAATGTTGTATGATATGAATGGATGTTAGCGTGATGAACGCGACACATCAAAATGGGTTGCTAAGGATAAAGAAGACGTAACCCGAGTTACTAAGGATATGTAGACGTAACTCCATGGGCGGACGCGCCGAGGTTATTCAAGGATCAGAGACTCTTGTTTACCTCAAAGGGTGGCATGGACAAGTTAGCGGGCCATGTTCACAAGGAATTGTGTATGAATGTGTTATGATGTCTGGTTATGGTTATGATTATGCTATGATGTTTGGTGATGTTTATGATTCTGCTATGATGTTAGGATATTTATGATATGATGGTGGTAATATGTTTATGTTTATGATATTGATGCCAATCTTACGATGATGCTATGATGTATAAAGATGAACGATAGTGTTTGTAAATTGTTGTATCGTACTTGCTTGTTGTTTGTACTTCCTTACTGGGCTCTTAGCTCACCCCCCTTACTTTCCTTTCCAGGTAGCAAATAGGTTTCTCCATGGCATGCATGGTGATGTAGGACGTTCTATCGTCCTGGTGTGTATGGCATGGGGCATCCTATGGATGAAAAACGATCACTTAAAGACGCCATTTTAATAATGTTATGTTTTATGAGACTTTTTTAACTTTTCAGTGGGACTTAAATTATTGGTTTTTTTTTTTTTGGAACTTTGCATAAAAACTCATATTTTCTTTTAAAACTATTGGGCCCAACTTGCATGTGTTTAAGCAAGAACCCACTGAAACCTTTATAATAAGTGGCTTTCCTTTAAAAACCAACGAAAAGTGAATGTTTCATTAAGTACTAGTTTAGGGCATATTTACAAGATCAATCTTTGAGAATATTGCTACCCCTTGCAGTTAATCAAAAAGGTCATCTATCCTAGGAAAATGATATTTGTTCGTAATGGTGACCTTATTGAGTTCTCGGTAATCGATGCACATTCTCATGCTCCAGTCCTTCTTTTTCACAAATAGGATTGGTGCCCCCCTGTAACGCCCTGGTTACCCCAGAACAGTTACGGTGAACCAGAAATTTAACTCGCTACCTGAGTTCTTTTGTTAAAAACGTTCTTCTAGGTATTATTAACAGGCTAAGGTGGAAAACCAATCAAAAGGAAATGATATATTTTATTTAACGCATAAAACTGTTCATGGGCCCATAAAATCATTTACAAGTTATTTACAACTAAAAATGGTCATTACTGTTTCAAATTTACAACCCACCGACCTAAGCGGCAAAAATATGGTAAACCCTCTAGTTTCTCTGAGAACTCCTTGGCTGTGGTGGTCAAGTGGCCGCATATGTTCACAGCATCACCTAAGCTCTCCACTCAAGGCTAGGTGAGCTTTTCTTTCACTTTACCTGCACCACATAGCACCCATGAGCCATAGTCCTGCAAGAAAACACAATATAGCATGAATATAATATCAATAATGATCATAATAATCATTCAAGACTTTCAGTCCAAAGCAGATGAATGACAATCGGAAAAGTCACTAAAGTGGGTTCAGCTCCCTTTAGCCATGTTACGATAGGGTCACCGGGGCTTTACAAATAAGTGATCCTTTCACTATCTTATCAAGATAGGTGCTCGATGAACAGGTCACCAATATAACCTATCGCATGACCATAGAGTCATAACTGTGGGATTCCGCTCCCTAGCCATGTGACAAGCTGTCACCTAGGCCTTAGGCCCTGACTTTGAGTAACTAGTCCTAGACTAGTCAAGCGCTTATAAGTTTCATCGACCTTAGGGTCGGTCCAGCATTAATGCTCTAGAGTCATTCAATGCTGATATCGATTAGATCTAATCTTTTATCAGCCCTGCATTCATAATGCTTATGCCATTTCTGACTCACAGGTCAGTAATATGCGACCAATGTCGTCCCTGACTAATCAGTGCCATACACAAGTAAACAACATCCGCTAGCATTTACTATGCAATCAATGTCCACATTTATCAACCAACATGCCTCAACAACAATCACGCATGTCACATTCACAGGGTGCAGTTTTCTTACCTCTGGTTCGAGCGAGAAATATAATAAGAACGACTCCTGAGAACGATCGACCTTTTGATTCCTTAGCGGTTACCTAATCACAACCAATTATAACCTCCATTAATGAAAATCAACAGTGAAAGGGTCTTAACCTAAACCCCACTCTCGGGACCTCGAAACGTGCCCACACGGTGAGTAGATTCGATCCCGGGCCTTAAGGATTGAAACCCAAAGCCAAAAACCCTTAAAAACACTCAAAACGGGATTCTAAAGGAACAGAGTAGCACTACAGCACTGCTCACTAGCGCCCCAGCGCTATACTCAGAACCCCAAACTGCATCCTCACATACCCTAAGCATCACAACCACAAGAACCCTAGCCAAAACTCCCTACAAAACCAATCATCCAACCTAGAAATCTCAACTGAAAACCAAAGCTAAAACAGAACAAACCAGGGAATTTAATGGCTAGAAACTTACCTCAAGCTCAGCTTATGATGCTCTTCAATGGTGGAACACACTCCCAAGCTCTCAAGACTTACTTCCCAAGCTTGAATCCTCAAGTTAGGCTCAAAAATCACAAAGAAAAAGGAATAAAGCAGGTACGGGAGAAAGCTTTAATCTATGCTCTATTTTTCTCTTCTTTCTACAGCCTTCAATGGCTTATATCTATCCTAGGGGTGAAAAGACCAAAATACCCCTAGGTCTAATAAGGGTTTCTAAAGGCTCCAAAGGGAAAAATTGACATTTCCCACATATTTCGTTAATCATAATTTACACTCTCCAATTCCCGCTATTCTCAAATACCAATAGTTCACATCCCGTTACCCTTTAATTCCTGGCAACGCTCTAATCATTAAAATCACCCCGAGACTCACCTCGAGCCCCGAACTTAAACCTGTTATGACTAAACCGCTAATTAACATTCAAATATCATCTCATGCCGAATAGCTCGAACAAATCCACATTATAATGTGGTCTCAACAATAGGTCATCGACATGCATACAAATATACAATTACGCCATCAACGGGCCAAATTACCAAAACACCCCTGTGATGAAATGTGGACCCTCATGCATGCATTTAACATCATATTATAATATAATTAACATTAACATGCATATACTAATTTAATGGCATAATTAAACAATTATGGCCCTCCCGGCCTACTAATCCAGCCACTAAACCACATTAGGGATTTCGGGGCATTACCCCCCCCCCCCCCCCCAATGGAAAATGACTAGGTCTTATGAACCCCTTATCCAACAATTCCTGTAGCTGGGTCTTGAGTTCCTTCAACTCTGCAGATGCCATTCGATAGGGTGTTTTAGATATTATTTCTATTTCTAGTGCATGTTCGATCACAAATTTGATTTCTTTGTTCGGGGGTAAACCTGGTAATTCCTCGGGAAACACTTCCGGAAACTCACAAACGATATGAACATTCTCTGGTTTCAACTCCATCTCCTTGGATTTATCCACCACACTAGCCAAATATGCCAAACACCCATGCTGCTTCATATTTCATGCTTCAAGTGCCGATGTTAGGGGTGTACGAAAACCCATTACTTCTCCCTTAAAACAAAAGAGTTCTCCTTCTTTTTGTCTGAACTCCACAGTCTTTTTTCTACAGTCAATCGTTGCTCCATATTTGGATAACCAATCCATGCCAAGTATGGCATCATAGCCTGGTATGTTTAATTCTATAGGTGCTAATTGTAACCACCTAGTTTCCAACATCATGTCTCCCGACGGTAACATTGTACTAAAACTATGCTCAAACAATTTACAAGGCATATCCAATTTATCAATCATATTCATAGCAATATAAGAGTGAGTCGCTCAAGAATTAATAAGGACTCTACACATCATACCAGAAATAGGGAGTTGACATATGACTACGGTGTTACTATTGGCTACTTCTTTTTGGGTTAAAGAAAAATCCCGTGTTGGTGCTAGGTTGCTATTACTATTCTGTCCTGCTTTCCACTGTGGGCAATCTTTCCTCAGATGTCCTGCCTGATCGCACTTGTAACATTAGTTGGTGCCGGCCTGACATTCTCCCATATGTCGTCTCGAGCATTTAGGACAACTGGGATGCTCAACTTTGTTGCTTTGGTTATTCCCATGGCTATGGTCGTTATTGTGACTGTTGTGGTTGTTGTTGTGGTTATGACTGTTGTTATTTGTGGTTGGGGTCTAGGCCTCTTGTCGGTGCCACTGTTCTGCCCTTCATTAACTTTCCTCTTATTGCCTTCATAGAAGCCCTTGTTTCGGTGGGCCTCCCTTCTATCATCTGACCCTCCAAGTATTATGCTTCGAGTGCCTTATCCAATACTTCAGCATAACTGACCATCTCAGCACTAGTCATCTTAACGTCCCTAGCAATCATTGTCTTGAGTCCTCTCATAAACCTTTGGACTCCCAGGGCTTCAGTTGGTACAACTTCAGGCATAAATTTAGCCAACCTATCGAACTTCTGCGCATAGTCAGTGACAGAGAGGTTCCCCTGAACTAAAGTCATGAACTCATCCACCTTGGTTGCCAATACAACCGCACTGTAGTACTTTTTGCCAAATGCCTTAACAAAGTCTGCCTAAGTCATGGTGTCTAAAGTTTGTGTCTAATTAACTAATTCACATAAAAATCTAGCATCCATCTTTAGGATTGTAAATTATCTTACTATCCCTGGAAATTCTTAGCATGTACTAGTAGCCTTTGTCTTATTTTTTCATGTCACAACTCATTACTTATCCTCATTGTTGCATTGGTTCGTAGCTTGTCATTGTCCTCTATGTTGAACTACGTTATCGTGGATTTACTCGCCTCTCCGCCTCCTTAGTCTCCATTTACTCCATCGAGGTTTTCCTGTTGTTTGCTACAAAATATTGTAGCGTGTCCACTTTGTATGCTCCTATGTTGAAGACTCCTCAACAACTGCGCGTATCTATCTAGTTAACAACATCACCTCGCAAGATAATGTTGTGGAGTAAACTCCCTAACCTATGTCTTTATTAACAACTACGTCATAAAGCTTATTTGTCCTTTGATCTTGAAAGTGTCTAGTTATATTATCATCGACGTATTCCATTCTTCGCTTTACTTGAAACTTGATTGTGTAGTACTTACGATTTCTTATGATGCATCTCATCCATTAAATACGTTCATTCACAACAAACATCTTCTGAGGAACTGATATCCACTCATCTCCATCCTTTACATCATCTATATGAACCATTGAGATGCCACTAATCTCTCTGAGAAGTTTCTTTCTACATGTCCTAATTAGTAGAGGCATACTTCCTACACTGCAGTCACAAAACAAATAATTTAAAATAGAGAAAACAAATAACAATTAAAGCAAGTACTTACGACACGATGAGGTGATATTTTCTCGTCTTTAGCATGTATGGGGAGGGTCCTTGGAAGCATGAACGACCAGCTCTGATACAAATTGAAAAGTGCCCTAATCTACTACTTTATAAAACGTCTCAATACTCATAAATAATAGAAGAATACCACTTAACATATGAAATCCAATGGGGCCCTGATAAAACGTGCAAGTTGGGCCCAATAGTTTAAAATCAAAATAAAGTGTTTTTTTGCATCATTTAAAGAAAAATAAATTTCATTCCCACTAATAGTTTTAAAACTAAAGTCCATAACATGATTCTTTAAAACTCAACACTTATGTTGATCGTTTATTCGTTCATAGGATACCCCCATGCCATACACACCCAAACGTCGAAACTCCTCACATCATAGTGTGTGCTAAAGAGAAACCCTATTTGTTACATGAAAGGGGGAAAGTAAGGGGGTGAGCTAAAAGCCGAGTAAGGAAGTACAAACAAATACAACAACATACAAGGAAAACACAATAAGAACATATTCATATTGTAAAGCTCACAACATATCGTAATCATATGTCATATCCATACATCATAATCAAACGTCATCATCATACAACATAATCAAATGTCATCATCATACATCATAATCAAACGTCATAATCATACACCATCATCAAACATCATCATCATATATCATCATCAAACATCATCGTCATCATCATACTCTTTGTGATCATGGCGCCACTATTGCCCATGTCACATCTTGAGGCAACCAGTAAAAGCATAAAAGTGGAAAGACCTCCTCTGTGAGGTAAACAGGAGGCTTTGGTCCTTGAATAACCTCGGCGCGTCTGCCCTATGAGTTACATCATATCCTTAGTAACTTAGGTTACGTCATATTTTTAGTGACCCCTTTGTTGTGTCGCGTTCAACACACTAACAACCATTTGCCTTTTCACACAACATACAAACAAATGAAATCCATTTCAGACAACACAAAGGAAAACACATGTTGCACACACATTCATCGTAGCATTTCAAGATAGATTTCAATACTTCATATTTCATGGTCCTTCATCATACATAGCATATCATTATTCTCATAACAGACCATTCTTACCATTTCATGGCATAAACAAAGAAATTCTATCTAACTTCTTTACCTCAGGTCCGACCAAACGTAAAAATGAACATCGAGCCTATATTCATAATCACAATAGACATATATTTGAACGTAAAAATGCATTTTCATGCGACATGCATACATGGGAGCATTGTTAAAATATGATGTTTAAAAATGATAATTCATACATGCTCATTTCTACCTTTTTCAAATAAAATTCAGCAACATGTTCTCTTTACTATTATTTATTTATTCAAGTCTCGAAGTTTGATTAAACTACTTAATACATTATTTTTAATCATAAATATAATTCATTTAACCTTTCTAAATTTCTCATAAAATAATACTCCCATTTATTATTTTAAATTGCTTAGAAACAACAAAACTTGTAATCATTTAGAAATACTTATAAAATTTCATGTTTCCTTTAGAAAATATCATTTTTCTAAATTAATTAAAACTACAAGATTAAGTGTGAGAAATTATAATTTAGATTGTGAGAAAAATATACTTTCTCTGATATTATTTAAGACTTAAATTATGTAAGTGTAAAACTCATTAATTTAAACAAAATACTTATTTTAACTTAATAACATAAACTTTCAGCAACCTTTATTTTGTTTAGAAATCGTAAGTGAAATTAAGCTCAAACATTTTCTCATTTAAATAAAAAAAAACAGCACTTAAATAATATTATGAAAATTCATGTTTACACAAAAAATATCATTTTCACATATACGTAACTTAGGGTAATAATTTATGCAATGTACTCACATTATTTATTTCATTTAAAAGACATATCTTATTTTTAAATCAAAATTCCAGCAACTATTAGATTACTCAAAAAAATCATAAACTTGGATTAAAAACAACATTTTCTTCATAAAATATATAAAAAAACCGCATGTATTAATTGAGTAAAAACACCATTTTAAATGTAAAATAAAACACCGTATTATTTACATAAAATCAAAATATCATTAGAGACTTCACCTGTGCATTTAAAACATTATCTCATCAATTTACTCACAGATTATACACAAAAATCAGCAAGCACAATTCATCATAAAATTCATCTTTTTCATGCTTCTAAAAAAAAACTCAAACCATAACCTTCATGTAATCACTAATTTATCACTTATAAAAGATTCAAGACAAACTCTTCATTTAACCAATTAACCTAGCATGTTCCTAGTGTGTATAAGTGACAAGAAAAAAAAATACTAACATGCAACAATATCCTTTAGGTCGAAACATTCATAGCCACAAGCAACAAATCCAAAACTCATACCCTAACATGTATCCATTACCATCATTGCATTCTTATTACATAAACTATTTGATTCAAAACAATCATGAAAACATAACCATAAGATTTTATATTTCATGTATAACCAAAAATCTCTATTCATGCTTACTACTACAAAAACACCTTTTTATGACACTTTTTTAAGGCACTCACCTAGATGCAAGTCCTAAAAACAGCTCTTGGACTTTTTAGGACTCGCGTTGCGAGTCCTTAAAGAAATTCTTTTAGGGCTCGCAGAACGAGTCCTAAAAACTATGCGTGTCCTAAAAGTTTGACTTTTTAGGACTCGTATTGCGAGTCCTTAAAGAATCCTTTTAGGACACTCATTGCGAGTCCTAAAAACTTATGTGTGTTCTAAAAGTTACTATTACAAAAACTACCTTTTAAGACACTTTTTTAGGACACTCAGTGAAAATCCTTAAAACATATATTTTAGGACTTGCAATAAGCATCCTAATTATTGATGTGAGTCCTAAAAGACTATGAAAAAATTTAAATTAGTAGAGACTTTTAAGGCATACTTTGAGTGTCCTAAAAGTGTATTGATAATAATAATAATAATAACAACAACAATAATAATAATAATAAATATATAAAGGTTAACTGGTAAAAAATTAAAAGCCCATCCCGTTTCCTTATACACTAAAAACCCTACCTCACATCTCTAACTCTCTCAGCCACACAAAGCCTCACTCTCACACTATGTCTCCATTATCTTCCTCTCTCTCTCTCATGCAAGAAGCCTAACCTTTCCCTCTCACTCTCTCACTGAACGACGAGATCTCGAAAACCAGGCGACGGGTGGAGTCTCAGAAACTAGGCGATAAGCGGGGTCTCCTCTCTCTTTGGCTGTACCACGGTTCTCCTTTGCTACTCTTTCTTCTTGGGACACTCACAATGACATGTAATGCAATAACTTACCTACTTAGTTTAGAGCTATTGTTTCTGATTTACTTTACGTTATACTAAATTTCATTTTTGGGATTGATTCATGGAGATGACCCAGTTGCTAAATATGACTTGATTGTATTAGTATTTCCATGAATGGTTATCATTTATTGTTGAATTTATTTTCAGGGAACTTAAGTTTCATGAAGTGAACAATTCTATAGTAGAAGCTACTGTTTAGAATCATTATGAAATAATGTTCATTCAAATTTAATGTCAAGTCATAACTACATCTATTATACGCATTGTTTTATGACTTAGAGTTTTTTTTTTGTTTATTATATTTGTTTTGGCAGTGCAGAAATGAAGGACCCAATCATTTTTTAAGCAGGTAAGCTTAATCTTTTACTTTTCTGCCTTCTTGTCCAATTCGATATGATGGTATATGGTATATGGCTTTTGTTTAAACTATATGGTGCTGAAACTCTTTATTTCAAAGTTAAGAAAAAAAAAATCTCTAACTATTTGTTCTTTACTTTATTGTGGTGGCATGGGATCATCTTTGTCAATTTGTTTGTGTGTGTTCTTTATGTTAACCATTTTTTGCCTACTTTTTAAATCTTTAGTGTATAACATTTTGAATTTGATGCTTCTGTTTTTCTTGGCAATACTTCTATTTCTTGCATGTGTATACACTTGTTGAATTTGTTTAATTTTTGGTCTCTTGAAACTTTCCGTGAGCAAAGAAAGCTGCTTTTGTTTCTTCTTTATATCTCTTACCAAATTAATTTCTTTATTCATATTTTTCTTTTCTAACTCATATATATTATACTGTCGGGTAGTTGATATGAGCACATGTTTGGATAAAGTTTTGTATATGTAATTTTAATCTAATAGAATCAATATATATATGTAATTCTTCTGTCACGTGATTAAAATAATGCATGGAATTTATAATAGATATGATTCTTTTATAATAGATATCATTATGGTAAAGTATATATTTTGATTTTGTATCTGAATTTTATTCATTGTTGAAGCTTTATTTGACCCAAAGGATTATTGTGAAAAGAAGTACTAATTTGTGTCTTGAATTTGTTTGATGAAATGTACCTCTGAGATAAAATTATATTTAATTGATGATCTTGTATAGTTTGAGATGTATTAAAGTATTATTGTTTGATTAATTATTGATCATCTTTTTAGTATAGAAGATGGCACACAACCTGTTTGATAAAAGTGCTCATATAATTTTTAAATTTTATAGTATAGGTTTTTATTGAATAAATGCTGATTGCTAGGACTTGAGATAATGATAAGTTATATGTGATAATTCAAAAAAGCAAGATTAATACAAAATATTGATTTTGAAGTGAGTATAAGATATGAATAGATTAAATACCATATTTTGCTTGATTAAGTTTGCCTTAGAAAGTATCAATTTTCAGTATTCCTAGATCAATTGCTCTTAGTTGTGATGTATGCACATTAATTCCTATAGAAATCATTTTAGAACTTCTTATGGTAAACTTTCTTGTATTAAGAGCCTAATACTTGATATATATATCATTTCAGGTTTGCTAACTACTTCCACTAAGAATGTGCTACTTTCTCTGTTTTTCAAATTACTGAATCTCAATATTTATTTTCTTGTATCCTAGGCATTTACGTACTTTGATGAGGCCCATAGTATTGGAGCAGTAGGGAAGTCTGGAAGATGTGTTTGTGAGCTCTTGGGTGTGGATCCTAATGATGTAGATGTCATGATGAGAATTTTTGTAAAATCATTAGATTGATTATTAAATTTCCTGTTTTGTATTATAAATGTGATAAGATTGAATATTCATCTTTGTTCCTAAATTTATTTTTTTTAGATTTGTAACTATCTCATTGAATGTATAAGTTTTGTTATTTTGTTGTATTTTCTTTTGAAAATTTTAGAAATCTAACATATATAATATATATAGGACTCTCAAAGGGATATATATATATATATTTTAAATCAAAATGAAAATTGTAGTTGCATTTTTTTTTTTAAATTACTTTTAAGGGCATGCAAAGTGAGTCCTAAAATCTTAATTTAAAGACACTCAACGGAATCTATCTTTTAGGACTTGCATTGCGAGTCCTAAAAAATTACTTAAAGGCACTCAACTAGATTTTTTAGGACTCACAACGTGAGTCCTAAAAACTTACTTAAAGGCACTCAACGAGAGTTTTTAGGACTCTCAACGCGAGTCCTAAAATCATTTTTTTAGGACTCGCAACGCAAGTCTTAAAAAATCTCAGTTTTTAAGGCTCTCAAATAGAGGACTCGCACACCACACGCGCAAGGCCAAACCCTTCATGCATAAAGAAAACAACCCTTCAACCAAAAATCCAAATATCAATCAACCAACAAATCAAAAGAGAACAAAACAATATACCATCATTCATAAACAATATTCTCATAACATCAAGAACCAAAAGATAAGAACAACAACTATAAGACAAAAAGGTTCCCATTACCTCTCTTGCTAGAACTCAAGGACACAATAGTGATAAGAATCCAAACTATGGCCACCATTTGTTTGAGCCTAGGGTTTCAAAACCCACATAAAGAAAAGAAAAAAAATGATCTTAGATTCAAGAAGAGGTAGAAATTAACAACACCACTATGAACCCAAATACTTACCCTAGGGATTTCGAACGCTAGCCTCCAATCCTCTTGCAACAAAATCCAAACCTATAATCACCATCATTTTTCCTTGCTTAGAAGCAAGACGTAGAGGAAACAAAATGTAATGCTATGAACCTTAACTCATACCTTATCCCTAGCCTTGGCCTCTTCTTTCTTCTCCTTCTCTTCTCCTTCACGTTCTTCTTCTCTCCTCTCTCTCTAGAACTCACAAGCTCTCCCTCTCCCTTCTCTCTAAGCACACAGCAGCCACCAAGCCAAATGAGCCTTCAAGCTCTTTCTTATTTTATATTTAAATGCCCCAATCACCGAAACCTAGCTAAGGAAAAGGTAATTATCATTTTCCTTTATTTTCCCTATATAAAAAAATATATAACAATTAATAATTATACTCACCCAATCAATCCCTTTGATAATTGATAGCACACTAATTCCTCTATTTTATTCCTTTGTTGTCCATGACTAATAAAGGAAATTATGTTATTCTCGTAACTCTAGGGTCCTACGACTTGGGCCTAGGTTTTAACCCATTTTCGTTGTGTTTTATAAAAAAATGATATTTCTTAGAAAATTTAGATAATTCATTAGCTTTCTAATGGTACCAATTGTGTCTAAATCGGATATCCACAACTCAAGTTATGACAATTTTACTGAAGTTGGGTCCAAGATTACGGGAAATCAGAAAAAGGCAACTCCTTTTTCTACACTTTTACATTTCCCATTAATCCTATTTTTATTTTAATAAAAATAATTAATTAACAAGGGAATAATCTAGAATAATGCCTGGGAAAATCCTTGCATGCTCATCATGGAATCATGCACATGCACACACAGGTGCAATTCTACTAACCATGCACATTGGTGCACACAAGCAAAGCTCATTTACTTACAAATTAAAATAAACTCACATAATTTCTACCAAACAGTTCAAACAAGTAAAAATAATTTCCTAACACTTAACAATTAATAAAAAAAAATAAAGCACATAATTAATTAATCTAAAAAAAAATTGGTGCCCTACATCTTCACACAACAATGTAATAGTGGTTGCATGCCCCAAACCTCCAGTTGTGCTTCCTCGTCCAAATCGTTTGACTCTACTATTTTTCATTTTGCTGACATAAATTGTGTACCCATCCATAATGGTATAAACAAGTAGTGCGCGCTCAGTAGTAATAGAGGATAAATGAGAAACTAGAAGAAGATTTGCACACACAAAATAAGTCGAAGCAATGGCTTTTTCTGTCAAATCTGCTTTCTTTAAATGGCGAGGCTGGCCATTAGACATAACTCATTGAGACCCTGGTTTACACAAAAGGTTGATAACTGCACCATAATCAATTTGTCCTCTTGTGGATTTAAGGTAACCAAATTGAAAAGATCATTTATAGTCTTACTGTCAAAGGGCACCCACGTACCACGAACAAAACATTTATGTCGGCGGTGCTCCGAAAGATTAGCATGAAATTCTAACATCAATTGTCATATTCCACCATAAGGGGAATGCACTAAAGTCTACCACCCCCTCCGCTCAATATTAAGAAGAATATTCTCGTAAATTGGTTCATTCTTTGGTATAGGATCGTATTCCATGCCCCGTTCCACCAACACTTTCCTTCCTCGCATACTATCAAACCTCTTTTCAGTATCTTCACTAAGAAACTTATCAGTATTAAAACTTCGATTTTTATCCCTAGAAGTAGAAGCTTCAGTAGATCCCTATGATTTCTTTTTAGGAGCCATTTGCACAAAATATCACACAAAAATAATTCCTCAAAATCACATAAAAAAAACACAGTCACAAAAAATGATGTCAAACTTCGTCCTCTAAAAAGCATTTCAATCGTAATTATAGTGTTAAAGAACCAACAACAAACTAATAAAAAAATTAGGAAACTAAAAATAATGAAAACACCTCATTGAGGAAATTCGCAAACAATTGATGAGCACATTTATAAAACATCCTTCAAGACCTATTTTTCAACAATGTATTCCCCAAAAATTCAACATAAAATACAGTAATCAACAAAAACAATGAATCAAACAACAAATTAAAGTTATGTAAAAGTTACTCTTATAATTATAATGTCACCCCAAATTTTATCCTAAATAATGAAACTTATTCATACAAGTTTCGATACAAGAATAATAATACATATACTTACTTGAAATCTTCTTCAAACATGGCACATAAAGCTTTAAAACCGCAATAGATGCTTGACCCCTGAATTTTTTTTGTGGTGCTAGGGCTTTTGAGAATGGAGAGAAAGAAATGAAAATTTAAATTAGGAGGGAAAGATGGTAGAGAATAAAAAAACAATGTAGAGGATGATAATTAAATGAGTTGTATATGAATGAAAGCTCAAATGTACAAAAGAAATGTAGAGTATTGAAAATCGAATGTTGGAATATGATATTTTGAAATAGGGGAGAAATGTGATTTTGAAATCTATAAAAGTAAATGGGGTCGGGGTCACGTCGTGGCACTCTTTTATTGCGTCGCGACTCTCAGGGCGACTGACCATTTCTGGACAATTGCGCCCTGCGTCACTCTTTATTAGAGAAGTGGCTCTCAGGGCCACTGTCCATTTCTAGACCATTGGGTGTCGTAGTTCTTAATAGTGTGTGACGCGGCTCACAGGGCGTTACTCTTTGAGCAATCCTTCACATTGAATTTCATAATTTTATGTTAATATGAAAAAAAAATTATTTCAAATTAATTATTGGTTATACATTAAGAATTAAATATTTCTTATAAATTAAAGAAATGCGCTTTAAAAAAGTTGTGAAATTTTTTGTTTATGATTTAAATTTTAACCCTTATGGTTTAAAATTAAAGTCTTATGGTTTAGATTTTAAGCAGTGTGGTTTATATTTTCAACCAAGTGGTTTAAATTTTAAGCCATTTAAGACTTGTGGTTTATCATTTAACACTAGTGGTTTAACTTTTGAGCCTAGTGGTTTAAATTTAAAGCCTTGTGGCATAAATTTTAAAGCTTAATGGTTTAAATTTTAAGCCTTGAGGTTTAAATTTAAAGCTTCATGGTTTAAATTAAACATTGTGGTTTAAAGAGACTTGGTTTATAATTTAAGCTGAAAGGATAAAAATTTATAAATTGTGGTTTAAATTTGATGCCATTTAAGCCTTGTGATTCAAATTTGATGCAATTTAAGACTTGTGGTTTAACTTTAAAGCTTAATAATTTAAATTTTAAGCATTGTCGTTTAAATTTAAAGCTTAATGATTTAAATTTTGAACATTATGGTTTAAAGAGACTTGGTTTATAATTTAAGCTTAAACGATAAAAATTCATAACTTGTGGTTAAAATTTAATGTCATTTAAGCCTTGTGGTCAAATTTAATGCCATTAAGGCACATGGTTGAAATTTTAAGCCTAGTGGTTTAATTTAAAGCACTTTGGATTAAGATTTTAAAGATTTTGGATTAGATTTTACATATTACATTATATAGAATAAAATTATAGAATAAAGAGACTTGGTTTATGATTTAAACCTAAATGATTAAAATATAAACCTTGTGGTTTATATTTTGATGTCATTTAAAACTAGTGGTTTAAATTTAAAGCTTAATGGTTTAAAATTTAAACCTTATGGTTTAAAATTTAAACCTTATGGTTTAAAGGGACTTGGTTTATAATTTAAGCTTAAAGGATAAAAATTTATAACTTGTGGTTTAAATTTGATATCATTTAAGCCTTGTTGTTCAAATTAGATACCATTTAAGGCTTGTGGTTTAAATTTTAAGGCTAGTGGTTTAAATTTTAAGCCTTGTGGTTTAAATTTAAAGCTTAGTGGTTTAAAGAGACTTTGTTTATAATTTGAGCTTAATTGATAAAAAATTACAACTTGTGGTTTAAATTGATGTAGTTTAAGCCTTGTGGTTAAAATTTGATGTCATTTAAGGGTTGTGGTTTAAATTTTTAGCCTAGTGGTTCAAATTTTAAGCATGTTGGTTTAATATTTTAAATATATTGGATTAGAATTTACACATTACATTCTATAAATTAAAATTATAGATTAAAGAGACTTGGTTTAAGATTTAAGCATAAAGGATTAAAATTTAAACCTTGTGGTTAAAATTTTGAAGCCATTTAAGACTTGTGGTTCAAATTTTAAGCAATTTAAGGCTTGTGGTTTAAATTTTATGCCTTGTGTTTTAAATTTAAATTTTAATGGTTTAAATTTTAAACTGTGTGGTTTAAAGAGACTTGGTTTATAATTTAAGATTAAAGGATAAAAATTTATAACTTGTGGTTTAAATTTGATGTCAGTTAAGCCTTGTGGTTCAAATTGGACACCATTTAAGCCTTGTGGGTTAAATTTTAAGGCTAGTGGTTTAAGTTTTAAGCCTTGTGGTTTAAATTTAAAGATAAGTGGTTTAAATTACAAACATTGGGGTTTAAAGAGACGTGGACTATAATGTAAGCAGGAAGGATAAAAATTTATAGCTTGTGGTTTAAATTTAATGTCGTTTAATCCTTGTGGTTAAAATTTGATGACATTTCAGGCTGGTGATATAAATTTCAATCCTAGCGGTTTCAATTTTAAGCCTTTTGGTTTAAGATTTTAAATATTTTTTATTAGATTTTACACATTACATTATATAGATTAAAATTATAGGTTAAAGAGACTTGGTTTATGATTTAAGCCTAAAGGATTAAAGTTTAAACCTTGTCGTTTAAGTTTTGATATCATTTTAGACTTGTGGTTCAAATTTTAAGCAATTTAAGGCTCGTGGTTTAAATTTTAAGGATAGTGGTTTAAATTTTAAGCCTTGTGGTTTAAATTTTAAACATTGTTGTTTAAAGAGACTTGGTTTATAATTTAAGCTTAAAGGATAAAAATTTATAAATTGTGGTTTATATTTGATGTCATTTAATCATTGTCGTTTCAATTTTATGCCTTGTGTTTTAAATGTAAATTTTAATGGTTTAAATTTTAAACTGTGTGGTTTAAAGAGACTTGGTTTATAATTTAATATTAAAGGATAAAAATTTATAACTTTTGGTTTGAATTTGATGTCAGTTAAGCCTTGTGGTTCAAATTGGATGCCATTTAAGCCTTGTGGTTTAAATTTTAAGGCTAGTGGTTTAAATTTAAAGCTTAGTGGTTTAAATTTCAAAACTTGTGTTTTAAAGAGACTTGGTTTATAATGTAACCAGGATGGATAAAAATTTATAACTTGTGGTTTAAATTTGATGTCATTTAAGCCTTGTGGTTAAAATTAGATGGCATTTAAAGGCTTGTGGCTTAAATTTCAATCCTAGCGGTTTAAATTTTAAGCATTTTGGTTTAAGATTTTAAATATTTTTTATTAGATTTTACATTAAAATTTAAACCTTGTGGTTTAAGTTTTGATATCATTTTATACTTGTGGTTCAAATTTTAAGCAAAATAAGGCTCGTGGTTTAAATTTTTAGGATAGTGGTTTAAATTTTAAGCCTTGTGGTTTAAATTTAAAGCTTAATGGTTTAAATTTTAAACATTGTCGTTTAAAGAGACTAGGTTTATAATTTAAGCTTAAAGGATAAAAATTTATAAGTTGGGGTTTAAATTTGATGTCATTTAATCCTTGTGGTTTAAATTTGATGCATTTAAGGCTTGTTGTTTAAATTTTAAGCCTAGTGATTTAAATTTTTAGCTTTTTGGCTTAAGAATTTAAAGATTTTTTATTAGATTTTTCACATTACATTATATAAATTAAAATTATAGATTAAATAGAGTTGGTTTAGAATTTAAGCCTAAATGATTAAAATTTAAACTTTGCGGTTTAAATTTTGAAGTCATTTAAGCCTTCTCGTTCAAATTTTAAGTAATTTAAGGTTTGTGGTTTAAATTTAAAGCTTAATGGTTTAAATTTTAAGCCTTATGGTTTAAATTTAAAGCTTAATGGTTTGAATTTTAAGCCTTACGGTTTAAATTTTAAGATTAATGGTTTAAATTTTAAACCTTGTGGTTTAAAATGACTTTGTTTATAATTTAACCTTAAAGGAGTAAAATTTAAGCCTAAATTTTGATGTCATGCAATCCTAGTGGTTCAAATTTTAAGTCATTTAAGGCTTTTGGTTTAAATTTAAGGCTTAATGGTTTAAATTTTAAGCCTTGTTGTTTAAATTTAATGCTTAATGGTTTCAATTTTAAGCCTTGTGGTTTTAAATTTAAAACTTAAATGTTTAAATTTTAAACATTGTGGTTTAATGAGACTTGGTTTATCATTTAAGCTTAAAGGATAAAAATTTAAAACTTATGGTTCAAATTTGATGTCATTTAAGCTTTGTGGTTCAAATTTGATGCCATCTAAGGCTTGTTGTTTAAATTTTAAGCCTAGTTGTTTAAATATTAAGCCTTTTGGTTTAAGATTTTTGATTAAATTTTACACATTACATTATATAGATTAAAATTATACTTTAAAGATACTTGGTTTATGAATGAAATATCAAATGTACAAAAGAAAGGTAGAGTATTTGAAAATTTGATGTTGGAATATGATAATTTGAAATAGGGGAGAAATGTGATTTTGAAATTTGTAAAAAACGGATGGAGTCGGGGTCGCGCCGCGACACTCTTTTATTGAGTCGCGGCTCTCAGGGCCCCTGACCATTTCTGGACAATTGCGCATCGCGACACTCTTTTTTAGTCGTGGCTCTCAGGGCCACTTTTCATTTATGCACCATTAGGCGTTGCAGCTCTTAATGTTGTGTGCTGCAGCTCAAAGGGTGTTACTCTTTGATTAATCCTTCACATTGAATTTCATAATTTTATGTTAATATGAATTTTTTTCCTCTCATCCTTTATTTCCAATTAATTTCTAGTTATACTTTAAGAATTAAACACTTCTTATAAATTAAAGAAACACGCTTTAAAAAAGTTGTGAAATTTTTTGTTTATGATTTAAATTTTAATCATTGGGGTTTAAAATTAAAGTCTTATGGTTTAGATTTTACGCAATAGGGTTTATATTTTAAACCAAGTGGTTTAAATTTTAAGCCATTTAAGACTTGTGGTTTATCATTTAACACTAGTGGTTCAACATTACGCATTATATTTTAAAGATATAATTTAAAGATCGTGGTTTAAATTTTCAGTCTTATTGTTTAAAGTTTGAGTATTGTTGTTAAAAAATTAGACATTATGGTTAGTCATTTATATTTTAACCTTAATAGGTAAAATTTTAAGCCATGGATTTAAATATTAAACAATTTTGATTTAAATTTAATCGGTTATGCCTAATAGTTTAAATGGGACGTTGTTTAAATTTTATGTTTAAATGGGATGTGGTTTTTATTTTAAGCCATTTAAGCATTGCAGTTTAATATGTAAGCCTATTGATTTATATTTTAAGTCTTGTGGCTTAAATTTTAAAGAGTATTAATTAAGATTTTAAACATTAAGACTTTGTTTAGATTCTTAGCTTTTCGGTTTAACCATTAAAATGTATTGGTTTAAATTTAAAGGCATTTATGCTTTGTTATTTAAAATTTAAGCCTAGTTTAACCATTTAATCATAGTGGTTCAAATTTGATGTCATTTATCCATTGTGGTTTAATTTTAAGCGAAGTATTACAATTTTCATTGGTCTTGGTCAACATTTGAAAGGTTGTGGCATTTGAATTTAGTATAAAATGTAAGAGATAATTAGAGATAAACTAAAACAATAATAGACTATTCACATTTCTTTCTTTAATACATTTTAATATTGTAGTAATTTAAAAATGTACAAATCTATATTTCTTCAAGTACTCACTACAAAACCAACCCAAAACAATTGTCAAACTTTAGTTATGGTATCTCAAAAATCAATCCTAAAAAATATACATTTGTATAACATTTTTTCAAGGTCAAACTAGGTCCATACAAACTTTAAACTCTTGAAAATTCTTGTCCTCTATTATCAACACACAATCATAGCTCTTTTCGGTCTCTTTCATGGCCGAAAAAGACACAGCAACAAAAGCATTAAGCATAATAAAAAATGAAAATAAAAAAATGATAACACCACATAAAAGTAAAATCATTTAACAATAAAAAAAAATTAGAACTCTCAAAATCTTCAAAAGTATTAGGTATTTCCTTTGACATGGCCAATAATGCAAAACTTAAACCAAAAAGATTGAGATAAAGACCTGGAGTAGAAAGAAAGGCACAATAACAAATTTGTACTACTGTAGCGTTTTTGACTCATGACTGCAACAAAAACAGAAAAGATTAATCACACTATAGAAAAATAAATATTCAAAATTAAAGCATGAGTTTGAAAGTGAAAAACTATAACCTTTAAAATGTAAACCATGTGTGCATTTCTATAATTAACTTTGGCATATATCTTCAGTCGGAGTTATATATCTTTCATTCATGTGTTTGAAGTTCCCATGAACCCACAATTCTATTGCCATTTTTTCTGCATAAAAAAGCTTTATCTGATCCAATTTCAAAAACTAATTTTCCCGCCATCAATAATTCAATAAACTTTATGAGATAAATGCTACAATCAGTCCTACAACATAAAAAAAAAACAACTTATATCATAAAATTTTCATCCATATAAAAAAAAAACATTAATTAATGCAACTAATTTATTTTTCAAAACTTACATATTATTTTGGAATTGAGTTGGATCCCATGAAAACTCAAAATCTGACATCTTGAAGCATATCCTTGTCTTTTTTTCATGGAAACGAAAGTACTAAAAAATTTAAGGAAGAATCTAACAGTATTTCTTCACATGATTTGTTACATTCTCATCACCGCCTTCATAATAAGAATCATAAATAATGATTTTTCGCTTGTCAATCTCAAGAACTCCTAAGCACCAATGATTTAAGTGTTTCCCACCTATAATAAAAAATGGCAAATATATAAAATCCACATCCAGCCATGACTTCCCATATAATATTGATTTTCCCAGAATCCTATCAATTAAAGTAACTTCCTTGCTCCAATTAAATTCTTTTAACTGAGTTTCACTAACCGCTAGTTTCCTAAGAAATACATCAAAAATATAGTATGATGTAGTACATTTTTGAAATGTAGCAGAGCAAGTATGACAAAGAGCCTTTCTTGTCAAATAATAAAGTAATACGGAAATATGCTGCATTATGAAAAATGAGGGGGGAAAACATAAAACAATATAAAAGCAAATAATTTTCAAAGTGTGCAAAACTAACATGAAATAGGATAAAAAAATTATAATCTTAACGAATCATCAAGGAGACTGTTCTTGTCATATAAATCATGGAACCACGTCTTATAATTAATACATATGTCACCATATAGGAAAGCACACATTGTGACATAAAATGGATAGAATGGTTCTCTTTTAGACCTACATAATAAAACAAAAGATATTAATGTATAAAACAATAGAATTAACAAAAATACTCAATAAGTAATCCAACTTACCTATGCTTCTTAAGACCAAGTTTGTACCATGACATAAATATTTCTTCAAACTCCATAGAAGGCATACCATCAAAATTGTTCTCAAAAGGAAATCGTCCAATGAAACGAGCTTCCTTTTTTCTTTGTTCTTTGGATAAAGCCAAAACAATTGCCGACAAATCATGAGTGTATGGAGAACAAACAAATTCGCTTGGTTTATTTCCCCTTTTCTTTCTTGAATATAATTTCTTTATCTCATGCGCATCATGATTGCCCTTTGATGATCGTGATAAAATATTGAAGGTTGGAGTAGTCTCAAAATTTTCTGATGATTGAACAATATCAATCTCTTTATCTCCAACATTGCATGATTGCGAAAGCATCTTCAATCTTGCAAAATCATTATCATCACCATTATCAATTTTGTTAGTTGCTATTTCTTTTAGTTCATTTTCAATTCCTTCCACATTACAAACCTAAAAATGAGAATGCGATACACAAATTAAGAAAAATAAACAAACAGTTTGTAAAAAGTAAAGCAAAATTAATAAAAGGTTTTTCAATTCAAAATTAGGTTAAAAATTATACCAATATGATTGCTAACGGATCAACACATTCTACACTGTCGAAGTCAATTATACTTTGGTATCTTCAGATAAGGAGTTCCTCTCTTGAGAAGAACACTTTCCATCTTTGCTCTTCTGCTTCTCTAGGAGCTACCTCGTTTGCATCATGTTTCTTCATAAAAATCCATTAAAAAAATGCTTCATTCCCTCCACAATATCCTTCACCTTCATTTTAATATCAACAATATCTTTTTTCGTTGCAATATTGTCTTCTTTGAGTTCCTGAAAAAAAAATAGGAGGGGGAAAATATATGATAAACAACATGGCAAAAACAAAATATACTAGAAATTGTAAACAACATATTTTCAAAATGCAAACTAGACACAACAAAAACATAAACCTAAGTTGAAAACAATAAAAATGAAGCTTCAACAATGAAATAACTTCTTCATTACAACTACTTGAACTAAAACTTTTTCTCTTCTTACTTTTGAATTTATCGTCATCTTTTTCTCTCGCTCTTTTAAAACTTGAAGAGTCACAAAGCATACCATGATTGTATGAATTTCTTTCATCATTAGAGAATGTTAATGGAACATAAACCTATACATAAAACAAAATAAAAAATATTAATATGACAATCCTAAATAGGAAAGCAATATAAAAAATTAAAAAATAAAAACAAATTTTTTCCTTTGATCTTTTGAAAACTTTTTTCCAAATTGTTTTTAGGTGACAATTCTTCTTCTCTATCTTCCAATTCAAAATTCTAAGGATTTTTGTACCAACATGAATGGAAAATGATGACTCGAAAATAGGAATAACCTCAAATCCCCAAACTTGGAAGGAAATAGGGAAGCCACACAGCTCATAACCTGTCTTTGATGAATCTAAAGCGCTTCTGAGGTATTTTATTGTTTCATTAAAAGATCGGCGACCCCAAGGATATGCCTCAAACGTTTCTTCATCCTCAACTAATTTTATAACAAAGTTGTCAACCAACCTATCACCTCTTTTACTTGCTAATATGTTTTCAAAAATGTATACTTTGGCTAAATTAATTGCATCTTCAGCATCAATATCAATTCTTCTAGATTTACTAAAATCTTTCGACTCATTTTTTGAAATTAATGATTTTCAAAGAAGTATTTATCAAGTAACCTACTGTTATGATTGTTGTTTATCCAAAAAACAGTTGTGGATGACGTGACAAGAATTTTCGACACGTGGCACAGATACTGCTCGCCTATCGACCAAAGATACTTCCATATACGAGGTTCAAGTTTTATATACGACCAGCCTGGTCGTATACTCCGTTTATTTATGTATAAATTTGTATAGTTGTAATGATAGCCGAGAATATCTCTTCATTATAACCTGAATATCCGTTTATTAATGAAAGATATGATTAATTGACTCATGTAACCCTCCTTGAGCCTATAAATATATAAGAAATAGCTCAAGGGGGGATCTTTTTTCGAATCCTCTTTTCTAATCTGAGAAGAAAAGAATTGTATTGCTATTATCCATCGTCTATATTGTTTCTCCTTCTAAGGTTTGTGAAACTCAAGAACCCTAGTTCTTTGATCACACCTTTGAAGCTCAACATTAATAATAGTATCAAGTGGACGTAGGTCATTACCATTCATTTGGGGTCGAACCACTATTATTCTTGGTGTCCTTTACTTTCCCTTAGATTGTATTCTCAAGCATCGTACTATTTTCTTGTCGTATATTTGACTCCATGTCATTGGCTAATTTGAGGGTCAACATTCTGGTGCTTTCATTGAGAGCTTGTGAAAGAATCTAATGGCAAAAACTTCCAAAAAGACCAGACAGGCTATTGCTGCTGCATCATCCCAGCCTCCTCCCCCAAATGTGGCTGAAGACGAACCGCATTTGGATTTTTATGAGGAGGAGTTAGATTCTGAAACCTTGAAGGCAACACTAGGGGTGTTGCAAGATGAGTTGGCCAATCTAAGGGCCAATCAAGAGAATGCTGCAGAGATAATGGCATCGCAGCAAAGGGAAATAGAACGCCAGCGTCAGAAGCTGAACGAGCGGCAGGCTGAGATGGACCGTCGACAAAGGGATGCCATGGCCGCCCTTGAAGCAGCCATCCAGATGGCTAGGAATCAGGTTGCGCCAGCCTCCCAGCCAGATCAACCACCAAATGGGCCACCTCAAAGGGGTCCCAATCTTAGTCCTCCGCTCCAGCCAGTAAACCCTTAGAGGCCGGAGCAGCCACATATGGCTCAGGACGATGTCCCACCTAGGAATCCTGAGCAGCAGCCTCCGTCTCAGACTGGTTGAGGCAATCCCCAGCGCCCAAGGCAGAATAGGGCCGGGCAATCGCCTTGCAGCCCTAGACGCCCAGGGGATGAAGAGCCGGATCCACCGAGCAGGGGGCAATGTCCTTATGCCAACTGGAGGAACTCAGACGCAGGCTATGCGGTTAGGGGCCCCCCACGGCATAACAATGCACGGGGACCCACCGACCAGCGCAGGCTTCCCCCTAATGCTCGGGAAATGCCAGCCCAAGGAGGCAACAGAGTGAATAGTCAGTCGCACCATAGTCAGCCACGATTCAGAGATGGCCACGACTACAATGAAGCCAACTCTGGCAGAGGAAATGTTGTTCGGAGGAACGAAGAGAGAGGTGGAGGCAGGAGCCCCCCACCTAGAGAAGATCGACCAGCCGGTCATAACGTTGGGGGGCAGCCCAGGCAGAATAACGTCTTTAGTCTGCTCGGAGCCAGCGAGCAGCGGCGAAGAGATGATGATTTGAGGGACGTACTTTATGACCGCCGAGAAAGGCACGATGAGTACATTCCCCCAACACCAGATGTAACGACCTGGATTTTCAAGACTCGATAATGCGGAAATATAAATGTTTTCATTTAACAAAATGTCTCAAAAACCCATAGAAAAAAAAACTTTTAAAAAAGTCATATGGCCATACTTAATATTTAGTTACAAAACATGTTTTATAAAGAGTAGAGTGAGCCTAGTTTAGGAAAATTACACAACATTTCCAAAAATAAAACGGCTTCCCAAAAGGTCGGTCCACATGTACATTTGCAAGGAAGACTCCAGCACTCACTGCTCTGCCCTGCCCTTGCCCTTACCTACAACATGAAACAACTAGGTAAGCGAAAACGCTTAGTAAGATCAACTTTCAAACAAAGCAGATAGAGAAATAGGGATCCGGACCCATCCGGGCCCTACACAATCAATTTCAAGAACGCTAAAGCGTCCTGGCAAACTTATGGTCATGCCTGATAACCAATGATAAATTAATTCATAACTAGATAAAAATCCTGCACTCAGAAAAATCCCAAAACAAGCAGATATATTATATCACAGCTAATTCTTATCAACAATTATATCCCTGCACTCAGAAAATCCCAGAGCAAGCAGATATATTATATCACAACTATATCTTATCAACAATTATATCCCTGCACTCAGAAAATCCCAGAGCAAGCAGATATATTATATCACCATATAATTCGAGACCAACGCTCGACAATTTCCAACAATTCAGGCGTAACGCGCCCTCCAACATAATTGCTAATCTGTAAAAGAGAATCGAGTCTCCACACTAAGATCTAGCCAATAAATATTCTCATCAAGGGTAACTATCGTGTTACCTAGGGCATCGCTACTTATCCAAGAGTGTAATCCAATTTACACGGTTTTACGGAGACTTCTATGTTAATCAGTGGTGCTGGTGAGCAGTTGCCCCTAGGGTGTTCAGCCTCACTCAATCTTGGCAACCCCTAGTATCTCTAGGCACTCTCACTGAATGGCCAATATTCACGGCTGCTATCCGGGAATAACTTATCAGATCACTTGCTCGGATTCTAACCGTCCAATGATTAAGTAAGCATGAGGGCCCCTAGGTCCCATTTATCTTGGCGCCCCTAGGTTTAACCAGCTTATCCTCATCTCATGGCCACTCGTCGCGGTAATGAACCAGACATAAATAAAATCAAGCAGTGTGACAGGAATCAACCGTCTAGGATATGATAGACATCTACCGTTCAGATTTTCTAAATCAGCACTCACTAGACTAACGTCTCTAAGCAACTTTCTATGACAGCCTATATGTGTGCATGTATCCCTATACTAACATACAAGACAATAATCATTTTATGTTGCAGCCATACAATATAAGATGACTTACTTGGAGTCCTTAGTGCTCAGCAGGTTTTCACCCTCCAACGTTCAGTCCAGTTAGGCTTAGCCAATACTGTAGTTATCCATACAGTATACTCGGATTAATTATGGCACTCATAATTCATTATTATTATTTTGGGCAGTTTGGTCATTTTAATAAAAGTCATTTGTAAGGATTTATAATCCTTATTTGGTTTTAAACCTATTAAGGAAAGTCATACAAAATATTCGAGACTAAACCCTAAGTCTCGGGGAGACCTATCCTAAGGTCTCGATATCTAGGCTCGGGTATCACAATGGTATTTTCCCACAACCCGCTAAAAATCTTATTCTTTCAAGGTATCGCTATTAACCCGCATTTTCGACTAGTCGGTTAAAATATGTAAGATTTTAGCCGGCATTATATCCAGAAAATACAAATAATTCCTTAATTATTTTTAAAGAAAATAAACTCTTTAAATTTTCCTTTTATTTTTCTTAAGGTTTTAATATCTAAAAACTGTTTTAAGAAAATTGCCTAATTTGTCTTAATTAGGAAAACCGTTATAAATTTCTCATCTTGACTAATTAATTTTCCAAAATCAATTAATCAATTTTACTTACTAGAAAAATAATTCATTTAATTATTTTATCAAAATATAAGGTTTTAAACCCTCTTTTAATTTATTAACTATTAATAAATTAAATCTCTTATTTTTAAAAAGAATAAAAACTCTTTAATAAAAATAATTCATTTAAACTCAAAGGGGTAATTTTAGTGAAAATATGATTTCAAGACTTACCATTTTATATCTTGAAATAAACAAAATTTTACTTTTTACCTTATGTTCCAAAATCTCATTTTTTACAGTAAGTGTGAAAAACCTATTTTTCACATTTTTAACTACATACTTCGTTAGTTCATAACTTGAAATTTACTTACCCAATTGTTACCAAAATTTCCCAATTCCATTTTTGTTATGCCATTTAGGTCTTTGTAAAATCTTAGGTCAAAATGAGCATTTTTTATTGGTGAAATCATTTTCCAACAATGAGGTAAAAATGACCTTATTTTCAAGTCCTTATTTTTTCCAAACTTTGACAGTTAATAACTTTCAAACTGTTCAATATTTTCTTACCAAATTTTACAGTAGAATAATAGGTTATGCCAGCAATATGTCCAAAAATTTTTAGAAAAAACTGGGTTCATTTTACCTATACAGTGGCTGTCCAAACTTGTTTCCGAAAATAAGAATACGAAAAAACTGTTTTTTACCTAAACTTTGAAATAGCATAACTTACTCATTTCTAAACATTTTTTGGTGTTTCAAAAGCTCAATTTTATGTACTCAATCTCAAAAACATCACAACACAATTTAATTTTATAAAACCAATATACAGTGGCTGCTTGACCCCTTGGAAGTCACAGCTCAAAACATGTTTTGTTTTAGGGTATCCTACAAAACCCTTGGGGGTTTTGGTTCCCATTTTCAAAAATCAATACACATGCATCATAAAAATTATTAAACAACTACCATAACCTTATTACATCACCAACAAGAAACTTTAAGCATTAAATATACAAACTAATGCTTAAAACTAAAAACCCTACAACAAAATCATCAAAAGTAAACTTTTTACCTCTTTGGTGTTCTTGCTTAAGGTTTTGACCTTCCTATTAGCTTTGGCTCCTCCAAAACCTTTCAAAAACCCTAACCAACTTCCCCCAACAACATAGGTAATTAGCTATTTGAAACTCTATGATTAAAACTTGACAAAAGTCTAGATTAATGAAACTTTACCTTAGGGAAAACCCTTCCTAGACCAAGACTTAGCTTCCAAGTTTCTTTGGTGTTCTTGGGGTTGAAAATGGAGAGAACACTTGAGAGAGTCTTCAAAAATCAGATGAGAGTGAATGAGGGAGGGAGAGTGGTCGGATTTGGGGGTTAGAATGGCTCACACAACTCTTCAAAATATCACAAAACACTTGAGTGCTTTTCTACCCACTTGCCCACTTGACTTCTTAATTAAATGGGAGTTAAACTTTATAAAATTGGGTTCAAACCACTCTAAAATAGCACATGGCTGGCCACCCTTTGCCATATATGTGATCATTAATTTTTTATTTTTTTTTATAAAGGTTAATAAATGTTTCATAAGAAGAAAAGTCCAAATTGGCTTTTGACACCTTTTTCACTCTTATTAAGTTTTAATCACCAAAATTAACATTAATTAATTAAATTAAATGTCTCTCACATTTAATTTAATTAATCACATAATAAAATTTAACCTAAGGTCCATTCATAGAATAAAATTCCCCATTTCGGCAAAATTAGGCATTTAACACAAAATGCCTTAAAATTTCCATTTTTTATTAGGTTTATTATTTTTTACCAAACTTTAACTTTTATGAATGTATTTTATGCCCAAAATATAATTGCCATGATTTTTCGTTTTATTTTCCGAGATTTTTACTCGATCAGGGTTTTTGTGTCTGTCCAGGACCGAAAGTCTTATCTTAACTTTTAAAATCACAAAATTCATATTTTGGCTAGCAATAACTCATGGAATACTTACAAACAAAAATATAATATTATTTAAAATAATATTCTTAACCTAGGGGAAAAATCCTGACCCGAGTCGTTTAAAGGTACCTGAAAACGTAGGATGTTACACCAGAGGCCCCAGCAATCCCAGAAGCTGTTCAGGCTCAAATCGATGCCCTGAACCAGGCTGTGCAACAGCTGGTCGGGGGTGAACATCCCACATTGAGTACGATCGAAGGAGAGGCACCCCCTTCGTACAGAGGATTGTTGTGGCTAAAACCCCCAGTAAGTTCAAGATCCCAACACTGCCAAATTTCGATGGGTATGGAGACCCTGTATCTCACTTTAATAAGTTTGAGATACAAATGGACATACAAAAGGTGTCAGAAGATGCCCGCTACCGCATCTTCCTGGCAACACTGTCTGACACTGCCCAGGAGTGGTTCTTTAAGTTCCCTCCTGCCAGTATAGTATCATGGGAAATGTTCGTAAAGGAGTTTTACAGCAGTTCTATGCGGGTCTTGTGCACCCCACTGAGGCGAACCAACTGGTCGAAATACGCCAGAAAGAGGGTGAGCCCTTGAAGGAATATGTTCAACGCTTCATGCGAGCTGCAGCTGAAGCCAAGACTATGGGCGATGAAGGTAAGATGATGGACCTAACTGCTGGGGTTAGACGCCATTCACCCCTCTGGAGCAGCCTCAAAAAGAATGGGGTAAGAAGCACCCAGGAATTCGTAGATCGAGCTGATTGGTACATCAAGCTCGAGGACGCGATTGCCAACAAAGAGAAATCGCCAACAAAAGACAAGGGGCCCAAGGAAGAACCCGCCAAAGCCGCCAATGGGTCCAAAAAACCCAATGTCAATGGTAGATATGGTGGGAAACGTGCGAACAACGAACCCTCGACCTCCGAGAGCACGCACCCCAAAGGTAATCAGTATGAAACGAGATTCATAAACTACACTGCCCTTGTTGAAAGCCGAGCTGAGGTCTACCAGGCGAACAGCTCAAGCGTTCCCTACAAACGACCCGCACCTATAAGAAAAGATATATGCAAGAGAGATGCAACAAAGTTATGTCGTTTTCACAACGATTACGGGCACGGCACTAACGAGTGTAACCAGCTAAAGAACAAAATTGAGTTCCTGATAAGACAGGGACATTTAAGAAGATATGTACGAGCCGCGGGAGGTTCTCAACAAGAGGCTCAAGGTGGCAACGAGTCAGCGCCTGCACGCCAACGTTCACCACCTTTACAGCCAGCTCCTGTGGTAGGTACCCTACTCACCATCTGTGAGGCCCACATCTTGCAGGAGATAGTGGGAAAGCGAGGGAATGATATGCTCGAATCCTGCGCCACGACCAGGACATCGAGATGATGAGCGTTGAGGATCGAGCACCAAAAAGGGCTCGAACAGAGAAGGAACTGATCACCTTCTCTGACGATGACACCCAACATGTGTGATTCCCACACTCCGATCAGCTAGTCGTGGACGTTCAGATCGCAAACATGATGGTGAAAAGGGTATTGGTCGATACAGGAAGTTCGATCAACATCCTATACAAGTCTTCGCTGGAAAGGATGAAGTTGTCCGTGAAAGACCTGGAGCCATGCAACCAAACCATTTATGGTTTTCCCGGAGGAGGGCTCGCCCCAACAGGGTCGACTAGACTCCCAGTCACAGCAGGCACTGCACCTGCTAACATGACAGTACTCACTGCTTTTATAGTAGTTGATTGTCCTTCGGCGTAAAACGCTGTGATAGGGAGGCCAATTTTGGTCGACCTACGAGCCGTCACCTCTATATGGCACCTCGCTATGAAATTCCCAACGGACGCAGGGATAGGATGTGTATTGGGAAACCAGAGGGAAGCGAGGGAGTGCTACAACGCCTTGATCACCAAGGCGAAGAAAGGTGTATCAAGAGATGCCACCGGAAAGGAGTTGCAAATGGAGACTGATGTTCAGGCCCACTCAGGTGATAATCTCACCAAATAGGGCGTTGCCCAAAGTGAGGATAGGGACTTAGATCCTCGCTTTGGGGATTTTGAAGAAGAAGTGGGACCCATCGAGGACCTTGAAGAGGTCCAACTTGATGAGGAAAATCCGACCATAGTTGTGAACGTCAATAAAAACCTAGAGACGACAACAAAACAAGCACTGGTGGAGTTCTTAAGGAGGAACCAGGAGGTCTTTTCCTGGTCACACAAAGACATGATCGGGATAGATCCTACAGTCATCAGCCATGTCCTGAACATCGACAAACGCTTTCCACCAGTGCAACAAAAAAGAAGGTTGCTCGACAAAGATAGATCAAAGGCCTTGAAAGAGGAAGTCGAGAAGCTGAAGGAGAATGGGTTCATCAGGGTGGCGTTTTATCCATCGTGCGTCTCTAATCCCGTAATAGTGCCCAAGCCGAATGGCAAGTGGCGTACGTGCATGGATTTTACAGACCTAAATAAAGCCTGCCCCAAAGATTGTTTCCCACTCCCAAGAATCGACCAACTGGTCGATGCCACAGCAGGGCATGAGATCCTCTCATTCATGGATGCGTACTCTAGGTAAAATCAAATCGGTATGCATCCCCCTGATGAGGATCGTACTAGCTTTCGGACTGATACATGAATGTACTGTTACAAGGTGATGCCCTTCAGTTTGAAAAATACTGGTGTGACTTACCAGAGACTCGTCAACCACATGTTCAAGGAGCTGATTGGCACAAACATGGAGGTTTATGTCGATGACATGCTGGTCAAGTCGGAGAAAGCAGAAGGGCATATAAGGGATTTGCAGGAATGCTTCAACATCCTGAATAAATATCGGATGAAGTTAAATCCCCTTAGATGCTCATTCGGAGTAGGATCAGGGAAGTTCTTGGGATTTATAGTTAACTCAAGAGGAATTGAAGCCAATCCCAAGAAGATTAAAGCCTTGATCGAGATGAAATCACCAGTAAAGATTAAAGATGTTCAAAGCCTGACTGGGAGGATTGCTGCTCTTAGTAGATTCATTTCGAAATCGACAGACAAGTGTGTTCCGTTTTTCAATCTACTAAGAGGCAATAAGAAATTTGAATGGACAAATGAGTACGAACAGGCCTTTCAAGCACTAAAAACACATATTGCGCAACCACCTATCCTATTAAAGCCGGTTGATAAAGAAAATTTGTTCATCTACTTGGAAATCACAGAATACGCTGCTAGTGCTGTTTTAGTAAAAGAAGAAGAAGGTGTGCAGAAGGCTGTCTACTACGTGAGCAAAAGGCTGATTGGAGCAGAACAACAGTACCCGCCCATCGAGAAATTAGCCTACTGCCTAGTTTTGGCCTCTTGGAAGCAGCGGCCTTACTTCCAAACTCATCCAATTACGGTCTTAACCGACCAGCCTCTTCGACAAGTCCTGCAAAAGCCAGACGCTGCAGGTAGATTGCTAAAGTGGGCAGTCGAACTCGGGTAGTTTGACGTATCTTACTTGCCGCGAGCAGCGATAAAAAGGACAAGCCTTGGCTAACTTCATCACGGAATTCACAAAGCTCACGAGTGGTGAACAGACTGAAGAGCCCAGCGAGCCTAAATGTCAGATCCAAGCTCCCATGTGGAAATTATTTACGGACGATTTTTCTAATGAGTCCCACACTGGGGCAGGAGTAATACTGATAACGCCAGAAGGGCATCAGTTTCATTGTGCAATTAGATTTGACTTCACTGCTTCTAACAATGAGGTCGAATATGAAGCATTACTCGCCGGATTGCAGTTAGGCAAGGATATGAACATAAAAGTTCTTGACATCTATAGTGATTCTCAGCTGGTGGTGAATCAGGTCCTAGGAGAGTACCAGGCGCGAGGCTTAAAGATGGTTGCCTATCTGAACAAAACAAAGGATCTGTTAGCCCAGTTCGACAGATACAGTCTCCAGGAAGTACCTCGCGATCAGAATTTCAACGCGGACGCTTTGGCAAAATTGGCAAGTGCGAAGGATGCTGATACTCTGAACATAGTTCTAGTCGAATGACTGTCAGTACCAAGCATCCAAGCAGCAGAAACCACTCTGGTAATCTAGATGCAGGATACGTGGATGGCACCATATTTGAGTATCTGTCAAGCGACATGCTACCAACGGACAGAAACAAAGCCAGGACCCTTCAGTGGCAAGCTGCTAGGTATATCCTGGTCGATGGAATCATGTACTGAAGGGGATACTCACTACCACTCCTCAGATGTATTACAAAGGAGAAATCCAAAGAGTTGATGAAAGAGGTGCACGAAGGTTTCTGCGAGGACCACGCTGGGGGGCAAAGTTTGTCAAAAAAGATCCTAAGGCAAGGATATTTTTGGCCAACCATGAATGAAGACTCAATGGAGTTCATGTGGAGATGTGACAAGTGTCAGAGATTTTCCAAAATCCCATGAGCATCCCCCAATGAGTTAAAGCAAATGCAGAGTTCATGGCCCTTCGTAGTTTGGGGAATAGATCTAATCGGATCTTTGCCCACAGGGAAAGGTGGTGTAAAGTATGCAGTGGTTGACGTCGATTACTTCACCAAATGGGCCGAGGCTGAGCCACTCGCAAGCATAACGACCAAGAAAGTGCTTGACTTCATAGTCAAGAACATCATTTGTCGATATGGATTGCCAAGAAAAATTGTCTTGGATAACGACACTCAATTTGACAGTGATCTATTCACGAACTTCTGCAAACGACATGGTATTATCAAAAGCTTTTCTTCAGTCGCTCATCCCCAAGAAAATGGGCAAGTCGAAGCGGTTAACAAAACCTTAAAGGATACCCTGAAGAAAAGGCTTTAAGAAGCTAAGGGAGTGTTGTCGGAACAATTTCCTGAAGTGCTCTGGTCATACAGAACTTCCCACCGAATAGCAACAGGTCATACCCCATTTTCCTTGGCATACGGGTATGAAGCTATGTTGCCTGTCGAGTTGGATCCACCCTCGCATCGCAGATTAACATACGACCAAGACTCTAATAGCCAGCTATTGATGGAATCCCTGGACTCAATCGATGAGAAGTGTGAACAAGCCCAACTCCGAGTAGCTGCGTACCAACAGAAGGTCGCCCGGTATTTCAACTCTAAAGTGCGAGAAAGAAAATTCAATGTTGGAGATCTTGTACTCCGAAGAGTTTTTCTAAACACCCGCGACCAAGCTGCTGGAGTACTCGGACCTAATTGGGAAAGGCCATACCAGATTGATGAGGTCCTTCACCCAGGCACTTATAAACTTGCACGCTTAAACGGACATCTCGTTCCTCACTATTGGAGTAGAGAACACCTGCGCAAGCATTACCAAAAAACAATTCTTCTTAAAGAATTGGCTTGTATTAATTTTACAAGTTTTGAAAAAAGGTGGGTCATTTTATGTGACTGATCGCTTATAAGTGTAAGATCTTATTGATCACTCGTACATACATGTTTAGTCCACTTATTACGAGAAATAAAAGGGATTGTGCGCAACCAGTCATTTCTTGCCAATTATTGTATTTATTACAAGTATTTGCTCATTACATGTGTTGTTTTGTTGTATTATAATTCTAATCATATTGCTACGAGCAGTAATGTTCGAACAGGTTCTGGTCAAGGCAAGTGACCAAGGACCTAGAGCTCCTCGATCACTTGGGGGGCATATAAGGTACAAGTAAGCAAAGCATATCGTTAAAAGGTATGTAAACACATGAGCAAAATAAGTGAAAGCATGCTAGGGTACTTAGAGTATTTTTCAAAATTTTGTTATTTTGTTAAATCAAACCAAAGTGTTATGCTAAGTTCGGTCATGTGAACAGATGTTATAATAGGATGCAAATATATTATAATATCAAAATGTATCCTTTTACACCGCGAGCAGTCACTGCTCGGATGTAATTGTTCAAATAAAAGTAAAAGCTACCCATGTAGCAATAAAAAATATATTGTCTTTACATCACGACCCGTAAGTCGTGCATTTAAAAAGATAAAATTAAAACAGAAAAAGACTAAGGGACTGGAGGATCTTGGGGAGCATCATGGTTGACCACTTCTTCAGCATCAGCTTCTCCTCCGTCCATCCCAGTGGCTAGCGAGATCTCAGGAGAAGCAGGAATACTTGCTCTTTCTTCCTCTGCCAGTCGAGCAGCACAGCGAGCGAGCTCGGCGTTTCTTGCATTCTCGGGAAGGAAATTGAAGTTGGCACCCTGGTTGTGCTTCCAGAAATCATAGAAGCATCGGAGAGTGGCATTCTTGTACCTTTCCAAATCGCTGGCATTGGCTTTCTCAAGCTCCTCAATCCAACCCTCTAAGGTTGTATTCTCCTTTCTACTCGCAGCCAAGTCCTCCTCGAGCTGTTTAGCCGCACGGTAATTGACGCGGTTAGACTCCTTGAACTGGTCCCTCTGCTCGATGGCTTTATCCAGAGACTTTTGCTTCTCCCTAAACTCCTCAGCCAGTTTATTCTTCTTCTCGAGCACCGTTGCAAGATGTTCGACATATTTCGCTTCGGCAACTTTAAGTTCATCAGCGTGCCGTTGCTCCAAAGATTTGGCCTGCTCGGTAACAGCACCCGAGCGGAGACGGCCGGCAGTAAAGGTCAAAATTGCCTGTGGTCAGAGCAAAGGTTAGACTAACTGTAGAATATAGAAGGGCTATCTCCACAGAAAAAGATGACTTACACTGGTAAACTCGTTCAAGGCGCGGTTTAAGACCTGGTCGACGTCCATCGCCTCTGTCGCGGCCATCGCCTCTCAGCAGTGGTTGTGCTTTACAATTTTCGTGACCCTGTCCTTAACCGATCTGAAGGCGTGACTAGTTATGTTGCCCCCAGTCGAAGCAGGACCGGCCTGCTGAGTCTGGTTAGTTGGGGCCGCTGGAGATGGGGTCGACCCAGCTGGAGCAAGGGGAGTCTGCTGCTCATGAGGAGAAGGTGGAGTTGCGTTGGCTAAGGGCTCGTCCTCTAGGAGGCCTACATTGTGAGGCTTCTTAGCCTAAGGCACTTTACTACTTTCCCCAGGATGCCTCTTGCTTGTTTTCTTTCTGCTCGGGGGAGCCGCAGGAGCCTTGGGGGCGCTGTAAATGTCGAACACGTTCTCGGAGTCCATATCTGAAACGGTAGCAAACATTTGAGTAGTGAGACAGTATAAACAATTAAATATGTCATGTCAAGAAAAGAAACGAAAAAAATTGTAAGTGAAATACCCGAGCTATTATTACTGGTCGCTATACTATAGACTCTACTAGTCTTATACTCACTCTCTGACATGAAGAAGTCTGGACCTAAATTTGGAGCATATTTAAAATTGTCGTCCCCATCGAATAGGTAACAAGGAATTGGCAAGCTATCTAAAAGTGAAACAACTGTACCATTCTCGTCTGAAGACTCGTCCAAGTGTTCGACAGGCTCGATGGCCTTCTTTTCCCCTTTCCCCAAGGGGGCAGAGGGCCTCTCTGCTGGAGGAGTGCCAACAGGTTCCCTGATCTTGACCCTGATTTGTCTCCTTCGTGGAGGTGACACTGGTGGTTGCTGCTCGGGTTCCTCTCCACCCGTGGTACTCCCTGTTGTTGACTCCCTCATGTCCTGATGAGGGGCCAAAAGGCCAACCAGCCTAAGGCTAGCCTCTGTGACCAGATGTTTGACGCTTTTTTCTACGTCAGTCATGCTGGCCAAGATGGCTGATCTCAACTCCATGTCTGGAGTTGGGTCTGGTCGCAGCCATGGGCCTGGAAGGCATTAAAAGTTTAAGAGAATGTGGAGGAGAACACTAAATAAAGAGTAACAGCTAGTGATACAAAGGTTTTGACCTCCTTGAGCAAAGGCCAGATTGTTTGCGATCATGTCGGTCTTGAGGAAGTACTCCTGGTAATACCTCCCCACATTCGATATATGGGTGGTGTCAGTCAGGAAGGTGCACCCAGTTTCCTGATGACAAAAATGAAAAAACCCCGTACCTTCTTGGTTAGGATTAGACTTGAGGTCATACAAGTAGTTAACCTCATGAGGAGTTGGCACGGGCCATTTTTTGTGGCTGTACAGGATATAGTGTGTTGCAAGCATTCTATATCCATTTGGGGTTATTTGAAAAGGGGCAACTCCGAAATAGTTGGCCACCCCTTGGAAAAATGAATGAAGAGGCAAGGTAGCCCCTGCCTCAATGTGGAACCTCGACCAGGCGCTGAAGGCGCCTCCGAGCAGGTTCGCCCGTTGATCTTGGTTGGGTCGGACTAAGGTCACCCCCGTGAGACCATACTTCCTGATGTAGTTGGCGGTCATCCTGATTGTCACTCGGCTCTCAGATACTAAATACCACTCAACATCTGGTTGAATGGCATGTCGGGGATGAGCGTGTGTTTGGATATTGGGGTTAGGAATATTTTTAGCTCGACCACTGGTCGAGGGAATTTCAGCCTGAGGAGCAGGCTGATGTGAAGGATTAGGGGTTTTCATTTTCTAGGCTTTGGTTTTAGTTCGAGCCATATTTTGAGTAAGGACAGGTGAAGTGTTTGAACTGACACAAGAAAATGGGATGTCAGGTATCAGTGACGATGGTTGCTCCTCGTCCTCAAGCAGTTGAGCCAATAAGTCGTTGTCGATAGGTCTTTGTCCTCCCCACAGATAAAGGAAGAGATAAGACGCATATCTTAAAAACTTGTGTTGAAAGTTGGAATAACGTTGCTCGCATATACGACTAGCAACATTCTAACAGAAACACTAAGTTCTATGTGAGCAGTTTGAAAAAAAGATTGAAAAGCATAAATAAAAAGTTTTTTGGAAAAAAAGCTTTTTCGACTCCGAAGGGGCAGGAAAAACCCAGTTTTTCAACTAGCCTAAAAATCAAATTTTTACTTCGATTTTACGCCCTAAACTTACGATCTTCACTATCAAACTGGCTCCTAACTCCTACATAGCAAAACTACGCTACCTTATCAAGCATCAATCGGTATACACACAATTCTCATGCATTTCTACCCAAGAACACGAAAAATTTCTAACCTAAAAACAGGCATGTAACAGTATGCGTGGCATGTCAAAGAGCAGGAAAGTTGAAGAAATTTACCTAGATGAAGATTGGAGGTTCTGAAATGAAGCAACTTTGGGCGTGCGAATAGAGGATCTTTAGAACAAGCGACAGATGATCTTCAAAGTTTCTGAGCTCTGGGTTAAGTTCTTGAGGGTTTTTGGCAAGAAAATGGCAAGTAAAAAGTGAAAAGGTAAATTTGGGGATTATTTATAATGGCTGAAATATGATAAAAAGGGGTAATCATGAGTTACCTTTTTCAAGGCATGGGGGAGTGTAATAGCCGTCAGAAGGGTTACTTAGAAACCGAAAAGGCATGATTGGACGTGATTAGGTCACCTTTTTCCAGGAAGCACGAGTGGCCTGACAGATTTCGTGGGGTATACGAAAGGTTAGTTTCCTTTGTTTACTTATTGCTGGTCGCAATAAATAAACTTGGGGGGCAAATGTTTATCCAAAAAACAGCTGTGGATGACGTGGCAAGAATTTTTGACACGTGGCAGAGATGCTACTCCCTATCGACCAGAGATACTTCCATATGCGAGGTTCAAGTTTTATATACGACCAGCCTGGTCGTATACTCCGTTTATTTATGTATAAATTTGTACAATTGTAATGATAGCCGAGAATATCTCTTCATTATAACCTGAATATCTGTTTATTAAGGAAAGATATGATTAATTATATCATGTAACCCTCCTTGAGCCAATAAATATACAAGAAATAGCTCAAGGGGGATCTTTTTTCGAATCCTCTTTTCTTATCTGAGAAGAAGATAATTGTATTTCTATTATACATCGTCTGTATTATTTCTCCTTCTAAGGTTTGTGAAACTCAAGAACCCTAGTTCTTTGATCACACCTTTGAAACTCAATATTAATAATAGTATCAAGTGGACGTAGGTCATTACCAATCATTTGGGGCCGAACCACTATAATTCTTGGTGTCCTTTACTTTCCATTAGATTGTATTCTCAAGCATCGTACTATCTTCCTGTCGTATATTTGACTCCGTGTCGTTGGCTAATTTGAGGGTCAACAATTGCTAACATCCACATTGGAAGGAATTTCAGAACAATTTATACTTGTTAGAATACAAAGCTCTTCAATGTCAAACTTTGTTCTCTTACCTCCAAAATTTAGATGAAACTCATTTCCATTAGAGCTACTGTCCTCGTGAAGAAGAAGAGCATGCATTATCATATATGACGGTTCAAGTGATGCATCCAAATCCAAAAGAAACCCAACGCAACATTGTTTCAACTTTTGAAGTTCTTCATTACTAAGGAAACTTTGTACGCACCCAATATCACTCCAATAACATTGAGGTCGAATGTTAGATTGGACAAAAACTAATTTATCTTCACTTAAATTCTGCACAGAAAAATAAAAATGAAAAAACAATTAAGTTAATTATATAAACAAGTGTTATAAAATATAAACAAAAAATTAAAAACAATTGAATTTAAACTTGATAAAACTTTTAAATACATAGAAAAGCATAAAAATTACTTACTTGAAATATATCCTTTGTTTTTGTATTAATAATTGATAATGACTTCTTATTTTTCTTAATAGAAGATTTGGGAGACATATCTGAAATGGTGATAAACAAAAATAAACAATTAATCATTAATAAAATTAATAATTAATCATAAAAATCTATCTAACATTTCTGATCAAATAATGCTCAATTAAAACAATTGTCTTGAAACATAGACACTGATATAAAATTGTTTATAGATATGAAAAAATATCAAAATTAAACCACATGCACAAGTATTCATAGAAGCACATACAATGATTTGAACTACCCGATTATTCTTTATTTTGCATAATTAAACTACTTGTACAATGTACACTAAGAAACAAGTCATCAATCTAAAAAATGAATTATTTTCATATTTTTAACAAAATTATAAAATGATTTTGCAAATTGGATTTTGGAATCCCTAACATAAGTTAGTGTTCGGGGGGATTGCGCCGCGACACTACATATATAGCAATGCAGCGCTCACGAGACAGGTACATATCTGCTTCGGGCGTGCTGCGACGCTACATATATAGCGTCATAGCGCTTAGGAGGCAACTACAAAAATGTTGTCACAACTACAAAAAATGTCATTTGTGTCAGTCGATGACTGACGCCATTGACCGAGAATTAGCATTTTTGGCAATTGGGCACTACCACAAATGCAAGGGAATTTGCGTCAGTACGTACACTAACGGCGTTAAACGAGGGTGTTTGCGTCTGTAACGCCATGGATAACCAAGACAGTTACACTGTGTGTTTAAAATAGTGCTTAACCTGTTAAGCAAGTCATTTGAACTTAAATGTGTAGTTAAAAAATAAGTCAAGGTCAAGTAATAAAAGATTTGGTCAACAAAAAGTTTATTTTTCATTAAAATAGTATGTCATACACGGGATCTCAAAAATCAGTTTACAGATTGGTAAAAGATAAACAAATACAATATAGCCATCCTAAGCGGCAAAAATAGGGTTTAACCCTATCTCCTCCCAAGCTACCCCGACCATGGCAATCGAGCAGGCTGCATATGTACACCACCCCTGAAGCTCTCAAACTCATGGCTAGTCCCACTATCAACTCCATTACCTATACCACGTAGCACCCATGAGCCAAGGCCCAGCAAGAAAACTAAAAACAACATGCGCAACTAGGCAACAGTATAAAGACAGTAAGTATAATTCACCAGTTCAACTGTCAACAGATTATAGGCAACAATCCCAATAAAAGATCTTCAGGGGCGATGTACATATGCAGTAGCATTTAATCAACCTTGACCGAACCAGTCCAATTATTCAACAATGTACAAGCATCAACCTAAACAATGACAAACATATATTCTCAAGCATTCATTTTAATCAGTAATACAAATATTTAGGTGTCGGAGCCCTTAGGCCGAGCCCTCTGTTTATTCAGCTGACCCTGGCTCGCTTAGGCTGAGTCCTCTGACTATTTAGTTGACCAAACTAGCTTAGGCCGAGTCCTCTGATTATTTAGTTGACCCTGGCTCGCTTAGGCCGAGTCCTCTGATTATTTAGTTGACCCCAGTTCACATTGGCCGAGCTGCGTCTAGTGCGCTTATCAGCATCCCCGACACCCTTAGGCTGTACTTTCATTTAAATCATATCATTAATACAGTCACACACTACATATATTCAGACACAAGGAACCTTAGTCCCAAACACAACTACATGGGTGCAGTTTTCTTACCTCGGATCCCGAGAAGCAAGTGTATAATGGCCTCGAGCACGATCCTTAATTCGTGAGCCCTTGCGGTATAACCTAGTCACTGTAATGACCCAACTATTTCTAAGACCTTGGACCATTAAAAACTACTAAACTTAACTACTACTTTTGAAGGAAACATAAGAAGTAATCATAGCTTTATTAAAACTCCAAAATAAATATTGTATCAATAAAATTATAAGTTTAAAATGTAATATGGCATGGGGTACCCATTGTTTGTAAAACATAAAACATAACTTTACATTAATTGTTCAAAAACTAAATGCGGAATTTCAAAAGAAACATAATTCAAAAGACTAAATAAACATCATCCTCAATCGACACGCAGTCCACTCAATCCATTCATCCTTAACACACAAGCCAAGCTACCAAGAATCCTTCCGCCTCCATGTCTATTTTCCTGCATCACACTAAAAATAAAGGAGTGAGCCTAATGCCCAGGAAGGAAAAAAATTGTAGATAAAAAACATAAGGCTATAAACATATACTATAAACATATGAGTAATAAAACATATATCATATAGGACTATAATGGCCATCATACTTCTTGGGGCTTGTTAACTAAGCAAGTCATATGCCCATAAATTTTGTGGGGCTTGCTATCTAAGCAAGTCATATGCCCATAAATTATTGGGGCTTGCTAGCTAGACAAGTCATATGCCCAAGGAATATAAAACATACTATACATATACATATCATAACATAAGCTTAACATAACATAAACATAACATAAGATAAATATAACATAAATATAACATAACATAAAAGCACATAAATTCTATCCTATTTTCCTTACCAAAAGCCGAGATATTTGGGAACAAGAACGGGATTAGAACACTCCTATAAACCAATTGTTGTAAAGGTGAGAATCTCTAAAAATAAAGATGAATATGAAAACTAAACCATTAAGAAGAAACTTACGAAGAAGGACCTTAAGTTTCAAGAACTTAAATACCTAATCAAGAATCATGAACAAGAGTTAGGATCTGAATAAAATAAACTAAAGAAAAGTAAAGGATTGTAAAGAACTGAACTTAGGAATAGGAATACCTTGATAGATCATATGGATTGATCTAAACCTTAATACCAAAATCACACTATTTCTCACTTCCCAAGTGTTTAGAAAAGCTTAGAATGATAAAGCTTTTATCCCAAACCCAAGTGTATCTCTCTATAGTAATACTAGCACTTTAGAGGCTCTGATCAAATGCTTGAAGAATGAAGAAAATGGCTGAGCACTAGGTCCTATTTATAGAGTTTGAGAAGTTAAACTATCCTATCAAAAAAATACTTAAATCCTTAAATAAACATGATTATGACAAGTGTCATGCTCTTAATGGTTCTGGAAGGTTCTAGAGTTTCTAGATCTTTCTTTTATTTAAAAATACTTAAATCCTTAAATAAGCATGATCATGACAAGTGTCATGCTCTTAATGGTTCTATCTAAACCTTAGGTTATAATAAATATATTTCTAGGAACAACAATCTTAATAAAACCTTGTGTTATAATTAATATTCTTAAACTATAGATTAAACTTATAAAATTCATAACTGTTGCTACGAGTTTCCAACTAAGTCCCGACTTGAACCAAAATTTACGGAATCTAACATACTACAAACTAATACTAACATGCTACTGCTACCGCTACTGCTACCGCTACTGCTACCGCTACTGCTACCGCTACCGCTACCGCTACTGCTACCGCTACCGCTACTGCTACTACCACCACCACTACTACTACTACTACTACTACTACTACCACTACCACTACCACTACCACTACCACTACCACTACCACTACCACTACCACTACCACTACTACTACTACTACTACTACTACTTACTACTACTGCTACTACTGCTACTACTGCTACTACTACTGCTACTACTGCTTCTACTACTACTGCTACTACTTCTTCTACTACTACTACTACTACTACTACTACTACTACTACTACTACTACTACTGCTGCTACTACTGCTACTACTGCTACTACTGCTACTACTGCTACTACTGCTACTACTACTACTACTGCTACTACTGCTACTACTGCTTACTACTACTGCTACTACTGCTACTACTGCTGCTACTGCTGCTACTGCTGCTACTGCTGCTACTGCTGCTACTGCTGCTACTGCTGCTACTGCTGCTGCTGCTGCTACTTACTACTACTGCTACTGCTGCTACTGCTGCTACTGCTGCTACTGCTACTGCTGCTACTGCTGCTACTGATACTGCTACTGCTACTGATACTGCTACTGCTACTGCTGCTGCTACTACTGCTGCTACTGCTGCTACTGATACTGCTACTGCTGCTACTCCTGCTGCTACTGCTACTACTACTACTACTGCTACTACTGCTACTGCTACTACTGCTACTGCTACTGCTACTGCTACTACTGCTACTACTGCTCCTGCTACTACTGCTACTACTGCTACTGCTGTGCTACTGCTGCTGCTACTGCTACTGCTACTGCTACTGCTGCTACTGCTCCTACTGCTACTACTGCTACTGCTACTACTGCTACTGTGCTACTGATGTGCTACTGCTGTGCCACTGCTGCTACTGCTACTGCTACTGCTGCTACTGCTGCTACTGCTGCTACTACTGCTACTGCTCCTACTGCTCCTACTGCTACTACTGCTACTGCTACTGCTACTACTGCTACTACTGCTACTGCTGTGCTACTGCTGCTACTGCTACTGCTGCTACTGCTGCTGCTGCTGCTTCTACTACTACTACTACTACTACTACTACTACTACTACTACTAGTATCTAGCTAGTTAAGTAAATATTCTGGGACTCTACAGTTACACTGCGATAATGGATAACCATAATATTCTAAACAAATTAAATGCTTTGAAAACAAATACTAGCTTCCGGGACCTCGAATTCTACTATACCGGGTAGTAGAGTTCGTCCCAAGCATTTAGGTTAGAATCCCGAGCCTCGCCAAGCCCCTTTATTTTCCGTTTAGGGCCACGACTTGCCCTAAAGGGTTCCAACCCGTCCCTTAGATAGAGGCCAGGCCCTCCCTGCTGGAGGAAACGGGTCGCGACTTGCTCTCCCCTAAGTCGCGGCACGCTAGGAAAAACAGAGGCATCCTAGCCTATTCAAGCACGCAGGCTGCGGCGCCTGAAGAACAAGGTCACGACCCGAGGCCCCAAACCCAGAAAATCTAGCCTTTTCCTATGCATTTTTCCCAACCAAACCCATAAATTTAACCCCAATCATCAGCCCAAACCTAGAATTGAAGCCAGAGCTCTTATCCTCACAGCCTAAACATCATAACTAGCTTATGAACCAATATTTACACTTATCAAACACCCAAAATCAGCTTGGAATCCACATCAAATCCTTAATAAAATTCAAAACCCAAGCTAGAACTCCACTCAGCCACAACCTAACTTAATCACATAAATTCTAAAGAAAATTCAGATTGTCAAGCTTACCTCAGTAGTGATGTGATCCTCTAAACTAAACCTAAGAAAATTCTGGCCTCAGCTCCCTCAATTCCATAGCCTCCACCTCAAAATTCCCAAGAGCCCGCAAAGTACTTCAAAAGGGAAGAAGGTACCGAATAGAGAGAGAGAGAGGAGGAGCTGAGAGTATACTAAATGTTCTAAAGGTTTCCTTTTGGTTCTACACTATTCAAATTGGTTGAGTGTGTCAATCCTTTAGGCAGTAAATGATAGAAATGCCCCTGCCCCTTAACTTACCCTCTAATGCCCTCAAGGGCGAATCCGTCTTTTGCTGCAGTTCCAACTAATTTCTCGAGTAGTCCTACAAATTCCCAATTAATCCCAACATGCCCATTTAATCACCAAAAATTTACTCATTACTCAATAAACCCCAAATATACATTGAATTTCCCAAAATACCCCTAGGCTCGCCCTAAGTCGGGTATTAAACCCCGCTGTGACTATTCCGCCAATCCGCTCACTAAGATCGCCTCGAGCCAAATGCTGCAAATATATCCACATAATAATGTGGTCTCAATCATTTACTCATATATATTAACATTTATGTCTGCAATGGGCCAATATTACAAATATGCCCCAACTATCAAGAATGGGCCCACATGCATATCCAATACTCATAAATATGCATATAATCATACTCACATCATCATACATACCATGCATGCCACATAGTCACGCATTTAACCAGTTAATCACACATATATCCATTTATGCCCTCCTGGCATGCTAATCAAGGCATTAAACCCTGTTAGCATTTTTGGGACGTTACAACACTCCCCTCCTTATTGAAATTTCGTCCTCGAAATTTATTCAAACACTTCGGAACATTAATCCTGTAAACTTGAATGTAACCACAGTGTCTAGTCCTTTACCCTCTTATCCTTTAGTAACTCTCTTATTAGAGTGACAGACTTAATCCATAAAACCTTATCTCATTTATCATAATTCCATTCACTTTTCTTTGTGCAGTAACTCTCGCTGAAATCCTAGGGTCTCCTTACCTCATCAGTGGTGATATCATACATTTATTTCTTTGATATTGGCACCAGTAACATTCGTAAGCCTCCACCTATACTAGGGTAAGGCTAACCTGTAGGCCTCTGGCCTAGTCCTTGGTATGATCTCAGAACCCTTTTTTAATCGGGAGTCAAAACCCCTCTTTCTTTCCCAAAATATTATATTCTTTCTTGTCCACAATATTCGAAGAAATATAAGTCTCCCCATACTTGAAACTTGTGAACCCTTATGTCCTTTCAGATAGGCAGAAACTTCTGCTCTAGTAATCCTAATAACTTCACTAGTTTCTCCGAACCAATACTGAACCACAATATTCTCTATCTTTCATTTATTACTTGGAACAAGTACTTCTCGCTCTCTATTTTACTATATCTTATGCAGAGTCACCATAGCCATTGTTCACCACTGTGACTATTCAATCAAGGGACCGTACTTATCTCAATGCCCCAAACTCTTGCACATTCGATGTATAATCCTTCAAAATCTTAGTTACCTCTTCAAATTGTTAGTTTATCTGAAGGTAACCAATAATTATAAGTCTCAATCTTATACTCTTTATCTTCAACATCCTTTCCAAAGCTTGGGAAATAAAGGATCTTAGACTGACACCATCGACCTTGGTGTCCCACGAAGACATACAATCTCCCTTTACCCATACGCAGTACTATTGTAACGACCCAAATTTCCTAATAAGGTTTAGGACCTTGGTTAGGAGGCCGGGAGGGCCATAATTGATTTATTGTGCTATTATATGATTATATGCATGATTATGTGGGTCATATTATTATATGATGATAAAGGCATGCATGGGGTTATATACTCTGTTGTGAGGGTATTTTGGTAATTTGGCTCATTGAGAGCGTAATTGCATACTTGTGTGTATATTGGTAGGCTAATGTTGAGACCGCATTATTATGTGGGTATGTCTGCAGCTTGTGGCTCGAGCCGATCCTAACAAGAGGATTAGCGGGAATGTCACAGCGGGGATTTATACCCGGCTCGGGGTGAGCCTGGGGATGTATCTGGGAATTTGGAGAATATATTGGAGATGATTTGATATTGAGAAATATAATTAATGATTAGTTGGGTATTGGAAAGTAAGTGGTAAATATTAAAGACATTAAAGGAATTAGTGGGAATTGGGAGTAATGACCAAAATGCCCCTAGGATGATTTACAGGTTTAGTTATTAGTGGGAGGGCAAGGTGGTAATTTGGCTTACTAAAGAATAGGCTATATTCTGCTTTATAATCTTAGTGGAAGTTGTAGATAAACTCAGAAGCTTAAGGAAAAGAAAAGAAGAAGGAAAGAAAGAAAAACAGGACACTTAGAGTTATCTCTCTCTCTCATTCGGCTGGGTCATCTCTTCACCATTCTTTGTGAGTTGTGGAGCTGGAATTCTCGAGTAAGCTCAGGATGGAGCTTAGGGCTAAGGACCTTGGTGAAGCTACAAGAACTAGCAGGGTTTAGCCAGTCAATTGAGGTAAGTTTTAAGGTTTCCTGATGTGTTTTTCTGGATTTTAATGAGATGGTTTCTAAGTTTGAGTTTTATATGGAATAAAGGGATATGAACCTGAGGAGTTGAAGGGCTTTAGGCTGGTTGGATGCTAGGGATAACTTAAGGTCGAAATCCTCCATAGAAGGTAACAAGTTCTGGCTTTGATGTTCTAAGTATCTGAGTTTCTAGTTGAATCTTTCAGTTCTTGGGTTCAATGTTTGTTTTTCTAGTTTGATGATGCATGTGGTTAAGTCTTGTGTTATTGAGTTGTATGGGGTGAGATATAGGTGATGGTGGACTCAATTTGGTGTGTAATTAAGGGTTGGAAGGGTTCCAAGGGGTTTTGATTCGAGGAAAGTCGAAGAGGGGAAAACAGATTGTTGCTGGTCTGTGACTAGCGCGGTAGCGCTAGCCTTTGGGCGCTACAGTGCTAGGCTAGGGCTTCCTGGGTGTTTTGGTTCTGCTTGTAGCGCTATAGCGCCCTCCTTAGAGCGATGTAGCACTACCCTGTCTCCAGAAAGGGGTTTTTGAGTTTTTCCTTAGGGTTTTTGCCTGGAGGCTCGGGGTTTGATTCCACCACCCCGTTTGGTGGAATTAGGGCTTCTTGGGGGCTCGGGATTGGTCCCGAGGCTAGGTTTTGGATTTGAATTTTGGTGGTAATTCTGATCTATGGTTGTGACTAGGTATGCGCTAAGGTTCAGACGGGATCGTGCTTGAGGATCAATTGGACGAGCTAGCGAAATCTAAAGGTAAGAAAGCTGCACCTGATTATGTGGTTAGGTTGGGACTAAGTGGTCCCTATGTTTGTATGCATTGTTATGTGAATGTGATTAACCATGTGAACATGATAGGACTAAGAGCTCCCTATATTTGTATATCATGTCATGAGGTGGTATTATGCCATGGGACATGCGATAACCGACCTAAGGGTGTCGGAATCAATATTTGCGCACAGGGCGCTGCTCGGCTACTGGTAGCTGAGGCAGCTTATTTATCACTAAGCTCGGTTAAGCTTTCCGGAGTCAGTGAGTATTACACTGGGGGCGGCCTAAGTGAGCCGAAGATAGTGGGTTAAATAGAGGGTGCGACCTAAGGGCGCCGAACCTGAGTATTACTTGATGGATGTAATAAACTGTTGATTATGAGCGTGAATATTGTGTTATGGATATGGTTTGTTGACTGTCTGGATGACAAATTGTTAATATGTTGAGTGTTATCATTGATTGGATAAATGTTGTGAAATGCCGAATTCCTGGTTGTGCATTGTGGATTATTTGATTGATGATGTTGACCTTGCTATGGTATCATGCTTTCTTGCTGGGGCTAGGCTCACGGGTGCTACGTGGTGCAGGTAAAGGCAAGGGTACGCTGAGTCAACCAAGAGTTGGAGAGCTCTGGGGGCGAGGTGTACTTTGTCAGCTGCTCGGCCGCCACGGTCGAGGAATTGTACAGGGACAGAAACCTGAAATGTATATTTTTCCATTAGAGTGGCTTAACTTATTTGTAACTCTTGGAATTTGCTGTAACTAAGTCATTTAAACCCTGTTTTGAGTTTCCATGTATTAAACTGTCATTTTTAATGAAAATAGCCTGTTTATGACCAAAATATTTTATTCCTAATCCGTTGATGACGTTGGATTCAAATTTTGTTTAAATGACTTGATTAGCAAGTCTTGAACTATTTTAAATACACAGTGTAACGGTCTTGGTTATCTAGGGTGTTACAACTTGGTATCAGAGCCGTCTAGGTTTATGGGTTCCTGAAGATTAGTTGGACATGTACACTCGCCACTAAAGACAAGCTCGACTCAAGGGTTTGTAGTGGAATACATGAAATTATATGCTTAAGTGCTTGAATAAAATATGAGTGTATTAATTGGTATGATTAATAGGGAGCATGAGATACTGATAGGGCCTGGCCCTTGACTGCTGTGTGATGATATTAAGGCATGTTGATTTGCACTGCTTTCGCATGTTGAAGAATATATGGATAATGATGATATATGGATTGTAGGTTATTATATGTTTAAATTAAACTTATATGCTATACCTATTTATTGGTATGGAAGGCATAATAGGTATGAACGCATCTAGTGATAAAGAAATTTGATAATTTATGCATAATATGGGTGTTTGATATGCTTTATGTATGTTTGATTGTTATGGTTATTTGGATCTGCCCTTGGGATGGTTTCGGGTATAAACGTCAGGGCTGAGAGGTCTAGTCGGTAAAGACAGATTAATTCAGGGTGTATGTGTTGAGAATGGTTAATTGGACTCAGTTTTGGTTTTGGTAAAGATAGAGGATGATAGATAGGGGTTGGAATCCTCCACCTGCCCCTAAGATATGCAGCAGATGTTTGCTGATATATGAGTCAGGCTGGGAGGTCTGATAGAGGGGATTGGATGGATGAAAAAAGCAGGTTACTGAGGGGGAACAGACAAGAATCATTGTATGGAAGGTCTTGGAAGTGTTATCCTCTAGTTTCGAGGAAGGTTTGGGTTTGTTCAGGAATCAATTAGTGAATGGGTGTGGCTAATCCCATTCTTAGTAATATGAGAAGGATAAATTGGGACAGAGTAGCCGTATTAGGCATTTGTGGCAAAAGGATGTCGAAAGTTGTAAGATAGCGGTAGAATATATTGTCGAGTTTGGTGGGTTGATCGATCCACCTTGGGTTATGGTACAAATGGATGTAGCCAGAGATGATAAGTCATTTGTGAGTTAAACTCTGAGATGGTTTTCTGTGCATGGGCAGTAGAGAGAGGGCCTCATTATCTAAGATGAAAGGAATACAGGTGATGATATTTTTGTTTGTGGAAATTTAGTAAGTGTGGCTACTCAGTGATCAGAAGAATGAGAACCTTTGGTGGTTTTATGGCTCCTGGTTTAGACAGGAAGGGGGGTCAGTTTATAGGTTGGCCATCAAGACAGGGAAGACTGGAATATTTTACTCATTTAGAGCCCAAGGTTAGTTACTCGGAAGTGACCATTGGATTGGATAGCTTTTGCTTTGGTTAGAAAAAAGAGTTGGAAGGACTTGGTGCTGTGTGTCTATTAGGAAGGATTCAGATGAGTATTTGTTGAGGAAAGTTAATGTGTTACATAAGGGACAACCCTGGACAGTCATGAGCATCTCTTGATTAGACTGAATGGAAATTAAATTAGTCAGTAAGGATGCAGATGAGTATGCTAGAAGCTTTTGGGTATAGTTCAGAACTTGGGCATGGAAGGATTTGGTATCAGGGACGCTATGAGGAATGATATTAGGTTGGCTTAAGGAATTATTGAGTCACCTGAAAAAGTATGCGACTTATACGTGAATTGGGCAGAATATTGTGTCGTGGGACTCGTGGATATTGCCAGCTAGGGATGAAGAGTTTAAATGCCTCGTTACAAGACAGGATGATGTCTTCAGGAGTTGATCATCGATCTGGTTATTACTAGATAAGGATCAAGGAAAGAGACATCTCAAGAATTATTACTTGTACCGAGAGGGGTGTGATGTATTAATAGTAAGGATTCCTAATCGTTTTGTACTTCAACGACATGGGTAAGTCTGACAAGCAGAGAATAGAGAAATGACATGGATGGGTTGCATTCAGATTCACTAGCGATGAGGTGAACTACTCCCCAGCTAGAAGTGGAACGTGAACGACTACTATACTGATGATATCACGACTGAAGCAGCAGGGTCAGAGGTAAGGTTTCAAAGGGTATTAACTTCATTCTTCAAAGGTATTCAAGGTTAAGCTACAGGAAGGGAAGAGATCAGGTACGAAGAGATTTGATTGGAAGCATACTAAGACCGATGAACATATCAGCTACTACTTGTAGTATCCTCGAAGACAGTTACAACGTAAGGATTTTGAATATAAAGAGTCTATCAAGTATGGGGAACAGTGATGGGTTGTAAGAAAGGAGCAGTAACTCATGAGTTTAAAAGGGGAAATCCTTGCAGTTGTTAGCATTTGTACCTGGAGTGGGAGATCTATTGCAGGGGAAAGATTAGAACCTTAGCTAGTGTGATGGACACTACTTAAGTTGTATCAGTAGGACAAGACAGACTAGATTAGTTTGTGAGTTTCCAGATAAGTTTCCAAGGAATTTGTCAAGGAGTTCATCTGCGTATTGAGATGGAATGGTGATAAGATTGGTGTCAGTGATGGAATCAGATCTAAGACGTTGTATTGAACAGTTTTAACAAGGAAGTGAGAATTAAAGTCTCAATTGTTGAGTAGGATGATATTCTTCAGAAAGGATCTTTGATCTGGTTATTACCAGCTAGAGATCAGGAGTAATTAAGGGTCTTTGATCTGGTTATTACCAGCTAGAGATCAGGGACAGTTAGGGATCTTTGATTTGGTTATTACCAGCTGGAGGTCAGGGAAGAGGATAGGCAGGAGATTGCTATTATATTAGATAAGGGCACTAAGGATGCTGAGTTATGTGTTGAGGGTTTGGTCAATGCCAAATTGCTTTTGTGAAATAGGTAAAAAGAGTATTCAAAGATTATCTGAAATAGATTTGTGATTATCTTCATCAACGACATAGTGATGTATTCTGGTTGGCACTTTGTCAAGGTTAAAGAATGCCTTAGAAGTAAGAGTTTCCTTAGGCAAGCATGGTGGTACATGTATTTGGATTGAGCTCTACGTCTTTTTACAGATTAGAATCAATTGCTGAGTTGCTATGACACTCCAAGACAGGAGGAAGTGATGGTCTATGCATGATGTTGGTTAAAGGATCCGACTAGAACTAGAGTGGAGTTTCTAGTAGACTTAATAGCCAGTTGATACTTGGAATTATTATATTATGAAGGATCAAGAAAGACAGTTAAGGAAAATCCCAGATGAAAGGAATTAAAGGCAAGTCTTAATTGAGTTAGCTAAGGATTTTACAGTGTTACGTATGAGTTTATCGTGATATAAGGATCAAATCTGGACTCTGATGGGCACCGAAATTACATGGAAATTCTGGATGAATCTTGTACTATTCTCTTGGTCTTTTCATCCAGACATCAGGAAAAAGGTACCATAATTTGAAGGTCTTATGTTGGAGGCCTAGGTGGAGAGGAATATAATGAATGAGGAACACAATTCTTAACCTGATAACAGATCGTGATAGGTATCGCAGAGAGGCTGCCAAGACGGTTGGGTCATTATGGACCAGCATCTGGGGAGAACTTGCTTTTATCAGTAAGGATAATTTATACAGCTGACCAGTATTCAGAACTCTAAGCGAGATGGATGGTAAGCCTCCATGGAATTCGGGGTTAATTTCATTGAATGAGGACTTTATTTTACTCTCAGGTCTTGGGAGGATTAAGGAAGGCGATGAATAGATAATCGGTATCTGATGAATTTTATTATTTTGAGACTGATGGTAAATTAGAGAGAAAGGGAGTTATCCAGTTATTGGAAGAACACTTGATAAGATGGAGTATAATAAGGATTGTATATCGTCCATTCGTTGGAATGAGATAAGTGAGATGTTGTATTTGGATCCGGAGGTAGTTCAAGGGATCATTGAGATTATTAAAGGTTAGAGCATGGAAACTCACTTTTCAAAGTAAATGGAAAAGCTTTACTGAATTGGAAAATAGGAGTATGGAGTTTCAAGTAGAAGATGGTATCTTCCTTAGGATGTCACCAGAGATAAAGGGGTGAAGAGCTAGTTGGACCACAGAGTATTAAGACTGTTTAGATCCGGGAAAGGATTAGTGAGGTTGTTTTTGAGTTGATCACAATTTGGGCACTGTTAGCTGTACGCGGTGTATTCTGTACTCCATGTTGAGGACATGGGTTGGAGAAACTCATGTGTTGATTGATAGGAATCTGCAGTTAAAGATGGAGTTATTCCACGTGGAGTGACCAGTTCAGTTATGAAATAGAAAGAATAAGGTTTTGAGGAACAGGATTGTACCTTGAGTTAAGGTAACGCTCAAGAAATAGTAGGGTCAAGGAATGACCGGGGTAACTGGAATCAGTTGTGCGAAATTTATATTCCGGGTAGTTCAGATAAAATTTAGAGGACGAAATTTCTGTAAGGAGGGGATAGTTGTAACGACCTAAATTTCCTAATGATGTTTAGGACCATTGTTAGGAGGCCGGGAGGGCCATAATTGATTTATTGTGCTATTATATGATTATATGCATGATTATGTGGGTCATATTATTATATGATGATAAAGGCATGCATGGTGTTATATACTCTGTTGTGAGGGTATTTTGGTAATTTGGCTCATTGAGAGCGTAATTGCATACTTGTGTGTATATTGGTAGGCTAATGTTGAGATCACATTATTATGTGGGTATGTTTGTAGCATGTCGCTCGAGGCGATCCTAACAAGCGGATTAGCGGGAAAGTCACAACGGGGATTTATACCCGGCTCGGGGTGAGCCTGGGGATGTATCTGGGAATTTGGAGAATATATTGGAGACGATTTGATATTGAGAAATATAATTGGTGATTAGTTGGGTATTGGAAAGTAAGTGGTAAATATTAAAGACATTAAAGGAATTCGTGGGAATTGGGAGTAATGACCAAAATGCCCCTAGGATGATTTAAAGGTTTAGTTATTAGTGGGAGGGCAAGGTGGTCATTTGGCTTACTAAAGGATAGGCTATATTCTGCTTTATAATCTTAGTGGAAGTTGTAGATAAACTCAGAAGCTTAAGGAAAAGAAAAGAAGAAGGAAAGAAAGAAAAACAGGACACTTAGTGATCTCTCTCTCTCATTCGGCTGGGTCATCTCTTCACCATTCTTTGTGATTTTTGGAGCTAGAATTCCCGAGTAAGCTCAGGATGGAGCTTAGGGCTAAGGACCTTGGTGAAGCTACAAGAACTAGCAGGGTTTAGCCAGTCAATTGAGGTAAGTTTTAAGGTTTCCTGATGTGTTTTTCTGGGTTTTAATGAGATGGTTTCTAAGTTTGAGTTTTGGATGGAATAAAGGGATATGAACCTGAGGAGTTGAAGGGCTTGAGGCTGGTTGGATGCTAGGGATAACTTAAGGTCGAAATCCTCCATAGAAGGTAACAAGTTCTGGCTTTGATGTTCTAAGTTTCTGAGTTTCTGGTTGAATCTTTCCGTTCTTGGGTTCAATGTTTGTTTTTCTAGTTTGATGATGCATGTGGTTAAGTCTTGTGTTATTGAGTTGTATGTGGTGAGATATAGGTGATGGTAGACTCAATTTGGTGTCTAATTGAGGGTTGGAAGGGTTCCAAGGGGTTTTGGTTCGAGGAAAGTCGAAGAGGGGAAAACAGAGTGCTGCTGGTCTGTGACTAGCGTTGTAGCGCTACAACGCTAGTCTAGGGCTTCCTGGGCGTTTTGGTTCGGCTTGTAGCGCTACAGCGCCCTCCTTAGGGCGCTGTAGCGCTACCCTTTCTCCAGAAAAGGGGTTTCTGATTTTTTCCTTAGGGTTTTTTCCCGGAGGCTCAGGGTTCGATTCCACCACCCCGTTTGGTGGAATTAGGGCTTCCCGAGGGCTCGGGATTGGTCCCGAGGCTAGGTTTTGGATTTGAAGTTTGGTGGTAATTCTGATCTATGGCTGTGACTAGGTACGTGCTAAGGTTCAGACGGGTCATGCTTGAGGATCAATTGGACGAGCTAGCAAAATCGAAAGGTGAGAAAGCTGCACCTGATTATGTGGTTAGGTTGGGACTAAGTGTTCCCTATGTTTGTATGCATTGTTATGTGAATGTGATTAACCATGTGAACATGATAGGGCTAAGAGCTCCCTATATTTTTATATCATGTCATGAGGTGTTATTATGCCATGGGACATGTGATAACCGACCTAAGGGTGTCGGAATCAATATTTGCGTACAGGGCGCGGCTCGACCACTGGTAGCTGAGGCAGCTTATTTATCACTGAGCTCGGTTAAGCTGGCCGGAGTTAGTGAGTATTACACTGGGGGCGGCCTAAGTGAGCTGAAGACAGTGGGTTAAATAGAGGGTGCGACCTAAGGGCGCCGACCCTGAGTATTACTTGATGGATGTGATAAACTGTTGATTATGAGTGTGAATATTGTGTTATGGATATGATTTGTTGACTGTCTGGATAACAAATTGTTAATTTGTTGAGTGTTATCACTGATTGGATAAATGTTATGAAATGTCAAATTCCTGGTTGTGAATTCTGGATTATTTGATTAATGACGTTGATCTTGCTATGGTATCATGCTTTCTTGCTGGGGCTCGGCTCACGGGTGCTACATGGTGCAGGTAAAGGCAAGGGTACGCTGAGTCAACCAAGAGTTGGAGAGCTCTGGGGGCGAGCTGTACATTGTCAGCTGCTTGGCCACCACGGTCGAGGAATTGTACAGGGACGGAAACCTAAAATGTATATTTTGCCATTAGAGTGGCTTGACTTATTTGTAACTCTTAGAATTTGCCGTAACTAAGTCATCTAAACCCTGTTTTGAGTTTCGATGTATTAAACAGTCATTTTTAATGAAAATAGCATGTTTGTGACCAAAATCTTTTATTCCTAATCCGTTGATGACGTTGGATTCACATTTTGTTTAAATGACTTGATTAGGAAGTCTTGCACTATTTTAAACACACAGTGTAACGGTCTTGGTTATCCAGGGCGTTACAACTATGATACTCGTTCACACGAACCGAACTATGATAACTCAATCTATTGAGTCGCAACCTTTCATGTCCAACCTTCTTACTTTCCGCCTAATGTGGTCCACTCTTACGGTCCACTACTATACCTATTTACCTTCCAATATGCAGATTTAAGATCTTAACATCCATTTAAACTTTCTAATTACAATATCCATAAGGAGGTAGTACAATATTCTTCTAGAATTCCCACTTCAACACCGGGTTTCATCGGATCACTCATCCAATCTTCATATCTTAATTAATTCATACTACAATAGTCAGATTCTGAACCATTCCTACAAGATCTTCTCTCTGAATTTCGTTTTCCATAGAGATATATTTGTCCACTATCAACTGCGTATACTATATCAATCTTGATCATTACCTCGTCTGACTTTACTGTAATCTGTGGCGTCCTATCCAATTGGCACAGGTCTTTCCAACTTTTGAAGGTCAACTTCCGTATTAATTTTCCCTTATGCAACCAAGGATTTCCAAGATGAATAACCCATTAATTTCCACTAGATCTTGGTCTCAAGGTTACTCCTCTACAGTTGACCAAACGCTCAAACTGCTTACGCTGATACATTCACTCCTATTCCGCAGATGCCCACACTGCACCCTAACCATGGGTATCTAGCTGTACCGTTAACTTAATGCTCCATGTATAACATTTGTGTTCTTATTCTATCTTCTGAATATCTGATACAAAACTATTCATTCAGTCCAACCATAGGTTCTTGTGTCATCCTAATCTAGTGTAGTTGTCCTCGAAGATGCTTCGAGTAGTAACTAACATGTCTTGCTAGTCTCACTGTACTTTCCACCCCTGAGGCATTCTTCGGTAATTTCTCTGTGACTTATGATTGAATTCCTCCATACATGATCCCTTTACTTCCTATAACCTGACCTTGAGTACCTTTGGAGAAATCAAAGCTTACACTTTCCGAAGCCTTAGCCGAAACCTTGCTTCATCCGTCTTGGTATTATCAATGTAGTAGCCGTTTGCATTTTGCTTCCAACTAGGAGTAGACCAACATATTCTTAATCAATCTGGACAAGACTCATCCATGTTAATTTTGTACTCTCTGCTTGTCGAACTTCCCTGTGTTGTTGAAGCATTGGTCAGTTAAGAACCTTCACTGATAATCCATCATATCCTACTTAGTGCAAGAAGTAATTCCTAGAATGTCTCTTTCCTTGATCCTCAGCTGGTAATAACCAGATCGAAGATCAATTCCTGAGAACATTGTCATATCTTGCAACTGAGCAATTGAACCCTTCATCCTTAACAGGCGATGTCGACGTGTTCCACGATGCGATGCTCCGTCTGATCCATCCTCAAATTAAATACTTCTTCAACTGAACCATTAATTCTTTCTGCTAGGCAAATATCATTCTTCATGATGTCTCTGATACCGAGTCTATCCATACCCAAATCTTGTAGCGTACCCAACAATTTCCTTGTGCACCCATATGAAACCTTACCGGCTAATCAAGTTGCCATTCAGTCTAACTGATATATTCTAGGTGTTATCAACCCCAACATATAGGCATATTGTAGATGCAACCGACTCCTTCCTTTCCAAATCTAGACATTATTACCATCTCTTGTAATCCATGGTTGTCCCTTATTTAATAGATCAGCCCCTACTCAGGCTCGTATCAAAACTCTCATTTGACGAGCTCAATCACTTTTACTATAAACCTTTTACCACTTGTATTCCAATTCTTCTCTTGAAAGTTACCAACTCTTTCTCAACAAGCGCTAATATCTCAGGCCTCGTTGTACAACAACCTGGAGGCTGTACTTCATATCTGAATCTTTTTTGGGAGATACGCAGCACCAAAATCTTCCAGGTCATTATATAAAAAAGAACGAAGACTGACTAGTCAACCAGTCGCCTCTGAAGGACTAGCCTCGAGCTTTGACTGTAACAAGGCAGACCAATCCTCCCTTCTCCAATCCCAGGCAATCCGCCCTAACATGCTTTATTATTACATGTAGAAAACATGCCTTCACTTAGCGTCCTCCCATATGGCATCTCCCGCATTTGACTCATACTAAATAACTTTACCAGGCCTCATCGCTGCCCTGGCGACTAACCTGTGAACTATAACCTTTCCTATCAAAACTAGGAATAGTAGAACTATCAGGGGTCCTTATTTTCTGGATACTGGGCATCTGCCCTTACTTAATCCTGCAAATGGGAATACCAACGTCTGCACCTCTTTCCCTACGGCTTTCACACTCCATATCTGATCTCTTATATCACCCATGCATTAATTATCAAATTCCATTACTACCAAACGCATTCATACACATCATGCTTTTTCTATACTAACACACATGCAAGGCACATAGATTCAATTTAAACAATTAACCACATAATCATGTCATTAAATACCTAATCGTGAGTCGAGCTTATCTTTAGCGGCAAGTGTACACGCCCAGCTAGTCTTCAGGAACCCTTAAACCTAGACTGCTCTATTACCAAGTTGTAACACCCTGGATAACCAAGACCGTTACACTGTGTTTAAAATAGTGCTTAACCTAATAACAAGTAGTTTGAACTTAAATGTGTAATTAAAAACTAAGTCAAGGTCAACTAATAAAAGATTTTCTCAACAAAATGATTCTTTTTCATTAAAATATTAAGTCATACACAGGATCCCAAAAATCAGTTTACAAATTGGTAAAAGATAAACAGATACAATTTAGTCGTCCTAAGTGGAAAAAACAGGGTTTAACCCTAGTTCCTCCCAAGCTACCCTGACCGTGGCTGTAACGCCCTACTACCCAGGGACCATTACGCTATGCATTATAAATAGTGCTAAACTCGCTAATCGAGTCATTTGGCCATAATCGTGTAACTAAGTATGATAAACAGTCTAGGGTTAAAAATTTTGGTCAAAGATACAACGTTTCACTAAAATGTTTACTGTATACATTGGGATCCCAAAATACATTTTAAAGATTAATTAAACTAAAAGATTTACAACCAGCTAACCTAAGCAGCAAAATAGGGCTTAACCCTAGTTTCTCTTTAAACCCTCAACCATGGTGGTCAAGCAACCGCATATGTATACATCGTCACCTAAGCTCTCCAACTCAAGGATGGTCTAGCTTTATTTTTCCTTCACCTACACCACATAGCACCCGTGAGTCGAGACTCAACAAGAAAACTTAAACATGCTTATAAGAAATTAATAACATGTCACCAAGTCATAACAAGCATGCCGAGCAGTAATAACCCTATTCATGCATGCAGGCAAGTATAGACAAATGATTTTGGAACCCTGAGCCCTGAATAGATGACTGACAAGTCTCTCTCTAGGTAGATGACTAATAAGTCTCTCTGGGGTGCATGACTAATAAGTATATCTCTGAGTCCCGCACCTAAGCCATGTCACGTTTCAGTCTCTGGATAGGTGACTAATGAGTCACTCTCTGGATAGGTGACTAATGAGTCACTCTCTGGGTAGGTTACTAATGAGTCAGTCTCTGGATAGGTGATTAATGTGTCACTCTCTGGGTAGGTGACTAATGAGTCACTCTCTAGATAGGTGACTAATGAGTCACTCTCTGGGGCTTTGTGCCCTAAGCCATGTGACATTTCACTCACTTGAACCTCTTGGCCCTGGCTCTAAGTAACTAGCCTTTAGACTAGATAAGCAATTTAGTTTTCTTCGACCAATAGGTCGATCAAGTATTTAATGCTCATGTTAATTAGATCTGATCATTATGACCTGCGTTAAATACATTAATGTCTCTCTTGACTCATAAGCCAATACGATACGATCAGTGCTCAGTACTACTGCCGATCTTGACTGATAAGTCACAGCTTCACGAGCAATACTAAACACCAATGTCGTTCCCTAACTAATAAGTCAGTGCCATTCACAAGTAAGCCATGTTGTCAAGCATTTACAATGCAATCATTGTCTATATATAGAGCACTCAACATGCCTCATCAACAATCACCAGCATAATTATAATCATGCACATTCAAACATCCAAATATAAGGCATTCAACATGCTTAACCAATAATCACAAGCATAATCATAATCATGAACAATTACAGAGACTCAAGCTCTGATCAATTCCATATTCAATATTCATGCCATGCCATAACCACATGTATCACATGCATCACATACTGGGTGCAGTTTTCTTACCTTTGGTCCAAGCACAGGTTACCAATAAACAACCCTCAAGCATGATCCTGTTTCCAAGCCCCTAGCGATAACCTAATCACAACCATAATATAAAATCCAATAAAAATGGTTAAATTAATATTTCCAGACCGAGTCCTAGCCTGCAAGACGTCGAATCCTACAAAATCGGGTAGTAAGATCGATCATGAGCCCTTAGGTTTAAGTTCCCATGACTAAAAACCCACTTTGGCCACTTTTCCCCTTTTGAGCCGCAACCCCCCTCAAGTCAGAGCCTTAAGCCCTTCTTTGCCTGCACTAGCGTCCCGGCGCTCCCAACAGGCGCCGCAGCTCAAATTGCCCAGTAACGACTTCCCCTTCTTCATTAAGCTTGAGCTGCAGCGCCCAAGAATAGGGTGGCAGCTCTACCTCGAACCCAGCCAGAAAACCTCCATTTTCTCATTTTAAATCCAACATAAACCTATCCAAACATCTCCAAATCCCAAAACCAAAGTTCCCAAACATCCCAATGGCCCAAAACCGAAGTCTCAATCAAATAAAAAACTCATCAAAACATAAAATTCAATCAAAGCTTAAAAACTTGAAAACTTAAAACTCAAATTACCTCTGATTGAGTCGTTTCTCGCTAAATCCTCCTGTTAATAAGCTTCTAATCTTCCCTAGAATCGCTATGCCTCAATCCTTGCCTAAATCCGAGTCCTAAAACATGAGTTTCCTTCGAAAATGCAATGGGTGTCAAAAAGAGAACATGAGAGAGAGAGAGAGAGAGAGACGTTATGAACGTTCTTTTTATTTCTGATAGGCTACTTCAAGCTTAAGTAACCTCAAGCAAATCCTAATGCTCAAGGTCCCAAAAACGCCCCCGGGGTAAAATAGTCAAAATTATCATAATTCCCTCCTGATCTCACTAACTCCCAATTTATCATCAAATAATCATTCCCATTACCCAATATCCCAGTAATGTGATAAATACCCACAATACCCTTGACTCACTCCGAGTCAAGTATGGATCCCGTTGTGACTTTCCCACTAGCTTGCTTCCTAGGATCATCTCATGTCGAGTAACCCAAACATAACCACATAGTAAGCTAGTACCACACACATACCACATACATGTCAAATATACCCATAACAGGCCAACTTATGAAAATTTCCCAATTAAACATAAATGGGTCAACATGCATATTTAATACACCTAAACATGCATATCAAGTCATATTATAATATAGCTGACATAATCACATAATGATGCGTATAAATATCACATAATCACATAATTCCATAATTTGTCATCCTGGTCCCCCTAATCAAGGCCCTAAGACTTATTAGGAAATTTTGGATGTTAAAAATATCCCCTCCTTACAGAAATTATGTCTTCAAAATTTTAACTGACTAGCTCAGAATATTAATCCCGGATATCTGATTCCAGTTTCCAGGTCGCTCCCCTACCTTGATTCCTCAAGATATAATACCTTAACCCAAAGTATAGCTTTGTTTCTTAGAACCTTGTTCTTTCTGTTTCGTATCTGGACTGGCTATTCCTCACAAGATAACTTAGCCTCCAATTCTAGATCCTCATAACTCAACACGTGAGTCTTATCTAACACACATTTCCTCAACATGGAAATATGAAATACACTGTATACGGCCGACAGTGTTGAAGATAAGGCCAATCTGTAGGCCACCTGACCGATCCTATCCAAGATTTCCAATGGTCCTACTAATCTAGGGCTCAACTTGCCTTTATCTCCTCACCCCTTTCCATGGTGAGACTCTAAGGAAGATACAGTCTTCCACTTGGAACACCACATTCCTTCACTTCAAATAACATAACTTTCCCATTTATTATGAGAAGTGAGCATCCGAGCTCTAATCTTTTCAGTAGTCTCAATGGTTCCCTGAACTACCTCAGGATCCAAATATAACAGCTCACTCATCTCATTTGAGTGAATGGGCAATATACTGTTGTGCACCAAAAAAAAAAAAAAAAAATTGTTATTAAAATTTTGTGTTTTTATTTTATTTAAGTGTTAAGTGTAGTGATTTATTTTATTTAAATGTTTGTTTATTCTATTTAATTGTTTGTTTGCTTTATTTAATTGTTTGTTATTTTATTTAATAGTTAGAATTGTTGGTAGCATTTTTGTGAAATTAATTGTTAAATGATATGTAATTATTTTTATTTTTAAAATGTGATTATGTGAGATTTGGTTGAATGCACTAAGGTGCATGGTAGGTAGTGATGCACCCTAGTGATTGAGTATGTGCATGTGCATGGTCGCATGGTGTGCATGCAATAGTTTTCTACACATTAATTTCCTCTTATTGGTTTATTTATTTTTATTTAATTAAGAGATGTAAAAAGAAAATAAAAAGAAAGGGAAATAAAGAGGCTTGTGTTCACACAAGAAAAATATTGGTAAACAAATGGTGAGAAAGGATAGAGTTGTCATTTTTGAATTCCCGTAATCTTAGACTCAGCCTAAGTAAAATGGGTGTAATATGGGTTTTGGATATTCGATTTAGACACAACTAGTACCGTTAGAAAGATAATGAAATTATCTACATTTTTTGTGAATATCATTTTGCCTAAAACGTAACAGAAACGGGTCAAAACCCAGTCCCAAGTCTCAGCACCCTAGAGTTACGAGAATAGCATTATTTCCTTTATTAGCCATGGACAGCCAAGGAAGACAAGAGAGGAATTAGTGTGCTGTCAATTATAAAATGGATTGATTGGCTGAGTATAATTTTTAATTGAATTATATTTTGATTTAGGGAAAATAAAGGAAAATGATAATTACATTTTCCTTAGCTAAGTTTTGATGATTGAGGCATTTAAATGGAAAATAAGAAAGAGATTGAAGGCTCATTTGGCTTGGTGGCTGCCGTGTGCTTAGAGAGAAGGGAGAGAGAGAGCTGGTGACCTCTAGAGAGAGAGGTGGAGAAGAAGAACGTGAAGGAGAAGAGAAGGAGAAGAAAGAAGAGGCCAAGGCTAGGGATCCTAAGGTATGGGTTAAGGTTCATAGCATTATATTTTGTCTCCTCTACTTCTTGATTCTAAGCAAGGAAAAATGATGGTGATGATAGGTTTGGATTTTGTTGCAAGAGGATTGGAGGCTAGTGTTCGAAATCCCTAGGGTAAGTATTTGGGTTCATAGTGATGTTAATTTCTACCTCTTCTTGAATCTAAGATCATTTTTTTTTCTTTTCTTCATGTGGGTTTCGAAACCCTAGTCTTGAACAAGTGGTGGCCATAGTTTGAATTATTGTCACTATTGTCCTTGAGTTCTAGCAAGAGAGGTAATGGGAACCTTTTTGTCTTATGATTATTTTTTTTATCTTTGGTTTCCTGTGGTTTGGAGAATATTGTTTGAGAATGGTGATTCATTGTTTTGTTCTCCTTTGATATAGTAGGTGATTAATCTTATTGAAATGTGGTGTTGATGATATGTTGTTTAAAGATCTTCTATGATTTGATGATGGGTATGTTTTGGCTTAAAGACTCTATGTGAAAATATACAAAGGTTTTAAATTGTTATCTATAAAAATGATGATGAATATCTCTTTTAAAAATAACATGAAAGGATTTTATTATTTTGGCTATGGGGATTTCGGCCTAAAGGTGATATTCAAAAGCATGATGGTTATTTTTAATATGTTTTATGTCAATTGAAATCTTAGAAACATGATAGGTTGTTGTAAAATTTTAAAAGGATACATATTGGTTTTGTTTCTTTTAGAATACTTGCATGGTAGTAATATGACAAGAGTATATTTAGACAAGATCAAAGATAATTATTTGTTTATGACTTGTGAGTATGTTTCAAGGTGGTTGATGAATTATTGTATGGTAATTGTAAATATTAAAATCATTAAAAATGGTGTAGAAACATGATAGGGTTTGAGTTGGAACATTGTTATCAAATATGCCTGAATTTTGTGAAATATGATGAAAAGAATTTAACTTCATGATTAAATATGCTTGCTGATTTTGTGTATAATTGGTGAGAAATTTGGTAAAATAAAAATTTGCATGCATAAGTAATGTCCCAAATGATATGTTGATTTTATGAAATTAAAAAGGTATTTTATGTCATAATAAAATGATATTTTTACTCAAATAAATACCTACAGAATTCTTACATATTTTTAGTGAAAATATGAGGTTCTAAATTCAATATTGTGATTTTAATGATAAATATGATTGCTGGAATTTTTGTAAAAAAAAATGTGAAGTGTGTTTTAATAAGAGGAATTTGATTAGTATTTGTAATAAATTAAAACCCTAAACTATGGTAATATTAAAAATGGTATTTTTACTGTAGTATGAGTGTTTATTTTAATAGTTATGATCTTTCTTTATTTTGATTTAGAAAAAAAATTGAATTTAATTCACTTGTGATTTTTAAATAAATTTAATGGTAGCTGAAAGTTTAGTTTAATAAGTGTAAAATAATTATTTCATTGTAACCTATGAATTTATGTTACATAAAATTAAGTCTTAAAATAATTCAAGCAAAACTATTTTTTTCCACACTTAAAATATATATTTTTCTCACATTAATTATGTAACACAATTAATTAAAATTAAATTGATATTTTCTAAGGAAACATGGTAATCATAGGTATTTTAAATAAATTCCAAGCCTTTGTTATTTCTTTGTAATTTGAAAATAATAAATGAATTTATCACATATATTTTTTTTTAAATGGCTAAATAAAATTATTTTTAAAAATAATGTCTTGAGAGATTTAATCAATCTAGTAATTTTAAGAAGATAATTAATAGTAAACAAAGCATGTTACAAATCTATTATTTTTAAAACGATAGAAGTAAAACGCATAGAATTATTGTTTTAAACGCCACAATTATGCAACGTTCCCATGTATGCATGTTACATGCAAATTCACTTTTACGTCCAATATTATGTCTATTATGCAATCATGTAGTTTTTATAGAAGGATCATGCATGCAATATAGGTAGAATGAGCATTATTCTTTTTATGACCTTATGTGTAACTAAGCATATTTGTATGTTGTGTGTAACTCTTACCATGTATGCATGGCCTGTGCACACATGAGTTATATGAGAGAGCAAAATAGTAATTATGTGAAGCTAAGGAATGTCGTTTTGATTATGGTATAAGCCCGTTGAGAAGTTGTGGTTTTACTTAGCTTGGACCTGAGGTAAGGAAGTTAGATAGAATTTATGATTGTTTATGCTATGAATGGTAAGACTGTTTGTATGAATGAAAATGTTATGAGTTATGAAATGCTATAATGTGATGATATGTTGGTTTGTATGAATGTTGTATGAAATGAATGGATGTTAGCGTGATGAACGCGACACATCAAATAAAGAGTTTACTAAGGATATGAAGACGTAACCGAGTTATATGTAATAGTTGTTAGCGTGTTGAACGCGACACGACAAATGGGTTACTAAGGATATGAAGACGTAACCCGAGTTACTAAGGATATAAAGACGTAACTCCAAGGGCGGACGTGCCAAGGTTATTCAAGGACTAGAGACTCTTGTTTACCTCAAAGGGTGGCATGGACAAGTTAGCGGGCCATGTTCACAAGGAATTGTTTATGATTATGTTATGATGTTTATGATATGATGATGACGTTATGTTGACGTGAATATGTTTATTATTATGATTTTGACGCCATTTTTATGATGATGCTATGATGTATAAAGATAAATGAAAGTGCTTGGAATTTGTTGTATCTTACTTGCTTATTGTTTGTACTTCCTTACTGGGCTTTTAGCTCACCCCCTTACTTTCCCTTCCAGGTTGCAAATAGGTTTCTCTATGGCAGGCGTGGTGATGTGGGGAGTTCTGTCATCCTGGTGTGTATGGCGTGGGGCATCCTATGGACGAGAAACAATCAATTCTAAATGCCATTTTCTTTTATTGATGTTATGTTTAATGAGACTTTTCAAACTTGTCAGCGGGACTTAAACTTTTGGATGTTTTAGAACTTTGCATGAAACTGATATTTTCTTTTTAAACTATTGGGCCCAACATGCATGTTTTCAGCAAGACCCCACTGAAACCTTTTTAATAAGTGGCTTTCTAATATAAACCAATGAAAATGTGAATGTTTTATGAAGTACTAGCTTAGGGCATTTTATATATACATTCCCTACCATACAACATCTCATATGGTGCCCCTCAAATAATTGGATAACTCCCTCACTGATTTACCATCAGTCTTAGGATAATAAACTGTACTAAACTTCAACGGTATACTCATCTCCTTCTGTATCCTTCCCTAAGACTGGGAAGTCATAACAGGGTCCTCATCTGATAAGATAGTTCTCAGATTCCATGAAGGTGTACTATCGGATTACTCATCCTTACTAATAAAAGTGAGCTGAGTTTGTATACTTGTCCATAATAATCCGAACAGAATCATGCTGGCCCACTATCCTGGCAGCCCCATCGCGAAATACATCGTGATGTTCTCTTGCTTCCACTATGGAAAACACAAAGGCTGCAATGGCCTTACTGGTTTCTGATACTCTGTCTTGACCTACTAATAGGTTAAGAACTTTGTCATGTATTCAGACACATTCCTCACCATCACAGGCCACCAATATAAAACTTTCAGATTTTGGTACATCTTCATGACGCTTGGATAAAGCGAATAATGAGTAGTATGAGATTCATCCAGAATCCCCCATTTAATCTCAGTGTCTATTGGATCCCATGTCTGATCCCTAATACTTCAATAAACTCATATCTGGTAGTGCATAGTCCTTAGCTAATCTAGTTAAGACATTCCCCTCAATTTTCCCATATGTGGTTCACTTAACTATTTTCCTTTGATCCTCTCTACAAGGGTAAGCATAGTCCTTAGCATAATGTTGGCCACCTGGCCCACCAGTAACTCTGCTCTAGTTCTGGTCACACCTTTCAATTATCATGATGCATAGGCAATCATCTTTTATTGTCAATGAGGTGTCATAATAATCTATAAACTAGTTCTGATCTAGAGGATGACTCAGAACTCCTCCCCAAAGCACATATAATATCCTACATGTCAAAGGAAACTCCTGACTTCTGAGGTGTTCCTTGACCTTGGCCAATCTCCAACTGAGAGTATACCATAATACCGTCGAACAAGATGATCACAAATCCAATTCAGATAATCATTCAATACTCTATATATCTAATCCATCAAAACTAATCGGTATTAATCAAACCCACAAATCATAACTCAGCACTCCCAGTGCCCATATCTGATATAAAATTATTCTTTTGGATATACTTCTCCCTGATCTTCAGCTAGTAATAACTAGATCAAAGACCCACCTTAAATAATATAATCTTACTCAATAACTGAGTCTTTATTTCTTATAGCTCTGCTGAAACCGTTCAATATAGTGCCTCAGACTTGGTTCTGTCCCCGGCACCAACCAAATCACCATTTTATCTCCTTGTGTAAAGGTAACCGGCAAATCCCCTGGAAATACATCCGAAAACTCACAGACTAATCCAGTCTATCTCGGTCTCACTGGCACGACCTAAGTGGTATCTATCACACTAGCTAAGAGTTCTATGCATCCTCGTGCAATTGGTCTCTAGCTTTAGGTACAAATGTCATAAACATACAAGGTCCATGCACAGTGCCAACAAACACAAGGGTTTCTCACCCTCAAACCTAAGAGTTACCATCCTTTCCTTGCAATCTAATATTGCCCCATACTTGGTTAATCGATCCATATCCAGGATCATATCGAATTCAGTCATAACCAACCCTATCAAGTCAATTGATGAGTCCCTTCCACAACAATCTAACTCATCTCTTAAAATTACCAATGAAGTATCAAATTATCATCACAGCACAACCATTCGATCTGCATATCAAATATATGCCTCTCTAAATGTAACAAAGCAAAGAACAACATGGCATCAAAACTAGTCAGCATAATACAAAAATCAAAACTAGGAAGCTTACCTGCCACCACTGAGGAACCAGCCCCAGTCTCATTCTCAGTCTCTGACTGCATTAGAGCGAACTCTCGAGCTATCTACCCCCTTTTGCTCATCCGTCCTCAGTCCTGGGCAATCCTTAATGAGATGCCCAACCATTCCACAAAAGAAATATACCTTTGCTTGGCATTCCTTCAGATGATCCCTCTTGCACCAAGTGCATTTTGGGTAAAGTTTCCAGTTTTCTTTCTTGCCCCGATGGCGTACCGCAGCACTTCAGAATTCCTTTTCTAAACCAGAGGTACCAGATACACTGATAACTCTTCTTTCCTGATCACTGGGATCTCCGCCCCTTTCTGATCCAACCAGTGGAGGTATCACTACTTGAGCAATACACTCTCCAACACCCTTCTTCATAATCTCATTTCATATGCTCTCAACAGCAAGAGCCTTTCCTACCACCTGAGCGTAGGTAGAGATTTCATGCACTGGGGCGACTCTAATGCCCTGAGCTACTCTGGGATTCAATCCCTGGATAAATCATTCCTTCCGAGCTACATCCGTGGGTATCATATAAAAAAAAACTTGGCCAACCCATCGAATCTATTAACATACTCGATTACTGTTGCATTTCCCTAAACCAGGTTTAGAAGCTCATTCAACTTAGCAGTCTTGACTGCATCACAGTAATATCTTTCATTAAATAGCTGACTAAATTCTTTCCAGTCCATCGTAGTTGTATCTCGTGTCTAGGATACCAATTCCCACCACGTCTGGGCATCATCCCGTAATACCTATGTAGCACAGATCACCCTATCATGACCTACCACCCCCATACTATCGAGAATGGAACTGATCATACCCATACATTGCTCATCTTTGAATGGATCTAGGCCTCCCTCAAAGACTGGCGGGTAATATTCTTGGAATCTTCCACAACGAAATTCCCACCTATTCTCAACCCTAGGCTGAGCCAAAACCGGTGCCACTCTTGGCATAACAAAGGAAGAGGTGTTCCCTGACAGAACTTGCTGTTATTTCAAACACCTAATCTCTTCCTCTTGCCTCTGCAATCTTAATTGCATATCTGTAAACACCTGCTGCAAATTCTGAGGGGTAGGTGAAGAACTCAAACCCTGGCAGTAATTCCAAACCTCGGTATAACCACCACCAGGTCTCATTAATTTCCTTGGATACATACCCTCTGATTAAATCGGCAGTCAATAACTTGACCCATTAAACATGATGAGCATATTCAAAATCCTTCCCCACGGGAACAATCATACCACACTACATTCTCAAACCACTGCAGTGCTAAAAACATGCACATAGCATTCGTACATCAATTCATAACCCCTGATCTTCCAACATACATACCATGCTCTCAACTCCAGCATGTAAATAACACATTTATATATTCACTAAACAGGTAATCATATAATAATATCAATAATCAATGGAAAGGCCCAGTAAGAAAACACAACAACAGAGCATAAGCAATCAGCAGACAAATCAATTTCTCATGTTGCATCACACATCCTTAATCATATCAACATTCAGAATAGTCAAGTATTCAGCATACTAAACATATCAATTTATAGCATACACCAAATCACATATGATAACTAGGGTTAGCGCCCTCAGGCCGCACCCTCCGTCATCCCACTGACTCCGGCCTGCTTAAACCGAGCTCAGTGAATATTAAGCTGTCCTCGGCTACCAGTGGCCAAGCTGCGCCTTGTGCACAAATATTGAGTTCGGCACTCTTAGGCCGCTATCACATGTCCCATGGCATAATACCATCATTGACATAATACAATTATCGGGAGCACTTAGTCCCATCACAAACATATAACCGGGTGCAGTTTTCTTACCTTTCGACTCGCTAGCTTTGATCACTTGACTCCTTGAGCACGATCCCCCTCGAACCTTAGCGCCCACCTAAACATAATCATAGGTCAAAGTCATCACCAAACCTCAAGTCCAAGACCTAGCCTCGGAACCACTCCCGAGCCCCCGGGAAGTCCTAGTTCCACCAAACCTAAACCCTTGGTCAAAAACCCTTGAAAACAACCCTAAAATCCCTTTCTGAAGACAGGGTAGCACTACAACGCTCATTGGAGGGCACTACAGTGCTACAAGCAGAAGCAAGATCCCCTAGGAAGCAGGGCCTAGAGCTACAGTGCCCAAAGGCTAGCGCTGTAGCGCTAGTCACAGACAGACAACCTCCCTATTTTCCCTCCTTCGATTTCCTCGAACAAAACTCAACCAAAACTTCTCCAAACCTTCACCAAAATCAAAAACAACCTTATTAACACACTCCACTCATCCCAAGCACCCCAAATACCCAGAAATCAAGCACATGCATCCCTAATCTCAAAATTCACCATAGCCACTTCTAGACATCAAAACTCAGCAGAAACCAGCCAAAACATCAGAGTTAAAAGCTTAGAATTTCATACCTTTAATGGGATTTCGATTTCAAGACAACCTCTACACCTCCTTAGCTCTCTCTTCCTCAACCTTTGGCCTGAATTCCCTGAAGTTCCCATCAAGTTCAGCTTATGCATCATAGATCAAAAACTAAAACCAGAAACTGAAGAAGCTACAAGGTCTTACCTCAAGTGATGATGTGTTCTTGCTAAACTCCTGCCAATTCTTAAAGTCTAGCTTAGGATCCTTGATGCTCAGCCTAACCTAGCCCTCCTCTAAGCTTTGCTCCAGGAAAACCCAAGAAAAGTGGTGAGAGAACCACAAACCGACCCTAGAGAAAACCAACTCTGTTTTCCTCCCTTTCTCTTTTCTTTCTTTTCTTTTTCTTTCTTTCCTTAGCCTTCCACCCTTTTCTATAATTCCCACTAAGTATAAAGCCTCAGAATACTTAACTCCTGCAAGCCAAATGACCATTATGCCCTCCCTTTTAATTCTAACCCTTTAGTCCACTTAGGGGCATTTTAGTCATTTCACCCCAATTCCCGCTAACTCCTCGAGTGTCTCTAATATTTACCGCTTAATTCCCAATACCTAACTAATCACTAATTATATTCCTCGATGTCAAAATAGACCCCAATATACTCACTAAATTCCCATTTATACCCCTAGGCTCACCCCGAGCCGGGTATAAATCCCCGCCATGACTTTTTCGCTAATCTGCTCACTAGGATCGTCTCGAGTCACAGATCACAGATATATCCACATAATAATGTGGTCTCAACATTTATCACATATATCAATACAGTTATGCCCATGATGGCCAAAATTACAATTATGCCCTTCTGACCTACTCAGGGCCTACATGCATACTAATACACATAGTCATGCATCTCAAATATTCAAATAGTCATATAACATGCTTTAAATCATAATCATGCATTTTACTCATTAAAGTCACACACAATTCCCATTATGCCCTCCAAGCACACTAATCAAGGCCCTTAAGCCTTATTAGCGAATTTGGGTCGTTACATAATCCCTAACAGAATCTCATGCTTCCTAATAAGGCATGCAAGTAAAGCATTTACATTCTATTTAAGTAGTTAAGCACATAACCACATAAATAGTTACCATACCTTGACTGAAGCTTGTCTATAGGAACCCTTAACCTTGGCTCGCTCTGATACCAAGTTGTAACACCCTACTACCCAAGGACCGTTACGTTGTGCATTTTAAACAGTGCTAAACTCGCTAACCGAGTCATTTGGCCATAATCGTGTAACAAGGTATGATTAACAATCTAGGGTTAAAACATTTGGTCAAAGATACAACGTTTCACTAAAACGTTTACTGTATACATTGGGATCCCAAAATACATTTTAAAGGTTAATTAAACTAAAAGATTTACAACCAGCTGACCTAAGCGGCAAAATAGGGTTTAACCCTAGTTCTTCTTTAAACCCTCGGCCGTAGTGGTCAAGTAGCCGCATATGTATGCATCATCACCTAAGCTCTCCAACTCAAGGATGGTCCAGCTTTCTTTTGCCTTTACCTGCACCACATAGCACCCGTGAGCTGACGCTCAGCAAGAAAACGTAAACATGCTTATAAGAAGTTAATAACGTGTCACGAAATCATAACAAGCATGCCTAGCAGTAATAACCATATTCATGCATGCATGCAAGTACAGACAAATGATTTCGGAGCCCTATGCCCTGAATAGATGACTGATAGGTCTTTTTTTGGGTAGATGACTAATATGTCTCTCTAGGGTAGATGACTAATAAGTCTGTCTCTGAGTCCCACACCCAAGCCATGTGACATTTCAGTCTCTGGATAAGTGAATAATGAGTCACTCTCTGGGTAGGTTACTAATGAGTCACTCTCTAAATAGGTGACACGTGAGTCACTCTCTGGATACGGGACTAATGAGTCACTCTCTGGGTAGGTGACTAATGAGTCCAAGTATAGGTTACCAATAAACAACCCTCAAGCATGATCCTGTTTCCAATCCCCTAGCGATAACCTAGTCACAACCAGAATATAAAATCTCATCAAAACGGTTAAATAAATACTTTCGGACTAAGTCCTAACCTACGAGATGTCAAATTCTACTAAACCAGGTAGTAAGATCGATTATGAGCCCTTAGGTTTAAGTTCCCATGACTAAAAACCCACTTTGGCCACTTTTCCCATTTTGAGTCGCGACCCTAAACACTAAAGCCACAGCCCCGCTCAAGTCAGGGCCCAAATCCCTTCTCCACCTGGACTAGCGCTGCAGTGCTCCCAACAGGCGCCGCAGCTCAAATAGCCCAGCAGTCCCCTTCACCTTCTTCATCATGCTTGAGCCACGACACCCAAGAACAGGGTCGTAGCTTGACCTCGAACCCAGCTGAAAACCTCCATTTTCTCGTTTTAAATCCTCCATAAACCTATCAAAACATCTCCAAATCCCAAAAAAAAAAAGGTTCCCAAACATCCCAGTGGCCCAAAACCATCAAAACCCAAGTCTCAATCAATTCAAAAATTCATCAAAACATAAAATCCAATCAAAGCTTAAAAACTTGAAAACTTAAAACTTAAAACTCAGATTACCTCTGATTGAGTTGTTTCTCGCTAAATCCTTCGGCTAATGAGCTTTTAATCTTTCCTAGAATAGCTATGCCTCGATCCTTGCCTGAATCTGAGTCCTAAAACTTGAGTTTCCTTTGAAAATGAGATTAGTGTCAAAAAGGGAACAGGAGTGTAACGACCCAAAATCACTAATAAGGCTTAAGGGCCTTGATTAGTGCGCCGGGAGGACATAATTGGTTTATGTATGAATTTATTGACTTAATGCATGATTATATGATAAGCATGCTAGTATGGTTATGTGAATATAAATGTGATTATATGCTTTAATTGTGAGAACCACATTACTATTTGGGTAAATTTGCAGCATGTGACTTGAGGCGATCCTAGGGAGCTTGCTAGCGGGAAAGTCACAACGGGGCTTAATACTTGACTTTGGGCAAGTCAAGGGGAATTTTAAGTACTGGGAGGTTATTTAGATTAGTAGGCTATGGAAATAAATAATTGGAGATATATTTGAGGTTAGGAAGCTTAGGCGGGAATACTGGGGAATTTTACCATTTTGCCCCCGGGGACGTTTCCGGCACCCCAAGCCTTGGCATTAACTTAATCACCTAAGGATAGACTAAGTAAAATCTTAGAACATAGTAGAACACAAGGAACCAACCCTCCCTCTTTCTACCTTACTCTCTCAAAGAAAAACCACTGAAAACTTAAGGAATTCAGCTGGGAATTCAGTGGTTTGGGCTGGAGTCTTGAAGGATTAGTCTAGTTTTCAGCTAAGGAGTTCAATCAAGAACTGAGGTAAGATATAAGCTTTGTGCATGGTGATTAATTCTGTGTTTTGTTTGGGTTTTAAAGTGTTTAAAGTTTTTAAATTTAAGGACTAAATTGAAGCTAAAAAGCTTGGGTTTTAGCTCAGAAATCGTTAAGGGAGTTGGTTCATCAAAGAAGGTAAGCTCTAATTCGTGATTTAGTGTTTGAATTCTGAGTTTTCATGGCTAGTTTTAATGTTCTTGAGTAAGTGAGTTTCAGAGATTTAAGTGGGATTTTGGTAAGTTTCTAGGCTAAGTTTCAGCTGGGTTGTGTTGCTGGAATCATGTGAGGAGTTTTGGGATAATTGAGCTGTGGAATTGGGATGGTTTTGAGTGAGGTTTAAGAGTAAAAAATGGTAGTTTTTCTGGGTTTGAAGGGGTCGGGCCGCGCCATAGTTCTTGGTGAGCCACGGCCCTCTGAAGCTGAAATGTGTTGACGAAGAGGGCGGGCCGCGGCCCGTGTCTAGTTCTGAGCCCAGATGGGCTCTGTTTGGGGGCTATGCCGCGGCCCTTAAGGGATTTTGGGATTTTAAGCATGGGAATTTTATCTAGGGTGCTCAGGATTGAATCTACTACTGTGTTTGGTGGAATTCAATGTTCCGGAGACTAGAACTTTATCTAGAAGCCCTTTTACAATTATTAATGGTATCCTTTATCTTGGTTGTGACTAGGTATAAGCTAGGGGCTCGGGAAACGGATTGTGCTCAAGAGGCATCTTGCACAATTAGTACACTTGGAAACTAAAGGTAAGAAAACTGCACCCGGTTGTGGATTCATAATGGGACTAAGGGTATCCTGATTTGTATGCTTTATAAAATATGGTATCATGCCATGTAAATAGTCAACAAAGGGTCTAAGGGTGCCAAAGTTTACATTAGCGCACAGGGTGCAGCTCGGCCACAGGTAGCTGGGGATAGCTTATTATGCACTGAGCTCGGTTTAAGCAGGCCGGAGTCAGTGGGGTAAACAGAGGGTGTGGCCTAAGGTGTCAGCCCTAATTATCATGTGACTTGATTGTTATTAATGGCCCGATGAATTTTTCATGCTAATAGCTGAGTGTTGATTAGTTGAATCTTTAGTTATGTTTACATGCTATGTGATTAATGTGGAATGTTAAGTATGCAATCCTGCTTAAAGGGTTATTCAACTGTTATCATTGTTTGTTATGTAATGTTATGTTTTCTTGCAAGGCCTTGGCTCACGGGTGCAGGTAAAGGCAAGGGCAAGCTTGATCAACCCTGATTTGGAGAGCTCTGTGAGCAGAATGTACATGATCAGCTGCTCAGCTGCCACGGTTGAGGGGAAGACAGGAACCAGAGAACCATAAATGTCTGTTTTCCCCTTAGAGTGGCTGGTGAATGTTTGTACTTTGGAAATTTTGTCAATTGACTTTTAAACGCTATTTCTTTTGGGATCCCATGTGTAAAAATATTTAGTTATATGAAAAGTACCTTTTGAGACCAAAACCTTTTAACCCTAGCACATTAATGGTTTCAGTGACACGTTTTTTTAACTAAATGACTTGATTAGCAAGTCCTGCACCTTTATAAGTATACAGTGTAGCAGTCTTGGCTATCCAGGGCGTTACAAGGAGAGAGAGAACATTCCAAATGTTATTTTTATTTTTGACAGGTTACTTCAAGCTTAAATAACCTCAAGCAAATCCTAATGCCCGAGGTCCCAAAAACGCCCCAGGGTAAAATAGTCAAAATTCCCAGAATTCCCTCCTGGTCTCACTAACTCCCAATTTATCATCAAATAATCATTCCCATTACCCAATATCCTAGTAATGTGCTAAATACCCACAATACATCTTGACTCACTCCGAGTCAAGTATGGATCCCGTTGTGACTTTCCCACTAGCTTGCTTCCTAGGATCGTCTCGTGCCAAATAACCCACACATAACCACATAGTAAGGTAGTACCACACATATGCCAAATATACCCATAACGTGCCAAATTATAAAAATTGTCGAATTAAATAGAAATGGGCCCAGATTCATATTTATACACCTAACCATGCATATCAAGTCATATTATAATATAACTCACATAATCACATAATGATGCATATAAATGTCACTTAATCACATAATTCCATAATTTGTCATCTTGGCCCCCTAATCAAGGCCCTAAGCCTTATTAGGAAATTTAGGACGTTATAGTGGCTATCAAGCAGGCTACATTTATACACATCGCCCCTAAAGCTCTCCAACTCATGGCTGGTCCTGCTATCAACTCACTTACCTGTACCATGTAGCACCTGTGAGCCAAGGCCTGGGAAGAAAACTAAAAACAACATGCACAACTAGGCAACAGTATAAAGACAGTAAGTATAATTCACCAGATTCAGCCGTCAACAGATTATAGTCAACAATCCCAATAAAAGAGCAACAGTGGCATTTAATCAACCTTGACCCAAACAGTCCAATTATTCAACAAAGTACAAGCATTAAGCTAAACAACGGCAAACATATATTTTCTAGCATACATTTTATTCAGTAATACAAATATTTAGGTGTCGACGCCATTAGGCTGAGCCCTCTGTTTATTCAGCTGACCCCAACTCGCTTAGGCCGAGTCCTCTGACTATTTAGCTGACCCCGTCTGACATTGGCCGTGCTGCGTCTAGTGAACTTATCAATAACCCTGGCACCCTTAGGTCGTACTTTCATTTAAATTATATCATCATTACAGTCACACATTGCATATATTCAGACACAGGGAACCTTAATCCCAAACATAACCACATGGGTGCAGTTTTCTTACCTCGAATCCCTAGCAGCAAGCGTATAATGGCCCCGAGTACGATCCTTAATTCCTGAGCCCTTGCAGTAAAACCTAGTGACACTGTGATAATGGATAACCATAAGATTCTAAACCAAATAAATGCTTTGAAAACAAATACTAGCTTCCGAGACCTCAAATTCTACTAAACCGGGCGTTAAGGTTAGAATCCCCGAGCCTCGCCAAGCCTAAATCCTTAGCTTCAACTTTATTTTCTATTTAGGGTCGCGACTTTCCCTAAAGGGTCGCAACCCACCCCTTAGATATAGGCTAGGCCCTCCCTGCTGGAGGACACGGGTCGCGACTTGCTCTCCCCTAAGCTGCAACACGCCTAACGAAAAGAGGCATCCCAACATATTCAAGCACGCGGGCTGTGGCGCCTGAAGAACAGGACCGCAACCTGAGGCCCTAAAATCCAGAAAATCCAGCCTTTTTCTATGCGTTTTTCCCAGCCAAACCCATAATTTTAACCCCAATCATCAGCCCAATCCTAGAATTGAACCCAGAGCTCTTATCCTCACAGCCTAAACATCATAACTAGCTTATGATCCAATATTTACACTTATCAAACACCCAAAATCAGCTTGGAATCCACATCAAATCCTTAATAAAATTCAAAACCCAAGCTAGAACTCTACTCAGCAACAACCTAACTTAATCACATAAATTCTCAAGAAAATTCAGATTGTGAAGCTTACCTCAGTAGTGATCTGATCCTCTAATCTAACCCTAAGCAAATTCTGGCCTCAGCTCCCTCAATTCCATAGCCTCCACCTCAAAATTCCCAAGAGCCCCCAAAGTACTTCAAAAGGGAAGATGGAACTGAATAGAGAGAGAGAGTGGAGCTGAGAGTATACTGAATGTTCTAAATATTTCCCCTTGGTTCTACACTATTAAAATTGGTTGAATGTGTCATTCCTTTAGGCAGTAAATGAAAGAAATGCCTCTGCCCCTTAACTTACCCTCTAATGCCCTCAAGGGTGAATCAATCTTTTGTTGCAGTTCCCACTAATTCCTCGAGTAGTCCTACAAATACCCAATTATTCCCAACATGCCCATTTAATCACCAAATATTTACTCATTACTCAATAAACCCCAAATATACATTAAACTTCCCAAAATACCCCTAGGCTCGCCCCGAGCCGGGTATTAAACTCCGTTGTGACTATTCTGCCAATCCGCTCACTAGGATTGCCTCGAGCTGTATACTGCAAATATATCCACTTGATAATGTGGTCTCAATCATTTACTAACATATATTAACATTTATGCCCGTAACAGACCAATATTATAAATATCCTCAACTATCAAGAATGGGCCCACATGCATATTTAATACTCATAAACATGAATATAATCATACTCACATCGTCATACATATCATGCATGCCATATAGTCACACATTTAACCAGTTAATCACACATATATCCATTTTTTCCCTCCCGGCATGCTAATCAAGACACTAAACCCTATTAGCATTTTTGGGACGTTACATCGTCAGTGCCACGATGACGCTGTTTAACGGTCATTTGCATCAATGCAATATTTGTGACAGTTCCCCATTGACGCAAATGCTAGTCTGGTTTGCGTCATAGGATTTCACACTACATTTAAAACTGACGCAAAAACTCAATTGTTGCTATTAGAAACTAACGCAAATGGTCTTTTTTGTTGGAGTGTGTCTCACAAGCCGCGACACTAAGGAGGTATGTCAATATTTGTTTTGCAACCTAAAATAATAAATTTTAAGCTATTTAAGGCCTATGGTTTAAATTTGATTTTCGTTTAAATTTGATGCAAATTAAGCCTTGTGGTTCAAATTTTAAGCATTTAAGGCTCGTGGTTTAAATTTTAAGTCTAGTAGTTTAAATCTTAAGCCTTGTGATTTAAATTTTTAAAGATTTTGGTTTAGATTTTATATTATACTATATAGTTTAAAGAGACTTTGTTTATATTTTAAGCCGAGTGGTTTAATTTTTATGCATAGTGGTTTAAATTTTAAGACTAGTAGTTTGTATTTTAAGTTTTGTGGTTTAAACTTTAAGCCTAGTTGTTTAAAATTTAAGCCTAGTGGATTAATTTTTAAGCCTAGTGGTTTAATTTTAAATCGATTAAATTTTAATTCATTTAAGCCTAGTGGTTCAAATTTAAGCCATTTAAATTTTAATTCATTCAAGCCTAGTGGTTTAAATTTAAAGTCATCTAAGCTTAGTGGTTTAAATTTTAACCCTAATAGTTTAAACAGATTATATCAATATTTGTAACTTTTTGTTGAACGCTTCAATCCTTAGGAATCTATCTGTAATGGCCTATTAAAATCCCCAAAAATGCAAATGACCATAAAACTAAATATGTTTTTCTTCTAAGATTCTAAAGGAATTTGTGTATGACATAAATCAAAATATAAACCAAACAAACAAAATAATCTCCTGTCAAATACTAAACTTGGTAGATAAATAATCTTGAAATCATCAAAAGAAAACAAAATTAAAACCACCAAACTCAATTGAATCCAGCACAATCGTTATCAAACACAAAATATGCGTACAAATATATACATATATCATGTGAATGCGTCACATGATCAAACCAAAACAAATAATCCCGTAATTACAATCAAATTACTATACTTAAATTAGAACCTTGAAAGCATCATAAGAAAGCATGCCAAATTTGTGAAACATATAAACATCTCGCATGAATGATCATTGAGATGGAGGGAAATATTAAACACATCATGTCACATTTGTTTGTCATAGAATTAATTCTATACACTTGGGTGCAAGATTTAGTATACAACTGCTAATTGCCTTATCATCACTGTTTTTTTCGACTGACAAATTTTATTTTTGTTTCCAGCAGGGGATAAATGGTCTTGTACAAGATGTTGTTTGTATGGGAAATGATGGCCATCAAAGAAAGGGTATTTTATTCACACCAATGCCTTTTCCAAAAAATATAAAGAACAATTCTTTTAAAAAATTATAGCGTATTAAGCATCGTCAAAGACATGATTCAAGAGATGTTTCTGAACTAGGATCTATTTGATAAAAGAGAGTTTAGAAACCAAAGTCTTTGATAAGTGTTGTGAAACAAAATTCCAAAGGAGCTGATTCAAGAGGTACTGCTGAACCTTGCAGTTCACTCTTAATTAAGATAGAGAAACACGAAGGTGAGCCAGACTCTGCTCTTAAAAGCAGAGGTTAGATACAAAATTCTTTGAAGAATCGAAAAGAAGATCACCCAAGAATAACTAAGTTAAGAGATACTGCTAAAGGAAAAAGTTCACTTTCAGATAAGGCAAACAAAACTGGAAATGATCCAAACAATGCTCCCAAAAAGAGAGGCTATAAGTTAAATTCTTTGATGGATGCAGAGGATGCCCCACTTGAAAGAGAAAATTCAATAAATACTTTAACAGAAGAGAAGACAGAAACTGATTCTTTAATGAAATCAACTAAGGCAGAAAAATCTAAAAGTGAGCCAGATTCTGCTACCAAAAGGCGAGGACGGAAACCAAATTCATTAATGAAATCAAAGGAAGGCTATAATATTTCTTGGATGTCTAGTGGAAAGAAAATTTTAAGGTCATCTTGTCTTAGAAACACTGCTGATCAGAAGAGTGTCGAAAGTTTACCTTCTAAAAATTCAGTTTCAAAGAAGAGAACTTCAACAACAACTGCTAATGTGAAAGAGCTAGCACCTAAACTTGATGAGAACATAAGAGAAAATATAGCCTCCTATCAAAGGGGTTGTGGAAAGAGAAAAATGAGTACATTGAATCAGGAAGATGATACTAAGTCCCTGTTAGACAGTCATTATGAAAATGAGTAAAATGAGTACATTGAATCACCTCTACAAAACCAAGACTCTCTTTTACAAATAAGAATGAAATACAGAAAGAGGTAATGAAAACCTAGCAGCCCATATGAGTATTTAATGTCATTATACTCATATTGGGAAACTAATACACGGTCAAAACCGACTTAAGCCCACAAGGAAACTTTCCTAAAAGAATTCTTCAATTTGACAAGATTTCCTGATTCTATAGATACAAAATTGTGAGCTATATATTGTTACAATCCATCATTTGATGTAGGAATCAAGGCTTCCCTTTTATAACCTGATCATGCAATAAAACTCAATTATATAGTCAGATATAATGAGGTAATCGGATGGAAAAAGACAGCTCAACAAGATTTGATTTTATAATAATAAAGACACTATTTTTGGCAAACTTTCCTAATATAGAAAAGTTTGCCATCAATTATACTTTTATTATTTAAAATAAATAAAACATATATCAACAATATATATTTTTATACATCAAAATATAATAAGAAAATACAAAATATTTTTGTCAAATTAAATATGTCAAAAATGGAATTAACAATCTCCCCCTTTGGCACTTTGATTGACAAAATATTTTGAAGAAAACAAACAAGGATGAATCTGCAAAATAAAGTGTTAGAACCAAAAATGAGAGTATAAAAATACTCCCCGTGCATGAAAGCTTACTAACACATATAACAAAAAACATGGTAACTTTTTAAACGGAAAAAGTTCAACGAAACCACAAACAAACAACTCCCCCTGAAAATAGGGTCCAGAGTTGTAATCCAAAAAATAATACTACTCCCCCTTTTTGTCTATCAAATGAACCAAAAACCACAAAAGACAATAAAAAATGACATGAAAGTTCAACATAAACATTCATTCAACCAGCCATCCTAGCCACTTTAAAAGTACTTCATGATGTTGTCCATCTTCTTTAGAAGTTGTCCTTGACTATTCTCCATCCTAGTCAAACGAGTATTGATTTCTGCCAGTTCTGCAGGTGCAGAAGTTGAAGCTGTGGCAGCAGGTGAAGCATCTGGTACTCCAGGAGAAGCAGAACGACCCGATTTCTTGGAAGACTTTCCTTGAGAGGGTTTTTCTGAGATTTTGAATGTCTGACCAACAGTGGGAGGCTCAATTGATTCATTGTCAAGAATTAATTCCCTTTGATCAGATAAGATCTTATAGATCAAATTGGGAAACACAAGGTTAAGTTTGGGCTTTTTACCCTTTCTAAAAAACATAATTTGTTCCCAAATAAGATCAGCCAAATCAACTTGAGCACCAGTAGTGATTTTGTATAATAGAAAGGCAAGGTCATTAGAAACATTTACCAAATTTGAGCAAGGAAACCAATTCGACAAGGCAAACCTCATAAGCACTGCATGTTAATAAGTGAGTTGAGAGATTTGCATAGCACCGGTGAGCTCAACATCCTTGTCTCCAGTGAGTTCAGAAAATAATTCAAGGCGATCAAACATGACATCAGATGGCTCCACCCCGATTGGTAATTGAAGAGCTTCAACCACATCATTTACTGTAAAGGAATAGCAGTAACCATGTACATACACTTTGCCAAACATGAAGGAGTTTTCATCTAGGCACTCATCGGTGATGTTGGCATAGAATTCCTTCACAACTCGATCCACATAGCCAATAAAACCAATCAAGGTGTCCATCCACTACCATTCTTTTAACAAACTAACAACTCCAAACGATTTATGGGCAATCACATTATAATTCTTTTCAACAATAAAGTTTCTTGCCTCATAAAATTTCATATCTCTCTCATGATCATTATATCAATAATAATGTGAATGAGGTTTGAAGTTTTCACGAGAGATACCAGATGGTCTTTTCCTTTTCTGAGGAGGAGCAGACTTTGGAGGAGCCAAGGGACGTTTTTCTTTGCTTTTGTCTTGAGCAGCAGGTTTCGAAATAGCAACAACAGGTTCTGTAACAGCAAGTTCCTTTTCTAATGCAACATTTCCAGAACCAGAATCTCCCAAAGATTGTTCTTTTTCTTGGAATTCTGCACTAGGATCAGATTCAGACTGTGATTCTTGTTCCAAATTCTCAGTTTCTTCTTCTGAATCAGATTCTGAAGAAGATGCAGAAGGGGGTGATTTTTGAAAATTTTCACCCGAGAAGAAGAACCAACTTCACTGACTTTGGGAACACCATGGGGACGAAGCACCTCAGTTTGCTTCTGAGTGGAGGTCTGAGAACGTGTTTTAGAACTCACCATTGGCACAGGAACAATGGCCCTTTCAGAGATTGTTCTTGAGGAACCACCCTTGTGAGAAGAAAAAGACTTGGACAAATTTTTCAGATGAAAGGATTTCATTACGACCACTAAGACCAGGGGTGGTCGAGGCGATTGGAGTAGCTATCAAAGATGGGGAATTCAGAGTGAATGTGTTCTTTCTCGCCTGGGTTTTTGATTTCCCATAATGTTTTGCAGGAGTATAAGCCTGCGCTGGAGCTTCGGTTGCTTGAGCAGGAGGTGCAATCGGAGGAGAAGCTGGGACAGATGGGGAACCACGAACAAGCCTCTTCGAACCAACTCGGGCATTCTTGGATTTTGCCATGGAAAATCTTGAAACTTTGAAAACCCTATAGAGGAACTCACACACGCGGAGAGAAAATTAAGAGACTCAAGAGAGTGTGACTGAGAGGATTAGATCGTGGGTTAGGGTAAATATAAAGAGAAAGAATAGAAAGGGAAAGTGGGAAGTTACATAAACCAGATTTTCAATTAATGCAATAACTCCCACAATATCATAAAATAAAAAATAACATTTCCTTACCTTTGACTTACCCGAAAAGAACAAAAGGGAAACAAACATTAAAATTTTGTAATTAAATCAATAGTTTCCAAAATAAAGACCAATCCAATGAAAATAGGACACCCCAAATCAAATAAAATGAAAAAATAATAAAAAATAAATGACCTGCCGAAAAATAATGCCCCCCCCCCCCCCATTTTTAATGATTTTTTCAATTTATGCATATTTTTTTTATTAGAAAAAAAAACTAAAAAGAAAAAAAATAAATAAATAAAGACAAAACACCAATAAACACAAGACAAACAACCAACATTTTAGAGCAAAAAAATTTGTCCAATAATAGAATTAAAACAAGACAAAGAAACAAATATTTTTATTTAAGCTCAACATCAAAATCGGTCACAAATTATTTATTTTTTATTGTTATTTTTTTTTTACAAAAATAAATCAAACCTTGATATTTTTGCCAACAATATGAAACACCATGTCTACTTTACCTTTGTTCCTGATGAAAAAATCAAACTCGAAAGAATGCATAGATATTATTTTACCAAGCTAATTTCTTATTGCAATAAGACCATACAAGTTATGCAGGAAAGGAATTTACTCAGTCACCAAAAAAATATTTTAAGAAATTCAATCAGTATGTAACAGCTTTTTAAAACCATTTTTTTATTTTAATGCAATTGTTTTTTTTCGAAAAAATGTGTCAAGCATTTGTGTGTGAATGTATAAGCAAGGAACATTGCCCAATTTGTCAAATAGACTTTTTCTGAGTATTTGTAACGAAAGGAGACGCTGTCACACTACCCCAACGGTAGCCCTTTTCAATGGTAGCGTATCCTCTACATAACTCCTAATTACATAGTACCAACTTACTCAGTGACGGCTTTCACACATTGAGATAGGTAGCTCTATTCTTCCAATGGAGCTTGAACACACATTTTTTATTTATTTAATTTTTTTTTTGTGATAATGGTAGCACACACATAACACTGATTGAATGACCAAAATATTTCTAGGAGGAGTGAAAATCTTTTCCTGAACTAAACTTGTATGAAAATATTGCACCAAAAAATTAGCAATAAAAATAGTAATCAATAATTCTCTTGAGTTTGGAACATTCTTCTGGAACAAAAACAAAAACAACAACATTATGTACATCAAGTTAAAGAAAAATATCAAGAACCATAAAGAACACAAAATTAATTGTACAAACCCCTAAGGATTTCCTTAGAGAAATAAAGCGGACTGAATCAAGAGCTTTAGTAAAAATATCTACTATTTGTTTGCTTGTTTCAACATATTCTAAGCCAGTAATTTTATTTTCTACAAGCTCTCTAATAAAGTGATGACAAATGTCTATGTGCTTAGTGCGAGAGTGTTGAATAATATTTTTTGAAATATTTATAGCACTAGTGTTATCACAGAAAATGGTTAAAGTTTTCAAATCAAACCCATAATCTTCCATCATTTGTTTCATCCATAACAATTGGGTACAACAACTACCCGCAACAATGTATTCAGCTTCTGCAGTTGACAGAGAGATATAGTTTTGCTTCTTACTGTGCCATGAAACGAGATTGTTTCCAAGATAGAAACATCCACCACTAGTACTTTTTCTATCATTTGCATTTCCTGCCCAATCAGCATCACTAAAGCACACCAAATTAGAGTTAGTGTCTTTTGAAAACCAAATCCCAAAATCAACAGTGCTATTGACATATCGAATGATTCTTTTCACAGTAGAATTATGAGATTCCATGGGATTTCCCTGATAACTAGCACAAACACCAACACTATAACAGATATCAGGAGGACTAGCAGTAAGATAAAGTAAACTACCAATCATGCTTCGGTACAAAGTAGGATCTACCTTCACTCCTTATTCATATTTGGATAATTTCAATGTTGTGCTCATAGGAGTATTAGTATGTTTGGCGTTTTCAAGCCCAAACTTCTTCACCAAGGTTTTTCCATACTTATTTTGTGAAACAAATGTGCCATCATCAAATTGTTTCACCTAAAGACCCAAAAAATAGGTGAGTTCACCTACCATGCTCATTTCAAATTCCTGTTGCATTTTTTGGACAAATACATGCACTTCAGAGTTAGAAGTAGATCCAAACACAATATCATCAACATATATTTGAGCAACAATAACATCAGATTTAATATTTTTGATAAACAGTGTTTTATCTACATTTCTTCTTCTATAACCATGAGAGATTAAAAACTCAGTTAGACGTTCATACCAAGCACGAGGGGCTTGTTTCAAACCATATAATTCCTTGTCTAACCTATATACATGATCAAGAAAATGAGGATCCTCAAATCCTTTGGGTTGCTCAACAAAAGCTTCTTCTTTCAAAAAACCATTCAAATAACAGATTTAACATCCATTTGGTACAATTTAAAACCAATAATACAAGCAATGGAAAGAAGTAACCTGATGGCCTCAAGTTTTTCTACTGGAGCAAAAGTTTCATCAAAATCAATACCCTCAACTTGAGTATAACCTTGGGCAACCAATCTTCCCTTGTTTTGAATGATGGTGCCAAACTCATCACTTTTGTTTTTGAAAATCCACTTTGCTCCTATGACATTAGCTCAAGTCTGTCTAGGAACAAGTGTCCATACTTTATTGCGAATGAATTGTTCCATCTCTTCTTGCATTGCCTAAATCCATGCTTCATCCATCAAGGCTTTCTTCACTTTTAGGCTCTAAAGAAGAGACAAAACACACAAATTGAATCAAATTAGCATACCTTCTTCTAGTAACCATGCTCTCATCAATGTTCCCAAGTATGAGATCGGTAGGATGATTCTTCTTGACTCTGGAGGATGATTCTCTTTGAATTGGATCAGTGATTATTTTTGGTGGTTGCTCAATTTCTTTCTCCGTTGAATTTTCTGGAAAATCATCAGTTGTAGCTTTAGAATCTTGAAGTGTAGCCTCAGATGAAGATTCTGCGATTGCAGCCAAATCGTCTGCCAATTCAGGAGACTTTTCCAGCAAACTTTCAATCTGTTATTCAGTGGAAAACTCAGAGAAATCTTTTAGATCATCAACAACAACATTATCATATTCCATCACAATTTGGGTTCTCATATTATAAACACGATAAGCCCTACTGTTAATAGAATATCCTATAAACACACCAACATCACTTTTTGCATCAAATCTACCAGTATGATCACGATCCCTTAAAATATAACAAGCACTGCCAAAAACATGAAAATAACTCACATTAGGTTTCTTACATTTCTAGATCTCATAAGGAGTCTTATGAGTACCTGGTCGCAAAAACACCCTGATGATGGTGTAGCAAGCAGTGTTAATTTCTTCAGCCCATAGACGCTTGGTAAGTTTCTTGCTATTTAACATTACCCTAGCCATCTCTGTCAAAGTTCGGTTCTTTCTTTCAACGACTCCATTTTGTTGAGGAGTTTTAGGAGCAGAAAATTCATGAAAAATACCTTTAGATTTACAAAACTCATCATAAACAATATTTTCAAAATCTTTTCCATGATCACTCCTAATCTGAACAATCTTTCCAATATTACAATCTTTTTCCACACACAATTTCAAACAAAGAGATTTAAAAGCATCAAATGTATCAGATTTTTCTCTGAAAAAATCTACCCATGAAAACTGAGAGAAATCATTAACACACACAAAAATGTTTCTCTTACCATTCAAACTTTCAACCTGAATTGGACCCATTAGATCCATATGGAGAAGTTCAAGAACTTTGGAAGTATTCACATCAGGAATACTTTTGTGAGAAATTTTCAGTTGCTTACCAAGTTGACATGGTTCGCATTTTCCCACAGATTCTTTACCCAGTTTGGGTAATCCTCGAACAATTCCTGCATTTGACAGTTTTTTCAAATTTTTGAAATGAATGTGTCCAAGCTTTTCATGCCATAAATCAGTAGAGTTATCTATGGCAGAATGACAAGTAGCATAGGTAGTGAGAGTGTAACAATTATCATTAGATCTAAACCCTTTCAAAATAATTTCATCTTGGTCATTAATAACATAGCAACGATTACTATCAAAATTAACAGTGTAACCCTGATCACAAATTTGACTAACGCTAAGAAGATTAGCACTTAGTCCTTCAACCAACATTACATTCTTAAGCCTGGGTAGACCTTCAAAATTAAGAGTTCCCATCCCTATGACATTTCCGGCTAAACCATTACCAAAAGTAACTTCTCCACATTGCATTGGTCAAATGTTGACAAGAAAGTCTTTATCACCTGTCATGTGCCTGGAACAACCACTGTCAAAATTTCACATTTGAGAAGTAGCAGTTTTAAAACAAGAGATACCAGCAAGACATTTATTTTTGACAACCCATTTTTGTTTTTGAAAAACATGTTTATTTTGAAACACTTTAAAATTTCCAAAAAATTTAGAACTAAACATGTTCTGCAAAGTAAGACATCTAGGTCGAATGTGACCTTTTACTCCACAAAAATGACAAGAGGGAATAAAACGTTTCTTTTTCCCAAAAGAATTTTCAGGTTTACCTGACTGCTTCATTTCTGTAGAAACATATGTTCAGTTGTAAAAACAGAACCCTACAAAGTTGAATCAGAATATCCAAAAGACATATTTTCAGATTTAACAAATTTAGTATTCATTTTCGATTGAATTTCAACAAAACCCAATCCAACATAACTCAATTGACCTGAATTCTGAACCTCCTCAAAAATGTTAGAACCTGGATTTTGCATTTTAACATTTCTTTTCAATTTGTCAAGTTCTTTTGTCAAAAATACAATTTCAGAATTTTTTGAACACAACTCAAATTCACTACATTTATTCTTTTCTTCAAGATCTTTGATGTTGTGAGACAATTCTTTATTCATTTTAACCAAGGAACATTTTGCAGTATAAACCTATAACCACTTACCATACATTACCTTGTATGATTTAGCCAATGATTCATCATTGAGTTCTGACTCATCTGAATGCGAGTCAATTTCCTTTTTATCGACATCAGTCAAGGTATTGTTTAAACACAAAATTTTTCCTCTTTCTTGAAAAGCACTTGACAAAACACTGGTTAAAGCAACTTTCTCATTATCCTCTTCACTACTTTCAGAATCATCATCACTCCAAGTAACATTAAAACCTTTTTTATTCTTTTTCAATGTGTTGGCACATTCAGATTGAATATGACCATATCCTTCACATTCCCGACATTGAATACCCTTTTTATTTTTAGAAACAAAAGGTTTAGAAGAGGTGTTACATTTTGGAGTTTTTGAAAAATTCTTTTTATTTCCAACCTTTTTCATGAACTTTTGAAAATTTCTTGTTAACAAGGTCATTTCATCATCTTTCTCATCATGAGAAACTTTAAATGCAATACCTTTGCTTTTTTCAATTGAAGGATTTGGCTTACTCTTTTGCTTTATTTGTTGATTTAGCTCAAATGTTCTTAACAAACCCATAAGCTCCCCAACCTTCATTTTACCAAAATCCTTAGCCTCCTCCATTGCTAGCAATTTCGTGTCAAACCTGTTTGGAAGCACACGAATTATTTTTCGAACCAACACAGATTCATCTAGTTTTTCTCCCAAGGCAAAAAACTCATTAGCAATATCAGACAACTTTTCATAAAACTCAGATAAAGTTTCAATTTCCAACATTCTTAATTCATCAAATCTAGTTTGCAACATGGTAAAACGTGATCTCTTTACATCACTGGTACCTTCAAACTAAGTTTGAAGGATTTTCCACGCCTCCTTTGCAGATTCATAAGATGATATCAATTTTATAAAGCATTCACCAACACCATTAAAAATTGCATGAAAAGCTTTATTATTATAACCAGATAATTTTTCCTCTTCAATGGACCACCCAAGATCAAATTTTACCTTTGAATTACCTTTATCATCTTTTTCAATTAGTGGAGTCCAACCCGAGAGTATAGATCTCCAAGCCCTCTCATCTTGTGACTTGATGAATGCCCTCATCCTGACCTTCCAGTATGGATAATTAGTATCATTTAATAGAGGTGGTCGAGTGATGGAGTTTCCTTCTGGAAAGAACGACATCTCACACAAAATAAATTAAATGGAATAATATAACCTCAAGATCTCACTAAGAGTTTAGTGACTTACTTTGATACCAAATGAAATTTCGTATTTTATAATTACCAACTTATTATTTAATTAATCAATTAATTAAATGCGGAATAATTAAGTTGGTACTGAAACAGATATTCTGTAGCTACAGACCAAGGCTCTGTAACTACAAACCAGAAAACCAGAAAAAGAACTAAAGTGCATAAAATAAAAACACACAAGGTTTTTTTATGTGGTATCAGCAATCCTTGCAGATTGCTACTAGTCCACGGGGCCACGCCAGAGATAAGATTCATTAGTAAGATCTCAAAAATACAAAGTTTTTTACTTATGCATAAATAGACTCCCTCATATTATATGCCACAAGCTTGATGTATTCCACTTTTACAAATGAACACTGCTCAACCTTCAAGAATACAAACTTCCTTCGATCTGCTTGAAGTGTGCTTGCTTCCTCCCGAAGCAAGACTTGAACCACCTTCTCCCGAAGGTTTGCACTTTGTTCTCCTCCTTTGTAGAACTATTTGAAGACTCAAAACACTTATAAGGACACTAAAAAATAGAGGTAAAGTCAAACTCACTCACCTCTACAAAACAAAGACTCTCTTTTACAAATAAGAATGAAATACAAAAAGAGGTAACGAAAACCTAGCAGCCAATATGAGTATTTATAGTCATTATACTCATATTGGGAAACTAATACACGGTCTAAACTGACCTAAGCCTACAAGGAAACTTTCCTAAAAGAATTCTTCAATTTGACAAGATTTTCTGATTCTGTAGCTACAGAATCGTGAGCTATATATGGTAACAATCCATCTTTTGATGTAGGAATCAAGGCTTCCCTTTTATAACCTGGTCGTGCAATAAAACTCAATTATATGGTCAGATATAATGAGGTAATCGGCTGGAAAAAGACAGCTCAACAAGATTTGATTTTATAATAATAAAGACACACTATTTTTGGCAAACTTTCCTAATCTAGAAAAGTTTGTCATCAATTATACCTTTATTATTTAAATCATATATCAGCAATATATATTTATATACAGTCGAATATAATAAGAAAATACAAAATATTTTTTGTCAAATTAAATATGCCAAGAATGGAATTAACAAAGCTTAAAATTTAAACCATAAGGCTTAAAATTTAAACCACAATGTTTAAAATTTAAACAACGACTTTTTAAAATTTCAACTAAAAGGCTTAAAATCTAAACCATGACCATATAAAATATAAATCATGATCCTTTAAAATTTAAACTGTGGCTCTTTAAAATTTCAACCACAAAGCTTAAAATTTAAATTACGACTCTTTAAAATTTAAACCACAAGGCTTAAAAGTTAAACCACTAGACTTAAAATCTAAACCACGACCATATAAAATATAAACCATGATCCTTTATAATCTAAACATAAGGCTTAAAATGTAAACCACAAGACTAAATGATATTTTCACAAACTTTTATTATTTTTTTATTACGCAACAACATTACTATACCTTTCTTTTATCTTATACACATAAGCGGCTAGTTCAACATTATATTATATATATATATATATGTTTTATGTATACGGATCAGTTTGGGGAGAAGAATGGTACTAGCACTAGTGGAGTTTCTAGTTCGATGTTGTGATGAATAAAAATAAGGATAATAACAACAAGGACAACAACATATCTCTCTCTTTTGCCACTAATAAGCAAAGGGTCAACTGCATCGAGATCAATATTTCCTCAACAGAGTGGCACTAATGGTAATTATGGTAAGCATTTCTACACTGAGAACAACAACAAAAACAACACTACTGCTACTACTAGTAAGTTTTCATCTTCTGTAAAGATGAGAGCCAATATTATGGTTCATCCTCTATTTCCTCATCTCTTAACTACCTATGCCAATTGTCAGAAGATGATGATATTGATATAATCTCTTGTGGTTAAAAAAACTAACTAAAAAGAATTTGAAAACCCCACTTCATGCAAGGGATTTAAAAAGCTTCTCTAGATATGATTTGAACACAAATCAAATCATATTTAGCTTCACCCTCGATCCACAAATCAGACCAAAGAAAGTAACACCACATGTTCAAAAATTCCTATTCACATTTCTTTGTTGAGTTTTGTAAAATATAAAAAGAAACTATCTCACATAAACCTAACTTCCAATATCCCATTTTAAATGAATCTTAGCTAATAAATTAGCACTCTATTTATTAAACAGAGTACATGAGAAAACATAAAACTAACCCCAAAAACTACATTAATAATTCAGTTATTCTAGTTGGCATTTTTACAAAATCTAACATTTGGTAAGGCCATTTTAATAAATCCTCCAAACTCAAACACTCTATTTATTAATTCAGTTAGTAAAACTCTAACATTTTAAATGACAAAATGACTAAAGATATTCCCATAAGGAATCCATGACTAATTTCATTTTACTATTTACTATTTCCTATCACACATAATTTCAACAACATCAACTCAATATCATTAACAATCCACATATAAATCACAAAAAATGCTCACCAAAAACTAAAAACATATGCAATTCTTATAAATATGTTTTGACTACTAAAGCTACTACTTATAAGTATAAAGGGTTGCATGATAAAATACAACTAGAACAAAAAAAAACATGCAAAATAAGCAATGAAAATAATATTGTTTTGTTGAAGATTTTCATAAAAAAAAATGGACTGCTGTAACGACCCAAAATCGCTATTAAGGCTTAAGGGCCTTGATTAGTGTGCCTGGAGGGCATAATAGAATTTATGTGTGATTTTATGAGTTTAATGCATGGTTATGATTTAAAGCATGTTATATGACTAATTGAACATTGAGATGCATGACTACGTGGTTAGTATGCATGTCAGGTGAAATAATTATGCATGTGGACCCCGTTTGCATGATAGGGGTAAATTAGTAATTTTAGCCCGCTGAGGGCATATATGTGATAATTGTATTCTGTGAATTGTACCACTTGAGTGTGGTGTTACTATTGTGATGCACGTGCCGAGATGGTCCTAGAGAGCTAGTTAACTCAAGAGTCGCAACGGGATTTCTATACCTAGCCCGGGAGGAGCCTAGGGGTACCTCGGGAATTTTATGGTTAAGTTGAGATTTAGCGGGTAATGGTTATTGGAGATTTAGTAACCTGGGTAACCATTAGTTACTGCTGAGAGTAACAAGTTTTAGAAAGAAAAATGGTAGATATGAAATAGAAATGAAAGGACTTAAGTGCCCTTGAGGTTTAGGTAGGAAAGGTTAGGCAAGGAGGGGCAAAATGGTCATTTGGTTGGGAATTAGATAAATGGCAGCTGGGTTATATGGGGTACACGGTTTGGGGCTTAGTCATTTTGGTCTTGATAGAGTTTGAAGAGAAGAGAAAAGAGAGGGAAAAGCTAGGGCATGAAGAAGAAGAAGATGAGTGGAGGAGCTGAATTGGAGACCTAGGAGATGAAGGAAGCTTAGGGATGGATTCTCCATATGAGGTAAGGAATTTTGTACACATTTAAGGCTTGATTATGTTATGGGTTAAGAAATTTGAGCATGGTTTAAAGTTTGAACTTTGAGTTTTTATTTTTCTGAAATTGAAATCAAGGATGTGGATTTTGGGGATTTGATTGTGTGTTTGGATGTCTTTGATGATGTTTATGGGTTGTTAGAGGGTCTATTTGAAGTTTGAAATTGATTTTGAGGTTTGGGTATTGGTTTGGTATGATTTGGGAAGGTTTTAGCTCAGAGAAAACGCAAGAGAAAACCCAGAATTTCTGGGTCTGCGAAGGCGTGCCGCGGCACAGGTTTTTCATGCCACGGCGAGGGAGCCCCTGACTGATGGGTGCCGCGGCACAAGGCCAATTTCAGGATGACATTGTTGGAAATTTTAGGCCTTTGCTCCGGGGGTTCGGGGGATGTCTCCGGGGTGTTGTTTTAAGGTTTTAGAGGTTCCGAGAGTGCGGGATTGGTCCCGGGAAGTGGTTTTGGGTTGATTAGTATTGAGGGATGTTTCTTGTGTGTTGTGACTAGGTTGTTGGTGAGGCTCGTGCTAGTGGACCGTGCTCACGGCTTTAGTGCATCAGGAGGCTCGGAATACAGGTAAGAAAACTATAACACCCGTAGGATAGGGCGTGGGCCCATAGTGTGATTGTCGGGCATGGCCATATATTGCATGTTGCATGATGAGATGATTGCCGGGCATGGCCCTATATTGCATTACATGTTAGGGTGCAGATTTAAATAAATTGGCATTTGTTTGGATGTTGCTTGATTTATGCTATATATGATTATAATGAAATGAACGGCAAGGGCCGAGTGCGGCGTAGGTCGGGTACGGCAGCGGAGCCAGAAGTAACACTAAGCACATGGGATGCTTATGGTCAGGGCAGGGCCCGGGACCCAGAGGATATGTGTGAGATCCTTGCGGTGAGGACCGAGACCACAGGCTGCGGTAAGGGTTCTGGGGCGGCAGGGCCGTGTTTGCTTAGTCTAATGGTTGACTTGTTTATATGTGGATTATCTGTTATGATAAATTGTATAAATTGCATATGTTATGTTCTGCATGAGTTTTCTTGCTGGGCTTCGGCTCACGGGTGCTCCGTGTTGCAGGTAAGGGCAATGACTGAGTCAACCAACCATGAGTACGGAGAGCGTGAAGCGACGCGTACATGTTTGGCCTACCCGACTGCTTTGGTTGGGGGTTTATTTGAAAATGGCTGTAATAATCTATGATTTTTAGAACTGATCAACTGTAAACTTATTTCAAGATGTAAATAGTTTTCAAACCTTATTTTGGGATCTCAAATGTTTAATACTCGAAGTTTTAATGAAACGACGCATTTTCAAAGGTTACAGCCTTAACTTTTTATTAGTCACACTTTCGTTTCAAAACCTCGGTTAGCGAGTTAATTGCACACTGTTTTGTCTTAAAATTCACTTGGTAATGGCTCTAAGGAAGTAGAGCGTTACAACTGCAATACACTATTGAAAACCATTTTACATACCTAACTACAAGAAAAACCTTTCTCGGTTTCAAAATAGCCTAGAGTTAGCAGCAAAATGCGCGAGTTCGGCTGTGTAGTGCGAGAAGAAGATGATATGGCTTGAGTTGCTTGAGTAAGGGATATGTCATAACTGAAATTGATGGTGCCAAAAGTGCGGTGGTGAGAGAAGCAACTGTTGGTGGCGAAACTAGACTGGTGAGATATTGTCGAAGTTGTCGGAGTATCGACAGAACGTGGAGAAGCTCAAAGATCCATTGCGTCGCGGGGAAGAAGAAGATGAGTGAGGGTTGTGCGTGACTGTGTGATTCAGTGTGTCTGAGTGGGAGTAAGGGCATAACGGGAAGAGTGATTAAAAAATTAGGCATAAACGAAAGAACTTTAAAATCTGGTTCAAAATTAAAGATGCCCTCTAACAATGGGTACTCCATCTGATTTTTACTTTATCTTGGTTTTTAAGGCAATCTTTTGTTAACCTTAATGGTATATTTCAAATATTTAAATAAATGTACTTTTAAAACTAATTAAAAATAAATATTTATTCATTATATTAATATAAATTTAAATATTATAAAATATCATTATTATAATCATATTTAATACAAGACTAGATATTTATTAATTATATTAATATAAAACCAAATGTTATAAAATATCATTATTACACTACATGAAAGATTTTTCTTGTCGGCACGTTTCACGAATTGCATTTTTTGCTGGCATTAAGTTGCGTCGACATAAGTTATTTTTGCCAGCCTAATTTCGAAATGCACCGAAAAAGATATGTGCACTTTTATGGCATAACTTTTGTTGATGCGTAAGGCATTATTGCGCTAGCAAATGTTATTTTTTCTCGAACCAAGTTTTGACTGTGCTACTTTTGGCAGCACATTACGCAATTGCGCCAGTAAAAGTCATTTAAACACGCCAATAAAATTTATAAACGCGTCAGGAAAAGATAAAATTACGCTGGTAAAAGTATTAAATAATATAAATACATAATTTTTGTAGATTTTTGGAAGTGATTGAAGTTTTATGTGGCATCATTCATAAATTAACGAGTAATTAATATCTATTCAACGGTAAAATGTCATTAGATTGTTGTAAGATTAACGACAATACTAATGAACTTTGTAATTATCAACTATTAGGGTTAAAGTGTTGTGATCGTTGTCAATTATGCGTATCTAACCATACGGTTATCATTTATTTAAAAAAAATTGTTATCATAGGTCTAATAAACTATTTGATTACACATAAAGTTTATGAATATATACATTCTTGGTCTTAGAGAACATTATTAGAATTATTCATGAGTATTGCTATTTTGATAATATATATTCACGTTTCAACGTTGCTAAATAAAATCGTATTGACAATTTGTGTTGTGCACCAAAAAAAAAATTTTTTGTTATTAAAATTTTGTGTTTTTATTTTCTTTAAGTGTTAAGTGTAGTGATTTATTTTATTTAAATATTTGTTTATTTTATATAATTGTTTGTTTGCTTTATTTAATTGTTTGTTATTTTATTCAATTGTTAGAATTGTTGGTAGCATTTTTGTGAAATTAATTGTTAAATGATATGTAATTATTATTTTTTTTAAATGTGATTATGTGAGATTTGGTTGAATGCACTAAGGTGCATGGTAGGTAGTGATGCACCCTAGTGATTGAGTATATGCATTGTTGACCCTGATTTTGGCCAACTGACATGGAGTCAAATTTGCTTGATGCGGACAAACACGTTGGAAAGAATGTGATGGAGAAATAATAAAGAACACAAGAGTTTATAGTGGTTCGGCCCCAGAATCTGGTAATAACCTACGTCCACTCGAATTGTTATTGATATAGAATTCAAAGGAGTGATCAAAGAACTAGGGTTCAATGAGTTTTGCCAACCTCTGAAGAACAAGACAATATATCAAATGATCAGAAAGCGAAAAAGAAGAAGAAGATCCCTTTCCCTTGAGCTCTCTTTCTCTATTTATAGGCTCAAGGAGGATTGACATTAATTTGTTACAAATATTATTTCCTAAATAATCGGGTACTCAGGAAATCATGGGAGATAATTTCAGATACTATCATAACTGCATAAGATCTTCTCCGCGTATAGCAAGCGTACGACCAGGCTGGTCGTATGAAGAGATCGAACGTTACGACAATAGAAGTCTTCCTGGTTGATAGTCGAGCACGAATTCTGCCAGATGTCAGCCACGTGTATTAAACGTTTTCCATGTCATTCATACCTGTTTTTTGGATAAAATTTGCCCCCCAAGTTTGTTTAGTGCGACCAGCAATAAAGAAACTTTAAGGAAACAACTGTTCATATCCCCACGATGTCTGTCAAGATCCCCGTGCGTTTTTGAAAGCCATGACATAATTATGTCTAATCAAGCCTTTCTAGTTTACAAAAAGGCAATTTGACGGCTTATACACTTCCCCACGTTTCGAAAATGGGAAGTAATGATTACTACTTTTTGGCCATACCTCGGTCCCCATAAATACCTTCTTTTTCTTCTTTAAAAAGTTTTTTCTTACCCTCTTTGTCAAGAGCTTCAAGAACCTTGCCTTCAGAACACAGAGCTTCGAAACCAGTCAATCGTCTAGCCGACGATCTTTTCGACTCGAACTTTTTCATTCTCTTCCGAATCTCCAGCTTCGCCCAAGTAATCACTCTGTCTTTTTTAACTTTTCATTATGCCATGCACGTCGTTTCTATGCTCTGTGATTTCTGTGTTCTTGAGTGGGGTTTTATGAGGATATTTTTGTATAAACCTTCCATCGCTTGGTAAGAGGGTGTCTTTATGCTTTGTATAGGTTAGAACTTAGTTTGATAGTTAGGATCATAGGCTTAGGGCGCAAGATCGACGTAGAAATTCAATCTTTAAGTTAGGTGAAAAAACTGGGTATTTTCCCGCCCTTTAGGAGCCGAAACAGTTCTCTTTCAGAAAACGGTTTTTTTCCTCTTTGATCCGTTTTTCAAACCATTAGTGCTGAATCGTAGTGTAAGAGTAGGATGCTGCTAGTTTTTTAGGCACAAGCAGCGTTATCCCAATCTTCCACACTACTTCGTAAACTGTGTCTTATCTCCTCCATTGTCTGTTTGCAGTTCATATGCAAGACCCTTAGGGAGGAGAAAGACCTATTGAAGATGACCTCTTGGCCCAACTACTTGAAGGCGAAGAGAACCCATCTACTTTGATACCGGAAATCCCTCTCTTCTCGCCCTAGCTCGAACTGTCCTCCAGTCCCCAGTCAAAGAATGGCCCGAACAAAAACAAAAGCTGAAAAAAGGAAAAATCCTAACTCCTCAGACCAGCCTTCTGCTGATGCCCCCTCGACCGGTGGTCGAGGCGAATTTTCTCCAGAGACCAATATCAAAGGGCGTGCTCGCCCTCGCCATGTTGACCAGCCAGCTGTTGCGTGGCACGTCGTCCCTCAAAGTACGGTGACACTGCGGATGATTGCCAATTATTTAAACAGATACAATCTAACGGGTGTGACCTTAGTTAAACCATCTATCGACCAGCGAGCCAACCTGCCAGGCAGGGCTTACAGCGCCTGGTTGAGGTTCCACATTGAGGCAAGTGCCACCCTGCCTTTCCACTCGTTTTTTCAGGGGGTGGCTAATTACTTCGGAGTAGCCCCCTTTCAAATCACCCCGAACGGATATAAAATGCTGGCCACACTCGATATCCTTTATAAGCTCAAAAAATGGCCAGTACCTTCCCCCCACGAGTTCAATTTTATTTTTGACCTTAAGTCCAACCTCAACCAAGATGGTACGGGGTTTTTTCACTTCTGCCATCAGGAATCCGGACGAACTTTTTTGTCCGACACCACCCATATCTCTAATGTGGGGAAGTATCACCATGAATACTTCCTCACTCCTGAACTTGCTGCGGACAACCTGGCCTTCACCCGAGGAGCTAAAAAATTCTTACGCGAGCAGCTTCTTTACTTAGTGCTTTTTTGTCATAATATCTTGACATCCATTGTGTTCCAGGCCCCTGGTTAAGTCCAGTCCCTACTCCAGGGATGGATTCAAGGGCAACACTCTTAGCCAGCATGCCGAATGGTGATAAGAGTGTAAAAAACTTAGTTAATGAGGCTAACCTTAGGCTAGTCGGTGTAACGCCCTACTTCCTTAGAGCCGTTACTAAGTGAGTTTTAAGACAAAACAGTGCAATGAACTCGCTAACCGAGGTTTTGAAACAAAAGTGTGACTAATAAAAGTTAAGGCTGTAATCTTTGAAAATGCTTGACTTAATAAAAACTTCTAGTATTAAACAATTGGGATCCCAAAGTAAGATTTGAAAACTATTTACATCTTGAAATAAGTTTACAGTTGATCAGTTCTAAAAATCATAGATTATTACAGCCATTTTCAAATAAACCCCCAACCAAAGCAGTCGGGCAGGCCAAACATGTACGCGTCGCTTCACGCTCTCCGTACTCATGGTTGGTTGACTCAGTCATTGCCCTTACCTGCAACACGAAGCACCCGTGAGCCGAAGCCCACCAAGAAAACTCATGCAGAGCATAACATATGCAATTTATACAGTTTATCATAACAGATAATCCACATATAAACAAGTCAACCATTAGACTAAGCAAACACGGCCATGCCGCCCCCGAAGCCTTACCGAAGCCTGGGGTCTTGGTCTTCACCGTAGGGATACCACCCGTATCCCCTGGGTCCTACCCTGACCATAGCATCCCATGTGCTAGGTGTTACTTCTGGCCCCGCTGCCGTTCTCGGCCTTGCCGCCCTCGGCCATAGCCGTTCATTTCACTATAATCATATATAGCATAAATCAAACCACATTCAAACAAATATCAATTCATTTAAATCTGCACCCTAACATGTAATGCACTATAGGGCCGTGCCCTGCAATCATCTCATCATGCAACATGCAATATAGGGCCGTGCCCTGCAATCACACTATGGGCCCATGCCCCATCCTACGGGTGTTATAGTTTTCTTACCTGTATTCCGAGCCTCCTGATGCACTAAAGCAGCGAGCATGGTCCTCTAGCACGAGCCTCTCCAATAGCCTAGTCACAACACACATAAAACATCCTTTAATACTAATCAATTCAAAACCACTTCCCGGGACCAATCCCACACTCTCGGGACTCCCAAATTCCTAAAACAATTCATCGGAAACATCCCCCGAACCCCCGGAGCAAAAGCTCAAAATGCAACTTTTGGTGCCCTGAAAATGGCCTAGCGCCACGGCGCTGCCCTATAGCGCTGCGGTGCCCAGCAAGACAGAAATCCACCCTCGCCTGGACACAGCCTCGCGCCGCGGCGCCCAAGAACAGGGCCGCGACGCCCCATCGCGAACCCAGAATTCTAGGTTACCACTTGCGTTTTTTTTCCGAACTTCAACCTCTCCAAATCATCCCAAACAAAACCTAAACCCCAAAAAATCATTTCAAGACCCCAAATAAACCCTTTAACAACCTATAAACATTAGTATCAAGATCAAAACACAATCACACTTAAAAATCTCTTCTAGAGTTTCAAATTCCTCAAACTTTAAACCAACCATCCTATCTTTAAATTCCACACTAAAACTTTGAGAAATCAACCTTGAACCCAAGAAATAACAGAATATAAATCTTACCTTGAGTAGTCCTAGCTCAAATCTGGTTTTTGGTTGCTTCAAATCCCTTTGAATCTCCTCCTAGGTCTCAAAACTTCAGCCCCATCTACACCTCTTCTCCTTTCTTCTTCTTCTCTTCCAATTTTATCAAAGCATCAAATGACCCTAAACACCCAAACCGTGACCCACTAAAACCCAGCTGAGAATTGCCTTATTACCCTTGCCAAATGACCATGCTACCCCTCCAAATGATCCTTTCTCAACTAATTCCTCAAGGGTACTCTAGTCCTTTCACTAATATTGCAATTCTACCATTTCTTTCACCTAAACTTGTTACTCTCAGCAGTAACTAATGGTTACCCAGGTTACTAAATCTCCAATAACCATTAAGCGCCAATTCTCTACTTAACCATAAAATTCCCGAGGTACCCCTAGGCTCCTCCCGAGCCGGGTACAAAATCCGGTTGTGACTCTTAAGTTAATTTGCTCTCTAGGACCGTCTCGGCAAGTGCATCACAATAATACCACCACACTCACGTGGTACAAATCATGGAATACAATTATCACATATATGCCCTCAGCGGGCTAAAATTACAATTATGCCCTTCAAACACAATCAGGGCCTACATGCACACTAATACACATAGTCATGCATCTCAGATAAACAATTAGTGAAATAACATGCTTTAAATCATAACCATGCATTTAACTCATAAAATCCCACATAAATCCCAACATGCCCTCCTGGCACATTAATCAAGGCCCTTAAGCCTTAATAGCGATTTTGGGTCGTTACAGTCGGCCTTTGGGGCTCACAATCTGCGACAAATGAACCCTCGGTTGGGTCTTTCTCGTCAAGCTGGACCTCTTCTAGGTCCTCGACGGGTCCAACATTTGCTTCAAAATCCCCAAAGCGAGGATCTAAATCTCTATCCTCACTTTGGGCAACACCCTATTTGGTGACTTCATCACCGGATTAGGATTGTATATCAATTGCCATCTGCAACCTATCAGGGGGAGTGCTTTTTTACGTTCCCTTCTTCGCCTTCGTGACTGAGGCATTGTAGCACTCCCTAGCCTTGCTCTGGTTTCCCAACACGCGTCCTACCCCTGCGTCTGTTGGGAATTTCATGGCTAAGTTCCATATAGAGGTGACGACCCGTAGATCAACCAGTATAGGCCTCCCAATGACGGCATTGTACGCCGAAGGATAATCGACTACTATGAAAGTAGCGAGTAATGTCCTGGTAGCAGGCGCTGTACCTGCTGTCACTGGTAGTCTGATTGACCCTGCTGGGGCGAGTCCCTCACCAGAGATTCGTATATTGTTTGGTTGCAGGGCTCTAGGTCCTTAACGGACAACTTCATGCGTTCCAGTGAAGACTTATACAAGATGTTCACCGAACTTCCTGTATCAACTATCACTCTCTTCACCATCATATTGGCCATTTGGATATCCACGACCAGCGGATCAGAATGTGGGAACCGGACATGTTGGGCGTCGCTATCAGAGAAGGTTATTTCGCCCTCTTCTGACCGAGCCTTTTTCGGCGCGCGGTCATCCACAGTCATCATCTCGATGTCCTGGTCGTGGCGTAGAGTCCGAGCATATCGTTCCCTGGCCTTTCTGTTGTTTCCCGCGAGGTGCGAGCCTCCGCAGATGGTTAACAATGTGCCAGTCACGGGATCAGGCTGCAAAGGTGGCGAGCGTCGGCGTGTGGGTGCTTACTCGTTGCCACCTGGAGCTTCTCGTTGGGAATTTCCCGAGGCCCGTATAAATCTTCTCAAGTGTCCATGTCTAATAAGGAACTCGATCTCATCCTTCAGCTGGTTGCATTCATTGGTATCATGTCTGTAGTCATTATGATAATGACAGAACTTGGTAGTGTCTCTTCTCGAAATATCCTTTCGAATGGGAGCAGGTTTCTTATAAGGCACACAGGAACTCGTGGCCTAATAAACCTCTCCCCGAGACTCAATAAGGGCAGTATAGTTAGTGAACCAAGGTTCATAACGATTACCCTTGGATCGTTTATTTTCAGAGGTGGAAGGCTCATTGTGTGGCCGTTTCCCCCCATTCTTGTCATTGCCGTTGCCGTTCCCATTGCCTTTGCCGTTGTTGTTGGGCTTAGACCCATTGGCGGCTTTGGCGGGCTCGGCAGTCCCCTTGTCCTTGCCTGGGGGTTTTCCTTCGTTGGCGATGGCATCTTCGAGCTTGATATATCGATCAGCTCGATCCAAAAATTCCTGGGTAGTTCTGACCCCATGTTTTCTGAGGCTGTCCCAGAGAGGTGTGCGGCACTTAACTCCTGTGGTTATGGCCATCATCTTGCCCTCGTCTCCCACTGTTTTCGCCCCAGCCACTGCTCGTATAAAGCGCTGGACGTAGTCTTTCAGTGGCTCTCCGTCTTGCTGGCGTATTTCAACCTGCTGGTTTGCCTCAGTCGGGTGCACACGACCCGCGTAGAACTGTCCGTAAAACTCCTTCACGAACATTTCCCAGGAAACTATACTTGCAGGAGGGAATTTGAAAAACCACTCCTGTGCGGCATCAGAAAGTGTTGCAGGGAAGATCCTGCACTGAGCGTCTTCGGACACTTTCTGAATGTCCATTTGTATATCAAACTTGTTGACGTGAGATACCGGGTCACCATACCCATCAAAGTTCGGAAGCGTAGTCATCTTAAACTTGCTAGGAGTTTCTGCCATAGCTATCCTCTGGACAAAAGGAGTGCCTTTTCTCCTATCGTGGTCGATATAAGATGTTCTTCCCCCGACCAGCTGCTGCAGTGCCTGGTTGAGGGCATCTATTTGGGCCTGCACGGCCCCAGGAATCGTCGTGGCCTCTGGTGCTGGGGGGACGTACTCGTCGTGCCGCTCGCGGTGATCGATGAGTACATCTCTCAAATCCTCGTCTCTCCTCCGCTGCTCGCTAGCTCCGAGCCGGTTGAAGACTTTATTTTGCTTGGGCTGCCCGCCAGCGTCCCATCTGTCGGGTTGGTCATCTCTAGGTGGCAGGCTTCGGCCTCCACCTCTCTCTTCATTCCTCCGACCGGCATTTCCTCTGCCTGATTCGGCCTCATTATAACCATGGCCATCTCTGAATCTTGATTGGCTATGGTGGGTTCGACTGTTCCCTCGGTTGCCTTCCCAGGCTGGAACCTCTAGAGCGTTAGATGGTGGCCTGCGTTGGTCGGTAGGTCCCCGTGCATTATCATGCCGTGGGGGGCCTCAGACCGTAGAGCCTAACTCTGAGTTCCTCCTGTTACCAGGTGGACGCTTTCCTCTGCTCTGAGGGTTTGGCTCGTCACCCCTGTGGCGTCTAGGACTGCGAGGCGGCTGGCCGGCCCTATTCTGCCTATGCTGCGGGGGATTTCCGCGACCAGCTTGGGATAGAGGTTGTGCCTCAGGTTCCATCAGCGGGACATTGTCCTGAGGTGTCGATGGCTGCTCGGGCCTTTGTGGGCTCAAGGGTTAGATAGGCGAGCTAGGATTGGGACCCCTGTGGGGCACCCCATTCGCAGGTTGATCAGGCTGCGAGGCAAGTGCAGCCTGATTCCTAGCCAGTTGTAAGGCTGCCTCGAGTGCTGCCATGGCCTCCCTCTAGCGACGGTCCATCTCCGCATGTCTTTCACTCAGCTCCAGGCGCTGCCGTTTAATTTCTTGTTGCTGCCGCGCCATGATTTCGGCAGCACTTTCCTGGCTGGCCCTCAAATTGGCCAGTTCATCCTGCAATATCCCTAGGGTATTCTTCAATGTCTCGGAGTCCATTTCTTCCTCATCTAATTCCAAATGTGGCTCATCCTCAGCCACGTTTGGAGATGGAGGAGGCGGGTGAGATGGTGCAGCGCCGGTCGCCTGTCCAGTTTTCTTGGTAGTTTTCGCCATTGATCTTTCAACGATAATGTATCAAGCTCTCAATGAAAGCACCAGAATGTTGACCCTGATTTTGGCCAACTGACACGGAGTCAAATTTGCTTGATGCGGACAAACACGTTGGAAAGAATGTGATGACGAAATAATAAAGAACACAAGAGTTTATAGTGGTTCGTCCCCAGAATCTAGTAATAACCTATGCGAAAAAGAAGAAGAAGATCCCTTTCCCTTGAGCTCTCTATCTCTATTTATAGGCTCAAGGAGGATTGACATTAATTTGTTACAGATATTATTTCCTAAATAATCGGGTACTCAGGAAATCATGGGAGATAATTTCAGATACTATCATAACTGCATAAGATTTTCTCCGCATATAGCATGCGTACGACCAGGCTGGTCGTATGAAGAGATCAAATGTTGCGACAATAGATGTCTTCCTAGTCGATAGTCGAGCACGAATTCTGTCAGATGTCAGCCACGTGTATTAAACGTTTTCCATGTCATTCATACCTGTTTTTTGGATAACATGCATGTGTATGGTTGCATGGTGTGCATGCAATAGTTTTCTACACATTGATTTACTTATATTGGTTTATTTATTTTTATTTAATTAAGGGATTTAAAAAGAAAATAAAAAAGAAAGGGAAATAAAGAGGCTTGTGTTCACACAAGAAAAATATTGGGAAACAGATGGTGAGAAAGGATAGAGTTGTCATTTTTGAATTCCCATGACCTTAGACCCAGCCTCAGTAAAATGGGTATAACATGGGCTGTGGATATTCGATTTAGACACAACTAGTGCCGTTAGAAATCTAATGAAATTATCTACATTTTTTGTGAATATCATTTTCCCTAAAATGTAACAGAAACAGGTCAAAATCCAGTCCCATGTCTCAACACCCTAGAGTAACGAGAATAACATTATTTCCTTTATTAGCCATGGACAGCTAAGGAAGACAAGAAAGGAGTTAGTGTGCTGTCAATTATAAAATGGATTGATTGGCTGAGTATAATTCTTAATTGAATTATATTTTGATTTAGGGAAAATAAAGGAAAATGATAATTACATTTTCCTTAGCTAGGTTTTGATGATTGAGGCATTTAAATAGAAAATAAGAAAGATTGAGGGCTCATTTGGCTTGGTGGCTACCGTGTGCTTAGAGAGAAGGGAGAGGGAGAGCTCGTGAGTTCTAGAGAGAGAGGTGGAGAAGAAGAACGTGAAGGAGAAGAGAAGGAGAAGAAAGAAGAGGTCAAGGCTAGGGATCCTAAGGTATGGGTTAAGGTTCATAGCATTATATTTTGTCTCCTCTACATCTTGATTCTAAGAAAGGCAAAATGATGGTGATGATAGGTTTGGATTTTGTTGCAAGAGGATTGGAGGCTAGTGTTCGAAATCCCTAGGGTAAGTATTTGGGTTCATAGTGATGTTAATTTCTTCCTCTTCTTGAATCTAAGATCATTTTTTTTCTTTTCTTCATGTGGGTTTCAAAACCCTAGGCTTGAACAAGCGGTGGCCATAGTTTGGGTTATTGTCACTATTGTCCTTGAGTTCTAGTAAGAGAGGTAATGGGAACCTTTTTGTCTTATGGTTATTGTTTTTATCTTTGGTTTCTTGTGGTTTTGGAGAATATTGTTTGAGAATGGTGATTCATTGTTTTGTTCTCCTTTGATATATTAGATGATTAATCTTATTGAAATGTGGTGTTGATGATATGTTGTTTAAAGATCTTCTATGATTTGATGATGGGTATGTTTTGGCTTAAAGACTCTATGTGAAAATATACAAAGGTTTTAAATTGTGATCTATAAAAATGATGATGAATATCTCTTTTAAAAATAACATGAAAGGACTTGATTATTTTGGCTATGAGAATTTCGGCCTAAAGGGGATATTCAAAAGCATGATGGTTATTTTTATTATGTTTTATATCAATGAAAATCTTAGAAACATGATAGGTTGTTGTAAGATTTTAAAAGGATACATATTGGTTTTGTTTCTTTTAGAATACTTGCATGGTAGTAATATGACAAGAGTATATTTAGACAAGATCAAAGATGACTATTTTTTTATGACTTGTGAGTATGTTTCAAGGTGGTTGATGAATTATTGTATGCTAATGGTGAATATTAAAATCATTAAAAAGGGTGTAGAAACATGCTAGGGTTTGAGTTGGAACATTGTTGTTAAATATGTATGAATTTTGTGAAATATGATGAAAAGAATTTAATTTCATGATTAAATATGCTTGTGGATTTTGTGTATAATTGGTGAGAAATTTGGTGAAATAATAATTTGCATGCATATGTAATGTCCCAAATGCTATGTTGATTTTATGAAATTAAAAGGGTATTTTAAGTCATAATAAAATGATATTTTTACTCAAATAAATACCTACAGAATTTTAATATATTTTTAGAGAAAATATGAGGTTTTAAATTCAATATTGTGATTTTGATGATAAATATGATTGCTGGAATTTTTGTAAAAAAAAAATGTGAAGTGTGTTTTAATAAGAGGAATTTGATTAGTATTTGTAATAAATTAAAACCCTAAACTATAGTAATATTAAAAATGGTATTTTTACAGTAGTATGAGTGTTTATTTTAATAGTTATGATCTTTCTTTATTTTGATTTAGAAAAAAAATTGAATTTAATTCACTTGTGATTTTTAAATAAATTTAATGGTGGCTGAAAGTTTAGTTTAATAAGTGTAAAATAATTATTTGATTGTCACCTATGAATTTATGTTACATAAAATTAAGTCTTAAAATAATTCAAGCAAAACTATTTTTTTCCACACTTAAAATATATATTTTTCTCACATTAATTATGTAACACAATTAATTAAAATTAAATTGATATTTTCTAAGGAAACATGATAATCATAGGTATTTTAAATAAATTCCAAGCCTTTGTTATTTCTTTGTAATTTGAAAATAATAAATGGATTTATCACATATATTTTTTTTAAATGGCTAAATAAAATTATTTTTAAAAATAAAGTCTTGAGAGATTTAATCAATCTAGTAATTTTAAGAAGATAAATTAATAGTAAACAAAGCATGTTACAAGTCTATTATTTTTAAAACGATAGAAGTAAAATGCATAGAATTATTGTTTTAAACGCCACAATTATGCAACGTTCCCATGTATGGATGTTACATGTAAATTCACTTTTACGTCCAACATTATGTCTATTATGCAATCATGTAGTTTTTATAGAAGGATCATGCATGCAATATAGGTAGAATGAGCATTATTCTTTTTATGACCTTATGTGTAACTAAGCATATTTGTATGTTGTGTGTAACTCTTACCATGTGTGCATGGCCTGTGCACACATGAGTTATATGAGAGGGAAAAATAGTAATTATGTGAAGCTAAGGAATGTCGTTTTGATTATGGTATAGGCTCGTTGAGAAGTTGTGGTTTTACTTAGGTTGTGTTTGGTAAAAAAAAAAATTTTGAATTTTTTAAACAAAAAAATGGAAATATTATTTTTATTTTTGTTTCTTTATTTTTAAAAAATAAAAACCTGTTTGGTAACTATTTTTGTTTTTTGTTTTTAAAAACAAAAAATAATAAATGCATTTGTTAACTTTTATTTTTATTTCTTATTTAACAATATAAAATGAGATGTTGGGTTGAAGAAGAGAAGAAAAAAAACGAAAAGTCGAAAACTGTTTAAAAAAATTTTGAAAGTGAAAATTTTTTATTTTCAAAATTTAATAAATTTTAATTAAAATTTTTAAAAATAATAAATAAAAATAGAGTTACCAAACACTATTTTATGTTTAATTTTCAAATTTTTAATTAATTAAATAAAAAACTATTTTTTTAAGTGTTACCAAACAGCTCCTTAGCTTGGACCTGAGGTAAGGAAGTTAGATAGAATTTATGATTGTTTATGCTATGAATGGTAAGACTGTTTGTATGAATGAAAATGTTATGAGTTATGAAATGCTATAATGTGATGATATGTTGGCTTGTATAAATGCTGTATGATATGAATGGATGTTAGCATGATGAACACGACACATCAAATAAGGAGGTTACTGAGGATATGAAGACGTAACCGAGTTATATGTAATGGTTGTTAGCGTGTTGAACGCGACACAACAAATGGGTTACTAAGGATATGAAGACGTAACCCGAGTTACTAAGGATATAAAGACGTAACTCCAAGGGCGGACGCGCCGAGGTTATTCAAGGACCAGAGACTCCTGTTTACCTCAAAGGGTGGCATGGACAAGTTAGCGGGCCATGTTCACAAGGAATTGTTTATGATTATGTTATGATGTTTATGATATGATGATGACGTTATGTTGACGTGAATATGTTTATGATTATGATTTTGACGCCATTTTTATGATGATGCTATGATGTATAAAGATAAATGAAAGTGCTTGGAATTTGTTGTATCTTACTTGCTTATTGTTTGTACTTCCTTACTGGGCTTTTAGCTCACCCCCTTACTTTCCCTTCCAGGTAGCAAATAGGTTTCTCTATGGCACGCGTGGTGATGTGGGGAGTTCTGTCGTCCTGGTGTGTATGGCGTGGGGCATCCTATAGACGAAAAATGATCAATTCTAAACGTCATTTTCTTTTAATGATGTTAGGTTTAATGAGACTTTTCAAACTTGTCAGTGAGACTTAACCTTTTGGATGTTTTAGAACTTTGCATGAAACTAATATTTTCTTTTTAAACTATTGGGCCCAAATTTCATGTTTTCAGCAAGACCCCACTAAAACCTATATAATAATTGGTTTTCTATTATAAACCAATGAAAATGTGAATGTTTTATTAAGTACTAGTTTAGGGCGTTTTTCAGTTTGTTGGAACGTTAAATAATTATTCATTTTTTGAGCAATAAAAGAATAGTCGATCATATCACTGGTGTTTTATTATCATTAACAACAATTAATAGTAATTGTATTGATTCTTTGAGTAGAAAAACTCTTGTGGTTTATAATTATTGTTGTATGTCATCTAGACTCACAAATTTATAGAAATATTTAGTATTTATAAATAATTATATATGGACATTATAAATAATTTGATTGAACCCTAAGTGTTAAAATATTCAAAATGTCAAGGAGTACTGAAAATTAACCTAGTTCGTTGATAGTGTCTGTACTGTTGTCGATCGATATAATTGTTTAACACCCAAACATGACTTCCACTTAGCGGTAGTCGTAGTATAGATCGGGCGGTCGATTCCACAAGGAGGCAAAGAAATAAAGTTAATCAACAAATAAAATTTAGAGGTAAATAATGTGAGGAAAATAGAACAAGTGATATTTTTTTGTTGTTTTGAATTTTAAAGATTAGAAATAAAGATAAAATAAAGTGTGATGTAACAATAGGTAACAAGTAGGAAGGATCAAGAGTCACCAATATACATACTTATTTATTTGGATCTTTGATTCACAAAAGTTACACAAATGAGAAGTTCACATCCCAACTATTCATTTGGAAGATTTAACATTGATGCACAAATATATTTTACAAAAATGTATTCAAGTGATTATTATTCTTTACAATGGAAGGATGAGATAAATCTTATGAGAAATCTAAAAATGACATTATACCATTGGCAATAATGCAATAAAAGATTGGACATAAAACCTAACACAAATACTACTTTTACTATATATAAAATACATAGAAAGAGCATGACTAATTCTATATAGATTTGAGCAAAAGTACATATATATGAGTGAGATGGAGAAAATGATAAAGATATTATCTATATTATTTTCACTAATTTGATAATACATAGAAAGTGTATGACAAAATCTATATACTATTAGTAAACATAAATATAGATAATAAGATGAAGAAGTAGAGATGAAAGAAAATAAATCACTAAAATATATAAACTTTAAGCACATGGTGAATCAAAAATACCAAACAAAGTCATAGTGCATATAGGATCATCCTAACCTTCCTAAGAAGGTTAGCCTATTATGCTAGACATTCTCATGAAATTCTAGAGAGAAAATATGAGAAATGAGACTAAAATTTGGTAGAGTTTTGCTACCTAAAAATTACATACCAAATGTGAAATAAGAGTCCCTATTTATAGAGTGAGAAAATGATTAAAAAGAAATTAAACAACAAAATGGGGTTTACAAAATAAATCTGAAATATTAATAATAAAATATGATTTTGAAAAATCAAATCTTATTATAAATATTAACCTAGTTATTTTGGTGTATGGTCAATATGCCATTTTTCTAAAGCACCAAAAAAGATGAGCTTTAAAGCTCAAAATGGAAAATTTGCAAAGCCCAATACCCACAAAATATGGGTTGAAGGTGGCTGGTGGTAGATGTTGGTTTTCACCCATTCCCAGCCAATGGGGAGGCGACACGTGGATGGCTGAAGGAGGAAAACTACTGGGCGCATTGGGCCACTGGGCCTGTTAGGCTTTCGCTGGAGGGGGTTGCTTCGATGGGATGATGGAGATGCTAGCCTGCTGGAGTTGGAGAAGGCTGGGTCTTTGGATTCAGCTGCTGGGCAGCTAGGAAGTTGGGCCTTCGGGTGGAGGAAGCTTCGGTATGAAGAGCTACTGAAGATGGCTTGGACAGGTGGCTAGCTGGGGTGTTACGTTGGAGGCTGACAGGTGGCAGGAGGAGGTGAGTTGACCGGGTCAACGACTGGAGAAGGGAAAAGGAGGCTGGGCCTGAGTTATTATTTGGGCTTCCCTCTTTCAAAAATGCCTTAATTCATTTTCTTTCTCCAATTTTATTTATTTCTTTTTTCTTTGTTTCCAAGTGCCAAAAATACCAATTAAATCCTACAAAATAAAACAAACTAAATTAAAATAAAATATTTTCATTTATAAATTTAATCATATTAATTCGATGAAAATATTAATTAAAACTTAATTTATTTTGACTATAAAAATCAATAAATGTGTATTTTTGGGCACCAATCAATAATACCTAAAAGTATTAGTACGTTAAGCATTATTTTGTTGTTTAGAAACAATAATTGTTTCAATTATTGTGCTTGGAAAGTTGTAAATATTTTTTTAAAATTTAGGGAAAAAATGAAAATACTTTTGCTGGCGCAAAATTACTTTTATCGGCGCAAATATATGCCGACAAAAGTAACCATTGCCGGAAGAATGTCGAAACGCACTGGCAAAAGTCGAGCGGAAAAATTCCCGCCTAGTCCCAATTCAAAACCCAAGTGGGAAAGACTTTTGTCGGCGTATTTCACCTAACTTGTTGGCAAAAGTCCCACATTTTAATTACACTTGGGACTATTGCTTGCACCTTACGTGAAACGCGTTGGCAAAAGTCCACGTGATAAATGGGGTATGTGGGTTGACTTTTGCCGGCGCGTTTCGTTGCGCCGGTAAAAGTCTAAATTGTGCCGACAAAAGTTTCACTTAATGAAACGATGTCGTTTCAAATTAGGGCATCGGGAGGACTTTTGTCGGCACATGATTAACTTTTGCAAGCACAACAAAACACAACGATAAAATTTAATCAGATAAACTTGCGTCGCACAACCCTTCTTCCCCGAGCCACTTTGAGCCACCTCGACTAGTCGCCCCTCTCTCCACCACCCTCGTCGTCCCTCTCTCTCTTTTTCACTATCCCTCCCTCTCTTTCTTGTCATCCATCTCTTTCTCGTGGCATCTCCGAGGTCCCCTTCGAGCCCCTGCCACACGCCCTTGAGCCAGTAAGTATAGTTTTTGTTATTTATTTTAATTTTGGTTCTTTTTTTTTTGTTATGTTGTAGTTGGAGTTGCTGCCTCCTCCTCCTCCCTGAGCACCTACCGAAGTCGTCGCCTCCTCCTCCTCGAGCACCTACTGAGCCTCCCACTATAATAGTATTTTTTTATTTTGTGTTTTTAATTTATTTTAATAATATATTGCTTATAATATTTATTAATAAATTTTTTTTGTAGTATTTATAAAAAAAAATTGAATTTGTAGTTAATTAATATTTACCCAAAAATGGTAGCTGATGACATGGCAAGGATTTCTCACATGTGGTTGACACGTGGCAGAGTCGAAATAAGGAGATGTTGTTTGATTATTGACCAATTACACATTGCTCCGTCAAACCTCACGATTAGATACGACCAGGCTGGTCGTATGATTCGGTTTATTTCCTTAAAAGATTATAATCTTGTAATAACTACGTTGATTATTTTCCTCTTTATTGCCTTGATACACGGATATTAAGGATATTTAAGGCCCATTGGCCCATGTAACCCCCCTTGAGCCTATAAATATGCATGAAATAGCTCAAGGAAGGGACTTTTGATTTTTGAATCCTTTCTCTCTGAATACTGAGAGAAAGAATATACAGTGCGATTATCCATTGTATTGTTGTTATTCTCCCAAGGTTTCTTTGATCATGACATTGGAATTCAATATTAATAATAACACTAAGTGGACGTAGGTCATTACCATCAATTGGGGCCGAACCACTATAAATCGTTTGCATTTGTTCTTTATCATTAGATTCCATTATTGATTATCATCTCATTTCTTGTCATATTTTTGACTCTGTGTCGTTGGCCAAATCGAGGGTCAACATTCTGGTGCTTTCATTGAGAGATTGATCAAGAAGCTGTAAGAGAATCTAATGGCAGAGATGTCTAAGAAAGTTGGATTGGCCGCTGGCGCTGCATCATCTCAACCACCTCTTCCAAATGTGGCGGAGAATGAGCCACATTTAGAGTTTGAAGAAGAGGAGTTGGATTCGGAAACGTTGAGGGCAACACTGGGGGTGTTGTAGGATGAGTTGGCCAATCTATGGGCCAATCAGGAAAATGCAGTAGAGACCCTGGCGCTGCAACAAAGGGAGATTGAGCGTCAGCGTCAGGAGCTGAACGAGCGACAGGCGGACATGGACCGTTGGCAGAGGGATGCCATGACCGCTCTTGAAGCAGCCATTCAATTGGATCGACGACAAGCTATGCCAGCCTCTCAACCCAATCAGCCACCAAGTGCACCACCTCAGCGATCTCCCAATCCCAGTCCTCCACTCCAGCCATGAAGCCCTCAAAGGGCGGAGTAGCCACCTGTGGCTCAGGATGATGTCCCAGCTAGGGATCCTAAGTAGCGGCCTCCATCTCAGGCTGGTCGAGGCAATCCCCAGCACTAGAGGCAGAATAGGTCCGGGCAGCCGCCCTGCAGCCCTAGCGCCCAGGGGACGAAGAGCCAAATCCACCGAGCAGGGGGCAGCGTCCTTCTACCAACAGAAGGAACAACGAGTCAGGCTCTGCGGTCAGGGGCTCCCCACGGCATAATAATGCACGGGGACCCAACGACCAGTGCAGAGCTCCCCATGACGCTCGGGAAATTCCAGCCCAAGGAGGAAATAGCGTGAACAGCCGGTCACACAGTAGTCGGCCCCAGTTTAGAGATGACTACGATTATAATGAAGTCGATTCTGACAAAGGGAATGTTGGTCAGGGGAATGAGAGAAGAGGTGGAAGCAGGAGCCCCCCACCTAGAGAAGATAGTCCAACAAGCCATGACGCTGGGGGGTAACCCAAACAAAACAACGTCTTTCATCGGCTAGGAGTTAACGAGCAGAGATGCAGGGATAAAGATTTGAGAGACGTACTCAACGACCATTGAGAGAGGCACGATGAGTACGCTCCTCCGGCATCGGTTGCCCCAGCGATCCCAAAAGCGGTTCAAGCTCAGATTGATGCTCTGAACCAAGCAGTACAACAGCTGGTCGGCGGTCGGATATCCCACATAGAATACGATCAGGGGAGGGGCACTACGTTTCTGCAAAGGATTGTTGTGGCTGAAACCCCCCAATAAATTCAAGATGCCAAAACTACCAAACTTTGATGGGTACGGAGACCTAGTATCTCACGTCAACAAATTTGATATATAAATGGATATACATAAAGTGTCAGAAGACACCCGCTGCAGGATCTTCCCCGCAACACTATCTGACACCGCCCAGGAGTGGTACTTTAAGTTCCCTCCAACTAGTATAGTATCCTAGAAGATGTTCGTGAAGGAATTTTACGGAGAATTCTATGCGGGTCACGTACACCCCACATAGGCCAACCAGCTGGTCGAGATACGCCAGAAGGAGGGAGAGCCCTTGAAGGAGTATGTCCATCGCTTTATGCGAGCAGCGGCTGGAGCCAAGACAATGGGTGATGAAGGCAAGATGATGGCCCTAACTGCTGGGGTTAGGCGCCATTCCCCCCTCTGGAGTAGCCTAAGAAAGAATGGGGTAAGAAGTACCCAGGAGCTTTTGGATCGAGCTGATCGATATATCAATCTCGATGACGCAATTATCAATGAGGGGAAATTTCCAATGAAGGAGAAGGAGCCAAAGGAAGAACCCGCCAAGGCCACCAACGGGTCGGAGAAACCCAATGGCAACGGCAAGGGCAATGGGAACGGAAATGGCAGGAATGGTGGAAAGCAGGCTAGCAATGATCCCTTAGCTTCTGAGAATAAATGCCCCAAAGGCAATCAATATGAGCCAAGATTCACCAACTACATAGCCCTTGTCAAAAGTCGAGCAGAAGTCTACCAGGCGACCAGCTCTAACGTGCCTTATAAGCGACCCGCGCCTATAAGGAAGGATATCTCTAATAGAGATATCACAAAATTCTGTCATTTTCATAATGACAATAGACACGACACTAATGAGTGTAACCAATTGAAGGATGAAATTGAGTTCCTGATCAAGCAGGGACATATAAGGAGATATGTGCGAGTCGCAGGAGGGTCTCATCGAGAGGCTCAAGGTGGCAACGAGCAAGCGCCTGCATGCCAACGCACGCCACCTTTACAGCCAACTCCTGTGGCAAGCACATTACTTACCATCTGTGGTGGCCCACACCTTGCAGGGGATAGTGGGAAGGCAAGGGAATGATACGCTCGAACCCTACGCCACGACCAGGACATCGAGATGATGAGTGTGGAGGATCGAGCACCGAAGAAGGCTCGAACAGAGGAGGAATTGATAACCTTCTCTGAGGACGATGCCCAGCACTTATGATCCCCACACTCCGATCCGCTGGTCGTTGATGTCCAGATTGCCAACATGATGGTAAAGAGGGTGTTGGTTGACACAGGAAGCTCAGTCAACATCCTATACAAGTCTTCACTGGAGAGAATGAAGCAATCCGTCAAGGACTTGGAGCCATGCAACCAAACCATCTATGGTTTCTCTGGCGAAGAGCTTGCCTCAACTGGGTCAATTAGGCTTCCAGTTACAGCAAGTACTGCACCTGTGAACAGGACATTACTCACTACTTTCATAGTAGTTGATTGTCCTTTAGCATATAATGTTGTGATTGAAGGCCAATTTTGGTCGACCTATGAGCCGTTACCTCGATATGGCACCTGGCCATGAAATTCCCAACTGACGTAGGGATAGGATGCGTGTTGGGAAATCAGTGGGAAGCGAGGGAATGCTACAACGCCTCGATAACTAAGGCGAAGAAAGGTGTATCGAGGGAAGTTTTCGGAAAAGAGTTACAAATGGCAATAGATGTACAAGCCCAATCAAATGATGATATCACCAAATAGGGCGTTGCCCAAAGTGAGGACGGAGATTTAGATCCTCACTTTGGGGATTTTGAGGAAGAGATGAGACCCATCGAGGACCTTGAAGAGGTCCAACTCGATGAAGAAAATCCGACTAGGGTTGTGAAAGTCGGTAAAAACTTAGAGACAACAACAAAACAAGCACTGGTGGAATTTTTGAACGAAAACCAGGAGGTCTTTTCCTGGTCGCATAAAGACATGGTTGGAATAGACCCTACAGTCATTAGCCATGTTCTGAACATAAACAAAAGTTTTCCACCGGTACAACAGAAAAGGAGATTGCTCGAAAAAGATAGGTCAAAGGCCCTAAAAGAAGAAGTCGAGAAGCTGAAGGAGAATGGATTCATCAGGGTAGCGTTTTATCCATCATGGGTCTCTAATCCCATACTAGTTCCCAAGCCGAATGGCAAATGGCGAACGTGCGTGGATTTCACAGATCTTAATAAAGCCTGCCCAAAAGATTGTTTCCCACTCCCTAGGATCGACCAACTGGTCGATGCCACTGCAGGGCATGAGATTCTCTCATTCATGGATGCATACTCCAAGTATAATCAGATTAGTATGCATCCTCCTGATGAGGATCACACTAGATTTCGGACTGACAAAGGGCTTTACTGTTACAAAGTAATGCCCTTCAGTTTGAAAAACGTTGGTGAAACTTACCAGTGACTGGTCAACCACATGTTTAAGGAACTGATTGGCACAAACATGGAGGTCTATGTCAACGACATGCTGGTTATGTCAAAGAAGGCAGAAGGGCATATAGGAGATTTGCAAGAATTCTTCAATGTCTTGAACAAGTATCAAATGAAGCTGAACCCCCTCAAGTGCTCCTTCGAAGTAGGATCAGGGAAGTTCTTGGGATTTATAGTAAACTCAAGAGGAATCGAGGCCAATCTTGAGAAGATCAAGGCCCTATTCGATGTGAAATCGCCAGCAAAGATCAAGGATGTTCAAAGCTTGACTAGTAGAATTACTGCTCTCAGTAGATTTATTTCCAAATCGATAGACAAATGCGTCCCATTTTTTAATCTACTCAGAGGCAACAAGAAATTTGAATGGACAGAGGAGTGCGAGCAGGCTTTCAAGCATTGAAGGCTCACATGTCACAACCACCGATCCTATCAAAGCCGTTTGATAAAGAAACTTTGTTCATCTACTTGGCGATCACAGAATACGCTGCTAGTGCTGTCTTAGTAAGATAAGAAGAAGGCATATAGAAGGTTGTTTATTATGTAAGCAAAAGGCTAATTGGAGCGGAGCTACGATATCAACCTATTAAAAAGTTAGCCTATTGCTTAATCTTAGCATCCAGAAAGTTACGGCCATACTTCCATGCTAACCCAATCACAGTTTTGACCGATCAGCCTCTACGGCAAGTTCTGCAGAAGCCAGAAGCTGCAGGCAGATTATTGAAATGGGCGGTCAAACTTGGGTAAGCCCTGGCTAACTTCATTGTAGAGTTCACTAGGCTTCCAGGTAGCGAGCAGCCAAAAGCATCTGAAGAACCTGAGCCTCAAAACCAAACTCCTTAATGGAAGTTGTTCACTGACGGCTCCTCCAATGAACATCACGTAGGAGCAGGTGTGATTTTGATAACGCCCGATGGGCATCGATTTCACTGCGCAATCAGGTTTGACTTCACTGCTTCTAATAACGAGGCTGAGTATGAAGCATTGCTCGCTGGGTTATGATTAGCCAGGGACATGAACATAAAAGCACTTGACGTCTACAGTTACTCTCAGCTGGTAGTAAATAAAATCATGGGAGAATACTAGGCCCGAGGTTTAAAAATGGTTGCTTACTTAAACAAAACGAAGGATCTATTAGCATAGTTTGACAAGTACACCCTTCAGCAAGTACCTCGCGACCAGAATTCAAACACTGATGCTTTGGCTAAATTAGAAAGTTTGAATGATGCTGATACTCTGAACATAGTGCCAGTTGATAGACTGTCTGTGCCAAGCATCCAAGCAGAGGAGACCTCTTTGGTGATCCAAGCAGCCGATACATGGATGGCACAATACACGGAGTATCTGACACAAGGCGTATTACCGACGGACAGAAACAAAGCTAGGACCCTTCACCGACAGGCTACTAGGTATATCTTGGTCGATGGAATTTTGTACCGAAGGGGATTCTCAATGCCACTCCTCAAATGTATTTCGAAAGAAAAGGCCAAGGAATTGATGAAAGAGGTACACGAAGGCTTTTGTGGGGACCACGCTAGGGGGCAAAGCTTATCAAAAAAGGTCCTAAGGCAAGGATACTTCTGGCCAACAATGAATGAAGACTCGATGGAATTTGTGCGGAGGTGCGACAAGTGCCAGAGGTTCTCCAAAATTCCACGAGCAGCCCTTAATGAGATGAAACAGATGCAAAGTTCGTGGCCATTCGCAGTATGGGGTATAGACTTGATTGGATCTCTACCCACAGGAAAGGGCAGCGTCAAGTATGTTGTGGTTGTTGTCAATCACTTCACTAAATGGGTTGAAGCCGAGCCACTCGCAACCATAACGACCAAGAAAGTGCTGGATTTTGTGGTCAAAAACATCGTATGTCGCTATGGATTGCCAAGAAAAATTGTCTCAGACAACGACACGCAGTTTGATAATGATATGTTCACGGATTTTTACGAACGACATGGAATTATCAAGAGCTTTTCTTCAGTCGCTCATCCCCAAGCAAATGGACAAGTTGAAGCAGTCAATAAAATGCTAAAGGATACTCTGAAGAAAAGACTTGAAGAAGCTAAGGGGGCATGGCCAGAACAATTGCCTGAAGTCCTTTGGTCGTACAGAACTTCCCACCGAACAGCAACAGGCCATACTCCATTTTCCTTAGCTTATGGGTATGAGGCTATGTTTCCTGTTGAGTTAGATCCCCCGTCGCATTGCAGAATAACGTACGATCAAGGCTCTAATAGCCAAATATTGATGGAATCCCTGGACTTAATCGATGAGAAACGTGAGCAAGCCCAACTCTGAGTAGCTGCTTACTAGCAAAAAATTTCCCGGTATTTCAATTCTAAAGTACGTGAAAGGAAATTCAATGTTGGAGATCTAGTACTTCGATGAGTTTTCCTTAACACCCGCGACCAGGCTGCTGGAATACTCGGACCTAATTGGGAATGACCATACCAGATTGAAGAAGTCCTCCATCCAGGCACCTATAAACTTGCTCGCTTAGATGGAGATCTCATTCCTCGCTATTGGAATGGAGAACACCTGCGCAAGTACTATCAATAAATAATTCTTCTTAAAGAATTGGCTTGTATTAATTTTACTTTTTACAAGTTATGAAAAAGGGTTGGTCATTTTATGTGACTGATCGCTTATAAGTGTAAGATCTTATTGATCACTCGTACAGACATGTTTTGTCCATTTATTACAAGAAATATAAGGGACTGTGCGCAGCCAGTCATTCTTGCCAATTATTGTATTTATTACAAGTATTTTCTCATTATGTGTGTTGTTTTGCTGTATTATCATCTTAAAAGCTTTGCTCTGAGCAGTAATGTTCGAACAGGTTATGGTCAAGGTGACCAGGGACCTAAAGCTCCTTAATCACTTGGGGGCATATAAGGCATCTAGTAAGCAAAGCATATCGAAAGGTATGTAAGCACATGATTAAAATAAGTGAAAGCATGCTAGGGTACTTAGAGTATTTTTCAAAATTTTGTATTTTGATAAATGAAACCAAAGTACTATGCTAGGTTCGGTCATGCGAACAGATGTTATGATAAAATGAAAATATTATAATATCTAGAGGAATTCCTTTACACCGCGAGCAGTCGCTGCTCGGATGTAATTGTTTATTAAAAGTAAAAGCTGCCCATGCAGCAATAAAAATTAATAATTAAAAAAGTAATTGTCTTTACATCACCACCTGTAGGTCATGTAGTCAAAAGATAGAAAGGAAAAAGACTACGAGGCTGGAGGGTCTTTAGAAGAGTTTTGGTTGACAGTAGCGCCAGCTTCATTGTCCGCGCCATCTATCCACGTTGCCAGGGAAATCTCTAGGGAAGCAGGAATTCTAGCCCTTTCTTCTTCCTCCACGCGAATGGCGCACTGGGACATTAGAGTCTGCCTCAAGCGCTCAGATAGATAGCTGAAGTTGGCCTTCCGGTTGTGCTTCCAAAACTCGTAGAAGCAAAGGTGGGTGGCTTCCTTGTATTTCTCCAAGTTTTTGGCATCAGTTTCCTCAAGCTCCTTCACGCACCTTTCCAGCTCCTCCGTCTCCTTCCTGCTTGCAATCAGATCGAGCTCAAGCTGTTTGGATTGTTGGTGGCTGAGTTTGGCACTCTCCCTGAATTTTTCTTTATCTTCATTGGATTTCTTCAGGGCGCCCCGGCTTTCCAACAGCTCCTCGATCAACGTGGCTTTCTGCTCGAGCAGTTCATCATTCAGCTTGGTCAGCTCTATGTTTTTCTCGAGCAGTTCACTGTTCGTCTTGGTCAGTTCAATGGTTTCTCAAGCAGGTCAGCATTCTTTCCCTCGAGCGCCTTCATTGCCTCAGCAAGCCTGGTGTCAAAGTTTTTGGTCTGGGAGACCATTGCACCCACGCGGCGCCAGCCAGCAGTCATGGTCAGCAATCCATGCAACCAAATGAGAAGAATAAGGTGATGGCAAAAAATTAAAAGTAAATTACTCAACAACAGAAAGAAACTTACACTGACTATCTCATTTAGCCCTAGATTTATTATTTGGTCAGTTTCCATAGAGATGGTACCATTGATGGCCTCTTGACTGCATTTGTGTTTGGAGAGCTTGTATATTCTCTCCCTGTCCGAGCTGACCATGGTGCTGGACAGAGAGCCTTCGGGCTAAGTGCGATGTGGCTGGTTGGAAGGTGCTGGAGGAGTGGAATGCTGATCGACCGGTGCTGGAGGAGTGGAATGTTGGTCGGTCGGTGGCGTTGAGGCCAGCTGGTCGAGTGGAGATGGAGGTGGCATGGTTTCCTTCGAAGGAACGGCTACTGAAGGACCCTCAGTTCGGGCCTTCTTTGAGGCGGTTTTGCTGCTCTCTCCCCAAGTCCTCTTCTTGTCTTTCTTCCTACCTGAGGAAGCAGCAGCAGCCTTGTAATGTTTGAACACGTCTTCAGACGACATATCTACACGAAAGGAAACAATACGAGCAATGACACAAGATATATAGGTGGAACTAAAAAAGAAAGTAAGGAGATTATAAGTAAAGTACGTGTGCTACAACTACTGGTCACTACATTACTTACTGAACTACTTACTGCCCGGAAGAAATCTGAATTTAAGTTTTGAGTATACTTAAAGTTGCCATCCCCGTCAAATAAGTGACAGGGAATTGGCAAACTATCTAAGAATGAGAAAACAATATCGTTCTCATCTGAGGACTCATCAATGGGAGCAGAGGGTTCAGTGGCTTTCTTTTTTCCCTTTCCCAGTGGGACAGGGGGAGCAATAGCTCGCGGGGTGCTGGAGGGTTCCCTAATTGTCACTCCAATCGTCCTCCTCCTCTGAGGTTGCGACACGTCTGGGTGCTGCTCGGGGATCTCCTCGCCAGTGGCACTTCCCGCTGTTGACTCCCTCACATCCTTGTGGGGTGCCAAAAGCCCGACTAGCCTCAGGTTAGCCTCTGTGACTAGATGCTTGATGCTCTTCTCTACGTCATTCATGCTAGCCAAGAGTGCTGATCGAACTTCCATGGCTGGAGTGGGAGCCGGTCGCAACCATGGGCCTGAAATGCACTAAAATTCTAAGGGAATTGCAGGAAGAATTAAAGAAAAATAAACGACCAGGGGAGTAAAAATATTACCTCCTTGGGTGAAGGCCAGGTTTTTGGCAACCTTATCTGTAGTCAGAAAGTACTCTTAATGGTACTTCCACACATTGGATATAAAGGTTGTATCACTCAGGAAAGTGCGGGACGTTTCCTGGTGACAGAAGTGGAAGAACCCCGTGTTTTCTTGATTGGGGTTGGATTTTAGGTCGAACAGATAGTTGACCTCGTGTGGTGTGGGGACAGGCCATTTCTTATGGCTATAAAGGATATAGAGTGCAGAAAGCATTCTATACCGGTTTGGGGTTATTTGGAAAGGAGTGACCCCAAAGTAGTTGGTCACTCCTTGCAAAAAAGGATGGAGAGGCAGGATCGCTCCTGCCTCGATATGATATCTCGACTAGGCGCTGAAGGCACCTCCAGGAAGATTCGCCCGTTGGTCTCTGGTAGGTTGGACTAGGGTCACCCCAGGAAGTTCATATTTCTTAATATAATTTGCAATCATCCAAACCGTTACTCGGCTAGGAGGGGCAACAGACCATTCAACATCTGGTTGAATGGCATTTCGAAGTTGGGCTTGAGTTTGGATTTCAGGGTCAGGGGTGTTTTCTTCCCGACCACTGGTCGAAGGAGTTTCAGCCCGAGGAGCAAGCTGATTTAAAGGGGAAGCAGATGGTTTCTTTTTCTATGCTCAGGATTTTACTCGACCCATATTTTGAAGTGGGGTCGATGGAGTGTTTGGGGTGACGCGAGAAAAGGGAACTTCTGGTATCAACAGTGACGGTTGCTCCTCGTCCTCGAGCAATTGGGCTAGCAAGTCGTTGTCGATAGGTCTCTCACCTCCCCACGAATCTTGCATGAAAAGCTGCAAACAGAAAAGGGGGAGATGAGAATTTAAGGCCTAAAACCTTGTGTTTAAAAGTTGGAATAATGCTACTCGTGTATAAAAGTTATGCTTTTATACGACTAGCAACATTTTGATAAAAAACACTGTATTTCAAGCGAATAGTTTGCAAAATAGATTAAAAAGCAAAAGTGAAAAGTTTTTCAGGAAAAGCTTTTTCGACTCTGTAAGGGCGGAAAAAACCCAGTTTTTCAACTAGCATAAAAATCAAATTTTTACTTCGATTTTACACCCTAAATCTACAATCTCAACTACCAAACTAACTCCTATCACCTATAAAACATTATTTCACTACCTTATCGAACATCGATCAATATGCCCACATACCCCAAAACAGTTTCAACCAAGAACATTCAAGAGCTCAGAAATGAAACAGATATAAAATGGTTTTGCATGGCATCTCAAACAACTGAAAGATTCGGGAAACTTACTTGGATATAAGTTGGAGTATGAGCACGAACGTTTTGAACGTCTGAGTGAAAGTTCCTTAGATCAGCGATGAATGCTTCTGGGTTTTCTAGGCTCTGAAGGTTGAAGTTCTTTAAAGTTCTTGAAGAAGAGAAGGAGAGTGAAAGGTAAAAAGTAAAAATGTGATTTTGGAGTATTATTTATAGTGATCGTGGCGCAGTAAAAGAGGTAATCATGGAATTACTTTTTTCAAAGTATGGGGAAGTGCAATAGCCGTCAGACAATTTTTTGGGAAACCAAAAAGATTTGATTGGACATGATTGGTTACCTTTTATCGAGAAGCCATGGGCGGCTCTGACAGATTTGGTGGGGTAAGCGAAGGGTCAGTTTCCTAAGTTTACTTTATGCTGGTCGCAGTAAAGTAAACTTGGGGGGAAAATGTTTACCCAAAAATGGCTGCTGATGACGTGGCAAGGATTTCTCATATGTGGTTGACACGTGGCAGAGTGGAAATAAGGAGATGTTGTTCAATTATCGACCAGCTACACATTACTTCGTCAAACCTCACGATTAGATACGACCAGGCTGGTCGTATGATTCGGTTTATTTCCTTAAAAGATTGTAATCTTGTAATAACTACGTTGATTATTTTCCTCTTTATTGCCTTGATACACGGATATTAAGGATAGTTAAGGCCCATTGGCCCATGTAACCCCCCTTGAGCCTATAAATATGCATGAAATAGCTCAAGGAAGGGACTTTTGATTTTTGAATCATTTCTCTCTGAATATTGAGAGAAAGAATATACAGTGCGATTATCCATCGTCTTGTTGTAATTCTCCCAAGGTTTGTGAAACTCAAGAACCCTAGTTCTTTGATCACGGCATTGGAATTCAATATTAATAATAGCACTAAGTGGACGTAGATCATTACCATCAATTGGGGCCGAACCACTATAAATCGTTTGCGTTTGTTCTTTATCATTAGATTCCATTATTGATTATCATCTCATTTCTTGTCGTATTTTTGACTCCGTGTCGTTGGCCAAATCGAGGGTCTACAATTAATTATTGTAATTATATTTATGTTTTTTTCAATTTGAATGATTTATATGTATATTAAATAAAAAAATATTAGATAATTATATAATAATGTATTTTTGTATTATATATTAAATGTTATTTGTTTCTAAATATTTATTAGATAAATTGTTTTGTTATTATTGAAAATAGTATTATTAAATAAATTGTGTTGAGTGAAAATAGTTAATTGAAACAACTTTTTACATATACATATATATATATAAGTGAAAATTTGAGAAAACTAAATTTATGTTAAATTTTAGTTAATTTTTATGTTTTGCATATTTTGTGAATATTCTGGAGATTTCTACTTGTCATATAGGTTTTAAAAATTTTGAGATAGTTTAAAATATAGTTATTATGCTGTCCAAATTTCATTAGACTTAAGAAAATTAACATTAATTATAAAACTAATTATTGTCTTTAAGTAATTTTGAAAAAATGAATAATTTAAGAAATTAATTAATTCAAAATTAATGAAAATTAAATAATAAGATATCAAAACTCTAAGAAATAGAATAATTGCTAAATTATTTTTTCACTCATAAATTAATTTTAATTGATAATAGTAATTAGAATTTGATTAAATAAGTAAGTAAAAGTTTAATTAGAATTTAAAATAGTTAAAAAATGATAAATAATTTAATTATTAAATAAATATTATATATTTGTTATTAAATAACAATTAATTAAATATAAGATTAAGTATAATTAAAAAAATTATGATTATTAATTAAATAAAAATAAGTTATACTTTAATTATAATGATAAAATAAAAATAATAAATAATTAAGTAATCTTAATAAGATATTGTAATTAATTAAATAATTTTAAAATAAAATTAATGAATAATTAAATAACTTTTGAAAATATTGTGATCAATTAATAATTAACTAAATGATTAAATAACCTTATAATTATGAAATTATATTACTAATTTACTCATAAGCCCAAAAATAAAACAGCATAAGAAATAATAATTTAACTACATTTTCTTTGCTAAGTATAAATATTTATTTTTACCAAAGATACTATATTACTATCACTCCGTGATAATTGGAAGATAGACAGTCATAAAATTATGACTATCATTTCTCTCAATTTAAGACAATTATTAATGTTTTCTTAATTATTTTGGTTGAAGATGTTGAACGCAGAAGCTGGATGAGTGCTAGGAATCGTTGGTCACCGGAGTATAGAAATGGTGTAAATGAATTCATCAAAGTTGCTCAAGATGTTGTCAATGATTGAGGAGATTCTATCTTTAAGGTTGTTGGTCGTCCAATGATCGGGGATATTCTATCTTTAAGGTTGTTGGTCATCCATTTTGTAAGAAATCAAGTATACTCTTCAGTCTTCAGTTAAAGCAAAATGTGCAATGGTATATCTTGAACAACTTCACCAAAATTAAGGATTACCTTAGGAGTACTTTCCAAACTTTTTCTATAAATTTGTTTGGTTTATGTACCAGGTACATTATGAAATCATAACATTTCTATTTGTTTATAGTGAGCATATGGATGAGTTAAGAAGATGGGGGACTTCAATCTTAAAGTTCGACAAGAAGTTGAGAGTCGTCAGCGGTGTCAGGATATCTTAATCAATGGTTTGTTGAAGCAGATAGGCACTATGGCACCTAGTTTTACTGTGGACTTACTATAAGAGGATCCTGAAGATGACGATGACGATGGTACAGCTGACAGGGGCAGGGATGATGAGGACACCAGTACCCATTTGCATAGCTTTTTTTTTCTTTATTTATAGTTTATATTATTAGAAACAATGTGTGTTTTAATTTACTACACTACTTTAATATTTTCATGTTTAGTGGAGACAATTAACATTAATAGTTATAATTTAGTACAAATGTGCCACAACCCGAGCCCTAGGTTGTGGCAAATTTGTAATGTCCATAACTTGGGTGGTCAACGGTCAAACTTTGACCCTTATTGGAAAATAAACTTTATAAATGATCATTTCATTTATATTAAATAGTACTATAATTATAAGTCAAAATACCCAAAATTTCGTTGGAGTCGAACAGCGAGTTGATTGGAATGACTTAGTTGGCGACGTTCCTCTCGCGACACTGATTCCGACAATGCCACCCACTTGCCGAATGGTGGTCAGAGTTTGCTTGAAAGTCGCCTCAAAGTTTCGATGGTGAAACTTCGGAGTGGTCGTACGGGCGCGTCCTTGCTCCGATGGTCACCAAATTTTGGGGTTGCTGTCGTTGCCGGTCAGAGAAGTTGTAGCTTCGGCACATGTCAAAAATGGAGCTCTAACGGTGGTCCGACTGGGTCTGGCAGTGGCTAGTTTGGAGAGAAAACAAAAGGAATGAAAAGAAAAAGAAAAAGAGAGAAGAAGATGAAGAAGGAGAGACATAAGGGGAAAAGAAAAAAAAGAGTCCTTTGACACTTTTGACTCAGTGGGTCCCACCCACTTAAAAAAATTTAAATAATTTTTTTTTTGAGTCTTTACAAAATGAATTTTTATTTTATTTTTAAATAAATTAATTTATATAATTACTAAATGAATTAAAATTAAATAATTGAATAATATATATAATGGCCCAACTATTTCTAAGACATTGGACCATTAAAACTACTAGACATAGCTACTATTTTTTAGAAAACATACATAAGAAAATAATCATAACTTTATTAAAACCCCAAAATAAATATTGTGCAAATTACAAAATATGATGTAAAATATGGTATGAGTACCCATTGTTTATAAAACATAAAACATAAATTTAATACTAATTGCGGAATTACATCAAAACATAATTTTAAAGACATAAAATAAATAACGCCGTCCTTGATCAACACGCAATCCATTCAGTTCATTCGTCCTTAACACACAAGCCAAGCTACCATGAATCCTTCCGCCTTCCATATCATTTTCTTGCATCACACTAAAAATAAAGGAGTGAGCCTAATGCTCAGCAAGGAAAATCTACTAACACATATAAGCATAAAACTATATCATAAACATATACTAGAAAACATATGACTATAAAAACATATATCATATAGGACTAAAATATTAATGACCATTAACTCATTAACAATGCATGTGATAAACCATCTAGGTCCTCTGTCTACTAATCGAGGTAGGTAGATCACATGGTAGTATATGATAACCCATCTAGGTCCTCTACTAGTCGAGGTAGGGTAAATCATAACTCTAACCCATGAAATGATAAATAATCTTGGGGCTTGCTGTCTAAGGAAGTCATATGCCCAAGCGACTAAAAACATATCATACATATATATACCATAGCATAAACATATCATAACATATAAGCACATAAAATTTATCATATTTTCCTTACCAAAAGCCGGGATATTTGGGGACAAGAACGGGATTAAAAACTCCTATAAACCAACACTAAAATGGTGAGAATCTCTAAAGAATAAAGATGAAAAAGAATACTAAACCATCAAGAAGAAACTTACCAAGAAGAACCTTAAGTTTCAAGAACTTAAATACCTAATCAAGAATCATAAACAAGAGTTAGGATCTGAATAAAAGAAACTAAAGAAAACTTAAGAATCATAAAGAACTGGACTTAAGGAATATGAATACCTTGAATGACCTTATGGATTGGTCTAAACCTCAATACCGAAATCACACTATTTATCACCTCCCAAATGTTTATGAAATCTTAGAAAGATAAAGCTTTAACCCAAAACCCAAGTGTATCTCTCTATAGTAACACTAGCACTTTGGAGGTTCTGATTAAATGCTTGAAGAATGAAGAAAATGGCTGAACACTAGGTCCTATTTATAGAGTTCAAGGAGTGAAACTAACCCCTTTAATTTGAATAAATAAATGATTATAAAATGAAAAAGATTTGAATTTTCGTTCAACTGACGCCCAGAACTCGGTCAAAATCGTTCAAAGGCAAGTCCAAGTGGTTAAGGGTATTTTTAAAATTAAAAAATTCAAACTTTCAAAACTATACTCATGGAGCCGATATATCGCCCACCATAGGCGATATATCGCCTCCCCCTATATTCCTGAGGTTTGTTCAATCGTTCGTGCAAAGTCGACGTATTTTCCGTATCTTCCGTAGGCGATATATCGGCCCCTATGCTGTGATATATCGGCATACATAAATATATCAAACACGTATTTGCACTTTTTCAGCATAATTTGAATTGGATAAACAAATTTGACTGAGTCATAATACGATCCTAACAGCTGCTGGAAGGTTCTAGAGTTTCTAGATCTTTATTTTATTAAAACTATCAATTAAAAATACTTAATTCCTTAATAATCATGATTATGACAAGTGTCACACTCTTATTAGCTCTATTTAAACCACATGTTATAATAAATATATATCTATGACCAGCAATATTAATCAAACCTTATGTTATAATTAATATTCTTAAACTATAGGTTAAACTTATAAAATCCACAACTGTTGCTATGAGTTTCCAACTAAGTCCCGGGTTGAACCAAAATCCACGGTAACTAACATACTTCTAACTAATACTAACTACTACTACTACTATCTAGCTAGCTAAGTAAATATTTTGGGACACTACAATATAATATAAATTAAAATCAAAATTATTAAATAAAACTATTTTAATATTTTTATAATTTATTTTTATTTTATAAAAAAAATATAACTTTTCCCATCGCAAAATTGCCCGAGCAAAAGGCTTTGTGAGTAAAAATAAACAAACATTTGTTGGCGCAATCATAAACTTTTGCCAGCACATTATAACGCCAGCAAGAGGTAACTTTTGTTGGCGCAATTTTGCGCTAGGAAATGTCTTAGCCTTTGTCGGCACAATTTGACACTGCGAAAAAGGTTCACTTTTGCCGCTATTATATTGCGTCGGCATAGGCTAAGACTTTAGCTGGCATAAAATTGCGTCACCAAAAGTGTTTCTACAATTCCGTGAAAAGTTTTTCCCTTGGTGTGTCTATATTTTTGCTGTCACATTTTTAAGTCGGTAAAAGTTACTTTTGTCGGCACAGATCGTTTTGCGCCGGCAAAAGTCATATTATCAATGGACTTTCGCTGTCAACCTTTGCCGAACAAAAAAATGTGTCGACAAACGTCAGGCAGCTTTTGCCGACCGAAAAGGTGAATTTTGCCGATGCAGAAAAGCTTCGGCAAAAGCTTTATTTTTTGTAGTGATTATAATAATATTTAATACGAGACTAGATATTTATTAATTCTATTAATATAAATTCAAATGTTATAAAATATCATTATTATAATAATATATAAGAAATATTTAACAATTATGTTAATATAAATTCAAACATTATAAAATATTATTATTGTAATAATATTTAATACAATACTAGATATTTAATAATTATATTAATATAAATTCAAATGTTATAAAATATTATTATTATAATAATATATAATACATAATAAATACAATATATATAAGTGTTGTATGTATACAAATAATATAACTGTATAACTAAATAAGAAATTATAATAATATTTATCTTCTATAAAAATAATAAACACGTTTCTTTTTCAAACACTGATGAATCATTTAAACAATATCATAAATGTTTTGTACCTTAAATAGGATAGTTTATGATCTAAAAAATTATCATATTATATATGTTGACCCATGATTTGGCCAACTGACACGGATTCAGAATATGCTTGATATTAATGAAAGTAATGAGAAGAACGTAATGACAAAAGTAAATAAGACACAGTATTTTATAGTGGTTCGGCCCCAGGATCTGGTAATGACCTACGTCCACTTAGGTTGATATTGATATAAAAATCAGATGAGCGATCAAAGAACTTGGGTTCAATGAGTTTCACTAATCTCTCAAGAACAATACCATATTACTAGGAGAATTACTATAGTCTTGAATGATTCCAAAGCCAAAAAGTCCCCTCCCTTGAGCTATCTCTTGCTATTTATAGGTTCAAGGGGGATTACAAAAGATTGTTACAGATATTCTCTCCTGAATAACCGGATACTCAGGAGATTGTGTGAGATAAATTCAGGATTCACAAAGATCTTCCCATTAATGTTGCCTTGTATGCGGAACCATTGACCAGGCTGGTCGCAGGAAAGGCAGGTTCGCACTGCTTCTAATGTGTCTTCTGGTCGATACTCTAGTAGAACGTTTCCAGGTGTCAGCCACGTGTCCAGGAATCACTTTCCACGTCACCAATGCTAATTTTTTGGATAACATTTTCCCCCCAAGTTTGTTTACTACGAGCAGTAAATAAACTTTTGAACGGACGACTCTTCGGTAACCCCACCTGACGTGTCAGAACCCTTCGTGTGTTCTTGAAAAAAGTAACCTTTCTCTGTCCAATCACGTCCTTTCGGTTCCCCAAAAAGATTTTGACGGCCATCCCGCTTTCCCATACTTTGAAAAAAAGGGAAACTGATGATTACATCTTTTTAATGCCACAGACAAACTTATGTAAGACATTCGAAGTCTTTATTTTCTTTTTACGCACGCCATCGTCTTCACCAGAAAACCTAAAATCCAGAGCTCTTTAATGTTCCCGAAGACCGTTCCCCATGTACTTTCAGGACCCCGTCCGAGAGCCCCTTGACCCCAACTGGGCAGACTCATCCACCAGCTCCCTCTGAGAAGCAGACCCCTCCTGCCCCATCCAACCCTCCGGCTGCGCCTGCCAGAGAGGAAATTACTCGTGAAGAAGCTCTCGGGGCCAAACTCATGAGCCGTACCCTTCGATCAGCCAGGGATCGCCTTAACCGCATTGGCAAAGGTGATCGTGTCAGAGATGCAATGGTCGAGGCTGAAAACTTGGGGGCCGACCAGGTTCTGAATAGGGCCCTGAATGAAATCTCCAGTGTGAGTATTTCTTCACTTTTTAAGCCTTAGTCTTTTATTCTTCACGGCCGGTTCTAACTCATTCCTTTGTTCACAGGCCTTGCTATCTGCTATCACTGCTCGTACCCGTATCCAGGCTTCCATCGAGCAGGCCAAGGCAAAGGCCACTGAGAAGCATCAAGTGAAGGCAGCTGAGGAGCTTTCGGCTGCAGAGGCTAGGCATGCCATGGAGTTGGAGGCAATGGCTCGAGAAAGGGATGCTGCGGTGACCAAATTGTCAGAGGCTGAAGCTGCCAAAGATGCCGCGGTAAAGTTGAGGCAGCAGTATCGAGAGTCCAACCAAACCCATCTTCGCGAGATCAAGCATTTGGGAGAGACACTCAAGTCCAAGGACGAGGCTATTGTCACTCTTGAAGGCAAGGTGAAGCAGCTGGAGCTTGACAACTCCAAAAATCTTGAAAAGTACAAGAGGACAACGCTCCGATGTTTCTACAACTTCTGCAAACATAATCAGGGTGCCGACTTTAGCTATCTTTCGGAGGAAGTCAGGACTGCTAAGTTGGCTCGTTGCACTGCCCAACTGGCCAAAGAGGAGGCAAGATTGAGGATCCCCGCCTCTCCAAGCATTGTTGGTGTAGAAGAAGAAGAAGTTGTCGAGGACACGACCAAACAGGATGCTGCCCAGGACCCTCCGGCCCCAAATGCCTCTTAAACTTTCCATTTATTTTTTCTTTCTTTACGGCTATACGACCCACGGGTCGTGATGTAAAGACAATATATTTTCGTTTTAAACTTTACTGCACGGGCAGTAAATCTTTTTTCTTTTACTTGAACAATTACATCCAAGCAGTGATGCTTGCGGTGTAAAAGATTACATGATGCTATAATATTTTCATTTATTATAACACTTGTCTGTATGACCGAACTTAGCATAGTACTTTGGCATGATTTAACAAAACATAAATTTTGAAAAATACTCTAAGTACTGTAGCATGCTTTCACTCATTTTGTTCATGTGTTTACATACCTTGCGAGTATGCTTTGCTATCGATGTGCCTTATATGCCCCCCAAGTGATCGAGGAGCTTTAGGTCCTTGGTCACTTGCCCTGACCATGGCCTGTTTGAACATTCCTGTTCGTATGAAAATTGATACTTGTAATACAGCAAAACAACACACGTAATGAACAAATACTTGTAAACGTAAATTCACAATGGTTGGCAAGAATGACTGGCTGCGCACAGTCCCTTATAATCTCGTATTAAAAATGGACTAAACATGTCTTTACGAGCGATTCTATAATAGAACCTTACATATACGAGCAGTTAGCCATACAACGTGGCTAACCCTCTTTGCAAAACTTGTAAAAATTGAAATTTAATACAAGCCAGTCCTTTAAAAAGGGCTGTTTACTTATAATACTTGCGCAGGTGTTCTCCATTCCAATAGTGGGGAATGAGATCTCCATTTAAGCGTGCAAGTTTGTAGGTGCCTAGATGATGGACTTTGTAATGCCCCAAATTTCCTAATAAGGTTTAGGACCTTGATTAGGAGGCCGGGAGGGCCATAATTGCTTTATTATAGTATTTAATGATTATATGCATGTTTACGTGAATTATATTATTATATGATGGTGAATGCATGCATATGGGCTCATATGTTAATTATGAGGGTAATTTGGTAATTTGGCCACTGTGGGCGTAATTGTATATTTTGGGTGCATGGTTGTGATTAATTAATATAGCCACACTATAAGGTGGATTGGTTCGAGCTAGTCGACATGAGACGATCATGAGATGTAAGTGTTCGGTCTAGTCATAACAGGTTTAAGCTCGGGGCTCGGGGCTCGGGGTGAGTCTCGGGGTGAGTCTCGGGGTGAAATTAATGATTAGAGCATTACCGGGAATTAAAGGGTAATGGGATATGATTTATTGGTATTTGGGAATATTGAGAATAGCGGGGATTGGGAAGCGTTAATTATGATTAACGGGATAAGTGAAAAGTTCCAATTCTACCCTTGAAATGGTTTTAGAGGCTTTAGGTGGCTTAAGGGTATTTTGGTCATTTGAAGGGATTTATATTACCCTTTAGTTGGCTGTAGAAGGATAAAGACTAAACAGAACAAAAACAGGGGTTGTCTTCTCCCCTCCCGTACATCATTCTTCTCTATATTTCTCTTGGTGTTCTTGAGCTCAAGGTGGGGTTTTAAGCTAGGAAACTCAAAGGCTGGGTTGGTGGACTTGGTTCAATCATTGAAGGAGGTTCAAATCTGAATTTGAGGTGAGTTTTAGTCACTGGTTTCAGGTGTTACTCTGTTTTCCTTTTAGTTTTCAATTCATGGTTTTTGATGTGGAAAGTGGGAATCAAAGGGAGTTTTTGTGTTGGTTTGATTGGGATTTGATGAGGGTAAGCTATGGGTGTTGTCTAGAGGTTAAATTGAGTGTTTGGAGGAGGTTTGGAGTTGGTTCCAAGGGTTGGTTCCAAGGGAAAACGCAGGGGAGAGTTGGCTGGTGCGTGCTGGTTTCTTGGCTAATTTGCGAAATGAGCCGCGGCCTGTCTATGGTGTGCCGCGGCCTGTGTTGGCTCTAAAGGTGAAAATGGCTCTGTCAGGAGGGTGAGCCGCGGCATGGCTGTGGTGAGCCGCGGCCCATCAGGGCAGATTTGACCAAAATTGTGTTTTTAGCCTAAGGATGTCTACCATAGGCCTCGGGGTTGGACCTAGTACCCGGTTAAGTGGGGATTGATGTCCCGGGCGCTAGATATTGATTGGGGAACTTATGTTGATCATTTTTATTGATGATACCTTATATTTGGTTATGACTAGGTGACCGCTAAAGGACTAAAAGTTGATCGTTCTCAAGGGTTGTTCTTTTAATCGTTCTAGCTCGACTTTGAGGTAAGAAAACTGCACCCTGTGTATATGTGACATGCATGGCTATTATGATGCATGTTGATTGATTACTGGGTATGACATGTGTGGTTATTATTGATGCATGACGGTTGATTATTATGTATGACATGCATGGCTATTCTTGATGCATGTTGGTTGACTATTAAACGTGACATGCATGGCTGTTATTGGTGCATGTTGGATTGTTGAATATATTGCATATGATACATAAGAAACATGTGATTAGGGCATGCTTTGTATACTGGGTGTGATATCGTTCAGAGCTTGAGCCTCTGTGTTAATGCATAGTCCTAATTGTACTAATATATGTTAAGTAAGCATGCTGAATACCTTGTTTATGGATATTGGACATGTGATATATGTTTGATGGCATGGCTTACCTGTGTATGGCGCTGACCTATTAGTCAGAATCGACAATGGTGTCAGATCCATCTGTGAAGCTGTGACTTATTAGTTAAGTTCACCACGGGCTGAGCACTGGTCGTGTTTCACCGACCCAAGGGTCAGAAGTGGCAGTGCGTTGTGAACGCCGGGCCAAATAAAGATTGGATCCAATCAAGGTCGGCATTGAATGACTCATATGGGGTATTAATACTGGACCGACCAGAAGGTCAATGAGAACTATAAGCGCTTGCCTGGTCTAAGACCAGATGATTTCAGCCAAGGTATATGACCCCGGTGACCGTTTGTCACATGACTAAGGGACGTTGTCCATAGTTTCGACTCTAGAGTCGTGAGGAAGGTTATGTTGGTGACTAATCACCTTGCACCTGTCCTAATCAAACTTAAGAAAGAATCACTTATCGGTTAAGCCCTGGCGACCCTATTGTCACATGGCTAGAGGGAGCGATGCTCATTATTGTGACTTTTGGAAATTGTCACTTATTGGCTTGGACTGATAGTCCCGAATGGTTATTATGATCGTTGTTGATATTATATCATGCTCTATTGTGTTTTCTTGCTGGGCTTTGGCTCACGGGTGCTACGTGGTGCAGGTAAAGGCAAGAGGAAGCTGGACCATCCTTGAGTTGGAGAGCTTAGGTGATGATGTGTACATATGCAGCTGCTCGTCCGCCACGGTCGAGGTTTAAAGTGGAACTAGGGTTGAACCCTGTTTTGCCGCTTAGAACGGCCTGTTGTAAATATTTTCTGTAATAAACTCTGAAACTTTATTTTCGGGATCCCATTGTATAAATTAAACGTTCTAGTGAAACGTTACAACTTAACCAAAGTTTTTAATCCCTAAACCGCTAATCATACTTAGTTCACGATTTTGGCCAAATGACTCGGTTAGCGAGTTTAGCACTGTTTACAAGGCACACCGTAACGGTCCCTGGGGTTTGGGGCGTTACAGACTTCTTCAATTTGGTAAGGTCCTTCCCAATTGGGTCCGAGCACTCCAGCAGAAGGGTCGCGGGTATTTAAGAAAACTCGTCGTAACACCAAGTCACCGACGTTGAATTTTCTTTCTTTAACTTTGGAGTTAAAGTACTGGGTGACTTTTTGCTGATATGCAGCAACTCGAAGTTAAGATTTCTCTCGTATCTCATCGATTGAGTCTAGGGACTCCATCATTAGCTGGTTGTTCTGATCCTGGTCATAAGTCAAACGCCGATGTGAGGGGGGATCTAACTCAACAGGCAACATGGCCTCATACCCATAGGCTAAGGAAAATGGAGTATGTCATGTCGCTATTCGGTGAGACGTTCTATACGACCAGAGGACTTCAGGCAACTGCTCTGTCCATGCTCCTTTAGCCTCTTCAAGTCTTTTCTTCAGGGTGTCCTTAAGAGTTTTGTTCACGGCTTCGACTTGCCCATTCGCCTGGGGGTGTGCGACCGAAGAAAAGCTTTTAATAACTCCATGCCTCTCGCAGAAATCGGTGAATAAATCGCTATCAAACTAGGTCCCCTTGTCTGAAACTATCTTTCTGGGCAAACCATACCGACAGACAATGTTCTTGATGACAAAGTTGAGAACTTTCTTGGTCGTGATGGTTGCGAGTGGTTCAGCCTCGGCCCATTTGGTGAAGTAGTCAACTGCCACAACTGCGTATTTCACTCCGCCTTTCCCTGTAGGTAGGGATCCAATCAAATCTATCCCCCATACTACAAAAGGCCATGGACTCTGCATTTGTTTCAATTCGTTTGGAGCTGCTCGTGGAATCTTGGAATACCTTTGAAATTTGTCACATCTTCGTACATATTCCACCGAATCCTCGTTCATCGTTGGCCAGAAGTAGCCCTGCCTTAGAATCTTTTTTGCCAAACTCTGCCCCCCAGCATGATCCCCGCAGAAGCCTTCATGCACCTCTTTCATGAGTTCCTTAGCTTTTTCTGGTGTAACGCACCTGAGTAGTGGCATCGAATATCCTCTTCGGTACATGACGCCGTCGACCAGTATGTACCTAGCAGCTCATCTTTGTAGAGTTCTGGCTTTGTTCCTATCTGTTGGCAGCGTACCATTTGTCAGATACTCCAAGTAAGGTGCCATCCATGTATCCTCCATTCGAATCTCCATACTGGACTCATCTGCTTGTATGCTCGGCTTACTCAGCCTTTCTACTGGCACAATGTTCAAAGTGTCAGCATCCTTTGCGCTCGCGAGTTTGGCTAAGGCGTCTGCGTTTGAATTCTGATCCCGCGGGGTTTGCTGGAGGGTGTACTTTGTGAACTGGGCTAGCAGGTCCTTTGTCTTATTTAAGTAGGCTACCATTTTCAAACCTCACGCTTGATATTCTCCTAGGATCTGATTTACCACTAGTTGTGAATCACTGTAGATATCAAGCATCTTTATGCTCATATCCTTTGCCATTCTCAATCCAGCGAGGAGTGCTTCGTATTCTGCTTCATTATTTGATGCAGTGAAGTCGAACCTGATGGCGCAGTGAAATTGATGCCCTTCCGGCGTTATCAATATCACTCCCGCTCCAGCGTGGGATTCGTTGGATGAACCATCCGTGAATAGCTTCCACGAAGGAGTTTCGTCTTGAGGCACGGGCGCTTCAGACAGTTCGCACTGCTCAGTGTCTGGGAGTTCGGTGAATTCCGCAATAAGATCGGCTAGGACTTGTCCCTTTACTGCTGCTCGCGGTGAATAGGTTATATCGAACTGCCCTAGCTCGATTGCCCATTTCAACAATCGCCCAGCCGCCTCAGGTTTTTGGAGGACTTGCCGAAGGGGCTGGTCAGTTAGAACTGTGATAGGATGGGCTTGGAAGTAAGGACGTAACTTTCTAGAGGCTAGAATTAGGCAATACGCTAACCTTTCGATTGGCGGATATCGTAATTCTGCAACGATCAGCCTCTTGCTGACATAATAGACTGCTTTCTGTACGCCTTCTTCCTCCCGTAAAAGTACCGCGCTAGCAGCAACTTCGGTAGTCGCCAGATAAATGAACAAAGTTTCTCCTTGGATCGGCTTCGACAAGATGGGAGGTTGTGCCATATGAAGTTTCAATGCCTGGAATGCTTGCTCGCAGTCTTCCGTCCATTCAAACTTCTTATTCCCCCTAAGTAGATTGAAGAATGGGACGCACTTGTCTGTTGATTTCGAAATGAATCTATTTAGGGCTGCGATCCTCCCGGTCAAACTTTGTACATCTTTGATCTTTTCTGGCGACTTCATGTCGATCAGGGCTTTTATCTTGTCGGGATTGGCCTCGATTCCTCTTGAGTTCACGATAAATCCCAAAAACTTCCCTGATCCGACTCCAAAGGAACACTTGAGGGGATTCAACTTCATCTGGTACTTGTTTAACACATCAAAGCACTCTTGTAAATCCCTCACATGTCCTTCTGCCTTCTTAGACTTTACCAGCATGTCATCCACATATACCTCCATGTTTACACCGATTAGCTCCTTAAACATGTGGTTGACAAGCCGTTGGTAAGTCGCACTTGCGTTTTTCAGTCCGAAGGGCATTACTTTGTAACAGTACAAGCTCGTATCGGTCCGAAAGCTGGTGTGATCCTTATCAGGGGGATGCATGCTAATCTGGTTGTAGCCTGAATATGCATCCATGAATGAGAGGATCTCATGTGCTGCAGTAGCATCGACCAGCTGGTCGATCCTTGGGAGTGGGAAGCAGTCTTTTGGGCAGGCTTTATTGAGGTCTGTAAAATCCACACAGGTCCGCCACTTGCCGTTAAGCTTGGGGACCAGCACCGGATTGGAGACCCACGACGGATAAAAAGCCACCCGTATGAACCCATTCTCCTTTAGCCTTTCGACCTCTTCTTTTAAGGCTCGTGATCTGTCTTTATCAAGCAGCCTTCTCTTTTGTTGCACGAGTGGAAAGGTTTTGTCTATATTCAGGACATGGTTGATTACTGCAGGATCTATCCCAACCATGTCTTTATGCGACCAGGCGAAGACCTCCTGGTTTTTTCACAGGAATTCCACCAGTGCGTGCTTCGTGGTAGGCTCTATGTTTTTCCCAACCTTTATGACTTTGGTTGGGTCTTCTTTGTCGAGTTGGACCTCCTCCAGGTCCTCGACGGGTCCAACATTTTCTTCAAAATCCCCAAAGCGAGGATCCAAATCTCCATCCTCACTTTGGGCAACACCCTATTTGGTGACTTCATCACCTGATTGGGCTTGCGTATCAACTTCCATCTGCAATCTATCCGGGGTAGTGCTCCTCGACGTTCCACTTTTCGCCTTTGTGATCAAGGCGTTGTAGCACTCCCTGGCTTCCCTTTGGTTTCCCAAAACGCGTCCTACCCCCGCGTCTGTCGGGAACTTCATGGCTAGGTGCCACATAGAGATGACGGCCCGTAGATCAACCAGTATGGGCCTTCCAATAACGGCGTTGTACGCCGAAGGACAATCGACCACTACAAAAGTGGCGAGTAATGTCCTTGTTGCAGGCGCTGTACCCGTCGTTACTGGGAGTTTGATCAATCCGGCTGGGGCGAGTCCTTCTCCAGAGAAGCCGTATATCGTTTGATTGCAGGGCTCCAAGTCCTTTACGGACAATTTCATGCGTTCCAGCGTTGACTTATACAGGATGTTCACTGAACTTCCTGTATCGACCAGTACCCTCTTCACCATCATTTTGGCCATCTGGATGTCCACGACCAGTGGATCGGAATGTGGGAACCGGACGTGTTGGGCATCACCATCAGAGAAAGTTACCTCACCTTCCTCTGACCGAGCCTTTTTTGGTGCACGGTCCTCCACAGTCATCATCTCGATGTCCTGGTCGTGGCGCAGAGTCCGAGCATATCGTTCTCTGGCCTTTCCGTTATTTCCCGCGAGGTGCAGGCCTCCACAGATGGTTAAGAGTGTTCCATCCACGGGGGCAGGCTGTAATGGTGGCGAGCGTTGGCGTGTGGACGCCTGCTCGTTGCCACCCAGAGCTTCTCGTTGGGAAATTCCCGAGGCCCGTACGTATCTTCTCAAGTGTCCTTGTCTAATAAGGAACTCGATTTCTTCTTTTAACTGGTTGCATTCATTAGTGTCATGTCCGTAGTCATTATGGTAACGACAGAACTTGGTGGTGTCTCTTTTCGAAATGTCCTTTCGAATAGGTCCAGGTTTCTTGTAAGGCACACTGGAACTTGTGGCCTGGTAAACCTCTCCCCGAGACTCAACGAGGGCAGTGTAGTTAGTGAACCGAGGCTCATAACGATTACCCTTGGCTCGTTTGTTGTCGGAGGTGGAAGGCTCGTTATACGGCCGTTTTCCACCATTCTTGCCATTACCGTTGCCATTAGGTTTGGAACCATTGGCGGCTTTGGCGGGTTTGGAAGCCTTTTTATCCTTGCCTGAGCGCTTTCCATCGTCGGCAATGGCCTCTTCAAGCTTGATATAGCGATCAGCTCGATCCAAAAATTCTTGGGTAGTTCTCACCCCTTCCTTTCGGAGACTCTTCCAGAGGGGAGAACGACATTTTACTCCTGCAGTTATGGCCATCATCTTCCCTTCGTCCTTGACCGTCTTCGCTCCAGCTGCTGCCCGCATAAAACATTGGATGTAGTCTTTCACTGACTCCCCATCCTGCTGGCGAATTTCGACTAGCTGGTTTGCTTCGGTCGGGTGTATACGACCAGCATAGAACTGTCCGTAGAACTCCCGTACGAACATTTCCCAGGAAACAATGCTTGCGGGAGGGAATTTGAAGAACCACTCCTTCGCAGCTTCAGAAAGTGTTGCAGGGAAGATCCTACATCGAGCGTCTTCGGACACTTTCTGAATGTCCATTTGAATTTCAAACTTATTGACATGCGAGACTGGGTCTCCATATCCGTCAAAGTTTGGAAGCGTAGGCATCTTAAATTTGCTGGGAGTTTCGGCGTTAGCTATCCTTTGTACAAAAGGAGTGCCTTTCCTCCTATCGTGGTCGATGTAGGAAGTCCTTCCCCCGAACAGCTGTTGCACAGCCTGGTTGAGGGCGTCTATCTGGGCCTGCACAGCGGCAGGAATCGCTGTGGCCTCTGTTGCCGGGGGGACGTTCTCGCCATGCCTCTCACGGCGATCATTGAGTACATCTCTCAGGTCCTCTTCTCTTCTCCGCTGCTCGCTACCCCCGAGCCGGTTGAAGACATTATTTTGTCTGGGCTGCCCCCCAGCATCCTGTCTATTTGGTTGGTCATCTTGAGGTACCTGGCTCCTGCCTTTACCTCTTTCTTCATTCCTCCCACCGGCATTTCCTTTGCCTGAGTCAGCCTCATTATATCCGTGGCCATCTCTGAACCTCGACTGGCTATGGTGAGATCGACTGTTCCCTCGATGTCCGTTCCTGGCTGAACCATCCCGAGCGTTAGAGGGTGGCCTGCGCTAGTCGTGGTGTCCCCGTGCATCATCGTGCCGTGGGGACCCCCGGACCGCAGAGCCTAACTCTGAGTCCCTCCTGTTGCCAGGAGGGTACTGACCTCTGTTCGGTAAGTTCGGCCCATCATCCCTACGACGTCTAGGGCTGCGAGGCTGATGCTCGGCCCTATTCTGCCTCTGTTGCGGGGGATTACCCCGAGCAGCTTGGGATGGTGGCTGTGCCTCAGGATCCAGTGGGACATCGTCATGGGGCATCTGAGGCTGCTCGGGCCTTTGTGGACTCGAAGGCTGGATCGGTGGGCTTGGATTCAAACCCCTCTGGGGTGGTCCATTCACCGGTTGGTCAGGCTGCGAGGCAGGTGCAGCCTGATTTCTAGCTAATAGCAAGGCTGCTTCAAGGGCTGCCATGGCTTCATTCTGGCGGCGGTCCACCTCCGCCTGCCTCTCGCTCAATTCCGCGCGCTGTCGTTCAATCTCCTGTTGCTGCCGTGCCATAACTTCAGCGGCGGTCTCCTGACTGGCCCTCAGACTAGCCAGCTCTTCCTGCAACGCGCCCAGGGTACTCTTCAACGTTGCATCATCCATTTCCTCCTCCTCAAAGTCCAGTTGTGGCTCATCCTCTGCCATGCTTGCAGGAGGAGGAGGAGGCGGGTTTGACGGTGCAGCGGCGGCTGCCTGTCTAGTTTTCTTTCCAGCTTTCGCCATTAGTTTTCTCAACAACGATAAATCAAGCTCTCAATGAAAGCACCAGAATGTTGACCCACGATTTGGCCAACTGACACAGAGTCAGAATATGCTTGATATTAATGAAAGTAATGAGAAGAACGTAATGACAAAAGTAAATAAGACACAGTATTTTATAGTGGTTCGGCCCTAGGATCTGGTAATGACCTACGTCCACTTAGGTTGATATTGATATAAAAATCAGATGAGCGATCAAAGAACTTGGGTTCAATGAGTTTCACTAATCTCTCAAGAACAATACCATATTACTAGGAGAATTACTATAGTCTTGAATGATTCCAAAGCCAAAAAGTCCCCTCCCTTGAGCTATCTCTTGTTATTTATAGGTTCAAGGGGGATTACAAAAGATTGTTACAGATATTATCTCCTGAATAACCGGATACTCAGGAGATTGTGTGAGATAAATTCGGGATTCACAAAGATCTTCCCATTAATGTTGCCTTGTATGCGGAACCATCGACCAGGCTGGTCGCAGGTAAGGCAGGTTCGCACTGCTTCTAATGTGTCTTCTGGTCGATACTCTAGTAGAACGTTTCCAGATGTCAACCACGTGTCCAGGAATCACTTGCCACTTCACCAATGCTAATTTTTTTGGATAACAATATATATATTAAAAATTAGAAACAATATTTTTGTTTAATTTTTTTTTTAATATGTTTATGTCATTCTTTTGTATATAATATTGTTTATTTATTTTACGAAAAAAATATTATTTATTTATTTAAAAGTTATATAATAATCATAAAAACTTAATAAAAATAAATAATTTTTTTTTTCAATAAAATTAAGTCACTAGTTATTATCATAAATGTTTACAATTTTACAAAGACATGCAAGACACTCATGAAGACGGGGGATTATATATGCTAAACTATATACATACATTCACTGCCAAACTTAACAGTAAAATAATGTGACATTTTTTGTGTAAACATAAGTTTTCTTAAAAAGGAGGAAGTTACGAAAAATATTTATATATTTTACTTCTTTACAAAAATATGGTAATTTATTAATTTTTTCAAAAATATATGGAATTTTTCTTTTTTAGTTTAAAGTTATTTATATGGGATTAAATTTCCCATATTTTTGTATGATTCTAAAATAATGCCATATATTTTAGTTAAGTTAAGTGTTTTTAGTTTTTTACTATTTGTAGAATAATTTTGTTCACCCCAATTTTCAAGGTTAAATTATAATTATATATATTATGTTTTTGATATGTTTATATTATATAATTGTTTTATTTTTTAGTCCTACTATGTTTATAATTTTTTTCTTCCTTTTTTTTTATTGTATGGTATTCTTTTTTTCCAATTTTTTTAGTTTATGTATTTTTTTTAAAATCATTTTTTTGCTTTTTTGTTATTGTACATATTCTCTTTTTTATAATTTTTTTAGTTTATATAATTTTTTGGAATAATTTATTTTACTCTTCGTATTATTATTTTTATATTATATAATTATTTTATATATTTTAAAAAAATTAATTTTATTATGTTTACAATTTATTTTCTGTTTTTTTTTAGTGTGCAAGTTCTATTTTTCCAATTTTTTTAGAATCATTTATTTTCTTTTTCCTTCTTCCTCTTTTTTCTTTACTGTACCCATTAATTCTTTTCAATTTTTTTTTTAAGTTTATGTAATTTTGTTTAAAATCATATTTTTACGTTATTTTTTTTAGGCGTGGGTTGGGAATTTTTTTTTTATATATATTTTTCTTGTTTTCTTTTATTTTCTTTTTTCTTTTATTCCTTCATCTTTCATTTTTTTTAATGGGTGAGCGTAAAAACAATTGAGTTTGAGAGGTTGTTCAATCTATCAATGAGTTAGTTGTGTCTTCTAGTATTGTAGATATAGGTTTTGCTCTTGACAATGATGTGAAGATGAAGTTGTATGAGCTTTACAAGATTGCCACTCAAGGGTCTTGCTTGGATCCCCAACCAACGATGTTGAAACTTTTTGCAAGAGCAAAATGGTTAAATATCGCCAACCTTAATCTCTTGAAGCATTAATGTACACCTTCAAAAAAATAAAAATAAAAATTTATTACAAGATTATACATTGGCCTCTTGATGGTAAATCAATTTATGGATTATGTAATGAACTCTTTTGAATGTTCTGCCGAAGGGAAATATTTTGTAATTTATTAACATATGTACAATATCCTTCAGGTTAAGAGATCTATTAATGAGTTCTTAGCTAACAACATGCATGAGTCTATGGGATGTTATCTTGCTATGTAGCTAATATATTTAAGGTTAAATTTAAGTATGTGGTAGTCGGTTACCATAATATAAGTAACTGGTTAGCCCTAAGATAATAATAAGTTATCCTAATGGTAACGTGTTACTTATATTCCCCTAAGATAGTAACAGATTACTTATAATATAGGTAACCAGCTACTCCAAAGATAGTAACATATTATCCTTGTAGTAACTAGTTACATATAATATACTTAATTGGTTACCCCTAAGATGGTACTAGATTACACTGATGAGAACATCCAAATTTGAAAAAATAAATATATAAAAATGTGAAAGGTAATCTATCAAGTAACCAGTTACTTAATTTAATATTAAATAAAACATAATTTAACGAAAAAAAGAAACAATATACAAAGAAAACACCGAAAAAATTGATTTGAATATTTTTTTTTTATATACAATAGAAAAAAATTGTAAAAAGGTACAATAATAAAACATAAATAATAAATGATAATAAAATAATTATTGTTGACCCGGATTTTGGCCAACTGACACGGAGTCAGAATATGCTTGATGTGAATAATGTGTTGACAAGAATCGAATGGCAAAAAGTAAAAAGAACACGATATTTTATAGTGGTTCGGCCCCAGGATCTGGTAATAACCTACGTCCACTTAGACTGTTATTGATATAAGAATCAAAGGAGTAATCAAAGAACAAGGGTTCAATGAGTTTCACTAACCTCTGAAGAACAATACAATATCCCAAGGAGAATTGTTCTAGTCTCAAATAATTCAAAAACCAAAAGTCCCTCCCTTGAGCTATCTTTTTCTATTTATAGGCTCAAGGGGGATTACATGATTTTGTTGCCAATATTCTCTCCTAAATCATCGGATACTCAGGAGATTGTGTGAATTAAATTCGGGATTTATAAAGATCTTTATAGTAATATTACATTGTATGCGGAACCTGCGACCAGACTGGTCGCAGGTAAGACTGGGCTGCTAACTGTTTCTAATACGTCTTCTGGTCGATGTACTAACAGAGCTTTTCCAGGTGTCAGCCACGTGTCCAGGGATCACTTGCCACGTCATCAATGCCAATTTTTTGGATAACATTTGCCCCCCAAGTTTATTTGTTACGAGCAATAAATAAACTTTTGAGCGAACGACCCTTCGGTAACCTCACCATGCGTGTCAGAACCTTCGTGTGTCCTTGAAAAAAGCAACCTACTCCTGTCTAATCATGACTTTTCGGTTCCCCAGTAATAATTCGACGACTATTCCACTTCCCTATACTTCGAAAAAAGGGAAACTGATGATTACACCTTTTTAATGCCACAGACAAACTTATATAACATCTCCGAAGCCTTCCTTTTCTTTTTACGCATGCCACTACTCACTCCAGAAACCCTAAAACCAGAGCTCTTGTCTTCTCCCAGAGACCGTTCTTCTGCAATTTCAAGATTCAACCCGAGAGCATTCCGACTTCCGAAGACTCTTTACCATTCTTAACGATCTTCTTTCCGGTAAGTCTTCGGATCTTTATGTCATGTATTTTCGTAATGCATGCTTTTGTATGTTGACTATTTGAGTTCATCTGCTTCTGGTTTTGAGATAATTGTGAGTAGAATGTTGTACACCCTGCTTTTCCCACGGGCTGATTAGCGAGCCGAGCTGCGGCCTAATCATAATTATCTCGTGGACGTACCACAGACCGGAGCTTCTGTCATTAGGTCGTACCTCCTTAGCTCAAGGAAACTCAGGGGTTCGCCAAGATTGCACAAGACTTGACCCCGGATTCTGAAGGCCTATGGTCGAGTTAAGTATCCAGCTCGCGGTACGAGCTGAGTATGAAGGCTATGACCCTTTGTAAAGTCAACACACGCAAGGTAAACGTGCATATATCAGACATCACGTGTCTGATATGCCCCTGACTTCTCGGACACGCAGCAGGAATGTGCGTATTCAGACACCCACGACTGGGTTGGGCCGTGCGGCCCATTATCTCCTTACCTATTGATTTGACCATACTTATGTGTCAGGTTTATGAATTAATCATGAATGTCACAGAGTTGATGTGATAGATAAGAGGGTCACGGGATGACCTTCTTACCAACTCCCAGGTGCCTTCTCCTATAAATATGGAGACCCTGGGACTTAATAAGGGTTGGATTCTCTATTGTAAAGAAGGCCCGGTAATCAAATATCCAGTATAGAGCAATAATACTGACTAGTGGAGTAGAAGGATTTTAACCTTTGAACCACTCAAAAAACGTGTCTTGTGTCACCTCTGTCCTTTTCTAAGATCTTATATCTGTTTCGGTTCACATTTAGCACTAATCCCTTTCTCTTCATTTCTTAATTACCTGTTGGCGAAGAACTGCGTCAACAATTTGGTACTTTCATTGAGAGCAAGTTCGATTAGTGCTGTTGCATACATCCAACTATGGTGACAATTCGATCCAGGCACGGTAACGAGACAGAACAACATGATGGGAAGGAGGCTCATCATACTGCCATCCCTGGTGAACAAGTTCCTGAAGTCCAGCAGCGGCCAGGAAAGCAGCCGGCGGGCCAAGATGATACTGGTAGTTCGGCGCCTCGACCACCTAATCCGAACCCATGTTATTATACTGCGGTGGAGATGGAGAACGCCCAGCTGAGTAGCTAGTTAGCAACAGCTAGCCAACAAATTAAGGATATGTTGGCCCGACTACTCCCTCTCACAACCGACGCTAACGTTGGAGAGAGGCAAGGTAAGGCTCCTAAGTCTCGTCGGGGTAATCAGTCCAGGCATAGTCGTTCGGACAGACTTCCAGCAGGCAACTCCACCCCTTCATCACACCATCGAGAGGCAGACTTCGGAGGAATGCCTAGAGCAGAACAACAACAATACAGCCGTTCGGTCAGGACGTCGACTCCTAGCTCCCAACCATCCTCGAGGACGCCCAGAGGAGCTCAAGGAAATTCTCGAAGGAGATCCGGAGCGGGCTCACGACATCAGCCCGTTCCCAACAACCATCCTGCGCCTCGTCCAGATCGCCAGGCGCGGGACCAGCAGGTTGGAAGGGCCGAAGGGCCCCCACCAAACTTGATCCGTCCTGACGGAACTAGGATAGCCTCTCCAGTCAGGCATCCTCCTTCTCCAATCAGATATCCGTCTCCTCCTCGGCCCGTCCGAGACATCCCAGCCTATGGGAGTAGTAGGAGAAATCTGCCATCGGCAGGACCTTCCTGGCGTAGCAGGGCGCCGAGGGAAGGCCCAGATCCTCAGCACCAGAGGTGGACTACAAGACTATCTAGCAGGAGCCATTGGACCGGCAGTCGCCGGAGTGATCTCTCTGGGGGAGACCGGCGCCAGCGTCTGAGTTTGGCGTAAAGTCATCAAACCACCCAGGGAGGCGACCTGCGAGATCGCCTCAACTCTCATAGAGGGGAACAAGTAGGAGGAGATGACCATGCTCGCTCAAGGGGAGCTCTGTCCGAAGTACGTAACGGGGGGAATGTACCAAATAACCTATCTCAAGATAGGAGGGGCAATAACCCACCAAATATGTACAATGGGTCCGGAGCTGTTGAACAGCCCCGGAATAACCAAGGACATCAGGACCAAACCCTCGAGCGCTTGACTCAGATGGAGGAGCTGATGTGGAAGCTCCTATCAGAAAAAGAAAAAGACGAATATGATTCAGGGGATGAGATGGAACTCTTCGCCCCCAGTATAGCAGCAACAGCGTACCCATCTAGTTTCCGTATGCCTCACTTGTCAAAGTTCAATGGGGACAGAGACCCATCGGACCATCTAGGGATGTTCAACACCCTGATGATGGCCCACAACATTGGCCCCGAGCTGAGATGTTTAATCTTCCCTTCCACACTGTCTGGACCTGCCAAGCAGTGGTTCAAGCAAAGTAAAAGACAGTCAATCAGTTCCTGGAAGACCTTCTCAGCTGACTTCAAAAGGGCATTCCGAGCCTCTCAGGCCGCCCGTGTTCAGGCCGATTCCCTGGCTAACGTGAGGCAGCAGCCCGGTGAGACTCTGAAGGTCGATCTGAGCAGATTCGCGAACGTTGCTGCTCGAGCCAGAGACGCGGATGATAGCTCCAAGCTCATGGCCATGAGAACTGGAATCCTTTTTGGAGGAGACCTCTGGAAGGATATACAAAGGAAGGGAGTCGGCTCGGTTAACGAATTCCTTAACAGGGTCCAAGAATGGATAAACTTGGAGGAAGCCGAAGCTTCAGCTGCGGGAACCAGCCAGGTCCCCTAGCAGCCCGCTGGAGTGGGGACGGAGGTCGTGGCAGCGACCCAAAACGTCACACAGAACAACCAGCCCGGTGGAGGCAAAAGAAAGGGAAATGGCGAAAACAGTCCGCCCGGCCAAAAGAAGAACAAATCCATAGACAAGTTTAAGCCCGTCTTCTCGACTTATACCGAGCTAACCCAATCTAGGGAGAATATCTTCCTAGCCAACTCTACTCGAGTCCCTTGGAAGAGGCCGGAGCCATTAAAGCACCACAAGGGGAAGAGAGACACTTCTAAGTTTTGCCGTTTTCATAACGACGTCGGCCACAATACCGACGATTCCAGACATCTAAAAGATGAGATCGAGACTCTCATCCGAGCCGGCCCCTTGGCTCAATACGCACGGAACAGGGTTCCAGCAAACCGACCTGCTCCGGAAGTCCCGACCAGTCAGCCCGGGTCTCGGTTAGATCAGGATGTCCCTCCCCCTGTGGTAGGGGGGGAGATATCCACCATCTCTGGAGGTCCGCACATGGCCGGCACGAGTAGAGGCGCCCAAAAGAGATACGTGAACGAACTAAAGGCTCATAACGTAGTGGAGTTCGTTCCGGAACAGCGCCAGTCAAAGCAACAACGATTAGAAAGGCAACCAATCATTTTTACTGAGGAAGATACGGGCCATGTCCAGTTCCCTCACAATGATCCTCTGGTCGTAGCAGTCCAGCTCGCCAACCGGAGAGTGAGGAGGGTACTGATAGACAATGGGAGTTCGGTGAACCTCCTATTCCGATCCACCTTAGAGAAGATGGGTTTGACTGTCGCCAAGCTGAAGGCAACCTCCATGATGTTGTATGGTTTTTCGGGAGAAGGATCAGCAGCGATTGGGACGATCGAGTTAGTGATCACCCTAGGTGAAGGGTCTCGGACAGTTTCCAAACTCCTCGAGTTCGTGGTCATTGACTGCTCCGCTGCCTACAATGCCATTTTGGGCCAACCTACGCTCATAGCCTTCGAGGCCGTCACGTCCATTCGCCACCTCACAATGAAGTTCCCTACTTCAATGGGAATCTGCACTGTCCAGGGCGATCAGCTCGCTGCCAAGGAATGCTACAGCATTTCCATGAAGGGAAAATCTAAACCCGGGCAGCTGGCGATGACCGTTCAAGGTGAAGAGGAATCTCAGGAACCCTTGGCTGATCCTGAGATTGAAAAACCTCAAAGCGCCGAGGGGGAAAACGTCGTCTTAAGTGAGGACATTGACCCCCGAATAGGCGAGGACAGATCTGAGCTCCAGGCTATTGAGGAGCTCGAGGAGGTGAGTATCAATCCGCAGAACCCTTGTCGGAAGGTCAAGCTCGGGAAAAACCTCTGTAGCAAGAGGAAGGCGGGGCTGACTACGTTTCTGCAGGATAACTTGGACGTATTCGCATGGTCGCACGAGGACATGGTGGGAATTAGCCCGAGTGTCATCATGCACACACTTCATCTGGATAAAAGCGTTCCTGCCAAGTCCCAGAAGCAAAGGCGTTTAGGAACAACTCGAGCTGAAGCCCTAGAGGAAGAGGTATCCCGGCTCAAGAAATGCGGCTTTATCCGTGAAGCCAAGTTTCCAATATGGGTTGCCAACCCCGTGCTGGTCCCGAAGCCTAACGGGAAATGGCGGACCTGCATCGATTTCTCCGACCTGAATAAAGCCTGCCCCAAGGATTGCTTTCCATTGCCTAGGATCGACTAGTTGGTGGATGCCACGGCGGGGCACGAGCTCATGTCCTTTATGGACGCGTACTCGGGCTACAATCAGATTGCGATGAATCCGACGAACCAGGAACACACCAGCTTCATGACCCCAACTAACGTCTATTGTTACAAGGTCATGCCGTTCGGTCTGAAGAACGCCGGAGCTACCTACCAAAGGCTAGTCAATAGAATGTTCGCGGACCAGATCGGGAAGAACAAGGAAGTGTACGTTGATGACATGCTAGTCAAGTCAAAGACTGCCGATAACCATGTCTCCGACCTGGAAGAATGTTTTAAGACACTACGGGAATATGGCATGAGGCTTAATCCACAGAAATGCACTTTTGGAGTCGCGTCAGGGAAATTCCTGGGGTTCATAGTCAATACCCGAGGAATCGAGGCGAACCATGACAAGATCAGATCATTGCTCGAGCTTCCTTCGCCCAGGTCGCGAAAAGATGTCCAAGGCCTGACAGGAAGAGTGGCAGCCTTCAACCGGTTTATTTCCAAGTCCATCGATAAGTGTTTGCCCTTCTACAACCTCCTCCGAGGAAACAAAAAGTTTGAATGGACAGTAGAATGCGAAAGTGCATTCCTCGACCTGAAGGCACATCTGGCTGAGCCGCCGGTGCTATCCAAACCCAAGGCAGGAGAGCCTCTTTTTCTCTACCTGGCTGTCACTGAGGACGCAGCTAGTGCCGTACTAGTACGAGAAGAGGACCAAGTTCAAAAACCAGTCTACTACATCAGCAAGAGACTTCTCGGGGCTGAATCCCGATACCCGCTGATGAAGAAATTGGCATTCTGCCTTATCACAGCCTCGCGAAAGCTCAGGCTGTACTTCCAGTCCCACTCGATTCGTGTCATGACCGATCAACCTTTAAGGCAGGTTTTGCAAAAACCTGAAGCATCGGGGCGTTTGTTAAAGTGGACCATCGAACTCAGTCAGTTCGAGATACTATACACTCCGCGGACTGCTATAAAAAGTCAGGCCCTGGCCGATTTCATGGCAGAGTGCACGGGATTCTAGGAAGATCCTGCAGGAAGCGCACCCCAAATCAGCTCGCCCCAGGCTTCGTGGAGGGTCTTTGTAGATGGTTCGTCCAACGAAAAATGGCTCCAGAGCTAGAATCATTATGATATCCCCCGAGGGACATAGATTCCACTCGGCACTGAGATTCGGATTCAAAGCCTCCAACAACGAGGCCGAATACGAAGCTTTGCTGGCGGGACTGAGGATAGCCCAGGAGTTGAAGGCGAGCTCCGTCCAGTGCTTCAGTGACTCCCAGCTCGTGGTGAACCAGGTTATGGGCGAATATCAAGCATGGGGACCCAAGATGGCCGCCTATCTGGCAAAGGTGAAATTTGAGCTGTCCGCATTTGAACGAGGCTCGGTCGAGCAGATACCTTGGGATCAGAATGCTAATGCAGATGCTCTTGCCAAGCTCGCCACCTCTGGGGAAACGGAGACACTGGGTCTAGTACCAGTCGAATTCTTGGAGAAACCAAGTGTAGAAGAAGTCAGGACGGAGGTCGAGATGATCGATACCAGGCCGACCTGGATGACCCCCATCCTTGAATATCTCGTCGAAGGCAAGCTGCCTGAAGGACGTAACGATGCACGGCGAGTCCTATATCAAGCTCCTAGGTATACGATAGTCGATGGGGTGTTGTACCGATGTGGGCACTCCCTACCTCTCCTCCGGTGTGTTCTTCCAAGTGCAGCAAAGGCCATCCTGTAGGAAGTGCACGAAGGATTTTGCGGAGACCACACTGGGGGGCAGAGCTTGGCCTTAAAGGTCCTGAGGCAGGGGTATTACTGACCAACTCTGTCCAAAGACTTGATCTCATACGTAAAGAAGTGCGACAAGTGCCAGCGGTTCTCTGCAGTTGCCCGAGCTCCTCCAGTCGAGCTGAAGATGATCTCGTCCCCATGGCCGTTTGCCGTTTGGAGGATAGACTTGGTGGGCGCCCTCCCCACTGGAAAAGGCAGGGTCCGTTACGCCGTGGTAGCCATCGACTACTTCACTAAGTGGGATGAGGCAGAACCTTTGGCAACGATAACGTCCAAAAAGGTGCTGGACTTCGTGGTTAAAAGCATCATCTGTCGGTTCGGCCTGCCTAAGAAGATCGTTTCTGACAGCGGCACCCAGTTCGACAGCGACCTGTTCACTGAGTTTTGTGAAAGATACGGAATCATAAAAATTTTCTCCTCCATGGCCTATCCTCAGGCTAATGGCCAGGTCGAAGCTGTCAACAAGACTCTAAAGACGAGCCTCAAGAAGAGATTGGATGAAGCAAAGGGGGTCTGGTCAGAGCAGCTCCCACAGGTCCTATGGGCATACCGGACCTCGCATCGGACTCCTACTGGTTATACTCCCTTTTCCCTAACCTTTGGGAGTGAGGCAGTCCTCCTCGTGGAAATTAAGGTGCTTTCGCATAGAGTCCAGTCTTACGACCAAGATCGAAACCACGAGCTCCTGTGCAATTCCCTCGATCTAGTTGATGAAAGGCGAGAGGATTCACAACTCCAGCTCACCCATTATCAACAGAAAATCACTCGCTACTTCAACACCAAACTCAAAAAACGCGCCTTTAGCGTTGGCGACTTGGTCTTGAGGAGAGTTTTCCTGGCCGGGAAAGATCCCAAAGATGGAGTTTTAGGACCACACTGGGAAGGACCATACCAGGTCATCGAAATCATTAAGGAGGGAACCTATAAGTTAGCTCGACTGGATGGAGGGGCGGTCCTGCGGACTTGGAACGCCATCCACTTAAAGAAATATTATCAATGATTCACCTGTAAGGCTTGGAAGGCCACTTTTTATGTATTAATGAGAATCAACTTTTATGTATATTTGCAAGTGTAATCTAAAGTAACCACGAAAGACCCTTTCCCGGTTACTTGGGGGGCATATGGTACCTGGATATAACTAGGTCTCCTTAATGACTTAGAAGTTGATTCATATCGATTGACCGCTGTTTTCTTAAAAAACGCGAGATATTGATAAGGGTTAACGCCAACTAAGTCCTCTCCTGGTCATAACCGGGTCATAAAACTTAGAAGTTGATTTAAATCTATTGATCGTTGTTCTTCTTAAAGAGCTCGAGATATGGATAAAAGTTAACATGAACTAAGTTTTCAAATTAAGTTCCTGGTCCTAACCAGGTCATAAAACTTAGAAGTTGATTTAAATCTATTGATCGTTGTTCTTCTTAAAGAGCTCGAGATATGGATAAAAGTTAACATGAACTAAGTTTTCAAATTAAGTTCCTGGTCCTAACCAGGTCATAAAACTTAGAAGTTGATTTAAATCTATTGATCATTGTTCTTCTTAAAGAGCTCGAGATATGGATAAAAGTTAACACGAATTAAGTTTTCAAATTAAGTTCCTGGTCCTAACCGGGTCACAAAACTTAGAAGTTGATTTAAATCTATTGATCGTTGTTCTTCTTAAAGAGCTCAAGATATGGGTAAAAGTTAACACGAACTAAGTTTTCAAATTAAGTTCCTGGTCCTAACCGGGTCATAAAACTTAGAAGTTGATTTAAATCTATTGATCGTTGTTCTTCTTAAAGAGCTCGAGATATGGATAAAAGTTAACACGAACTAGGTTTTCAAATTAAGTTCCTGGTCCTAACCTAGTCACAAAACTTAGAAGTTGATTTAAATCTATTGATCATTGTTCTTCTTAAAGAGGTCGAGATATGGACAAAGATCAGCATAAACTAAATTTTTCAAGAAATTGTGACCGAAATGCGTAAAGGCAAAAAAGAGAAGATCAATTAAAAGCGTTAAAGCAAATTGTCTCGAGGTGAAAGCACCTCATGCAAAGGTTACATAAAAATTATTTAAAATATATTGGGGGGCACAAGAAAAGAAACGCCCTAAGCTCCGCTAGGTGGGCCCTTGGAGGTCGCTGTCTCGCCTTGCTCAGCTGCACCAGAACCATCCCCGGTCTCCGAGGGCGCCTCTTTATCAAGGCGAGCTTGGAACTTCACCAGCAAGCGCTCCCAGAGGCTCGCTGACATGAAGGAGAAGTCCGCATCTGGATTGTAGGCCCAGCAGTGGTAGAACAGATCTTCCATGGACTTTTCCAAAGTTGTCCGCTCGGCCTCTAGGGCAGCCTGGGTGACCTGGACCTCAGTCTTCGCGGCGTCTAGGTCCGTTCTCGAGGTGGCAAGGGAGGTCTCGAGCTCTTGGACCTTCGAACGAGTTTTCTCCAGCTCGACTTGCGAGGCCGCCAGGGCATCCTTTGTAACGCCCTGGTTACCCTAGAACAGTTACGGTGAACGGTGAACCGGAAATTTGACCCGCTACTCGAGTCCTTTGGTTAAAAACGTGATCTAGGTGTTATTATTAGGTTAAGGCGAAAACCAATAAAAAGGAAAGGGTACATTTCATTACGTAAATAAACTGCTCATGAGCCTTTCAAAATGTTTACAAGTAGTTCGTAATACAAAAGAGTCACTTCCGTATCAAATTTACAGTCCCCGCCGGCCTAAGCGGCAAAAGTAGGGTAAACCCCTAGTCCCTCTGAGAACTCCTTGACCGTGGCGGTCAAGCGGCCCTGTATGTACACAACATCGCCCAAGCTCTCCACTCAGGGTTGGGTGAGCTTCTCTTTCCCTTTACCTGCACCACATAGCACCCATGAGCCAAGGCCCAGCAAGAAAACACAATAAGACATGATATAATATCAACAACGATCACAACAACCATTCAGGACTATCAGTCCAACAAATAGGTGACAATAGCCAAAAGTCACAAAAATGAGCATCGCTCTCTCTAGCCATGTGACGATAGGTTCACCAGGGCTTAACTGATAGGTGATTCTTTCTTAAGTTTGATTAGGACAGGTGCATGGTGATTAGTCACCAACATAACCTTCCTCATGACCCTAGAGTCGAAGCTATGGACAACGTCCCTCAGCCACGTGACAAACGGTCACCGGGGTCATATACCTTGGCTACAGACATCTGGTCGTAGGCCAGGCAAGCGCTTATAAGTTCTTTGACCATAGGGTCGGTCCTGCATTAATACTATAGAGCCATTCAATACGTGATCATCGACTTTAGAGTCGGTCCCTGACTAGTCAGTGTCATAAACAGGTAATCAGCGTTCATCAGCATTTAATACACAATCCACGTCCTCATATATCAACCAACATGCTTCAATATCAAACCATGCATGTCATATACCTATACAGGGTGCAACTATATTTATACACTATTTTCTTACCTCTGGTTCGAGTGAGAAGTATGATAAAGACGACCCCTGAGAACGATCGATCTTTTAGTTCCTTAGCGTTTACCTAATCACAACCAATTACAACCTCCATTAATGAGAATCCATAATAATAGGGTCTTAATCTAAGCACCACTCTCGGGACCTCGAAACATGCCCACACGGTGAGTAGATTCGATCCCGGGCCTTAAGGATTGAAACCCCAAGTCAAAAACCCTTAAAAACACTCAAAACAGAACTTAGAAGGAACAGGGTAGCGCTACAGCGCTCAACCCCTAGCGCCACAGCGCTATACACAGAACCTCCCAAGAGCCAAAAAGCCTCCTGAGGAGCACTATAGCGCCCTAAGGTGGGCGCTGTAGCGCTACCTCCAGACCCAATCTCCCCTGAACCGACCTTCTTCAACTCCTTCGATTCTAACTCGATTTCCAAGCTTCCAAATCCCATTCTTAATGCCAAATGAACCCAAAAACCATTCTAACACACCCCAAACATCACAAGCATGGGAACTCTAGCCAAAACTCCCAACAAAACCATGAATTCACCCTAAACATCTCAGCTGAAAAACAGAACCAAAACAAGGCAAACCAGAGAAAACCATGGTTAGAAACTTACCCAAAGCTCGGCTTATGATGGTCTTCAATGGTGGAACACACTCCCAAACTCCCAAGGCTTGCTTCCCAAGCTTGAATCCTCAAAATTGGTTAAAAAACCACAAAGAAAGGTGAAGAGAAGAAGGTACGGGAGAACTCTTTTGCATACTCTGTTTTTCCACTACTTTCTTCAGTCATCAAGAGTTATATCTGTCCTAGGGGTGAAATGTCCATTTTACCCCTAGGTCAATTAATACTTTCTAAAGGCTCCCAAGGGCATATTTGGTACTTCCCTCCTAGCTCGTTAATCATAATTAACGCTCTCCAATTCCCGCTATTCTCAATAATCTCAAACACCAATAATTCACATCCCGTTACCCTATGTCTCCCGGTAACGCTCTAATCATCAAAATCACCCCGAGACCCAATCCAAGTCCCGACACTTAAACCTGTTGTGACTAAACCGCTAATCAATATTCTACGATCGTCTCATGTCGACTAGCTCGAGCAAACCCACATCATAATGTGGTCTCAACATATAACATCGACATGCATACAATTAACATTATATTATAATATAATTCTCATAAACATGCATAAACACATTAAATGGAATAATTAAGCAATTATGGCCCTCCCGGCCTACTAATCCAGCCGTCAAACCACATTAGGGAATCCGGGGCATTACATCCTTGGCCGCTTGCAGGGTAGTCTGATGCTCATCCCTTATGTCCCCAAGCTGAGTTTTGGTCCTGATGATACTACGATGAAGAGCGACAACGCTCTGCGAAGACGGAAAGACAATTGCCTTAAAAAAAAAAAAAAAATAGGGCAAAGTATAAAAGTGTAAAAAACCACAAAAAGGTTAAGGTTAGCTTACCGTCATGGCCATGCCTAGTGAAGACTCCAGCACGCCCACCGGGCTCATTGTCTCGATGGCCCGGAGCTCCTTCTCGGTGAACTTGTATATGTGGCTGACGGCGTAGTTCGCCGACTCATACACCGTTCCCCGAAAGGCCTCGGGGATCTTCTCCAGGTCCTGGGAATTGACTGGGATGCGTACATCGGAAGGTACGATGGCCAATGTCCCGACCTCCGTTCCTGTGTCCCGGGCAGTGAGTGGAGCTCACGGAGCCGGTGGAGGCATATTGCTTCCCCCTGCAGCAGGAAGGACAGTTCCCGCGACCTGTGCAGCTGGGGCTTGATCCTTCTCCTTCGCAGGGGACTTGGTGGGGGTCCCGGCAGCGTTCTTGGACGTTTGGAGCCTCTTCATTCTTGGCCCAGCGGCGGCGTTCCCCCCGAAGACCGCACCTCGCAGGCTCTCCTCGGACTGAGACATATCTTCTGTCAAAACAAAAACGGGGTTAGTTAACAACCATACAGATACAAAAGCTAAGGGGTAAAAGTAAAAAATATATGAACACTAAGGGAATCCTACCCTCCGAGCTAGAAGAAGAATCTAAGTCGATTACTTCCCGAGCTGGAGCAAGTTCTGGGTCCGGGTCTGACTCAGGGCTAGATTCCTCTACATATTGCCTAATCCCCAGAGCTACGACACCCCTCCGGAGTGATGGCCATGTGCGAAGGTTGGTCCCATACTCCTCGAATAGGATCGACCTAAAGGCTAGGGTGTTATCTACTACTACGATACCCCTAGGTCGGCTATCTTGGTAGTCCAGCACAAGTCGGCCGACACAATGGAGCAGGGTTGTGTTCAGGTACGGATCACTTCGGTGACGATGGACGAGCTGCCTAGGATTGAACCTAGCCAGCCGGGGGTCTGTTGTGGCCCTATCTAGACTCCTAAACATGTAAGGGTTACCTTGGCCAGAAGGACCCGCGGCTGCTCCGGATTGGATCCTCTCCTCGCCCGTCCCCGGGACGACCTCCAGGGTCCGCTTCCTATTCCTCACGAGGGGAACTTCGTCGCCCTCGTCCTCCTCATCTTCGTCTTCCGCGACCTCCTCCACGGTGATGGGTCTGGTGTCGCGAGCTGGGGGATGCCCCCGGGGCCTCCTGAGGTTTAAAGTCTGATTCGGGAAAATCAGCTTGCAGGCTATCATCATCTCGTCTGTTACGAGCACGCGATAATCTTTCTCCCTGGGGGGAAAGCCCGCCAGAGTCTCGTATTGGGCCCCGAGGGTCACAGATTTCTCTGTCCTCGCGAAGATGGCTGCAGAAATAGTCTAAGTTAGAAAGGGGTATGGGAGGAGCTAAAACGACACTTAACTTACGAGCTAAGGGGAAAAGACACTTACGAGGACGATTGAAGTAGTGGAGCTCGCAATTCCTGAACCCCGTCGACAAGAAGAATTGATCCTTGAAGTCGTTGGGGTGGCTGGGCAGCTCGATGACCGCAGCCGTATTGGGAAATCGGGTTAGGTAGTAAAACCCACCCCCTTGCCCTCGCTGATCCGGGCTGGCCTTGAGGCAGAAAAAATATAAGATGTCCGCAGGAGTGGGGACCTCCCACTCGTGCTTCTGAAATAATTATTTCAACACCGCCAGCAAGCGGTAGGATTTAGGGGGGGAGCTGAAATGGGGCCAACCCCACGTAATTAAGGAAATCAACAAAATACTGGTCCAGCAGGAGGAAGGCCCCCGCCTTAAAATGTTCGCCGCTCCAGGCCGCGAACGATTCGTCGAGCGGCGCAGAGCTCCGCTCGCCCTCTGCGGCAGGTCGGGCCACCACGGATGCTCTCCCCAGGGCGATGTTGTGGGAGAGAAAGATTTTGTTGATCTTCGTCTGGTCGATGACCTTTGAGATGATCCTCTCCGCCTCAAAGAAGGCATCGGGGGCGACCTCGACCTCCTGCTCCACCGCCGGCCCAAAGTTGGGGATGGGGGAGTCTGGCATCACCACCTTTCCTTTGTCCTGCTGTGAGGACGAGCTGCTGACAGTCTTCTTGGGAGCGTTCCTTTTCGGTGCCATCTGGTCGCCTAACGAACAAAAGAAAACATTTCAGAAAAGGCAACCCAAGCGTGAGGAAAAATCAAATGTTATTTGTACGAGCTGAGGTAAGCCTAGCCCATGGAGAGTGGGACACGCGGTTCGATGAACACGCGCCTGTGCTCCCAACAGATTCCCGATTACTCGGAATTCGTGTGTCAGGAGGGTCAGGATAAAAATTGCCTTGGGGGGAAAGTTTCGATAGGCAAGGTTGGCAAAACCGCCTGTGAGGCATGTCCCCTAAGCTACCCGGTTTTGCACCCAACATATGTCACAAATCCTTCCCAGAAATTTTCCCCAGAAAAAGCATCCTATAAACCATACTCTTAAATGATTTCCTACAGCAAAGATACCCTAGCCTAAAAATAATCTTTCACCCTCCGTGTCCAAAAAACCCAGTAAAACCATGCATGCGGCTACAGTAAAATATTTACCTAAGCTACAGTGAAATATATTTTTCGAAACGCACATGGTCAGGAAACTTACAATGTTTGACTGGGAGGTGGATGAAGGTATTGCCTGGGTGAAAGCTTCGTCGGAGTATCGGCTTCCAAAGCTTTGAAGAAATCCTGGCGTCTGAGCCTCTTGAACGCTGAGTATAGAAGTCACAAAGAAGAGGGTTTTTTCGTCTGAGATGAAGAGAGAAGAAGAAGAGAAATTCGGAAAAATTTCAAATGAAAGGGTGGCCCGTGCGTAGGGTGGCCACCCCTTTTTATATACGTGAAGGGTCACGTGTAGAGGGCCGTTGGATGGCCCTGATGAGGGATCTGAGGCCCTCCACTCGAAATACGGAACGACGGCTGAGCATAGGCTAGGCCATTAAATGCGGTTCTCGTAAGACGTACTGTCGCTAACCACGATGTTCCACGTATCAGGCGCTTGCGTAAGAGGTGGAATATGAAGAGTTCATGGGGAAGCCTAAAAGCCCCTACTGTGGTCTTACCCGACGTGGCATACCACGAGCAGGGGCTTGGGGGGCAGATGTACGCCTTGCTTTTCCCACAGGCTGATTAGCGAGCCGAGCTGCGGCCTAATCATAATTATCTCATGGACGTCCCACAGATCGGAGCTTCTGTCATTAGGTCGTACCTCCTTAGCTCGAGGAAACTCAGGGGTTTGCCAAGATTGCACAAGACTTGACCCCGGATTCTGAAGGCCTATGGTCGAGTTAAGTATCCAGCTTGCGGTACGAACTGAGTATGAAGGCTATGACCCTTTGTAAAGTCAACACACGTAAGGTAAACGTGCATATATCAGACATCACGTGTCTGATATGCCCCTGACTTCTCGGACACGCAGCAGAAACGTGCGTATTCAGACACCCACGACTGGGTTGGGCCGTGCGGCCCATTATCTCCTTACCTATCGATTTGACCATACTTATGTGTCAGGTTTAGGAATTAATCATGAATGTCACAGAGTTGATGTGATAGATAAGAGGGTCATGGGATGACCTTCTTACCAACTCCCAGGTGCCTTCTCCTATAAATATGGAGACCCTGGGACTTAATAAGGGTTGGATTCTCTATTGTAAAGAAGGCCCTGTAATCAAATATCCAGTATAGAGCAATAATACTGACTAGTGGAGTAGAAGGATTTTAACCTTTGAACCACTCAAAAAACGTGTCTTGTGTCACCTCTGTCCTTTTCTAAGATCTTATATCTGTTTCGGTTCACATTTAGCACTAATCCCTTTCTCTTCATTTCTTAATTACCTGTTGGCGAAGAACCGCGTCAATAAATGTCTTGTAGGAAAAAAAGGTTACGAGTTAGTTTAATAGTCGGGATCATGCTTTTAGGACGTAAAATCGAAGTAAAAATTCAATCTTTAGGCTAGTTGGAAAATAGGTTTTTCCCGCACTAAGGGGAGTTGAAAAAGCTTTTTTGAAAACCTTTTTACTTTCACCCTTTGATCCGTTTCTCAAACTGTTCGTGTGGAAAAATTTAGCTTTTTGTTAGAATGTTGTTGTATAAAAGCTTGACTTTTATACTCGACCAGCGCCATTCTAAAAAGCCTTTAAAAATTCTCTATCCTCACCTGCCCATTCTTCTGTTTGCACACTTTGATGCCATATTTGCGGGGAGGTGAACGGCCCATTGACGACGACCTTCTCGCCCAGCTGCTCGAAGGTGAAGAACAACCGACTGACCGAATCCACGAGATTTCTTTTTCTCGGTCCTTGTCCAGACCCTGTCCTTCTCCTCCTCAAATGGCTCGTTCCAAATCCGTAGGCAAGAAAAGAACTGAATCCGACGATATTCCAAACCCTCCTGCCCAGCCTGATTCGCAGGCTAGGGTTCCCTCGATCAGTGGTCGAGACAATCCTGTTCCAGACCCTAACATCCAAATTAGAGCCCGCCCTCGCCATCAGAATCTGCCTGATGTCGAGTGGTATATCTCCCCGACCAGCGTAGTGACCCTCGGATGGTTGCTAACTATTTCAGGAAGTATCCTCTCACTGGGGTTCCCATTAGGATTCTTTCTGCAGACCAAAGGGCTAACCTCCCCGGAGGTATATACAGCACTTGGTCTCGGTATCACATAGAGGCAGGGGCTTTCCTCCCTCTACATCCTTTTTATCAGGGGGTGGCTAATTATTTCGATGTCACCCCCTTCCAAATTACTCCAAACAGATATAGACTGTTGGCCGCACTCTATATCTTGTACAAACTTAAAAAATGGCCTGAACCTACCCCCCACGAGATCAATTATCTTTTCGACCTTAAATCCAACCCGCAACAATATGGGACGGGTTTCTTCCATCTTTGTCACCAGGAGACCAATCGGACGTTCCTGAGTGACACTACGCATATATCCAACGTGGGGCAATACAGTAAGGAGTACTTCCTTACTCCGGACATAACCAGCAACAACCTGGCCTTCGCTCGAGGAGGTAAGTGCTGTCTTTTACTGGTCGATACTTTTCAATCATCGAAATTTCCTTCATCTTTTTTTTTTAAAGTATACTTTGTTTTTCAGGCCCATGGTTACGTCCGACCCCAACACCAGACATGGTGTTGAGGTCCAATGCATTGGCCAGGATGACAGACGCAGAAAAAAGCGTCAAGTCTCTGGTTACTGATGAAAACCTGAGGCTGTCTGGCCTCCTGGCTCCTCGCCATGAAACAAGAGGACCCGTGGTAGCCGATGCCACTGCCGAGGGGGTTCCCGAGCAGCAACCTCCTGCGTCTCCTCCACGAAGGAGGCCGACGGGGGTTACAATCAGGGAGCCCATGGGCAATCCTTCTGCAGAAAGGCCTTCTGCTCCCCAAGGCAAGGGGAAACAAAAGGCCAAAGAGCCGGTTGTGGACTTGGGGGAATCCTCTGATGAGAACAATAAAGTTATTTTGCTTTTAAATAGCTTGCAAATTACCTGTCACTTGTTTGACGGGGAGGGCAACTTTACATATACTCCAAATCTAGGGCCAGGCTTCTTCATTCCAGATAATGAGTGTATGACTAATAGAGTAAATAGTATAGCGACCAGTAGTTGTAGCTCGGGTATTAACTTTGTGACCTTCTTTTCTGTTTGATAAAAGTCTTCATTTGCCTTTATCTTTACCCTTTGCATGTGCTTACTTGTATGCAGATATGGCCACTCCCAACGTCTTCGACCTATACCAGGCTGAGGAGGAAGAGGAGGTTCCTCAGCTTCGGCGGAAGTCGTCAAGGAGACACAACGGCGAAACAAGCCAGGGACCTGCCAAAAAGAGTCAAACAGAAAACCCTCCCAAGGACGTCCCAACTGGGCAAACTTCTACTCATCCTCCAGCTCCTGCTGAGAAGGAGACTCCTCCTGCCCCGAGTCCTCCTGCTCCGACAAACCCTCCGGCTGCGCCCAGCAGGGAACAAAACAAGCGAGAAGAAACTCTTGGGGCCAAACTCTTGAGCAGTGTCGTACAAGCATCCAAAGACCGCATCACGCACATCGGGAAGAAAGACCGCGTCAAGGATACAATGGTTGAGGAAGAGAGTATGGCGGTCGACCAAATTCTGAACAGGACCCTGAACGAAATAGCCAGCGTAAGTGCTTCTTCATCTTTTTGGCCTTAGTCTTTTATTCTTTGCAACAGGTTCTAACTTTATCTTCTGTCCTCAGGCTTTGCTGTCTGCAACTGCTGCTCGTACCCGCACCCAAGCCACCATCGAACAGGCTCGGGCAAAGGCTATCGAGAGGCACCAGGTGAAAGCGGCCGAGGAACTTTCGGCTGCAGAGGCCAGGCATGCAAAGGAGTTAGAGGCGATGGTTCAGCAGAGGGATGCCACGGTGACCAAGCTATTGGAGGCTGAAGCTTCGAAGGCTGCTATAATAAAGCAGAGGGAGGAGTATCAGGAGGCCAGCTGAGTCCAGTATCACGAAGTCAAGAGACTAGGTGAGGTGCTTAAGTCCAAGGACGAGGCCATCGCTACTCTTGAGGGCCAAGGGGAGCAGCTGAGGCTTGACAACTCTAAAAATCTGGAAAGATATAAGAGGACGACGCACCAGTGTTTTTACAAATTCTGGAAACATAATCAGGGCGCCGACTTCAGCTATCTTTCGGAAGATGTTAGGACTGCTGAGCTGGCTCGCTGCACTGTTCAACTGGCTGAAGAGGAGGCCAGAGCAAGGATCCCTGCTTCCCCAAGCATTGTTGGCGCAGAGGAAGAAGGAGTCGTTCAGGACGCGACCAATCAGAATACCAATAAAGACCCTCCTGCTCCCAATGCCTCTTGAGCTTTATTATTTTTTCTTTCTTTTGATTACACGACCCACGGGTCGTGATGTAAAGACAATACCTTTTTTGAATTTGCTGCATGGGAAGCAAACTTTTCCTTTTATTTGAACAGTTACATCCAAGCAGTGATGCTTGCGGTGTAAAAGATTGCTTCATGATGCTATAACATTAACATTTGTCCGTATTACCGAACTTAGCATAGTACTTTGGCTTGATTTAACAAAATATAAATTTTGAAAAATACTCTAAGTACCTTAGCATGCTTTCACTCATTTTGTTCATGTGTTTACATACCTCATGGTACGCTTTGCTATCGATGTGCCTTATATGCCCCCCAAGTGATCGAGGAGCTTTAGGTCCTTGGTCACTTGCCCTGACCATGACCTGTTCGATCATTTCTGCTCGGGTGAAAAAGTAATACTTGTAATACAGCAAAACAACACACGTACTGAACAAATACTTGTAAATATAAATTTACAAAGGTTGGCAAGAATGACTGGCTGCACACAGTCCCTTATATTCTCGTATTAAAAATGGACTAAACATGTCTTTACGAGTGATTCTAAAATAGAATCTTACATATACGAGCAATTAGCCATACAATGTGGCTAACCCTCTTTGCAAAACTTGTAAAAAGTAAAATTTAATACAAGCCAGTCCTTTAAAAAGGACTGTTAATTGATAATACTTGCGCAGGTGTTCTCCATTCCAATAACGTGGAACGAGATCTCCATTTAGGCGTGCAAGTTTGTAGGTACCCGGATGAAGGACTTCTTCGATCTGGTAAGGTCCTTCCCAAGTAGGTCCGAGTACTCCAGCAGTGGGGTCGCGGGTATTTAAGAAAACTCGTCGTAGCACCAAGTCACCGATGTTGAATTTTCTTTCTTTAACTTTGGAGTTAAAGTACCGGGCGACTTTTTGCTGGTAAGCAGCAACACGGAGTTGGGCCTTCTCCCGTATCTCGTCAATTGAGTCTAGGGATTCCATTATCAGTTGGCTGTTTTGGTCCTGGTCGTATGTTATGCGTCGATGTGAGGGAGGATCTAACTCGACACGCAACATAGCCTCATATCCATAGGCTAGGGAAAATGGGGTATGACCTGTCGCTGTTCGGTGAGATGTTCTATACGACCAGAGGACTTCAGGTAGCTGCTCCGGCCATGTTCCTTTAGCATCTTCAAGTCTTTTCTTCAAGGTACTTTAAGAGTTTTGTTCACGGCTTCGACCTGCCCGTTTGCTTGGGGATGAGAAACTGAAGAAAAGCTTTTAATAATTCCATGTCTTTCGCAGAAGTTGGTGAATAAGTCACTGTCAAATTGGGTTCCGTTGTCTGAAACTATCTTTCGGGGCAAACCATAGCGACAAACAATGTTCTTGATGACAAAGTCAAGAACTTTCTTGGTTGTTATGGTGGGGAGTGGTTCAGCCTCGGCCCATTTGGTGAAGTAATCAACTGCCATGAGTGCATACTTTACTCTGCCTTTCCCTGTAGGAAGGGATCCAATCAAGTCTATCCCCCATACTGCAAAAGGCCACGAGCTTTGCATCTGTTTTAATTCGTTTGGAGCTGCTCATGGAATCTTGGAAAATCTTTGACATTTATCACATCTTCGTACAAACTCAACCGAATCCTCGTTCATGGTTGGCCAAAAATAGCCTTGCCTCAGAATCTTCTTTGCCAAACTCTGCCCCCCAACGTGATCCCCGCAGAAGCCTTCATGAACCTCTTTCATGAGTTCCTTAGCTTTTTCTAGTGTAATGCATCTGAGTAGTGGCATTGAATATCCTCTTCGATACATAATACCATCGACCAGTATGTATCTAGCGGCTCGCCTTTGTAGAGTTCTGGCTTTGTTTCTATCTGCTGGTAGCACACCATTCGTCAGGTACTCCAAGTAAGGTGCCATCCATGTATCCTCCATTCGAATCTCCATATTGGTCTGGACCGCTTGTATGCTTGGCTCAGTCAGCCTTTCTACTGGCACAATGTTCAAAGTGTCAGCATCTTTTGCGCTCGCAAGTTTTGCTAAGGCATCTGCATTTGAATTCTAATCCCGTGGTATTTGCTGGAGGGTGTACTCTGTGAACTGGGCTAGCAGGTCTTTTGTCTTATTCAAGTAGGCCACCATTTTTAAGCCCCGCGCTTGATATTCTCCTAGAACTTGATTCACCACCAGCTGTGAATCACTGTAAATATCAAGCGTCTTTATGCTCATGTCTTTCGCCATTCTCAATCCAGCGAGGAGTGCTTCGTATTCTGCTTCATTATTTGATGCGGTGAAGTCGAACCTAATGGCGCAGTGAAATCGATGCCCTTCCGACGTTATCAATATCACTCCCGCTCCTGCGTGGGATTCGTTGGATGACCCATCCGTGAATAACTTCCACGAAGGAGCTTTGTCTTGAGGCTCAGGCGCTTTAGGCTATTCGCACTGTTCGCTGTCTGGGAGTTCGGTGAACTCTGCAATAAGATCGGCGAAGACTTGTCCCTTGACTGCTACTCGTGGTGAATAGGCTATATCGAACTGCCCTAGTTCGACTGCCCATTTTAACAATCGTCCAGCCGCTTCTGGTTTTTGGAGGACTTGCCTAAGGGGCTGGTCAGTTAAAATTATGATAGGATGGGCTTGAAAGTAGGGGCGTAACTTTCTAGAGGCCAGGATTAAGCAATATGCTAACCTTTCAATTGGCGGATATCTCAACTCTACCCCGACCAGTCTCTTGCTAACATAGTAGACTGCTTTCTGCACGCCTTCGTCTTTTCGCACCAACACCGCGCTAGCAGCAACTTCAGTAATTGCCAGGTAAATAAACAAAGTTTCTCCTTTGATTGGCTTTGATAAGATGGGAGGCTGTGCCATATGAGTTTTCAAGGCGTGGAATGCCTGTTCGCAGTCTCCTGTCCATTCAAACTTCTTATTTCCCCTAAGTAGATTGAAGAAAGGGACACACTTGTCTGTTGACTTTGAAATAAATCTACTTAGGGCTGCGATCCTCTCGGTTAAACTTTGTACATCTTTGATCCTTTCTGGCGACTTCATGTCGATCAGGGCTTTTATCTTGTCGGGGTTGGCCTCAATTCCTCTTGAATTTACAATGAACCCCAAGAACTTCCCTGATCCAACTCCGAAGGAACATTTAAGGGGATTTAACTTCATTTGGTATTTGTTCAATACATCAAAGCACTCTTGTAAACCCCTTACATGTCCTTCTGCCTTTTTAGACTTTACTAGCATGTCATCCATGTATACCTCCATGTTTACTCCGATCAGCTCCTTGAACATGTGGTTGACTAGCCGTTGGTAAGTCACACCTGCGTTTTTCAGTCCGAAGGAAATTACTTTGTAACAGTATAAGCCTGTATCGCTCCGAAAGCTGGTGTGATCCTCGTCAGGCGGGTGCATGCTAATCTGGTTGTAGCCTGAATATGCATCCATGAACGAGAGGATCTCGTGCCCTGCAGTTGCATCGACCAGCTGGTCGATTCATGGGAGTGGGAAGCAGTCCTTTGGGCAGGCTTTATTGAGGTCTGTAAAATCCACGTAGGTTCGCCATTTGTCGTTAGGCTTGGGAACCAGCACTGGATTGGAGACCCACGATGGATAAAATGCCACCCTGATGAACCCATTCTCCTTTAGTCTTTCAACTTCTTCTTTTAAGGCTCGCGATCTATCCTTATCGAGCAGCCTTCTCTTTTGTTGCACGGGTGGAAAGGTCTTGTCTATATTCAGAACATGGCTGATAACTGTAGGATCTATCCCAGCCATGTCTTTGTGCGACCAGGCAAAAACCTCCTGGTTCTTCCGCAAAAATTCCACCAGTGCGTGCTTCGTGGTGGGCTCTAGGTTCTTCCCGACCTTTACGACTCTGGTCGGGTCTTTTTCGTTGAGTTGGACCTCTTCCAGGTCCTCGATGGGTCCAACGTTTTCTTCAAAATCCCCAAAGCGAGGATCTAGATCTCTATCCTCCCTTTGGGCAACACCCTATTTGGTGACTCCATCACCGGATTGGGCTTGTGTATCAACCGCCATCTGCAACCTATCTGAGGCAGTGCTCTTTGGCGTTCCATTCTTCGCCTTTGTGATTGAGGCGTCGTAGCACTCCCTGGCTTCCCTCTGGTTCCCCAACACGCGTCTTACCCCTGCGTCTGTTGGGAACTTCATGGCCAAGTGCCACATAGAGATGACGACCTATAGATCAACTAGTATAGGCCTCCCAATGACGGCATTATACGCCGAAGGACAATCGACCACTACTAAAGTGGCGAGTAATGTCCTTGTTGCAGGCGCTGTACCTGTCGTCACTCGTAGTTTGATCAATCCGGCGGGGGCGAGTCCTTCTCCAGAGAAGTCGTATATCGTTTGGTTGCAGGGCTCCAGGTCCTTAACAGACAGCTTCATGTGTTCCAGCGAAGACTTATACAGGATATTCACCGAACTTCCTGTGTCGACCAACACCCTTTTCACCATCATGTTGGCCATTGGGATGTCCACGACCAGCGGATCGGAATGTGGGAACCGAACGTGTTGGGCATCGCCATCAGAGAAGGTTATTTCGCCTTTGTCTGACCGAGCCTTTTTTGGTGCACGGTCCTCAACAGTCATCATCTCGATGTCCTGGTCGTAGCGCAAGGTCCGAGCATATCGCTCCCTGGCCTTTCCGCTATTTCCCGCGAGGTGCGAGCCTCCACAAATGGTTAAGAGTGTGCCAGTCACGGGGGCAGGCTGTAAGGGTGGCGAGCGTTGGCGCGTGGCAGCCTGCTCGTTGCTACCCGGAGCTTCTCGTTGGGAATTTCCCGAGGCCCGTACGTATCTCCTCAAGTGTCCTTGTCTAATAAGGAACTGGATTTCGTCTTTCAGCTGGTTGCATTCGTTGGTGTCATGTCCATAGTCGTTATGGTAACGACAGAACTTGGTATTGTCCCTCTTTGAAATATCCTTTCGAATGGGGCCAGGTTTTTTATAAGGCACACTAGAGCTTGTGGCCTGATAAACCTCTCCCCGAGACTCAACGAGGGCAGTGTAGTTAGTGAACCGAGGCTCATAACGGTTACCCTTCGCTCGTTTATTGTCGGAGGTGGAAGGCTCGTTATACGGCCGTTTTCCACCATTCTTGCCATTGCCGTTAGGTTTGGACCCATTGGCGGCTTTGGCAGGCTCGGCTGCTTTCTTATCCTTGCTAGAAGGCTTTCCATCGTCGGCAATGGCACTTCGAGCTTGATGTAACGATCAGCCCGGTCCAGGAATTCTTGGGTAGTTCTTACTCCTTCCTTTCCAAGGCTTTTCCAGAGAGGGGAGCGACGCCTAACCCCTGCGGTTATGACCATCATTTTGCCTTCGTCTCCCACCGTTTTTGCCCTAGCTGCTGCTCGCATAAAGCGCTGGATGTAGTCCTTCACTGATTCTCCATCCTGCTGGCGAATTTCAACCAGCAGGTTTGCTTCGGTCGGATGCACACGACCTGCATAGAACTGTCCGTAAAACTCCCTTACGAACATTTCCCAGGAAAATATGCTTGCGGGCAGGAACTTAAAAACCCATTCCTGCGCGGCTTCAGAAAGTGTTGCAGGGAAGATCCTGCACCGAGCGTCTTTAGACACTTTCTGAATATCCATCTGTATCTCAAATTTATTGACATGAGAAACCGGGTCTCCGTACCCGTCAAAGTTTGGAAGCGTTGGCATTTTGAACTTGCTTGGAGTTTCTGCATTAGCTATCCTCTGTACGAAAGGAGTGCCTTTCCTCCTATCGTGGTCGATATAAGATGTCCTTCCCCCGACCAGCTGTTGCACTGCCTGGTTGAGGGCATCTATTTGGGCCTGTACAGCGGCAGGAACCACTGTGGCCTCTGTTGCTGGGGGGACGTTCTCGCCATGTCGCTCGCGGCGATCGTTGAGTACGTCTCGCAAATCCTCGTCTCTTCTCCGCTGCTCGCTACCTTCGAGCCGGTTGAAGACATTATTTTGCCTGGGCTGCCCCCCAGCATCCCGTCTATTGGGTTGGTCATCTTGAGGTACCTGGCTCCCGCCTCTACCTCTTTCTTCATTCCTCCTACCAACATTTCCCTTGCCTGAGTCAGCCTCATTATACCCATGCCCATCCCTGAACCTCGATTGGCTATGGTGGGATCGACTGTTCCCTCGATTTCCATCTCTGGCTGAAACATCCCGAGCGATAGAGGGCGGCCTGCGCTGGTCATTGTGTCCCCGTGCATTATAATGCCGTCGGGGATCCCGGACCGCAGAGCCTAACTCTGAGTCCCTCCTATTACCAGGAGGGTTCTGGCCTCTGTTCGGTAGGTTTGGCTCATCGCCCCTACGGCGTCTAGGACTACGAGGCTGATGCTCGGCCCTATTCTGCCTCTGCTATGGGGGATTACCACGACCAGCTTGGGATGGTGGCTGCGCCTCAGGGTCCAGTGGGACATCGTCATGGTGCACCTGAGGCTGCTCGGGCCTTTGCGGACTCGAGGGCTGGATCGGTGGGCTAGGATCTGGACCCCTCTGGGGTGGCCCATTGACAGGTTGGTCAGGCTGCGAAACAGGCACGGCCTGATTCCTAGCCAGTTGCAAGGCTGCCTCGAGGGCTGCCATGGCTTCGCTCTGGCGGCGGTCCATCTCCGCCTGCCTTTCGCTTAATTCCGCGCGCTGCCGTTCAATCTCCTGCTGCTGCCGCGCCACAACTCCGGCAGCAGTCTCTTGACTGGCCCTCAGATTAGCCAGCTCTTCTCGTAGCGCTCCCAGAGTACTCTTCAGCGTTGCATCATCCATTTCTTCCTCCTCAAAATCTAAATGTGGCTCATCCTCAGCCACGCTTGCAGGAGGAGGAAGAGGTGGCGGGTTTGACGGTGCAGCGACGGCCGCCTGGCCAGTTTTCCTTGCATTGATTTTCTCAACAATGATAAATCAAGCTCTCAATGAAAGCACCAGAATGTTGACCCGGATTTTTTCCAACTGACACGGAGTCAGAATATGCTTGATGTGAATGAATGTGTTGACAAGAATCGAATGGAAAAAAGTAAAAAGAACACGATATTTTATAGTGGTTCGGCCCCGGGATCTGGTAATGACCTACGTCCACTTAGACTGTTATTGATATAAGAATCAAAGGAGTGATCAAAGAACAAGGGTTCAATGAGTTTCACTAACCTCTGAAGAACAATACAATATCCCAAGGAGAATTGTTCTAGTCTCAAATAATTCAAAAGCCAAAAGTCCCTCCCTTGAGCTATCTTTTTCTATTTATAGGCTCAAGGGGGATTACATGATTTTGTTGCCAATATTCTCTCCTAAATCATCGGATACTCAGGAGATTGTGTGAATTAAATTCGGGATTTATAAAGATCTTTATAGTAATATTACATTGTATGCAGAACCTGCGACCAGACTGCTCGCAGGTAAGACTGGGCTGCTAACTGTTTCTAATACGTCTTCTGGTCGATGTACTAACAGAGCTTTTCCAGGTGTCAGCCACGTGTCCAGGGATCACTTGCCACGTCATCATTGCCAATTTTTTGGATAACAATTATATAATATTAAAATATATGTGACAAAAAAGAAAAAATCAAGGAAAAAAGAAAATGGAAGTAGAAAAAAGAAAAAAAAACATACTCGCTCTCTCTAATCTTGTGATTAATCTCAAATTAAAGAGAGAGAAATATGTGTTCATTTAATAATGTCGTGAGTAAGATAGAGCATGTTCAACATTGTTTTTTTTAATTTTTAATTTTTTTTGTTTTCGAAAGTGAATAGAAAAAAAAAAATATTGTTTTCAAGAAACAAGATGTGTTTGACTAATATTTTCTATAAATATTTTTTTGTAGAAAATAAATAAATATATTTATAAATATAAAATATTGTGAAAACCTATAATAAATAATATGAAAATTTAATGTGAAAGATAAAGTTTTAATAAGTGACTAGAGATAAAATTATAAGATAAAAAATAAATAAAGAAAATAATGAGACAAAAATTAGAAGATAGAAACAAATGTGAGAAAAAAATGATGAAGGAGAAAAATGTGTGAGAGGAAATGATATACTAAAAAAATGTATATATATATGGGTGCACTCGTAATGGTTACTACCTATGGATGGTTACTTTAGTATTAACCATTGGATTAAAATCAATGGTCCATATTTATAGTTGTTAATTAATATTTCTAAATATAAAATTTCATTTTTTCAAATTTTTGGAAGGATTACCTGATGAAAAACATGTATTTATTATAAAAATATAATATTGTAAACTTTTCATTTTTCAAATGCATGTCAATTTCTAAAATATAGCTAGTGTCTCTCATTGGTTGGAAACAACATTAATTATGGCAAAAAAAATAATAACTAAATTCGAAATTAATGTTAAAAAAAATATTTACCTGTTGGTGACTTGCTATACCAAGTCACTATGTTGTCACATCATCATAATTGTTAATACTCATTTATGGGTAGTAACCATTGAGAAGTCTTCCATATATATATATATATATATACATAAAACTATTTGTCAATCAATATAAACAATTCATATATTATCACATGAAGATGATATGCAACAAAAAAATATTAGCATGAAGCAATACCAAAAACATAAAAACCAACCTCATGAAAATTGCAACATAATAGTAGTAAGCTAGTGTTACTTTTATTAAGCTTAAATTTTCTATAGATTTTCTTCCATAAAAATGACACATAAGTTTGATTGAGTAAATTTAACAAACTGGTGGAGTGTTGAACCTGAAAGTCTTACAATAACAAACATTGCCCATTAAAATAATCAGATTCTTTAAACCTCTCCAAGTTCTCAAGTACTTCACCAAGGCTAAGAGGATCGAAACCAAAGTCATTGAATATCTATAATCAACAAAAATTTAGTTAGAGTACTAGGGATCACACACTCCCGCTAATCCTTTGATTATTTATTTTTAGCAAGATTTCAGGACATTGTTTTTTAGAGGTTTTTTTTTTAACAGAAATAAAACCAAAAAAAAAATTATATGCAAAACGGTAGCCTGTTGCTAAAGGATATGAAAGGATATATGTGTATTTTAATACATCCTAAATCAAACACAACAATCTCACCGTCCACCATAGATCCAATGGCTGAAAAATAAATAAAGGACTAAGTCCTTCAAATACAGGTAATGGACTAAAGAATTCCTCTCTATATATATATTTATAAAAATACAAATGTCATGAGATAAAAGGTAAGGGATAAATTTTTGTGGTATATATGATCTGTATAACACATTAGCCAAATAAATAAAAAGTCTGTGATGTGTATATCATGAAATTTAAGAGTTGCCCCCACCAAATCCCGTTCGGTAGGCCCTAGAAAATAAATAAATAATTTTCTAAAGTTTCAAAGAAAAATAATATGACTACAAAATGGAAAATTATATGCTAATGTGGATTTGTCCTCCAAGTTCCAAACACAAATACAAATTTAATAATAAATAGATTATGATAAATGGAAGAGTAATATAAAAAAAAAATTAATGATGCTTAAAACTATCTGCTAGCTCCTACATTTTAACCGTACATGTATACTATTTATGAGCCCAGGCGATATGTAGACCCTAGGGCATAAATGGGATTAACACCAAGAACCTCAAAAAAAAAAAAAAAATAATAAAAAGATAACCTATTTATGTGTGTGTTCATACATATATATATATATATATAGGTGCACTTTTAATGGTTACTACCCATGGATGGTTACTTTAGTATTAATCATTGGATTAAAATCAATGGTCCATATTTATATTTGTTAATTAATATTTCTAAATATAAAATTTGATTTTTTCAAATTTTTGGAAGGATTATCTGATGAAAAACATATATTTATTATAAAAAAATAATATTGTAAACTTTTCATTTTTCAAATGCATGTCAATTTCTAAAATATATCTAGTGTCTCTCATTGGTTGGAAACAACATTAATTATGGCAAAAAAAATAATAACTAAATTCGAAATTAATGTTAAAAAACATATTTACCTGTTGGTGACTTGCTATATCAAGTCACTATGTTGCCACATCATCATAATTGTTAGTACTCATTTATGGGTAGTAACCATTGATAAGTCTTCCCTATATATATATATATGGCAATTCTTCTATAAGAGTTTCACTTTAAACCCTATTAGTGGGGCTCTCAGTGTTTCTCAAGCCGTGAACAGTTTTCGGCGCTATTTTTTTTATGACCGTGTATGTTGTAGCTATTTAGAGCATCCTACAAATTTTCAAAAAATTCCGAATAGTTTACAGTACCGAAAACTAGGTTCAAATATGTTGTTTTCCACGCACATAAAAAAAATTAGTCACGCGTGCAACAACATGTTTGAACTTAGTTTTCGGTACTGTAAACTATTCGGAATTTTCTCAAAATTTGCAGGATGCTCTAAATAGCTACAATATACACGGTCATAAAAAAAATCACGCCGAAAACTGTTCACGGGTCGAGAATACTGAGAGCCCCACCAGTAGGGCTTAAAGTGAAGCCCCTATAGGAGAATTCCCCTATATATGACAATTCTTCTATAAGAGCATCCTGCAAATTCTTCTATAAGAGCCCCACCGTGTATATTGTAGCTATTTAGAACATCCTGTAAATTTTCAGAAAATTTCGAATAGTTTACAGTACCGAAAACTAGGTTCAAACATGTTGTTGCACGCGTGACTAATTTTTTTTATACGCGTGAAAAGCAACATATTTGAACCTAGTTTTCGGTACAGTAAACTATTCGGAATTTTTTGAAAATTTGGAGGATGCTCTAAATAGCTACAATGTACATGATCACAAAAAAAAATCGTGCCGAAAACTGTTCACGGGCCGAGAAACACTAAGAACCCTACCGGTAAGGCTTAAAGTGAAGCTCCTATTGAAGAATTGTCATATATATATATATATATATATATATATTAGTATTTGCCTATTTTTGTTATAGAATCTTATTCTAACATTGTAGTAGATCGAATAAAAGGACAATAAATCTTTCTGCTTTAAGTGATGTAATTCAAGATATTAATAGTTCATTCTCTTCCTTTCCTAATGTTGTTGTTTCCCATGTAGTTCGTTAGAGAATGTTGTTATTTAATTACCTCATTTTCTGGCTCATATTGCATTAAGGTTAGATTATGAACTTGTGTAAAATAAAATGGTCATATTACCAACTCTCTGCATTGTCCGCTTCATATATTTGACTGACTTATCCTGATTGGAAGTTGTTTTTTTTCTTAAAAAAGAAAAGAAAATTCCAAACACAGCCTCATAGTTTCTCGTGCCTTCCTAGTGTTGACTCTTGAGTAGGCTCGCTGTTTTACATATTTAAACTCTTCATTAAAAAAAAATGTAGTAGTAATTTATTAATCGATTAATTCTTTTCTACTCCTTATATATTATACTGAGACAAATAGTGTTATGATGACATTTTGTGTCATATATATTATTTATTTATATAGTAAAAGAAAAGACCTACTTTCTTTATATAAGGTTATTAATCAATATATATTAATTTTCAACTCCTTTGAGTAGAAGCAAATTTATAAGTTGTAAATATTATCTTGATAAAATTTGGTTCATTTAAAAAAAAAAATTATATATATAGAGAACTATATATATATTATAGAACTATAAATTTTTTTATATATTATATATACTATAAAATTATAATTCATTCTATAATTAATATTTTCTTAAAAAAATATTATTAATAGAACGAATTATAATTTTATAATATATATAAATATTTATATGAATAATCTCTACGTATATGACATCTAAACATAATATTGATATATATATATTTACCAAAAAAAAGATTCATATGATGATGTGGCAAGACCAGTGCACACGTGGGATGCGTGTGATCATTTAATCAGTTATGTTTCTGGTCGACCATCGACCAGAGGAGAAATCACTTGGCAGAAGGCCTATTTCGTAGTCGACCAGGATGGTCGTAGTATATGAGATATTTTCTAAAGATATCCGATCTTGCATTTATGTAATAATTGTAATTTTCATTATTTTTTGAGATACACTTATATTAAATGTAATCTAGGCCTAAAGGCCCATAAGGAGATCCTGGAGTCTATAAATAAGACTCAAAGGGTTCATGAGATGAACTTCTTTTTTTGGCTTGGAAATCTGGAGAGAGAGAATTATTGTTTTCACGCAATACCTTGTATCTTTTGTCAAGCTCAGTAAACCCTAGTTTGATGATCGCAGGTTTTCATATATTAATAAGAACACTAAGTGGACGTAGATCATTACCATCAACTGGGGCCGAACCACTACAAATAATTGTGTCATTTATCTTTTTGGTTGGAATTCATCTCATTTTTGTCGTTTTAATTGACTCCATGTCGTTGACCAGGTTGAGGGTCAGCATTTTGGTACTCATTGAGAGCTGAACTCAAGACCTCCAGGAGGAAAAATGGTGAAAGCAACTAGGAAAACTGGGCAAACTTCTAGTACTGCGCCAACCCAACCTCCTCCGCAAGGGGTGGCTGAGGATGAGCCTCGAGTGAGATTGGAAGAGGAGGAGATGGATGTTGAAACTTTGAGAATGACTCTGAAATTGCTGCTAGAAGAATTAGCAAATTTGAGGGCTAATCAATAGAATGTGGCTAAAATAATAGTGTTGCAACAAAGGGAAATTGATAGGCAACGCCAAGAGCTGAATGAGCGACTAACTGACATGGATCGACGGCAGAAGGATGCCACCACTGCCTTAGAGGCATCCATTCAGTTGGCCCAGGGACAACCAGCGCCTGCCTCCCAACCGGATCAGCCGCCTAGTACTCACCCGCAACAAAATCCACAATTTGATCATCCCCAACATTACCACAATTCGCCACAACCGGCAAACCCTCAGAGGCCAGAACAACCTCTTGCTGCTCAACAGGAGAGTTCGTTCCAAGATCCTGAGCAGCAACCACCCTCTCGCGTTGGTCGAGATAATCCCCAGCAGCAAAGGTAGAATAGGGCTGGGTAGCATCCTAGAAGCCCTAGACGCCAGACGGCTAAGGAACAAAACCCCTTGAGTAGAGGACAATGTCCTTCTGCGAGTAGAATGCAGGTGGAATCAGGCTTTGCGGTCAGGGGTCCCCCACGACATAATAATGCTCGGGGACCCTACCGACCAACGCAGGCCTCCACCTACCTATCTGGACATTCCAACAAAGAGAAAGGCAAATAGTGCGAACAACTGGTCGCACCATCATCAGTCACAATTTAGAGATGGCCATGACTATAATGAGGCAGATTCTGGCAGGAGGAATGCTGGTCGACGGGGAGAAGAGGGGGGTAAAGAGCATAAATCTCCGCCAAGGGAGAACCGACGAGTAAGCCAAAATGCTGGGGGGCAACCTAAACAGCCGAACGTCTTTGATCAACTGGGCGCGAGTGAGCAAAGGCGTAAGGAGGAAGATCTGAGGGACGTCCTCAACGATAGAAGGGAAAGACACGACGAGTATTTCCCCCCAGCACCGGTTATTCCAACAATACTCGATGTCATACAGGCCCAACTCGATGCTTTAAATCAGGTCGCCCAACAACTAGTTGGGAACCAGACATCTCATATTGAATTTGATCGAAGAAAGGGCACTCCATTTGTGCAAAGAATCGCAATGGTAGAGACTCCAAGAAAATTCAAAATGCCAGTCTTTCCTAACTTCACTGGATTAGAAGATCACGTATCTCACATTAACAAATTTGAGATACAGATGGACATCCAGGAGGTGTCAAACGATGCTCGGTGCAGAATTTTTTCAGCAACTCTATCCGAAACGGCTCAGGAGTGATTTTTTAAATTCCCTCCGGTCACTATAGTTTCTTGGGAAATTTTCGTAAACGAGTTTTATGGACAGTTTCTATGCTGGTCAGGTACATTCAACCGAGGCCAATTAGCTAGTCAAAATACGCCAGAAGGAAGGAGAAACACTAATGGGGTATGTTCAACGCGTCATGCGAGCAGCTGCGGGGGCCAAGACGATTGGAGATGAAGGAAAGATGATGGCTTTTACTGTTGGGGTACGACGCCACTCATTTCTTTGGAACAGTTTGCAGAAGAATGGAGTCAAGAGTACTCATGAATTTCTGGATCGAGCAGACAGGTACACCAAGCTCAAAGAGCCCATTGCTAATGAACGGAAGTCTCCCACAGACGACCAGGGCCCAAAAGAATCTCCCACCAAAGATGCCAATGAGTCTGGGAAGACCAATGGCAACGACAAAAATAATGGGAAAATGGGGGAAAAAAGGCGAACCACGAGCCAACGACATCCGATAACAAGCGCCCGAAACAAAATAGATAAGAACCAAGGTTCACCAATTATATTGCCCTAGTCGATAGCAGAACAGAAGTGTACCAGGCCACTCACACAACTGTTCCCTTCAGGCGACCAGACCCAATCAGGAAGGACATATCCAAGAGAGATACTACCAAGTTTTTTCGTTTTCATAACAACTATAGCCATGACACTAGCGAATACAACCAGCTTAAGGATGAGATTGAGTTCCTTATTAGACAAGGACACCTGAGGAGGTATGTGCGTGCAGCTGGAGGTTCTCAGCAAGAGGCTCAAGGAGGCAATGAGCAGGCACCTGTACGCCAACGCCCGCCCCCTTTACAGCCAGCTCTAGTTGTTGGTACATTGCTGACCATCTACGGAGGACCACACATAGCAGGTGATAGTGGGAAGGCGAGGGAAAGATATGCCCGAACCTTACGTCACAACCAGGATATTGAAATGTTGAATGTAGAGGAGCAAACTCCTAAAAACGCTTGAACAGAGGAAGAATCGATAACTTTCTCCGAGCTTGACGCTCAGCATGTTCGATTCCCCCATTCAGATCCTTTGGTCGTTGACGTCCAGATTGCCAATATGATGGTCAAGCGGGTGTTAGTAGATACAGGAAGCTCAGTCAACATTCTATATAAATCTTCACTGGAGAGAATGAGATTATCAGTGCAAGATTTGGAACCATGCAACCAGACCATTTATGTTTTTTATGGCAAAGGGCTCGCCCCAACTGTGTCTATCAGGCTTCCAGTCACAACAGGAGCTGCGCCTGCGAACAAGACATTACTCGCTACTTTCATAGTAGTTGATTGTCCTTCTGCATATAACGCAGTGATTGGAAGGCCTATTCTAGTTGATATGCGAGCCGTGACCTCGGTCTAGCATTTGGCCATGAAGTTTCTAACCGACGCAGGAGTGGGATGCGTATTGGGAAACCAACAAGAAGTGCGTGAATGTTATAATTCCTCGATCATCAAGGCAAAGAGAGGCGAATTGGGGGGAAAATCCGAGAAAAGGTTGTTGTTGGTAAATGAAGCACATGCCCAATCAGGTGAACAAGTCACCAAATAGGGTGTTGCCCAAAGTGAGGATAGAGACTTAGATCCTCGCTTTGGGGATTTTGAAGAAAATGTTGGACCCGTGGAGGACCTCGAGGTGGTCCAATTAGAAAAAGAAGATCCGACCAGGGTTGTGAAAGTCAGTAAAAACATAGAGACAACAACAAAAAACAAACGGGTGGAATTTTTGAAGGAGAACCAAGAGGTATTTGCCTGGTCGCATAAAGATATGGTTGGGATAGACCCAGTAGTGATCATCCATGTCTTAAATATAGACAAAAGCTTTCCACCTATACAACAAAAAAGAAGACTTCTCGACAAAGACAGATCGAAGGCCCTAAAAGATGAAGTCAAGAAGCTGAAGGAAAACGGATTCATCAGGGTAGCGTTTTATCCATCTTGGGTCTCTAATCCCATATTGGTTCCCAAGCCTAATGGCAAGTGGAGGACATGTGTGGATTTCATAGACCTTAATAAAGCCTACTCGAAGGATTGTTTCCCACTTCCAAGGATCGACCAGCTGGTCGATGCTACATCAGGGCATGAAATTTTATCATTCATGGATGCATACTCTGGGTACAATCAAATCAGTATGCATCCACCTGATGAGGATCACACTAGCTTTTGAATAGATACAAGACTTTATTGTTACAAAGCAATGACCTTCGGTTTGAAAAACGCTAGTGCGACTTACCAGGGACTGGTCAACCATATGTTCAAAGAGCTGATCGGCGTTAGCATGGAAGTATATGTCGATGACATGCTAGTTAAGTTGAAGAAAGTCGAAGAACACATCGAGGACATCCGAAAATGCTTTAACATCTTGAACAAATATCAGATGAAGTTGAACCCTGTCAAGTGTTCCTTTGGCGTTGGATGAGGAAATTTTTTGGGATTCATAATAAACTCGCGAGGAATCGAAGCTAATCCTGGAAAGATTCGGGCCCTGATCGAGATGTAGTCTCTTGCCAAGATTAAAGACGTTCAAAGCCTAACTGGGAGGATCGCTGCCCTGAGTAGATTCATATCCAAGTCAACGGACAAGTGTGTCCCATTTTTCAATCTACTCAGGGGAAACAAGAAGTTTGAATGGACAGAAGAGTGCGAGCAGGCTTTTTAGGTGTTAAAGTCCCACATGTCATAGCCACCAATCTTGTCCAAACCAGTTGAAAAAACACTTTGTTCATCTATTTGGTAGTTACAGAGTATGTTGCTAGTGTTGTTTTGATCAGAGAAGAAGACAACGTTCAGAAAGCAGTATATTATGTGAGCAACAGGTTAGTGGGGGAAGAATTGCGACATCCACCCATTGAAAAGTTAGCCTATTGTTTGATTCTGGCCTCAAGGAAGCTGCGACCTTACATTCAAGCTCACCCCATCGTGGTGCTCACCGACCAGCCATTATGGAAAGTCTTGCAGAAACCAGAAGCCGCTGGTCGGTTGTTAAAATGGGCAATTGAACTTGGGCAATTCGACATTTCTTATTCTCCATGAGCAGCTGTGAAAGGAAAATCTCTAGCAGAATTTGTCGCAGAATTCACCGGGATCCCAATTAGCGAACTGATGGTAGAAATGGAAAGTCAAAATCAAACTCCTTTATGTAAGTTGTTCATAGATGGCTCTTCCAATGAGCACAATGCAGGAGCAGGTTTGATCTTAATCACACCCAAAGGACATCGGTTCCATTATGCAATCAGATTCGACTTTACAGGATCCAACAAAGAAGCCGAGTACGAAGACCTGCTCGCAAGATTAAGGCTAGTCAGAGAAATGGATATAAAGTTGCTAGAAATTTATAGTGATTCCCAGCTAGTGGTTAATCAAATTAAGGAAGAGTATCAGGCTAAGGGTCTCAAGATGGTTGCTTATTTGAACAAAGCAAAGGATTTATTGGCACAGTTTGAAAAGTATACACTCCAATAAGTGCCTCGCGATTAGCATTCAAATGCTGATGCCTTGGCCAAGTTAGCAAGTGTGAAAGATGCTGACAATTTGAACATAGTGCCAGTTGAACGCTTGTCGGCACCGAGCATTCAAGTAGATTAGTCTTCACTAATGATCCAAGCGACAAACACATGGATGACACCCATCGTCGAATATCTCGAACAGGGATTGCTACCAGCAGAAAGAAACAAGGCGAGGACGCTTCAGAGATAATCGATTTATTCTGGTCGGCGAAATTTTATATAGAAGAGGGTACTCGATGCCTTTGTTGCGGTGTGCTTCTAAGGAGAAAGCCAAGGAACTGATGCAAGAAGTCCACGAAGGCTTCTGTGGAGATCAGGCTGGGGGGCAGAGTTTGTCGAAAAAGATCTTAAGGCAAGGGTATTTCTGGCCTACCATGAATGAGGACTCTATGGATTTCATTCGAAAATGTGACAAGTGTCAAAGATTCTCAAAGATACCATGAGTAGCCCCAAATGAGCTCAAACAGATGCAAAGCCCGTTGCCATTCGCAGTATAAGGGATTGATTTACCAACAAGAAAAGGGAATGCCAAATATGTAGTAGTTGTTGTTGACTACTTTACAAAGTGGGCCGAAGCTAAGCCACTAGCAATAATAACGACCAAGAAAGTTTTGGACTTTTTTGTCAAAAACATCGTGTGTCGATATGGGTTGCCAAGGAAAATTATCTCGGATAATGGCACACAATTTGACAGTGACCTTATCATTGATTTCTGTGAGAGGCATGGGATTATAAAAAGTTTTTCATTAGTAGCTCATCCACAAGAAAATTGACAAGTTGAGGCTGTCAATAAGACTTTGAAGGATACACTGAAGAAAAGGCTCGAAGAAGCAAAAGGCGCATGGCCAGAGCAATTACCAGAAGTACTTTGGTCATATAGAACATCCCATGGAACAACAACAGGCCATACTCCATTTTCCTTGGCTTATGGGTATGAAGTCATGTTGCCTGTTGAGCTCAACCCACCATCACATAGAAGGTTGACATACGATCAAAGCGCTAATGATCAATTATTGATGGAGTCCTTGGACTTGATCGATGAAAGGCGCGAGCAAGCTTAGCTTCGAGTAGCAGCTTACCAGCAAAAGGTCGCTCAATATTTTAACTCTAAAGTACGTGAAAGAAAGTTTATTGTGGGAGATTTAGTACTTAGAATAGTTTTTCTCAACATTCGCGACCAAGTTGCCAGAGTGCTCAGACCAAACTAGGAAGGTCAGTATCAGATTGAAGAAATTCTTTGTTCAGGCACATATAAACTTGTTCGCTTAAACGGAGATCTCATTCCTCGCTATTGGAATGGAGAACACATGTGCAAGTATTATCAATAAACAGTTCTTTTTAAAGATCTGGCTTGTATTAATTTTACTTTGTACAAGTTTATGAACAAGGGCTAGTCAATTATATGATTGGTCGCTTACAAGTGTAAGATCAATTTTTGATCACTTGTATAGACATGATTTTTTCCATTTATTACGAGAAATAAAAGAAATTGTGCTCAGCAAGTTATTCTTGCCAAATTATTGTATTTATTACAAGCATTTGCTCATTACGTGTGTTGTTTTGCTATATTACCATTTTTTATTATGAGTACGCGATCAGTAATGTTCAAACAAGACTTGGTCATGGCAAGTGACCAAGAACCCTAAGCTCCTCAATCACTTTGGGGGCATATAAGATACTAAGCAAGCAAAGCATATCAACAGGCATATGTAAACACATGAGCAAAATAAGGGAAAGCATATTACGACACTTAGAGTATTTTTCAAAAAAATTAGTTTAAATTTTGTAAAATCAGAACAAAGTGCTATGCTAAGTTCAGTCATTCGAACATATGTTATAGTATAAGCAAATATTATAATATCAAAACGAAATGTTTTACACCGCGAGCAGTTGCTGCTCGGATGTAAATTAATAAATTAAAAAGAAAGGCCACCTTGAGCAGCAAAATTGTCTCGACATTACGAACCGTAGTTCGCATGTTCCAATTATAAATATATATAAAAAAGGACTATTTAAATCACTGAGCAGCAGGAGGATTTGGCTGGGATTGCTAGTCGACGGTGGTCCCCGCATCCTCTTCAACAACTTCAGTGCCAGTCGCTAAAGAGATTTAAGGAGATTCCTGAGCTTTCTTCTCCTCTTTTAGGCGTGCGGCACACTTTGCCAGTTCAGCTTGCTTTACCTGCTCAGAAAGATAGTCGAAGTTCACCTCTGGATCATTTTTCCAAAACAAGTAGAAGCAGTTGAAGGTCGCTCCTTTGAACTTCTCCAGATTGCGAGAGTTGGTTCCCTCGAGCAATTTAACTCACTCCTCCAGCTCGGCGGTTTCCTTCCAGCTGATCACCAAGTCATTTTGAAGCTTGGCTACTTCTTTGAAGTTAATCTCTGAAGCCTCCTTAAACTTCTCCTTGACAGCAGTAATTTTGGCCACCGACTCTTGGCGCTTCCTTAACTCCTCGCTCAGTCTGGCAACTCTAGCCCCGGCTGCCTTAATCTCCTCAGCATGTCTAGCCTCGGCCTCCTTAATCTCCTCGGCATGTCTTGCCTCGGCTTCCTTAATCTCCTTGACATGTCTTGCCTCGGCCACCTTAATCTCCTCGGCATGTCTAGCCTCGGTCTCCTCAGCATGGCGCCAGCTGTGGCCTATGGTCAGGATACCCTGCGAGCGGAAAAAGAAAAGTAAACTAGTAAGGGGAAATTAGAAAAAATGTTGCTCGACTAAAGGAAAAAGGAAGAATCACACTTATACTGAGGACTTCAAACAGTCTGCGACTGATGATCTGGCTATTCTGTAGTGGAGGGAGATGCGAAAAAGCTTCCTCGCTATGGCGGTGCTTCGATAGCCTTTGCAGCTTCTCGTGGGTATCATGGTAGACGCCACTCAGCAGGTCGTTGGCCGAGGGTCTCCCTGCCTGCTCGGGGGGAAGGCTATTGCGAGGAGGAGGAGGAGGTGTCATGGTCCTGGAAGGAGTGGGCACTGGAGGGTCCTCTATTCGAGCTTTTTTCTTGGAGGGATCACTGCTGCTCTCCCCAGGGTGCCTCCTGCTCGCTCTCTTTTTGCTCGCAGGAGCTTTGGCATTTGTGTATATGTCAAAGGCTTCCTCAGAAGGCATGGCTTTAAGACAAAAGCAAACGATCATACAATATAATTTAAAGGAGTAAGGGAATAATGAAAGGGGAAATTCTAAGTAATATACCCAAGCTATTATTACTGGTCGATATATTATTTATAGAACTACTACTACATTCACTCTCTGCCTCGAAGAAGTCTGAATTAAAATTATTGGTCGTAAATTTAAAGTTGCCATCCCTATCAAATAAATGATAGGGAATAGGCAAGCTATCTAAGAGTGAGAAATCTATACCATTCTTGTCAGAAGACTCAAGTAGAAGGCCAGTGTACTCCGAAAGTTTTTGCTTGCCCCTCCCATGTTGGGCAGGGACAGCAGCAGCCCGAGGGTTACTGGAGGGTTCCCAGATGGTCAATCCCATTGTCCGCCGTCTTGGGGGTTGTAACACATCTTGCTGTTGCTCGGGGATTTCCTCTCAAGTGGCACTCCTTGTGGTGGACTCCCTCATTTCCTGGTGAGGTGCCAAAAGGCCGACCAGCCTTAGATTGTTCTCGGTAACCAGCTCCTTGACACTTTTCTCAATATTCATCATGCTGGCCAAAGCTGCGACCCTCATCTCCATCTCTGGAGTGAGGTCTAGTCGATACCATGGATCTAGACACAACATCAATGTTCTAAGGACGGTGAAGGAAAAACTGACAGAAAATAAACGACCAACGATTGAGAAATTTACCTCCTCGTGTGAAGACCAAGTTATCGGTGACCAGGTCTGTCGTGAGGAAGTACTTTCCCACATTGGATTTGTAGGTGACGTCACTCAGGAATATGCAAGCAGATTCCTGGTGACAAAAGTGGAAAAACCCCGTGTTGTTTTGGTTGGGGTTGGATTTGAGATCGAAAAGATAATTAATCTCGTGTGGTGTAGGCACAGGCCACTTTTTATGGTTGTAAAGGATATAGAGTGCTGATAGTACTCTATATCTGTTGGGTGTAATTTAGAAGGGGGCGACCTCGAAGTAATTGGCCACCCCTTGAAAAAATTCGTGCAAGGGCAAGATTGCCCCTGCCTTAATGTGAAACCTCGACCAAGCGCTGAAGGCGCCTCCAAGCACGTTTTCCCTTTGGTTGGGTGTAGGCTTGACTAAGGTAACCCCAGGAAGACCGTACTTCTTGAGGTATCTTGTCACTGTCCTAGCCGATATGACACTAGGAGGTGCGGCGTACCAGTCAACTCGAAGGTCGTCGCGAGGCTGGGCTTTGGGTTGAATTTCTGGTGGTCCAAAAGTTACAGGTGAAGGATCATTTGAAGGACCCTCAGTGTCGGTCGTTTGTTGGTTAGAAGGAGAATGGGTGGTTTTCTTTTTCCTATGAGCTATGTGTTTAACATGACCCATGTATGGGTGACGGTCTGGAGAACTGGTCGTGGGGTTTTGTTGTGAAGATGGAAAGTCAGAGAAAGGAAATGACGGTTGCTCTTAATCTTCGAATAGCAGCGTGAGAAGATTGTCATCTATTGGCCTCTTACCTCCCCAAGGATCGTGCATGAATATCTGAGAAGAGTAAAGGGAAAATGAGAATCTACGACCAATTGATAGAAGAAGAAGAAATGTAAGGATAACGTTGCTCGTGTATAAAAGTTAAGCTTTTATATGACTCGCAACATCCTAACATAAACACTAAAATTATGTGAGCTGTTTGGAAAAACGAATCAAAACGTGGAAGTGAAAAGTTTTTCAGGAAAAATTTTCGACTCCAAAAATAGGTGGGAAAACCCAGTTTTTCCGAAAACAATAAAATCAAATTTTTACTTCGATTTTGTGCCCTAAAAGAGTATTCCTATTTCCCACATTAATTTCTAAGCCTCACCTAATGTTTTCTACTACTTAAAAGTTCCTATTCTATCATGTTTCTGCATAAGAACCCCATCACCCAAATTTTTTTCTCAAGAACATTAAAAACCTAAACCAGAAAACTTACAAAATTTATTCTAAATTGTACAACAAAGAAGATGAGTTCAAAACTTACTTGGATTGTGGTTTTCAGAGAAATCACGAAGGTTGTTGCTCGAAGCTGATCGAACGTGTCTCGGATCATGGAAGCTTTTTGGGTTTTTCTTGGGAAGTTTTTATGAGTTCTTGAGGAGAGATAAGGATACGGTAAAAAGTGAAAAGTGAGAAAGGAGATATATTTATACTGATCATGGTGCAAATAAAGAGGTAATAATGGGGTAAAATTTCGATGCATGGAAAATCGTATTAGCCGTCGAAATATTTTTGGGAAACTGTAAAGGTCATGATTGTTTACTTTTTCGAAAAGCTACTGACAGATTTGACAAGTTAGATGAAAAGTTGGTCGAGTAAGTTTATTAAATGTTGGTCGAGTAAGTTTATTAAATGTTGGTCGCATTAAAATAAATTTGGGGGGCAAATGTTTACCCAAAAAAGATTCATCTGATGACGTGGCAAGACTAATGCGCATGTGGGATGTGCGTGATCATTTAAGTAGTTACGTTTCTGGTTGACCATCGACCAGAGGAGAATTCACTCGATAGAAGCCCTATGTTGTAGTCGACCAGGCTGGCGTAGTATATCAGATATTTTCTAAAGATATATGATTTTGCATTTATGTAATAATTGTAATTTCCATTATTATTTGAGACACGCTTGCATTAAATGTAATCTAGGCCAAAAGGCCCATAAGGGGATCCTGGAGTCTATAAATAAGACTCAAAGGGTTCATGAGAGGCACTTTTTTTTTTTTTTTGGCTTGGAGATCTGGAGAGAGAGAATTATTATTTTCACGCAATACCTTGTATCTTTTGTGAGGCTTGTGAAGCTCAGTAAACCCTAGTTTACTGATCGCAAGTTTTCATACATTAATAAGAACACTAAGTGGACGTAGGTCATTACCATCATCTGGGGCCAAACCACTATAAATCTTTGTGTCATTTATCTTTTTGGCTGGAATTCATCTCATTTCTTTCGTTTTAATTGACTCCGTGTCGTTGACCAAAATTATGGTAGACAATATATACTTACATCACTACTGTTATCCCCATAACTTCAGTTTGATGACGTGGCAATCAGAAGTGACAGGTGGCAATGCATGGTCAGTAAAATGGCACATTAATAGTCAATAAATGTGTTGGCTCTTCGGAGTTGTGATAAAGTGATTTGACCGATCTGATAGAATTTATGTCTAACCGGTGAAGATTTTTGACTGACCAGTCACCTGTCTTGGTCGACCAGTTAGGTGTTTGGCCGACTGGTGGAGTGCATGGCCGACCAGTGAGGTGTTTGGCTGACCGGTGGAGTGCATGGTCGACCAGTGAAGTATTTGGCGAACCGGTGGAGTGCATGGTTGACCAGTGAAGTATTTGGCCGACCGGTGGAGTGCATGGCGGACCAGTCTTTCTTCAAAGAGTGAAGTTGGCCGACTAGACAGATCATCGTTATGGAAGCGAAGTTCCAGTAACGGCTTCGGCTAGAATTAGTCGTACCTACGCGGGAATCTCTCAGTTTATCCCAAAGAAGTCGCATATTGTTGTATTTTAAATGTTATTATTAATTAAATATTGTGAGAGTAACAGAAATGACCCGGTCAAAGGGAATATCTGATGTACGATCCATGAGCCTATAAATAAATGGCTCATGGCATCATTTTGGGGATCTGATCTTTTGAGACTGAGAAAAACTCTCTAGTTTGGAGACTTTGGGACTGTTACTTGGGGCATTTTCTAAGAGAGTTTAGAGAGAGAAACTATGTATTTTTCTACTTACACTTAAGAAACTCAGTTGGCTCAAGTTCATCTGATATTAAGTGTAGGATATATATCACAACTCCAAGTGGATTAGGCTATTACCAATAAATTGGGACTGAACCACTATAAAATTATCTATGTCATATTTTTCTCTTGAAGGTTCATTGTAGTTTTTGACAATTACTCGTCGTTGGCCAAAATTGTGGTCAACATTTTGGTGCTTTCATTGAGAGCCTGAAGAGAAGAAACACATGACTATCGTATCAAGATGGCGCCCAAGAATACCAGTGTGGCATCCAAAAAGTCAGGCACGTCAAAAGAGCCTGCTAGATCAGAAGGTCCTGGATCGCATAACCCAGAGACTGAGCCCAGGGTCTTTCTCGAGGAGACCACACCAGAAGTTGAACAACTCCAAGAAGCAATAGGTACTTTCCAAGAGGAGATGGTGCAATTCAATGCTCGGTAGGAGTCTTTCGATAAAGAGATGGCCAGGCAGAGAGCTGCGTTAGAGCAGCAAAGGCGCGATATGGAGGCCAGAAGCGAAGAGCTCAGACAGCGACAGGAGGAAGTCGACCAGAGACATAGTGAAGCAGCACTTGCTCTAGAAGCGGCTACCCAATTGGCCCAAGCCAATGCTTAAGCCGAGGCACAAGCATCCACCCAGGGAGCAAGAAATAATAATGCTGGTCGGAGGACCACTGACAGAGCCAATTCTCGGGGATCGAATAGAAGCAGGAGTAACCGCCCTGGTCGGGAAGATGATGGGGACCGATCTAGAACTGCCTCGACGCACAGGGAGCACTTTAGAACCCCCTCCAGGAGCCACCGATCAGAAACTTCTAGATCAAGGAGTCACTGATCGGGCAGTAAAAAGACTCCACCCAGGCAAGATCAGACCAGGACTCCTCGAGATAAGAGGACTTCACAATTCAAAGATGGGCATGGTCGTGATAAGGCTGATAGTCATCACACTGAATAGTCAAAGGAAAAGGAGGGCGACGACCAACAAGGAGGAAAAGACTGCCTGGGGCGTACCGAAAGGCCTCCACTGCACCCCGACCAGCAGTGTAGTGGGAGAGTGCAAGTCCCGCGTAGTAAGCCCTCTAAAAAATCGAAAAGTACGATGTTTGATTGGGCAGGAGAGCATGCTTCTCAGGAGGATCTGAGGGACGTTATCACCAACAAGAGGAGGACCGTCCCGGTTGAAGGGAAAAATCTGAACCGCCCTGCCAGTCAAGTAGAAATACTTGACGACAGTGCACCATATGGAAATGCCCGACCAGGCAGTCAAGACCTTGGAACTTCATCAGTTGCACCAGACATCCAAGCCCAGCTTGACATGCTAATAGCTGCAGTGCAAGGTTTGTCAAAACGACCTTCCGGGATAGATGCGATAGACCACCGGAGTGGCAGCCCATTTTGTGCTCGGATTAGAGCAGCCCAGCCGCCGGCAAAATATAAAGCACCAGTTCTGCCAGTATATACAGAAAAGGTAGATCCCATTAGACATGTTGGGAAATTTGAGGACCATATGGAATTGCTCGGAGTAAGTGACAATTATCGGTGTAGAGTTTTCCCGACTACATTGTCGGATACTGCCCGGGAATGGTATTGGAAGTTTAAGTCGGACTCCATTACCTCTTGGGAAGCATTCAGGAAGAAGTTTTGTAGACAATTCAACACTTCCCGAACTCCACCAATTTATGCCAACCACTTGGCAGATATCAAACAAGGAAAAGATGAGTATTTAAAGAATTATATACAGAGATTCATGAGAGAAGCCAATAGAGTAACTGCTGTAGGATACGAGGGGAAGATGGTTGTCATATCTGCTGGGATAACTTATCGGAGCCCTTTGTGGGACAGTATACATAGAAATCCAATTTCAACACTTCAATAATTTCTTGACCGAGCAGACAAGTATATGAAATTGGACGATGCAATCGAGAAAGAGGAGAATGGCATAAACAATCCGGGTGGATCAACTGACCCTCCTAAGGATGGTGGAAAGAAACGTGGAAATAATGGGTTTGACCACCATGAGGAAAATCCAATCAAGTATGAGCCTCAGTTCACTAATTACACCACTCTCTCGACCAGCCGAGCGGAAATATATCTTGCTAGTCATGAAGAGGTTCCCTACAAGAAACCTCCACCCATCAGGAAAGAGATGAGGAAGAGAGATATGAATAAGTTTTTTCGTTTCCATGGAGATTATGGTCATGACACGAATGAATGTAATCACCTCAAGGATGAGATAGAGTTTCTTCTCCGGTCGGGCAAGTTGAGAAAGTACCGGGCAGAGACACCCCAAGGAGAAGGAGGCAGCAGCAATCCTGGGTTCAAACGACAAAGATCTCCACCCTTGCAGCCCGGACCTGTGGACTTTACCTTAGACACTATATGTGGAGGTCCACACTTTGTTGAGGATAGCAACGAAGCAAGGGAGAGGTATGTTGAGCGGGAGTGCTAGGATTAGAAACCACTGGAGCGGTGAGCATCCGAGGATATATTATCACTAAATATCACTTTTAGAGTGGTAGTTTAATTTCAAGTTGTTTAACTTGTTATTTAAATTTGGTTTATGATCTGGTTATTTGCTGACCAGTCAGCTATTTTTGAATAATTTTTGTTGTTTAAGACTCGTTATTAGACACGTGTTGTCCTTTTTTAATTTACGAGTAATAAAAGAGATTACGCGCAGTGTGGTAGATTCTTGCTACAAACGTGCATGTGTGTTAATTATCCGAACAGTGTTCAATTGGTCGATAAAATCGGACAGTGTTCAACTGGTCGATACGTTCGAGCAGTATTCAACTGCTCGAATATTTTCCATATATTCTATGTGTTTCACGAGTAATTAACTGCTCAAACAGATTCAGTCAAGTAGCAAGTGACTAAAAGTCTTTCAACCTTCGATCACTTGGGGGGCACATGGGGTATACTGGTATATAATTTAACATAGGCAATAAAAGCATGAGTTAAGATGTCTATTTTTAGGCTGACTTGTAAGTTTTCGAAGTCCAAAAAAGCCATTAAGCTAACTTGTTTGACAAAGCTTAAGTAACTTGGAATTTTTCAAAAATTTCAAGTTAGAAGTAGATATTCGTGTGACAATAAATATTATGCTCATAAAATGTTAGAGCAATAAGAGTGTGAGAAAGTAAACGTAGTATGGACTTATGAAATGTCAAGAATTTCAAAGTTAGAAAACTAAGTACTCATGCGAAAATATAAGGCATACATCAGAGTGACTTTACTATTCACAAAAAACTTATAACTTTTTAAGTCTAAAAAGACTTAGAATGTTTTAAGTTAACAAAGAAAAGTAAAGTATAAATGCCAACAGCTCGGCTGTACGAGAAAAATATCAAAGCTGCTAAGCAACAATTGTCTTCACAAGAAAAATGAGTAAACTACTAGCCAGGTGCAAAGTTTAGCTGATCAGGATAGCCAGGTGCAAAGTTTTCCTGGTCGGGAGAGCAAATACAACTTCCCTGGTCGGTTGAGCATATATCACTGGTCGAGTAGGAAACTCTGTTGTTGAGCATGACCAACAGCGATGAGTCCTTGGAGTGAATCAAACAAACACGAACAAATGAATTCAAAAGGAAAGTTCAATCCTAGGTTTACTACAAAAGTGAAAGTTACTGACTAGATGGAAGCTTTTGGATGACCTCAAAAATATTTTGCTAGAGAAAAAGTTTATCATACGAGTAAATCATATCATAAACTTGGGGGGAAAATGTTATCCCAATAATTTCAGTTTGATGACGTGGCAATTAGAAGTGACAAGTGGCAATGCATAGTCAGTAAAATGACACATTAATAGTCAATAAATGTGTTGGCTCTTCGGAATTGTGATAAAGTGATCTGACCGATCTGATAGAATTTATGTCCGACCGGTGAAGATTTTTGACTGACCAGTCACCTGTCTTGGCCGACCAGTTAGGTGTTTGGCTGACTGGTGGAGTGCATGGCCGGCCAGTGAGGTGTTTGGCCGACCGGTGGAGTGCATGGCCAACCAGTGAAGTATTTGGCCGACAGGTGGAGTGCATGGCCGACCAGTCAGCTGTTTTGGCCGACCAGTCGAGTGTTTTGGCCGACTAGACAGATCATCGTTATGCAAGGAAGTTCCAATAACGGCTTTGGCTAGAATTAGCTGTACCTATGCGGGAATCTCTCAGTTTATCCCAAAGAAGTCGCATATTGTTGTATTTTAAATGTTATTTTTAATTAAATATTGTGAGAGTAACAGAAATGACCCGGTCAAAGGGAATATCTGATGTACGATCCATGAGCCTATAAATAAATGGCTCATGGCATCATTTTGGGGATCTGATCTTTTGAGACTGAGAAAAACTCTCTAGTTTGGAGACTTTGGGACTGTTACTTGGGGCATTTTCTAGGAGAGTTTAGAGAGAGAAACTATGTATTTTTCTACTTACACTTAAGAAACTCAGTTGGCTCAAGTTCATCTGATATTAAGTGTAGGATATATATCACAACTCAAAGTGGATTAGGCTATTACTAATAAATTGGGGCTGAACCACTATAAAATTATCTATGTTGTATTTTTCTCTAGAAGGTTCATTGTAGTTTTTGACGTCTACTCGTTGTTGGCCAAAGTCGTAGTCAACAACTACATGACATATATATAAATGCAATAATATTTAAAAAGAAATTAATAATAGAAATAAAATAGAATAGAAAAGGTCATAGTGTAGATAATAATATACATGCATCAACTATTTTTAGTTTCTAATGTATCTCACAATGGCTGTTAGTGAATTTGATGAAGAAAAAGAGCTCCAATCACTTATCAAAAATAAATTATCACCTAAATTTATAAGATAAAAAAATGGTGTATGCTTTTATTATTTTTAAATAAATATGATTTAATTATTTAAATTATCATAAAATATCTTAAAAATATCATATTTTAATTAATTAATTAATTTATTTTTGTTTAAGTTTATGTTTGTTCTAGTTTTTTAATTTGGCAGTGATAACAAAATATTATATATTATATGTTGTTGACCCAAGATTTGGCCAACTGACACGGAGTCAAAATGTGATTGATATGAATGAATGTATAGAGAAGAACGTATGGCAAAAACAGTAAATCACACAAGAATTTTTATAGTGGTTCGGCCCCAGGATCTGGTAATGACCTACGTCCACTTAGACTGATATTGATATAAGAATCAGAAGAGTGATCAAAGAACTAGGGTTCAATGAGTTTCACTAACCTCTGAAGAACAGTACAATATTCTTAGGAAAATAATTATAGTCTCAAATGATTCAAAAGCCAAAAGTCCCTCCCTTGAGCTATCTCTTGCTATTTATAGGCTCAAGGGGGATTACAAAAGATTGTTACAGATATTCTCCCCTGAATAATCGGGTACTCAGGAGATTGAGTGAGATAAATTCGGGATTACAAAGATCTTCCCATTAATGTTGCCGTGTATGCGGAACTACCGACCAGCCTGGTCGCAGGTAGGACTGGGCCGTTTACTACCTTCAGCACATCTTCTGGTCGATACTCTAGCCGAACATTTCCAGGTGTCAGCCACGTGTCCAGGGATCACTTGCCACGTCACTAATGCGAATTTATTGGATAACATATGTTAGATATAATATTAACTTTAAGTTTAATTAAATTTTATTTAAGTTATAAAATATATGGTTTTATTATTTTTAAATAAGCATCATTGTAAAATATTTTAGAAATAACCTATTTTAAAATTTGTTTAATTATTAATTTATTTAATTTTATTTAAGTTTAAGTCATCTTTACAATTTACCGTTAAATATAAGAATTTTATGTTAAATATAAGAATATTCCGTTAAAGTTAAGCGAAAAAAATAAAAAACCATTAAAACAAAAAATTTCCGTTATCTACACATTTTTTTTATAGAAGAGATAAGTACGATAAGAAGCAATTAGCTGGGAGTGAATCAAATGATCACATCAAGTTAAAGCGAGTGAACAAAAAATTAATCCAGTTTATGTAACCTTAATTATATTTTGATATCTTGTAGGATTTAATATATTTTCAGGGGATATTTGCGGCATAAGTACCCAATGTTTGGGTTTTGTACGCGGCATAGACCCATTGTTTATTCTTAGTGGCAATAGTACCCAAAGTCAGTAAAAGTGTAATTTCGTCAGCCTCCTCCGTTAGGTCTCTGTTTCGTGATGACTGGACCAGCACGTGTCACTCCGTCATTGGCCCAGCTCAATAATATTTTGAAAATAATTATGATTTGGACCAATAAAAACGTGAAACGTGTCTGCCTAATCAGCTCATTAAAGATCTAACGTATGAGACTGACGGAATTACACTTTTACTAACTTTGAGTACTATTGCCACTAAAAATAAACATTGGGTCTATGCTACGTACAAAACTCAAACATTAGGTACTTATGCCGCAATTATCCCTATTTTCAGACAATTCAAGCTAATTATAATTTATGTTTCAAATGAGTATACGATTCTAATCATTAGTGCACACCTCATTGTCCAAATTAACCTCATTATATAGAAATATTTTTGTTTTCCAACCAAAAAGAGTAGCAATATAAATATGTATACTTAGTTGGCCAAGATTCTTCCCTTCTATTTTTTTTGGTTTTAATATTCTCATTAATTTTGAAAAATATTGATAATTGGAATGCTCAAAAGTTGTAATAAAATTATATGGCATTTTATTTCATTATGTCTTTCAAATTAAATAGTATACATGTACGGTTAAAATGTAGGAGCTAGCAGATAGTTTTAAGCATCATTAATTTTTTTTTATATTACTCTTCCATTTATCATAATCTATTTATTATTAAATTTGTATTTGTGTTTGGAACTTGGAGGACAAATCCACATTAGCATATAATTTTCCATTTTGTAGTCATATTATTTTTCTTTGAAACTTTAGAACATTATTTATTTATTTTCTAGGGCCTACCGAACGGGATTTGGTGGGGGCAACTCTTAAATTTCATGATATACACATCACAGACTTTTTATTTATTTGGCTAATGTGTTATACAGATCATATATACCACAAAAATTTATCCCTTACCTTTTATCTCATGACATTTGTATTTTTATAAATATATATATATACAGAGCAATTCTTTAGTCCATCACCTGTATTTGAAGGACTTAGTCCTTTATTTATTTTTCAGCCATTGGATCTATGGTGGACGGTAAGATTGTGGTGTTTGATTTAGGATGTATTAAATACACATATATCCTTTCATATCCTTTAGCAACATGCTACCGTTTTGCATATAATTTTTTTTTTTGGTTTTATTTCTGTAAAAAAAAAACCTCTAAACAATAATGTCCTGAAATCTTGCTAAAAATAAATAATCAAAGGATTAGCGGGAGTGTGTGATCCCCAGTACTCTAACTAAATTTTTGTTGATTATAGATATTAAATGACTTTGGTTTCGATCCTCTTAGCCTTGGTGAAGTACATGAGAACTTGGAGAGGTTTAAAGAATCTGATTATTTTAATGGGCAATGTTTGTTGTTGTAAGACTTTCAGGTTCAACACTCCACCAGTTTGTTAAATTTACTCAATCAAACTTATGTGCCATTTTTATGGAAGAAAATCTATAGAAAATTTAAACTTAATAAAAGTAACACTAGCTTACTACTATTATGTTGCAATTTTCATGAGGTTGGTTTTTATGTTTTTGGTATTGCTTCATGCTAATATTTTTTTGTTGCATATCATCTTCATGTGATAATATATGAATTGTTTATATTGATTGACAAATATTTTTATGTATATATATATATGGAAGACTTCTCAATGGTTACTACCCATAAATGAGTACTAACAATTATGATGATGTGGCAACATAGTGACTTGGTATAGCAAGTCACCAACAGGTAAATATTTTTTTTAACATTAATTTCGAATTTAGTTATTATTTTTTTTGCCATAATTAATGTTGTTTCCAACCAATGAGAGACACTAGCTATATTTTAGAAATTGACATGCATTTGAAAAATGAAAAGTTTACAATATTATATTTTTATAATAAATACATGTTTTTCATCAGGTAAACCTTCCAAAAATTTGAAAAAATGAAATTTTATATTTAGAAATATTAATTAACAACTATAAATATGGACCATTGATTTTAATCAAATGGTTAATACTAAAGTAACCATCCATGGGTAGTAACCATTAAGAGTGCACCCATATATATATATGTATGAACACACACATAAATAGGTTATCTTTCTATTATTATTTTTTCTTTTTTCAGGTTCTTGGTGTTAATCCCATTTATGCCCTAGGGTCGATATATCGCCTGGGCTCATTTACCCGAGGCTCGTTGAGGTGGTCGTGCGAAGTTACATGTTTTTCGTATCCCCGTGTGGCGATATATCGCCTCATAGAGCTGCGATATATCGGCATACGCTGAAATATTATACACGTAATTACACATTTTCAGCCTAATTTGAATTGAGTAAACAACCTTGACTAAGTCCTTTAACGATTTCAAAGCTGCTGGCAGACTCTAGGATTTCAAATATTACTCTTAATAAACTTATTCCTCAAAAAATCTAAATTATTCATTAAACATACACATGACAAGTGTCATTACCTTATTGGGTCTATCTAAACCTTATAGTATAATAATTATCATCTTCATAATCAGTCATATTAATTAAACCTTAGGTTGTAATTAATATTCTTAAACTATAGGTTAAACTTATAAAATCTACAAGTGTTACTACGAGTGTCCAACTAAGTCCCGGCTTGAACCAAAATCAACAGTCATAAACATACTATAACTACTACTAGCTATTACTACTACTACTACTACTACTACTACTACTACTACTACTACTACTACTATCTAACTAGCTAAGTAAAGTTCTTGGACTCTACAATTCTCCCCTACTAAAAAGAATTTCATCCTCAAAATTTACTTACCAAATAATTCCGGATAACGGCCTTGCATGTCCTCCTCCAACTCCCACTTGCCTCCTGTTCAGAACTATTACTCCATAGAACTTTGACTATTGGAATACTCTTGGACCGTAACTGCTTCACCCCTCTATCTAGGATGCTAACAAGTCGTTCCTCGTAACTCAAGTCTTTCTGGAGTGCTATCGTATCGTACTTGAGGACGTGAGATGGGTCTGACACATACTTGCATAGCATTGAGATGTGGAACACGTTGTGGCTACCTGCTAGGGTTGGCGGTAGAGCTAGTCTATATGCAACTGCTCCCACTTTGTCCAATATCTTAAAAGGACCTATAAATCGGGGGCTAAGCTTGCCTTTCTTCCCAAACCGCTTCACACCTTTCATAGGAGATATCTTTAGGAAGACTTGATCTCCAACTTTGAATTCCATATCGCGTCGCTTGGTATCCGCATAGCTTTTCTGACGGCTTTGAGCAGCAAGCATACGCTGTCTAATTAGCGCTACTGCTTTTTAAGCTTTTCTAACAACTTCAGGACCGAGAAGCTGCCTTTCTCCTACTTCGTTCCAGTGTAGTGGCGATCTGCACCTTTTTCCATAAAAGCAACTCATAAGGTGCCATCCCGATCATTGACTGGTATCTATTGTTGTAAGAGAACTCTATCAGCAGTAAATACTTATTCCATGATCCTTGAAAATCAAGTACACAAGTGCGCAACATATCTTCTAAAATCTGTATCGTACGCTCGGACTGACAGTCTGTCTGAGGATGAAAAGTTGTACTAAGACTTAACTTAGTACCCATGGCTTGCTGTAAAATTCCCCAAAATCTCGATGTAAACACCGATCCTCTATCCGACACTATTGTCTTGGAAATTCCATGCAACCTTACTATCTCTTGGACATAGATGTCTGCGTACTGATCCGCTGTGTATGAAGTCTTAACAAGCAGGAAATGAGCGGACTTGGTTAGTCTATCTATTACTACCCAAGAGGAATCATGCTGCTTGTTAGTTCGGGGCAACCCTGTCACGAAATCCATGGCTATATCGTCCCACTTCCATTCTAGTATGCTAAGCGGTTGTAATAAGCCTGCAGGCCGCTGATGTTCGGCTTTCACTTGCTGGCATACTAGACACTCAAGCATAAATTCCGCTGTGTCCTTCTTTATCCCTGGCAACCAATAGATTGCCTTGATGTCGTGAGTCATCTTGGATGATCCTGGGTGAACTGAGTACGGGGTACTGTGTGCTTCTTCTAGAATCGCCATCTTAATCCTTTGATCATTCGACATGTATACCCGATCCTTATATCTCAATAACCCTTGACCAGATATTGAGAAATCTGTGGTCTTGCCTTCTCTGGCTGCATCCATATGTGCCACCAGTGTGTCGTCATGCCTTTGCCTAATACGTATATCTTCTAGCAGATTTTTCCGGATAGACAAGTTGGCCAACTTGCCGACAACTACTTCTATTCGGGCATTGATCAGCTCCTGCTGCAGCGGCTTTTCTATTCCGGCTAGTGCTGCTAATCTTCCATAACTCTTCCTACTTAACGCACCGGCAACTACATTTGCCTTTCCCGGGTGGTATAAGATTTCGCAGTCGTAATCTTTCACTAGCTCTAACCACCTGCGCTACCTCATGTTAAGCTCCTTCTGAGTAAAGAAGTACTTTAAACTTTTGTAGTCCATATAAATCTCGCACCGTTCTCCATAAAGATAATGGCGCTAGATTTTCAACGTAAAGACCACCGCTGCCAACTCCATATCGTGCGTTGGATAGCGTTGCTCGTACTCCTTCAGCTGTCGTGAGGCGTAGGCTATCACCTTGTCATTTTGCATTAGCACGCAACCCAACCCTTGCTTCGATGCATCGCAGTAAACTACGAACTTGTCGTTGGGTGTTGGTACACAGAGTACTATGCTGAGCACAGCTTGTCCTTAAGCAAATGGAAGCTTTCTTCACATCTATCATTCCAATTGAATCTTTGCTGTTTCCAGGTCAGGTTGGTGAGTGGAGTGGCTATCTTAGAAAAGCCCTCTACAAACCTCCTATAATAACCTGCTAATCCAAGAAAGCTTCTTACTTCGGATGCGTTCTTTGGTCTTGACCAATCCTTCACGGCCTCTACCTTTGATGGGTCTACTGCAAATCCGTCCTTGGATATAATGTGCCCGAGGAATGCCACTTGCGAAAGCCAAAACTCGCATTTCTTGAACTTGGTGTAGAGTTGATGCTCCTTTAGTCGTGACAAAATCAACCTCAAATGTTCCTCGTGCTCAACTTCGTCCTTGGAGTATACTAAGATGTCGTCGATGAACACTACGACGAATTTATCTAAGTAGTCCTTGAAGACCCTATTCATCAAGTCCATAAAAGTGGCCGGTGCATTGGTAAGACCAAAAGACATAACTAAGAACTCGTAATGCCCATAACGAGTTCTAAAAGCTGTCTTAGGAATATCTTCTCCCCGCACCTTGAGCTGATGATATCCGGACCATAAATCAATCTTTGAAAATACGGTCGCACCTCGGAGTTGATCAAACAAGTCGTCGATTCGGGGTAGCGGGTACTTATTTTTAATCGTTACTTTAATCAACTTGCGGTAGTCTATGCACATCCGCATACTTCCGTCCTTTTTCTTCACAAATAGAACTGGTGCTCCCCATGGTGAATGGATTGGCCTAATAAAACCCAAGTCTAGGAGTTCTTGCAGCTGCGTCTTTAACTCCTTGAGTTCCGCAGGTGCCATCTGGTATGGTGCCTTGGAGATAGGCTCGGTGCTCGGTACTAATTCTATTGTGAAGTCAATTTTTCGAGTCAGCGGCAATCCTGGTAAATCATCGGGAAATACTTCTGGGAATTCTCTTACAATGCGGACGTCTCCAACCTTAAGTGGTGTTTCCTTTACCACATCTGTGATGCTGGCTAAGAACGCTTGACATCCTTTCTCCATCATCCTTTGAGCTTTAAAGATGATATTAGCGGTGTACATAGTCCTGAAACTTGTCCCATGAAGCATAATTTCTGGCCGTCAGGAGTATCGAACATCACCTTCTTGCGTTTGTAGTCGATGGTTGCGCTATGCCGTGCTAGCCAGTCCCTGCCTAGTATCACGTCGAAGTCCTTGATCTCTAGTTCTATTAGGTCTCCTTCTAGTTCTATGTCCTCAATCTTGACCGGTACGCCTCGTACTATCCGTGATGACAGAATTACTTTGCCCAAAGGCAACTCGGTTACAAACCTAGTTCTAAATCTTTCACAAGGTTTGTCTAGTTTTTCTATCATTCCTAACGAGACATACGAATGAGTGGCTCCCGAATCAAATAATACAGAACATATATTATTGAGGATAGAAACCTGACCTGTGACCACCTTATTGATAGCATTAGCCTCTCCTTAGGTTAAGGCAAAAACCCTGGAAGAAACCATCTTATCTTCCTTTTTCCCCTCTGACTTGAGCTGAGGACATTCTTTCTTTCGGTGTCCCTCTTGACCACAGTTGTAACATCCTTTGGTGTTTGCCCGGCATTCCCGAGGATGTTTCCTTTGACACTTAGCACATGGTGGGTACTCTACATAACTCGACCTACTTCCTCCATTATTTGTTCGTGCCCTTTTATCGTTGTCAGACTGTTTGTTGTCAGGATGCCTTCTTTTCTGACCATTGTTGTTGTTGTTGCTGGACTGATTGTGATTGTTGTTACGACTTGTCTGAGATTGACCCTACTGTCTAGGCTCAGGCTTACTGGCTTCTTCCTTACTAACGTTAACCTGCAGTCTTTCTACTTCTATTGTCATCTCTAGAACGTCGGCATAAGTAGTATTTCCTGGGTTTGCTAACTTAACCCCCAGCTCGATCTTTGGTCGAAGTCCTCTAACGAACTTAGACACCCTCAGATAGTCGGTTGGAACCATTTTCGGTGCGAACTTTGCCAAATGGTTGCACTGTCGAGCATACTCTGCCACTGATAAACTTCCTTGCTTCAGACCGGCGAACTCCTCAACTCTTGATTTGATTGTAACGACCCGAATGATTTTAGACTTTGGACCATTAATAACTACTATTCATAGATACTAATCTTAAGAAAACTTACATATAAAATAGTCGTAACTTTATTAAAAACAGTAAAACCAGGGTTAAAATACATAAAATTCAATTAGGATATGGGATCCCATTGTTTGAAATTAAATAAAACATAACTTAAATAAATTGGTTACAAAATTTAGTGCGGAAATACATAGAAATCATAATTTAAAAGACTTAAACAACTTTATCCTCGAATCGTTCGCGCAGTCCACCGATTTCCATTCTCCCTCAATACACATTCCCAAGCTGCCAAGAACCTTCCTGCCGCCATACTATTTTCTTGCACATATAAAACATAAAGGAATGAGCCTAATGCCCAGGAAGGAAAATCTACTACAAGCATGAAACACAATCATACACATAAACTATGAACATATATCATATACTATAACACATATGTCATAACTCTAACCCATGTACATGGTGACTATTGGGGTTTGCTAACTAAGCAACTATAAGCCTCAAACTACAATGAGGTTTGCTAGTTAAGCAACTATAAGCCCCAAAAATATAAAGTGTTGGGGTTTGCTATATAGCAACTATAAGCCCCAAAACATAAAAGTGATAGGGTTTGCTATATAACAACTATAAGCCCCAAACATGAATATATCATAAAGTCATACTATAGCATAATCATAACACTTTTATATAAACATGGCACATATCACATAATAACTATCCTATTTTCCTTACCAAAATACCGGGATGATGAGAACAAGGTCGGGATTTTGGAACACTCCTAAAAACCATTAATAAAGAGGTGAGTATTCTAAAAGAAAATAGATGAAAAGAATGAACTAAACCATCAAGAAAATACTTACCAATGAGAACCTCATGTTCAAAGAACTTAGATGCCTAACCAGAAATAAAGAATACTGAGTTAGGAATTGAGTAGAGAAAAATTATAAGAACTTAATGAAACAATACAGAAAGGAACTAAGAATAGGGATACCTTTGAAATTGCTATACCCGAAATACACCTCGAAATCGAAATGCACTATAAACCTTACTTCCCAACTGTTTGATAAGATTAAGATGATAAAGTTTATAACCCCCACCCAAGTGTTTAATACTCTAAAGTAATCCTAGCAGCTTGTAGGCTCTGAACTCAGCTTGATGAATGAAGAAATAGTTGGGTACTAGGTCCTATTTATAAAGTTAAAGAATGAAAAGATCTTCATTTAGCTTGAATAAAATAATGGCTTTTTAATTGAAAAACATTTGAATAATCATTCAGCAGAGGCTGAAGACTAGGTCAAAAAGATTCTGGACTTATCAAGAGGTTAATGATTGAAATGAGCTCGGTTTCAAAATCATTCAAAATTTATACCCTAGGGCTGATATATCGCCTTCCATAGGCGATATATCGCTTGGGCTCATTTACGCGAGGCTCGTCGAGGTGGTCGTGCGAAGTTACGTGTTTTTCGTATCCCCGTGTGGCGATATATCGCCCCCTAGAGCTGTTATATATCGGCATACGCTGAAATATTATACACGTAATTACACTTTTTCAACCTAATTTTAATTGAGTAAACAACCTTGACTAAGTCCTTTAACGATTTCAAAGCTGCTGGCAGACTCTAGGATTTCAAATATTACTCTTAATAAACTTATTCCTCAAAAATACTTAATTATTCATTAAACATACACATGACAAGTGTCATTACCTTATTGGGTCTGTCTAAACCTTATAGTATAATAATTATCATCTTCATAATCAGTCATATTAATTAAACCTTAGGTTATAATTAATATTCTTAAACTATAGGTTAAACTTATAAAATCTACAAGTGTTACTACGAGTGTCCAACTAAGTCCCGGCTTGAACCAAAATCAATAGTCATAAACATACTATAACTACTACTAGCTATTACTACTACTACTACTACTATCTAACTAGCTAAGTAAAGTTCTTGGACTCTACATTGATCATGAGCGCATCCCAAGAGATCAAATGTTGATGAGGTTTTTACTTCTCTAACTCATAATCTCATCTTTTTTATTGTGTCTATACAATGCATAGATGTGTTTCCCCTGTAATAATTAGCAGCTTCATAAATATATAATCACATACTCTTTGTCATGTTAAGTTTCATTTTTTATTGATCATTTTTTTCATTTCATTTTTATCATTACTCTCATTGAGTTTTATATTGTTTAACTAACTTCACTTGAAATTATTTACATTGTGAAATTGACTTTTGGCTCTTCCCAGAGTGTGCACTAATGAATAGTTTTGATATACAAATTATGCAAATTAGATGCAGTCTGCATTCCTCTACATCAACTTATTGGACTAAAATTCTCATCATAATATCATATAAGGTTAAAATCTCTTCACTTACTATTTGCTCCCAAACTTTCTCAAATTGGATTTAATCACAATTCAACTATCACAACAGAAAGCAGTAATAACTGCAGTTTGAGTATTTTGCAATTTTAGTGGTTGAAAACGATCTTTAGACTCAAGTTGGTAAATAGATTATATTAATAGCTTTATCGAGAGAATATGTAACTTAGATATCATCGAGACAAATATTGTACTGAGTTCTTGTATTATGTTGATGAGAGTTTGAAAAATAAAAACAAAATTTTTATTTAGATTATATAACTTTGTATTGATCTCGATTTGTGCTTAGTAAAGAGTGTTGGTCTCATCCACTCGATTTAGGTCATACTTGTTTGAACCAAGTAAATTTCTTATGTTGTTAACATGAGTACCATTTATCTGATTCTCATTTGGTCGAAAATGTATTACTAGTGCAATGTTGTCAACATGAGTAATGCAACCAATAAAGTTGTTTATGATGATCATGAGACAACTAAGGCTCATGAGGTGTGCTCATTAGATTCTAGTCATTGTTGGTTTTTTTTTAATTATTATTATAATAATAAAACCATATTTACTTTAGGTTTTTTTACTTTTAACTATAACATTATTACTCACCACTCAATTTAATAGTACTTACTAGCATAAAAATGTTACTTATACGCAAAAAAACAAATAAAAATTACTTCAAAGTTTTTTACTTTCCGATGCAACGTTATTGTTGACAATTTCATTAAAAATTACTTACCCGCATCAAAAAATTACTTACCCAATATCGTAAATAAGTTCAAACACAATACATATTTGACCTTATTGCCCTCGACTGTACACTTTTTGGACTGCAATTACTTTATTGCCCTTACTTTTCATAGCCATACCAGCACAACTTCTTAGATCTGGTTTACATAAGCAGTTAATCAAGTATAAAGTTTAAAAAAGAAAAACATCAAAATTATTCAAAGCTTGACACTTGGCAAATTATTTGAGTCCCACTTATTGGACTAAGTCACGTGAGGAACTAAAGAATTTGCCATATATAAATATATTTATATCCATGTGGGAATCAAGGGAAAGGTAGGGCCTGTTTGGTATTGTTTTCTGTTTTTTGTTTTCAAAATTGTGTTCTCAGAAATGAGAATAGAAAACTGTTTTTGTAGTTTTAAAAAAACAAGAGGTGTTTGGTTAATATTTTCTAAAAACAATTTTTTAGTTTTATTTTTTTTAAATCTTAAATAAAAAATTAACAAATATATTTACAAAGAGAAAAATATTTTAAAAGTTTGTAATAAATAATGAGATAAAATAATTTAAAAGAAAAAATGATGAAAAATAAGAAGTGAGAAAATTTGAGAACAACAGAAAACAACTTTTTCTTGTTCTCAAAATTTTCTGTTTTTTGTAACATTGTTTTTAAAATTTGTTTTCTGAAAACAATGCCAAACACCCCCACTTGTTTTCAAAAAACAATTTTTAACTTTTAAAAACAAAAAACAGTTTTTTAGTTAAAGTGCCAAACACCCTTGTAGTCTCCACTAGAATATGTCAAGTTCATCATTACCGAAAACAAGATTTTAAATAAAGAAAAGAGAGAGAATCATAACCCTATTTAAAACGTCATCTATACAGAGAGTGTTGTTATGCACCTTATCATGCCTAATTACACATAATGTGGTATTTTGTAATTTTTGATACAAGTTAATATCGAGTTAGTCTTACATATTTGAATATATATAGAACTTGATATTAATTATATCAATCACTTTATACCGTACGTATTATAATGTATTGTTAAACATTATAGGATGTCTCGTAATAATGTTTATTCGGATAAAATGAAGCGATCTTTCTGCCCAAATTTTCACCAACAATTATATTTATCGGAGAGCTCCATTTCAAGCTAATATATATGATATATGATATATATATATCGTACACGTCACCTTGTATTAAACATATTCCAACTTACAATAGATAAATATATAAATGGTCATACGAATATTATTGTAAATGTAGCATGTAGTGTAGAACATATATGTATAGGATTATGCTATTTTAATACGTACAAAAGTGCTTACGTACGTACATATATATACATGATCAAGCACTGCATTTCTGCTGTTTTTTAAAGTAGCTTAGAAGAACAATTTGAATTGTTAATATTTGCACGGTTTGGATAGTTTGGTACGTTTAGTAGTTTTGAATGATCAAAATTGGGATCCGCTGGCACTTTTATTTATTCTTTGCTTTTTTTGATAAAGGAGTGCGAAATAATAGATTCCACAAACATTCAGAGAGAAGCAATTAAGCCGAAAGAGATGGCTGGACACCCTTTTTTTTTTCCTTAGTCATTTATATATATATATATATATATATATATCTCAAGAGCCGACTTTTTGTTTTCTAGTAAAAAAAAAATATAATAAATTCACATTCTTAATCTATATATTGAACCTCAAGCTAGTATATTATATAATTATTTAATATTCTTTTCTTGAAATATTACGTACTATTATTTAGGTCCTTAGATTCATTCATAAGTGACTTTTGAGAAAAGGTTCTTTCTTCTGGCTACTTTTTTATTTTTTATTTTTTGCTATATTGAGATTCTTTCGGTTCGTTCTTTCTTTCTTTGTGGGATTTGTGCCCGAGATAATATATTTACGTAAAGTAACGTCTTTAAGAACAGATTATACCTATCGACTTTATAATTTAAAAAATTTATGCCGTGCAGTATATATATTAACATGTATATTATATATATATATATTTATATAAGAGGAATAATAGTGTGAATGTCATGTCGATTCACTTTAATTAGTAGTTTAGGCATGGGTTGCTTGGTAATATATATACTTTGGGGGATAATCTACCTAATTAAACGAATATTGCAAAAGTTGAAATTGAAAAAAGATACAATAATTAAACATCCAAAATGGCTAGCCAATCTATAGCTAGTTTGTTTAGTTAATAACACTATTTTTTATGATGCTATATTCCCATACAAATAATAAGAGCAACAACAAATTAATAGAGGGCAATTAGAATAAAATGATCACAAATTGTCTTCTTTTTAAAATAATAATAATAATATTAACAATAAAAGAAGAAAATGCGGAAACAGAAGCATCAATTCCTGTTGTATTAAGTTAAGACTCAAACGTTTGTTTTCAAATTAATTTAAAATAAATCCAAAAGGAAAGAAGAAAGAAAGACACCATATATGTACGAAAAGCATCAAACAAAAGAACAATTGCCTAAATATTAATTAAATCATCTTTAGTTAGTTGATTAATTAATTAAGCTCTTCTCTCAACTATGGCTAGTGGATAACTTCGATGGTAAGGCGATCTGCTTTAGTTGGGAAAGAAGTCATACATATCATATGCACGTGTATTATATTCATTAAATAGATTATATGTGTTCATTAATATATTAAACCACGATCATAACTGATGTAAATTGAACTTTTTCTATTTTCTTTCTTTTTAAGAAAAGAAAAAGAAAAAAGATAATAGTAACTAGTATGAATTTTTTTTTGAAACAAAAAGAAGGATTCCTTAATTAAGAGGCAAACCTCAATTACCCGAAAGGTATATAACTAGTAATATCAATATGCTAATAAGTACAACTCATCACAGAGCTTAAAGCATATCGACTTTTAACTTTGTCACATTGTTGGGTCACTAGAATCCCTTCGAAGGGAACAATGACAAGGAACAAACATGACAAAGTAAATGAAACGCCACCACAAAAGTGGACTACAATACCACCATAAACATGGAGTACAACATCCCTGCAGGGATATTATGAATGAAACTAAATAAAGCACCAAACGACAAAACTAAAAGAAAGCACAAGAAAAAGAATCAGCACCAAAGTGGACGAGACTCCACCACCATGATCCCATAACAGAAGGCCACTCGCCAAGAAAAAGGAACCCGCTGATCAGACCACCCCAAAACTAGCCACACCACTGAGGAAACAAACTATGTCCTTCAAGCAAGCCTCATTCCGCCAGATCCCACACACCCCAACCAGCAGAAGCCCATAGCCCATCAGATCCACCACAGTCACCACTTCCATCCTTCACAGAATTGGATTCAGACCAACCCCTGATCACTTCAACGGAAAGCCCCTGAGGGAACACTAGGAAATATTCGAAATCTACACACACCAACCCCCCAATGTCGAGAACCACCACCCTGTGCAAATCAAAATTCAACCAAATTGTCTCCCCTGACTAGAGAACCACATGCTACCCACCATTTCAGGCGACGACCACCCTCGCTGGGGAAGAAAATGAAACCAAATGTGAGGAAAACCCTAGGCGGCACTAGGGTTAGGAAGAGAGAACATTTTCTTGCTAATCTTGGTTATGTATTTTGAATAATAAAGAAAAGTAGTAGCTAGTATGAATAGGGATATAAGAAAATTCTCCTATTTTTACTCGCTCATTTAATTATTTGTCATATGAATTTTATTGATTGTCTATAATATAAAATATTTAAACAATACTATTTATCAAATATTTAAAAAATATATATGGTGAAAATTAATTATACCTTTTGTCATTTAATTATTTCTATGAGAATTTCAATTTGTTAAGTTTTCTATAGCTTTTCTTTTGAGTTTTCAAATATATATCTAAGGATTTAGATTATATAAAATAGAAATGGATGAACCACTGGGGTTTTTACGTGGTTAAGTAGTTAAAATCTACCTAGTCCATGAGTCTATGTTATTATCTTGATTTAAATTGGCTTTGAAATCAATGCCACCAGAGTTTCCATTGTATTTTTTAGATCCTTTAAAATGAACCAAACACTCTTTAATAAGGAATAGTAAAAAAGTATATATATTAAAAAAAATCCTTTAAACAACAAAAACAAACAATTGGGTCGAGCTTCTTAAATTGTTGAAACTTCCAACAATGTTTCCTTAGCAAGAAAATAGTACAACTAAACTACTGTTTAGTAAAATTGTTGATATTAGAAAATGATATGAATATGAAATTAATTTGATATCGTATTATAATTTAGTACCTTATCATTTATTGTTTGTTGATGTTTTTTTAGTTTATTTTACTTAATTTGGGTGTGTTTTGTAGTTTGAAAAGTCATTGGAGCAAACAAAAAAAATTGGAGGAAAAGAGAAGAAATCTAGTCCAAAATTAGCATTCAATGTCACAACAGTTGTCTTCTATGTCAGGATGCCAATTGAGTTTGTGAAGTTAGTAGCTAAACGTCGTGATGCAAAGTGAAAATTTAGAAATGGGAAACTTTTCTTATTTAATTTTCTTGCAAGTTTTGACCTACACTATAAATGACTGATTATAGAACGACTTATGGATGATTTGGAGAGGGCAAATAGGTTCTAAACACTAGAGAGAGAATATAATAGATCAAGGATTGAAGAACTAAAGAGTCACAGAGACATTTAAGAGTTTTTATTCTCTTTTCTTCTTAATCTTTCATGTTCTTCCTTTGTAAACTCCATGGTGGATTTGTTGATGATATTTTGCTTGGTTAACACTAGTACGGTGATGAACTAATTTCTCATTCTAGGGTTGCAATTGGAACTCAATATGTACACTACAGGAAAATAGGTCTACAGTGAAGACTTTTTTCATCGCTGTAGATCCAGAAGTCGTCGCTAAAATGGCGTCGCTGTAGGTCCGTATGTGTTGCGACCTACAACGACAACATGTCGATCGCAATAGGAAATCTATTTTTCAACTGGGATATTGCGACGACATGTTGTCGCTGTAGGTAGTTGCAAAATTTGAAAATTTGAATTTCAAAATCTCCTACAGCGACCACATGTCATCGCTGTAGGTCCATGGACCACCAACATCAACAGCGATGACATGTCGTCTCTTTAGAGTGTCTAGGTTTATATACCTGCGACAACGACATGTGGTCACCGTAGGGTTACAAAATCTCATATTTTCGTGTTTAGTGAACATCCTACTGTGATGACATGTCGTCGTTGTAGGTATATAATTTTTTTAACAAACATTTAATTAATTATTCTAATTAAAATTTATTTAACAAAATATTAATTTTTAATTAAATAACAAAACCAATTTATTAATTAAATAATAAAACCAATTTATTAATTAAATAATAAAACTAATTTATTATTAACAAAATAATATTTAATATTAATATGATATCAAGATTTTTATCGAGTTTTTCGGAAACTATAAATATATTGAAATAAAAGAGTTAGAAAGAAAGGCTAAGAAATAAATAAGATCAAAGTTTTTACGTGGTTCTGGCGTTAATGAGCCTTAATCCACGAGTCACTAGTTTTAGACTTTAGAGATTTTGACAATGGAGGTTTTCTGCGAGTTCAGCAACGTTTTGCTTACAAGAGAAATTCTCGGATCCTCACTACAGTGCACGAATGACCCTATTTATAGGCAGTCATGTGACTTGGATCCTCACTACAGTGCACGAATGACCCTATTTATAGGCAGTCATGTGACTTGGGTCGGACTAATTTGGGCCCAATAAGGATATAATTACAAATGCTCGCTAACGGAGCCATAATACAAGAAATGTAACATCATTAAAGGATGTTAATCTGGGCCCATTGGGCCGATTTAGGCGTGATTGAGCGTTACAGCTGCCCTTTTGTACGTTGGCATGGACTAATCCGCGTGGGCTACCAAGGGGTTCCTGGGGACAGGATCTGTCAGAGTAGTGTCAGTATTGTGTCCAAAGAACAACATAAGTTCCGTGCATACCCCATTCTGCATGTTAGTTAGGGAGACCAACTGCCGAATTTCTCAGGGACACGTCAGCTGTAGAAAGGACTGGGCTTGTTCTATCCAGCTAGGTGGTCTAGATTCATTTACTGATGTCTGGGTTTGTTTACCAAGCCGTGAGTTCATTTACCATGGTGGACATCTTGATGGGGGAGACTTCACCTAGATCTCACTCGATGGGATCCGTCTCCTAGAATGGATCATTTGTTACAATAATTTACATTCCAGAGGATATGGATTGAGTGTGATCAGGAAGGTGATTCGGGCCTGCATCTTAGTTCCGGCCCCTTTGCTATGCTCGTGCTATTCGCCAGTTATTGGGCTTGGTATGGTCTGGGCCGAAAGGGTTTCCTTGCTCATTGTTCCTTGGGCCGAGGTTGGGCCCGACCCTCTCCTAAGAGCTAATGGAAACCCGTTTGGTCATACCATGTGTGCAAGGTGGAAAATATGGATAACACAAGATATAAATAATTTTGTTGAACTTAGTACAAACATAAGTAGTATAGTCTCCAAAATATAAATAAAACAACAAAAAATATTAATAAATTTAAAAGAATTAAATAACCAAACTAAATGTCATCTAAATTAATCCAAAAGTCATCATCATCTCGAGCTGTTGTGGTGGTTGTGGTAGCTGTGGAGGCTGTGGTGTAAATTGGCCCAGGCCTCGAAAGTTCGCCATCATGGGCTGTATCATATTCATGTCAAAGTTCATAAACTGAAATTGTGGAGCTTGGATGTTCGGATTTGTAGCTTTCATAAATTGTTGTATTTGTTGGAAATTGTTGTTCTGGATCATAATGGCTTGACTGAAGTGTTGAACCATGGGCTGGAAAACCTCAGGTGGTACCATTGGAGGGCCGACTGTGGTGGATGTAAATGTTGATGCCTCTAACAGTGAAGAGGATCTGGTGGTGCCCTTCAACTTGCATCCAATACTTTGGTTGTGGCCACGATGTTGACCAAGTACCTTTAAGACGACTTGTGTCTCATCGACAGAGGCACTTCCTGCTGAAGATTCAGATTAGGATTGGGATTGTGTCTGGACTTCTTGCTGCAAGGCATCCTATAGTTTAGAAACATGACAATTAATACATAATATAATTAAATAATAAACATATATACAAAACTTAGAAAGTTACTTACATATGCATCCTTAGCATTCGTGTTCACCCATCCACGTGTCAGATGATTGTGCATGTCATGGAACATATCAATAATGTTGGACAGTTCATTAGTCTCAAGACTCATCTTTAGAAAACAAAATATCTGTTAAATCTTGAAATTATTATTAAGATAACAGAAAATAATTCAAATTATCTACATATTTTTTCTTTACCTTCTTGTTGACTGTGTTTTTAGCCAACGACGTGAGAACGTCAATAACGATAAGCCTTCAAGAGAATGTAAACGACAATAGACAGTTTTTCAATAAAAGTAAATAACACAAGATTTTATAGTGGTTCAGCCCCGATAGTCGGTAATAGCCAAATCCACTTAGAGATTTTATTACTGTATTCACACTTAAGATCAGATGAACCAGTGTCAACTGAGTTTCTTAGTGTAAATATTCCAGAATACAAAAAAGGGGTTCTCTTAAGAAAAACACACTTTCTCTCTCTAGAACACAGATTAGCTCTCAATTTGCCCAAAAGTCCTTTTACGATCCCACCAATCCTCTATTTATAGGCCTGGGATCCTCAACTAATATCCCCTTTAGATAGGGATAATTTATTATTCATATTATATTTAAATTACAAAAAATACTTAAGCTACAACCGATTCCTCAATTTGAGTGAGGAATGAGAGATTCCCGGGTGCCTAGACTGATTCTTGCTAAAGTCGTTCCAGGGATTTTGACGTAGTCTCACATGCATGTTGATTACTCCTTCAAGCTTTCCTTGGCTCAAGGTGATGCAAGCTTGGCTCTCCTCGGACCAAGGTGGTCCGAGCCAACTCCCTTGGCCTCTCTCCTCGGGTAGGTCCGAGCCTACCTCCTCCAATCAAGTTTCGATCGGACCTTGTGGCCTTCTCCTCGGACTTAGGTGGTCCGAGCCACCCTCCTTGGCATCTCACCTCGGACAAGTCCGAGGCATCTCCCTTTGGCATCTCCAACCATGTCCGATCGGACATTGTGTAGCCTTCCCTTGGCCAAAATCTAAGTCTCAATTCTTGGCTTGCATGGGCCTTCTTTTCCTTAGCTTCTTACCTCGGATGGATCCGAGCCAACCACCTAGGAAACTCACGCTGGACACGTCCGAGCCACACACTTAGAAAACCTTGGGAGGCTTACCTCGGACACACCCGAGGCAAATACTTAGAAAACCTTGGGAGGCTTACCTCGGACACACCCGAGCCAAATACTTGAGAGGCTCCTCAAGCTAAGGTCCGATCGGACCTGCTGCTTTTGTCCCTCTAGCCAAAGTCCAAACCCCTCTTTTATGCTCCTTGGACTTGGGTTTCAAACAAACACTTGGGCTCTTCGAACTAGGGTCTGAGGCAAGCACACCTTAGCCCAAATATTCTCCTCGGGTGTATTTGACTTGACCATGGCATCTCTCAAGTAGTCCAAATTCTTAACTGATGCATTGGGCTATTGCTAAGCCAGATCACCCAACTAATTCATGCCACGTGTCAATTTTATTGCCACATCATCCTTTTCAAATTTTTGGGATAACATTTGTCCCCCAAGTTTATTATATGACACATTCACATAATAAACTTTTTCTCCAGCTGACGTCATTATAAAAAATAATAACTGTTCATCTCCATGCAGCAGACCCACGATCACTGCAAAAAACTACCCATGATCGTGGAGAGAGAAATAGTCCCAGAATGCCAAAGGTCCAAAAATAAACATTTAACCCACTTTTTTCCCTTTAAATAACTCAACTTTACACACTTTTCTTCACACAAGCAAAAATCACATTTTTCAAAAACCTCTCATCTTCTTCCTTCTCTTCCTTCTCTTTTGGCCGAAACTCCCAAGGCTTCTTCTTCTTGCCGAATCTCCAAGATCTTCAAGGGAAGTTCTCCTTCTTCAAGCTATTTTCTAGCAAGCCAAAGGCTCTCCAACCTTGAGTAAGTCTTCTTTTCCATGTCTTTTCATTGTTGTAATTTTTCAAAAAATTTCTAGGAATACCCATGCCATGGCCGAAACTTGAGTTTGTTCTTGAAGTTCTTATGAATGCTTGTACAATGTGTTAGCTTGTTGTTTTGATGATGTTTGTGGTATGGGTAACCCGAAATTACCTTTAATTTCATAGGAATTTCAAGACAAATGGGCTAATTTGACATGAATATGAGTATGGGTTTTGGGGTTTTTGATAGTATAATGGGTTTTCAAGAACATAAGAAAAACTTTTCATTTCCATGCTTTGATCTTGCTTTTGTATGTGTGAAATGAAGAAGTGTGTTTAAAATAGGGACTTTAAGACTTTGATTACACGGTTTGGGTTTTTCCCATTCGATTTGCCAAGAAAAATCTGGGCAAGTATGTGGTCCGATCGGACCACATTTTGAACCTTCTTGGATGCCTATGTCCGATTGGACATAACGGGCCGTTAATGGCTAGGAGCCTCGGAGACACAAGGCGCACTAGGCGCCTGGACACTCGGAACGTGGGGTGCGCATCCTCTCGGTCGCGCCATGTCCGATCGGGCGTATCATGGATGGCTTGGTGCTGGGCTCGCACGGATGCAAGGCTGAACGTCTCCTCGGTCATGCGTATTAGCATGTCCAGGAATCCGATCAGATGCACTAGGCAAGGCCATCTCCTAGAGTCAATAACGTGGTCCGATCGGACCACACCCACTCTCCTAGGCTTCGGCCTTCTTTCCTTTCTTTCAAATGCATACCCAACCCTTTGGCATGCACACTCACACGCATAGGGAATTTAGCCTCATAGGAAAACCCCAAAATTTTCCATTTATATAAACTTTAGTAATTTCAACACCTCAAGTACTTTTTAGGCACCTTTGGGCACTAAGATTATTTTTTCCCTTGTGTGCTATATTTTTATAACTTAGACAAACTTTTCTAAGTATAAAAATAAATTTGATTCTCGGTGAATTTTTTCTATATTGTTACTCACCTCCCCATGTTTTATTCATTTTTGTAGATGAATCGCTCTGACTATAGGGGAGGTGACAACCATACAGACTCCGATACATCCATCCCGCAATCAATCGAGACTCCTCTAAATAGCGATTCCTCACCAAACTCGTCCACCGGTTGCACTCCAGAGGACCGCCTCCGCCGCTTCAAGCAGATTCTCCCTCGCTCAGCTTTGTATCTCCTTCACGAGGAACAGTTCCTTCAACAAGTTTCTCAGTCGACGATGAGGGTGAAACAATCCAACAGACTTCCTCAGGAACATGATCCACAGGTTGCCCGTAGGGCGGTGCAGAAGGTGGTAAAGCGCAGTCACGCTTGCACTGCCACAACTTCAGGAAAACCTTCTCAGAAATTTGCTACCGCGATCCAGGACTTGGCTGTTCAGAAACCACGCAAGGAGGGAGAAGAAGAACCTTCCTGGTTCATTGCCGAATCTTCAAAGCTTAATCCCGCGTTGTTCCAAAAACACATTGAAGCTTTAGGCCTGAGCGAGGCAAACGTGATATGTCCGAGCTCTCACCAAAGAGCCAATAGGCCCGGTGGAACATACTGTGCCTGGTCCAGGCACCATGTGCACGCCAGAGCGACACTTCCGCTACACCCATATTTCTGGTCTGTAGCGGATTGCTTCAATGTTTCCCCATTCCAGATCGCACCGAATGGGATCCAGGCTCTCTCTGCGTTGTACATCCTCTACTTCCTGCATGGTTGGGACGAGCCCACCCCTCATGAGGTGCACTACTTGTTTGACCTTAGGACCAATCCTTCCCACAACAACACGGGCTTCTTCCACTTCTACCATAGGCATAGGGGGATTACATATCTCAATGGTATCTCCCACAAATCGAACCCCGGGAAGTATCACAAAGAATACTTCCTTACATCGGACATTGAGGCCAACAACTTGGCCTTTACACGCGTGGGTCCATTCGAGCGACCATTACCTACCAAGGGGATGTTTGAGCGGGCCGAGAAGTTGGCTAGCATGAGTCTTAGGGAGAAGGATGTGAAAAAATTGGTCACTTTGGAACTTCTTCAGATGGTTGGCCTGGTGCCGTGTGATCAAGATATGGCGGTGGAAAGTACCACCGGGGAGAACAACACGACTGATCAGTCCAACGTGGGCACGGAGCTAGTGACTGATCAGCTCTCTCTTGGACCTTCTCCGCTCTCTCGTAGACCTGGTGACCTAGTCATTAGGGAGCCTGAACCTCAGCGCAGATCTGCCATTCCCGCCCAGCCCGGGAAAGGAAAGGCTATTCAGGTTGAGGAGGAACTCAGCTCATCCTCAGAAGACGAGGATGAGTTCCTCGATCAGATCCTCAATGCAGGTAACATATGTCTAGTGAATATAGGAATATTTTTGATAATTTGGTTATTCGAGAGCAACAAAATTGTAGTATATACTTATGCATATTCTATTATGTTTATATCTCTAACAACTTTGTGTTTTCCTCTTTTGCAGATCCAGACATGTTCAGACAGTGCGTTGCTTCTGCGCCAAAGAGGAAAGTTGGCGATGGAAGTGGCTCCATGCCACCGAGGAAGATTCAGAAGGTAGTACCGCCCAGTCAAGGGATACAACCTGAGGGGCCGACTACACTCCCGCCACTGACTCCCTCTTCGCTTCCTTCCTCTGCGAGCTTAACTCCCACCCGCCTGGGTAGCTCGAGTGAGGTCCTTCGCGCTGCCAGTGACTTAGGAAAAGGACTGCTTGAGGAGATCGACCATGACGCTTCAATGCTCCAAAGCTTCGAATCCTACCCACGGCTTAGCGTTGAAGTCGTCCTAAGAAGAGGGCTTGCTCAACTGATGAAGGTAGGTATTTTGTCCTAAGACAATTTGTTATTAATATTTTTGCTTGTGATAACCTTTTATCTCTCATGCAGTCACTTGTCACCATTAGTCACGCTCTGCTCTAAGCGGTAGATTACAAGGAGCTGATCAAGGTGCTAAACGATCAACTGGTGGAGTCCCGGGCCACGGTAGAGACTTTAACGGCTTCAGAAAAAGACTCCAAATCTAAGTTGGAGCAGGCGGAGAAAACCGTAGCCGAACAGGATGAGTCTCTCAGGAAACTTTCTGATGAGAATCAGCAGCAGGTTCAAAACAACAATTCCTTGACAGCCCAACTGGAGAAGTTGTCCCTCGAGAACAAGGAGTTAGCTCGGGATAATGAGAGACTGATCAGCGAAAATGAAGAGTTGAAACAAGAAAAGGAGCTTGATTTAATTCGCTTTGAGGAGGCCAGCTTTGATTTCTTTTATCAGGTCTGGAAGCTGAACAAACCTCTCAATCTCGACTTTTCCACCAAGGAGGTTCAGGCAAAAGAGCTTGCCAGATGCGATGCACGGGCTGCTGAAGAAGCTGCCAATCCTCCTGCACCTGCTCCCGCCTCCTCTGCCTTATCATTCCGAGCAAGAGGAGCAGCTGAAGCCGAGGAAAGGGTTGATCAACCCACAAGAGAAGCATGCCAGTGACTCCTTAGTATAGTTTATCATAGTTTGCTTTACTTTGTATATTGTTGCTCGAATCAGTGAGCTATTTTGACACTTAGCACTTTACTTTTTTCTTTTTTGACTAACTCTAAACTTTTAAGTCTTTATTGTGAATAGTAAAGTTTCTGGATGCCTTGAATTTCACATGAGCATTTAGTTTTCTAACTTAGAAATTCTAACCATTCCATAAGTCCCTACTAAATATGCTTCCTCATGCTCTTATTGCTCTAACCTCTTATGAGCATAAATTTTGTCATTACACGAATATCTATTTCTAACTTAAAATTTTAAAAATTCTAAGTTACTCAAGCTTTGTTAAACAAGTTAGCTTAATGACCTTTTTAGACTTCCAATCTTACAAGTCAGCCCCAAAACAGATATACTTGCTCGTGCTCTTATTGCCTGTGTTGAAGTAAACCCAATATACCCTATGTGCTCCCCAAGTGATTGAGGGTTGATAAATCCTTGATCACTTGCTACTTGATCGAATTTGTCCGAGTAGTTACTACTCGTGAAACACATAAAATATACGAAGATATTTCAGTAGTTGACCACTACAAAAACATTATTTAAACGTTGGTCCTTCATATCATGATACCGACTAGTTGAACACTGTCTGATATATATTTACACTTCCCAGTTTGGTCCTAGCACACCAGCTGCTGGGTCTCTCACAAACACCTTTCTAAGGACCAAATCTCCGACCTGGAACTTTCGATCTCGCACTCTGGAATTGAAGTAGCGTGCCACTTTTTGCTGATGAGTAGCAACTCTTAGGCTTGCCTCCTCTCTTCTCTCTTCGAGGAAGTCCAATGATTCTGCTAACAACTGATGGCTCTCCTCTTGGTTGTACATGGTCCTTCTATGAGATGGTGGATCTATCTCCACAGGTAGCATGGCCTCATACCCATATGCCAAAGAGAATGGTGTATGACCAGTTGCCGTCCGAGCAGTAGTCCTATATGACCAAAGGACCTCTGGTAACTCTTCTGCCCAAGCACCCTTAGCTTGCTCCAGGCGCTTTTTTAGAGTGTCCTTCAATGTTTTGTTTACTGCTTCAACCTGCCCATTGGCTTGAGGATGGGCTACCAAGGAGAAACTTTTGGTGATGCCATGCCGAGTGCAAAAATCGGTAAATATGTCGCTGTCAAATTGGGTGCCATTGTCAGACACTATCTTCTTAGGCAGACCATAGCGACATATTATGTTCTTAACCACAAGGTCCAATACTTTCTTCGATGTGATTGTGGCCAATGGCTCGGCTTCAGTCCACTTAGTAAAATAATCTACCGTGACCACTGCAAACTGCACTCCTCCTTTTCCTTTGGGAAACTTCCCGATTAGATCAATACCCCACACTGCAAAAGACCACAAACTTTGCATTTGCTTCAAGACATTTGGGGGTGCTCTGGGTACTTTAGAAAATCTTTGGCATTTGTCACACCTCCTCACGTATTCCATAGAGTCCTTGTTCATGGTAGGCCAGAAAAATCCTTGCCTTAAGATCTTTTTAGATAGACTCTGCCCCCCAGCATGATCTCCACAAAACCCCTCATGCACCTCAACTAGTATGCTCTTTGACTGGTCGGGTGTTATGCACCTGAGTAGAGGTAGGGAATACCCTCTCCTATACAACACTCCATCTACCATGGTGTGTCTAGCAGCTTGCCTCATAACCTTCCTTGCTTCATTACGACCGTCTGGGAGGGTCCCTTGCTCAAGGTAAGCAATGATGGGAGTCATCCAGGTATCGGCTATCATGATCGGCATGGCTTCTTGTTTATCAATGCTCGGCTCCGCCAAGTATTCTACCGGTACTATATTCAGAGTTTCAGCGTCTTTTGGACTAGCAAGCTTTCCTAGAGCATCGGCATTGGAATTCTGCTCTCGTGGTACTAGCTTGATGGTATACTCCTCAAACTGGGCTAACAAATCTTTGGTTTTGTTTAAGTATACCACCATGCGTAGGCCCCTTGCCTGGTATTCCCCCAATACTTGATAGACCACCAATTGGGAATCACTGTTTATTTCCATCGATTGGGCACGTACATCTTTAGCCAGTCGCAAGCCTGCTAAAAGGGCTTCATACTCCGCCTCATTGTTAGAAGCATTAAATCCGAATTTTAGTGCACAATGAATTCGGTGCTTCTCTGGTGTGACTAATATTATCCCAGCTTCTGAATGGTGCTCATTTGATGACCCATCAACAAAAAGTTGCCAAGTAGGAATTTCTTCTTTCTGCCTAGTAACACCTTCTTGCTCGTCGGAGACCTCAGCGATTCCGGTACATTCAGCGATGAAATCTGCTAAAGCTTGACCTTTAATAGCAGTCCTTGGTTGGTACTTGATTTCAAATTGGACTAGCTCAACCGCCCATTTGAGTAGCCGACCAGACGACTCCGACTTCTGTAAAACTTGGCGAAGAGGCTGGTCAGTAAGGACTTTGATGGGGTGTGCCTGGAAGTATGGCCGCAACTTTCGTGACGCAAGTACCATGCAGTAAGCCAACTTCTCGATCATGGGGTACCGGGATTCCGCTCCTGTCAATTGCTTGCTAACATAATATACTGGGTGCTGCACCTTATCCTCCTCACGTACTAAGGCAGCACTAACAGCGTGCTCCGTGACTGCTAGATACATAAATAGGTCTTCTCCATCAACTGGCTTGGAAAGAACAGGAGGTTGGGCCAAATGCTCCTTTATCGCCTGGAAAGCTTGTTCACACTCTGCGGTCCACTCAAACTTCTTGCCTCCTTTAAGCAGGTTAAAAAACGGAACGCACTTGTCTGTTGATTTTGAAACGAACCTGCTTAGAGCAGCAATCCGCCCAGTCAAGCTTTGCACATCCTTTATTCTTGTTGGAGACTTCATCTCTATGAGAGCCTTGATCTTCTCTGGGTTTGCCTTTATTCCTCGGGAGTTAACAATAAACCCAAGGAATTTTCCAGAGCCCACTCCAAATGAACACTTGAGGGGGTTTAACCACATGTTATACTTCCTGAATATTGCAAAGCACTCCTCTAAGTCTCCCACGTGCCCCTCAGCTTCCTTTGACTTCACCAGCATATCGTCTACGTATACCTCCATACTCTTGCCGATTAAGTCACAAAACATACCATTCACCAAGCGCTGGTAGGTAGCTCCTGCATTCTTTAATCTGAAGGGCATGACCTTATAGCAGTATAGCCCTATATCTATTCGGAAGCTGGTATGCTCTTCATCAGGAGGATGCATGCTGATCTGGTTGTACCTTGAATACGCATCCATGAAGGACAAGGTCTCGTGACCAGAGGTTGCATCTACTAACTGGTCTATTCTCGGTAAAGGAAAGCAATCCTTTGGGCATGCTTTATTCAGATCAGTAAAATCTACACAGGTCCTCCATTTTCCATTGGGTTTGGGCACCAACACTGGGTTTGAAACCCAAGCTGGGTAGTACGCCTCTCTGATAAACCCATTTTCCTTCAATCACTCTACCTCTTCTTTAAGAGCCTTTGCTCTATCCTTGTCTAGCAATCTCCTCTTCTGCTGTACTGCTGGATATCTTTCATCCACGTTGAGCACGTGGCTGATCACAGTTGGTGAGATACCCACCATATCCTTGTGAGACCAGGCGAAGACATCTTGATTCCTTCGCAAGAATTCTATCATTTGTACTCTCACCTCAGCTTTCAACTTCTTCCCAATCTTGGCCCCTCTCGTCGGGTCATTCTCATCTATAGGGACCTCCTCCAACTCCTCGGACGGTCCCAAATCACTTTCATAATCCCCAAAGCGAGGATCAAAATATCTTCCCTCGCTTTGGGCAACGCCCTATTTGGTGACTTCATCATCGGATGGGGTCTTCTGCTCTTTTAAACTAGGAGTTCTCTCTTGGCTACACTCCTCTAACATCTCTTCATCATTCACTACTACAAGACTCTGGTCCACATCCATCTCATTCACCTCCTCTTTCTCAACACACACAATCATGTTGTTCTCCTTGGCACCTTTCTTCGCCTTAGCTATCGAGGCATTATAGCACTCTCTAGCTTCCCTTTGGTTTCCTTGGACACAGCCTATGCCAGCGCTGGTCGGGAACTTCATAGATAGGTGCCAAATTGAAACTACCGCATGCAAGTTGGTGAGTAGTGGTCGACCAATAACCACATTGTAGGCGGACGGGCAGTCAACAATCAAAAACTCAGTCATCACGGTTTCATGCTTGGGGGCTTCCCCCGTCGTGACTGGTAACTTGATTGTCCCAGCTGGTGACAGTCCTTCTCTAGTAAACCCATAAATGACGTGAGAGCAAGGCTTCAAGTCATTGATGGATAGCTTCATCTTTTCAAAAGAGGACTTATGAATAATGTTTACGGAGCTTCCCGTATCAACCAGACATCTTTTCACCTTCATATTAGCTATTTGGACTGTCACAACAAGAGGGTCATTGTGAGGATACCTCACGTGTTTAGCATCTTCTTCAGTGAAAGTGAGGGACTCACTTTCATACCTTGGGTTCTTGGATGGTCGCTCCTCCATCGTCATAACCTCGGAGGTGGATGCCGCACCCAACTCATGACGAAGGGTGCGAGCATACCTCTCTCTCGCCTTGTTGCTATCCCCAGCATGATGTGGTCCTCCACATATATTATCTAATGTGAAGTCCACAGGTTCAGGTTGCAAAGGTGGGGACCGTTGCTGCTTGAAATTAGGATTATTGTTGCTCCCCTCGCCCTAGGTCGTCTCTGCTTTGTACTTTTTTAATTTCCCCGACCGGAGGAGAAACTCTATCTCATCCTTAAGGTGATTACACTCATTCATGTCGTGACCATAGTCTCCATGGAAACGACAGAACTTGTTCTTATCCCTCTTACTCATCTCCTTCTTGATTGGTGGGGGTCTCCGGTAAGGGACCTCCTAATGACTGGCTAGATAGATCTCTGCTTGGGTCGCCGAAAGAGTGGTGTAGTTGGTGAATCGAGGTTCATACTTCGTTGGCTTGTCATTTGATCCCGACTTAGCCTTTTTCTCATTGCGGCGGTCAGACCCGTTATTCCCACGTTTCTTACTACCGCCTTGATCATTTCCGCTATCCTTTGGAGAATCATTTGATCCACTTGGATTGTTCAATCCATTTTCTCCTTTCTCAATAGCATCATCCAACTTCATGTACTTATCTGCCCGGTCCAAAAACTGCTATAAAGTTGAAATTGGATGGCGGTGGATGCTGTCCCATAAAGGACTTCGATAAATAATACCGGAGGAGATTGCCACCATTTTCCCTTCATCTCCAACCGTGGTAGCTCGATTGGCTTCTCTCATAAACCTTTGAATGTAGTTCTTGAGAGACTCATCTTTACCCTGCCTAATATCCACCAAGTGGTTGGCATAAACAGGAGGGGTTCGGGCAGTACTGAACTGCCTGCAGAACTCCTTCCTAAATCTCTCCCAAGAGGTGATGGAGTCTGGTTTGAACTTCCAGTACCACTCCTGGGCTATGTCTGACAATGTGGTGGGGAAGACTCTGCAGCGGTAGTCATCACTCACCCCAAGTAGCTCCATCTGATCTTCAAACTTTCCAACGTGTCTTACCGGGTCTGCCTTTTCTGTATAAACTGGCAATACCGGTGCTTTGTATTTCCTTGGTGGTTGGGCTGCTCTTATTCTAGCGCAGAAAGGGCTACCACTCCTGTGGTCTACCGGATCAATAACTGGTTGTTTTGACAAACTTTGGACTGCCACCGTCAAAGCATCAAGCTGGGCTTGGATGCCCGGGGCCACTGCTGGGGACGCACTTTCGGGACCTCCTGGTCAGGCACTCCTATCTGGCATACCATCATCGAGTATTTCTACTCGACTGGTAGGACGGATTGGCTCCTGCCCTTCGACCGGGACGGTCCTCCTTCTATCATCAATGACATCCCTCAGGTCCTTCTGAGCAGTGTTCTTTCCCAACCGGTCGAACACCGTACTCCGAGTCTTCTCAGAAGGTCTGCTAGGTGGAGCGTGCTCCTTGCCATTACGCTGGTTGGGATGCCATGGTGGCTTTCCTGTTTGAGCTGGTTGACCTTCTCCTCCTCGTCGGTTATTATTCTTCTCCTTCGACTGGTTGGTGTGGTGGCTGTCAGCTTCATCACGCCCATGTCCATCTTTGAATTGGGAAGTCTCTTTGCCACGAGGAGCTTTATTGTGCTCCTGCTCAGAAGGTGTTTTCTTGCTGCCTGACCTATGACTCCCTGACCTGGAAGTCTCTGATCTGTGGCTCCTTGAGGGGGTCTTAGAGTTTCCCCTCTGGGTTGAGGCAGTGCGCGATCGAACTCCCTCCTCCTCATGACCAGGTGGGTTATCACCATCCCTGCCTGGCCTATCAGTTTTCTTATGACCAACTTCTGTGGTCCTTGCCTCTGGGGTGGGTGTCACCCCAGGTGCAGCTTGAGCATTGGCTCTGGTCAGTTGCGTAGCTGCCTCCAGAGCAAGTGCATCTTCGCGATGTCGCCTGTCGGCCTCCTCCTGCTGTTGACGGATCTCCTCGCTCCTAGCGTCCATCTCCCGTCTTTGCTTGGCCATTTCCTCCGCAAAGGCCTCCGGCCTAGCATTGAACTGAGCTAGCTCCTCCTGGAATGCGCTCATGGCCTCCTGGAGCTCTTCAACTTCTGGAGCTACATCCTCGAGCATGACCCTAGGCTCATTCTCACGATCTTGAACGCTGGGACCCTCTGATCTAGCATGCTCCTTAGAGGTGCTTGCCCTATTGGAGGCCGCGGTGGTGTTCTTAGGCGCCATATTACATCAGGGACTGTCTGTCTTTCTCTTTAGGCTCTCAATGAAAGCACCAAAATGTTGACTGTGTTTTTAGCCAACGACGTGAGAACGTCAATAATGACAAGCCTTCAAGAGAATGTAAACGACAATAGATAGTTTTTCAATAAAAGTAAATAACACGAGATTTTATAGTGGTTCAGCCCCAATAGTCGGTAATAGCCTAATCCACTTAGAGATTTTATTACTGTATTCACACTCAAGATCAGATGAACCAGTGTCAACTGAGTTTCTTAGTGTAAATATTTCAGAATACAAAAAAGGGGTTCTCTCAAGAAAAACACACTTTCTCTCTCTAGAACACAGATTAACTCTCAATTTTCCCAAAAGTCCTTTTACGATCCCACCAATCCTCTATTTATAGGCCTGGGATCCTCAACTGATATCCCCTTTAGATAGGGATATTTTATTATTCATATTATATTTAAATTACAAAAAATACTTAAGAAACAACCGATTCCTCAATTTGAGTGAGGAATGAGAGATTCCCGGGTGCCTAGACCGATTCTTGCTAAAGTCGTTCCAGGGATTTTGACGTAGTCTCACATGCATGTTGATTACTCCTTCAAGCTTTCCTTGGCTCAAGGTGATGCAAGCTTGGCTCTCCTCAGACCAAGGTGGTCTGAGCCAACTCCCTTGGCCTCTCTCCTCGGGTAGGTCCGAGCCTACCTTCTCCAATCAAGGTCCGATCGGACCTTGTGGCCTTCTCCTCGGACTTAGGTGGTCCGAGCCACCCTCCTTGGCATCTCACCTCGGACAAGTCCGAGGCATCTCCCTTTGGCATCTCCAACCATGTCCGATCGGACATTGTGTAGCCTTCCCTTGGCCAAAATCTAAGTCTCAATTCTTGGCTTGCATGGGACTTCTTTTCCTTAGCTTCTTACCTCGGATGGATCCGAGCCAACCAGCTAGGAAACTCACCTCGGACACGTCCGAGCCACACACTTAGAAAACCTTGGGAGGCTTACCTCGGACACACCCGAGCCAAATACTTAGAAAACCTTGGGAGGCTTACCTCGGACACACCCGAACCAAATACTTAAGAGGCTCCTCAAGCTAAGGTCCGATCGGACCTGCTGCTTTTGTCCCTCTAGCCAAAGTCCAAACCCCTCTTTTATGCTCCTTGGACTTGGGTTTGAAACAAACACTTGGGCTCTTCGAACTGGGGTCTGAGGCAAGCACACCTTAGCCCAAATATTCTCCTCGGGTATATTTGACTTGACCATGGCATCTCTCAAGCAGTCCAAATTCTTAACTGATGCATTGGGCTATTGCTAAGCCAGATCACCCAACTAATTCATGCCACGTGTCAATTTTATTGCCACATCATCCTTTTCAAATTTTTGGGATAACACTTCTTAAATCGAGCAGAAACATAAGAGGTTGATCCATGGAGACTTCATTACTTCTGTTTTGCTCTGTTGGCAACATTTTCCTTTGAGAGTGGCATGAACTGTGGAGTGGTGCAAAGGTCAACCAACTTCTGCCAACTCTCGTCGTCCATGTCCTTCGGTGGATTCTTTCTGGCTGTCTCGATATCATCATACCCTCTATGTTCATTGAAGTATTTTTTCTTGCGACCATTTCTATCCTTGTAGCGATCTTGAAACTCTTGCTCATTGCCAGTCTATATTAGTCGCCACTCAGGGAGAGCTCGGGGAAGTATAAAAAATTCCTTCAAAAAAAATTAAAACATGTTAGAATTTTGAAATTATAAAAAAAATTACGTGCGAATAAGTTGATAAATTTACCTCAATCTTTTGCATCAATCCTATCTTGTGCTCACTCGGAACACTCTGCCACGAATCATAATATAAAGACACATGGTGACCAATAAGGTTACCAATAAGTTTCGTGAACAATGTCCAACAACCATCAATTGCTTTTCTCAGTTCCCTCCTTCAAATCAAATTGTAGAGTCCACAAACTTTTATTGTCATCGACGAGCTGCTGCACATTTTTGGATCGAGACCAACCTCTTCTTTTCGTGGCAGCCGCTGCATATTTTAATTAAACAATAAAAATAAATTGGATAAAATAATAAAAAAATTTCATTGCAGAGACGTTGCATAAGAATGTGATAGTCATGAGATTTAAAGCCAACAATGTTGTCATCATGGTCAGTTACTTCCTTAGAGAAATTTGCACTGAAGCCATCATGAAGTCTAACTCCTTTTATGAACTAACAAAAAATCGTCTATCATCCGGTGTAAAAGAGTATATAAGATGTGGTTTGATCAACTTCGTACAATCTTCCTTGAGGTGCAACTCTTCTCAGATAACCTAATTCTTCAAGTCTACTCGTGCATTGGTGGTGTCTTTAGATTTTTCATTCATAAGAAAAGTACCGAATAAATTGTCACATATATTTTTATCTACATGCATCACATCTAAAATGTGATTCAGTTCAAGTTCGAACCAGTAATCAAGTTCAAAGAAAATACTATTTTTACTCCAATTACGCTATTTTGTATCCCACTTTCTTTTCACACCACCAAAACTGACATATTTACCCGGAAAATGATGTGGAACATGTGTTAATTGTTAGAGTATGCCTTGACTACTGAATTTTCTTAGAGGACATCCTTTTTCATAATTCCCATCAAACAAGTGACTCTTCCTCCATTTATGCGTAGAAGATAAGAATCTTCTATGACCAACATAAGCCGTCTTCCTAATTACCCTAAATGAAGGAGTGTCTTCATTACATGAAGGACATTCCATATATCCTTAGCCACTCCAACCAGACAAACTACTACAGGCTGAAAAATCATTGATAGTCCATAATAGTGCTACACGCATTCTGAATAAAATGTTCGTTGCGGCGTTTCTGGTTTGAACTCCTTCATCCCACATCTCCTTCGATTCGTCGACAACAAGCCTGAAAAAGACATCCATGTCCTTCCCAGGTGATTTCGTACCAGAAATCAATAAGGTCAGCATGAATGATGACTCTTTCATGCACAACAAAGGAGACATATTGTATTTGTAGAATATTATCAGCCACATGCTGTAAGATACACTCATGTTACCAAATGGATTAAAACCATCAGCAGTCAAACCCAATCGAACGTTTCTGGGTTCTTTGGAAAAATATGGATATCTGGAATCAAAATGTTTCCAAGCACCCCCATCAATAGAATGGTACATCATACCATCTTCTTTTGATCATCCCGTACTATGCTAGGTCATATCATTTGATGTATGCCTTGAACCATAAAGACGCTTCAGCCTATGAGTCAAAGGGAAGTACCGCAACACTTTGTGGGTGACTTTTTTCCCCTCTGTGTCTTTGTCAACTCATCGGCTCTCACCACATAGAGGACAACTCTGCTTTTGGAAATTCTCCTTCCAGAACAAATAGCAGCCTTACTCGCGAGCATGAATTGATTGATAACCAAACCCTAACTTCCTCATTTTTTTCTTAGACTCATAGTATGAATTTGGAATCTTATTCTCCTTTGGAAATGCAAATTTCATAAACTTCAAAAGTTCATCAAAGGAACTATTTGTCCATTTATTCATAACCTTCATGTTCAACATCTTCTCCAAGAAGTTCAAGGAAGACAACCAAGGTATAACTCAGCTTTGACCTCTTGAAACAAGTCATCAAATTGATTCTTCGCACTATTGCCACTACCATTTGAAATTCCTTCATTTACACCTTCTTTGTCAGTGTCATGTTCACCAATAACATCATTGATGATGTCAATCATCTCATCAGTCATTGAAGCCTCGTCGTCCACTACCGGAGGCATATCAACTTCACTGTGGTAGGTCCACTTCACATATCGCTGTAGAAACCCATATTTGTGTATGTGAGCCCCCACCACATCTAGTTTCTAACTCAGCATATTGACACACTGAACGCATGGGCTCCTAACTTCTCCAGAAGCATTCACATGATTCTTGGCCATTTGTATAAATGCTTGAAGACCATTCCAAAACTTAGCAGAGTTGCGTCGTCTATTAGTTATCCAACTCTTGTCAATTGTCATAACTTATTCAAGTGGAAAATAAATTATCACAATGTGATAATCATAAAAAGCTACCTTTATTTGGTAATAATTTTTTTTATCGCCAAATCACAAATTTTTTTATAGTAAATTATGAAATCCTATGAATAAATTATTAAATTTTGTGAATATATATTATCAGATATTTTTAATATATATTATTGTTAGTTATGAATGTATTATAAAATTTTATTATATAATCAAATATTTATTTATAATTATTATTATGTTATTTAATAATTATCAAATTCTTATTATAATTTTTACTTTTTATTTTAAAAAAAATAACAATAAATTTTTATTATTTTAATATTAACTAATTTTAAGAGTAAATTAACTTAATTACCTATTTTATCTACGTATATTATCAATTTTTATGTATATATTATAAAATTAATTAAATAAACAAATATTTAATTAGAAATTTATTAATTTACAATTAAAGATTATTATTTAATTTCAAGTTATTTTATAAAATAATATTAATAAATTTTTATACTTGTAAAATTATTATTTTAATTTACACTTTATAATTTTTTTAATTAATTTTTATTAATTTCTTTAAAATTTATTAATTAAAAAATTTAACCACACTAACTTTAAAACTATTTTGTAATGTTTAGTTTTTCTAAATGTACAAAAATTTCAGCAGTATAACAACTGTAATATAACGTATCCCAAAATTTAAAATCCGCATAAACACTAAAAACGCAGTCCCAGAGCATACATATATTATAAACATCTAATCATATTAATTTAACATACCACACAATTTAAAAATATAATTCACATTCACATTTATATACATATAAACATATTCACAGATTCACATTTATATACATATACATATGTCTAACGTATCATACATTTTTTTATAACATAACATTTAAATAAATTAAATTAACATAAAGCAAAATCAACAAAATTAAAAAATCACAAATATAATTAAATTAACAATACAAATCTCTAAAATGAAAAATAAAATTCAACACTATCTAAAATAATCAATTACACAACTAAAACATAATTTAACCATTAATCAATCATAAAATATTTTTTAAAAAAAATTATCCAAGGCTTGGGCTGGGGGATTATCCAAAGGCAAAGGCTAGGGATGATGATCCAATACCCAATTCTGAAAAAGAAAACAAAAAAAAATGTCAAAACTCATTTCCACCAAATACAAAATACACACATATATTATGAAAAAGAAAATACATATTAAAGGCTATAATAGCAAGATAGTGGGTTTAGACTACCAAAACATGGGAGAGATTGGCAAAAATCAGGCTAGGACACATTGCAGCGGCGAGGGGCAGCGGACAAAGGCTATTTTTGTCTCTGGTTTTCAGAGAAAATCTCAAGAAAAATGAAGAAGAAGGCTCGGGTTGGGGGATATATCGCCTGACTCTATAGCGACGACATGTTGTCACTATAGAGTATAGGTGAGTCATCGCTGTACAATATACACATTGTTTCAGTTACCATACGTGAACCCATGTCGTCGCTATAGACAAGGAAACAATACATGCACCATTTCAGTTATCAATCACGGACCCTATAGCGATGACATGTCATCACTATAGACAACGAAATTTGACAGCTGATTCTTGGCGGTCAACTTTCCCTCCTTTTTTTCGAGGGCTCTATAGCGACTACTTGTCGTCGCTATAAACAGTAACTGTAACATTTTCCCTAAATTTTTGGGACCCTATAGGGACGACTTGTCGTCGCTATAGATGATGAAAACTTACACATAATTTTTGGCAGTCAACTTTCCTTCCATTTTTTCGAGGGGTCTATAGCAACGATAAGTCGTTGCTATAGACCACGCATTTTTTAGGGCCAGTCCAGTTTTCCCTCATTTTCCCCCGACGCCCTAGCTCAATATTTAAAATCAAGTTTAAAAATATTATGTGGTGGAATTTGCCTACTTTCAGTGACAACTTCTATGTCGTCGCAGTAGATGTCGTTGCTATAGGGTGCTTTTCTTGTAGTTGTAGTTTGAACTAATTGTTTGATCCTAATTCTAAAAGCAATACTAAATTCTTCATTCTATTCTATGCTTAGTGCTTCTAATTGCTTGATCATTAATTAGATTGATTAGAGAACCTTAATGAACTTGAGAAAGTGAATTTTGTGCTGACCTTGAATAGAATGATGTATGATCACTGAGAAATCTTTGAGTTATACATATGATAGGAATATACATCTGTAGCATGCCTAACCTTTTTTTAGAACATTTTTTTAATGAGTTTTACTTTAGTTTGATTATTATATGAATATATACATTTACTTGAATAAAATATATTTGCATGACCATTGGGAGAGACTTGCGAATCATTATAGTTATTTGGTTGACAATTTTTAATTGAGAGATGAAATTAAGTGAGAATAATTATGTTTAAATGAAATATTGAGGGTAACTTGTAATATTAGGTTTCTCTAAAATTTGAGTAATCATTATTTTTAATTATTTAGTTTAATTTGATTTATGTTAACTTGATTTCTTTTCAACGACATAATTTTTATCCCAAGAATGGCACCCAAGAGAAGGGGTGAATTATGTTTTTCTGATTTTTGGAAACTTTAAAACCAAGCTATCTATTTCTAGCAAGATATAAAATTTAAGCAAGAAATAGAAAGACAACCAATATGATAAGAATAAATAAACACAAAGCACGAATATAAATGAGTGAAGAGAAAGAGAAAGCAAATTCTCAATTTTACAAGTTTCGGTGAAACTCATCACCTACGTCCTTGGTCTTCAAAGAAAACCAAGATTTGAGTTCTACTATCAGATCAATGTTATAGACTTAATCAACCCTTTTATACATCCAAAAAAGTTTTCACTAGGGTGTTTCCCAAGAGAGGCTCTATACGTGGGAGGCAGCTTGTGCGGCTTCCTCCACGATCCTAGTCCGACCCACAACATCTTCCAGCAGCTTCGCGGAAGTGTCCTCGAGAGACAACATCTTTGATTGTTCCATGGCAAGCTGGGTCTCTAACTCTAAGGCACGGGCCTTGAGATCCTCCAAGTCATTTTGGAGTAGTCAGAGCTCCACCAATGGGACCGCAATCTCCTTGAATTTTTTCATTTCCTCTCGAAGTTCCTTCAATTTGAAGGACCTAATGGTAACGATGTCCCCGAACCGTTGGTTGAAGGTCGTACCCTACACCAAAACAACACTTCTTAGCTCGATGAAGAACATAAATAAAAAGAAGATGGGAGTTGAAGATTCAAGACTTACCTTCAAGGTGATGTGGCGGTTGGTAGCTATTAGTGAGATCTCGTTGTCGCTACAATAGCGAGCGAAGTTGTGGAAGGGTGTGTCACACAGGGACCCACCCGCAATGAGCGAAGCCATCCTTTCATCAACCCTTCCCGTGAGGAGAGACTCCAACTCCTCGTGGATAGGAGCAGCGACTGGACCATGCAGTATGTCTTCCTACAGGTACTCCGCGAGGACTTTGAAATCCTTGTTACCCTCATCAAGATGGGTATTGAAGTACTCAACCACCCGTCGGTGCCTTTCTACATCCTCTCCCTCGAAGTGCTCGTGAAAAACCACCAGGCGAGGTGTTCTGACCGTAGGATGGTCAGACTCCCTAGAAGGGATTCCCTTTCCCTTCCGAGAGGGTCCTTCATCTCGAGGAGGGGATACCTCAAGGTTAATGACCTCATTGGTAACCATTGGCTGCGAAGGAGTGGCCAATGGAGCAACTTCCAAAACTGCAGGAGCCACTGGGGGTGGAGGCGTGAACACCGAGGCCAAAGGCATAGCAGCCAGGGGCAAGGGTGCCGCGGCCGATGCGTCTGGGGTGTCTATTTGAGAGGTCCCCATTACCCTCTGGCACTTCTACCTGACCAAGCTTGTTAGGACCATGCTTTCTACACAAAGAAATAGATATGGTTAGTCTTTAGAGGGAAAATAAAGGAAAGAATCTATAAAGACAAACAATATGCATGCAAGACATAAAAAGAATTCTCCTGAGGAACCCCACCACAATAAGGGTCCTCCGGGTGAAGAACGGAATGGGAAAACTAACCGATGAGCCGACCCATCTCTTGCGTCGCATTGGTGTCATATTGACAAAACCATATCGTGTGCATGGATGTCACCTCGTCTAGAGGCACGAAACCTTGGGGGTGTTTCCTCCTCTTTGGAAGGTGGAGAAAAATGTCAATAAGGTCTTGATAGTCCTGGTACTCCTCATTAGTCTAGGGGCGCCCCAAAATTTTCCCACACTCGAGGAGTGATGGCGAGAATAAGGATTGGTCGGGACTAGTTCCCTCCCCTACATGATTGGCGTAGTAAACATCTATTGGGGATTTACTTTGAGGCACAGAAGGTGATTCGATCCTAGCCTCAAGATCGTCTTCGACTCGTCCTCCTCTCTCACCTCCATGGCGGCTTGGATCGCAAGTACGTTCTCTGTGTGGTCCTCGTGAAGACGTTGTTTGTACTCGTATTTAGCCTTCACTGCAATATACTCCGTCTAGAGCCTCGCCTAGTAAAGTGACTTCTTCGAGTCACGAAAGTTGGTGAGGACCACGGGGCTTATCCTTTGCCCCACCTGAAGTAGGCCATATTGCTGGAGATGGGCCTCGGTGACAAGGAAGGTGAGATTCATCTCTTCCTCGGGCAGGGCATTCAAACTGAATATCCTGAGAAGTAACACTTACCAATCCTGGTGAAGTCCAGGAGATGAGTCGGGTTGGTCCGCGTGGGGAAGTGGTCCTTGTAGTCCCTCATGTGGTTCTCATTGCTGATCAGGGACTTGTACTTCATCCCCAGGTACGTATGCTTCATCAAAGTATAGTACCCGTCCCATTCATCCTTCTCGAGCATGGTCAAAAACTGTAGATATACAATAGCTCAGCTGGGGATGGAGGGGGCTAGTTCTACCTCTTATACAGAACAAATAGCCCGACCAGCACCCAATATCCATTCGGGGACAGCTAGAATGGAGATATGCCAAAAAACTTCTAAAAGTGGACATAGTACTGGTGCAATGGCAAAGTTACACCAGCTTGGAGATGAGATGCACTCCTGGCCTCGAGGCCATTGTAATGCCCTGGTTAGCCAAGACCATTACAATGTGTATTTTAAATAGTGCTAAACTCACTAAACGAGTTATTGGGCTATAAACATGCAACAAAATGTGATTAATGGTCAAGGGTTAAAAATTTCGATTAAAAGGAATAGATAATTCATTGAAATGTTGAGCTGTACATGGGATCTCATAACAAACGTTTACAAAGTTGTTCACAGAACAAAAAAGGTCATTACAACTAAAAATTTACAACCGTCGACCTAAGCGACAAAAATAGGGTTTAATCCTAGTTCCTCTGAAAACCTTTGGTCGTGGTGGTCAAGCGGCCGTATATGTACACGTCGCCAACTAAGCTCTCTAACTCATGGCTGGTCCAACTTTCCTTTCCCCTTACCTGCACCACATAGCACCCATGAGCCAAGGCCCAAAAAGAAAACTAAAACATGCTCATAAGCAGTTAATAAAAAGTTACGAATCCATAATAAGCATGCCTAGTAGTAATAGCCCTATTCATGCATGCATACCATCCATACAAAAGACTATAGTGTCACATGGGGCCGGTTGCCATAATTAACTGACTAATAAGTCAGACTGAGGTCTAGTGCCCTAGGATATGGGACTAATAAGTCACCCCAGGGCCCATTTCCATATCCTTTGTATAACCAGCCTTAGAGCTGGCCCAGCGTACCTAGCGCTGAATTTTCCATAACCATTGGGTCGGACAAGCAGATAATGCGCTATTGATTAGGCCTAACCAATACGACCAGCTCTCAGCGCGCTATTGTCATCCTTGACTTATAAGTCAATGCTTTTCGACCAGTGCTCAGCGCTATTGTCGACCTTTACTCATAAGTCAATGCTTTTCTCAATTATATAATGCTAACAACCATTTATCACATTATAAATATCTAGATACAGAGCATTCAACATGTTTAATCAATCATTCACAAGCATAATCATAATCATGCACATTTACAATGGCCCACACCCAATCAAAACTATATTCAACATTCGAGCCAAGCCTTAATCATGTACATCACGTAATGGGTAAATTTTTCTTACCTCAGGTCTGAGTGTAATTTAAAATAAGAACAACCTCGAGCACGATCTTGATCTCGAGCCCCTAGCGATAACCTAGTCACAACCAAGTATAGAATCTAGTAAATAATGAGTAAAGACAGGCTTTCGGAACGAGTCCTAGTGTCTGGGACGTCAAATCCTACTAAACAGCGTAGTAGGATCGATCCCGAGCCCTTAGGTCTGAGTTCCCATCACTAAAAACCTGTTTTGGGAAAATTTCCTATTTTGAGCCGCGGCCCCAAGCACTTGAGCCATAGCCCACTCAAGTTAGTGGCCCAAAGCCCTTCTCTGCCTGCACTAGCGCTGCGGCGCTCCTAACAGGTGCCGCGCCTCAAATCGCCCAACAACATTATCTTCTCCTTTGTCGAGCTTGAGCCGCAATGCCTAAGAATAGGGTCGCAGCTCGACCTGGAAACTCAGTTTTCCTTAATTTTTATCATATCAAATCCCTCCATAAACCTATCCAAACATATCCAAATCCAAAAAACATAGTTCCCAATCAACTCAGTAGCCCAAAGCCATCAAAAACCAAGTTTCAAACAATTCCAAAACTCATAAAAACGTAAAAATCCAATTCAAAACTTAAGAAACTTAAAGAAACAGAAACTCAGAAATTCTAATCTTAAATAACCTCTAGTTATGTCATTTTTCCGCTGATTCCTCCAGCTATCAAGCTTTTAATCTTTCCAAAAATTGGTATGACTGTAACCTTGCTTGAATCCAAGCCCTAAAACTCGAATTTCCTTCGAAAATGATAATGAACGTCAAAAAGAGAACGGGAGAGAGAAAGAAAAAGTGTTTTGAACGTACTTTTCTTTTGTCAGGTTATTTCGAGCTTAAGTAACCTTAGGCAAATCCCATGGTTCGGGGTGCCCCAAAAACGTCCCTGAGGGTAAAATAGTCTAAATCCCTAGAATTTCCTCCTAATCTCACTAACTCCAAATATATCCTCAAATATTTATTCCCATTACCCATAACTCGGTAATGTACTAAATAGCCAATATACCCCTTGACTCACCCTGAGTCAATTATTGGTCCCGTTGTGACTTTCCCGCTAACTTGCTCCCTAGGATCACCTCGTGCCGAGTAACCCAAATATATCCACATAATAATGTTGTCTCACATATATAACATATATGCCAAATTTACCCATAACAGGCCAAATTACAAAAATTGTCCTTCTGATAAGAAATGGCCCTACATGCATATTTAAGACACCTAAACATGAATATCAAGTCATATGATAATATAACTCACATAATCATGCAATGATACACATAAATATCACATAAGCACATAACTTCCATAATTTTCCATCCAGACCCCCTAATTAAGGCCCTAAGCCTTATTAGATAATTTGGGACGTTACAATTCGCCCCCTCCCCTTTACAGGAATTTCGTCCTCTAAATTTTCCCAGAACAGCTCAGGATAATCGTTCTGCATATCTGACTCCAGCTCCCAGGTCGCTTCCTCGACCTTGTTGTTCCTCCATAATACCTTAACCAAAGGTATAGTTTTCCTCCTCAGGACCTTATTCTTCCTATCTAATATCTGGACTGGTTGTTCCTCATAAAAGAGATCTGCCTCTAACTCCAGATCCTCGTAACTCAATAAATGAGTCACATCTAACACGTATTTCTGAAGGGCCAAAATATGAAATACATTGTGTATGGTCGACAGTGCCAGAGATAAGACCAACCTATAGGCTACCTGACCAATCCTCTCAAGGATCTCAAATTGTCCCACAAATCTAGGGCTTAGCTTGCCCTTCTTCCCAAATCTCCTCACCCCTTTCCATGGTGAGACTCTAAGGAAGACATAGTCTCCTACTTGGAACTTCACGTTCCTACGTTTGGGATCAGCATAACTTTTTTGCCTGCTTTGAGAAGCGAGCAGCTGAGCTCTGACCTTATCAATAGCCTCATTGGACCTCTGAACTACCTCAGGACCCAAGTATTTCCTTTATCCTGCCTCATCCCAATAAATGAGAGATCTGCATTTTCTACCGTACAACATCTCATAAGGATCCACCCCAATGGTCGACTGATAACTGTTATTGTAGGAAAACTCTATCAAAGGAAAATATTTACTCTAGGACCCATCAAAGTCCAGCACATATGAGATTCACTTAGCCATGTCAAGCACTTATGAAAATATTTACATGTTGACATGTCAAGAACTTAGCCACATATTCTGTCACATCCCTCTTCATCCCAGGCAATCAATATATCGATCTCACATCTTGATACATCTTCGTAGTGCCTGGATGCAAAGAGTAAGGGGAAGTATGAGATTCATCCAGAATCTCCCGTCTAATAACAATGTCCATTAGAACACATATCTGACCCTTGTACCTCAGCAAGCCCATATCTGGTACTGTATAATCCCTAGGCACTCCAGCTAAAAAAAAACCCTCTAATCTTTGTCTGTTGTGGATCACCCAACTGACCTTCCTTTATCCTTTCTAACAGCATAGACTGTAGTGTGATATTAACCAATTGGACCACCAACAACTCTATTCCAGCTCTAGTCATATCCTATGCAAACTCCTTGGATATTTGTCTAGCACTGTATAACTACCCCGGACTCTTCCAACTTAAGGAATCTACCACCACGTTGGTCTTTCCTGAGTGATATAGGATTTCACAATCATAATCCTTCACCAACTCCAGCCAACGCCTCTGTCTCATATTCAGGTCTTTCTGTGTGAAAAAGTACTTCAGGCTCTTGTGGTCAGTGTATATCTCACACTTCTCCCCATAAAGGTAATGCCTCCATACCTTTAATGCAAAGACCACTGCTACCAACTCTAAATCATGAGTGGGGTATTGCTGTTCATACTCTTTAAACTGACGTGATGCATAGGAAATCACCTTCCCTGACTACATAAGAACAGAACCCAAACCTTGATGTGAGGCATCACAGTAAATCATGAACTTCTCCTGATATGTTGGAAGACTCAGAACTAGAGCTGTGATCAATCGCTGCTTCAACTCCTGAAAGCTATTCTCACACTTATCTGACCACACAAACTTCTGATTCTTGAATGTCAGTTCAGTCAATGGAGTAGCAATCCTTGAGAACTCTTCCAAAAAATGCCTGTAATAACCTGCCAATCCAAGGAAGCTCCTGATCTCTAAGTTGTTCCTTGGCCTTGGCCAAACTCTGACTTCCTCAATCTTGGCTGGGTCCACCTTGATCCCATCCCTACTGACGATATGGCCAAGGAAAGTCACATGAGGTAACCAGAACTCACATTTCTTATACTTTACAAATAGTCTATGTTCCCTCAGTCTATGTAGAACCAACTGGAGATGCTACTCATGTTCTGACTCTGACTGAGAATAAAACAGAATATCGTCGATCAAGATGATCACAAACCGATCCAAATAATCTTTATACTCCTTATTCATCAGATCCATATAAGCAGCTGGTGCATTAGTAAATCAAAGGACATGACTAAGAACTCATAATGCCCATATCTTGTGCAAAAAGAAGTCTTTGGTATATCTCCCTCCTTGATCCTCAATTGGTGATAACCAGATCGAAGATCTATCTTTGAGAATACCATTTTACCCTAAAACTGATCAAACAGATCATCTATCCTTGGCAGAGGGTATTGGTTCTTGATTGTTAACTTATTCAGTTCTTTGTAGTCAATACACATTCTCAGAGAACCATCTTTCTTCTTAAGAAATAGGACTGGTGCACCCCATGGTGAAAAATAGGGCCTAATAAAACCTAAGTCTAACAGCTCCTGTAGCTGTACCTTTAGTTCTTGTAACTCCGCTGGGGCCATTCTGTATGGCGCTCTAGACACTGGCTCTATCCCTGGTACTAGTTCAATAACAAATTCAATCAACCTGTATGGCAGAAACCCTAGTAAATCCTCTGGAAACACATCCTGAAACTCATAAACTAGTCTAGTCTCCTCAGGTCCCACTAGCACGACCTGAGTGGTATCTACCACACTGGCTAAGAATCCTATGCAACCACCTTGCAATAGATCTTTAGCCCTTAATACAGATATCATAGGTACACGAGGTCCATGCATAGTGCTAACAAATACAAAAGGATCCTCACCTTCAGGTTCAAAGGTTACCATTTTCTTTCTGCAATCTATGGTTGCCTTATACTTCACCAGCTAGTCCATGCCCATAATCATATCAAAGTTGGTCATAACCAACTCTATTAAAGCAATCGACAATTCTGTACCCTCCACTGTCACTGGCAAAGATCTGACCCATCTCATGGATATTACTAACTCCCTAGTGGGCAATAAGGTCCCGAACCCCACAACATAATAATCACATGGTCTACACAGTCTATCAATAATTCTAGTTGTAACAAAAGAATGTGTAGCACCAGAATCAATCAAAACAGTATAAAGGTTCAAGCACTAAAAAGTTGACCTGTGACTACTGAGGGACAAGCCTCAACTTCTGCCTATGTCAACGCGAACACTCGAGCAGGGGTCTCGCTGTTCGCCTTTCTTGGTTCTTCCTTTATTGCCTTCAGACAATCCTTCTTTAAGTGTCCCACTATCCTACATAAAAAGCATGCCTTTGTCTGACACTCTCCTATATGGCACTTTCTACATCTGGCGCATTCTGGAAAAATCCTCCAGCCCTCACTGCCGCCTTGATGGCTCGTCTGGACACCATGTGGTCTACTGTCAAGGCCTAGAGCTAGAAAGGCATCAAGAACCTTCCTTTTCTGATTACTGGGGCTTTTGCCCCTGCTTGAACTCATAAATGGAGGTCCCGCCCTCCTAATGTCTCTCCTAGCCACGTTCTTGCACCAGATTTTGTTCTCTGTGCCCTCAGGAGTAAGAGCCTTCTCTACCACCTATGCATAAGTTGTCACCCTTAGCACGGTGGTAATGCGAAAATCCTGGGCTATCATAGGCTGTAACCCTTGGAGAAATCTTTCTCTCCTTATCCCATCAGTGGGCACCAAGTCTACAGCGAACTTGGCTAATCTATAAAACCTTAGTGCATACTCTTTCATTGACATATTCCCTTGAAGCAGTTTACTAAACTCTTCAGCTTTTGCAGCCCTAATGGCATCATTATAATACTTTTAATTAAACAGAGTTCGGAACTCATCCCAATGTAGGGCATTAACATTTCTAGTTTGGGATATCACCCTCACTAAATTCGAGCATCCTCCCGAAACATATATATGGCACAAGCCACCCTCTCATTACCAACCACCCTGATGAAGTCTAGGATGGTGATAACCATACTCATCCACTATTCGTACTTAGCCAGATTTGCACTACCCTCAAAGACTGGAGGGTGTTGTTTCCTGAACCTTTCATAAAGAGGTTCCCATTTGTTCCCTCTGGTGGCTGCTCAACTGTTGGCACCATCACAGTTGGTGCCTCTGGCAAAATGTTCCATGCAGGAGTCTGTTGTTAGCTCAAGAGGCAGATTTCTTCTTCCTGCCTCAATAACCTGGCTTGCAAATCAGCAAGCACTTGCTGTGAGTTCTCAAGAGCCAGCGAAGGGGCTTAACCCTGATTATTATCCTGACCCTGTCTGTCATTCTAGCCCTGATCTTTATAGCCAGCTGATGACTCAATCTACCTTAGAAGCATACTTCCAAGCTTATACCTTGATGCAATAATCAATTCGGCCAGTAAGGTAGTGATAACTAAACCTCATGCCACCTCATGGTCCAAGACCAAGCATATAATCATTCACATTCAACAGTCATCCTAATAAGCATGTAGATTCATATTCATACCCAAGTCTAGTGATAATAAGCACTTTATGATATTCACAACAAATAACAATGCTAATAAGCCTTTTCTAACATTCATAACCATATAACAATGTTAATAAACATTTTCTGGAATACATGTATCTGTGACAAAGCTAATGAGCATGTCCTAACCTACACGTCCATATAACAACGCTAATAAGCATTTCCTTTTCATCCACAAGCAATGTCAGTGCTAATAAGCACATCCTTTTAAATCATGCAGCACTCAAAGGCCAGGCTCTATCAATATATCTCATGCTACCTAATAAGGCATGCAGATAGAGAATATTTAAGTAGTTAAACACATAACAACATAAATAGTTACCAAACCCTGAGTCGAGCTTGTCTTTAGTGGCGAGTGTACATGCCCAGCCTGTCTTTAGGAACCCTTAACATTGGCACATTCTGATACCAAGTTGTAACACCTTGGTTAGCCAAGACCGTTATACTGCGAATTTTAAATAGTGCTAAACTCGCTAAACGAGTTATTTGATCATAAACGTGCAATTAAATGTGATTAATGGTCCAGGGTTAGAAATTTCAGTTAAAAGGAATAGATAATTCATTAAAATGTTAAGTTGAACATGGGATCCCATAATAAATGTTTACAAAGTTGTTCATAGTTCCAAATGGGTCATTACAACTCAAAAGTTACAACCCGCCGACCCAAGCAACAAAAATAGGGTTTAACCCTAGTTCCTTTGAAAAACCTTGGCCGTGGAGGTCAAGTAGCCGCATATGTACACGTCACCACCTAAGCTCTCCAACTCATGGCTGGTCTAGCTTTCCTTTCCCCTTACCTGCACAACATACCACCCGTGAGTCATGGCCCAGCAAGAAAACTCAATCATGCTCATAAGCAGTTAATAATAAGTTACCAATTCCTAATAAGCACTACACCAAACACCCCTTTCCCCAATATGTCATTATAATACTCTTGACAAAGTATTATAGAAAATATTTTAAAAGGTGGTAAAGTAAAAATAAGTTTGAAACAAATAGCGGGCCTTAAATGTTTTTAGCGGCAATGTTAAAAATTTCCATGAAGATTAAAAAACTCTTTTTTCCAATGGCTCTGCAACACTAACACTCTCTCCTTGGTTCCTCTTCCTTCTCGACAAAGCCCTCTCTGTCACTCTCACTTCATGGTGAATCCTCTCCGTCGCTCTCTCCGCTATAAAGGACTCTCGACTATTGTCCTTCCCCAGCGAAACCCTCTCATCTATTTTTTCTCCACAGTGAAACCCTCTCCTTCATTTTCTCTCCACAATCAAAGCCCTCTTAGATGCTCTGTCACCTAGCGAATCCCTCTACCTTGCTTTCTCTTGCCAGTAAAGCCTCTTCAAGATCAAAGTAAGAGCACATCTGGAATCATTTCATTATTGAGTTATGTGTTCTGATCAAGTATATATATTCATATATATATATATAAATAAACATAATCTTCAACATTTCTCTCCCTCTCCCTCATCTTGATGTATCTCCCTTTCTCTCTCATGGCATCCTCTCGATTGGGATATAAACTTCTAAGTATTCATTTTTAAGGAGACTAAAATTATTGTTTAGTTAGTTTATGGTTGCTAGTTGGTAGTGTAGATCTGCGTCTTAATTTTAAAAGTTAGTGCAGGCTAGTTATAGATTTAGAACATATTTTCAGACTAATAGAAAACATATATTTTTGAAATCCCTAAGTGCTTTTTGTAATTTAAACTTTTATTTTCTCTCAGATTAGTAATTCAAGCGATGCATTCAATACATTATTCAAATCAATAAGGGGCACACTAGATTTTGATTTTAAAGGTGAGATTGAAAGTTGATTTTTAGGATCAAAATATTGTATTCTTCTGTGATTCTATAGTAGTTTATAGTAGTTCACGAGGTCTGTTGATTTATTGTTATGCACTCTACAATCAAATTCTTTATTTCACAATCTCTTATATAGAATGACAGAGCATGTTGGTATAGCTTGCTCCTACTAATATATATATATATTTCCATGTTTTCCTTTCTTTCTATTTTTTTCCTGTTCTCTAGGCAACATTTATCAAGATATATTGAATTGCAATAAAATTCCCTTTTACCTCAAAGGCTTGGAAGATGACTCGAGTGTCATGGATGGATACATAATGCATTATGTGAGTGTGAAACTTGTTCCTTTTCATTGCAGGAATCCTCACTTTTTCCATTTATTGCTCTACATTATGAGTGATATCTGAACAAAATAAATTAATAAAGTTGTATTATTTAATCAAATGATGGCAGAGCTATATTTATAAATTTATATTTGTATATTGTCTTTAGATCTTTGTTTGCTTGCTGAATTATTGAGTGGACACGGCTAGTGCTTTCTAGGTGTGTATTATAGCATGGATTAATTCATTTAAGTGTACTTAATTTTTTTTTAACATACCATCTGTTTGAGGAAAAATCTGAGCTAAAATCATTATTCTTTCACTTTGACATTCTTCATTTTATTTGTAGCTCTACAATTAGCCATTTTTGAAAATATAGCATATAACATATATATATTTATGTATATATGTGTAAGATGCGAGTTTGTGCACTATTTAATATTGCTTTAACATTATTTGATTGCTGTCCTAAGTTACCATTTCTAATATAGGTACTAGAACTAACTACTTTTGATGCTAATATTCAAGTGGAACTATATCTTATGAATTAATCTATCATTTCACCAAAAATTGCATCTATTTGTTGATTTATACCTATGTCGCTGATGCCTCATTCTTGATTATATTTCATGAATTATTAAGAAGAACCACTTAATTATAGAACACTATCCTCTCTTTTTCCAATGCTCATATCTTATGACTTTTTGCTTTTGATGTATGGTAAACTTGCTTTCTTTATTATGCAAATATGCATACTTATAATTATAAGACCTACTTCATTTCTCACTCTCCAATTTTATTTCATACTTATATTATTTTATATAATATTTTAGTCTGCCTATATTGATGATGTCTTAATTTTTTAATGTGACTACTTGAGTGAGCTCCACGGTGATTGTAACATATTTCTATCATTTATTTGTACTATGTAAATATACAGTAGCAAATAAAATGAGACGAGGGATGCTCCCAATACTTGGAACTACTTATTTATCTTTATTTGTAAAAGGGAAATACTTGTTTATAATTAGATACCATACCATATAGAATTTTTTCACTACAATAATATAATAAAAAATCAATATGAAGAGACAAAAAATAAGAAGGCTGAAGATATATTGTATCTTTAATTACACTGTATTTTTGCTGTATTGTATCTGTTTTTGCTGTATTGTATCTTTGCCACTAAACTAACAAGAGACAAAAAATTATGAAGGTTGAAAATATAGAACTGGTTGTCAAGTTTTTTTAAAGAAATGATTGAGAAAGACTTGCACCTGATCATGTTAGACTATATATTTTGACCACGGTTCTTGGCAAAAGGCTTTAGTTATGTGTACAATGACTCTTTATGAAGTAACATGTTGAATGACTAATAATTTAAATTTATGTCTTTTGTGGCTAACAATTGAAATTTAATTGTCACATTGTATATTTTGAAGGATGTGTCCCCAAGAGAGATGCAGGATAATGCATTCACACAAAAGGAGGAGGTGAAATTATATATATATATTGTGATGATATCAATCTTTTATATATGCCTCTGTTTCTTTATTTGTGACTCATTCCATGTTTGGCTTATTATATATATTTGTCTTCTAAAGTTGTTGAACTTTCTACCTTCAAGTATCTATGTATTGTCATTATTTGTCATGTCTGATTCTTTTAGGATTTCAATAGCTTAATCAGTTTTGACAAGTCTTGGATCTTCGCTTGTAATCGATAAGGCATATGAGTTAGTATCTCATACTCCATGTCATCTCATGCCCGCCAAATATCTATAAATAATTATAAAGTACATATGTATATGTATAGATAGAATTCACTACTTTTTGTGTGATTGATTCAATGAATTGAATTAAAAGTTCATGCATATAGAGAATAACCCATTAATAATTATGTATGCAAGTTTAAATTTTTGTGTAAATATTTTGATATATCTATGTGGGAACTCCAAGTTATATGTTCCTTAAACTTTATGGTTCCAAGTTAGAAATTTGGATTTTGTATAGGTCAGTGTAGGTTGTCATTATTGCTTGCATAAGCTATTTATATGAAATAGCAGCTGACAATTGTCGTCTATATCATATTTTCATGTTTTATTTTGTTTAATGGCCTTCTCTGCAATTATCTCCCTACTCTGGTTTTGGTGATTTCTATTTTTGGATTTCCTAAATTTGGGGTCTTTTCCCTCTATTTTTTTTTTATGCAAATGCCTTGATTTATAACTTTAAATATTGTTATTTCACTTCAACATTGGGTGGTAGATTCCGACATATATATGGTAAGGAGTATAATAGATTTAAGAAAAAAAACTTTTCCGTTGGCATGGAGTTTCTCTATTCTTACTGCTGGTCAGATAAAGTTGTTGGTTTTTTTTTCTAGAACTTAGAAGTACCTAGCATAATAGATGGCATGCTTTTTTTATTTATTTATTGAAAATATAATAGATGGTATACTTGCTGGTGTTTAATAGAGTTGTGAGGTTTGTCTTATTTGTGTTCTTAGTTTTATATCATAAGTTTCTTGGCATTACTTTACTGACTTTGTGCTTTTATTTCCTTTTATTTTTTGCATGTTCTTATTGTTTACATGGATAGTTTGTTATGGATTGAATAGATTTTGTGTATTTTTTTGTTTTGTTTATTTTAAAACTTTAGATTTAGATTAAACTAGGAGGAATCATTGATTAAGAAACTTACTTTTAGTGAACCAACCCATTAATTATCCCTATGTTATCATTCTTACATATTTATTTTTGTTTTAATGTCATATAGAAAATTTGTGCTCTGTTTTAATGGAGGAAGACAAGAGGCGGAAGAAAACCAAGAAGAAAAAGAATGATACATAGAGTCAGATATATAACAGAGACAGAAGGAGGAGGAGCTACAATCATTGGTCATGCTCAAGATGATGGTCTTATCAATGTTGCAAATTATGTAAATTATTAGTTAATATCAAATAGATTGGATATGTTTTTTTTTTACTATTTAATTATTTCCTTTAAGCATATGCAAGCTAGTTTGAGCAATAAATGATACACTTATATGCAGTAAGAATCCTTATATATGTTTTCTTTCTTTCTTTCTTGTTGTTCTTCCCTACTCCAATGCCCAAAATAATGTTTATGGTATTGTATTCATGGAATTTTGAAATTCTCTTGAGAAATTTTTTGGTGATGGGAGCTAATTTTCTAGATAAGTATTATACTGAAACTATATGTATTGATTGTTAATGAATTTTCATACAAGGTTGGTGGGGGATATAGTGTGCACAGAAGTTATTCTTCATGCATTATCACTGTTGGATATCATTGTTCTAAATATCACTGTATGTTGTTTGCTGTTAATTAGTTTTAGCTCTGGTTGGTCCATTTTGTTCATATAAATTTTGCTTCTAATATAACAATTTACTTCATGCTTTGCTAATAATTTAATGATCAATTTTGCAATCTGCAGGTAATGAGATTGTCTTTCTTTGGAGCAAAAATATGAAGCATTTGTTAAGGCCTTTAGAATAAAAAAATTTATTTAAAAAAATTTGTACACAGTCGGAACAATTGACAATATAATTCAGTACAAGCTGTACATACCTGGATCTGTTGGTTTTGTCCCTAAATCTGTGTGTATACACTTCGGCTCTTCTTTATCATTTTTGTTTCATTATAATATATATCTCACAAGCTTAGATTTCTGGTGACACCTTATTTATGATTTTCCCCTTTCCCTCTTCAGCACCCTAAAGCCTTATCGTCCCTCTGTTATGAAATTGATATTTCTCCTCGCCACTCCATAGACAACTCACTAAAGTTAGTTTCCCGAGACACACAATAACACACTCATACCTCTCGGCTTCTCCTCATCAGTCCCCGAACAGCTTAGGCTTCCGATCTTTGGATGGTAAGTCTTCTACGCTTAGAGTTTCAGTTTATATATATAAATAAATCGTTAGTTCAGTTTTCTAAAGAATCTTTATTAATATGGATCTAAGAGAAAGAAATAAAACTAGCAGCGACAGCAGCACTGTTTCACTATTTGGCTTGTTTAGTGGTGCTGATAGAGTATACTATGCTTTGATGTTTTCTTGGAAGTGTTGGTGCTTGCGTCCATGGTCACTTGAATTAATATTATGAACCATTTAATTAAATTTCTAAGGTCACTTGAGTATACATAGTTGTAGTAATGTGTGTAATATAATAACTTGTTTATTATTCAAACTCAATTATTGTAAATTTTGTTATGCGTCGTGATATTATTGACTATTTTAGATGAATGATATGATATTTCATGACCTCATTAGTTTCTCTTTTATGTTTTTTTTACCAGATTCAACAAGTGAAGTGCAAAAGAAAATCCGATTTGGAAGGCTTTGGTGTGCTGACATTTGGAAGATCATGAATTCCTACCTTTACTTTTGATTATGCAACTGTTTAAGACTATTTTGTTGACTATTGTGATAATGTTTTGTTTATGTTAATCAGGTAGTGTTGAATATCTTAAGACTTTTGGATTGTTTTTTAGATAATCTTGAATGTATTTTGACACAATTATTTGGTTATATGTGTTATGAACCATATAATTGGTACTCAAAAATATATTTGTACAATGTTAAGGGTGTTTTAAGTATTTTAAACGAAGCGGGTTTGAGTTAAAGCAATAAAAAATAATTATAATGTAAATGTTTATATAATAATAATTTAAGCTTATCCAAATATTAGAATAATACAAAAAATGTGTTATTGTATCTTTTACAATAACACTGGTTTATAAGCATAAAATTATGTTATGCAAGCTATTTTCTATAGTGCAGAAAGCGTTATTATAAAGTGTATCATAACACTATTTTATAAGTACAAAAAAGTGTTATATGATCTATTTATAAATAGCATAATGAAATACTTATCTAACTATTTAAATAACACAACAAAAGTGTTATCGTAGGCTATACCATAACACATGTCTATAACTATGGAAAAGTGTTATGCAAAGTGCTCCGACCTACTATAACACCACTTTCCATAACACATCAAAAAGTGTTATGGTATATATTTGATAATACTTTTTCGGTTATATTGAAAGTATTTTTTCTTGTAGTGAAGCATGCCTAGCAGTAATAACCCTACTCATGCATGGATACCATCCATAAAATGACTACAACGTCACATGGGGCTGGTTGCAATAATTAACTAACTAATAAGTCAGACTGAGGCCCAATGCCCTAAGATATGGGACAAATAAGTCATCCCGGGGCCCATTGGCCTATCCTTTGTATAACAAGCCTTAGAGCTTGCCCATCGTACTTGGCATTGAATTTTCCATGACCATTGGGTCAAACAAGTGTACAATGCACTCCTGATTAGGCCTAACCAATTCGACCAATGCTCATTGCGCTATTGTCATCCTTGACTCATAAGTCAATGTTTTTCAACCAGCGCTTAGCGCTATTGTCAACCTTGACTCATAAGTCAATGCTTTTCTCAATTATATAATGCTAATAGGCATTTATCACATAATAAATATCCAGATACTGAGAATTCAACATGCTTAATCAATCATTCATTGGCATAATCATAATTATGCTTATTTACAAGGGCCCACGCCCAATCAAAACTATATTCAACATTCGAGCCAAACCCTGATCATGTACATCACGTAATGGGTGCATTTTTCTTACCTCAGGTCCGAGTGTAATGTAAAATAAGAACAACCCTCGACCACGATCCTAATCCCGAGCTCCTAGCGATAACCTAGTCACAACTAAGTATAGAATCTCATCAATAATGAATAAACACAGGCTTACGGACTGAGCCCTAGCCTCCGAGACATCAAACCCTACTAAACCGGGTAGTAGAATCAATCTTGAGCCCTTAGTTTTGAGTTCTCTTCATTAAAAACCTATTTTGGGGAAATTTCCTATTTCGAGCCGCGGCCCCAAGCACTTGCGCCATAGCCATCTCTAGGCAGGGGCCTAAAGCCCCTCTCTGCCTACACTAGTGCTGCAGTGCTCCTAATAGACGTCGCGACTCAAATAGCCCAGCAGCACCATCTTCTCCTTCGTCCAGCTCGAGCCGCAACGCCCAAGAACAGGGTCGCGGCTCGACCTGGAAACTCAGTTTTTCCTTAATTTTTCTCATATCAAATCCCTCCATAAACCTATCCAAATATATTGAGATCCTAAAAACAATGTTCCCAGTATACCTAGCAACCCAATACCATCAAAATCCTAGTTTCAAACAATTCAAAAACTCATAAAAACATAAAAATCCAATTCAAAATTTAAGAAAATTAAGGTAACGGAAACTCAAAAATTAAAACCTTAAATTGCCTCTGATTATGTCATTTTTCTGCTAAATCCTCTAGCTATCAAGCTTCTAATCTTTCCTAGAATCGTTATGACTCTAACCGTGCTTGAATCCGAGCTCTAAAACTTGGGTTTCCTTAAAAAAATGCTAACGAATGTCAAAAAGAGAAGGGGAGAGAGAGAGAGAAAAAGTGTTTTGAACGTACTTTTCTTCTGTCATGTTACTTCGAGCTTAAGTAACCTTATGCAAATCTCAAGGTTCGGGGTGCCCCAAAAACCTCCTTGATGATAAAATAATCAAAATCCCTAGAATTCCCTCCTGATCTCACTAACTCCAAATATACCCTAAAATATTTATTCACATTACCCAATAACCCGGTAATGTACTAAATACCCAATATACCCCTTGACTCACCCCGAGTCAAGGATTGGTCCCGTTGTGACTTTCTCGTTAACTTGCTCCCTACGATCGCCTTGTGCTGATTAACCCAAATATATCCAAATAGTAATGTGGTCACACACATATATCATATGTATGCCAAATATTGCAACAATGGGCCAAATTACAAAAATTGCCCTTTTGATAAGAAACGACCCCGCATGCATATTTAATACACCTAAGCTTGCATATCAAGTCATATCAAAATATAACTCACATAATCATGCAATGATACATATAAATATCACATAAGCACATAACTTCAATAATTTTCCATCCAGGTCCCCTAATCAAGGCCCTATGCCTTATTAGATAATTTGGGATGTTACAGCTGTAGGCACTCTTATGCACTCTCTAGCCCTCCCGAGACAGGCGCACCCACATGGCACTAGTGTCCACCCCATGGTGGATTGTAATCCTCTTTAGAGCTTCTTGGTGGGGGTCACCTACGTTTCAAAACCCATGGCGGTGTAGGCTTTGTCCGATGACAGAGGACCCATGTTCACCTCTTCCTTCGAGAGGCCGTGTTGAAGTGGCCTCTCTGCAGCTGAGGGGGGGGGGGGGTCTTCCCTTACCACGAGAGCTTACTACACTCCACCACTTGTTTTCTCTTCTCAGGAAGTCTTCCTTCTTCTTGGACCATCTCTAATATCTCAGAGTTGAACACGTAGAATGCCTGCTAGTGTAGTTGTTGAAGCTCCTCTGACATCTGAAACAAGAATCCAAGCAGTTAGAGTCATGACCCGAAGAAAAATAGGTCAAAAAAATAAGTACCCCTAAGACTATTACTCTTGAAGATGAGAAGGAAAATTTCTAAAGGACTGGAGTGACTTAAGGATCAAAAGATGGTTGCCGGAGAGCACTATCAGAAACTATGAACATCGTCGGAATCTGGGAATTTTCCTGATTCTGGTCGAAAGTCCAGAATTGTGAAAATTGCATACAGAGTGTAAGGGGCCATTTTGACCATTTTTAACGTCGAAATATGCCCAAAAAGGTCTAAAAGAGGTCAAAATGACCTCAGAAGTGCCAAAATTTAAAATCCTAGGCATGCACCTAAAATCTCAATAGAATTCAAAAATAAACTCAAAGCCAAACAAGACACGAAGAAGTAAAACTTACTCAAGAAGAAGCGCTTGTATGTGCTGAAGTGAGTCCTGACTTTGAAAAATTGTTTGCCGTTTGACCAGAAGTATGATGATTTTTGCCAACCGTCTAGAGCATCAAGAACTCAGAAAATGGGAGGAATTTGGGAAACAATGAAGTGAAGAGGAAGAGAGCCTTTGGAGGTTTTGAGCTTCTGAATTTCAAATGGTAAAAGTGATTTCTAAGAGGTGGTTCTCGAAGTTTTATACTCAAACAACTTCGGGTTGAAGCAACTCCACCCCAACCATTGATTACCTACGACATAGGCACTCGAGGGTAATCCAATGGTTAGAATCCATGAGGCATGGATCATGATCATTAGCATGGGAAAATGATGCCTCGGGTATTGGGTGAAAGGACACCTAGGGTACGGATTAGACGTTTTGGGTAGTGGAGTGGACTCCTCATTATTGGCATAGATTGATGGGCCCAACAATAGGGAGTCGACACATGGCACTACCTTTTCCAAGAGTGATGCCATGAAGATCCCATGCGTCTCATCTTGAAGACCTTTCGAATTACTCCTCTCAGTCTAAGTCTCCACTGTCCGAGGACAAGTGAAGACTTGGGGGGCAAATGTTGTCCGTGTTTCCACCAGAGGACACGTGACATTCATTAGAGGAGTAAATAAGCTCCTCGAGCACTAGAGAGGTTCCGTAATATGGTCTGGCCAGTCGCGGATGTCTCAAGTGAGGCCATGCCCCGAGGTATGTCCTCGATGCGTGGATGTCTCTAGGTGAGGCCACATCTCGTGACCCATCTCTGAGGCGTGGATGTCTCCAAGTGAGGCCACACCCTGACTTCTATCCTCGAGGAGTGGATGTCTCAAGGTGAGGCTGGATCCCGTGACCCGTCTCCAAGGCGTGGATGTCCCCAAGTAAGGTCATGCCTCGAGGACCATTCAGATGGTCCTCACTCCATTCGTCAATCCCCCAGGTCTAGGATTATTGTACTTGGACTTGGAGTAGCTTATAGGTGTCAATCGCCACAACTGTGGCCCACCAGAAGATATTCTAAAAGCTTTTGGTGAGTCTCGAGTAGTGGTGTTGAGATCGTACACTCAACATTTCCCACAACACTGCCTGACATGGGCGAAAGTGTGTTGTATCTTGATACGATCAGAAACCTGTTCCTCTTAAGGTTGGTAGGAAAATTTCTAAAAATGGGCCCCGTGCAATCCACCTGAACCCATGGTCTTTATTAGTGCATCCCTATATAGTTAATTAGCAGTTTACTCCCCAAATAATGAGGAATGTTGTATTAATTGTTCATTAATGGCATTAATGACCAAACTCTCTATAAGTAGGACTGGGGTATCTCCTTGTAAATGGTCCAGAATTTTGGCTAGTTAAGCATTGTAAACTATGAGCAATATATACGCTGCCTGAGACTCCATTGAAGCTTGCTTAAACAAGTTTCAAACTCACTAATACAAAAGACTCGTAGACTAGGGCTCTTTTATAGACTAAACCACGTAAAACCTCTGTGTTTTTTCTTCTAGTTTCTATCAAGTTCTTAGATTAGATTGATAGCAATAAAGGTAGTGAACACTCTCTGTGAGGATTTCAGAGCACACCAATTCTCTTTAAATTGGTCAATACAAAATCAATTTGATTCATAGCAAATTAACTCCAAATTGATAGTTTGGAGATAAAAGCATCCAATAGAATTGTTATTAATGTTTTAATCTATTTTTGTTGTAAATCTGAATATAGCCCATTTAATTTCATATTTTTGGAATTGAATTGGCCGATTTATTTTCTTTAATTTGAGGTAGGCAAAAACACCATAAATACGAGAAGAAGTTATGAAGAAAGGGCATGTAATTTTTACAATAGCCAAATTATAGTAATTTTTTGTTTTTCACTTTCTTCTCGTATTTTCTCTATAGATTATTGTGATAATATTTTGCATAATAGGCTAATCTTCCTTGGAAGGTTAGAGATGATCCTATATGCAGAGTAATTTTATTTGTATTTTTGATTCACTAAGCTCTTAACGTTTATATATTTGAGTAATTATATTTCTTCTATTATTATTCATCTTCATATCAATATGTAATCTTGTTAGAATTAAATAGGATTAGTTACACTCTTTTCAAGTATTTCTAACTAGTAAAGATATATATTCATATTCAATTTTATGATCACTCTTTTATTGCATTCTGTCAAATTGTATTTTATCATTTATAGATTTTTCATAAGATTGTTATTATGTTTTTTAGGTTAAGATTTTAATTAATCAAATACATTTTTGCTGAAATATGTATGTGGTTTAAACTTAAATCTTCAAATAAATTATTGGGATGTAAATAATTTATTTACGTAATTTAAGTGAATCAAAATCCCAAATAAATGAACAATGTATTTTAGTGACTCTTGATGCCTTTCTGCTTTTTGTTATTGAATTACATCTCATTTTTTATTCATGTTAATTTGTTATTAAATCCTTGAAAAAGAAATCACAAATCATTTTCAATTCTCTCTTCTATTTACTTTTTTTAGTCTAAAGTTCTACTACTTGTTTATTCTATCTCCTTACGTAATCGATCGCCAGATCTATACTACAACTAACGTTAGTGGAAATTATATTTTGGGTGTTAAATAAATTTTGGCACCATTGTCGAGGAAATTGATTTAAAAAATTTAGTGTAATACACAGCAAAGAGGTAAGTAAATTATAAAAAAAAAAAAGAAAAAAAAATCTCCTTAACAGTTTACATTTATTTTCTTTATTAGTATTTGTTTAATTTTGTAATTTTTTTATTATTTTTATTCAATTAGTTGGTCATAGTTATATATATAAGATTTTTCTTAGGTACAAGCAATACTTTTGCTCCTACTGTAAGAGTATTTTCTTTTTTTGGGACATGTAGAAATTATAACCCAATTTTGTTTTGCATGATGGCGTACATGATAGTTATAACAGACATCTCGCTATTTTTAGGAAATTTCGAGTAATCTACGGTCTTGAAATCAGAGTTCAAACAGCCAGTTGCACGCGTGTCCGACTTTTTTTATACGAGTGGAAAACATACTATTTAAACTCTGATTTCGACTCTATAAATTCATCAAAATTTCTTGAAAATTGACAGGATGCATACTATAACTATCATGTATGCTGTCATAAAAAAAAAGGGTTTATAATTTTTCCAAGTACCGAAAATAGTAAACGCCCCTATGGTAGGGGCAAACGTAATGCCCCTACCTAAGAACCTCGCTATATATATATCTGTATTTTATTAAATTTTGATTTTGTATACGGTCAACCAAAAGAAAAGTATCCTTTTATCCTTGTTATTTGTTTACCCATTTTAATTTTAGTGAATATATGTATTAATTGTTATTTATTTTATGTTAAGGATTTGTTAATATATATTTGTTATTATGAATAATTGTGATTAATTTGATTTTGTTTCTTTATTAATTAGGATTATAATTTTTGGTTATTAATTTAAGTTGGTTAGTTTAGAATTCTTTTAGTTTCTTTTAAGATCTAGGTCGTCTTTTTCAAAAAAAAAATCTCATAAAATTTATATAAAAAAAATTGTGAATGGTACAAACCGAGCTTGTTATGTATAGAAAGACTGATTATTAATTAAGGTTTGTTTCAATGTTACCCTCCATCTTTTCCTAGGAACTTCAGTTCTTTCTAGGCCAACTACGGGACGAATCAGTACCTTGGCATCCTTCTCGATTGGCCTGGGAGCATTCTTGCGTATGCCTTTGCATTATTACATTATGAGCAATGCTAGACACACACTCAAATTGCATACACTTTTTACACACAATGAAGTGTGTTAAATTTTAACCATAGATAATTTTAAGTGTAGACCACATCACTTTTAATTGTGTAGTTGAGATTAATTACTTATCATTGTGTGTAAATAGTGTGCGTAATTTGAGTGTGTCTCAATCTTTACTCTTACATTATTGAACATTTTACTATAAAAAAAACAAGCTTGTTCTATAAAAAATAAGCAAATTTATTGAAACTCCCTAATTTCCCGGGATGTTATTTAATAGTCCGTTTTAATAAAATAGATAGTTAAGACATTCAAACCTGTTTAAACAATTAAAAATATGCATGAGATCTCATTATTTAAAAACAAGATAGCTTAGTGTTTAGAACAAAAATAAAACTAAAGTAACTGAAATACCATCTAGGTTCACAATCAACATTTTAAAATAAAAATATGTGACAGTATCCCGAATGCCTTATTAAAAAATAATAAAAATTAATTTACTGTGGCTCGAACCCTAGTCATGTAAAGTCATCACCTTGAGCCACCATCTCACTTCTTTGTCTTTCCTTTACCTGCAACACAGAGTACCCGTGAGCTTATGCCAAGTAAGAAGAGTTGTGATGGACACAACCCTCCCAACCAAGATGAAACCATAATCTCAACAACATGTCACAACCATAAACATATATACATGCATGCTATACTCAAATACATCACAACAGTCACAATTTTGCACATTATTCCCACATGCAAACATATGACTCGCATTCACACTGATCAGATGCGTAATATAGTTTTCTGTGCCACATGCTATTCGCACACATGAATTTCACATGGGGCAAAACTTACCATGAATTGTTATCACCCATGATAACAACAAAATCCCTGCAAGTATTGTTCGCACACAGGCAGTCACAACCATAAGTCATGCAATAAAAATAGGCACCAAATAATGTAATTTCAAATCATACATAAACAAATAATCATCAAGCCTAGCATCTTATTAAGCTAACAATTTCCTAACAAAATTAACAAGTAACCTAGAGTAAACCCTATGCGCATGTGTCCACTCTTCCTACCTTATTTGCATTAAAGCAATCTTTCACCTTCCGAACCTCCTTGTTGAGTTTCCTTATCAATATCTATACCCTAAACACTAACAAGATGATATCAAAATTCAAAATTAATTCAAGTATAAAAAACAAACTCTCAATACCTAAATTTTGATATTAGGTCTACAAACACAATACCAAACATCAAAACCACTAACATCACCATGCATGGTTTTCAAGGACTAGATTAGACCATAAGAAATCATTCCAACGTGTAACGCCCTAATTTGACGTCTCTCAATACAACAAGTATTTTGAAACAAAACTTAACTTTAAACTTGAAAATGGAACATTCATTCTTAAAGATATTTGAAAACATGAAATAACATCTGGATGTCTCGTTTGAAATAAAAGAAAACATAATTTCATGCAATAAGAGTTTGCTCCATAATAAAATGAGTAAAACAATAATTTAATAGATACTATGGCGTTCTTGATCACTTTCATTCATAAGGCCCCTCACAACGTACATATGTCTCTTTGGATAGGATCTCAACCTGCCATTCATCACAAAGTAGGCATTCACTTATTGCCTGTAGGGGGGAAAAGGTAAGGGGTGAGCTAATAGCCCAGTAAGAAGAATTAAACCAACACAAGAAACATACAAGAAAACCTTATTTAGAAAACCATAAGCTCATATCATATCAAAACATAGAATCATAATATAGAAACCTATGAACGTACAAAACACATAAATGAGAGATATAACTACGAGGAAGCACTAGGTCCTTTCTGCGACCACTATTGATGAGGACACCAAGACTAAAGATCCAAGTAAAGTTCCAGTTGGTCCGGTGACGAGGGCGCGAGCCAAGAGATTCAAAGAAGAACTTAACAACCTAGTCCACAGAGTCCTAAAAGTAGGAGGAGACCGTGGTCAACACTGAAGGAGAACAAAGACTTGTACTGCTCATCAAAGTAGACTCAGTTTAGGAGCTTGATCAATATTTAGCTTCTTGTAATGAGTCTTATTGGATTTTCGCATCTTGTATTTTTATTTTAATCAGCCACTTAATCACGTTTTATTTAGTCTTTGTTTTTTTTGTGAAAGTCAAACATTTGACTTGTGAGAGTCCAAGAGTCTTTCTATTTGTGCTTGTTAGGGTTTTCATTAGGAAGACAAAGGGGCTTTTCTTTCATGTAATTTCAACCATATTAGGGCTTGTAAACGTTTGGGAAATGCAGATTTTGATGAAATGAAAATTGAGAGGTTTTCTTCTTGAGTTCTTGAAGAGACTATTCGAACTTATCAAACAGATTCCCATCACTGTTTGTGGTGTCTTCCTTATACCAAGGTTCGTGCTTGGCTAAGCATTGGGTCGCGGTTCATCATTCCAGATTCGTGTGTTCTTGGTGGCTGCCATATTTGGTGTCGGGTTTCACCACAATCGTTAGTGTGGTTCGTATCAACTATGGCAACCTTTGTCCACTTTTTACCTTCCCAAGTAAATATCTTGAAACATTTAACATACAACATGCATTCTATAAATATTAGCAATCAAGTAATCAAGCAAACATGTTTAACCTCTTTACCTTGGTGTGGGTGTGAAGTCTTGACAAGGAAAAGATCTTGCTTCAATAATCAAAACCTAATCATAAAATAATAACCTTATTGTAAGAACAACATCATGTCCAAACATCTAAGCCACACGCCCAAACCTCTTTGCATGGCCATGCAACACATGCACCAACCCCAAAATCATAAAATACATGCTCATAATGGTGAACTCTTAAACATAGTGCAAACTCTAATAGAAAAATCAAACTTAGAAATACCATGGTACCTTTAGAGTATGTGTAGGCCGAACCTCTTAAAGTTTCACCACTTTGAAACCTCGAAACCTTAGCCTTTCTTGACCTTTGAAATCCGAACTCTAGATATGAACCAAACATCTCCAATGATCATCAAGTATAAAGAGAAGAAAAAGCTTAAGAACTAAATCATAGAACCATGAATCTCACTTTAACCTTTTGTCAAACTCGAGCCCTAGAAGTGAGCTTCACCTCTCGCCCTTCTCTCTCCATATATCTCTCTCTTTCTCTTCTCCTCACGCCCACCTCTCCTTCTTTCTCTCTTTGTGTTGTGCGAAAATGAGAGCTAGGATCTCTCTTTATATAGGCTCTAAAAACTTCCAACAAAAAATCACCCATAAATGTTAAATTGATTTAATTTCTCAATCACCATAAACCTTGATTTGATTTCCACAAATAATTCACTCAAATTACTCTAATGTGTCTCGTGCACCTAATATTTCTCTCAACCACATTCTTGATTGCTCATCAAACCCTTAATGCTGAAATTAATTGAGAAGATCACCATTTGATCATCTTATTCATTCCTCAAATCAACTATATCAATTAATCATTAATAACCCTACTTTTCAAAATTACTAATCATCAATCCACCATTGATTCTTTACTTAATATAAGAATGTAGAATCATATTTGGACTTTACTCTTGATTTATAAATAATCACCTTTGATCATTGAAAATCTCTTCAAATCAATCAATAATTAGAAAGCCTTTTGTCACCTCTTTATTTTGGAAAAATTAGCTCCAAAATACTAGCTAATTAAGTCACCAAACTTTCCCTAACTTCTCACCTTGATTCCAATTGATGTCCATGATCCAACCAAGATCATAAAGTCCCATTTCATTGTCACACACACACGCCCAAGGTACAAGCACACACACACACACCCACATCCACATATAAATGGCAACTAACTACATTTACTAATAAATAAAATTCAAATATTAAATAAATGACAAATAATTAAAAATAAACAATGACCAATAAATAAATAAACAAACAAATAAATAAATAATTATCAAATTGTGTGACCGGATATTACACAACGTAACACATGTACTCATTCAAAAACTTTTTTACGTGACGAAAATACCCTTATAGTCTAAAATTAGTTATTTATGTCAAATTACTTTAGACATGTAAATTAATTCTTTTTAAACCACCCCTAGGTTTATTTTCTTCCCAAAAATTAATTTAAGACATAGAAATATAATTACAAAAATTATATTTTTAAATTCCAACAATTTCCCATTTAAGCACAAATAATTAATTAATTTCAAAAACTAATATAACACCCAAAATGACTCTTATTAAACTTTGAATTGGTTTTAAAATTAGTTTAAGCCATTATAAAATATTGGAATATTAAACATGCATAATATTCAATTTTTCAGGCCAAAAATCACATTTTTAAGGCATAGAAAGTATAAAGTAATCACCCAATTAAAAACTAAACTCAATTATGTTTCAAAAATCATTCTCCATATTCAACATTATTTAACAGCTCCTAAAGGGAAATTTGAGTTTTTATGCTTAATGAGGCCTTCTAATCATTTCAAAAAAATGCCAAATCTTTTGACAATACCCAAAATACCTCTCCCATAATTTTCCATCCACTTCCTCTTCTCTCTTCCCTCTCTCTCCCTCAACCCATTCCTCTCAACTCTCTCTCTAGAAAAAAATTCATAGGTAAGGTAAAATATAAGGGAACTCAATGTAATAGCAAGTATTCCTTACTTAGGACACTAAAATACTGCATTTCGAACAGATCTGGGCATGATTTTTGAGTTTTTTTTGCGATATTTTTTAGATCTGAAACTTTGAAATTTGCAGAAAATCGACGTGGTTCGATGGTGCTTGATGCCAACTCGATGGGGCCTTCAAAATCAATATTTTCATGAAAAAATCGATGTTTCTCGATGGTGGTCGATGCGATTCTTGCAAGATACGTAATTTTTCACTCGGGTGTCCGTTTGGGGTGATTTTTTTTTATTTTGGGTATTTTGTTCAAGATCTACACGTTTGAGATGTACATATACACATTTGGGAGATATAAATCTTGAAAAAAAATGACAAATGCAAAACATACCTCATGTTTAAGATATGTTTTCAAGTTCTAAACTTTGAAAATGTGTATGTGAACATCTAAAACGTATAGATCTCAAAAAAATACCAAAAATAAAAAAAAAATCCCAAACGGACACCGGAGTGAAAAATTATGTCTCTTACAAGAATTGCATCGAACCACCATCGAGAAACGTCGATTTTTTCATGAAAATATTGTTTTTAAAGGCCCCTTCGAGGTAGCATCGAACACCATCGAGCAACCATCGAGTTGGGCATGATTTTTGAGTTATTTTTCAGATCTGAAACTCTGAAATATGTAGAAAATTAACTTTGCTCGATTGTTGCTTGATGGTGCTCGATACCAGCTCAATGGGGTCTTCAAAATCAATATTTTCATGAAAAAATCAACGTTGCTCAATGGTGGTTTGATGATTGCTCGATGGTGGTTCGATGCAATTCTTGTAAGAGACATAATTTTTCATTCGGGTGTCCGTTTGAGATGATTTTTTTTTTGGGTATGTTTTTGAGATCTACTTGTTTTAGATGTTCACATACACATTTTCAAAGTTTAGAACTTGAAAAAATACCAAAACATATCTTGAACATGAGGTATGTTTTGCATTTGTCATTTTTTTCAAGATTTACATTTCCCAAATGTGTATATACACATCTCAAACGTGTAGATCTTGAAAAAAAATACCCAAAATAAAAAAAATCACCCCAAACGGACACCTGAGTGAAAAATTACATATCTTGAAAGAATCGCATCGAACACCATCGAGCAACATCGATTTTTTCATAAAAATTGTGATTTTGAAGGCCCCATCGAGCTGGCATCAAGCACCATCGAACCACTATCGAACCACGTCGATTTTCTGCAGATTTCAAAGTTTCTTATCTGAAAAAAAAATCTCAATGAAAACCCAAAAATCATGCCCAGATTTGTTCGAAATGTAGTATTTTAGTGTCCTAAGTGAGGAATACTTGCCATTACATTGATTTCTATGATATTTTATCTTACCCACAAATTTTTTTCTAGAGAGGGAGTTGAGAGGAATGGGTTGAGGGAGAGAGGGAAGAGAGAAGGGGAAGGGATGGGAAAAATTATGAGAGGGGTATTTTGGGTATTGTCAAAAGAATTAGCATTTTTTTTTAAATGATTTAAATGCGTAGCATTTTTTTTTACTTAGAACCCCTCATTAAGCATAAACACTCAATGAGGACACTATTTACTTAATTAATTCTTTTAAATTCTATTTAAGAATTTATTCTCACCATTAACTTGAAAAATAACAAATGAACAATCTATAGCTTTAAAACTAGTTTTAATATGATTTTTAACATTCAAAAATCAGATAATACAGTCCCAAAATTTTACAAATATTTTATATACTTCAAACCTATTTAATAAATTATATATCTTTATAATAACAAGAAAATTTAAACCAAAAGTCAAATCATTTATAAGAAAAATCTGAAATAGTTATTGTTATCCAAAAAACAGGCATGGATGACGTGGCAGACATTTGGTACACGTGGCTGACATCTGGCAGAAGTCTTGTTCGACCATTGACCAGAAAGATTTCCACGGCGCAATGCTCAATCGTTATATAAGACCAGCTTGGTCGTATACTCATCATATTTGGAGAAAGTCTTATGCAGTTATGATCATATCCGAAATTACCTTCCATGATTTCCTGAGTATCCGATTATTTAGGAAAGAATATCTATAACTAATTAATGTAATCTTCCTTGAGCCTATAAATAGTGAAAAAATGGATCAAGGAAGGGACTTTTGACTTTTGGACTTTTGGCTTTCTAATTACTAGAGATTAGAGATTTACGAGTGAGCTAGAGCTATCACATTCGATATATTGTTTTGTTCTTCAAAGGTTGGTGAAACTCATTGAACCCTAGTTCTTTGATCACTCCTTTGAAATATTATATCAATAACAGCTCAAGTGGACGTAGGTTATTACCAGATTCTGGGGCCGAACCACTATAAATTATTGTGTGCTTTACTGTTTTTGTCATTATTCTCATTTCAACATATCCGTCTACATCAAGCATTTTTGACTCCGTGTCAGTTGACCAAAATCAGGGTCAATATTCTGGTGCTTTCATTGAGAGCTTGATCTAATATTGTGGAAGTATCAATGGCGAAAACAACAAGGAAGACTGGACAGGCGGCTATCGCGGCACCATCTCAACTGCCTCCTCCTCCAAATGTGATTGAAGATGAGCCACATTTGGAATTCGATGAGGAAGAACTGGATTCCGAGATGCTGAGGAATACCCTGGGGGTATTGCAGGACGAACTGGCCAATCTGAGGGTCAGCCAGGAAAGTGCTGCCGAGATTATCGCACGGCAGCAACAAGAGATTGAGCGATAGCGCCTGGAACTGAGTGAAAGGCAGGCGGAGATGGACCGTCGTCAGAGGGAGGCTATGGTAGCCCTCGAAGCAGCCTTACAGCTGGCCAAGAATTAGGCTGCACCTGCATCACAGCCTGATCAACCTGCAAATGGGCCACCCCAGAGGGGCCCTAATCCTAGCCCGTCGATCCAGCCCTCGAGCCCCCAAAGGCCCGAGAAGCCACCAATGCCTCAAGACGATGTCCCTCTAAGGGATCCTGAAGCGCAGCCTCCATCCCAGGCTGGTCGCAGCAATCCCCCACAGTTAAGGCAGAATAGGGCCGGGCAGTAGCCCCGCAGTCCTAGACGCCATAGGGGTGAAGAGCCGAACCCACCGAGCAGAGGGAAGCGTCCTTCTGGTTACAGAAGGAACTTGGAGACAGGCTCTGCGGTCTGGGGCCCCCTACGACATGACAATGCACGGGGTCCCGCCGACCAACGCAGGCCACCCTCTAACGCTCGGGACGTTCCAGCCCGAGGAGGCAATCGAGGGAACAGTCAATCCCACCATGGCCAATCGAGGTTCAGAGATGGCCATGGTTATAATGAGGCCGACTCAGGTAGAGGAAACGCTGGTCGGAGAAATGAAGAAAGAGGTGGGGGCAGAAGCCCACCACCTAGGGATGACCAACCTGAAAGACGTGACGCTGGGGGGCAGCCCAGACAAAATAACGTCTTCAACTAGCTCGGAGTCAGCGAGCAGCGGAGAAGAGACGAGGATTTAAGAGATGTACTCAATGATCGCAGGGAATGGCACGGTGAGTACATTCCTCCAGCAGCAGAGGCCCCGGCAATTCCTGGCGCTGTGCAAGCCCAGTTAGATGCCCTCAACCAGGCAGTGCAACAGCTGGTCGGGGGAAGAACGTCTTATATCGATCATGATAGGAGAAAGGGCACTCCTTTCGTTCAAAGGATAGCTATGGCAGAAACTTCTAGCAAGTTTAAGATGCCTACGCTTCCAAACTTTGACGGGTATGGTGACCCAGTGTCTCATGTCAACAAGTTTGAGATTCAAATGGACATTCAGAAAGTGTCCAAAGACGCTCGGTGCAGGATCTTTCCTGCAACACTTTCTGATGCTGCACAGGAGTGGTTTTTCAAATTCCCTCCTGCAAGTATTATTTCTTAGGAAATGTTCGTAAAGGAATTTTACGAACAATTCTATGCAGGTCGTGTGCACCCAACTGAGGCAAATCAGCTGGTCGAAATACGCCAGCAAGACAGAGAACCAATGAAGGATTACATCCAGCGTTTTATGCGAGCAGCTGCTGGAGCCAAAACAATGGGAGACGAAGGCAAGATGATGGCCATAACTACAGGAGTTAAGCGCCGCACGCCTCTTTAGAACAGCAACAGAAAGCATGGGGTCAGGACTACCCAGGAATTTTTGGATCGAGCTAATCGATACATCAAGCTCAAAGATGCCATCGCCAGTGAAGGAAAGACCCCAGGCAAAGATAAGGGGACTGCCGAGCCCGCCAAAGTCGCCAATGTGTCAAAACCCAATGGCAACGACAAAGGCAACGGGAACGGCAATGGCAATGGCAAGAATGGGGGGAAACAGCCACATAATGAGCCTTCCACCTCTGACAATAAACGAGCCAAGGGTAATCGTTATGAACCTCAGTTCACTAACTACACTGCCCTTATTGAGTCTCGGGGAGAGGTGTATCAGGCCATGAGTTCCAGTGTGCCTTATAAAAAACCTGCTCCCATTCGAAAAGATATTTTGAAGAGAGACACTACCAAGTTCTGTCGTTATCATAACGACTACAGACATGATACAAATGAATTCAACTAGCTAAAGGATGAAATCGACTTCCTTATTAGACAAGGACACTTGAGAAGATATGTACGGGACTCGGGAAATTCCCAACGAGAAGCTCCAGGTGGCAACGAGCATGCGCCCACACGGCAACGCTCGCCACCTTTGCAGCCTGACCTCGTAGTAGGCAGTTTACTCACCATCTGCGGAGGCCCGTACCTCGCGGGAAGCAGTGGAAAGGCGAGGGAACGATATGCTTGGATCCTACGTCATGACCAGGACATCGAGATGATGACTGTGGAGGATAGGGCATCGAAGAAGGCTCGGTCAGAGGATGGTGAGATAACCTTCTTTGATAACGAAGCCTAGCATGTCCGGTTCCCACATTCCGATCCGCTGGTCGTGGACGTTCAAATCGCCAACATGATGGTGAAAAGAGTACTAGTGGATATAGGAAGTTCAGTGAACATCCTATACAAATCTTCGCTGGAACGCATGAAGTTATCCGTCAAGGACTTGGAGCCCTGTAACTAAACAATTTACGGCTTCTCTGGCGAAGGACTCGCCCCAGCAGGGTCAATCAGACTTCCAGTCACAACAAGTACAGCGCCTGCTACCAGGACATTACTCGCTACTTTTATAGTAGTCGAGTGTCCTTTGGCGAACAATGCTATTATTGGAAGGCCCATACTGGTTGATCTTCGGGCCGTCACCTCAGTATGGCACTTGGCCATGAAATTCTCGACAGACGCAGGGGTAGGACGCGTGTTGGGAAATCAGAGAGAAGCAAGGGAGTGCTACAACGCCTCAGTTACAAAGGCGAAGAAGGGAACGTCGAAAAACACTCCCCCAGATAGGTTGTAGATGGTAATTGATACATAAGCCCAATCCGGTGATGGAGTCACCAAATAGGGTGTTGCCCAAAGTGAGGATAGGGACTTAGATCCTCACTTTTGGGATTTTGAGGAAGATGTTGGACCCGTCGAGGACCTGGAAGAGGTCCAACTTGACGAAGAAGACCCGACCAGAGTGGTGAAGGTCGGGAAAATCTTAGAAGCAATAACGAAGTATGCACTGGTGAAATTTTTGAGAAAGAACTAGGAAGTTTTCGCCTGGTCACATAAAGACATGGCTAGGATAGATCCTGCAGTTATCAGCCATGTCCTGAATGTTGACAAGAGTTTTCCACTTGTGCAACAGAAAAGAAGGCTGCTCGATAAGGATAGATCGAAAGCCTTAAAAGAGGAAGTCGAGAGACTGAAGGAGAATGGGTTCATCAGGGTGGCGTTTTATCCATCTTGGGTCTTTAATTCGGTACAGGTTCCCAAGACTAATGGCAAATGGCGAACTTGTGTGGATTTCACAGACCTCAATAAAGCCTGCCCAAAGGATTGCTTCCCACTCCCAAGGATCGACCAGTTGGTCGATGCAATTGCAAGGCATGAGATCCTCTCCTTCATGGATGCATACTCAGGGTACAATCAGATCAGTATGCATCCCTCTGACGAGGATCACACTAGCTTTTGGACCGATACAGGGTTGTACTGTTATAAAGTAATGCCCTTCGGACTGAAAAATGTTGGTGCGACTTACCAGCGACTGGTCAACCACATGTTTAAGGAGTTGATCGGAGTAAACATGGAGGTGTACGTGGACGACATGCTGGTAAAGTCGAAAAAAGCAGAAGGACATGTGAGGGATTTACAAGAGTGTTTTAACGTTCTGAACAAATATCAGATGAAGTTAAATCCTCTCAAATGCTCCTTCGGAGTAGGATCAGGTAATTTTTGGGGTTTATTGTTAATTCGAGAGGAATCGAAGCCAACCCCGACAAGATAAAAGTCCTGATCGACATGAAATCGCCAATGAAAATCAAGGATGTGCAAAGTTTAACTGGAAGAATTGCCGCACTAAGTAGATTCATTTCCAAGTCGACGGATAAATGTGTCCCTTTCTTCTATCTACTTAGAGGCAACAAGAAATTATAATGGACAGGAGATTGCGAGCAGGCTTTCTAGGCCTTAAAGGCCCACATGGCATAGCCTCATGTTTTATCAAAACCCATGGACATAGAAACTTTGTTCATTTACCTGGCGATCACCGAATTTGCTGCCAGTGCGGTGCTAGTGCGAGAGGAAGAAGGCATACAAAAGGCGGTTTACTATGTAAGCAAGAGGTTAATCGGGGCTGAATTGAGGTATCTTCCAATCGAAAGGATAGCCTATTGCTTGATTTTGGCCTCAAGGAAGTTACATCTTTACTTCCAAGCCCATCCCATCACAGTCTTAACTGACCAACCCCTTCGGCAAGTTCTGCAAAAGCAGCGGCTGGGCGCTTATTAAAATGGGCAGTCGAACTTGGGCAGTTCGATATCACATATTCACCGTGAGCAGCAGTAAAAGGACAAGTCTTGGCTGGCCTTATCGCTGAATTCACTGAGCTCCCAGACAACGAGCAGTGCGAAGATCCTAGTGCGCCTGAGCCACATGTCAAAGCTCCTTTGTGGAGGTTATTCACGGACGGATCGTCCAACGAATCTCACACAGGAGCAGGAGTGATATTGATAATGCCAGAAGGGCATCGATTTCACTGTGCTATTAGGTTTGATTTCACCGCATCGAACAATGAGGCCGAATATGAAGCACTCCTCGCAGGACTAAGGTTAGCCAAAGACATGAATATAAAAGTGCTTGATATCTACAGTGATTCACAGCTGGTAGTGAATCAAGTCTTAGGGGAGTATCAAGCACGGGGCCTCAAAATGGTGGCCTACTTAATCAAAACTAGAGATATGTTGGTGCAATTCGAAAAGTATACACTCCAGCAAATTCCCCGAGATCAAAATTCAAACGCAGATGCCTTAGCCAAACTCGCAAGTGCGAAAGACGCTGACACTTTGAATATAGTGCTAGTAGAGAGATTATGCGAGTTGAGCATACGAGCAGATGAAATTAATATGGAAATTTGGATGGAGGATACATGGATGGCACCATACTTGGAGTATCTCACAAATGGTGTACTACCACCAAATAGAAACAAAGCTAAAACTCTTCAAAGATAGGCTGCTAGGTATATACTGGTCGATGGTGTCCTTTACTGAAGAGGATACTCCATGCCACTGCTCAGATGCATTACACCGGAAAAGGCTAAAGAACTAATGAAGGAAGTACATGAAGGCTTCCGTGGGGACCACGCTGGGGGGCAGAGCTTGTCAAAAAAGATTTTGAGGCAGGGTTATTTCTGGCCGACTATGAATGAGGACTCAATGGAGTTTGTACGAAAATGCGATAAGTGTCAGAGGTTTTCCAAGATCCCACTCGCAGCTCCCAACGAGTTAAAGCAGATGCAGAGTCCTTGGCCTTTTGCAGTATGGGGGATAGACTTGATTGGATCCCTGCCAACAGGGAAGGGTGGAGTAAAATATGCAGTCGTAGCAGTCGACTACTTCACTAAATGGGCCGAAGCAGAGCTGCTCGCTACCATAACGACTAAGAAATTTCTTGACTTTGTCATCAAGAACATTGTTTGTCGATATGGTTTGCCTCGAAAAATTGTCTGAGACAACAACACCCAGTTTGACAACGACTTATTCACAGATTTCTACGAAAGGCATGGAATCGTCAAAAGCTTTTATTCAGTCACACACCCACAAGAAAATGGGCTAGTCGAAGCAGTGAACAAAACACTTAAAGATACCCTAAAGAAAAGACTTGAAGACGCTAAAGGAGCATGGCCAGAATAGCTGCCTGAAGTACTCTAGTCATATAGAACTTCTCATCGAACAACAACAGGTCATACCCCGTTTTCCTTAGCATACGGGTATGAAGCTATGTTGCCCGTCGAGTTAGATCAACCCTTACATCGACGAATTACATACGACTAAGACCAGAATAGCCAACTGATGATGGAGTCCCTAGACTCCCTTGAAGAGAAACGGGAAAAAGCCCAACTCCAAGTAGCTGCGTACCAGCAAAAAGTCGCCCGGTATTTTAACTCAAAGGTGAAAGAAAGAAAATTCAACGTTGGAGACCTAGTACTTCGACGAGTTTTCTTAAATACCCGCGACCCAACTGCTGGAGTACTCGTACCAAACCGAGAAGGACCTTACCAGATTGAAGAAGTCCTTCATCCAGGCACCTACAAACTTGCACGCTTAAATGGAGATCTCGTTCCTCACTACTAGAATGGAGAACACTTGCGCAAGTATTACCAATAAACAATCTTTTTTAAAGGACTGGCTTGTATTAATTTTACTTTTTACAAGTTTTGAAAAAGGGTTAGCCACGTTGTATGGCTAATCGCTTATAAGTGTAAGATCTTTTTAAGATCACTCGTAAAGACATGTTTAGTCCATTTTTAATACGAGAATTATAAGGGACTGTGCGCAGCCGGTCATTCTTGCCAACCTTTGTAAATTTATTTTTACAAGTATTTGTTCATTACGTGTGTTGTTTTGTTGTATTATAAGTGTTGAATTTCCTACCGAGGTCAAGGCAAGTGACCAAGGACCTAAAGCTCCTCGATCACTTGGGGGGCATATAAGGTACATCGATAGCAAAGCATACCAAGAGGTATGTAAACACATGAACAAAATAAGTGAAATCATGCTACGGTACTTAAAGTATTTTTCAAAATTGATATTTTGTTAAATCAAGCCAAAGTACTATGCTAAGTTCGGTCAAGGGAACATATGTTATAATAGATAGAAATATTATAATATCAAAAGGCATTCCTTTTACACCGAGAGCAATACTGCTCGGATGTAATTGTTTAATTAAAAGTAAAAAGCTGCCCCTGCAGCAATAAAAACAAATTGTCTTTATAATACGACCCGTGGGCCGTGAAAACGAAATAAAAACAGAAAAATTCTTAAGGAGCTGGAGGATCCTGGGGGTTGGGAGGAGTGCCTTGGTTGGCCAAAGGACCAGCTTCAGCATCAGCACCATCAATCCCCCCTGCTCAGGAGGCAGGCACTTTGACCTTTTCTTCTTCTTCCAGCCGGATGGCGCACTGCACCATCATAGTCCTCTTCAAACATTCGGACAAGGAGTCGAAGTTAGCCTCCCGGTTATGCTTCCAGAATTCATAGAAGCATAGGTGAGTGGCCTCCTTGTACTTCTTCAAATTCTTGGCCCCGGCCTCCTTGAGCTCCTGCACTCGTTTTTCAAGCTCCCCCGTCTCCTGCCTGCTAGCGATTAGGTCAAGCTCAAGTTGAGCACATGCTTAAGTGTTGAGCTTGGCACTTTCGCTTAATTTTTCCCGGGAGTCGTTGGCTTTCTTCAGGGCATCTCGGGCGTCGAGAAGCTCCTTGGTGAGAGTAGCTTTGTCCTCGCATAGTTGTTATTTCTGTTTGGACAGCTCCTTGTTCTCCTCGAGCAGTTGTGGTGAGCCTCAAGTGCTTGCTTAGTCTCAGCAAGCCTGGAGTGAAAGTTCTTTCCCCAAGAAACCAACACCCCAACACGGCGCCAGCCAGCAGTTAAAGTTAGCAGCCCCTGAAGATAGAAAATAAGATTAAGTAAAGACAATAAATCAGAAATAAATGATAAAGTAGCAGGAGAAAACTTACGCTGACTATCTCATTCAGCACTCTGTTGACGACCTGATCAGCCTCCATGGAGACAGTTTCACTAATGGCTGCCTGGCTGTGTTTGTGCTTGGAGAGCTTGTATATCCACTTCCTGGCTGAGCTGACCACGAGGCTGGGCAGGGAGCCTTCGGGCCGAGTGTCCAATGCCTCTTTGTGAGAAGCCTTGTAAGAAGGCTGTGGATCAGTAGAAGTGGGAGTCGCCTGCTCGGAGGAAGGTGGAGGTGGTGAGTTCTCCTTGGAGGGGGTAGTGGCTGGGGCATCGTTTGTTCGAGCCTTCTTCGATGGGATCTTGCTACTTTCCCCTCGGGCCCTCTTGCTATCTTTCTTTTGAGCAGCAGCAGCCTGGTAGTGCTCAAAAACGTCCTCGGAGTCCATACATGCACAAAAGGAAGCAACGCAAGCAGTAAGACTAAATGATCACGCAGGGTAAAAGAATTAAAGCAAAAGGATTACAAGTAAAGTACCCGCGCTACAACTATTGGTCGTAACATTATTAACTGAACTACCTACTGCTTGGAAGAAATCTGAATTTAAGGAGGGAGCATTCTTAAAGTTTCCATCCCCATCAAATAGATGAGAGGGAATTGGCAAATGATTTAAAAGCGAGATTATTATACCGTTTTCATCCGATGAGTCGTCAGAAAGTTTGGTAGGCTCATCAGCCTTTTGTTTTCCTTTACCCTCAGGGGCCAAGGGTTTCTCTATTTGGTGAGGGACGGCAGGTTCCCTGATCGTAACCCCAGTTAGTCTCCTCCGCGGAGGAGACGCTTGGGGTTGCTACTCGGGTTCCACTTCGGCTTGGGCGTTTTCCGTCGAAGGTTCGCTCGTCGCTGGTTGGGGATTCCAGAGGCCGGCCAACCTAAGGTTAGCCTCAGTAACTAAACTTTTAACACTCTTATCAACATTCGGCATGCTGGCCAAGAGTGCTGCCCTTGACTCCATCCCTGGAGTTGGGGTCGGACGTAACCATGGGCCTGGAACACAATGAAATTTCAAAACATTGTGGTAGAAAAACACTAAGCGTAGAAGCTAGTGACATAAGAATTTTTACCTCCTCGAGTGAAGGCCAAGTTGTCTGCGACTAAGTCGGGTGTAAGAAAGTATTCCTGATGATACCTCCCCACATTAGAGATGTGAGTAGTCTCGGTCAGGAAAGTGCGCCCAGTTTCTTGATGGTAAAAATGGAAAAACCTCGTGCCTTCTTGGTTAGGGTTAGACTTAAGGTCAAAAAGAAAGTTGACCTCGTGGGGAGTGGGCTCTGGCCATTTTTTGAGTTTTTAAAGGATATAGAGTGTGGCCAGCATTCTATATCCATTTGGGGTAATATGAAAGGGGGCAACTCCAAAATAATTTGCCACCCCCTGAAATAATGAGTGAAGAGGCAAAGTGGCACCTGCCTCAATGTGAAACGTTGACCAGGCACTGTAGGCCCCGCCTGGCAGGTTGTTCCTATGGTCGAGGGAAGGTTTAACCAGGGTCACCCCTGTCAGTTTATACTTATTCAAGTAGTTGGCGATCATCCTGATCGTCACTTTACTCTGGGGAACAACATGCCACTCGACATTCGGCTGAGTAGCGTGTCGAGGACGGGCATGCCTTCGTACATTGGCGTCAGGAATGTTTTTGCCTCGACCACTGGTCGATGGGGCACCAGCAGTAGGCTGGCATGAGGAGTTAGGGATTTTCCTTTTTTGAGCTTTGTTTTTTGTACGAGCCATTCTTTGGGTTGGAACTGGAGAAGTATTTGAGCTAGAGCGAGAGAAAGGGATATCTGGTATCAGAGTAGAGGGTTTTCTTCGCCTTCAAGCAGCTGAGCTAGGAGGTCGTCTTCGATGGGTCTTTCTCCTCCCCAAGGGTCTTGCATATGAACTACAAAGAGACAAAGGAGGAGATAAGACACGTAGCTTAGGGAGTAACGTGGGGGATTGGGATAACGTTGCTCGCGTCTATTGACCAGCAGCATCCTACCCATACACTAAGTTTGGTGCTAGCAATTTGAAAAATAGATCAAAAAGGAAATAAAATGTTTTCTAAAAGGAAACTTTTTCAACTCCTAAAGGGCGGGAAAAAACCCAGTTTTTTTCAACTAGCTTAAAGATTGAATTTTTACGTGGATCTTACGCCCTAAGCCTATGATCCTCACTATCGAACTAGCTCCTAACTTATATAAAGCCGAAATACACTTTCTTACCAAGCATCAGATGGCTTATATAAAATCCTCATAAATTTATACTCAAGAACGCAGGAAATCACAGAGCACAGTAACTACATGCATGGCATCACGAAAAGTTTGAAAGACTGAGAGATTACCTGGGCAAAGGTTGGAGATTCGGAAAAATAAAAATTTCGAGTTGGAAAGATCTTCGGCAGGACGTCTGGATTGTTTCAAAATTCTAGGCTCCGGAGCAAAGTTCTTGAAAGTTCTTGATTGAAAAGGTGAGTAAAGGATTATAAGACAGGTAAAAAGGTTACTTATAGAGGCTGAAGTATAGCAAAAGGTGGCAATCATGACTTTACCATTTTCAAAACGTGGGGAAGTGTATAAGTCGTCAAATTGGTTTCTTGAAAATCGAAAAGGCTTTATTAGACATAATTATGGCATGGTTTTCAAAAACGCACGAAGACTCTGACAGATTTCGTGGGGCATATGAACGGTTGTTTCCTAAAGTTTCTTTATTGCTGGTTGCATTAAAAAAAACTTGGGGGGCAAATGTTATCAAAAAAACAGGCATGGATGACGTGGCAGACATTTGGTACACGTGGCTGACATCTGGCAGAAGTCTTGTTCGACCATCGACCAGAAAGATTTCAACAACGCAATGCTCAATCGTTATATACGACCAGCTTGGTCGTATACTCATCATATTTGGAGAAAATCTTATGCAGTTATGATATTAAAAAAAAAAGAAGAAAATAAAAAAAATGCACGGAAATCAGATTTTACCAAGCTCCCCGGAATCTTCTTCTTCTCCGTCACCGAAAATTCTAACTCCTCTTTCTGCTTGTTTTTTACACTCCAAACTAGTGTGAAGTTTTCCCCAAAGACCCCAGCACCTCAACCAACCCCTGAAGCACCAAAAATTTGAAGCAAAGTGACCGTACCACGACCTTTTTCCCTATCGTCAATGTACTGCGAAAAATATTGATCAAAATACAAAATTTTTGTTTCAGAGATTTTTGATCCATTTCTTCATGTCCAAAACATTTCTTAGGGTCCCTTTAAGCTTTCTAAACACTTCAAACAAACTCGTAACCTCTCATGTTCCCTTAGATCTGAAATCTTCCAAAAAAGGTCATTTTTCAAGAACAAAATTGGTGTTTTTCGAATTCATCCCTGTCAACACCTTTTGTCACGTCTAATGTTGTTCTTAGACCCAAAAGAATGATTTTTAAACACTCACAAAAGCCCCAAATTTTCTGAAGTGTATTAAACCCAAAATCCCCACTTTCTCTCTCTAGGATTTCAAAAAAACTCACCAAAAACTCTCTCAACCTTTTCCCTACCATTTCCACTACTTTTCTCATACAAGAGGCAACCATAGCAGTTGATTAAATAAAAGAAAAGAAAACAAACTTGATTGGTTGAATCCCTCCCAACAAATTACAAGAAAATAGAAAAACTTTAAAAAAAAAAAAAAGAGAAAATAACCAAATTCCCTTCAATTTCAAAAATTGAGAATTAATCAGATTATTCTCACATTTTATATTCCCTAATTTCCCTCAAAACTTATCTTAATAAAGGGTACAGTGGCCTTTACAAATTTTCTATACTATTATTATTAAATCCTTAATAATAATATAAATCATACAATAAAACAAAAAATCAATCAATAATAATATTCATATAATAATCTCTTAATCAATAGACAGTATTATAATTATTGTTATTATGCTCATAACAACAATAATAATATAAGTAAAATAAATAAATTAAATTTATCAGAAAGTAACTATTTATTAGGCGATATACTCATGCCTAAGAGTTCAGGAAATTTTATTGTCAAATAATGTTTCTTACACATCCTAACTCAAAATTTTATTATTTATTGTTTATTTTAATTTAATTATTGTCTTGTTTACTTGTTTAATTAGTTGCTACCTTATAATAATTATTCTTTTATTTATGTAGTTATTTATATACCTTTATTTTATTTACTTATCTATGCCTTGATTTAAGTAGATGATTAATGTGTGCACATGTGTGTGTGACTAGCCTTGGGCGTGTAGTGTGTGAAAGGGGAGTGTGGTGAGATCTTGATGATTGAATGAATTAATACATGAAAGATTTGATTGAATTGTGGTGAATTAATGAGGGTTTTCTTGTTCACACTACAAGCTTAAGTTTTGAACTATAAAAGGCAACTGTGAGCTTGATTTTCAAAATTTCAAGAGGATAATGATTATAATGTGAATGGAAATATTTGTTCCAATATTGAGTGGAATCAAGCGCTGCCTTAAAGAACCAATTTCGAAAATCAAGCTAGGGTGATGCTCTTGATTGATTTGGTGATATAAAAGGAGAGATTGTCTCTTGATTTGATGATGAAAAATTAATCATGTGTAGAGTACAAGATCAAGTCTAGGTTCATGTGTTTATGGTGGTGAGTAGGATTAGAATCAATTAGGTTTAATGGTGATTAATTTTAGAGAATCATATATGGTGATAGTGTTTGATGAACATGGCTTGAATGAGGACTAGGTTCATGCTAGTGTGAATAGGATATGATCAATCATTGGTGATTAGGAATCAATTAGGCTATGTTGATTGAAGATTGGAATCAATCAACTTTAATTGAGAGGATTTGATGAGTGGCCTTGGAGCCTATAAATAGAGAGAGCCTAGCACTCATTTTTGCACAACACAAAGAGAAGAAGAGAGAGAGAGAGAGAGAGAGAGAGAGAGAGAGAGAGAGGCGTGAAGGAAGGAAGAAAGAAAGAGATAAGGTGTGACAAAGAAAGAAAGAAGGTCGAGGAGGTGGATATTAAGCTCAAGGGCTCGGGATTTTCGTGAAGGAAGGGAATAAAGGTTTAAGGTAAAATGTTGATTTATGGTTTAGTCTTCAAGTTCATTCTCTTCTTGTTCTTTTGATGGTTATTTGGGAGATATGAATCTTGGTTAGGGTTTGTAATCTTTAAGGTGGTGGTGCTTCATAGTGGTTTGGCCTACACATCTACTTAAGGTATCATTGGTTATTTTTTTGAAGGTTGTTTGGTGTTGGTAATGGGGTAAGTTTGATTTATGGGAATTGTATGCTTATGATTAATAAAACAAGGCTACTTGTTTCATGGCCCATGAAAAATAATTATTGGGCATGTAACTTATCTATTTAAGTTATTTTGTGGATAGGTTTTGCTCAATAAACGGGATCACTTTCTTATTTTTCAAAGACTCCACACACACGCCAAAGTAAGGAGATTAAATATGTTTGTTTGATTGCTATTATTTATGGAATGCATGTTGTATGCTAAGTATTTTAGGGCATGTACTTGGGAAGGTAAAATGAGGACAAACCACAAAGTTTACCATGGAGGTCGTAGAGAGGATAACGAGAGCTTCCTTGTAGTTATCTCTTCCATTTACATGCATAGTGCACGCATAGGTTTTCTATATGATTATGATGATGTTTATAATGATGATGATGCTATGTCTTGTATGAATGAGACTGTAGTTTGATTGTATGAGGTTTGATTTATGTTGATGTTTGGTTTGACTCTTCTTACTTGGCTTTAGCTCACCCCCTTTTCCCTCTCCAGAAGCAAGAACTGAATATGTGAAGGTATAGCGAGCGGAGACTGTTCCAAGAAGGTGCATGTGCTACGTGAGGGAACTGCATGAATGTCGATGATGCTATGAATTTATTATTAGTTTTATGAAATACATTTATTTTATGTTGTGACATATTTTATTTAAATTTCATGTTTTGGCTTTATCTTTTACAAAACTCAGCTTTAGAACGTTAATAAAGACCATTTTCTTTTGCATTACAAAATGTTTACACAAAATATCTTTAGTTGAAAAATAAAAATATTATGAAACTACCCTTCCAAGAAAGCGCACATTATAGTTACTTTGCTTAAAGGAATTTTGGTCGAAAGAGTTTGGCGAACCCTCTACACTTACTCAGTAGAGATCATTCTAAAAACTTCCATAAGTAACTTGTGAACAAGTTGAAAGAAAAAAAAATGGATTAGTAATTATTCTTCTAGTGAAACTTCTTCCAATGGATCCATTAATCTTCTTCCAAATCCATTCACAATGGCATTTAATATTGAAATTGAACAAAGAACACTCAACAATTACCTCAACCCTACCCGAGCATTAACTCCTTCATGCATTATATTTCTTCCCAATATGGCCAGCATTGAATTCAAGCCTGACATGATTCAACTCTTGCCTACTTTTCATGGGATGGAAAATGAGAATCCTTATTTGCATATTAGGGAGTTCAAGGAGGTTGTTTCCACATTCTATAGTTGCGATGGAAAACAAAAATTTTGGTTGTATTCCTTGAGATATGGATCTATTGGATCATAGGAAGAGATGTCAAAAACTTTCCTTTCAAGACACTTCCTTAGCCATAAGACCAACAGTCTCATAAGACACATTTCTACTTTCTCCCAAAAGGACCATGAAACGCTCTACCAGATTTGGGAAAATGGTAAAGGATTTACTAAATCAGTGCCCCCACCATGGCTATGAAAACTGGTGTCTCGTCAGTTATTTATATGACGGTCTCACAAGTCGTGAGCGCTAATTTTTAGAAATGATGTGCAATCGTGAATTCCTCAAAAAAGAGCCGGATGAGGTTCTCAAATATCTCGAAGAAACTGCAAAAAAATCTCGCTCATGGTTTGTTCCAAGTGCTACTGAAAGCACCAATAGACACAAACCATCTGGGATCTACCAACTTCGAGAAGAGGATAGTGTTAAGGCCCAACTCGAAGCTTTGCAAAATCAGTTTACGAACATCATGACAAAAGGTGGCAAAAAATTGCACATGATTTATCAAGCTGAACCACAAGAACCTTGTTTTGTTTGTGAAGGGATGAAACGTTTAGCTAAGGACTGCTTAGGTTAGTTATGAGGAGCAATGCAATTCCTTAGGGTCATATAATAAGCCATTCTCCCATACGTACTACCCTAGTTCAAAAAACCACCCAAATTTTAGTTGGAAAGATTCCAACCAAGCTTAGCCATTCAGAGGGCAATGGAGAAATGAGCACCAATCTCAACTTCCAAAGGCGTATCCTATGCATTAATACAATGCTCAACAACAAAGAAGTTCTCTTGAGAACAACATGCAAACATGCATGGAGTATCAAGCTAAGCTGAATCACCAAATATTGGATGCGATTAAGGATTTGCAAAGTTAGTTTTCAAAATTGGTCAAATCCTTATCTACTCCTTAAAAGGGTAAATTTCCATCCCAACCACAATTCAATTCACAGGGTAGCATTTGGTTAAATCCTCTAACTCTAACGAGGAAAATGTTAAAGGAGTTAATGCCATCATAACTCAAAGCGGTAAAACTTTGGAAGATCCATCCACAAAACCGCTACGCCGAGAACTCAAAATGTTGTCCCTAAGAGTGCACAACTCAATCCTCCTCCACCAGTTTTATTTCCCGGGGGTCTTAAACATGTTGAGAAAAATTCCTAAAAGTTGAGCGAAAATCCTTGAGCACTTGATGCAAGTGCAGATTAATCTGCCTTTGCTTTACATTATCAAGCAAGTGTTGACTTACGCCAAAATCATCAAGGATCTATTGTATCGCCCTACTTCCTTAGAGCCATTACAGGTGAGTTTAAAAACGTGCTTACAACTCGCTAATCGAGGTTTTAAGTCAAATAGTGTAATTAAGCCATAAACAGATGAAATTTTTTGAATTAACTTCATAACATTGAAAATCATAAAAGTTTGACACCTGGGATCCCAAAATACAGTTTAGAAATGTTTACAGCATAAAAATAGAACCAAGTCGGCTAAATGACAAAATCTAAGTTCATTTACAAGCATCTCCCAAAATCCTCTGACTGTGGCAGCTAGGCTGGCCAAACATGTACACGCCGCCTCATGCCTACTGTACTCATGGATAATTGACCTTCTCTTTACCCTTACCTGCACCACAGAGCATCTGTCAGCCGAAGCCCAGCAAGAAAACCCACAAACAGATAACATATGCAACAAATATATCAAGCATATAAACAGGCCACCAATTGGGCTAAACACATATGGCCTAGCCGTCCCAGGCATTTACCAAGCCCTGGATTCGTGGACCACGTCGTGAGGATATCCCAGAGGGACTCGCCCTGACAACTCGCACTCCACGTGCTCAACATTACTTCCGGCCCCTTGTCGTTCTCGGCCTTGCACTCAACGTGCCCGACGCTGTTCCCGGCCCTTCGCTGTTCTCAGTCTACACCGTTCCCGGCTCTTGCCAACCATTCACATCATAACATACACAGCATAGCAAACAAGCACAGAATTCCAGCATATTTAGTTAAAGGGCTATGCCCCGCAGTTCTAGCATACTGGGCTCAGCCCTACATACCAATTCTATTCAAACACATTGGGCTCAGCCCTGCACACAAGCTCTATGGGAACAAAGGTTTTCTTACCTGAGTTCCGAGCTTTATGAGCACCGATGCCCCGAGCACAGTTCTCTAACTTGAGCCTCGCCGAAACCCTAGTCACAACACATTAACAATATCCATCCATCAAGTTCTAATCCAATAAATAACTTCGAGCCATAACCCTAACCTCCGGGACCTTGAATTCTATCATTCCGGGTGATAAAATCCATCCCGAGCCTTACCCATTGAGTTCCCAAGCCTAAATACTCTTAAAAACTCAAACTGACACTAAGGGCTGCGACCCCACCCCCCAAGAGCCACGGCTAGCCTCCAAACAGAGGCTAGCACACCCCTACAACACACACGGGCCGCGGCGCGCATGAACTTCTCGGCCACCCTCAGTCGCGCGAGCACACGGGCCACGGCGCGCCCATCCTAGGGCCGCGGCCCTCATCACCGAACCCAGATTTTCTCACCATTTTCCTACACCTTTCCTCAAGCCAATTCATCCTAAAATCATCTATCAAACCCAGATAATGAACACATATATTCTAGCTCAATAACAACTCGGTAACAACATCAAAACCCATCAAAATCTGCTCCAAAACCCAACTAAAATACCCATACACAGATCAAGCTTTACTAATATGCATACTCTAAAAAACCAGCAACAATTCTCAACATAATCCCCATAATTGGAGCTTACCTTGCTGAACTCAATCCTTGGGGTTGATCCTCAATCCTTAAGCTTCAAGCTCCTAAGATATCTCAGTTGAAATCCTTCTAGTTTCTAGCCAATTCCTCCAAGTTTCCCTTTGAGTTTCCCTTTGAGTAAAGAAGAGAAGAAGACAAGAGCTATCTCAATTATGAAAGATTGTATATGTCGGTTTCCCAAAAGTTCTAAGTAATTCCTCCTTTTTGTTTTATTCAGCTTAAGTCTATGTGGTTACCTCAAGGCTCGGGGTACTCAAAACGTTCCCCGAGGGCAAAATGGTAAATTTCCCCAATATTCCCGCCTAGACATTCTATCCTCAAGTATATCTCCAAATATTTATTTTCATGTCCCAATAATCCCGTAACACACCTAGTACCCAAATTTACCCCTCGACTCACCCCGAGTCCGAATCTCAACCCCGTTGTGACTTTTCGACTAACCGCTCCCCAGGACTTTCTCAGATCGTGTTGCACAGACATATCACATATATAACATTTATCACACTTATGCCCCTAATATCCAGACGGGGCCCACATCCACATTTAACTCAATTAACACATGCATCATTAACATATATCCACACAAATCCACATATTAGCATATTAAATCACTTATTGCCCTCCAGGCACACTAATCAAGGCCCTAAGCCTGATTAGCAAATTCAGGTCGTTACATCTATGCACTGCCAAAAGGGAGCATCATGTCAAGAAGACTGATTTCTTGACCAAGCAAGTGAGTGTAGTGCTCAAGCAAATGACACTGCCAAAATACAAAAATCCTGGTTGTCCCACCATTTCATGCAATATTGGGACCCACGAGGCCAGCCAAGCTTTACTAGATTTAGGTGCAAGTGTAATCCCATACCCTATTAGATTTACTTACAATTAGGTCTTGGTGAACTCAAGCCCACATTTGTGGTGCTACAACTGGCTGATCGGTCTGTTAAGAAACCTCAGGGAATAGTCGAAGATGTCTTGATACAAATAAAAAAAAATTATATTACCCTATTGATTTTCTCATCTTGGACACTTAATCTAAAGTGAGTATGGAGTCCGAAATTCCCATCATTCTCGGTAGACCTTTCCTTGCAACAAAAAATGTAACATCAACTGTCAAAATGGTCTCATGAAAATCTCTTTTTGGAATATGACCTTAGAGGTGAATATTTTCCACATTGGGAAACAACCACCTGAAGACGATGAGTATTTTCAAACTTTTCTAATCGACACTCTTGTTTCAGAGGAGATTCAATTGAGAAGCAATTTTGATAATCCTGATGAAGTCCTCCTTCTATCTGATCATGAATGTCCTAGTTCTGTTGAGTGCATTAATGTAATTGTTATTCACATAGACTCCAAAACATGGGGACTAATTGTTCAATTAGCCAAACTGCCTAACAAACAAAAATGTGCCTTTCTGGGAAATGATAAAACCTTTCTGGTTATCATCTCATCCAACATTCCAAAATCTCAAGAATTGTAGTTAGTAAAACTATTGTAAACACATAAATCTGCTATAGGTTGGACACACGCTGATATCAAAGGTATTATCCATCTCATTTGCTCCCATTAAATCAATTTGGAAGACAGGGATATCCCTTGTAGAGACCCTCAAAGATGATTGAACCCCATAATGAAAGAAGTTGTGAAAAATGAAGTACTGAAACTTCTTGATGCTAGTATCATTTACTCAGTGGTTGACAACAAATGGGTCAGTCCAACTCAAGTTGTTCCCAAGTGTGGACGCTCAATATTCCGCGCCCATAAAAGAACCAAGTCGTGTGTTAAGGTCCCTTAAAGGCCTACATGCATGCTTGAGCCACGAGACACTCGGGGCGCGACCCTTTCACAACGGCCTCGCATGCCTAAGACTGTGCCCCGCGAGGTGACCTCTCGTGCCTAGATGTGTGACGCATAAGGAAGCTTCGTGTACCCAGGGGGAAGTCTCGTTGGCAGGCCTCGCATGCTCAGAACCACGCCCCACGAGACGGCCTTGCATGCCCAGTCTCACGCCCCAGCAGCCTCGGCCTCGCGTGGCCTCGCATCCGAGCACACGCAGCCTCGTCCCAGTAGCCTCGGCCTCACGTCCGAGCGCGCGCAGCCTCGTCTGAAGTAGCCTCGGCCTAGCGTCCCAGCGCACGTGGCCTCGCATCCGAGCGTGCATTCAGCCTCGTGCCCCGAGCGCTCCATGCCGTGTGAGGCGTGTACCCTTGGGAGCCACACCATCGGGTGCCCATGCGAGGGAGGCCTCGCGAAGGGGGCTCGCGAGCCGCATAGGAGCCACGCCATTAGATGGACCCCAATGCTTAAAGGCTCCGGTACGAGTCGAATGGAACGTACTTGTACGATCTAGTACTGGGTACGGCCGCTAAGACCCCGTATGTCGAGTACGGACACCCGTACCAGTGGGGTAGTGGGAGTGCTGGAATAAGAGTTGTGGCCCGTACGTCTACGGCCAGGAGTCAGAGTCGACACCACTACCACCTGCGCCACTATGTCTGTCCCCACTCCACTGACATGAGTACGGACACGTAGTGGAGACATCCTCCTGACGCCTGCCCCTGTACTGGATGCACGGCCACAACCTCTAAAACCACTCTCCTGACAGAGTACTTATGTACCACCTGGTCCCCTGGATCACCATGTACCCTGGGCCATTAGAGCCCACTATAAAATGAACTCTAACTCCACCAGAGGGGGGGTTGGAAAATTTACTGTAGCAAGTGCGTGAGAGTGAATGAAAGATTGATTTCTCCATTGTTGTTTTGTCATTGTTCTTGAGTTATTACTTAAATTTCTACAGCTTTTTCATTAACTATCTTTTCTTGATAGCTTTTTCCAACTCAACTTAGTTGACGAGTTCTCACCGTCAACACCAAGAAATCAAGAATAACCATGGTGCAAAATGATAGAGGGGTTCTTGTCCCTACAAAAACTGTGATGGGTTGGCACATGTGCATTGATTAAAAAAAAATTAAATGCCATCTCCCGTAAAGATCATATTTTGATCTCATTCATCGACCAATTCCTTGAGCGCGTGGCTAGTCATCCATTCTGTTGCTTTCTTGATGGCTATTATGACTATTATCAAATTGAGATTGCATTAGAGGATCAAGATAAGACCACTTTCACATTTCCTTTTGGTACTTATGCCTTCCGGCGTATGCCATTTGGCTTGTACAATGCACCAGCAACCTTCCGAAGATGCGTATGGTGTGCATATTCAGTGGAATGATTGAAAAATCAATGGAAGTATTCATGGATGACTTAACTATCTTTGGAAATTCCTTTGACACATGCCTTCTCAATCTTGAAGCAATTTTAAAACAGTGTATTGAGAAAGGACTTGTGCTTAATTGGGAGAAATCTCATTTCATGGTATCATTAGACATAGTCTTAGACCACAGTGTATCTGAAAGAGGAATTGAAGTTGATCAATCTCATCTCTAAATTGCCTACCCCTAACACTGTCAAAGATGTTAGGTCATTCCTTGGTCATGTTGGTTTCTATAGGAGGTTCATACAGAACTTTTCAATGAGTTCTTAGACCTCTAAGCAACCTCTTATCAAAAGATTTAATTTTTGAGTGGACATCTAAGTGTGAGGAGTCATTTTGAACACAGGTGCACCCACTCACTTTTGTTCCCATCATTCAGTCACTTGATTGGAATCTTCCTTTCAAAATCATGCGTGATGTCAGCAATTTCACTGCGGTAGTCGTTTGGAGCAACGTAGGAGGGGAAACCCTTTGTTGTCTACTATGCAAGCAGAACTCTTAATAGTGTTCAAGAAAACTATTCCACTACTGAAAAAGAGAGTTTCCCATTGTTGTCTTTACTCTTGACAAATTCCAATCTTACCTGATCAATTCACCAATTACGATCTTCACAAATCACTCAGCCCTTAAGTACCTTCTTTCCAAAAAGGATGCAAAGGCACATTTAATTTGGTCGATCCTTCTCTATCCATAATTTGATATAACGTTAAAAGATAAGAAATGTATTGAAAATGTCGATGCGGATCACTTATCCTAACTTGAATTCAGTGATTTTGCTTATGGCCAACCTATTCATGATAATTTCCTTGATGAACAACTCTTTGTCGTCACTAAGTTACCATGGTACGCTCATATCGTCAATTACTTAGTGATTAGAAAAATCCCATCTTTTTGAAATGCACAAGACAAAGGTGGGTTTTTGGTTGAGGTTCGTAACTTTTATTGGGATGATCCATATCTTTTCAAGTACTGCCCAGAACAAATCATGAGGCTTTGCATTCTAGAAGAAGAAGTCTCAATATTCTTGAACTTTTGCCACAATGAAGCATGTGGTGGTCATTTTTCTATAAAAGGGACTGTTGCATAGATCTTACAATGTGGTCTTTATTGATATACTTTGTTTAAGAAAACCAATGAATTTTTTCATTCTTGTGTAAGGTGCCAAAAGCTAGGTTCTTTGTCTCATTGGCACATGATGCCCTTGAACCCAATCCATGTTATCGAAATATTTGATTGCTGAGGGATAAATTTTAAGGCACCATTTAACCTTCTTTTTGATACCTTTACATTCTCCTCACTGTGGACTATGTTTCTAAATGGGTCAAGGTTGTACCATGTCGAACCAATGATAATTCCACCATTATTAAATTTTTGAAAGAAAATGTGTTCTCACAACTCGGCACTCCTCGTACCGTCATCAGTAATCGCGACACTCACTTTTGCGACAGATCTTTTAAAGCTCTTATGCGTAAGTATGGTGTACTTTAAAAGGTTGTAAATTCCTATCATTCATGGGTAAGTGGAGTTAGCCAATAGAGAGATCAAACAAATTCTTGAAAAGACGGTAAATCTTGACTGAAAAAGACTGGCCAATACATCTTCTATTCCCACTTTGGGCATACCGCACTGCCTACAAATCCCCACTTGGGATTTGTCCCTATGTCATTTTCCTGTCGAACATGAGTATAAAGCCTATTGGGCTATCAAAGCCCTAAAAATTCATCTTAGTGTAGCAGACATTATCCAAAAACTCAAACTTTATGAAACTGAGGAGTTGAGAAATGACGCTTATGAAAATTCCAAAATCTACAAAGAAAAAAATGAAAAAGTCTCAAGACAAACAGTTTTTGCGATTTTTTTTTAGCTGAATCAAAAGTTGTATCTTTATGAGTCTCATTTGCACCTCCACCTCGGTAAGTTAAGAATTTGGTGGACTAGTCCATTTGTAATCAAGTAAATCTTTCCCAACGGTTCTGTTGACGTCGAGGACCCAACCGAAGGAAGAATTTTCAGAGTCAATGGTAAAACATTACATCGAGAGTGTGAACCATGTGTGAAGTGGTTCTTCTTGAGGATCCAGTTTATACACTCTGAATGGTTTGCTTTATTTTCGCTTGTATTTATTTTAATTTCTTGTTTCTTTTTCATTTTTTTTTTTGTGTTTTTATTTTGTTTGTTTGTTCAGATGGCTCAAATATAGTCCCATGTGAAATGTTCATCTTCCAGGTGTTCTCTTACCTGCTCTACTTCACATTACGCATGTATTTTGACATTGAGGATATTGTTTGGTTTTTGGTTGGGGGTGGTGAGCATATTCATGCATGAATTTTGATTGTCTTGTTGAATTCTTCAGTCAAATATTTGGAAAATTATATGGGCATGATTACAAAATCATTAGTTTGAGTTAGTTTTTGCTATTTTTAGCTATTAAGAAGTGATTTCCAAAGTTATTTTTATGAACGTTCCAAACATATGGTAAGATGGTTGTTAACACAAGTATTTGAGAAAAAAAATTCAAGTTTAAAGCTTTTCATTTGTTTGGTGAGTTGTGAGAGTTTAGAAAACAAACTTTTTAACTTTTATTTATATTTTGAGTTGGTAGATCAATTTCGAGATTTAAAATGTCACACTTTTTTTAGGGATAATTTTTGTTAGAAAAGGCCTTTTATTTTTATTTATTTTCTTTGTATTTAAAAATTATTAAAAAAGAAAAAGAAAAAGCAAGAGCAACATCTATCATAAATATTTATGTAGTTTAGTTGAAATCAAAGAAAGAAACCTCACTACATTTGGCTCATCAAAGTATGTTGTCTTTTGGCAAAAAAAAAAGAGAAGTATAGAAAAGTGAAAAAAGAAAAAGAAAATAAGACAATACTACAATAATTGCCTTTAACTTCGGTTTTTTAGGCTAATAGTCTTCAGTTCTCACTGAAATAGAAACCGAAGTCTATCCATTAGAAGTTCAAACCAAAGTCTATTCTTATCTTTAACTTCAGTTTTTATGTAATAACTAAAGTTAAAGGGTTCCAGCGTCAATATTTAAACCTTTTAACTTCGGCTATTACATAAAAAACGAAGTTAATAGTAAGAATAGACTTCGGTTTTTATGTAATAACCGAATTTAAAGGGTTATTTAAAAAAAATTATTTTGTTTTGTAATAATCGAATTGCATATATATTTTAGTTTCATATTATATAACAAAATATTTATTTTATATTTAATATTTAGAAATATAAATTATTTTAATATAAATAATGTTTTATTTCCTTTATTAACATTATTATGATTTAATTTATTATTTTCATAAATAAAATTCAACAAGTTTGTAATCTTATAAAAACATTCATATACTAAACATTCATTCTTTTGTCTAAAAAAAATGACATAGTATTCATAAAAGCTATAAAACTAAAATCACCTAAATATAAATAAAAGTCGTCAATTTTGCTAACCATTCATGTTGTATTGGAAGGAGATCATCGATCTCACTATACACATTTTTCCCATCAAACTATAAAATTGAAAAATAAAAATGAAGGAGCATACTAATTATTTTATAGTTTATCATAAGCCAAAATAATTTATAAAAATATAAACAAACCTACTTTATTTTTTAGGACTCCCACATCATTTGATACCCTTACAAGATCCCAGATGTATTTTAATACATAGAAATCACATTCATGACTCTTTGGTTGTTTTGGGCACTGAATATTGAAGAACTTTGTAAACTTCCCAAGTATGGAATTTGAAGAAGCCCTTTCGTATGCACTACATTAAGAAATTAAAGATGTAAATTTTTTTATAATTTAAAATTCAAAATTTAAGAAACATAATTTTAAAAATAAAATTTACCTCATCATCAATGCATCAATTTGTGGAGGTCGTTCATGTACTTTTAATGAGTCAAGAAATACGACCTTTCCTTGTGGCATAGCGATCACTAGCATCCAATGTTGACTGAAATAATAATTAAGTTAAATTAATTAAATAATTATATGAAAAGAGTAGTTAAAGTAGTTTTAGGTAGTTCTTACTTCACGTTCCAAGGAATAAAGTACATTTGTCTTGGTCTATCCATTGTCATCAACCCATTGACCATAATTGAAGTTGTACGCTCCACATCTTGTGCATTGCAAGTACTAAGAAGCTCAATATCAAAAAACTTGAAATAGACACGCGTATTTTCATAAAGGCTCTCCCAAATGCATCTGTAAAAATTTCTCAAGTATTAAATTTTTTTTTAAAAATTCGACAGAGTTTCCCCAATAAATAGGACTACCCAAATCTATTATCACTCAAATTATAGCTAAAATATTCCACAGTTTACAGAGGACATAAGCAGAATCATGTCATGTTTATCTTAAATTAAAGATTAAGTTGAAGGGATACCTCATGCCAAAAAGCATGGTTGAGCCTCCAATATTATCCAAAGGTGCCCGCGACTCATAAATGATTGGTCAACGAGAACTACTACGACTCCTGTTGTTCCTTTAATTGAACAATATTCCTTCACAATAAATCTAAGTCTAATGTGGATGTGATTCATTATGTGAGCATTGAATAGTTGGGGTTCTATTTTAGCTTCTCCTACATTGATGTGAGATCCAGCTGATGACACATGTGGGCTAGGCATGGATTTATGTTTTGCTTTGGACGCACTTCTTAACATTGCCGGGTTCTTTTGTAGGGGACCCTGAATAAATCATTTAAATCAAGTAATGAATTATTTTATACCTCATGAGTCATAATTAAATGTTTCAGCCAAGGAAGGAATGCTTCGGTTGTATCACGAACATATCATACTTCACCAACTGCAACTGGGTTTTCGACATCCTCTTGTATAAAATTGGTGACCAAAACTCACGCGACTGAATCATCTAGTTGAACTGTATGAATTGTGACAGGGCCCACTGAATCAAATATGACACCCTCAGCCACTATGTTGTGAATATTATCTAATCATAATTTCACAACATTATTGTGTTGTGGAGGGAACTGATACATAACAAGTTGAAATTGTTCTGTAATGTTTTCTTCATATTGTATTCTACTTCAGTGTCCATATTCTTCTTTTCATTGTAGAATTGTTCTTCATTCTCATTCTCCTGTGATTGTCTAGCTCTTCCCTCTTCAGCCTTTAATTTCTTTTGTGAGTCTAGCAATCTCGTTTTCTTTCTGAGAAACAACATCTGACACTTTCCTTTTTTTTCTTCCAAATAATAAAGTAATTTTAGTAGTAAACCTACAAAATAATCCACCCAGTTAATTATTTTAGTTAAGTAAATACAAAGCTAACACAAATTAAGAAGTAACATACCCAGCAGCTCGAAAACGACCTGAGTGCTTAGGTGTTCCTAACGCTAAAGTCAAGATGTCATCCCGACCCTTAGCTACAATTTCACCACGACTAGTTTTTCTTTCAATTCCTCCTATTCAACATACCATTAACCAATAAAATCAATGATGTATACAAATTGAAGTTAGTTTAATCATTGTTACATTACTTTAGATCACTTACTATATTCTCTTGAATCAGTATGTCCAATTATGTGACAAGATTTTTTTTTTCACGAGCTCTTAGCCAAACTTCATGGTGTTCTACATTTTGCACACCTTGTTCTTTTTTTCTAAAATATACAAGATAACTGAAGTTATTTGGTGATACTCAATATATGCTAAACCACTAACGTGAATCACTTACCAAATCCTCTCTAATATTCACCATGCCTCTGTGAGATGTTTGATGCCTCAACATATTTTGTAGAGCTCATTCTATTTGTGCTTTCCTGAATTCCTACAAAAAAAAATTAGATATAAGTTACTAAACACTTACTCATATATCAAAACTAAGTTTGCATAGAATAAAGTACCTGAAACTCTAGAGATAGACGATGTTGGACAAACTGTAGCCAATCCTCGTGGTCAATTTCTGGATACGCTGATGGGACATGTGAGAGTCATTTCATCATGTTCGCATTTGCCAATGGGAAGATGTATTTGGTAGTGATATAAGTCTTAAAATAGTTCATCATTCTTCCAGAAATTTTCAGGCACTCTTTCTTTCATGACTCTGGAACGTTGTAACCACCCTGATAAATGTTTTAAGATGTTCATCTATAACCAATTTTTGTTTATTTTTAACCTTGTCTGGAACCATTGATTATAATAACTCCATGTGCTGACTACAAATAAACATTAATGGTTTAAAATTTAAACAATACATAAATGAGTGCGTAACAAATGAGTGTTAAAATTGATTGAAATATATGACATGCGTTATATATGATAGAACCTCTAGATTGTTGTCCAATACAACTAATTGAGCTTGATCTAATTCTATCTTAGAAACGATCACCACTGTTCCTCTCCCCCGTAATCCTTTATCAATCTCTGAGTTATTTCGTTGTTTGCTGACTCCGATATCCTCAGCTCCAATCATCTACTCTGAACAAAATTCGATTGCCTCTTATGATATATAACACTCAACCATAGTAGCTTCTGGACGATGGTGATTATGCACATAACCTTTAAACACCTTCATATTCCTTTCAAATGGATACATCCATCTCACCCAAACTAGCCCACACATTTTCACTTCTCTCACTAGATGAACCATCAAATGTATCATGATGTCAAAGAAAGATGGTGGAAAATATCTTTCAAGGTTGCATAAAGTTACGACTATTTGATCATGCAATGCATCCAACTTCTTCATTTCTAATTCTTTTCTGCATAATTGATTAAAAAAGATGCAAACATTTGTCACACAATCATGAACTTTTTTTGGTAAGACTGATTGAATGGTAATCAGAAATAACATGTGGAAATCGTGAGATTTCATTCCCATTAACCTCAAATCCTCCATGGACACCAAGTTTCGAATGTTAGATGAATATCCATCAGACACTTTCATCTCGGCAAGTGATTTACATACAACTCGTTTCTCTTCTCTAGACAACGTAAAACAAGCTAGAGGTAAATATGTACATTTACCTTTCTCCTCAGGTGTCAAACGATGTCTTATGCCCATCTCAACAAGATCTAAACGACTAGCCAAACCATCCTTAGCTTTGCTAGGGATATCAAGTAAGGTACCGATAATACTTTCACACATATGTTTTTCTATCTGCATGACATCAAAACAATGCTGAACCAATAAATTTTTCTAGTATGGAAGACGAAAAAAAATTGATTTTCTTTGAAAACATCCATTAACTTTCTTTTTTTTTTTTTTGGTTATTTCCATACTTAAAGTCAATTTTTTTTACTTCATCAAGAATTTGCTCCCCTGATAGTGGCAAAGGAGCAACATTTCATTCTTCAGTACCATCAAATGCTTTCTTTTTATTTCTATCATGATGAATTAGAGGCAAGTATCGACTATGACCCATATAGCACATTTTCTATCCATTTGATAGGCGATGAGCCCATGTGTTGGTGCAACAAATTGGACAACCTTCGTAACCTTTTGTGCTCAAACTTGATAAATTACTATATGATGGGAAATCACTAACATTCCACAACAACACAACTTTCACATTAAAGAATTCTTTCTTTGAACCATCATATGCCTTAACACCATTTTCATACAACTCTTTCAAATCATCAATTAATGGTGCCATATAAACTTCAATATCGTGTCCTGGTTGTTTTGGGCCTAAAATCATTAACGAAAGTATCAGAAACTTCTTTTTCATGACTAACCACGAAGGAAGATTGTACATAACAAGGAAGATGGGCCACAAACTATGCCGACTACTCAGAGAACTATGTGGGTTTACTCCATTGGCAGATAAATCTAGACGAAGATGTCTTGGTTCAGTTTTAAATTCTGGATTCAAGTGATTTACTTTTTTTCCAGGCTTGTGAATCAGCAGGATGTCGGAGTTTTCCATCTTTCACTCGCATAGTCTCGTGCCATATTAAGTTTTCAAAGTGCTCTGCACTTCGATATAATCGCTTAAGCTGAGAAATCAAAGGCAAGTACCACATCACTTTTTGAGGAATGTTTTTCCTAATTTCCTTACTCATGTTAGGTTTGTATCGCGATAAACCACGTTCAGGGCAAGTGTCCATGTCTACATACTCTTTACGATATAAAAAACAATCGTTCGGACATGTATGGATCTTCTCATACTTCAACCCTATCAAATTTAAAGTTTTCCTGACTTCATATGTAGACTCCGGGATGCAGTTACCTAAAGGAAAAATCTCCTTAAAAGCAGCTAGAAATTGACTAAAACATTTATCGCTTACTCAATTTTCTGCTTTTATGTTGTAAAATTTCACCATTGTAGGTAATCTTAGTTTATTGCAACCATTGAACAATGGTTTATCTGCATCTCTAACCAAATTATCAAATTTTTCTGGATCAACAACAAACTCCTCTTGAGCTTCATCAAGCAATTCCATAGGATGATCATCAAAATAATCAACCCCTGCGTCCCTAACAGATATGGATCATTATTTGATAATTCTCCATGCCAATACCATGTGGTATAACTTCTATTGAATCCCCGACAAAATACATGATCTTTTATCATGGTAATATTCCCTTTTGATCCATTACCACAATCTACACATGGACAAGGAATTCTTTCAGGATCACTACAATTCTTTAAGCAACACTCTAAAAATTTGTTGAATCCATCTTGAAATTGTGGTGTTTCTCTCCTCTCATGCATCCACGATTTATCCATAATAATAAAAAAAATTCCCATTAAGTTTTACAAAACAAATATCACATATTAAAAAATATGTTTAATTAATAAATCCTAAAAAAATTTGAGCAGAGTTTCCTCTATTTCTATAACATATTCCAATTTCATAAGTACCTAGTAATTCAACACAAACAAACACAATAATCAACAAGCATACTTCTGTCCTTATTAATTAATAAATCCTAAAAAAAATTGGGCATAGTTTCCTCTATTTCTATAACATATCCCAATTTCATAAGTACCTATTAATTAAATACAAACAAACACAATAATAACAAGCATAATTCTGTCCTTATTAATTAATAAACCTACAAAATTGGGCAGAGTTTCCTCTGTTTCTATAACATATTCCAATTTCATAAGTACCTATTAATTCAACACAAACAAACACAATAATCAACATGCATAATTTCATCATTATACCACCACAGTACACAAATTTCTCAGAACCTACTTCACTCATTTTCAAACCTAATTTCTACTAAATTCAATATGGTTTAACCATAATTCTATAAATATGTACAATAGTATTAAATAAAAATAAAATTCTCACTCACCTTAAAATTAATCTTCAAGCGAGTAACCACCAATGAAAAATCAAATTACCTCCAAAATAATAACCGTCCTAAAAAAATATAAACAAAATTAAATATTATAATTATTGAGTTTATAATAAGTGGTATCAAACACATAAAACTTTTTACAACAACAACATATCTAAACATTTAAACTATATTTTACAAATGAATTTTTTATAACTAGATATTAACTTGATCTTTTTTTATTATAACAATAACATATTAACTTTTTTTTTAACAACAACAAAATATTAACTTCATTAGTTTTCTAAATAAATATTCAAAATAAAAACATATTATAAAATACAAAAATAAATCAAATAAATTATAAATTTAGTAATATATTTGTTGACCGTATTTTTGGCCAACGACGTGTAGACATCAAAACGACAAAAAACCTTCAAGAGAAATATACAACACAGACAATTTTTATAGTGGTTCAGCCCCAATATGTTGGTAATAGCCTAGTCCACTTAGAGTTATGATTATAGATCTACACTCAAGATCAGATGAACCTGAGTCAACTGAGTTTCTTCAATGCAGATTAAAAGAATACAAGAGTTCTCTCAAGATACAATTGCTCTCTCTGGAAAATTGAAATCCGAACCTCCTTTATGATGCCCTAAACCTTGTATTTATAGGCTCAAGATCGTACAAATGATGTCCCCCATAATCGGGATATTTCGCTATTCTCACTATATTCAATTAATAATAATATTCAAAATACAACAAAACACTATTTTTGTGGGATAATCTGAGAGATTCCCGCGCAGGTATGACCGATTCTTGTTGAAGCTGTTACTGGGATCTTTTACGTAGCCCCGCTCTATTTAGTCAGTCCACATCACACTCAGGAGGAGAACTGAAGGGCCAAAATTCCTCACAGGTCGGCCAAACCTTCACTGGTCGAACAAGGACATGACTAGGCAGACAAGCACATGTCTGGTCAGCCAAGGACATGACTGGGTGGACAAGCACCTGACTAGGCGGACAAGCACCTGACTGGGCGGACAAGCACCTGTCTGGTCGGCCAAGGACATGACTGGGCAGACAAGCACCTGACCGGGTGAACAAGCACCTGACTGGGCGGACAAGCACCTGACCGGGCGAACAAGCACCTGACTGGGCGGACAAGCACCTGACCGGGCGGACAAGCACCTGTCTGGTCAGCCAAGGACATGACTGGGTGGACAAGCACCTGATTGGTCGGTCATGACACTTGACTGGTCAGTAAAAAATCTTCGCTGGTCTACCGGGTCACTCCTAAGCCAGATTACCCAGCTATTCCTTGCCATTTTTCACTTCTATTGCCACATCATCGAACTCCAATTTTTGAGGATAACATTTGGGTAGGCGTGGTGCACCCGAGGAGCATAGCAGGCATGTACGTGGTGTTCGATCGGTGCACCCTTGGTTATGCTGAGGCACCCGAGGAGCCGCATCAAGCAGGCATCCGAGGGGCTGCGCTGGGGTTCCAAGGGGCAGTCGCGGGTCAGTCCAAGCAGAGGCACGCGTGTCCGAGGAGCTAGGCTCTGTGGTCGAGCGGTTGTTGATGGCATGCATCCGAGCTGGGATGTGCGTCCGAGGGGCCAGTGCGTATTGACCGATCAGCTGGGGTGTTGGTCTGTGGTGGTCTATCGGTGGGCACAAGATGCATGCCCGATCCCTTTGTGTCCGAGCAGCCATAGTAATGCCCGAATATTCAAGCAAACAAACAGCCATGACCGATCGGCCATGGGTGTTTTCCCTAAACTCTTTTCGATAAAACCTAGATTCCAAATGGCATGGACACAAACTCATTTCCTCACCCAAAATACACAACAACATGATCAAAAAATAGAATTTGAAGAAATCAAAAGACAAGTTCAATCGTGGGTTTATTACAAAAATGAAAGTTACCGACTGGACGGAAGTTTTTGGATGACCTTAAAAACATTTTGCTAGAAGAAAAGTTTATCATATGAGTAAATCGTATAATAAACTTGGGGGGCAAATGTTATCCCCAAAAATTGGAGTTCGATGACGTGGCAATAGAAGTGACAAATGGTAAGGAATGCCTGGGTAATCTGGCTTAGGAGTGACCCGATAGATGAGAGAAGATTTTTGACTGACCAGTCAAGTGTCATGACTAACCAGTCATGACCTTGACCGACCAGTCAGGTGCTTGTCCGCCCGGTCATGTACTTGGCCGACCAGACAGGTGCTTGTCCGCTCGATCAGGTGCTTGTCCGCCCAGTCATGTCCTTGGCCGACCAAACAGGTGCTTGTCCGCCCGGTCAGGTGCTTGTCCGTCCAGTCTTGTCCTTGGGCGACCAGACATGTGCTTGTCCGCCCAGCCATGTCCTTGTTCGACCAGTGAAGGTTTGGTCGACTAGTGAGGAATTTTGGCCCTTCAGTTCTCCTCCTGAGTGTGATGTGGACCGACTCAGGCATCATAAAGGAGGTTTAGATTTCAATTTTCCAGAGAGAGCAATTGTATCTTGAGAGAACTCTTGTATTCTTTTAATCTGCACTGAAGAAACTCAGTTGACTCAGGTTCATCTGATCTTGAGTGTAGATCTATAATCATAACTCTAAGTGGACTAGGCTATTACCAACATATTGGGGCTGAACCACTATAAAAATTGTCTATGTTGTATATTTCTCTTGAAGGTTTTTTTTCGTTTTGACATCTACACGTCGTTGGCCAAAAACGCGATCAACAACATTAATATTAAATTCGGATTAATAAAAAAATGATCACAAACACATTTTTTAAGATTCATACATTCTTAAATAATCAAATACAACTTTGAAACATTATTATCAACCATAAATACATATACATTATCAAAAAATATAAAAAATTCGAAATAATATATATAAATTCATGTAAACATCTATTTAACGATCAATAGATAGTACAAACCTCAAAACTTTGTATAGAAGCTGAAAATTTGTTTAAAAAACCAAAACTATGGGTATTTTCGACCACCACATGTAACGCCCTGGATAGCCAAGACCGTTACACTATGTGTTTGTAAAGTGCCAGACTTGCTAATCAAGTCATGTAATTAAAACTGTGTTGCTGAAACTATAAAGGAGCTAGGGTTTAAAATGGTTTGGTCTCAAAAGCCACATTTTCATTAAGAAGCGTCATCTGTTTACACGGGATCCCAAAATATTAAGTTTAAAGACTGTTTACAAAAGACACAAGGTTTATACACAATATTAGGCCACATTAAGGCAAAACAGACAATTAGGTAATCCCTGTCCTGATCCACTCCTCGACCATGGCGATCAAACAGCTGGCTATGTACATTCCACCCCGCGGCCCTCCGTCTCAGGGTTGGTCCAGCTTTCCTTTGCCTTTACCTGCACCACGTAGCACCCGTGAGGCAAGGCCCAGCAAGAAAACACAACAACAGAGCATAAGCAATCAACAGACAAATCAATATCTCACATTGCATCACATAATCTCAACCATATAGTCATCCAGTATAATTAAATATCCAACATGCTAAACATATCAATTCATATCATATATCACTGCACAAATGATAACTAGGGCTAGCGCTCCCAGGCTGCTCCCTCTGTTATCCCACTGACTCCGGCCCGCTTAAACCGAGCTCAGTGAATGTTAAGCTGTCCTTGGCTACCAATGGCCAAGCCGCGCCCTATGCGCTAATATAATGTACGACACTCTTAGGCCGCTTTTACATGTCCCATGGTGTAATACCATCATTGACACGATACAAGTATCGAGAGCACTTATTCCCATCACAAACATGTAACCGGATGTAGTTTTCTTAACTTTCAATTCACTAGCTTTGATCCCTCGACTCCTTGAGCACGATTCCCCTCGAGCCCTAGCGCTCACCTAAACACAATCATGGGCCAAAGTCATCATCAATCCTCAAGTTCAAAACCTAGCCTCGGGGCCAATCCCGAGCCCCCAGGAAGTCCTAGTTCCACCAAACAAGGTGGTGGAATCAAACCCCAAACCCTAGGTCAAAAACCCTTGCAAATAACCCTAAAATCCCCTTCAGAAGGTAGGGTAGCGCTACAGCGCTCATGGGAGGGCGCTACAGCGCTACAAACAGAAGTAAAACCCCATCAGAAAACTTGGCCTAGCGCTACAGCGCCCAAAGGCTAGCGCTAGTCACAGGCAGGCCAACACCAGTTTTTTCCCTTATGCGATTTTCTCGAACCAACCTCAACCAAAACTCCTCCAAATCTTTCCCAACCTCAAAAATAACCTTATGAGCATACTCCACTCATCCCAATCGCCCCAAATACGTAGAACACAAGCACATGCATCCCCAAACTAAAAATTCACCATAGCCACTCCTAAGCTCTAAAACCCAGTAAAAACCAGCTGAACAACAAAGTTGGAGTTTAGAATTTATACCTCTGGTGGAATTTCGACCTCAAGGTGCCTCTAGACTTCCTTGGCTTGCTTCTCCTCAACCCCTGGCTCCAACTTCCCTAGAATTCCCATTAACACATCTTAAACAACCTAGCTAGGAACCAAAACTAGAGCTGAAGAAACTTATAGAATTTTACCTCAAGTGTTGATGTCCTCTTGCTAGACCTCTGCCAATTCCTCAAACCTAGCTTAGGATCCTTGATGCTTAGTTTATCCCAGCTCTTCTCTGAGCTTTGCTCCAGAAATCCTCAAGAAAGGTGGTGAGAGGACCACAAACCGACCCAAGCAAGTGCACTCTGTTTTTCCCTTCCTTTTCTCCTCTCTTTCTTTTTTTCTTCTTTTCTCTCTTTCAGACTTCTATAACTTTCTACAATTCCCACTAACATAAAGCCTTGGTAATACTTAACTCCTGTATGCCAAATGACTATTATGCCCTCCCTATTAAATCTAAACCCTTTAATCCACTTAAGGGCATTTTAGTCATTTTACCCGATTCCCGCTAACTCCTCGAGTATTTATTTCCCGCTTAACTCCCGATACCTAATTAATCACCAATAATATTCCCTCAATGTCAAGATAGACTCCAGTATATTCACTAAATTCCCATTTATACCCCTAAGCTCACCCCGAGCCGGGTATAAATCCCCGCCATGACTTTTTTCGCTACTTTGCTTACGAGGATCGTCTCGAGTCACAGATCACAGATATATCCACATAATAATGTGGTCTCGACAATCATCACATATATCAATACAGTTATGCCCATAATAGCCAAAATTACGATTATGCCCCTCTAAGCTAGTCTGGGCCTACATGCATACTAATACACATAGTCATGCATCTCAAATACTCAAATAGTCATATAACATGCTTTAAATCATAATCATGCATCTTAATCATTAAAACCACACATAATTCCCATTATGCCCTCCAGGCACACTAATCAATGCCCTTAAGCCTTACTAGTGAATTTGGGTCGTTACAACTATCCCCTCCTAACGAGAATTTCGTCCTCAAAATTTACCTGAATAACTCGGGATACTGATCCCGCATCGCTGTCTCAAGCTCCCAGGTCGCCTCCTCGACCTTACTATTCCTCCACAGCACTTTAACCAGAGGAATCGTTTTATTCCGCAATACTTTATCTTTCCGATCCAGTATCTGAACTAGTTACTCCTCATAAGCTATAAGCTAAATCCGCTTGTAACTCTAAATCTTCATACCTCAACACATGAGTCACATCTGAGACATACTTTCGAAGCATGGAGACATGGAACACGTCATAAACTCCAGACAACGATGGCGGCAAAGCTAACCTGTATGCCACCTGACCAATCCTTTCCAGGATCTCGAATGGTCTAATGAATCTAGGGCTTAGCTTGCCCTTCTTTCCAAAACTCCTCACCCCTCGCAATGGTGAAACTTGGAGAAAGGCGAGGTCCCCAACTTGGAACTCCACATCCCTACGCTTAGGATTAGCGTAGCTTTTCTGCCTACTCTGAGATGCGAGCACCCTAGCTCGGATCTTCTCTATGGCCTCACTTGTCTTCTGAACCATATCTGGCCCCAAATATCTTCTCGCACCCATCTCATCCCAATGAATGGGTGATCTACACTTCCTCCCGTATAACATCTCATAGGGAGCCACTCCAATCGTTGACTGATAACTATTGTTATACGAAAATTCAATCAACGGAAGATACTTACTCCATGAACCCTCAAAATCAATCACACATGCCCTGAGCATATCCTCCAATACCTGGATCGTCCTCTCAGTCTGTCCATCAGTCTGAGGATGAAAGGCTGTACTGAATTTCAACTGAGTCCCCAGAGCTTTCTGCAAACCACCCCAAAACTTGGAAGTGAAAATTGGATCCCGGTCTGACACTATAGACTTAGGAACCCCATGGAGACGTACAATCTCCCTCACATACAACTCAGCATATTGATCCACAGTATATGTTGACCTCACTGGAAGGAAATGGGCTGACTTGGTGTATCGATCCACTATCACCCACACTGAGTCATGAAGTCCTATTGTCCTGGGTAAACCTCCTACAAAATCCATGGTAATGTCCTCCCATTTCCATTTGGGAATACCCAAAGGATGAAGCAAACCTGCTGGTCGCTGATGCTCAGCTTTCACCTGCTGACAGGTTAAGCATCTGGCAACGTACTCTACCACATCCTTCTTCATCCCAGGCCACCAATACAAAGTTCGCAGATACTGATACATCTTCGTGGTACCCGGATGAAGCGAGTACGGCGTCGTATGAGACTCATCTAGTATCTCTCGTCTGATCCCCTCATCAGCTGGAACAATAATCCGTCCCTGATGCCGAAGTAATCCCACCTCAGAAACAGAATAGTCCTTAGCTATTCTCGCTAAGACATCCTCTCTAACCCTCCGTAACTAAGCGTCTACCAACTTCCCTTCTCTGATCCGCTCTAGCAGGGTCGACTGTAGAGTAATATTAGCCAACCGGTCCACCACCAACTCTATCCCTGCTCTAACCATCTCATCAGCTAACTTCCTTGAAATCTGAACAGAACTATACAACTGACCCGGACCTCTGCGGCTCAATGCATCCGCTACCACATTGGATTTCCCTGGATGGTAAAGGATATCACAATCATAATCCTTTACCAGCTCCAGCCAACGCCTCTGTCTCATATTCAGGTCCTTCTATGTAAAGAAATACTTCAGGCTCTTATGGTCAGTATATACCTCACACTTCTCCCCATACAGATAATGCCGCCAAATCTTCAGTGCGAATACCATCGCTGCTAACTCTAAGTCATGGGTAGGATACCGCTACTCATACTCCTTCAGCTGTCGTGATGCATAAGCTATAACCTTCTCATTTTGCATCAACACACATCCTAAGCCCAACCTTGATGCATCACAATAGACAACAAACTTCCCTTCCCCCGAAGGAAGACTCAGCACTGGCGCTGTAATAAGTCGTCACTTCAACTCCTGGAAACTGTCTTCACACTTGTCCGACCAGATAAACTTCAAATTCTTCTTCGTCAATTCTGTCATCGGTGCTGCTATCTTCGAAAAGCCCTCTACAAACTGTCTGTAGTAACCTGCCAGACCAAGAAAACTCCGCACCTCCGAGGCATTCCTTGGCCTCGGCCAATCTCTAACTACCTCTATCTTAGATGGATTACCTTAATCCCATCTGCACCTACGATATGTCCAAGGAATGTCACTTCAAGTAACCAGAACTCACACTTCTTAAACTTAGCATACAACTGATGCTCTCTCAACCTCTGAAGAACCTGTCGAAGATGAAACTCGTGCTCTGCCTCTTAACTGGAATACACCAAGATGTCGTCGATGAAGACAATAACGAACTGATCCAGAAAATCCTTGAATACCCTATTCATTAAATCCATAAAGGCTGCTGGGGCATTGGTCAAACCAAAAGACATGACCAAGAACTCATAGTGCTCATACCGCATTCGGAAGGCCATCTTAGGTATGTCCTCATCCTTGATCCTCAGCAGGAGATAACTAGAACGAAGATCAATCTTTGCGAAAATTGTCTTACCCTGCAGCTGATCGAACAAGTCATCAATCCTTGGTAGGGGGTACTTATTCTTAATAGTTAACTTGTTCAATTCTCGGTAGTCGATACACATCCTCAAAGTCCAGTCCTTCTTCTTAACAAATAAAACTGGAGCACCCCATGGCGAGTAGCTAGGCCTGATGAACCCCAAATCCAGAAGCTCCTACAGCTGTATCTTTAACTCTTTCAACTATGCCGGTGCCATTCTATATGGTGCCCTCGACACTGGCCCTATCCCTGGTCCGAACTCAATAACAAACTGAATCTCTCTACGCGGCGGCAACCCAGGCAAATCCCCAGGAAACACATCCAAGAACTCGCAAACCAACCTGGTCTCCTCCGGTCCTACTGGTGAAACTCTGGTGGTATCCACCACACTAGCGAAAAAGCCCATACGACCACCCTGTAACAAGTCTCTGTCTCTCATTGCAGATATCCTGGGTACGCGGAGTCCTTGCACCGTTCCCACAAAAACAAAGGGATCCTTGCCCTCTGGCTCAAAGGTTACAATCTTCTTCCTACAGTCGATGGTAGCTCCATATCTAACCAGCCAATCCATACCTAAAATCATATCAAAGTCCTCCATACTCAACTCAATCAAATCTACAGATAACTCCCTACCACCAACCATCACTGGCAGTGCTCTAATCCACCTCCTAGATACTACCAGTTCTCCTATAGGCAATATAGTCCCAAACCCTAAAGCACTATACTCACTAGGTCTACACAGTCTATCAATCACCTTATCAGATACAAACAAATGCGTAGCACCAGAATCAATCAAAACAGTAAAGGGAGTGCCAGCACTAGAAAGCTGACCTGTCACTACCGAGGGACTAGCCTCGGCCTCCGCCTACGTCAGGGTGAACACTCGAGCTGGAGTCAAGCTGTCCACCTTTCCTGTCTCTCCCTTCTTCACTGTCGGGCAATCCTTCCTGAGGTGTCCCACCACCCCGCACACATAGCAGGCCTTAGCCCGACACTCGCCCGGATGGCGTCTCTTGCACCTTGTGCACTCTGGATAAGTCCTCCATGAATCACTGCCTCCCTGACAGCCACCCTGAGTACCCCAACCTCTGCTATCAGGACCAGGAGCGATGGGAGCATCAGGAGTCTTTCTTTTCAAGTCATTGGGGCCTCCGCCCCTACCAGAACCAGAATATGGAGGCACCGCCCTGCAGCCCTCCTTTCTCACAGCACTCTCCCTCCATATCTTATTCTTCGCTTCCTCAGCGGTAAGAGCCTTCTCCACAGCTTGGGCATAAGTAGTCCCTCAAGGAACTGTGGTAATCCTTACATCTCGGGCTATCATAGCATTCAGCCCTCTAGTAAATCTGTCCTGCCTAGCTGCATCAGTAGGCACAAGATCTGGTGCGAACTTCGCGAGTCTATCGAACTTCAAGGCATATTCTGTAACTGTCATACTGCCCTGGACCAGCCCCACAAACTCATTCACTTCCGCTACCCTGATGGTAACATTATAGTACTTCTAATTAAACAGGTCCTTAAACCCCTCCCAAGTCAGTGCAGTAACATCTCTAGTCTGTGATGCCACCTCCCACCAGATTCGGGCATCGTCCCTCAGCATATAAGTGGCACAGGCCACCCTATCATGTCCTTCCACTCTCATAAAATCAAGTATAGTAGTGATCATAGTCATCCACTGCTGAGCCTTCAGTGGATCTGGTCCACCCTCAAAGATTGGGGGCTGTTGCTTTCTGTACCGCTCATACAACGGTTCCCACTTGTTCCCAACGTCAACTGGCTGTACCACAGGTACCATCGCCGGTGGCACAGCAGGGGCAACACTCCCAGATGGAGCCTGCTGTAGAATTCGAATCTATTCATCTTGGCTCTGAAGTCGGGCCTGCATATCGGCCATTAATTTCTGCCAGTTCTCAGGGACTGGCAGAGGGGTCTGACCCCGATCATCATCTCTAGCCCCAGACCTGCCGGCTAGTCGTGTGGATTTCCTTGAATGCATAACTATTCAAGTCAATCTGCAATCAATGACTCGACAATTAGGCTATGATGACAGGGTAATAATCCTTTCATAATCCATCACTGGAACTCCAATCATTCACAAGCAATCAATTTATAAAAATTCACCCAGATGTTCATTCACATGCACAGCAGTGCTAATAAGCACGCCTCAATAACATCATGCAATAGTCAAGGGTCAGGCCCTATCAGTATCTCATGCTCCCTATTCATCAATTAGATATCAACAATCATATCTCACTCAAATCATTTAAGCACATAATCATGTATACACAATTACCAAACCCTGAGTTGAGCTTGTCTCTCGCGGCGAATGTACATATCCAGCCAGTTTTTAAGACCCATAAACCTAGGACGCTCTGATACCAAGTTGTAATGCCCGTGATAGCCAAGACCGTTACACTGTGTGTTTGTAAAGTGCCAGACTTGCTAATCAAGTCATGTAATTAAAATCGTGTTACTGAAACTATAAAGGATCTAGGGTTTAAAATGGTTTGGTCTCAAAAGCCACATTTTCATTAAGAAGCGTCATCTGTTTACACGGGATCCCAAAATATTAAGTTTAAAGACTGTTAACAAAAGACACAAGGTTTATACACAATATCAGGCCATATTAAGGCAAAACAGACAATTAGGTAATCCCTGTCCTGATCCACTCCTCGACCATGGCGATCGAACAGCTGCCTATGTACATTCCACCCCACGGCCCTCCATCTCAGGGTTGGTCCAGGTTGCCTTTGCCTTTACCTGCACCACGTAGCACCCGTGAGTCAAGGCCCAGCAAGAAAACACAACAACAGAGCATAAGCAATCAACAGACAAATCAATATCTCACATTGCATCACATAATCTCAACCTTATAGTCATCCAGTATAATCAAATATCCAACATGCTAAACATATCAATTCATATCATATATCACTGCACAAATGATAACTAGGGCTAGCGCTCCCAGGCTGCTCCCTTCGTTATCCCAATGACTCCGGCCCGCTTAAACCGAGCTCAGTGAATGTTAAGCTATCCTTGGCTACCAGTGGCCAAGCCGCGCCCTGTGCGCTAATATAATGTACGGCACTCTTAGCCCGCTTTTACATGTCCCATGGTGTAATACCATCATTGACACGATACAAGTATCGAGAGCACTTAGTCCCATCACAAACATGTAACCGGGTGCAGTTTTCTTTCCTTTCAATTCACTAGCTTTGATCCCTCGACTCCTTGAGCACGATCCCCCTCGAGCCCTAGCGCTCACCTAAACACAATCATGGGCCAAAGTCATCATCAATCCTCAAGTTCAAAACCTAGCCTCAGGGCCAATCCCGAGCCCCGGGGAAGTCCTAGTTCCACCAAACAAGGTGGTGGAATCAAACCCCAAACTCTAGGTCAAAAGCCCTTGCAAATAACCCTAAAATCCCCTTCAGAAGGCAGGGTAGCGCTACAACACTCATGGGAGGGCGCTACAGTGCTACAAACAGAAGAAAAACCCCATTAGAAAACTTGGCCTAGCGCTATAGCGCCCAAAGGCTAGCGCTGTAGCGCTAGTCACAGGCAGTCCAACACCAGTTTTTTCCCTTATTTGATTTTCTCGAACCAACCTCAACCAAACTCCTCCAAATCTGTCCCAACCTCAAAAACAACCTTATGACCATACTCCACTCATCCCAAGCACCCCAAATACCTAGAACTCAAGCACATGCATCCCCAAACTCAAAATTCACCATAGCCACTCCTAAGCTCTAAAACCCAGTAAAAACCAGCTGAACAACAAAGTTGGAGTTTAGAATTTATACCTCTGGTGGAGTTTCGACCTCAAGTTGCCTCTAGACTTCCTTGGCTTGCTTCTCCTCAACCCCTGGCTCCAACTTCCCTAGAATTCCCATTAACACAGCTTAAACAACCTAGCTAGGAACCAAAAGTAGAGCTGAAGAAACTTATAGAATTTTACCTCAAGTGTTGATGTCCTCTTGCTAGACCTCTGCCAATTCCTCAAACCTAGCTTAGGATCCTTGATGCTTAGTTTATCCCAGCTCTTCTCTGAGCTTTGCGCCAGAAATCCTCAAGAAAGGTTGTGAGAGAACCACAAACCGACCCAAGCAAGTGCACTCTGTTTTTCCCTTCCTTTTCTCCTTTCTTTCTTTTTTTCTTCTTTTCTCTCTTTCAAACTTCTATAACTTTCTACAATTCCCACTAACATAAAGCCTTGGTAATACTTAACTCCTGTAAGCCAAATGACTATTATGCCCTCCCTATTAAATCTAAATCCTTTAATCCACTTAAGGGCATTTTAGTCATTTTACCCGATTCCCGCTAACTCCTCGAGTATCTCTGATATTTCCCGCTTAACTCCCGATACCTAATTAATCACCAATAATATTCCTTCAATGTCAAGATAGACTCCAGTATATTCACTAAATTCCCATTTATACCCCTAAGCTCACCCCGAGCCGGGTATAAATCCCCGCCATGACTTTTTTCGCTACTTTGCTCACGTGGATTGTCTCGAGTCACAGATGACAGATATATCCACATAATGATGTGGTCTCGACAATCATCACATATATCAATACAGTTATGCCCATAATAGCCAAAATTACGATTATGCCCCTCTAACCTAGTCTGGGCCTACATGCATACTAATACACATAGTCATGCATCTCAAATACTCAAATAGTCATATAACATGCTTTAAATCATAATCATGCATCTTAATCATTAAAACCACACATAAATCCCATTATACCCTCCAGACACATTAATCAAGGCCCTTAAGCCTTATTAGTGAATTTGGGTTGTTACACCACATATTACCAATGTTAAGACACCATTTTTTTTCACTCAAAACATAAAATAACCAAGTTTCTATGATATATTTGAGTTTTTTAGCAAGATTGATGGAAGAAAATATGGGAAAATTGTGCTAAATGGCGATACCCTCGTTTTTCTCAAGGTGGAAATGAAGGTTTTTTCTCTCTGTTTGGGGGGTTTCAGCGTTTCAGAAATGAGGGAGAAGCCGAGAGGGGTCGGATATAAGCACCTTTAATTCAGATTTTAGCAAAATCCGAAGTTAAAGGTTAACCTTTTAACTTCGGTTTTTTGCTAAAACCTATGTTAAAGGGTCCTGTCATTTTTTCTCGCAAAAATGCCCCTCTGTATATTACCCTTTAACTTCACTTTACATAAATAACTGAAGTAATAACTTAATTGCTATGAGCGCCAAACCAAAAAACGAAGTTAAAAATCTTTTATAAGCTTTAACTTCACTTTTTATGTATTTCCCAATATCCTTATGTGTAAAAACCGAAGTTAAAGCTTATTTTTGTTGTAGTGAGAAATAAGTGTTTTGTTTTGGCACCTTATTCTGAGTTTTTTTGTGTAAATCCCAAAAGTGTTAATCGTATGAATTTCAAATATTTGATTACCTTTTCTTTTTATCGATATTTGTTGAAAATGCTTGTCCTAATTTTTTTTTCTATCTCATTTGAGCATAAATTAATATATATCCAACTCCAAGATCGTGAAACCCTCTACCTTTAAATATTTCAAAACTTGAGAGGAATTTGGAGTTGAGAATTTATGCTTTAATTTTTTTTTTTCGATTTTACTTGTATAATGGTTTGTGGTAAAAATGATATGGTTTGGTGGACATAGATACACACCTTTGGAATTACAACTAAAATAGTTTTGAAAGTATTTTCTAGTTTCTCACTAATGTTTCGTTTGAAATGTTTAGATGGTTTTGCAGGATTTGGTTTGAATTTTTGGCTTGATAAATATCTTTCTCCGCTTGAATTGCTAGGGACTAGCAATAAGCTTGTTGGGAGTTATTATTAGCGAATGAAAATACACTTTTGTTATTAAAAATGTCTAAACTAATAAATTTTAATCATATACTTTCATGAAATTAACATAAAATATTTTTTTTAAATGAAAATATGTGATTTTAATTTAATTGTTTGGTTTTGTAGTTGAGAATGGGTAATATTTCAAAGGAATAAATTAAATGATAAATTAAGAAATCCAAAGCATAAAGAGGCAAGGCCCAATTTTCTTCAGCCCATTCCACCAGCCCAAGCCATTTGGAGTTGTCAAAGAAGCCGAGCCATCACTCAAAAAGTTGCCACTTGTAGCCAACATCATCATTATTAGGGGTGACAATTTGGGTCATGACACAAAAATAAATAGCTTTGGGTGACACGTTTAATAATCATTTTCGTGTTTGTGTTCTTGTTTGAGTTTTTACACGTTTAATAATCGTGTCGTGTTTGTGTTTACCTTAATCATGTCGTGTCATAATCGTGTTGACACATTTAATAATCGTAGCTTTGGGTGACACGTTTAATAATCGTTTTCTTGTTTGTGTTCGTGTTCTTGTTTGAGTTTTGACACATTTAATAATCGTGTTGTATTTGTGTTTTCCTTAATCATCTTGTGTCATAATCGTTTTGACACATTTAATAATTGTGTCATGTCAACACGATAACACAAATAATCATCATAGGTTTGATGATTTTTTTTCATATAGTTATGATTAATTGTGTAAATTTCATGTTGTGTCATGACACATTAATCGTATCATAATCGTGTTATCATGTCGTGTCGTGTTTGTGTTTTGGATACGTTTAATAATCGTGTCGTGTTTACCTTAATCTTGTCATGTCATAATCATGTCGATACGAATCTGACATGTTTACACGAATTGTCAGCCCTAATCATTATTGTTGATGCGGTTCTTCGGCAACAGATAGTTATATGAATAAGGAGAGGGATTAGTGCTAAATGATGAACCGTAATAGATGAATGATCTCAAAGGAATATTATAAATCGAATACTTTTTTTAGGTGGTTCGAAGGTAAAAATCCTTCTAGTCCACCAGTCAATATTATTGATATATCTCTGATATTCCTCACCGGGTATTTCTTTACAAATTAGAAGCCAACCCTTTGCAACTCCTAGGGTCTCCATATTTATAGGGAGAGGAAACCTGGGTGTTGGCTAAGAAGGTCATCCCGTGACCTTCTTACCCATCATGTCACTTCTATGACATTCATGATTAATTCCTAAAACCTGACAATGAAGGGGGATAATGGGTTGCACGGCCCAAAGCAGTCGTGGGATGCCTGAACACACACGTTTATGCTGCGTGTTCGAGAATTCAGGAATGAGGCAGACACGTGATGTCTGATATATGCACGTTTACATTGCGTGGTTGACTTTATAAAAGTCGGAGGTGTCAGCTCCAGCTCGTACCCCGAGCTTAATGTAGTCTCAGCTTGTGGTGTCCACACTGTTGATCTGACGTTAGTAATCTCACTAAACCTTTGGCCATCTCAAGCTAAAGAGGTAGAGACTTTTAACAGCAGCTCCGGGTAGGTGTCTTCCACGTGGCGGATAGAATTAGGTCCTTTTCCAGTTCGCTAATAACCCGTGGATATTTAGGGCGTACATTTGCCCCCCAAGCCCCTGCTCGTGGCATATGACGTCACCTGTGGCCATAGTGGGGGCTTTTTGACTCCCTTGTGGACTCTTCATATCCTCCCCATTACGCTGGTATCAGATACGTGGAGCATCGCGGTTGGTGACGATCCGTCTTCCGAGAACCGCATTAAATGGCCTACCCTATCTTCGGCCATCGTTTTGTCTTTCGAGTTGTGACCCTCGTATCCCACATCAAGACAATCGAATAGCCCTCATCCTTTGGCCTTTTATGTATATATGAAGCTGGCCACCTTTCGCATGAGCCACCCTTTTATTTGAAATTTTTCTCCACTTCTTTCTTCTCAGTCTCAAAACCCCTTCTTTCTTCAGGTCACTATTCCCGGCGTTCCTGAGTTTTAGACACGAGGGCTCTTTCGTGACTCTGGTACCAGCGATTCCAACGAGACTTCAACCTATACGCTCCTTTCAGTCTTTACGCAGCAAAAAATTTATGTAAGTCCTCCGTTCGTTGCATGCTTTAAATGTTTTTCCTGTTTCCTTGCTTAGGTAAACTTTCCTCTTAGTCGCATGGAGCAGGTTGTGTTTTCTTTGCTGGTATTTTGTGCGTAGGTTATTATCCTAGGGGTATCTACCGTAGGAAAGAGAATGCTTAGGAGCATGAGTCAAAGGATACAACTCTGGGGTGATTTTCTAGGTAAAAGTTTTTTTTTATATACCTGTTTGGAACAACAAGTTTCTAGGGTGGAAAAACCGGGTAGCTTAGGGGACACGCTTCCCAGGCGGTTTCACCTTTCAAAACTTTCCTTCCAAGGAAAAATTTATCCTGACCCTCCTTACATACGGATCCTGAGCGACCGGGGATCCATTGGGAGCACAGGCGCGTGTTCATAGAACCGCGTGGTCTCACTCGCCGCGGGCTGAGATTACCTCAGCCCGTGTAAAGGAAACCCTTCTTCGCGCTAAATTCTTTCTTATGCTTAGGTCGCCTTTTCTAAACATTCTTCTTTGTTCATTAGGCGACCAGATGGGACCCAAGAAGATCGCATCCAAGAAGAGTGCTGGCAGCTCGTCTTCCTAGCAAGCCAGCAAAGGGAAAGAGGTGCGACACACTCCCCGATCCCCCACTTCAGTCCCACCGTGGAGAAGGAGGTTGAGGTGGGACCCGACGCCTTTTTCGAGGCCGAGAGGATTGCCTCGAAGGTCACTACCCAGGGGAAAGTTAACAAGATAATGCTTTCCCACAATATAGAGATAGGGAAGGGCGCCCAGGAAGCCCGACCTCCCCTGGAGGGGGAGCAGAGCTGCACGCCGCTCGACGAGGAGTTCGCAGCCTGGAGTGACGAACATCTCAAGGCTAGGGCCTTTCTTCCCCTGGACCAGTATTTCGTGGACTTCTTAAATTACATGAAACTGGCCCCCTTCCAGCTACCTCCTAACTCCTACCGTCTGCTAGCGGGGTTGAAGTATTTGTTCCTGAAGCAGGAATGGGAGGTCCCCACGCTGGTGGACATCCTTTACTTCTTTTGCCTCAAAGCCAGCCTGGAGCAACGAGGGCGAGGCGACGGGTTCTACTACCTGACCCTTTTTCCCAATTCGACTGCGATCATCGAGCTGCCCAGCTATCCCAATGACTTCAAGGATCAATTCTTCATGTCAAAGGGGTTTCGCAACTGCGAATACCATTACTTCAACCGTCCTCATAAGTCCCTTCTAACTTTAGCTCATAAGCTGGCCACTGATTAGTCTCTTTTCATTCGTTGCTGACTTGAAAACTATCGTGAAGCTATTTTCGTGAGGACGGCTAAGTCGGTGACCCTTGGGGGTCAGTACGAAACCTTGGCAGGGCTTCCCCCAAGTGAAAAAGACTACCGCCAGCTCGTGTCAGATGAGATGATGCTGGCGTGTAAGTTAATTTCTCCGGGCCAGACTCTGGCCTTAAGGAGGCGACAGACCCTCCCTGCAGCTCGCGAGATGGCGCCCATCCCCGAGGAGGAGGCCGCGGATGAGGATGAGGACAAGGAGGACAAGGTGCCCCTCGTGCGCTAGAAATGGGTTCTGGAGGTCGCCCAGGAGGCCAATGCAGAGAGGACCCAGTCTGGGGCAGTCGCCGGCCCCTCCGGCCAAGGTAACCCTTACTTATTTAGGGACTTAGACAGGGCCGCCGTAGACCTACGGCTCGCTAGGTTTAACCCCAGCCAACTCGTTCACCGCCACAAAAACGACCCAGATTGCAACATCGCTCTACTCCAGTGTGTTGACCAGCTCGTGTTACGTAATGACATGGGCCGCCCTAGGGGTACTATATTAGTAGATAATACCCTAGCCTTTACGTCGGCCTTCTTTGAGGAGTACGGGACCAATCTTAGGTCGTGGCCCTCTTTTCTGGAGGGTGTAGTAGCTCCGAGTCTTAGGCAGTATGTAGAGGAGTCTAGTCCTGAGGCAGACTCGGAGCCAGAGCCTCTTCTCACCCGCGAAGTCATCATCTTAGACTCCCCCGTAGAAGCCCTGGGGCCGGAGGTCGTGACAATAGATTCCTCCTCTAGCTCGGAGGGTAGGACCGTTTTCAATACATTAGCTTTTTGTTATCAAAGTATTGTTACATGCATATTAATGCTTTGCTGTCTTTGTTTCAGGCGAGGAGATGTCTCAGCCCAGGGACAATGTTCTGCGGTCTATGTTCCAAGGGGGAAAACCCTCCTCCGGGTCCTCCGGGCCCTTGGTGAAGAGGCTTCGGGAAGCCAAGAAACTCCTCCCACCGGGACCAGCTCCAAGTCTCCGGCCAAGGGGAGAAACCAGGGTCCTGCTGCCATAGGGAAGGTGCCTCCACCCCCTCCTGTAGTGGAGAAGATGGCTCCACCTCCCTCGCGACCTCCTGTCCCTAATCGGGAACAGGAGGTACCCTCCGGGACCTTGTCAGCCCCAACTCCCGACGTGCGCGTCCCGGTCAATCCTCAGGCCTTAGAGAAAGTCCTCGACATCTTTAGGAGGACGGTTTACGAAACTGCGACCTACATGGTGGACCATTGTTACAATGCCACCTCGAGGGACATGCGCGAGATTGAGATGAGGAGCCCCGAGCATGTGATGGAGTCTTCACTGGGGATGACCCTCACGGTAAGCTTGCTTTACCACTGGTTCTTTATGTTGTTTTTTTTTTGTCTAAGGCACTTGCCTTATTATCATTTTGTCTTGCAGGCGACTTTGTCTCTCCACCAGAGCATATCTCGGTCCAGGGCAGGATTGACGAGATCAGGGGCGAGCACCAGGCTGCTCAGGTTGCCCTTGCGTCCGCTCAGCAACAAGAGTAGGATGCCAAGGCTGCCTTGGCGACTGCCCAAGAAAATGAGAGGGTCGCTGAGGCTGCTTCGGTTGCTGCGCAGACTGAGCTGGAGGCATCTCGGGCCAAGCTGCTGGAGGCCAAGGCTACCAAGGTTGCCCTAGACACCACGAAGGTCCAGCTCGAGGAGGCCAAGACTGCTCTGGTGGTGGAGAGGGCGGAGTCTAGCTCCTCCATGGAGGCCATGATGTACCACTGCTGGGCCTTCAACCAAGATTGTGACTTTTCCTTCTTAGGGTCGGACGTGTGGGGGTCCTTCTTGGAGAAGTTTAAAGCTCGCCTTCAACAAGAGGAGCCCTCCGAGACTGGGGAGACTTCCACTGCCACCGAGCAGGATGGCGAGGGGGTGACTTCATTAGAGTGGCCTGGCGGGGCTTAGGATTTTTCTCCTTTTCTCTTGTTATTTATTTATTTTTTTTGTAACTTTTCATTACGAGGTTTTTATCCTTGAAACAATTGGTATCCCTAACTTTATTTCAATCTATTTACATATTTTTGCCTCGACCTTACTGTTACTTCTCTTTAATGCATTTGGTGAGAACTTAGTTTCTGTTGGTGTTGTGATTGACATCTTATGCTTTTTAGGAAAAAACATATGTTTATCAAATTGACCCAACTTCTAAGATTTAGGACCGGGTTATATCCAGGATATTAATTTGACAACTTAGTTCGCGTCAATTCTTTATTGATATCTTGTGCTTTTTAAGAAAAACATTGATCAATCAATTTGAACTAACTTCTAAGTTTTAGGACCTGGTTATATCCAGGATATTAATTTGACAACTTAGTTCGCGTCAATTCTTTATCGATATCTCGTGCTTTTTAAGAAAAACATCGATCAATCAATTTGAACTAACTTCTAAGTTTTAGGACCTGGTTATATCCAGGATATCAATTTGAAAACTTAGTTCGCGTTAATCCTTTATCGATATCTCGTGCTTTTTAAGAAAAACATCGATCAATCAATTTGAACCAACTTCTAAGTTTTAGGACCTGGTTATATCCAGGATATTAATTTGAAAACCTAGTTCGCGTTAATCCTTTATCGATATCTCATGCTTTTTAAGAAAAACATCGATCAATCAATTTGAACCAACTTCTAAGTTTTAGGACTTGGTTATATCCAGGATATCAATTTGAAAACTTAGTTCGCGTTAATCCTTTATCGATATCTCATGCTTTTTAAGAAAAACATCGATCAATCAATTTGAACCAACTTCTAAGTTTTAGGACCTGGTTATATCTAGGATATCAATTTGAAAACCCAGTTCGCGTTAATTCTTTATCGATAGCTCATGCTTTTTAAGAAAAACATCAATCAATCAATTTGAACTAACTTCTATGTTTTAGGACCTGGTTATATCTAGGATATATGCCCCCCAAGTAATTAGGAAAAGGGTCTTTCATGGTTACTTGAGTTTACACCCAAAAACATATACAATAATGTAAAAGATTAGCAGTAATTACTTAATAAACAAAAGATGGCCTTTCCAATTAAGTCTTATAAAGATGTTATTGATAATATTTCTTCAAGTGGATAGCGTTCCAAGTCCGTGGGACTGCTTCTCCATTAAGTCGAGCTAGCTTGTAGGTTCCTTCTTTCACAACCTCGGTTATTTGGTAGGGCCCTTCCCAGTTTGGTCCCAACACTCCATCCTTGGGATCTTTACTGGCTAGGAAGATTCTTTTGAGTACCAGGTCGCCAATGCTAAAGACGCGTTTCTTGACCTTTGAGTTGAAATAACGAGTGACCTTTTTCTCATAATGCACGAGTTGCAGCTGTGAGTCTTCTTGTTTTTCGTCAATCAGGTCGAGGGATGCGCAGAGCAATTTGTCATTCCAGTCTTGGTCAAATGCCTGGACTCTGTGCAATGCTACCTTTACTTCGACAGGAAGGACTGCCTCACTCCTGAAAGCTAGGGAGAAAGGAGTATGACCCATCGACGTTCGATGTGAGGTCCGGTATGCCCACAGTACCTTGGGGAGCTGTTCTGGCCAGACTCCCTTGGCTTCGCCCATCCTTTTCTTAAGGCTTTCCTTTAGCATCTTATTGATGTCCTCGACCTGTCCATTAGCCTAGGGATAGGCCACGGAGGAGATGCTTTTAACAATGTCGTGCCTCTCACAGAATTCGGTGAAGAGGTCGCTATCGAACTGCGTTCCAATATCTGACACGATCTTCTTTGGCAGCCCGAATCGGCAAATAATGCTCTTGACCACGAAGTCGAGGACACTTTTTGAAGTGATCGTTGCCAGGGGCTCTGCTTCTGCCCACTTGGTGAAGTAGTCGATAGGCACCGCCGTGTAACGAACCCCTCCCTTTCCAGTAGGGAGGGCACCAACCAAGTTAATCCCCCAGATCGCGAATGGCCATGGGGACGAGATCATCTTCAGCTCGACCGGGGGAGCTCGGGCAATTGTGGAAAATTGTTGGCACTTTTCACATTTTTTGACATAGGAGATCGAGTCCTTTGACAGAGTGGGCCAGTAATACCCTTGCCTTAAGATCTTCAAGGCCAGGTTTTGCCCCCAGTGTGATCTCTGCAAAAACCCTCATGCACCTCCTGTAAGATGGTCTTCGCCTCGGCTGGTAGAACACACCGTAGGAGAGGTAAAGAGCATCCACACCGATATAACATCCCATCTATCACTGTATACCTTGGAGCTTGGTAAAGTACCCTCCTTGCATCATTTCGCTCCTCAGGTAACATTCCTGCTGCAAGATTTTCAAGGACGGGAGTCATCCAAGTTGGTCTGGCATAAATCATCTCGATCTCCAACCTGACTTCCTCTATGCTGGGCAGTTCCAAGAACTCTACCGGAACCAATCCCAAGGTCTCCGCCTCCCCAGAAGTAGCGAGCTTCACGAGGGCGTCCGCATTGGCATTCTGCTCCCGCGGTATTTGCTTGATTGAGGCACGCTCAAATGCGGATAGCTCGCTCTTTATCCTGGCCAAGTAGTAGCCATCTTGGTTCCCCGTCCTTGGTATTCTCCTAACACTTGGTTTACCGCGAGCTGGGAATCGCTGTAACACTGGACGGAGCTGGCCTTCAGCTCCTGGGCCACCCTTAGCCCAGCCAGTAGAGCTTCGTATTCAGCCTCGTTGTTGGACACTTTGAATCCGAATGATTCATATTCAGCCTCCCGCGGAATTGATGCCCTTCCGGGGATATCAATATGATTCCAGCCCCGGAGCCACTCTCGTTAGACGAGCCATCTACGAAGACCTTCCACGAGGCCTGGGTTAAGGAGGCCTGGACTGACTCTTCTGTAGGATCTTCTCGGAATCCTGTGCATTCTGCCACAAAATCAGCCAGGGCCTGGCTTTTTATTGCAGTTCGTGGTATGTACAGCATCTCAAATTGGTTGAGTTGATTAGCCCACTTCAACAGGCGTCCCGATGCTTCAGGTTTTTGCAAAACCTGCCTTAAAGGTTGGTCGGTTATGACGTGTATTGAGTGGGACTGGAAATACAGCCTGAGATTTTGGGAGGCCGTTATGAGACAGAAAGCCATCTTTTCCATCAACGGATACCGGGACTCAGCTTTGAGAAGGCTCTTGCTAATGTAATAGACTGGCTTCTGAGATCGGTCTTCTTCTCAGACTAATACGGAGCTAGCTACATCTTCCGTGACAGCTAGGTAAAGGAAAAGAGGCTCTCCTGCTGTTGGTTTGGATAATACGCGTGGCTTGGCTAAATGTGCTTTCAGGTCAAGGAAGCACGCTCGCATTCCTCGGTCCACTCGAATTTCTTATTCCCCCGGAGCAGATTGTAGAATGGCAGACACTTGTCAGTAGATTTAGAAATAAACCGATTAAGGGCTGCCACTCTTCCTGTCAGACTTTGAACGTCCTTTCGCGACCGGGGGAAGGGCATCTCGAGTAGCGGCCTGATCTTATCAGGGTTTGCTTCTATTCCCCTGGTATTGACAATGAAACCCAAGAATTTTCCTGTTGCGACCCCAAAAGTACATTTTTGGGGGGTTAAGCCTCATGCCGTATTCTCTCAATATCTTAAAGCATTCCTCCAGATCGGAAACATGGTTATCGGTAGTTTTTGACTTGACCAGCATGTCGTCAACATACACTTCCATATTCTTCCCGATCTGGTTGGTAAACATCCTATTTACCAACCTCTGGTATGTAGCTCCGGCATTCTTCAGCCCGAAGGGCATGACCTTGTAACAATAAACGTTAGTTGGGGTCATGAAGCTAGTGTGTTCCTGGTCTGCTGGATTCATGGCGATCTGATTATAGCCCGGGTATGCATCCATAAAAGACATGAGCTCGTGCCCCGCCGTGGCGTCTACCAATTGGTCGATCCTTGGCAAGGGGAAGCAATCTTTGGGGCAAGCTTTGTTCAGATCGGAGAAGTCGATGAAGGTCCGCCATTTCCCGTTGGGCTTCGGGACCAACACAGGATTGGAGACCCAGATCGGGAACTTTCCCTCACGGATAAAGCTGCACTTTAAGAGCCGGGCTACTTCCGCTTCTAGGGCCTCAGCTCGGGTTGTTCCTAGGCGCCTCTGTTTCTGGGATTTTGCAGGCACGCTCTTATCCAAGTGGAGGGTGTGCATGATGACGTTCAGACTAATCCCTGCCATGTCTTCATGAGACCAGACGAAAACCTCTAGATTCTCCTGCAAAAACTTAATCAGCTCTGCCTTCATTTAGATACATAGATTTTTCCCGAGCTTTACCACCTTCGAGGGATCTTGTGGATCGATGCTTACCTCCTCGAGCTCTTCGATAGCCTGGACCTTGAATTTATCCTCGCCTATTCTGGGGTCGATATCATTATTTAAGATGATATTTTCCCCTTTGGCACTTTGAGGTTTTTCAACCTCAGGACTAAGCACAAGTTCCTGAGATTCCTCACTCCTGCCCTGGATGGCCATTGTTAACTGCCCGGGTTTTGATTTTCCCTTCATAGAAATTCTGTAGCATTCCTTTGCAGCGAGCTGATCTCCTTGGACCGTGCATATCCCCGTGGAAAAGGGGAATTTTATCACGAGGTGGCGGATGGAGGTTATGGCTTCAAACGCTATCAATGTAGGTCGGCTCAAAATAGCATTGTATGCGGCAGGACAATCGATGACCACAAAATCGAGGAGTTGTGAGACAGTCCGGGGTCCCTCTCCTAGGGTCATCACCAGCTCGATTATTCCTATTACCACCACCCCTTCTCCAGAGAATCCATATAACATCATGGAGGTGGCTTTCAACTCGGTGAAAGATAAACCCATCTTTTCCAGCGTAGATCGGAATAGCAGGTTCACCAAGCTCCCATTATCGACCAGTATTCTCCTAACTCTCCGGTTAGCGAGCTAAGCGGCTATGACCAGAGGGTTGTTATGAGGGAACTGGACGTGGCTGGCATCTTCCTCAGTGAATATGATTGGTTGCCTCTCCAATCGTTGTTGTTTGGGTAGATGCTGCTCAAGGACGAACTCCACTCCATTATGAGCCTTAAGTTCGTTGAAATATCTCTTCTGGGTGCCTCTGCTCGTGCCAGCCAGATGGGGGTCTCCGGAGATCGTGGAGATCTCTCCTCCTATCACAGTAGGAGGGACGTCCTGGTCTATCCGAGACCCGGGCTGACTTATCGGAACTTCCGGAGCTGGTTGGCCGGCGGGAACTCTTTTCCGTGCATACTGAGCCAAGGGTTCAGCTCTGATGAGGGTCTCGATCTCATCCTTCAAGTGCCTACAGTCATCAATGTTGTGTCCAATTTTGTTGTGTAACCGAAAAAACTTGGAGGGGTCTCGCTTACCTTTCCGGTGCTTCAATGGTTCTGGCTTCTTCCAGGGCAGGCGAGCAGAGTTTGCTAGGAAAATATTCTCCCTAGTGTGTGTGAGCTCGGTATAAGTCGTGTAGACTAGCTTAAATTTCTCCACAGACTTGTTCTTCTTCGGGCCGTGCTGGCCGCCCTCGCTGCTTCCTTTTCTCTTGCCTCCACCAAACTGGTTATTCTGTGTAACGGCTTGTGTCGCTGTCACGACATCTGTTCCCACTCCAGCGGGCTGTTCAGGGGCCTTGCTGGTTCCCGCGGCTGATGCTCGCGCCTCCTCCAGGTTTATCCATCCCTGAGCCCTTTTTAGGAATTCATTTACGGTGCTGACACCCTTTCTATGTATCTCTTCCCAGAGTCCACCTTTGACGAGGATCCCAGTCCTCAAGGCCATGAGCTTGGAGCTGTCGTCTGCGTCCCTGGTACGAGCAGCGATGTTTGCGAATCTGCTCAGGTAAGCTTTCAAAGGTTCGTCGGGCTGCTGTCTCACGTTCGCCAGGGTGTCGGCTTTGACGCGGGCCGCCTGAGAAGCTCGGAATGCCCTTTTAAAGTTGGCAGAAAAGGTTTTCCACGAGCTGATGGACTGTTTTTTACTCTGCTTGAACCATTGTATGGCCGGCCTAGTCAAGGTGGAAGGAAATATCAAACATCTCAGCTCGAGACCAATGTTGTGGGCCATCATCAGGGTGTTGAACATACCCAAATGATCTGACGGGTCCCCGTCTCCATTGAACTTGGACAAGTGAGGCATACGGAAACCAGGTGGATACGCCACAGCTGCTATGCTTGGGGCGAAGAGCTCGAGTTTGTCCCCTGAGTCGTACTCATCTTTTTCTTTTTCTGATAAGAGCTTCCTCATTAGCTCCTCCATCTGAGCCAGACAGTCAAGGGTTTGGCCCTGACTTCCTTGGTTATTCTGGGGCTATTCAACAGCTCCGGTTCCATGGTACGCGTTAGGCAGGTCATTGTCCCTCCTATCTTGAGATAGGTTATATGGGACATTCCCGCTATCACATACTTCAGATAGGCCTTCCCCTTGGCAAGCACGACTGCCACTTCCAACTGGGTCTCTCTGAGAGTTTAGACGATCTCAGAGGTTGCCCCTCGGGGCGGCCTAAGGGCTTTGCGCCAAGCTCAAGCGATGGCGCAGGTCTCCGCTGGAGATGTCACTTCGACGACTCCCAGTCCAGTAACTTCCATTTGAAAAGCTCGGAGCCTGCCGCTGAGTTTGAGGGTCCGGGGCTTCCCTGGGCGTTCGACTATGATGGGAGGGTCCAACGGAAGGAGGATTCCTCCTGCTGCTTCCATGAGCCGGAATGTCTCGGACTAGACGGGGAGGAGATGGGTATCTTATTAGTGAAGGTGGATGCCTGACTGGGGACGTGATCCTAGTCCCGTTAGGGCGGATTAAGCTAGGTCGTGGCCGCTCCACCCTACCATTCTCCGCGTCTTGTGCTCAGCGGTCTGAGCGGGGAACAGGACGGCTGGCCGGGGAGGGCTGTCATCATGAGCCCTCCCCGGATCTCCTTCGCGAACTTCCTCAAGCCCTCCTGGGTGCACTCGAGGGAGGAAGTGAGCTAGGAGTTGAGGTCCGGACCGATCGGCTGAATTGCTGCTCGACCCTAGGAAGTTCCTCAAATGCGGTTTACCGATGGTGCAATGTGGGAGTAGAATTTGATGTTGAGGGTCTAACCGTCCGACTGGGCCTAGACCGGTTTCCCCGGCAGGACTTATGAGTCTCACCATGCCTCTTTCTCACATTAGCGTCGGTTGTAAGGGGGGGTAGTCGGGCCAAAACTTCTTGAATTTGCTTGTTTGCCTTCACCAGCTGACTCCTCAACTATGCATTCTCCATTTCTACCGCCGTGTAGAAATCCGAGTTCGGATTGGGTGGCCAGGGAGCCGAACTTCCGGTGTCGTCTTGGCCCATTGGCTGCTTCCCCGGTCGCTGCTGAACCTTAGGGTTCTGCCCATCTGACATGGCAGCATGGTGGGCCTCCTGCCCATCACGTTGGTCCGCCCCGTTACCATGCCTTGAGCGAGTAACTACCATGGTTGGGTATTTGCGATAGCACCAATCTAAAAGCTCTCAACGAGAGCACCAAACTGTTGATGTGGTTCTTCAGCAACAGATAATTATATGAATAAGGCGAGGGATTAGTGCTAAATGATGAACCGTAATAGATGAATGATCTCAAAGGAAGATTATAACTCGAATACTTTTTTTAGGTGGTTCGAAGGTTAAAATCCTTCTAGTCCACCAGTCAATATTATTGATATATCTCTGATATTCCTCACCGGGTATTTCTTTACAAATTAGAAGCCAACCCTTTGCAACTCCTAGGGTCTCCATATTTATAGGGAGAGGAAACCTGGGTGTTGGCTAAGAAGGTCATCCCGTGACCTTCTTACCCATCATGTCACTTCTGTGACATTCATGATTAATTCCTAAAACCTGACAATGAAGTGTGGTCTAATCAATAGGTAAGGGGGATAATGGGTCGCACGGCCCAAACCAGTCGTGGGATGCCTGAACACACACGTTTATGCTGCGTGTCCGAGAATTCAGGAATGGGGCAGACACGTGATGTCTGATATATGCACGTTTACATTGCGTGGTTGACTTTATAAAAGTCGGAGGTGTCAGCTCCAGCTCGTACCCCGAGCTTGATGTAGTCTCAACTCGTGGTGTCCACACTGTTGATCCGACGTTAGTAATCTCACTAAACCTTTGGCCATCTCGAGCTAAAGAGGCAGAGACTTTAACAGCAGCTCTGGGTAGGTGGCTTCCACGTGGCGGATAGAATTAGGTCCTTTTCCAGTTCGCTAATAACCAGTGGATATTTAGGGCGTACAATTATGCAGACACCGGGCTCCGCAATCAGCAAAAAGCAGCTTGCTCTTCTCTCTCACTCTCTCCAAATGTGAGTGAAGCTCACACACACATCAGGGAGCAAGTAGCTCTCACGCATGCCCAATTGTTTTTCTCCTCTTTTAGTCCACGTGGGTCCCACCTCAATGAAGCTTTCTCTTTTTCTCTCTCCGTGTTAATTTTGGAGCTCAACAATTCTCTCTAAATTGGTCAATGCAAATTCAATTTGATTCATAGCAAATTAACACTAAATTCCCACTTTGAAGATAAAGCATGCAATAGAATCTTTATTAATGTTTTAATCCTTTATTTTATTGTAATATCCGAATATTGCCAATTTAATTTCATATTTTTGGAATTTAATTTGTTAATTTATTTTATTTAATTTTAGGTAAGGAAAAACACTATAAATAGGAGAAGAAATTATGAAGAAAGGACATTTTAGTTTTTCACTTTCTTCTCATATTTTCTCTATAGATTATTGTAAGAATGTTTGGCATAATAAGCTAATAAAGTTAGAGATGATCCTATATGCGTAGTGATTTTATTTGTAATTTTGATTCACTAACCTCTTATTGTTTATATATTTGAGTAATTATTTTTCTTCTATTATTATTCATCTTCATATCAATATTTAATCTTTGTAGTATTATATAGGATTAATCACGTTCTTTCTACATATCTCAAACTTGTAAGGATATATATATATATAAATTGATGTTCAATTTTATGATCAATCTTTTATTGCATTCTGTCAAATGGTATTTTGTCAATTTTATATTTTTCATAAGATTGTTATTGTGTTTTTAAGGTTATGATTTTAATTACTCATATATATTTTTGCCGAAATATGTATTGGCTTTAAACTTTAATCTTTCGATTTTTTTTGGGATGTGAATAATTTATTTGCGTAATTTTCCAAATATATGAACGATGTATTTAGGTGACTTTGATACCTTTCAATTTTTTATTATTGAATTAGATCTCATTTTTATTATTGTTATTTTGTTATTAAATCCTAAAAAAAATCACAAATAATTTTCAGTTCTCGCTTCTCTTTACTTTTTTTTTTTTGAGTCTAATGTTCTACTAATATGTTTCTTTATTCTATCTCTTTATTCTATCTTTATTCTATACTACATCCACCGCTAGTGGAAGTCATAGTTTAGGCGTTACACATGAGCTCACCACTTCCAACCCTCATTGTCATCATGCTACCAACAAGCTCCCTTGAAAACTAAAGTATATGCAAAGAAGGATAAACAAGGGTAGTGTCTCTTGAATCTAGAATTCAGGATGGCATAATGTCTTCCACTATGCAAGCTTAAAGGACAAGTAAATCAAATTTACCTTCTTTTTCTTCTTAGGGTCTGTGAGATACTTATCTTTCCAATGACCATCAACTCCACACTGGAAGCAAGTTCCTCTATGTTCCTTTATTTTTTCAGGATGAGTTGATTATTTCGTATAAAGCCTTGGTGTCCAAAAGATTCATTCCATAAATCTCACATATCTCCATACATCTTATGTATAGATTTCTAAAATCGACATGCAGATTTCTTTCTTTTGAAAAACTTTTTATACGCACCACCCATGCTCTGGTCCATGTAGTGACAAACAATATCATTAGATCTAATCCATTTCAAATACTTGTCTTGAACCTTCAGAGATTACGTTGGTTCAAATTCATGAGGCCTAAGTTCATTTAATCCATATATATCCTAAGTATAAATTAGGTCACTATATTACATTCATCAAACTTTAATAAAACATTTTTTTTATATAAAGTTGGTTATCTAAAAGGCTTAACTTAAAAAACATGCCTTTATTACAATGTGATTTACCAAGTTTAACTAGTTTGTTGTTGACATGGAAATTGATTTCATCAAAACAATTCACATAAACAATTAGGACAATCCTACATCATCATTTTTCTACATAAGAGATGCATTATTAAAAAACAGTGTGGGGTTTCATGTATGGCATGTAATCGACTAATTAATGATCATGTTATCAATCACATCAATGAATATTTATTTAAATAAATACCATAAATAAATAAATAATAAATGATGAACCGAGTAACAATCAATCACTGCTCCGCTTTGCCCTTACCTTTTCCTACAACATGAACAACTAGGTAAGTGACAATGCTTAGTAAGTACAACTTTACAAACATAGAAACAAATAGATCAACCAAGTGTTAAGAATGAAAACATTTACGTCATACAAAACCACTTACCAGAATTAGGTTATGGACATGGTCCAAACCTTAAACAAAATAAATCAAGAATGCCTAAGCATCATGCAGAACCAAGTATAGTCTAACTAGCATATCAACATAACCATGCCTCATAGGTACACAGGCGAAAAGTCAGACAACAATACCACTAGTCATTGCAACCAACTTGGGAAAATACCAATTAGTTTTCGGGGCTAAGAAACCCTAACATGCATACCACTCAAGTGGAGAACCAATCATACGATATCCAATCCAATTAATAAACATAACATAATAGATATTGGTTCTTAGGGAAAAAATATATATATATCCAAGGTGTAATTGTGATTACACCGGTTTACAGAGACTCCTAGTTATAATCGGGTTACCCATCTATCATCCACTTGTCACAGACTTGGACCGAACCGAATATAGTTGTCTCGGACTATAAGCAGGCCGAATATAATTCTCATGGACTTGAATTGGATCGATATGGTTCACGAACTAAAAACGGAACAATATGGTTGTCATGGACTTGAACCGGACCGAATATAGTTGTCTCGAACTTGAACCGAACCGATATGGTTGTCACAAACTTGAGCTGGACCAATAATTACAAATAGAATCAAACCACACAAGGATAAGCACCCTACTAGGTAACAATCTCTATGTAAATCTTCTACGATAAGTGTATGCATGTGCATGTGTTCCTATACTAACATATTTAACACAGGGTATTTCATGTTGTAGCCATAGAAGTCAAAAAGTTGACTTACTAGTAATCCTTAGCAATAAGTGGGATTTCGTCTATTAGACGTTCCGTTCCCAATTGGCCAATACTGTACACTCAGATTAATTTTGACCATTAGTGATTATAAGTTTTCTTTGAGCATCAAGATCAACATTGAAAAATATTTAACTTGGACAACAATTTCATTATTGGTTTTCCAAAACCTTTCTTTTACGCCCCCAAAAACCTAACCTTAGATTTCTCTAAAAAGATTCGACCTGAACTACTCTCCAAGGTTTATTATATTCTCGACCCTAACCGAGTAATTTAAATTTAGAAACCTATTATTGTACTAAGCTTAATCCCTTATAACAAATAATGGCAAAGAAAATTTGTTCAATTAAATTAATATTTGATAACAAAGAAACTAGGTTTGATTTTTTAATTAAATTAGGTCAAATAAGAATTAATATATTTTTAAATCCACGTAAGATCTTATTTAGAAATTTTTTATTTTTACTTAATGTTTATCCATAAATCAGCTGCGGATGACGTGGCAAGGATTTTCGACACGTGGCGGACACGTAGCAGAGATACGGCTCTCCTATCGACCAGCACTATTTCCACATGAAAAGATCAAGTTTATATATGACCAGACTGGTCTTATACTCCGTTCATTTATGTAAAGATCTGTATAGTTGTAATGATATTCGAGAATATCTCTTCATTATGGCTTGCAGATCCATTTATTAAGGATAGATATTATTTCCTAATTCATGTAATCTTTCTTGAGCCTATAAATACACAAGAAATAGCTCAAGGAGGGGGATCAATCTTTTTCTTTCAGAATTATAGTACTATTATCCATTGTTTGTATTGCTTTCTTCTTCCAAGGTCTGTGAAACTCAAGAACCCTAGTTCTTTGATCACACCTTTGGAGCTCAATACTAATAATAGCATCAAGTGGATGTAGGTCATTACCAATCACTGGGGCCGAACCACTATAAATCTCTGTGTTCTTTATCTTTCCATTAGATAATTTTCTCAAGCTCTATATTACTTTCCTGTCGTTTTCTAGACTCCGTGTCATTGACCAAAATCAAGGTCAACATTCTGGTGCTTTCATTGAGAGACTTGAATCCAAGAAAATCTAATGGAAAAGACTACCAAGAAGACTGGACAGGCTGCCGCTGCACCATCCCAGCCACCTCCGCCAAATATGGCTGAAGACGAACCTCATTTGGAGTTTGATGAGGAGAAAGTGGACTCTGAGGCCCTGAAGTCAACACTGGGGGTGTTGCAAGATGAGTTGGTCGCTTTGAGGGCCAATCAGGAGAGTGCTGCCGAGATAATGGCGTCACAGCAGAGGGAGACAGAGCGCCAGTGCCAAGAGCTGAGCGAGAGACAGGCGGAGATGGACCATCGTCAGAGGGATGCCATGGCAGCCCTTGAAGCAGCCCTCCAGTTGGCTAGGAATCAGGCTGCGCCTGCCTCGCAGCCTGATCAACCCCCAAGCGGGCCACCTCAAAGAGGTCCCAATCCTAGCCCTCCACTCCAGCCAACAAGCCCTGAAAGGCCGGAGCAGCCACCGATGCTTCAGGATGATATCCCACCTAGGGCCCCTGAGACGTAGCCTCCGTCCTAGGCTGGTCGAGGCAATCCCCCGCGCTCGAGGTAGAATAGGTCCGGGCAACAGCCCCACGGCCCTAGACGCCCAGGGGTGAAAAGCCGCATCCACCGAGCAGGGGGCAGCGTCCTTCTGCCAACAGAAGGAACTCAGAGACAGGCTCTGCGGTCAGGGGCCCCCCACGACATGACAATGCACGGGGACCCACCGACCAATGCAGGCCTCCCCCTAACGCCCGGGAAATGCCAACCCAAGGAGGCAACAGTGGAAACAGTCGGTCCCACCATAGCCAGTCAAGGTTCAGAGATGGCCACGGCTACAATGAGGCCAACTCAGGCAGAGGGAATGCTTGTCGGAGGAACGAGGAGAGACGTGGAGGCAGAAGCCCCTCACCTAGAGAAGACCGAAAAGCAGGACATAATGCTGGGGGGCAGCCTAGACAAAATAATGTCTTTAGCCGGAGCCAGTGAGCAGTGACGAAGAGACGATGACTTGAGGGATGTACCCAATGACTGCCGAGAAAGGCATGATGAGTACATTCCCCCAGCACCAGAGGCCCCAGCAATTCCTGAAGCCGTTCAGGCTCAAATCGATGCCCTGAACCAGGCTGTGCAACAGCTGGTCGGGGGGCGGACATCGCATATCGAGTACAATCGGAGGAGAGGCACCCCTTTCATACAAAGGATTGCTGTGGCAGAAACCCCCAACAAGTTCAAGATGCCGACTCTGCCAAATTTTGATGGGTCTGGAGACCCGGTATCTCATGTGAACAAATTTGAGATACAGATGGACATTCAGAAAGTCTCTGAAGATGCTCGCTGCAGGATCTTACTAGCGACCCTTTCTGATGCCGCTTAGGAGTGGTTCTTTAAGTTCCCTCCTACAAGTATAGTATTCTGGGAGATGTTCGTGAAGGAGTTTTACGGAGAATTCTACGCTATTCGTGTGCACCCCACCGAGGCGAACCAACTGGTCGAGATACGCCAGAAAGAGGGGGAGCCTTTGAAGGAATACGTTCAGCGTTTCATGCGAGCCGCAGCAGGAGCCAGGACTGTGGGCGATGAAGGCAAAATGATGGCCCTAACCACTGGGGTTAGGCGCCATTCTCCCCTCTGGAGTAGCCTCAGGAAGCATGGAGTTAAATGTACCCAGGAGTATTTAGATCGAGTTGATCGATACATCAAGCTCGAAGACGCGATTGCCAATGAAGGCAAGTCGCCAACAAAAGACAAGGGGCCCAAAGAAGAACCCGCCAAAGTCGCGAACGGGTCTAAGCCCAATGGAAACGGCAAAGGCAACGGGAATGGCAACGGAAAGAATGGTGGAAAGATGGCAAAGGGCAAACCCTCGACCTTCGAGAGTAAGCGCCCCAAAAATAATCGGTATGAACCGAAATTCACCAATTACACCGCCCTTGTTGAAAGCCGAGCGGAGGTTTTCCAAGCGACCAGCTCGAGCGTGCCCTACAGACGACCCGCACCCATAAGGAAAGATATCTCCAAGAGAGATTCAACAAAGTTCTGTCATTACCATAACGACTACGGGCACAACACCAATGAGTGAAACCAACTAAAGAACGAGATTGAGTTCCTGATAAGATAGGGACACTTAAGTAGGTATGTATGAGCTGCGGGAGGTTCTCAGCGAGAGGCTCAAGGATGCAACGAGTCGGCGCCTGCACACCAGCGCTCGCAACCTTTACAACCAGCTCCCATGGCAGGCACCCTACTCACCATCTGCGAAGGCCCACATCTTGCAGGAGATAGTGGAAAAGTGAGGGAACGATATGCTCGAACCCTAGGCCACGACCAGGATATCGAGATGATGAGTGTCAAGGATCATGCACCAAAAAAGGCTCGAACAGAGGAGGAACCGATCACCTTCTCTGACGACGATGCCCAGCATGTGCGATTCCCACATTCCGATCCTCTGGTCGTGGATGTCCAAATCGCAAATATGATGGTGAAGAGGGTGTTGGTCGATACAGGAAGTTCGGTCAACATCCTATATAAGTCCTCGCTGGAAAGGATGAAATTGTCCGTTAAGGACCTAGAGCCATGCAACCAAACCATTTATGGTTTTTCCGGAGAAGGGCTCGCCCCAGTGGGGTCAATTAGACTCCCAGTCACAGTAGATACTGCGCCTACTAACAGGACATTACTCACTACTTTTATAGTAGTTGATTGTCCTTCAGCGTATAATGCCGTGATAGGGAGACCAATTCTAGTTGACCTTCGATCTGTCACATCTGTATGGCACCTCGCCATGAAATTTCCAACGGATGCAGGAGTAGGATGCGTGTTGGGAAACCAGCGGGAGGCGAGAGAATGCTAAAACGCCTCGATCACCAAGGCAAAAAAGGGTGTATCGAGGGATGCCGCCGGGAAAGAGTTGCAAATGGCAACTGATGTTCAAGCCTGCTCAGGTGATAATCTCACCAAATAGGGCATTGCCCAAAGTGAGGATAGAGACTTAGATCCTCGCTTTGGGGATTTCGAAGAAGAAGTAGGCCCAATCGAGGACCTAGAAGAGGTCCAACTTGATGAGGAAAATCCGACTAGAGTTGTGAAAGTTGGTATTAATTTAGAGACAACAACAAAACACGCACTGGTGGAGTTTTTAAAGAGGAACCAGGACGTCTTTGCCTGGTCGCATAAAGACATGGTTGGGATAGATCCTGCAATCATCAGCCATGTCCTGAACATTGACAAAAGCTTTCCACCTGTGCAACAGAAAAGAAGGCTGCTCGACAAAGACCGATCAAAAACTTTGAAGGAATAAGTCGAGAAGTTGAAGGAGAATGGGTTCATCAGGGTAGCATTTTATCCATCGTGGGTCTCCAATCCCATACTCGTGCCCAAGCTGAATGGCAAGTGGCGTACATGTGTGGATTTTACAGACCTCAATAAAGCCTGCCCCAAAGACAGTTTCCCACTCCCGAGGATCGACCAGCTGGTCGATGCCACTGTAGGACACGAGATCCTCTCATTCATGGATGCATACTCTGGGTATAATCAAATTAGTATGCATCCCCCTGATGAGGATCACACTAGCTTTCGAACTGATACAGGGCTCTACTGTTACAAAGTGATGCCCTTTGGTTTGAAAAATGCGGGTGCGACTTACCAGAGACTCGTCAACCACATGTTTAAGGAGTTGATCGGTGCAAACATCGAGGTTTACGTCGACGACATGCTGGTTAAGTCGAAGAAGGCATAATGACATGTAAGGGATTTGCAGGAATGCTTCAACGTCCTGAATAAATATAGGATGAAGCTAAATCCCTTTAAATGTTCCGTCGGAGTTGGATCAGGGAAGTTCTTGGGATTCATAATTAACTCAAGAGGAATTGAAGCTAATCCCGAGAAGATAAAAGCCCTGATCAAAATGAATTCGCCAGTGAAGATTAAGGATGTCCAAAGCCTGACTAGGAGAATTGCTGCTCTTAGTAGATTTATTTCAAAATCAACGGACATGTGCATCCCATTTTTCAATCTACTCAGAGGCAATAAGAAATTTTAATGGATAGATGAGTGCGAACAGGCCTTTTAACCACTAAAAATGCATATGGTGCAGCCACCCATCCTGTCGAGGCCGGTCGATAAAGAGACTTTGTTCATCTACCTGGAAATCACGGATTATGCTGCTAGTGCAGTTCTGGTGAGAGAAGAAGAAGGTGTGCAGAAGGCTGCCTATTCCGTAAGCAAAAGGCTGATCGGAGCAGAATTGAGATATTCCCCCATCGAAAGGTTAGCCTACTGCTTAGTATTGGCCTCTAGGAAGCTGCGGCCTTACTTCCAAGCCCATTACATTATGGTATTGAACGACCAGCCTCTTCGGCAAGTCTTGCAATAGCCAGAGGATGCTGGAAGATTACTAAAGTGGGCAGTCGAACTCTGGTAGTTCGACATATCTTACCTGCTGCGAGCAGCAATAAAGGGACAAGCCTTAGCTGACTTCATCGCCAAGTTCACAGAGCCCGCGGGAGGCGAGCAGATCAAGGAGCCCAGCGAGCCTGAATGTCAAATCCAAGCACCCTCATGGAAATTATTCACAGACGATTCATCTAATGAATCCCACGCAGGAGCAGGAGTGATATTGATAGCACCGGAAGGGCATCGATTTCACTGTGCAAAAAGATTTGACATCACTGCCTCTAACAATGAGGCTGAATATGAAGCATTGCTCGCTGGACTACGGTTATCCAAAGATATGAACATGAAAGCGCTTGACGTCTATAGTGATTCTCAGCTAGTCGTGAATCAAATCTTGGGAGAGTATTAGGTGCGAGGATTGAAGATGGTCGCCTATCTCAACAAAGCAAAGGATCTGTTAGCCCAGTTCGACAGATACACTCTTTAGCAAGTGCCTCGTGATCAGAATTCCAACGCAGACGCTTTGGCGAAATTGGCAAGTGCAAAAGATGCTGATACTCTGAACATAGTTCCAGTGGAGCAACTATCCGTGCCCAGCATCCAAGCAGCAGAAACCACTCTGGTCATCCAGATGATGAATACATGGATAATGCCATATGTAGAGTATCTATCAAGCAGCATGCTACCAGCAGACAGAAACAAAGCTAGGACCCTTCAGCGGCAAGCTGCTAGGTATATCCTGGTCGATGGAATCCTGTACTGAAGGGGATATTCACTGCCACTCCTCAGATGTATTACAAAGGAGAAAGCCAAAGAGTTGATGAAGGAGGTACACGAAGGCTTTTGCGGGGACCACGCTCGGGGGCAAAACCTGTCAAAAAAGATCCTAAGGCAGGGATATTTCTGGGCAACCATGAATGAAGACTCAATGGAGTTCGTGCGAAAATGTGACAAGTGTCAGAGGTTTTCTAAAATCCCGAGAGTAGCTCCCAAGGAGTTAAAGCAGATGCAGAGTCCATGGGCCTTTGCGGTTTGGGGAATAGATCTAATTGGATCTTTGCCTACGGGGAAAGGTGGTGTAAAGTATGTCGTGGTTCCCGTCGACTACTTCACCAAATGGGCCGAAGCTGAGCTACTCACGACCATAACGACGAAGAAAGTGCTTGAATTCGTAGTAAAAAACATCATATGTCGCTATAGATTGCCACAGAAGATAGTGTCTGATAACGGCACCCAGTTTGACAGTGATCTATTCACGGACTTCTGCAAACGTCACGATATTATCAAAAGTTTTTCTTCAGTCGTTCATCCCCAGGCGAACGGGCAAGTCGAAGCAGTTAACAAAACGCTGAAGGATACCCTGAAGAAAAGACTTGAAGAAGCTAAGGGAGCATGGAAAGAATGGTTGCGTGAAGTCCTCTGGTCGTACAGAACTTCCCACCGAACAGCAATAGGTCATACCCCATTTTCCTTGGCATACGGGTATGAAGCCATGTTGCCTGTCGAGTTGGATCAACCCTCGCACCACAGATTAACATACGACCAGGATTCTTACAGCCAGCTACTGAGGAAATCCTTGGACTCGTTTGATGAAAAACGTGAACAAGCCTAGCTCCAAGTAGCAGCATACCAGCAGAAGGTCGCCCAGTATTTCAACTATTAAAGTGCGAGAAAGAAAATTCAATGTTGGAGACCTTGTGCTCTGAAGAGTTTTCCTTAACACCCGCGGCCAAGCTGCTGGAGTACTCGAGCCAAATTGGGAAAGGCCTTACCAGATTGATGAAGTCCTTCACCCAGGCACTTATAAACTTGCACGCTTAAACGGAGATCCCGTTCCTCAATATTGGAATGGAGAACACCTGCGCATGTATTATCAATGAACAATTCTTCTTAAAGAATTGGCTTGTATAAATTTTACTTTTTACAAGTTTTGTGTACGATGTTATTGATCACTCGTAAAGACATGTTTAGTCCATTTACTACGAGAATAAAAGGGACTGTGCTCAGCCAGTCATTTCTTGCCAACTATTGTATTTAATACAAGTATTTGCTCATTACGTGTGTTGTTTTGCTGTATTATAATTCTAATTATATTGCTACGAGTAGTAACGTTCGGGCAGGTTCTAGTCAAGGCAAGTGACCAAGGACCTAAAGCTCCTCGATCACTTGGGGGGCATACAAGGTACAAGTAAGTAAGCAAAGCATATCGTTAAAAGGTATGTAAACACATGAGCAAAATAAGTGAAAGCATGCTAGGGCACTTAGAGTATTTTTCAAAATTTTGATATTTTATTAAATCAAACCAAAGTTCTATGCTAAGTTCGGTCATGCGAACAAATAGATGTTATAATATGCAAATATATTATAATATCAAAGCGATCCTTTTACACCACAAGCAGTAACTGCTTGGATGTAATTGTTCAGAGTAAAAGTAAGAGTTGCCCGTGCAACAAACCAAAAAATTATATTATCTTTACATCATGACCCATAGGTCGTGTAGTTAAAAAAGAAAGAAATATAAAAATAAAAGACTAAGGAGCTTGAGGAGTTGGAGGATCCTCGGGAAGATTCTGGTCGACAGCACCCGCAGCTTCGTAGTCTGCACCCTCCATCCCGGTGGCCAGCGAGATTTCGGGGGAAGCAGGGACCCTCGATGTTTCTTCTTCAGCCAATTGAGCCGCGCAGCAAGCCAGCTCAGCTTCCCTCGCATTCTCAGGAAGTAGTCAAAATTGGCACCCTGACTGTGCTTCCAGAAATCGTAGAAGCACCTCAGGGTGGCATTTTTGTACCTCTCCAAGCTGTCGGTGTTGGTCTTCTCGAAGTCCTCAACCCGACCCTCCAAATCTCTGGTTTTCTGCCTACTCGCGATCAAGTCGATCTCGAGCTATGTTAGCCACTTTGAAGTTAGAACAGTTGGACTCCTTGTATTGGCCCCTTTGCTCGCGGGCTTTTTCCAAAGACTTCAGCTTCTCCTCCAACTCCTTAGCCAGTTGGGCCTTTTCCTCAGTCACCGCCGCCAGCTGATCAGCATGTCTAGCCTCAACAGCTTTGAGTTCATCCTCGTGCCGTTGCTCCGAGGTCCTGGCCTGCTCGGTTACAGCACCCAGGCGGATGTGGCCGACAGTAAGGGTTAGCATGACCTGTAGTCATAACAAATATTAGACAAACAGTAAACTAACGAAGACCTGTTTTCACAAAAAGAGATGACTTACACTAGTGAACTCGTTTAGGGCACAGTTCAGAATTGGGTCAACACCCATCATCTCCGTAGCCGCCATTGCCTCTCAGTAGCGTTCATGCTTTGCGATCTTGGTGACCCTCTCCTTGATCAGCTTAAAGGCACGACCAACCATCAAGTTCCCGGTTGAGGCAGGATCTTCCTACTAAGGTTGGTCAGATGGGGCATCGAGAGAAGGAGTCGACCCGGCCGCAGCAGATGGAGTCAGCTGTTCGCGGGGAGAAGCCAGAGTCACTGTGGCAGAGGGCCTATCCTCCGAAGGGCCTGTGTTCCAGGCCTTCTTCGCCTGAGGCACTTTGCTGCTCTCCCCAGTATGTCTCTTACTGGTTTTCTTCTTGCTTGGAGGAGCAGCAACAGCCTCTGGGGTGCTGTAAAGATCGAACACATTGGTGGAGTCCATGTTTGAAAAGCAAGAACAAAGTCAAACAGTAAGATAGCATGAATAGCCAAACACATTACATCAGAAAAAGAAACAAAAAAGGATTGCAAAGTCCAATACCCGAGCTATTATTACTGTTCGCTACACTACAGAATCTACTAGTCTTTCACTCATTCTTTGACACGAAGAAGTCTGGCCCTAAGTGTGGAGCATATTTAAAATTGTCGTCCCCGTCGAATAGATGACAGGGAATTGGAAAATTGTCTAAAAGCGAAATAACTATACCGTTGTCATCTGACGAATCACCAGAGAGGTCGACAGGCTCGGTGACCTTCTACTTTCCTTTCCCTAAGGGGGCCGAGGGCCTCTCTGCTCGAGGAGTGCCAGCAGGTTCCCTGATCGTGACCCCAGTCGGTCTCCTCCGTGGAGGTGACACTTGAGCTTGCTGCTCGGGTTCCTCTTCGGCATGAGCACTCCCTGTTGAGGGCCCCCTCATGTCCGGTTGAGGGGCCCAGAGGCCAGCCAACCTAAAGTTAGCCTCTGTAACCAGATTCTTGACACTATTTTCAGCATCAGTCATGCTGGCTAAGAGTGCCGATCTCGACTCCATGCCCGGAGTTGGGTTTGGTCACAGCCACAGGCCTAGAAGACATCAAAAAATTAAGATATTGTGGAGGAAAAAACTAAGTGAAGAAGTATGCCAGCGATACGAAAGTTTTACCTCCTCGTGCGAAAGCCAGGTTGTTCGCGACCATGTCAGCCGTAAGGAAGTACCCTTGGTAGTACCTCCCCACGTTTGAGATGTGGGTCGTGTAAGTCAGGAAAGTGCGCCCAGTTTCCTGATGACAAAGGTGGAAGAACCCCGTGCCTTCATGTTTGGGGTTAAATTTGAGGTCGAACAGGTAGTTGACCTCATGAGGTGATGGCACGGGCCATTTCTTCTGGCTGTACAGGATATAGAGTGCAGCAGGCATCCTATATCTATTCGGGGTTATTTGAAAGGGGGAAACTCCAAAATAGTTGGCCACCCCCTAAAAGAATGGGTGAAGAGGCAAGGTGGCCCTTGCCTCAATATGAAACTGCAACCAGGCGCTATAGGCGCCTCCAGGCAGATTAGCCCTTTGGTCTGGGTTGGGCTTTACTAAGGTCACCCCTGGCAGACTATATTTCCTTAAGTAGTTGGCAATCATTTTGATCGTCACCCTACTTTCAGAGACTACATGCCACTCAACATCCGGCTGAATGGCGTGTCGAGGGCGGGCATGTCTTTGGATGTTTGGGTCGGGAGCATTTTCATCTCTGATGGGTAGTGTCAGAGGTTTTTCTTATCTGGGCCTTGGTTTTGGTGCGAGCCATGTTTCAGATTAAGACTGGGGAAGTGTTTGGATTGGTATGAGAAAAGGGAATGTCAGGTATCAATGTCAAGGGTTGTTCTTCATCCTTGAGCAGTTGAGTTAGCAGATCGTCATCGATGGGTCTTTCTCCTCCCCACAGGTCTTGCATATAAACTGCAAACAGACAAAGGAGGAGATAAGACGCATAGCCTGGGAGCTTATGTTGAAAGTTGGAATAACATTGCTCGTGTCTACGACCAGCATCATTCTAACCGAAACACTATGTTTTATGCGAGCAGTTTGAAAAACGGATCAAAAAGTGAAAGTAAAAAAAAATTTCTGAAAAAAGCTTTTGCAACTCCAGAGGGGTGGGAATTCAGCTAACCTAAAAATCGAATTTTTACTTCAATTTTACGCCCTAAACCCATGATCCTGACTATCAAACTGATTCCTAACTTCTACAGGGCAAAACTACACTACCCTATCAAGCATCAAACATTATATACAAAATCCTCACAAATTTCTACCCAAGAACACAAAAAGTTTCAGAGCATAGAAGCAGTATGCATGGCATCTCAAAGGGTTAAACGTCGAAATTTTTTACCTGAATGAAGATTGGAGATTCTGAAAAGGTGTAGCTTTGGGATTGCAGGCGAAAGATCCTTAATAAAGCGACTGAAAACCTTGAAGTACCAGGCTCTGAAATATGGTTCTTGAGAGTTCTTGGCAAAGGGGTGGCGTGTAAAGAGTTAACAGGTAAATGTGAGGATTATTTATAGAGGCTGAGATGTGATGAAAAGGGGTAATCATGAGCTACCTTTTTCAAGGCATGGAGGAGTGTAACAGCCATTGGAAAGGTTTCTTGAAAACTGAAAAGGCATGATTGGACGTGATTAGGTCACAGTTTTGCAAGAACGCACGAGAGGCTCTGACAGATTTCGTGGGGCATACGAAAAGTTAGTTTCCTAAGTTTACTTATTGTTGGTCGCAATAAATAAACTTAGGGGGCAAATTTTTATCCATAAATCAGCTGCTGATGACGTGGCAAGGATTTTCGACACGTGGCGGACACGTAGCAGAGACACAGCTCGCCTATCGACCATCACTATTTCCACATGAAAAGATCAAGTTTATATACGACCAGACAGGTCATATACTCCGTTCATGTATGTAAAGATCTGTACAGTTGTAATGATATCCGAGAATATCTCTTCATTATGACTTACAGATCCGTTTATTAAGGATAGATATTATTTCCTAATTCATGTAATCTTTCTTGAGCCTATAAATACACAAGAAATAGCTCAAGGAGGGGGATCGATCTTTTTCTTTTGAAATTATAGTACTATTATCCATTGTTTGTATTGCTTTCTTCTTCCAAGGTCTGTGAAACTCAAGAACCCTAGTTCTTTGATCACACCTTTTGAGCTCAATACTAATAATAACATCAAGTGGACGTAGGTCATTACCAATCACTGGGGCCGAACCACTATAAAATTTAAATCCCTGTGTTCTTTATCTTTCCATTAGATCATTTTCTCAAGCTCTATATTACTTTCTTGTCATTTTCTAGGCTCCATGTCATTGACCAAAATCAGGGTCAACACTTAATTACTAGTTGATTCAATTAAATGATATAAAATAGCCATAATATTTAATTTGTTATATTATTTATAATATAATATAATGTAATATTATATTATTTATAATATAATGTAATATTATATTATTTTATAATATAATGTTTTAGATTAAATAAATGTGACAAAGAGTGTCACATATTGTAACATATAATAGAGAGTTACAATATTTAGATATATGTGAATATCCAAATATGTAACATATTTGGTGTTACAAATTCAGTTACAAATTTGTAACTTCCAAATATTGCCCATTATTTTGTAGATTTGTTGTTACACAATATTGAGATGAATTTCTTAAAGCGATATGTGAAATGATTGTTAGAGTTATGATTTTAACCCCAATAATGTGTTTTAGGGGTTACAAAATCAATTTGAAATGATTTGGAACCGTTTGGAAAAACATCACAATTTGGTGTGTTGAAATTGAGCAGTGGCCACGGCCAGGAGCACTGGTGGCCACGGCCTGGGGGACAGAGAGCCACGACCACGGCCATCAATGCCCATGGCTGCGGCCACAGTGTTTGACTGACCAATTTTTAGTTTGTTCCAACCTTTTTTAATGGCTCCAAAAACACAAATAACTCCCAAATCTCATTTTTAATTCCATAAACATCCAATTAATCATTGGTAACAGAAATGAGGGTTGGTGGAATTTAAAATTCAAAGGGTATCTCAAACTCTATAAATAGGAGCCTAATGCTCACTTGTAAGACACACCATTTTCTATCCACAAAGCATTTGGCTGGAAAATACACCATAGAGGCTTGATAATTCTAGAGAGCTATTTCCTAGAGAGATCCCTTAGTGCTTAGAGAATAGGGGGAAATAAGCTTTTGGACAAAGGTTTTGAACCTTGTTCAAGTTGGTGATCCCCCTTACTCTACACTTTTGTTGTGTGAGAGTTTGGGTTTTTCATTGATTTTTCATTCTTTTGTTCTTGTTGTTCTTATTTACTTGTATTATTATTATTTTGAGTTCGTAATCCTCTTCTTCTATTTTCTATTTACATATTTATTTGTATCCCTTGTTTTAGAGTTTTAGTTATTACAATTCTCTTCTTTCTCTAATTTCTATATTTACTTGTATTTTTGGTCATTGAGTTATAAACTTATTTATCTATCATCTTGTCCATTGTACTTTTCTGCATAGAGTTGTATTTTGGTTTTACCATTTCTATTGAGCAATAAAATATATTCTCTAACAATCAAAAGCTTATTGCTTTTTGTTTCAATGAAAGGTGAGACCATCAACATCATGAACCAAGACCTAGTGAGGTTGGATAGGTTTGATGGATCCAATTTACTAGGTGACAATACAAGGTGAAATTCCTTTTGAGAACACTCAAGATAGCCTACATCCTTGAGTAATCCTTGGCACCTCTAGCCGAGCCATCCGACAAAGACACTGCCGAGGAGGTGGAGAAAAGAAGGAAGAGAGAAGAGGACAACCTTCTTTGTAGGGGTCATATCCTTAATGCCCTAATCTGCGAAGGAGATTTGGGATGCCTTGGAGAGTAAGTACAAGGCCGAGGAAGAAGGTACAAGAAAGATTTTAATTTCTCAATATTTTGAATTTTCTTTCATTGGTGGGAAAACACTTTTACCTCAAATTCATGAGTTACAAGTGATTGTGAACAAGTTGAAAGTTCTCAAGATTGAGCTTCCCGGGGCCTTTCAAGTTGGTGCAATAGTGGCAAAATTACCATCAACTTGGAGGAGCTATAGGAAAAGAATCATCCATAAGAATGAGGATTACACATTGGAAGAGATCCTAGCCTTTTTGTTATCTTTTAAGTTTGATCCTTGCATTTTTCTCTAAATTTAGAATGATATAACTCCTAGCCTTTTTGTTATCTTTTTATGAAACTATACCAGTTTTATTACCAATATACAAATAGTGCTCAGTTTGAAAATCAGCCTAAAATACTTGATTTTACTTAAACATTTTTCCAAACTACAAGGATCAAACTCACCAAAAATATTTTTCAAAATTTCTTGTCAATTCAACATTTTATAACTCCAATCCATTAGTCGTCTTTGTACAAAAATTTTCAGATCTAAACTTTTATACACCATAAAAATTTCTATATAGTTTCACTTAAAAATACTTTGATTAGACTATTTAAAATGCTGCCCAAAATTCATGAACTCAATTGGCCAACATTTTTTCATATTTGTACAAGTTTCACAAAACATGCATAACTCCTAGCATACAAAATATTTTTTAGCGTCTCAAAAGCCTAAAATTAATTACTCTTCCAATAACATTGATTTATAGAGTTTATTTTTATGAACTAACTCATTATTATAATGCTTGACCCTTTGGAAGTCAAGTAAAATATTTGGTAGCAAGCATAATATTGTACAGCTTAATGGAACTTTGGATTCCAAGCTGACCAACCAACCCTACAACCATGCATGCATAAAAAATTTACCATAAACACAATATTACAGACCAAATGAAGAGTGTAAACACAAGATACACTCATGTAAATTAGATTTACTAAGTTACAACAACTTGAACCAAAGTTCACTAGAGTTTTACCTTCGTTGCTATAGGTTTTGGATGTGTATCTCTCATAGGTTTTGAACCCCACCACTATCTTCTAATACCTTAAAACCTCTCCCAAAATATCACCAAGTCATAATGTAACCCAAAAAAGAGAAAGAAACAAGGAGAGAATTTTGAAATCAAAGATTTCAGATTATGGAAGGGTGCTCTAGGCTTGACATGGAGAAGAATAAGAAGAAGTAGGGTAAGAACTCACCTTGAACTTTGCCTTTTTAAGCTTGTTCACAAGCTTTCGTGGATGTTCCCTTGAGAAACCAAGAGAGAGAGAGAGAGAGAGAGAGAGAGAGAGAGAGAGAGAGACAGAGGGAGAGAGAGAGAGATGAGTGAGCTCTGAAGTGTTTTAGAGCTTGACTGAAAAAAATGTGAAGAAATTGAGTGTGGGGGTTGACCAAAGGAGGGGATGGGTGTGGATCAGGGTGTTTGAATTGATTTGCACCCCAAACTCAACAAGTGTCACAAAGATCTATTGAGAGAGTTGACCTCAGTTAAGCTTAATACACTCAGCCAACCTCATTTATCCTTTAATCCATTTCATTCAAATATAATCTCCCAATTAGGCCTAAAATTGGTTGTTCCCAAAAGTTGAATTGGTGCCACTAATCCACTAATTCTTTCTTACTATTTGGGGTAAATTCGCAACTTAGTTTTAATTAATTAATAAGATAAATGTGACACCATGAATTTAAATTCCTCAAATTCATTTAGATCACAATTCTTAAAATAGTGGATTTATTTAATAGTTAATTTCCACTAATATACTTAAAAGGCATTTTCTTTGAAAAAAAATGATTAAGGATTTCAAAGGGCTACCCTTTCAAGAATTACAATCATAATTTATTTTATGCCCAAACTAATATTTTTGTCATGATTATAAATTTTCCATTTAAATATCTGAGATTTAACCTGCTTCAAAAAATTTCAGTACAATACCCAAATTCTTGGTTTGCCCGCAAACCACACTTTTCTTTAATAGGCTAATTCTAACAACATGAAATATGATTCCCAAGTATATATATTTTTTATCGATAATAATATTCATTACAAAATGCTAGTCTCCCGGCCTTTCCCTAGCTAGTTCTCGAGATGCGAGGTGTTATAGGTACATTACAAAGCATGCCCAAAAAGTTTGCAAACATTCGAAGGTGTTTTAGGTCACTTTTGGAGAAGTTGACCAAGCCTGGAGGAAATGCATTGCTTGGCAAGAGGCGCACGTCACAGCTAACTTTTTAGGTTTAATGAACATAGCAGAGGGTGGCACATCACCTACATGTTCTATATAGGTCCATCAAACTTTTCAACTATATCTCTCTCTCTATATATATATATATTTATATCTTCCTAAGAATATGAATTTTCTCCAAGAAACTCACATAGAATTACTTGACTTGTGTGAGTTTCAAATGTTTATTTAATCCCACTTCTTATTCCATCTTGGTGAAGCTTTAAGAAAATTTGGGAAGGCTTGGAGTAGAGATTTTGGACAGGTATACTCCTCGTGTATAAGTCTTTTGATGTTCTTCCTAGTTTGAAGACTAAATTGTTCAATTCAAAGTTTGTATCTCTATAAAACCCTAACTCTTTGAGATATACTGTTTTGATTTCATTTTTTAGTTTTCCATTATATTTTGTGACTTTATCTTTCATAGTTCTATTATATTTTATGTGAGGATTCCATTTATCTAGGTGGTGTAATTTTACTATCAAGTTTGTGTCATTTTCTAGATTATGGTTTAATATTTGAATTTTCAAGATTTGCCTTCGTACTATGCATGGATTCTTAATTAGTCTTTAGGGTTTGAATTAATGAGATCATTACCTTTAATCATTGTTGATTTAAAGTTCATGTGCCATAAATTCCCAACCATCAAAATATCTATTCTAATTACTTTCTCTTTTGTGTTTTGCATAATCAACAATGAGGGAAAATTGATCATCATGTACAAATCTCATATCCTCTCTTTCTCCTTCATTTTCAAGTACCAAAAACATACACTAAAGGCAATTTACTTACTTTGGAGATCAACCTTTGTTGGAGGGAGATTTTTGAAGGGATTTGGTCAGCAAGAGAATAAGTTGGGAACCACCAAGGTCAAACTCTAGCTTAGGAATTTCAAAAATTGGAGTAGAAGATGGTATGTCTTGAAGCTCTTTACCATCTTTTGTGATTTCTTAGGTGTTCTTGATGAATTTTGGAGTTAATGCCAATTCTAAAACTTTGATGGTCTAGGAAATTTTATGTTGTTGTTGGTGGAGGAAGTATAATCGCTAGTTGTTCTAAAGCTTGGGATTGGATTTGAAACTTGGAATTTGGCTTGGAATTTTCAAATTTGCGGTAATTTCAAGCTCAAAACTAAAAATGTTGCAAATGGTGATTTAATGTGTTTGTGTTTTGTTTGAGGGTACCTAGATGATGTTTATTGGTTATATCGATGTTTGGAGGCTTGAATTACATGTTAAAACTACTTGGGAACAACGTTTGGTTTGGTTTTGGGTCAGAAATCGCAGGGGAAAAATTGCATTTCTGGGTTTTTTGCAGTGGAGTCGTGGCACCTGGGATGAGCGCCACAACACGTATGAGTTCCTTCGAGGGTGGGTTTGCCTTCGGAGCATCGTGGCGTTGCGACTCTAAATGGGAAAATTTTACAGGGAAAGCTCTCTGGTTATTGAGGTGTTGCGACCCTTTAGAGAGGGCGCCAAAGCTCAAAATGCACAAGTTTTAGAAAGGGGTTCTCGGTTCGTTTAAAGTTGTGGTGATGCATGGGGCACCGCGGTACTATTGCAATTTAGAGTGCAGTTGTTTAGAGTTTCAGGGAGCAATCTTGGGAGGCTTGGGGGACGATTCCGCTATCTCGTATAGTGGTATTCGAGGTGTGGAGAGCTACGTCTTAGTCTTGAGGCCCATTATCGTTGATGTTGTGACTAGGGTTCCATGAAGCTTTGGAAAGAGGATCAAACTCGAGGTCACTCTGTCATCAGGACAAGACTTGTGGTAAGAAAACTGACACATACACCGAGTGTAGGGCTTGACCCCTGATTAGTGAGCGTGGGTGTAACCATGCCATGAATCTGTTTAGAGTTAAATATTTGATCTACATAAGCTTATGTTGTTAGTAATGATTGGTTTTTGCTTGTGATTGATCGGTCGGGAGGCTGTTATTGGCCTTGAGGTCATTATCGGCACTACATGCATAATGTTGGCTGTAGTGGTGGGGCCATTAAAGGGATGTAGTGTGCATCTACTCGGCATGAGTAGTTATACTTGTTGGAAAATCCACGTGAGTCTGGTTACGATTTATAAAACACGTATTTGATATAAATGCTTTTAAATGTTCGATAATAGGCTAGTCTCAACATAGATGGTACACTTATTAGGAACTATATTTGATAATAGGCTTCAGGACTAATTCCTTTACTAATTCCTTTTAGGGGTCAGGTCTCACTGGTGTAGACCTTAGCCTATACAAAATGAGATTCTCCTCCCCACTCCCCATCGGGTAGTGGAATCATCCCCAAACCCCCCGAGCCTAATTCCCAACTACGTGAAAAAAGTGCACCCTAAACGAGCATTAGCATTGCGGTGCCACAGAAGTCAAAGAGAAAACTCTGCTCTGTAGGAAATGCATCCGCACCGCGGCGCTCGTCCAGAGGCGCTGCGATTCCACTGCGATAAACCTAGAAATCTGCATTTTCTAGAATGTTGAATTTAACCCAATTCAACCCCAAACATAATTTCAACTACTTACAAGCATAAACCTGACCACAACTCAATAATATAACCCCCATATACCAAAACCCAGCATCAATTATACACCAATTCAAGCAGAAATCTCAAAATTTTGCCAACTTAACTAAAAACTCTCAAGAACAACAATGATAACATAAAAACATGCTTACCTCTCTGGATTTTTAAAATCCTTGAGCAGCAATGATGCTAGCAGCTCCTAATCCCTCCTTGTGGCTTGAATCTTGCTTAGAGTTTCTGAAATCCCAATCTTTGGCCCTTTGGTTCTAGTATGGTCTTGAAATCCACTTGAAGAGAAAACAAGTTAGGAGAGTGTTTCTAGTGCGAATGGCAGACAATCTAACACTTAGCCAAAATAATCTCTACTTCCTTGGTCAAATGACTCTTTTACCCCTCCTAACAAAATGACCTTCTAACTAACCCAAGGGAATTTTAGTCATATTTCTAAATTCCCGTTAAACCTCAAATTATAATTCCCAAATTAATAAACTAATCCATAAAATTCAATTATTCCACAAAAAAAATTCTAAAATAACCCTAGGCTTGACCCGAGCCGCACATTTATCCCAGCTTATTTCTTCAAGTTACGCTAAACCACTCGAACGAATCCACTCATGTCAGAAATCACCAATATATCAACATAATAATGTAGTCTTATGCACATAGCACATAAAATCACAAATATACCTCCTCTTGACGGTAAGAACTCGTTAACGAATTAAGGTCGGAAAACTCGAAAACTTAACACGAAACTTATGAAATTAGAAGAACTTGTAGAAACTTGGAGAAAATTGAAGAAGAACAATGGAAGAAAACTTGTATATTTCTCTTAGAATAGACTAGTGTTACAAGAATTTTCCAACCCCCTTCTACGTTGAAGGAAGGTCCTATTTATAGGGGAGCTCTAATGGCTCTTAGTACAAAAACGTTCCCAAGGGGACAAAGAGGGGGTGGTATGACTTGGCATTTAGAGGATCATGGAGCAGGCGATAGTGGTGTCGGGCTCCAGGCCTGTTGTGCCAAACATTTGTCGGAGGCGTGCAAGGAGGTGTGCCACCTGTTAGTATTTTTGTACAACCACTACTCTCCTGACTTATGTATGACCACTACTCTTCTAATGGTCGTGTCTGGTTCGTACTCTGTTCTACTTGAGCCTTTTTCGTACATCCTCTTTACCCATGCCTTAATAAGTCATTGAGAACTTGAGTGCAAGACATTTATAGCTCGAGGTCGATGAGGTACTTTGCCTCCACGCAATAGGGACTCCTTAAGATTATTTCCTTTCAAGCTTGGTGATAGCCTTAAGTTAGTATTCCAAGATTGTTGAAGCCCGCCAAATCATCTCCTTAGCTATTTCGGAGTCTTGCACACGTTTCATGGTCTAGTGAGGGGTAGAACCTACGCTTGGGCTTCAGGGGGGCCCTGAGCTCGCCCCTCTGCTGAGGTCACCCCCTAGGTCACCCCCTTGGTGAGCTCTCCCCTGGGGTCCTAGGGAGTGTGAGCTTGGTCCTCGTGTCTCCTCCATCTATTCAAAGCAACTCTTGGGCATTGGAATCTTGTTTGGCTTCTCTTGTCATTTCTCCATGCTCACATTAGTTGCTTAGTAAACAATAAACTCCATGGAGTCTTGAGCTCACCCCTTGAGCCCTAGGGAGGCTTGAGCTCACCCCGAAGCCCAAGGGAGGCTTGAGATCGCCCACCAAGCTCTAGGGAGGCTAGTGCTTGCCCACACGCTCCAGGAAGGTGCAAGTTTAATCCCCGAGGCTTTTCCTATGTCTTTGGACTCCTCTTTGGTGCTTTACTTGATGTAGAATTTTAACATCCACACTTGCCCCCAATCTATGTGAGGGCCTTTAGACGTTCTTGTATACTCTTTTTGTTCAATCTTTATGACATGCAAGGTATAAGTGTGTTGATCCTCAGGACTCCTTTAAAGTTTAATTAATGACGATCATTCGTTGGTACAAATCCCACAGGTACCATTGGTGTACACAACAGTGGGCCACACAATTGATCTTGAGTAAAACTACTCATAGGGGCCCGAGAAGAAGCGTCTAGCCATGGTGAGCCCTCGTGTGGTCCTCCTAGGGAATTCCCTTGGGTGGTTTGCGTGCATCTAGCGCTCGTCAGATTTCAGAGTGAAGAATGCTTTAACAATTCTTTCTTATAGTCCTTCATCTTGTTGGCTTCTTCTTTATTTTCAGCAAGTCAACTCGACCGTGAAGTCTACCAGTACTTGCTCGTTGATTGATACCCTTGAAGTATAAGTGATGTACAAAAGATATATCTTTGTTCGGGGTGGAGAATGATCGGCTTACTCTCAAGATTCAGGGACTTGAAAAGCAACTTGCTGAGGTCACACACAAGATAGGAGCAGCTGTAAAGAAGACTTTCTCTTCTTCTAAGAGTAAGAAAAGGGCAGAAGCTAAAGTTCTTATATGGTGTTGGCAATAGAATCCTGGCTTTGACTTCTCCTCATTTGGTGACCACGATGTTGCTAAGGCTGCCGAATGGAGTGCTCGCGCTGGAAAACCATGAAGTTTTTTCCTACCCCATCTTTTGCTCCCATGTGTGGTCAACTTCTTTATTTTTACTTTGATTTCATTGTAATGCAACTTGACTTATTTTTCCTAAGAGGTTTTTCCAGCTCTCTTGTTTTCTTCATGTGAAACAAGTCCTGTTATGTCTTATACTTATTTTGTGACAAAACATTATCATGTCCTTTTATGCACATGGGCTTCTTATTAGCACATCTTTATTTTGAAAGGGTTTCCTTTGGGACCTCTCTGCTGCGTGTGATTCTTATTTGCACATCTTTATTTTGAAAGGGTTCCCTTTGGGTTTTCACTATCCTTTTATATATTTTTACACGTGCGTTTTATTTTGTGCGAGAAGTGTCATTCTAGTCATTATGCATAGTACTATTTTTGCAAGCGTCTTATTCGAGACCATTTTCACAATCGTCTTCTTTGAGACCCTTTTTGGGCTAGGTGACTTTGTTCGACTGAGGATTATTATGTGGACCCTTTTTGGTCCTTGAGGTTATCTCCCCTTGGGTTGGGACCCTTATAGGGAGATGGTACTTGTGAATCCTCGCAAGCACCTATTTTTAAGGCCTTTTTATTGATTGGGAGGGAGCTTTTTTTTTCTTTTTATCTTTTGCAAAGACCTCCATTAAGGCCCTTTTTCCCTTGGTAAGGTGACTTGGTCGATCTAGACTTAGGGATCTCTTTGGGCACCCCTTTTGTCTTCTGCGACGTGGTCTTTTTGTAGGGTGGGTGTGTTTGTTAGGAGGTCACTTTTGAGGGACCTTTAGACTTTCTTAGATTCTATAAGGGTTGCTAATCCTTATAGATTCAAATGTTATTTTTAAGGTTCACCGCTCATACATATATATTATAAGTATTTTTATATATATCTGATGACGCCAGGCACCTATTTTGCACTTGGTCAATAGCCTATTGAGGCTCGCGAAGCTAGGCACCCATTTTTCATATGGCTAGGTGCCTGTTGAGGCTCTCAAGGCTAGTCACCTATTTTGCACATGGATAGGTGCATGTTGAGGCTCGTGAGGCTAGGCACCTATTTTGCACATGGCTAGGTGCCTGGTGAGGTTGGATCTAATACCTCCCAAGTGGTTGATGTGATCTATCATGCTAAGCACTTTCTTTTTTGTTCGCTCTGATACACTTTGACAATTCCAACGTACAATGGCCGTATGTGTGTCATATAAGTGTCCTTGGAGATGAGAGATGTAATATATAAGATAGGTGCTTGACATTAGTAATAGTAGACAATGTGCAAGGGTAAGCACAATGTCATTGTCATATTACATCCTGGAGTCAGCTTGGCGACCTCTTTTGATCCTATCAAGATAAATTACATCTATAGGAAACCAACTATGGTGAAACTTTTTATTCCTTACGAGGCATAACTCAAATAAAGAAAAACTACTACTACTACTACTTTATGGGGGCCAATTGAGATGACTTCTTTAGTTCCTAAGTGAATCAAATAAAGAGAGTCTTATCGGAGGTTATCCTTGATGAGACTAGCTTCTCCTTGAAGCCTTCTTGTAGACCTATTCCAATCTTCAACCTGATCAGCGACTTCAATATCACAACGATATATTCTATGTGGAGTTTTAAAATGTATTGGTGGAAGGGTGATTGGAGGATGATTTTTTTTCCCCAATATGCAATTTCTTATGGCCCTCTTCCACATATATATACTTTTGTGCTCTTTCAATGAAGTCGTCTATGTTTGTAACCTCCCTCTTGAGCTTGTTATCTCGTAACTTACTTCTTGGACGAACTCCGGCTGTGATAGCCATCTTGAGCTCTATTTTAGTTGTACTTCCTAGCTTAGTTTCTTCCATATTGAATATGGGGATATAGCTCTTCAGGCTTTCACTCTCGCCTTGTTTTATGTTAGTGAGGTTGGTACTCGGCATAACATAATCACGGACTGCGTGGTGCTGCTAAAGAAACTTGCCAGAGAACTGCTGCCATGACCTGATTGTTCCTAGCCTCAACCTCTTGAACAACTTGTATACAACTCCTTTGAGTGTAATGGCAAAGCAATGGCACCTTGTCCTATGGTTGACCCCCCTTAACTTCATCAATTCATTGAAGGTGTCTAAGTGATACTTTGGGTCAGTAGTGTCCTCATACGGAGTCATGCGAGGCTCTTTGAAGTTAGTGGGGAGTTGCTCTACCTATATCTCCCTTGTGAAGGGAGACTCGTGGTCGAATTCATTGTCACCTTTATGCCCCCAGGTGCAGTTACTATCTTACTTCGAAGGATTTTTATTTCGTTGTGTAGTTCCCCCCAATATTTGTTTAAGGAGTCTCGTGGGTTCACAGGGTGAATCCTTACTTTAGTTGAGTCCCTCGGATGAGCTGTAGGGGGTGTAATTTTTACCTCGGACCCTCTCTAGTTAAATTTCTCCATCAAGTCAGGTTAAGCACTTTTGGGTAGTCTTGGGTTCACACCACCCGTAGGTGGGGTTCGCGATAGGTTTCGTCGTTGGTGTATAATCTTCCTTGCGTCCTGGGTGAGGGGTATGACTAGAGAGTTGCATTTTTCCACCGTCCACGGGTACGGTGGTTTCCCCTCATACATGCTCTTTCTCTCTATGCTGGGGAAGGGGCATGCTTGACTTCCCTTACAGCAAGTCGTTAAGCACACACTACACCAAATACCCATTTCCATAACACATGAATATAATAGAAATGAAAAAGTATTATGGTAAATGTTATATATGTAGCAAATGAAAAATGTGGTAATATTTTGGGAGCCCGCCACTTACTGCCACTTATACATTTTTTTTTCAGAAAAAATCACACCAAAATTTCAGACTCACCATTTTCTTCTTCGGCTAAGCAAAGTCCAAACTGTATCTTCGGTTTCATCATCCATTCACTGAGATCAAGTCTCAACATCCAAGGGGCAGCCACTATTATTGATTCTTTCTTATACAATTCTCTTTACAACCTTTACAGCACTCTTGTCTCTGTTCCTCTCAAGATGTTACAATTTTAGAGAATAAAACTAGTTCTTTTTCACGACCAGTGAAAAAACTAAAGTAATACAAACTTATATAGCAAAGTATTACAAGTAAAGAAATAGAACCAACAAACTTAACAGAAACAGTTAGAAGTTAGTTGCCTGGACTAATATAACAAATTTCCTCCTTGGTTCAAAAACTAAACTTGAACTAGTGACTGTCCAAATAGCCCCGTAGGGCCTATCCATCTTGTAATTGAATGAGATCCAAGCAGTGATAAAACTTGCTGCCTGGAAGTACTTTAGTAATCATATCAGATGGATTATGTTCAGTAGGAATCTTCTTAAATTTCACCAATCCTTGAGCAATAACTTCTCTCACAAAATGTAGTTTGATATCTACATGTTTTGTTCTTTCATGGTACACTTGATTTTTAGATAAGTGTATAGCACTTTGGTTAGCACAGTAAACAGTAATGACATCATTCTGTAGCTTCAGTTCCTTAGCAATACCTTCAAGCCACATAGCTTCTTTAACTGCCTCAGTGAGAGCAATGTATTCAGCCACATAGATCTGTGCTTCATAATTGGAGAAAAAACATCATTGAAATCAATGCCTTCTGTACGCCCTGGTTTTCCCACGGGCTGGTTAGCAGGTCGAGCCTCGGACTAATCAAGGTTAGTCCATAAGCCTCCCCAGGTCAGAGATCTGGTTTTCCAGGTCGTACCCACTTAGCTCGAGCTATCCTCAAGAACTCGCCAATGCTGCCTAAGACTGGGGGAAGGAGTCCTTCAGGCCGAAGGTTGGGTCAGTGAAGCAGCTCGTTGTGCGAGCTTATGCTCATGGATTCCTGATCCTTTGTGAAGTCAACACTCGCAAGATAAACGTGCCTATATCTGACATCACGTGTCCGATATCTCCCTGACTTTCCGGGCACGCATCAGGAACATGCGCATTCAGACACCCACGGCTGGGTTGGGCCGTGCGGCCCATTATCTCCTTACATACTGATTAGACCACACTTATGTGTCAGGTTTAGGAATTAATCATAAGTGTTACAGAGTTGATATGACCAATGGTAAGGTCACGTGATGACCTCCCTATCAACTTCCAGGTGCCTTCTCCTATAAATATGGGGACCCTGGGAGTTGATAGGGGTTGGAAAAAATAGTCTCTGAAGAGTTATATACTTTGTAAACCAAATACCCAGAATACGTCAATAATATTGACTAGTGGAGTAGAAGGATTTTAACCTTTGAACCACTTAAAAAACGTGTCTTGAGTCACATAGTTCATTCTCTAAGATTTCATATCTGTGACGGTTCTACTTTCAGCACTAATACCTTTCTCTTCTTCTCTTAATTACCTGTTGGCGAAAAACCGCGTCAACATCTTCCCTTTGTGTGAACCCACGAGCAACAAGCCTAGCCTTGAATTTGCCTCTTTCAACCCCAGGAATTCCTTTTTTAATCTTGAAAATCCACTTACAGCTTACCAATCTAGAACCAGTAGGCCTTTTTACTAAACTCCATGTATTATTGTCATATAGAGATTTCATCTCCTCATCCATGGCTGTAAGCCAATTTTTTCTGTCCTTACAAGAAATAGCAGTTTTAAAACCCTTAGGTTCATCATCAAGGGAGAATCTTTTATCTATGTAAGAAAGAAATCTAATTGTCGTTCTCAAATTGATGATTTTGCTATCAGCCTATTATAAACTATATGTGGTGCCCCCTTGCTTCTCTGTCATTTCCTTTTTGTTTCCCTTAATAAACTTTCCTATAGGGTTGATCTTTGCCATCAGTCAAATGATGAAGATGAGGAAGATGAAGAAAGCAGTGTTGAGGAATCTTTGCTAGAGAAGACATTTAATGAACGGAATTCATTAAATGCAGATAATCATAATCACAGAAGATGTTTACCTTTCCGGTTGGTTCATGTTCGAAGCCGCCAGAAAATTGTTATTTTGGTATGGAAATAGCATGTACAATAGTCTATTAATATTTTCAATAAATTAATGAAGTGTTATGTGTTACTACGTTTCATCAAGATGCATAACTCAGTATTAATTAATTTATCAGGCAACTCTTCTAGTTATTGTAATAATGTTGGCTTGTGCTGTTATAATCTGGATTGGGATGGGAAAAAACCCTATTGATTCTACAGTGGTGGCTCGGGTATGCACTATGCACATATCGATACATTTTCTATTTTTCTTTCCTTGGTATTATAATAGAATGCTCTCTAGATTTTCCTGACTATGAATTGATCTTAGTTTTTCTTTTTATTTTGAGATGAATACATATGAAATGGTTAACAATTACGCTGAATCTCTTTTTCCTATGCTTCCAACACAGTTACATACCAGGCATTGTAGCCAGTATAGTGGAAGGCTCAATCATTTTTATTGTTTCAATTTTTTCTTATAATTGTATGCAAAAATTCCAATTTAGCTTCCAAAAGTAGCGAAAAAAAAATATAAATAGCCCCCTTTAATAAAACTATGGCTCCATCTGGTCCAGTACTGTTTATGGTCCATGATTAAGTTATTTCTTTCTAAGGCTACTTAGGGATTTCTAGTTGCTTTCCCACATTTAAGGATTTTCCAATGGCTTATTTGTGGTACAACATACACTATAAACAGGAGATTACTTTTGCAAAGTGTTCAAATCAGATAATTGGCATGTCTAAGATGCTAAGTTAAAACTAACTTTTCTTATTTTGTGCTCTCTATGAGTTAAATGAACAACTGTTAGTGATAAATTGCTATAACCTTGATTGCAATATCTTCTGATAGAACAAAGAAGGTTATGATACTTTTACTTCTTCATGGATTAACATATATTGGAGTTGTGACAATAATATTATTGATTTACGCAGGTATATGTAGAGGTTTTTGCAGGAGCAATGCTTTTATTAGCTAGAGCACTAGCTTGTTATGGTAAGCAATTTTCGTTCAAGTTTATCTGCTTTCAATTGTCAGAAGTTCTAGTTATCATTTCATTTTCTAGTAATTTTTGTTTCGGTGTAGTAACTAATTAGGTTATTGTTGGTTACTTTTGCTTGATGGGATGACCCAATACACAGTTTTTGTATTATGGTGTCAGAACTTATTACACTTCACAAGATGCTATTGACTTATTTTTAGTTGAATGAAGTAATATAAAGATTAATACTTAAAAGAACTGGAATTCCACTTGCTTCCATATTTACAAGAATATGCAATTTAAGTATGATGTATTTCATTTACAATAAATAAAATAATAATTTCTGACAGCTATAAAACTATAAAATATGTCAAGCAAAAGTAAAGGATTTGCCCCAAATTAACAGGACCTCACATGTAATTTCAAATTCAACACTGATGCTTCCTTGATTTTCTCTATTACATTGAGGCATTAATATTGACTCAGATTGTTTCAATTGATTCAGAAAGTTTGAGTTACCCATTTTTTCTCAGAAACTGATGGTTTTAATTCCTTCCAAAGAAATCCTAGAGAAAAAATAAAAGCATGATCATTAGAGTCTATTTTTAATGGATTTTATTATTTGTATTTTTCATCATAAGGTCAAAGTGTTTATATATAATGAACTCTCAAGTTTGGACACTTTTCCATATGTTTGATTTTTCAGAAATTGGAAAAGCACAGGTTGTTTTACACATGTTTTCTTTTACCATTAATGCATGCTAATTATTGTTTGATTATTTTGTTCTGTGGTGCGGTGAATACTTTTTACGATCAAAACAAATTACTTGGGTCCTTTATCATTATTATTATTTAAGTTATAATTTTTTTTTATCTTTCTTTTTTTCAAGGAATATTACTATGCCTGAAATGAGCAAAGTCAGAACTGAAAGAGCTTCTTTAGAGCTTTGGCAGGTACTTTTTTCCAATTCATTCTTAATATGATATTACCTTCTTTCTTAGCTGCTTTGAGTTTTGCCATCTCTGATGCTAAACATGCTTTACTTTTCAACTTTTCTAGATATAAGATTGCTCAAAAGGTTTGTTTTTTGGCATATAAATTGAAAACCTTTTTATGAGCACTTTCCATGTTTTTTTTTCATGAAAGTTGTTAAGTTGTGCTGAATGAATGTAACTTTGGGTTTGCAGGTTGCGGGTTTAGCTGTTGTTTGTGTTATATGTTTCACCTCTAATGCTTTTGTGGCTTTGTTAACTGACATTCCTGTAAGTTCCTATCTATAGGGCATGTAATGCCATTCATTTTTCATTCAAACATCTAACTCGGTCTAATAGATCTCTAGTAGTTCATTTCTCGTAATTTTTTTAAAAAAAATTGCAGATGCTTTATCATTGGCATGACCAGGAAGTGAATGGTGGTTGTATATGTCTTCTAATTGTGTATTACTTTGTAGGTAAGTAATGCTAACTAACCCTTCCAAATTCAGTTAATGAGTTGACCTTTATTCAATTGATGGTTTTTCATAAACACAAAGTAATTTTGGCCACTATATTCTTCGACTGAGAAGATTCTATGCTATCATTCTTCTCTCTACATTAGAATATTTTTATCTCATGTGGTAATGGTTGCATCTTTAGCAGTTTTATAGATGTGACTAGACAAATCCTCAAGTGTTTTGTTAGGACATTTGCTTCACTATTATATTCTCTTGAGATTATCCATTACAAATTTCCTGCTAGAAGTTTGTATCGAAAGAAATTCCCATTTTATATTAAGAACTCTTGACCAACCAAGAGGGTTTCTTCAGGTTTTATTTTCATTTTATTCAAGAAGAAAAAATGTAATGACAAAACATATAGAAACAAATGGAACTTCCAAAACATATAGATTGCCAAGGTTCTATTGTTAGATCTCTCCTTAGCCCCGTAATGATTACTTGGAGTTAAGCATTGATTAGTAGAGTTAGATGTAAATTTTCTTGTTGATAATAAATAATAGCTCTTACAGGTTGAACATGGTTAAAAGATTGTTCTTCTCTCTAGTAAAATGCTCTTGGGAGAATTGGTAAATTGTCTGTTGATTTGTTTTATTCACTTTTGTGTGCTTCTAGGTTCATCAATCCCCTCAGCCTTTTTATTATGGGTAATGAGAGAAGCAACACCATTAATAACAACTTATGTACAACAAGAATCAGCTACATTAACTTTCGTAAGTTATAGTACAGCAGCAATACCAAATGCTCAGCACTGGACGACTGCGCCAAGTGTGAGAAATCAGGTCTGTATTATTCTCCCTTCATATTCTTCATCTATGTCGTGTATATAGACACTGATAAACTCAAGTTTTTGGAGTTGTTTATGTATCAAATTTGAAACTTTGTTAATGATTTTATGAACCATCTTTGAAAAATAAAATTTCATCAGGGTGATAAAGTCAGAGTAGTACATACTCGACTGTTTGTTGAAGGAATTAACACACTTCTTCAAACTCTCTTTGGAACAAGACTGCCTACTGTTATTGGAGGGTCTTATGCATTCATGGTCCCTATTATATCTATCATTCATGATTCATCATTGGCTAGTATTGATGACCCTCATATCGTAAGTGCAACCCTTCTATTCTTGAATAAGGCATTTCCTTTTCCTTGATATCACTAAAGCATTCTTTTATGGTATGACTTCTTTGTTATCTATGTGTTGTAAGGAAGCTTACTTTTCTTGTACATTTTTGTAGAGATTTCTCAACACCATGAGAGCAGTCCAAGGTGCTTTGATAGTAGCATCAAGCATACAGATTATCCTAGGATACAGTCAAATTTGGGCCATCTGTTCCTGGTAAGATTTACCTATCTTGGAATTAGAGGTAGTTGATTCAGGTATAATGCTGAAACCTGAAAACAACAGTATAATAGCTTGTGATTCTTGCTATTCAAATGGTTCTTTAGAGGGAATAAAAATTGGATGGTTCCTATTCCAAGGGGGAAAACAATGATTCCTTTGTTTTTAAGTGTCAAGTGCAGTACCAATCTTTCAAAATCCTGATATTTCTATGCAATTTATGGTATTGAACTTGGTTTGGTCACATTTTTAGTCTTACTGAACCATTTTCTCTAGTTCAGACATGATATGTACTATTCCTTTATAAATGCTGAATGGACATTTGACCATATGGTCCCCATGCATTTTTCTGTTGAAATATGTTTTACTGTACATTGGCTTTAAGGTCTGTTAACTATTTTTTGCACTTTGGAATTGGCACAAATGGGAATCTTCAATTTGTTGTGTTTTGATTATTTAAAAATTTGCCAAGAGTTTCTTTTCTTGATAGGCTTGTTTGATTTTTCTATAAATTTTTTGGTTTACCTTGTTCTTTCTATTGATATTTTTTTTCTTTATGCTCTAGGCGGTGTGTTTTGCTTTAATGGGCATTGGCAGCTCATTTCATGCTCAAGAAACTACCGTGAGTGGGTAATTGGAGAGTCGAGTGTGGTAAATACCGTTCTTTTCCTGTGTACTGTGTTATGTTTGGGGTCATTTGGGACATGTTACTTTCTGATTCTTTTGAGATCTGCATGTAAAAGCCTCAACTTATCTGTTTGCATACATTTGTTGAAAACATCAAGTTCTAGCCTTCGGGTACTGTGTGACTTCAGGCCATCAACTACAGAAGTTAACATAACAATAAAGCTTTTACTTGTGTTGCTTTTCTCGATAATGGAGTTTTTTTTGTCTCAGTTCACGTTTTGGTGGCATGATAGACATGGAATCTGTAGAGGGCGTGGCTAATATTTCTAATGTGTCTTGGATTACTACCCATTCTTTGCAACTGTACAGTCATTGCTGACCACTGGATCATCTCCCTGCAACTGTACAGTCATTGCAACTGTTGTTTATTTCTTTGTGTTGAAAGTAGTAACTTTTAACTATGTTGAATATTTAAGACTCCTTGAATACTTAAAGAACATTTTGTTGTTGATGACAGTGTTGAATGTTTTAAACTAATTTGTGGATTGTTAAAACAATGTTGAATGTTCTTAGTTTTTGTTATTTGAAAATCAAGTTCATTTGATGATGCTAGTATATATTAGAAAGCTAATTTTAATTATATAAAAAAATTAAAATATAAGAGAATAAATTAGTGTTATATAAATAAAATATATAATGAGAATTTAAACTTATCTAAATATTAAAATAATACAAAAATTGTGTTATAATATCTATTACAATAACACTTTTTATGCAAAGAATTGTGTTATGCAAACTTCATTATATAACAGAAAAAATATGTTATACTAAAGTATAGTATAACACAAAAAATGTGTTATACTAAAGTGTAGTATAACACAAAAAAAGTGTTATACTAAAGTGTAGTATAACACAAATTTATAAGTATTGAAATGTGTTATATAATCGACTATAAATAACATAAATAAACACTTATTTATATATTAAAATAACACAGAAAGTGTGTTATCGTTGACAGTATAATAACACATCTGTATAACAATGATAAAGTGTTATGTAAAGTACCCTGACCTATGATAACATAATCGGTCTTAACACATCAGAAAGTGTTATGGTATGTTTTGATAACACATTTTCGGTGTTATTAAAAGCATTTTTTCTTGTAGTGACATCCTGCATGTTCTCTATTGTGGCTTCTAGCCTTTGATTTTTTATAAGCGAGTTCTGGTGCTGGAGCTCACGGAGTGCACCCGTGGACTGTTGTTGGGCATGCGCGAAGAGGGGCCTAGATCCTGGTGGCTGGAGCACGGCGCAGTCGGTTGTCGAGGAGGAGGATGCGTACTCAGGCCACCCACACAGGCGGTAGATGGTTCAGGATGACCTTCGCTAGGTTGGATAGCCAGGAATAATGCCTCATTCTTCTATCTAGAAGCTGGAAGTTCTTTGGTTAACCTCCATCCTCTGGTGGTAGAAGGTCTCTTCTGGAGGCTCTTAGTTGGTCTCCGTCAAGGTGGGTCTCAACATCCTAAGATTCAAGTATGTGTCTTGAACGCCTTGGCATTTCTTCTTGTAGGAATTGATGGAAGAACAATGACTTGATACTAGTCCTTCCCACAGACATCACCAAACTGTTGACGGTAAGAACTCGTCAATGAATTAAGTTTGGAAAACTTGAAGACTTAACAAGAAACTTATGAACTTAGAAGAACTTGTAGAAACTTAGAGAAAAATTGCAGAAGAACATTGGAAGAAATTTGTATATTTCTCTTAGAATAGTCTGGTGTTATAAGTATTTTCCAACCCCTTCTTAGTTGAAGGAAAGTCCTATTTATAGGGGAGCTCTAATGGCTCTTAGTACAAAAACGTTCCCAAGGGGACAAAGAGGGGGTGGTATGACAGGGCACCTCAAAGGATCATGTAGCAGGCATTAGTGGTGTCGGGCTCCAGGCCTGTCGGGCCTGACATTTGATGGAGGCGTGGGAGGAGGTGTGCCTCCTCTTAGTACTTTGTACGACAACTACTCTCCTGACTTATGTATGACCACTACCCTTCTAATGGTCGTGTCTGGTTTGTACTCCATATTACTCTAGCCTTTTTCGTACATCCTCTTTACCCATGCCTTAATAAGTCCTTGAGAGATTGAGTGCAAGACATTTATAGCTGGAGGTTTAGGAGGTACTTTGCTTCCATGCTATAGAGACTCTCTGAGCTTATTTCCTTCATGCATGGTGATGCCCTTAAGTTGGTATTACAAGTTTGTCGAAGCCCTCCAAATCATCTCCTTTGCTTCTAGGGAGTCTTGTACATGTTTCATGGTTTAGCGAGGGGTTGAAACTATGCTTGAGCTTCAGGGGGGCCCCGAGCTCGCCCCCTAGGGGAGCTCACCCTCTGAGCTCGCCCCTAGGGTCCTAGGGGGTGTGAGCTTGGTCCTCGTGTCTCTTCCATGTCTTCAAAGTAGCTCTTGGGCATTGGCATCTTGTTTAGCTTCTCTTGTCATATATCCGTGCTCACATTAGTTGTTTAGTAAAAAATAATCTCCATGGAGGCTTGAGCTCGCCCCCCAAGCCCTAGGGAGGCTTGAGCTCGCCCTCTAAGTTGGAGGGAGGCTTGAGCTAGACCGCCATGCTCTAGGGAAGCTTGAACTGACCCCCCAAACCCTAGGGAGGCTTGAGCTCACCCCCCAAGCTCTAGGGTGGCTTGATCTCATCCCCCAAGCCCTAGGGAGGATTGAGCTCGCCCCCCATGCTTTAGGGAGACTTGTGCTCGCCCCCACGCTCCAGGAAGGTGCGAGTTTGATCCCTGAGGCTTTTCCTATATCTTGGGACTCCTCTTGGGTGGTTTACATGATGTGGAATTTTTACATCAACACCCCCCAACAGGTCAAAATTACGACAATGCCCCTTTCTAACAAAAGCGTATCTTTAAACACATTTAATACACATAATCATGCATAGTCAATCATATAATCATATAAATTACATAATTCAATAAATTCACACATAGTTACCCTACGTGTCCTTCTGGCATGCATATCAAAGCACTAATCATATTAGGAGTTTCGGGACGCTACATTTATGCTGAAAGGAGGAGCGATTTCTTGGGGTTCAAAGAAATAAACATGTTTTTCACACTCAACTATGGGATGCCAAGTTTATATCTCTAGTGGCAATCAACAAAGAGGCCAAGTGGCTAAGGGGTCTCATGTTGGATGTCCCAATTTCTGGGGATATCGACAATCTCGATACATTGTGATAGTGAGGCCACATTAGCTATAGCCTATAATGATATATATAATGGAATGTCTAAACATATAAGTCTAAGACATGAGTATGTGAGATAATTGATTAAAGATAGAATTATTTCAATCTCTTATGTTAGCACTAGTGAGAACTTAGCGAATTTGTTCACCAAACCTCTTACAAGAGAATTTATATGTTCTACATCTGGAGGGATGAGACTAAATCTCCTAGAATAAGAAATTCACTAATGATAGCAACCCAAATCCAAGCTTGTAAATAACAAGTGCCAGAGTTCAATGGGTAAGAACAAGTCATTGATAAGTGGATAGTTTTCAACACTAAATAATTGTGAGTCCCATTGGAGATTGTTAGTGTCGGTTGCTGCCGAGTGAGGATTCAGCCTACGACTCTTAATGATGTTCAATTGAGTGTAACAAGCATCTTTAAAGGTAGAAAAGATGTTGTAAGAACTTCACCTATATGAACATAGATGTGGTGTCACCTCTCATGAAATTTGCAATTTCTTCTCGGAAAAATCATGAAATGGATGAGCACATGGGCATGATAATGCTAAGCCAGGAAAGTGGGAAAATGAATGGTCAAGTGGATGTATGTGAACTATTACAAGTCTTATCACGAGGAATAATTGGTTCAATCTTTTAAGATGCCAAGTATGTCGATAAGGATTTGTAGTGCTTTCAATAAAGTAATGTTCAAATCGAAAGATACTTTACTTTATGCACCAATACTGTTTGAGTTAGAAAAGAAAGGATTATATGTAACCTAGTGGGGGCATGTTGAGAAAGGATTACGCCTAAACTTATCTTCACAAAGCGGTCAATTGTTGTGTAGAATGGGTGGTCATATCCACGAGGAGATGTCTAAAACAAGCTATAAATGTAGCAAACAGTTAGTTTAGAAATAAGTGTAAAAAAACACAAGAGAATGGAAAATAAATTTTGTGAGAAATTATCGAGAAAAAGTGAATATGAGATGAGAAAATCAATAATAAAAGAAAAAGGTAGGTTTCGAGAATACCGTCTATGCTCTGTTCACTTGTTTTTGTTTGACTCAATGAAAGCAAATAATATTACAAATTACCTAATATCGACAATATGTCCTCAAGCGATAATGCAATAAAAGACTAATTTGCAATAACAATCTTATTGACACGACATTGCATGATAAAATCACATTAGAAAAGCATGACTCAACTTATACGAAATTTTAGCACCAATATTTTGTAAATAAGATATATTTTAAAATGTATTCAAGCAAAAAAAAATTCTTACCATTAACACTTGCAAAAGATTATGAAATAATCTAATTTTATCAATATAATTATAGGCTTCTTAGGATTCCTCCCGAACTATTACCACTACTAAATTGTTCCCCCTGAATTTTTCAGCCTGTTAACAATTTCCCCTGAATTATTTACGTTACTGAAATGTGGGACTTCTGTCCAATTTTGCTAACAGAATGGTGATGTGGCGACATTGGCGTGCTGAATAAATAAGATTTTACCCCCTGAATTATTACCACTACCAAATCATGTCCCCAAAATTTAAAAATTTAACAATATTTAGAATATTAAAAAAAAAAGATAAAAAATATTAAACTAAAAATCCATTTAAATTAAATTAAATCATACCAAATTAAAAAATCAAAATGAAAAAAACAAAACTATATTAAAATTTTCTCTTAATTTCTTTCACTTTTTCTTACTTTCTTTGACATTCCCTCACTTTTGCACCAACAAAATAATTTCAACAAAACTCATCAATTTATCACAAAAAAAAACTCAACCAAAATAAATGATGACAACATATACAAATCAAAATTTCAATCTCTTAAATTCAGACACATTTTAATATGATGTTAACAACATAATGAAAACCCAGATCTTCTATTATTTTTCTCACACTTTTACACCATCCAAATACCTTAAGACACTCAACAAAAGAGAGAGAGAGAGAGAGAGAGAGAGAGAGAGAGAGAGAGAGAGAGAAGTGAAAGAGAGAGAGAAGGGATATGAGATGGGTATGGAGAGGGAGAGATGCAGAAGGACAACATAGGCGATACGAAAGCTGAATATCATCGGGGAACATGCATGAGCCCAGCCTGTCAACGATGTCGCTACCCAGCCAACTTCGAGCTCACTCAAACACATGCCGAACACCTAAGCCAATTTTTTTGTCAACATCAAACTTTTTTAATTTCAATTGATTTTTTTAGTTGAATGGTTGTTTTCTTTTTTTAATATTCAAAAGATTGTTTCATTTTAAAATAATTTAAAATTCAGGGGTGGTCGATTACGTAATGGTAATAGTTCAGGGCAAGAATCCTATTTATTCTTTAAATTATAAATGAGGCATTGATGTGGCAATACCACATCGGTGCCCAAACTGTCACATCACCATTTCCTTAGAGAAATTGGATGGAAGTCCCACATTTCAGTAACGTGAATAATTTAGGGGGAATTTTTATCAGACTAAACAATTCAAGGCGATTTGGAATTGTAATAGTTCGGGGGGAAAATCTTAATATGCCATAATTATATCATGATTGGGGAGTAGGAAAATGATTTTAGGCTTCGGGTTACTCTTGATTGTGTTGTTGGCTTCGAGAAGATTTTTGAAAACTCAAGGAAGTACTATTTGTTTTTCTGAAAATGTTTGGTGAGGTTTTTTCCTCTACTAGGTAAGTGAAAAGTTTTTGCGAAAAACTTTTTAACTGCATTTTGGATCCAGTCTAGTTCTTGCTAGAGCGTCGAATCATGTTTCTCGAACAACTCACAATTAGTTAGGCACACACAAAGGCTGGTCGAATAATTCTCGAGCAGTTTACAATTAGTTAGGCACACACATAGCCTGGTCGAATTACTAACTACCCTTTTACTTTTCACTAGATGTATGCATGCAATCATTGGGGGAGTGATTATTCTATTAACCCAAATGGGTCCCAAAACTCCTACTGTAGGATCCTTAGTGTTTTGGAACACTTGTCACAATGCTAGATCTCTTGGGGCAAACTTTCTATTCTTGAATAGAGAGTTGAAGTATTTCGCTACTTTTTGCTGGTAAGTAGCCACTCTCAACTGTGATTTTTCTCTTTTTTCCTCTATCATGTCGAGGTTTTTAGCCAATAATTGGTGGTTTTTATTTTGTTCATACGTACTCCTCCGATGCGATGGGAGGGTTAACTCAACTGGTATCATTGCTTCATATCAATAAGCTCGGGAAAATGGAGTATGCCATGTTGAGGTTAGAGCAGTAGTTCGATATCACCATAATACTTCTAGCAAAATATCAAATCAATTGCCTTTGGCTTGTTCGAGATGCTTTTTCATTGTGTCTTTTAAGGTTTTGTTGACAGCTTCTACTTGTATGTTTGCTTAGGGATGAGCAACTACAAAAAAGCTCTTAGTGATACCATGCCTTACACAAAAGTTTGTTAATGTGTCACTGTCAAACTGAGCACCATTATCCGAGACAATCTTTTTTGGTAGCCTGTGTCTGCATATGATGTTTTTTACCACAAAATCAAGCACCTTCTTGGAAGTAATTGTAGCCAATGGTTTTGCTTCAATCCACTTCGTAAAGTAATCCACTGCGACCTTTGTAAATTTTACTCCATCCTTTCCTGTAGTTTCCCGGTCAAATAGAAGCCTCATACTATTAAGGGCCATGGGCTCTGGATTTGTTTAAGTTCATTAGGAACTGCTCGAGAGATTTTTTGAGAATATCTGACACTTATCACATTTTCGGACGTACTCCATGGAATATTCATTCAACGTGAGCCAAAAATAGCCTTTTCTCAGTAACTTCTTGACTAGACTCTGCCCCCGTACGTTGCAACAGAATACTTCGTGCTCTTCTATCATTAACAGCTCGGCTTCTGTTTTAGTAACACATCAAAGAAAAGGCATATAATACCCTCTTACGTACATTACTCCATCAATAATCACGTATCTAGCAGCTTGTCTTAAAATTCTTCGGGCTTCATTTCTGTCTTGAGGAAATATTCCATGCTTCAAGAATATGGCTATACTAGTCATCTAGGAGGGGGTATTATCGAGCAGTAGTGTTTGCTCTGTTTCATTAATACTTAGTTGGGCCAGGTGTTCAACTGGTATTACATTTGGGGTGTTTGCATCCTTAGCACTTGCTAGTTTTGCTAGGGCATCTGCATTGCAATTTTTGTCATGGGGCACTTGTTGGATGGTAAATTTTTTGAATTGTGCCAGGAAATCTTTTGCCTTGCTGAGGTAGGATACGGGCCAATTTTCTTCGTTGTGTTCAAGTTCCTTTCCTAGATCTAATTTTTTGGTATTCCAGTGCATTTAGTAATAAATTCTGCTAAAGATTTCCCTTTGATATCCGTCCTTGGCTAGTAGGTAATTTCATATTTCCCGAGCTTGACAGCCCACTTAAATAGTTGAACAGATGCCTCTGTTTTTGCAGAACTTTCTTGAGAGGTTGATCGATTAAATCTGTGATAGGATGAGCCTTGATGTAAGACCTTAATTTCCTCACTGCAAGCAACAAATAATAGGCCAGTTTTTCAATTAATGGGTACCATGATTCTGCCCCGACCAACCTTTTACTTATGTAATACACTAGATGCTAAATTCTATCTATTTCTCGGATAAGGATTGCACTAACAACGTGTTGAGTAATAGTGAGAAAAAAGTATAGAACCTCCTCATCGATTGGCTTTAATAAGACTAGAGGTTGAGCCAAGTGTTCCTTAAGTGATTGGAAAGCCTTTTCACATTCTTTCATCCATTCAAACTTGCTATTTCTCCTTGGGAGGTTAAAAAATTGTAAGCATTTGTCGGTGGATTTTGAGACAAATCTGCTGGATGTTGTAATCCGTCTCTTCAGACTCTGTACTTCCTTTATCTTTGTTGGGGATTTCATGTCGATCAAAGCTTTGATTTTCTCCGGGTTAGCTTCTATACCTCTTGCATTGACAATGAAATCAAGAAAATTGCCCGAGCTTACCCCAAACGAGCACTTTAAGGGGTTAAGTTTCATATCGTAATGCTGAAGGTTGGCAAAGCCTTCTGCTAGATCCTTCAAGTGCCCCTAGCCTATTTTGATTTTACCAGTATGTCATCAATGTAGACCTCCATGCTTTTGCAATTGGGTCTTTGAACATCATTTTTACTAGTCGTTGACATGACACACCAGCATTTTTTAGACCAAAAGGCATTACTCTGTAATAGTACAAGCCTATGTCAGTTCTAAAACTGGTATGCTCGTCATCGGGAGGGTGCATACTGATATGATTATACCTCGAGTAAGCATCCATAAATGTGAGGACTTCATGTCGTGCAGTGGCATCGACTAGTATGACGATTCTTGGTAGGGGAACATAATCCTTTCGACATGCCTTGTTTAGACCATTGAAATATACACAAGTCCTCCATTTTCCATTAGGTTTTGGCACCAGAATAAGTTTTAAACCCACTCAGCGTAAAAGGCTTCTCTTATGAACTTGTTCTCCTTAGCCTCTCTACTTCTTCTCTTAAGGCTTTTGACCTTTCATTGTTGAGCAGCCTGCTTTTCTAGTATACTAGCTTAAATTTTTCTTTGTCAATGTAAAAGGCGTGGCTGATCACAGAAAGGATGATGTTGTAATGCCCCAGATTCCCTAATGTGGTTTAACGGCTGGATTGGTAGGCCGGGAGGGCCATAATTGTTTAATTATGCCATTTAATGTGTTTATGTATGTTTATGAGAATTATATTATAATATAATGTTAATTGTATGCATGTCGATGATATATGTTGAGACCACATTATGATGTGGGTTTGTTCAAGTTGTTCGACATGAGACGATCGTAGATTATTGATTAGCGGTTTAGTCACAACAGGTTTAAGTGTCGGGACTTGGGTTGAGTCTTGGGGTGATTTTGATGATTGGAGCGTTACCGGGTGATAAAGGGTAACGAGATCTGAATTATTGGAGTTTATGATTATTGAGAATAGCGGGAATTGGAGAACGTTAATGATGATTAACGAGTTAGGAGGGAAGTACCAAAAATGCCCTTGGGAGCCTTTAGAAAGTATTAATTGACCTAGGGGTAAAATGGTCATTTCACCCCTAGGATAGATATATCACTTGTTGGCTGAAGGAAATGATGGAAAAAGAGAGTATACTTTAGAGTTCTCCCGTACCTTCTTCTCCTCACTGTTCTTTGTGGTTTTTGAATCAATTTTGAGGATTCAAGCTTGGGAAGCAAGCCTTGGAAGTTTAGGAGTGTGTTCCACCATTGAAGACCCTCATAAGCCAAGCTTTGGGTAAGTTTCTAACCATAGTTTCTCTGGTTTGCTCTGTTTTGGTTTTGTTTTGCAGCTGAGTTTACTAGGATGAATTCATGGTTTTTGTTGGGAGTTTTGGCTAGGGTTCCCATGCTTGCGATGTTTGGGGTGTGTTAGGATGGTTTTTGGGTTTATTTGGCATCAAGAATAGGCTTTGGAAGCTTGGGAATCGAGTTAGAAACGAAGGAGATGAAGAAGGTCGGTTCAGGGGTGTTTTTGGCTGGAGGTAGCACTACAGCGCCCACCCTAGGGCGCTATAGCTCTCCTCAAGAGGCTTTTAGGCACTTGGGCGGTTTTGTGTAGAGCGCTGTGGCGCTAGGGGTTGAGCGCTGTAGCGCTACCCTGTTCCTTCCAAACCCCGTTTTGAGTGATTTTAAGGGTTTTTGACTTGGGGTTTCAATCCTTAGGCCCGGGATCGAATCTACTCACTGTGTGGGCATGTTTCGAGGTTCCGAGGGTGGTGCTTAGGTTAAGACCCTATTATTGTGGATTCTCATTAATGGGGGTTATAATTGGTTGTGATTAGGTAACTGCTATGGAACTAAAAGACCGATTGTTCTCAAGGGTCGTCTTTATCATACTTCTCGCTCAAACTTGAGGTAAGAAAACAGTGTATGGATACAGTTGCACCCTGTACAGGTATATGACATGCATGGTTTGATATTGAGGCATGCTGGTTGATATATGTGAACGTGGATTGCATATTAAACGCTAATGAATGCTGATTACCTGGTTAAGACACTGACTAGTCAGGGACCGACTCTAAAGTCGACGATCACGCATTGAATGGCTCTATGGCATTAATGTGGGACCGACCCTAAGGTCGAAGAACATATAAGCGTTTGCCTGGTCTACGACCAGATGTCTATAGCCAAGGTATATGACCCCGGTGACCGTTAGTCACGTGGCTAAGGGACGTTGTCCATAGCTTCGACTCCAGAGTCGTGAGGAAGGTTATGTTGGTGACTAATCACCATACACCTGTCCTGATCAATTTATGAGAGAATCACTTATCAGTGAAGCCCTGGTGACCCTACCATCACATGGCTAAAGGGAGCGCTGCTCATTATTGTGGCTGTTGGCTATTGTCACCTATATGTCGGACTGATAGTCCTGAATGGTTATTATGATCGTTGTTGATATTATATCATGTTTTATTATGTTTTCTTGCTGGGCCTTGACTCATGGGTGCCATGTGGTGCAGGTAAAGGAAAGGAAAAGCTTGGCCAGCCTTGAGTGGAGAGCTTGGGCGATGTGATGTACATACAGGGCCGTTTGATCGCCACGGTCAAGGAGTTCTCAGAGGGACTAGGGGTTTACCCTATTTTTGCCGCTTAGGCCGGCGGAGTTTGTAAATTTGGAACTGTAGCGACTCTTTTATATTACGAACTACTTGTAAACATTTTGAAAGGCTCATGCGCAGTTTATTTACTTAATGAAATGTACCCTTTCCTTTTTACTGGCTTTTCACCTTAACCTGATATTAACACTTAGATCATGTTTTTAACCAAAGGACTCGGGTAGCGGGTCAAATTTCCGGTTCACCATTCACCGTAACTGTTCTGGGGTAACCAGGGCGTTACAGATGTCCACCATGTCGTTGTACAACCAGGCGAACATGATTGGGTTCTTTCTCAAAAAATTTAAAAGTTCAGACTTAACTTCCACTGCCAAGCTTTTTCCAATTTTTACTCTTAGTTGGTTCGTTCTAGTTGAGTAAAGCTTCTTATATGTTTTCAATTGTTTTTTCATGTTTTGGAGAAACAACAAGGAAGTGAACTACGACTATCTTTGAGCCAACCTCTGGGATAAATAAATTGCAAAATACACTGCTCGTGATAGGAGGAGGAGCTTGCTGCTGTGTCCCCAGAGAAACATTTTTTATGAAAAATAGTTTTGCCTCAATGCAAATGGTAAGATAATTACAACTCTAAAAAAAATATTAGAAATAAATATTGATTGATTAAATAAAGTTACAACTCCATGACTGAAAATACAAATAAATAAAAGAAGAAGTGGAAGAAGAGAAATAAAGAAATACAACTCTTTGCAAAATAATACTAATAAAGTGAAGTGTTTGAAACAAAAAGAAAAGAAGATTACAACTCAAAACAAGAAATACAAATAAAAAAAAGAGAAGAATATGAAGATGAAGAGAAATATAATAGAAAGAAAGAATAAGAAAACAAAATAGAAACAACTCTCACTCACACTACCAAAGTGAAGAATGTTGGGGATCACAACCTTGAACAAGGTTTGAAACCTTTGTCCAATATCTTATTTCCCCCTAACTCAAGCACTAAGGGATCTCTCACAGATTTTTGGAAATACTTTATGGAATAATCACGCCTCAAGGTGTTTCTAGCCAAGTGATGTAATGGATAGAAATGTTGTGTCTTTCAAGTGAGCAATAGGCTCCTATTTATAGAGTTTTGAGACAGCCTTTGAATTTCAAATTCCACCAATCCTCATGGCTGTTACCAATGATTAATTGGATGTTTATGGAATTAAAATAGAGATTTGGGAGTTACTTGGCTGTTGGAAACGTTCAAAATTGGATAAAACCGAAGTTTGGAAAATGCTGTCAGCCGCTTAGGCCGCGACCTGAAAACCACAGGCCGCAGCCCACGATGTGTTTTTGCCTCTTGGGCCGCGGCCTAAAAAACTCAGGCCGTGGCCCAAGACGTTTTTTCAGCAACCAAGTTTCCAACTTTGCCTAAACGTTCCAAATTTATTCTCACTTGATTTTATAACTTCCATATACATTATGGGAGTTAAAATCACATCTCTAACAGTCATATCTCTTATGACTTTAAGAAATTCATCTCAATATTGTGTAGCAACAAATTTACACAGTAATGGGTAATATTTGGAAGTTACAAATTTGTAACACCAAATATGTTACATATTTGGATATTTCACATATATCTAATTAATGTAACTCTCTATTATATGTTACAATATGTGACACTCTATGTAACATTTATTTAATCTAAAAACTATATTATAAAATAATATAATATTACATTATATTATAAAATAATATAACATTCCCCCACTAGATTAAATAGTCATCTATTGTAACACTTATTTAATCAATCATTATATTTTAAAATATAACATATCCCCCACTTGATTAAATAAGAACTCTCTCTTATAGGAGTCATTGCATTGATGCGTAAAGTAAAGTGTTTTTCAACTTGAACTTTTCTATAGTGTAATTATCACAAAATTTGTCGAAAATTTGGTTGCACTAGGCATTGAACCATCTTTTCATTATAACAAATCGGTGATAACACACACACCTTTGCGATGTTCACTTGAGACCTCTATGTCTCGCTTTGCACCGTTAATGGCCATGTGCACTTTCCATTCATGGACGTTCTTGAGAATGCTCCCAATTCTCATGAGAGGCGGCACAACCCCTAGGTCCATATAGGTAGAATTCTTACAGTATTTTGTTACCAAAAATACTTGTCTTCACAAGACTGAATTCTATTAAAAAACGTTTCGGTTTTAACCCTCAACTTGGTAACTCACAAGTACTCAATATCTCATATGGGACTTGTTTTGAGTACAACTAATATTCACTTTATTGACTTGTTGTTACCTATTGAACATAACACTAGTTAAATAACTAGTGTTAAGATAGGTTACAATCAATCGTGAATCTCTTTAGGGAGTTTAAGTCACATCACTCGAGATGATGTAGCCACTAAATCCCTCGTTTGTGGCTTAGTGAAATGATCCGCCAGATTTTCACTTGTTCTCACATAGGATATTGAGATGACTCATCTCTAAATCAATTCTCTTACATATACATGTCTTAGACTAATATGTCTAGACTTCCCATTATACACTCCACTGTATGCTCTAGCCAATGTCGCTTGGCTATCACAATGTATCGATATAGTGGATATATTCTCTTTGATTAGGGGCATCTCTATCAACAGATCCCTTAACCATTCGGCCTCTTTGCATGTAGTAGCTAGAGCTATAAACTCTACTTCCATATTAGAATGAGATATACAGGTTTGTTTCTCGGAACCCCAAGAAATTGCACCCCCACCAAGTGTAAATACCCATCCAGTTATGGACAAGTTGTCCCCAAGATTGGATATCCAGATTGAAGGAAATTTGGAGTAATGAAGGCTTAGTCCTTTGGTTTTCTTGGGATAACCTAGGACTCTTCCAATTTCCTTCCAGTGATCCACACTTGGATTACTTGTAAACCTACTAAGTTTACTCACCGCAAATGCTATATTTGGTCTAGTACATTGGGCAGCATACATTAGACTCCCTATAGCACTAGCGTACTCCAATTGAGCCACCGCTCTTCCTTCATTCTTCTCTAGTTTTACACTATGATCGAATGGAGTATTGGCATCTTTAACCTTGAGATGGTTAAATTTGTTCAATACTTTCTCAACATAGTGGGCTTGCCCTAACGCAAAACCCCCACTATGTTTCTTTACTTTGAAACCAAGTATGGTGTCAACTTCTCCAAGATCTTTCATCTTGAAGGTTGATGATAGAAACCTCTTCGTTTCTTCTATCCCTTTCATGCTATCACTAAGAATAAGCATGTCATCCACATATAAGAAAACAATGATCACATATCCCTTACAAGTTTTGGAATACAAACACTTGTCTCCATTGTTATGTCTAAACCCATTAGACATGATGGCTTGATCAAATTTCCCATGCCATTGCTTAGGAGCTTGTTTCAATCCATATAAGGATTTTACAAGTCTACACACTTTATGTTCATATTTTGGTAGGACAAACCCTTCGTGTTGTTCCATATAGACCTCCTCATTGAGGTCACCATTAAGGAATTCCATTTTGACATCCATTTGATGAACATACAAGTTGTGTATAGAAGCTAAAGTGAACAAAATTCTTATAAAAGTTGTTCTTGCAACAGGCGCATAGGTATCAAAATAATCGATACCCTCTTTTTGCCTAAATCCTTTAGCTACTAATCTAGCTTTGAAGGTTTGGATAGTGCCATCAGTGTGGTATTTTCTCCTAAATACCCACTTACACCCAATTGTCTTAGACTCCCGTGGGAGGTCTACCATTTCCCAAGTGTTGTTGGAAAGAATTGAATCCATCTCATCATTGATGGCTTCTTTCCAAAATGCACTATCTCTTGATTGCATAGCTTCTTTATAAGTCTTAGGATCATCCTCAACAAGAAGTACAATAGGAATTTTCCTAATAACTTCCTCTCTATTTCCTTCTACCATGTAGAATGAAATTCGTTGAGAATCTATCTCATCCACTACTAGACTTTTCTCATTATTTTTTAGCCTTTGACTTCTTCTAAGTTCAAAGGGTTGCTTTACATTCTTTTGAGAATTCTCCTCTTGAGAATTAATTTTGGATGTAGAAGCTTGAGAATTGCTCTCATAGAACACATTCTCCTTTAGAGATGTTGAAGCTTGAGAATTGTTTTCACATAACATGTTCTCAAAGAATTCAACTTCTCTAGATTCAATCACAATATTAGACTCTAAGTCTAATAGCCTATAAGCTTTACTATTGTTGGCATAACCAAAAAAAGCACACTTTATGGCTCTTCAACCTAACATTTTTCTATTAGGTTCGTTTTTCTTGCAATATGCAAGAGACCTCCACACTTTGAAGTACCCTATGTCGGGTTTTCTTCCTTTCCATAACTCATATGGAGATATCTCATTTTTCTTCATTGGTATTCTATTAAGAATGTAACAAGCGGTTAAAAGTGGTTCACCCCATAAGTTGAAGTTCAACTTAGAAAACACCAACATAGAATTTATTATCTCTAAATAAGTCATTTTTTTCCTTTCGGCAACACCATTGTGTTGTGGTGTATAAGGTGCGGTGCGCTCATGAATTATACCATTTTCTTCACAAAATGTATTGAATTCATTAGAGAAGTACTCTCCTACTCTATCACTTCTTAGCACCTTAATCTTTATATTTAGTTGATTTTCAACTTCTAATTTATATAATTTAAAAGCATCAAAAGTTTCATCTTTATGCTTTAAAAGAAACACATAGGTATATCTACTAAAATCAACTATAAAAGTAAGAAAATACGTTTTACCACCTCTAGTTAAAACACCATTTAATTCACAAAGATCACTATGGATTAAATCTAGTAAATTAGATGATCTTTCTACACTAGGAAATGGTTTCTTAATCATTTTTGCCTTAACACATGTTTCAAATTTACCATAGTTTTTAATATTGCATGCAATCATACCACATTTTACCACTCTTTTCATGGTTGAAAAACCTATATGCGATAGTCTAAGATGCCACAAATATAAAGAATAGTAGTCAACAATATCGGCGGAATTTGCATTTTTATTGATAACATTGAAAGTTACATCATTGGGGCATAATTTAACCATACCCTCACAATAGTGTCCCTTTCCCAAAAATACATTTTATTTGGTAAGTATAAGTTTACTGGACTCAAAAGCAGCTTTAATGCCGGGCTTGCCAAGCAAATCACCACTTACCAAGTTTCTACTCATTTCGGGAACATAAAGTACATTCACTAATGTAACTTTCTTGCCAGAGGTGAAAAAGACTTCAATGGCACCTTTGCCAAGTACCTTGGATTTGCCCTCATTGCCCATTTGAATCTCATGGTTGCCCTTTGACTCTTCAAAGGTCTTGAACAATGATTTGTCATAGGTGACATGGACGGTGGCACATGTATCATACCACCACCTTTTCACCTTGCCTTGGACCGCATTCACCTCACTAAGGGTAGCAACTATGTTTTCCTCTTGAGTTGCATTCACCTTAGGTTCTTGCTGGTCTTTTCTATGCCTACACTCTCTAGCATAGTGACCCTTTTTCCCACAAACAAAGCAAGGATCTTTCTCGCCCTTAAACTTGTTTGGGTTGGTTTTTGGACCCAAAGGTTTCTTGTTACCCTTTTTCCCTTTGTTTTTGGGATGTTTTGGTTGTGACACCGTATTTTCTTTCGAAGTCTCTTCATTAGACCCCTCCACAAGTTTATCTCTACATATCAATTCCTCTTCGATTCGAATATGTTTTTGGATTTCCTCCAATGAATAATCCTCTTTTTTATGAAGGATTCTTTTCCTATAGCTCTTCCAAGTTGGTGGTAATTTAGCCACTATAGCACCAACTTGAAAGGCCTCAGGAAGCTCAATCTTTAGCACTTTCAATTTGTTAACAATAATTTGCAATTCATGTATTTGAGGAAGCATGGGTTTATTACCAAAAAATTTGAAATCAAAATATTGTGATATCATAAACTTTTTAGCACCTTCCTCTTCCGCCTTGAATTTTGTTTTAAGTGCATCCCATAACTCCTTTGTCGATTTTGTTTCAAGGCTTTTGACCTTTCATTGTTGAGCAGCCTGCTTTTTTGGTATACTAGCTCAAATTTTTCTTTGTCAATGTTAAAGGCATGGATGATCACAGATAGGTTGATGTCAACCATGTCGTTGTGTGACCAGGCTAACTTCCACTGCCAAGATTTTTCCAATTTTTACTCTTAGTTGGTTCGTTTTGGTTGAGTGGAGCTTCCGATAAGTTTTCAATTGTTTTTCATCTTTTGGAGAAACAACAAGGAAGTGAACTTTGACTATCTTCCAGCCAACCTCTGGGATAAATAAATTGCAAAATGCGCTGCTCGTGATAGGAGGAGGAGCTTGCTGCTGCGTCCCCAGAAAAACATTTGTTAGGAAAAATATTTTTCCCTCAATGGAAATGGTAAGATAATTACAACTCTAAACAAAATATTACAAATAAATATTGATCGATTAAATAAAGTTACAACTCCATGACTGAAAATACAAATAAATAAAAGAAGAAGTAGAAGAAGAGAAATAAAGAAATACAACTCTTTGCAGAATAATACTAATAAAGTGAAGTGTTTGAAACAAAAAGAAAAGAAGATTACAACTCAAAACAAGAAATACAAATAAAAAAAAAGAGAAGAATATGAAGATGAAGAGAAATATAATAGAAAGAAAGAATAAGAAAACAAAATAGAAACAACTCTCACTCACACTGCCAAAGTGAAGAATGTTGGGGATCACAACCTTGAACAAGGTTTGAAACCTTTGTCCAATATCTTATTTCCCCCTAACTCAAGCACTAAGGGATCTTTCACAGATTTTTGGAAATTCTTTATGGAATAATCAAGCCTCAAGGTGTTTCTAGCCAAGTGCTGTAATGGATAGAAATGTTGTGTCTTTCAAGTGAGCAATAGACTCCTATTTATAGAGTTTTGAGACACCCTTTGAATTTAAAATTCCACCAATCCCCATGGCTGTTACCAATGATTAATTGGATGTTTATGGAATTAAAATAGAGATTTGGGAGTTACTTGGCTGTTGGAAACATTCAAAATTGGATAAAACTGAAGTTTGGAAAATGCTGTCAGCTGGTTAGGCCGCGACCTGAAAACCACAGGCCGCAGCCCACGATGTGTTTTTACCTCTTGGGCCATGGCCTAAAAAACTCAGGCCGCGGCCCAAGTCATTTTTTCAACAACCAATTTTCCAACTTTGCCTAAACTTTCCCACTTGATTTTGTAACTTCCATACACATTATGGGAGTTAAAATCACATCTTTAACAGTCATATCTCTTATGACTTTAAGAAATTCATCTCAATATTGTGTATCAACAAATTTACACAATAATGGGTAATATTTGGAAGTTACAAATTTGTAACACCAAATATGTTACATATTTGGATATTTCACATATATCTAAATAATGTAACTCTCTATTATATGTTACAATATGTGACACTCTATGTAACATTTATTTAATCTAAAACATTATATTATAAAATAATATAATATTCAATTATATTATAAAATAGTTTGGAGTTATTAGGGGTAGTATTTGCACAAAAAGTGTGGCGACACTATTTGTACGGAGAAAAGTGCGAGATATACACTGATCATAAAAGTTTGAAGTATTTCTTCTCTCAGAAGGACTTAAACACGAGATAGAGACATTGACTGGAGTTGGTAAAAGATTATGAATGTGAGATTCTTCACAATCTAGGGAAAGCCAATATGGTGGCAGATGCTTTGAGTCAAAGAGGTCCAGGAAAGTTGTCCAGTTCAAAGCAGATATCGAAGGAATTTGCATAAGACATGAGTTGAGTGGGGATAGAGTTTGTGGTGGGCTAGTTGGCCAATATTACCTTGCAGTCTACTCTTTCTTTAGAGAATAAAGGAGGGTCATATGAATGATTCCCAGTTGATAAAGCCTAGAGAGGTTGTCCTAGCGGGAGTAGCTAAGGATTATACTGCTACGGAGACAGGTTTGTTGAGATACAAGGATCAGATCTGTGTCTCAATGGACGTGGGTATTAGATGGGAGATTCTTTATGATTCTCATACCACACCATATTCATTACATCCAGAGACCATGAAGATGTATCAAGATCTACAGTCTATGTATTGGTGGCTTGGGATGAAGAGGGATTTGATTGACTATGTGGCGAGGTGCCTAACTTGTTAGCAGGTGAAGGTAGAACAATAGTGGCCAGCAGAGTAGTTACAGCCTTTAGGTTTCCCTAAGTGGAAGTGGGAAGATATCACTATGGATTGTGTAGAGGGATTGCCTAGGACAGTGGGATAACATGACTTAGTATGGGTGATTGTAGACAGGCATACCAAGTCAGTTCATTTTTTACCTGTGAGAACAAAATTTTCTGTGGACCAATATGTATAACTGTATGTAAGGGAGATCGTACATCACCATGGGGTTCTGAAATCCATTGTGTCAAACTGTGACCCCATTTTTACATACAAGTTTTGGGGAAGCCTACATAAGGCTATGAGGACTCGGCTGAAGTTTAGTACAACTTACCATACCGAGTCATATTGTCTGAGAGGATGATTCAAATACTGGAGGACATGCTTAAGGATGTGTGTTAGACTTTAAGGGGTCCTAGAGTATGTATCTTCCGTTGATTGAGTTTTCGTACAATAACAACTATCATTCAACGATTGGAGTAGCTCCATATGAGATGTTGTATAGAAGGAAATGTAGCTCACCCATTCATTGAGATGAAATGAAAGAGAGGAAGTACTTGGGCCTGAGATGGTGAAGAGAACTAGTGAGACTATTGAGAAGATGAAAGTTCGAATGTTTGCCTCACAGAGTAGACAGAAAAGCTACACTGACCCTAAGTGTAGGAACGTGGAGTTCTAGGTTGGGGATCACATTTGTCTTCGAGTTTCACCACTGCGAGCAGTAAAACGGTTTGGAAGGAAGGGCAAGTTGAGCCCTAAGTTTATGGGACCTTTTGAGATCTTAGAAAGGATCGGGCAGGTAGCCTATAGATTGGCTTTGCCTTTGTCATTGTCCGGAGTCATTGATTTGTTTCACATCTCAATGCTTCAGGGGTATGTGTCGGACACAATGCATGTGCGGGTTATGAGAGTCTAGAGATACATACAAATTTGTCTTATTATGAGCAGCTGGTTCAGATCCTAGATATCTATTCCTCTTAACCGAAATTTTTAACCTAGGACCGTTAATCACATTTAGTTGCACATTTATGGTCAAATGTCTCGTTTAGTGAGTTTAGCACTATTTAAAATACACAGTGTAATAGTCCCTGAGTAGTAGTGTGTTACATTAATGATGGCCCACAATGTCGGGTTTGACTTAAGATGTATCTTGTTCCCCACAACTCTAATCGGACTGGCCAGATTCTAGTTCAACAAGTACAAAAAACATTCAATCACCTCGTGGAAGAAATTGTCTTCCAAATTTAAGAGACAGTTAGGAGCTTTTGAAGGAAGCTCACGTTGAGGTCAATTCGCTGGCCAACATAAAACAACAACCTGGTGAATCCCTAATGGCATATCTGACACGTTTCACCAATGCACGAGCTAGGGATGTTGATGATAGCTCCATGCTCATGGTAATGAGGACAAGGATCACTCTAGGAGGTCCTTGAGTAGTAGGGCTTTACAACTTGGTAACAGAGTGTGCCAAGGTTAAGGGTTCTTGAAGACATGCTGGGCATGTACACTCCCCACTAAAGACAAGCTTGACTCAGGGTTTGGTAACTATTTATGTGGTTATGTGTTTAAATGCTTAAATATGATATAAATGCCTTATTTACATGACTTACTAGGTAGCATGAGACATTCTGATAGGGCCTGGCCCTTGATTGCTGCATGATTTGAAAGGATGTGCTTACTAGCTCTGACATTGCTTGTGAATGCAAAGGAACCGCTTATTAGCACTTTTACATGGACATGTCGATCAGGACACGCTCATTCGTGTTGCATTGATACATGTATGCCAGAAAATGTTTATTAACATTGTTATTTGGTTATAAATGCTAGTAAATGCTTACAAGCACTGTTAAATTTTAAAGAAGTGCTTATTAGCATCGCTATTGATTATGGATATTAGCACGTGCTTATTTGCACCATACTTGGATATGAACATGAATCAGCATGCTTATTAGCATGACTGTTGAATGTGAATGATTATTTGCTTGATCTTGGATCGTGAGGCGGTAAGAGGTATAGTTATTACTCCCTAACTGGCCGAATTGATTATTATAGAAAGGTATAAGCTTGGAAGTATGCTTCCAATGCAGATAGAGTAATCAACTTGCTAGGAAGATCAGGGCCAGAATGATAGACAAGGTTAGACCCCTCTGCCAGCTCCTGAGAACTGACAACAAGTTCTTGCTGATTTGCAAGCCAGGTTATTAAGGCAGGAAGAAGAGATTCGCCTCTTGAGACAACAACATGTTCCTTTAAGGAACATTTTGCCAGAGGCACCACCTGTGACGATGCCAACAGTTGAGCAGACAGATGGGAAACTCTTTTTGAAAGGTTCATAAAACAACACCCTTCAATCTTTGAGGGTAATGCAGATCCAGCTAAGGCCGAATAGTGGATGATCATGTTTACCACCATGCTAGACTTAATGAGGGTGGTTGGTAATGAGAGGGTGGCCTGTGCCACATATATTTTTTGGGAGGATGCCCAAATTTGGTGGGAAGTGATATCCCAGACCAGAAATGTTAATGCCCTAGAATGGGAACAGTTTAGGACTCTGTTCAATGAAAAATACTACAATGATGCCATTAAGGCTACAAAAGCTGAAGAGTTCAACAGGTTACTTCTGGGAAACATGTCAGAGATCGATTATGCCTTGAAGTTTGACAGATTGGCAAAGTTTTCCGAGGAATTTGTGCCAACTGATGGGACCAGAAGGGAGAGGTTTCTCCAAGGGCTACAACCTATGATAGCCCAAGATGTTCATATCATTATTGTGCCAGGAGTGTCTACTTATGCACAAGTGGTGGTGAAGGCCCTTACTGTTGAGTGCGCAGAGAATAAAATCTAGCGCAAGAACACGATCAGGAGAGATAACAGGAGGGCAGGACCTCCATTAATGAGTTCATGTAGGGGTGGGGGCTCCTGATTCATTTCAAGCTCCAGGCCCTTATAGGAGACCACATGGTATTCAGATAGGCCGCCAGGGTGACAATGATCGCTGGAGGACTTTCGAGAGTGTGCCAAATGTAAGAGGCGCCATATAGGGGACTGTCGGGCAAGGCCTGCTTTTTGTGTGGGATAGTGGGACACTTAAAGAAAGATTGCCCAAAAGCAAGAAAGGCGGACACCTCGACCCCAGCTCGAGTGTTCACATTGACACTTGTAGAAGCTGAGGCTTGTCCCTCAATAGTCACAGGTCAACTTTTTAGTGCTAGAAACCCTTATACTATTTTGATTCATTCTGGTGCTACACATTCTTTTGTTGCTAGAAGAATTATTGATAAACTGTGTAGACCATGTGATTATTATGTTGTTGGGTTCAGGACATTATTGCCCAATGGGAGTTAGTAGTATCTAAGAGATGGGTCAGATCATTGCCAGTGACAGTGGAGGGCAAAGAGTTGTCAGTTGATTTGATAGAGTTTGTTATGTTTGACTTCGATATGATTTTGGGTATGGGCTAGTTAGTGAAGTATGGGGCAACCATAGACTGCAGAAGGAAAATGGTAACCTTTGAACCTGAGGGTGGGGTTCCTTTTGTATTTGTTGGCACTGTGCATGGACCCCGTGTGCCTATGATATCGGTATTGAGGGCTTGAGATCTATTGCAAGGTGGTTGCATAAGAGTCTTAGCCAGTGTGGTAGATACAACTCAGGTCGTGCCAGTGGGACCAGAGGAGACTAGACTAGTCTATGAGTTTCTAGATGTGTTTCCAAAGGATTTACCAGAGTTTCCGCCACACAAAGAGATAGAATTTGTGATTGAACTGGCACCAGAGACATAGCAAGTGTCTAGGACACCTTACAGAATGGCCCCGGCAGAGTTAAAGGAATTAAAGGTACAACTGTAGGAGCTGTAGACTTGAGTTTTATTAGACCCAGTTTCTCACCATGGGGTGCACCAGTCCTGTTTGTAAAGAAGAAGGATGGTTCTCTAAGAATGCGTATTGACTACAAGGAACTAAACAAGTTAAAAATTAAGAACCAGTATCCTCTGCCGAGGATAGATGACTTATTTGATCAATTGCATGGTAAGACAGTATTCTCAAAGATAGATCTTCGATATGGTTATCACCAACTGAGGATCAAGGAGGGTGATATACTGAAGACTGCCTTTTGTACTAGGTATGGGCATTATGAGTTCCAAGTCATCTATTTTGGGTAAACTAATGCCCTAGCTGCTATTATGGATCTGATGAACCGGGTGTTCAAAGAATATCTAGATCGGTTTGTGATCGTCTTCCTCGACGATATTCTGGTTTATTCTCAGTCAGAGTCAGATCATGAGCAGCATCTGAGGTTGGTTCTACAGAGGCTGAGGGAGCATAGATTGTTGGCAAAGTTCAAAAAGTGTGAGTTCTGGTTAACTCAGTTAAATTTTCTTAGTCATATTGTCAATAGGGATGGGATCAAGGTGGACCCAGCTAAGATTGAGGTAGTCAAAGATTGGCCTAGGCCAAGGAATGCCTCAGAGATTAGGTGCTTCGTTCGATTGACATGGTATTACAGGCGTTTTGTGGAAGGGTTCTCAAGGATTGTTACTTCATTGACTAAACTGACATGCGACAATCAGAAGTTTTTGTGGTCAGATAAGTGTGATTATAACTCTAGCTTTGAGTCTTCTGGCAGCTCAGGAGAAGTTCGAGATATACTGTGATGCCTCACATCAGGGTTTGGGTTGTGTTCTTATGCAGTCGGGGAAGGTGATTGCCTATGCATCGCGTCAGTTGAAAGAGTATGAACATCGATACCCCACTCATGTTCTGGAGTTTGCAGCAGTTGTCTTTGCATTAAAGGTATGTAGGATTTACCTTTATGGGGGGAAGTGTGAGATATACACTGACCATAAGAGTTTCAAGTACTTCTTCACATAGAAAGATCTAAACATGAGACAGAGGCGTTGGCTGGAGTTGATGAAGGGTTATGAGTGTGAAATCCATTTTCACCCAGGGAAGGCCAACATTGTGGCAGATGCCTTGAGCCGGAAGGGCCTGAGACAGATATACAATGCGAGACAGATATCCAGAGAGTTGGTAGAGGATATGACCAAAGCTGGTATAGAGTTGTTGGTAGGCTAGTTGGCCAATATCACGCTACAATATACGCTGTTAAAAAGGATAAAGCAAGGTCAATTGGGTGATCCAAAACTGACAAAGATCAGAGGAGACATCCTAGCTGGAGTGTCTCGGGACTATACAATGTCAGATATAGGCCTGTTGAGATACAAGTGTCAGATCTGTGTTCCGATGGACACTATTATCAAACGAGAGATTCTGGATGAATCTCATACTACCCCTTACTCTTTTCATCCAGGCACCATGAAGATGTATCAGGATGTGAGATCGCTATATTGGTGGCCTGGGATGAAGAAGGATGTGACAGAATATGTGGCAAAGTGCTTCACATGTCAAAAGGTTAAGGCTGAGCATCAAAGACCAGCATGGCTATTACAGCCTCTAGACATCCCAGAGTGGAAATGGGAGGACATCACTATGGATTTCATTGTGGGGTTACCTAGGATTATTGATCAACATAATTCAGTGTGGGTTATCGTTCATCGATACACCAAATTAGCTCACTTCTTACCAGTGAGGACAACCTATAGAGTTGACCATTATGCAGATCTCTATGTAAGAGAGATAGTGCGCCTTCATGGGGCTCCAAGGTCGATTGTGTTAGATTGGGACCCCACATTTACTTCCATGTTTTGGGGAATTTTATAGAAGGCTATGGGTACATACATAAAGTTTAGTACTGCCTATTATCCTCAGACAGATGGACAATCTGAGAGGACGATACAAATATTAGAGGACATGCTACGAGCATGTGTGTTGGACTTTGGTGGGTCCTAGAGTAAGTATTTGCCTTTGATAGAGTTTTCCTACAATAACAACTATCAGTCGACCATTGGCGTGGCTCCTTATGAGATGATGTATGGCAGGAAATGTAGATCACCCATTCATTGGGATGAGATAGGAGAAAGGAAATACTTGGGTCCTAAAGCAGTTAAGAGGACCAATGAGGCTATTAAAAAGATCAGAGTTCGGATGCTTACTTCTAAAAGCTGGCAGAAAATTTATGCTGATCCGAAACGTAGGAACGTGGAGTTCCAAGTGGGAGACTATGTCTTCCTTAGAGTCTCACCATGGAAAGGGGTGAGGAGATTTGGGAAGAAGGGCAAGTTGAGCCCTGGATTTGTAGGACCATTTGAGATCCTGTAGAGGATTGGTCAGGTGGCCTATAGGTTGGCCTTACCTCCAGCACTTTCGGCCGTACATAATGTATTTCATATTTTGGCCCTTTAGAAGTATATGTAAGACGTCACTCATGTGTTGAGTTACGAGGATTTGGAGCTTGGGGCAGATGTCTCCTATGAGGAACAACCATTCTAGATACTAGACAGGAAGGACAAGGTCCTGAGGAACAAAACTATACCATTGGTTAAGGTATTCTTGAGGAACAGCAAGGTCGAGGAAGCGACCTTGGAGTTGGAGTCAGATACGAAAAATCAGTATCCCAAGCTGTTTAAGTAAAATTTCGAGGATGATAGTTGTAACGTCCAAATTACCTAATGTGGCTTAGTGCCTTGATTAGGGGGCCAGGAGGGCAATAACTAGTTTAATGCATTATTATGTGATTTTTAAGCATGATTATATGAATTATATAAGTTATATTATTATATTATTGAATTCGCATGTATGTGGGTCGTTTCTTATTAAAAGGGCATTTTACTAATTTTTGCCAGTTGATGGCATAATTGTATATATGTGTGAGACTACATTATTATATCGATATATTTGAGATACTCAGCACGAGGCAATCCTAGGGAGCAAGTTAGCGGTTTAGTCATAACGGGGTCAAATATCAGGCTCAGAGTGAGCCTTGGAACAATTTGGTAACTTAGTACATTACCAGGATTGATCGAGTAATGGGAAATTGCTTGGTAATTATTTGATTATATTGAAAGTAGCAGGAATTATAAGGCGTTAATAATGATTAACGGGCTGTGAGACAAATGACCATTTTTCCCATGAGGGCATTATAGAACCTAAGCTAGACTAAGGGGTATTTTGGTCATTTCCTAGCCTAAGGGAGGATATACTCAGAACCTAGTGGAACAAAGCACTCAGAACTCTCAACTCTCTTCCCTCTCTCTTGATCATTCTTCCTCTCTCTTTCTCTCAGCTTGATTTTGAGGCAGGGCTAGAGGAAATTCTTAAGCTTGGATTGGAGGTTTAGGATTGATTAGCTGCAGCTAAGGAAATTAAATTCACAGCTGAGGTAAGGATTGGAACTCTGTTTTTAATGGTATTCTACTTTCTTTTTGTTGTTCTTGAGCTTGAAAGTTCAAGGTGATCGACTTTAGTTTGTGGTGGTGTTTAGAGTGTGTTAAAGCTTGGGTTTTGCTACTGGATTAGTGTTAATGTTGTGCTGGGATTGAGGTGTGATTTTGGGATTGTTTGGAAAGGGTTCTAGTGAGTTTTTGGCTGAGGAAAATAGGGGAATTCTGGGTTCGTAGGATCGCGCCGCGACCCGTGTGAACCCAACGCCCAAGAGGGGTCTCTATTTCGGAGGCACACCGCGACTCTCAGGGGCAAGTCGCAGGCCATGTCTTCTTTCCAGATAGGGGGGCGACTTTCTATCTGGGTGGCGCACCACGACCTTTAGGGTCAAGTCGTTACCTGCCTGGGTAGCTTTGGCTACCTTAGGTTTTAATGACGGGAAATCAAACCGAAGGGCTTAGAATCGATTCTACTACCTGGTTTAGTAGAATTCGAAGTCCCGGAGGCTAGGACTCAGTCCCGAAGCCTTTATTTGCTCGTTATTGATGAGATTCTATATTTGGTTATGACTATGTTACTGTTAGGGGCTCAGGATCAGGATCGTGCTCGAGGGTCATTCTTATTTTACATTACACTCAGATCTGAGGTAAGAAAACTGTACCCATTACGTGATGTACATGGTTAGGGCTTGGCTCGAATGTTGAATATAATCTTGATTGGGCGTGGGCCCCTGTATATGTGCATGATTATGATTATGTTTGTGAATGATTGACTAAGCATGTTGAATTCTCTGTATATATGGATACTTGTTATATGATGAGTGTTTGTTAGCATTATATAATTGAAAAAGGATTGACTTATGAGTTAAGGGTGGCAATAGCGCGCTAAGCGCTGGTCGTTTTGGTCAAATCTAATCAAGAGAGCATTAAACACTTGTCTGACCTAATGGTCGTTGAAAACTAAAGCTCCAGGTACGCTGGGCCAGCTCCAAGGTCGGTTATACAGAGGATAGGGCAATGGGCCCTAGGGTGACTTATTAGTCCATATTATAGGGCACTGGGCCTCAGTATGATTCATTTATCATGTGTTTTGGGCAACATGCCCCGATATGATTCAGTTAATCATTAATTTAGGGCAGCTGGTCCATATGATGTTGTAGTCATTTATATGAATGGTATGCATGCATGAGTAAGGTTATTACTGCTAGGCATGCTTATTATGGTGTGGTAACATGTTATTCGCTGCCTATGAGCATATTTAAGGTTTCTTGCTGGGCCATGGCTCACGGGTGCTATGTGGTGCAAGTAAGGGGAAAGGGAAGTTGGACCAGCCATGAGTTGGAGAGCTTAGGTGGGGATGTGTACATATGCGGCCGCTTGACCACCACGGCGAAGGTTTCTTAGAGGAACTAGGTTTAAACCCTATTTTTTCCACTTAGGTCGACGGATTGTAACTTTTGAGTTGTAATTACCCTTTTTGAACTGTAAACAACTTTGTAAATGTTTATTATGGTATCCCATGTACAACTTAACATTTTAATGAAATATCTATTCCTCTTTATATGAATTTATAACCCTTGTCCATTAATCACATTTAGTTTCACGTTTATAGCCAAATGACTTGTTTAGCAAGTTTAGCACTACTTAAAATACACAGTGTAATGATCCCTGAGTAGTAGGGCGTTACATTAATTATGGACCACAACATCGAGTTCGACTTAAGATATATCTTGTTCCCTGTAACTCTGATTGGACTGGACAGATTCTGGTTCAACAAGTACGAAAAACATTCATTCACCTTGTGGAAGAAATTGTCTTCCAAATTTAAGAGATAGTTACGAGCTTTGAAGGAAGCTCACGTTGAGGCCGCACTACTACAAATATAGGCTTTCTCAGCTGGTTTTTTTCAACAATAAACAAAAAGTGCAGAGAAAAGGTTTGAAAGAGTTGAAAAAATTATATTTAATGTTCGTGCCCTACTTTATTGCGGTTTTAAAAAAAACGCATAGAAAAGTTTGAAGTGGGACACTTTTCTCTGCAGTTTTGGGTATAATACCGCAGAGAAAAGTGCAAAGCTTTTCTTCGCGGTTCTATACCCAAAACCGCAAAGAAAAGTGCGCTTTTCTCTGCGATTTTGGGTATAGAACCACGGAGAAAAGCTTTCCCTCCTCCCTCATCAATCCGAGACCCTACTCTTCCCCCTCATATTGCATTTTCCATATTTTCACAGAGAGGCACGGCGCTCCACCACCATCCCCAAACCACGGGTAAGCCCCATTTTGTCCATTTTTTTGTTTTTTTTCTCTTTTTGTTGCATATTAAAGTTTGAAATCATGTAAATATACTTAATCTTGATTTATTTTGAAGTTTTAGTGTAAAAATGAAGAACTATTTAGTGGGTTTAATGGGGGTTTCAATGTATGTTTATATGGTTTTTTTCAAAAAAATTTCTAACATTTTTGAAAGTTTATATAGGATTAGAAGACATTTTCATTGTTTAGAACATGTTTTGATCACTAAAACATGATTTTTTAATGTATATTTCGGTTTTAGGGTATTTTTTGTATTATTTTATTTATAATAATGTTGTTTACATAATTTTTTATATTAAAATATTATTGCTTACATAATTTTGTATATTATTTAGGTAATGGTTTTTTTAAAGTATATTTTTGTTAATTATATTATTTTAGGATCAATTCAATTACCATATATATACTAATGTTAAAAATTTTATTGTAGAAAATCTTTGTTTGAGTGTGAGGTGTGTTGAAATTGTTGAAGATTAATTTTGAATGTGAGTAATATTTACTACTTAATTTTTTATTTTTATTTTTTATATTTACAAACTATTGTTAGATGAGTTTGAATATATTAGATATTCATCCGTAGTGAAGTAGGTTTTGAGACAAAATTGTGTGCTGCAGAGATAATAGAAGGTTGATAACATGTGTGCCTTAGTGAAGTAGGTTCTGCAAATTATGTGTGTGCTGCGGTGACTTATGGTTGAGAACATGCATGTTGTTTGTTATATGTTTTGTTTGATGTGAATTTATAGGTAGCTAACTTGGGATATGCTATAAATACAGAGGAAACTCTGCCCAATTTTTTTTTTGATAATATTATTTGAACATGTTTTATAAGTTAATATATGTAATAATTATGTTTTGTTTATGTTGAAATTGTAAATACATATGAATTTTGGATATGTTATAGAAATAAATGAAACTCTGCCCATTTCATTTTATAATTTATTAATTGAACATAATTTTTTCAATTACAATATTAATTTTCTTTTCTTTATCGACTTAGAAATTAGGTAGATATTATCGTTATGGATAAGTCATGGATTCGTGAGAATAGAGAAACACAACAATTTCAAGACAGAGTCAACAAATTTTTAGAATTTTGCCAAACAAATTGTAGTGATTCGGAAAGAATTCATTGTCCATGTATAGATTGTGGTAATGATCAAAACGAAATATTACTATGATAAAAAATCATGTATTTTGTCGGGGATTTGATACAAGTTATCGTACATGGTATTGGCATGGGGAATCATTGAAAAATAATAATGCATATCCATTTGGGAGGCGAGGGATTGATGATTTGGGTTATAGTGATGTTGACGATCATCCTATGGAATTGCTCGATGAAGCACAAGAAGAGTTTGTTGGTGATCCTTCAAAATTTGATAAATTGATTAGAGATGCAGATAAACCATTATTCAAATGTTGTTTGAAACAAAGATTACCAACGATGGTAAAATTTTACAACATAAAAGTAGAAAATGGAGTTAGCGATAAATGTTTTAGTCAATTTTTAGCTGCTTTTAAAGAGATTTTGCCGTCAAATAATTGCTTCCCTGAGTCTACGTATGAAGTGAAGAAAACTTTAAATTTCCTAGGCTTGAAATATGAGAAGATCCATGCATGTCCGAACGATTGTGTGTTATATCGTAAAGAGTATGCAGACATGGACACTTGCTAAGAATGTGATTCACCCTACTACAAACCTAACAAGAGTAAGGAGATTAGGAAACTTATTCCTCAGAAAGTGATGTGGTACTTGCCTTTGATTCCGCGGCTTAAGTGCTTATATCGAAGTGCAGAACACTCTGAAAACTTAATATGGCATGAGATTAGGCAAGTGAAAGATGGTAAACTTGTGATTATTAATTTGTGTGTTGCAGATGGCGGATAAAAGAGATGACAAAGAGAAACATCAAGTTCGTGGTAAAACAAGAATGAGTAACATGACCCAACAAAAAGCCAAAGGAATCAAGAAAAATCTTGAATGGAACGATTTGGGACAACCAATAGGTGATGTCTATACTAACATGATATCATATCTTGGATCTAGAGTACGAGCCACGATTTCTATCAACTCAGGTGATTGGAGGAAGGTCCCACAAGATTTGAAAGACGGTCTATGGGAGGATATCATTGTAAGAAATTATCATTATGATATTTATTTATTTTTGTGTGATATCCAAATTTAATAATTACTTTTCTTAATTATATTCTCAGGGTGGTCACAACATTCCTTAAACCTTCAAACATGAGATTTTGAAAAAAGTTGGTCAAATAATGAGAGATTTTAAAAGTGAACTCACTATCGAGTACATCAACCCTTTAACTGAAATGGGTATGATGGAAGAACTCAAATTTCCCCCGAAGAAGTATAGCGATATAATTGACGAGAGGGAATGGTTAAAATTTGTATCTAGTCGTCTAAGTCCAGAGTTTCAAAAAGTGCATCAAGAAAAAAAAGCACGTGCATTACTAATGAAGTCAAGACATCGAACCTCTCGTAGATGAATGGCTAATATAAGAGAAGGTTTGGTAAGTATAATTGATATTAAAGTTTAAATAATGGTTGATATTATCGCAACATATAACTATAATTATCTTGTACATTGCAGAAAAAAGAATGAAATATTCAAAATCCAGAGAGGTATCAAGTTTGGCTTAGATCGCGTGAAAATAATAAAGTTCTCGTGACAGAGCTGGACCAACATATTTCCAAGAAGTTAGTAAGTTTTCTAAGGTTTTATAATCAATATATTGTTTTTATTTATATAAACTAATTTAACCAAACAATATCTTGAGTAGGAGGACGTAAAAGAAAAATTGAGTCGTGGCGAAATTACAGCTTAGGGTCGAGATGACATCTTGACTCAAGCATTAGGGACACCAGAACACACAGGTCGTGTTCGAGCTGGCGGGTATGATACTTTATAATAGTTGTTTTCTTTTAAGAATTATTTAGATTGGTTTATTGATGAACTTTATTGATTATTTTTTAGGTTCACTGCGACCATTTCAAAAATGTTTGGAAAAAAAAACATAAAACAATGACTGCAAAAGAGGAGATTGCTTGGCTAAAAGCTGAGATTGAAGAGCTAAAAAGACATAAATTTAGGACAGAAGAGGAATTAGCTCAAAATGAAGAATATAATGAGGAAAACGATGAGTGTGGATACTATAATGAAGGACAATTTGATGAGGGACAATATTATGAGAATATAAATGATGAGGGACAATATTATGAGAATACAAGTGATGAAGTCTATCGACCTACCCCCAACGCAAATGATCATTTTCATCAAACTGAAGACTATCATTTTGATGAAGATGGTGTATCATAAATTTATGAGTCTCCGCCACTGCCGAGCTATGAAGTTTATTTATGTTCTGATAATATTGACAATGTAGTGGGACACTTTTCTCTGCAGTTTTGGGTATAATACCGCAGAGAAAAGTGCAAAGCTTTTCTTCGCGGTTCTATACCCAAAACCGCAAAGAAAAGTGCACTTTTCTCTGCGATTTTGGGTAAAGAACCGCGGAGAAAAGCTTTCCCTCCTCCTTCATCAATCCGAGACCCTACTCTTCCCCCTCATATTGCATTTTCCATATTTTCACAGAGAGGCACAGCGCTCCACCACCGTCCCCAAACCACGGGTAAGCCCCATTTTGTCCATTTTTTTTGTTTTTTTTCTCTTTTTTTTTCATATTAAAGCTTGAAATCATGTAAATATACTTAATCTTGATTTATTTTGAAGTTTTAGTGTAAAAATGAAGAACTATTTAGTGGGTTTAATGGGGGTTTCAATGTATGTTTATATGGTTATTTTCAAAGTTTTTTCTAACATTTTTGAAAATTTATATAGGATTAGAAGACATTTTCATTGTTTAGAACATGTTTTGATCACTAAAACATGATTTTTTAATGTATATTTCGGTTTTAGGGTATTTTTTGTATTATTTTATTTATAATAATGTTGTTTACATAATTTTTTATATTAAAATATTATTGCTTACATAATTTTGTATATTATTTAGGTAATGATTTTTTTAAAGTATATTTTTGTTAATTATATTATTTTAGTATCAATTCAATTACCATATATTTACTAATGTTAAAATTTTTATTGTAGAAAATATTTGTTTGAGTGTGAGGTGCGTTGAAATTGTTGAAGATTAATTTTGAATGTGAGTAATATTTACTACTTAATTTTTTATTTTTATTTTTTATATTTACAAACTATTGTTAGATGAGTTTGAATATATTAGATATTCATCTGTAGTGAAGTAGGTTTTGAGACAAAATTGTGTGCTGCAGAGATAATAGAAGGTTGATAACATGTGTGCCTTAGTGAAGTAGGTTCTGCAAATTATGTGTGTGCTGCGGTGACTTATGGTTGAGAACATGCATGTTGTTTGTTATATGTTTCGTTTGATGTGAATTTATAGGTAGATAACTTGGGATATGCTATAAATACAGAGGAAACTCTGCCCAATTTTTTTTTGATAATATTATTTGAACATGTTTTATAAGTTAATATATGTAATAATTATGTTTTTGTTTATGTTGAAATTGTAAATACATATGAATTTTGGATATGTTATAGAAATAAATGAAACTTTATAATAGGTTTTTTCTTTTAAGAATTATTTAGATTGGTTTATTGATGAACTTTATTGATTATTTTTTAGGTTCACTGCGGCCGTTTCAAAAATGTTTGGAAAAAAAACATAAAACAATGACTGCAAAAGAGGAGATTGCTTGGCTAAAAGCTGAGATTGAAGAGCTAAAAAGACATAAATTTAGGACAAAAGATGAATTAGTTCATGTTGACCCTCGTTTTAGCCAACTGACACGGAGTCAAAATATGAATGATATAGGCGAATATGTATAGATAATAACGTAATGACAAAAGTAAAGAAAACACAGTAATTTATAGTGGTTCGGCCCCAGAATCTGGTAATGACCTACGTCCACTTAGAATGATATTGATATGGGAACAAAAGTGCGATCAGAGAGCTTGGGCTCAATGAGTTTCAACACTCCTCATAAACAATCCTCGTTTTCACAGATAATTTCTATATTCCTATGGTTTTTTAGCTGCCAAAAGGTCCCTTCCCATGAGCCATCTCTTGCTTTTTATAGGCCCATGGGGGGTTGCCCAATATTGTTACAGATATTATCCCTTGAATCATGGGATATTAAGAAGATTGCATGAAATAAATTCGGGATACATAAGATCTTTCCATAAATGTTGCTTTGCCAGCGGAACCACCGACCAGTCTGGTCGTGGTAAAAACAGGTATGTCCTGCTTCTGGTGTGTCTCATGGTCGATACTCTAGCAGATGCTCCAGGTGTCAGGCACGTGTCAAGAGATTATTCGCCACGTCACAAATGCTACTTTATTGGATAACATTTGCCCCCCAAAGTTTATTTACTACGAACTGTAAATAAACTTTGAGCGTACGACCCTTCGGTAACCCCTCCTGACGTGTCAGTGCCTTTCGTGCGTTCTTGAAAAAAGCAAACCACTCCTGTCTAATCAAGGCTTTTCAGTTTCCCAGAAACAATTTTGATGGCCATTACGCTTCCCCATACTTCGAAAATGGAAAATTAATGATCACGCCTTTTGAGTACCAGAGACAAACTTATATAAGGTTACTTGAGCCATTTTCTTCCTTTTTACGCACGTCATCTCTTTGTCGAAAAACCCTAAAAACCAGAGCTTTACTCTCTCCGGCGAACCTTCCTTCGTGCTGTAGGATCAGACGGTGGGCTTGTTGACTTCCGAAACTCTCATTTCCATCTTCACGGCCACTTTCCTTGGTAAGTTACTCTGCAACTCCATGCTTCTAACCTTTCGTGGTGCATGCTTTTAAATGGTCTACTGTTTGAATCTCTTGGTTTCTGGTTTTTTGAACGCCTGTAGATAAGATGTTTTTTGTCGTCAACGTATGCTTTTGAGTAGGTTTAAAACCCAGGATTAGCACCTTTTAGGACGTAGGATTGAAGTAGCATTTCGATTTTTTAATCCGGTTGGAAATAATTTCTTCCCGTTGCGAGGGGAGTCGAAAAAGCTTTTCAGGAAAACTTTTCACTCTCACCCTTTTGGCCCGCTTTTTAAACTGTTTGCGCAGAGAGACTTAGTCAGAATACTGTTATATAAAGGCTTAGCTTTCATACTTCGACCAGCGCTACTTTAAGAATCTCCTAGATCCCTCTAACCTCGTCTCCCCATTCTTCTGTTTGCAGCTTTTAATGCCAGATTTGTGGGGAGGTGAGAGACCCATCGACGAAGACCTCCTTGCCCAACTGCTCGAGGGAGCAGAACAAATATCCGATCGCATCCACCAGATAACCTTCTCTCGAGTCTCTTCCAGACCGCACCCTTCTATGGCCCGTTCAAAATCCTCTGGCAAGAAAAGGCCCGAATCTGAAAGTAACCCATCTCCTTCTGCTCAGCCTGACTCGCAGGCGGGGGCTCCCTCGACCAGTGGTCGAGAAAATCTTACTCCTGACCCCAATATCCAAACCAGGGCTCGTCCTCGTCATCGCAATCCGCCTGATGTCGAGTGGTACACTCCTCCAGCTAGTTCGATGACCCTTCGGATGGTCGCGAACTGCTTCAGAAAATACCCCCTAACGGGGGTGACCATTACACGTCCTACTGCGGAGCAGAGGGCTAACCGTCCAGGAGGGGCAAACAGCGCCTGGTCCCGGTATCACATTGAAGCGGGGGCTTATCTCCCTCTTCATCCTTTCTTTGTGGGGGTGGCCAATTATTTCGGCGTCGCTCCCTTTCAAATAACCCCTAATGGATATAGGATGTTGGCTGCGCTCTATGTCCTGTACAAACTTAACAAGTGGCCAGAACCTTCACCTCATGAGGTTAATTACCTCTTTGATCTTAAGTCCAATCCTCAACACAACGGGACGGGCTTTTTTCACTTCTGCCATCAGGAAACTGGCCGGACGTTTTTGAGTGGCACCACCCACATATCAAACGTGGGACATTACAACAAGGAGTACTTCTTTACTCCGGATATATCCAGCAACAACTTGGCCTTCGCGAGAGGAGGTAAAATTTTGTCTTTGTCCTGGTCGATACTTTATCATAAAGTATTTCTCTTCGTCATTTCTCAAACTCGACTCGTTTTTCAGGCCCCTGGTTGCGCCCGACCCCAACACCAGACATGGTGTCGAGGTCTGACACTCTGGCCAAGATGTCTGCCGCTACCAAATGTGTCAAGACCTTGACACAAGAAAAGAATTTGAGGTCTTCTGGCCTTCTGGCTCCTCGCCATGACAATAGAGGGTCCGAAACGGACGAACCCACTGCTGGGGGGGTCCCCGAGCAGCAATTTCCTGTGCCCTCTCCAAGGAGGAGGCCAACAGGAGTTACGATCAGGGAACCCACGGGCAGCCCTTCTGCAGAAAGGCCTTCTGCTCCCCAAGGCAAGGGGAAAGAAAAGGCCAAAGAACCAGTTGTTGACTTGGAAGAGTCTTCTGATGACAATGGTAACGTTATTTCGCTTTTAAATGGTCTGCCAATCCCCTGTCACATGTTCGACGGGGATGGCAACTTTACATATGCTCCAAATCTAGGGCCAAACTTCTTCATGCCAGAAAATGAGTATATGATTAATAGAGTCAATAGTATAGCGACCAGTAGTTGTAGCTCGGGTATTCACTTTATTATCTTCTTTCTGTTGTATTACTCTTTTCCACCTTTTTCTTCCCTTATTAACCTTTTGTGTTTATTTTCATGCAGATATGTGGACTCCCAATATCTTTGACATGTACCAGGCCGAAGAGGAAGAAGAAGTCCCTCAACTTCAACGGAGGTCAAAAAAATGAACTGGTGAAACCAGTCGAGGCCCTTCAGCCAAGAAGAGTCGACCAGAAGACCTTCCTCAGAGCATTCCAACTGGGCAAAGTCCTGCGCCAACTGGGCGAACTCCTACCCCTCCTCCAGCTCCTTCTGAACAGCAAAACACCCCTGCTCGGTCCAATCCTCCACCTGCGCCTGTTAGGGAGCATCTTTCTCGCGAAGAGGCTCATGAGGCCAGGCTCGTGAGCCATACCATTCGATCCGCTAAGGATCGAATTGAACGGATTGGCAGAGGTGAGCGTGTCGGGGCTGCCATGATCCAAACTGTAGAGCTACCAGTCGATCAGATCCTGAACAGGACTCTGAACGAGATCTCCAGCGTAAGTATTTCTTTGTTTCTTGAGTCTTTGTTTTTTCAGTTCTTGCGATGAGTCTTGACTTCTTTTTCTTTCGTTTACAGGCCTTACTTTCTGCCATTACTACTCGTACCCGAGCCCAGGCCTACTTTGAGCAGATTGAGGTTAAAGTTCTCGAGAAACATCAGGTGAAGGCGGCTGAGGAGCTTTCGGCTGCTGAAGCCAAACATGCTAAGGAGTTGGGGACGGTGGTCCAAGAGCGGGATGCAGCGATGACCAAACTGTCTGCGGCTGAAGCTGCTAAAGATGCAGCGGTTAAGCTGAGGGAAGAGTATCGGTCGTACAACAAAACTCATCTCCGCGAGATCAAGCATCTGGAGGGGGTAGTCAAGTCTAAGGACGAGACTATTGCCACTCTCGAGGGCAAGCTGCAGCAGTCGGAGCTCGACAACTCCAAGAATCTGGAAAAGTATAAGAGGGCGACACTCCGATGTTTCTATAACTTTTGGAAACATAATCGGGGTGCTGACTTTAGCTACCTTTCAGAGGAGGTTAGAGTTGCAGAGTTGGCTCGGTGCGCTGCTCAACTGGCTGAAGAGGAGGCGAGAGCTGCGACTCCTGCAACCCCAAGCGTCGTTGGTTTGGACGAAGAAACCATCGAGGAAGAGACTGACCAGGTTGTTGCCCAGGATCCTCCTGCCCCCCATGCCTCTTAATTTATTTAGCTGTTCTTCTTTCTTTTTAAACACGCGACCCACGGGTCGCCATGTAAAGACAATAATTTCTTTTTAAACTTTGCTGCACGGGCAGTAAATCTTTTTGTTTGAACAATTACATCCAAGCAGCAATGCTTGCGGTGTAAAAGCTTAACTCTTGGTGTTATAATATTTTACTTATTATAACATTTGTCCGTATGACCGAACTTAGCATAGTACTTTGGCATCATATATTTTGAAAAAATACTCTAAGTACTTGAAGCATTCTTTCACTCATTTTGTTCATGTGTTTACATACCTTGAGAGTATGCTTTGCTATCGATGTGCCTTATATGCCCCCCAAGTGATCGAGGAGCTCTTAGGTCCTTGGTCACTTGCCTTGACCATGGCCTGTTCGAACATTACTGTTCGCGCGGAAAAATGATACTTGTAATACAGCAAAACAACACATGTAATGAACAAATACTTGTAAATGTAAATTCACAAAGTTTGGCAAGAACGACTGGCTGAGCACAGTCCCTTATAATTTCGTATTAAAAATGGACTAATCATGTCTTTACGAATGATTCTGAAACAGAATCTTACATATACGAGCAGTTAGCCATACACTGTAGCTAACCCTCTTTGCAAAACTTGTAAAAATTAATGGGAAAATTTGAACAAGCCAGCCCTTTAAGAAGGGCTGTTTATTGATAATACTTGCGCAGGTGTTCTCTATTCCAGTAACGTGGAACGAGATCTCCGTTTAAGCGTGCAAGTTTGTAGGTGCCTGGGTGAAGGACTTCTTCAATCTGGTAAGGTCCTTCCCAGTTAGGTCCGAGCACGCCGGCAGTGGGGTCGCGGGTATTCAAGAAGACTCGTCGTAACACCAAGTCTCCGACGTTGAATCTTCTTTCTTTAACTTTGGAGTTAAAGTACCGGGCGACTTTTTGTTGATAAGCAGCAACTCGGAGTTGAGACTTTTCTCGTATCTCATCAATTGAGTCTAAGGACTCCAGTATTAGCTGGCTGTTTTTCTCTTGATCATACGTTAAACGCCGATGTGAGGGGGGATCTATCTCGACGGGTATCATTGCCTCATACCCATAGGCTAAGGAAAATGGGGTACGCCCTGTGGCTGTTCGATGAGATGTTCTATATGACCAGAGGACTTCCGGTAATTGTTCTGGCCATGCTCCTTTCGCTTCTTCAAGTCTTTTCTTCAGGGTGTCCTTGAGGGTTTTGTTTACAGCTTCGACTTGCCCATTCGCTTGGGGGTGTGCGACTGAAGAAAAGCTCTTGATTACCCCATGCCTTTCGCAGAAATCGGTGAACAGGTCGCTATCAAATTGGGTTCCGTTGTCTGAAACTATCTTTCTGGGCAATCCATACCGGCACACAATGTTCTTGATGACAAAGTCGAGAACTTTCTTGGTCGTTATGGTTGCGAGTGGTTCAGCTTCGACCCATTTTGTAAAGTAATCGACTGCCACAACTGCGTACTTTACTCCCCCTTTTCCTATCGGTAGTGATCCAATTAAATCTATTCCCCATATTGCGAAAGGCCACGGGCTTTGCATCTGCTTTAGCTCGTTTGGAGCTGCTCGTGGGATTTTGGAGAACCTTTGACATTTATCACACCTTCGTACGTACTCCATCGAATCCTCGTTCATCGTTGGCCAAAAATAGCCTTGTCGAAGAATTTTTTTCGCCAAACTCTGCCCCCCAGCGTGATCTCCGCAGAAGCCTTCATGCACCTCTTTCATGAGTTCCTTAGATTTTTCTGATGTAATGCACCTGAGCAGTGGCATTGAATATCCTCTTCGGTACATAACACCGTCGAGCAGTATGTACCTAGCAGCTTGTCTTTGCAGAGTTCTGGCTTTGTTTCTATCTACTGGCAATGTCCCATTTGTCAGATACTCCAGGTAAGGTGCCATCCATGTATCTTCTACTCGAATTTCCATGCTGGCTTCGGCTGCATCAATGCTTGGTTCACTTAATCTCTCTACTGGGACTATGTTCAAGGTGTCAGCGTCTTTGGCACTTGCAAGTTTGGCCAAGGCGTCGGCATTCGAATTTTGGTCTCGCGGAATTTGCTGGAGGGTGTATTTTGTAAACTGTGCTAGCAAATCTTTTGCTTTATTAAGGTAGGCCATCATTTTTAACCCTCGTGCTTGATATTCTCCCAGGACTTGGTTTACGACCAGCTGAGAGTCGCTGAAAATATCGAGCGCTTTTATGTTCATCTCCCTGACCATTTTCAGTCCAGCGAGGAGTGCTTCGTATTCCGCTTCATTGTTTGACGCTGCAAAATCAAACCTGATTGCGCAGTGAAATCGATGCCCATCGGGCGTTATCAATATCACTCCTGCTCCAGCGTGAGATTCATTAGATGATCCATCCGTGAATAGTTTCCACGAAGGAGTCTTGTCTGGAGGCATGGGCGCCTCAGGTTTCTCGCACAACTCGTTGCTGGGGAGTTCGGTGAACTCCGCAATAAAATCGGCTAAGGCTTTCCCTTTTATTGCTGCTCGCGGTGAATAAGTCACGTCGAACTGTCCTAATTCGACCGCCCATTTTAACAGTCGTCCAGCCGCCTCAGGTTTTTGGAGGACCTGCCGAAGGGGCTGGTCAGTCAAAACCGTGATAGGATGGGCTTGGAAGTACGGTCGCAACTTTCGGGAAGCTAGAATTAGGCAATACGCTAATCTTTCGATCGGTGGGTATTTTAATTCTGCACCGATCAGCCTTTTGCTGACGTAGTAAACAGCTTTCTGCACGCCTTCTTCTTCCCGTATCAGTACCGCACTAGCAGCAACTTCGGTAATTGCCAGATAAATGTACAAAGTCTCTCCTTCCATTGGTTTTGATAGGACAGGAGGTTGCGACATGTGAGCCTTTACTGTCTGGAATGCTTGCTCGCAGTCTTCCGTCCATTCAAACTTTTTATTTCCCCTAAGTAGATTGAAGAATGGAACGCACTTGTCAGTTGATTTTGAGATGAATCTACTAAGGGCAGCTATCCTTCCGGTCAGGCTTTGGACATCCTTGATCTTTTCTGGCGACTTCATATCAATCAGGGCTTTTATCTTGTCGGGGTTGGCCTCGATTCCCCTTGAATTCACTATAAATCCCAAAAACTTTCCTGACCCGACTCCGAAGGAACATTTGAGGGGATTCAACTTCATATGGTACTTATTTAACACATCAAAGAACCTTTGCAAATCCTTCACATGTCCTTCAGCCTTCTTGGACTTTACCAGCATGTCATCCACGTATACTTCCATGCTTACCCCGATCAGCTCCTTGAACATGTGGTTGACCAATCGCTGGTAAGTTGCACCTGCGTTCTTCAGTCCAAAGGGCATTACTTTGTAACAATATAAGCCCGTATCGGTCCGAAAGCTGGTATGATCCTCATCAGGGGGATGCATGCTGATCTGATTGTAGCCTGAATACGCATCCATGAACGAAAGGGTCTCATGCCCAGCAGTTGCATCGACTAGCTGGTCGATCCTCGGGAGTGGGAAGCAGTCTTTTGGGCAGGCCTTATTGAGGTCTGTAAAATCCACACAGGTCCGCCATTTGCCGTTAGGCTTGGGGACCAACACCGGATTGGAGACCCATGATGGATAAAACGCCACCCTGATGAACCCATTTTCTTTAAGTCTTTCGACTTCTTCTTTCAAGGCTCTTGACCTGTCTTTATCGAGCAGCCTTCTTTTTTGTTGCACCGGTGGAAAGACTTTGTCTATGTTCAGGACATGGCTGATCACCGCAGGATCTATTCCGACCATGTCTTTATGTGACCAGGCGAAAACCCCCTGGTTCCCTTGCAAGAATTCCACCAGCGCTTGTTTCGCAGTAGGTTCTAAATTCTTCCCAATCTTTACGATTCGAGTCGGGTCTCTTTCATCGAGATGGACCTCCTCCAGGTCCTCGACGGGCCCAACATTTTCTTCAAAATCCCCAAAGCGAGGATCCAAATCTATATCCTCACTTTGGGCAACACCCTATTTGGTGACTTTTCCACCTGATTGGGTTTTGCTGTCTTCCGTCATCTACAATCGTTCTGGGGTAGCGCTCCTAGATGTTCCACTTTTTGCCTTTGTGATCGAGGCGTTATAGCACTCCCTGGCTTCCCTTTGGTTTCCCAAAACGCATCCTACCCCTGCGTTCGTTGGGAATTTCATGGCTAGGTGCCACATGGAGATGACGGCCCTCAGTTCAACAAGTATGGGTCTTCCAATAACGGCGTTATACGCTGAAGGCCAATCGACCACTACAAAAGTGGTGAGTAATGTCCTTGAAGCGGGCGCTGTACCCGTTGTCACTGGGAGTTTGATCATTCCGTCTGGAACGAGTCCTTCTCCAGAGAAGCCGTATATGGTTTGATTGCAGGGCTCCAAGTCCTTCACGGACAGCTTCATGCGTTCCAGCGTTGATTTATAGAGGATGTTTACTGAACTTCCTGTATCGACCAGTATTCTTTTTACCATCATATTGGCCATTTGGATATCTACGACCAGCGGATCGGAATGTGGGAACCGGACGTGTTGGGCATCGCCTTCAGAAAAGGTTATCCCGCACTCCTCTGAGCGGGCCTTTTTCGACGCTCGGTCCTCCACAGTCATCATCTCGATGTCCTGGTCGTGGCGCAGAGTTCGAGCATATCGTTCTCTAGCCTTTCCGCTATTTCCAGCGAGGTGTGGGCCTCCACAGATGGTTAAAAGTGTTCCGGCTACGGGGGCAGGCTGTAATGGTGGCGAGCGTTGGCGTGTGGACGTCTGCTCGTTGCCACCTGGAGCTTCTCGTTGGGAAGTTCCCGAGGCCCGTACGTACCTTCTCAAGTGTCCTTGTCTAATGAGGAACTCGATTTCATCTTTTAGCTGGTTGCATTCATTAGTGTCATGTCCATAGTCGTTATGATAACGACAGAATTTGGTAGTGTCTCTTTTCGAAATGTCTTTTCGAATGGGCCCAGGCTTCTTGTAGGGCACGCTAGAGCTTGTGGCCTGGTATACCTCTCCTCGAGACTCAACGAGGGCAGTGTAGTTAGTGAACCTAGGTTCATAACGATTACTCTTAGCTCGCTTATTGTCGGAGGTGGAAGGCTCATTGTGTTGCCGTTTCCCACCATTCTTGCCATTACCGTTGCCATTTCCATTGCCCTTGCCGTTGCCATTTGGTTTAGTGCCATTGGCGGCTTTGGCGGGTTCGGCAGCCTTCTTGCCCTTCTTCGAGGATTTTCCATCATCGGCAATGGCTTCTTCGAGTTTGATATATCGATCAGCTCGGTCTAAGAATTCCTGGGTGGTTCTGACCCCATCCTTACGAAGACTTTTCCACAGGGGCGAGCGGCGTCTCACTCCCGCAGTTATAGCCATCATCTTTCCTTCGTCCCCGACTGTCTTTGCTTCGGCTGCCGCTCACATAAAGCGCTGGATGTAATCTTTTAGCGATTCTCCATCTTGCTGGCGGATCTCAACCAGTTGATTTGCTTCGGTCGGGTGGACACGAACTGCGTAGAACTGTCCGTAGAACTCCCTTACGAACATTTCCCAGGAAACTATGCTTGCAGGTGGGAACTTAAAGAACCATTCCTGCGCGGCTTCAGAAAGTGTTGCAGGAAAGATCCTGCACCAAGCGTCTTCGGATACCTTCTGAATGTCCATCTGGATTTCAAACTTATTCACATGCGAGACGGGATCTCCGTATCCATCAAAGTTCGGGAGCGTGGGCATCTTGAACTTGCCGGGAGTCTCTGCGTTGGCTATTCTTTGGATAAATGGAGTGCCCTTTCTTCTATCGTGGTCAATATAAGAGGTTCTTCCTCCGACCAATTGTTGCACAGCCTGATTTAGTGCGTCTATCTGGGCTTGCAAGGCAGTAGGAATAGCTACGTTCTCCGCTGCTGGGGGGATGTTCTCACCATGCTTCTCTCGACGATCATTGAGTATGTCTCTTAGATCTTCCTCTCTTCTCCGTTGCTCGCTACCTACGAGCCGGTTGAAGACATTATTTTTCCGGGGTTGCCCCCCAGCATTTTGTCTATTTGGCTGATCATCTTGAGGTATTTGGCTCCTGCTCCTACCTTTATTTCCGTTCCTCCCATCAGTATTGTTCTTGCCTGAGTCAGCCTCGTTGTAGCCGTGGCCATCTTTGAACTTTGACTGGCTATGGTAAGACTGGTTGTTCCCTCTATTCCCGTCTCTGGCAGAAACACCTCGAGCGTTAGGGGGTGGCCTGCGCTGGTCGCGATGTCCCCGTGCATTATCATGCTGCTGGGATCCACGGACCGCAGAGCCTAACTCCGAGTCTCTCCTGTTACCAGGAGGGTAGTGACCCCTGTTCGCTTGGTGTGGCCCATCATTCTCGCGGCGTCTAGGACTACGAGGCTGTCGCTCGGCCCTATTCTGCCTTTGCTGCGGGGGATTACCTCGAGCAGCGTGGGATGGTGGATCTGCCTCGGGGTCCAGTGGGACGTCGTCATGGGGCATCTGGGGCTGTTCAGGCCTTTGCGGACTTGAAGGATGGACTGGTGGGCTAGGATTGGGACCTCCCTGGGGTGGCCCAGTTTCAGGTTGATTAGGCTGCGAGGCAGGCGCGGCCTGATTTGTGGCCAACAGCAAGGCCGCTTCAAGGGCTGCCATGGCCTCAGTCTGGCGGCGATCCACCTCCGCCTGTCTCTCGCTCAACTCCGCCCTCTGACGATCAAGTTCCTGCTGTTGCCTCGCCATAGCTTCTGCGGCAGTCTCTTGATTGGCTCTCAGACTTCCCAGCTCTTCCTGCAACGTGCCCAAGGTGCTCCTCAAAGTCGCATCGTCCATTTCCTCCTCTTCAAAATCTAGTTGCGGTTCATCTTCCGCCATGCTTGCTGGGGGAGGAGGAGGTGGCGGGTTCGACGGTGCAGCGGCAGTCTGAGCAGCTTTCTTCCCTGCTTTCGCCATTAGTTTTATCAACAATGATGAGTCGCCCTCTCAATGAAAGCACCAGAATGTTGACCCTCGTTTTAGCCAACTGACACAGAGTCAAAATATGAATGATATAGGCGAATATGTATAGATAATAACGTAATGACAAAAGTAAAGAAAACACAGTAATTTATAGTGGTTCGGCCCCAGAATCTGGTAATGACCTACGTCCACTTAGAATGATATTGATATGGGAACAAAAGTGCGATCAGAGAGCTTGGGCTCAATGAGTTTCAACACTCCTCATAAACAATCCTCGTTTTCACAGATAATTTCTATATTCCTATGGTTTTTTAGCTGCCAAAAGGTCCCTTCCCATGAGCCATCTCTTGCTTTTTATAGGCCCATCGGGGGTTGCCCAATATTTTTACAGATATTATCCCTTGAATCATGGGATATTCAGAAGATTGCATGAAATAAATTCGGGATACATAAGATCTTTCCATAAATGTTGCTTTGCCAGCTGAACCACCGACCAGTCTGGTCGTGGTAAAAACAGGTATGTCCTGCTTCTGGTGTGTCTCATGGTCGATACTCTAGCAGACGCTCCAGGTGTCAGGCACGTGTCAAGAGATTATTCGCCACGTCACAAATGCTAATTTATTGGATAACAGTTCAAAATGAAGAATTTAATGAGGAAAACGATGAGTGTGGATACTATAATGAAGGACAATTTGATGAGGGACAATATTATGAGAATACAAATGATGAGGGACAATATTATGAGAATACAAGTGATGAAGTCTATCGACCTACCCCCAACGCAAATGATCATTTTCATCAAACTGAAGACTATCATTTTGATGAAGATGGTGGATCATAAATTTATGAGTCTCCGCCAGCGCCGAGCTATGAAGTTTATTTGTGTTCTGATAATATTGACAATGTAGTGGCTAAGGATGTAATCATTGTACCAAACATTGGTAGCTGAATTACCATCCATGGCAATGTAATTGATGATTCAATTGCGAGGGTTTGGCTTATAGATGTCTTACAAGAAGAAGCTGAGATCCCTATTCCCTTTGGTAACATACGATATGTTGGGGATGCATGAGACACATTCCTGCCTTGGCCAAAAAATTTAATTGTGACTTGTCAGGTATAAAATTATTTGCTTAGATATTTAAATTTTATTTTTAAATGGGAACACTATATTGATATGTTAAATGATATTATGTAGGGTCCATCTTCATCTAAACACAAATCCCTATCACCAAGCCCATATTTATCATCATTTGGATCTCACGTAGTCATCCCCGCTGAAATAACTCAACCAGATGCTTCAAATTGGTTAACAGATAACCAATGGGAAAAAATTGATCTGAGTCTAAAATTTATAGTGAAGGAGTATTATTTCATTAAAGGAATAGATGGGGTTGTACAAGTTCCCGTTGACCCAGAGTTTATAGGAGAACGCGAGGCTATCTTCATCACTTCGGAAGACGTTTATCAAGCAACCTCCATGGATAATATTAGATCCTCAACTATGTTGTTTGGTATGAGGTATGTATCAATTTAAATTGAACTCAATCTGTTATGTCATTACAAACTATTTTAGGCGTTTGAATATATTAGATATTCATCCGTAGTGAAGTAAGTTCTGAGATGATATTGTGTGCTGCGGAGATAACAGAAGGTTGAGAACATATGTGTCTTAGTGAAGTAGGTTCTACAAATTTTGTGTGCTACGGTGGCTTATGGTTGAGAACATGCATGTTGTTTGTTGTATGTTTTGTTTGAATTGAATTTATAGGTACTTATAATTTTAAATATGCTATAGAAACAGAGGAAACTTTGCCCAATTTTTTTTTACAATATTAGTTTATTAATTGAAAATGTAATATGAATGATTGATTCTATAGATGCATTTGGGGAAGCATTCACCCAAATTCACGACAATTATACAAATTTTTTGACACCGAACATCTTTCTATTGGCAATGATGAAAGTAAAAATTATACAGTGGATCTTATAGCGAAATGGATGATGACTATGGATAGACGAGGCCAAATATATTTCATTCCTTGGATTGTTGAGTAAGAAAGAACTACTTAAATATTATCACTACTATGGTTGAATTTTAATTTTACAATAATCATAATTTATTATTGTTTTAGTCGACATTGGATGTTGGTGCTCGTGATGATGCGGGGGATGACCATAATTTTGGACCCTTTAAAAAATCATAAATCTCCACCAATAATTAAGGAGGTTATGGAAAAGTAAGTTCTTCAATTGTAATGTATGCATTGTTAATTTTTAAATGTTGAGAATATAATATGTATTTAATTAATTTTAATTTTTGTAGAGCATACACACAATGTTTCGAAAATGAATACATCGGCTCATTTACAAAATTGCTGAGAGGTTCTTGTCCAAAACAATCTGAAAGTCATGAATGTGGTTATTATGTATTAAGATACATTTATGATCTTGTAAATGCACCGAATCTAGCAGATGTTATCAAGAAGAAAGTATGTCATATTTTAAACTCTTTTTTTTGCTTAAGAAAAACTAGATATAATATTTAATTATCTAATCTATATTAACTTTTCAATTTTGCAGTGGTTTGACAAAAAGGAATACAATGTCAAAAAAGATCTACTACCACTACAAAGTGATTGGTTAGCAAGATTAATGCCATTTATTTATGAAATCTAAGTTTTCATATATCTGTAACATTAAAGTGCTAACTTATATTGGTTAGAAAGATTAAAGTCATTGATTCATTACTAGCCAGTTATTTTGTATTAGTTATGAAATGTATATATAGCAATTTAACAAATTAAGTTATACTATTGAAAATAATTATATATAATTAAAATTGAAAATTATTTTTTTATTAAAAAGACTAGGTTATAATTATAAAAATATATATAATCAGAATTCAAAATAATTATATAAAATCGAAATTGAATTTTTTTTTTATGAAAACCCACTTTTCTCTGCGGTTGGCTTATCACAAACGCAGAGAAAAGTGGCTTTTTCTCCGTGGTTGGCTTATCACAACCGCAGAGAAAAGTGTGGATTTTCTCCACGTTTCGTGTACCACTTTTCTCTGCAGTCGAATACACTGCGCTTTTGAATACTCTCAAAAACTGCAGTGTATTAAGTAAAAAAATGGCAGAGAAAAGCCTTTTTTGTAGCAGTGTCGATTCAGTGGCCAACATTGTGTAACCTAATTTTAGCACGAGTCTTTCACTTAGCTCGTGAACAGCTGGCAAATAAATACATGGAAGAAATAGCCAAGGAATCCATATATTATCCACGTGGAGAACATGGTTTTCACGATGGTTATACGAGCTAGGAATGCATAAGTTGAAAAGCGCAAGTTTGTGATATTCATATGGCATGACCTCCATAGTACGAGCTTGGAGACATATCCAGTTCATGGTAACTCGAACATATGGTGAATCCGTGGATCCCTAAGAACTTGAGCATTTTATACGATCATTTATGGCCAGTCTGTAATATTTAATGTCCCAGATATTAGGAGACCGTTTATTTCATGATCAGATCATAACCTAGTATAAATGGGAATATTTCATATTAAATGTAATAAATATGTAAATCCGTGATTGACTCACGTGGTTACCCAAACCTGTCCAAGGAATTTCTCTATAGATACTGAGAATATTGGACAGGAAAGGGAGGATTATTCTGTAATACTAAAACTTTGCTAAAATAGAGAGAGAAAAATAGTAATAATAGCTCATGGACTAGGTGGATTTTAACTACTGAACCACGTAAAAAGATCTGTGTTCTTGAGAGTTAATTTCTTATTTTGGTTTATTATAAAGCAGTAATTCAACCTTTTTGTTTTCTTTATTCACTGTTGGCGAAAAACCACGTCAACGGTTTGGTGCTTTCATTGAGAGGAGAGATTAGTGCTTTCACCAAAATTCCAATCAAATCTTATCATGGTGATCACTCGCTCAATGCACAGCAATGGCATGGAATATTCTGGTGTGTAGGGGGTCCATCATACCACTGTTTCAACTGAGCATGGCCCTAAAGTTCAGCAATGATTGGGAAAGCACCCGGTGGACCATGGTGATACTGGGAGTTCGGCATCATTGCCACCGAATCCAAACCCAGACTATTTGGTTGCAGTTGAGTTGGAAAACATGCAGTTAAGAAGCCGTCTTGCCAAGGCAAACAGGAAAATTAAGGAGGTTTTGGCTTAGTTACACCCTCTTGCAACTGATGCTAATGTCGGAAAGAGGCAAAGTGGGTCTCATAAGTCCCACAGAAATAATCGATCCAAACCAAGTCAGTCAGTCAGAACTACCACCCCAAGCTCTGTGCCTATGGCGCAAGACCGCCAAAATGCTCAACCTAGTGGCCCTGAGAGAGGACATCAGCAAGTCAGTCGGTCAGTTAGGACCACAACCCCAAGTTCGGTACCTCCTTCCCCACCATCTCGAGGTACCCATGGCAATCCATGGGGAAGAGTTGGAACACACTCACAGAGACAAAATGTTCTAGCCAACCCTCTTGTGTCACGATCGGATCGCCAGGCGCAGAGAGTTAGAAATGATGGGGGGGGGGGGGGGGGGGAGGAAGCGTGGGCTAATTTAGTTCGCCCTGATGGGACAAGAATTGCCACGCCAGTTAGGCATTCCCCATCACCCATAAGACATCCGACACCACCTCGTCCTACGCGGGACATTCCTGCTTATAGAGATAGTAGGAGAAATCCTCCTCCGTCAGCACATACCCATGTCTCGTGGACACGTGTCGATAATCCAGATCCTCGGCCTCAACCGTGAGTAGTAAGCTTTGCAAATGGAAGTTATTGGACTGAAAGTCATCGAAGTGGTAGGTCCGAGGGCAATCTGAGAAACCATCTAAGTTCAGCACAAAGTCCTCGATACGATACACAACCTGATCAGCGAGATCGCCTGAATTCACAGAGAATAAATCCAGCCTAAAATGAAGGATTCAATTACACTTATTAAGGGAGAGGTCCTTCTGATGTACGAGATAACGGGAATGTCCCACAAAACCAAGCCCGAACTTGGAGGGACAACAACCCGTGGAACGTGTACGATAGGATGGGAGCTGTTGAACAGCCCCAAAATAACCTAGGAACCAGGGACCAAACCCTCGAAATGCTAGCCCAGATGGAGGAGCTAATGAAGAAGTTTCTATCAGAAAAATAGAAAGATGAGTGTGACTCGGAGGATAAGCTCGAGCTATTCGCCCCGAATATTACGGCGACTGCATATCCAGTGGGTTTCAGGATGCCACATTTGTCAAATTTTGATGGAGATTGGGATCCATCTGATCACCTGGGGATGTTCAACACCATAATGATGGCCCACAACATCGGGCCTGAGTTGAGGTGCCTTATATTCCCCTCGACTCTGATTGGGCCAGCTAGGCAGTGGTTCAAACAATACAAGAGGCATTCAATCAACTCGTGGAAGAGTTTTTCCACTAATTTAAATAGAGCATTCAGGGATTCCTAGGCAGCTCGGATTAAGGCTGACTCTTTGGCTAATGTAAAGCAGTAGCCCGGTGAACCATCAAAAGCATATCTAAGTAGGTTTGCCAATGTTGTTGCGCGAGCTAGAGATGCCGATGAAAGCTCTAACTCATGGCAATGAGGATAGGAATTCTTGTTGGAAGTGACCTATGGCAAGAGCTATAGAGGAAAGGAGTTAATACAGTGGAAGAGTTCTTGAAACAAGCCCAAAGGTGGGTTAACCTGGAACAGGCGGAAGCTTCCGTCACAGGAACCAGCCAAGTCCTTGTCCAGCCCATTGGATCGGTAACAGATGTTGCAGTTACGACTCAAACCGTTGCCCAGAATAACCAAGGGGGAAATAATAAGAGAAAGGGAAATGGTGAGGGCGACCATAGCGGAACAAAGAAAAAAAATTCCATGGAGAAATTTAAACCAGTCTACACAATATATGCTGATCTCACAGATATATAGAGAACGCATCTTCTTAGCTAATTCTACTCGCCTTCCATGGAAGAAGCCAGAACCGCTAAAAATACCAAAGAACGAAGAGAGATCCTTTGAAGTTTTGCTGATTCCACAATGATATCGGTCATAATACTGATGACTATAGATAGCTGAAGGATGAGATCGAGAGTCTCATCAGGGCAGGACCTTTGGCTCAATATGCCCAAAATCGAGCGACTCCCAGTCAGCCCGCTGCACAAAACCCTTCGTCAGATCCTAAAGGTCCAATGAATCAAGTCAGAGCTTAGATGAATCAGGAAAATCCTCCTCCGATAACAAGAGGAGATCTAGCCACTATTTCGGGAGGACCTCATCTGGAAAGTACTAGCAGAGGTGCCCAGAAGAGGTATATCAATGAGTTGAAGTCCCATAATGGAGTGGAGTTCATCACGGAGCAACAGCTATCAAAGCAGTAGCAATTGGAAAAACAACCAATCATTTTTACGGAGGAAGATGCCATCCATGTCCAGTTCCCACATAACAATCCACTGTTCATAATAGTTCAGCTCCCCAACCAGAGAGTTCGGAGGACGCTAGTAGACAATGGAAGTTCTGTGAATCTACTTTTTAGGATCACCTTAGAAAGGATGGGATTGTCTGTAACCCAGCTGAAGGCAACCTCAATGATTCTATATGGTTTTTCTGGTGAAGGGTCGGCTACCATCAGAACGATCGAATTGGTGGTAACATTGGGTGAAGGTCCACGAACTGTCTCCAAGCTACTTGAGTTCGTGGTCATCGATTGTCCAGCTGCGTACAATGCAATTTTGGACCACCACCTAGCAATCAAATTCCCCTCATTTGTGGGAATATGCACCGTTAAAGGTGATCAGCTTGCTGCCAGGGAATGCCATAGCATTTCTATGAAGAGAAAATCACAACCCGGGCAGCAGAAAATGGCCATAAGTGACTGAGGTGAGGAGTCCCATGAAGTGGAAGTTGACTGTGGGATGGAAGAACCTCAAGAAACAAAGGATAGTGACGTCGCCCCAAGTGATGATATCGATCCACGAATGGGCGAAGACAGATCAGAGCTCCAAGCTACGGAGGAGCTCGAGGAGGTAAACATAGATTCGAAAAACGCTTCAAGAGTCATTAAGATTGGACAAAATCTTGGTGATGATAGGAAAATGGAGCTGGTTAAATTTTTACAAGGTAATCTAGATGTTTTTGCCTGGTCCCATGAATATATGGTGGGAATAAGCCCGAGTGTGATCATGCAAACTCTTAACCTGGAAAAAAACATGCTTGCAAAATCCCAGAAATAGAGACATATGGGAACAGTTCGAGTTAAAGCACTAGAGGAGGAATTGGCTCGGCTAGTAAAGTGTGGGTTTATTCGAGAAACAAAATATCTGATCTGGGTTGCGAATCCTGTCTTGGTCCCAAAGCCAAACAGAAAGTGGAGGACCTGCATCGATTTCTCCGAACTGAACAAAACTTGTCCTAAAGATTGCTTTCCACTGCCGAGGATTGACCAGTTGGTAGATGCCACTGCGGGACACAAGCTCATGTCCTTCATGGGTGCGTATTCTTGATATAACTAGATTGCGATGAATCCTACGGACCAAGAGCATACTAGCTTTATGACTCCAACTAATGTATATTGTTACAAAGTTATGCCCTTCGGCCTGAAGAATGCATGAGCTACCTACGAACGACTAGTTAACAGAATGTTCATTGGTCAGATCGGGAAAAATATGGAAGTGTATGTCGACGATATGCTAGTCAAATCCAAGACTGGCGATAACCATGTATCTGATCTAAATGAATGTTTTGAGGTCTTCAGGAGGTATAATGTAAGGCTGAATCCCCAGAAATGTACATCCGGAGTGGCATTGGGAAAATTTCTAGGATTCATAGTCAATTCAAGGGGGATAGAGGCGAACCTAGATAAAATCATATCATTATTGGAAATGCCTTTGCCTAGCTCACGTAAAGAAGTTCAGAGCCTAACTGGCAAGGTGGCATCCCTGAACCGATTTATTTCAAAATCCACTAACAAGTGCTTGCCGTTCTACAACTTGCTTAGAGGAAACAAGAAATTTGAATGGATTGAGGAGTGCGAGCAGGCATTCCTCGACCTAAAATCGTACTTGGCCGAGCCCCCAGTATTGTGTAAGCCTATGTCTGGAGAACCCCTATTCTTTTATTTGGTTGTGACAGAAAATGTAGTCAGTGCCGTGTTAGTTCAGGAAGAAGGCCACACTCAAAAATCGGTGTATTATATATGTAAGAGACTTCTTGGAGGTGAATCACGATATCCACTGATAGAAAAGATAACATTCTACCTAATATTAGCTTCTAGGAAGCTCAGACCATATTTCGAGTCACATTCAATCCACGTCATGACCGACCAACCTCTAAGGCAGGTATTGGAAAAACATGAAATGTCGAGATGTCTTTTAAAATGGGCGGTTGAACTCAGCCAGTTCAATAAACTGTACGTACCACACACCCTGATCAAAAGCCAGGCCCTTGCTGATTTTGTGGCTGAATGCACCAAATTTCAAGAGGAGCTTTTGAAGGAACCGGTTTAGGAGTTGTGGAAAATATTCATAGATGGCTCATCGAACGAGAACGGATCCGAAGCTGGGATCATAATGATCTCTCCAGAAGGGCATCGATTCCATATAGCTCTGAGATTCAGATTCGAAGCATCTAACAACAAAGCTGAATATGAGGCCTTGCTAGCTGGACTTAGAGTGGCAAAGGAGCTAAAAGCAAAGGCCGTACAGTGCTACAGCGATTCCCAGCTCATGGTCAATCAGGTGTTGGGGGAGTATCAAGCTCGTGGTACCAAGATGGCGGCTTACCTGGCTAAGGTGAAGGGGTAGCTATCCAAATTTTAATACAGTACTGTTGAATAGATACTTTGTGAGTAGAACTCTAATGTTGATGCTTTGGCAAGGCTTGCCACCACCAAGGAAGTTGTGACTTTGAATGTAGTACCAGTAGAATTCTTGGAGAGTCCAAGTATGACAAAAAAAATGGTAGAGGTCGAGATGATCGACACGAGGCTGACCTGGATGACCCCCATAGTGTAATACCTTACAACGGGAAGGCTACCTGAGGAAAGAAATGATGCAAGAAAAGTACTCTAACAAGCTCCGAGGTATGTGATAGTGGATGGTACATTATACCGACATGGTCATTCACTGCCTCTCCTACGGTGTGTTATGCCAGAGGAGGCTAAAACCATTCTGCAAGAGAAGCATGGCTGCTTTTGTGGAGATCATGCTGAGGGGCAAAACCTAGCATTAAAAATATTAAGGCAGGGCCATTTTTGGCCCACATTAACGAAAGATTCCATCTCCCATGTTTAGAAATGCGACAAATGCCAGCGCTTCACTACAGTTGCCCGAGCTACCCCAGTTGAGCTAACGTTGATCTCATCACCGTGGCCATTTGCAGTCTGGGGAATTGACCTAATAGGATCCTTACCTATGGGAAAGGGAGTAGTTCATTATGCTATGGTGGCAATCGATTATTTCACGATGTGGGTAGAGGCTGAGCCTTTGGCAACCATCACTTCAAAGAGAGTCTTGGACTTTGTGGTGAAGAACATTGTATGTTGATTTAGGCTTCCTAAAAATATTGTGTCAGATAATGGAACCCAGTTCGACAGTGATCTCTTCATCGACTTCTGTGAAAAGTACACTGTTATTAAGAGTTTTGCTTTGGTAGCATATCCATAGGCCAATGGATAAGTCGAGGCTGTGAATAAGACCCTAAAGGCGACCCTTAATAAAGGTTAGATGAGGCCAAAGGAGTCTGGCCTGAGCAGCTCCCGCAAGTACTTTGGGCATATCGAATTTCCCACAGGACCTCCACAAGACACACTCCTTTCTCCCTAACTTTTGGAAGCGAGGTCGTCCTTCCAGTCGAAGTTAGGGTGGCTACTCACAGGCAAAAGAAATTTAGCCAAGAACGGAATGAAGAATTACTTAACGCACCACTCGACCTGATTGATGAGAAACGAGAGGATTCACAGTTACAGCTCGCCCATTATCAACAGAAAATCAGTTGTTACTTTAATTCTATGGTCAAGAGACGTAGTTTTGGATTAGGCGACCTGGTTCTCCGAAGGGTCTTTTTGGCCAACAAGGATCCCAAGGATGGAATTTTAGGACCGAACTGGGAAGGACCATATCTAATCATGGAAGTCTTGCTTGAAGGAACTTTAAAGTTAGCATGACTTAATGGAGAAACAGTTCCACGGACCTGGAATGCTATGCATCTAAAAAAGTATTATTAGTAGTACAATCATCCCTGTAAGGCTTAATTATAAAAGCCATTTAATTAAATAACATGGGATTATTATGTAATTTTTCTTGTTAAAGTGGTTTTAAATAATTTTTTTTATAAGGTTGTATTAGCTCGTGTATTGATATTTGTAAAAGCAATCAAGAAAGTCTCTACATTCTGGTTGCTTGGGGGGCATATAACCCGAGGTGGATCATAATAAGATCGCCAGATGAATTTAAATTACTTAAAATCCTGGATACAACCAGGTACAAAGCTACCCTGGATACAACCAGGTCAAAAAACTTAGGAGCTTGGAAAATTGATTATTCAACGACTTTTTAAGAGCTCGAGATGTCAAAAAACCTAGTATGAACTAAGTTTAAATCACTTAAAACCCTGGATACAACCAGGTCTGAAAATTGTGATTGAAAGGAAAATTGGATATTCGATGGCTTTTCTAAGAGCTCGAGATGTCAATAGACCTAGTATAAACTCAGTTTTAATCATTTAAAACCCTGGATACAACCAGGTACAAAACTTTGAAAGTTGGGAAACATTGTTAAAACCAAGGGTTTTTTTTTTAAAAACTCGAGTTGTCAATAAACCAAACATAAACTAAGTTTAAAATATTAAACATCCTGGTTATAACCGGGTCAAAGGCCTTATTCTTAACAGGTATGATATAAATCAACACATTAAGTTTGGGTATAACCAAGCTTAAAATATCTACCCCGATCTAGAAATCGATTCCTAAAATATCGAATGTACAAGTCTAAGAAGTCATAAACATGAGAGATAATCAAGGAAAAGACGAATAGATTAAAAGTTAGATATATAATTTGAAATTAAATTTGTCCCGAGGAGAAAAACCTCGAACTAAGCCCAAGGGCAATTGTTTACAAAAAAATATAAGAAAAAAACAAAAAGACTCATTGAGCCCCTCTAGGATGTTCTGAGGACGTGATCTCCTCACCTTCGTGCTCGCTCGCTGCAGAAGCATCCCCCGTTTCCGACGGCTCTTGCAAGATCCGGGCCTTGAATTTTTCAAGGCATGGATCCCACAGCACGGGAGCCATGAATGAAAAGTCTCCATCCTGGTTAAAAGCCCAGCAATGGTACAACATATCTTCCATGGAGGACAGTGAGGCCGCCTTCTCTTCCTTAACTGCAGCCTCAGCCTCTAGCTGTTTTGCTTTGGCCTCAGCAACCTTGGCCTGGAGCTGGGAAGTTTGGGCCTGGAGAGCAGCCAGGGCAGTCTTTGCAGCCTGCTCGCTTTCCTGAGATGAGGCAATGGAAAACTTGGCATCGTACTCGCACTTTTGAGCAGCCGTAAAGGCAGCTTTGGCAGCTTGCTCGCCTTCTTGAGCAGTTGTCAGGGCAGCATTGAGTTTGGCCTGGATCTCATCATTTCTAGCCCTAGCTCGGGCTCTACTGCGGTGCTGAGCCAAGGAAAACTGCAAAATAACAAGGCAAGTTAGATATACCCTTTCGCAAAATAAAGAGAAAAATGTCACTAAGGAATGATATCTTACTGTGAGGATCATCCTTAAGGCTGACTCCAGGACATTCTCCGGGCTCCGCTACTCTATCATTCTCAAGTCCCTCGAGTTGGCTCTGTAAGCATGCCCCACAATGTGGCTAGCCGTCTAGTATAGGATTCCTCGAATGGCTTCGGGAATTTTCTCCAGATCCTGAGGATCAACTAGTATGCGAACAGTAGCAGCTGGAGGTGGAGGGGTTGGGGGATCAGCTTGTATGACCTGATCCTGAGAAGGCGCGAACCGAGGTGGAGGTGGAGGGGGAGGAATCCTCTTCTCAGTCACAGCAGATGCCAGAGCTGTCAAGCTCGTGCCTTTCCCCTTAGTAGAGGATTTTGAAGTATTTCCTAGCACAGGAAGGGCTTTCTTTATAAATCGAGGCCTCTTTACGACAGGGCCTGAGCCGGACTTCTCGCCCTGGAAAGTTGTACAGAGGTCAAGAGCTCTGGGTTGTTCCATCTCGTCGCCTGAAAAGAACAAAAAGGGGATTAGTTCATAAGTAAAGTAAAAAACATACACAAAGGAAATAAATAAAGGTCCTACCCTTCGGGCTGGGGGAGGAGTCTATTATCACGACCTCCTGCCTTGGGACTACTGGTGGAGAAGGAGAATCTAAGTTTAATATTTCTTGAACCCTAGGAGGTTTGGGCTCAGGTTCTACCTCGGGGCTAGACTCGTCTACATACTTCCTAAATCCAGGGGCAAAGGCGCCCTGGAGCAAAGAAGGCCATGACCTACGATTGGCCCCATACTCCTAAAAAATGGCGGACCTAAAATTCAAGGTGTTATCTACAACAATGGTCCCCTTAGGGTAGCTAGTATCATGGCGCAACACTAAGTGATCCACACACTGGAGCAGGGTGATGTTACGGTCTGGATTGTTAGGGTGACGGTGGATGAGTTGATTTGGGTGAAAACTAACTAACCTAAAATCGGCAACAACCCTGTCTAGTTCCCTATAAGGGTATGGGTTACCTTGGCCAAAGGGGCTTAATGCTGCCCCTGACTCAGCTCATTCTAAATCAAGTTCCCGAGCAGCCTCTTCCGCACAAGAGGCACCTCGTCCTCTTCTCTCTCCTCGCCCTCGGTAGCTGGTGAGTCCTCTTCTTGAGAAGGTGGGAGCTCATGGACTACCGGAAGGGTAGCCCAGGTCCTTCTTAAGGCCAACGTCTGGCCTTTGCCAATCAACTTACACGCTAGCATCATGGCATCATTCATGAGCTGGCGGTAATCCTTCTTGCTGGGTGGAAGCCCAAACAACATTTCATACTGACCCCCGAGGGTCACTGACATACCCGTCCTCGCGAATATGGCTGCACAAAAAATAAACTCAATTAGCACATGCACAAGGAAAGTGTCTTGAAAAGAGAATAATTTTATGATCTAAGATCATTGAAAAAAAAACTTACGAGGACGGTTGAAGTATCGATGCTCACAGTTTCGGAACCCATTTGACATAAAGAACTGGTCCTTGTAGTCGTTGGGGTGGCTTGGGAGCTTGATGACTGAAGTAGAGTTCAGGAATCTGGTGAGGTAGTAGAATTCGTCACCTCGACCCTTTTGCTCCGGGCTGGCTTTAAGGCAGAAAAGGTATAGAATATCTGCCGGAGTGGGGACCTCCCACTCGTGCTTCAAAAATAGGTATTTCAGCCCCGCCAAAAGCCTGTAAGAATTTGCGGGGAGCTAGAAAGAGGCCAACTTCACATAAATCAGGAAGTCGGCAAAATATTGATCCAGGGGAAGGTAGGCCCCCGCCTTCAAATGCTCATCACTCCAGGCTGGGAAGTCGTCCTAGATAGGGGAACAGCTTCGTTTCCCTTCGAATGGAGGTCGGACAATAAGGACTCCGGACCCGACCTTGATATTATGGCTCAGCATAATTTTTTTGACCCTTCCCTGGGTCATAATTTTGGAGAAGATTGTCTCTGCCTCGAAGAAATTTTTGGGGTCAACCACGACTTCCCTTTCCACAACTGGGCCGAATTAAGGAAGGGGAGATTTTGAGGCGATCTCTTTCTCCTTGTTTGTTTGTTGAGCAGACTAGCTGGGTGCATTCTTCTTTGGTACGCTCTTCTTGGGTGCCATCAGATCGCCTAACGAACAAGAATGATGATTTACTTAGTAGGTGACCTAAGAGTTTGTAAAGGTTATGACACGGAAGTAAGGAGGAGAATAATGCCCCTGATATTCAAGCTGAGTTAGTCTCAACCCGTCACGTGATGCCATGCGCTACCCTACGCTATGCGCCTCGGTTTTCACACAGACCCCTGATGTTTAGGGATCCGTGTGTTAGAAAATCAGGCCACTATTGTCCTTGGGGGGCAGTTTAGAGAAAAACCACCCAAGAAGCATGTCCCCTAAGAACCTGGTTTCGAACCCTAAAATTTTTTCATCTTCTATATCCCGTATGGGTATCTCCTAAGAATTCATTATAAATTACCCAGATTTACCCAAAAATTACCTAGTTTTATGAATATCATAGTTTTAAGAGACATTTTAAGACCTACTCAGTAAACCTAAGTCAAAGCCTATGTGCCAAAATTTTTTAGAAAATAACCTAATATTGACTACGGTGAAGTGTGGATGAGCAAGGTAAAGAAAACACAGAAATCAGTAAAAGAAAAGTTTCTTCGAAACAAAAAGACTTATAGTGTGTTCGTCGATAAAAGAAGTAAACTTTGCAGGGGAGATCTTGGAAGACTCCTAAGCGACTGAGTAACTGGGTTTTTGAGAGTTTTTGCAACAGATGGTTTTTGGGTTTCTCTGAGAAGGAAGAAGGGATTGAAAATGCAGAAGAGAGAAGATGTAGAAAGATTTCGAATAAAAGGTGGTGAACTATGGAAATTGCCTATCCTATTTATACGTAAACATCATAGATGAATTTGAGCCATTTGATTTGGTCAGTACAAGATCCAAGGGCTATGTTTCAAAAGACAAAACGGCGGCAAAAAGGTGACAAGACAATTATTGCATTCCTCGAAACCTGAACAGATGCCAATTGTAGTGTTCCACGTGTCCAGTACTCAAGTAGTGGGCAGGCATGGTTTATTACAACACAAGTCTAAAAGTCCCTACTGTGTAGGTGAGAAGGTGATGCCATGAACCACAAGGAGGGACTTGGGGGGCAAATGTGTACCATAATCTCTGCACGAGCCTTTCACTCAGCTCGTGTACACCTGGCAAATAAATACATGGAGGAAATAGCCAAGGAATCCGTATATTATCCACGTGGACAGCAAGGTTTTCACGATGGTTGTACGAGCTAGGGATGCATAAGTTGCGAAGTACGAGCTTATGATATTCTTACAGCACGGCCTCCACAGTACCAGCTCGGAGACATATCCAGTTCATGGTAACTCGAGCATATGGTGAATCCGCAGATCCCCAAGGATCCGAGCATTTTATACGATCATTTATGGCCAGTCTGTAATATTTAATGTCCTAGATATTAGGAGACCATTTATTTCGTGATCAGATCAGAACCTAATATAAATGGGAATATTTCATATTAAATGTAATAAATATGTAAATCTGTGATTGACTCACGTTGTTACCCAAACCTGTCCAAGGAATTTCCCTATAAATACTGAGAATATTGGAGAGGAAAGGGAGGATGATTATTCTGTAATACTAAAAATCTTCCAAAATAGAGAGAGAAAAATAGTAATAATAGCTCATGGACTAGGTGGATTTTAACTACTGAACCACGTAAAAAGATCTGTGTTCTTGAGAGTTAATTTCTTATTTTGGTTTATTATCAAGCACTAATTCAACGTTGTTGTTTTCTTAATTCACTATTGGTGAAAAACCACGTCAACAAAGGTAAAACAACAAACTGGTGAATCCCTGAAGGCATATCTAACACGGTTCACCAATGTAGCAGCACGAGCTAGGGATGTTGATAATAGCTCAAAGCTTATGGAAATGAGGATAGGGATCACTGTAGGAGGTGATTTATGGAAAGAACTTCAGTGAAAAGGAGTAAAGAGAGTAAATGAATTCTTGGCTCGGGCTCAGGAGTGGATAAATCTGGAGGAGGCGTGATCTGTTGTCAGAGGAACTAGCCAGACCCCTGTTCAGCATGTTGGAGAGGAGGCGGATGTTGTAGCTACGACTCCGCCTACTACCAAGAATAACCAGGCGGGGAATAGTAAGCAGAAGGGGACTGGTGAGGACGACTAGAATGGAACCAAAAAGAACAAGCCCGAAGAAAAGTTCAAGCCCATCTACACCACTTACAATGACCTGACAGATATGTGAGAGCATATTTTCCTAGATAACTCTAATCACCTTTATGGAAGAAGCCAGAGCCCTTGAGGCACCAAAGGGTGAAGAGGGACCCTGCAAAATTCTGTCAATATCACAATGATATCAGTCATAATACTAATTATTGTCGTCAGCTAAAGGATGAGATCGAAACTCAAATCTGGGCTGGACCTTTAGCCAGCATGCCCAAAATTGAGTAGTTCCCAATCAGCCAGCCAAGCAAAGTATTCATCCAATTTCTAAAAATCTGGTCGGTGAATACCAGGCTCAAACAGATTAAGGGAACCAAATCTTCCCCCTTCGAATAGAAGGAGGGGATATAACAACTATTGCCGAAGGTGTAACGACCCGGATTTTCAAGACTCAATAATGCGAAAATATAAATGTTTTCATTTAACAAAATGTCTCAAAAACCCATAGAAAAAAAAAACTTTTTAAAAAGTCGTATGGCCATACTTAACATTTAGTTACAAACATGTTTTATAAAGAGTAGAGTGAGCCTAGTTTAGGAAAATTGCACAACATTTCCAAAAATAAAAAGGCTTCCCAAAAGGTCGGTCCACATGTACATTTGCAAGGAAGACTCCAGCGCTCACTGCTCTGCCTTGCTCTTGCACTTACCTACAACATGAAACAACTAGGTAAGCGAAAACGCTTAGTAAGATCAACTTTCAAACAAAGCATAAAGAGAATTAGGGTTCCGGACCCATCCGGGACCCTACACAATCAATTTCAAGAACGCTAAAGCGTCTTGGCAAACTTATGGTCATGCCTAATAACCAAGGATAAATTAATTCATAACTAGATAAAATCCTGCACTCAGAAAAATCCCAGAACAAGCAGATATATTATATCACAGCTAATTCTTATTAACAATTATATCCCTACACTCAGAAAATCCCAGAGCAAGCAGATATATTATATCACAACTATATCTTATCAACAATTATATCCCTGCACTCAGAAAATCCCAGAGCAAGCAGATATATTATATCACAGCTAATTCTTATCAACAATTATATCCCTGCACTCAGAAAATCCCAGAGCAAGCAGATATATTATATCACAACTATATCTTATCAACAATTATATCCCTGCACTCAGAAAATCCCAGAGCAAGCAGATATATTATATCACAACATAATTCGAGACCAACGCTCGACAATTTCCAACAATTCATGCGTAACGCGCCCTCCAATATAATTGCTAATCTGTAAAAGAGAACCGAGTCTCCACACTAAGATCTAGCCAATAAATATTCTCATCAAGGGTATCTATCATGTTACTTAGGGCATCGCTACATATTCAAGAGTGTAATCCAATTTACACGGTTTTACGGAGACTTCTATGTTAATCAGTGGTGCTGGTGAGCAGTTGCCCCTAGGGTGTTCAGCCTCACTCAATCTTGGCTACCCCTAGTATCTCTAGGCACTCTCACTGAATGGCCAATATTCACGGCTGCTATCCGGGAATAACTTATTAGAGCACTTGCTCGGATTCTAACCGTCCAATGATTAAGTAAGCATGAGGGCCCCTAGGTCCCATTTTTCTTGGCGCCCCTAGGTTTAACCAGCTTATCCTCATCTCATGGCCACTCGTCGCGGTAATGAACCGGACATAAATAAAATCAAGCAGTGTGACGGGGATCAACCGTCTAGGATATGACGGACTTCTACCGTTCATATTTTCTAAATCAGCACCCACTAGACTAACGTCTCTAAGCAACTTTCTATGACAGCCTATATATATGCATGTATCCCTATACTAACATACAAGACAATAATCATTTCATGTTGCAGCCATACAATATAAGTTGACTTACCTGGAGTCCTTAGCGCTCAGCAGGTTTTCACCCTCCAATGTTCAATCCACTTACGCTTAGCCAATACTGTAGTTATCCATACAGTATACTCGGATTAATTATGGCACTCATAATTCATTATTATTATTTTGGGCAGTTTGGTCATTTTAATAAAAGTCATTTGTAAGGATTTATAATCCTTATTTGGTTTAAAACCTATTAAGGAAAGTCATACAAAATATTCGAGACTAAACCCTAAGTCTCGGGGAGACCTATCCTAAGGTCTCGATACCTAGGCTCGGGTATCACAATGGTATTTCCCCACAACCCGCTAAAAATCTTATTCTTTCAAGGTATCGCTATTAACCCGCACTTTCGACTAGTCGGTTAAAATATGTAAGATTTTAGCCGGCATTATATCCAGAAAATACAAATAAATTCCTTAATTATTTTTAAAGAAAATAAACTCTTTAAATTTTCCTTTTATTTTTCTTAAGGTTTTAATATCTAAAAACCGTTTTAAGAAAATTGCCTAATTTGTCTTAATTAGGAAAACCGTTATAAATTTCTCATCTTGACTAATTAATTTTCCAAAAGCAATTAATCAATTTTACTTACTAGAAAAATAATTCATATAATTATTTTCTCATAATATAGGGTTTTAAACCCTCTTTTAATTTATTAACTAATAATAAATTAAATCTCTTATTTTTAAAAAGAATTAAAAGCTCCTTAATAAAAATAATTCATTTAAACTCAAAGGGGTAATTTTAGTGAAAATATGATTTCAAGACTTACCATTTTATATCTTGAAATAAACAAAATTTTACTTTTTACCTTATGCTCCAAAATTTCATTTTTATACTAAGTGTGAAAAACCTATTTTTCACATTTTTAACTACATACTTCGTTAGTTCATAACATGAAATTTACTTACCCAATTGTTACCAAAATTTCCCAATTCCATTTTTGTTATGCCATTTAGGTCTTTGTAAAATCTTAGGTCAAAATGAGCATTTTTGATTGATGAAATCATTTTCCAACAATGAGGTAAAAATGACCTTATTTTCAAGTCCTTATTTTTTCTAAACTTTGACAGTTAATAACTTTCAAACCGTTCAATATTTTCTTACCAAATTTTACAGTGGAATAATAGGTTATACCAGAAATATGTCCACAAAATTTTAGAAAAAACTGGGTTCATTTGCCCTATACAGTAGCTGTCCAAACTTGGTTCCGAAAATAAGAATACGAAAAAACAGTTTTTTACCTAAACTTTGAAATAGCATAACTTACTCATTTCTAAACATTTTTTAGTGTTTCAGAAGCTCAATTTTATGTACTCAATCTCAACAACATCACAGTACAATTTAATTTTACAAAAAAAATATACAGTGGCTGCTTGACCCCTTGGAAGTCACAGCTCAAAACATGTTTTGTATTAGGGTATCCTACAAAACCCTTGGGGGTTTTGGTTCCCATTTTCAAAAATCAATACACATGCATCATAAAAATTATTAAACAACTACCATAACCTTATTAAATCACCAACAAGAAACTTTAAGCATTAAATATACAAAATAATGCTTAAAACTAAAAAAAACCTACAACAAAATCATCAAAAGTAAACTTTTTACCTCTTTGGTGTTCTTGCTTAAGGTTTGGACCTTCCTATTAGCTTTGGCTCCTCCAAAACCTTTCAAAAACCCTAACAAACTTCCCCCAACAACATAGTTAATTAGCTATTTGAAACTCTAAGCTTAAAACTTTACAAAAGCATAGATTAGTGAAGCTTTACCTTAGGGAAAATACTTCCTAGACCAAGACTTAGCCTCCAAGTTTTCCTTGGTGTTCTTGAGGTTGAATATTGAGAGAACACTTTGAGAGGTCTTCAAAAAAGATGATAGTGAATGAGAGAGGGAGAGTTATCGGTTCTTAGTGTGGGAATGGCTCACAAAACTCTTCAAAATATCACAAAGTACTTGAGTGCTTTTCTACCCACTTGCCCACTTGACTTCTTCATTAAATGGGATTTAATCTTTAAAAAATTTGGTTCACACCACTCTAAAATACCACATGGATGGCCACTCTTTGCTACATATATGATCATTTCATTTTTTTTTTATAAAGGTTATTAATGTTTCATAAGAAGAAAAGTCCAAATTGGCTTTTGACAACTTTTTCACTCTTATTAAGTTTTAATCACCAAACTTAACATTAATTAATTAAATTAAATGTGAGAGCACATTTAATTTAATTAATCACATAATAAAATTTAACCTAAGGTCCATTCATGGAATAAAATTCCCCATTTCGGTAAAATTAGGCATTTAACACAAAATGCCCTCAAATTTCCATTTTCTTTTTGGTTTATTATTTTTGACCAAACTTTAACTTTTATGAATGTATTTTATGCCCAAAATATAATTGCCATGATTTTTCGTTTTATTTTCCGAGATTTTTACCCGATCAGGGATTTTGTGTCGGTCCACGACCGAAAGTCTTATCTTGACTTTTAAAATCACAAAATTCATATTTTGGCTAGCAATAACTCATAGAATACTTCCAAAAAATATATAATATTATTTAAAATAATATTCTTAACCCGGGGGAAAAATCCCGACCCGAATCGTTTAAAGGTACCCAAAAACGTAGGACGTTATAGAAGGTCCCCATTTGGCAGGCACGAGTAATGGGGCCGAAAAAAGGTACATACAGGAGCAAAAAACCCACAATGGTACTGAACTTATTCTAGAGAAAATGTTATCAAAACAACAACGGTTGGACAAACAACCAATCATTTTCATGGAAGAGGACAATAGCCACGTCCAGTTCCCGCATAATGACTCTCTGGTAGAAGAGTACGAAGGATATTGGTTGATAATGGGAGCTTGGTAAATGTGCTATTCAGGTCCACCCTTGAAAAGATGGGGTTGTCTATAATAGATCTTAAGGCAACCTCGATGACCCTATACGGATTCTCAAGAGAAGGAACATCATCTTTAGGGATGATCAGAATTTTAGTTACACTAGGGGATGATATAGGAACTATTTCTAAAATGCTCGAGTTTGTCGTAATTGTTGACCCAGAATTTGGCCAACTGACACGGAGTCAAAATATGCTTGATGTGAATTAATGCGTTGAGAAGAACATAATGACAAAAAATAATAAGACACGATATTTTATAGTGGTTCGGCCCCAGGATCTGGTAATGACCTACGTCCACTCAGATTGTTATTGGTGTGAGAATCAAAGGAGTGATCAAAGAACAAGAGTTCAATGAGTTTCACTAACCTCTGAAGAACAATACAATATTCCAAGGAGAATTACTCTAGTCTCAAATATTCAAAAGCCAAAGAGTCCTCTCCCTTGAGCTATCTTTTTCTATTTATAGGCTCAAGGGGGATTACATGATTTAGTTGCCGATATTCTCTCCTAAATAATCGGATATTCAAGAGATTGTGTAAATTAAATTCGGGATCTACGAAGATCTTTACAGTAATATTACATTGCATGTGGAACCATCGACCAGACTGGTCGCAGGTAAGACTGGGCTGCTTACTGCTTCTAAAACGTCTTCTGGTCGATACACTAGCAGAGTTCCTCCAGGTGTCAGCTACGTGTCCACGGATCACTCGCCACGTCATCAATGTCACTTTTTTGGATAACATTTTCCCCCCAAGTTTATTTATTACGAGCAATGAATAAACTTTTGAGCGAACGACTCTTCAGTTACCTCGCCTTACGTGTCAGAACCCTTCGTGTGTTCTTGGAAAAAGTAACCTACTCCTGTCTAATCATGACTTTTCGGTTCCCCAGTAATAATTCGACGGCCATTCCGCTTCCCCATACTTCGAAAAAGGGAAACTGATGATTACACCTTTTTAATGCCACAGACAAACTTATATAATATCTCCGAGAATCTTCCTTTTCTTTTTACGCACGCCACTACTCACTCCAGAAACCCTAAAACCAGAGCTCTCGTCATCTCCCAGAAACCGTTCTTCTGCACTTTCCAAGTTCATCTTGAAAGCACCTCGACTTCCGAAGACTTTTTTCACTTCTCAACGATCTTTTTTCTGGTAAGTCTTCGAATCTTTATGTTTTATATTTTCGCAATGCATGCTTCTGTATGTCGACTGTTTGAGTTCATCTGCTTCTGGTTTGAGATGCTTGTGAGTAGAATGTCTTGTAGGCGAAAAAGGTTACGAGTTAGTTTAATAGTCGGGATCATGCTTTTAGGACGTAAAGTCGAAGTAAAAATTCGATCTTTAGACTAGTTGGAAAATACGTTTTTCCCGCCCTAAGGGGAGTTGAAAAAGCTTTTTTTTGAAAAACTTTTTACTTTCACCCTTTGATCCGTTTCTCAAACTGTTCGTGTGGAAAAATTTAGCTTTTTGTTAGAATGTTGTTGTATAAAAGCATGGCTTTTATACTCGACCAGCTTTATTAAAAAAAGCCTTTACAAATTCTCCATCCTCACCTCCCCATTCTTCTGTTTGCAGACATTGATGCCAGATTTGTGGGGAGGTGAACGGCCCATCGACGACGATCTTCTCGCCCAGCTGCTCGAAGGCGAAGAACAACCGGCCGACCGAATCCACGAGATTCCCTTCTCATGATCCTCTTCCAGACCTCGTCCTTCTCCTCCTCAAATGGCTCGTTCCAAATCCTCAGGCAAGAGAAGACCTGACTCCGACGATAGTCCAAACCTTCCTGCCCAGCCTAATTCGCAGGCTAGGGTTCCCTCGACCAGCGGTCGAAACAATCCTGTTCCTGACCCTAACTTCCAAATTAGAGCCCGCCCTCACTATTAGAATCTGCCTGATGTCGAGTGGTATACTTCCCTGACCAGCTCAGTGACTCTTCGGATGGTTGCTAACTATTTCAGGAAGTATCCCCACACAAGGGTTTCCATTAAAATTCCTGCCGCAGATCAAAGGGCTGACCTCCCCGGAGGTATATATAGCGCCTGGTCTTGGTATCACATAGAGGTAGGGGCTTTCCTCCCTCTACATCCTTTTTATCAGGGGGTGGCTAATTATTTTGACGTCGCCCCCTTCCAAATTACTCCAAACGGATATAGAATGCTGGCCACACTCTATGTCCTGTACAAACTTAAAAAATGGCCAGAACCTACCCCCCACGAGGTCAATTATCTTTTCGACCTTAAATCCAACCCGCAACAATATGGGACGGGTTTCTTCCACCTCTGTCACCAGGAGACAAACCGGACGTTCCTGAGTGACACCACGCACATATCTAACGTGGGGCAGTACAGTAAGGAGTACTTCCTTACTCCGGACATAACCAGCAACAACCTGGCCTTCGCTCGAGGAGGTAAGTGCCGTCTTTTACTGGTCGACATTTTTAATCAAAGAGTCTCTCTTCATTCTTCTCAAACTATACTTTGTTTTTCAGGCCCATGGTTACGTCCGACCCCAACACCAGACATGGTGTTGAGGTCCAATGCATTGGCCAGGATGACTGACGCAGAAAAAAGCGTCAAGTCCCTGGTTACTGATGAAAACCTGAGGCTGTCTGGCCTCCTGGCTCCTCACCATGAAATAAGAGGATCTGTGGTAGTTGATCCCACTGCCGAGGGGGTTCCTGAGCAGCAACCTCCCACGTCCCCTCCTCGAAGGAGGCCAACGGGGGTTACAATCAGGGAGACGACGGGCAATCCTTCTGCAAAAAGGCCTTCTGCTCCCCAAGGCAAGGGGAAACAAAAGGCCAAAGAGCCAGTTGTGGACTTGGGGGAATCCTCTGATGAGAACGGTAAAATTATTTTGCTTTTAAATAGCTTGCCAATTCCCTATCACTTGTTTGACGGGGAGGGCAACTTTACATATACTCCACATCTAGGGCCAGACTTCTTCGTGCCAGATAGTGAGTGTGTGACTAATAGAGTCAATAGTATAGCGACCAGTAGTTGTAGCTCGGGTATTAACTTTGTGACCTTCTTTTCCGTTGGATAAAGAATTTTTATCTGCCTCTATCTTACCCTTTGCATGTGTTTACTTGTATGCAGATATGGCCATCCCTAATGTCTTCGACCTATATCAGGCTGAGGAGGAAGAGGAAGTTCCTCAGCTCCGGCGAAAGTCGTCAAGGAGACACACCGGCGAAACAAGCCAAGGACCCGCCAAAAAGAGTCGAACAGAAGACCCTCCCAAGGACATGCCAGCTGGGCAAACTTCTGCTCATCCTCCGGCTCCTGCTGAGAAGCAGACTCCTCCTACCCCGCCAAACCCTACGGCTGCGCCCACCAGGGAACAAAACAAGCGGGAAGAAGCTCTTAGGGCCAAACTCTCGAGCCATGCCTTACAAGCAGCCAAAGACCACCTCGCGCACATCGCGAAGAACGGCCACGTCAAAAATGCGTTGGTTGAGGCAGAGAGCATGGCGATCGACCAAATTTTGAACAGGACCTTGAACGAAATAGCCAGCGTAAGTGCTTCTTTATTTCTTAGGCCTTAGTCTTTTATTCTTTGCAACAAGTTCTAACTTTATCTTCTATCCTCAGGCTTTGCTATCTGCAACTGCTTCTCGTACCCGCACCCAAGCCGCCATTGAACAGGCTCGGGCAAAGGCTATCGAGAGGCACTAGGTGAAAGCGGCCGAGGAACTTTCAGCTACAGAGGCCAGGCATGCAAAGGAGTTGGAGGCGATGGTTCAGCAGAGGGATGCCGCAGTGACAAAGGTGTCAGAGGTTGAAGCTACGAAGGCAGCTATAATAAAGCAGAGGGAGGAGTATCAGGAGGCCAGCCGAGTCTAGTATCGCGAACGCAAGAGACTGGAAGAGGAGCATAAGTCCAAGGACGAGGCCATTGCTACTCTTGAGGGCAAAGTAAAGCAACTGGAGCTTGACAACTCCAAGAATCTGGAAAGATATAAGAGGACGACGCTCCGGTGTTTTTACAATTTTTGAAAACACAATCAGGGTGCTGAGTTCAGCTATCTTTCAGAAGATGTTAGGACTGCCGAGCTAGCTCGCTGCACCGCTCAACTGGCTGAAGAGGAGGCAAGAGCCAGGGTCCCTGCTTCCCCAAGCATTGCTGGCATAGAGGAAGAAGGAGCTGTTGAGGATGCTGCCAACCAGAATGCTGATAAAGACCCTCCTGCTCATAATGCCTCTTGAGATTTATTATTTTTTCTTTCTTTTGATTATACGACCCACGGGTTGTGATGTAAAGACAATACCTTTTTTGAATTTGCTGCATGGGTAGCAAACCTTTTCTTTTATTTGAACAGTTACATCCAAGAAGTGATGCTTGCGGTGTAAAAGATTACATCATGATGCTATAACATTTTCATTTATTATAACATTTGTTCGTATGACCGAACTTAGCATAGTACTTTGGCTTGATTTAACAAAATATAAATTTTGAAAAATACTCTAAGTACCTTAGCATGCTTTCACTCATTTTGTTCATTTGTTTACATACCTCATGGTACGCTTTGCTATCAATGTGCCTTATATGCCCCCCAAGTGATCGAGGAGCTTTAGGTCCTTGGTCACTTGCCTCGACCACGACCTGTTCGAACATCTTTGCTCGGGTGAAAAATAATACTTGTAATACAGCAAAACAACACACGTAATGAACAAATACTTGTAAATATAAATTTACAAAAGTTGGCAAGAATGACTGGCTGCGCACAGTCCCTTATAATCTCATATTAAAAATGGACTAAACATGTCTTGACGAGTGATTCTAAGATTGAATCTTACATATACGAGCGATTAGCCATACAACGTGGCTAACCCTCTTTGCAAAACTTGTAACAAGGTAAAATTTAATACAAGCCAGTCCTTTAAAAAGGACTGTTTACTGATAGTACTTGCGCAGGTGTTCTCCATTCCAATAATGTGGAACGAGATCTCCGTTTAGGCGTGCAAGTTTGTAGGTGCCCGGATGAAGGACTTCTTCAATCGAGCAAGGTCCTTCCCAATTAGGTCCGAGCACTCCAGCAGTAGGGTCGCAGGTATTCAAGAAAACTTGTCGTAGCACCAAGTCACCGACGTTGAATTTTCTTTCTTTAACTTTGGAGTAAAAGTATTGGGCGACTTTTTGCTGGTAGTCAGCAACTCGGAGTTGCGCCTTCTCCCGTATCTCATCAATTGAGTCTAGGGATTCCATCATCAGTTGGTTGTTCAGGTCTTGGTCGTATGTTAGGCGTCGATGTGAGGGGGGATCTAATTCGACAGGCAACATCGCCTCATATCCGTAGGCTAAAGAAAATGGGGTATGTCATGTCGCTGTTCGGTGAGACGTTCTATACGACCAGAGGACTTCAGGCAGCTGCTCTGGCCACACTCCTTTAGCTTCTTCAAGCCTCTTCTTCAAGGTATCTTTAAGAGTTTTATTCACGGCTTCGACCTACCCATTTACTTGGGGGTGTGCAACTGAAGAAAAGCTTTTAATAACTCCATGTCTTTCACAGAAATCGGTGAATAAGTCGCTGTCAAATTGGGTTCCGTTGTCTGAAACTATCTTTCTACGCAAACCATATCGACAGACGATGTTCTTGATAACAAAGTCAAGAACTTTCTTGGTCGTGATGGTAGCGAGTGGTTCAGCTTCGGCCCATTTGGTGAAGTAATCAACTGCCACGACTGCATACTTTACTCCGCCTTTTCCTGTAGGAAGGGATCCAATCAAATCTATCCCCCATACTGCAAAAGGCCACAGGCTTTGCATCTGTTTTAATTCGTTTGGAGCTGCTCGTGGAATCTTGGAGAACCTTTGACATTTATCGCATCTTCATACAAACTCCATCGAATCCTCGTTCATAGTTGGCCAGAAGTAGCCTTGCCTTAGATTCTTCTTTGGCAAACTCTGCCCCCCAGCGTGATCCTCGCAGAAGCCTTCATGCACCACTTTCATGAGTTCCTTAGCTTTTTCCTGTGTAACGCATTTGAGTAGTGGCATTGAATATCCTCTTCGGTACATAATACCATCGACCAGTATGTACCTAGCGGCTCGCCTTTGTAGAGTTCTGGCTATGTTTCTATCGGCTGGTAGCACACCATTCGTCAGATACTCCAAATAAGGTGTCATCCATGTATCCTCCATTCGAATCTCCATACTGGATTCGACCACTTGTATGCTTGGCTCACTCAGTCTTTCTACTGGCATAATGTTCAAAGTGTCAACATCCTTCGCGCTTGCGAGTTTTGCTAAGGCATCTGCATTTGAATTCTGATCTCGCGGAATTTGCTGGAGGGTGTATTTCGTGAACTGGGCTAGCAAGTCTTTTGTTTTATTCAAGTAGGCCACCAGTTTTAAGCCTCGCACTTGATATTCTCCTAGAACTTGATTCACCACCAGCTGTGAATCACTGTAGATATCAAGTGTCTTTATGCTCATATCCTTCGCCATTCTTAATCCAGCGAGGAGTGCTTCGTATTCAGCTTCATTATTCGACGCGGTGAAGTCAAACCTAATGGCACAGTGAAATCGATGCCCTTCCGGCGTTATCAATATCACTCCCGCTCCAGCGTGGGATTCGTTGGATGACCCATCCGTGAATAACTTCCATGAAGGAGCTTGCTCTTGAGGCTCAGGCGCATTAGGCTGTTCGCACTACTCGCTGTCTGGGAGTTCGGTGAATTCTACAATAAGATCGTCCAAGACTTGTCCCTTTACTGCTGCTCGCGGTGAATAAGTTATGTTGAACTGGCCTAGTTCGACTGCCCATTTTAATAATCGCCCAGCCGCCTCTGGTTTTTGCAAGACTTGTCGCAGGGGCTGGTCAGTTAAAACTTTGATAGGATGGGCTTAGAAGTAAGGGCGTAGCTTCCTAGAGGCTAGGATTAAGCAATATGCTAGCCTTTCGATTGGTGGATATCTCAACTCTACCCCGATCAGTCTCTTGCTGACATAGTAGACTGCTTTTTGTACGCATTCTTCCTCTCGCACTAGAACCGTGCTAGCAGCAACTTCAGTAATCGCCAGGTAAATAAACAAAGTTTCTCCTTCGATTGGCTTTGATAAGATGGGAGGTTGTGCCATATGAGCTTTCAAGGCTTGGAATGCTTGCTCGCAGTCTCCTGTCCATTCAAACTTCTTATTTCCCCTAAGTAGATTGAAAAAAGGGACGCACTTGTCTGTTGATTTCAAAATAAATCTACTTAGGGCTGCGATTCTCCCGATTAAACTTTGTACATCTTTGATCCTTTTTGGCAACTTCATGTCGATCAGGGCTTTTATCTTGTCGGGGTTGGCCTCAATTCCTCTTGAATTTACAATAAACCCCAAAAACTTCCCTGATCCAACTCCGAAGGAACATTTGAGGGGATTTAACTTCATCTGGTATTTGTTCAATACATCAAAGCACTCTTGTAAATCCCTCACATGTCCTCCTGCCTTCTTAGACTTTACCAGCATGTCGTCCATGTATACCTCCATGTTTACTCCAATCAGCTCCTTAAACATGTGGTTGACTAGCCGTTGGTAAGTCGCACCTGGGTTTTTCAGTCAGAAGGGCATTACTTTGTAACAGTATAAGCCCGTATCGGTCTGAAAGCTGGTGTGATCCTTGTCGGGGGGATGCATGCTAATCTGGTTATAGCCCGAATATGCATCCATGAACGAGAGGATCTCGTGCCCTATAGTTGCATCGACCAGCTGGTCGATTCTTGGGAGTGGGAAGCAGTCTTTTGGGCAGGCTTTATTGAGGTCTGTAAAATCCACGCAGGTCTGCCATTTGCCGTTAGGCTTGGGAACCAGCACTGGATTGGAGACCCACGATGGATAAAATGCCACCCTGATGAACCCATTCTCCTTTAGTCTTTCAACTTCTTCTTTTAAGGCTCTAGATATATCCTTATCGAGCAGCCTTCTCTTTTGTTGCACGGGTGGAAAGGTCTTGTCTATGTTCAGGACATGGCTGATAACTGCAGGATCTATCCCAGCCATGTCTTTATGTGACCAGGCAAAAACTTCCTGGTTCTTCCACAAAAATTCCACCAGTGCGTGCTTCGTGGTAGGTTCTAAGTTTTTCCCAACCTTTATGACTCGGGTCGGGTCTTTTTCGTCGAGTTAGACCTCCTCCAGATCCTCAATGGGTCCAACGTTCTCTTCAAAATCCCCAAAGCGAGGATCTAGATCTCTATCCTCACTTTGGGCAACACCCTATTTGGTGACTTCATCACCTGATTGGGCTTGTGTATCAACTGCCATCTGCAACCTATCTGAGGTAGTGCTCTTCGGCGTTCCATTCTTCGCCTTTGTGATTGAGGCGTTGTAGCACTCCCTGGCTTCTCTTTGGTTTCCCAACACGCGTCCTACCCCTGCGTTTGTTGGGAACTTCATGGCCAAGTGCCACATAGAGATGACAGCCCGTAGATCAACCAGTACAGGCCTTCCAATGACAGTATTGTACGCCGAAGGACAATCGACCACTACAAAAGTGGCGATTAATGTCCTTGTAGCAGGCGTCGTACCTGTCGTCACTGGTAGTTTGATCAATCCGGCAGGGGCGAGTCCTTCTCCAGAGAAGCCGTATATCGTTTGGTTGCAGGGCTCCAAGTCCTTAACGGACAATTTCATGTGTTCCAATGTAGACTTATACAGGATATTCACTGAACTTCCTGTATCGACCAGCACTCTTTTTACCATTATGTTGGCCATCTGGATGTCCACGACCAGCGAATCGGAATGTGGAAGACGGACATGTTGGGCATTGCTGTCAGAAAAGGTTATTTCACCTTCCTCCGACCGAGACTTTTTTGGTGCGCGGTCTTCCACAGTCATCATCTCGATGCCCTGGTCGTGGCGCAGAGTCCAAGCATATCATTCCTTGGCCTTTCCACTATTTCCTGCGAGGTGCAGGCCTCCACAAATGTTCAATAAGGTGCCAGTCACGAGGGCAGGCTGTAAGGATGGTGAGCGTTGGCGCGTGGGCGCCTGCTCGTTGCTACCCGGAGCTTCTCGTTGGGAATTTCCCGAGGCCCGTACGTATCTTCTCAAGTGTCCTTGTCTAATAAGAAACTCAATTTCGTCTTTCAACTGGTTGCATTTGTTGGTGTCATGTCCGTAGTCGTTATGATAACGACAGAATTTGGTAGTGTCTCTCTTCGAAATATCCTTTCGAATGGGGCCAGGTTTCTTATAAGGCACACTAGAACTTGTGGCCTGATAAACCTCTCCCCGAGACTCAACGAGGGCAGTGTAGTTAGTGAACCGAGGTTCATAACGATTACCCTTGGCTCGTTTATTGTCGGAGGTGGAAGGCTCGTTATACGGCCGTTTTCCACCATTCTTGCCATTGCTGCCATTCCCGTTGCCGTTAGGTTTGGACTCGTTGGTGGCTTTGGCGGGCTCGGCTGCTTTCTTATCCTTGCCAGAAGGTTTCCCATATCGGCAATGGCATCTTCAAGCTTGATGTAATGATCAGCCCGGTCCAAGAATTCCTGGGTAGTTCTCACTCCTTCCTTTCGGAGACTTTTCCAGAGGGGAGAACGATGCTTAACCCCTGCGGTTATGGCCATCATTTTGCCTTCGTCCCGCACCGTTTTTGCTCCAGCTGCTGCTCGCATAAAGCGCTGGATGTAGTCCTTCACTGATTCTCCATCTTGCTGGAAAATTTCAACCAGCTGGTTTGCTTCGGTCGGATGCACACGACCTGCATAGAACTGTCCGTAAAACTCCCTTACGAACATTTCCCAGGAACCTATGCTTGCGGGGGGGAACTTAAAAAACCATTCCTGCGCGGCTTCAGAAAGTGTTGCAGGGAAGATATTGCACCGACCGTCTTCGGACACTTTCTGAATGTCCATTTGTATTTCAAACTTATTGACATGAGACACTGGGTCTCCATACCCGTCAAAGTTTGGAAGCGTAGGCATTTTGAACTTGCTCGGAGTTTCTGCATGAGCTATCCTCTGTACGAAAGGAGTGCCTTTCCTCCTATCGTGGTCGATATAAGATGTCCTTCCCCCGACCAGCTGTTGCACTACTTGGTTGAGGGCGTCTATCTGGGCCTGTACAGCGGCAGGTATCGCTGTGGCCTCTGTTGCTGGGGGGATGTTCTCGCCATGCCGCTCACGGAGATCGTTGAGTACGTCTCTCAAATCCTCGTCTCTTCTCTGCTGCTCGCTACCCCCGAGCCGGTTGAAGACACTATTTTTCTTGGGCTGCCCCCCAGCATCCCATTTATTGGGTTGGTCATCTTGAGGTACCTGGCTCCCGCCTCTACCTCTTTCTTCGTTCCTTCTCCCAGCATTTCGCTTGCCTGAGTCGGCCTCATTATATCCATGGCCATCTCTGAACCTCGATTGGCTATGGTGGGATCGACTATTCCCTCGATTTCCATCCCTGGCTGAAACGTCCCGAGCGTTAGAGGGTGGCCTGCGCTGGTCGTGGTGTCCCCGTGCATTATCATGCCGTGGGGGACCCCGGACCGCAGAGCCTAACTCTGAGTCCCTCCTGTTACCAGTGGGATACTGACCTTCGTTTGGTAGGTTTGGCTCTTCACCCCTACGGCCTCTAGGACTACGAGGCTGATGCTCGGCCCTATTCTGCCTCTGTTGCGGGGGATTGCCGCGACTAGCCTGGGATGGAGGCTGTGCCTCAGGGTCCATCGGGACATCGTCATGGGGCACCTGAGGCTGCTCGGGCCTTTGTGGACTCGAGGGCTGGATTGGTGGGCTAGGATTTGGACCCCTCTGAGGTGGCCCATTTGCAGGATGGTCAGGCTGCGAGACAGGTGCGGCCTGATTCCTAGCCAGTTGCAAGGCTGCCTTGAGGGCTACCATGGCTTTGCTCTGGCGGTGGTCCATCTCCGCCTGCCTTTCGCTCAACTCCGCGCGCTGCCGTTCAATCTCCTGCTGCTGCCGCGCCACAACTTCGGCAACAGTCTCTTGACTGGCTCTCAGGTTAGCCAGCTCTTCCTGCAACGCCCCCAGGGTACTTTTCAGCATTGCATCGTCCATCTCTTCCTCCTCAAAGTCCAGATGTGGCTCATCTTCCGCCACGCTTGCAGGGGGAGGAGGAGGTGGGTTTGATGGCGCAGCAGCGGCCGCCTGTCCAACTTTCCTTCCATTTTTCGCCATTGGTTTTCTCAACAATGATAAATCAAGCTCTCAATGAAAGCACTAGAATGTTGACCCAGAATTTGGCCAACTGCCACGGAGTCAAAATATGCTTGATGTGAATAAATGCGTTGAGAAGAACGTAATGACAAAAAATAATAAGACACGATATTTTATAGTGGTTCGGCCCCAGGATTTGGTAATGACCTACGTCCACTCAGATTGTTATTGGTGTGAGAATCAAAGGAGTGATCAAAGAACAAGAGTTCAATGAGTTTCACTAACCTTTGAAGAACAATACAATATTCCAAGGAGAATTACTCTAGTCTCAAATAATTCAAAAGCCAATGAGTCCTCTCCCTTGAGCTATCTTTCTCTATTTATAGGCTCAAGGGGGATTATATGATTTTGTTGCCGATATTCTCTCCTAAATAATCGGATATTCAAGAGATTGTGTAAATTAAATTTGGGATCTACGAAGATCTTTACAGTAATATTACATTGCATGCGGAACCATCGACCAGACTGGTCGCAGGTAAGACTGAGCTGCTTACTGCTTCTAAAACGTCTTCTGGTCGATACACTAGCAGAGTTCCTCCAGGTGTCAGCTACGTGTCCAGGGATCACTCGCCACATCATCAATGTCACTTTTTTGGATAACAGTAATTGATTATCCAGCCGCATACAACGCATTTTTGGGACGACCCGCGTTGATGACTTTTGAGGCTATCACCTTAATCTGACATCTAGCGATGAAGTTCCCCTTGACTTCAGGTATATGTACTATAAGAGGAGATTAGCTTGCTGCCAAAGAATGTTATAGCATTGCTATGAAGGGAAAATCAAAACACAGGCAGCAATCAATGGGCATTTTTAAGAGAGGGGAGGAGCCTCGGGTACTGGAAATAGCCCATGGGGCGGAAGAACCTCATGAAGGAGGTAACGAGGTCACCCAAGAAGATGACATTTATCCAAGATTAGGTGAAGATAGCTCTAAGCTCCAAGAGCTGTAAGAACTTGAGGAAATTAGAATCAACCAAGAAGTACCTTCAAGGGTGGTAATAGTTGGAAAGATTCTTGGAACCTAAAGGAAGAAGGAGCTAGTCGAGTTTCTAAGAAATAACCTGAACGTCTTCGCATGGTCACATGAAGATATGGTGGGAATCAATCCAAATATCGTAATGCATATTCTAAAATTTGGACAGGAATGTGCATGCAAAGGTACAGAAACAAAGGCTTTTGAGGAAGGAGCGATCAAAAGCTTTAGAAGAAGAAATAGCTCGCTTACTTAAGTGTGGATTCATCAGGGATGCTAAATATCTTACCTAGATTGCTATTCCTATTTTGTCCCAAAACCAAATGGAAAGTGGAGAACTTGCATTGACTTCTCCGACCTCAATAAGGCCTATCCTAAGGACTGTTTTCCACTACCTCGAATCGATCAGTTTGTAGACGCAACAGTTGATCACGAGCTCATGTCTTTCATGGACGCATATTTTGGATATAACCATATCGCAATGAATCCTGTAGACCAAGAGCACACTAGCTTCATGATTAAGCATAATTTATACTACTACAATGTTATGTCATTCGGGCTGAAGAATGTTGGTGCAATGTACCGACGACTAGTCAATAAAATGTTCGTTAACCTTATCAGGAAAAACATGGAAGTGTATGTCGATGATATGCTCGTTAAATCAAAGACTGCCAGTAACCATGCCTCTGACCTGGAAGAATGTTTTGGCGTGTTAAGGAAATAGGACATGAAGCTAAACCCTTAGAAGTGCACCTTCGGGGTTTCGTTGGGAAATTTTTTGGGCTTCATAGTCAACACAAGGGGGATAGAGGTGAATCTAGAGAAGATTAGGTCATTATTAAAGATGCCCTCGCCCAGGTCGCGTATAGAAGTGCAGATCCTAACTGGGAAAGTAGCGGCCCTAAACCACTTCGTTTCAAAATCAATTGACAAGTGTCTCCCATTATACAACTTGCTCAGAGGAAATAAAAAGGTTGAGTGGGCTGAAGAATGCGAGCAAGCATTTCAGAATCTGAAAACTCATATGGCTGAACCCCCCATACTATCAAAACTGGCAGCTGGAGAATGTTTACTCTTCTACCTAGCTGTGACAAAAAATGCGGTCAACACCGTATTAGTTCGAGAAGAAAATTTGGCACAGAAACCAATGTACTACATGAGTAAAAGGATTCTGGGAGCTGAGTCCAGATATCCTTTAATAGAAAAAATCGCATTCTGCTTGATCTTGGCCTCGAGAAAACTCAGGCCGTATTTCCAATCCCACACCATCCACTTCTTAACCGATCAACCTTTAAGGCAGGTCTTGCAGAAGCATGAAACATTAGGACGTTTGCTTAAGTGGGCCATCGACCTCAACCAATTCGAGATATTGTATATGCCACGCACAAAAGTCAAGAGTCAAGCACTCGCTGATGTTATGGCAGAATGAACAGGTTTTCAGGATGAGCCAATGAGAGAACCAGTGCAAGAGTTGTGAAAACTCTTCGTTGATGGATCAGTTAACAAAAACAGATCTGGAGCTGGGATAATTCTGATCTCACTTGAGGGAAATCCATTCCCTACATACATGAGGTTCGAGTTCGAAGCACCCAACAATGAAGCATAATATGAAGCTCTATTGGCAAGATTACGAGTGGCAAAGGAACTAAAAGCAAAGGTGATCCAGTGTTATAGTGATTCTCAGCTCATTGTTAATCAGATATTGGGGGAATATCAAGCACGAGGTATCAAAATGGTGGCTTATCTAGCTAAGGTTAAATATGAGTTGTCTAAGTTTGAGTTCTGCTCCATTGAGCAGGTACCCCGCGAGTAGAACTCGGATGATAATGCCTTAGCCCGACTTGCCACCACCAAAGAAGCAGATGCATTAAATGTGGTTCCAGTAGATATTTTAGAAAAATCAAGCATAACAGAACAACCGGTTGAGGTCGAAGTGATTGACACATAGTTGAACCGGATAACCCCATCGTGGAATGCCTCACAACTGGTAAACTACCAAATGACCGAAATGGCACAAGAAAATTTTTATGTCAAGTCCCACGGTATGTTATGGTTGAGGGAATTCTATATCGACGAGGGCATTCGCTTCCCCTCATGCGAGGTGTTTTGCCCCGAAGAAGCACAAACCATCCTACAAGAGATACACAAAAGATTCTGTGGAGACCACGCTGGGGGAAAAACCTATCTCTGAAAATATTTAGGCATGGCTATTTTTGGCCTAAACTAAAAAAGGATTCGGCCTAGTACGTATAGAAATGTGACGAGTGCCAACACTTTGCCACGGTTTCTCAGGCAGTGCCCATGGAATTAACCATGATTTCATCACCCTGACCATTTGCAGTATGGGGGATCGACCTGATTGGTTCATTACCAACAGGAAAAGGAGGAGTTCGCTATGTGATTGTCGCCATCGATTACTTCACGAAGTGGGTCGAGGCTAAGCCTCTGGCGCCATAACCACAAAGAGAGTCCTAGATTTTGTTGCACAGAACATCATATGTAATTTTGGGGTCCCGAAAAAGACTATGTCTGATAACGAAACTCGGTTTGATAGTGATCTTCTTACAAACTTTTGTGACAAGTACGACATAACCAAGAGTTTCTCTTTAGTAGTGTATCCGCAAGCTAATGGACAGGTTGAGGCTATAAATAAAACCCTAAAGGCGAGTTTAAAGAAACGACTAGATGAAGCCAAGGGATTATGGACCGAGAAGCACCCGCAAGTACTTTGGGCCTATAGGACCTCACATCTCACGTCCACGGGGCATACTCCCTTCTCTTCAACCTTTGGAAGTGAGGCTATGCCCCCAATTGAAGCGCTAGTGATGACACACAGACAGAAAACTTTTGTTCAAAATCGATACTACAAATTTCTCAACGCATCTCTACACATGATTGAAGAAAAGTGGGAAGATTCACAATTACAGCTTGCCCATTATCAGTAGAGAAATACTTGTTACTTTTTAATGAAGGTCAGAGGACGCAGACTTGAACTGGGTGATTTATTGCTTTGAAGGGTGTTTCTGGCGAGTAAGGATTCTAAATATGGTGTTTTGGGACCAAACTTGGAAGGACCATACTAAATCGTGGAAATTTTATGAGAAGGAACATTCAAACTATCTTGGTTAAGTGGAGAGTTGGTACCATGGACAAGGAATGCTATACTTCTTAAAAAATACTATCAGTAAGAGGATGACTTTGTTAATTTTTGATGTTTTAAAAAAAAATTCATGTAAGGCTTATTTATAAAAGCCATTCCATTTAAATAACACGGTATCACTATGTGTTTATCTTATTCTCGCGATGTATCACGTACTCATTTTGTAAAAGTGACCTAGAATACCCAAAAATTATGATCGCTTAGGGGGGCATATAACTCACAATGAGTGTTTAAAAATATTTAGTATGTTTGGATATAACTTGAAACTTTGAATTTTAAAAATTGATTATTGAAAAACTTATTCAAGCTAGCTCAAATTTTTACAGAAATTCCAAATACGAACTAAGTTAGGAAAATTAAAAAAGGTCTGAGACCTGATTCCTAACAGGTATAACGCTAATAGGCAGGTAGATTCATGGGTATAACCAGGACATTGAACAAAATTAATTGGTCGAGCCATTAGAAATCTATCTCGATCTAATGATAACCCCTATGATTGCGAGTATACAAGGACTTAAAATTCTTGAGCATAGCAAGATAATAGATTAAGGGGGATAAAAATAGATCATAAAATAATAAACATGTACTGACAGGTATATGAATATCATGAGGAGGAATAACCTTAAACTAAGCCTAAAGATGATTGCTTCAGATTGTGAAAGTTTAATTACACGGGATATATAAAAAAAACCCAAAATAAAAAAAAAAAAAAGAGAGATTAGGGCGCCCTAAACATCATTGAGCTGCGGTAACCTACCCTTGTGATGTCACCTCATTGTTACCCCCTCGCAGGTCCAGAAGCCTCCACGGTCTAGAATGGCTCTTGCAAGAGTCGGCTATGGAACTTTGTAAGGTAACACCCCCAGTGCTCTACATTTAGAAAGGAAATATCCCCTTCCTGGTTGTATGCCCAGCACCAGTGAAGCATCTCCTCCAGGGCATTCATTGCTTTGGAAACATGACGCTTCACCTTCTTGACATCCTCCTTGGCTTGGACTTCGACCTCAAACAATTTATTTTTTAGCACATCGACTTCTTCAAGTGTCTTGTTGAGACTATCATCCTCAACCTGCAACTCATCGCTGGCTCACTTCAATGACCTGTTCCTTGGAAATTCGCTCATTGTCTTGGGAAGCAGTTAGGGTGACCCTGAGCTCATCCCTTTGAGCTCGGATCTGGGTGATGCCGCGAATTTGAGCTAAGCAAGAGTGCAAAAGAAAATACATGACATGATTAGCTTGCGAAAGTAAAATAAAAAAGGGAAATAATATAATAGGTAAAAGGATAACTTATAGTCAGGTTCATCACCAAGGCTGACTCCAGGACATCCCATGGGGAACACTCCTCTATGGCCCTTAAGTCCTTGATGTTCGCTTGGTTGGCATAACTGTAACGCCCTACTACCTTAGAGCCGTTATTAAGTGGGTTTAAAATGTGCAATCAACTCGCTAAATGAGGTTTTTAGAGCAAAAGTGTGATTAAATAGAAGTCCAGGCTGTAATCTTTAAAAAGTACTCTATTTCATTAAAAGTTCAAGAGTTTAACATTCGGGATCCCAGAACTCGGTTTTAAAATATTTACAATTCAAAATAGATTTATAGTTGACTAAATATCAAAAACAGAGTTTAATACAGCCATTTCCCAAAATGCCCCCAACCCAAGCAGTCGAGTAGGCCAAACATGTACGCGTCGCCCCCACGCTCTCCATACTCATGGCTGGTTGACCTTCTCTTTGCCCTTACCTGCAACACAGAGCACCCATGAGCCGAAGCCCAGCTAGAAAACTCATACAGCACACAACATATGCATATCATACAATCACTATAGCAGATAACTCATATCTAATCAGACAGTCCATAAGATTTAAACACATATACGGCCATGCCGTCCCAGAAATGTTACCAAAGCCTGGGATCTCGGTCTACACCGTAAGGATATCCCATGTATCCATTGGGGTCTCACCCTAAGCACAAGCACTCCATGTGGTAAGTGGTATTCCCGGCCCCACTGCCGTTCTCGGCCTTCACCGTTCTCGGCCCTTCGCCGTTCCCGACCCCTTTGCCGTTCACTCTGCTATTACCACATTTAGCATTCTCAAATAACAATCAAATATACAATCATTCATTTAAAGCTACATCCTAGCAACGATACAATCTAGGGCCACGCCCTGCAGCAATACTATGGGCCCAAGCCCTGCTCTACAGGTGCTACAGTTTTCTTACCTGTATCTCGAGCTTCACAATGCATCAAAGCCGCGAGCACGGTCCTCTATCTCGAGCCTCTCCAAAAACCTAGTCACAACACATGTAAAACATCCTTTAATGCTAACCAATCCAAAACCACTTCCCGGGACCAATCCCACACTCTCGGAATCCCCAAATTCCTAAAACAATACATCAGGAACATCCCCCAAACCCCCAGAGGAAAAGCCCAAAATTGCAAAATTCCTTGCTCTGAAAATAGCCTAGCGCCACGGCGCCCAGCAAGTCAGAGAGCATTCCCCCATCCCAGAAACAGCCTCGCGCCGCGGCGCCCAAGAACAGGACCGCGGCGCTCGTTCGCGAACCCAGAAATCTGGGTTTTCCCCTACGATTTTCCCGAGCTCAAACAACTCCAATTCAACCCAAAATAAATTTAAAACCCCAAATGAACCCTCTAACAACCTATAAACATAAAAAACAAACCCAATTACACAATCACACTCAAAATCCACTCTTGAGTTTCAAATTTCAGAAGTTCAAACCATAGCTTCTAAAACTTAATCCAAAGCTTAAAAACTGCAAACCACACTTCTAAAATCTTAAACCACACTAGGTAAAAAATTTAAACATGCTAAGGATTCATACCTCAATCAAAGCTCAGCTTGAACTCTTCTCAATTCCAGCTTCAAGCCCCCTTTCCTTTTGATTATCCTACTAAATTTCCAAGTAAAACTAGCCATATTTCCTTTAGGTTCCCACACTTAATCTCTGTAAATTCAAGCTTAATTTCAACAAAGACAGAGCATAAATTCTTACCTTTGATCAATCCTTGCTTAAATTCGAATTTGGTTGCCTCAAACTCCCTTAATTCCCTCCTAGGTTTCAAGAACTCACCTTCCTTCTTGCTTCCATTCCTTTCTAGCCCTTTCTCCAAATTCAGCATAAACCCAATTCTAGCTAAGTGTTATACGTGAATCATTATCTCTTCAGCTGAAGCTTATCTACCCTTAGCCAAATGACCATCTTACCCCTCATAGTAATCCTTCCCTAACTAGACCTCAAAGCCCTTTTTTGTAATTTCATTTCTATTACTATTCTACCACTTTCCATTACAACTTGTTACTCTCAACAGCTACTAATGGTTACGAGGTTACTCAATCACCAATAACCACAAATTCTCAACTCAACTCACGAAATTCCCAAAGTACCCCTAGGCTCCTCCCGAGCCGGGTATAAAATTTTGTTGTGACTTTTAAATTAACTAGCTCCCTAGGACTGTCTCTGCATGTGCATCACATTAATATCACCACACTCACGTGGTACAAATCACATAATACAATTATCACATTTATGCCCTCAGCGGGCTAAAATTACCAATTTACCCCTAGCATACAAACGGGGTCTGCATGCATATTTTTACCACCTAAACATGCATTCTAATCACATATTCATTCAAATTCATATATTATCATTTTAATTGACTTATTGCCCTCCAGGCACGCTAATCAAGGTCCTAATCCTTATTAGCAACTTGGGGTGTTACAATAACCCACCATGTGGTCCACCATGTCATGGAGGGGTCCTCGAATTGCTTCCAGGATCCTTGCAACCTCAAGTGGCTTGACTCAGAGATGAAAATTCCTGAACTCTGTATATCAGAGCTGATCAAACTAGGCTCCGCCCTGAGAAGCTTGAGGGACCGGAGCAGGGTTACGGGGATGAGGAGAAGGAGCCTCGTGAATGGTAACTGCAGTTACCTGGGATGGCATTTGTTTTTACTTCTACTGCTTTTGAGTGGAGTTGGCACCTTTATTCTTTGCAGGGAATCCGGTGACAGCTCCGGCTTTGGAGGTTCTTTTCTTTGATATTCTCGCCTTCTTGACGATGGGTCCAGTCTCGGCCCCATCAGAATTTATGGCGCCCTTCAGGTCCATATCTTCGCCTGCAAAAACACGAGCAAAAAATTCAGATCCAGTAAATGATAGTCCAGGTAATACAAAGCAAAAAATAGAGCAAGAGCCCTACCCTCCATGAAAGAGGAGGAAATTACTTTGATCGACTCAAGATTACATACTAGGCTAGATAAAACCTCTAACTCTTGCAATATCGAAGGAGTAGGACACTCTAATATTATTACATTTTGGAAAGAATCATTTGGACTAGACTCATTCACGACCTGCCTAATACCCGAGGAAAAAATACCATGACAAAGGGAAGGTCACGACTAAAGGTTTGTCTCGTATTCCTCAAAAATTGAAAAATTAGAATGAAGGGTGTTATCTACCATTAGGGTACACCGGGGGTATCTATGCTCATAGCAAACAACTAAGTGATCCACATACTAAAGGAGGGTCTCGTTCAGGTCTAGATCAACTGGGTGTCGACTCACGAGCTACCTTGGCTTGAATCAAACTAGCCTAAAACTGGCAAGAGCTCGGTTTAATTCTCTATATGGGTTACCTTGGCCGGAGCTGCCGATTGCTGCCCCCGATTCAGCTCGGCCTTGGTGAGGATGTTGTCTATCTTCAGAGACCTTTCTTTTGCACACCAGCTGGGCGACCTCCTATTTTTCTTCAACATCTTCAATAGCAGGGATGAGTTCTTGAGGAGGAGGGATCTCGAGGGGAGGTCCTCGAGCTCTAATGGTCAATGTTTGATCTTTCCTAATCAGTTTGCAGGCCACCATGGTAGCATCATTAACTACTCCGGAAATCCTTCTCCTTTGCAGGAATACGAGCCAGCATCTCATATTGACCTCCAAGGGTCTCCGACCGCCCCGTTCTCTTATATGTAGTTGCACAAAGTAACAACTCAATTAGAATATCTTTAAACTGAATTAAAAGGGAATTCGAGTACAAAGTTCAAGGAGCTAAGAAACTTACGAGGACGGTTGAAATATTGATGGGTGCAGTTCTTGAACCCATATGACATGAAGAATTGATCAGTTTATTCATTTGGGTGGCTGGGGAGATTGATGACGGAGGTCGTATTGGGGAATCTGGTGAGGTAGTAGAAGCCATCACCTCGCCCTTCTTTTTCAGGGTTGGCTTTGAGACAAAAGAAGTACATGATGTCGGCAGGGGTAGGAACATCCCACTCCCCTACCAAAAGTTGATGTGAATTGGGGGGAAGCTAGAATGGTGCCAGTTTGATGTAGTTCAAAAAAGCTACGAAATACTGGTCTAAAGGGAGAAAGGCACTTGCCTTCAGGTGCTCATCACTCCAAGCCCCGAATTCATCCTAAAGTGGAGTGCAACTCCACTCTCCTTCTAGCAGAGGGTGGGAAACAAGACCCTCGAACCCCAATTTGATCCCATGACACAGGAAAATTTTATTCACCTTGCCTTGAGTCTTTATCTGGGATTTGATGCGCTCAGCCTCAAAAAAGGCATTGGGGTCAACTACGATCTCCTTATCCACTACTGGGCCAAAGTGGGGAATATGGGGTCTTAAATGCAATCTGCTTACCCTTACTCTTACTTTGAGAAGAAGAGCTCGCGACTGACTTCTTCTTGTGGGCCATGATTTAGCTCGCATGGGGACAAAGCGGTCTATTAGAGGCGACCTAAGATAAAATATTGCTATGGTGATAAAGGTATGGCAACCCGAGGGTTTGAACTCGATCTATTCGACCTAAGGGATATATAAGCTAAGATGTCCCCTAACAACAACACCTACCTTCATGCGCATTCAGCAACCACGCGCTGTAAACTCGAGAAATCCCTGATACTTCGAGATCTGTGTGCCAGACCCAATACCTTTTTGGGAAGCAGTTTAATGCAAAACCACTCGAGAAATCATAACCCTTAAGCTACCCAGAACTAAACCTAAAAGCCCTCAAATTTTTTACACACTCAGACGTTCCTCTTTCAAAACCCAGATAATCACCCGTTCCTTTTTTTTTAACACTATTTCTAATTAGACCTAGTGCTATTGTCTTTGGCTTAACAGAAACCCATACTAAACTCAAACATAACCGAATTAAGTAAATATGCTTGAAAATTTCATAGAAATTATTGAAAAATAAGAAGAAATTGAAACTGGATATAGAGATACTTACAAATTGGATGTTCAATCGAGGGAAGTGATGACAGCCCCAAAGATAGAATTTTGAAAGCTTTTAGAGAATGAGGGAATGCCGAAGGTTTTGAAGGTGTTTTAAGAATGAAAAGGAAATTTTTTGAAAAACGTGGTGAGGTTCAGGTCTGTTTCTCCTATTTATATGTAAACTTTGAAAACCAATTTGGGCCACCGGATGAGGTCAGTTCAGGATCAAATGGCCTAGATTAAATAGCCCATGCGGCGACAAAAATTTGACAAGATAGTTGCCACATTACCCGAAAAGGAACCTATTACACACTGAGACGTGTTTCGTACTCGAGTAGTGGGTGGACACGATCTCACATGATAGAAGCCTAAATTCCCCTACTGTGCATGTCAAAGGTGACATCATGCACGAGCAGGAGCTTAGGGGACAAATGTTATAACCCAAAATAAATATGAACTGAATCACTCAGCACGTAGTACAACTGGCAGATAAACGCATGAAGAAGCGTACATATAGAATATCTAGCTAACTCCGAAGTGAGCAGCTCGAGTTCAACTTCACAGCTTACAACAACCCGATAATCTTCAGATTGCCTCTTGTGCTGACAACCTAGTTCAAGATGCGTGATGGTATGATCACCTTTTTTGAAACTCTGAACTTAGCCTGTGTTAGGATAGGTTGGTTTTGAGGCATTCATCCGGAAGGAAGTGACCATGTAGCGTCCCAAATTTGCTAATAGGGGTTAAGGCCTTGATTAGCATGCTGGGAGGGAAATCATTGATTTAATTATGCTAATATGTGAATTTAATGATTATATGATTATAAATGCATGCTTAAGTGAATTTAATATGCATGTTGGCCCCGTTTGGTTATTAGGGACCGATTTGTAATTTTAGCCCTTTGAGGGCATAATTGTGATATATGTGTGTATTGTGATTGGTACCACGAGGGTGTGATGATATATTTGTGATGTGCGATCCGAGATGGTCTTAGGGAGCATATTAGCTAAATAGTCACAACGGGGTAGAATACCTAGCTCGGGAGGAGCCTAGGGGTATTTTGGGAACATTGTTGGTGTTCGGGATTTCCGAGTAGCGGGTAGTAATTTAGCGATTATTTTGGCATGTCTCGATTAAATGGGGGTTTATAGGAACACTCGAGGATTTAGAAAGATATGACAATTGACGGGATTTCCTTTGGTGACACTAGAGCACTTAGGATAGTTTTGACGATGTTTTTAACTTTTCATCTAGGGGAAAAACTTAGACGTTAGGCAGCAGAGACTCTAGAGCAACTTAGAAGAAAACAGAAAATCTCAGCTTTTACTCTCTCTCTGTCTCTCGGTTCTCTCTCCCTCTTTTGGTGCTTGGAGGCTTGAAGAATTTATGAGGATTTTCTGTAACGCAACAACTCCAGGGACCGTTACAGTGTGCCTTGTAAACAGTGCTAAACTCGCTAATCGAGTCATTTGGCCAAAATCATGTATCTAAGTATGATTAGGGTTTAGGGATTAAAAAATTTTGGTTAAGATATAACGTTTCACTAGAATGTTTACTGTATACATTGGGATCCCAAAAATATTATTTAAAGGTCTATTACAAGAAAATATTTACAACCAGCCGATCTAAGCGGCAAAACAGGGTTAAACCCTAGTTCCCCTTCAAACCTCCGACGTGGTGGTCGAGCAGCTGCATATGTACACGTCGTCACCTAAGCTTTCCAACTCAAGGATGGTCCAGCTTTCTTTTGCCTTTACCTGCACCACATAGCACCTGTGAGCTGAAGCCCAGCAAGAAAACTTATTATGCTCATGAACAGTAATAACATGTCATCAAATCATAAGGCACACGCCTAGCAGATATAGCCCTAGTCAAGCAGGCAAACATATTCATGTAACAATGGGTATCCAGGATAAAGAATCCTGCCCTCCTGAGTGGAGGACTATCAAGTCAGTCTCAATGAGATAAGTGATTTAACACTAGTGGTTCCGGTAACCATACCGGGCCGATAGCCCTGAATAAAAGAGTGACAGTGGTACAAGTCACTAAAGTGGCTTCTGTTCCCAATTTAAATAAGTGATCCTTTCACTAGCTTAAATAGGATAGGTGCATGGTGACTAGTCACCAACAAAACCTTCCTCATGACCATAGAGTCATAACCATGGAACTCTGTTACCTAGCCATGTGACAAGCAGTCACCTAGGCCTTAGGCCCTGGCTCTAGTAACTAGTCTTAGACTAGGCAAGCGCTTATAAGATTCATCAACCTTAGGGTCAGTCCATCATTAATGCCTTAGAGTCATTCAACACTGATATCGATTAGATCTAATCATCATTCGGCCCTACATTCAGGAAGCTTATGCCGTTTCTAACTCTTAGGTCAGTATCTCTAACTAGTCAGTACCATATACAAGTAAACAATGCCACCAAACATATATCATATGTCAAATATCCAAATACAGGGCATTCAACATGCTTACTCTATAATTACTAGTACAATTAGGATCATGCATAAACACAGAGGCTCAAGCTCTGAACAATCTCATACTCAATATTCATAGCATGCCCTAATCACATGTTTCTCGTGCATTACATGCATCACATTTAGACATCCAACATGCATTAAGAATAACCATGCATGTCACTTATACACAGGGTGCAGTTTTCTTACCTCAGGTTCGAGAAAGAACTAGTAACAGAACAACCCTTGAGAACGATCAATCATTTGATCCAGTAGCGGTCACCTAGTCATAACCAAATATGGAATCCCATCAATAAAATAAATCATAAAAAGGTTTATAATCTAAAACCACACTCCCGGGATCCATCCTGCACTCTCAGGACTCTTAATCTACCCAAACGGGGCAAAGGAACCAACCCCCGAGCCTTAAAAGTCACCCCGAGCCCTAAGAGTAGGTTGCTATAAAATTCACTAGCGTTGGGATGCTCCCTAGTGGTGTTGGGGCGCTGTCCCAAAGTCAGAGAAGCCCAATTCCTGCCCTGCCTTGCGCTGGGGCGCCATCAGCAGACCAGAAACTTTTCTGGTCTTCCTCCCCTATGATTTCCCTTGAAAACCAAACCTCAAAACCAATCCCAAACTTCACCCAAACATCCCATTCAACCCCCAAACCTCATCTACATCACACCCTCATCAAAACCCAAGCAACCAAACTCAAGAACTTCCATTAATTCCCAACTAACACATCAAAATCCTCAACTGAAAACTTATTAGAAAAGCAGGGTATACAAGACTTTCATGGATGAATTTCCTTACCTCAAGATTGAGTTAGATCCCCTTCAATGATTGAACCAAGGTCCTAAGCCCTCAAGCCTTGCTCTCCTAGCTTGCTACCTCAAATTGGCTCTCAAAAATTGAAAGGAAGAAGGAGGGAAGAACATGTACGGGAGGGAGAGAAAGAGATGAGGATGATAATGATGCTCTATTTTTACACTTACATAGCCTTCTAATGGCTTAATACAACCTTAGGGTGAAAATACCATATTGCCCCTAAGTCTAATTAAAACCCTTAACAGCCACCAAGGGCAAAACCGTCCTTTCCTGCCTATCTCGTTAATTATAATTAACTCCCTCCAATTCCCGCTATTCTCAATATTCTTAAATACCAATAATTCATATCACGTTACCCTCTAATTCCCGGCAACGTTCTAATCACCAAATTACCCCGAGACTCACTCCAAGCCCTGAACTTAATCCCGTTATGACTAGACCGAAAACTTGCATTCCATGATCGTCTCATGCCGAATAGCTCGAACCAATCCACACATATAATGTGGTATTATTTATAATTCACCCATATGCATAAAAATACACAATCACGCCCTCAACGGGCCAAATTACCAAAATGCCCTTATAATTAAAATGAACCCATATGGATGCATTTACCATCATATAAAAATATAATTCACATAAACATGCATATAATCATTAAATATCATAATAAATCAATTATGGCTCTCCCGGCCTCCTAATCAAGGTCCGAAACCTTATTAGGAAATTTGGGGCATTACATTTTAGGTTAAGGAATTAAAGGATTGGAGGCTTGAGGTATTTGGGAATTAGCTTAGGCCGAAACCATCACAGAGGTAAGAGTTTTGTATTGAATTTTCTAGGTATTTTGCTGTAATTTTTGGTATGATGGCCTAGGTTCATGTTTGGTTGAATTTAAGTGTTGAGCTTAGGTTGTGATGATGATTTTGTTGAGTTTTTGGATGCTTGTATCAGTTCTGTTGTTTGGATATGAATCCTAGGTTGAATTATAGGATTAAGGCTTGAAATTAGTGATTTTCAGGGAGGTTAGCTCGTAAAGTGCATGGGGAATTCTAGGTTTTGGAGCTCGAGCCGCGACCCTGTTCATCAGGCATCGCGACAATGCCTAGGTGCCTCAGAAATTTTCCCAAGTGTCGTGGCGTTGGGTATAGCGCGCCGCGGCCTGTGTTCTTCGGCAAAGAGGGCTTTGCCCTCTAACTTGAGCGTGCCTCAACCTTTAAGGGTTGGGCCACGGCTCAAATGTGAATTAATGGTGGTTTTAGGGTTTTAAGCTCTGGAACCCAAATGTTAAGGCTCGAGAAGGGTTCTACTAACTGGTTTAGTATAATTCAAGGTCCCAGAGGCTAGAATAATATTTTGAAGCTATTAATTGGTCTAAGGCTCGATCGATGGTTATTATGAATGCGTTGTGACAAGGTTTTCAGCAAAGCTCATGTTAGGGGATCGTGCTCAGGATTCCGGTAGTCAATTGACTCAGGAAACATGTAAGAAAACTGTTGTACCCGTAGTGCAGGGCATGGCCCTATTGTTTATGTTTCAGGGCGCAACTCTATTGTTTATGTTTAACATATGTGTGAATATCTATGAATGATATGCTATGTTATACATGTTTATGAATGAATGGGAAAGGCCAAGAACGAGAAGAAGTCGGGTATGGCAAGGGGCCGGGATCGACGTTGAGCACGCTGAGTGTAGGCCACTAGGGTGAGACCCTCCAAGGGTGTTGTATCCACCCTCTCGGTGAAGACCTCGAACCCAGGGCCTGGTAAAGCATCTGGGTCAGCGTAGGCTGCTACGTGTTTAGTCCGTTGACTGGTTTGCTTTATATTGTTGGATTGATATGTAATATGTTATATGTTGAGTTTTCTTGCTGGGATTTCGCTCACGGGTGCTCTATGGTGCAGGTAAGGGCAAAGGAAAGGTCGACCAACCATGAGTACGACCAGGTTTATTTTGGAAAATGTACTATAGTGGTTTGTTTTGTCGCTTAGATCGACCGTATGTATATTTTGAGTTGTGATACATTTTCGAAACAATATTTTGGGATCCTAACTGTATAACATTTTATGATTTCAATGAATGTTCAAATCTTTATGTTTTATGCCATTAAACGAGTTTTATTTCAATTTAGTCACACTTTTAACCTAAAACCTCTAAGTATTCTGCATTAAGAGCCTTATCCAAAATCTCAGCGTAACTAACCACCTCAGCACTGGTCATATTTACATCCCTATAAATCATGGGCTTTAGTCCTCTCATAAACCTTTGTACTCTCATGGCCTCAGTTGGTACTATCTCAAGAGCAAACCTTGTCAACCTATCAAACTTTTGAGCATACTCGATGTCAAAAAGGCTTCCCTAAACCAAAGTACAAATCCATCCACCTTGGTTGCTAGTACAGCTGCATTGGAATACTGTTTGCTAAACACTTGAATAAAATCTGCCCAGGTCATCAAGTTTAGGTCACGTGTCTGCTTCACCACATCCCACCATATCCTTGCATCCATTTTGAGTAGATGAGCAGCACATGAAACCCTTTTATGGTTATTTAGCTCCATATGGTCAAAGATGGCCTCCATTGACTTCATCCAATCTTTTGCCACCATAGAGTCATATTTCGCTTCAAAGTTAGGTGGAGATTGCTTCCTAAAGCATTCATGAACTAGTTCAAATCCATAGACCATGGGCATTGGTGCAGGTTGTGGTATTGGATGCTCAGGCTGTGCCGATGGTACTTGAGGTGCTTGGGGCACTTGTTGAGCTCAAGCCAACTCTTCATCCCTTTGTCTTAACTATTCTCTTAATCTTGCTACCTTTGCAGCTAAATCCATAGTTGGGGCTATTGGTTAAACTGGTGGCATTTCCATGACAATGATTTTAGCGACATTAGGGTTTGTAGAGGCACCTTCTGCGACCTCTTCCCCTTCCTCTGCCACCTCTTGCGCCTCTTCCTCCTGTTAACATGATGATATTCTAAGCCACCAAAAGAAATCATCATAATAGAGGATAAATCGCATAGTATGTAACTACTTAAGAGTTAGGGTTGTCATGCATGCTCATATTCATACAACATCCAAACTTCACAAAAAGAGAGAAGTAAAGATAGAACTTAAAAAAATATCAAAAATCACCCAAGAGCATCCACATAATTATAATATCCAAAAATGTGTCCCAAAACATCCGAAAATAACCAAAATATTCAAAAGTAACCAAGGGTCTTAATGGAAGTCCCAATTATTTGAGTAGTACTACAAGGTTGGAAATTTGGAAAAGGACTCTAGTCCTCCACTATGGACTCGTCCCTTGAATCGTAGAAAAAATTATCCTCTGAAATGTTGAAATAGTCAGGGGCATTTGCTAGAGTTCTCCTCCTCTCATACACCTCTAGGACGCCCTGAAGTGCCTTCTGAAGTGCTATTTCTCCCTCCAGATCATGAACGGTCTCGTAGCTTTCCTCCAACTCCCTGTCTTTGTTCCGAACAAGAACCAACTCCAAATGGTGGAAATCAAAGTTCTCCATGAACCCATACATGGTGTATTTTAGAGCTACAATGTCCAAATCATCTTCAATGACATTGTGCCATGCCGCAGTCAAATATAGGAAGGCATCAGGGTGTGGTTCTAGTGTTTCCCTCAACACCAAGTACTTCTCAATGGGCCATAGAAGTGACCCTTGTTATTACTTCCTGAATGCATTCAAAGACCACTTGGGTCTTTTTCAGCATCATAATCCTCAAGTCTCCATAGTAGGTGTCAACCTCAACCTTTGTTATCTCTTGAATCTTCGTAGTAGTTGTTTCTTGGTGGTCCTAATAATGGGAGGCACCCTTTCTATACTGTAGTCACAAAACTAGTCTACTCAAATAACAATTAAAGCAAACAAAACAAATAACAATTAAAGCAAATACTTACGACACGGTGATGTGAGATTTTCTAGTCTTTAGCATGTACGCGAAGGGTCCTTGGAAACATGAATGACCGTCTCTGATACCATTTGTAACAACACCCTATTCGATTCTTTTGTAAAATTGATACTAAGTTGATAATTATTATAAAAATACCACAAATGTTAAAAGGTAGTCTTAACTAGCAGAAAATGGACGGACTTAGTGAGCCTATCTACAATTACCAAAGAAAAATCATGTTGTTTTGTGGTCCTAGGTAATCCTACCACAAAATCCATTGCAATGTCTTCCCACTTCTATTCCGGAACGTAAAGTGGTTAAAGTAGCCCTCCTGGCCTTTGGTAAACTGCTTTCGCTTGCTGACATGTTAAACATGTGGCAACAAACTCAGCAACATCTTTCTTTATTCCAGGCCACCAATACAATGATTTAAGGTCTTAGTGTTATATTATTTATAATATAATGTAATATTATATTATTTTATAATATAATGTTATAGATTAAATAAATGTGACAAAGATTGTTACATATTGTAACATATAATAGAGAGTTACAATATTTATATATATGTGAATATCCAAATATGTAACATATTTTGTGTTACAAATTCAGTCACAAATTTGTGACTTCCAAATATTGCTCATTATTGTGTAGATTTGTTGTTACACAATATTGAGATGAATTTCTTAAATCCATATGTGAAATGGTTGTTAGAGATATGATTTTAACACCAATATTGTCTTTTGGGGGTTACAAAATCAATTGGGAGTGATTTTGAACCGTTTGGAAAAACAGCACAATTTGGTGTCCTGAAATTGGGCAGTTGTAACGACTCGAATTCACTAATAAGGCATAAGGGCCTTGATTAGTATGCCAGGAGGGCACATTGGGATTTATGTGTGATTTTATGAGTTAAATGTATGATTATGATTTAAAGCATGTTATATGACTAATTGAACATTGAGATGCATGGCTACGTGGTTAGTATGCATGTTAGGTGAAATAATTATGCATGTGGACCCCGTTTGCATGATAGGGGTAAATTGGTAATTTTAGCCCGCTGAGGGCATATATGAGATAATTGTATTCCGTGATTTGTACCACGTGAGTGTGGTGGTATTGTTGTGATGCACGTGCCGAGACGGTCCTGGAGAGCAAATTAACTTAAGAGTCACAACGGGATTTCTATACCCGGCTCGGGAGGAGCCTAGGGGTACTTCAGGAATTTTATGGTTAAGATTGAGATTTAGCGGGTAATGGTTATTGGTGATTGAGTAACCTGGGTAACCATTAGTTACTGCTGAGAGTAACAAGTTCTCGATAGAAAATGGTAGAAATGAAATAGAAGTAAAAGGACTTAAGTGCCCTTGAGGTTAGTTGGGAAAGGATAGGCAAGGAGGGGTAAAATGGTCATTTGGCTGGGAATTGGATATATGGCAGCTGGGTATTAAGGGGTACACGGTTTGGGGCTTGGTCATTTGATGCTTTGATAATTTGAAGAGAAGAAGAAGGAGAGGGAAAAAGCTAGGGCATGAAGAAGAAGAAGGGAGCTGAAACTTGAAGACTAAGGGGATGAACCAAGGAAGCTTAAGGTTGGATTCTTGATTGAGGTAAGAGTTTTAAACATCCTTGGGTTTTCTTTTCTGTTGTGGTTTAAGATTTTGGAGCCATGGTTTAGGTTTGTCAAGCTTGGGTTGTGTTTTTGGCCTTTGGGTTTGAGTTTTCTGAAATTTGGAATCAAATGGGTGATTTTGAGTGTGATTGTGTTATTGAGTTGGGTTATGATGTTTATGGGTTGATGTATGGTCTATTTGGAGTTTTAAGTTGGTTTTGGAGCTTGGGTGTGAGTTTGGGACGATTTGGGAGGTTTTAGCTCGGAGAAAATGCAGGGGAAAAACCCAGAATTCTGGGTCTGCGAAGGCGTGCCGCGACACAGGTTTTTCATGCCGCGGCGAGGGAGCCCCTGACTGATGGGTGTCACGGCACAAGGCAAATTTGAGGGTCACATTTTTGGCAATTTTAGGCCTTTGCTCCGGGGGTTCGGGGGATGTCTCCGGGGTGTTGTTTTAAGGTTTTAGAGGTCCCAAGAGTGCGGGATTGGTCCTGGGAAGTGGTTTTGGGTTGATTAGTATTGAGGGATATTTCTTGTGTGTTGTGACTAGGTTGTTGGTGAGGCTCGTGCTAGAGGACCGTGCTCGCGGCTTTAGTGCATCAGGAGGCTCGTGCTAGAGGACCGTGCTCGCGGCTTTAGTGCATCAGGAGGCTCGGAATACAGGTAAGAAAACCGTAACACCCGAGAATAGGGCATGGCCCCACTGTGTGATTGTAGGGCATGGCCCCAGATTGTATTATGCGCAAATGTTTAAACTTAAATGAATCATGATGTGTGTGAATGATTATTTCAAATGTACTATATGTGTGATTATAATGAAATGAACGGCAATGGCCGAGTGCGGCGTAGGCCGGGTGCGGCCGTGGGGCCGAAAGTAACACACAGCACATGGGATGCTTATATTCAGGGTGGGACCCAAGGGATACATGAGTGATCCTCGCGATGAGAACCGAAAACCCAGGCTTTGGTAAGGCCTCTGGGGCGGCATGGCCGTGCTTGTTTATTATGATGGTTTTCCTATTTATCAGTGATTTATGCCAGCTATATGAATTGCATATGTTATCTATTATTTGGGTTTTCTTGCTGGGCTTCGACTCACGGGTGCTCCGTGTGGCAGGTAGAAGCAAGGACTGAGTCAACCAACCATGAGTACGGAGAGCGTGAAGCGACGCGTACATGTTTGGCCTGCCCGACTGCTTTGGTTGGGGGTTTATTCGAAAATGGCTGTAATAATCTATGATTTTATGATTTCTCAACTGTAACCTTATTTCAAGATGTAATTAGTTTTCAAACCTTATTTTGGGATCCCAAATGTTTAATAATAGAAGTTTTAATGAAACGACGCATTTCCAAAGATTACAGCCTTAACTTTTAATTAGTCACACTTTTGTTTCAAAACCTCGGTTAGCGAGTTCATTGCACACTAACTTTTCTTAAAAACTCACTTAGTAACAGCTCTAAGGAAGTAGGGCGTTACAACTTGGTATCAGAGCGAGCCAAGGTTTATTGGTTCTGGAGATCGACCGAACATGTACGCTCGCTGTCAGTGACAAGCTCGACTCAGGGTTGGTTGGTATGATTGATTGACATGTCTGAATATATGATTGAATGCCCTGTTTGCCTACTTATTTATATGGAGCATGAGGAATGAAATGACATATGCATGAGATGCTGTTGGGCTGGGCCCTTGATTATTGCATGTTGAGATTGATGCATGCTGAATAATACTATTATGCATATGGATGAATATTGGCATAATGGTTTACATATTGAGTGTATGTGGTTAATTTTCTGAATTAAATTCATAAGTTATATCTGTTTATTTTCTTGTATGAAGCATGTTGAGACTTGGATATACTTAGTGATGTTAATCTGGTAGCTAAATGTGTGATATTGTGGATTTGACCTAGTATATGCTTGTGTGTGCATGATTCCTGTGGATATTTGGATTTAGATGTGAGTTGGTTCAGGGTATGAACCGCAGAGTTCAGGAGTTTGGTCAGTTTTGACAGACAAACTCGAATTGGTTGTTCCTAGAAGGGTTTGGGGACCTGATATTGTGTTAAAGAGGGGTTTTTAGATATAAGTCGGAGTTGAGATCTCCAGTTATCCCTGAAAGTAGCAGCAAAGGGGTCACTAGTGTGTGAGTAAGCTGTGGAGTTTGTTAGTTGAGATGGGATAGAAGAACAGCGGATTCTCTGGGAAGATGGCTGATTTAGATGTTTTAACAGTAAGGTTACCGGTGATGGTTTACTGTGAGGTATGGACAAAAAAAAAGGGTATTAAATGAAAGGCTTAAAGGGTGTTAACCTCGGGTTTTGAGGAGAGTTCCAGTTGACAAGGAATTTATCAATAGATGAGCAGAGTTAATTCAACCCTTGGTTAAGGGGATGAGAGATCCTGATTAGAGGGTTGTGTTAAATATTGAGGTAGGGAGATGCCTGGATATGGTACTCGGGCGGAGGTACTGGCTTAATGGGTTGGAAAGAACCTAGATGATGAAGGGTTAGAAGAGATTTTAAAGACATGTTTAGAACCGTGGAGACTGGTGGGCTTATAAGTTTGGTTTGGACTGTTGGGAGTAACAACAGTGTAAATCAATGAATTGGTGAATCGGGTAATTCATTTCAGGAAGTTATACTGATAGATGTACCTGGAATGGATGGCGACCCATTTAAGGATAGGAGATCTGGAATAGTCTAAGGAATTTGGGCCGCCCTGATGTAAGGAATTATCGTTTGTATGTGGATGGCGGAGAGGGCCATGTTGTTCAAGGAACTGATGGTTGATGAATAGAGCATGAGTGCTAGAGCCGCATTGGCAGTGCTTCCTTTTGATGGAATTAATAAGGATAGATTTGTGATAATCGAGTTAAAGGAACCCCAGATAGTTCTATGGTTTCTGGTTTGCCAGAAAGGGGGAAAAGTCTGGTGGATAAAGAAGGTACTTTTATTGTTAGAATGCCGCAAGGAAGGATTCTCGATTTTGAGGTAGAAGGACCCCAGACAGTGCTTGGGCACCTAATTTGAGATTGGAAAGAAGCCTGATCGAATAGGTAGTTATCGAGATGGCGATAGGAACCAGGAGGTTATTTGGTATGCATATGAAGAAGAGGATGCCACCTGAGAGGAGGTCAGGTGAGGGCATGACTTCTACGTCGAATGACTCGAGATGATAGGATGGATTTCCCATGGTGCGGGAAACGGAGAACTGGAATACATCGATATATTCAAAGTTCGAGGCTGAGTCCTCAAGGAGGAGTAATTAACTGACGAGCTTATGCTTTGGGCATGTAACGAACTGGAAGAACTCAGTGTTGAGAATGTTCCGAGAGGGTGATGGACATAGAGAGGAAGCCTCAAAGGTGTTATTCGAGAGGCTGATGATAGTAATACTTATTGAGAAGAAATAAGAGACTCTGGCAAATGGATTGTTGAGGATATCATTTGTAGTACGTAAAGGAGACTGAGCGGATTAGTGGGAAAATTATGTGGGTATGTAAAGAGAGATTCGGGGGTACTTCAAGGTCGAACAACAGATAGGATTGGTATAAGGAATGTTGTAAAAGACGGTTTTGGCTGACGGAGAATCTATTGAAGCAATGAGGGAATTCAACCTTGGGGTAGCCAGAGTGTTATACTGCGGGGATTGTTAGCATCGTCGGGTTAGAACAAAAAGTTTAATGTTGGATACAAGATGGAACGATGTCCCTAAGAGTCGATCTAGGACCTGGTTATTACCAGTTGGAAACCAAGGATAAAGGCATTTCGTGAATTGGTTAGTTTGCACCGGGTAGGGTGTGAGGAGCTGGTAACAAAGATTCTGGAATGGTTCAAGCTGCAGCAGCACAGGTAAGTTCTTTAGGCAGAGAATGCATGAACAGTATGGTCAAGCCCCCTTCAAGCTCACGAGCAGTGCGTGTGGAATACTCCCAGACGGAAATGGTGAGCAATGATTATGCTGAAGACGTTTGTATCCAGAAGGCGGAGTCTCAGGTAAGGTTCTACGGAGTGTTAGTTTGGTTGTCGTCAAGAGTACTCAGGTTAGAGCTACAAGAAGAAAGGACAGGTATGAGAAGATTTGATCTGAAGTCACAAAGAAGCTAATGAAGAACATTTGAAGAACAGAAAGCATCTCAGGACTGGTTAGCGCGTCATCTATTGCACAAGCATCTCCGGGGACAACTACATCAGAGACGAGGAGGACAGTAAAACTTGAGGTTAGACGGACTGAGTGGTGTCACATCAAAAAGAAATTTCGAGGACAAGGTAAGAATTGATTGATACCTAGTGAGGCCGAAATATGTGTGTGTCAAGGTTAAGTAAAGAATGATTGCATAAAGGACCTGTTCGGTGGTGAGGATATGGAAATGGGGGTTGTGTATCACGGATTGTGCACGCCCAAGCGCATCTGGCGCGAGGATGGATCAAACCTTGCGGGAGACGAAAGTATGAACCTGGTTGATACACTTGGAACGTTAAGTCGACTGTTTTGCAGGGCATAAGGTACTTGAGTGTTGGGTATTTGTAAGAAAGATAACGTTGAGACCCAGATGCGGTGAAAAGTAATAGTCGGATGATCAGTGTTTGAAATCCTCGATTGAGCGAAGGGAAAATTTAATTGGAGGCGGAACTCCTAGCTGTGAGGCAGGTGTAAGTCAAGGAATAACGCCATAGATTGTAATGCAGTGGTCAAGGCAACGACTGAGTTCGGCATAACGTTAGTGGGTAATGATTAGCTGGTGAGTGTCACTGAGCTATGGAATCCGAAGTATCGGCTTTGGTTGAAGCAGGGAAAGACCCTGCTAAGGTGGTACAAGTTGGGATACCAGGAATGGATGAAGGATCCAATTAGATTCGGTTTGTGAATGAGAATTTTGAATGGACATCATTCCACCTCCTAGGGTACGTCGTACCGGGAGGGTCGAGCGGGTGACGGAATATAGTGTTTTCCTTTGGACCCTGAAGGGTTAGGTGATGTGGTAGTGTATCGTGGGAATCGACCACAATAGACCTTAAGTAAGGCGTTTGGACATGAAAAGTTTTAACTCGGTTGTTTAAGTAAATGTTGTTGGGTCAGGTGAACTGGTTTCAGGATAGAACGTCGACGATACTGAATTGAGACCCTATAGTGTTTTACATTTTTGGAATGGATCTAGTGAACGAAAAGAGCAGAGTGGGAACCTGGAATTATCAGTTGATTGCAAGTGGAATAGCAGTCTGAAAGTTTATCAGATATCTTAAAGAATTGAGCGCTGAGTATGCGAAAACTTGAGATATTAAGGGAAGTGTAATCCCTGGTAAGTTAGTCGTAGTGGCAGTTGCTGGCGTCTTGTTAAAGTAACACGACATAGGACATGGTAAGAGACAAAGGGTAGTGAGTACTACGATTTGGCATCGGTTCAGAGAGAAGCCAAGTGGTTGTTGGAACTCTTAAGGCTGGAGCATCGGCCTATTTGAAAGGATTAGCAGCTTGTAAATTGTTAAATGTTGAGGAAATAAAGTTCCGGAAGGAAAGAGTTGCGTCTCTGCGTTATAACAGACGAGGATCTGTAAGGTGTTCAGAGAAAGAAGGGAGAGTTCTGACTCTTAATTCAACATAAAATTCTGAAGTTGTACTAAGGGTTAGGCCAGCGGGGCCTACAAGCTGATCCCACCTAGTGGAGGTGATGGTTTTTGAGTATCTCTGGAATCAGGAATAAGACAATGAATTGGTCATTGTAATCTAGGCAAACCCTGGGGCTTCAACAGGGTTGCGGTGTAAACGAGAGGCTATCGAGAGTATGGCTATTAGACAAGATCTTGTGGGGAAAGATTGTTGCGCCAGAAAGAGTGTTGTTGGGAACTAAAGTAAAGGTGGTGAACCTTGGAAGTTATGGTCAGAGATGCGGGTTTGCTGACTGATGTGTTTGGATAAATTTCGAGGACGAAATTTTTATGAGGAGGGGATAGTTGTAACGACCCGAATTCACTAATAAGGCTTAAGGGCCTTGATTAGTATGCCAGGAGGGCATGTTGGGATTTATGTATGATTTTATGAGTTAAATGTATGATTATGATTTAAAGCATGTTATATGACTAATTGAACATTGAGATGCATGACTACGTGGTTAGTATGCATGTTAGGTGAAATAATTATGCATGTGGACCCCGTTTGCATGATAGGGGTAAATTGGTAATTTTAGCCCGCTGAGGGAATATATGAGATAATTGTATTCCGTGATTTGTACCACGTGAGTGTGGTGGTATTGTTGTGATGCACGTGCCGAGACGGTCCTGGAGAGCAAATTAACTTAAGAGTCACAACGGGATTTCTATACCCGGCTCGGGAGGAGCCTAGGGGTACTTCGGGAATTTTATGGTTAAGATTGAGATTTAGCAGGTAATGGTTATTGGTGATTGAGTAACCTGGGTAACCATTAGTTACTGCTGAGAGTAACAAGTTCTAGATAGAAAATGGTAGAAATGAAATAGAAGTAAAAGGACTTAAGTGCCCTTGAGGTTAGTTGGGAAAGGATAGGCAAGGAGGGGTAAAATGGTCATTTGGCTGGGAATTGGATATATGGAAGCTGGGTATTAAGGGGTACAGGGTTTGGGGCTTGGTCATTTGATGCTTTGATAATTTGAAGAGAAGAAGAAGGAGAGGGAAAAAGCTAGGGCATGAAGAAGAAGAAGGGAGCTGAAACTTGAAGACTAAGGGGATGAACCAAGGAAGCTTAAGGTTGGATTCTTGATTGAGGTAAGAGTTTTAAACATCCTTGGGTTTTCTTTTCTGTTGTGGTTTAAGATTTTGGAGCCATGGTTTAGGTTTGTCAAGCTTGGGTTGTGTTTTTGGCCTTTGGGTTTGAGTTTTCTGAAATTTGGAATCAAATGGGTGATTTTGAGTGTGATTGTGTTATTGAGTTGGGTTATGATGTTTATGGGTTGATGTATGGTCTATTCGGAGTTTTGAGTTGGTTTTGGAGCTTGGGTGTGAGTTTGGGACGATTTGGGAGGTTTTAGCTCGGAGAAAATGCAGGGGAAAAACCCAGAATTTTGGGTCTGCGAAGGCGTGCCGCGACACAGGTTTTTCGTGCCGCGGCGAGGGAGTCCCTGACTGATGGGTGCCGCAGCACAAGATAGTGTGCCGCGGCACAAGGCAAATTTCAGGTTCACATTTTTGGCAATTTTAGGCCTTTGCTCCGGGGGTTCGGGGGATGTCTCCGGGGTGTTGTTTTAAGGTTTTAGAGGTCCCGAGAGTGCGGGATTGGTCCCGGGAAGTGGTTTTGGGTTGATTAGTATTGAGGGATGTTTCTTGTGTGTTGTGACTAGGTTGTTGGTGAGGCTCGTGCTAGAGGACCGTGCTCGCGGCTTTAGTGCATCAGGAGGCTCGGAATACAGGTAAGAAAACCGTAACACCCGAGAATAGGGCATGGCCCCACTGTGTGATTGTAGGGCATGGCCCCAGATTGTATTATGCGCAAATTTTTAAACTTAAATGAATCATGATGTGTGTGAATGATTATTTCAAATGTACTATATGTGTGATTATAATGAAATGAACGGCAAGGGCCGAGTGCGGCGTAGGCCGGGTGCGGCCGTGGGGCCGAAAGTAACACACAGCACATGGGATGCTTATATTCAGGGTGGGACCCAAGGGATACATGAGTTATCCTCGCGGTGAGAACCGAAACCCCAGGCTTTGGTAAGGCCTCTGGGGCGGCATGGCCGTGCTTGTTTATTATGATGGTTTTCCTATTTATCAGTGATTTATGCCAGCTATATGAATTGCATATGTTATCTATTATTTGGGTTTTCTTGCTGGGCTTCGGCTCACGGGTGCTCCGTGTGGCAGGTAGAAGCAAGGACTGAGTCAACCAACCATGAGTACGGAGAGCGTGAAGCGACGCGTACATGTTTGGCCTGCCCGACTGCTTTGGTTGGGGGTTTATTCGAAAATGGCTGTAATAATCTATGATTTTATGATTTCTCAACTGTAACCTTATTTCAAGATGTAATTAGTTTTCAAACCGTATTTTGGGATCCCAAATGTTTAATAATAGAAGTTTTAATGAAACGATGCATTTCCAAAGATTACAGCCTTAACTTTTAATTAGTCACACTTTTGTTTCAAAACCTCGGTTAGCGAGTTCATTGCACACTGTTTTGTCTTAAAAACTCACTTAGTAACGGCTCTAAGGAAGTAGGGCATTACAGCAGTGGTCGTGGCCAGGAGCACTGGTAGCCGCGCCCTAGGGGACAGAGAGCCACAGGTGCTGACTGACCAAAATTTCAGTTTTTTCCAACCTTTTTTAACGGCTCCAAAAACACAAATAACTCCCAAATCTCATTTTTAATTCCATAAACATCCAGTTCATCATTGGTAATAGCCATGGGGTTGGTGGAATTTGAAATTCAAAGGGTATCTCACACTCTATAAATAGGAGCCTATTGCTCACTTGTAAGACACATTTTTTCCATCCACAAAGTACTTGGTTGGAAAATACACCATTGAGACTGGATAATTCCATAGAGCTATTTCCTAGAGAGACCCCTTAGTGCTTAGAGAATAGGGGAAATAAGCTTTTGGACAAAGGTTTTGAACCTTGTTCAAGTCGCTGATCCCCACTACTCTACACTTTGGTTGTGTGAGAGTTGGTGTTTTTCATTGATTTTTCATTCTTTTGTTCTTCTGGTTCTTATTTACTTGTATTATTATTGTTTTGAGTTTGTAATCCTCTTCTTCTATTTTCTATTTACATATTTATTTGTAACCTTTGTTTTAGAGTTTTAGTTATTATAATTCTGTTCTTTCTCTTATTTCTACATTTACTTGTATTGTTGGTCATTGAGTTGTAAACTTATTTATCTATCGTCTTGTCCATTGTATTTTTTGCATAGAGTTGTATTTTGGTTTTACCATTTCTATTGAGCAATAAAATATATTATCTAATACGTGCCTTAATTTAGTCGACCCTGGATGTAAGGAGTAGGGTCTTGTATGCGCCCATTTCATAATAAATGCCTTAATCTCATCATTGTTAGGCACACAGATCCTATCCTTATATCGAAACAATCCTCCATTAGACATAGCGAAGTCGTTGCTTCCACTCTCTTGTACCAAAGCCTCTTGCTTTATTAGGGCTTCATCTACCTTCTTCCCTTCCCTTAACTATTCTAATAGGGAGGACAGTAGAGTGAGGTTTTCTAGGCCTCCTGTCACTAACTCAATATCAGCGTTAATAATTTCTTTCTGTAGAGGTGCCTCTATCATGCTTAGAGTTGAGACACTTTTATGTCCTCATCTACTTAATGCATCTGCCACTACATTGGCCTTTCCTGGGTGGTATAGAATTTCGCAATCGTATTCGAATACTAATTCTAACCACCTCCGTTGTCTCATATTCAGTTCTTTTTGGGTGAAGAAGTACTTCAAACTTTTATGATCGATGTATATCTCACACTTAACTCCATACAGGTGGTGCCTCAATATTTTAGTGTGAACACAACTGCTGAAAATTCAAGAGCATGGGTGGGGTGTCTCTGCTCATAGTCCTTGAGATATCTCAAGGAGTAAGCTACCACTTTCCAAGTCTACATCAACACCCGCAATCAATTTTTAGATGCATCACAATACACTACGAACTTCCTGCCCACAGTGGGAACACAAAGGATCGGTGTAGAGATCGACTTATCCTTCATAGTCTGAAAGCTTTCTTCACACTTCTCAGTCCATGTGAAATTTTGGTGTTAGCGAGTTAAGTTGATCAAAGGTGTGGCAATCTTAGAGAACCCCTCGAAAAACTTCCGATAGTAACCTACTAACACTAACATGCTTCGAACTTGTGAGGTATTCTTAGGTTGGGGCCAGTCTCTAATGGCATCGATATTTGTTGCGTCCACTGCTATTCCATTCTTGGACACTATATTCCCTAGGAAAGCCACTTGTTCCAACAAAAATTCACACATAGAGAATTAGTATAGAGTTAGTGCTCTCGTAGTCTATGGAGCGTCAACCTCAAGTGCTCCTCATACTCCTCCTTAGTCTTTGAGTAGATAAGGATATTGTTTATTACACCACTATGAATTTATCTAAATATTCCTTAAACACTCTGTTCATCATGTCCATGAATGTCGCTAGGGCATTGGTGGGTCCAAAAGACATCGCTAAGAACTCATAGTGGCCATAGCGAGTCCTGAATGTTTTTTTAGGAATATCTCCTTCCTTCACCTTCAACTGATGGTACCCGAATCGCATATCAATCTTTGAGAACACTCCTACCCCTTATAGTTGATTAGGGAGGTCATCTATCCTAGGAAAATGATATTTGATCTTAATTGTAACCTTATTGAGTTCTCGGTAATCGATGCACATTCTCATAGTTCTATCTTTCTTTTATCACAAACACAATTGGTGCTCCCCATGGTGAATGACTAGTGTAAATATGGAATTTTTTCCTTGTGAATTCTATTCACAAGTGAAGCTCTATGTTACGAGACGTCCTGAAAGGGCATCACATGATGGTGAAGGAGTTGGGGTAAGGGAGTCACCCTCACTAGGCGAGGGACTTTGGCCACTCGCCGATCCAAACTTCACCCTCGCTATGCGAGGGCCCCTAGCTGGCCATCCTCGTGCGCCCCATTCCAGCAGGCATCAAGCCTCGTCCACACTCGGAGGAAGAGCGTCAGCCTCGCTATGCGAGGGTGAGGGCTAGATGGAGGTGTCCGTGCTCCTAGCCTCGCGACGCCGCACCTCGGAGGAAGAACATCAGCCTCGCTATGCGAGGGTGAGGGCTGCGTTGAGGTATCCGTGTTCCTAGCCTCGCGACGCTATGCTTGGAAGGAGGAGAGGCAGCCTCGCCATGCGAGGGTGAGGGGTGTGTTGAGGTACCCCTGCTCCTAGCCTCGTGTCTATGCGATCCGCATAGGCCGGCCCTGACCCTCGGCACCTCGACTTCTCAAGAGCCTCCTTGGCACAGGCATGGGATCACTTAGGGGAATCTTGTTGATAGGCCAAACGAACGTGGAGCATTTAACGGGAATTGATGAGGACCACCGAGTACGGAACACGTGCGCTGACACGGGGTGTACGGTTATGGAGAGAACAGAGGCACGACCCTATGATCTCCGTCTGAGGAGTAGTGGCGGTACGGACCTGTACGAAGAGTGGTGAGACCACTGGGAGACCCTCGACCATGCGCCAGAGCCGACAGTACTATGTCCAAGGCCACGACTCTGACACCATCAGGGTAGACACCACTACGCCCTGAGCCACTACTTTATTAGAGTACCTATGTACGTCCCAGTGGTCTGGGACTCGTTTGTATCCTGGGCCAATAGAGCCTCCCCTATAAATAGGCTCCAACCCCTCAGGCTAAGGGGTTGGAAAACTGAATGTAAAAAACGAGACTTATGAAATATATGCTTCTGGTTCTCATGCTTGCCTGAGTTTTCTCCTGTTGTTTAGAGTTCTTTCCATTTAACTCATAGCTTCCTATAGGATAGAGATTGAAGTTTTCTAACCATCAATCGTTGACGAGTTCTTACCGTCAACAGTTTGGCGCCGTCTGTGGGAACGTAAGCACCAAGCTACTGTTCTGCCATTACTTCCGGCAAGGAAAAATGCCGAGACGTTCGAAGCGTCTCAAGGAGCCTCGAGAGGTGGAGGTCCACCTTACCAGAGTCCAGCTGAAGGCCTCCATGAAGGATCCACCTCCACCCTGAGACATAGACCCCCCAAGGGACCCTGAGGTTCACCAGAATGACAAGGAGGCCTCGTCTCCGGCCATCCCGCCCAGTGAAAATCCTCCAAGGACAACTACTGCACCACCCGGGAACGCCAACGAGTTCCCTCCTCCCAAACCACCGAAGGTACCGAACTCCGGCTGGCAAGACCCGGGCCCCTCAACGCACAGACGCGATAAACAACCCCGGGTCCATTCTGTGAGCTCAAGTTCTAAATCTCGTTTCTATGAAGAGGAGATTCGTGAACTGCACCGTAAAAACCAAAGACTGGAGACTACCCTGGAGAACATGCAGGAGGTGCTGAATGGCCTGTTGCAAGGTAAGTCGAACATGACCCTGCCCAAGAGGAAAGAGAAGGGTCAGGAAACCACTATCCCAGTAGACGACGGAAGGACCAGACACTCCACCAGTAACACCCCCAGGGAAAAGCCACAAGAGCATCCTAGACCATCGAGGCCACCCCAGGAGCCAAAGCAAGGGAACAATGGTGGCTCTCGCAACGACGTCGAGGTCACCTCAAAGAGGACGCCCTCAGACCTACGAGAGGAGCTCAACAAGAAGAGGGTGAATAAGAGAACTACCCCTCCTACTGTCCCCCGGGACGGCAAAGGAAAGGAAGATGTCAACCCGTCCATGTTGAGGGACTCCCTGAAGAAGAGGAGGCAAGACCTCGATACGGAGATGAAGAGCCTGCGGAGTAAGATTGTCACCGTGTCTGGAGGGCAGAGCCTTGAGGAAGAGTTCGACTATGAATCGCCTTTCACCAAAGAGATCCAAGCCATTCGACTCCCAGCCAACTTCAAGGAGCCTCATATGACCCCGTATGAAGGAAGCACCGACCCCAAGTACCATCTAGACGCATTCAATGACTTAATGAAGCTGAGGGGGATAAGTAGCGGGGCTAGATGCCACTGTTTCGCAGTCACGTTGAAAGGGCCCGCATACAAATGGTTTAAGAGACTTCGACCGGGGTCCGTCAGGTCTTGGCAACAATTTTCAGATGAATTTCTCCAGCAGCATCATGCCGTGCGTGATTATACAATGCCAGGGACTAGCCTAGCCAATGTAAAACAGGGCGAAAATGAGAGCCTAAAAAACTATATCCATAGGTTCAATATGGAAGCAGCCAAAGTGGGGAGCCTGACCCGCAGAGAGTTAAAAATGGCCATCACCGCCGGGGTGCTTCCGGGAAGCAAGTTGTGGGATAATATGTTCAAGAGGGAAGTCACAGATCTAGATGACTTCTACGAGAGAGCACAGAAGTATATTCGTGTAGAGGACGGTCACGCGAACTTAAAGGCGGGAATGGTCGAGTCCCCTGCACAGCCCCCAACCAATGAAGGGTCGAATGGTGCGAAGAAGAAGAGGGCATACGAAGGATCGAGGGATGATCAACATAGAAAACCCAAGCGGGGAAGCGACCATAGGCAAACGGCTTATACTTTCTATACGGACCTGACGGATACAAGGGAGCATATCTACATCACCAACGAGAAGCGGGTTCCCTTCAAGAAGCCTCCACCAATGAGGAAGGATCGGTCCCAGAGGGATCCCAATAGGTACTGCCAATACCACAAGGATATTGGTCACACCACAGCAGAATGTATCCACCTGAAAGAAGAAATTGAGGAACTCATCCGCAGGGGGCACCTAGGTCGGTATGTCAGGAAGGAAAGGCTGAAAATGGAGGACGAACCAGTGCTATCTAGGACGCATAGAGAAGCTCCAGAGATACAGGAGGAAGTGAGAACTATTTTCGGAGGTCCAGGGCTTGGGGGAGATTCCTGGAAAGGACGAGATCGGTATGCTAGAGAAGCCAGGCGAAGTCCACCACCCTGCATTATGAGCTTGGAACAACGACCCCCAAAGAGCTTCAAGGGAGAAAATGACTCGATCACTTTCACCGAGGAGGACGCGTGGGGGGTACACTTCCCCCACAATGATCCGCTGGTGTTGACAGTTCAGTTGGTCAACCGGCGGGTGCATCGAGTCCTCGTAGACAATGGAAGTTCTGTGGACATCTTATATCACCCCGCCCTGGAAAAGATGGGTTTGGGCATCAGGCACTTGAAGCCTTGTCAATCCTCCCTATACGGGTTCGCAGGGGACTCGATACAACCTCTAGGGGTGATCGAATTAGCACTCACTATGGGTGAACAACCCCGACAAACCACGATCATAGCAAACTTCGTCGTAGTAGATTGCGCCTCTGCTTTCAATGCGGTATTGGGGAGACCATCCCTAAGAGAATTGAAAGCAATCACTTCAATATACCACCTCACCGTCAAGTTCCCAACTCCTGGTGGGGTAGCGAGTATGAAGGGAGAACAAAGAGAGGCAAGGGAGTGTTATAACACCTCCCTTCACAAGTCAGAGAAGCCATCAGAACCAACAGCAATGGTGATGCACGGAGGTACAGACCCATAGGGACAAGACCCCAGAATCACGAAAGGCCCAACCAGGTAAGACTAGCAATGAGACTCCCGCGCCTGGTACAAGTAGTAGCTATGCTTAGTTTGTTGCAGGTTATGCTATTTTAGTAGATAAGAATCAAAGAGGTTACCTAGATAACCTCCCAAGTAGATGTAAGCCTTTTACCTATCTATATATCGTTGTAATCCGACTACCATGAATGAAACTGTCTTCCACTTCGTGTGTAACTTACTTCTTTATGCGAATATCAACTAAAGTCCCCGCCGAGATAAATCTCACCAGGTACTTGGGGGGCAGGACGACAAAAGTAAACAAAAAAAAAAATTGTCTCTTATATTCACAAGGATTAGCTACCCTTATGAATATCAAGGGATTGGTTCAAAAGGATGACCCCCGACGAAAGGCCGACACCCCAAGAGGTGAGGCTGTAAGGAGGGAATCACCCAATAAGTCTAGACCGGCCATTAAGCCGGCTAGCCCAAAAAGGGTCTTACAAGGGACCCTTGGAAAAAAAATAGTACTATGTATAAGGACGAGAAGGACGCTTCTCGCAAAAAGTAACAAGCGCGCGCAAAGAATATAAAGGGACCCCAACAGCCCAACGGGTTAAAGTGTCCTTACAAGCATAACCAAGGTGCACCAGAAAGGTTATCTCCATCAAATAAAAAAAAAAATATATGTAATCCACGAACAACAGTGATAAGAGGGACTCATCAGAGCCCCTTAAGCTTGACAAAAAAAAAGAAAGAAGAAAGGGTACAAGGGATTACATAACAAAAGCATACATAGACATAGTACAAGGGGATCTACGAATCTCCACCGTGATCTTTCCACTCAGAAATCTTCTCGACGGCATGGTCCCCGAAAGGAGATAGGTCAACGGTGGGGTTAGTCCTCCAAACAGCATGCAACGTTTTCCCGATTATGCGATCCTCCACGTTCACAAGCTCAGCCTCAAGCACAGCGATCCTCCCGTTCAGAGTTTAGATGGTAGCCTCCAACTGAATGTTGCTCTGAGAGGTTGAGGCAGCCCGGGCCAAGGCGGTATCCCTCTGGCATACCATCTCGGCCAGTTGGCTGGACAAGGCATCCTTCGCAATCTGGGCCACCGAAAGGTTCCTCAGTGCCTCCTCAAGCTCGTGTTGCAACCGTTGAGCCGATGAAGAGTGGGAGGCAAGCAGCCGATGGTTCAAAATAGAGGCCTGATTGAGGACGAAGATATGAAACAAAGCCTTAGGGGTCAGATGATACACCATAAGTAATATAAAAGGTATTTATGTGGCTATCATTAATTAATAAACCAAATATCGCGACAGTTACCTGCAAGGAGGCTCGCATATAGGCATTCTCTAGCTCAGCCTTGGGAACATCGTGCAGCGTCCCCCATTCACCCTCAGGAAAGTTTCCCAAGTGATGGCTCATGGCTTCCCCATATTGGCTCGCCAGGGGATGATCTTCGGGAATAGAAACATGAGCTGAGCCGGGGGAGGCGCGAGTGCTTGTCGAGGCCCGTTTTGGCAAGGATGGGGACCGAGAAGGCCCTGACCCGTCCACAGTAGTGCGAGGAGCAGAAGAGTGCGGGGTCGCCTCCTGGGGTAAAGAGACGCCTGTGGATGCCCACCTGGAATGCCCCCTCGGGGGTGAAGGAACCCCATCAAAACAGGGAATGACAAAATTCCTTCTAGGCATAGGGGGGCAAGGGGCAGGGGCGTCAAAGGCAAACTCACCACCAGGCGCTAACGGCGACATCCGAGAGGTAGCACTGCCAGTATGACCGTCATCGGCTACACCCTTAGCAACAGAGTACAAGCAGGAGTAGTTCTCAGACACCACAGTCTCCTAAACATCCATATGGTCACCCGGGGAATAGACGTAATCCCTATCGGCTGCTTCATCGTAATTCCTTTCATCGTGACCATATACCCATGGACTCTCAAGTACGGGTGCCACTGGGGGTAAATCAACAGAGTCGGGTGACGCGGGGCGTGGATCCTCAGATTCAGGGGAAATGGAGCATAAGGTAACTTTCTGATCCGGGGTCAGCAGCCCACATAAGTGGAGATTTCTCTCCGTGAAAAGGGCGCTGGCTTGTTTGCGTTCCTTCGGCATAGCCAGGATTTGTATTACCCGGTCATGAGCTGCCCGTTTCAGATTAGGACCGACAACCCCTAAGAGACCTGCCATCGAACGAAAGGAAATTACCACAGTTACAAGAACTATAAAAAAAAGAGGTCGATTAATAAGAGAAATTTTCGGTATATGGGATCAAAGTGATGATAGCCTTATGTGGGGCATTGAAGTTAGAGTATCGGGTCTTCCCACTATAAGTATAGAAGTAGTCTGACTTCCAAGCCCCCCTATTGGAAATAGATCCCTCCAAGAGGGAACTCCCTTTAAGGGCTGCGGCTTTCTGGAGCTGGTAGAACCCGGGGGCTGATGTATTCTCCCTCAGGGTGAAGAAGTAATGAACCTCACTTATGGAAGGCCCCCTGGAGTACACCTGATGGTACAACACATACAAACAACTGAGCATCACCCAGGAGTTGGGGGACAATTGTAGTGGCGCCAATTCAAAGTAGTCCATCACTTTGATGAAGAAAGAGTGGAGTGGCAGAGCTCCACCAGATCGGATTATGGCATCGCTAAACGCCACGAATCCCTTTTGCGGTGCAGATGCGCGTTCCTTGCGCTCTGGTATAACAAACTTGAGGTTCAGGGGTAACTTATGGGCTTTCAGCATGTTGCCCAATTTCTTCAGGGTAACGGTAGACCTTCCAACTTCATCAGGAGTGTCCAAAACTCTCTTCGGCATCTCGGGTACCTGGACAAAGTAAGGCAATTTATGAGCAACCGACTTTCTAAGGGTCCTAGAAGATCCCCCACATGTCCTATGTCTACCAGCTTTTTGCTTAACCCTAGGGCGCAAGACAGGGGACAGGAGAGGGAACGCGGGCGGCACCATGGAAAGGAACTCCGGCTCAACCAATTCATGTCCACCTCCTTCAAAGGAGGAATCCACGTAATCGGGAGACTCGTCATGACAGAAGGAAAAGGGCTCGGGGGGCAAGTTTTCTTCTAGGCAAGCAATTTCGGAAAGGCAATCCTGGAGGGTGGATTGTAGCTGGGAAATGTAAGTCGCTTACCGGGGGAAGAGATCAGAACCCGCGTCCCCGGGATGGGATTCTAGCTCCCTCTCTAGACAGTCCGCCTTATGTCTAAGGTAAGATAATCTCCTGAGGTAGAGCGCCCGCACACCCCCGCGGTTAGAAGGTTTACATGCGTCGACCTCCGATTCGGAGGAGGACAACTCAATAAATTCGACATTAGACGGACCTTCGGGACATCGCCTAGATGCCATGGACAAGCTAAGACTTGAGGGCGTGTGCGCATAAGGGCGACTCAATATCTACAACACGAGTGTGAGGGTATAAGAAAAGGGCCGGTGTATGGGTACTGGAAAGGCTATGCGAAGAAAATGCTAAACTCTGAAGGTTGAATGTCATGCAACCATCAATCTTACTCTCGTATAATCAATGCAAAACGAAAGGGAGAAGAGATGAAAGAGACATACCTGCGGGGATACGAAACTGAGGGGACGCAAGGATAGACTTACAAAGGAGCAGGAGCAAGATCGTAGGAGCGAGGTAATGCCCAGCTTTGCCACGAAGCTAAAAAGAAAAAAAAAATTTAAAACAAAAAAAAGAAAAGAAAGAAGAATGGAAATAAAAGAAGGGATACCTCAAAAATGCTTCTATTGAGAATAGAACCTTGGAGCTCTTGGAAGAGGCTTAGAGGGAATACCACTAGGCTAAGCAAGTTTTTGTGTAGAGAAGTGGCTTCAAGCCTTGGAGTATTTATAGGGAAAGTCAATGCTCCCTAGCCCTTGGATCTATTTCCCTATGAATGGTGGAGATCAAGAGTATGGGTAACCTTGGGATCCGCGATGGAGGATGATTGGTCCTTATGCAATCTTAGGATCTCTCACGGATGCCCTCAAGTGTTGGGTGACTTTTGTGTTTCTTTGGACGCTCAAAAAAAAAAAGAAACACAACCCCAAGCCTCACCTCATGCTTCTTCAAGAGGCGTTGGAAAAATTGCCAAGGCAAAATCCCCCAAGATTGGCCGTGCATATCAAACAAGAGAAGTGGAGAGAGTCTACAAACACACTTAAAAGTGCACTTATAGACTCGGGGGGAAGTGTAAATATGGAATTTTTTCCTTGTGAATTCTATTCACAAGTGAAGCTCTATGTTACGAGACGTCCTGAAAGGGCATCACATGATGGTGAAGGAGTTGGGGTAAGGGAGTCACCCTCACTAGGCGAGGGACTTTGGCCACTCGCCGATCCAAACTTCACCCTCGCTATGCGAGGGCCCCTAGCTGGCCATCCTCGTGTGCCCCATTCCAGCAGGCATCATGCCTCGTCCACACTCGGAGGAAGAGCGTCAGCCTCGCTATGCGAGGGACCCTCGCTATGCGAGGGTGAGGGCTAGATGGAGGTGTCCGTGCTCCTAGCCTCGCGACGCCGCACCTCGGAGGAAGAACATCAGCCTCGCTATGCGAGGGTGAGGGCTGCGTTGAGGTATCCATGTTCCTAGCCTCGCGACGCTATGCTCGGAAGGAGGAGAGGCAGCCTCGCCATGCGAGGGACCCTCGCTATGCGAGGGTGAGGGGTGTGTTGAGGTACCCCTGCTCCTAGCCTCGTGTCTATGCGATCCGCATAGGCCGGCCCTGACCCTCGGCACCTCGACTTCTCAAGAGCCTCCTTGGCACAGGCATGGGATCACTTAGGGGAATCTTGTTGATAGGCCAAACGAACGTGGAGCATTTAACGGGAATTGATGAGGACCACCGAGTACGGAACACGTGCGCTGACACGGGGTGTACGGTTATGGAGAGAATAGAGGCACGACCCTATGATCTGCGTCTGAGGAGTAGTGGCGGTACGGACCTGTACGAAGAGTGGTGAGACCACTGGGAGACCCTCGACCATGCGCCAGAGCCGACAGTACTATGTCCAAGGCCACGACTCTGACACCATCAGGGTAGACACCACTACGCCCTGAGCCACTACTTTATCAGAGTACCTATGTACGTCCCAGTGGTCTGGGACTCGTTTGTATCCTGGGCCAATAGAGCCTCCCCTATAAATAGGCTCCAACCCCTCAGGCTAAGGGGTTGGAAAACTGAATGTAAAAAACGAGACTTATGAAATATATGCTTCTGGTTCTCATGCTTGCCTGAGTTTTCTCCTGTTGTTTAGAGTTCTTTCCATCTAACTCATAGCTTCCTATAGGATAGAGATTGAAGTTTTCTAACCATCAATCGTTGACGAGTTCTTACCGTCAACAACTAGTTCGTATGAACCCTTTGTCCAACAATTCAAACTAGAGTTCCTTCAACTCTATAGGTGTCATTCGGTAAGTACTTTTGATTTTGGAGCTGTTTCTGGTGCAAATTCGATCACAATTCGATTTCTCTATCTGGGGGTAAGCTACGAAAGTCCTCGAGAAAGAGCTCTTGGAACATACAAACAACATGAATGTTCTCTAGTTTTAGCTTCGTCTCTCTAGACTTATCCACCACATTTGCCAAAAATGTTGAACACCCATGCTGCATTATGTTCCAAGCATCTAGCGCAGATACAATGGGTGTGTGGAATCCAGTCACTTCTCCCTTAAAAGAAAAGAATTCCCTTTCCTCAGGTTTGAAGTCTATTATCTTTCTCTAACAGTCTATCATTGCTCCATATTTGGCTAACCAGTCCATGCAAAATATGACATCATAATCTAGTATGTCTAACTCTATGAGGTTTGCTGGGCACTCTCTGCTCTCAACTACTATGGAAGCTGACTATAACCACATAGATGATGACATAACGTCTCTTGATGGTAACATGGTACTAAAACTACGCTCAAAGAGTTTACAAGGCGTTCACAGTTTATCAATTAGATTTAAAACAACAAAAGAGTGAGTCATTCAAGAATCAATGAGGACTCTAGACATCATATAGGAAATAGAGAGCTGACCTGGGACAACAGTATTACTGTTGGCTACTTCCCCTTGAGTCAATGGAAAGACTTTGGCTGGCACTAGATTGTCATTGTTGCCTTGCCCCGCTCCCGCTCTCCATTGTGGGCAATCTTGTTTTTTCATGTGGCCTACTTGACCGCACTTGTAACACTTGTTGGAGCTCGCCTGACACTCTCCTAAATATTTGTGTGAACACTAAGGGAAATTGGGGAACATGGTCTTGTAGTTCTGGTGGTTTCGGCGATTATGATTGTTGTGGTGGTCGTTGTGATTACCATAGGGACCTGGACCTTTGGCCTTTTGTCAGTACCGCTGTTTTGAACCTCTTTGCCTTCCTCTTATTAATCTCTTGCAAGGCTTCACTCTTGTTAGCCTCTCTCCTTGCAGCACTATCATACCATATACAGTTCTCCATGTACTCAACATCTAAAGCTTTTTCCAGAATCTCGGCTTAGCTGACTAGCTCTGTATTGGTAATTTTGACATCCCTGATAATCATAGGCATACGTCCCCTTATGAATCTCTAAACTCTCATGGCCTCTGTTGGGTCTACCTCAGATGCAAACCTTGCAAGTTTGTCAAACTTCTGGGCATACTCTATGACTGAAAGACTACCCTATGTTAGCGTCACAAACTCATCAACTCTGGTTGCTAGTACTGCAGCGCTGTAGTACCTTTTTGCTAAAGACTTGTACAAAGTCAGCCCAGGTCATCGTATCTAAAGTTAATGTCTACTTAACCACGTCCCACCAAATTCTACCATTTATCATTAGGATTGCTAATTATTTTGTTGTCCTTGGAAATCCTTAGCTTGTACTAGTAGCCTTTGTCTTATTTTGTCATGTCGCAACTCATTACTTATCCTCATTGTTGCATCGGTTCATAGCTTGTCATTTTGTCCTATATGTTGAACTACTTTATCACGGATTTACTCGCCTCTCTGCCTCCTTAGTCTCCATTTACTCCATCAAGGTTTTGTTGTTGTTTGCTACCAAAGTTGCGGCGTGTTCACCTTGTATGCTCCTCCGCTGAAGACTCCTTCGCAACTACGCGTATCTATTTAGTTAACAACATCGCCTTGCAAGATAATGTCATGGAGTAAACTCCCTAACGTATGTCTTCAAACTTATTAATGACTCCATCGTAAAGCTTGTGTGTCCTTTGATCCTAATAGTGTCATACTTGCGATTTCCTATGACGCATCTCATCCATTTGATGCATTCATTCACAACAGATGTCTTTCGGAGAATTAAAATCCTTTCTTCTCTCTTGTTTACCTCGTCTATAAGAACCCTTGATATCTCACTGATCTCTTTGAGAAGTTACTTTCGTAAATTTCAAATTATTGGAGGCATAATAAAAAGGTGTACAAACATAGTGCTAAAACTTAAAAGAAAGTAAAGAAAATAACACAAGTAGAAAATACTTACGACACGGTGAGATGAGGTTTTCCTAGTCTTTAGCATGTAAGTGGAGGGTCCTTAGAACCATGAGCGACCATCTCTGATATCATTTGTAAGAACGCCCTAAACTATTTACTTTGTAAAAAACATTGCTCAGTTCATATTTATTAGAAAATATCATTTTAGAGAAAAGGTTTAGTGGAGCCTTGTCAAAACATACAATTTGGACCCAATAGTTGAAAATAATAATAAAGTGTCATTATGCAATCTTAAAATAATAGAAATGTAGGTCCCACTGTGCCAAATGAAAACATAAACCATAACATAAAAGTTCATAAACTATCTTTGCGTTGAACTAGATCATTAATTGCTCATGGACACCCCGCGTCATACATGCCTAGACGTTGGAACTCCCCACATTGTTGTACGTGCCAAAAATAAATCCTATTGCCTATTTGAAAGGGGGAAAGTAAAGGGGTAAACTAAAAGCCCAGCAAGGAAATACAAAAACAATACAACAATCAACAAGAAACACAAAGCAATCTATGTACATGTTGTAAACTCATTGCATAGCATAATTAATCATAATCATATCGTAATCATAAGACTTCATAAACATAAGCATAATCATACATCATGTGATCATGGCACCCCTATTGTCCATGTCACATCAAGAGGTAACTAACAAAAGCATAGTTGATGCGATTTTTCGCCAACATTAGATTTAGAAATCTAATAAGGATATTAGTACTTATTTGTTAACCATATTGAAATTATAAGAACCCTTTTCGCACACACACAATTTTACATGGTTCAGTGGTTAAAATCCACCTAGTTCATGAGACAATGTTATTGCTTTTCTCTCACAATTTTTGTAGAGTTTTAGTAATATAAAAAGGTTGTCCCTTTCCTTGTCCATTATCCTTGATATTTATAGGAGAATTTCCTAGGCAGGTTTGGGTAACCGTGTGAATAAATATGGTATAAATTCAATACAAATTATTCCCATTAACATTGGGATACGATTAAATAACATAATAGAATATACTCCTGCTCTCTCAAATAATAAAAGATAAATATGCAATATAGTCTGGGCATTAATGAGCGCATAAAGAGCCTCCAAGTCGCTCGAGATCCTTCAGTATGCTTTCTAACCAGGTTTCCATGAGTTGAATATCTTCATCGAGCTGGTGATCAAAGATTATTTGAAGCTTAGTTCGTACTAACTTCATAGCACCCAAAGGAGGATCTGGACACTATATGTCTCGAACTGGACCGTTATCCTAAGAGGCGGCCTGATAATAACCTGAATGTCGTATCACCAAGTCCAAACTCAAATTGCTCACATCATTATTAGCCAAATGTTCCACTTGGATGCTTTTTCATATTTTCATCTGCCAGCTGTACCCCTAGCTGAGTAACTAGACTCGTGCTAATTTTTAGGGTACAACAAGCATAAATTGATAAAACATCCTCTATGAGGTAAATAGGAACACTAGTCCTCGAATAATAGCTTATTCATCTCATATTATAATAGCTCATTCATCTCATATTATAATAGCTCATTCATCTTATAACACAATTACACATTCATCTTATAATATAATAGCTTATACCTTTAATAACATAATTCATAGAAATTCTAGCTAACTTCCTTATCTCAAGTCCAAGCAAAAATAAAGTGTGGGTACTTCACAATGAGCCTAGAATCACAATCAAACGTTCGTCTTAATATCAAGTAAGATTTACACATGCCTAACAAACATAACCCCACGTGTGCATGGGCCATGCACACGTGGCGCAGGTTGCACCACACTCTAAACATTCAATAATTTCACATAAAATCTTAGAAGAATAACCCAAACTCTACTGACTAATCCTTAATGGTTACAAAACAAGATTCATGGACTTAATCAAATGATGTATATTTGAACGTAAAACCTAGCTTGCATGTAACATGCATACGTTGGAGGATTTTTAAAACGCGCTTTGGAGTTGGTAGATTCTATCTTTTTGTTTTATCGTCAAGTCCTTAAAAATTTAGCAAGAATTAGTTTACCAACTTATTAACGTTTCCATATTACCTATTTGAATCATAAGATTCCATTCAAGATTTTAATTTCACAAAATGTATTTTATTTAACTAGCCATTTTGTTATATTTGCACCAAAATAATAAAATCCTATTTATTATTTATTGAAAAATAAAAATGACAACACTTTTCTATTTCACACAAAATAATTAATTTTGACAATTTCATAAAATACTTTTTTTCATTCTATCATAGTTTCTTAGTTAATAAATAAAATATAAATAAATTAGCCTTGTAAAAAGTGAAACCTCAAGGTCACGAAATTTTCATTAAGTCACAATTACATGTAAGTTGGGAAAAGGCTAACTAAATAATTCTTTAGTCATCTTTTAGAAAATAATTTTACTTAATTATTTTGTAAATAAATTCTGCATAATTATTTATGAGAAAGTACACATCCAAAGTATGGAAAAATAATATTTTTCATGTATAAACTTTAATGCATAAATTATTAAAATATATATATATATTCGATATCTTTTAATTAAAAGAGATTTTCCATATAGTTAAGTAAAAATCAGCAAGCATGTTATCACATAAATTTTAAGGCATGAGTTTTTAAAACATATTTTTTTCTATCATTTTTATTAAAAGTTATTTACCATATTAATAAGCAAAATTCAGAAAGCAACCATTATTCACAATTTTTCTATCAAATCAAATTCTAGTCATATTTAAAAAAAATAAAAAATTTCTCAACTTTTAAACACTAAAAATGTGCATATATCTTATTAAGGAAAATACAATATTCATGTATGAAATTCACTATTTACTTGTCTTAGTTTAAAAATATGAATTTCGAGACATAATTTGCTTCCTCTCTTAATTTATTTGCAAATTTCCATAAAATATAAAATAAAATCAGCAAGCATAAATTATAAAAAAACAAATGCACATATTCATTTTAACCCCTCAACCTTGCATGTCTCTATAATTTTTATGCATTTCAATATTACAATTATCATGCAACAAATAATTTAATCATTTCAAAAACATAAAACTCAAAAAGAGATGCCTTGGCCGAGACACACTAACAAGCATAAATGAAAATGCAAAACAAATTAAAATATTACTACCATGCTTCCTAACTCAAACATACACCTTAATATATTAAAGACCAAAGTATTACAATATAGTCAACATTAAACCCAAATTTATTTTATTATAATATTAATGGAAAATCTAAGATACTCCTTATTACAACAACATTTTCATGCTCATAATCTAAATAAAACAAAGGAACCTAAAGCGTAATATATGCCATGACCGAGATACATAGGGTTCAATAGGAAATTTTATCATCCAAACTCATCTTGCTTCTTTATTCAATACATCAAGAGAATTAGTACCAATAACATGCATAGTGCCAATAACAAAATATACCAAAAAACTTATTACGCTTCTATTTTGAAAAGAAAAAAAAAAACCACACAATCAATCAATACTTGTGCTATGCATAAGAACCCTAAATTAGGCTCAACCAAAATCACATCATCAATCCACAACCAAAATAATAGAAAACTCTACATGCATCATCTAGTCATAAGAAAACATCATACAAACAAAACTCAAATCATACGAGAACCCTAACGCGTCTAATACAACATTTACATAGGTGAACCCAAGATCAATATAAAACCAAAACAAGGTCCTTCCTCACCTTGAGTACACCAAAGTTCTGAAATCTAAAGGTCTCTCCTTTTGATTGCTAGCTCCAACACCCTTGTATGATCACCAAACCATTAGACCAACCCAGAACCTAATTTCCATCAATCAAACATAAGAAATCAAAAGAAAATCTTACCCTTGTATTTGTTGGCTGATTATCTATCAAACACCCTCTCTAGAATCTCACCATTAAACCTATCACCACCATTGCATCCCAAAATACTTAGAATCAAGAAGAAGGAGGAGAAGAAGAAGAAAACTATGAATCTCAAAGCTTACCTTAGGAATTTCGAAGCCCTCTATTCTCTCCCTCTTCCTTTCTTTCTTTCTCAAGCTCTCTCTCTTCCTTTCTTTCTTTAGATGGGCCGCTTAGGTTTCAAAACTAATCGGAAGAGGCTTAAGGACCTATTTATAGGTGATAGCTAGGGTAAGGGAAAAAAGAATAAAAATTCGGAGTGGGTTTTTCGTAATCCCAACATCTTGTAATTTGAGACCCATTTTTTACACAGTTACACCACGATTTTGGAAAATTACTATTTCAAAACAATGTTAGATAATTTTAAAATCTTTCTAACGGTACTAACTTTTCCAAAATCGGACTTGTACAGTACAAGTTATGACTATTTTACTAAGGATAGGTCCAAATTTAGGGGAACTAAAAAAAAAGGCAACTCTCTTCTAACCATTTGTTTCTCATTTCTCACTAGTGTGAACACCAGCCTTCTAGAACCTTCTCTCTTTATTTCTCCAATTTTATTTTTTCTTATTTAATAAAATAAATAAATTAAGAAAACAAATTACTATGCATGGAAACTAATGCATGCTTACCATGCACATGCACACACACAAGTGTTAATGTGCATTTCTACTAACCATGCACATTGGTGCACACAACCAAAACTCAAGTACTCACAAATTAAAGAAAATAATTAACAATTTTAATTCACATATTTTATACCACATAATTTAAATACAATTAACACTGAACAATTATAAATTCAAAATAAAGCACACAAATTAATAAAAGAAAATTGTGTGGTACATACATCAAGAATCTAACAATTTATACACAAGAACCAAATTAGCATAATTAATAACAAGACATTACTATTTCAAAGAATAGCATGACCCAAACTAACACTTATATTTATAACAAGTTTTGAAACCTAATACCCTAGCATGCTTTTAAGTTCACAAGTAACAACAAAGAAGAAAAATAAAATAAAAACATGCTAAGGGAAAAGAAGCCCGAGGCCGAAACACACACAAACACCAAAACTCATCGTTATTTCTTTTTTTTATTCATATTATCTAAGCAACACAAATAATAAAAGAAAATAAATACTAAGCATATACAAACGTTGGTTGAAACCTATATCATATTTCTATCCCGTATTGTTTCCAAATCCTAAAATAAATCCTAACATATTTCTATTAACAAGCTTGCATTTTATAAAACAAACATTAAATATCAAGCACCAATGGCAACCTAATAACATGATTCTAACATGTAACCCTTCAAACCCAAAATCACTTCTACAATATAATAGATTCATTTACTCAAGAATATTCTACATGCAATATAGCCACCATCATCAAACAAGATTTTTGGGAACCTACAATTTAAAAAAGAATCAAAACAACACAACATCAAAGGTAACAAATGCAATAAAATCTACATTCATTATAATATTTCTTTGACAAACAAAAACACAAAATATATATAATCATCAAAACAATATTAGACTAGAGATTTCCATTACCTGTTGATTTTGCCTTAAGAACGTAAGGACCAAAAGAACTACCTTTGTACCTAGGGATTTTTTAACCCCACAAAAAAAAAAGAGAAGAAAAAGAAAATGCTATTAGAATTAATAAGATGAGGGGAAGAACTTATATGCTTAAACCACTTAAGGTCAAGAACATAAACCTAGGTCTGGAACTCCCTTCCTCTTTTCTTCCTTCTCCTTTCTCTCCTCTCCCACGAGTTCTCTCCCTCCCTCTTTCTTTCTCTCTCTCTCTCACTCTGCTCGTCTATGCAGTCGGCCTCCTCAAAAAAATATGATATCCAAGCACTCCTTATATCCTCTTTATACTCTCTTACCCTAACCATACACTCAAAAGAGAAACTACCATCTTTTCTCCTAATTTTCTTATTTCTAATAAATGAAAAAAATAGGGAATAAACTAAAAAGGGAATAACCTAATAACCTTCTCCCATTTCTCTTCCCACTCACATGACACCCTCTCCCATTCTTTCTATTCTTGGCCAAGCACTTTTGTGCCAGAAAAGGGAAACAATCTTATTTTTATTTAAAACCATAACCACTAATCTTCACAATAGGAAATAAGACAAACCATTGTCTTGGTCTAAATTATTCCCACATTCATTCATGCATTATAACTTACCATGCACATACACATGGCATGCAATCACTGAAATGAAAAAAATCATATCAACCTATTTCAATAATTCAAATTATTTGAAACAATTAAATAAATAAATTCATTCAATGTCACACAATTACTTCCAATCAATTCAAATAATTAAAATAAGATTCTAACACTTAACCATCAATAATAAAATTAATATAAACTAACAATTAAAATAAAATAAAAAATGTGTGCTACAAGTCACCACCTCTTAGAACTCCCGAATATGTACGCATGGATTTTCGCTTTCCAATTCATGAAAGTAGGCAAGAGTTGAATCATGCCTGACTTGATCTCTAGATTTGGCAAAGTTGGTGGGAACATGATGCATGATGGTGTGGATGTACGTATAAGATGAATGTAACGTCCCAAAAATGCTAATAGGGTTTAGTGCCTCGATTAGCATGTCGGGAGGGCATAATTGGATATATGCTTGATTAATTGATTAAATGCGTGACTACGTGGCATGCATGATTTATATGATAAAATGAATATATATTTATATGCATGTGTTATGTGTATTAAATATGCATGTGTCCCCATTCTTGTTTATATGAGCATATTTGTAATTTTGGCCCATTGAGAGCATAAATGTGATTATATGTGTTAAATGGTTGAGACCACATTATTATGTTGATATATTTGTGGTATTCGGCTCGAGGCGATCCTAGTAAGCAGATTAGCGGAATAGTCACAACGGGGTTTAATAGCTAGCTCGGGGTGAGCCTAGGGGTATTTTGGGAACTTAGTGAATATTTGGGGATTTATCGTGTAATGGGTAAGTATGTGAAAATTAGTTGGACAAGTTGGGATCAATTGGAAATTTTCAAGACGACTCGAGGAATTAGCGGGAAACGTGGCAAATGACTGTTTTTCCCTTAAGGGAAACAAAGGGGCTGAGTTATCCATAGGTGTATTTTGGTCTTTTGATTAAAGGATATTCTCAGATGAGGCTCTAGGAAATAACCAGAACAATCAGAAACTTTCTCAAACACACTCTCTCTCTCTCTCTTTCTCTTGCTCTCATGTTCTCCCTCTCCCTCTCTTGTGCCTTGGAAGTTTTGAAATTGTTGAAGGAAAAGCCTGGAAATTGAGCTGGGAAAATTTGGGGAAATTAAGCTAGGAGCAGTCAAGGAATTGCGAAGGATTAAAGCTATTAACTGAGGTAAGATTTCAGATTCTAATATGTTGAATTTTAAGCTGGGTTTTGAGTATGTTTAGGGAATTAAGGAAGATTGAACTAATGTTTTAGGCTATTGATGTTGTTTGTAAGGTAATACCAAGATTTCTGTACCTAATATTTGCTTGGGTATATGTTTAAAGTTGAATTATGAGGTTATGAGTTGGGGAAAATGCAGAAGAAGCTGGGATTTTATAGCGTCCCAAATTTGCTAATAGGGCTTAGGGCCTTGATTAGCGTGCTTGGAGGGCAATAAGTGCTATATTATTTTAATGTATGAATTTTATGAGTATTTTATTTGAGATGCATGTTTAGGTGAATTAAATATGCATGTGGGCCTCATTTGGTTATTAGGGGCATGTTTGTAATGTTAGCCCGTTGAGGGCATAAATGCAATATTTGTGATTATTATGATCTTTACCAAGTGCGAGTGGTGTTATATTTTTGATGCATAATCTGAGAGAGTCATAGGGAGCGATTTAGCTAGAAAGTGACAACGGGGTCGAATACCCAAGTCGGGGCGAGTCAAGGGGTATTTTGAGCATTCGACATTTTACTGGGTTATCGGGTTATGAAAATAAATATTTGGAGATATATTTGAAGTTAGAACGTTTAGGAGAGAATATCAGGGAAATTTACCATTTTTCCCTCTGGGATGTTTTTGGCACCCCGAGCCTTGGAGGTAACTTAAGAGATCTAAGTTAAGTAAGATAAAACTAAGGAAACATTCAGAAACTTGGTAAATTGACCCTCTCCCTATCACTTGGTGTTTCTCTCTCTTTAGAAGCTTGAAAACCTTGATGTATTGGAGAATTCTAGGCTTACTTATTAAGGAAATTGAAGCAGGCTGTGATTGAGGATTAGCTCAAGGGCAAAGCTATCAGTTGAGGTAAGGATCCTAACACTTAATTATCTGAGTTTATGTTGAGTTTTGCTAGAGTTTCAAGTTTATGCATGTGAGCTAAGTGGTGAATCACTCTTGATTGTCTAGATGAGTTTTGGGATTAGTTCTTGGTTAGGTTTGCTGCTGAGATCATTTTAGAATTTGCTATGGTGATTGAACTGAATTGATAGTTTAGTTTTGGGGTAAATTGGCTTGCTTTTAGATGTGAAAATTGGGGATTTTTCTGGGTTCAAAGGGTTGGGCCACGACATTGTTGTTGGTGAGCCGTGGCCCTCTAGAATGTTTGGGAGGCCATGAAGAGGGGCGTGCTACAGCGCCCTATAGGTTGGGCCGCAGCACGCATAGGATAGATTTAGGGGTTGGGTTTCTGGTTAAGGCGGGCCGCGGCGCTTAGTGGGTTGTTGGACCCCAAGAAGGTTTTAGGCTCGGGAATCCAAAAGTTAAGGCTCGGGATGGATTTTATCACCCGGATTGATAGAATTCAAGGTCCCAGAGACTAGAATTATAACCCAAAGTTATTTAACGGATTAGAATTTGATGGATGGATGTTGTTGATACGTTGTGACTAGGTTTTCAGCGAGGCTCGGACTAGGGGACTGTGCTCGGGATATCAGTGCTCGGAAAGCTCGGGACACAGGTAAGAAAACTGATGTGCCCATAGAGCAAGGCGTGGCCCTATAGTTTGTGTTGCAGGGCAAGGCCCTATGTGTTTGTGATACAGGGCGTATCCCTATCATGTATGCTTGTCTTTGTTTAAGTGTTTGTTAAGTTTATGCTATGTGTTGCATATCTATAAATGTACGGCAAGGGCCGGGAACGGCGAAGGCCGAGAACGGCAAAGGGCCGGGAACAGCATCAAGCACGTAGAGTGCAAGGCCGAGTGCAGTAAGGGGTCGGAAGTGGCGTTAAGCACACGGAGTGCAAGTCGCTAGGATGAGACCCTTCTCAGATGCCTGAGACATCCTCACGGTGTAGACTGCGAACACAGGGCCTGGGACGGCATGGCCGTTATGTGTTTAGCCTGTTGGCAGTTTTGTTATATGCTGATTGATAGTAGTGCATATGTTGATTACTTGTGTGGAGTTTTCTTGTTGGGCTTTGGCTCAAGGGTGCTCTGTAGTGCAGGTAAGGTGTAACGACCCAAATTTCCTAATAAGGTTTAGGACCTTGATTAGGAGGCTGGGAGGGCCATAATTGATTATTTGTGCTATAATATGATTATATGCATGTTTATGTGGATCATATTATTATATGATGGTGAATGCATGCATATGGGTATATATTTTGTTATGGGTGCATTTTGTTAACTTGGCCGTTGAGGGCATAATTTTATAACTATTTGTATACTGGTAGTTATTGTTGAGGCCACATTATAATGTGGATTTGTTCGAGCTTTTGGACACGAGACGATCGTTGAGTATTAGTTAGCGGTTTGGTCATAACGGGGTTAAGTTCGGGGCTCGGAGTGAGTCCAGGGGTAATTTGGTGATTAGAATGTTGCCGGGAGTTAAGTGGTAATGGGATATGAATTATTGGTATTTGAGAATATTGAGAATAACGGGAATTGGAGGGTGTTAATTATGATTAACGAGATAGGTGCGAAATGACGATTTTGCCCTTGGTGGCTGTTAAAGATTTTAATTAAGCTTGAGGGCATTTAGGTCATTTTACCTTTAAGGATATATATCAATATTTAGGCTGGAAAATAGTAGAAGGTTGTAGGAGAAAAATAGAGCATTATCTTTTGCCTCCACTGTTCACCATTTTCTTCATTTTTCTTCTTCAATTTTGAAGCTTCTTTTGAGGAATTAAGCTGGGGAATCAAGTGTTGAGGATCTAGGGTATTGTTCCATCATTGAAGAGGAGTTCATACCGAGCTTGAGGTAAGATTCCAACCACTAGAACTCTGGTTTTCTTCTCTGTTTTGTTACTGAGTTTAGTTGGGATTTTTGGTTTGAAAGTAGAGAATCCAATGGGGTATTTGGAAAAGGATGGGTTTGATGCCTATGACTGGTATATATGGTATTTGGGTTCATTTGGGGGTTCAAATGGTGTTTGGATGTTTTTGAAGCAGGTTGAAAATGGAGAATTCGAAGGAAGAAGAACCAGGGCCATGTCTGCCTGGTCCTAGCGCTATAGGGCCCAAAGGGTAGCGCTACAGCGCTAGCCAGGGCAAAATGTCCCTAGTTGTAGCGCTGGGGCGCTAGGGGGGTAGCACTATAGCGCTACCGTATTTTCTCAGATGCATATTTTGGGTGTTTTTAAGGGTTTTTGGGTCGGGGTTTCAATCCTTAAGGCTCGGGATCGAATCTGCTCACCGTTTGGGTACTATTCGAGGTCTCGGGAGTGAGGTTCAGGTTAAGACTCATTTATTGGTATTTTCATTAATTGGATTCCATATTTGGTTATGACTAGGTGACCGCTAAGGGATTAAAAGATCGATCGCTCTCGAGGGTCATTCGTAAACTGTTCAAGAGGTAAGAAAACTGCACCCGAATATGTGGTTAGGTTGGGACTAAGTGTTCCCTATATTTGTATGCATTATTATGAGATTGTGATGGGACTAAGGGCTCCCTATATCTGCATATGATGTCATAGATGGTATTATGCCATGGGACATATAATAAACGGCCTAAGGGTGCCGTAAATAATATTTGCGCACATGGCGCGGCTCGGACACTGGTAGCCGAGGACAACTTATTAATCATTGAGCTCGGTTAAGCTGGCCAGAGTCAGTGGGTATTACACTGGGGGTGGCCTAAGTGAGCCAAAGACAGTGGGTTAAACAGAGGGAGCGGCCTAAGGGTGCCGACCCTAAATATTGTGTAATTATTGAAATGAATTGTTGATTATGATCATGATAGTTGTTGTAATCTGATAAATATGATATGTTGATTATCTGGATGACAAATTGTTAGTTTGTCGATTGTATTCACTGAATAGGTGAACGTTGTAAATTGTTGATTACTTGGTTATGAGTTGTGAAATACCTGGTTGTTGAAGTTAATCATGGTAAATATATTATGTTTTCTTGCTGGGCCTCGGCTCACGGGTGCTACGTGGTGCAGGTAAGAGCAAGGGTATGTAGATTCAACCATGAGTTGGAGAGCTCTGGGGGCGAGGTGTACATTGTCAGCTGCTCGGCCACCACAGTCAAGGGATTGTATAGGGACGGAAACCTAAAATGAGTATTTTGCCATTAGAGTGGCTGGAGTTGTTTATAACTTTTGGAATTTTTGTAAATAAGTCATCTAAACCCTGTTTGAGAATCTATGTATTAATCTTCCATTTTTAACGAAAATAACTTATTTATGACCAAAATATTTTATTCCTAATCAGTTGATGACTTTAGATTCACAGTTTCTTCAAATGACTTGATTAGCAAGTCTTGCACTATTTTAAACACACAGTGTAACGGTCTTGGTTACCCAGGGCGTTACATAAGTGCAAGGGAAAGGTTGATCAACCATGAGTACGGAGAGCGTGAAGCAGCGTGTACATGTTCGGCCTGCCTGGCTGCCACGACCAGGAGTATTTTTGGGAGTGTTTTGTATTAGTCTAAATTTTGTCGTTTAGTCGACTTTAAACATATTTTGAGTTGTAAATATTTCTAAACAGTATTTTGGGATCCCAAATGTATAACTCTTTGTAATTTTCAGTGAATGACTACACTTTCAAATTACATGATTTTTATTATAGGTTAGATACATTTTTAACCTAAAACCTCAGTTAGTGAGTTAGTTGTACGTTTTAAACTCACTTAGTTACGGCTCTAAGGAAGTAGAGCGTTATAGATTTCTAGGTTCGTGGGGGCGCACTGTGATCCAGATCATGGGCGTCATGGCCCGCGTGACCCAAAAGGCCCTGTGGGGCTTCTTCTTTCATGGGTGCGCCACGACCCTATAAGGCAAGTCGCGACTCGCCTACCTCAGAGATTAGGGGCTAGCGCTTCTGACATGGGGGCGCGCCACGACCCTTAGTGCCAGGTCGCAGCCTGCCTAGGCAACCTTGGCAAATTTGGGTTTTAGGCTTAGGGACTTTAACCTAAGCACTCGGGACAAATTCTGCTACATGGTTTAGTAGGATTTAAGGTCCTGGAGACTAGTATTTAATTCCAAAGCATTTAATTAGATTAGATTTTAATAGTTATCCATTGTCGCTTGTGACTTGGATTACCGTTTAAGGCTTGGGATTGAGGATTGTGCTCGGGACCGCTTCACATCCTCCACTCTGGACTCGAGGAAAGAAAATTGTACTCAAGTTGTGAATTGGGCTGAGATCCCCTGTAAATGAATATGTGTGAGATCATAAATGTGTTGTGATTTGAAATATCTTAATAGGTAGGTTAGTACATGTCGCTTTTAATTGCGTGCTTCACAACTTATATATATATGTTATGTTTGATGTGAAAGTCTGGCCTAAGGGAGCTGGAGATGATGTTATGCATACTGAACGCAACTCGGCCTAGGCGAGTCAGGGTCAGCTAAATAACTAGAGGGCTTGGCCTAGGGGCGCCAATACCTAATTAATTGTATTAAGATTGATTTATATGTTTGGATTAAACTATTATTGTTCCCTGGTTTAACACTTATATTCTGCTATTAATTGAACGGGTTGATCTAAAAGTTTCTATGCAAACTGTGTTGCTATCTATGCTTGTTGAATTTTATTTTCTTGCTGAGCTTTGGCTCACGGGTGTTATGTGGTGTAGGGAAGGGCAAGAGAAAGCTAGACCAGCCATGAGTTGGAGAGCTTTGGGGGCGGGGTGTATATCGGTAGCTACTCGACTACCACGACCGAGGGATTTACAGGGACTAGGGCTGAAATTTGTATTTTGCCATTTAGGCTGGCTGCAGATATATTAACTTTTGAGGGTTGTAACCACCTTGTAAACATTATTTTTGGGATCCCGTGTATGAAACTCCTATTTTAAGGAAAGTTAACCATTTTACGATCAAAATCTTTTAACCCAAACCTGTTAGTTAACTGTAGAAACACATTTATGTTCAAACGACTTGATTAGCAAGTCTCGCACTATTTTAAACACACAGTGTAATGGTCTTGGTTACCCAGGGCATTACAAATGAATGATATCCCTTAACAATTTCTGCTGAACCTCCTCGATTTGTGCTATTGCAAATGAATTTTGGGTTACTAAGGAGTTTGGAGAAGAAGGTTCACTAGAATTGTTAAAAGATATTTCACTAGGGCTATCTGGTCGTTTTGCGAATCTACTTAGTTCGTCTATATAACTGTTGACCCTTGTTTTGGCCAACTGACACGGAGTCAAATGCTTAATGTGATAGAAGGTATTGAAATAGATCTAATGGAAAGAACAGTAAACGACACAACAAATTATAGTGGTTTAGCCCCACGAATTGGTAATGACCTACGTCCACTTAAGCTATTATTCATATTGATTCTCAAAGGAGTGATCAAAGAACTAGGGTTCTTCAAGTTTCACAAGCCTTAGAGGGATAAACAATACAATCAGAAGATAATAGCTATAATTCTCTTGTAAAGCATAAACGCAAATAAGCCAAAAGGTAAAAGTCCCTCCCTTGAGCTATTTCTTCTCTATTTATAGGCTCAAGGAGGATTACACAAATTTGTTACAGATATTCTTTCCTAAATAATCGGATACTCAGGAATTATGGGAGATAATTTTGGATATGATTACAATTGCATAAGATCTTCTCAAAATATACCGAGCATACGACCAAGATGGTCGTATATAATATCCAAATGTTATGCCAGGGGAATCTCCCTGGTCGATGGTCGAACATGACCTTTGCCAGGTGTCAACCACGTGTTAAAAATGTATGCCACATCATCCACACCAATTTTTTGGATAACATTTGCCCCCCAAGTTTATTTATTGCGACTAGCAATAAGTAAACTTAGGCAAACAACCTTTCATATGCCCCATGAAATCATTCAGAGCCCTCGTGCGTTTTTGAAAATCATGACCTAATCACGTCTAATCAAGCCTTTTCAGTTTTCAAGAAACTACTCCGACGGCTGTTACACTCCCCCATGCTTCGAAAAAGGGAATTCATGATTACTACTTCTTGTCACACCTCGGCTTCTATAAGTAACCCTCTCATTCACCTTTTAGCCTTTTACTCGCCATTTCCTGCCAAGAACTCTCAAGAACTTCATCCCAGATCTCAGAACTTTGAAGGTCTCCCGTCACTTTTCTTAAGGGTTCTTTGTTTGCAAGCCCAAAGTCGTCCCATTTCAGAATCTTCAACCTTCATCTAGGTAAACTTCTTCATCTTTTAAACTCTTTGAGATGGCATGCATAATGCTTTTGAGTTCTGAGACTTTTTGTGTTCTTGAGTAGAATTTTGTGAGGATTATGTATATGCCGTTGATGCTTGATAGGGTAGTGTACTTTTGCCCTATATAAGTTAGGAATCAGTTTGATAGTCAGGATCATAGGTTTAGGGCGTAAAATCGACGTAAAAATTCGATTTTTAGGCTAGTTGAAAAACTGAGTTTTTCCCACCCTTGTGGAGTTGAAAAAGCTTCTTTTCAGAAAACTTTTTACTTTCACTTTTTGATCCGCTTTTCAAACTGCTAGCATAAAACTTAGTGTTTCGATTAAAATGCTGCTGGTCGATAGACGCGAGCAACGTTATTCCAACTTTCAACATAAGCTCCCAGACTGTGCGTCATATCTCCTCCTTTGTCTGTTTGCCATTCATATGAAAGACCCGTGGGGAGGAGAAAGACCCATCGGCGACGATCTCTTAGTTCAACTACTTGAAGACGAAGAAAAATCTTCGACCTTGATATCAGATATTCCTTTTTCTCGCGTTAACCTAAACACTTCCCCAGTTTTGACTCAAAATATGGCTCGTACCAAAACCAAAGCTCGAAAAAGAAAAACTCCCAACACTTCTCATCAGCCCTCTGCTGATGCTCCCTCGACCAGTGGTCGAGACAAAAATGCCACCGATCCAAATGTGCAGAGGCATGCCCGCCCTTGACATGCTACTCAGCTGGACGTCAAGTGGCATGTAGTCTCTGAAAGTAGGGTGTCGATCAGAATGATCGCCAACTACTTAAACAAATACAATCTGACAGGGGTGACCCTAGTCAAACCTAACCCAGACCAAAGGGCTAATTTTCCTGGAGGTGCTTACAGCGCCTGGTCATGGTTTCATGTTGAGGCAGGAGCCACTTTGCCTTTTCATGCATTCTTTCAGGGGTGGCCAACTATTTTGTAGTTGCCCCCTTCCAAATTACCCCGAACGGATATAGAATGCTCACTGCACTCTATATCCTGTATAGCCAGAAAAAATGGCCTGTACCGTCGCCACATGAGGTCAACTACCTGTTCGACCTTAAGTCTAACCCCAACCAAGAAGGCATGGGGTTCTTCCATCTTTGTCATTAGAAAACCGGGTGCACTTTCCTGACTGACACAACCCACATCTCGAACGTGGGGAGGTACCACCAGGAGTACTTCCTTACGTCCGACCTGGTCGCGGACAATCTGGCCTTCGCTCGTGGAGGTAAAACTTTATTATCACTAGCTGAATTCTTCTCTTGGTGTTTTCCTCCGCAATATCTTAAACCCTTGATGTATCCCAGGCCCATGGCTGCGACTAGACCCAACTCTGAGAATGGTGTCCAGGGCAGCACTCTTAGCTGGTATGCCAGATGCTGAAAAGAGTGTCAAGGCTCTGGTTAGTGAGGCTAACCTCAGGTTGGCCGGCCCCCCAATTAGGGACGAGGGGGCCTTCGACAGGGAGTGCTCGCGCCGAAGGGGAACCCGAGCAGCAACCTCAGGCGTCTCCTCCATAGAGGAGACGAACTGGGGTCACAATCAGGGAACCTGCTAGCACTACTCGAGTAGAGAGGCCCTCGGCTCCCAAAGGGAAAGGAAAGCAGAAGGCCACCGAGCCTGCCGAACTCTCTGATGACTCGTCAGATGATAATGGTATAGTAATTTTGCTTTCAAAAAAATTTCCAATTCCCTGTCATCTGTTCGATGGGGATGGCAACTTTAAGAATGCTCCAATCTTAAATTCAGATTTCATCCAGGCAATAAGTAGTTCAGTAAATAATGTAGCAACCAATAGTTGTAGCGCGGGTACTTTACTTGTAATCTTTTCTCTTTCATTTTTTGGCCCTGTGTGACCATCTTGTCTCACTGCCCGCATTGTTTCTTTTTGTGCAGATATGGACTCTGAGGACGTGTTCGAGCATTACAGGGCTGCTGCCGCCTCTTCTGGCCAGAAGAAGAACAACAAGAGGGCTCGAGGGGAGAGCTGTAGAACTGCCTCAAAGAAGGCCCAAACTAACGACTCTCCAGCCACTGCCCCTTCGACGGAGAACTCACCACCTCCATCACCACTCGAGCAGCCGGCCTCAACTCCTTCAGTCGATCAAACTTCTAATCCTGCCACACCCGCCGACCAGCAACCTTCTCTTAAGGCTCCTAGCATCCAAACCTTGTGCACTCCACCCGAAGGCTCCCTGCCCATTATCGTGGTTAGCTCTGCCAGGGAAAGAATATACATGCTCTCCAAGAATAAACACAGTCAGGCCGCTATTACTGAAACTATCTCTATGGAGGCTGATCAAGTTCTCAATAGAGGACTGAACGAGATAGTTAGCGTAAGTCAACTCCTGATGATGTAACATTTATTTTCGATTCCCTGCCTTTACTTTATCTTTTTCTATCTGACTTTAGGGACTACTGACCATAACCATTGGCTGGCGCCGTGCTGGGGCGTTGGTGTCTCGGGGCAAGAACTTCGATGCCAGGCTCGCCGAGGCCAAGAAAGCACTCGAAGCTAAAAACAACGAGCTTACCAAATAGAATGGCAAGTTGCTTGCGGAGACAACGGAGCTGTCTAAGCAGAAAGAAGAACTGCTCGAGCAAAAAGTTACTCTGACCGAGGAGCTGCTGGAAACCCGGAATGCCCTGAAGAAAGCCAACGAAGCCAGAGAAAAATTCAGGGAAAGCGCCACACTCAACTATCAACAAGCTGTATAGCTCGAGCTTGATCTGATCGCGAGTAGGCAGGAGGCGGAGGAACTCGAAAGATGAGTGAAAGAGCTTGACGAAGCTGGAGCTAAGAACTTGGAGAAGTACAAGGAAGCCACTCATCTTTGCTTCTACGAGTTCTAGAAGCACAACCGGGAGGCTAACTTCAACTATCTGTCTGAACGCTTAAGGAGGACTTTAATGACGCAGTGTGCCATTCGCCTGGAAGAAGAAGAGAGGGCTGAAGTGCCTGCTTCCCCAGAGATTTCCCTGGCAGCAGGGATAGATGGTGCAGACACTGAAGCTGGCACAACCATCGACCAAGACGTTCCTCAAGACCCTGCAGCTCCTTAACCTTTTTTTCCTGTTATTTCAACTACACAACCCACGGGTCATGATGTAAAGATAATATTTTTTATTGCTGCAAGGGTAGCTATTTTACTTTTATTTGAACAGTTACATCTGAGCAGTACTGCTCGCGGTGTAAAAGGATTCCTTTGACATTATAATATTTTTGCTTTATTATAACATCTGTTCGCATGACCGAACCTAGCATAGTGCTTTGGCTTGATTTAACAAAATATAAAATTTGAAAAATACTCTAAGTACCGTAGTATGCTTTCACTTATTTTGTTCATGTGTTTACATATCTCTTGGTATGCTTTGCTTTCTATGTGCCTTATATGCCCCCCAAGTGATCGAGGACCTTTAGGTCCTTGGTCACTTACCTTGACCACAACCTGTACAAACATTACGGCTCGGTATCAAATGTAAAACTTATAATACAGCAAAACAACACACGTAATGAACAAATACTTGTAAAAAATTACAAAGTTTGGCAAGAATGACTAGTTGCGCACAGTCCCTTATAATTCTCATATTTAAATGCACTAAACATGTCTTTACGAGTGATCTTTGAAAGATCTTACACTTATAAGCGATTAGCCATATAACATGACTAACCCTTTTTCAAAACTTGTAAAAAGTAAAAATTAATACAAGCCAGTCCTTTAAGAAGGACTGTTTATTGATAATACTTGCACAGGTGTTCTCCATTCCAATAACGCAGAACGAGATCTCCATTTAAGCGTGCAAGTTTATAGGTGCCTGGATGAAGGACTTCTTCAATCTGGTAAGGTCCTTCCCAGTTTGGTCCGAGTACTCCAGCAGCTGGGTCACGGGTGTTTAAGAAAAGTCTTCGAAGAACTAATTCTTCAACGTTGAACTTTCTTTCTTTTACTTTGGAGTTAAAATATCGAGTGACTTTTTTATGGTACGCAGCTACTCGGAGTTGGGCTTTCTCTCATTTCTCCCCTATCAGGTCTAGGGACTCCATCAACAGTTGGCAATTTTGGTCTTGGTCATATGTGATTCTGCGATGTGAGGGCGGATCTAACTCGACAGGCAACATAGTTTCATACCCATATGCCAGGGAAAATGGGGTATGACCTGTTGCTGTTCGGTGAGAAGTTCTATACGACCAGAGTACTTCAGGCAGCTGTTATGGCCATGCTCCTTTAGCTTCCTCGAGCCTTTTCTTCAGGGTATCCTTCAATGTCTTATTTACTGCCTTGACTTGCCCATTTGCTTGTGGATGAGCAACTGAAGAAAAGCTCTTCATGATGCCATGCCTTTCACAGAAGTCTGTGAACATGTCACTATCAAACTGGGTGCCATTATCTGAGACAATCTTTCTTGGCAATCCATATCGACAAACAATGTTCTTGATGACAAAATCAAGTACCTTCTTTGTCATTATGGTTGCGAGTGGTTCAGCCTTGGCCCATTTGGTGAAGTAGCTGACCGCCACAACTGCGTATTTCACCCCACCTTTTCCTGTGGGCAAGGACCCGATTAAATCTATACCCCATACCGCGAAGGGCCATGGACTTTGCATTTGCTTTAACTCATTAGGAAGTGCCCGTGGGATCTTGGAAAATCTCTGACACTTGTCACATTTTCGCACAAACTCCATCGAGTCTTCATTCATGGTCGGCCAGAAATAACCTTGCCTTAGGATCTTCTTTGGTAAGCTCTACCTCTCAGCGTGGTCTCCACATAAACCTTCATGTACCTCCTTCATCAGCTCTTTAGCCTTTTTTGGTGTAACACACCTGAGTAGTGGCATTGAGTATCCTCTTCGGTAAAGAACACCATCGACCAGTATATACCTAACAGCCTGTCTCTGAAGGGTCCTGGCTTTGTTTCTGTCTGCTGGTAGTATATCGCTCGTGAGATACTCCAGGTATGGTGCCATCCACATATCTACTAACCGGACCTCCATATTGGTTTCGTCTTCTCGTATGCTTGGCTCGCGCAGCCATTCAACTGGCACTATATTTAGAGTGTCAGCATCCTTTGCACTCGCGAGCTTGGCTAAGGCATCTTTGTTTGAATTCTGATCTCGAGGTATTTTCTGGAGGGTATATTTTTCAAATTGCGCCAACAGATCTTTGGTTTTGTTCAAATAGGCCACCATTTCAGACCTCGTGCTTGATACTCCCCTAAGACCTGATTCACTACAAGCTGTGAATCACTGTAAATATCCAGCACTTTTATGCTCATGTCTTTGGCTAACCTTAACCCAACGAGTAGGGCATCATACTCGGCTTCGTTGTTTGATGCGGTGAAATTAAACCTAATTGCGCAGTGAAATCGATGCCCTTCCGACGTTTTCAATATCACTCCTGCTCCTGCGTGAGATTCATTGGACGATCCGTCTGTGAATAGCTTCCACGAAGGAGCTTCAACTTGAGGCTCAGGCGCACTAGGCTTTTCACCCTGCTCGCCATCGAGGAGTTCAGTAAATTCAGCAATGAAATCAGCCAAGACTTGTCCTTTTATTGCTGCTCGCGGTGAGTATGTGATATCGAACTGACCGAGTTCGACTGCCCATTTCAACAAATGACCAGCAGCCTTTGGCTTTTGCAAAACTTGCTGAAGGGGATGATCAGTCAAGACTGTGATTGGATGGGCTTGGAAGTAAGGACGTAACTTCCTTGAGGATATCTCAATTCGGCCTCGATTAACCTCTTGCTCACATAATACACCGCCTTTTGTACGCCTTCTTCTTCTCTTACTAACACCGCACTAGCAACATATTCAGTGATCGCCAGGTATATGAACAAAGTTTCCCCATCTATAGGCTTTGATAAGACGGGAGGTTGCCCCATGTGGGCTTTTAAGGCTTGGAAAGCCTGTTTGTAGTCTTTATTCCACTCGAACTTCTTGTTGCCCCTAAGTAGATTAAAGAAAGGGACGCACTTATCTGTCGATTTTGAAATAAATCTACTGAGAGTGGCAATTCTTCCAGTCAAACTTTGCACATCATTGATCTTTACTGGAGATTTCATATCTATCAGGGCCTTGATCTTTTCAGGATTAGCCTCGATTCCTCTCGAATTAACGATGAACCCCAAGAACCTCCTTGATCCTACTCTGAAGGAACACTTGAGAGGATTTAGCTTCATTTGATATTTATTCAGAACGTTGAAACACTCTTGTAAATCCTGCACATGTCCTTCTACCTTTTTTGACTTTACCAGCATGTCATCGACGTACACCTCCATGTTTACTCCGATTAACTCCTTAAACATGTGGTTAACTAGTCACTGGTAAGTTAGAACAACATTTTTTAGTCCGAAGGGCATTACTTTGTAACAGTATAGCCCTGTATCGGTTCGAAAGCTAGTGTGATCCTCGTCAGGGGTATGCATACTAATCTGATTGTATCCTGAGTATGCATCCATGAAAGAGAGGATCTCATGGCCTGCAGTTGCATCGACTAGCTGGTCGATCCTTGGGAGTGGGAAGCAATCTTTAGGGCAGGCTTTATTAAGGTCTGTGAAATCCACACAGGTTCGCCATTTTCCATTCGGCTTGGGAACCAGTACTGGATTAGAGACCCACGATGGATAAAACGCCACCCTAATGAACCCATTCTTCTTTAGTTTTTCAACTTCTTCTTTCAAGGCTTTCGATCTATCTTCATCGAGCAACCTTCTTTTCTATTGCACGGGTGGAAAGCTTTTGTCAACGTTCAGGACATGGCTGATTACTGCAGGATCTATCCCAACCATGTCTTTATGTGACCAGGCGAAAACTTCCTGGTTCTTCCTAAAAAATTCCACCAGTGCTTGTTTGGTTGTTTCCTCTAAATTTTTGTCGACCTTTACAACTCTGGTCGGAAACTCTTCGTCGAGTTGGACCTCCTCAAGGTCCTCGACAGGTCCTACATCTTCTTCAAAATCCCCAAAGCGAGGATCTAAGTCTCTATCTTCACTTTGGGCAACACCCTATTTGGTGACTTCATCACCTGATTGGGCTTGTACGTCAATGGCCATCTACAAATTTTCTGGGGGAGCACTCCTCGACATACCCTTCTTGGCCTTAGTGATTGAAGCATTGTAGCACACCCTTGCTTCCCTCTGGTTTCCCAATACGCGTCCTACCCCTACGTCTGTTGGGAATTTCATGGCCAGGTGCTATATAGAGGTGACAGCCCGAAGGTCGACCAGTATGGGTCTTCCAATTATAGCATTGTAGGCCGAAGGACAATCAACTACTATGAAAGTAGTGAGTAATGTCCTAGGAGCGGGCGCTGTACCTACTATTACTGGAAGCCTGATTGACCTTGTTGGAGCGAGTCCCTCACCAGAGAAACCATAAATTTTTTGGTTGCAGGGCTCCAAGTCCTTGACGGACAACTTCATTCATTCCAGCGAAGATTTATACAGGATGTTAACTGAACTTCCTGTATTGACCAACACTCTTTTCACCATCATGTTGGCAATCTGAACATCCACAACCAGCGGATCAGAATGTGGGAACCAGACATGCTGGGCGTCGCAATCAAAGAAGGTTATTTCATCATCCTCTATCCGAGCCTTCTTTGATGCCTGATCCTCCTCAGTCATCATCTCGATGTCCTGGTCATGGCGTAGGGTCCGAGCATATCATTCCCTTGCCTTTCCGCTGTTTCCCGCAAGGTGCGGGCCTCCACAGATGTTGAGTAAAGTGCCAGCCATGGGGTTAGGCTGTAAAGGTGGCGAGCGTTGGCGTGTAGGCGCCTGCTCGTTGCCACCTGGAGCCTCTCGTTGGGAAGCCCTCGTAGGCCGCACGTATCTTCTCAAGTGTCCTTGTCTAATAAGGAACTCGATTTCATCCTTCAGCTGGTTACACTCGTTCGTATCGTGTCCGTAGTCATTGTGAAAATGACAGAGGTTGGTGGTATCCCTTTTCAAAATATCCTTTCGAATGGCAGCGGGCCTTTTGTAAGGCACAATGGAAATTGGGCCTGATACACCTCTGCTCGAGACTCAACATGGGCAGTGTAGTTGGTGAACCTAACTCTTGCAGATAGGGCCATCATTTTTCCTTCATCTCCCATTGTTTTGGCTCTAGCAGCTGCTCACATAAAACACTGGACGTAGTTTTTCAGTGGTTCTCCTTCTTGCTGGCGTATCTCGACCAACTGGTTTGCCTCAATTGTATGCACACGACTCGCATAGAATTGTCCGTAAAAATCCTTTACGAACATCTCCCAAGATACAATACTTGCAGGAGGGAATTTAAAGAACAACTCCTGTGCAACATCAAAAAGTGTTGCAGGAAAGATCCTGCATCGAGCGTCTTCGAACACCTTCTGAATATCCATTTGTATCTCAAATTTGTTGACATGAGATACAGGGTCACCATACCCATCAAAGTTTGGAAGTGTGGGCATTTTAAACTTAATGGGAGTCTCTGCCACAGCAATCCTTTGGACGAAAGGAGTGCCCGTTCTCCTGTCATACTCGATGTGAGACGTTCTTCCCCCGACCAGTTGTTGCACTGCTTGGTTCAGGGCATCTATTTAGGCCTGAACGGCTTCAGGAATTGCCGGGGCCTCTGGTGCTGGGGGAATGTACTCGTCATGCCGTTCTCGACGGTCGTTGAGTACATCCCTTAAGTCGTCGTCTCTTCGTCGTTGCTCGCTGGCTCCGAGCCGGCTAAAGACATTGTTTTGTCTGGGCTGCCCCCCAGCATTACGTCTCGCTTGTTGGTCTTCTCTAGGTGGTGGGCTTCTGCCTCCACCTCTCTCCCCATTCCTCCGACCGGCATTCCCTCTGCTTGAGTCGGCCTCATTGTAGCCATGGCCATCTCTGAACCTCGATTGGCTATGGTGGGACCGACTGTCTCCTAGGTTGCCTCCACGGGCTGGAACATCCCGAGTGTTACGGGGAGGCTTGCGCTGGTCGGTAGGTCCCCGTGCATTATCATGCCGTGGGGGGCCCCTGACCGTAGAGCCTGTCTCTGAGTTTATAATTGGTTGTGATTAGGTAACCGCTAAGGAACCAAAAGGTTGATCGTTCTCAGGAGTCGTTCTTATTATATTTCTCGCTCGAACCAGAGGTAAGAAAACTGCACCCTGGGTATATGACATGCATGATTGTTGTTGAGGCATGTTGGTTGATAAATGTGGACATTGATTGCATATTAAATGCTAGCGGATGTTTTTTACTTGTGTATGACACTGATTAGTCAGGGACGACACTGGTCGCATGTTACTGACCTGAGAGTCAGAAACGGCATAAGCGTCCTGAACGCAGGGCTGATTAAAGATTAGATCTAATCGATATCAGCGTTGAATGACTCTAAGGCATTAACGTTGGACCGACCCTAAGGTCGATGAAACTTATAAGCGCTTGACTAGTCTAAGCTAGTTACTCAGAGCCAGAGCTAAAGGCCTAGGTGACTGTTTGTCGCATGGCTAGGGAACGATGTTCCAGGGTTATGACTCTATGGTCATGAGGAAGGTTATGTTGGTGACTAGTCATCATGCACCTATCATGTTTAAGCTAGTGAAAGGCTCACTTATCTGTTAAGCCCCGGTGACCCTATCGTCACATGGCTAAAGGGAGCTGTACCCACCTTAGTGACTTTTCCTCTGTCACTTACCTGTTTTGGACTAAAAGTCCTGAATGATTATTACGATCATTGTTGATATTATATCATGCTAAATTGTGTTTTCATGCTGGGCCTTGGCTCATGGGTGCTATGTGGTGCAGGTAAAGGGAAAGAAAAGCTCACCCAGCCTTGAGTGGGGAGCTTAGGTGGTGATGTGTAAATATGCGGCCGCTTGACCACCACGGTCAAGGAGTTCTCAGGGGAACTAGGGGGTTTACCCTATTTTTTTTGCTTAGGTCGAGGGGTTTGTAAATTTGAAACAGTAATGGCCATTTTGAGTTGTAAATAACTTGTGAATGTTTTTTTTATGGGCCCATGAACAGTTTTATGTATTTAATAAAATATATCATTTCCTTTCGATTGGTTTTTCCACCTTAGCTTGTTAATAACACTTAGAGCATGTTTTTAACCAAAGGACTCCGGCAGCGAGTCAAATTTCTGGTTCACCAATCACCGTAACTGTTTTGGGGTAACCAGGGCATTATAGTTGCCAATGTATCGCTTTGTCCTACACTTGGTAGAACTCCCCAAGGCTACCAGAGAAATGTAGAGGGTACTCTATCACAAAACTTTAAAAGCCAATCTTGTTAGACAGAATAATCTCAGTTTTTACCACTTGTAGCATTACACAATTGTTGTTAATTTTAAATGCTAGAAAAAAACTAAAGCAAAATAATAATTCTAAACTAGGCAATCTAAATTAATAAATATGAGCAGAATTAAAATGAAATAATTAAAAAAAGGAACAAAATAATATTTTTAATTAATGAAAAATTCCTAAACAATTATGGAAACAAAAGAATTATTTTTTTTTTAAAATAAACCGTATATAACCAAAAACAAATAATTTAGATATATATATATACTAGGTACAAACAACATGTAATGCACGTTTTTTCGTAATTTTATTTAGATAATTTATTAACAACTTTTATTAAGATTTTAAGGTTGTCATATAAAATTTAAGTAAATATACTATATTATATATATATATATAAATGGCATAAACATGTTATAAAAAAGTAGGTCAAAACAATGTCTATAATTTAAAAAGATATATATATATATATATATATGATAGTTTTTATTTTTTATTTTAAAAAAAATTGTTGAATCAAGAATATGTTAGAGACACTTTTTACATATAAAAATATGGTGTATTATAGTTTTAAAGTAAATTATTTGATGTTTTCTATTAGTTTGATATTTAGTATTCAAATAATTTAAATTTTTTTATTTTTATATCTTGATTTACATATTATATATGGTGATTCTAATTACAAAATTAAATATTTTTTTTCTAATGTTTTTTTAGAAAAATATTCAATATAATAAAATATTCCAAAATTCCAAATTAAAACTATGAATTTAAAAAGTTTATTTGATCAAATTTTAATTATTTAATTTTTAAAAATCTATAGCCAACAAAAAATTATATTTAAATATATATTATTTAATTAATGGCTAGAACAATGAAAATAATTAATTTCTCATTAAAAAAAGAAATTTCAAAATAATAATTATGTATATTTATGTCTTATGTCACTACAACATATAAATGATAACTTTAAAATACATTATATAAATGACAAAATAAATAATTTATAAAAGAAAGAAAATAATAAATTTAGATACATAAATATTTTCCGGTTATAGTTTTGAAAACATACTTGATAGAGTAATTTAAATACTTTAATATGAAATTTTAAAATAGGTGATGAATAATTATTGTGGCTTAATTATTATTTTTTATTTTTATTTTTAATTTATATGCCTTATTTATATGATATAATTTTTTTTATATATTTATCCGATTTAGATGAATTTAAAACTAACGATGTTGGAAAACAATAAAATAAAGGGTTATTTGCAGCAAAAATACCACATATTTTAATTTTTGTACACTTATTTACCATATCTTTTTTTTCGACGGATTAAATACCAAACGTTATTATGTGGACAATTTCGTCACTACCAGTCCATTAAATTAAAACCCAAAAAGGTTATTTGCGATACAAATATCACATGTTTTCAATTTTATATACTTATATACCACATCTTTTTTTCGACGAATTGAATATCAAACGTTATGATTTGGGTAATTCCGTCACTACCACTTCATTAAATTAAAAAAATAAAAAATTAAATGAAAATCAGAATAACAAACAAAATCAAAATCAATATTCCTCAATTCTTTCCCATTCTCTCCTTCTTTGTTGCGATCTGTCTCCTTTTTTTTCTTCTGTTAGCTTCGCAGCCATGGAAGGTAGCCACGACCTCCATTTCAGAGCCTCTCCTCCCTTCGGTGTGAGCCACCTATGTTGCGTCCATCAATGCATCATCGCCATCTCTCAGATCTGATGGGCGACTAGATGAACTCAAGCATAAGATTTTGAATTCGGGTTGCAAAAACGGAAGAACACATTTAAATTTAGGTTAGTTTAAATTGGTTTACTTTTAAATGGGTTATTAGCTTTAATGGGGATTGGGTTTGATTGTTAATTTACTTCATCAATGAATTATTTAGGTTTTTTTTATAAAAAATTATTATTTTTTTCAAAATTATTATTAAGCTTTGTAAAGCATAATGTGTCTTTTTTTTCCTAGGTAATGGAGTTGCCCAAATCATAACGTTTGATATTCAATCCATCGAAAAAAAATATGGTATATAAGTATATAAAACTGAAAATATGTGGTATTTATGCCGCAAATAACCATTTTCTATTTTAATTTAAAAGAGTGGTAGTGACAGAATTGCCCAAATTATGACATTTGGTATTTAATCCGTCGAAAAAAATGTGTTATATAAGTGTATAAAAATTAAAATACGTGATATTTATGCCGCAAATAACCCTAAAATAAAAGTGTTAAAATCAATAATTTCAGTTAAACTCATACTAATAATATATACAGATATATATTTATATAAGTAATTAGAGATCAAAGAAAAAAAAAACGGAATTCACTTCTTTTAATTTTTTTTTTAGTGACCGTAGAAAAAGAAAAATAAATAAAGAAAGTCTAAATTAAACAAATAAAGGAAACTAAAACTAAATAATTTATATATATAGGGTATTGCTCAAGTGCAGACGGTAAAACGTCTGCACCGGTGTAGACGTTTTTTTTGCACCATTTGATCAAACGAAGGACTGTGATCTTTCCAAATATTTGGTCTATCTCTCTCATAACTATTCTCTCTCTCTTTCCCTCACAATCGAACCCATTCACACACATTCAGAACTATTCTCTCTCTCTCTCTTCCGAATCTGTTTCTTTTCGACTTTCCTGCTCTTGCCTTGTTAGGCTGGTAAGACGAATCTGTTTACTTCAAACTAGTTCTCTTCCCGATCATACATCAAAGTCCGGCAATTGATCTCTGCTGTACCTGGAATCCAAGTAATCCATCCGCGAAAGGGACGAGACGTACGGGAATGATTGATTCCAGAAAGAGAGGGCTTGCGAGGTCCTCGCTATGGCCTTTCTTTATGTCCAGGTAGAAGAACTCCAACAGGATTAGATGAGCTTAAAACACTCCAAAAGGGTTTCCCGCTTGCCTAAAAGAATTCCTACTTTAAAAAGCTTTCTCACAGGCTTATGCTTGCTTTTATTTAATCACTGTATATAAGGCCTGCAAACTATTACCTCGTATCGCCTAGGGAACACTATAGCTTTCAAACTTCCTTGCCCTATCCTACTGAAGTCCAATTATCATTTTCTTGCCATTAATTTAGCTTTCACCAGTCTATGAACCTGCTCATCTCATAAGATCAGGTATATACAAAGTTTCTCTGTACTCTGCAATTTGTATTATTTTTCATTGAATCTCTCCAAGCTTTGATATTTTCTTACCCACACATACTTAAGGTGGGTTATGAAGATTTTGGCTTAAATTATTGTTAGCTCTCTTTGTAATGCATAGACTATCTTTGCCTGTTTATGGATTGAACCCATTACTAATTCATTGATTCTCTCCAAGCTTTGATATCTCTTTGTAATGGAGGGACTAAATATATAGTTAATTGAACAACAAATAAAGATAAAATCTAGTGAAGAAATTCACAGTTTCCACCTATTATACGAATGTAAATTAACGATATATGTGTTTGGCAGTGGGGCATTAGGCTGTGGTTGATTTCAGACTGGGTTTCGAAGCAAGGCTACTGGTGGTTTCTTATTTGTGGATTTAGGGGCTGCAGAGTTGGAGAGTGAAGTTTCTTTGTCGAAGCACCGAAGCAGGTTGGACTCTGTTATTTTGGGGTAATTTTTGTGTGGTCCGTAGTGATGTTAGATTTGTAGCAGGTTTGTAAAATTAAGACCAGTAATAATAGTTGATTTACAACTTAACTTAGCCATGACCTACTGTGTTTAGTGATTTTAGTTTGGCATTCTGTTTGCTTGTTATGTTTCAATGCGAGGGGTTTGCAGGAAAAAAATGCTAAATTAAAGAAGAATGATGTTTATGCATCGAAGGTGTCATTTATGCTATTAGGTTGATGAAGAGGTACCGTTTATGTAGTTGAGCGGATTGAACTTTTGGTAAGGATTTGTTAAGTATTAAGCATTTCTATTATTTTATATATATATACATGATTTCATGACTTCCCTTTGGTTTGTTGGTTTTTTCTGAAGTAGTCTGTGAAAACTTATTTGAAATATATTCCCATGAATTGAAAAAGGTTGTGGTGGTTATAGCTATGTATAATATTGTTATATATAAAACTTGGGAAAACATATTCCAATACTACTGGGTTATGATATGTCACTAAAGTTTAACAATAGACTGCAATTCGTTTTGATTGGGAATTAAAGTCGTTTAAAATTAGTGTTTTTACTGTTGTTAATATATTACCCAATTTTGGGGGGTTTCTTCAATATGTTAGGCGAAGCTGATATTTTGGTGAAGCAATTATTATTTTAATGTGACACCATTGATGATGTATAAATGTCGATAACCAATTTAAATTATTATATAATAATTATAATTATGGAAAGAAATTCTTTGTTATTGTAGGGAACTATGGATAAGGAAAAGTTAGGGGACATCTTGTTGGCATTGAATTCACATGAGAGTGAAGTGAAGGAATTGAAGCAGGAAATTGCATCTCTTAGACATGGTGTTTCCCAGCTTCGTTTGTCTAAGGTTAGAGAAGGAGAAGAGGGCAATTCTTTTGAAGTTTTTTTGGAGAAGGCATCTTTGGTAATGAGTGAATGTAACATTGTGAGTGAGAAATTGAGTAAATTGGATGGTGCAAATGTAAATATGGTGGAGGTGGGTCGTTTGGAAGATAAATTTAGTGTAGGAACACCGTCGATGAATTTGGGAAAGGTTGAGTGATCTAAATCAAAAACATTACAAGTGGAATTGGAGTTGCGAAAACATGATCCCGTTAATGGGGGGGGGGGGGGGGGTTAAAAATGTTCAACTTGAGTCGGAGGAGGTTTGTTTGGTTGACTTAAATGAGATAAACGAAGTTGATAAGTTGCCTAGTGTGCTTGGTTGCGATGAGTTGGGTGTAGAAATTGGAGAGGGGCCTTCCAATATTGGTACTTTTACTCTAGAAATGAATGATTTAGAGGTTGATGGTGTTGATGGTAATAGTTTGAATGATAAGATTTTATTTGATCCTGAAGTGGGTAGGGAGAAGAAGAGTGGTGTATCTAATCATAGTGAGAAAGTGTGGTCTAGTTGTGTAGAAGGGAATGATTTATGTATGCAACTGGAAAAATTTACAGATATTGTTAGTGAGAGCAAACATTGTGATAGGATTTCATTGTCAACGACTGAAGAAAAAATAAAATGGCACTTTGAGGATGAAAGGAAATTGGTTTTGAAATTTGGAGGTAATGGTTTTGATTGTGATATGTATGACATTGAAGATAGCGAAGTTGATAAAATTGTTGGGAAGGTATTGTTGATTATATTTTTTTGATTTTGGTGTACTAAATCCAATACAAATACATGTAGTTGGAATGATCTTAGAATCTACTTAACTTGTGGTGTTTGAATTTAGTATACTTTGGATCGTTGTTGCATTAGTGGAGACCTCTTAAGCCGAACAAAGTGGTCAAATTTGGAGTTGTTGAACGATTCTGAGGAAAAGTTGTTGAACTATGTGATGGACTCGAAATTACCTCCGGAGTAAGCTTTTGAATGCTTTGTATTTAAATATTTGGCCATGTTATATTTAAACAGATGATATAATTATTTGAACTAATTTTTTCATTTACAAGGGAGATAGTTTTCTTGGGAGACAAAGTAGTTGGGCGGAGGTCTGATTTTTTGAGTTTGGGAGATAAAGAACTATGCAGCGCAAGAGTGAGGATGTTAAATAAATTAGTAATTTTGAGGTTGGTCAATGAAGACTTATACTCACATTAACTAATATGTGATAAGTTTTTTAATGTTGAAGGTTGTCAACTGTATGATTGATATTTTATCAGCGATTGAAGTGGAAAAAAATGGGAAAAAGATGAGATTATGGTGGATCCCGACAACTTTATCGGTTTGTATTAGTTAAAAGAATTTTGTTGTTCTTTTTGTATGCCATGTTGATGACAATATTGTTTGGTTTTTTTAATTTTCTTTTTGTAGCGGCCAGACAGTTTATGTTATAGTACTATAAGTAATAAAAAGACATGGTTTGAATGGTGTGGAGAGGTTGATCAGTTGGAAAAGGTTAAATTGATTACTTTTATGAATATAATTTATGGTTTCGTATTTTATTGTTATGAGATTTTAGTAATTCTTATTGATGAGTATCTGGCAGGTTTACGTGCCTGTGCTTGCTAAAAGACATTGGTTTCTAGCCGTAATCAATATGTTTGAGAAGAAAGTTAATGTGTTCAATAACTTCAGCATTCCTTCGTATTTATTATGTGGTGGCATAATTATGTCAATGGTTTGTATATATTGTGTAGTTTTTTTATTCACATTATAATTTTATTTTTTACAAATGTTTCAAAACTTATGGACTATCATTTTTTTACACATTTTGAATATTTTTTGTCTCTTTTGTGAACAGCTATGCTCCATGGACAATGCATTCAGTGAACAATTCAAAAAATTTTACGGATCCGATTTTTCTTTTACACAATTTAGCATAAGTGAACCTATTTCCCATCGATACAAATGCGTTGATTATGATTGCAGTGTGTATGTCACAAGAATGCTTCTACAAGAATATGTGAAGGGAGTGTTAGGTGATGAAGCAGATGATGTGGTTGATGACTATGTTCCTGGAGTACCTATTCGAATAGGACCATTATATGTTAGTGTATCTGAATGTTTAAAAAAAATTGTGTGAAAATATACTTTTACTAATAATTAATGTTTCAATTGTATTAGGTACCGCGGGAGTTTGATTGGAAGGTTATAAGGGCACTAATTTTGACATCTTCACTGAACAAAAGAAGAGATTTTATAATAGAGAAAGCGTCCTGCGTTTGTTAACTTTGTTTTGTAATTTTGTGAGTATTGTGGATAGGCATACAATTATCAAATGCAAAGATTGCATTAGTTAGAAAGCTACGCTAAGGAAGAAGAAAAATAAGATATTGAAGTATATTGGAATCAATGAATGTGTTGATTTAAGTTTTGTAATATATTGCAATTTATCAATGATTTTATAGTTAATATACCTTATTTTGGATTTCTTTGTCCAGTCTACAATCTTTGGAGTAGCTATTTTTTTTTAGAAATAATAGTGATTTCAATTGACAAAATTAGGGAAAAGCTTGGTGTTGTTGAGGCTGTAAATTGTTGAAAAATATGTAATTAAAGATGTTTGAAATTAACCAATGAGCCACACGCATGGCTGATATTTCAACCATGAAACTGTTAAACAACTATAGGAAGCAGTCACTAATTTTGGATGTTACTTGGATTCAAAAATTGGTTATTATACAAAACTTCAGCACAAGTGGTCATATTAGTTAATAATACAGAACTGGAAAATTTGGGAAACAATAGTTGTTTTTAAAGTAGACATAAATGTCCATTAATAAACAACAACCTGATTATTGTAATTATGTTCTAAAAGTGAAGGAAGAACAAGTATTAATTTTATTGTTGCTGCTGCCCCACGGGCCCAGTATATGAATTGTTGATGGAGTCCTTTTAATCTCCTTAGTTGTCCCTTTTGAAATCACTTTCGCTGTCTTCACCTGTCCATTGAACCTGCAATTTGATTAATTTCAATTAGTTTTGATTTAAATATAATTCCTATTCTTATATTGTGGATTGTTATTTGATTTAAGGTACCATTTCCTCGTGGACATTTTCAAGTATGGACTTGTAATTATTCAAGGCAGTCGTTGTTGTAATCATTTGCTGCATTAACTCTCTTTAAACCGCATCTATTTTTCGTATAAGTGTTTTTGGTGTTGACTGTGTTACCTAATATTGAATTTGAAAAAAATATATAAGATTGCTCTAAGTATTCAGAAATATTTTATGGAATGCTAGAATGAAGGATGCAGCTGAGACGTAGATGTGTCTTTTTGTACTATAATTAAAATAAATAATGTTTGGAGTTCGTGGCATAGCGAGATAAAGTGAGATTAAATTTTTTTAATACAAAAATACACAGTGCACATACCAAGTGAGTTATAATATTGAAGTTAACTTTCATCATCAAATTGAATAACATACCTTGTGGTGTGTTATTGTACACAAAATTTCTCTTTTGTACTTTTCACAGTTCTCCTTTGTTTGTTCTTCCCAGAATTCTGATGCTGATTTACCAGACAAACACCACGGCTTTGTAATTATGACCAGTTTTTCTCAAACAAGCATTGACTTGGGTAGTAGTTGTGGTATTCGGTTGGGATCAATTCCACAACTTTGCATTGAAACTCGCTCCCCCAAATACCACTCTGCTCCGTTCGGGCCAACCAATAAGATTCGACTGGAGTTGGCTACCTCACTTCGGGCAACATAGTAAGGTTGAATTTCTTCATCTCCCCATGGATAGAGGTCAACCCAGTTAAATTAGAAATTTAGTGAATTTGGTTTCATAATTACAGTCTATACGCTAGCATAGCGTACATTTGATTTTACCTCGTCCAATGTTAGATTTGTTAGTTTTTCCCTATAGTACTTCAACAGGGCCGCAATCCCCATTGTTGGTGGAGGGCAATTACTCCACAGAAGGCTTCGTGGAAAGACTTTTGATGATATCGATTGTGGTGTAACACGTACACATGGTAGGTATTCCCTTGCCCAAACCTGTTATAAGAAGAAAATTGTTTGTTAAGTTTCAATAATATATTAAAAATTAATGTTTTATACAACATTCTATGATGACTAGAAAAATGGCAACACAAACATGCCTCATACAGAGATTTTGTATTACCTCCCATGCTTTCCAAAGGCCTCCCATGCAGTGTGTGTTGTGTCTACATAAGTCATCCATTTGCTGGTACATAAAAGCCAATGCAGCTCCCCCCCAATTGAAAGATCCTATATCTCCTATACTAGCCAAACACGGTAAGTAGTACAAGTGCACCATCTTATTAGAACGTGCAAACAAAGTGCACCCAAGTAGTGCGAGTATGAAGACCCTAGTTAAAATATCATGGTCTTCAATATTTCTTAGTTGCATATTGTGATAAGCTGTGTATAGCCAACTCAATTTCACCCTTCTTCTGCCAATGGTTGCTAATGGTTGTCCTACTAACTTTGTTAGTTGTTCTATATTTTTGTGGATGCGTCTATCCATTTTCAATGGGTTACCATGCACTGGTATTCCAGAAATTGAACTAAAATCCTTGGGGGTCAATGTCATCTCTCCTAATTTCTCGAATATGAACGTATGTGTTGTATCCCACCACTTCTCCCCAAGTACTTGTAATAGTACAACATCCATTTCTGATTGGTTTATTCCGTCCACTAAAGGTTGTAATCCTGTCACTCTAACTCTATCTTTTACTGAATTTGGGAGCTTAGCATACCATTCGATGATTAGTTCACAATCTCCTGCCCCGTCAATATCAATCTCTTTCTCCTAACATGGTATATTAATTAATTTTGTACTCATAATAATACAAATTTTGAATTTTAAGATAATTTAAATAACCCACACCGACCTTCCCAATACAAATGGCCAAATTTTATGTTGTATGCATAAAAATAGAAACAAGTAAAACCAAACGAGAGGTGTAAGGACTAGGAATGACTTTTAATAATACGTTGGAATAAGTGTTTGTACAGCTAAATGCTTATATGAAATTGGAGCTATATATACTTAAATTGAGTACCTCAAATGAAAGGTGGTCCATTGAATTTAATCTGATAGTGTCCACTGAATTCCTTCTCCTTAATTTGTTCGGTCTACGAATGCCATGATGTCCTTGGTGTACAATGATGTCTGAGTTGTGGTCGGATTTCCCCACCATGAATTCCTTGGTGCCAGAGCTGGAGGAGGAAGAAATGGGGGTGTCCGACTTACATACACGCTTGGAGGCCAGTTTCATCTTCACCTCATCGGACATGATCATTCCTCTTTTCATGTTCCGTGTTTTGATAAATTTGATTACCAAATTTAAGCTAGATTGAAGTGACAGTTAAAATTTTAATAAAAAATGTGATGAGACAAATTAAGGTAATAGTACAACAAAGAGTGCAAATAAATTTGTGATTCGTACATGGCCAAATATATATTCCCCAATGTAAGACGAATTAAACATATTTTCTAACCCCCACCTCAGGAGTGCAGTAAAGTTGTCATTTTTGAGATATGGCTTTTACTTGAGGATGCCATTCTTGTGTCCCTCCCTATGTTTTCCTAAACTTTGTTGCATTAGTTTGGAGAAGATATATGCTTTATATATATATAAATATATATATATATTACAGCGGATGGTTTTGGTCGGTTTCTCAGGTCCCTAATTTTCCTCCAGCTACATTCTTAAACATAATTTTTCGTCTCTAAGTTGAATGGATATTAAGTAAATAATAAATGGATGAAGTTAAAATGGAAAGTGATTTATTTAAAGAACATACACCTTTTAACGGATCTCGAATTTCTGCTTGCCGACGATTGGATTCGAAGCTTGTCGGCGGCTGCGATTTTGTATTCGGCGACCACCGCTGTCCACAGAATATTTTTGTACCCACCCAGCACCGCTGTCGAATCTCTTCGATAGTACAAGTATTCTACACAGACTTTGTGAAGGTTGGGAATGGAGTTTTGAGATCAGATTCACAATAGTTGAGTACAGTGTCAAAAAATGTTAACATCGTGAATGAAGAGAAATCTGTATATTTTATCCCACAAATTAATTGACAACCTACCCAACCCTAACAGGTACACGTGGCCTTTGTTACAATAGGTGTAACAGTCCAAAATAGGCCAAAACCATTCAATTATGACTCTGGTTTTTAACTAACCATTTACACTGATAACCATGTGTAAATTGACATAACTACCCTCATACATTGTTTTATGGAGAATATTACTGAAGCATGAGAAGTACAGATAAAAGATAAAATACTATTGTTTATCGTGATTGACTATACATAATATTATTTTTTTTAAGAGAGGTTTATTTTGAAATGGTGTGAGAGGATAAAATTTAATTATATTGACAAATTAAAATTTTATAATATTACATTAATTAAATTCATAACAATTTATATTGCATTGTCATTAACTTTGATTTTTTTTATAAATTAAAGTTATATTTTTTTAGGGCATTAACTTTATTTTTTTTTATAAATTAAAGTTATATTTTTGTAGGGCATCATTGATTAGTGATTTAAAAATTGTCTTTTAAAAAAGTATGATTCTGAAAAAAGATTCTAGATTTAGTGTCTGAATATGTTCTAGATTTAGTGTCTGAAGACTATTTTTGAATTCTATAAAAATGAATAATTTTTTTGTGGAAAATCGAAAAATTGAATATGTAACATATATTTTTTATTTTTGGTATAATAATAATTGAAGTGAAAATATATTTTTTTTATTTATTTGTTGTAATTTTTATTTGATCAATGAATTTTTTTAGAAAATAAATTGTAAATTAGAATTAAATTATATTGTTATATGATTTTATAATTAATTATTTTACTAAATTTATATAGATAAATTTTTTAAAAAGTAGATTGACTTGTAAAAAGGACAGAAGAAAAAAAAATAAAGACTGTAAGAAAAATTAAAGAAAATTAGGAAGAAATTTTGTATTTTAAAAAAAACTCAATTTACAATTTGTGGAGATAGAAAAATATTTTACTTTGTTAGCTATTTTTATTTTATAATATTTAACTTTTAGTATAGAATTGAAATGATAAATTTATATTTATTTATTAATAGTAATTTTTTTTTGTAATCTTTATTTTATAAAATATTTTATCATTACCTTAATTTTATTTAAAAAAATATATTATATATTAGAATCAATTGCATCCCTTTGTATAATTTTACAATTAAATATTTTAACAAATATAGTTATAAAGGTGAATAAGAATTTTAAATTGAAAAAAATACCCTTTTTATTAAAAAAAAAAGAGTAAATAATTTAACACCAGAAGTGTAGAAAGAAAAAAAAAATTTCTCAGTAAAGAGAAATTATTGTACATAACATAGCACCTTAAAAAAAATGTAAAAAGTCTATTAATATATAAAGAGAACATAAGAAACAAGTAGCAAGTGGTCAGAAAAAAAAAGTAAGAAAACGTGAAAACATCATTTCCTAAATCCTTTGATAAATTAGAGTTTGTTTTTAAAAATTATTTTAAAAAATTATAAACCAAACAAGATTTTTGTGTAGGTCCACAACTTTTAAATTTTAAAAACATAAAATCTGATTGGAATTCTATACCAATCACACCCTTAATTATTTATTAAATTAAATAAAATCTGTTATATATAATAATAATTAATTAATATGTTGTGGGTATAAAATTTCAAGCGAAGTTGTTATTATTTATACACATGTGTAAACAGCCCTAAAACAAACATACTCAGAATTGATGTAGAGGGACATTAACCTTAATAAACAGGAACCACAATACTAAAATAAAAAGTTAAGCCATTATCTATAGCAAAATCAGGTCTTTGCTTCCAACGCATAATTAGTACTACAAGGGCATGTCCAAAACAGATTGTGAAATAGTTCCAGGCAAAAGTCGTGTTTACTAACACAAACCATACAAAATATTGAGTCTGTTCCGTAACCCCAAACAAGTTCAAACTCGACGAAAATATAGTACTTAATCCTTAAAACTGCAGAAACCTCCCAACGATAATACATATCTATTTATCATTACCGTTGTTGATTCCAGTAGATGGACCTGTTGTGGGTGGAGTAGGTTTGGGACCAGCACCATTGAAGTAGGCAGCCATCTGAGAAGACAGGCGATCTATTTTCTTATTGCACTCCATTTGCCTGATTTCGATGTCATCGAGTTTGCTCATGGTATAGTGTGGAAGAGTTGTGGATCTATCACCATCAATGGTGGCGACGATGGTTGTGCCTCCTCAGATGCATATGGGGAAGCACCGAAGTTGGTGTAGTCTGCACAGAAGCACCCATCGCTCTTATATCCATTGGCTTGAAAGAGATTCCTCATAACGCCGAGGGTTAATAAATTAGGACAACATTTTTTAGTATATAACAACATTAATAGATTATATTCATCATCTGATTTGAAATAAAAACTATGTTCAACAAACTAAATTAAAAATAGATATAACTCATACTATGTTGGGCTGATTACCAAAAATTATAAATTACAAAGTTAAGAATGGGTAGAAAATGAATACCTTCCTCCCTGTCCCCACATTTCTTGCCTCCCATTCTTTGTTGTTCCTCCGCATCGCTGGTGTCAGAAGATAGTTCATGCAAAACAATATTGGCTGACCTCTCTTGGATTTCAATGGACGGCGACATAGTGGGTGGAGGGTTTGGGTGAAAACCTTGGTCGTGGTTTACCTTGACTTCAAAGTCGTCAGAGTAGTACGAAGTGCTGCCTGTAGAATAGTCGGACCAGTTGTTTGATTGAGCAAACTCCCTTCTGGAACGTGAAGATTTCCTACCATTTTTGTTTTTGGAAGCCATTGTTCTCTTGTTTGAGCTACAATCTGAAGCGTAAACGTTAAAAGACACAGAAGGTCAAATATTAATAAAAGAAATATATATTAACAGATTCACACGCAAGGCAATAAATGAAAAAATGATGGTTTCAGTTCGGATGGGACTGTCCAAACCGTGTCTACACGGTATTTATTATTTTTGCAGTGCCATCATTCCAAGAGTCTTTTTTTTTTCATCGTTAGATGAACCAATATCTCTTATTTATCCTTAGATTTTTGTTTTATTGTTTTCTCTCAAACACATTTCCCTTTCACATGCAGGAAAATATTTTATTTCCATTCATTGGATCCACATGATGATATTTTTCCTTTATTATATAATAAAACTATCCTATTTAATTGGTTTAAATAATGTATTAATAAGTATACCATATATCAAATGGTAAAAATTAAGTATAATATTATGTATATTTAAAGTCTTTCAGTTAATTACTCTAAAACGACTTCTCAAAATTTATGATGGTATTAGTAGAAATAAAATATGAAATTTATTGTACAAAATTATAAGTGACACTATTTTTTAATAGACAATGATTAATTATTTACACGTTGGTTTCAAAATCAAGCGGTTAATTAATGGTTATATGCAAAAATATAAATTGTAAATCGACAGGAATCGATGAGGGACTCGATGACACAGGCTTTGGGAATTTATTAGAGCATACATCGATGGAAATCGATAGGAATCGATGGGGGACTCGATGACACAGGCTGTGGGAATTTTAGAGCATACATCGATAGACATCGATAGGAATCGATGGGGGACTCGATGACACAGGCTTTGGGAATTTTAGAGCATACATCGATGGCACTCGATAGGAATCGATGGGGGACTCGATGACACAAGCCTTTGGGAATTTGAGAGCATACCTCGATAAGAAGCGATAGGACTCGATGACACAAGCCTTTGGCAATTTTAGAGAATACATCGATGGGAATCGATAGGAATCGATAGGGGACTCGATGACATAAGGTTTTGGGAAATTTAGAACAAACCTCGATAGGAACCGATAGAGATCGAAGGGGCCTCGATGTTACAGTCTTTTGGGAAGTTTAGGGAATACCTCGATAGGCATCGATAGAGATCGATGGGGCCTCGATGATACAGGCTTTTGGGTAGTTTAAGGAATACCTCAATAGGAATCGATAGAGATCGATGGGGCCTCGATGGTTCGGCTTTTGGGTAGTTTAGGGAATACCTCGATAGGAATCGATAGAGATCGATGGGGCCTCGATGGAACAGGCTTTTGGGTAGTTTAGGGCACACCTCGATATGAATCGATGCGAAAAGGTTTTGGGAATTTTAGAACACACCTCGATATGTATACCATATATCAAATGTTCTAGTGAATAATTTAATTGGTTTGACTATTGTCTTAATACCTATACCATATATGAAATGTTAAAAATTAATTATAATATTACGTACAATTAAAGTCTGATTATGATGGTATTAGTAGAAATAAAATATGAAATTTATTGTACAAAATTATAAGTGACACTATTTTTTAATAGACAATGATTAATTATTTACACGTTTGTTTCAAAATCAAGCGGTTAATTAATGGTTATATGCAAAAATATAAATTTTGAAAAAATATATATAAAGGCGAGTTTTATTGATTTTTAATGCATGCTTTTCTCAAACCCAGCTTCTTCGTCTTCCACGAACACCAACAGGGCAGCCAAAGGTTGGACTTCACGATCGGAGGTGGGGAAGGACAAACGTCGAGAATGCCAACAACATTTTTAGGAAACGCCGAGAAGGTGAGGGATTTCATTTTATATCTACAATATGTGTATGTGCCTGGTTATTTTCGTTGATAGGATAGATCGGGGTTGGCAATGAGAAATGTGGGTTTTTTCGATATTTTCATGAAACTCGATAGAACTCGATAGGAATCGATAGGCATCGAAAGAGATCGATGGGGGACTCGATGATACAGACTTTGGGACTTTTATAGCATACCTCGATAGGCATCGATAGTGATCGATGGGGCCTCGATGGTACGGCTTTTGGGTAGTTTAGGGAATACCTCGATAGGCATCGATAGAGATCGATGGGGCCTCGATGGTACAGGCTTTTGGGTAGTTTAGTGAATACCTCGATAGGAATCGATAGAGATCGATGGGCCTCGATGGTACAGGCTTTTGGGTAGTTTAGGGCATACCTCGATATGAATCGATAGATATCGATAGGAATCGATGCAAAAAGGTTTTGGGAATTTTAAAACAAACCTCGATAGGCAACGATAGAGATCGATGGGGCCTCGATGGTACGGCTTTTGGGTAGTTTAGGGAATTCCTCGATATGCATCGATAGAGATCGAAGGGGCCTCGATGGTACAGTCTTTTGGGAAGTTTAGGGAATACCTCGATAGGCATCGATAGAGATCGATGGGGCCTTGATGATACAGGCTTTTGGGTAGTTTAAGGAATACCTCAATAGGAATCGATAGAGATCGATGGGGACTCGATGGTACAGGCTTTTGGGTAGTTTAGGGCATACCTCGATTTGAATCGATAGATATCGATAGGAATCGATGCGAAAAGGTTTTGGGAAATTTAGAACAAACCTCGATAGGCATCGATAGAGATCGATGGGGCCTCTATGGTACGACTTTTAGGTAGTTTAGGGAATACCTCGATAGGCATCGATAGAGATCGATGGGGCCTCGATGGTACAGGCTTTTGGGTAGTTTAGGGAATACCTCGATAGGCATCGATAGAGATCGATGGGGCCTCGATGGTACAGGCTTTTGGGTAGTTTAGGGAACACCTCGATAGGAATCGATAGAGATCGATGGGGCCTTGATGGTACAGGCTTTTGGGTAGTTTAGGGCATACCTCGATATGAATCGATAGATATCGATAGGAATCGATGCGAAAAGGTTTTGGGAATTTTAGAACAAACCTCGATATGTATACCATATATCAAATGTTCTAGTGAATAATTTAATTGGTTTGACTATTGTCTTAATACCTATACCATATATGAAATGTTAAAAATTAATTATAATATTACGTACAATTAAAGTCTGATTATGATGGTATTAGTAGAAATAAAATATGAAATTTATTGTACAAAATTATAAGTGACACTATTTTTTAATAGACAATGATTAATTATTTACACGTTTGTTTCAAAATCAAGCGGTTAATTAATGGTTATATGCAAAAATATAAATTTTGAAAAAATATATATAAAGGCGAGTTTTATTGATTTTTAATGCATGCTTTTCTCAAACCCAGCTTCTTCGTCTTCCACGAACACCAACAGGGCAGCCAAAGGTTGGACTTCACGATCGGAGGTGGGGAAGGACAAACGTCGAGAATGCCAACAACATTTTTAGGAAACGCCGAGAAGGTGAGGGATTTCATTTTATATCTACAATATGTGTATGTGCCTGGTTATTTTTGTTGATAGGATAGATCGGGGTTGGCAATGAGAAATGTGGGTTTTTTCGATATTTTCATGAAACTCGATAGAACTCGATAGGAATCGATAGGCATCGATAGAGATCGATGGGGGACTCGATGATACAGACTTTGGGACTTTTATAGCATACCTCGATAGGCATCGATAGTGATCGATGGGGCCTCGATGGTACGACTTTTGGGTAGTTTAGGGAATACCTCGATAGGCATCGATAGAGATCGATGGGGCCTCGATGGTACAGGCTTTTGGGTAGTTTAGGGAATACCTCGATAGGAATCGATAGAGATCGATGGGGCCTCGATGGTACAGGCTTTTGGGTAGTTTAGGGCATACCTCAATATGAATCGATAGATATCGATGGGGCCTCGATAGGGGGGAGTCGATGATACGGGTTTGGGTAGTTTAGAACATACATCGATAGAAATCGATAGGAATCGATGGGGGGACTCAATGGTACAGGCTCTAGGGAGTTTAGGATATACCTCGATAGGAATCGATTGGAATCGATGGGGGACTCGATGACACAGGCTTTTGGGAATTTTAGAGCCTACCTCGATAGGAATCGATAGGACTCGATGGCATAAGGTATTGGGAATTTTAGAACACACCTTGATAGGAATCGATTGGACTCGATAGGACTCGAGGACATAAGGTTTTGGGAATTTTACACCACACCTCGATATGAATCGATAGCACTCGATAGGGGGACTCGATGACACTCTGGGAATTTTAGAACATACCTCGATTTGGAATCGGTAGGACTCGATGATACAAGACTTTTTTAATTTGAGAACACACCTCGATAGGACTCGATAGGGACTTCATAAGACTCGAGCTTACATGGCTTTGGGATTTTTAGGACCCACATCGATTGGACTCGTTATGACTAAACTTTGGTTTTTTGCCTTGCCTTGATAAGACTCAATAGAACTCGATTGTTTCTGCCTCGATAGTAACTGCCTTAGCAGATTCTATTTTTTGTTTTTTGTTTTAACTTTTATTTTGTTTTTTTTAACATGTATTTTGTTATTTTTTTCAGATGCCTGAACTTATTGTGCTGTTGGAGAAACACTTTCCTGGTCGTGTCACTTACAAGGGTAGTGCCTACTTGGATACCCTTGTAGAGCAGTTTAAGAGGCATGGTCTTATTGAAAGGGCACAGGCATGCCCGTTGGGGCAATTCTTTAAGGCAAAACAGTTTAGTTTTTCTAGGGTTCTGCTGCATCAGCTAATGTTGCGCAAGGTACAAAGTAAGAAGCCTGAAGAGGGTCAGTTCTTCTTGGGCAACACTCTATGTAGATTTGGTATTGTAGAGTTTGCCTTAGTTACCGGGCTAAATTTTGGGAAATCACCGTCCTCGGATGAATTGAAAGAGCATCTTTCAAGTGATTGGATTATCCAGGAATATTTTAATGGTCATTCGAAGGTTAGTTTTGGTCAGTTGGAAGATGCACTGAAGGCCTCCACAAACCCAGAAGATGCATTGAAGCTGGGTTTGTGCTATTTGATAGAGGGGGTACTAAATGCCCCAGAGAAGACAACAATGATATGGGGAGATTCCCTGAGGATGGTTGAGGATATTGATTACTTTTTCAAGTATCCTTGGGGGAAGTTTTAATTTAAGAAGGTTATCGAAGGCCTTCAAAAGGACATGAAGAAGCAATTGAAACACTACGAGGAGAAAAAGAAAGAGGGGTCAAGCAAAAAACAGAAGGAGGCGAAGTACACTTTCAATTGCTATGCACCCGCGGTTCTTTACTGGGCTTTTAAGGCCATGCCTTCTTTCGAGAGTAAGTTCGGTGAGAACAGTGGGAATCAGATTCCGAGGATGCTCAGCTGGGCTACGAAGACTGATATCACTATTTCGACAGTTCTGTTGGCTCCTATATTCGCCAATCGTCGAGTAAGTTCCATTTTCTCTTGTTAAATATCACAAATTAATTGATTAACCATTTATTTTATTAAAGTTTTTCTGACACATGTTATTCAACTATGCAGTTAGTGGTATTTTCCATGCTGAAGCCACGTCCCAATGATGAAGTAGTGGTACCTGAGAAGGAGGCAGCCAAGCTAGCAGAAGTTGCAAAGGAAGCCTCCATTTTTGATGAGGATGTCGAGAGGGTTGATGAGCGCACTTCACAGGCCTGTGCAGCTTCATCTAGTCAGGTTGCCCAGCCTGATTATGAGCAAATTTTGCAGAGGCTGAAGAGGGTTGAGGAGGGCCAGGCAACCTTACTACAGAATTAGGCCACGATCATGGCTCATCAGACCACGATCATGGCTCAGTTGGCGCAGGTGCTCTCACTGGTCTCAGGTCGATCAACCGACGTAAAATCAGATACAGAGTCTGATATCTTGCCTTCAGACTACGAGTGCGGTGATCAACCCTCCACTCCACAGGCCCAGACATCTGTAGCTCACAGTGATGCTGACAGTCCCAGTGTTCGAGTACTGCAGCCCGAGGAGGCAGCTGGCCTTGAAGTTGTCAATAAGAAATGCAGGCCCAAGCGTATTGATGACTTCACCGACCCAACAAAGAAGGTCAGACTAGATAAACAGGGGCTAGTTCCTAAACCACTGAGGAAGTGTGACCCACGACAGGAGAAGAGCTTCCATAGGTGGATGGTCGGGAAGATCGACAACAAGAGAGACCGCAACGTGCATACTGGGACGCACGGTGTCGCATGGTTCTTACAGTTGCACACATCCCAGACTTGGCTTTGGGATTCGGTATGTAAATTACATTCATGTTTTCACTTCAATCTTAGAATATTTTCATGGTAATAACGAATTTTTATGTTTGTTTAGCATATTGATGCCGCTTTGCACATGCTACGCCGCCGACACCATTTTTACCATGATGCATTTCGGCAGGATGCTGCGATCATGAACACCACCTTCCCCCAGGTGTGCCTAGGTCGTTGGAATCATTTCACAGAGAACAACACTAAGTATACATGGGACGATGATGTGATGAGAATGTTGAAGGGCGATGATAATCAATACCTTGTATCATGGCAAAATGTGAGTGAAATATATTTTGCCTTGCACATCGAGAAAGTCGCACATTGGATCGCCGTTGAAGTCTGCATTCCAACGTGCTCCATCAATGTTTATGATTCCAGCCATAGCGTGCTCAGTCCCGCTCTGCTGTACGAAGCGATGATGCCTTGGTGCTTATTGTTGCCTTCATTGTTATGGTGTTCTGGCATGTTTGACGACCACGAGGACCTCCAATTCACAGCTGAGGAGAATACAAAGCCTTTCTCATATTGTCGTATTCCTCCAGAGGAATGTCCTCAGACTAAGACAAGGTATTCCCCTATTTAATTAGTGTATTTTGAAATCTGAAAATTAAAGTTATTTTTATCTTATATTGACATAAAATGAATTCTATGCAGTGGGGATTGTGGTATGTTTGCCATCAAACATATCGAGCATCTAGTTTCCAGGCTACCACTCGATACTGTTATCGACGAGAACATCCAGCATTTCAGGACCAAGTGGTGTGTCGACTTGTTCTATCAGAATTTGACCCCGTGATGCTCTTTACATTTTTGTCTTACACATCTTGTATAAAAAAATGCAAATGGTACAAACTTGAATTTAAATTAAACATAGGAACTAGAAGTATGTATGAGAGCTACTTATATGAGAATATATTTTGGTGTTTAACCATCTCAATTTTTCTTGCCTTTACATCTTTCTTATTATTTACTAAAAAAAAATATGAAGTGTTAAAAAGTTTTAAAATTATACTATAACCCCTTAGTCATGTGTAATCTTTATTGATCAGTAGTAGTTTTCCTTTGAAAAATATTTATAATTTTTCTTTAAGAAAAGTTGTATATAATTTTATCAAGATAACTAAATCAAAATAAACTGATTGGTTCAAAGAAGATCTATTATTGGACTCAAACACCAAGGACTCTAGTTTCAAGAAGCTAAACAACAAGAGTAGATCAAGCTTCTGTAAAAACTCTTGCATTTCCGTCTACTTCAACAATTCTGTCTATACCAACATTTTATGGTTTCAAACCAATTAAAAACTTTTCTTTAAGAATTAAAAATTAAAATTTAATATGTTTTAGGGTAACCTTCTCCTTTCATAAAAAATAATAATTTTTTTTTTTAACTTCTACTTCAAAAATTCTTCTAATACCAAGTTTTTACCCAACCATAAACGATAAACAAAAACTTAATCATAAAGTAAATATAATCCCACTCCAAAATATGTTGATCCCAATTATTCTCCAAAATATGATCCCACTCTTCTTCTGTCAGTCACTCTCTTCTTCTGTCAGTCCAGGTATGCAAAAGTGCCTCTTTTTCTCTCAGTCTAGGCCGCAAAATCCTTTTACTGCACACGCAGAAAGTAGTCTGAAACACATATTTCCCCCAACTTTTGTTCATTTGTCGTTATTTCCATCATGCTTCCACACCTAAGTCACATAATCTCTTGGACACTGAAACACATAAAAACAACCGTAAAATAGAACAAAACAAAACTAAACCCCTAACACTTAACCTAAAAACACATTGATAAATGAGTATAAAACTCACTTAACATTTGCTCACCCTCGTGCAGAGAAAACAGAAGACAAACTTAACAAATAAATACATACACCAAACATAACCATAATTTTTAAACCTAAAAAAACTAATGAATGAGAAGTATATAAAATTGTTGCAAAATAACTAAGAATTAATCCAGATTTTCAATTCAACCACTTCCTCAATTCGCCCTAACTCATTGGTAATTTTTGTCTACTCAATCGTGAACAGTAATTAACACACATTTAAAATAATTTACACATGCTGATTTCTCACCATGAATCTATCAAATCTCATATTTCCATATGCTTGCTAACTTATTATTCTCCACTAATATAAATCAATGCATGTTCAAGAATCAAAAGGTCATGTGAAGCTTGTATTGAAAGGCTTGTATAACGGTGGATAAGATGGTCATTTAGGGTCATTTATATGGCAAGCATACAATCCCAACCAAACCACCCTTCATATTCACATGATAGTCGAATACAACCGAAGATTTCTCTTCATTTTCCAAGATTGAGGAAAACTGACACTCCATAATTCATTTTTTTATTTTTTAACTACACTTCCCAAAACTTATGTTTTTCAATGCGAGCAAACATAAGAAGTGTAGTTTATATATATATATTTTTAAATTTATCTCTCAATTTTTTTCTTTTATTTTTCTATGGTCACAACCAAATCACAAAATAACAGCCATTACAAAATAATATATGCTTACGGTATAAATCATGGGAATGGAAAATAATAAAGTGTTCATTTAGGCTCAAAATAAGTGTTTAAAGCATAAAAATATTTTCTTTTGGGCTGGAAAACGGCAACTAGGGATAAATTAATGAAGGTTGGCTTGAAAGGTTCAAACGTTCTGAAAAAAATGCCTAAATCAATTTCCTAAACATGCATTGTATATGATTTCGCCTCAAATAACCATCAAGCAAGTTCTAGAATTTTCCATACAGTCTTTCCACATTCAAAATTCAGCAAGTGTACATACATTTAAATGCAAGAATTTACCAATCATGATGAAATATTCAGTTTTACCAGTTTCATAAAGCAATCCGAAGAAGTGGTCAAACCAAGCACACAGATTTTTTTATATATAAAATCAAATATATTTTGCTCGATTTATATTACAAGTCATTCACTTATTCTCGTGGAGTAATTAATGGTTATGTTGATTCGACAGACTCTATATGTAACCTGACACAAATAACTATACTAAATCTCTCTTCCCCAAACTTACAAACGACATTGTCCCCACTGTTTTAAGAAAAGCTAAGGAAACGAGACTTACCTGACTTGACTCACGATGAAGGACCTGCCTCGTCATCCCCATCGGGTGGAGGATACCCAAAGTTGGGTTGTTGTGGAAATGGTGGGAATCCACTAGTGTCAATCCCAAAATGAGCAGAAAAGGCTTGGTTGTAAGCATATTGGTTCTGCACCACATTGACACTCCATAAGTGGTGCTGCTGGAACTGAGACACCATAGTGTCCATCCTTTCGCTTATGCTATGCGTTCTTTGCGGTGGACGAGCGGACTGTCTGGAGGTACCTGCGCTAGACACAGCTGAAAAAGATTTCACATTGTTAATCTTCACCAAATCATAAACTAGAGGGGGCAATTTCTCCTCTAGTTCATTAATTGGGACCCCTTCTTTCAGACATAAACTGGTGACAAGGCTAGGAAAATACAGCCCCACATATCCAGTGACACAACACTCATTCAAATTAGAAGCAATAATACTACCTACATCTATGGATTTCCCTTGTAAGACAGCATAGAGCATTACCGCCTTACTAGGGGTGACAATGGTAAAAGCTTCAGTGGGTGTCAAATTTGAACAAATAAAATACAGCCACACTCTTTTCTCCCTCGTCAACAAATTGAAGGGAAACCCAACTCTATGTGTGCCATTAAAGGTCCATTCAGTTCCAGGCTGGGTTAACGCTTGCAGGATAGTCTCCCAAGTGCTCTCCTCACATAGTTGGTCCTGTAATTCCCTATACTCATCAGTTTCTAGGGTAGGCAATTTGAAAAAATTGTTGATATCACTTCTGTGAAAGTTGACAGTTTTTCCCCTAACAGTAGTTTCCCATGTATAGTCGTGGTGAAAAGCATTGGCATAAAATTCTCGAACTACGGGGATGATGGCAGCAATTGGAGGAGCACAAAAATACTCCCACTTATGGGCTCTAATCACAGACTTATACTCTTCAGGCACAATTAACTCATCTTTCCAATTGGTGGCAAAACCTCTCTCCCTAATAAGGCTACGCTCCTTATCTTTAATGTACCTAGAATTGGCTATTGGGTTGGAAAACCTAGGCACATCCTCAAAATTTAAGTCTTCTTCATTCTGAATGGGTGGGGGTGGTGGTTGTTGTTTATTCGTTTTTCGTTCTTTTTCTACTAGTAGGCATTATTACACACCAACCAAAACTACACAAAATAATGCACACACCGTCACCTTTGCTCAAAAGAGCACCAAATTGGACATACAAATAGGCATGACGACTTCCCAATTTCAGCAACGTCACTTCAATTTCTAGGGTATTGCTCAAGTGGAGACGGTAAAAACGTCTGCACCGGTGGAGACGTTTTTTTTCCACCATTTCATTAAATGAACGGCTTTGATATTCATTAAGCTATATATATGTCAACTTCAATCAATCAATCTCTCTTATATATAACATAGCTACACAACTTCAACTACAATCAATCAATATCTCTTATATATAATATAACCCTTTTTTATGTACCTCGATAGAACTCGATGCCCAGCTCGATAGGTCCTTAAAAATCATGATTTTCAAGAAAAAAATCATCTGCCTCGATAGGACTCGACAGAACTCGATAGGTCTCGATGTAAATCAACGCAATTGATAGAAATTGCATAACTTTTCAATCGGGTGTCCGTTTGAGGTGATTTTTTTTTTTAATTTGGGTATTTTTTTGAGATCTACACGTTTGGGATATGTAAACACACATTTGGGAAGTTAAAAGTTTGAAAACATACCTAACTTTGAAAATATAATGGTATTGTTTTTGAACTTTGGTGTGTTTTCAAGTTTTCAACTTCCCAAATGCATGTGTAAACATATTAGAAGTGTAGATCTAAAAAAGAATACCCAAATTAAAAAAAATCACCTCAAAGGGAGTGAAAAGTTATGCAATTTCTAACCATCGCATCGATTTGCATCGAGTAATATTTTTTAAAAAAAAAGGTCTACTAGTAGACATTATTACACACCAACCAAAACTACACAAAATAATGCACACACCGTCACCTTTGCTCAAAAGAGCACCAAATTGGACATACAAATAAGCATGAAGACTTCCCAATGTCACTTCAATTTCGCCAAATATTATATACCCTCTCTGTCAAAATCTCCTTTTTCACTCCACCTGCCCCTATTCTACTCTACTCGACTCTACTCTCCCATACTACACTTAATAAATCCAAAAAATCCAAGTGTTTTTTATTTTATATATATTTCCCTAAAATTAATTATAAGGTGATTTGTTCAAGGTTGTCTTTAGCTAAAAATCCATGATGGTATGTACAACAGGTTACTGTTTATCGACACTTTTTTGGCAGAGACAATAATTCGAGAGTAAACAAATAAAAACCCAGTTTGACTTTGTACAGGGTATCTAAAGATTACTCAATATATAAGCGTGTGTCAGTCGGCTAAAAGTCACAGTAACTATACAAAAAATAATGCCAATAAAGAACTCCATCCGTTCCTCCTCAGACACACTCTATTTTGAGTTGACCATCTTTTAATTTGTATCTCATCATCTTATTTCCAAGCAATGGGTCGAAAAAAATTTATGTCGTATTTGTGGGCATATCAACTGGTATTTTTGAGTCATGGGCTGATTGCAGCAAAGAGGTGCTTGGATTTAGTGGCAGCTGTTTTAGAGGATACAACACCATAGAAGAAGCTATAGAAGAATATGAGTCATATTTTGGTCGTATCACAGTCACACCTCACAAGGTAAACCCTGATGAAGAAGAAACCAAGAATAAAATTCAGTATCAAACAAATGGACCAAACGCAACTTCCGACGAAACCTCAACTTCACTTGATGGGAACGAAAAAACCTCAGCAAATGAAGTAAGTTCAGCTTTCGCTGTGGGTTTCCTTCTCGGTTCTATGTCCAACCTTCGCATCCGACATGCGTAGTCGACGAACAGGGTCTCCACAAATCCACTTATCTTTAAAGAGTTATTTCTTCCATCAATTTTATTTTTCTTTTCAGTAAGCTTGTACACCTCCTTAACTATGTTTGTATTTTAGCTTTTTACCTTCTCTGTTCTGTCATCTACCTTCTCAAAAGTGGGGTTCTCTGTTCCGGTAGTCAAAAAATTACTGTTTAACTTGTCAGGGCAATAGTTAAAGGTGAAGATGACCTTTATTATCCTTTATAATATATAAAGCTAAAATTTAATAGATACATATTAAAGATTAAAGGTGAAGATGTCACCTTGCAGTTACATATTTTAATAAAAGTCTTAATCTCATAGCTACTTCACGCATCAACTAATTTACTAGTGGACTAGGTGTATATATTGTCACTACTAATCAAAAAAATTTCATCATATTTTCTTATTCTTTTTAATAATAAAAAACCCGACCTTTTTTGCTTGGTTACGGAAAATCTCCATAAAATATATCACAAATATGTAATTATATATAAATTAAATGAATCATAAAAGAGTAAAATAAATATTATGCTCTTATAATAATATCACTTAATTGATGCACTAGTTATGACTTATTTTTTTATTTATATGAGATTAATAATTTCATAGTTTTTTTTAATATATATAAAAAATACCAGGTATTATGTAATTTTACTTAATGTTTTTTTAAAGCTATATAAATTTTGTTATTAAGTTGAACAAAATACGATGTTTAGGTTTTGATTTTAAATAAAAAAAATGAGTTTAATTAAAATTTTTATTCTAAATGAATTAGTATTAAATATATTTTTTAAATTAGTATTTATTCTAAATGAATTAGTATTGACTTTAATTAAGATTTTTATTCTAAATGAGTTTAATCGAGTTAGATATAGCCTTTTATTTGCAATTCTCATACTATGATTGGTTGGAAGAATGGAAATTTAGATGATAGGGAGTTAATGGATTCAACATTTAATTTCAAAATTATTATAAAATATTTATGTAATTTTTTTAATATTTATTTTTTAGAATTGTGAGAAAAACCTTATCCTTGTTTTCTCCCACCATACATTATTTGATCTGTTAGATATTCATACAATATCTTATTAACAATTTTGGATACAATTTAGAACACTATAAAAATTTAAAGAATACAAAAAATATACCTGATTCACCTATAGAGAAAACGTGAATTGGTAGTGCAATACTAACCAATTAAGCATTCCTCCCTAGGATCAGATTATCAGACTACAGAATAGCGATGAGACTTAGCTTATACTAACCTAGTTGGACTGGACCTCCTCATCAAATACTTCAATTAACTAAAAAATCCACACTGATGCGGTTTGAGGTCAATGCGGTGCGGGTTGCGGTTTGGAAAATTATTCGAACTCCATATGCGGTGCGGTCCAAAAAATTAGCGAAAAACCCCACCAACCGCACCAGTAGTTACAATATACAGTTAATGATAATCATAATATTATTATTCTTTATGAAAATATTATATATATTTTTTTAAATCATAGCTAGTCAAATCTCAACACTCAATGTTAAACCAAAACCATATTGTAGTCCAAGTTTCAAGTTTTGTTACAAAACCGGAGCTGCCATCATAAGATCATACCTCCTTAGCTCGAGGTAACCCAAGGGTTCGCCAAGATTGTCTAAGAACTAAGTCCGGACTCTGAAGGCCCAAGGTCGAGTTAAGTATCCAGCTCGTGGTACGAGCTAGAGTTGTAGGCTATGACCCTTTGTGCATGAATGTCACAAAGTTGATAGGATAGGTAAGAAGGTCATCCCGTGACCTTCTTACCAACACCCAGGTGCCTTCTCCTATAAATATGGAGACACTGGGAGTAAATAGGGGTTGGATTCTCTCTTGTAAGAAATACATTGTAATCAAATATCTAGTATATAGCAATAATACTGACTAGTGGAGTAGAAGGATTTTAACCTTTGAACCACTTAAAAAACGTGCCTTCAGTCACATTTTCATTTCTAAGATCATATATATGTTTCGGGTCAACATTAGCACTAATCCCTTTATCTTCTTTTCTTAATTACTTGTTGGCGAAGAACCGCGTCAACAAAATTGTTTATAAATTATTTGATGAAATATATTATTATATTAATTTTATGAGAATATGAAAACTTAACCGATTCCTATGCACAACCACACACAGAAAGTGACAGATTACCCTCTTCAACTTTCCCACTAATATGAAAACTGTAAACTCCTCATACCAAACGACCCCTAAGAACACTCCCATCCGGTGCTCTACTCCACCCTTTAAAATACCTCTATACACACATTTTTCTATTTTACCTCTAAGTTTTACATTTTACCATACATCAGATTTTATATTTTTTTTTCTCTATATCATTTAAATATTATATTTTCACACATTTTTTATACATTTCAAATATATGTTTTAATTATCAATAATATCCTTATATATTATAATGTTATATAAATTAATAAAATATTCTTTTGCTACATGAATAATTCTCCCTAAATATGGCTTAACACTGTAGATTTATGTCAAATATTTGTAAAGTACAGTAGCAATACAGCATCCAATGGATGTTGTTTTAAGAATTTTTATCTATATTTTGTAGATATTAGCTATTTTGGCTCTTCCAATGTGAGTGATCTAATGATGATTGGCATATCGTCTAACAATAATCACAAATCTACTACCTAATTTAACAACAACAAATGAGGAATATAATTATGCAGTAGATTTGGTGAACATTGCTGTTATCCCAAAAAATTGCTCCTTGATGACGTTACAATAGAGGTGACAAGTGGCAGTACATGGTCCGTAAAAGATACATTAACAAGTCAATAAGTGTATTGGCTCCTCAGAGTTGTGATAAAGTGACTTGGCTTAGGAGTAGAGCAGTCTGCCATGTTAGACCAGAGACATGGCATGTTAGACCAGATTGTCATGTTAGACCAGAGTGCCATGTTAGACGAGATGTGGCATGTTAGACCAGCTTGTCATGTTAGACCAGAGTGCCATGTTAGATGAGATGTGGCATGTTGGACTAGTGTGCCATGTTAGACGAGATGTGCCATGTTAGACCAGTGTGCCATGTTAGACGAGATATGACATGTTAGACCAGTGTGCCATGTTAGACCAGAAGCATGGCATGCTAGGCCAGAGTGCCATGGTAGACCAGAAGGTGATACTCACCAACCAGCTTGAAGGAGATATGGGTCGACCAGATAGAGGAGGACTAAGTCAAGATTCCCAAAAACGGCTTCAAGAAGAATTGGTGTTGGCATACGCGGGAATATCTCATTCTTCCCACAAATAGGGTGTTCTGTTACATTTTGAATATTTTTGTAATTTAAATATAATAAATATAATGGAATATCCCGATTCTAGGGGATATCAGATGTATGATCCTAAGCCTATAAATATATGGCTTATGGGATTAGAAAAGGGGCTTCTTTTTAGACTTTTGGGGAAATTTTGGGTCTGAGTTTTCTAGAGAGAGAAAGTGATTGTATGTGAAATAATTCTTGTATTCTTGTAATCTGTACTGAAGAAACTCAGTTGGCTCAGTTCATCTGATATTTAGTACATATCTATAATCACAACTCTAAGTGGATTAGGCTATTACCAACATATTGGGGCTGAACCACTATAAAAATTGCGTGTGCTATTTACTTTCTGCTCAAAACCGGGTGTGTCGTTTTATTTCTCTTGAAGGTTTCATCGTTTTTGACGTTCTCACGTCGTTGGCCAAAAACGCGCTGAACAATTGCCTTCACTTTTACTTACTAATATATATAAAAATTGTTAATTCCATTTTTCGCATATTTTCCTTAAAAAAAAAATTTTAAAATGCCCTAAAAATATTTATTGGAATCACTTACTAATACATATAATAAAAATAGGTGTATAAGATAAATAAAAAATATATGTACAATTATTTTAATTTATTCAAAATTATAAAACCTACTGTCTATATGAGGGAAAAAAAATCACTACACAATAAAATGTAATGTAGCCATTAAATATACCATCACAAATTTTACCACAAATAATATAAAAAAATAATATTTTTTCCTTTAAGTTTATAATCACAAATTGTGGCCTCGTTAGCTAATGACACAATTCTTTAAAGTATATGGTAGAAAAAAGAATTAACTAATTTAATAGAGATATATTTAAGTATCATTACTAACAAGATAAATTTTTTATAAAAATATTATTATAATTAAAATGAAATGTGCATGCATAAATAAATGGGTTTATACTTTTTTGGACCGTGTCTTTTATCTCATTAGCTGTTTGGACCCTGTGTTTTGACAAATTACTTTTTCGACCCTATGTTTTGTAAAATTGTTAAAATAGAACCCTAAATATAACAACACAGTTTTTAAGCAGAATTATTTTATTTTTGTTCTGAATTGTTAGTTTAGTAAATTATTTGTGATTTTAGTTGAGAAAACATTGACCAAAATCGGGTTTAGGGTTCTATTTTAATCATTTTACGAAACATAGGGTCCAAAAAGTAATTTTTCAAAACACAGCGTCCAACCAGGTAATGGGAAAAAACACAGCCTCCAAACAGGTATAAACCCTAAATAAATATATATTTAAATGATTCAAGATATGTTGTGTAGGTTATGTTTACCTTTAAGTTGGGTTGGGATGAATGCAGTGACCATATTTTTATATAATGAATAATTTATCAAAATTACTCTTTATTTTAATTTATTATTATTTCTTCAATTTGGGTATAAGAAATGTTACACCTACAAGTTCGACACATTTTTGGGAATGGATTGCTTGAATAAGAACATCATGTTTATCCCTATAATATGTATCAACTAGTAATAAAGGGCATGGAGCAGAGGTGACTTCGTTGAATTTAATAGTACGACATTGATATTGGTATAGTTTGGCCAAGTAGTATCTTATTTCCATAATATACATTCACAAAATTTTGTTTTTCTAAGAAAGTGACATTTAAAACCGTATTATTGATGCTTGGGATTGACAAAGTATTAAAATAATATATAAATTCATTTAATCAGGGCATTTCACAACCAAGTGGCTATTATTTTCGGTGGGTTCTACAAATTTATAACAATAAAAAATACTAGTTTATTTTAAAATAAATATCTACTATTATTTATTTCTTTGTGAAAATTAATAGAAAAAACTGTTATGATGAAACAACTTTTCCATCTATATGTGAAAATTAAACGTGGGTCAATAAAATGCACCGAAACCAATGTTGTTTTGTCATATCTTTAAAAAAATCATAATTATCTCCAGCAAATTTGTGGAAAGGTGAGACAGGATTGACTGCGTTTGTCATTGTGTCAGGAAGCCAACATTACAAAGCATGATAATTAATTGCTGGTAATTAATTGCTGGAGAGGAAGATTCATGAAATATTTTGATGGGCTCAAAGGGATAATTATATTTAAGTAGAATCTAAATATTATTAAAAATGGTCCATTGATTTTTAACCATTGAATAACATAACAAAACGCCGTTGATTAAAACTGGATTGGAGGAGGTGGAATGAGAGTTTTCTTTGTTGTTATTCGGCGACTGTTTTGTATCTGCAAGATCGCCTATGCCTACAGGAGGAGTTCATTTCAATTATAGGTCACAGTTGATGATGCACAATGGAGTACCGGTAAATGAAAATTACTATATGTTATGTTATTATACATGAAGTAGTTGTTAAAGTTAGTTAAGGTTTCATGAGTAATGTCAAATACGTGATGGCTATATATTTAGGGTGGGTTGGACAGTAACTAATTTTATATCTGGTGAAATGTTGAGTGGGTGTAAAAATGCATTAGATTCATAAGAATTGTCAAGTTTTGGATTGGCCCTGTTTGAAATCCTCATGGAGGCCTTAAGTTTGTCACGGATCAAGACGGTGACCCTGTCCTCAAGCTTATTAGAAGAAAAACGATACTGAATGTAATATTGGGCCGAGTAGCATTAAGTGTCAGTCCATTATTTGGCCCAGTGCGACGATAGGCCTATACAAATGAAGTAGCACATAAGGTGTACCGTGGTTCTATTTTATTTTATGGCAAACCTTACACTTCAACAGTAGTATAGTAATAGGGTCACTTGATTGAAACACTGTTACTGAAACAATATTATAACCAAATGTAACGAACACATATTATTTATTAAATATTACTAGCTCAATTAATATGTGAGTTATTTTATGAATTCGTTTTCAACTGTTCGAGTCAAACTGAGACTGAAATTATGATTATGGGGAATAGAATATATCATAGGAATTAACAGTTAATGAAGAGAAATGTGAAGACTGGGATATTTGATTTTAATGTAGATTTGCATATGAATATTTGGCTAAAAAATACAATTTAATTTCTAACTGTTGGAGAATTTTATGTTTCAAAGGTCCGAAACAGACATTATCGAAGACAATGATTTGGATTTGTATGGCTTACGCTTTTGTGAAGAATATGAGGAGGAAGAGGGTGGGGGAGATGACATGGGGAATACGGTTGATGAAGGTGGTGGAGATACCATGGAGAATACAGTTGATGAAGGTGGGACATCAAGTTTGGAAAAGACGGAAATGGCAACTGACGAAATGAAGGATACCAACCAATTTTCTAAGTATGATTTAAACGAAAACCCATTGTTGTTGAGTAGAGATGGCATGGTTGGCCATGTTTTTCAATCACTGGACATGGCTGAAGAATTCATTCATGAATATGCAAGATTCATTGGGTTCAGCCTACGTAAAAGTATCATGCGAAAAAATACTACAGGTGAAGTACGTCAACGTCAGTGGGTATGCTCCCGCGAGGGCTGGCGATCTGAAATGCTGTGGGAAGGCTTGATAGAATTAGGGAGCCTAAGCCAATTAGTCGAGTGGGATGCAAGGTTTGCTTTCGAGTGAACTTGGTGAAGGGTAGTACGCATTGGATATGCAAAGAATTCATCCCAATTCATTCTCACAACATTGTAGCAGACAACCATAAACAATTCCTTCGGTCCAATTGGGTAATGACACAAGGAACCTTGACGACTGCACAAATAATGAAGGAGTCAGGCATAAGAACTTGCCACATCATGTCATACATGGCAAAGCAAATGGGTGGTTATGAGAAGATTCCATTCACACCAAAAGATCTTTACAATCGAATATCCCATGCTTCAAAAGTTGAGTTTATCGGTTCCAATGCAGGGCGGGCAATCAGATATTTAGAGCATAAAGCTGATGAAAACCCTGGTTTTTTTGGACAGTTTTCGTACAATGAGGATAATCGTCTTCTTAATCTATTTTGGGCAGATGGGAGATGTAGATCAGACTATGAAACATATGGCCATGCAGTAGCTTTTGATTCGACGTACAAGACTAATAGTTATGGGAAGCCGCTGCTGATATGGATAGGAATTAATAACCACTATACCACATGCATTTTGGGCTTTGCCATTCTTGACAATGAGTCTGCTAGCAGTACAAGTGGGCGACAAGGGCTTTCCTGGAATGCATGGGAGGTGTTCTACCGAAAACAGTAGTGACAGATGGAGACGAAGCTATTGCTAACACGCTACAGGAGTTGATGCCTGATGTACCCCACCGATTGTGTTATTGGCATTTACACAACAAAGCTGTTTTAAAAGTGAAAGATCCATCTTTTGAGAGTAGGTTTACCAAATTGGTATTCCGGTACTACACAAAGGACGAGTTTGAAGATAAATGGTGCGACTTAGTGAAAGATTTTGGGATACAAGGCACTGAATATGCTGCAAAGCTTTATGCAGACAAGGAGAAGTGGGCTGAAACATTTCTGAGAGGGAATTTCTTCTGTGGAATGACAACTACTCAACGAAGTGAAGGTATTAATGCGGTGTTGAAGAAAAAAGTGAATCAAAAGTTGAAGTTGTACGAGTTCGTCAGGGCGGTCAACATGACCTTATCTTTAATTAGACAACGTGAAGCAAAGGATGAGTACATTACACTTCACACTAGTCCCCAGCTCGGGAAGACAAATTTGCCACAGATAGAGGATGAATTAGCAAATCTTTACACACGGAACATGTTTTACAAGGTACGACACCAGATGTTGAAAGAAGGTAGGTACATAGTGAAAACCCTATTGGAGGAAGAGGATGCAATAATTTTGAAGCTTCAGAAGTATGCTGCTGAACAAGTGAAGAGGCATGTATATGTAACACCGGAGCGTGATCTCTTTGTTTGTGAATGCCAACATTTTTTGTCATATGGGATACCATGCCGACATATATTTGCTTCAATAAAATGCCTACACATTACTTCAATGCCTCGAGCACTAATACTATCTCGGTGGATGGTTGAGACTAAACAGACTCACAATTTTCTAGTTGGCAATATGGACGCTACCTTAGACAAACGAGAGGTGGAGAGTGCAAGATTTGGTGCAATTAGTAGCCAGTTGGGTGAACTTGCGTATCTTGGATCGAGGAATCAGTCGACATACCATATTGCAAAAAGTGAGATTGACAGATTATGTGGTAAGCTTAAAGCAGTTGTGGACATGGGAGACAAGGAGATTAGCCATAACCTGCCTCTACACAGGGAGTTTCAATTCCCAGTGTTGGATCCATACTTCACAAAAAGAAAGGGTACAGCAAAGGTACCTGGCTTGAAAAAAGGTACGCGCCACAAGTGTAGTATCTGCTAGAAAAGTGGACATAACAAGTTGACTTGCCCGATAAAATGGAAGAAGGATCACCGGATTGGAGAGTCAGATGAATATGAAGATGCAGAAGAAGATGACCAATGCTATGGAATGGGATTGAATGATGAATGGGCTGGGCAAAACTCAATGGACTACACACAACATGAGAATGAGACAGAAAATGATGTTGCTGATGATTTAGGCAATGGACTATAGAATGATAAAGTGAATAAAGTGGGAACACAAGTTGAGGAGGGAAACAATTGGTGGCAAAGTCCTTTCTGATTTCGTTATGATATTTCGTTATGATATTTTGTCTGGAGCTTTATTAAGTACTCTTCTATCTCATTTGGTTGCCAATTAAGTTATGAAAAAATGGCAAAGTTTAATGACACGACTAGTTCATTTTTCGAATCTTGTCTTGGATTGTTATCATGTACGAGGGAATGCTTGTAATTGCACTTACTGAATCGGGAGTACAAAAATGGTCATTCGTGTATAAAAGCTTTGCTCGAATATCATTGCATCAGATTCATTAATTGGGCGTGCCTCTGGCTTGTGGAGTGGCATGACTCTTTGTTTGTGGTCATTGTTAATGGGTTCCATCCACACTTGTTATATATACATGGTTGTTTGAATGTTCTATATGATGTAAGATACAAGTTTCAGATGAATAAATTGTTATGGTACTTTCTGCATTGGTTTGTCAGGTCACAACACATGTTATATCTGAAAATGAGTTATATATATCTTGTACAATGAAAACAATATTCTCTGTTACTTATGGGAAGGCTCAATAATTATAATTTTCATATGCTATGTCTCAGCACAATCTATAAAATTGCTTTGCTCCTATTTGGTACCTTTAATGTTATGTAGAACAACTATAGTTTCCACCAACATAATAAAAAACATACATTATTTTGAAGACGTTACCTTCATATAGTTATAGGTGTTATAAGGCAACTCCAACTAGTAATTAAAGTGGGGCATCATATACCAAAATTTTCATAACAATTAACAACCACCACTGCTGTTCAAACAGCCACTGCTATGCTATACCATGATTCTTGTCTTCAGTATAAAACCTTGAAATAGGACAGGGTGGTGTTTATAAATGTTTATTCTTAATTAAAGTGGGACAAATATATGAAGCTCTATAATAGAAAATGCTTAATATGCCATGGTAGTTTTTATAATATATTTTATTTGTCTTCAATATATGCAAGTAGGGGCTGATTCATCATTGTTCATTTTAATAATACATCACACCTATATACAAAGAATTCAGCACCGCAACACAATAAACACCCTATCATTCACATATAGAAAGGGGCAACAAGATCAAATTAAAAGTATATGACAATACATAAATTAGCTCAAAAGGATATGCGGAGCACCCATGACAATAGACCCACACCCCATTAAACATATTTTTCATGAAACACCTCACTCACAATTACTAATCATCAAACCTATTTCCCTACACATCGAGTGGAATTCGTCTTTGTCCTCGCTGAAGCCATTATTTGATCCCTAACATTGTTGTGTACAGATGTCACTAAACCAACAGCGACACGAGCCCTCTCATCATCCGAGTTATACTTTAACAAAAATTGTGAATTGTGAAAGAAATAAAAAAATAAATTTCCATTACTTAATATAAACATTATTCAACTACTAAGAAACTCAATAGTTTTAAAAATTAATACAGCAACATAAAAACTTACACCCTTTGGTTTGAAGTCAGAAGGGTTGCATTGTGCCATCCAATTTATCACATGAAAACCACAGTCATATCCATTTGATTGTTGGACAACTTCATTATTAGTGAAAGCCTTGAAACATGTGAATGACTTCACAGGTCTCTTCCACCGTGATAACTCATCTTGGAGAACTAAATCAAGCTGTTGCAACTACAGTGTGGACAAAACAAGATAACATCAAATGTAATGATAGTCAAATACTACACCTTTAGTTTAGAAATAGAAAACCTTCTCTAGTTAATTAATAACCCACCTCAGTTTTACTCCCAACAATGAAAAAGGTTAAAACATCCCCAAAAATTTTTAAATCTCACCACCACTGGAACAAGAGATTACGATAATGATTCTTTGCGCCCTAGCAGCAACGAATCACATATTTCGACAACCCCATTACCTACATGAACTATAAAGAGAACCCAGTGTTGCATCTCCTCGTTGTGAAATGGAATCTTAATCTGCAAAATAATAAAATATTCAACTAATAAAAAAAACCCAAAAATACAAAAAAATACCACACATAAATATACCTTCCCACATAAATTCAAATCTCCAATAAATAGTTTACGAGCTGAATCAGATCGACCACTTTGAGGAAAGAAGTTCTGAATACTAATTCCAGTACATTGTCACTCAAAAATATTCACAATTAATTCGATATCTCTTATATTGAGTTGAATTTTTCTACAGGAACAGTACTCACCGTCATTCTAGTATTCAAATACCATGACGAATGACTCTCTGTTGAAACTTGCTGCTCCCTACGTGTGTTCATCTCACATACTACATTCAACACCTGCGGTCAAAACAAGAAAAAAACATTGGAAACCTACCCTTACCGTCCATGAATATTAGTTTAGATGGGGAAATATATATAAAGTGAATACTTCTAACTAAACAGTCCAACATTATCAATCCATACCTCTCCATTAATAAAAACCCCAGGACACAATGTTCGAACCAAACCACGCGTGAGATGATTAAACCCCGTGTCTACCAGCGTTTCACTGTGCCACAATTATAAAACAAATTTATAATAATATTGGGTATCGGATAGAAAATTTTTATTGTTAACTAATGGAAAAAATATACTTACTCATGATTCAAACTATCATCAAATATGTATTCTATTAATTTTCCTATATCATCATCCATTATGGGGGTGCGAATTTTAAAGGGCCCTATGCTTTGGCTCTGCCCAATTGTAACAATAGAAACATAAACTCCACGTGGAGTTGTCTGTGATTTAGTCTTCACCTGATTAAATAAACTAGTAAATTATAAAACAAGGTACAATAACAAATAAATATAAAACGTACTCAATTACACATTTACCGTTTTTTTCCTCCGATCAACAGGCCCACCAATGCTACTAGACACTGACTGGCTTCCTACTTTTACATTCAACGAATTTGAACATTTTTTGTTAATCGTACAAACTCTAGGCTTCTACAATCTCAAAATTAACAACCAATTAGGTTCAACAAGTAAAACCAAAAATACCAAAAAAAAAAATAATAATCAACTTTTAACCTACCAAAAGATACCATTACTTACTTTCATCGAAATTTCACGCTGCAATAATGTTTCTCCAAATTGGGATGAAATCCTGAAAACAGTATCATCAAAGTTCTCGAAGTTTCCCCCCAAACATTTATCCTCTCCATTACCAACACATGTCTTCCTTTTGCATTCTATATTAGTTGAGCTATCATCTAACCCCTGAATATCTCCTACACACTTATTCAACTCACTGTTACTTAAATCGTCCATTTTGCTTTCAACCCCATTACATTTAACGACACCATCTTTCTGTCTATCAAAATCATTTGCTTTGTCTTTACCTAAAGGATTTACAAAAGCAACATCTTCCTTCCTCCCAATTAAGTTTTCAACCATTTTACGCTCAAAGATTTTTGCCTCACTATGTCTATGTTTCCCATGTTCAGTTATTGCACGTAATTCATCTTTAATTACTCTCAAATCATCTTTCAACCCAGCATAATCATTACGCAGCCTCTGTATTGATTCCATTATAGAATTCAGCAATAAAACTTCCATCCTAAATCACCAAATCAACAGTAAGATCAAATGGGGAAATATATTAACAACCATACAATAATCATTTTACTACAAATTTCATTTCTTCTAGAAAAAAGAAACATGACATAAACACAAATATTTTTCCTCTAGCTAATAGTACAGAATAAATCAGCCTTCTGCAACATTAACAAAAAATATTAACAAAAAAACTGATCTCAATAAAATTAACAAAACTCAATACTATTGCAACTTTCAATACTACTGAAGTTATATATAGCTAGCCTAAGCCAACCCACACCATTTTGGAAAGAAGAAACTGTCATAATCATTCTTTTAATCATGAAGGGGGTATGAGTTTATTTATGTACAAAACATATATATATCTTGTTAATCCCAGACGAAAAGCACACCTCTAAAGTGGTCCAAGTGCAGCTCTAAACAATGTATACACATGATTTTATCTTTCTCATTAATACCCATATTGAAAAGTTTTATATATATATATGTATGTATGCAGGATGTGTTATGGGTTAAATGGGTTTATGGTGTTTATCTAAAGGGTGTTTCAATATGGGAGTATCGTTTAAAGCAGGATACTAGCTGGTATTGGAGGAGAATCATTAAGTTGAGCCATCTATGGTCTAGTTCTGAGTTGAATCCTGCGGTTAGGAATGGAAAAATCCATCTGGGCACCCTGTATTCGATTGTGTTTCCTGGTGAGCTGGTGTAGTATGTGCACCCAGTATGTGTATCATTTTTGTGTTACAACTCACACCAATTTCTATAATACTTTATACACATGGTGTAAATTAATCTTATCTTTCTCATTAATACCCATATATATTCAGATAGCATATATTAATACCCTTATATACATCTTATATTTCTCTATATTAATACCCATGTATAGATGATATTATCTTTCTCATTAATACCCATATATATGTAACATCTTATCTGATAGCATAGAGAGATGGGCAGGTTCATAGACTGATAAAAGCTAAATTAATGGCAAGAAAATGATATCTTACCCATGTGTCGATGAGAGCTTCGGAACAACCAGAGACGAAGATGGAGAGAGAGACGATGGAGAGAAGCCTGGTAGAGAAGATAAACCGAGATGGAGAAGAAACAAAGAACTCTGTTTCGGAAGAGAGAGAGAGAATAGTTCTCAATGTGTGTGAATGGGTTGTTTCGGAAGAGAGAAATCTGAATGTGTGTCAATGGATTCGGACTTGTGAGGGAATGAGAGAGAGTTAGAACAAATATTTGGATAGATCACAGCCCTTAATTTGATCAAATGGTGCAAAAAAATCGTCTCCACCGGTGCAGACGTTTTTACCGTCTCCACATAAGAAATTGCCTATTTATATATATTAGCGTGAGAACTAAAACTGGAAACAATTTTTTTTAATATTTTTTATAATAAACATATGTATATATTAAGTATGTATATAATTTTTGTTTTAAAGAAACTAGAAAAATAAAAACAAAAAATAAATAAGAATTACTTAGCTCTTTTGCCAAATTGTCCACAAAACAATTAGACATACTTTTTTGCACTTCTCTAGAACTAGCACTAAAATTTGATTACGCCCAACCTTATCTTCACAAAGCCGTCAATTGTAGTGTAGAATGGGCGGTTATATCCATGAGTAGATGTCTAAAATAAGCTCTAAATGTAGCAAATAATTAGTTTAGAAATATGTGCATAAATGCAATAGAATGGAAAACAACTTTTGTGAGAAATTGTAGAGACAAAGTGAATATGAGATGACAAAATCAATAATAAAAAAAAAATGTAGGTTTCAAGAATACAATCTATACTTTGTTCACTTATTTGATTTTGATTCAATGAAAGTAAATAATATTACCAATTACCTATGATCGACAGTATACATCAGGCGATAATGCAGTAAAAGACTAATTTGCAATAATAATCTTATTAACACGACATTGCATGATAAAATCACATAAGAAAAGCATGACTGGACTTATATGAAAATTTAGCATCAATATTTTGTAAAGAAGATATATTTTAAAATGTATTAAAGCAAAATCACTTTCTTACCATTAACACTTGCAAAAGATTATGAAATAATCTAATTTTATCAATATAATTATATCATGCAAAATTCATATAAAAAGTGTGTGACTAGATTTATATGAAAAATCACAACACAATTATATTAATACCTAATTGCTCAAAAGAAGAAAGAAGAAAAATGGTTTGCTCAAATCTATAACCCAAATAAATTCACTCTACATATAAGATATCTCTAACCTTACCAAAAAACTTAGCCTAGCACACAAAACATGCTCACAAAAATTCTAGAGAGAAAAATTATAATGAAAATTGAAGTGTGTCTTTCTTCATAAACCCTACCCTATTCATAATACTCATAGTTACCCAAAATAATTAGCCAATTTAATTCCAATTAATAAAAAAGGGAAACTATCTTTGAGCTTCTTTTCTTCAAATAAATTGGCATTATTCCATATAAATGGAAGAGAAACATGATTGATGGTGGGTCCCATGCGTGAAGAGAGAAAGCTCGGAATGCGCGCGCTGTAGTTGGTAGAAGAATTTGACGCGCAGCCCAGATCCACTTAGTTGGCAGCTCTGAAATGGTTTAGCTTTAGTAATGGGCTGGGCCACTTTTTTGGACTTCTACTTTGCTTTGTTCTTTTGCAAAATTACCCATATTTCTCTACGAAGTAACATAAATTAAAGGGGATTTTTCAAAAATATGGCTTTTTAGCCATCAATGTGCAAAAATATGGGAGTTCAACTTTCTTTAATTTGTATGGGAAAATTTAATTAAGAAAAACTTAGTTTATGGGAAAACTAATCCTATATTGGAAATCAAAATTAATCAAAACAAATGGCAAAAGGAGGGGTACTATAGTAATTAACATAGCCAAAACTCTTTCAGCCAAGTCCATCTTCTCTTTCATTTTGCCTTAGCCGCCTCACCATCTCCACCATAGCCAAAACTCCTCCACTCGGCTGCCTCACCATCTCCACCATAGCCAAAACTCCTCCACTCGGCTGCCTCACCATCTCCATCATCATCTCCGGCCACCCACATTCACTACCTACCAAGAACACCCCAACCGCACCTCCATGAAACCCAGCCACTCCTCCACTCGGCTGCCTCACCATCTCCACCATCATCTCCGTCCACCCCCTTACCACCTGCCAAGAACACCCCAGCCGCACCTCCGTGAAACCCAGCCACCTTCACCACCTTAGGTGCGCACCTCCATGAAACTCAGCGAAGAACACCCCAGTCGCACCATCGATGAACACAAACTCAATCTGCGCATCTCTGTATGATTCCATTCGCGAGCCCCCAAATCCAAAACGATGGAGATAGGCTAAGGTGAGGGATGTTCTAGTGGTGGTCGGAGGTGAGGAAGAAGGGTGGCGCTTGGGCTGTGTGCGATTTGTGGTGCTTGGAGCTATGCAAAACAACAGGGATGGCTGGGTTTGCGACGGGGTTTTGCGCGTAGGGGATGGGGGTTTCTGGTGGTGGTCGGAGGCGAGGGAGGAGGTTGGTTAGTGGTCAGATCTGGTTTTTTTTTTTTTTTCTGTCTTGAGATCTATGGTAACTGGTTACCTTCGCATTGTTTGTTTGTATATTTTAGGAGATAATTGGTTACCTTCACATTCTGATGTGTGTGTATTTCTGGGTTCTATATGGTAACTGGTTACCTAGGTCACTAAATTATACTTACTCTTCTTCTTTTTTTCCTTCAAATGTGATGTTTTTTTTTTCATTTCTAATATGAGTGACTCGTCAACCTCTTATGATAACTGGTTACCCCTCTTATGGCAGTAAGTTACTAATCGAACTGTAACTAGCTACCCCTCCTGATACATGTTATTTAACCTCTAAGATTATTTTTTACATAAATGTGAAAAAAACATAAACAAGTAAATGGTTACCCCTCTAGATAAATGTTATTTAAGCTAGCTGTAGGATTTTTTTTACATAACTTTGAGAAATTAATTATGTAACTGGTTACCTTACCCAGGTTTAAAAAAAAAAACGTACAACCTAAAAAAAAAGGAAAAAAAATGTTTACAATAAATAAAAAAAATAATAAACACAATTCATATTACAAAAAAAAAATTGCAAAACAACCATGGAAAATTTTAATATAAAAATAATTATATAAAATTAATATAAAAAAAATAATCAAATAAGCTAAAAATAATAATCAAATTACAAACATACTCTTCCAAATTCATAAAACTTGATTAAGAGTGAAAATATGGCATAAACAAACTTTTATACAAAAATATGGGAAACTAAACCCATAAAAGTGAAATTAAAACGAAAAAGCCATAGATTAACTTTTCTTGAAAAAAAGCCATATTTTTGTACAATCAATTAAAATTCCCATATAATATGTAATTTTTACTAAATTAAATTAAAACAAATTATTTTCAAATTCAAATATAACAAATTAATTTCATAAAAATATTAATTAAAACTTAATTTTTTTAACATTTATTATAATAACTAAGTTTATTATTTTCTCCTTAATTATGATCATATGTTAGTTTTTATTATAATTTATAGTTTAACTTGAGTGGTGGAGTTTAAAAATATTGCTTAAGTTTTAAATTAATTATTTTAAGTTATGATTTCTATGACTTAGAAAATAATTATAATTAGATCAGGATAATTATTATTATTTTGGTTAGCACTTATAAGATTTTAGCATATGATTAAATTAAAGTATAGTTTTAAGTATTTATTAAAAACATGTGCACATATTACTTGGAGAGTTGAGTAGAGTGCATGTGGCATTAAAATAAATCACAAAATTTGAATTTTAAATAGTCATAGCCGAAATTCCCTATAGCTTTATTAGGTGGAATTTTGGTGAATTAATTGAATTGAGTATTAGAGCTAATTAAAGACCTAGCTTAGTCATAGGCACGTGGAGCATATTTAGGCAAGAATTTGGACTAAATTTTGAATTTACATAGGTGTCACACTAAGCTTGAACTAAGTAACTATATTGGTAATAGTTGAAACCATTTGAAGAGTTTTGAATTTGAAATGGTACATGTGTAGGCGTGGGAATAATCTTAGAGAATCAAGTGAAGACCATTGACTACTTTGGTTACTTGTTGATGTATGTGTCATATTGAGAGATGGTGTGCCACATTGAATGAGTAAAACAAGGGCTGGTTGAAATTACATAGTGGAGGGAAGATTTGAATTTTAAAAACTAGTTGAATGGTGGTGGAGAAGTTTAAGGAAATGAGTTGGGGTTGGAGCCTATAAATAGAGTGTTTCACCATTATTTTTTCACACTCAAAACAAAGCTTTCAAAAGCTCTCATTTTTCGAAAAATCACTCTCCCAAAAGCTCTCGTATTTTTTCCTAATAAACACACCATAGCCGAAATCACTATAGCCTTTATAATGCTCGGGATTTCTTTCTTCTTCTATTTTCTTAAATAGCCTCAAACACTCTAGGTATTATTGACCCTATATAGCCGAAATACCAAGCTTCTCAAAACACTATATAGCCAAAAATACCCCAAGTATTAAAGCTCTTAATATCATTGTTGGAGATAGGCAATATTGTGAAGTCTAGGGATTTTGATCTTTTGGTTCTAGGGTGAAAGTACGACTTTATAAGGTTTAGAGTTATTGGAAGTTTAGTTTATTTTAAGTCTCTAATCTTAAATTATTTTATGTCATTTATAAAGTTTTTGGGTGATTCTCTATGGCAAAACCAATCTCTGTTCTTCTCTTTTTCCACACTAAAGGTAAGGAAAATTTGGCAGTTTAGTTTATGTCCTAGTTTATGATATGTATTACCCTAACATTTCAGGTACCCCTGTATTACCCTAAGTTGATGTCCTGTAGGCTCAGTTGCCAAAATTGTATGACAGACTTATATCTGAGGCTTAATTGCCACCCCTGTATGAGCACTTATCTTTTTCTTATACCTGTCATGTTATTATGACCTATGACTATGACTATGACCTATGAGTATGACCTCTTATGACCTATGGTTAAGATCTAGATTATGTTTATGTTTTAGGGTATTATGACTTTTGTATGATATATGATATGTCTTCTATGATTACTTATTATATCACTTTTGTTTGTATTTTTCTTATTTGGCTTAGAACCTCACACCTTACTATGTTGTTGTGCAGACAATTGATGATAGAAAGGCTAGTGGCAAGTGGGACCTAAGAGCTTAGTGATGTATTCGCGGGGACCATTATAACGCCCTGCGTTTCGGGTACCTTTAAAGGACTCGGGTCGGGATTATTTTCCCCGAGTTAAGAATATTATTTTAAATAATATTATATTTGTTTGGAATTTATTTCCATGAGTTATTGCTAGCCAAATTATGATGTTTGTAAATAAAAGTAAATATAAGACTTTCGGTCTTGGACCGACACAAAAACTATAATTGGGTAAAAATCTCGAAAAACAAAATGGAAAACTATGGAAAATATATTTTGGGCATAAAATACATTCATAAAAATTAAAGTTTGGTAAAAAAATAATAAACCTAAGAGGAAATGAAAATTTTAGGGTATTTTGTGTTAAATGCTTAATTTTACCGAATTGAGAAATTTTATTCCATAAATGAACCATAGTTTAAATTGTATTGTGTGTTTTATTAAATTAAATGTGAGAGACATTTAATTTAATTATTATATGTTAAGTTTTATTTTTTAAAAATAAACTTTATAATAGTTAAAAATGTTATAGAAAGTCATTTTTTGATTTTTTTAAAAAAAAAAGACAAATTCATAGGAAATGTTTATTAACCTATATATATAAAAAAATAATATAAATGCATAAACAGAAAGAGGTGCCCAGCCATGTGAGGATATTAATTGTGTGGACCATATTAATTAAGTTTTAAATCACATTTAAATTAGAGCTAATGACACAAAGTGATAAAGGTAAAAACACTTAAGTGTTTTAGATATTTTAGAGTTTTCTAAGTTCTTCCAACCTCCCAAAACTAACCCCCTTATGTCTTCTCACTCTCATCTTGTTAAAAAATTCTCTCTCAAGTTTTCTTATCATTTTCAACTACCAAAAACCCAAAGAAAGCTTGGAAGCTTAAGCATTGGTCTTGGAAGAGTTTTTCCCTAAGGTAAAAGTTTCAAAAACTAACTACATATATTGTTGGGGGAGTTGGTTTAAGGTTTTGAAAGAGTCTTGAAGGATGTAAAGCTAGTAGAAATATCAAAACCTAAAGCAAGAACAAGAAGAGGTAAAAAAGTTTTCTTTTTATGGTTGTTTTTGTATGGTTTTTATTTTAAGCATTATTTTTTGTATTTAAAGCTTAAAATTTCTTATTGATGGTGTAATAGGGCTAGGGTAGTTGCTTGAAATTTTTAATGATACTTGCATGTTGAGTTTTGAAAATAGGGACCCAAAAGCCCTAAGGGTTTTGTTGGAAACCCTAAAATAAAAATACATGTTTTGGGCCGTGACTTCCAAGGGGTCAAGCATCAACTATATGCTTATTTTGTAAAAATAAATTATGCTGTGAAGTTGTTGAGATGGAGTACATGAATTTGAGCTTTTGAAACACTAAAAAATGTTCAAGAATAAGTGAGTTTTGCTATTTCAAAGTTTAGGTAAAAAACTGTTTTTTCATATTCTTAATTTCGGGACCAAGTTTGGACAGCCATTGTATAAGGAAAATGAATCCAGTTGTTGCTAAAATTTGGTGGACATGTTACACGCATAACCTAGTATTCAACTGTAAAATTTGGTAACAAAATACTGGACGATCTGAGAGTTATTAAGTACCAAAATTTGGAAAAAATAAGGACTTGAAAATAATGTCATTTTTACCTCAATATTTTCACCAATAAAAAATGCTCATTTTGACCTAAGATTTTACAAAGACCTAAATGGCATACCAAAGATTGAATTAGATATCGAGACCATATGGTAGGTCTCCCCGAGACTTAGTGTAGCGCCATACTTGCTTAGAGTCGTTACTAAGTGAGTTAAAAACGTGTCATTGGCTCGCTAATCGAGGTTTTATGTTAAAAGTGTAGCTAAGCTACAATAAAAAGTTGTTTAAAGACATTTAATGTAAAAACGTGGTCATTCATTAAGATTGTAAAGAGTGAAACATTTGGGATCCCAAAATACTGTTTAGAAAATACCTTACAACTCAAAATACATTTATGGTCGACTTAGGTGACAAATCTATACCAATATATTACATCTTCCCAAAATAACACTGGCTGTGGCAGCCAGGTAGGTCGAACATGTACCCGTCGCTCCATGCTCTCCATACTCATGGTTGGTCGACCTTTCCTTTGCCCTTACCTGGACCATAGAGCATTCGTGAGACAAAGCCCAGCAAGAAAACTCAACACAAAACAAATAACATATGCCTGCTATCAACAACATATAACAAAGCAGCCAACAGGCTAAACACATAGCGACCATGCCATCCCAGGCACTTTACAAAGCCCTGGGTTTGCGGTCTTCACTAAGAGGATGACTCCAGCATCCTAGGAAGGACTCGCCCTAACGGCCTGCCCTCTGTGTGCTCAACATTGTTCCCGTCCCCTTGCCGTACTTGTCTTTGTATTCCGCGTGCTCAATGCCGTTCTCGGCCCCTTGCCGTACTCAGCCTCCTGCCATTCTTGGCCTTCGCCGTTTCTGGCCTTTGCTGTTTCACTCACAAATATGCATTACATAGCATAATATCAATAGTTATTTAAACATGTACTAAACATAAACAATAGAGCTACGCCTTCCAATTCAATTAATAGGGCCATGCCCTGCAATACAAGAAATAGGGCCACACCCTGCTCTATGGTTACAACAGTTTTCTTACCTGTGTCCCAAGCTATCTGAGCACTGCAATCCCAAGCATAGTCCTCTAACATGAGCCTCATTGAAAACCTAGTCACAACATATTTATAATAGCTATCCATCAAGTTCTAATCTAATAAATAGCTTCAAGACATAAATCTAGCCTCTGGGACCATGGATTCTATCAAACTGGGTAGTAGAAACCTCCTGATCCTTAACGTTTGAGTTCCCGAGCTAAAAACCTTCACATGGCCAAAATTCTGCATTTGGACCGCGGCCCAGCCCCCTTTAAGGGCCGCGACGTGCCCTAAGTCAGAGGCAAAATGCCTCTCTACTGAGAGGCACGGGCCGTGGCACCTAAACCTTGTGCCGCGGCGCCTAGGAAATTTTTCCGAGGTCCCCTGGCCTATAAACTCAAGCGGGCTGATGCGCCTGATGAACAGGGCCATGGCTCAAGCCCGAACCAAAAATCCCATGCAAATTTTACGAGCTAATTACCTTGAAAATCACAAATTCCTAGCCCTAATCCTAGAATTCAACTTAGGATTCCTATCCAAACAACATAACTAGTTTAAACATCCAAAAATCCAAGAGAAAGTTTCATAAACACCTAAATTCCAACTCCAAAAAATTCTAACAAAACAGAGAAAGTTTAAACAAAAACATGCTTTAATCCCTTACCTCTAAGTTAACTTCGGCCTGAGCTAAATCCCAATTGCCACAAACATCAATTCTCCCTAAGCTCAGCAAACCTCTAGCTTTGAATTCCTAGGTTTCATTTCCTCCAAAATCCTCAAACACCATGAGAGAGAGAGAGAGAATCGGTGGAGAGAGAGAACCAAAAACTGAGTACTGTTCTGTTTCTTTTTCCCTCGTAACACCTTCTACTATCTTAGCAGTCAAAGAAATTTGTGTATATCCGTTGCCAAATGTCCAAAATGCCCCTTAAGCCTATCTACATCCTTAAGTGACCCAAGGGCAATTCCGTCATTTTCCATATCCCGCTAACTCCTCTAGTATTCCTATAAATCCCCATTTAATCCTTACATATTCAAATCATAGCTAAATTACTATCCATTACTTGATAAATCCCGAACACACATAACATTCCCAAAATACCGTTACGTCCTCCCGAGCCGGGTATTTGACCCCATTGTGATTTTCTAGCTAAACTGCTCCCTAGGACCGTGTCGGATCGTGCATCACAAATATATCACTACTCACTCGTGGTATCAACGACAATATACACAAATATTGCATTTATGCCCTCAACGGGCTAAATTTACAAATATGCCCCTAATAGCCAAATGGGGCCATCATGCATATTTAATTCACCTAAACAAGCACATAACCATCAAATTCACGTAATAACATGATTAAATGAATTATTGCCCTCCCAGCATGCTAATCAAGACCCTAAGCCTTATTTGAAAATTTGAGACGCTACAACTATCCCCTCCTTACAGAAATTTCGTGCTTGAAATTACCTGAATAACTCGGGATAAGGATCCCGCATATCTATCTCAAGTTCCCACGTTGCCTCTTCTACCTTGTTGTTCTTCCACAACACTTTTATTAAGGTGATGGTCTTGCTCCACAAGACTTTAACATTTCGGTCGAGAATCTGAATCGGCTTCTCTTGATGTGATAAATCTTGATCCAGCTTCAAGTTCTCATAACTTAGAACATGCATAGAATCTGATACATACTTCCAGAGCATGGATAAATGAAGCACATTGTGAACCCCTGATAGAGATGGAGGCATCGCCAATATGAAACTTCCTCTCCAACCCGTTCCAAAATCTTAAAGGGGCCAACAAACCTTGGGCTCAGCTTGCCCCGAACACCAAGCTGTTTCACTCCTCTCAAGGGAGAAACTTTGAGAAATACATGGTCACCGACTTGAAACTCTACGCTCCTGCGTCTCAAGTCTGAGTAACTCTTCTGGTGACTCTGGGAGGCGAGCATTCTAGCTCTAATCTTTTCAATTGCCTCATTGGTCCTCTGAACAACCTTAGGACCCAGATATCTCCTCTCATCGTATCATTCGAATGGATAGGTGATCTACACTTTCTCCCCTATAACATCTCATACGGAGCCACTCCGGTAGTCGCCTAATAATTGTTATTATACAAAAACTCAATCAAAGAGAGATATTTACTCCAAGATCCCCCAAAATCCAGCACAGAGGCTCGTAACATATCCTCTAGTATCTGAATCGTCCTCTCAGACTATCCATCCATCTAAGGATTATAAGCGGTACTAAACTGCAACCGCGTGCCCATAGCCTTCTGAAGGCTCTCCCAAAACATGGAGGTGAAGGTGGGATCCCTGTCGGATACTATTGACCTCAGAGCCCCATGAAGTCATACAATTTCCTTCACATACAACTTAGCATACTGCTCCATAGTATAAGTTGTCCTAACAGGCAAAAAGTGGCCAGACTTAGTATACCTGTCTACAATCACCCACACTAAATCATGTTGTCCCACGGTCTTCGGTAATCCAACCACAAAGTCCATGGTGATATCCTCCCATTTCCACTCTAGAATCCCTAGAGGTTTCAATAACCCTGCTGGCCTCTGATGTTCAGCCTTTACCTGCTGACAAGTTAAACACTTGGCCACATAATCCACCACATCTCTCTTCATCCCTGGCCACCAATACAGAGTTCTCAAATCTTGGTACATCTTCATCGTACCGGGATGTAAAGAATAGGGAGTGGTATGAGACTCATCCAAGATCTCTCGCCTGATACCAGAATCCATCGGAACACAAATCTGGCCTTTGAACTTTAGTAATCCCATCTCCAAAACAGAAAAGTCTATAGCAGCTTCGGCTAAGACGCCCTCCTTATACTCTCTTAATTAGGAATCCCCCGTGTGCCTCCTTGATCCTTTCAAGGAGCGTAGAATGAAGAGTGATGTTGGCTAACTGACCAACCACCAACTCTATACCTGCTCTAGTAATCTCTTCAGATAACTTGTCTTATATTTGCCTCGAACTGAATAATTGTCCTAGGCCTTTCCGACTCAACGCGTGCCACTACATTGGCCATCCTAGGATGATATAGAATATCACAATCATAATCCTTTACCTATTCCAACCAGCTTCTCTGGCGCATATTCAGATCCTTCTAAGTAAATAAGTACTTCAAACTCTTATGGTCGGTGTATATTTCGCAGTTCTCACCTGTAACGCCCTACTTCCTTAGAGCCGTTACTAAGTGAGTTTTAAGACAAAACAGTGTGCAAAGAACTCGCTAACCGAGGTTTTGAAACAAAAGTGTGACTAATTAAAAGTTAAGGATGTAATCTTAAAAAAAATGCGTTGTTTCAATAAAACTTCTAGTATTAAACATTTGGGATCCCGAGATAAGGTTTGAAAACTATATACATCTTGAAATAAGTTTACAGTTGATCAGTTATAAAAATCATAGATTATTACAGCCATTTTCGAATAAACCCCCAACCAAAGCAGTCGGGCAGGCCAAACATGTACGCGTCGCTTCACGCTCTCCGTACTCATGGTTGGTTGACTCAGACATTGCCCTTACCTGCATCACAGAGCACCCGTGAGCCGAAGCCCAGCAAGAAAACTCATGCAGGACATAACATATGCAATTTATACCATTTATCATAACAGATAATCCACATATAAACAAGTCAACCATTAGACTAAGCAAACACGGCCATGCCGCCCCAGAAGCCTTACCAAAGCCTGGGGTTTCGGTCCTCACCGTAGGGATACCACATGTATCCACCGGGCCCTGCCCTGACTATAAGCATCCCATGTGCTAAGTGTTACTTCCGGCTCCGCTGCCGTACCCGGCCTACGCCGTACTCGGCCCTTGCCGTTCAATTCATTATAATCATATATAGCATGAATCAAGCAACATTCAAACAAATGCCAATTTATTTAAATCTGCACCCTAACATGTAATGCAATATATGGCCATGCCCGGCAATCATCTCATCATGCAACATGCAATATAGGGTCGTGCCCCGCAATCACACTATGGGCCCACGCCCTATCCTACGGGTGTTATAGTTTTCTTACCTTTCCCTTCAATAGCTTAGATCACCTGACTCCTTGAGCACGATCCCACTCGAGCCTTAGCGCACACCTAGGCACAAACATAGGTCAAAGTCAACACCGAACCCCAAGTCCGAATACCTAGCCTCGGGAACAATCCCGAGCCCCCGGGAAGTCCTAAATCCCTAAAACAAAGTGGCGGAATCAAGCCCCGAACCCTAGGTCAAAATCCCTCATCAAAACCCAAAAATTCACCTCTGTGAACAGTGCAGCGCTACAGCGCTCTAAAGAGGGCGCTGTAGCGCTAAAAGTAGAATGCACCCCCCCAGAACAGGGGCTAGCGCTACAGCGCCCACTGACTAGCGCTGTAGCGCTAGTTGCAGCCCAGAAAACCCAAAATCGCATTTCTGCGATTTCCTTCTACCAATTCAACCCCAAACTTGTCCAAACCTTCTCCAAGCCCAAAATCAAGCTTATAAACACCTCACACTCATCCCAAGCATCCCAAGAACCCAATCCCAAGCTCAAGCAACCCAAAACTCAAAATCTACCATGAACAACCCTAAACCAGAAATTCATGCAAACCACAAAGATAGAGTCTTAGAAATCATACCATTAATGCAATTTCGACCTTGATTCAACCCTAGGCCTCCTTAGCTTGTTCATCATCAAAGCTTGTCCAGAAATTCCCTAAAATTTCCATCAACTCAGCTCAAAACAGAGCTCAAACCATCAAAACCCTAAAACAGAAATCTCCAAGAACTTACCTCAAAAGTTGATGTGTTCTTGCCAAATCTTCAAGTCTAACCCAAGATCCTTGATGCTCAGCCTACCATTGCTCTCCACTAAGCTTTGCTCCAAGAAAAATGGAGCGGAATGGTGCAAAAATGCACAAACCGACCCTTGTGAAAACCCCTCTGTTTTCCCTCTTTTCTTTCTTTCCTTTTTCTTTCTTTTCTTTCTCTCCACAGACAACACTCTCTAAAAATCCCCCTAAGTGTAAAGCTTCATAAATAAATCTCTAAAAGCCAAATGACCAAAATGCCCTTCCTATTAATTCTAAATCCTTTTGTCCAAGTAGATTTTACCCAAATCCCGCTAATCCTCAAGTGTCTCTAATATTTTCCCGTTGCTTTCCAACACCCGATAAACCACCAAATAAATATCCCCCATCATCAAAATAAATCTCAATCTATTCTCTGAATTCCTGCTTATACCCCCAGGCTCGCCCCGAGTCGGGTATAAATTCCCGTCATGAATTTCTGCTAGCCTGCTCACTCGAGTCACAAATCACAGATACACCCACATACCACTGTGGTCTCAACAATCATCGCATATCAATACAGTTATGCCCAACATGGCCAAAATTACAATTATGCCCTTCTAACAAGATCCGGGCCTACATGCATACTAATATACATAGTCATGCATCTCAGATAAACAAATCGTCATACAACATGCTTTAAATCATAATCATGCATTTAACTCATCAAAGTCACACATAAATCCAATCATGCCCTCCTGGCACGCTAATCAAGGCCCTTAAGCCTTATTAGCTAAATTGGGTCGTTACATCACCATATAGATAATGTCTCCAAACCTTATGTTCAAATACCACCACCGCCAATTCCAAATCATGTGTAGGATATCTCTACTCATACTCCATCAATTTTCTCGATGCATAGGCTATCACATTTCCTGCTTGCATCAGTACACACCCTAAACCCTGTCTGGAAGCATCACAATAAACCACAAACTTCTCATTGTTTGACGACAGACTAAAACTGGAGCGGTGATCAGTAGCCCCTTCAATTCCTTAAAACTATTCTCACACCTGTCTGTCCATACAAACTTAGTCTTCTTACACGTCAATTCGGTCAATGGTGTGGTTCTTCTGGAGAATCCCTCAATGAACTACCGATAGTACCCTGCCAATCCCAAAAATATCCTAACCTCCGATACACTGCTCGACCTAGACCAATCTCTCACTGCCTCAATCTTGCTTGGGTCAACTAGAATCCCCTCCTCACTGACAATGTGAGCCAAAATGTTACTTGGGGTAGCCAAAACTCACACTTTCTGAACATAGTATATAGCCTATGCTCCCTCAACCATTGCAACACCAGGCAAAGATGCTGCTCATGCTCTATCTCTGAATAAGAGTACACCAGTATGTTATCAATGAATACGATCACAAACTTGTCCAAATAGTCCGTGAAGACCCTATTCATCAATTCCATGAAGGTTGCTCCGGCGTTGGTTAATCCAAAGGACATGACCAGGAATTTATAATGTCTTTGGTATGTCCTCGTCTTTAATCCTTAACTGGTGGTAGCCTGACCAAAAGTCAATCTTAGAGAACATTGTCTTCCCCTGTAGCTTGTCAAAGAAGTTGTCGATCCTAGATAGTGGGTACTTGTTCTTAATGGTCAACTTGTTCAGCTCCTTGTAGTCAATACAAATCCTTAAAGATCCATCCTTCATCTTGAATAACAACACTGGAGCACCCCAAGGCGAAAAACTCAGTCTGATGAGTCCCAAATCCAGTAACTCTTGCAACTGAATCTTCAGTTCCTTCAACTCTGCTGGAGCCATTCTATAAGGTGTCCTAGATACTAGCTCTGCCCCTGGTGGCAATTCTATGATGAACTCAATCTCTCGTTGTGGCAGCAATCCTGGAAAATCTGCGAGGAATAAATCTGGAAACTCACATACGAGTCCGGTCTCACTTGCTCCAACTGACTCAACTCTAGAGGTATGCATAATGTTTGTTAGGAATCCTATGCAACCCATCTGCATCAGGTCTCTAGCCTTCAGTGCCAAAATCATAGGTACTCGCGGTCCACTCACTATCCCCACGAATACAAAGGATACCTCCCCATCCGGTTCAAAAGTCACCATCCTACGCTTGCAGTCAATTGTCGCCCTGTACTTCGATAACCAATCCATCCCTAGGATCATATCAAAGGCTCCCATTGCTAGCTCAATTAGATCCACAGAAAACCCTCTATTGTCTATCTCTAATGGTAATGCTCTAACCCATCTCCTAGAGACTACTAATTCCCAGTTGGCAACAAAATCTGAAATCCCCTAGCATACAAATTACTAGGTCTACACAGCTGATCTGCCACTCTAGCAGAAACAAATGAATGAGTAGCCCTTGAATCAATCAATGCAGTAAAAGAAGAACCAGCACTAGAAATCTGACTTGTCACGACAGAGGGGCTAGCCTTAGCCTTAGTCTGGGTCAAGGTGAATACTCTGGTAGGAGCGAGACTGTCGCTCTGCTTCGGCTCTTCCTTCCTGGCTTGTGGGCAGTCCTTCCTCAGATGACTAATACTCCCACAAGAAAAGCAGGCCCTGAACCTGTACTCTCCCTGATGTCGTCGTCTGCACCAAGGACACACAGGAAAGCTCATCCAGTTGTTTCCCTGCCTCGATGGCAACTAAAATCACCCCGTGCCCTACTATCCGATCTTGAAGGAACAAAAGAGTCTGGGGCCTTTGTATTCTATTCACTGGGGATGCTACCCTAGCTAGATCTAGTAAAAGGAGGCACCGCCCTACGAGCATCACGCTTAGCAGTGCCTTCTCTCCATATTTGATCCTCGACCCCTCAGCTGTAAGGGCCTTATCCACTACCTTTGCATAAGTGGTAGTCCCTAGATCCAGGTTATCTTGACATCATGGGCGATCATGACATTCAATCTACGCACAAAATGATCCCTTCATGCCATATCAGTCGGTACCAGATCTAGCGCGAACTTCGCCAACCATTCAAACTTCAAAGCATACTCAGTAACTGTCATTCGATTCTGAGTCAGGTTGGTAAACTCATCAACCTTCATAGCTCAGACTGCGACACTATAGTACTTCTCATTGAAAATGTTCTTGAGCTCTTCCCAAGTCAAAACTGCAACATTCCTTCTCTGCGATACAACATCCCACCAGATGCGGGCGTCTTCTCTCAACATGTAGCTGGCACAAGGTACTCTCTCATTCCCTTCCACCCTCATGAAATCCAGGATGGAAGAAATCAAGTTCATCCACTGCTCTGCCTGCAGCGGGTCTGGTCCACCCTCGAAGGTGGGAGGGTACTGCTTCCTGAACCTCTCATACAAAGGTTCCCATATATTTTCCAAAGCAGGCTGGTCTGTCACTGGTGCCACAGCCTATGGAACCTTCAACCCAATGCCCTGAGTAGGGGTCTGTTGCCTCAACTGTCGAAGCACTTCTTCTGTTCGGTGAAGTCTAGCTTCCATCTCAGCAAATAACCGTTGCCAATTTGGTGGGGCAGGTGCAGGTCCTGACCCTAGTTGTCAGCCTCGACCCTATTGCCACTGAGTCTGATTAACCGCCGCGACATTACCACAATTTTCCTGCAATCAATGACGCCACCTATCACGCATGATAACAACATCCAAAACCACCTCCAATTCACATCAACCAACCATAACCAGCAAACCACATAACACAGATTACATACAAAAATAAAGGGCCATGCCCAAGCATCATGCATATGTCAACTCATTTATCATGCTCTGTAAAAATAATCAGGCAAACAGGGTGCCTTAACAAACAATCAAGCATATAATTCAATAATTACCAACTAACCCTGAGTCGAGCTTGTCACTGGAAGTGATCGTACATATTCGGTTGATCTTTAAGAACCATAAACCTTGGCTCTCTCTGATACCAAGTTATAACGCCCTACTTCCTTAGAGCCATTACTAAGTGAGTCAGAAACGTTCCATTAGCTAATGAATCAAGGTTTTAGGATAAAAGTGTAGCTAAAATGGAATAAAAACTCATTTAAAGACATTTAATGTAAAAACGTGGTCATTCCTTATGATCGTAAAGAGTTAAACATTTGGGATCCCAAAAAATTGTTTAGAAAATACTTTACAACTCAAAATACATTTAAGGTCGACTTAGGTGAAAAATCTATACCAATACATTACATCTTCCCAAAATAACCTTGGTCATGGCAGCCAGGTAGGCCGAACATGTACCCGTCGCATCATGCTCTCCATACTCATTGTTGGTCGACCTTTCCTTTGCCCTTACCTACACCATAGAGCACTCGTTAGCCGAAGCCCAGCAAAAAAACTCAACAAAAAACAAATAAAATATGTATATATATCAACAACATGTAACAAAGCAGCCAACAGGCTAAACACATAGCGGCCATGCCATCCCAGGTACTTTACCAAGCCCTGGGTTCACGGTCTTCACCGAGAGGATGACTCCAGCATCCTAGGAGGGTCTGGCCATTCCTAGGATAACAGCCTGTGCTTCGCATGCTCAACGCCGTTCCTAGCCTCTTGCTGTACTCGAATTTGCAGTCCGCGTGCTCAACGTCGTTCTCGGCCCCTTACCGTACTCAGCTTCCTACTGTTCTCGGCCATCGCTGTTTCCAACATTTGCCGTTTCACTAAAAAATATGCATTACATAGCATAATATAAACATTTATTTAAACATATACTAAACATAAATAATAGGGCTACACCTTACAATTCAATCAATAGGGCCATGCCCTACAATACAATCAATAGGGCCATGCCCTGCTCTACGGGTACAACAGTTTTCTAACCTGTGTCCCAAGCTATCTGAGCACTACAATCCCGAGCACAGTCCTCTAACACGAGCCTCGTTGAAAACCTAGTCACAACATATTTATAATAGCCATCTATCAAGTTCTAATCAATTAAATAGCTTCAAGACATAAATCTAGCCTCCGAGACCATGGATTCTACCAAACTAGGTAGTAGAAACCTTCCCGAGCCTTAACGTTTTAGTTCCAGAGCTAAAAACCTTCAAAAAGCCAAAATTCTTCACTTAGGCTGCGGCGCGCCCCAAGTCAGAGGCAAAATGCCTCTCTACTGAGAGACACGGGCTGTGACACCTGAACCTTGCGCCGTGGCACCTAGGCAATTTTTCTGAAGTCCCCTGGCCTATAAACTCAAGCGGGCTGCGGTGCTTGATGAACATGGCCGCGACTCGAGCCTGAAACCCAGAAATCCCATGCAAGTTTTACGATCTAATTACCCTAAAAATCATCGATTCCGAGCCCTAATCTTAGAATTCTGCCTAGGATTCCTATCCAAACAACATAACTAGTTTAAACATCCAAAAATCCAACAGAAAGTCTCCTAAACACCTAAATTCCAACTCCCAAAAATTCTAACAAAACAGAGAATGTTTAAACAAAAACATGCTTTACTCCTTTACCTCTGAGTTAACTTTGGCCTGAGCTAAATCCCAATTGCCACAAACTTCAATTCTCCCCAAGCTCAGCAAACCTCTAGCTTTGAATTCCTAGGCTTCATTTCCTCCAAAATCCTCAAACACCATGAGAGAGAGGGAATCAGTGGAGAGAGAGAACCAAATACTCAGTAATCTTTTGTTTCTTTTTTCCTTCTAAAACCTTCTAGTGTCTTAGGAGTCAACGAAATCTAAGTATATCCGTTGCCAAATGTCCAAAATGCCCCCTTAAGCCTATCTACATCCTTAAGTGACCTAAGGGCAATTCCGTCCTTTGTTATTTCTCGCTAACTCCTCGAGTGTTCCTATAAATTCCCATTTAATCCTGACATATTCAAATCATAGCTAAATTACTACCCATTACTCGATAAATCCCGAACACACATAACATTCCCAAAATACCCCTAGGCTCCTCCTGAGTTGGGTATTTGACCCTGTTGTGACATTCTAGCTAAACTGCTCGGATCGTGCATGACAAATATATCACAAATCACTCGTGGTATCAACCACATTATACACAAATATTGCATTTGTGCCCTCAACGGGCTAAATTTACAAATATGCCCCTAATAACCAAATGGGGCCCACATGCATATTTAATTAACCTAAACATGCATTTCTAATCACATAACCACCTGTTGACGCCGTTTTTCGCCAACAGATAAAAGAAGAGAGCACGTAAACAATTAAAGACAATGGCTAAAACAAACAAACGAGTCAGACACGCGGTTTTTACGTGGTTCAGCAGTTAAATCTGCCTAGTCCACGAGTCTCTGTTATTAATCTCAAGATTATCTCTGAACAATCCTTTAGCATGAATTCTCCAGAGTTTTCTCTCAAGGTTCAGAAAATCCGTCCTTTACAATGGTGCATCACTTCTCTATTTATAGAGAATGATGCAGAATACTATCCCACATATTTTGGGTAGTTACTCTTTTGTGAATAAAAATAAATAGCCTTAAATGCCAATAATCAGATATAGAAGGAAACGTTCCCCAAAGATCAGGAAACGCATAACTGACTAAATAATATCCCACGATTTTTGGGGATTTACATCAATAAATGAGGATCATATCCCATATCTACAACACTTGTAGATATTCAAGGTAGTCATTGCGTATCTCCAAGGCTTCACGTCATTGTGCGAGCCGCTGACACTTCCCGAGCTGACATTTCTTTCGAGATGGCATATCGAACTCGAGATCCCTGCTCCGAAGTTGCTTCTGAAGATGAGGGGCTCACAGAGCTATCCTTCGAGATCGAGATCATTTCGAGGTCACCATATTCGAGGTCTGTACCATACTTTGCAGGCTCCGATTTACAATCGTAGAGCATACCCTTAACCCTCACGAGACCATTTAATGCGAACTCAGCTTTCGAGGTCATATTTGCTACGGCTCGAAATCTGGGTATAACATTTTGCCCCCTCAAAAGTATTTGTTCGAATCCTAAGAGAAGGAAACTTTTGAACTACTCTTTTCGGGAACCATACCGTCACACTCTTAAAAACGGACACGTGCCAGATGGGTATTGCTCACTTTAGGTACTTGAGTACCTTGGGAACATGCCCACGATCGTTCGTCTGACAGCTTTTCGGCGCTATCTTATCATCGACTCCCCTCCATTCGATCTGTTGAGGATTTCAATCAACGTTCCTGATTAATTCAGTTTTCCCACCTATTTATGCAAGACTCCCTCTTCGTCTACTTCACATTTTCTCATCACAGACCAGAAAAAAGAAACACTCCCTAAACTTCTTACCACAGTTTATGCTCATTGCATGTTTTCCAGGCCGAAAAAACAAAAGAATCCTGGTTTGTACGACTCAGTGAGTTCTTTCCTGCAACCTCTTCTCCACTCGACGATTTCGCTGCACTCCCCATTACTGTGTAAGTACGCCATTTTTGTTGTTCCTTTTATATTGTGCTTGCTGTGTATGTTAGTTTACGTTATTAGCATGATGCGATAGGAGGGTTTGAACCGATAGGTTTTTAGGCTTTCTGGATTTTCACTCTGGAAGTTCGTCTCTGGTTTATATTCAGATTCAATCGTTTGAATGTGGTTTCAACTTTTTGGGTTTTGAAGATTTTAGGCTATGTTTCTTGTACACCAAGTTTTCGGGTAAAAACCCTTATTCTTGACAATTACACGAAACCCGAAAAAGCCCTTTCCTGGCTAACCGCCACCTTTCTTTCCCTTGAACTTCGGGATTTTCAAAAAATCATCCACGTTCTTTTTCTTCCCTGTGGAACACGCGCTCTGACTCTTTAGTGAGGGTCTTAATATTTAGTTTCTTGCCCTTAGTTATCCGAGCTTATCTTATCGAGTTCGTGATCCTTGCATGCATGGCCCTCACCATTTTTTCTTTCTCGTTAGATGTCACAAAATCTGGAAAGACGGTGGGGGTCATTACGAGCAATCCCTTACGAGCCCAAATCTCCGAGCCCGGAATCGGTCTTTGTTCGGAACCAGCGTCGGATTAAAGAGTACGAGATCGCACGCGAGCAAGAAGACATTCGAGCCCACTATCGCCGCCAGATTGACGAGGTCATCGAAAAGAAGAGAAGGGTCCTTCGGGAAGCCATCTATCCGGAGCCGAACCCCGGACCTAGGCCAGTTCCCCTCGACCCCGCGTTAAAAGTCACGGTAGCATACCACCCGGGGGAACTTCAGTTTTCCTTAATGGCGGAGCCTTCGTCTTCGCAGCCTAGGAGGGAGATGTTTGAAGCCGAGTTCTACCAGAGCTCGGTTACCACCTCCGACCAGATAACTGACATCCTGGCCCTTCATGGCCTTAGCTCGTTGGACACACTGAACTGCCGAGCTCCGACAAGACATGAACGGAGCTGCTTCGCTCCTGGGGGCCGTGATTCCAGTGTGAAGTACGCGGCCTGGAGCCAGGAACACCTAAAGGCAGGAGCTTTGCTGCCCCTGAAGTCCTTTTTCAGAGATTTCACCGATTTCGTTGGGTTGGCTCCATTCCAACTCAACACCAACTCATACAGGGTGCTGTCTGCCCTGAGGTCCTTATTCCACGAGCTGGGGTGGATAGGACCTTCACCTCAAGAGATTTTATACCTCTTTTGTTTGAAGAGTAATCCCTCCCGAGCTCGGGGAGGAGATGGTTTTTACTATCTTTCGAGCTATCCCAAAGAGACAAAAATCTTTGAAGACCTTCCGAATCATCCCCCTGACTTCAAAAGGGCTTTTTTCTGGACAGACGGTCTGTTCCCGTCTCGACATCGTTCGTTTAGGCGAATTCGTAAGTATTCTCGTTACTTTCTATTTTTGAGCTCGAATCTTTAGTCCTTGTATCCATGTTTAGTTGAAGTGTATCTCGCCTTTCAGCTAACTTTCAGCGTCCCACCCCCGACGAGACAATGAAGGAGCACAGAGGGAGCCTGCTCCGACTCCCTTATGGCAGGAGGTCTCTTTCATTTCTGTTACATGAGGACAAGCTTCGAGCTTGTGGCTTGTTGGGACAGGGCCAGTCAACCTCTGACTGGTCCAGTAAAAAATACGAATGCTGGGAGGAAGTGCCTCTGCCCACAGGCATCCTTCCCCCGAGGAGGGAAAGGAAAGCATCTCTCCCAATTCGCTCGAGAAGTCCGCGGTCGGGGAACGAGGCCAATGATGAAGCCTCGAGCTCGGACTCCGGTGGAGGTGAAACCCTTCCTACTTCGCGAATGTGGTCCCCCACTTTATTAAAACACAGGCCCAATAGACTAGTCTCGTGCCCACAGGATGGATACCACTTCTACATATGGAGTTGGGTAGATGATTGTGTCCATAGGTTTGACAGTGGGCTCGGGAAATACGACACTATGTATACCACGGACGAGATGTGGAATGGGATAGCTGTGCAGTATGGGACCAATGATTATAGAGACCTTTCGAGGTTATCACCAACTTATAGGGAAGGCCCTCCCCCCGCCTCTTCTGAAGACGGGGGAATTTCATGGTCCCCAAGCTCAAGCTCGGGGGAAAGTTCCAGTTAGGTTTTTTCTTCAACTGGTTTACATCTTTTCCCAAAGTTATTATCTTTGTTTAACTCACTGTCATTATGCAGGTGCCATGAATCCCGACCTCGACGCCGTGCTCTTTAGTGATGGGGGAGCTGGCGCCCAGAAAAGCAAACGCCCGAGGATACCAAAGAGGCCCGATCGACAGTCCAAGGTACCTAAACGTCACGAGACGACTCCCACGGCCCAGATCACTGCGGACACCTCCAAGGAGCCGACTGCCCAGGTCGATGGGTCAGGCTCAGCTGCATCCATCTCTCAGCTTCCCACCGATACCCGGTTAATAGTTGCTCGGCCTCCGAAGAAACCTTCTACCTCGACGGTTCAGCTGCCAACGGCCCGAACTCATACTGAGGAATATGTACTTGATGGCACCGCTGGGGCAGAAGGGGCGCTTCTCAGCTCGGACGTCCTTTCTCGGGTAGGTCAGAGCTTTTCTGGCTTTGGTGCCGACCACTGGGACCTCGTGCGCAGGGCCTCGGACTGCAACACTCTTTATGAGAAGAGTATCGAGCTCTCCGCCGCGGTAGCCTTCTCAAACACTCTTTATGTCTTAGAGTATTCATGTCTCTGATTATATTTCTGATTCATTCTTTGTGTTTCAGGCCCTTGTTGTTTCAGCGCAACTCAACTACAAGCTGACCAACGAGGTGCAGACGAGCTTAAATCTGGCTCAAAAGTCGAAGGATCTCGAGCTGAAGATGATTGACGAGCTCAAAGACTCGAAGTCTGAAATTGAAAGATTGAAGACCCGTCTCGAGGAGCTTGAAAAGTCAAACGCTGAGCTCGAGAAGGCCAAAGCCAAGCTCGAAGAGGAGAAGTCTGAAATTGAAAGATTGAAGACCCGTCTCGAGGAGCTTGAAAAGTCAAACGCTGAGCTCGAGAAGGCCAAAGCCAAGCTCGAAGAGGAGAAGTCTGCAACCTTCGATTTCATGGAGAGCGAGAAGACCCGCCTCCTGGATGAGGCTAAGGAGCTGAGGGAGAAAGCGGTCGATCAGGCCATGTACAAACTTTGGGCCGACAATGCCGATCTTGACACCAGCTTCCTGGGTCCTCTCGAAGCCACATATGTTGAGCGGTGGAATGCCCGTCTTTTGGAAAGTACAGCTGCTCGAGAGGCGACCCAGCAGGATAGTCATGCTATTCGTCCTGGAGGGTCTGGTGATATTGATGCTGAGAAGGCCACGGATACTCTTCTTTCTTAAATCCGTTCTCGGAGAGATCAGCTATCGGGGCTGCGTCCCCTCATTCTTGTAACTATTTAAGTTTGTGCCCACAGGGCTGACACAATTTCTTTATATGCTTTACATTTCTTGGCTCGAAATATTTTACATTTTTCTTGCATTGATGAGTTATGTTTATTTAATTCATACAAACATAGTTTAGATTTAGGCTCGAAATTCGACGCATTCATGCATAGTTTATTCGAATTATCCGTTTCTGACCTCGTTATTTATCAAGGTCGTACATTACTTTAACCATGAACTAAAAAGTACTTATATGGCATGTAATATGAATGATTTGGTTAATCTTTTAGTCACTTTTCCTCATCCTTAGTATCTTAGCTCCGAGGTTATGAGTTCGAAACTATTTTAAGATGTTCCAGCCTCGATCTCGACATATTTCGTGATGGGTTTAGGCTCCCATTTATCATTGATCGATAATTTGGCTGGTTTGTTCCAAACCTGTTATACTTGCACATCTGGTTAACTCCAAACGTTTTTGGTTTTTGGTAGTTCGGTAATGTCCGAACTATCTAAGCCCGTGTACTTGGTTATTTCCAAATATTATGCTTTTGATAACTCGGTTAAGTCCGAAATATCTAAGCTCGCTCGGTTAAGTCCGAACTATCTAAGCTCGCGTATTTGGTTATATCCAAATACTTTTTTGTTTTTATTTTTTTTATTTTTATTTTTAAGCTGGAGGTATGTATACCAATGATGCCCCCTTAATATCCTATGAGTGTGACCATAGGTTATTAAATTAAGAGAGATTGCAAAAATAAAAATAAATTACATGTGAAACAAAGTAGACCCTTTATTTGAAATTCAAAAACAAACTAAGTACAGAAAATCATGGTTACGGGCGACACTTCCTTCACTATTGATAATATGGTCTCAGGTGTTCGCCATTCCATGCTCGTGGTATAAGGCTCCCATCTAATCTTGCAAGTTTGTATACGCCAGGGCGGATGACTGATTCTATCTGGTATGGTCCTTCCCAGTTTGGCCCGAGTACTCCTGCTGCTGGATCTCGGGTTGCTAAGAATACTCGTCTCAAAATCAGGTCTCCCACTCCGAACTTTCGGTCTCGAACCCTCTTATTGAAATATCTCGTGGTCCGTTGCCGGTAAGCAGCATTTTTCAGCTGAGCCTCTTCCCTTTTTTCTTCGATCAAGTCTAGGGTTTCTTCGAGCTGAATATGATTGGAACTTTGGTCGTAAATCTGAGTTCGAATTGTTGGAATTTCGACCTCAATGGGCAACATTGCCTCGCAGCCGTATGTTAGAGAAAACGGGGTATGCCCAGTTGATGTCCGAGCTGTAGTTCTATATCCCCAAAGGACTTGGGGTAATTCCTCAGGCCATCGTCCCTTTGCTTCTTCCAACTTTTTCTTCAAGGAACTCCTGAGAGTTTTATTAACGGCTTCGACCTGACCGTTTGCCTGAGGGTGAGCCACTGACAAAAAGCTCTTTATTATACCGTTCTTGTTACAAAAGTTGGAAAATAAGTCGCAATCAAACTGGGTTCCGTTGTCAGACACAATCTTTCTTGGCACTCCATATCGGCATACGATGTTCTTTACCACGAAATCCAGGATCTTCTTCGAAGTTATGGTTGCCAATGGTTCAGCCTCCGTCCATTTTGTGAAGTAATCAACCGCGACCACAGCATACTTTACTCCTCCTTTGCCAGTTGGGAGTGAGCCTATGAGGTCGATGCCCCATACCGCAAAAGGCCATGGGGACATCAACATGGTTAGTTCGGAAGGTGGAGCTCGGGGTATCGTGGCGAATCTCTGGCACTTGTCGCATTTTTTCACGAACTCGAAAGAATCCGTTTTAATGGTTGGCCAGAAATATCCTTGGCGTATAATTTTCTTGGATAGGCTATGCCCCCCGGTATGATCTCCGCAAAACCCTTCATGAACTTCTCTAATAATCTTCTTTGCCTCGGGGGGAGTCACGCATCTGAGCAATGGCATGGAATACCCTCTTCTGTATAGCCTTCCATCCAGGATGGTGTAACGAGGAAGTTGATACATTAGTTTCCGAGCCTGACTTCGATCTTTGGGAAGAATTCCATTTTCGAGGTATTCAACGATCGGGCTCATCCAGGTCGGTTCTGTCTCGATCATGCACACATCTTCCTTGTCTGACTCAGTAATGCTGGGTGCTGACAGATGTTCTATGGGTACAACATTTAGCTCCTCATTTTCAGTGGAAGTGGCAAGCCGAGCTAAGGCATCTGCATTTGAGTTTTGTTCTCGGGGAACTTGTTCGATTGCATAAAACTCAAAAAACTCCAATGCGTACTTTGCCTTCTCCAGATAAGCTGCCATTTTTGTGCCATGAGCCTGATACTCTCCCAAGATTTGATTAACTACGAGCTGAGAGTCGCTGTAGAAATGTATAGCTCTGGCCTTGAGTTCCTTTGCTATTCGTAGTCCCGCCAGTAAAGCCTCGTACTCAGCTTCATTATTAGATGCTTTAAAGCCGAACCTTAATGCAGAGTGAAATTTGCTCCCTGCAGGGGTGATCAGAATAACTCCTGCCCCCGCTCCATTTTCATTTGACGACCCGTCGACGTAAAGTTTCCACAGCTCGTGGGCCGTGGTTGTTACTTCGTCGTCGGCTGTACCGGTGCACTCTACTATAAAATCTGCCAACGCTTGTGCCTTAATGGTTGTTCTCGGATGGTAGGTGATCTCGAATTGTCCGAGCTCAACAGCCCACTTAAGGAGTCGACCAGATGCCTCTGGTTTGGACAAGACTTGCCTTAATGGTTGATCTGTCAGTACATGGATAGGATGTGCCTGAAAGTAAGGGCGGAGCTTTCGAGATGAGTGGATCATACTGAGGGCGAGTTTCTCCATCAGTGGATACCTTGACTCTGCCCCCAGTAATCTTTTACTGATGTAGTAGACGGGTTTCTGTATTCTCTCTTCCTCTCGGACGAGCACCGCGCTTATCGCGTGTTCAGTTGTTGAAAGATATAAGAACAGTACTTCTCCTGTCTCAGGTTTCGATAGGATAGGTGGTTCGGCTAAGTGCCTTTTTAGCTCTTGAAAGGCTAGCTCGCACTCGTCTGTCCATTCGAACTTTTTACTTCCTTTCAATAAGTTGAAGAACGGGAGACCGCGGTCCGTTGACTTCGAAATGAACCTGCCCAGAGCTGCCATCCTGCCAGTCAAGCTTTGAACATCTTTATGCTTCCGAGGTGAAGGCATATCGATCAGGGCCTTTATTTTATCGGGATTAGCCTCGATTCCACGAGAGTTGACAATGAAACCCAGAAATTTCCCCGAAGACACCCCAAAAGTGAACTTCTGAGGATTCAACTTCATGTTGTACTTTCTGAGCACGCCAAAGCACTCTTCGAGGTCATCAACATGGTTCTTGTTAAGTTGAGACTTTACGAGCATGTCGTCAACATAAACTTCCATGTTGTTCCCTATTTGCTCTGAGAACATCATGTTTACGAGCCGCTGGTACGTGGCTCCGGCATTCTTGAGTCCGAATGGCATGACATTGTAGCAGTAGAGCCCTTTATCCGTAATGAAGCTTGTATGCTCTTGGTCGGGGGCATGCATGGGAATCTGGTTATATCCAGAATAGGCATCCATGAATGACATCAGACCATGCCCCGCCGTGGCATCCACGAGCTGATCAATTCTCGGTAGGGGAAAACAGTCTTTCGGGCAGGCCTTGTTGAGGTCTGAGTAGTCAATGCACGTCCTCCATGTCCCATTGGGTTTCGGGACCAACACTGGATTGGCCACCCAATCAGGGTAAAAAGCGTCCCTTATAAAATTATTTGCTTTCAGCCTATCCACCTCCTCCTTTAGTGCTTTCTTTCTGTCTTCATCCAGCTGCCTTCGCTTTTGCTGCTTCAGAGGAAAGCTTTTGTCTATATTCAATGCGTGGCTCGCTACATTAGGACTTATTCCCACCATGTCAGAGTGGGACCACGCGAAGACATCCTGGTTTTTCTTCAGAAAGCAAATTAATTGCTATTTTGATTCGTCTAGGAGGTGTTTCTCGACCTTCACCTTTTTCGAGGGACTAGATTCATCGAGCTGAACCTCTTCGAGCTCCTCCAAAGGTTGGAGGTCAATCTTCTCTTCAATCCTTGGATCGATCTCCTCGTCAATTTTCAGAATTGTCCCGTCTTTATACTGTATGACAACAAGTGCTTGCGCGCTTGTTTGTTTCTTTCCCCTTAAGGAAATGCTGTAGCACTCCCTTCCTGCCAGTTGATCTCCTTTCAATGTTCCGACCCCGCTTGGAGTCGGGAACTTAAGGGCTAGATGCCTTACAGATGAAATTGCCCCCAGCCCGACCAGGGCGGGTCTCCCGAGCAATACATTGTAGGCGGATGGTAACTCTACTACCACGAACTCCATCATCTTGGTCACCGAGACTGGATAGTCTCCCAAGGTCACAGGGAGTTCAATGGACCCCATACAGGCGGTTCCTTCTCCAGAAAATCCGTACAAAGTGGTTGCACAAGCCCTCAGGTCGCGAAGGGAGAGCCCCATTTTCTCTAGGGTTTCTTTATAAAGAATGTTAACTGAGCTCCCATTGTCTATGAGAACTCGGCGCACTCTTTTGTTGGTAAGCTGTAGGGTGATGACGAGTGGATCATGATGAGGGAACTGGACGTGAGAGGCATCCTCCTCGGTGAAGGTTATAGGCTGAGTCTCAACCCTTTGGCTTTTTGGTGCCCTTGGTTCGGGTTCATATGGAGACCCGTCCCCTGTCTTCAGCTCATTCACATATCGTTTTTGAGCATTTCTGCCCCCTCCTGCGAGATGAGGACCTCCCGAGATGGATATTACGTCCTCTCCATCTATCGGTGGAGGCCTATCCTCATCCCGAGATCGGGAGTTATTATTCTGTGTTGCCGGAAGCGCGGCTACTCTCTGGCTGGCAGTAGCCTGTCCAGTATTCTGGTTTTTGACATACTGCCGGAAATAACCTCTCGAGATCAATCCTTCGATCTCGTCCTTGAGCTGTCGGCACTCATCAGTTGTGTGGCCGGTGTCCCTATGAAATCGACAATACTTGCTGGAGTCCCTCTTGGACTTTTGATTCCTCATAGGATCCGGTCGCCTGAAGGGGACCTGGTTTTCATTAGCCAGGTATATGTTTTCTCGGGACTCGTTGAGCTCGGTATGCACTTTATATACGGAGAAATATCTTTCTCCTTTTTTCTTCTTTCCTCCATCAGCCTCGGGATTATTTCCCTCGCTTTTTTTTCTCTTGGAAGGATTCTCCGAGGCAGGCTGTGTAACTAGAGGGTCAACCGAGGTTGAGGCGGAGTTAATGTTTATCGTTGTAGTTTCGGTCTGCGAGGTCGCTTTGAGTGTTGACCTCGCTTCCTCTACATTAACAAATTTCTGCGCCCGTCTGTTAAACTCGGTTATCGACCTCACCGGTTTCCCTTGTATGTCATCCCAAAGTGCACTCCCGGGTAAAACACCAGCTCGGATGGCCATCAAGTGCCCGCTGTCATCCACGTCACGAGCTCGGGCGACCTCTAGATTAAATCTTGTCAGGTAGCTCTTTAGTGTTTCGCCTGGTTGTTGTCGGACGTTAGTCAAAGTGGATGCTTCGGGTCTGACTCCCACCATAGCCCGGAACTGCTTCTTGAAGTCTCTAGACAATTGATCCCACGAAGTTATAGAATGTCTCTTGTACTTCTCGAACCAACTCTTGGCAGGCCCGGCCAATGATGTTGGAAACAACATACATCTGAGCTCGTAACCCACGTTACTAGCTCTCATAATAGTGTTGAATGTACTCAGATGGCTGCATGGGTCGGTTTTTCCTTCAAACGCTGGGACGTGAGGAATCCGGAACCCTTGGGGGAACTGAGTGTTAGAAATATTGGGAGCAAACGGCTCGAGCTCCTCATCAGAGTCCTCATATCGACCGTTTCCTCGCTCATTCTTCAAAAGCCTAAAGGCTTTTTCGAGCTGATCGATCCTTTCTTGTACTGGGTCCTTAGGCGGTGTTTGGAATTGATAGTCATTAATCGCGATCCCAGGCTCGCGTCTCCGTGAGGGATCTCTACGCCCATTCAGATGATTCCTAAGATCCGGGTTTGTCTGATCTCCCTTTCCCCTGCTCTGATTCAGGTGATTGCGCAGGTCGGGATGGCTCTTGTGATTCCCAGTATTTTTACGACCCCGGTCGTGCTTACTGACAGACCTTGTTTCTCCGGACTCATCGCTAGTGAAACTCATCGATCGGTCATTTCGTGGTGGATCCTTTCTACGTCGCCTCGTCACTGCAGTGCGAGATCGGGACGTCTGGCTTCTCTCGGATGGCGCGCCTTTCCGCCCCTGGAACGTCTCCCCGTTTCCTTGTCTCTCCCCTGTACGCCCTTGATCCTGATCTCGACCAGGTTGAGCGTTCCTGCGGGGAGGTGAAGGATATCTTACGGGAGACGGAGGAAACCATATAGGTGACGGTGGTTGCCGTCCTTGCCTCGGCCTGGAAGGTCCAGAATTTGCCCGAGATGGGCCGGTTGCGTTTGGTGCGCTACCAGGAACCTGAGTCCGAGCCTCGACAGGAGCTTGGTTGTTCTCAGTTCCTGCATGCACTTCCACAGGTGGATTAGGCGGGACCCGAGCTCGGGTACTCCTCTGAGGCCTAGAAGGAGCAGATGGCTCTGTTGGTGCTGGAGGCTGAGCTGGCCTCCTTGTGTTAGCATTTTTTCGTGGACGTCCACGGGGCTTCCGGGGAGGAACGTGCACGTCCCTTGGAGGAGGGGCTCGGTCTTCGCGCGGAGGTGGGGGCTGAGCCACCTGCGCCTCCGCGGCTATCCTAGTCAACTCCTCGTTACGTTTGTTGGCATCTGCCAGCAGTTGTTTCAGCTGCCGATTCTCCAATTCTACAATAGGGACATAACGCTCAGGGTTATAGTACATGTCCTCATCCCTTGGTTGTGGAGGTGGTCCCCGGGAATCAGAGGACCCACTCCTTTCATCAGCATCCGGGTTCTCCATTGGCTGTTTTCCAGGACGCCTTGGGTAATTTTCTTCAGGAGTGTTCTGATTGTTTGTAGCCATGAATCTCTCAGGGATGGATGCTTGAGGCTCTCAACGAGAGCACCAAACTGTTGACGCCGTTTTTCGCCAACAGATAAAAGAAGAGAGCACGTAAACAATTAAAGACAATGGCTAAAACAAACAAACGAGTCAGACACGCGGTTTTTACGTGGTTCAGCAGTTAAATCTGCCTAGTCCACGAGTCTCTGTTATTAATCTCAAGATTATCTCTGAACAATCCTTTAGCATGAATTCTCCAGAGTTTTCTCTCAAGGTTCAGAAAATCCGTCCTTTACAATGGTGCATCACTTCTCTATTTATAGAGAATGATGCAGAATACTATCCCACATATTTTGGGTAGTTACTCTTTTGTGAATAAAAATAAATAGCCTTAAATGCCAATAATCAGATATAGAAGGAAACGTTCCCCAAAGATCAGGAAACGCATAACTGACTAAATAATATCCCACGATTTTTGGGGATTTACATCAATAAATGAGGATCATATCCCATATCTACAACACTTGTAGATATTCAAGGTAGTCATTGCGTATCTCCAAGGCTTCACGTCATTGTGCGAGCCGCTGACACTTCCCGAGCTGACATTTCTTTCGAGATGGCATATCGAACTCGAGATCCCTGCTCCGAAGTTGCTTCTGAAGATGAGGGGCTCACAGAGCTATCCTTCGAGATCGAGATCATTTCGAGGTCACCATATTCGAGGTCTGTACCATACTTTGCAAGCTCCGATTTACAATCGTAGAGCATACCCTTAACCCTCACGAGACCATTTAATGCGAACTCAGCTTTCGAGGTCATATTTGCTACGGCTCGAAATCTGGGTATAACACCACCAAATTCACATAATAATGTGATTAAATCAATTATTTCCCTCCTAACACGCTAATTAAGGCCCTAAGCCTTATTATGAAATTTGGGACGCTACAACTATCCCCTCCTTATAGAAATTTCATCCTTGAAATTACCTGAATAACGCTGGAAAATGATCCCCCATATCTTTATCAAGTTCCCACCTCAACTCTTCTACCTTGCTATTCCTCCACAAAACTTTTATTAAGGTGATGGTCTTGCTCCGCAAGACTTTATCCTTTCGGTCAAGAATCTAAATCCAGCTCCAAGTTCTAATAACTCAGTACATGCGTAGAATCTGATACATACTTCCGGAGCATGGACACATGAAGGGGCCAACAAACCTAGAATCTGATACATATTTCCTGACAGAGTTGGAGGCATCGCCATTCTGTAAGCTACCTCTCCAACCCGTTGCAAAATCTCAAAGGGGCCAACAAACCTAGGGCTTAGCTTGCCCTGAATACCAAACCGTTTCACCCCTCTCAAGGGAGAAACTCTGATCTCCATCACACACCTTGTTTGATATCATTATGTCTGGTTCACTACCGCGACGAGTGGAAAAGAGGTGAGGATTGCTGGTTTAAACCTAGGGACACCAAAATGAATGGGACCTAGGGGCCCTCACCATCACACTGATTGATTGATACTATTATGTCCGGTTAATTACCGCGACGAGTGGCCAAGAGGTGAGGAATTCTAGGTAAACCTAGGGGTGCCAAAATGAATGGGACCTAGGGGCCCTCATACTACTTAATCATTGAACGGTTAGAACCCGAGCAAGTGCTCTGATAAGTTATTCCTAGATAGTAGTGGTGAATATTGGCCATTCAGTGAGAGTGCCTAGAGATAATAGGGGTTTCCACGTTTGAGTGAGGCTGACCCTAAGGGCAACTGCTCACCAGCACCACTGATTAACATAGAAGTCTCTGTAAACCTATGTAACATTGATTACACTCTTGAATAGCAGTAATGTCGTAGGCAACTTGATTATTACCCTTGTGAAGGATTTATTCTTTGATAAGTAGCGATGCTCTAGGTAACTTGATGGTTACCCTTGTGAGGCATTTACTCTAGGATATGTAGCGATGCCCTAGGTAACTCGATAGTTACCCTTGATGGGGATATTTATTGGCTAGATCTTAGTGTTGAGACTCAGTTCTCCCGACTATTTAGCAAAATTGTTAGAGGGCATGATACGCCCGAATTGTTGGAAATTATCGAGCGTTGGTCTCAAAATAGATTGTAATATATTATATCTGTTTGGTGTGGGATTTTCTCAGTGCAGGGATTTATCTGTTTATATGAAATAGTTTGCCATTGGTTATCAGGCTTAACCATAAGTTTTCTTGGACTCTTTTGTGTTCTTGAAATTAATTTCGTAGAGTCTGGATGGATCCGGAACCCTAATTTTGTGAGCTATTGTTATCAATGGACAGTAATTTGGCCAGTGACCACCTGTCATCTTTGCATGCTTTGGTTTTAAAGTTGAACTAACTAAGATTTTTCGCTTACCTAGTTGTTTCTTATTGTAGGTAAGAACAAGGGAAAAGCAGAGCAGTGAGCGCTGGAGTCTACTTTGTGGATGTACATGTGGACCGACCATTTGGGAAGCTGTTTTTGTTTTTAGAAATGTTGTTTTATTTTCATAAACTAGGCTCAGTTTACTCTTCGTAAACTATGTTTGCATTAAATATTAAGTATGGCCATACGAATTTTTATAAGTTTTTTAATACGAGTTTTTGAGACATTTTGTTACATGAAAAGGTTTATATTTCTTCATTATCGAGTCTTGAAAATCCAGGACATTAGAATTGGTATCAGAGCTCGAGTTGAGCTAGTTCTGTAGACAACCCACATGTACATTTTAGAAAGATAGACCAACACTCACTGTAAGTATTGTCATTTCATATATGTTTCCTTTGCTTTCTTTTATTTACCTCAATTCTTTAAATTGTAAGTTATGGTCGATATACATGAGATAGGTGACCTTGTGATAGGAAACCTACCCATGATCCCTATGATTAGGATCAATTACTATAGAATGTTTAACGATGAGAATCTGTGATGCTTCGATTATGATCAATAACATCGGCGTGTCATTTGGCAATGGACTTATTACATGACAGAAGTCCTTGATAGGGCCAACACACTCAAGTGATGGAGAGTGTGATATGATAGCACTTGTCTGAGAGGCTCGACACAAATATGGTTTCATCATATACGTTGGTGACTGATTCACGACATGTGGGCTTACTTCCGTATGTAACTTGAGCTAGCGTTTGGGCCACGGATTGGCCTATCTCCATCATTGATAGCATACCTTGAGGCAAGGCGATAGAGCCAGAGGAGGATCCCGAGATGTCGGACAAGGATACCGACAGAAAGCTTGATATCTTGATGGATAGCCTAGATTAGGTTATACTGTGAGAGTCTTATTGATACTTTTTGTATAGACCTTGCAAACCTACTAGGTTGTAGGACTTTGGTGTAGTTGCAGCAGGCAGATGTAGAAACCTGACGTGTAGTTAGGGTTCTCTTTTTGGATTTATTGTCATGGTAACTAAAATCCTATGGCATGATCTTTCATGATCATTTTGTATTGCTAGGTTATATCCCTGAATATTATGACTACATGTTTTGAGTCGAATCATTATGGTTTTTCTTTCTTGTTTATGAGAAAAACTGTTATGCTCATTTATTGCTAGGTTAGTATTCTTCCCTACTATACATTATGGTATAAATACTTGCGATGGTGCCTAACACTCGAGCCATGGGAGGTCGAGTTATTAATCAACTAGACCCAGCCGAGAGAACGGCCGTTAACCAAGATGCATGTCGTGGCCAAGGCAGAGGAACGGGTTGAGGCCGAGGACATAGAGTACAGCCAGAACCAAATCTGGCAACTCATATAGAAGATCTTTGACTTTGTGGCGACTACCGAAAGGGAAAAGGTAATATGCGTTCGTATTAACTTCTCGCCCCTATGTGCTTAGGAGGTTTTTTTAATTTTAAATCAAACAATGGCAAGGATAAGAGCTCAAAGAAGAATGGGTGCTGCTGGCCGGGGCTAGGGCATGCCTGCTGCTAGAGCCCAGAATGCGTCTGCCGCTAAAGCTCCAAACAAAGCTGCTAGAGTTTGCAAGATAACCGAGCAGAAGAATAATCTACAAAGGCTAGTGGAGACGCATGGAGCCCAAATTGAAAGAGGGCAAAAGAGACAGGAGGACTTTGATGCCCTCAAAGCTGAAAGGTTTAACACCCTTTTGGGACGACTCCCAATGCCACCCAATAACGCTCAAAACAATGAAATATCATCTGAAAACAATAAAGAAAAGAACCTTGGCCTGCAAGTTGTCGTTGAACAATCTATACCGCCAATATAAGCACCAAGAGCTACCCGAGCGAAACCTATTTCAGAAAGATTCGGCAACCAGAATCCACCTATATTCGAGGGGACCACTGACCCATCAGTGGCAGAGAAATGGATCAATATCTTGGAAAGGATCTTCGACATCATTGGAACTACTGAGAGAGAGAAGGTAGTTTGGATGACCTATATGCTAAGAAAAGATGCCCGCATCTGGTGGGACGCAGTCAAGAAAGGGCATAATGTTGCAGAGATGGAATGGCTAGAGTCTTGACCCTGTTCAATGACAAATACTTTAGTAAGGCAGTGATCGAGCACAAAGTGAATGAGTTCACTAATCTAAAGTAGGGAACATCGAGTGTGTAGGACTACGTTCGAAAATTTGATCAACTTCTAGGTTTGCAAAGAACCAGGTGAACACTGAAGAGAATAAGACCTGGAGTTTTATGAAGGGCCTGCGTAGAGACATTGCAATGTGTGTAGACACTGGTAGGACTGGCTCGGAAACATATGCCGAGGCTATGGAATAGGTTCTTCGCCAAGAGTCTTGGGCCGTGTCAAAAAATCCAGAACCACAGAAAAATGAAGAGAAGAGGTACACTCCCAAAAACCCCGGACAGTTTCAGGCCAATCAGAATGGCCCAAGAGGGAAGTTCAAACTATTGTTTGGCCAGAACTCGGGGAGGAAAAACAATCCAAGAGGCACAATACCGAATGCTGGGGGAAATAACAAAAGAAAAGGGGGACCTACCAGTCAGGTAATGACTAGTTCGAACAAACTCTCGAGACGTGAATTTGAACAATGGCCACTATGCAACAAGTGTAACCAATGCCATTGGGGCTTGTGCGGGGTATGTTATAACTATGGAAAGCAAGGGCACATTGCTAAAGAGTGTCGAATGCTAGCCAAGGGCAATGAAAATGACCAGTAGAAACAAATTGGAGCTCCGCCTCGAGTTTATACGCTTCCACAAAGCGAAAAATGAGCTGGACCATCTAATATGATGTCAGGTCAGATTTCTATTGCCCAAACCTCGGCATATGCATTAATGGATACTGGTGCATCGCATTCTTTTGTATCTTCATCCTTTGTGGAAAAATTAAATAGAATGCATGTGTCTATGCCTGTTGTTTGTGGGGTATCTTTGCCTTTGGGAGAGGATATGCTGGTGCAAACATGGGTTAGAGTCGTACCAGTTTCAGTTGAAGGTCGGGAGCTGACGGTGGATCTGTTAGTCTTGGACCTACATGAATACGACGTCATATTTGGGATGGATTGGTTAACCAGATATGGAGCCGTTATCAATTGCAAGAGCAGAAAAGTTGTCTTCACGCCAGTGGGAGAAGAACCATTCAAGTTCAAGGGTATGCCAATAGAAAAGAAGTGCCCCATGATTTGTGCGATGAAGGCGAGAAAAATGTTGAGTAAGAGAAGCATCAATTTTATGGGAAACATAGTGGATAAGGATAAAGAAACGGGTCAACAACCTTCTGATGTACTGGTTGTGTGCAAGTTTACCGACGTATTTCCTGAAGATCTCCCACGGATTCCACCTGACCGAGAGATCATCTTTGAAATAGAGATAATTCCGTGAACTGCGCTGATCTCAAAGACTCCAGGATGGCGCCAGCTGAACTCAAGGAGTTGCAACCGTAGCTGCAAGAGTTATTGGACAAAAAGTTCATAAGGCCAAGCCATTCTCCGTGGGGATCCCCAATCTTATTTGTTAAGAAGAAAGATGGCTCGATGAGAATGTGCATTGACTATTGGGAGTTGAACAAAGTGATGATTAAGAACCAATATCCCTTTCCCAGGATTGACGATCTTTTCGATCAACTGCAAGGAGCGTCGGTATTCTAAAAAATAGACATGCGATTAGGCTACCATTAGCTCATGGTTAAGGAGACGGATATACCAAAGACGACCTTCAGAATGTGCTACTATCATTATGAGTTCTTAGTGATGTCCTTTGGACTAACCAATGCGCCTGCAGCATTTATGGATCTCATGAATCGCGTATATCCTAAGTATTTGGATAAGTTCATCATCGTGTTCATTGACAATATTCTAATATACTTGAAAAGCCAAGAAGAGCATGCAACGCATCTGGAACTGGTCCTCCAGCATCTACAAGATTAAAAATTTATGCTAATTTTTTGAAATACAAATTCTGGCTAGAGAAAGTTAGTTTTCTGGGGCACATAGTGTTGGGAGACGGAATATCGGTAGATACCGCCAAGATAGAAGCTATTAAGTAGTGGAAACCTCCAAAAATTGCTCATGAGGTTAGAAGTTTTCTTGGGTTAGCGGTATATTACCAGCAATTTGTGGAAGGATTTTCCAAAATAGCCACACCAATGACTGCCCTCACCCGTAAAAACATAAAGTATGAATTTCCTAACGGCACAGAGGGATATACTATTTATAGCAATGCCTCAGGCCGAGGGTTAGGAGCAGTGCTGATTCAGCACAGAAAAGTAATTTCTTTTACTTCTCAACCACTAAAGAATTACGAGAAGAACTATCCCACTCATGATGTGGAGCTTGCAGTGGTGGTTTTTGCACTGAAAATTTGGAGGCACTACCTGTACGGGATACACTGCAACATCTATACTGAGCACAAAAGCCTGAAGTATTTCTTCACTCAGAAGGAATTGAATATGAGACAACGTCGATGGTTGGAGCTATTCAACGACTACTACTGCGACATTTTGTACCATCCAGGAAAATCAAACAAGGTGGCAGATGCATTTTGTCGACAACCAAGAGTTTACGTGATGACAGTGAAAGATATTTTGCAGTAGTTACGTGTTGACCTTGCTACCTTGAATTTAGAGATAGTAATCGGTCAATTGGCTAACTTCTCTATCGAGCCTACCATTATGAAAGCTATAAAAAGGGAGGGGGGGGGGTGTTAGTAGATCCTGGGGTACAAGGACTGATGTACGAAGTGAGGAAGGAGGGGCGACCAGGATTTCATATCTCCGAAGATGGAGTATTGGGCTTTAAGGGCAGAATTTGTGTTCCGGATGATGATGATATCAAGAAGCATATCTTTTTCGAGGGACATAATGTTCCTTATGCCATGCATCCAAGCACCACGAAAATGTACCAAGAATTGATGAATTACTTTTGGTGGTCAGGGATGAAAAGGGAGATGATAGAATATTTGGCACACTGCTTGACTTGTCAGTAGACAAAGGTCAAGCATCAATGCCAAACCAGATTGTTGCAGCCCTTAGAAATTCTGGAATGGAAGTCAGAGAAGGTCACTATGGACTTTGTCATAGGTCTACCAACCACTCCCAAGGGGCACGATACCATTTGGGTTATCATAGATAGGCTGACTAAGTCTGTGCATTTCTTGCCGATCAAGGTAACTTATAGGGCACATAAGTTAGAAGATATTTACATTGCAGAAATAGTGAGACTGCGTGGTATACCCAACTCCACCATATCAGATAACGACGAACGTTTCACTTCAGCATTCTGGGATAAAATCCAAACGAGGTTGGGTACTAAACTGAAGTTCAACACTTCTTTCCACCCGCAAACAGATGGTCAAAGCAAACGAAAAATTCAACATTGGAAGATATGCTAAGAGTATGCATGCTCGAATTTCAAGGGTCATGGAATGAAAAGCTTCCACTGATAGAGTTCACTTACAACAACAACTATCATGATTCCATCAAGATGGCTCCGTATGAGGCTTTGTACGGAAGGAAATGTTGATCACCAATTCATTAGCACGAGGCTAGTGAAAGAAATTTTCTCGGATCTGATGAGGTTGATCAGGTTACCGAGGACATCTGGTAGATAAGGCACTGCTTGCAAACTTTGATAGATCAACAGCGCAAATATGCCGACTGACGCATGAGAGCCTTGGCGTTTGAGGTTGGCGATAATGTGTTGCTGAAGGTAGCTCCGCTACGAGGGGTTATGCGGTTCGGGAATAAAGGAAATCTTAGCCCAAGGTTCGTTGGACCTTTCGAAATCATAGAAGAGATGAACTGGGAAACAGTAGACAAGATAAGGGAGTTGTATCCTCATTAGTTTTAAGTTTTGAGGACGAAACATCTATAAATTGTAGGTATTGTAACGCCCTGTGTTTTGGGTACCTTTAAACGACTCGAGTCAAGATTGTTTTCTCCGAGTTAAGAATATTTTTGTCAATAATATTATATTTGTTTGTAATTTATTTCCATGAGTTATTGCTATCCAAATTATGATGTTTGTGAAGAAAAGTCAAGATAAAACTTTCGGTCTTGGACCGACACAAAAATCCTAATTGGGTAAAAATCTCGGAAAAAAAATGAAAACTATGGAAAATATATTTTGGGCATAAAATACATTCATAAAAATTAAAGATTGGTAAAAAATAATAAACCTAAGAGGAAATGGAAATTTTAGGGCATTTTGTGTTATATGCTTAATTTTACCGAATTGGGGAATTTTTTTTCCATAAATGAGCCTTAGTTTAAATTGTATTGTGTGATTTATTAAATTAAATATGAGAGACATTTAATTTAATTATTACGTGTTAAGTTTTATTTTTTAAAAAAAAACATTATAAGAGTTAAAAAGGTTACAGAAAATAATTTTTGGATGTTTGGAAAGAAAAGACAAATTCTTAGGAAATGTTTATTAACCTTTATATAAAAAAATAATAATATAAATGCATAAATAGAAAGAGGTGGTCGGCCATGTGAGGATATTAATTGTGTGGACCAAATTAATTAAGTTTTAAATCACATTTAAATTAGGGTTAATGACACAAAGTGATAAAGGTAAAAACACTTAAGTGTTTTAGATATTTTAGAGTTGTCTAAGCTCATCCAACCTACCGAAACCGACCTCCTTGTCTCATCTTGTTCAAAAATTCTCTCTCAAGTTTTCTCATCATTTTCAACTACCAAACACCCAAAGAAAGCTTGGAAGCTTAAGCTTTGGTCTTGGAAGAGTTCTTCCCTAAGGTAAAAGTTTCAAAAACTTGACTTTTATAGAGGTTTTAACCATTGATCCTTCTATAATTAACTATATATGTTGTTGGGGGAGATGTTTAAGGTTTTGTAAGAGTCTTGAAGGATCTAAAGCTAGTAGAAACATCAAAACCTAAATCAAGAACAACAAGAGGTAAAAAGTTTATTTTTTATGGTTGTTTTTGTATGGTTTTTATTTTAAGAATTATTTTGCTTATTTAACGCTTAAAATTTCCTATTGATGGTGTAATAAGGCTATGGTAGTTTCTTGAAATTTTTTATGATGCTTGTATGTTGATTTTTGAAAATAGGGACCCAAAATCCCTAAGGGTTTTGTTGGAATCCCTAAAACAAAAATACAAGTTTTGGGTGGTGACTTCCAAGGGCTGAAGCATCCACTATATACTGATTTTGTAAAAATAAATTGTGCTATGATGTTTTTGAGATGGAAATGAATTTGAGCTTTTGAAACACTCAAAAACGTTTAAGAATGAGTGAGTTACGCTATTTCAAAGTTTAGGTAAAACACTGTTTTTTTAGTATTCTTAATTTCGGGACCAAGTTTGGACAGCCATTGTATAGGGCAAATGAATCTAGTTTTTGCTAAAATTTGGTGGACATGTTCTTGGGATAACCTAGTATTGCACTGTAAAATTTGGTAATAAAATCATGCGGTCTGAGAGTTATTAAGTGCCAAAATTTGAAAAAAATAGGGACTTGAAAATAAGCTCAATTTTACCTCAATGTTTGGAAAATATTTTCACCAATAAAAAATGATCCTTTTAACCTAAGATTTTACAAAGACCTAAATGCCATACCATAGATTGAATTGGGAAATTTTGATAATAATGGGGTAAGTAAATTTAAAGTTATGACCTAACAAAGTATGTAGTTAAAAATGTAAAAAAAGAGGTTTTCATACTTAGTGGAAAAATGAAATTTTGGAACTTATGAAAAAAAATACATTTTTGTGCTTATTGCAAGATAAAGACTTGGTAAGTCTTAAAAGCAATTATTAATGGTTTTTCCTAACTAAGTTAGAATTAGGCTATTTTGTTAAAACAATTTTTTGATATTAAAACCTTAAGAAAAATAAAAGGAAAATTAAGAGATTATTTTCTTGAAAAATAATTGAGGAATTTAATTAGTATTTTCTGAATATAATACTGGCTAAAATCTTTTATATATTTAACTGACTTGTTGAAAATACTAGTTAATAGCGAAACTTTTAAAGAATAAGATTTTTAGCAGATTCAGGGAAAATACTATTGCGATACCCGAGCCTAGATATCGAGACCATTGGGTAGTTCTCCCCGAGATTTAGGGTTTAGTCTCAAATTTTTGAGTATGAATTCTTGAATGGGTTTAAAACCAAATAAGGATCTTTAATCCTTTCAAATGATTTTTTAAAATGGCCAAACTGCCCAAAATAATAATAATTAATTATGAGTGCCATAATTAATCTGAGTATACTGTATGGATAATTATAGTATTTGCTAAGCATAACTGGAGTTTACATTTGAGGGTGAAATCCTGCTGAGAGCAAAGGACTCCAAGTAAGTCAACTTCTATTGTGTGGCTACAACATGAAACGACTAGTGTATTGTATGTTAGTATAGAGACACAAGCACATATATACACTGTTGTAGAAAGTTTGCATAGAGTCATTAGTCTAGTGGGTGCTGATTCAGAAAATATGAACGGTAGATATCCGTTATATTTGGGATGGTTGATCACTGTCACACTACCGCGACAAGTGGACAAGAGGTGAGGATTGCTGGTTTAAACCTAGGGGTGCCAAAATGAATGAGACCTAGGGACCCTCACCGTCACACTAATTGATTGATATTATTATGTCTAGTTAATTACCGCGATGAGTGGTCAAGAGGTAAGGATTGTTGGTTTAAACCTAGGGGCGCCAAAATGAATGGGACCTAGGGGCCCTCATGCTTACTTAATCATTGAACGGTTAGAACCCGAGCAAGTACTCTGATAAGTTATTCTCAGATAATAGGGGTTGCCAAGTTTGAGTGAGGCTGAACACCATAGGGGCATCTGCTCACCAACACCATTGATTAACATAGAAGTCTCTGTAAACCCATGTAACTTTGATTACACTCTTGAATAGTAGCAATGCCCTAGGTAACTTGATGGTTACCCTTGTGAGGGATTTACTCTTGGATAATTAGAGATGCTCTAGGTAACTTGATGGTTACCCTTGTGAGGGGTTTACTCTTAAATAAGTAGTGATGCCCTAGGTAACTCGATAGTTACCTTTGATGGGGATATTTATTGGCTAGATCTTAGTGTTTAGATTCAGTTCTCCCCTACTGTTTAGTGAAATTGTTGGCAATACGCCCGAATTGTTGGAAATTGTCAAGCGTTGGTCTCGAATGATATTGTGATATATTATATCTGTTTGCTTTGGGATTTTCTGAGGGTAGGGATTTATCTGTTTATATGAAATAGTTTGCCATTGGTTATCAGCCATAACCATAAGTTTTCCAGGACACTTTCGCATTCTTGAAATTGATTTCGTAGGGCCCAGATGGATTCGGAACACTAATTTTGTGAGCTATTGTTATCAGTGGACAGTAACTTGGCCAGTGACCACCTGTCTTCTTTGCATGCTTTTGTTTTAAAGTTTAACTTACTAAGCATTTTCGCTTACCTCGTTGTTTCCTATTGTAGGTAAGAACAAGGGCAAAGTAGAGCAGTGAGTGCTGGAGTCTACTTTGTGGATGTACATGTGAACCAATCTTTTGGGAAGCTGTTTTGTTTTTGGAAATGATGTTTATTTTCATAAACTAGGCTCAGTTTACTCTTCATAAACTATGTTTGTATTAAATACTAAGTATGGTCATACGACTTTTAAAATTTTTTTTTATACGAGTTTTTGAGACATTTTGTTACATGAAAATATTTATATTTCTGCATTTTCGAGTCTTGAAAATTCGAGACGTTACAACCATATAGCAGAGGAATGATCTAGCGGGCCTATTCTATTATAGAATTTTCTTGTAAGTTCTATTTTTATATCTTAATGTTGCTCATTTTATTTTGTTACAAACCTCATTTTATTTTTGTAAAGACACGGGGATCCCTTTGCTTATTATGATTTTCTTAAATAAAGGTGCAATATTTATGTTTATGATCCAACTTTGTGTTCTCGATAATATTATGAGAAATTAGGACGTTACATTTATAAATAATAATAGTACATTTTCATGCACTTATAAATTAAATATAATGGTTAAGTAATCATACACAAGGTGGTGTAAAACACATAACGATTTCACTTAAGTTTAAGTAAAATTATGAATTTTGGTTGTAAGCATATATATTTGACATGTTTAGGTATAAAGTGATACAATGATGTATCTAAACATGCTCAAAAAGTTTGGGAACATTTAGAGGTGTTTTATGTCACTTTTGGCGAAGTTGACCAGACTAGGAGGTGAAGCATTGCCTGGTAAGAGGTGACGCGTCATGCCTGACTTTTCAGGTTGAAGAAACATAGTAGGAAATTGTAACATCCGGACATAAAATTTTAAATTAATTATTTATTGTCATAATTATTAAATTTGGATCTTCTTCTACTATTATTTTGTTTACTTATTTTATTTTAATTATTTTGTTTGGTTATTCTTTTATTGTTGTCTTATTTAATTTAATTATTTATTTGGTTATTCTTTTATTATTGTCTTGTTTGCTTATTTTAATTATTTACTATATTTGTTATTCTTTTTATTTATTTATTTTATTTACTTAATTATGCTTTGAATTAATTATATGTGATAAATGTGTGCTTATGTGTGTGTGACTAAGCCTACCTTGGGTGTGTGGCGTGAATTGATCAAGTGGTGATCATATTGATTTGTTTGATAATAATTGAGAAGCAAGGATGACATTCTTGGTGATTTCAACGTCAATTGAGGAATTAAGGTGATTATGATTTCATTAGGATTCATATAGTTGACTTAAGAGCTTAATTTGATAACTCAAGGTATCTTACTAAGCAAATTTTGAAAATTAATTAAGGGATTGATACTCATTAGTGTGATTGATATCAAGACAATGAAAGAGGATCAAAAGATGATTGCTCTTTCCATTTATCAGTGATTTACGAAATTAAGAGGGTGAAAGGAGATGATTTTTGCGAATCATGGTGATTAGATATAAAATCATGAACTTGGTGCAAGGAATTAGCTAGGTTCGTAATTTTTATGATAGTAAATAAGAATCAAATCAAGTGTATGAATGGAAATTAGAAATTAAAATCAATCAACATTTATTGAGAGGATTTGATGAGAGTGTGAATTGGTGGCATAGGAGCCTATAAATAGAGAGGTGAAGCTCTCATTTTCGAACAACAAAAGAAGGAAAGAAAGACAGAAAGAGAGGTGGGCGTGAGGATAAGAGAGAAAGAAAGAGAGGCGAGCATGAGAGAAAGAGAAAAGAGAGTGGGAACCGAGAGTTGGAGCTCAAGGATCTAGGGCTCGGGTTTGGACGGAAGGTTTAAGGTAAGGTATTAATTTTATGGTTTAGCCTTCAAGTTCATTTTCTTCTTGTGCCTTTGACAGTAATTGAAGAGACATGATTCTTATGGCTAGGGTTAGAAATTTGTAAGGTGGTGGTGCTTCATAGTTGTTTGACCTTCACATCAACTTAACGAACTTTTGGTTATTGTGAAGGTTGTTTAGTATTGGTATTAGGTTATTTTATTTATGGAAATGGCATACTATTGATTTATGTAATAAAGCTACTTGTTGCATGGCTCATGCAAAGAGGTTTTTGGGCGTGTAACTTAGCTATTTAAGCATGATATTGTCTAAATAATGTTAATGTTATTTTATGGATAGGCTTTGATCGTTAAATGAGATCACTTTCTTCTTTTTCAAAGACTCCACTCACGCGCCAAGGTAAGGAGGTTAAGCATGTTTGCTTGATTGATAATGTTTATGGAATGCATGTTGTATGCTAAATGTTTCAGTGCATGTACTTGGGAAGGTAAAAGGTAGACAAAGGTTGCCACAGTTTTTACCATAGTGGTCATAGAGAGGACCCTATTGCTATCTCGTAGTATCTTTCCCATTTACATGCGTAGTGTGCGCATAGGTTTTCTGAATGATGATTCTATGTTATGATATGAGTATATGGTTTTCTTGTAAGGTTTTCTTACAATTGTTTGGTTTCGTTCTCCGTACTGGGCTCTAGCTCACCCCCCCTCCACAAGTTTTTCCTTTCCATATGTAAGAGTTGATTTATGTGATAGAATGGCGGGTTAGGGACCATTCCAAGACGGTGTAAGTACTTTGTGAGGGAACCGCATGCTCGATTGTAATTCTAGAACACTGTAGCAGTTTTCTTTTTATGGAATAAATCTTATGATATTAATGTTGGGACATATTTTACTAGATTGCACCTTTTATCATTATTTTTGGAAACTATAATCCAAATTCTTTATAAAGTTTAATTTTCTTTAGCATTTGAAATTTTATTTTAAATAATATGTCCTAGTTAAAATTAGGGTGTTACAAGTTGGTACCAGAGATATGTTGTTCATCAAAAACCTGAAACTTTCAAAGAATACATACAACAAGATTTGAAGGAACCTAACTCATAATTTTGTTTGTAAGTTGTTTCTTTGTATGATTTTAATATTTGTTGATATGTGCAGTTTGAGCTAGAATGGAAATGCTAGCTAAGTAATCCTTAAGGAGATCATAAACATTCAAAAGGTAGAGGAAGACCTAAATGATAGTTACCCGTTAAGTAGGCTCTTTCGTCAAATTATGGAAGTCAACTACTCAATATAGAAGATTATAAATCAGAGAGGAACCTTAGTTATGGGAAAAGAAAAATACCTAGCGCTTAGGGCAACCATCAAGGATCCTGGAGCAAGGGAAATGATTGAGTCTTTATGGATGGAAATAATGGGTGATCCTATAGAAGACCCAAATAGGTATCCAGTTCTTGTTACTCATTTAGCATATGAATATGGAGTAAACAAGGTGGGAGTTACAACTAAAGAGGAAGCAGACAGATCTTAGTCCATGGGGATCAATATTGTAGAATACTACCTTACCACAGAGGCATGTGAGAAAGTGATAAAGACCATACCAATTATTCTGCCCGAAACCTTTTGGAGAAGCTTAAACCTAGATTACCCAGAATTCAATGAAAACCTATTTTTGGACGAATCTGATAGGGAATAGATTAGACACCCAATAGCTCAAGTTCCTTTTATGTTTTCTATCTTTCTTATTTGATGTATTGAACCTTGTTTTTATTCTTAAATTGAATAAATTTTTGTTTTCTTTATTTTTGAGTTATTTTAAATTTTCTCGTTTTTAAAGATTAAGCAATGTACCATAGTATATTACAATGGCATCCGGAAGGACAACACGAGCCGCAGCTTGTATAGGAAGACAAAGGGGAAGGGGAAGAAGAGCAGCTATGTAATATCAGGACACACATTTTAATTCTTTATTGTTTTATTGATTTATTTTAATTTAATTAATAGTTGTTTAATATACTTATTTTTAATTTAATTATTTTAATTTACTATTATTTTATTATTGTCTTGTTTACTTGTTTAATTAGTTGCTATCTTATTTATTATAATAGTTATTTTTTCTTCTGACCTGTGAAATTGGCCAATGGTCGTATGTATAGTATATGACACCTTTTGAATGAAATGAATATAATATACAATAGAGTACAAATATATTAAACAAATACACAGAAATTTTATAGTGGTTTAGCCCTGTTCTGATGAACAGTAATAACCTAATCAACTTAGTCTTTAGTATTGAATCACTCGATAGACAATTACACGGATGAACTGAAGTATTCAGTGGTTACTAATTTGCCCAGAGTCTCTCCTCAGAAAGTATCTCTCTCAAAATCGTTCCAAAATGATCCCTTTTTATGAAGCCTTGGGTCCTTTATTTATAGTACCCAGGGGTTGTTACATGATCAGTAATACTGGGGATCGTGGTTTGGCACACAATCATTGTGAGTGGAAACATGTGTCCACCTTCCCATGACTATGAGATCATGTGTCTTCTCGTAGTTTCTCTGGATCGTGGTTGACGATGCACGATTGAAACCTTTGGGAAAACGTTAAGTCTTGGTTGGTTTATGAGACTTGGGTGCAAGGCCCGATGACCTTTTGGAGCTTGGGTGCTCGACTTGATAACCCTTTGGGTGCTAGGCGTTCTAATCTTTTGAGTGCTAGGCCTGCTGATCTTCTGGGTGTTAGGCATGATGACCATCTGAGTGCTAGGCCTGATGACCTTCTGGGTGCTAGGCCTATTGATTTCAGCTTCAACGAGCGTGAACTTTATCAAGCAAAGTGAATTTGGGAGTTTAGGCTGACCACCCTATGAAGAATAGGGCGTGCTGACCACCCTATGAAGAATAGGGCGTGCTGACCACCCTATGCAGTTCTTGAGCATGCAAGGCCGCCCACCCCTAGGGGTTGGGGTCAGGCCGACCACCCCTAGGGGCTAGGGCCATGTCAACAACTCCTAGGCGGTTTAGGCCTGTTCGACTTCCTTATAGGTCCTGGACCTATCCATTCTTGCCCATTAGTCTTTTTTCAATACTTTGTCATTTTTCCATGACTTGTGATGCCACGTGCTGCTTTCTCATTCGCCACGTCATCTCTTGAATTTTGAGGGATAAAATTTTCCCCCAAGTTTATCGTACTATGTTCAACATTACGGTAAACTTGATCTAGCCCGAGAAACATAACGTAGCAGTGCTCTAACAGGACATTACGTAGTTCTTTTATCTACTATCGATAATTTTCTCAGCACGTATTTTTGAAGTATAATTATAATTCCTAAAAATAATTATATTTTTCAAGGAGCTTTGGAGTCCTAAAAATATAATATAGTTTCCAAGGATAACAATTCCTAAAAATACAAAATATTTTTTAAGGAATCTAAATTCCTAAAAATATAAGATATTTTTCAAGGGATTTGAACTCCTGAAAATATAAGATATTTTTCAAGGATTTTGAATTTTTAACAATACCAGATAATTTTCAAGGATTTTGAATTCCTAAAAATATGGTTAGCCTGAGACGCTATAAGTAGGGCCTCACTTATCAGATCTCTGGCCCATGCGCATCCTTCAGGAAATTCTGAGCTATGGAATTCTCCAATTCTTCATCAACTCTGTGCATCTTCTCTTGGGTAAGTATTCTCTCCAAATATTTATGTCTTTGATGAATCTGTCTGAATTTCCTTACTTTGTTCTACTTTGATTCAAAACAATTGACTTATTTGATCCAAAAAATTGTTTTTAATTAAAAATTGGCTTGATCATTGCCTCTTTTTTCATGACGCTCTAGGGTTTAGAGGTCAGTAGGCTGACCTCCTTTAGATTCACTAGCCTGGGCGATTTCTAGGCTTGTAAACCATAACCTAGGCTGACTACACGTAAGTTTCCATGCCCTGGGTGATTTCAAGGCTTATAAAAATGAGGGTTGGGCGATTTTGATGGCTTCACATCTAGGCATAGTCGATTTCCAAGGTTTGTAAATTCCATCATTGGATGACCACCCCTAGGGTTTTTGTTCCTTGTGCGATTTCCAGGCCAGCACATCCCATCATGCGCCGAGTGCCCCTAGGGCTCCTTTAGCCTGGGCGATTTCCAGACTTGTGAAGTTCAACTTCGATCATGGGTAGACCAGCCCTAGGGCTTCCCTAGCCTATGTGATTTTCAGACTTATAGACCCTTGGGAGATTTCTAGGGTTACAAAATCCAACTTTAGACTGCATTCCAATATCTTGGGTGATTTCCAGGGTTCCCAAGCCTGGGTGGTCGGCCCAAACCTTGGCATAGGCCGACCACCGTACTCCCTGGGTGATTTCCAGGGACCTAAGATGTAACGCCCTGGATAACCAAGACCGTTACACTATGTATTTGAAATAGTGCAAGACTTGCTAATCAAGTCACTTGAATAAAAATGTGATCATAAACTCATAATCAGGTTACGGTTAAAAGATTTTTTGATCATAAACGGTTAATTTCTATTAAAATAAATGTTTGATACATTGGATCCCAAAAACAGGGTTTAAAAGACAGATTTACAAACTCTCAAAAGTTCTATACAATCAATGGTCACTCTAATGGCAAAATACAAGTTTTAGGCATTTGTCCTTGTACTTTTTCCACGGTCGTGGAGGACAAGCAGTTGACAATGTACATCTCGCCCCTAGAGCTCTCCAACTCATGGTTGATCCACCTTACCCTTTCCTTTACCTATACCACGTAGCACCCGTGAGCCAAGGCCCAGCAAGAAAACCATAACAGCATGACATAATCAATGATGATAATCAAATAATTCACAAGACAGTTATTTAGATATTCAACAAGCCATAGCATCAAGCTAACAATAATAAACATCTATATTCAACAGTTTATCTAAATAAATACACAACACTCAGTGCTAGTGCCCTTAGGCCGCACCCTCTGTTTAATCCACTGACTCCGGCTCACTTAAGTCGAGTCCAGTGTTTATCTAACTGGCCCCAGCTCACAGTGGACGAGTCGCGTCCTGTGCGCAAATTATCAACCCCGACTCTCGTAGGCCGTTCATTTCATGCTTACATGGCATTATCAAAATCATACAACATATGTATTCAAATACAGGGAATCTCAGTCCCAACACAGCCACACAATGGTACAGTTTTCTTTCCTTTACTTTCGAACGAAAATAATGGAATGGTCCTGAGCATGATCCTCAATTCCGAGCCCTAGTAATAAACCTAGTCACATTGTCCAAAGGGTAATCTTCAACTTCCAATTCAAATAAATACTTAGGAGACAGAAACTAGCCTTCAGGACCTCAATTCCTACTAAACCGGGTAGTAGAAATTGTTCCGAGCGCCTAGGTTCGAACCCCCGAGCCTTACCAATTGTAGAAACAATTCTAAGGCTAAAATCCCCAGACAGGTCACGACTTGGCTTAATGGATCACGACTTGCCCCCAAGTTAGAGAGCAAGGTCCCAAGCCAAAGCGAAGGCGAGCTACGACTTGGCCTAGTGGGTCGCGGCGCGCCCCCAAGTCAGAGAATAACCCGAGTCAAATAGACCTCATGCACCGCGGCACCCCAGGGCTGGGTCGCGACGCGCCTCCTTCAAACCCAGAAAATCTGGGTTTTTCTCCATCTCCTTCCAGCCAAAACTTCTCGAATTCAAACAAAGTATACCTCCCACTTCCAAATAAAACACAATGGCGAGTCCAAGACTCTAATTCCTAAATTCCAAGGATGTTATAACACAAAAACTTTATCAAAACGACCAACAATTCACAAAGAAATCTTAATCAACACACTAAAATCCATACCCCAACTCAGTAACAATTCATCATCTATATAACTAGAATTCAAAGGTGAGGAACAAGAGTTTTACATGAATTGATGATCCCAACTCCTTAGTAAACTTGACTGTCTTTAACTTAGTTTCCCCTCAACTTGAACTAATTCTAACCCAACCTAATCCTTGAATTTCCCTATATTTTTCCAGCCTAAATTTCCTGCTTAAGACCTAAGTTTGTGTCCTTTTTCCTTCCCTAGCTTCAAAGCATAATGAAAGTGTAAGAGAGAGAGAAATCATGAGGGAGAGAGAGATGGGAGAGAGTTGAGTATATTTCACCAATTTCTGAGTTGTTCCTAAGAGGTTACTGAATATATCCTTTGTTTAAACAAAAGACCATTATGCCCCTTTTTAAACCTATAACTTTAAAAGGGTATTCAAGGGTAAATGGTCATTCCACCCTAGTTCCCACTAACTCCTCAAATGCTTCTAATATCTAACAATTAATCCCATCATTCCAATTAATTGCCATTTATTTAATCAGTATCTAATAATTCGCAAGATATTTTCTAAATTCCCAAAAATACCCCATACGCTCACTTGGACCGTCTCGAGCCATATGCTGTAAATATATCCACATATAATTTATGACATATAATCACACATATGCCCTCAACGGGCCAAGATTACAAATATGCCCTTATAAGCTATAAAGGGCTCACATGCATATCTAATACCCATAAACACGCATGTCACATAGTCATATAATCATATTAATCATGCATGCCACATAATCATGCATTAAACCATTAAATCACACATATACCAATTATGCCCTCCTGGCATGCTAATCAAGGCCCTTAAGTCTTATTAGTGATTTTGGGTCGTTACAACTATCCCCTCCTACTGAGAATTTTGTCATCGAAATTTACCTTAATTACTCAAGATACTGATCCTACATCGACGACTCAAGCTCCCAGGTCTCTTCCTCGACCTTGCTATTCTTCCATAACACTTTGGCTAGAAGAATCATCTTGTTCCATAGAACCTTGTCTTTCCCGTCCAAGACCTGAACCAGTCGTTCCTCATAAGACAAATCTGTTTGCAATTCTAAGTCTTCATACTTCAACACATGAGTCGTATCTGAGACGTACTTTCAAAGCATAGAAATATGGAATATGTCATGAAATTCTAACAATGACGGCGACAGAGCTAATCTGTAAGCAACCTGCCCGATCCTTTCCAGGATCTCGAAAGGTCCAATGAACCTATGGCTCAGTTTGCCCTTCTTCCCAAACCTTCTCACCCCTCACAGAGGTGAGACTCGCAGAAGCACGTGGTCCCCTACCTGGAACTCCACGTCTCTACGCTTAGGATTAGCATAGGTTTTATATCTGCTCTGTGAAGCGAGCATTCGAGCTTGAATCTTCTCAATAGGCTCATTAGTCTTCTTAACCATGTTCGGTCCCAAATTCTTCATCTCACCCATGTCATCCCAATGAATGGGTGATCTACATCTCTTTCCATATAACATCACATATGGAGCTACTCCAATCGTTGATTGATAATTGTTGTTGTACGAAAACTCAATCAACGGAAGATACTTACTCAAAGACCCCTCAAAGTCAATCACACATGCTCTGAGCATGTCTTCCAATATCTGAATCGTCCTTTCAGATAGTCCATCAGTCTGAGAATGAAAGGTCGTGTTGAACTTCAACTGAGTTCCCATAGCCTTCTGCAATCCACCCCAAAACTTGGAGGTAAGGATAGGATCCCGGTCTGACACCATATACTTGGGAATCCCATGGAGACGTACAATCTCCCTCACATACAGCTCTACATACTGATCCACAGTATAAGTCACCTTCACGGGCAGAAAGTGAGGTGACTTGGTGTATCTGTCTACTATCACCCACACTGAGTCATTTATCCCCACTGTCCTGGTTAAACCTCCCACAAAATCCATCATAATGTCCTCCCATTTACACTCGGGAATACCCAAAGGCCACAGCAACCCCGCTGGCCGCTGATGCTCAGCCTTCACCTATTGACAAGTTAAACACTTGGCAACATACTCCACTACATTCTTCTTCATCCCAGGCCACCAATAAAACGTTCGTAGATCCTAATACATCTTCGTGGTACCTGGATGGAGTGAGTATGACATAGTATGAGATTCATCTGATATCTCTCATCTAATCCTTATGTTAGCCGGGACATAGATTCGACCCTTATACCTTAATAACCCAGTCTCTGAAATAAAATAATCCTTAGCTACTCCTACTAAGACTTTCCCTCCAACCCTCCTGCAATTGTGCATCAACCATCTGACCTTCTTCAATCCGCTCTAACAAGGTCAACTATAAAGTAATATTGGCCAACTGTCCCACAACCAACTCTATCCTCGCTCTGGACATCTCCTTTGCCAATTCATTTGATATCTGTGTTGATCTAAAGAACTGTCCTGGGCCCCTCCGAATCAACACATCTACCACCACATTGGCTTTCCCTGAGTGGTAAAGGATATCACAATCATAATCCTTCACCAACTTCAGCCAACGCCTCTGCCTCATTTTCAGATCCTTCTGGGTGAAGATGTACTTCAAACTCTTGTGATCGGTGTATATCTCGCACTTCTCCCCATACAGATTATGTCACCATACCTTCAACGCGAGTACTACCACTGCCAATTCCAGATCATGGGTAGGGTACCGCTGCTCATATTCCTTGAGCTGTCGTGATGCATAAGATATAACCTTTTCATTCTGCATCAATACACATCCCAGTCCCAATCTTGATGCATCACAATATACCACAAACATTCCTCCCTCCGAAGGAAGACTCAATACGGGTGTCGTAATCAGCCGTCGCCTCTATTCTTGGAAACTATTCTCACACTTATCTGACGAGATAAACTTCAGATTCTTCTATGTCAATTCTGTCATCAATGCAGCAATCTTTGAAAATCCTTCGAAAAACCGCCTGTAATAACCCACTAATCCAAGAAAGCTCCTAACCTTTGAGGCATTCCTTGGCCTCAGCCAATCTCTCACTACCTCCACCTTATATGGATCCACCTTAATCCCATCTTCACCAACAATATGTCCATGGAATGTCAATTCTGGTAGCCAAAACTCACACTTCTTAAATTTGGCATACAACTGATGCTCCCTCAATCTTTGGTGGACCTGTTAGAGATGTTGTTCATGTTCTTCCTCTGAACTAGAGTACACTAGAATGTCGTTGATGAAGACAATCACAAACTGATCTAAGAAGTCCTTTAACATCCTATTCATTAGGTCCATGAATGCTACTGGGGCAATGGTCAAACCAAACGACATGACCAGGAACTCATAATGCCCATACCTCATTCGGAAGGCCGTGTTTGGTATATCCTCATCCTTGATCCTCAGCTTGTTATAACCAGATCGAAGATCAATCTTCGTGAACACCGTCTTTCCCTACAACTGATCAAACAGGCCATCGATCTTTGGTAAAGGGTACTTATTCTTGATAATCAACTTGTTCAACTCCCTATAGTCTACACACATCCTCAGAGTCCCATCCTTTTTCTTCACAAACAAAATTGGAGCACCCCATGGCGAGTAGCTAGGCCTGATAAACCCCAAATCAAGAAGCTCCTGTAACTGTATCTTTAATTCTTTCAGTTCCGCTGGAGCCATCCTATATGGTGCCCTTGACACTAGCTCTATCCCCAACGCTAACTCTATGACAAACTGAATCTCCCTGTGCGGTGGCAGCCCTGGTAAATCCTTAGGAAACGCATCCAAGAACTCACAAACTAATCTGGTCTCTCCGGTCTTGCTGGATAAACTCTAGTAGTATCCGCCACACTTGCTAGGAAACTTATACAAACTCCCTGTAATAGGTCTCTAGCTCTTAATGCTGATATCATGGGTATGCGGGTTCCATTCACTACACCCACGAAAACAAATGGATCCTCTCCCTCAGGCTCAAAGGTCACCATATTCTTCCTACAATCAATGGTAGCCCTATATCTGACCAGCCAATCCATCCCAAGAATCATATCAAAATCCTCCATACCTAACTCAATCAAGTCTACTGATAGCTCCCTACCATCAACCATCACTGACAATGCTCTAATCCATCTCCTAAACACCACCAGTTCCCTTGTAGGCAATATAGTCCCGAACCCCACAGTATAATACTCACTAGGTCTACATAATCTATCAATTACCTTACTAGAAACAAATGAATGTGTAGCAATAGAGTCCATCAATACAGTAAAAGGATAGTTGGCACTAGACATTTGACTTGTAACCACCGAGGGACTAGCCTTGGCCTCTGCCTGTGTCAAGGTTAACACTCGAGGTGGAGTCAAGCTATCCTTCCCTGCTTCCTCTTTCTTCACTGTTGGGTAGTCCTTCTTGAGGTCTCCCACCACCCCGCACAGATAGCAGTCCTTTGCCCGACATTCGCCCAGATGGCACTTCCTGCACCTCGTGCCCTCAGGGTAATTCCTCCATGTCTCACCGCCTCCCTGGCAGCCACCCTGAACACCCCGACCCCTCCAATCAGGACCAGCAGCGGTCAAAGTGTCAGGGGTCTTCCTCTTCCGATCACTGGGGCCTCTGCCCCTACCAGACCTTGAATATGGAGGCATCATCCTGCGAACCTCCCATCTCGTACGTAGCGTTCTCCCTCAAAATTTTATTCTCCGCCTCCTTAGCGGTAAGAGCCTTCTCAACAGCTTGAGCATAAGTTGTCCCCCTAGGTATTGTTGTAATTCTTGGGCTATCAAAGCATAAAGCCCTCTAATAAATTTGTCCTGTCTAGCTGCATTAGTAGGCACTAAGTCTGGTGCGAACTTCGCAAGCCTGTCAAACTTCAAGACGTATTCTGTAACTGTCATGTTGCCCTGCACTAAACCCATGAACTCATTCACATTCGTTGCCCTAACAACAACATTATAGTACTTCTGGGTGAACAAGTCTCTGAACCCTTCCCTAGTCAGAGTACGGGCCACCCTGTCATTACCTTCCACCCTCATGAAATCCAAGATAGAAGTGATCATGCTCATCTACTATTTGGCGTTCAGTCAATCTGGTCCCCCCTCAAAGGTCAGAGGATGCTGCCTCCTGAAGCGCTCGTACAAGGGCTCCCATCTGTTCCCAATCTTAGGTGCCTGAACAACAGGTGGAAACATAAGTGCAGCACTCCCTGATGGAGCTTGCTGCCTCAGAAGACAGATTCGCTCTTCCTAGCTCTGTAACTGAACTTGCATGTCTGCAAGAGTCTGTTGCCAGTTCTCAGGGACTAGTGGAGGGTTCTGGCCCTGGTCATCACCTCTAGCCTCAGACACCGTGCCGAAAATTCGTATAGATCACCTTGGACGCATAGCTCCAAGTTTATCTGCAATCAACGACTCGGCGGTCAGACAATGATGACAGGGTAACAAATCTTTCAATAGTCCACCGTTGGAACTCAATCAACCACAAGCAATCAAGATGCAAATAATCAATCCAATATTCACTCACATGCAACAACGATGCTAATAAGCATGCCTCAATATCATCAAACAGTAGTCAAGGGCTAGGCCCTATTAGTATCTCATGCTTCCTATTAATCATATAGAAAGGCTTTTATATTTCATTCAAGCACTTGAGCATATAATCACATGTATCCCATTACCAAACCTTAAGTCGAGCTTGTCTTTAGCGGCGAGTGTACATGTCCAGCCAGCATTTAGGAACCCTTAAACCTAGACCGCTTTGATATCAACTTGTAACGCCCTGGATAACCAAGACCATTACACTGTGTATTTGAAATAGTGAAAAACTTCGTAATCAAGTCATTTGAATAAAAATGTAATCCAAAAGTCATAATCAGGTTAGGGTTAAAATATTTTTTGATAAGAAACAGTTAATTTCCATTAAAATAAATGTTTGATAAATGGGATCCCAAAAACAGGGTTTAAAAGACAGATTTATAAACGCTCAAAAGTAATATACAATCAGTGGCCACTGTAATGGAAAAATACATGTTTTAGGCTTCTGTCCTTGTACTTTTCCCTCAACCATGGAGGACGAGCAGTTGACAATGTACATCTCGCCCCAGAGCTCTCCAACTCATGGTTGATCCACCTTACCATTGCCTTTACCTGAACCACATAGCACCCGTGAGCCAAGACTCAACAAGAAAACCATAACAACATGAAATAATCAATGATGATAATCAAATAATTTAGAAGACAGTTATTCAGATATTCAACAAGCCATAACATCATGCTAACAATAATAAACATCTATTTTCAACAGTTTATCTCAAACAATACACAACACTTCGGGTCGACGCCCTTAGGCCGCACCCTCTATTTAATCCACTGACTTCGACTCCCTTAGGTCGAGTCTAGTGTTTTTCTAGCTGTCCCTAGCTCACAGTGGCCGAGCTACGACCTGTGCGCAAATTATCTGCCCTGATTCTCTTAGGCCGTTCATTTCACGCTCACATGGAATTATCACAATCATACAACATATGTATTCAAATATAGGGACTCTCAGTCCCAACACAGCCACACAAGGGTGCAGTTTTCTTACCTTGAAATCCAAATGAAAATAATGGAATGGTCCCAAGCACGATCCTCAATTTCAAGCCCTGGTGATAAACCTAGTTACATTGTCCAAAGGGCAATCATCAACATCCAATCCAAATAAATACTTAGGAGACAGAAACTAGCCTTCAAGACCTCAATTCCTACTAAACCAGGTAGTAGAAATGGTCCCGAGCACCTAGGTTCGAACCCACGAGCCTTACCAATTCTAGAAACAATTCTATGACTAAAATCCCCAGGCGGGTTGTGACTTGTCGTAGTGGATCACGACTTGCCCCCAAGTCAGAGAGAAAGTTCCCAAGCCAAAGGGGAGGCGAGCCACGACTTGGCCTAGTGGTACACAGTGCGCCCCTAAGTCAGAGAGAAACCCAGGCCAAACAGGCTACATGCACCGTGGTGCCCCAGGGCTGGGTTGCAGTACTCCTCCTTCGAACCCAGAAAATCTGGGTTTCTCTCAATCTCCTTGCAACCAAAACTTCTGGAATTCAAACCAAATATACCTCCCACTTCCAACTAAAAAACAACAGCGAGTCCAACCTTTAATCCCTAAATTCCAAGCATGTTATAACACAAAAATTCTATCAAAACTACCAGCACTTCACCAAGAAATCTTAATCAACACACTAAAATCCATACCCCAACTCAATAACAATTCATCATCTAAATAACTAGAATTCAAAGGCGAGGAATAAGAGTTTTACCTGAATTGATGATCCCAACTCCTTAGTAACCTTGACTGTCTTTAACTTAGTTTCCCCTCAGCTTGAACCAATCCAAACCCAGCTTAATCCTTGAATTCCCCTCTATTTTTCCAGCCTAAATTTCCTAGTTAAGAGCTAAGCTTCTGTCCTCTTTCCTTCCTTAGCTTCAAGGCATAATGAAAGAGTGACAGAGACAAAAATCGTGAGGGAGAGAGAGATGGGATAGAGTTGAGTATATTCCACCAATTTCTGAGTTGTTCCTAATAGTTTACTGAATATATCCTTTTTTTTAAACAAAATACCATTATGCCCATTTTTAAACCTATAACTTTCAAAGGGTATACAAGGGTAAAATGGTCATTCCACCCTAGTTCCCACTAACTCCTCAAATGCTCCTAATATCTACCAATTAATCCCTTCATTCCAATTAATTGCAATTTATTTCATCAGTATCAAATAATTCCCAAGATATTCTCTAAATTCCCAAAAATACCCCCTAGGCTCCCCCGAGCCGGGTATTAAACCCCGCTGTGTCCCCAATCCGGTCACTAGGACCGTCTCGAGCCATATGCTGTAAATATATCCACATAATAATGTGGTCTCAACAATTTATGACATACAATAACATTTATGCCCTCAACTAGCCAAGATTACAAATATGCCCTTATAAGCTATAAAGGGCTCACATGCATATCTAATATCCACAAACATGCATGTCACGTAGTCATATAATCATATTAATCATGCATGCCACATAATCATACATTAAACCATTAAATCACACATATAACAATTATGCCTTCCTACCACGCTAATCAAGGCCCTTAAGCCTTATTAGTGATTTTGGATCGTCAGATAAGATATAGGGTTGTCGGCCCAACCATAGGCCGACCACCCGAGACCTTGAAAATTTATTTTTTAATTTTTGCGGTTTGTTCAGTTTTTCTCCTTAGTAATGGATATGCCCCTAGCTATTGGCTTCATTATGTTGATGTGGTAACTTTACTCTTTATTTTTCCCTTTGTTGCATATGTCCAGCTCCTCTTTGTCAAACAAGTCCTTAAGCGAGCGTACTCCACATGAGTTCTTGAAAAGGATTTTCCCTCGTCCTACTTTATATTTATTCAGTGAGGAATATTTTTTGAAAAAGTATAGCCCAATGGCGAGAGTAAAACAGAATACTTGGCAACCCTCTGAATATAATCCTCATATTGTCAGGCACATCACATAGGGCTTTTTGTCTATCTCTTCACATATCTCTTCTCAGGATAGTACTCCCCGTGGCTGTCAAGGAACATCTCGGCGAAGTCATTCTTCCAAGCAGAGGTTATCCGATCAACAAGACTCCTAGCAACGCCCTTTGCATCAAGACACCAGTCGAGCTCCAAATCACTCTTCTTCTCAGCGAGAACATACTAAGGGCTCTCATCGCCAGGCTACTCATCCTGAGGAGCGTTCTATTCAAAAGTTCCAGCCTAAGATGGTTCACCCTTCTCCCAAGAGTAAGATAGTCTCTCTAGCTGTGCAGCAGAAGAAGAGACGACAAAAAGAGTTCCATTCATCAGATTCTGGGGCCACCTTTTCCAGTGAGATCATATGGAAACTGGACGAGAAGGCTCACCCTACTGATTATGAGGTGGTTTAGTTCAAGGGGGCTGCCTCTGACATAACTGAAGAGAAGGTAAAGAACTTAAGGAAGACCTTCGACCTCTCTGGCGTTTCTATTTTTATCCTTGGTCCAGATGACAGAGTTGAGGACTCCCCTTTGGGTATGTGCGTCTAGACATGCTCTGCCATCAAGTCTGGCGCCCTACTTCCTCTTCATCCATACATCCAATGCGTGGCAGATTATTTTGGTATTAGTCTCTCTTAGCTGGCTCCCAACGTGATCTTGGTGTTATCTACGTTGTACATTATCTATCATCGTAGAAAATGGGTTGCCTCAATACCTCATGAGATCCACTACTTATTTGATCTGAAGAAGAACCCTTCTCAGTGCAACTCGGGGTACTTCCACATCCACCATTATACGGGCGATGGTACCGACACCTTCTTGGAAGAGATCTCTGGAAATAGCAAGGGGTTTAGATATGTGGACAACTATTTCTTCACTAAGGATGCAGAGGCCAACTACTCCAAGTTTAAACACGTCAGGCCTTTTTATAGACCGCTCCCGACCTAGGCTATGATTGTTAGGGCTAAGGCATTGATTGGTATGACCCCTTATGAGAAGAATGTCAAAACCCTCGTTACTTCAGAGAACCTTAGGAATGTCGAGTTGTTTCCTTCTACAATTGTCGATGTTAATGATGAAGATGGTCCTGAGCTCATGAACGAAATAGGCTCCATGAGAGATATTCATATCGAGGAGGTACCCTCTTCGCCCGTGCTAGCTGGACAGGAGGGTGACGAGGTGGGTGCATCCGTGCACTCACTACTTGCTTCAGATGATTTTGATGAAGCCACGTTCGAACCCGAATCTCATTCACAAGGTTCGACACTTTTATCATATTTACTTTATGTTTCGTTTGTATTTGATAACCTGCTAATATTTGATCTTCTTTTGCCGGTTTAGATATGTTCAACTTTTTTCACACCCAACAAAGGTCGACTCCAACCGAGACTAGCCCTTCCGTCCGAGCGGCCAAGAGGGCCAAGTTTGAGACTGAGTTGATAATGGAGGTTCCTCCTAAGGTGCCTCTTTCGACTCCTTTGGCGTCTAGTTCTGTCGCAAAGATAGAGCTATCCTTGCCTACGCCAGTTCCTCCTAGTATCATTGATGAAAGTTGTACCATCCTCCTAATCCAGGATCGTTACCCTATGTACTTTAAATAGTGTCAAAGTTGCTAATCAAATCATTTGGTTATACACGTGTGATTAAGGTTAACGTATAGGGTTAGGGTTAAAAAATTTGGTTAAAGGAATTGTTGAATTTTATTTAAAAATTTCATACATACTTGGGATCCCAAAATATTAAAAACAACGTTTAAAAGGGTGCGTATACATCAAAAGTTACAACCGACCGACCTAAGCGGCAAAATTAGGGCTACAACCCTAGTTCCTCTGAGATATCCTTGGTCGTGGTGGACGAGCAGCCGCATATGTACATGCCCCCACCGAAGCTCTCCAAATCATGGCTGGTCAAGTTTCCTTATCCCTTACCTGCACCACATAGCACCAATGACCCGAAGCACAGCAAGAAAACTTAAACAAGTGCATGAACAGAAAATACAGATTTCCAAATACTTATCTAGGATGCCAACGGTAATAACCTACTCATACAGGCATACAATTACAAAGTAATGGTCATTGGACCATTCTGGGTTCGCTGCCCTGAATAGTTGACCATTGAGTTAACCCCGGGGCCCTATGCCTTAGCTATGTGACAATAGAGTCACTTGGGGCCCTCACCCTTAGCTCTGGGTAACTAGCCTTAGAGCTAGCCAAACACATTTGTTTTCCAATGACCTTTGGGTTGGCCAACGTAATAGTACGTTGCTGATTTGGGCATAAGCCTTTTGACCAACGCGTAGCACGCTATTGCCGTCCTTGACTAATAAGCATACTTCAGACAATATAGGTACGCATACATATTAATCATATAACATCATCAAGTAATTGCAAATAAAGTGATAACCATGCTCATTAACAAAGCTAAGCTCTAGCGACACAAACTATGCGAACAATCATATAACACTTAATCATGTACAGGATATTGATGTATGTTTAATCAATAAGCAAAATGATAACTTAAACATGTTCATTCTCAGGGGCTCGAGCCCTATTCATAATTATAATTAATAGTCAGGCCAAGCCATATTCACATATATCATGCATTCGGTGCAGTTTTCTTACCTCAGGTCCGAGTATAACGTAAAATAAAAATGACCCTCGAGCATGATCCCAGTTTTGAGCCCCCTAGCGATAACCTAGTCACAACCATAATTTAGGATTACATAAAAAATGAGTAAATAAAGGCTTCTAGATTGAGTCCTAGCCTCTAGGACCTCGAATTCTACTAAACCGTGTAGTTGAATCAATCCCGACTCCTTAGGAGTAAATCCCTGTCTCTTAAAAGCCACGGTGGCCAAAATAGCTAAGGCGGGTTGCGACCTGCCCTTGAGGGTCACGACGCGCCCTTCAAGTCAGAGCTCCCTTCTTCCAGGAAATGGGACATGGGCCGTGACCTACCCTTGAGGGTCACGATGTGCTTCCCAGACAGGGTGCCAAAGGCCCTGGGTTCGGTTGGGTCGCAGTGCCCCAAGAATAGGGTCGTAACCTGACTCTGCGAATGCAGATTTTCTCCATTTTCTCCAACCAAACTCAATCAAAACCACCCCAAATCAACTCTAAAATCACAATTCAATCCTCATAACAGATTTGACATCCTCCCAGCAAGAAAACTCAACTAAAACTGGCTGAAAAACCCATAAAAAAAATCATAATCCAACATTTAAGCTACATGCTCAAGAACGTGTTTTCAATCTCGAAGTTTTCAGCCAAAAAATCTCATGGTTTCCTCAAGCAATTCACTTAGAAAATAAAAGAGAATGAGGGAGAGAGAGGGAGTCGGTTGGTGAGCTGAGTGTTTTTGTGTTTTCTGTTTTTTTTCCTTAAGGCTTAAGTTACTTAAGCTAAACTCGAGGCTCGAGGAACCAAAAATGTCCCCGAGGGAGAAATGGTCAAAATCCCCGATATTCCCTCCTAATCTCACTAACTCAAAATATATCCTTAATTATTAATTTCTGTTTCCTGATAACCCGATACTAAGCTCCATACCCAAAATACCCCTTGACTCGCCCCAAGTCGGGTATTGGGTCCCATTGCGACTTTCCCGCTAACTCGTTCCCTAGGATTATCTCGTGCCGAGTAACCCAAATAAATCCGCATAATAAATTGGTTTCTCAAATATATCACATATATGCACATATATACAACTAGGCCCATAACGAGCCAAATTACAAAAATTGCCCTTCTAATAAGAAACGGGCCCACATGCGTATTTGATATTTAACTAGTTATATTATCACATAACTCACATAATCACATAATCATACAAAAATGTATCATATAAGCATATTGTTCACTGGTTTTTTGGTAAACTAACGTGTAGTTACAATAATTACTTAGAGAGATTTCATTCAGACAATCAATAAACCATAAATAGGCCAAGAACCTAATAACTACGAGCAATGAATGATAAACGACACCAGAAATTATAGAGGTTCAGCCCCAAGAAATGGTAATGAACTACTTCCTCTTAGATGTATTGATCATTAAGGTTTAAATAAGATGACCAGTGAAAACAGGTACGATTCTAAGTGTAAAAACAATATAGAATGGAAGAAATCGCTGCTGAGTGGTCCTAACAGTTTGGTCGGTAGGCTAAAAATTTGAACCCCCGCCATATTGGTGGAAGACTTGCATTTATACTGTCCCTACCGCCCAGGCAGTTGCACCTGCACCGCAACTGCTGCAAAATATCCCTTCCTTTTTGCGGGTAGCTGTAGTCCTATTCTTCAGGTGTTTGATTGAGTTTTTAGGTAAATTGTTAGGCGTGAGGAGGATGTCACTGACTTCATCTGACCAGGTATACCAGGTTTCCTAGCGATCATACCGAGCAGTAATTGTTATTCACCTGACAAGTGTGCTCTCTCCAGCTAGTTGGACTATTAGATGCCTACACCATGTGTAAAGAATATGATGACATGTTCCCACACTATGATGCCACGTGTCCATCCTTCATGTCATGTTAGCTGTGTATATTTTTGGGATAACATTTTCCCCACAAGTTTAAGCACAATGGATGTGTTGCCCTTCGGGGGTGATTAGAGTGAGACCGACTCCAGACAACTGGTCAGTAGATGAGCTGTTTGTTTGTAGTTTCCAGACTTGTTGTCCTTTTTTGGAATCAATAGGGTTGGATTCTGGGTGTATAACTCTCTGCGCAACATTCTTTCTTTGTGGTAGTTCAGACTCAAATGACTACTCAGCTATGACTCCATCCGGTTCTGGTAGTCCGGTACACTCAGCTACAAAGTCTACAAGAGCCTGGCCTTTAATTGTTGTTCGGGGCTGGTATGTAATCTCGTACTGCTCGAGTTCTGTAGACCATTTGAGCAACCGACCAGAGGTGTCCGGCTTCTGCAAGGCTTGACGTAGTGGTTGGTCGGTAAGAACCTTGATTGGATGAGCTTCTAAATACGGGCGAAGTTTTCTTGAAGACAAAAGCAGGCAGTATGTTAATTTTTCCAATAGAGGGTATCTGCTTTCGGCTTCAACTAGCCTTTTACTAACATAGTAGACAGGATGTTGTATCTTGTCTTCTTCCCTAATCAGGACTGCACTAACAGTGTGTTGAGTTATTGTTATGTATATGCATAGTTCCTCACCCTCCAGAGGTTTTGAAAGGATTGGGGGTTGTGCCAGCTGCTGCTTTAATGCTTGGAAGGCTTGTTCGCACTCTTCAGTCCATTCAAATTTCTTTGTGGCTCAGAGGATATTAAAAAATGGAATATTCTTATTAGTTGATTTAGATGCAAATCTGCTGAGTGATGCTATGCGTCCTGTTAGGCTCTGCACGTCCTTGATCCTAGCTTGTGAGGGCATGTCCAACAGTGCTTTTATCTTTTTGGGGTTTGCCTATAAACCCCAAAAAATTTCCCGACCCCACACCAAAGGAGCATTTTAGGGGATTTAATTTCATTCTATACTGCCTTAGGATACCGAAGCACTCCTCCAAGTCCTCAATGTGCCCTTCAGCCTATTGGGATTTTACCAACATATCGTCCACATAAACTTCCATGTTTCTCCCTCTTTGGTCCTTGAACATACGGTTTACCAGCTGCTGATATGTTGCTCCAACATTTTTTAGGCCGAACGACATTACTCTATAGCAGTACAACCCCACATATGTGCAGAAACTTGTATGCCCCTGGTCGGGTGGATGCATGCTTATTTGGTTGAATCCCGAGTAGGCATCCATGAAGGTTAAAATTTTGTGGCTGGCTGTAGCGTCCACCAGTTGGTCAGTTCTTGGAAGTGGGAATCAGTCCTTGGGGAATGCTTTATTCAAATCTGTGAAATCTATGCACACCCTCCACTTGTTATTATGCTTCCACACCAATACGGGATTGGACACCCATACTGGGTATAAAGCTTCCTTGATAAAGTTGTTATTTCGGAGCTTCTCCACTTCCTCCTTCAATGCCTTTGCTCTCATCTAATCTACTAACCTCCTTTTTTATTGCACAGGCTTGAAGTGTTCTATGTCAATGTTGAGGGCATGGCTTATAATGGTTCAGTAGATCCCCACCATATAATCATGTGACCAAGCAAATATATCCTGGTTGTCCCATAGGAACTGGATCAAAGCGGATCTTATGTTCTCGGACAACCTTTTCCCTACCTTGACAACCCTGGTCGGGTTATTTGGGTGAAGTGGGACCTCTTCTAATTCTTCAACTGGACCCACCCTTATGTCAGTATCCCCAAAATGAGGGTCTATGTCATCTCCCCCGTTTTGGGCTGCATCCTATTTCTGGTGACTAGGCCCTGTGGTTGGGCGGTGCAGACTGCCCTGCCAGGCTTTTTAACTAATGAATTATAAAATTCTTATGCCACTAGTTGGTTCCCCTTAAGACGTCCTACATCTGCTCGGGTTCAGAATTTTAGTAATAAGTGGAAAACCGAGGTAACTTCCCGGAGGTCATACAAGGCCAGTCAACCTTTCATGGTATTGTATGGAGAGGGAATGTCAATGACCACGAACAAAGAAATTATAGTGTAGCTCTTAGGTGTCATCCCCACTATTAAGGGCAACATTATGCTTCCTGCGAGGGTCATACCATTCCCAGTAAACCCATACAGCAGTTGCTCGCATGGTTCCAGGTCTTTAATGCTCAAATTCATCCTCTCTAGGGTATTCTTGAATAGAATGTTAGCAGACGAGCCATGATCAATCATCATTCGGGCTATGATCATGTTAGCTATTTGTAATTCTACCACCAAGGGATCATTGTACGGATGATGTACATGACTTACGTCTTTCTCGTTAAACGTGATAGGCTCATACTCGTAGTAAGGTTGTTTGGGAGTACGTTCCTGGGCAGCCAGTACATCTTCCTCCTGCTCATGTCTAAGGGAATGAGCATACCTCTCTCGGGCCATGTCACTGTTACCAGCCAAATGCAGCCCTCCATAGATCATATCTAGCCAGCCAGCAACTGGTGGTGGTAAGAGGGGTTGGCTGCTTTGATACTGTTGGGGAGGCTGTTGCTGAGGAGGTTGTTGAAGTTGTGGGTCGGTGGCAAGTCATACATACCTCTTTAGATGAGCATTGTTTTGTCTAATGAGGAATTCTATTTCCTCCTTCAAGTGGTTACATTTATTGGTTTCGTGACCATAATCATTGTGAAACCGACAGAACATGGTCATATCCCGTCTATTAACATCCTTCCTCATCGGTGGAGGTCTTCTATACGGTACGACGACTTGTGTAGCATTGAAAACATCTGCTCGGGACTCCAACAGGATGGTGAAAGTAGTAAACTTGGGCACATATTCTCGTTGTTTTGGCTGCTCGTTGGTCTTAGGCTTCTTGGTGTCATATTGGTTACCACTGCTTCCAACCCCATTATCGTGTTTGTCGCTCTTGCCCTTATTTTTACTTCCTTATGTAGGGTTGGTGGTGTTCCCAGTCCTTCTTTTCTCTTTCTCAACAGTTGCCTAGGTAGGATTATCCACCTTACGTTTAGCTTCCTCTAACTTGATAAATTCTTCTGCCCTATCAAGAAATTCTTGAGTGGTACGCATGAACTTTCTCTTCAAGCTACTTCAGAATAAACTTTTTATCTTGACTCCCAAATTGATGGCTATCAACTTACCATCATCACTGAGGGACTTTACCTTGGTAGCCTCTTCAAAGGCTCATTGTTCCTTTGTTTGATGTCCACCAAATCGTTTGGCTTGGCTGGAAGGGACATTGCCGAGGAGAACTGAGAATAGAATATGTGGACGAAACCGTCCCATGACGTGATTGATCCTGGCTGTAGCTTGAAAAACAAACGCTGGGCAGTTTCTGACAGGGTGGCCAGGAAGATCCTTCACCTAGCATCATCTTGAACCCTCTGGAGGTCAGTTTGTAGTTCAAAGTGACGAACATGGGATACTGGGTCCTCCAGCCCAGTATACATTTTCCATGTTGGTATTTTGAATTTGAAAGGTATGGGCAGCTGATTAATACGGTCTGAAAATGGAGAACCTCTCTGTCTATCAATTTTAATACTTGTTAACTTGGGGGTTGTCAATTCCCTTACCACTCGGGTTAATAGATCCAATTGGGCTTGGATTTTAGGGACTACAGCTACTTAGGGTTGTCCTGCATTGCCGACCTCATCCATTCTCGGGTCTCGAACAGGCTCAGGCGGAGCTACATTGTTTGAGTCTCGATTTCCCTGCTTCAATTAAGAGCGTCTCGAAGGTCTTCACCTCCCATGGGACCCATCTGATTGAAAACAGAGTTTGACCAAGGCTTGCCCCCAACACTTTGGTTGTCTGCTCTCCCCGGTACTGGAGGTATTCTTTGGAACCCGTCATGTCGGGGTGGTTGTTTGATAGGAATTTCCTGCAATTATGGGACAAACGGTCCTTCAGGCTGGTTACCCCCCTGACGTTGGTTGTTCTGCTGGCAAACTTGGCTTGCTGCCTCATCATGGTCATAATCGTCAGCATAGTGGGGCCTGTAGGCGCTACTAACTTCCGGCTCATGACTTTGGGACCTTGGTCGGTATTCTTGTTGTTGTTTGTATCGACCAGGTTGTTGCTAGTAGTTCTGGGGTTGACCACCTTTATTCTGTGCTGGCACACGGTGGTGGCCACCTAAACCCGCAGCATCCAGATTTCTTTCTTAGGCGTTTCCTTGAGTTCTTGGCCTAAAGTTTCCCATTCGGTCCAATTCAATGTAGTGCCCAGGCAGAACCTATTCATCAGCTAGCAGGGGATGCCTATTATTGTTGTCTTGGGCCCCCCGACCAGATCGATGACTCCTAGTTAGACCATGATTTCCTTACCGGGGCTGAGTTTTTGGTCCATGCATGACTCCTTCACCGAAACCAAAGACAGGAGGACGTTGCTGGTTATGAGTAGTAGTTCCAGCTACAATCCCCACACCTTGGGTTGGCTGCTATTGCATGTAATTGCGAATAGATTCTGCAGCCTCCCTTGTTCGGCATTCCATATCCTCTTGTCGAGCCTGCATCTCCCATGCATGCCGGTCCATCTACTCTTGAAAATCTCTCTTTTTTTTTCGAAGGCTTCATTAAGGGCCTCCTACGTAGTGGCCCGCCCCTGGTTCATAGAGGCCAGCTGATCCTACATCTGCCCAATGACTTCTCTTATCTGATCAATCTCAAGGTCGAGTCCTTCAATATCTACATGGGGCTCATACCGTCAGGGACCGCCAGCCCTTGGTCTTTGCTGGTCGGTACCCTTGCAGCACCTCTGCCTGATGATCCTGAATGGGTGATTTCAGTAGAAGCGGCAGCTCCGCGCCCTGGTGCAGTTGGCCTAGTGGTTCATCCCCCAACACCAGATGGGTTCCTAGGCGGTAAAATTCCTTATTGCCCATTCAAATTGCTCATTGAAGGTACATGACGAGAGGTTTCAACCTCGGGCACTAGAGGTTCTTGGCTTGACCTTCGGGTTGAGACCACCATCCTTGCGATAACAAAAATCTAATGTGATTGTCTTGAGTTCAGCTCTCAAAGAAAGCACCAAAATGTTGACTGCTTTTTTGGTAAACTAACGCAGAGTTAAAATAATTAATTAGAGAGCTTTCATTCAAACAATCAATAAACCATAAATAAGCCAAGAACCAAATAACAATGAGCAATGAATGATAAAAGACACCATAAATTATAGAGGTTTGGCCCCAAGAAATGGTAATGACCTACTTCCTCTTAGATTTGTATTGATCTTTAAGGTTTAAACAAGATGACTAGTGAAAACAGGTACGATTCTAAGTGTAAAAGAAATACAGAATGGCAGAAATCGCTGATGAGTGGTCCTAATAGGCTGGTCGGTATATTTCTGGTTCTGGTCGGTAGGCTTAAAATCTGAACCCCTTCCATAGTGGTGGAAGACTTTCATTTATATTGTCCCTAACGCGTAGGCAGTTGCAACAGCACTGCAACTGCTGCAAAATATCCATTCCTTTTTGCGGGTAGCTGTAGTCTTATTCTTTAGGAGTTTGACTTAGTTTTCAAGTAAACGGTTAGGAGTGAGGAGAATGTAACTGACTTCATCTGATCAGGAATACCGGTAATCCTAGAGAGCATACCGAGCATTAATTGTCATTCACCTGACAAGTGTGCTCTCTCCAGCTTGTTGGACTGTTATATTCCTATACCATGTGTAAAGAATATGATGACATGTTCCCACACTATGATGCCACGTGTCCATCCTTCATGCCCTGTCAACTGTGTATATTTTTGGGATAGCAAATATAATTCCATATATTGCCATCCTAGCCCCCTAATCAAGGCCTTAAAGCTTTATTAAGTAATTTTAGATGTTACAACTATCCCCTCCTTACATAAATTTCGTCCTCTAAATTTTACCTGAATAGCTCGGGATACTGAGTCTGCATATCTGCCTCTAGCTCCCAGGTCGCTTCCTCGACCTTGTTGTTACTCCATAATACCTTAACTAAAGGTATAGTCTTGTTCCTCAGGACCTTCTCCTTCATGTCTAAACTCTAAATTGCCTGTTCTTCATAGGACGAGTCTGCCTCCAGTTCCAAATGCTCATAACTCAATATATGAGTCCCATCTGATACATACTTTCTCAGCATGGAAATATGGAATACATTGTGCACGCTCGACAGTGTAGGGGATAAGGCCAATCTGTAAGACACCTGACCAATCCTCTCAAGGATCTCAAATGGTCCCACAAACCTTGGGCTTAGCTTGCCCTTCTTCCTGAATCTCTTCACCCTTCTCAGTGGTGAAACCCTAAGGAAGACATAGTTTCCAACCTGGAACTCCAAGTTTTGTCGCCTTGAGTCTGAATAACACTTCTGTCTACTATGAGACGCGAGTATCTGAGCTCTAATTTTCTCAATAGCCTTAGTGATCCTCTGAACTGCCTCAGGACCCTAATATTTCCTCTCACTAATCTCATCCAGTGAATGGGCGATCTGCACTTCCTACCATACAACTTCTCATAAGGTGCCACTCCAATAGTAGTCTGGTAACTGTTGTTATAAAACAACACTATCATAGGCAAATATTTACTCTAAGACCCTTCAAAGTCCAATACACATGCTCTCAGCATGCCCTCCTATATCTAGATAGTCCTCTTAGACTAACCATCGGTCTGAGGATAATAAGATGTACTGAACTTCAGCAGTGTGCCCATCGCCGTTTATAAACTTCCCTAAATCTTGGAAGTAAATATAGGGTCCCTATCAGACATGATAGACCTCGGAGTCCCATGAAGGCAAACTATCTCTCTCACATAGAGATCTGCATACTGTTCAACCGTGTAATTTGTTCTCACTGGTAGAAAGTGAGCTGATTTCGTATACCAGTCCACAATGACCCAAATTGAATCATGCGGGCCCACTGTCTTGGGCAATCCTCCCACTTCCGCTCTAGGATATCGAGAGGCTATACCAACCTTGTTGGCCTCTGATGCTTTGCCTTGACCTACTAACAGGTCAGACACCTTGCCATATATTCAGTCACGTCCCTCTTCATCCTAGGCCACCAGTATAAAGCATTCAGATCTTGGTACATCTTCATGGTGCCTAGATGTAGAGAATAAGGGGTAGTATAAGATTCATCCAGAATCTCTTGTCTGGTCGTACTATTCATCGGAACGCAGATCCGATCCTTGTATCTCAACAAGCCTATGCTTAACACCGTATAGTCCTTAGCTACTCTAGCTAGGATGTCCCCTCTAATCTGTCCCAACTGTGGGTCATTTAACTACTTCTCTTTAATCCTCTCCAAAACAGTAGACTGTAGGGTGATTTTGTCTAACTAGCCCACTGATAATTCAATTCCTGCTCTAGCCATGTCGTCAGCCAACTCCCTTGATATCTGGCACTATATAACTGCCCCAAACACTTCCGGCTTAAGGCATCTGCTACCACGTTGGCTTTCCCAGGGTGATAGAGGATCGCACAATCATAATCCTCTACCAACTCTAACCAACGTCTTTGCCTCATGTTCAGATTCTTCTGGGTGAAGAAGTATTTTAAACTCTTATGGTCAGTGCATATCGCACACTGCTCACCATATAAGTAGTGTTGCCACACCTTTAGTGCAAAAGCCACTACTGCAAGTTCTAAATCATGTGTGGGGTGTCTCTGCTCATATTCCTTCAGCTGACGTGATGCATAAGCAATCACCTTCCCTGTCTGCATAAGAACACAACCCAGGCCCTGCCTTGAGGCATCTCAATATACTACAAATTTTTCCTTATCTGTAGGAAGACTCAGAACTGGAGCGGTGATCAAACAACTCTTGAGCTTTTGGAAGTTGTATTCACACTTGTCTGACCATATGAACTTCAGATTCTTTAGTGTTAACTCTGTTAATGGTGATAGAATCTTGGAAAACCCCTCTACAAATCGTTTGTAATAACCTACCAATTCAAAGAAACTTTTGATCTCTGAAGCGTGTTTCAGTCTTGGGAAATCTTTGCTCGTTCCACCATAATTCCATCCTTACTGACTATGTGACCTAAGAAAGTCACCTGTTGCAACTAAAACTCGCACTTCTTGAATTTTGCATACAGCCTGTGTTATCTCAACCTCTACAATACCAATATGAGGTGCATCTCCTATTCTGTCTCTGACTGAGAGTATATCATTATATAATCTATAAAGACGATCACAAATTGATCTTTCTGTTATGTTGATTGGTTCTAGTGCCATGTTTTTATTTGTTTTGTCGCATCTAGTAGAGGCATAGACTTAGTATATAGATTACGTAATTATGCTGTGATGAGAATTTGGAACTTTATTGGCTACCGGGGAAACTGGTAACTTCTTAAGAGGTGGGTCAAATCATTACCAGTGATACTGGATGGTAGAGAGTGTCAATTGATTTGATTGATCTAGTCATGAACGACTTTGATATGACCTTCGGTAATGGTTAGCCAAGTATGGGACAACGATAGACTACAAGAAGAAGATGGTAACTTTTAAACATGAGGGTGAGGATCCCTTTGTATTTATTGGCACTGTACATGGACCCCATATACCCATGATATATGTACTTAGAGCTAGAGGCCTATTGCAGGGGGATGCATAGGATTCATAGCTAGTGTGGTGGATACCACTTAGGTCATACAAGTGGGATCAGGACAAACCAGATTGGTATGTGAGTTTCTGGATGTGTTTTTAGAGGATGTGGCAAGATTACCTTCACTCAGGGAGATAGAGTTTGTGATTGAGTTGGCGCCAAGGATAGAACCAGTGTCTAGAGTGTTGTATTGAATTACTCCAGGAAAACTGGAGGAAATAAAGGTTCAGTTACAGGAATTACTAGACTTCAGTTTTATTAAGCCCGGTTTCTTACCACGGGGCACACTAGTTCTCTATGACAAGAAGAAAGGTGATTCTTTGAGGAAGTGTATCGATTATAGGGAACGGAACTAGTTAACTATTAAGAAGATGTATACTCTTCCAAGGATTTGATGATATGTTCGATCAGTTACAGGGTAGGACGGTATTCTCAAAGATAGATCCTTGATCTAGTTATCACCAACTGAGGATCAGGGAGAAGGATATACCGAAGACAACCTTTTGCACCAGGTAAGTGCATTATGAGTTTTTAGTGATGTCATTTGGACTGATTAATGTCCCAACAACATTTATGGATCTGACGAATAGGGTGTTCAAAGATTACCTGGATCGATCCGTGGTCATCTTTATCAACGATATACTGATATACTCTCAGTCAAAGACAGAGAACGGGCTGTATGAGAAATTCAAGAAGTGTGAGTTCTAGTTGCCAAATGTGACTTTTTTAGGCCACATAGTCAATAAGGATGGAGTTATGGTGGATCAAGCGAAGATTGAGGTGGTCAGAGAATGGCCAAGGCCGAAGAATGCTTCAGAGATCAGAAGTTTGTTGGGATTGGCAGGTTATTACACACGCTCTATGGAGGGGTTTTTCCAAGATTGCGTCCCCAATGACAGAGTTGACATGAAAGAATCAGAGGTTCATATGGTCAGACAGGTGTGAGAATAGCTTCAAAAACCTGAAGAAGAATCCAATCACCGCTCCAGTTCTGAGTCTTCCTTCAGATCAAGACAAGTTTGTGGTTTATTGTGATGCCTAGAGGTAGGGCCTAGGTTGTGTCCTTATGCAGATAGGGAAGGTGATTTCCTATGCAGGTAAGGGTAAGGAGAAGATTGGCCAGCCACAGAGAGTATTAGGGGTGACGTGTACATATGCAGTCTGCTCGAATACCACGACCAAGATATCACAGAGGAACTAGGGTTGAACCCTATTTTGCAACTTAGGTCGGCTTATTTTGTAATCCTTCGAGTTGTAAAGAACTTTTAAACTCCTATTTTGGGTTCCCATGTAAAGACTAAAGTATTTTAATGAAATTTTTTATTCCTTAGACCAAAATCTTTAATACCCGAGCTATTAGTTACTTAATAACATGTTTTAGTCCAAATGACTCGTTTAGCAAGTCCAACACTATTTTCAACACACGTTGTAACGGTCCCTGATTAGTAGGGCGTTATAATTACATTGTTAGGAGGCCAATCTTTGAGCTAGCCACACATGTGATGACGTGTAAAAGTACCCTCTATCCATGAAACTTAGGTGGCAGCCTGGAAACCTAACAACCACCTACACTAATATTGGGGACAAGGGCAATCCCTACTCTATCTCCTTAGGATATAGTGTTTACAAGGTTAGAAATAGCCTACATCATGATGCAGATTTATGGCTCACAAACTTTAAATCAACTTAATAAAGGCAATGATTTCATTAATACAAACCCAACAGACTAATGAAGAATCATATGCATAGTATGAAGGCAAATCATGAAAATAAAATAATAAAGCATAATTTATGAAAAGGCATAAATTGGAGAGTGAAATTACACTACCTATATAAATATAATCAACTTATAAAATATAATAGAACTATCAAAGAGGAAATCACAAAATTTGATGAGAAACTCAAAACCAAAAATTAAATGCACCTATATCGCAAAATCAAAATGTAGAACCAAAGGTTTATACACGAGGTTGTCTAAAATCTCTCTTATAAGCCTTCCCAAGGTTTCTTGAAGCTTTTGCAAAAATAGAATGTGAAGGGAGATTAAACAAGCACTGGAACTCATGCAAGTCAAGCAATTCTTGATGAGTTTCTTGGAGAAAATAAGTGTTGTTACAAAGATAAAGAAATAGTTCAAAAGTTTGATCAAGGCTTCACAACTCTTAAGAACCTCCCTTTTATAGTGTAGACATTGTCATTAGGTTTAACCAATTGTCCAAGGTCAGGGAACATGTCACCAACTATATGTGGCAACACATTGCCAGTTGTAGCCATTAAACTTGTAATGACTATAGGGACATGTCTCCCCTAGGGCTGGCCAACTTCCACGTTTTCTCGTGTCAAATCAAATCCAAATGTCTCCAAACATTTTGGGAAAACTTAGATACCTCATTGTATTAATTTAGACCCAAAAAGGTCAATTATTGATGCCTAAAACAAAAAACTAATATTTTTATTTCAAATTAAGTGAAAATTGTTAAGTGTTTTTCACCATGTTATATGTACAACTTAACCATTATATTTAACCAATCTCAACAAATCCAACCTGATTAATGGGACATGCTCTACTCCTAGGTGCCTAAGAAGATCTAACATTTGAGATTATAACAACTTGATCATTCAATTATTTTTTACTTGCACTAATATCCAGGTTTAAAGGTGCTTAAATCCAAAACATGCATTGAACTACCTTGTTAAACAAAACCATGCAATGCAAACACTAACACTTTAGGATTCCCAATATTTAAATAAAATAAAGCAGTTGACATGTAAATTGAATTACTAAATGCATAACATCTAAATCAGTTCAAAACCCAAAACCATAAAACACAAAACATACTCTATTGCTAAGTCTTGATCCCTTCTGGTTAGGTAAGTCCATAACATGTTGTTTTTCCATGCCAAGTCTCTCGAACTCATTATTGCTAAGCCAGATTTTACAATTTACTTGCATCACAAAGTAACTATGAGCTAACGCTCACAAAGAAGAGATATATATGCCATGACCATGACACAAACTGTTCACATCGAACAGATAACTCAATTACCTAACTCAGAACACAAAATAAATCAATATCACAACACTTGATCATATATATAAACATCATATAGTCTTTCGAACTACCCTTTTACAACTCATGTAATTGCCCTTGTGCTATCATGCATTTTAACCAAACATCTCCAATAATCCGAACAATATTACTCATAAATACATGACATATTAAAAACAATGTAATGCATCATCAACATAACAAGCATGAACATATTCAAAGATCACATGAGTTAATCACGCAACACAACTATTACAAAATGTGCATTCAAATGCACACCTTATGCTATAGTGACCACTTTTTTTTACTTGAAGTCCTTGCTGTGAATGTAATGGAATGCCTCCCTCTGACATGTTGCTAAGCCTTATGGAATTCAACACATGCAAACAATCTTTTAGAATTTCATAAATAAACCTTACAAATTATAATTACTAATCAAATCCCCAAATTGAAACTAACTACTCTATGCTACATCTTAAGACTCTTCAACATTATACACACGATAAGGAAAAAGTCTCCAACAAACTCCCTCAATTTAGCCTTAGAAATACCGAAAACACACCTCTGCTAGAAGCCTAGCACTGTGGCACTAATCATCAGCACCATAGTTTTTTACTACGCTCAACAATGTTGGTTTGAATTCCAACTCATTGACTTTATACGTCATGTTTAATTTGCACCGTTTACTACAACCAAATTCATCAAAAGTTACCATAAATCATTCATAAACATTATCTATCATCAAGAGAACCATTCTCACCAAAGCACAAGCCTAAACATAAGTTTTTTCATCAAAACCCTAGAATTTCACCATCATCATCGTCATCGTCATCATCAACCTATAGCCTAATCACCATGATCATAAAAGAAAACTCATTATGTAGCATCCCAAATTCGCTAATAAGGCTTAGGGCCTTGATTACCATTCTTCGAGGGCAATAAGTGATTTATTATATTAATCTTCGAATTTGATGAGTATGTGATTAGAAATACATGTTTAGGTGAATCAAATATGCATGTGGGCCCCATTTGGTTATTAGGGGCATGTTTGTAATTTTTAGCCCGTTGAGGGCATAAATACAATATTTGTGATTATTGTGATCTTTACCACGTGTGAGTGGTGATATATTTGTGATGCACGGTTCGAGATAGTCCTAGGGAGCAGTTTAGCTAGAAAGTCACAACGGGATCAAATACCCGGCTCGGGAGGAGCCTAGGGGTATTTTGGGAACGTAAAATGTGTTCGGGATTTATGGAGTAATGGGTAGTAGTTTGGTAATGATTTGGACAGGTCAGGATTAATGGGGATTTATATGAATACTCGGGGACTTATCGAGGTATGACAAATGACTAAATTGCCCTTGGGTTACCAAGGGGTTAGGATAAGTTTAAGGGGTGCATTAGACTTTTGGTAAGGGATATGCTTGGATGCCTTTGACTGCTAAGGTTAGAAGGAGTTAGAAAGAAAGAAACAAACAGAAGGAATACTCAATGTTGGTTTTCTCTCCACCGATTCTCTCTCTCACCCTTTCGTGTCTTAGAACTTTGAAGAATTTGGGGGTCTTGAGTTGAAGGATTGAGAGTTTGAAGTGTGTAAGAATTGCTCAGGCCGAAATTAATACAGAGGTAAGGACCTAAGATTGAATTCTGTTTAACTTTCCTTGGTTTTTTTTAGAGTTTGGGAGCTGGAACTTAGGTGATGGAATTGATGTGTTTTTGGGATAAATCTTGGGGTGGTTATTCTGTTGATATTGTTTGGATATGAATTCTAGGGATAACTCTGGGTTTTAGGTTTGGATTCAGGTTGATTTCTGAGGAGTTGGCTCGTAGAGTTGCATGGGATTTTATGGGTTTCAGGCTCGCGTCGTAGCCCTGTTCATCAGTGTCGCAGCCTGCTTGAGTTTATAGGCCAGTGGGGCTTCGAAGAATTTCCCAGGCGCTGCGGCGCAAGGTTTGGTTGTCACGACGCGAGTTGCCCAGCAGTGAGGCATTTTGCCTCTGTTTCGGGGCGCGTCGCAGCCCAAAAGAGGAATTTTGGAAAATTGAGGGTTTTTAGCTCGGGAACTTGAACATTAAGGCTCAGGAAAGTTTCCACTACCCAGTTTGGTAGAAACCAAGGTCCCGAAGGCTAGAGTTATTTCTTGAAACTATTTAATAAGTTAGAACTTGATAGTTGATCTTATTCATGCGTTGTGACTAGGATTTTCTTCAAGGGCTCGGATTAGAGGACTGTGATCATGATCGCGGTGCTCGAATAGCTTGGGACACAGGTAAGAAAACTATTGTACCCGTAGAGCAGGGCGTGGCCCTGTAGTTTGTATTGCAGGGCACCACCCTATGTGATTGTCTTGCAGGGCGTAGCCCTATTAATTATGTTTGTATTTGCTTAAGTAATTGTTAAGTTTATGCTATGTGTTACATATCTGTAAATGTATGGCGAGGGTTGAGAACGGTGAAGGCCAAGAATGGCGAAGGCCGAGAACGGCAATGGCCAAGAATGGCAGGGCCGAATACGACAAGGGGCTGGGAGGAGCATTAAGCATGCGAAGTGCGAGTTGCCAAGGTGAGACCCTATTAGATACCTTAGATATCCTCACGGTGTAGTCCGCGAACCTAGGGCCTGATAAAGCACCTGGGACGGCATGGCCATTATGTGTTTAGCCTATTGGCGGCTTTATTATATGCTGATTGTTAGTTATGCATATGTTGATTGCTTGTGTGGAGTTTTCCTGCTGCGATTTGGCTCACGGGTGCTCTATGGTGCAGGTAAGAGGAAGGGAAAGGTCGATCAACCATGATTACGGAGAGCGTGAAGCGGCGTGTACATGTTCGGCCTGCCTGGCTACCACGACCAGGGGTATTTTTGGGAGATGTTTTGTATTAGTCTGAATTTTGTAATTTAGTTGACTTTAATCATATTTTGAGTTGTAAATATTTCTAAACAGTATTTTGGGATCCCAAATGTATAACGCTTTATAATTTCAATGAATAGTTGCATTTTTAAATTATATGATTTCTATTACAGTTTAGCTACACTTTCAACCTAAAATATTGATTAGCGAGTTAATTACACATTTTAAACTCACTTAGTAACGGCTCTAAGGAAGTAGGGCATTACACATTACACATTTAACCCTTTGTGGGTGCCAAAATTTATATTGCACAAGGTCCCTGCCTTGTGACCCTCAAAATATAAGCTCAAGATCGAAATAGCCAAGCTCGACCTTACGCCTTGTGCTAAAGGCCCCGTGACAATGCTTGGCAAAGCACGGTCTCACGCCACAAGGCCTCCATCTCATGAGGCACGGTCTCGAGCCACAAGGCCTCAGTCTCGTGAAGCACCTACTCGCACCACAAGGCCTCCATCTCGCGAGGCATGGTATCACACCACAAAGCCTCCATCTCGCGAGGCACGGTCTTTCTCCACAAGGCCTCCATCTCACAAGGCACCGTCTCGGGCCACGAGGCCTCCGTCTCTCGAGGCACCGTCTCGTGCCGCGAGGCCTTTGTCTCACGAGGCACCGTCTCGCCCCATAAGGCCTCCGTCTCGCGAGGCATCGTCTCGTGCCACAAGGTCCCATCTCACAATGAGGCCTCGCTAAGCACGCCCTCGCCCATGAACCTTTGCCTAGCATTGGCATCTCACAAGGTATAGCCTTGCACATGGTCTTTCCCCCCGCGTCAGGCATCACGCGAGGCTCTTGCCTCCCATTCCTCTTGGGGGCGGGTCTCCCATGAGGACCCATAAGGAATTCAACATTCAAAAGTTAAAAGAATAGGATTCCTTGTGAGGATAAGAACCCACGCATGATGCAAACACATCGTGCAAGTACGAACTACGTACGGGTTTACGGCTCTGAAAACTCTAGATGTCTGATCCTAATCTCCATGCCAGACAAGGTACCTAATGTGATCCTTCCCAACCAGCCTCTGACGTTCATACTAAACAGATAGTGGATGTACAACCAAGTACTAAAACTAAGGTGCTCTCGCAGACCCTTGGCATGTACTGGAGCCAACCACCATGCTCCTGATTCCACTACAATCTGTAGACTGCATATGTTGGGTCATGTTCCCCAGGGACCACCATGTACAGTGAGCCAATAGTTCTCTACTATAAATATGACCTTCCTTTATCTTAGAAGGGGGGTTGAATTTCGAGAGTTCGGTAATCACTCATTGCTAATGAAAACACACATTCTACGTTCTCTCTATTTTCCATTCTAAAATTCTAGCATTTACGTTTTGTGTTGAAATCATCAGAAAGTTTGCTTGAAGTTCAGTCAAGTTAAGTTCGCTTCTTTTACAACTCCTAAATTTCTTTATCTAACTTAGTTGACGAGTTCTTACCATCAACACCCTTCATTACCATAACAAATTATAAATACTAATCATTTTGATAAACTATAGTTCACACCATAACCCTCATATGAACATCCATTTACAAAAATGTTTGGCATCATACCCATTGTTCACTCCAATTTTAGTTAATTTATAATTTGATGGAAAAAGACAAGTATTTGCACGAACTAGGAGAAAAATAAATGAGATAGTGTTTATAGTTGTTCGACTTAATAAATGACGTACGCCCACTTCGTCTATTTTATTACTTTTAACTCTCCAAATCTCAAGATCAAATGAACTTGGAACACCTGAATTTTTGAGGTTGTTGAACTTTAATTACTATTGCATAAATGCTCTCTAGTACAGTGGAGTCTCTAAAAAATACATTGATCTCCTCTCCCCTTATTTATAGTGGGGATTAGAGTTACATTAGGTTTTTAGCGACTCATTGCTAAATGTCGGTAATTCCAAGGAAATTCGAATATAAACCTAACAAGGGAATAACTATAAAGGGAAAATACATATTTACATGTTAATAGACTAGACTGTAAACAATTAGTGATCAGGCCCTGTCTTCATATGGTGACAAGACTGTAGTGACCAACTAATATAGACCAACCAACAATCCTTTATCTAAGTCATGGTTACCGTATTATTGCCACATCATCATGTTGAAGTCAGGTATAACACTGAGGGATAGAAATGGGGTGGGATATTGGCGAGAAGTGCTCCATTCGTCCCCATCTCTGCATATTCCCCATCAGGGGCGGGGCAAAGAATCCCCTTTAGGGTGAAGAATTCCCATCAGGATCAATTTATTTAAAAAAAATGGTAGATTACATAACAATTAATATATCGCAATATGTTAATAGTTAAAAGTACTAAATGTTATACAAAAACTTCAAAAGTTACTGTGAATGCCAAAAATTGACCAGAGCCATTGTCAACACTCAAGAGAAAAATTGAGGGTTACCCTCAATTAGCCTCGGGCAAGCAAAGCAGCCCAATACCTTGCCCCATGCGAGACCCATGTCGCATAGAAGCCCTTAGCGAAAATGCCCAAAAGGACCTAAGGGGCCTTGTTGTGCAAGGCTGCCCTTCCCCCGCGCATGCCTGGCAAGGCATCAAGGGTCTCACTATGCGAGGCTAACCTTCCCCCGCATGCGCCTTCCAAGGCCACAAGGGTGTCACTATGCGAGGCTGCCTTTCCCCCGCATGCGAGGCTACCCTTCCCCCGCGCATGCCTGGCAAGGCATCAAGGGTCTCACTATGCGAGGCTACCCTTCCCCCGCATGCACCTGCCAAGGCCACAAGGGTCTCACTATGCGAGGCTACCCTTCCCCCGCATGCGAGGGTACCCTTCCCCTGCATGCGCCTTCCAAGGCCACAAGGGTCTCACTATGCGAGGCTACCCTTCCCCCGCATGCGAGGCTAACCTTCCCCCGCATGCGCCTCCCAAGGTCACAAGGGTGTCACTATGCGAGGCTGCCCTGCCCCCGCATGCGAGGCCACCCTTCCCCCGCATGTGAGGCTACCCTTCCCCTGCGCATGCCTGGCATGGCATCAAGTGTCTCACTATGTGAGGCTACCCTTCCCCCGCATGCACCTGCCAAGGCCACAAGGGTCTCACTATGCGAGGGTACCCTTCCCCCGCATGCGAGGGTACTCTTCCCCTGCATGCGCCTGCCAAGGCCACAAGGGTCTCACTATGCGAGGCTACCCTTCCCCCGCATGCGAGGCTAACCTTCCCCCGCATGCGCTTGCCAAGGCCACAAGGGTCTCACTATGTGAGGCTAACCTTCCCCCGCATGCGCCTCCCAAGGTCACAAGGGTGTCACTATGCGAGGCTGCCCTTCCCCCGCATGCAAGGCAACCCTTCCCCCGCATGTGAGGCTACCCTTCCCTCGCGCATGCCTGGCAAGGCATCAAGGGTCTCACTATGCGAGGCTACCCTTCCCCCGCATGCGAGGCTACCCTTCCCCCGCATGCACCTGCCAAGGCCACAAGGGTCTCACTATGCGAGGCTGCCCTTCCACCGCATGCGAGGCTACCCTTCCCCCGCGCATGCCTGGCAAGGCATCAAGGGTCTCACTATGCGAGGCTACCCTTCCCCCGCATGAGCCTGCCAAGGCCACAAGGGTCTCACTATGCGAGGGTACCCTTCCCCCGCATGCGAGGGTACCCTTCCCCTGCATGCGCCTACCAAGGCCACAAGGGTCTCACTATGCGAGGCTACCCTTCCCCCGCATGCGAGGCTACCCTTCCCCCGCATGCGCCTGCCAAGGCCACAAGGGTCTCACTATGCGAGGCTACCCTTCCCCCGCATGCGCCTGCCAAGGCCACAAGGGTCTCACTATGCGAGGCTGCCCTTCCCCCGCATGCCCCTGCCAAGGCCACAAGGGTCTCACAATGCGAGGTTGCCCTCACCTGCGCGCCTGGCGACCCAGATGCGCGCCAATGCCTCGCACAGCAAGACACACCTCACCACGCTAGGCACCAAGGGTCTTGCCTCGTGAGACCCATCCCCATGCCTCGTGAATGCCCAAGTCATGCCTGGATACTCGCTTAGGCACCAAGGGTCTTGCCTTGTGAGACCCATCCCCAAGCCTCGTACATGCCTATTTCCAGGCCTCTTACCTGGAGGCAAGGACGGGATAAAATAAGTATGGATCGACACTTACTAAAATATAAAGAAACCTAGAGAAGATATTTATGTAAAGGGGACCACTAGGGATGAGATAAATGTACAAGCACGGGATGTACAACCCTGAAAAAGGGCAAAGGCATGACTCTGACATCTGTGTCCTACAAGTAGTGGAGGTACGGATTTGTATAGAGAGTGGAAGCACTACATGCATACCTCTGACTATGTACCAGGCCGACACCATAACCTTCTGCTCCACCACAACCTGTGCCACTACCCTGACAATGTACCTATGCACAATCTTGTCCCTTGGGACCACAATGTATGAGGAGCCATTAGAGCTCCAGTATAAATAGATCATCACCCCTCTAGAAAAGGGGTTGGAAAAATTGATTGTATGCTAAGGCTGTTAAGTAATATACAATTTCGACTCCATTGGAGTTCTACATCTTTACTCTGTCAAGTTTTCTCCATCTTCTTCTGAGATACCTTTGGCAATATAGTCTTAGTTTCCTAACCTTATATCGTTGACGAGATTTCACCGTCAACAGTTTGGCGCCGTCTGTGGGAACGTAAGCACCAAGCTACTGTTCTACCATTACTTCCGGCCAGAAGAAATGCCAAGACGTTCGAAGCGACTGAGGGAGCCATGAGAGGTGGAGGTCCACCTAAACGGAGTCCAGCTGAAGGCCTCCATGAAGGACCCACCTCCACCCCGAGATGTGGAGCCCCCAAGGGACCCTGAGGTTCACGAGAATGACAGGGAGGCCTCGTCACCGGCCATCTCGCCCAATGATAATCCTCCAAGGACAACTACCGCACCACCCGGGAACGCCAACGAGTTCCCTCCTCCCAAACCACCACAGGTACCGAACTCCGGCCGGCAGGATCCAGGCCCCTCGACGCGTAGACATGTTAAACAACCTCGGGTCCATTCCGTGAGCTCGAGTTCTAAATCTCGTTTCTATGAAGAGGAGATTCGTGAGCTGCACCATAAAAACCAAAGACTAAACCACCTTGGAGAACATGCAGGAGGTACTGAATGGCCTGTTGCAAGGTAAGTCGAACGTGACCCTGCCCAAGAGGAAAGAGAAGGGTCAGGAAACCACTGTCCCGGTAGACGACGGGAGGACCAGACACTCCGCCAGTAACACCCCCAGGGAGAAGCCGCATGAGCATCCCGGACCATCGAGCCCACCTCAGGGGCCAAGGCAAGGGAACAATGTTGGCTCTCACAACGACATCGAGGTCACCTCAAAGAGGATGCCCTTAGATCTACGAGGAGAGCCCAATAAAGGAGGGGCAGACAAGAGAACTACACCTCCTACTGTCCCCCGAGACGACAAAGGAAAGGAAGATGTCAACCCCTCCATGTTGAGAGACTCCCTGAAGGAGAGGAGGCAAGACCTCGATACAGAGACGAGGAGCCTGCAGAGCAAGATTGTCATCGCACCCGGAGGACAAACCATCGAGGATGAGTTCGATCATGAATCGCCATTCACTAAAGAGGTCCAAGTCATCCGACTCCCAGCCAACTTCAAGGAGCCGCATCTGACCCCTTATGAGGGGAGCACAGACCCCAAGTACCATCTGGACGCATTCAATGATTTGATGAAGTTAAGAGGGATCAGCAGCGGGGCTAGATGCCACTGTTTCGTGGTCAACTTGAAAGGACTTGCGTATAAATGGTTCAGAAGACTTCACCCAGGATCCATCAGGTCTTGGCAGCAGTTTTCGGATGAGTTTCTCCAATAGCATCACGCCATGCGTGATTATACAATGCCAGGCACCAACCTCGCCAATGTAAAACAAGGAGAAAATGAGAGTCTGAAGGGTTACATCCACAGGTTTAGCATGGAGGTACCCAAAGTGGAGAGCTTGACCCGTAGGGAATTAAAAATGGCCATCACAGCCGGAGTGCTTCCAGGAAGCAAATTGTGGGATAGCATTCTCAAGAGGGAAGTCACTGACCTAGATGACTTCTACGAGAGGGCGCAAAAGTATATTCGCGTGGAGGATGGCCATACAAACTTAAAGGCAGGAAACAGCGAGTACCATGTAAAGTCCCCAGCCAATGAGAGGTTGAATAGAGCACATAAGTACATACGTGTGGAAGAGGGCCATGACGACTCGCATGTTGAAGAAAGCGAACCTTCCTCCAGTCACCCTACTACTAATACGTCTCAAGAGTCAATATAGAAGGGGACGTCATGCTAGAAGGGTCGCTGACGAAGTTTAAAATTGGACGAGGACCATCTAGCCATATAAGCCCCGACATGAGGGGAGATCGCCTTAAAAATTGCAAAAAGGGTCTCAAAGTAGACGCTTGAGAAAATGGTCTCCAAAGTAGACGCTTGAGAAAAGGGTCTCCAAAGTAGACACTTGAGAAAAGGGTCTCCAAAGTAGACACTTGAGAAAAGGGTCTCAAAGTAGACGCTTGAGAAAAGGGTCTCCAAAGTAGACGCTTGAGAAAAGGGTCTCCAAAGTAGACGCTAGCAAAAAGGGTCTCAAAATAGACGCTTCCACAAAGGGTCTCAAAGAAGACGCTTGCAAAAAGGGTCTCAAAGAAGACGCTTGCAATAAAGGTCTCAAAGAAGACGCTTGCAAAAAGGGTCTCAAAGAAGACGCTTGCAAAAAAGTTCTCTCACATTGTTAAATATAATCCTCTCTTCTTAGCTGAATAGTTTTGGTGTATAAAATAAAGTTTCTTTTAATTTGAACTTTACCTTAATGAAAGTATTACAAAGCCTTATTGAAGTCATTGGTGTCGTAAAGATTGAATGAAGTAGTCCTTAATGATAAGACCAGTACAAATAGTAGAACCCATTTACATCCTTAATGAAATTCTTAAAATTAGATGGAAAATGTAAAACTAAAGAAAGTGCTAGTTTCCCGAGAATATATCAGAAAATAACCATTGTTTTTTTTACTTAAAAAAATAAAGTAAACCTTCATGCATATGGAAAATGTAAAGTTAGTACTACAATGCAATCAGAATCACATTTCGCTCCTTACATTGTTCAGAAAGATCGTCACGTTGAAGTATGTACAAACACACCCATATAAACCAAATGGCATATATGCATAGAAAACAACCAAATAAAAGCTACAAAACACAAAATCACATATTTGCAATTATACAAGTATCATTAGCACTTATAAAAGTACTAATCTATTGGGATTTTATGCCCTCGTAAAACACTTTTGTTATGTAACACTTTTGATTATCAATAAAATAGAAGATATTATTTTTTTATTTATCAATTGCATTGCTTGCATGTTTCATTACATGATTATTGTTTAATACAAACATCCATAAAATGTTGTAATTATATGTTCAAAAAAATTAATCCTAAGATTAAATCAATGTACTTTAAAAAAAGTGAAGATTAAATCAGTGCATATGATTTTCACTGACTTTGTAATCTACGAAATGATCTACTTACAAAATGGTGTAATGTCTTATCTGTAGCGCACCAATTTTTTATCATTATTTTATTTATTTATTTAAATTGTGTGCTATATTTAAATCAATACATGTTAATTGCATTTAAATTGTTTGGTAGAAAATACATGATTTTTATTTGTTAACTTATTTATTTAATTAATTGTAAATGTGAGTTTTGAGTTTTAGTTGTGTGCACCAATGTACATGGTTAGTAGAAATGCACCCTAGCACTTGTATGTGTGCATGTACACAATTGTATGGTGAGCATGCAATAGATTTTTCCAAAAAATATTCTAGATTATTCTTTTATTAAATTATTTTTTTAATTTAATTAAGAAATGGAAATAAAATGGAGAATATGCTAGAAGGCGATGTTGAAGTGCGAAATGGGAAATAATAAGAAGGGAAATAGAGAAGACTGGGCATGGGGAAGAGAGGGAAATGGTGAGATTTATTTTCCCATTTATTTTTGATATTTAAATCAAATACATTAGTTGTAATTTTAACAATATTGGGAAAGTAGATTTTGGAGAATTGATGGTGTGTGTGTGTGCTAGTCGTATATAGAGAGAGGGGGGGAGTGATGAGGGTGTCGGTCAAGGCAAGAGGATTCAGTTTCCTCTTTTGTGTTCCGTCACTTGATTTTGGGAGGAGATCCAGGGAGAGGATAAGGGGTTGAATTAGGAGATTTCCTCTTAGGGTTAGGCCTAGAAAAAAGGAAAGGGAGGTATTTTTCTCAACCATTTGGAGGTTGGCCGACTGCATTGTGAGAGGGAGAGAAGGAGAGTGCGTGAGATATAGAGAGAAATAAAAAAAGAAAGAGAGAAAGAGAGATCGTGGGAGAGGAGAGAAGGAGAAGAAAGACAAGAGAAGAAGGGAAATAGGGTAAGCCTTTGATTCTTAGTGATCTTTAGTTTTTTTTTTCTTCTTCTTCTTCAATGTAAGAGCATGTTATTGTTTCTTTTTCTTCTTTCTTGATGTGGGATTCGAAAACCCTAGGTTGATAAAAAAGGGTGGCCATTGTTTTGGGTCTTGAATTCTAGCAAGAGAGGTAATGGGAACCTTTACCTTATTATGGCTGTTGTTTTAACATTTTGGTTCTTGTTGTTTTGATGATATATATAAATATATATGTATATATTTGTTTATGTTTTGAGATTTTGTTTGTCAAAGCAAGATTGTGATGAATAGAGATTTTAGTGCATTTGTTACCTTTGATATTGTGGTTTTTTTATTCTTGTTTAAATAGTACGATCATGGAAATCTTATTCGATGAGGGTGGCTATATTACTTGTAGAATATTTTTGAGTAAATGAATCTATGATATTGTAGAAGTGATTTTGGGTTTGAAGGGTTACAAGTTAGAATCATGTTATTAGGTTTCCATTGATGTTTGATATTTATTGTTTGCTTTATAAAATGCAAGCCTGATAATTGAAATATGCTAGGATTTATTTTGTGTTTTTGAAAGAATAAGGGATAGAAATATACTATTGGTTTCGGCCTAGGTTTCTTTGTAGCATATTTTTTTTTCTTTGTGTTACTTGTGATCTTAGAAGAATGCTAATGATTGAATTATTTAGGATATGTTTAGAATCGTTTCTTGCTAGATATGAATTGTAGAAACATGCTAGATGATGGGTTAAACATGATCAAATGTGTATTTTTAAATAAAATATTGCAACTCCCCATGTCACTATGGATACTTCCTGGAAAGACTCGTGGTAACATCCTCCTAATCCAAGACTGTTACTCTGTGTACTTTAAATTGTGTCAGACCTGCTAATCAAGTCATTTGGTTATAAACGTGTAACTAAGGTTAATGTCGATGGATAGGGTTAAAATTTTGGATCAAAGGAACTGTTGACTTTTATTTAAAAAACTTCATACATAGATAGGATCCTAGAATGTTACAAACAAATGTTTAAAAGGGTGTATATACATAGAAAGTTACAGCCGGCCGACCTAAGTAGCAAAATTAAGGCTACAGCCCTAGTTCCTCTAAGATATCCTCGGTCGTGGTGGATGATCAGCCGCATATGTACACGCATCCACCAAAGCTCTCGACTCATGGCTGGTCAAGCTTTCCTTTTCCTTTACCTGCAGCACATAGCACCCGTGAGTCGAGGCTCAGCAAGAAAACTTAAACATGCGCATGAACAGAAAATACAAATTCTCTGATACTTATCTAGCATGTTCAGCAGTAATAACCTACTCATACATGCATACAATTACAAATGAATGGTCATTTGACCATTCTAGTGCCACTGCCTTGAGTTGTTGACCATAGAGTCAACCCCTGGGCCCTAAGCGCTGTCTATGTGACCATAAAGTCACCTGGGGCCCTTGCCCATAGCTCTTGGGAACTAGCCATAGAGCTAGCCAAACACTTTTGTTTTCCTTCGACCATAATTCATGCCCTGAACCATGTATTTGGATACAGATACAAAAGACAGTTATAGATAAGCATACTTCAAACAATACAAGTATGCATACATATTAGTCACATAACATCATCAATTAATCGCAAACATAGTAATAAATATGCTCCTTAACATTGCCAAGCCCTAGCTACGCAAACCATGCGAACAGTCATGTAACACTTAATCAGGTATAGAATATTCAATTATGTTTAATCAACAAATGAAATGATCACTTAAACATAATCATTCTTAGGGGCCCAAGCCCTTTTCATAACTATTATTAGTAGTAGGTCCAATCCCTAATCACATAAATGACGTATTAGGTGCAGTTTTCTTACCTCAGGTCCAAGTATAGTGTAAAAATAAGGACGACCCTCTAGCACGATCCCGGTTCAGAGCCCCAACGATGACGTCAACTGTAATTTATGTTTCCCTAGCTATAGCTAATCCAATCCCAAGCTTAGGCCTTCAATCTCTCAAGCTTTACCACACAATTTCACCTTAATTCTTAAAGAACTCCCTCGGAGAAGTTGAGGGAAAATAAAAGATAGGGTGAGTCGGTTGGGAGCTATTGCTTCAAAGTGTTTAAGTGTTGGTTTTGTTTCCTTAAGGCTTAAGTTTACTTAAGTTAATCCCAAGGCTCGGGGTACCAAAAACCTCCTCGGGGGGCAAAATGGTCGAAATCCCAATTATTCCCTCCTAATTTCACTAACCCCAAATATATCCTCAATTATTCATTCTCATTTCCCGATAACCCGATACTATGCTAAATTCTTAAAATACCCCTTGACTCGCCCCGAGTCGGGTATTCGGTCCCGGAGTGACTTTCTCACTAACTCGCTCCCTAGGACCATCTCGTGCCGAGTAACCCAAATAAACTCACATAATAACGTGTACTCTCACATATATCACATATATGCACATATATACAATTATGCCCATAACGGGCCGAATTACTAGAATTGCCCTTCTAATAAGAAACGGGTCCACATACATATTTAATACTTCTAAACATGCATAACTAGTTATATTATCATATAACTCACATAATCCCATAATCATACACAAATATATCATGTAAACATATAATTCCATATATTGCTATCCTGGCCCCCTAATCAAGGCCCTAAGCATTATTAGGTAATTTGGGACGTTACAAATATGCTTGTTGTATTTTCTTATTTATTTGTGAGAATTAATTAGTGATTTTAAAAATACATAAGTTATGCCTCAAAAATGATATTTTAGAGCTTATTTAAACAAAAGACATTTTATTTCACATTTTAATGAGATTTTTATTCAATTAAATACATGTAGTTTTTATTTTTTATATATATATTTTTTGTGAAAGAAAATACGTTTTTGTCCAATTATGTGATTTTAAACAAATAAAAATGTTGTCTGGAATTTTTAATTTATCGAAAGAAAATTTCTTTTAAATACAATATGCAAAGCATATGCTCAAATAAATTAAGCCTTAGACTTTATGCATGAAGAATGTGATTTTACATACATTAAAAATATTGACTATTTTAATTAAAATAGTGGAGATTTTATTTGTAAAATATTTAACTAAGTAGCATAATTTTACGAGACTAAGTATTTATTTGAGTAGAAGGATAAAATAAATAAACTTTTTCAACTTAATTAAAATTATGATATTTATGAAAATGTAGTAACCTTGAGATATCATTATTTAATCAAAGTTAACTATGAAATTTTTATTTATCGTAAAGGGAGTGAGTACCAACATTTTTTGATCTTAAATTATTATGATTAATTATTTAGTATTAAATAATTATTTTGGTGAGAAAAGGAATAGATAATGGTACTATAATTTTGTGATTATTATATTTAAGTTAAGAATAATAAATGATATTAATATTTAGAAAATGACAACTAAAATAAAATAATTCTTCAGGGCGTAATCAGTCACTGTCATGTTACCCTGAAGTAACTTGTTGAACTCCTTAACCTTCGTAGATTTAACTGCTTCGTTCTAATACTTCTCATTAAACAAGGTTATGAACTCCTCCTACTTAATAGTGTTTATTGCTATGGTCCAGGATACCACCACCACCATATTCGGGCATCCTCCCGAAACATGTAAGTGCCGCAGGCCACTCTCTCATTACCACATACCCTCATAAAATCCAGGATGGTGGTTATCATGGTCATCCAATGCTTAATCTTTAGTTGATCTAAGCTACCCTAAAAAACTGGAGGGTGTTGTTTCCTGAACCTCTCATACAACGGTTCCCATCTATCTCTCCCTGACTAGGGTTGCACTACCGCTAGTACCTCTGGCTGTATCACTGCCGGTACTGCGTGTTGTGGGTTCCTTGTTGGAACATGTTGCTGTCAGCAAGGACCTGTTGCCAGTTTTCTGGAGCTGGTAGTGGGGCGTGGCCCTGATCATTCCCTTCCCTGGCCTGTAACTCTTGGCTAGCTAACCCCTCTAACCTTTGAGGATTCATACTGATATCTACCCACTCTGCAATAATCAAATCGATCGTTACGTAAGTAATAACCATACCTCTTGCTGCTTGACGGTCCAAGATCAAACAGAAAGACAAATAGGCGCAATGCTAATAGGCATTGCTAACATGTACTATATTCATCCATGGTGCTAATAAGCACTTCCAGATATTCATCGGGAAATAACGATGCTAATAAGTATTTTTGGCATCCATAAACAATTAACGATGCACATAAACATATTAAGACATTTACACATGTATAACAATGCTAATAAGCATGTTCTTTATCATTCATGCAACAGTCAAGGGCCAGTTCCTATCAGATTATCTCAAGCTTCCTTAATAGGCACACAGATAAGGCATTTATTTCATATTTAAGCAGTTAAGCACAAAATCACATAAATAGTTATTGAACCTTGAGTTGAGCTTGTCTTTAGTGGCGAGTGTACATGCCCAACCAATCTTCAGGAACCCTTAAACTTGGCAGCTCTGATATCAAGTTGTAACATCCTCCTAATCTAGGACCGTTACAATGTGTACTTTAAATTGTGTAAGACTTGCTAAACATGTAAATTGGTTATAAACGTGTATCTAAGGTTAATGTACATGGTTAAGGTTAAAATTTTTGATCAAAGGAACTATTGACTTTAATTTAAAATGTTTCATACATACATGGGATCCTAGAATATTACAGACTAATGTTTAAAAAGGTGTATATACATAGAAAGTTACTGTCGGCCGACCTAAGCGGCAAAATTAGGGCTACAACCTTAGTTCCTCTGAGATATCCTCAGTCATGGTGGACAAGTAACCGCATATGTACACGCCACCACCGAATCTCTCCAACTCATGGCTGGTCAAGCTTTCCATTTCCCTTACTTGCACCACATAGCACCCGTGAGCTGAGGCTCAGCAAGAAAACTTAAACATGTGCATGAACAGAAAATAAAGATTCTCAGATACTTATCTACCATGTACAGCAGTAATAACCTACTCATACAAGCATACAATTACAAATGAATTGTCATTGTACCATTTCGGGGCCGCTGCCCTGAGCGGTTGACCATAGAGTTAACCCCCGGGCCCTATGCCCTAGCTATGTGACCATAGAGTCACTTAGGGCCCTCGTCCTTAGCTCTGGGTAACTATCCATATTGATAGGCAAACACTTTCATTGTACTTGGACCATTGGGTTGGCCAACATAGTAGTACATTTTTTATTTGGGCCTAAGCCTTTCGACCAACGCTGAACGCGCTATAGCCGTCCTTGACTAATAATTCAAGCCTTGAACCAGGTTTTCGGATACAGATACAAAAGCAGTTATACATAAGCATACTTCAAACAATACAAGTATGCATACATATTAGTCACATAACATTATCAAGTAATCTCAAACATAGTAATAACCATGCTCCTTAACGGGGCCAAGCCCTAGCAACGCAAACCATGCGAACAATCATGTAACACTTAATCAGTTATAGAATATTCAAGTATGTTTAATCAACAAACGTAATGATAAATTAAACATAATCATTCTCAGGTGCCCAAGCACTATTCGTAACTATTATTAGTAATCGGGCCAAGCAAAAATCACATATATGACGTATTAGGTGCAGTTTTCTTACCTCAGGTCCAAGTATAACGTAAATATAAGGACAACCCTCTAGCACGATCCCGATTCAGAGCCCCAGTGATGATGTCAACTGTAATTTATGTTTCCCTAGCTATAGCTAATCCAATCCCAAGCTTAGGCCTTCAATCTGTCAAGCTTTAGTCCACAATTTCACCTTAATTCTCAAAGAACTCCCTTGGAGAAGTTAAGAGAAAATAAGAGAGAGGGTGAGTCGGTTAGGAGTTGTTGCTTCAAAGTGTTTAAGTGTTGGTTTTGTTTTCTTAAGGCTTAAGTTTACTTAAGTTAATTCCAAGGCTCGGGGTACGAAAAACGTCCCCGAGGGCAACATGGTGAAAATCCCCAGTATTCCCTCCTAATCTAACTAACCCCAAATAAATCTTCAATTATTCATTCCCATTTCCTGATAACGTGCTAAATAACTAAAATACACCTTACTCGCCCCGAGTTGGGTATTGGGTCCCGTTGTGACTTTCTCCCTAACTCGCTCCCTAGGATCGTCTCGTGCCGAGTAAATGTCAAAGACAGCGTTGCAGCAGAGAGAGATTGATAGGCAGTGCCAAGAATTGAATGAATGGCAGGCCGACATGGACCGCCAGCAGAGGGATGCCACTGTCGCTCTGGAGGCATCCATTTAGTTTGCCCGAGGACAGCCTGCACCAGCTTCCCAACTGGATCAGCCACCTAGTGTGTAACCATAGGAAGGTCCATGTTTAGATCATCCCCAACATCACCACACTCTGCCTCAACCGACAAACTCTCAAAGGCCAGGGCAACCCTCTACTGCTCAACAGGATAGACCGTTTCAGGATCCTGAGCAACAAATACCCTCAAACGCTGGTCGAGATAATCCCCAGTAGCAAAGGTAGGATAGGGCTGGGCAGCCTCCCAGAAGCCCTAGACGCCAGACTGCTGAGGAGCCAAACCCACCAAGTAGGGGACAACGTCCTTCTGCAAGCAGAAGGCAGGTTGAATTAGGCCCTGCGGTCCGAGGTCCCCCACGACATAATAATGCCCGGGGACCTACCGACCAACGCAGACCTCCACCTGTCAATCGGGACACGCCAGCAAGGGGAGGGGGAAATAGGGCAAACAGTAGTTCGCACCATAGTCGGTCACACTTTAGGGACGGCCATGACTATAATGAGGCGGATTCGGGTAGAAGAAATGTTGGTCGGCGGGAAGAAGGGAGGGGTGAAGAATAGAACCCTCCACCAAGAGAGAACCGGCCAATGAGGTAGAATGCTGGGAGGCAACCTAGACAGCGCAACGTCTTTGATCGATTGGGCGCGAGCGAGCAAAGGCGTATGGAGGAAGATTTGTGGGATGTTCTCACTGACAGAAGAGAGAGACACGATGAGTATGCACCTCCAGCGATAATCGCTCCCATAGTGCCAGACATTGTATAGGCCCAGCTCAATGCTTTAAATCAGGCATCCAGCAATTAGTGGGGAACCAGACATCCCACATTGAATTTGATTGGAGAAAGGGCACTTCGTTTGTGTGAAGAATCACGACGGCCGAGACTCCAAGAAAATTTAAGATGTCAGTCTTGCACAACTTTACCAGATTAGAAGATCCTGTATCTCAAGTGAACAAATTCAAGAGTCTCAGATGACGCTCGGTGCAGAATCTTTCCAGCCACCTTATCTGAGACTGCTCAGGAGTGGTTTTTCAAATTCCCTTCGGCTAGAATAGTGTCTCGGGAAATGTTCGTGAATGAGTTTTACGGACATTTTTATGCTAGTCGAGTACATCTGACTGAGGCCAATCAGCTGGTCGAGATACGCCAGAAGGAGGGAGAAACCCTGAAGGGGTATGTTCAACGTTTCATGCGAGCCCTGTTGGGGCTAAGACGGTTGGCGATGAAGGAAAGATGATGGTTCTTACTGCTGGAGTACGGCGCCATTCATCCCTCTGGAATAGTTTGTGGAAGAATGGGTCAAGAACACCCAAGAATTTCTGGACCGAGCAGACAAGTACATCAAGCTCGAGGAGGCCATATCCAATGAAGGGAAGTTACCCACAGACAACCAGGGTCTGAAAGAAGATCCCACTAAAGCCGCCAATGGGTCTGGGAAACCCAATTGCAACAGTAAAAATAATGGGAAAAATGGAGGAAAATGAGCGAACCACGAATCATCAACATTTGAGAACAAGCGCCCTAAAAGTAATAGATATGAGACGAGGTTCAACAATTATACGGCCCTAGTCAATAGCAGAGCAGAAGTGTAATAGGCCACTTACACAATTGTTCCCTTCAGGCGACCATCCCCAATCAGGAAAGATATCTCCAAGAGAGATACAACTAAGTTTTGTCATTTTCATATTGACTATGGTCATGAAACCAACGAGTTCAACCAGCTCAAGGATGAGATTAAGTTCCTTATTAGATAAGGACACCTGAGGAGGTATGTGCGAGCGGCTGGAGGATATCAGCAAGCGGCTCAAGGAGGCAACGAGCAGGCACCTGTACTCCAATACTCGCCCCCTTTACAGCCAGCTCCAGTTCCTCGTACATTGCTGGCCATTTGTTGTGGCCCACACCTAGCGGGTGATAGTGGGAAGGAAAGGGAAAGGTACACCCGAACCTTACGTCACAAAAGGAAATTGAAATGCTAAACGTAGACGAGCGAACTCCCAAAAAAGCTCGAATAGAGGAAGAACTTATAACTGTCTCTGAGCTTGACACTTAGCATGTTCGATTCCCCCATTAGGATCCTCTGGTCGTGGATGTCTAGATCACTAACATGATGGTCAAGCGAGTATTGGTGGATACAGGAAGCTCAGTCAACATTCTGTACAAATATTTGTTGGAGAGGATGAAGTTATTAGTGCAAGATTTGGAACCATGCATCCAACCCATTTATGGTATTTCCAACGAAGGGCTCGCACCAACTGGTTCGATCAGGCTTTCGGTCACAGCAGGAGTGGCACTTGCGAACAAGACATTACTCGCTACTTTCATAGTAGTTGATTGTCCTTCTACATATAATACTGTGATTGGAAGGCCTATTCTAGTTGACCTGTGAGGCATAACCTCGAACCAACACTTGGCCATGAAATTTCCAACTGACGCAGGAGTGGGATGCGTGTTGGGAAACTAGCGTGAAGCGTGGGAATGTTATAATTCATCGATTACCAAGGCAAAAAGAGGCGGATCTGGTGAAAAATTCGAAAAAAGGTTGTTGTTGGCAAACGAAGTACAAGCCCAATCAGGTGAGTAGGTTGCCAAATAGGGTGTTGCCCAAAGTGAGGATAGGGACTTCGATCCTCGGTTTGGGGATTTTGCAGAAAATGTGGGACTCGCAAAGGACCTCGAGGAGGTCCAACTAGAAGAGGAAGATCCGACCAGGGTTGCGAAGGTCGGTAAAAACTTAGAGACAACAACTGAGAAAAAATTGGTGGAATTTTTGAAGGAGAACCAGGAGGTGTTTTCCTGGTTGCATAAAGACATGGTTGGGATTGATCCAGTAGTTATCATCCATGTCTTAAATATAGACAAAAAATTTCCACCAGTGCAATAAAAAAGGAGGCTGCTCGACAAAGACAGATCGAAGGCGTTAAAAGATGAAGTCGAGAAGCTAAAGGAGAATGGATTTATCAGGGTAGCATTTTATCCATCTTGGGTCTCTAATCCTATACTGGTTCCCAAGTCGAATGGCAAGTGGAGGACGTGCGTTGATTTCACAGACCTAAATAAAAGCCTGGCCGAAGGATTATTTCCCATTCCTAAGGATCGACCAGCTGGTTGATGCTTCATCAGGGCATGAGATTTTATCATTCAAGGACGCATACTCTGGGTACAATCAAATTAGTATGCATCCACTTGATGAGGATTACACTAGCTTTCGAATAGATACAAGACTTTACTGTTACAAAGTAATGCCTTTCAGTGTAAAAAATGCTGGTGCGACTTACCAGTGGTTGGTCAACCATATGTTCAAAGAACTGATCGGCGTTAACATGGAGATATATGTCGATGACATGCTAGTCAAGTCGAAGAAGGCAGAAGAGCACATCGGAGACCTGCGAGAATACTTCAACATCTTGAATAGATATCAGATGAAGCTAAATCTCCTCAAGTGTTCCTTTGGTGCTGGATCAAGAAATTTTTTGGGATTCATAGTAAACTCGCGAGGAATCAAAGCTAATCCTGAAAAGATCAAGGTCCTGGTCGAGATGCAGTCACCTGCCAAGATTAAAGATGTTCAAAGCCTAACCGGGACGATTGTTGCTTTGAGTAGATTCATTTCTAAATCAATGGGCAAGTGCGTTCTATTTTTTCATCTACTCAGGCGCAACAAGAAGTTCGAGTGGAAGGAAGAGTGCGAGCAGGCTTTCCAGGTGCTAAAGTCTCATATGTCACAGCCACTGATCTTATCCAAGTCGGTCGACACAAAACTTTGTTCATCTACTTGGCAGTCATAGAGTATGCTTCTAGCGCAGTTTTGATCAGAGAGGAGGAATATGTTCACAAAGCTGTGTATTATAAGCAAGAGGCTAGTAGGAGTAGAGTTGCGATATCCACCCATTGAGATATTAGCCTATTGCTTGATTTTTTCCTCGAGAAACATCCGTACATACTTTCAAGCTCACCCCATCGTGGTACTCACCGACCATCCATTACGAAAAGTCCTGAAGAAACCATAATTCATCCGTCGATTATTAAAGTGGGCAGTCAAACTTGTGCAGTTCGATATTTCTTATTCTCCACGAGCAGCTGTGAAAGGATAGGGTCTAGCAGATTTTGTCCCAGAATTTACTGGAATCCAGAATGTTGGAATGATGGAGGAACCTGGACTCAAAAGTCAAACTCCTTCGTGGAAATTGTTCGTAGATGCATCTTCCAATGAGCACAATGCTCGAACAGGTTTGATCTTAGTCACACCCGAAGGACATCGATTTCATTGTGCAATCAGGTTCGACTTTACAGCTTCCAATAACGAAGCCGTATACAAAGCTCTGCTTGCAGGATTGAGATTAGCAAAGGACATGGATATAAAGTTGCTTGAGATCTACAGTGACTCCCGGCTAGTGGTTAATCAAATTATTGGAGAATATGAAGCCGGAGTTCTGAAGATGGTTGCTAATTTGAACAAAGCAAAGGACTTATTGGCACAGTTCGAAAAGTATACCCTCGAGGAAGTACTTCACGATCAAAACTCAAATGTCAATGCCTTGGCCAAGCTAGCAAGCGCGAAAAATGCTGACACATGAAACATAGTACTAGTTGAGCATTTGTTAGTACCAAGCATTCAAGTAGAAGAATCATCACAGGTGATTCAAGCGACAGACACATGGATGACGCCCTTCATTAGATACCTTGAGTAAGAAGTGTTTCCAGTAGAAAGAAACAAAGTAAGGACCCTCCAGAGGCTGTCAACTCGATTTATTCTAGTAGACGAAATTTTATATAGAAGAGGGTACTCGATGCCACTGTTGAGGTGTGCTTCTAAGGGAAAGGCCAAGGAACTAATGCAAGAAGTCCATGAAGATTTCTGTGGAGTACACACTGGGGGCAAATTTTGTCGAAGAAAATCTTAAGGCAAGGGTATTTTTAGCCTACCATGAATGAGGACTCTATGGACTTTGTTCGAAAATACGACAAGTGTCAAAGATTCTCCAAAATACCTCGAGCAACCCCCAATGAGCTCAAACAGATGCAAAGCCCATGGACATTCACAGTATGGGGGATTGATTTGATCGGGTCTTTACCCACAGGAAAGGGAAATGTCAAGTATGCAGTAGTTGTTGTTGACTACTTTATGAAGTGGGCCGAGGCTGAGCCACTTGCGACAATAACGACCAATAAGGTATTGGACTTTGTGGTCAAGAACATCGTGTGTAGATATGGATTTCCAAGGAAAATTGTCTCTGATAATGGCACACAATTTGATAGTGATCTGTTCAATGATTTTTGCGAGAGGCAAGGGATTATCAAGAGATTTTCATCGGTAGCTCATCCGCAAGCAAACAGACAGCTTGAAGCTGTCAACAAGACCCTAAAGGACACCCTGAAGAAAAGACTTGAAGAAGCAAAGGGGGCATGGCCAGAGCAACTACCGGAAGTCCTTTGGTCGTATAGAACATCCCATCGAACAGCAACAAGCCATACTCCATTTTCTCTGGCCTATGGATATGAATCCATGTTACCTTTTTAGTTAGACCCCCAACACATAGAAGATTGGCATATGATCAGAGTACTAACGATTAGTTATTGATGGAGTCTTTGGATTTGGTTGATGAAAGGCGCGAGCAAGCTCAACTTCGAGTGGCAGTTTATCAGCAAAAGGTGGCTCGATATTTTAACTCTAAAGTACGAGAAAGAAAGTTTAACGTAGGAGATTTAGTACTTAGAAGAGTTTTTCTTAACACACGCGATCAAGCTGCCAGAGTGCTTGGACCTAACTGGGAGGGTCCGTATCAGATGGAAGAAGTCCTCCAACCAGGCACATATAAACTTGCTCGCTTGAATGGAGAACACCTGCACAAGTATTATCAATAAACAATTCTTTTTAAAGAACTGGCTTGTATTAATTTCACTTTTTACAAGTTTATGAATAAGGACTGGTTCATTAAATTAATGGTCGCTTACAAGTGTAAGATCAATTTTTGATCACTCGTATAGATACAATTTTGTCCATTTATTATGGGAAATGAAAGGAGCTCTACGCAGCCAGTTATTATTGCCAATTATTGTATTTATTACAAGTATTTTCTCATTACGTGTGTTGTTTTGCTATATTATTGTTTTAATTACTAGGGCATGAGCAGTAATGTTCAAACAGGTCTTGGTCATAGCAAGTGATTGAGGACTTTGAACTCCTTAATCACTTTGGGGTCATATAAGGTACTAAGCAAGCAAAGCATATCAACAAGCATATGTAAACACACGAGAAAAATAAGGGAAAGCATACTACGACACTTAGAGTATTTTTCAAAAGAATTTAGATTTTATAAGATGGAAACAAAGTGTTATGTTAAGTCCGGTCATGCAGGTAGATGTTATAATAAATAGAAAATATTATAATATCAAAGTGGAATGTTTTACACCACAAGCAGTTGCTGATCGGATGTAATTAGTAATTAAAAGGAAGCTGCCCAACGCAGCAAAAAATTGTCTTGACATCACGAACCATGGTCTGTATGTCCTAGTTACAAATAAAATAAATAAAATTATTGAGCAGCAGGAGGTTCTTGTTGGGATTACTGGTCGACTATAGTCCCAGCATCCTCTTCGGCACCTTCGATGCCTGTTGCCAAAGAGATCTCAGGAGATTCCTGAGCTTTCTTCTCATCTTCCAGGCGAGCAGCGTACTTTGCCAATTTAGCCTGCTTTATATGCTCTGGGAGGTAGTCAAAGTTTTCCCTTGGGTTGCTCTTCCAGAATAGGTAGAAGCATTTGAAAGACACTACCTTAAACTTCTGCAGGTTGTGAGAGTTGGTTTCCTTGAGCAGTTTAACGCACTCCTCCTGCTCGACGGTTTCTTTCCGGCTGGCCACCAGGTTATCTTGAAGTTTGGAGGCCTCTTTAAAATTCATCACTGAAGCCTCCTTATACTTCACCTTGGCAGCAGTGATTTTAACCACTGCCTCCTGACTCCTCCTCAACTCCTCGCTCAAGCTAGCATTTTTCTCCTCGATTGCTTTTAGCTGCTCGGCATATCTGGCCTCAATTGCCTTGACCTCCTCAATAAATTTGGCCTCAAACTCCTTAACTCGACGCCAGCCATGCCCCATTGTGAGGATACCCTGTGAAAAGAAAAGGAACAGTAAACCAGTCAGGGGCAATGAGAGAAAGTGTTGTTCTATTAGAGGAAGGAGAAAAACTTACACTGAGAATTTCAAACAGGCCGTGGCTAATGACCTGGCTGTGCGGTAGCGAAGGAAGGTGTGAGAAGGCCTCCTAGCTATGACGATGCTTTCAAAGCCTTTGTAACTTCTCATGAGTAGCGTTGTAGGCGCCACTCAGCAGGTCATTGATTGAAGGTTGCCTTGCCTACTCGGGAGGAAGGCTATTGCTAGGAGTAGGAGGTGTCGTATTCCTGGAAGCAGTGGGCGCTGGGGGAGGTGCTGGAGGATCCTCTGCTCAAGCCTTCTTGTGGGAGGGTTCGCTGCTGCCCTCCCCAAGATGTCGCCTGCTCGCTCTCTTTTTGCTCGGAGGAGCATCGACGTCAGTGTATATGTCAAAAGCTTCTCCAGAATGCATGACTGTAGGATGGAAATGAATGATCAGACAATATAATTTAAAAGAGTAAGCGAATAAGGAGAAAGGAAATTCTATGTAATATACCCGAGCTATTAATACTGGTCGATACATTATTTATAGAACTACTGCTACACTCACTCTCTGCCTCGAAGAAGTCTGAATTTAAATTGCTGATCGCAAATCTAAAGTTGTCGTCCTTGTCAAATAAGTGACAGGGGATGGACAAGTTATCTAAAAGTTAGAAGTTAGTACCATTCTCCTCGAAAGACTCAAGTACAAGTTTGGTGTACTCTGGAAGTTTTTGATTGCCCTTCCCATGTTGGGCAGGGGCAGCAGCAGCTTGAGGGTTGTTGGAGGGTTCCCGGATGATCACTCCTGTTGCCCACCATCTCGGGGGTTGTGACACATTCTGTTGCTACTCGGAGATTCCCCCTCCAGTAGCACTCCCTGCAGTGGACTCCCTCACTTCCTACTGAGGTGCCAAGAGGCCGACCAACCTCAGATTGCTTTCTGTGACCAGCTCCTCGACGGTGTTCTCAATATTATTCAAGTTGGCCAGGGCTACAACCCTTATCTCCATCTCTGGAGTGGGGTCTGGTCGATACCATGGACCTAGAGGTAACATCAAGGTTCTAAGGACGAAGAAGAAAAACAAACTAGTAGAAAGTAAATGACCAGTGTTTGAGAAATTTACCTCCTCGAGTGATGGCCAGGTTATCGGTGACCAGGTCCGTTGTAAGGAAGTAATTTCCTACATTGGATTTGTAGGTGATGTCGCTCAAAAACGTACGAGTAGACTCTTGATGGTAGAAATGGAAAAACCCCGTGTTATTGTGGTTGGGGTTGGACTTGAGATCGAACATGTAGTTAATCTCGTGCGGTGTAGGTACATACCATTTTTTATGGTTGTGAAGGATATAGAGTGCTGATAGTACTCTATATCCGTCAGGGGTAATTTGAAAGGGGCGACCTCAAAGTAATTGGCAACCCCTTGAAAAAATTCGTGCAGGGACAAGATTGCCCCTACCTCAATGTGGTACCTCGACCAAGCACTGAAGGCGCCTCCAGGCATGTTTGCCCTCTAGTCGGGTGAAGGTTTGACTAGGGTGATCCCAAGAAGACCATACTTCTTGAGATAATTATTCACCATCCTAGCCGATATGATGATAGGAGGCGCAACGTACCAGTCAACATCTGGCCTAAGGCCATCGCTCGGCTCGGCTCGGCTCTGGGTTAGTTTTCTGGTGGTGCAACATTTACAGGCCGAGGGTTAGTTAAACAGTCCTCGACGCGAGGGGCAGGCTGGTTAGAAAGAGAGTTGGTTGTTTTCTTCTTTCTGCGGGCAATGTATTTCACGCGACCCATGATAGGTTTACTGGTCGGAGGGCTGGTCGGTGGGTTTTGTTGTTAAGATGGGAATTCCAAAAACGAAAGTGACAGTTGTTCTTAATCCTCGAACAGTAGCACGAGAAGATCATCGCCAATTAGCCTCTCACCTCCCTAAGGATCGTGCATGAATATTTTAGAAGAGAAAAGGGAAGATGCGAATCTATGGCCAATAGATAGAAGAAGAGGAAACATTGGGATAACATTGCTCATGTATAAAAGTTAAGCTTTTATACGACCAGCAACATCCTAATGTAAACTCTAAAAGCATGCGAGCAGTTTGGAAAAATAGATCAAAAAGGGGAAGTGAAAAGTTTTCCAGAAAAACTTTTTGACCCCGAACAGGCGAGAAAAACCCAGATTTTTTCGAAAGCATAAAACTCGAATTTTCACTTCGATTTTGGGCCCTAAATCAATATTCCTACTTCCTACATCGATTTCTAAGCCTAACTTAATGTTTTCACTATTTCAAACTCCTATCCTATCATGTTTCTGTGTATGAGCCCGATTACCCCAAAATATTTTTGCTTAAAAACATTCAGAAACTCAGACCAGAAAACTCATGAAATTAATGTTAGATTATATAACAGAGATAAAGGGATCGAGAACTTACTTGGATTGCAGATTATGTAGAATTCACGGGTCTTGTTGCTCAGGGTAGGTCGGACACGCCTCGGATCACCGAATTTCTCTAGGTTTCCTTTGAGAGTTCTTCTAAGTTTTTGAGAGACGAAGGTTTGGTAAAATGTAAAAAATGAGAAAAGTGATTTATTTATATTGATCGTGGCACAGTTAAAGAGGTAATGATGGGGGAAAGTTTTTGATGTGTGGGAAATCATGTTAGCCGTCAAAATGTTTTTGGGAAACTGCAGCAGTCATGATTATTTACTTTTTTGAAAAGGCGCTGACAGACGTGACAGGTCAGACAGAGATCTGGTCGATTAAGTTTATTATATGCTGGTCGTAGTAAAATAAACTTGGGGGAAAAATGTTTACCCAAAAAAGATTTACCTGATGACGTGGGAAAATTAACATACACATGGGATGCACGTGACCGTATAAGTGAGTACGATCTGCTCGACCATCGGCCAGAAGAGAATTCACTTAGTAGACGACATATTTTATGGGCGACCAGTGTGGTTGCAACATTTCAGATATTCTCTACGAATATGTAATTAGGCATTTATGTAATAATTGTGATTTCTATTTTTATTTGGATACGCTTGTATTAATTGTAATGAAGGCCCATCGACCCAAGAAGAACTCCTTGAGCCTATAAATAAGACTCAATGGGCTCAAGAGAGGCGACTTTTGGTTTTCAGAATTTTGAGAGAGAATTATAGTGTTTTTATCCACCAAAATTGTATTCATCTTGAAGCTTGTGAAACTCATGAACCTTCGAGCACTGATCACCACTTTGAGAATTCTACATTAATAAGAACACTAAGTGGATGTAGGTTATTACCGTTATTTGGGGTCTAAAAACTATAAATCTTTGTTGTCATTTATCTTTTTATCTTGAATTCATCTTGTTTTAATCGTATTACTTGACTCTGTGTTGTTGACCAAATCAAGGGTCAACAGGGTTAAATACCTGGCTCGGGGTGAGCCTAGGGGAATTTTTGGAACATAACACATATTCGGGATTTATCGAGTAACAGGTAGTTATTTGGTGATAAATTGTGTATGTCGGGGTTAATGGGGAATTTATAGGACTACTTGAGGATTAGCAGGAATGTGGTAAATGATGGGTTTGCCCTTGGAGGCATTAAAGGGCTAAGGATAAGACTAGGGGTATTTTGGTGATTCTCTAAGCCTTGGTTAGACTTAGCTAGTAGAGGACCCTAGAACCTAAGGAAAAACAGAAAACAAAACAAAAGACACTCTCAGCTCACACACTCCCTCTCTCACACTTTCATCTCTCTCTCTCTCTCTCTCTCTCTCTCTCTCTCTCTCTCTTGTTCAGGGCTTTGGGGAAAAATTGAAGGAAAAAGGGCCAGTGATTTTCTGAGGTTGAAGGTTGTGATCGAAGGTTGGAATCTGGGGTAGTTAAGGTTTACTTCAAGGAGTCGAAATCATTGTTGAGGTAAGCTCTAATTTTGTTTTGATTCAAGTATCTGGCTGGGTTTTAAGTATTAGCATAGGTTTGAGTTTTTAGGAAATTAAGATATAATTGTTTTGTTTTATAGGCTATGGGTTGTTACTTGTTGTTTATTTGAGTTGCTATTATTGTGTTGGTGGTTGAAATAGGTTGAAACGTGGTTTTTAGAGGTTTTAGATCGGGGAAAACGCAGGAAAAGCTGGGGAAAATATGGGTTCGTAGGGTCACGGCACGACCCGCATGAACCCAGGGCTTGGGGTATTCGATTTTTTCCTAGGCGCGTCGCGACCCTTTAGAGCTGAGTCCCGGCACATACCCTGGGAACGAAGGGGGCTGGGAGCCTTTGACATGAGGTGCGCCGCAATCCATTAGGGGGTTCCACGACGCCCATAGGCAGGAATTTCCAAATGAGGCTTTTTAGCTCGGGCACTCAAACTTTAGGGCTCTGGAAGGATTCTACTAACCGGTTTAGCAAAATTCGAGGTCCCAGTGGCTAGTATGATATTCTGAAGATTTTCATTGGTTTAGGTTTTGATGGTAATCCTTATTGAGTTGTGACTAGGTTATATCGCTAAGGACCGTGTTCAGGATCCCCTTATACTGTTAGCTTGGGACTCAAGTAAGAAACTATTTGTGCATGTAGAGCAGGGCATGGCCCGATTATCTGTGCTTGTATTGTGCTTAGTGATATGTGTAAATTTTTGTAACTATTATGTCATATATGTGTTTATGACTGAGCGGAAAGGGTCGGAATCAACAATAAACATGTTGAATGCAGGCTGCCATGGCAGGGCCATCTAATGGTGTCATACTCACCTGCTCGGTTAGGACCGTGAACTTGGTGTCTGGTTATGCACCTTGACCGGCTTATTGTTTAAACCATATTTCAAACAAGATAAACCATAAAAAAAAAGAACAAATTGTGCATGGAAACCAACCTCTACACCCATTTCTTATAATGCAGTACCCATTAATTAGTTATACTTTTAAACAAATTATAAATTGTTGACCAGCATTTTGGTCAACCGACACTCAGTCAATTAAAACGATGATTGAATAATAAAAAAAGTTGAAGTTAAATAAACGGCAAATTTATTTTTATAGTGGTTCAACCCCAAGGGTTAGTAATGACCTACGTCCACTTGCAATTTTATTAATCACGAAAATCTCAAACTCAATATCAGATGAACGAGAGTCAACTGATTTTCTTAAATCCGAGAGAGAAAATATAGTACATAAATGGTTATGTATGTAAGTGCGTATTCTAGAAAGAAGTTCTAGAGTCTTTAGCTTTAGGATCCTATCTCCATCAAATGAAAGTGAGAGGTCCTATATATGGAGATTCCAGTGAGAGGTCCTAGTCATTGAAACTGCTTCTGGGATCCTCATTTGACCATCTCTCCTTCCTTGAGCAAGTTGCATGTAGTTGACTTGCACTTCTACGATCATCCACCTTGGAAGTACTTTGATAAAATAATGGTAGCATCTCTTCATCTCTTGGTCTAGCCTATTTGACCAGTGCTAGTGAGATTTTTTGTTGCCATGTGTCAATTCGTCATGCCACGTCATCACGTCTGCTTTCGGGATAAACATTTGCCCCCAAGTTTATCACAGTGTGACCAGCACTAGATAAACTTTTACTCTTCGGAAAGCCTAGAGTCCTTTTGTATCCAGATATGTTGGAAAAAGAAAAACCATTTAATTGGAGCAAGGATGACTCTTTGTTTGGTAATCCAACTAGCAGTTTTTCAATTCCCTATGCATGCTAACATTAGATCAACTATAGTAATGATGACCTTTTGGTACCTAAGATGACATCAAACCTGCTTGCGTGCATGGATGCTATATATTGCCCCTCTATTCCTCATTTTCTTTCTACCGTTTATCTTTTATTTTCTTTAGTTTTCTCTTTCCTCTAAGAACTACCATGAAACCTGTCGAATGACTCGCTTCCCACTTATTTTCATGCCAGATGTATGCACGCGATCGTTGGGGAAGTGATTATTCTGTATCACCAAACTTAATACAGATATTGGTTGATGATCTTGAATAAAATCGACTAGATACTTTACCAGAATCGGGAACTCTTAAATCACATTTTCAAATAGGGGTTCAACACCATCATTATCACTTTCTTTTCAATCCCAACCAAGAATATCATCATGAAGTCGGGGAATTACACCAAGAAATTAGGAAATTCCTTCCCAATGACTAGACATACATTTTCCATCTAGACACTATTGATACTCTCCTGATTAGAGTTCTGATCAGTGGGACAGTTACGAGCAACAAATCTTTAGCTGACTTGGCTATAAAGCAAATGACCTACTAGAGAACAGCTACATACCCATAAGTTACTAGGCAGGTGGCCAGTGGGGGTAATGTGGTGGAGGTGAGACTTGAACCAATCACTAAGGTCACAGGGTCTATAAGACTTTGAGCACAGTTGAAGCCTCAAAAGAAAACTCCTGTCTCTTGGCATACGGTGCCTGGAAGTACTCTTTCGAGCAACACTCTAGAGAATTATGCTGAAAAACATGGGATAGGGGATAAACATGATCACCCCTTGAGTAGAACATCGTGCTAACCATCCTGGTGGACCATATTGCACCTGGTCGCACTTCCACATCACAGCTGGTGCAACTCTCCCTTTACACAACTTTTTCAAACGATGGAAGAATATTTTTACATTATCCCCTTCCCAATTACACCAAACAATTATTTAATGCTCTGTGCATTATATATCATTTATCATCTTTGTCACCGGGACCCGCCTACACCCAACAAGGTCCATTACCTGTTCGAGTTGAAGTCCAACCCTAACCAGCATGAGAAATGTTTCTTTTATTTGTGTTATTGTGACACGACTAGGATATTTCTAACACAGACCACGTTCCGGAGCAACCCTGGTCAATATCACAAGGAGTACTTTTCAACGACGGGCCTGGTCATCAAAATCCTTTCATTCCAGTGAGGAGGTAATTAGTACCCCACTCTTTCTCATTTTTTTTCTTTTAAGTGTATACCTAGTCATTGCACTGATCTTTGTGTTTAGGCCCATGGTACCGGCCTCCTCCTATCAAAGAGATGCTCAATCGAGCTGATATTTTAGATGGGCTTACCAGGGAGGAGAAAAACTGCCAGCAGCAAGTCACCATGGCTAATCTCAAGCTGGTAGGGTTGTTCCAGTCTCACAAAACTTCCTAAGAAGTGACAGAGAGCGCTATTGTTTACAGATCCCACGAACTAGTTGTGGATGATGGAGAAGGGAAAATCGATCATCCCCAAAAAATTTGCACCCTGACCAAAAGGAGAACTTGCGGGAAAAGCATTAGAGAGATAGGGAAGGCTCAAACCAGAACACAAGTGGCTCCTAAAGGTAGCTGTAAAGGAAAACAAATCCTGGTTGAGGACCCTTTCAATATGTCCTCTTCTGATGATGAAAGTAGCAATCCAAGTAATTACAAAATTACTTCATTATATTCTAAGTGTAATAATAGGCTTTATGATTCATCCCTTCCCCTTCCCGATCTATTCGAAAGGGATGTGAATGTTTCTTGGTCGAACAACACTTCTTTTCTAAACTGCCTTTTTGAAGATAGTGTAGGTCTGGGTACTATGCTTTCCTACTAACTATGTTGCTCGAATTATGTGTTCTCTATTCATTATTCTAACAAACTTGTCTTGTGATGTAGCTATGTAGGATTTTGAGGTGTTTGATATTTGTGCTTCAACTTCACCACAACAAGAAAAACACCCCAACAAAAGAAAGGTTGTTGGTGCGGGATCATGTCAGGAGAGGCGATAAGAGAAGCACGTCGAGTGCAAGGATCCTTATATTGCTGAGCCACCTACTTCTGTATCTTACGAGAAAAATCCTCCTCCGATTAGTAGAGTTGGTCGTTCTGCTGATCCAAATGCTACTCTGGCCTTCCTCCAAATGCTCAAGGCTTTTGCTAAGGACATTAGCAGCCAAATGACCAAAGTCTCCCAATATTCTCTAAGCACCGAGTCCTACTCGTTTCTGGTTGATGCGACCCTAGATTCTGCTCTTGGTTGGGATCTTTGTGAAACTTTATCAGTGAGTATTTTATTTCTCTTCTCACTTCTTTTGTTTTTCATATAATTTCTTTTTTCTTCACAAGTTTCCTTCTCCTTTTTAGGGAGAAATGACTCTAAGCTTTGCTCGTCATCGAGAAAAATATTTTATCCGACAGCTTAAGAAAACCAAGTCTTCCTTGTAGTGATCCCATAAGAGTGCCTCAAAAAACAAGGAAAAGGCTAAGTTGCTCAAGAAGGAGCTCCTTGAGATGAAAGATGATCTTGAGCACAAGATCAAAGACAACCATGTCCTTCAGGACAAGGAAAATGAACTTCTTCAACTCCTCAAGGATCGAGACCAAAAGCATAAGGAGAAGGATGAAAAATATTCTTTAGACATGTCTCGATTCAGAAGTGCAACCTTCAACTCCTTCTGTATGTTTTGGAAGCATAACAAAGAGGCAAACTTTTCATATCTCCCCAATTAAGTCTAGAGAAAGTAGATAGAAAAGTGCCTTGCTTGAGAGGCTGCAGAGGCTGTTATCCCTGAAACTCCCGAGTGAGAGGTCGTCGAGGAAGAAGAGGTTGAGGACAGGGTCGACCAACAGTAATCTTTGTTAATCTGTTTTGCTTTTCTTTCCTTTTATATACCAGGGCACTCAGACATAATTGTTTATAGTGTCAAGACAATGGCTGACTGAGCAGCTTTTAATCTGGGTAATTGTAATATTCTTTTGGGCATCTTTCCTATTGATGCAAATACAATTTTGTTGCCCGTATGATTTCCCAGATATAATATGTTCATGCTATATATGTTTTCCTAGGTACAACATTTTCATGTCATACTTATCATTTTTTCCTCTTTAGTATTTGAACAAACAAACGAAGCATCAAAACTTCAAGAAAATTTTAAAAAAAATTCTAAGTACTTGTTGACGCCGTTTTTCATCAACTTAAAAATTAGAGCAATTAAGAAAATGTAAAATAGAGCGAATGAATCAAAAGAGGAAGATAAGAAAGTTTTTACGTGGTTCAGTAGTTAACTCTGCCTAGTTCACGAGTCTATGTTACTAAGACTTGGAGTTTTCTGGAAATTCTGCAAAGATGAATTACCCAAAGCTTTTCCCAAGAAATCAGAAATAAGGATTCGATCCTTTACAAGTGGTAACTCCTTCTCTATTTATAGGGAAGGTTACAAAGTTCATTCCCACATATTTTGGGAAGATATTCTGTATATCAATTGAAATAATGATATTAAATGCAATATCTCCTATATTCATGGAAACATCCCATGAAAATCGGGAACAGATTAAATGGTATCCCTTAAATGTTGGGAGTACACAACAATAAATATGTTCGCACGTAATAGGCTATCCCAAGTGACTCATCAGGACTTCGAGATCAGCAATCGGCATTATGACTGTCAAGACTTACAGAACTGTTATGAACTTGTCACCCAACTTCAGGCCATGCTCGAGATAGGTAGATACTGTCGAGGCTGTCACACCCGAGCTTGCACTTCCCCAATTTGGATTGTCTTATCTAAAGACAATCGGTAAAAGATATATCCCAGTGTCGTGCCATTTCGAACACAGAAAATATCCTGAGGTTACACATCTGTGAGGTCATTGTTTTACTTCAGAGATTTTACGGCTGGACCATACGATGTTTTCATACATTTCTAGCTCACACCTGATGCGCCCAGTTTTCAAGGTCATAACCTCTTGTCTCGAAATCTGGGTGTAACATTTTTCCCCCTCAAAAGTATCAGTTCGAATCCTTTGAGAAGGAAACTTTTGAACTGCTCCTCTTGGAAACTGTACCATCAGATACACTCAAGTGTGGACACGTGTCAGCTAGGCATTGACCAATCAAAGTACTTGAGTTCCTTGGAACCCTACCCATGTTCGTTCGCCTGCTAACTTTATGGTACTATCATCTCATCGGTCCCTGACCATCGGATCAGATATGTAATCTGGCCAATGGCCTAGATTAGTTCGGCTTTTAACATTCCCAGGGGTCTATAAATACATTTCCATCATCTTCCCCATTTTACTTTCGCCTTCAAGCTTTCGGAGAGAGAAAAGGAGAAAAACTAGAAGTTTCTTTACCCAGCTCTTGCATGTTCTCCAAGCCGAGAAGACAAAGCAACGTTAGCCTCTTCGACTCCGTGAGATCGTCTTTGCAACCACTTATTTGCTCATCAACTCTCTATTTTCGCCGACTACATTGTGTAAGTTTAAGCTCTTAGTTTCATATGCCCGTGTACATGCATTGTTTTTATGCACGTTTATATTGTTGCACCATTGGTTCACTTACTAGTTTTGCACGCTAGAGTGTTTAGCCGATAAGTATTATTCTTAAGTTCTAATATCATGGGTTCTAAACCAAAATTATGTGTAATAGATCCAAATACGGTTCTTTTACTGAGTTTTTGAATTTCGGATGACATATCATGTACGCAAAGATACTGGGCACAAGATTAGGGTTTTCAAATTGCACGTTTCCCAAAAATATCACTTTTTGAGTAACCGCCAACTTTTTGCCCTGAAATGTTGGGATCTTAAAAAATAAATCCACCTTCCTTCCTTTCCGTGGAATAAGAACTCCGAGACTGGCCTCGTCCGTTGGATCGACTTTGCCCCGTAGCCTCGATCGTTCGAACTTAGGTCATCTTGATTTTCATTCTTGATTTCTTGTTCGCCTTACCCTCACCCTTTTACTCTTTTGCTAGATGCCGCAAAATTTGAAGAACCGGTGGGGGTCAAACCTCGCAATTCCTTACTCACCGAAAACTCAGAGCTCGGAGTCACCCTTCACCCAGAATCAGCACTTGATTTGGGAGCACCAACTAAGGCGTTAGCAAGAAGATACCCGAGATCACTTTCGACGTCAAATTGACAAGGTCGAGGAGAGGAAAAGGAAGAGACTTAGGGTCACCATCTACTTAGATCTAGACCTCGAGCTCAGACTAATCCCCATCGATCCCACTCTTAGAGTAATAATCGCCTTCAAGCTGAGGGACCTTCAATTTTCATTGATGGGAGAACCATCAAACCCTCCTTCTACCTCGTAGTCAACCTCCATTCCTACCTCAAAGAGAGAATTCTTTGAGGTCGAGCACTACTGGAGCTCGGTTTCTTCACTGGGGCAGATCTCTGAGATTTTGTCTCTCCATGGGATCGAACTGTCAGGCTTGCTGAGGTGTCGAGGCCCGACCTCCCACGAGCGAAGCTGTCGTGCTCCGACAGATGGGAACCCCAACAACAGGTTGAAGTATGCGGCCTGGAGCCAGGAACACATGAAGGCTGGGGCTTTATTGCCCTTAAAGTACTTTATCAAAGACTTTTTAGACTTTGTCGGGCTCTCCCCTTTCCAGCTCAACACCAATTCATACATGGTTCTGTCGGCCCTGAGGTCGCTCTTCCACGAGCTAAAGTAGGAAGGACCTTCACCAAAGGAAATCATGTTTCTCTTTTGCTTGAAAAGCAATCCCTCCCGAGCTCGGGGAGGAGATGGCTTCTACCACCTTTCAAGCTATCCCAAGGAGAAGAAATTTTTTGAGGATTTACCCAACCATCCCCCCAATTTCAAGAAGGCTTTCTTTTGGACAGATGGCTTGGCTCCTTCCATATATTATTCGTTCATACAAATTCATAAGTATAAAAAATCTCTTTTTTTGTGCTCGAATGTTTTGCTTAGGCTCGGATCATTCATGATATCTTTATTTCTTCAGCTAATTATCATCGGCCTTCTCCCTCTGATAAGATGAAAGAGCACAAGGACACCTTGCTCTAATTGCCTTACGATAGGCGCTTCTTTTCCTATCTTCTTCATGAAGATATGCTTCGAGCTTGCCGTCTTCTGGACAAAGGATCAGTCTACAAATGATTAATCCAATAAGAAATATACCAAGTGGGGGTTTGTGCCTCTCTGAACTGGCAGCCTCCCTCCGAGGCGCAAATCTAAGCCATATCCCCCAGCTCAACATCCCAAGAGTCCTTGATCAGGGAACGAGGCCAATGACGAGGCCTCGAGCTCGAGAGACAGAGGTACAGTCATCCTTAGCTCGGACTTATGGTCTCCCTCACTACTTAAGCATAGGCTAGACAGATTATTCTTGTGTGAAAATGATAGGGACCACTTTTATGTATGGTCCTGGGTAGATGAGAGAGTACATAGGTTCGATAGTTGGCTAAGGAAATATGACACTATGTATAGTCTAAATGAGGTATGGAACGGAATAGCTGTTCAATATGGGACAAATGATTATAAAGACCTTTCAAGGTTAACTTCCACGTATAGGAAGTTACTCCCCCCGCCTCCTCTGAAGATGGAGGAATTACGTGGTCGCCTAGCACGAGCTCAGGGGAGAATTCCAATTAGGTTTCTCCTTTCTTGTCCTTTATTCCTTGCCTGTCTATATCATGCTAGCTTTTTGTCTTGGAATTCCTTATAATGTGGAGTAATTGAGCAGGTTCCATGGACTCTGATCTTGACACCATGCTTGCCAGTGGCGAGGGGGCTCAAAGGAGTAAGCGCCCGAGAGGCTCGCAAAAGTCAGACCGACCTGCCAAGGTCCTTAAGAGGATAGAGAAGACTCCTCCTCCACTAGCTCTCACTATTACGAGCCTAGCTGTTGATCTGACTCTTCAGGTTGAAGCGTTCACTACGGTCGTTCCTCCCTTGCCTGCTCCAATCATGGTTCACTCATTGCTCGGTCCACCTACGGAAAAGCCCTTGGCCTCCAAAACACGCCTGTTGTCAATTTCTACTCACGTCGATGAGTATGTAGTCGAAAATGCTGCCAGGCCCCATGGGGCTACACTTGGCTCGGACATTCTGTCCCGGGTGGGCTAGAGCTTTAGCGCCTTTGACGCTCCTCAGTGGCAGTTTTTGAACAATGCTTGGGACTGCATCACACTTTACGACAAGAGTGTCGAGCTCACCGCTGCGGTAACTTCTCTCATCTTATTATTAGTTGTACTTGTGCCTAGTGTATGTTCTAACTTGATTTCTTTGTGTGCCAGGCTCTTGTTGTCTCTGCTTAGCTTAATTATAAGTTGAACAATGAGGTCTATTCGAGCATGTCCTATGCCCAAAAGTCGGAAGATCTCTATCTTAAGCTTAGCGACGAGCTCAAGGCCGCAATGGCAAAGTAGAGGCTGAAGCTGAACAGATGAAGGCCAAGATAGCCGAACTCGAGAAGGTGAATGCCCAGCTCGCGGAGCTTGAGTGGATCAATGCCAAGCTTGAGAAGGAGAAAGAGGCCACTTTCGAGATAATTGAGGGCGAAAAGGCTCGTCTTCTCGTAGAGTTCAAGGACAAGAGGGATCAGGCGGTCGACCTGGCCATGTATAGGATCTGGGCCGGTAATGCTGACCTTGATACTAGCTTCCTAGGCTCTTTCGAGGTAGAACTTGTGGCCAAATGGCAGGCTCGACTCGACGTGGAGGAAGCTGCTCGGGAGGAGGCAGAGAGGGCCAAGGAGGATCCTGAAAAGGCTATGGAGGATGCTCCTCCCTCCTAAATCTCGACCCTGGGCTGCGTCCCTCTGAACCTTTTGTAATAGTTTTTATTTTCTGTTTTTTATGCCCCTGGGTCCAAGACAATTTATAGCTCGTGTAAGAGCTATTATTTCTTTTATTCATGATATTTATAATACCATTTTTTGACTTTACTTTAATATTGCTTTACACTTCTTAAGATGAAATATTTCAAGCAATTTATATTAAAGAGTCCTTATGTCTTTTTATTCATCCAAACATGTGATGGATTTTAAGCTCGAGCTTCGATGCATTCATGCATAGTTTACTCGACGTATCCGTGTCCGATCTCGTTATTTGTCAAGGTCGAAACTTCCTTTTACCATGCACCCAAAAGTACTTATATGGCGTGTAACGTAGGTGGTTTAGTTATATCTTGCTTTTTTAGTTACTTTTCCTCGTCCTTGGGTAGCTCCCTAATGTTATGAGGTCGAAACTATATTTTTGCAAGATATTCCAGCCTTGATCTCGACTCAACTTGAAGTAGGTTTATTTATGTTCCAACTTATTGTTGATTAGTTTCAGCTGGTTTGTTCCAAACCTATTCAGGTCGTGTGTTTGGTTCGTAGTCCATACATTTTATTTTTTATCTAGTTATGTCTCAGATCGCACATTTGGTTTTATCCATTTGCTTTGCCTCGCGCATTTGGTTATATCCAAATACTTTTAATAATTTGGTTATGTCCAAACTGTAACGACCCCAATTTCACTATTAGGGTTAAGGGCCTGAAGTAGTGTGCCTGGAGGGCATAATGGGACTTTGTGTGTGGATTTTATGAGTTTAATGCATGATTATGAATTATTGCACGTTATATGACTATTTGATTATTTGAGAGGCATGACTATGTGAATTAGTATGCATGTAGACCTGATTGTCTTAGAATGAGCATGATTGTAATCTGGCCATGTTAAGGCATAACTGTGATATTGTATTATGTGAATTGTGCCATGTGAGTGTGGTGTTTTTATCAGGATGCACGCATCGAGACGGTCTTAGTGAGCCAATTAGTCTAAAAGTCACAACGGGATGTTGTACCCGGCTCGGGAGGAGCCTAGGGGTACTTCGGGAATCTTATAAGTTAAGTTGAGAATGAGTGGTTAGTTACTGGTAATTGGGTAACTTGGGTAACCGTTTGTAACTATTGTGGGTAACCAGTTTTAAGATAGAAAGTGATAGAATTGAAATAGAAGTGTAAAGACTTAAGTGCCCTTGAAGGTTTAGTTAGGAAGGATTATTAAGAAGGGGTAGAATGGTCTTTTGGCAAGGGTAATAGACAAATGGTAGCTGGGATATAGGGGGGCACGGTTTGGGGCATTGGGCATTTGGGTATTTTGATTAAGTTAGAAGAGAAGAAAAAGAAGAAGAAAGAAAGGTTAGGGCAAGAAGAAGAAGAAAAGGAGAAGTGGGAGTCTAGGAGGAGATCAAGGAAGCTTTGTGTGGATTCTCCATTTCAGGTAAGAGTTTTATACACATTTAAGTTTGGGTTCTGTTTTGATTTGAGGAATTTAATGCCTAAGCTAAGCATAGTTAAGTTTTGGGTTAGTTGCTGAAATCTAAGATCAAAGGTGTGGATCTTGGGTGTGTTGATGTTTTGATCTTGATTCTAGTGTCTATAGGTTGTTAGATTGTTCATATGAAGATTGGAATTGAGTTTGTGGTTGAGATATGTGTTTGGGATGGTTTAAGGTGAGGTTTAGAGAGTAAAATGGTGGGTTTTTCTGGGTTCGAAGGGTCGGGCTGCGGCATGCTTCTTGGTGAGCCGCGGCCCTTCGAAGAAGTTGTATGCTGATGGAGAAGGGCGGGTCGCGGCATGGCCCAAGCAATGCCGCGGCCCTTACCTGTTTTGGAGCCTTTGGGGGTTCTGTTTGGGGGGCATGCCGCGGCATGGGTGGCCTATGCCGCGGCGCTTAAGGGATTTTGGGATTTTGAGATTTTAGGCTTGGGAATTTAACCTAGGGTGCTCGGGGTGGAGTCTTTTACCATGTTTGGTGAAGTTCAATGTTCCGAGTACTAGAACTTGGCCTGGAAGCTCATTTAAGGTTGTTAAAAGTCTCTTATGTGTGTTGTGACTAGGATTTCGGAGAGGCTCGTGCTAGAGGACCGTGCTCGTGACCGTGGTGCATCGGAAAGCTCGGGATACAGGTAAGAAAACCGTAACACCCGAGAATAGGGCGTGGGCCCACTGTGTGATTGCAGGGCACAGCCCTAGATTGTATTGTGTGTAAATGTGTAATCTTAGATGAACTATTGTATGTTTAAATGGTTATTTCTTAATGTGTTATATGTGTGATTATAATGGAATGAACGGCAAGGCCGGGTACGGCAGTGGGGCCGGAAGCAACGCTCAGCACATGGGATGCTATAGCCAGGGTGGGACCCAAGGGATACATGAGTTATCCTACGGTGTGGACCGAGACCCCAAGCTTTGGTAAGGCCTCTGGGGCGGCATGGCCGCGATTGTTTAATCTGATGATTTCCCTATTTATCTGTGAATTATGCCAGCTATATATTTGCATATGTTATGTACTATTTGGGTTTTCTTGCTGGGCTTCGGCTCACGGGTGCTCCGTGTGGCAGGAAAAGGCAAGGAGTCAGTCAACCGGCCATGAGTATGGAGAGCGTGGGGGCGGCGCGTACATGTTCGGCCTGCCCGACTGCTTTGGTTGGGGGCATTTTGTAAATGGCTGTATTAACCCATTCTTTTGATAGTTAACCTGGTGTAAATCTATTTTTGAGTTGTAAATATTTTGTAATACCTTATTTTGGGATCCCAGATGTTTTATATTTAACGTTTTCAATGAAGTTGAACATTTTAAAAGGGTACAGCCTTAAATTCTGATTTATCCACACTTTTGGTTTTAGAAACCACTTAGAGTCAGTTAAAAAGCACGATTTCTATTTTAAACTCACTTAGTAACGGCTCTAAGGTAGTAGGGCGTTACACAAACTATCTTAGCTTGTGCATCTGGTTATATCCAAACACTTTTCATTTTAATAATTTGGTTATCTCCAAACTATCTTAGCTCTTGTATTTGGTTATATCCAAACACTTTTATGCTTTTCGTATATGCTATTTTCTTTTTTCAAGCTGACGGTATATATACTACTAATGCCTCCTTAATATCCTATTAGTGTGACCATAGGTTATGGAATCAAGAGAGTTTGCAAAAAATACAACATATTGAAATGAAAACGAAGTTTATTTGGAATTAAACAATTTAATAACAGAAACTTAGGAAAGATAAACAAGCATGGTTACAGGTGTCATTGTTCCTACACTATTGATAGTAAGGTCGCAAATATTCGCCATTCCATGCTCGTGGTACCAAATTTCCATTCAATCATGCCAATTTGTAGACGCCAGGTCAGATAATTTATTCGATCTGATAAGGTCCTTCCCCATTAGGCCCGAGCATGCCAGCAGCTGGGTCCTGTGTAGCCAAGAACACACGCCTCAGCACCAGATCGCCCACACCAAATTTTCTACGTCAAACCCTCTTATTGAAATACCAGGTAGCTCGCTGTTGGTATGCAACATTTTTTAGTTGAGCCTCGTCCCTTCTTTCTTCAATCAGGTCCAGACTTACTTCAAGCTAGGATTGGTTCAAGGCTTGGTCATAAGCGTCGGTTCGAATGGTGGGTATTTTGACTTGATTGGCAGCATAGCCTCGCATCCATATGCCATAGAGAAAGGGGTGTGTCCTGTTGAAGTACGGGCTGTGGTTTGATATGCCCACAAAACTTGGGGCAACTCTTCGGGCCATTTCCCCTTAGCTTCTTCCAACTTTTTCTTCATAAAACTCTTTAGGGTTTTATTTACAACATTGACTTGGCCATTCACTTGGGGATGGGCCACAGAGGAGAAGCTTTTCATTATCCCATTTTTCTTGCAAAGGCTGGTAAACAAGTCACTATTGAATTTGGTACCGATATCGGACACTGTCTTCCTTGGCATCCCATATCGGTAGATGATGTTTTTCATCACGAAGTCCAAGATTTTCTTTGAGGTAATTGTTGCCAGAGGTTCATCCTCGGTCCACTTTGTAAAGTAATATATCGCGACTATTGCATATTTAACTCTGCCTTTGTCTGTTGGCAACGAGTCTATGAGGTTGATTCCCCAGACCGCAAATGGCCATGGGGAGGTCATCATAGTTAGCTCAGAAGGTGGAGCTCGAGGGATTGTGGCAAACCGTTGACACTTATAACATTTCTTGACGTAATCAAACGAATCTGCTTTGATGGTAGGCTAGAAGTAACCCTGGCATATGATTTTCTTTAATAGGCTATCCCCCAGTGTGGTCTCCACAGAAGCCTTCATGAATCTCTTCTATGATCTTCTTAGCCTCGGGTGGAGTCACGCATCAGAGTAATGGCATAGAGTATCCTCTTCTATATAGCCTTCCATCCACAATGGTGTACCTAGGAATCTGATACATCATTTTTTGAGCCTTGGTCCGTTCTACTGGGAGAATATCGGTTTCAAGGTACTCAATTATCGGCGTTATCCAGGTTGGCTCAGAGTTAATCATGTAGACATCTTCCTGTTCAGGCCGCTTATACTTGTTCTCGATAGATGTTCGATTGGCACGACGTTCAGCTCGTCGACCTCGGAGGATGTGGCAAGCTTGACCAAGGCATCTGCATTCGAATTTTCCTCTCGGGGAACCTGCGCTATCGTGTAAAATTTGAAATGCTCGAGTGTTGCTTTTGCTTTTTCTAAATATGTAGCCATTCTTGTACCACGAGCCTGGTATTCCCCTAAGATTTGGTTGACCACCAACTGGGAGTCACTGTAGCAATGTATCGCCTTATCGTATTCAGCCTCGTTATTTGACGCTTCGAAGTCAAATCTCAAAGCGAAGTGAAATCAACTTCCTATTGGGGTGATCAATATAATTCTTGCCCCCGACCAATTTTCATTGGAAGACCCATCAACATAAAGTTTCCACAGCTCGCGGGCTGGGGTTATAACTTCGTCGTCAGTCATTCCAGTGCATTCCATTATGAAGTCTGCCAGGGCCTGTCCTCTTATGGTTGTCTTCATATGGTAAGTGATCTTGAATTGTCCGTGTTCAACGACCCATTTTAGTAATCAGCCCGAGGCTTCTGGTTTGGATAAGACTTGTCTTAGTGGTTGATCGGCCAGTACATGGATTGGGTGCACCTAGAAGTAAGGTCGGAGCTTTCGAGATGAGTGGATTAGGCTGAGAGCCAACTTCTCCATTAAGGGGTATCTTGATTCTTCCCCCAGTAACATTTTGCTGACATAGTATACTAGCTTGTGTACCTTCTACTCTTCTCGGACGAGCACGGCGCTAATGGCGTGCTTAATCGTAGCGAGATATAGGTACCAAATTTCTCCTGTGATAGGTTTCGACAAGATAGGAGGTTCCGCGAGGTGCTTCTTGAGCTTCTGAAAAGCTAGTTCGCATTCCTCTGTCCACTCGAATTTTTTGCCTCCTCTCAAAAGGTTGAAAAATGGAAGACAACGGTCTGTAGATTTCGAGATGAACCTACTCAATGTCGCCATCCGTTTAGTCAAACTTTGGACATCCTTATGCTTTCGAGGTGAGGGCATATCAATTAGAGCCTGGATCTTGTCAGAATTAGCCTCTATTGCCCGGGCATTCACAATGAAACCTAGGAACTTCCCGGACGACACTCCAAAAGAGCTTTTATGGGGGTTGAGCTTCATGTCGTACTTCCGTAACACAGCAAAGAATTCTTCAAGGTCGTCTACATGGTTATTGTTATGTTTAGATTTAACTAACATATCATCAACATAAACTTCCATGTTATGACCTATTTGTTCGGAGAACATCATGTTTACAAGTAGTTGGTAAGTGGCTCCAGCATTTTTGAGTCTGAACGGCATGACATTGTAGCAATATAGTCCTTTATCTATCACAAAACTCGTATGCTCTTGGTCTGGGGCGTGCACGAAAATTTGGTTATATCTAGAATAAGTGTCCATGAACGACATGAGTCCATGCCCAGCTGTGGCATCTACGAGTTAGTCGATCCGAGGTAGGGGAAGCAGTCCTTAGGACAAGCTTTATTTAGGTCTAAGTAATCAATACAGGTTCACCATGTCTCGTTAAGTTTCAGAACTAGCACTGGGTTGTCGACCCAATCGGGGTAGATCGGTTTGCCTTTAACCAATCGACCTCTTCCTTTAGGGCTTTCTTCCTGTCGTCGTCCAGGAGTCCTCGCTTTTGCTACTTTAGGGGGAAGCTCTTGTCAATAATTAGAGCGTGGCTTACCACATTTGGATTTATCTCTACCATGTCCGAATGTGACCATGCGAAAACATCATGGTTCTTTTTCAAAAAGCAAATTAATTGCTATTTCGTTTCTTCCAGAAGGTTTTTCCCTACCTTCACTGTCCTCGGGGGGTCTACTTCTTCGAGCTTGAATTCTTCGAGCTCTTCTAATGTCTCGAGGTCAGCTCTTTCCTCTATTCTCGGATCAATTTATTCGTCTATCTCGAAGACTGTCCCATCCTTATTCTGAATTATCACAAGTGTTTGTGCACCTGTCTGTTTCTTTCCTCTAACGGAAATGCTATAACATTCCCTTCCTACGAGCTGGTCTTCTTTCAGTGTCCCGATGCCACTAGAAGTCGGGAACTTGATGGCCAAATGCCTCACAGACGAAGCTGCCCTTAGCCCTACTAGGGAGGGTCTCGCGAGCAGTATGTTGTAGGCCGATGGTAGATCCACTACTACGAATTCCATCATCTTGGTTGTCGAGACCGGGAAGTCTCCCAAGGTTACAAGGAGTTCGATGGATCCCATACAGTTGATCCCTTCTCCTGAAAAGTTGTACAATGTCATTGCATAGGCCTTTAGGTCACGAAGAGTGAGTCCCATCTTTTCTAAGGTGGTCTTATAGAGGATATTCACTGAGCTCCCGTTATCAACTAAGACTCGGTGAACCCTCTTGTTCGCGAGCTGAAGGGTGATGACTAGTGGGTCATTGTGAGGAAAATGCACATGAGACGTATCATCCTCAATAAGAGTTATAGTTTGAGATTCAACCCTTTGCTGTTTTGGAGCTCTGGGTTCGGGTTCGTAAGTGGACCCGTCACCAATTTTCAGCTCATTTACGTATCATTTTTGGGCGTTCCTGCCCGATTCTGCGATATGTGGTCCCCCTGAGATGGTTATGACGTCTTCTCCATCAATCGCACGGGGTCATTCGTCCTCCCTTGCTCGGGAGTTGTTGTTCTGGGCAGGAGGTGTTGTTGCTTCCCTTTGGCTGGTAGAAGCCTGATTAGGGTTTAGGTTTCTTACATATTTCCTGAAATACCCTCTTGAGATCAGGCCTTCGATTTTGTCCTTTAGTTTCCTGCATTCATCAGTTGTATGTCCGATATCTCTATGGAATCTGCAGTATTTGTTGGAGTCTCTCTTCACTTTCTAGTTCCTCATGGGGTCCGGACGCCTGAAAGGGACCTGGTTTTCATTAGCCAGGTAGATATTCTCCCGAGACTCATTGAGCTCGGTATACACCTTGTACATAGAGAAATATCTTTCCCCCTTCCGCCTCGGGATTATTCCCTTCATTCTTCTTTCTTTTGGAAGGGTCGTTCCCAGGGGGTTTTGAGGTCGTAGGAACCTATGAGGTCGAAGCAGAGTTTGCGTTTGTTTTTGTAGTTATGGGCTAAGAGGTCATATTCAATGCTGACCTCACCTCTTCTACATTAACAAACCTTTGAGCTTGTCGATTGAACTCGGTTAAGGACCTTACGGGTTTTCTCTGGATGTCCTCCCAGAGAGGACTTCCAGGCATTACTCCAGCTCGGATAGCCATTAAATGGCCACTGTCGTCTACGTCACGAGCTTAGGCGACTTCCAAATTAAACCTTGTTAGGTAACTTTTCAATGTCTCATTCGGCTGCTGTCGGACATTGGTCAAGGTAGACGCCTCAGGCCTAATTCCGACCATGGCTTTCAATTGCTTCTTGAAATCTCTTGACAATTGATCCCAAGAAGCAATCGAATGCCTCTTATATTTTTCAAACCAGTTTTTTGCTAGTCATGTGAGCGAGGTTGGAAATAGCATGCATCTGAGCTCGTAGCCCACATTGCTCGCTCTTATAATTATATTGAACGTACTTAAATGACTGTATGGGTCAGAATTTCCATCAAATGGTGGGACATGAGGAATTCAGAATCCCTGAGGGAACAGGGTGCTAGAAATATGGGGGGCGAAGGGCTCTAGTTCTTCGTCGAACTCTTCGTCCCGATCCCTACCTCGTTCATTTTGTAAGAGCCTAAATGCTCTTTCCAGCTGTTCAATCCTTTCTTGGACTGGATCCATGGGAGGTCTAACTTGAAACTGGTTATCGTTGATCACAACCCCAGTTTCATGCATCCGCAAAGGATTCTTGCGTCCATTGAGATGATCCCTCAGGTCAGGAGTCAGGGGTTATCATTACCTTGATTATGGTTCAAGTGTTCTCGTAAATCTGGGTGATCCCTTTGATTCCCAGTATTTCTGCGTCCCTGGTCATACATACTGATCGATCTAGTGTCTCTTGAGCCTTCACTGACATGGCTCACCGCGCGGTTGTTTGTTGATGGGTTCCTTGCTGGTTGCCTCGTCTCAACAGTATGAGACCGAGATATTTGGCTTCCCGTCAGTTGGGTACCTCTATGCTCCCCATTCCCACGTCTTTGCCCAGCTCACCTTTCCCTATCACCCCGAGTCAGTTTCGTGTTGGTAAAGGGATACCTTATCGGCGATGGTGGGTGCCTTATGGGTGATGGTGGCTGCCATCCATTATGAGGCCTAGAAGGTACCAAGTTTGCTCGAACCAATTCAGGAACGTTTTGTGTGTTACCAGGATTTGGGGACCGAGCCTCCGTGGGGGCTCGGTTATTCCCTATCACGATCGGTACCTCCGCAGTTGAGTTGGCAGGAGCTCCAGCCCGGGTACTTCTTCAGGGCCTTGATGGAGCAGGCTATTCTGCTGGTGGCGGAGGTTGCTCCGTTCTCTGGGTGGCAGCATTTTTGCATGGTCTCCCGCGAGGCCTACATGGTGGAACATGAACGTCTCGTGTAGGCGGAGCTTGGGCCTCTGGCAGAGGCGGGGCCTGAGCCGCCTGGGCTTCGACAGCCAGTCTGGCCAGGTCCTCATTACGTTTCTTGGCTTTCGCCAACTGCTTTTGCAGTTGATGATTTTCGAGCTCCACTATTGGGACATATCGTTCTGGATTATAATACATGTCCTTGTCGTCCCTGGGGGCTGGGGGTCCCCGAGAGTCAGATGACCCACTCCTCTCATCAGGGTCCGATTTCACCATAGGTAATTTTCCAGGGCGTCAGGAGTAGTCAACTTCATCTAAAATTTCCTCCTTAGGAGCGTTGGGATCATTCGCTACCATTGTTGATTCAGGGAGGCTTTTTTACTAAACTCACACACGTACTGCTTAATACTCTCAATGAAAGCACCAATCTATTGACGCCATTTTTCGTCAACTTAAAAAGTACAGCAATTAAGCAAATGTAAAATCGAGCAAATGAATCTAAAGAGGAAGATAAGAAGGTTTTTACGTGGTTCAGCAGTTAACTCTGCCTAGTCCACGAGTCTATGTTATTAGGACTTGGAATTTTCTTGAAATTCTTCAAAGATGAATTACCCAAAGCTTTTTCCAAGAAATCAAAATTCGATCATTTACAAGTGGTGACTCCTTCTCTATTTATAGGGAAGGTTACAGAGTTCATTCCCACATATTTCGGGAAGATATTCTGTATATCAATTGAAATAATAATATTAAATGCAATATCTCCTATATTTATGGAAACATCCCATGAAAATCGGGAACGAATAACAGATTAAATGGTATCTCTTAAATATTGGGATTACACAACAATAAATATGTTCGCACGTAATAGGCTATCCCAGGTGACTCATCAGGTCTTTGAGATCAGTAATCGGCATTGTGACTGTCAAGACTTACGAAACTGTTACGAACTTGTCACCCAACTTTAGGCCATGCTCAGGATAGGTAGGTACTGTCGAGGCTGTCACACCCGAGCTTGCACTTCCCAGTTCGGACTGTCTTATCTGAAGACAATCGGTAAAAGATATATCCCAGTGAAGGTCGTCGTTTTACTTCATAGATTTTATGGTTGGACCATATGATGTTTTCATACATTTCGAGCTCACACCTGACGAACCCAGTTTTTGGGGTCATAACCTCTTGTCTCGAAATCTGGGTGTAACACTACTCAAGCATGTTTCTTACTCTTTTTCTTATGTTATGGTGGTGTATACCCTATATGCCCTCCAAGTGATCAAGGAGGTTAATCATGATTCTTACCAAATAATCAAAGCCTATTCGAACTTAAGCCAGTTGTTTGAAACATATCATATAGAAAATATAATGGGAGAATGGAACAATACGTATTAAGCAATACTTGTGAAAATCATAATAGTTGGTAAAATGAATGTACTTGTACACTCCCTTGTAAATAACTCGCAACCAATTATTAGTTTTGGTCTTATAAATAACTTATTTTTTGAAAAATGGCCAAATTGTGCCTTACGATTACTTAACAATCATAAAAACAATTGGTCCATGTAAGATGGACAATCGAGTCTTTCGACCAGTTTATTAAATATAACAAATATTTGATCGTTTTGATGTGGGAAAAATCGTGTCTTACGACCAGAATACACAACAAAAAATATAGATATCTAATTGTTTATAAAGTGGGAAAAATGTGTATTACGATTAGTAATCCTAGTCTTGTCAAATAAAACTGACTAGTCATTAAAAATGGGCAAGTCGTGCCTGACAAATTGTGTGAGCACCGCAAATTTGACATGATCCTGAAAGACCCAAGCCTCACGCAAGGCCTTTGCAAGATTGACCTATGTCACCCCATGCGAGGGTCAAGCTCACTTCACCTTGCTTACCTCACTGAAAGTCCTATGGAGCCACGCACCATCGTCTCGCGAAGCCTCACAAGCGTACCCACCAGCTGTGGGCGCATCTCGCCCCGTCTCGCGAGGCCACCAAGGCGTGCCCACTCGTAGCGCCACTAAGGCCCCGCGAGGGGGTGTCTCGCACACCAGAGGCGCGCCACTAAGGGCCTCGCAAGGGAGGCCCCGCACCACCGGAGCTGCGCCATCCAAGGGCCTCGCGAGGGAGGCCTCGCGCCAGGGGAGCCGCGCCATCAAGGGGCCTCGCGCCAGGGGAGTCGCACCACCAAGGCCCCGCGAGGGGGTATCTCGAACACCACGGCCGCACCACCAAGGGCCTCGCGAGGGAGGCCCCGTGCCACGGGAGCTGCACCATCCAAGGGCCTCGCGAGGGAGGCCTTGCGCCAAGGGAGCCGCGCCACCAAGGGCCTCGCGAGGGAGGCCCTGCACCACGAGAGTTGCGCCTCCAAGGGCCTTGCGAGGGGACATCTCGCCTTGCACACCCAGACATATGGAGAGGTCAAGTCATCTCGAGCCCCAGGACCGTCTCGCACACTTATCACCTATGTCCGTGGGTGGCCTTGAGGTGCTTCGGGCATCTCGCGGCAAGGACCCGAGAGCTCCACCTTGCGCCACGACCCTTACATGCATCAAGTGTCTCACTCACTATACCTCAATGCAGTATCTCTTACGATGACCTATGGAGACGCCAATGCTTAGAGACTCCAGTATGAGTCGAAAGGATCGTACTACTACGATATTGTACGGGGTACGACCTGCAGGGCCCCGTATGCCCGATCCAAATACTCATGCTATATAAGTAGTGGGAAGTACTAGGAGAGAGGGCATGGCCTGTGTGTCTATGGCCAGATGTCAGAGTCGACACCACCACCACCTACACCACTCCTCTGACATTCGTACGAATCAAGTAGTGGAGACATCCTCATGGAACCTGTAACCCCCCAACTCCTGGGACCGTTACGGTGTGCCTTGTAAACAGTGCTAAACTCGCTAATCGAGTCATTTGGCCAAAATCGTGCAACTAAGTATGATTAGCGGTTTAGGGATTAAACATTTTGGTTAGGGTGTAACGTTTCACTAGAACGTTTAATATATACATTGGGATCCCGAAAATATAAATTTCAGAGTTTATTACAGAAAATATTTACAACAGGCCGTTCTAAGCGGCAAAACAGGGTTCAACCCTAGTTCCACTTTAAACCTTGGCCGTGGCGGACGAGCAGCCGCATATGTACACGTCATCACCTAAGCTCTCCAACTCAAGGATGGTCTAGCTTCCTCTTGCCTTTACCTGCACCACATAGCACCCGTGAGTCGAAGCCCAACAAGAAAGCATAACACTATACATAAGCATTATCAAATGATTATCATTATAATCACACTGAGCGTAAAACTTTCAAAACAATGAGTGAGCATCACATGATTCAAGAGGGAGAGTGGCTGCTAGGTAAGCCACTAGCCTCCAAGTGCTTATTTCATTCATCGACCCTCGAGGTCAGTCTTGCATTCATGCTCTTTGAGCCATTCAATGCTGATGGTCGATTAGATCTAATCTTTGTTGGCTTGCCTGATCCACGCTAAGGCCGTTCTTGACTAATTGTTAGCGCTATGTGACCAGTGTCCAGTATCACTGCCGAACCTGACTCATAAGTCACAGCTTCACAGCTGATACCAACACCTTTGCCAATTCTGACTGATGAGTCAGTGGAATGTGACCAGTGCCCAGTACCACTACCGAACCTGACTCATAAGTCACAACTTCACAGCTGATACCAACACCTTTGCCAATTCTGACCGGTGAGTCAGTGCAACGTGACCAGTGCCCAGTACCACTGCCAAACCTGACTAATAAGTCACAGCTTCACAGCTGATACTAGCCCCTTTGCCAAATCTGACTAATTAGTCAGTGCCATGCACAAGTAAGCAATGCTATCAATATGTATCATATGCCAGTTATCCAAGAATAGGGCTTTCAGCATGCTTACTAAACAGTTGCTAGCATAATCATGATCATGCACAAACTCAGAGACTCAAGCTCTGGCCAATCTCACATTCATCATTCATGGCATGCCCTAGTCATATGTTTCTCGTGCGTCACATGCATCACACTTAATCATCTAGCATGCCTCAATAATAATCATATGCAAATGGGCAAGATTGCCAGGCATTCATTATGCTTTCAATGTTTACATTTAAACATCCAACATGCATCAATCATAGCCATGCATGTCACATACGGGGTGCAGTTTTCTTACCTTAGGTTCGAGCGAGAATTAATAAAAGAAATGACCTTTGAGAACGATCAGCTTTTAGTCCTTTAGCGGTCACCTAGTCATAACCAAACATAAGGTAACATCAATAAAAATGATCAAATTAAGTTCCCAAATCAATATCTAGCCTCCGGGACATCAATCCCCACTTAACCGGGCACTAGGTACAACCCCGAGGCTTAAGGCTTGAATTCCCAAGCTAAAAACCTCTACCTTGGAAAAAATGACCTTAAGGGCTGCGACCCTCCTTGGCCATGCCGCGGCCCGCCCCTCAAACAGAGGCGCCCAAACCCAGCTTACTCCAAGGGTCGCGGCCCTCCCTGACCATGCCGCGGCCGACCTCAGTTCAGCCAAAATGACAACTCGCACACCAGATTTCTCCCCTGTGTTTTCTCTTAGAACCAGCCCCTCAAACCTATCTGAAATCACAACCTAACACCCAATTCAACCACCAAACATCCCCTAAAACTCACCCTCATCAAAACCCAAAGTAAACATCACCCAAACCTCCATTAATTCAAACTTTCTACAAGTGATTCACAAGTCAAAAGCTAAAACTCAAAACAGAGTATGAACCAGAAATTAATGATAGAAACTTACCCCAAACATGATTTGAATCCTTCCCAATGGCTGAGCTCAAGCTAAACCTCCCCAAGCTTGACTCCCTAGCTTGCTTCCTCAAGATAGGCTCTCAAAACCTAAAGAAGAGGGTGAAGGAGGACTTGTACGGGAAGGAAGGGAGAAAGAGAGGATAGGCTCTATTTTTAACTCTGTATTTTCTACAGCCTTCATGTCATATATATCCAAAACCCTAAATGACCAAAATACCCTTAAGCCATCAAAAGCCTCTAAAACCATTTCAAGGGTAAAATTGGTACTTTCCGCTTATCCCGTTAATCAGAATTAATGCTTCCCAAATCCCGCTAATCTCAATATCCTCAAACACCAATAATTCATATCCCGTTACCCTAAAATCCCCGGTAATGCTATAATCATCAATATAATCCCGAGACTCACCCCGAGCCCTGAACTTAAACCCGTTATGACTAGACCGAACACTTACATCTCATGATCGTCTCATGTCGAAAAGCTCGAACCAATCCACCTTATAATGTGGCTATAATTATAATTCACCCATATGCATAAAATTACACAATCACGCCCCCAACAGCCAAATTACCAAAATGCCCTTGCATTTAAAATATGAGCCCATATGCATGCATTCACCATCATATAATAATATAATTCACATAAACATGCATATAATCATTAAATATCATAATAAATCAATTATGGCCCTCCTGGCCTCTTAATCAAGGTCCTAAACCTTATTAGGAAATTTGGGGCATTACAGTACCTGGCCATGTACTGGAACCAACACCACTTCCCCTGATACCACTCTCTTGACAGTGTACTTGTGTACCACCTGGTCCCCTGGACCACAATGTATCCAGGGCCATTAGAGCCCACTATAAAATGAACCCCACTTCCACATGATAGGGGGTTGGAAAAAACACTGTAGCACTACACCATATGAAATACAAATTCAATTCACCATTTTTCTTCTACAAGTGTTCTTTTAGTTTCCGATTAGATCTTTAAAGTTTTTCTCTTGATAATCTTCACGTTTCTATTTTTCTAACTTAACTTGGTTGACGAGTTCTCATCGTCAACAGTTTGGCACCGTCTGTGGGAAGGATAGATTGCAAGTCACTGTTCTTCCGTCGATTCCGATAAGAAAAAAATGCCACGACGTTCGAGACGGTTGAGAGAGCCACGCGAGGTTGAAGTCCACCTTGACAGAGATCAGCTAAAAGCCTCCATGAAGGATCCTCCTCCACCTGCAAACATGGAGGACCCAAGGGAACCTGAGGTGCCCAGAGGGGGTAGAAACCACCATCCCAGTAGATGATGGACGAACCCGACTCTCCACTAGCAACACCCCCCGGACGAAGCAGCATGAACACCCTGGACCGCCGAAGCAGCCCCAGGGGCCAGGCCGAAGACCAATGCTGCCCCTCGTAACGATGTCGAGGTCACCTAAGATCTACAGGGAGAACTCAACAAAAAGAGGGTAGGTAAAAGGACCACACCCCCTGTGGCACCTCAGGGAGGCGAAGGAAGGGGGGATCCTAACCCATCCATGCTGAGAGATTCCCTGAACAAGAGGGGGCAAGACCTGGACACAGAAATGAGAACCCTACGGAGCAAGATCGTCACTGCCTCTGGAGGTCAAGCCTTTGAGGATGAGTTTGACCATGAGTCGCCCTTCATGAAGGAGATCCAAGCCATCCGGCTCCCAGCCAACTTTAAGGAGCCCCATATGACGCCCTACGAAGGAAGCATAGATCCAAAATAGATCTGATGAAATTGAGGGGAGTTAGTTGCGGAGCCAGATCTCACTGCTACACTGTCAGATTGAAAGGACCAGCGTACAAATGGTTCAAAAGACTTAGACCGGGGTCCATCAGATCCTGGCAACAATTTTCTGATGAATTCCTCCAGAAGCACCACGCCGTACGGGACTACACGATGCTATAGGCACCAGCCTCGCCAATGTGAAGCAAGGAGAAAATGAGAGTCTAAAGATCTACATTCACAGGTTCAATATGGAGGCAGCTAAACTAGGGAGTTTGACCCACAGAGAGCTAAAAATGGCCATCACAGCTGGAGTGCGCCCGGGCAGCAAGTTATGGGATAACATGCTCAAGAGGGAGGTCACAGACTTAGATGATTTCTACAAGCGAGCACAAAAATATATTCACGTGGAGGATGGTCACAAGAGCCTCAAAGCCGGAAAAGGCCAGTCGCCCCCAAAACCTTCGATCCGAGAAAACCAAAGCGGTACAAAGAAGAAGGGGGTCTATGAGGGAACGAGAGATGATCGACCCTGGAAGCATCAATGCCCTGGTCAGCGCATACAGAGCCCCTACACCTTTTATACTGACCTCACCCATGCGAGAGAGCATATTTTCGTTACGAACAAAAACCAGGTCCCTTTCAAAAGGCCCCCGCCAATGAAAAAAGATCGGTCTAAAAGAGACCCCAGCAAGTATTTCCATTGTCACAAAGATAATGGCCACACCACCGCAGAATGCAACCATTTGAAGGTGGAAATCGAGGAGCTCATCCGCAGGGGACATGTGGGCAGATATGTGCGCAAGGAGAACCAGAGGCCAGAAGAAAGAGCATCCCTGCCGCGGGTGCGAGAGGTGGCCCCAGAAGTACAGGGAGAGGTCAGGACCATCTTTGGAGGACCAGGATTCGGAGGGGATTCAAGGAACGGACGAGACAAATATGCCAAGGAGGCCAGACAAATTCCACCACCGTGCGTCTTAAGTTTGGAGCAACGCCCCCCGAAGAGTTTCAAGGGCGAGAATGACTCGATAACCTTCACTGAAGTAGACGCGCAAGGGGTACATTTCCCTCATAATGATCCCCTGGTGCTAACTGTCCAGCTTGCGAACATTAGAGTACATTGACTCCTAGTGGATAATGGAAGCTCTGTAGACATCCTGCATTGCCCCCCTTTGGAGAAGATGGGACTGAGCGTCCAACACCTGAAACCCTGCAATACCTCCCTTTACGGGTTCACAGGGGACTCGATACAGCCCCCAGGTGCAATTGAATTAGCCCTCACCGTGGGGGAACAACCCAGGCAAACCACCATAATGGAAAACTTTGTCGTGGTGGATTGTGCCTCAGCCTTCAATGCGGTATTAGGGAGACCCTCTTTGAGAAAATTGAAGGTGATAACTTATGTGTATCACCTAGCTATGAAATTCCCAACCCCTGGGGGAGTGGCATGCATGAAAGGAGAGCAGATGGAAGCGAGGGAATGCTATAACATGTCCCTTTCCACGGCCACAAAACCATCGGTGCCGATGACAATGGTTGGGTATGAAGGTGCGTTCCACACGAGTTGGAACCACGAGTTACGGAACACCTTAAGAAATGCTACCAGTGAGGCTTCTGCACCCGGTGCTAAGAGGACCTATGTGTAGTTTGTTCCTTGTTATGCTAGCTTAGTGAGTAAGAATCAAAGAGGCTACCTAGGTAACCTCCCAATTAAATGTAACCCTTTTTTTATATGCCGTTGTAAACCACATGCTATGAATGAAACTGTTCACAACTTCACGTGTTATTTTTCTTCTCTATGCTGGCATCAGCCAAAATGCCTGCCGAAATTAATTTCACCGAACACTTGGGGGGGTAGGACAGGAGGCAAAAGCATACAGCAAGCAAGAGGATCCTAAAAAGGACTCCTCGCATCAGGAGGATCCTAAAAAGGAGGAACCCAAAAGGACCCCTTATATCAGGGCCTTAAACGAGTTCCTTGAAGAGACTCCTCGGAACCTAAAAAGGGCTCCTAAAAAAGAGGATCCTAAAAAGGACCCTCTATCAGGAAGATCCCAGAAAAGGCTCCTAAAAAGGAGGATCCTAAAAAGGACCCTCTATCAGGAGAATCCTAAAAAGGGCTCCTAAAAAGGAGGATCCTTAAAAGGACCCCTTGTATCGGGGCATGGTGAACCCTAACAAACAGGGAGGAGACCATGCAAGGCATCTCCCAAAGTTCATAAGGATTAGCTACCCTTACGAACATCAAGGAAGCCAAAAGGTCTTATAAAAAAAAAAACAAGCTCCCAAATTAGGGCAGATACTCTCTCAAAGGGAGAAGCCCTAGAAAGAGCACCTGCCAATAAGCCTAGAGCGGCCACCAAGCCGTCTAGCCAAAAAGGGTCCTAAAAGAGACCCTCGCAAAAATAGTACTATGAATTATGACGAGAAGGACGCTTCTCGCAAAAAAATAATAAGTGCACGCAAAAATATATAAAAGGATAGCTAGAACCCAAGGGGTCAATATATCCTTATAAAAGTAATCAAGAGGCACCAAAAAAGGACCCGTTGAACCCCTTCACATGGGCTCCAAAGGACCTCTAGCCTGATAAATAAAAGAGGGGAGCCTACCAAACCCCATCATACAGGCTCAAAAAGACCTCAAACACAGAGGAATAAGAGATGAATAATCGCATATGTATATATTAAAAAGGAGTCTTGGTAACATGGCAAGATTTAAAAAAAAAATTATTACAAGAACAACAAGGCTCAAATGAGCATACACCCACAGCAGGCTAACTGACAGAAATTATGAAATGACGACCTCAAGGCCTCCTACCACGAGCGCTCCACCCAGCCGCCCGGGCAACGGCGTGCTCGCCAAAGGAAGAAAAATAAAAGTTTGGATCCTGTCTCCATACACCATAAAGGGCACGCTCTATGGACCTATACTCGATAGCAGCCCTGTCTGCCTCTAAGGAAGCAACCCTCTCCTACGACGCAACTACAACAGCCTTAGCAACCTCAAGTTCGGCCTCTAGGGAAGCGACCCTCTCCTACGACGCAGCCGCGGTAGCCTTGGCACCCTGGAGTTCGCCCTCTAGGCTGGTGACTTTTTCCTGGAACATCATGGTCTTGACAACCGCCTTCTTCTTCCTTTTTGACGAGGCAGAAACTTTTGCCAAGGCCCTTTCTAGCCTACACTTGGTTTCATCAAGCTCTCTCTCATGCTCCTGGAATCGGGCCTCAAGACGGTCCCTCTCGGTACTCAACGTAGAAAGGTTGTGAGCCGAGTCAGCAAACCGCTGAGCCACGGTATAGGCCTGCACAAGAAAGGTAACAACAACAATGATAAGTAACAAAAAGAAATAATAATAAGGCCGATACAAGATGCATAAACTCACCCAAGCAGTAGTGCGTGTCAGAGTCTCCCCAAGGTCTAATATGGCGAAACTCCCAAGACCACTCCAATCAGCTTCGGTGAGGTTTGAGGCAATTTGGACATATCGCCACCCATAAGAGGTCGACATGCGACCCACCCAGGGCACCCCTTTTGAGTCAAGGGTACCTGGCTGGGTAAGGACAGACGACCCGCTCGCCAAAATAGGAGGGGGCGCAGGAAAATTGGAAAAATGAGCCCCGAGTAGATCAGGAGGGGGTGTAGGAAGATCGGGAAAGTAAGCCCCCGATGGACCGGGGTTGAGGGGAGCCTGAGGAAAAGCCTCAAAGTCCACGGGGTCAGGGCAAACGAAATGCCCCGATATGGCCTATTGACCTTGGGATTGGAAAGCCATGTTCGAGTCATAAGGAACAAAGGGAGGACATCCCCCGGGGGACGAGGATAGCTAGTAAGGTTGCCCATGTCCAAGGGAGACTCCCTCCGGCACATCCTCAGCCTCACCTTCACCCGGACAAGCCTCAGCCGAGGCAGCCTTCATCCTCTTTGATCTAGGAATAGTCCACAACAACTTGGGATCTAAAACTGGGGACAGCTTGTGAAGGTTAAGATTTTCCACAGTGAATAGGTATGCAGCCTTTTTCACGGCAGGGTCAGCGTTGATAAGATCATTCACGTCGTTCACCTCCGACCTAACAACTATATGGCGAACTGCTCTGCACGATCCGCACCATTATCGACACAAACATAAGTTATAAAACAATAAGTTTCAACAAAAAAAAGAGAAGAAATGGTTACTTGAGGTACTTATTGGGAGCAAAACGGAAGTGGTCGCGAACAGAAAAAGGGCCTTTCACGAAGAAAAAGTCCTGCTTCCAGGACCCCAGGTTGGACACTGCGCCCTCTATCAAAGGGACTTCATTATTGGCTTTTTATAGGTAATAAAAGCCCTTGGATTTGGGAGAGGTCATGAGATTGTACAGGAAGTGCACCTCTAGGGCCGTAGGAGCACATTTGGCAAGTTCCGCAAACGCGATAAAGAGGTAGCTCAAGGTCAGCCAACCGTTGGGTGCCAGCTGAAGTGGAGCAAGGTCGAAGTGGTTGAGGACCGCAACAAAGAACGGGTGTAATGGGATGGTACCACCTGCCTTCAGGATATGCTCGCAAAGGGCCATGAAGCCAGGACTAGGGCAGTCAGGCAGACACTTGTCCGAAGGGGTGTATAATGCATACTCCGTAGGAACACGATAGTGCTCTACAATTCCCACCAATTCATTTTCAGACACGTAGGACACCAAGGTGGATGCCAATATGGGGCATCGTCCTGTTCATTAATGGACACCTGTCGTTGTCCTCCCTTCTGTATATCTACAAAACCAAAAGAAAAAGGTGAGGAAGAGACAGAACACTTGCCCTCCATTTTCTCTTCCTAGCAAGAGTCTTCCACCGGGGCACCGGCTGCGGAAGCACTAAGCTAGGGAAGATCTAAAATAAGGGCTGAAGAGAAGCAGAAGTTGCCCCATGGCAGTCATCAAGCAAGGATGGGCTAGAAGGCTCAGGTGGAAGATGTTCCTCCATAAACTCTAACTCCCCCTGCAAAAAGGGTCACCCTAAGGCTCGCTACATGGTCAGTAAGGTCAGGAGGGAAAGGTGCTCCGTCTCCTCTCAATACTGAGTCAATTTCGCTCTCTACCACCCAAATTTTACACCTATGTTCAGCCATGTGCTCAAGATGACGAATACGGGCCTGCCTTAAGGTGTCATGGTCTTGGTAAGGGTTTTCCTCAGGGGACTCTGAGTCTGAAGACAAGTCAACAAACTCAACCCACGGAGGAATGCCGAACAGACCTTCACTTGCCATGAGACCTCGTCCTGAAATGTAAAAAGGGTTAACATATAAATGAGAGGATTGCTACACAAAGGAATGGACTCAAAACTTCTAGGCACAAACACTCTAAATGACCCGCTACGGGGTGTGAATAAAGGGGCATGCCTCAAGGCTAACTCACGATGGGCTTAGGCCAAAGTACCCCATCCCGAGTGGTGCTAATGTGGACCTAATAAACATAAGGGAAAAAGAGAATATACCTCAAGTAGGAAAAATGAGACGCTGTTGTGGTCAAAAGGAGGTTGGGGGCCAAAAGTACCGTCACGGTAAAAAAGAGCCAAATGGTTGAAAGTACGCGTCTGCAAAAATAAACATAAAAGATGTGTTAGCTCATATATATATATATATAAAAAAGGGAGGAAACTATAGCAAAAGTGAGGTTGTGGGGGATTGAACCCCTTACCTCTTGAAAGGAGCAAGGATCTAAATAACACTAAGCTAAGGAGATGAAGGGTAAATAATTGGCTTGGCATAGGGGCCTATTTATAGGAATTAAAGAAAAGAGTCTACCAGAGCACCTAAAGGTGCTATCCTAGACTGGGGGCAAGTGTGAGCACGACAAATTTGACATGATCCTGAAAGACCCAAGCTTCACGCAAGGCCTTCGCGAGATTGACCTGTCTCACCCCACGCGAGGGTCAAGTTCACTTCTCCTTGCTTACCTCAGTGAAGGTCATATGGAGCCACGCACCATCGTCTCATGAAGCCTCATAAGAGTGCTCACCAGCTACGCGCGCATCTCGCTCCGTCTCGCGAGGTCACTAAGGCGTGCCCACTTGCCACGCCACCAAGGCCCCGCGAGGGGGTGTCTCGCATACCAGGGGTGCACCACTAAGGGCCTCACGAGGGAGGCCCTGCGCCATGGGAGCTGCGCCATCCAAGGGCTTCGCGAGGGAGGCCTCGCGCTAGGGGAGCCGCGCCATCAAGCGGCCTCGCAAGGGAGACCTCACACCAGGGGAGCCGCGACACCAAGGCCCCGCCAGGGGGTGTCTCACACACCAGGGGTGCACCACCAAGGGCCTCGCGAAGGAGGCCTCGCACCATGGGAACTGCCCCATCCAAGGGCCTCGCGAGGGAGGCCTCGCGCCATGGGAGCTGCGCCATGCAAGGGCCTCGCTAGGGAGGCCTCGCGCCAGGGGAGCCAGGCCACCAAGGGCCTCGCGAGGGAGGCCCTGCGCCACGAGAGTCATGCCTCCAAAGGCCTCGCGAGGGGGCATCTCGCCTCGCTCCCCCAGACATCTGGCGAGGCCACGTCTCGAGCCCCCAGGACCGTCTTGCACACATATCACCTATGTTCGTGGGTGGCCTTGAGGTGCTTCGAGAATCTCGCACCAAGGACCCGAGAGCCCCACCTCGCGCCACGACCCTTACATGCATCAAGTGTCTCACTCCCTATACCTCGATGCGGATTCTCTTACGAAGACCTATGGAGACCCCATTGCTTAGACGCTCCAGTACGAGTCGAAAGGATCGTACTAGTACGATATTGTACGGGGTACAACCTGCGGGGCTCCGTATGCCCAATCCAAATACTCATGCCAGACAAGTAGTGGGAAGTACTAGGAGAGAGGGCATGGCCTGTGTGTCTATGGCCAGATGTCAGACTCGACACCACCACCACCTGCCCCTCTCCTCTGACATTCGTATGAATCAAGTAGTGGAGACATCCTCATGGTACCTGGCCATGTACTGGAACCTACACCACTACCCCTGATACCACTCTCCTGACAGTGTACTTGTGTACCATCTGGTCCCCTGGACCACAATGTATCCAGGGCCATTAGAGCCCACTATAAAATGAACCCCACTTCCACATGGAAGGGGGTTGGAAAAAACACTGTAGCACTACACCATAAGAAATACAAATTCAGTTCACCATTTTTCTTCTGCAAGTGTTCTTTGAGTTTCCGATTAGATCTTGAAAGTTTTTCTCTTGATAATCTTTACGTTTCTATTTTCCTAACTTAACTTGGTTGATGAGTTCTCATCGTCAACAGTTTGGCGCCGTTTGTGGGAAGGATAGATTGCAAGTCACTGTTCTTCCGTCGATTCCAATAAGAAAAAAACGCCGCGACATTCGAGACGGTTGAGAGAGCCGCGTGAGGTGGAAGTCCACCTTGACGGAGATCAGCTAAAGGCCTCCATGAAGGATCCTCCTCCACCTGCAAACATGGAGGCCCCAAGGGAACCTGAGGTGACCAGAGACGAAAGGGAGGCCTCGTCACCGGCAATCCCACCTGAAGAGGATTGCCCAAGGTCAACGGCGGCCCCAGCAAGGGGCGCCAATGAGTTCCTGCCTCCAAGGCCGCCGCAGCTGCCAAACCCCTGTTGGCAGGATCCAGGCCCATCGAAGCACCGGGCTGACAAGCACCCTCGGGTCCACTCTTGATAATCTTTACATTTCTATTTTTCTAACTTAACTTGGTTGATGAGTTCTCACTGTCAACAAACTACATTTACAAATTCTAGATCATAGAAAAGTTAACTAATTGTTTGAAAATAGACAAACTATGACGTTTAATCAGTTAACATAGACAAGAGAGAAATAGTTGGTCGTGTAAAGATGGGAAAAAATCATGTCTTACGACCAGCACATGTAAGAAATTAAAAATTACTAGTGGTTACATAATGGAAAAAACGTGCCTTGCAACCAAAACATTCATAAAATAAACAAATTATTGGACATTTACAAGTGGGAAAAATGTGCCTGACGACCAAATTTTTTTACAACACAACAATTAATAAATAACTGATTGTTAACAAAATTGGCAATTCATGACTTATAACCCATTAATATACGAAAATAAAAATAGCTAGTTGTGTAAAAATGGGCAAATCATGCCTTACGACCAGCCTTACACTAACTCATACTAAATGGGCAAATCTGACTGACTTTGATTAGCTTGTGCTAGCACCTTGTGAAGTCATGTTGGTCATGACTATGCCTATCTTGGTTGTAGCAATAGAAGGGTTGTAGCATTCTGGTGCTTGTCTCTGATTTCCTTTAACATAGCCTATACCAGCATTGGTTAGAAACTTCATCGTAAGATGGAATTTCAAAGTTACTACTCACATGTGAATGAGAATCGTTCTACCAATCAAGGCATTGAATGTAGATGGAAGGATGATAAGTATCAAAATTTTCTATTTTTAATTCATTATTCTTCTATGATTATAACTTGATTATTTATTTATAAGTTTAATTAGTTTATTTTATGATTTTAGGATTTCCAAGACATTTGGGTGAAAAATAATGATTTTTTGATATTTTACACGCAATGGTTAACCTCGATATTTTAAATCTAAATATTTTTACTTGATTTTGACAATTTTTTAATAATCTTTTGGAAATCTTTCTAGAAATAAAAGTTTTAGATATTTTTCTTAGCTTTCCGTAGCTTTTTGAGTCATCCAATTCTAAGTTATATCAAGGACGTTATGGTTAAATAATGTCAGTGGCTGCAATTGAAGAAAAATGAAGAAAAGGGAAAAGGTTCTGCGGTGGACATTTATGGTCGCAACCATAAAAATAGAGACTCACGACCACGATGAGCAACATCAGTGGCCACGGCCTGAGCCTGTGGTATTGCAAAAATATGTTCTATGGTCACGGTAATGGACATTTATGGCAGCGGCCTGCAATAGTTTTTCACCTTTAAATTTTAATTTTTAAATGTAATTTCAAGGTGACTATAAAAGGGTTTAGAGTTAATTTCCAAATTACGAATTTCAGAGATTAAAGCGGTAGAAGAGAAGAAAAGACATCATTGTTTTCTACATTCAATCTAGTTTTTCTTCTTTTCTCTAAAACTTTGTTGACATGGTTTTTCACCTATAGGGGATTAAGAAATCCAAAATAGAGAGATTAGACTTATAATAAACCAAAATTGTGAACACACAAGATTTTAAGTGGTTCAGTGGTTAAAATCCACCTAGTCCATGAGTCACTATTATTTTTCTTTCGGAAATATTGGAGAAATTTTTTATGACAATTTCTGCAGAGTTTTAGCATACAAAAAGTTGATGCCTTTTACTGCCAATTCTCTCTATATTTACAGGGAATTGTGGTGGACAATATTAGTTAACCGTACCATAAAAGCTAACTTACACGATTGGTTAACTTCCCAAATAATTGAATACATAAATGCCCTAATCAAACCTATGGTTGTTATATCAGGCATTGAATACATGACGATTATAAACATTTATTATGCATGAAGAATCTCCGTGTCTGTTGGGATTCTTCCTTATGCTTGTCATTGGAATTCCACAAGATGGATGCTCTACTCGAATTGGATGTTATGGAAGCATGACTATCAGGCTTGGATCATGATTGGAGCTTGATTAGGACGATTTAGGCACCATGTATCTCGATCTCTGTCAGTGACATTTGAGGAGATCTGGAGGATCTCAACCTGTCCCAAACTTGGTGGCACAACCTTGAGCTATTTGATTTAGAGTTAATGAAATGTCTCTAGATTCCAATTTCCTTCATTTATTGCTTTCCATCTATACCCTGAGAAAGATAATCGAGCTCGTATTTTTAGGGTACAACATTTGCCCCCAAGCCCTTGCTTGTGTATGTTGTCACTTCTGACACACAGTAGGGGCTTTTTTGCTTCTGTTGTGGGAAAACATGTCCACCAACTCACTCGAGTATGAGTCACATGTTCACTTGTTATAGTCATCTATTCGGGTTTCGAGTATTGTGATAGTTGTCTTGTTAATCTTTTGCCACCATTTTGTCCATTTAAATCTGATCCTCGAATCTCGAACTACTTTAAATGTGTGGCCTAGATCTTCCCATGATTTTTACGTATAAATAGGAGAGCATATTTTGATCTTCACCACCTTTGCATTTGAGCTTTTACTTTTCTTCTCTCCTCCCAGAAACTCTCAAAAACCCTATGCATTCCTCCCCTCTCAGATTTTCTGCAATGTTCACCATTCCTAATCTTTCTACAACCTTGATCAAGAACCAATCCATAAGTACAGTTTTTATTTAGTTTCAACTTATTTTTACTCATTTTTAACAATTTTATGAAATTTTTCCAATGTGTTTTTGCCTCATTTTGGTTCTGCATAGGCTTAGTTTGGGTTTTATTAAGTCAAAACAAATAGGACTAGAAATGGTTAAGTTCAATGCACAAAAATAGATAATTTTTCTGGGTTTAGAGGTTGAATGTATGAGTCTTTAGCCTGAAAGGTGAAGGGTTTTAGGCTCAAATCTCGGTAGCTTAAGAGACACAGTACTGACACAGTATTGCATTAAAACGCTCATCGAAACAACTAATCTGACACGTGTGGGCACACATATTAACTTTAGATCGATCAATGAAGTCTTCGAATCTTAGGTCACCATTTCAGATGTTCTTAAAACTAGGTCACATTCCTACGTCACCTCTAATAACTCGTTTTGTAACCAGGCGAACTAAAAACATTTATCATGGACAACAACAAGAAAAAGATCATCGTAGGCTCCTCTTCACAGAATAAAGATAACCAGGCTGCTGAGACTCCTATTCCCCACTTTGATCCGGTGGTGGAGAAGGAGGTCGATGTTACGTCCCAAATTCGCTAATAAAGGCTTAGTGCCTTGATTAGTGTGCCGGGATGGCATAATTTGATTCATATGTGAATTTAATTGAAAATATATGTCTGATTATGTGGCATATATGAGTTATATTGTGATATGAATACTTATGTATGTTTATGTGTATTAAATATGCATGTGGGCCTGTTTTCGTTAATAAGGGCATTTTTGTAATTTTGACTTGTTGATGGTATAATTGTAATTATTTGTGTTATATGATTGAGACCACATTATTATGTGGATATATTTGCGATATTCGGCACGAGGCAATCCTAGTGAACGAGTTAGCAGAAAAGTCACAACGGGGTCAAATACGCGGCTCGGGATGAGCGTAGGGGTATTTTAGTAACTTAGTACATTATTGGGGCTTACCAAGAATTGGGGATTTCATTGGTGATTATTTGAGTGTGTCAGGGTTCATTGGGAATTTATAGGGTTATTTGAGGTTTAGCGGGAAAAGGCTTGTAAAAGACAATTTTACCCTTGGTGGAGTTGGAGAACCAAGGTAAAGTGTAACATCCCAAATTACCTAATAAGGCTTAGGGCCTAGATTAGGGGGCCAGTATGGAAAATTATTGAAAATTATGTGAGTTTAATTATGAAATATATGTTTATGTAATATATATGTGTATCATTATATGATTACGTGAGTTAAATTATAATATGACTAAATATGCATGTTTAGGTGTATTAAATATGCATGTGGGCCCGTTTTTTATTAGAAGGGCAATTTCTGTAATTTGACTCGTTAGAGGTATATTTGGAATATGTGTGCATATATGTGATATATTTGTGAGACCACATTATTATGTGGATATATTTCGGTTACTTGGCACGAGGCGATCCTAGGGAGCAAGTTAGTGGGAAAGTCACAACAAGACCTAATACCCGACTCGGGGTAAGTCAAGAGGTATTTTGGGTATTTAGTACATTACCATGATATCGGGTAATGGGAATAAGTATTCGATGATATATTTGGAGTTAGTGAGATTAGGAGGGAATTTTGGAGATTTTGACCATTTTACCCTTGGGGACTTTTTTGGTACCCCGAGCCTCAAATTTTCTTAGAGTTACTTGAACTCTAAGTAACCTCACGAATATAGAAACACAAAGACATTCACCTAGAAAACACTTTCTCACTCTCTCTCGTGCATACTCCATCTCTCTCTCAATCATTGAATTTCTTGTGTTCCAAGCGGAGTCGAAGCTAATTTAGGCTCGAGATTGCTTGGGGAAAAGCTTAGGATCTTTTGGGTAGCAGAGTTTATCGCTAGGGCCTCGGAACCAGGATGGTGCTCGAGGGTCCTTCTTAATATACTTTGCACTCGGACCTGAGGTAGGAAAAATGCACCAAATACGTGATATATGCGATTAGGTCTTGGCCCGGTTGTTAAATGTAATTATGAATAAGGCTAGGCCCCTAAGAATTAACATGATTAGGATTATGCCTATGATAGTTGATTAAGCATGCTTGAATGCTCTGTATTCGGATAATTGCTAAATGATATACGCTTGTTGCATTATCTGCGTGATTAGGGCTTGACCCTCTTAAGGAACATGGTTATTATTGTGTTTTTATTTCATTGGCTTAAATATATAATTAATATGTATGCATATTGGTATTATTTGAAATATGCCTATTTGTATATGTTTCTGTTTGTCTGAATATCTGGTAAAGGCCTTCACTTATTAGTCAAGGGCGGTAATAGCGTGCTATTCGCGGGAGGCTTAGGCCTAATCAGGGACGTACTATTACGTTGACCGACCCTATGGTCGCTTGCAAAAGAACATAGTGCTAGGCTAGCTCTATGGATATTTACTCAGAGCTAAGGCAAAGAGCCCCCTGGTGACTCTATGGTAACATGGCTAGGGCATAGGGCCTCGGATTGACTCTATGGTCATCTATTCAGGGCAATGGGCCCCAAAATGATCCTATGATCATTTATTTATAATTGGATGCTGTATGAGTAGGTTATTACTAATGGGAATGCTAGATATGCATCTGGAATCTGTATTTGCTATTCATGCACATGTTTAAGTTTTCTTGTTGAGCCTTGTATCACCGGTGCTATGTGGTGCAGGTAAGGAAAAAGGAAAGTTGGACCATCCATGAGTTGGAGAGATTCGGTGGCGGTGTGTACATATGTTGCTGCTCGACCAACACTGCTGGGGTTATCTTGAAGGAACTAGGGTTGTAACCCTTATTTTGTCGCTTAAGTCAGCTGGTTGTAACTTTTGAACTGTAATAACCCTTTTAAAAATTTGTTTACATTATTTTGGGATCCCATGTATGTACTAAGCTTTTAATTGAAAAGTCAATGTTTCATTTTGACAATTTTTTTTTATCCTAACCCTTGTCACAAACCTTAGCTACACGTTTATAACCAATTGACTTGATTTACAAGTCTGCACTATTTAAAGTACACAGTGTAACCGTCCTAGATTAGGAGGACGTTACATAAAGGCTAGGGGAATTTTGGTCTTTTCCCTAGCGTTGGATTACCTTAGTCACTTAGAAGTTGTAGGAAGTTAGAACAAAGCATAACACTCAGCTACCACACACACTCTCTCTCTCTCTTGTTCATCTCTTCTTGAGGAAAAAGACTTGGAAACTTAAAGCTTCACGCTAGGTGTTGATTGAAGGTGCAAGTAGGAGGTCAAATCCCAGTAGCATGTCTAGGAAAATAAGGGAATTGGCTCTGTGACTTGTAGAGAGCCACGACGCTTGTGAGGGGTGCCGTGGGTCAATTCGTGGATTTTGGCCAAATAGGGTTTTTGAGGATGGGAAATCAAACCTAAAGGCTTGTGAAGGATTGTACTACTCATTTTTTTGAATTCGAGGGCCTAGAGGCTAAGAATTAATCTCGAAACTTTATTTAGTTTAGTTCTTGATGATTATCTGTTATTGCGTTGTTACTAGGTTATACCTTTAGGACTCGAGAGTAAGGATCGCGCTTGCGATCGCCATACGCTATCTGCTCGGGACTCGAGGTAAGATAACTGCACCCTGGTTGTAATCAAGGCTTGGGCCCCTGTTAATGAAAATGACTATAATTATGCTTGTGATTACTTGATTAGGCATGCTTGTATGCGTTGTATCTGATTGTTTGTTAGGCAAGCAAAATATTTGATTACACTAGATTTGAAAGCTCGGCCTAAGAGAGCCGAGGTCGGCGATAAGCATACGAAATGCAAACAATTTTGGCTAGGGCAACCAGGGAGTGCAATATGCACTTGTCTGGCCCGAATGCCACTTAAATGATTAGAAGTGCAGTTTGCACTTGTCTAACTCAATGGCTGTTTGAATTGGACTATGTGCCTGATTGGGTAGGGTTATTATTGCTAAGCATGTTATTTATATTATGTTGCTTATTTGAATCTATTGAATTAAGTTGTTTTGTTGAGCCTTGGATCACGGGTGCTATGTGGTGAAGGTAACATAAAAGGGAAGCTGGACCAGCCATGAGTTGGAGAGCTATAGGGGCGGCGTCTACATTTGCAGCTGCTCGACCGCCACGGCCGAGGATTCAAGATGCATGTTGACCCTGAATTTGGCCAACTGACACGGAGTTAAATATGCTTGATGTGGATAAACACGTTGGAAAGAATGTGATGACGAAATTATAAAGAACGCAGGGGTTTATAGTGGTTCGGTCCCAGAATCTAGTAATAACCTATGTCCACTTGAATTGTTATTGATGTAAGACTCAGAGGAGTGATCAGAGAACTAGGGTTCAATGAGTTTCAACTACCTCTTAGGAATAATACAATGTATTTAATCAGATAACTCCAATTTCTAGTGATCTGAAAGCAAGAAAGAAGAAAAGGATCCCTTTCCTTTGAGCCCTCATTCTTTATTTATAGGCTCAAGGAGGATTTACATTAATTTTTTACAGATATGATTTCCTAAATAGTCGGATACTCAGGAAATCATGGGAGATAATTTCGGATACTACCATAACTGCCTAAGATTTCCTCCGTGTATAGCGTGCATACGACCAGTTTGGTCGTAGGAAAAAGTTTATCGTGTGACAGTAGTTGTCTTCCTGGTCGATAGTTGATTATAGATTCTGCCAGATGTCAGCCACGTGTATTTAATGCCTGCCATGTCATTCACCTTTGATTTTTGGGATAACATTTGCCCCCTAAGTTTGTTTTGTGTGACCATCAATAAAGAAACTTAAGGGAATAACCGTTCACATCCCCATGATGTCTGTTAGAATCGCCGTACATTTTCGAAAACCATGACATAATTATGTCTAATCAAGCCTTTTCAGTTTCCAAAAAGGCAATATGACGGCTTATACACTTCCCCACGTTTCGAAAGTGGGAAGTGATGATTACTGCTTTTTGGCCATACCTTCGATCCCTATAAGCAGGCTTTTCTTCCCCTTTAAGAAATTTTTACTCACCATCTTTGCCAATATTTTCAAGAACTTGCACCAGAATATAGAGCTTCAAAACCAGTCTGACGTCTAGCCGAAGGTCTTCCGACTCAAATTTTTCACCTTCTTCCGAACCTCCATCTTTGCCCAGGTAAGAACTTCGTTCTTTAAGCTTTCCATTACGACATGCATGCCATTTTTATGCTCTGTGACTTCTGTGTTCTTGAGTAGGGTCTTAAGGGTTTTTTGGTATAAACCGCCCATTGCTTGGTAAGAGTGCGTCTTTATGCTTTGTATAAGTTAGGACTTTAGTTTGATAGTTAGGATCAATGGTATGGGACGTTAGGTTGACGAAAGATTCAACCTTTACGCCAGGTGAAAAAACTGAAATTTTTTCCCGCCCCTTAGGAGTCGAAAAAGTTATCTTTCAGAAAACAATTTACTTCCCTTTTTGTTTTCATCCGTTTTTCAAACTACCCACGTTAAACTTAGCGTAGGATTAGGATGCTGCTAGTTATTTAGATACGAGCAACGTTATCCTAATCTCCCACACTACTTCGCGGATTGTGTCTTATCTCCTCCATTGTCTGTTTGCAGTTCATATGCAAGACCCTTGGGGAGGAGAAAGACCTATTGAAGACAATCTCTTGGCCCAACTGCTCGAAGGCGAAGAGAATCCATCTACGTTGATCCCAGAAATCCCCTTTTCTTGTCCTAGCCCAAATTGTCCACCAGTTCCCAATCAGAAAATGGCCAGAACAAAAACCAAAGCCTGAAAAAGACGAACCCCTAACTCTCCAAGTCAGCCTTCTGCTGATGCTCCCTCGACCAGTGGTCGAGGTGAATTCGCCCCTGAGACCGACGTCCAGAGGCATGCCCGTCCTCACCACGCTGATCAGCCGACTGTCGAGTGGCACATCGTCCCCCCTAGTTCGGTGATGCTTCGTATGATCGCCAACTACTTAAACAAATACAATCTGACGGGGGTGACCGTGGTCAGACCTTCCATCGACCAGCGAGCCAACCTGCCAAGAGAGGCTTACGGCGCCTGGTCGAGGTACCACATCGAGGTAGGTGCCACCCTGCCTCTTCATTCATTCTTTCAAGGGGTGGCAAACTACTTTGGGGTGGCCCCTTTTCAAATCACCCCGAATGGGTATAGGATGCAGGCCGCCCTCTATATCCTCTACAAGCTCAGAAAATCGCTAGCTCCTTCTCCACATGAGGTCAATTTTCTATTCAACCTCAAGTCCAACCCCAACCATGATGGTATGGGGTTCTTCCACTTCTGCCACCAGGAGACTGGGCGCACCTTTCTATCCGACACCACTCACATCTCCAACGTGGGGAAGTACCATCAGGAGTACTTCCTTACGCTCAACATCGCCACAGACAATCTAGCCTTCACTCGAGGAGGTAAAAAAAAAATCCTTCACCAGTGGTTTCCGTATTTTAATCCTTTCTCATCATAATATTTCACTGTTACATTGTGTTCCAGGCCCATGGTTACGCCTGACCCCCACCCCAGGAATGGAGTCGAGGGCAGCACTCTTAACCAGCATGCCAAATGCTGCTAAGAATGTAAAGAACTTAATTAATGAGGCTAACCTTAGGCTGGCTGGCCTTTGGGGCTCCCAGCCTGCGACTAACGAACCCGCGGCGGGTGGTGTCCAGGCCGATGCGGAACCTGAGCAGGAACCCGAGCAGCAACCTCAAGCACCCCCTCCATGGAGGAGGCCAACTGGGCTTACGATCAGGGAACCTGCTATTCCCCACTGAGCAGCGGAATCTTCGGTCCCCAAGGGCAAGGGGAAACAAAAGGCAGCCGAGCCTACCGAACTTTCTGACGACTCGTCGGATGTAAATGGTACATCATTCTCGTTTTTGAATAATTTTCCAATTCCTTCTCATCTATTTGATGGGGATTGCAACTTTAGGAACGCCCCTTCTTTAAACTCAGATTTCTTCCAGGAACTAGGTAGTTCAATAGATAATGTTACGACCAGTAGGTGTAGCTCGGGTACTCTACTTGTAATCCTTTTACTTTGATCTCTGTTTCCCGTGACCCTTTAATCTCACTGTTCGAATTGTTTTCCTTTGTGCAGGTATGGACTCTGAGGACTTCTTCGAGCATTACCAAGCTGCTGCTGCCTCTTCTGTCCCGAAGAAGGACTGCAAAAGGGCTCGAGGGGAAAGCAGCAAGACCCCTTCAAAGAAGGCTCGAACAGAAACTTCTGCCGCCGTCCCTTCTAAGGAAAACATGACACCTTCGCCTCCCACCGAACAGTCGACGCTCATGCCGAAGAATCCACAGCCCTCTTCTAGGGTCGCTGGCAAAGAGACTTTGGACAACCTGTCCAAAGGCTCCCTGTCCATCTTCGTGGTCGGGTCGGCCAGGGAGAGAATATACAAGCTCTCGAAGCACAGACGCAGCCAGGCCGCCATCAACGAAACTGCCTCAATGGAGGTCGACCAAATCAGCAACAGAGGGTTGAATGAGATAGTCAGCGTAAGTCATCTTCTGCTGTTTCATCATTTATGTCTGACTTCTTTTCCTTACTTTTTTGTTTTTTGTTTTCAGGGACTGCTGTCTTTAACTGTCGGCTGGCATCGTGCTGGGGCGTTGGTTTCTCGCGGACAGAACTTCGACTCCAGGCTTGCTCAGGCTAAGCAAGCACTTGAGGATGAGAAGAAAAAGTTGCTCGAGGAAAAGAAGGAGGTGTCAAAGCTGAATGAATAGCTATGCGAGGACCAAGCCACTCTCACCCAGGAGCTTCAGGAAAGTCAAGGGGCCTTGAAGAAAGCCAATGAAGAGCGGCACAAATGGAGGGAAAGTTCTGCACTTATCACCCAAGAGTGTAAACAGCTCAAACTCGATCTGACCGCCAGCAGGGATGAGGTGAAGAAGCTTGAAGAATGGGTGTGAGAGCTCGAGGGGCGAGTGCAGGAGCTAGAGGAGGACGGGGCCAAAACTTTGAAGAAGTACAAGCAAGCCACCTTCCTCTATTTCTACGACTTCTGGAAGCACAACCGGGAGGCCAACATTAACTATCTCTCCGAGCGATTGCAAAGGATGCTGATGGCGCAGTGCGCTGCTCGGTTGGAGGCAGAGGAGAGGCCAAGGCCAAAACCCCTGCTGCTGATGCTGCGGCTGGTCCTCCGGCTGATCAAGGCGCTCCTAATCCAGAAGACCCTCCCACTCCCCAGTAATTTTTTTTATTTTTTTATTAAGCTTTTACGGCCCACGGGTCTATTTGTAAAGACAATTTATTCTTATTGCTGCGAGGGCAGCTTATTCACTTACACTTGAACAATTACATCCGAGCAGTACTACTCGCGGTGTAAAGGCTATTTCCTTTTACTTTCATATTTACATCCGAGCACTAATGCTCGCAGTGTAAACGATTGCCTTATTGATATTGTAATGTTTCTTTTATTATAATACTTGTTCGCATGACCGAACTTAGCATAGTACTATGGTTTGATTTAACAAAACAAAAAATTTGAAAAATGCTCTAAGTACCATAGCATGCTTTCACTCATTTTGTTCATGTGTTTACATACCCCTTGGTATGCTTTGCTATCGATGTACCTTATATGCCCCCCAAGTGATCGAGGAGCTTTAGGTCCTTGGTCACTTGCCTTGACCATGGCCTGTGCGAACATAACTGCTCGATAGGAAACGTAAAACTTATAATACAGCAAAACAACACATGTAATGAACAAATACTTGTAAAATAAATTTACAAAGGTTGGCAAGAATGACTGGCTGCGCACAGTCCCTTATAATCTTGTATTAAAAATGGACTAATCATGTCTTTACGAGTGATCTTAGAAAAGATCTTACACTTATAAGCGATTAGAAATACAACGTGGCTAACCCTTTTTCGAGACTTGTAAAATGTAAAAATTAATACAAGCCAGTCCTATAAAAAGGATTGTTTATTGGTAGTACTTGCGTAGGTGTTCACCGTTCCAATAGCGTGGAACGAGATCTCCATTTAAGCGTGCAAGTTTGTAGGTGCCCGGATGAAGGACTTCTTTAATCTGGTAAGGTCCTTCCAAGCTTGGTCCGAGTACTCCAGCAGTGGGGTCGCGGGTGCTCAAGAAAACTCGTCGCAGCACTAGATCTCCGACGTTGAATTTTCTTTCTTTAACTTTTGAGTTAAAATACCGGGCGACCTTTTGCTGGTACGCAGCAACTCGGAGTTGGGCTCTTTCTTGTATCTCTTCAATTGAGTCTAGGGACTCCATCATTAGTTGGCTATTCTGGCCTTGGTCGTATGTGATGCGTCGATGTGAGGGGGGATCTAATTCGACGGGCAGCATATCTTCATACCTGTATGCTAAGGAAAACGGAGTGTGACCTGTAGCTATTCGATGAGAAGTTCTATACGACCAGTGTACTTCAGGCAGCTGTTCTCGCCTTGCTCCTTTAGCGTCTTCAAGTCTTTTCTTCAGGGTGTCCTTGAGCATTTTATTCACTGCTTCGACCTGCCCGTTCGCTTGTGGATGAGCAACTGAAGAAAAGCTTTTGATAATACCGTGTCTTTCGCAGAAGTCGGTGAATAGATCACTGTCAAATTGGGTACCGTTGTCTGAGACGATTTTTCGAGGCAAACCATATCGGCAAACAATTTTCTTGATGACAAAGTCAAGAACTTTCTTGGTCGTTATGGTAGCGAGTGGTTCAGCTTCAACCCATTTGGTGAAGTAGTCAACTGCTACAACTGCGTACTTCACTCCGTCTTTTCCCGTTGGCAGGGATCTAATCAAGTCTATTCCCCATACTGCAAAAGTCCAAGGACTCTGCATCTGTTTTAATTCATTCGGAGCTGCTCGTGGGATTTTTTAAAATCTTTGACACTTATCGCACTTTCGCACAAACTCCATTGAATCTTCGTTCATAGTCGGCCAGAAATAGCCTTGCCTTAGAATCTTTTTCGCCAAACTTTGCCCCCCAGCGTGATCCCCGCAGAAGCCCTTATGTACTTCCTTCATTAGTTCCTTAGCTTTCTCTGGTGTAATACATCTGAGTAGTGGCATGGAATATCCCCTTTGGTATAGAAATTTATCGACCAATATATACCTAGCAGCCTGTCTTTGAAGAGTTCTGGCCTTGTTTCTATCTGCTGGTAGTACACCATTTGTCAGATACTCCAAGTAAGGCACCATCCATGTATCTTCCATTTGGATTTCCATACTGGCTTCAATTGCTCGTATGCTTGGCTCACTCAATCTTTCTACTGGCACAATGTTCAAAGTATCAGCATCTTTCGCGCTCGCGAGTTTGGCTATGGCATCTGCGTTTGAATTCTTATCCCGGGGTATTTGCTGGAGGGTAAACTTCTTGAATTGGGCCAATAGATCTTTAGTTTTGTTCAAGTAGGCCACCATTTTTAGGCCTCGCGCTTGATATTCCCCTAGAACTTGATTCACTACCAGCTGTGAATCACTGTAAATATCCAGCACCTTTATACTCACGTCTTTCGCCATTCTTAATCCAGTGAGGAGTACTCGTATTCGGCTTCATTATTTGACGCTGTGAAGTCGAACCTAATGGCGCAATGAAATCGATGCCCCTCTAGCGTTATCAAAATCACTCCTACTCCTGCGTGAGATTCGTTTGACGACCCATCGGTGAATAACTTCCACGAAAGAGCTTCATCCTGAAGGTCAGGCGCACTTGGTTTTTCGCACTGCTCGCTGTCCGGGAGTTCGGTGAACTCTGCAATAAGATTAGCCAAGACTTGTCCTTTTACTACTGCTTCTGGTGAATACGCAATATCGAACTGCCCCAGTTCGACTGCCCATTTTAATAAACGTCCAGCCGCCTCTGGTTTTTGGAGGACTTGCCGAAGGGGCTGGTCAGTTAAAACTGTAATAGGATGGGCTTGGAAGTAAGGACGTAGCTTCCTTGAGGCCAAGATTAAACAGTATGCTAACCTCTCTATGGGAGGATACCTCAGTTCTGCTAAAATTAGCCTTTTGCTCACATAGTAAACTGCCTTTTGTACGCCTTCTTCCTCTCGTACTAGTACCGCACTAGCAGCAACTTTAGTGATTGCTAGGTAGATGAACAAAGTTTCTCCTTCGATAGGTTTTGATAAAATAGGAGGCTGTGCCATATGGGCTTTCAAGGCCGGAAAAGCTTGCTCGCAATCTCCTGTCCATTCAAATTTCTTATTGCCCCTAAGTAGATTGAAGAAAGGGACACACTTATCCGTTGATTTTGAAATAAATCTACTTAGGGCTGCAATCCTCCCAGTTAAACTTTGTACGTCTTTAATCTTCTCTTGCGATTTCATGTCGATCAGGGCTTTTATCTTGTCGGGGTTGGCCTCGATTCCTCTTGAATTAACAATGAACCCCAAAAACTTCCCTGATCTGACTCCAAAGGAACATTTGAGAGGATTTGGTTTCATCTGGTACTTGTTCAATACATCGAAACAATCTTGCAAATCCTTCACATGTCCTTCTGCCTTTTTCGACTTTACCAGCATGTCGTCCACGTACACCTCCATGTTTACTCCGATCAATTCTTTAAACATGTGGTTGACTAACTGCTAGTAAGTCGCACCTGCGTTTTTCAGTCCGAAGGGCATTACTTTATAACAGTATAAGCCCGTATCGGTCCAGAAGCTGGTATGATTCTCGTCAGGGGGATGCATGCTGATCTGATTGTAGCCCGAGTATGCATCCATGAAAGAGAGGATCTCGTGTCCTGCAGTAGCATCGACCAACTGGTCGATCCTTGGGACTGGGAAGCAATTCTTCGGGCAGGCTTTATTGAGGTCTATAAAATCCACACAGGTTCGCCATTTGCCGTTAGGCTTGGGAACCAGTACTGGATTGGAGACCCACGATGGATAAAACGCCACCCTAATGAACCCATTCTCCTTTAATCTCTCAACTTCTTCCATTAAGGCTCTCGACCGATCCTTATCGAGCAGCCTTATTTTCTATTGCACGGGCGGAAAACTCTTGTCTATGTTCAGGACATGGCTTATGACTGCAGGATCTATCCCAGCCATATCTTTGTGCGACTAGGCAAAGACTTCCTGGTTCTTCCGCAAAAACTCCACCAGTGTATGTTTCGTAGTGGGTTCTAAGTTTTTCCCGACCTTCACGACTCTGGTCGGGTCCTTCTAGTCAAGTTAGACCTCTTCGAGGTCCTCGACGGGTCCAAAATTTTCCTCAAAATCCCCAAAGCGAGGATCTAAATATCTATCCTCACTTTGGGCAACACCCTATTTGGTGACTTCGTCACAGGATTGGGCTTGTGTATCAATTGCCATCTACAACCTATCAGAAGGAGTGCTTTTTGATATTCCCTTCTTTGCCTTCATGACTGAGGCGTTGTAGCACTCCCTGGCCTCCCTTTGGTTTCCTAACACGCGTCCTACCCCTACGTCTGTCGGGAATTTCATGGCTAAGTGCCACATAGAGATGACGGCCCGTAGATCAACCAGTATAGGCCTTCCAATGACTGCATTGTATGCCGAAGGACAATCGACTACTATGAAAGTAGCGAGTAATGTCCTGGTAGCAGGCGCTGTACCTGCTGTCACTAGTAGTCTGATTGACCCTGCGGGGGCGAGTCCCTCACCAGAGAAGCCGTATATTGTTTTGTTGCAGGGCTCCAGGTCCTTAACAACCAACTTCATGCGTTCCAGCGAAGACTTATACAGGATGTTCACCAAACTTCCTATATGAACTAGCACTCTCTTCACCATCATGTTGGCCATCTGAATATCCACGACCAGCGGATCGGAATGTGGGAACCGGACATGTTGGGCATCGCTATCAGAGAAAGTTATTTCGCCTTCTTCTGACCGAGCCCTTTTTGGCGTGTGGTCATCTACAGTCATCATCTCGATGTCCTGGTCATGGCGCAGAGTCCAAGCATATCGTTCTCTGGCCTTTCCGCTATTTCCAGCAAGGTGTGGGCCTCCACAAATGGTTAACAATGTGCCAGTCACGGGGTCAAGCTGCAAAGGTGGCGAGCGTTGGCGTGTGGGCGCTTGCTCGTTGCCGCCTGGAGCTTCTCGTTGGGAATTTCCCGAGGCCCGTATATATCTTCTCAAGTGTCCTTGTCTAATAAGGAACTCGATCTCATCCTTCAGCTGGTTGCATTCGTTGGTATCATGTTTGTAGTCGTTATGATAACGACAGAACTTGGTAATGTCTCTTCTCGAAATATCCTTTCGAATGGGAGCGGGCTTTTTATAAGGCACACTAGAACTCGTGGCCTGATAAACCTCTCCCCGAGACTCAACTAGGGCAGTATAGTTAGTGAACCAAGGTTCATAACGGTTACCCTTGGCTCGTTTATTGTCAGAGGTGGAAGGCTCATTGTGTGGCCGTTTCCCCCCATTCTTGCCATTGCGGTTGCCGTTCCCGTTGCCTTTGCCGTTGATGTTGGGTTTGGACCCATTGGCGGCTTTGTTGGGCTCGGCAGTCCCCTTGTCCTTGCCTAGGGGCTTTCCTTCATTGGCGATGGCATCTTCGAGCTTGATATATTGATCAGCTCGATCCAAAAATTTCTGGGGCTCGATCCAAGTCCCAGAGAGGCATACGGCGCTTAACTCCTGCGGTTATGGCCATCATCTTGCCCTCGTCTCCCACTGTTTTTGCCCCAGTCGCTGCTCCCATAAAGTGCTGGACGTAATCCTTCAGCGGCTCTCCGTCTTGCTGGCGTATTTCGACCAGCTGATTTGCCTCAGTCAGGTGCACACGACCCATATAGAACTGTCCGTCAAATTCTTTCACGAACATTTCCCAGGAAACTATACTTGCAGGAGGGAATTTGAAAAACCACTCCTGTGCAGCATCAGAAAGTGTTGCAGGGAAGATCCTGCACCGAGCGTCTTCAGACACTTTCTGAATGTCCATTTGTATCTCAAATTTGTTGACGTGAGATACCGGGTCACCATACCCGTCAAAGTTCGGAAGCGTAGGCATCTTAAACTTTCTAGGAGTTTCTGCCATAGCTATCCTTTGGACGAAAGGAGTGCCCTTTCTTCTATCGTGGTCGATATAAGAAATTATTCCCCCGACCAGATGCAGCACTGCCTGGTTGGGGGCATTTATCTGGGCCTGTGCAGCGCCAGGAATCGTCGTGGCCTCTGGTGCTGGGGGGACGTACTCGCGGTGCCGCTCGCGGCAATCGTTGAGTATATCTCTCAAGTCCTCATCTCTCCTCTCTTGCTCGCTAGCTCCGAGCCGGTTGAAGACGTTATTTTGTCTGGGCTGCCCCCCAGCGTCCCATCTATCGGGCTGGTCATCTTGAGGTTGCTGGCTCCTGCCTCCACCTCTTTCTTCATTTCTCCGACCGGCATTCCCTCTGCCTGAGTCGGCCTCATTATAACCATGGCCATCTCTGAATCTTAATTGGCTATGGTGGGATCGACTGTTCCCTCGGTTACCTTTCTAGGCTGGAACCTCCTGAGCGTTAGAGGGTGGTCTGTGTTGGTCGTTAGGTCCTTGTGAATTTTCATGCCGTGGGGGGCCTCGGACCGTAGAACCTAACTCTGAGTTCCTCCTATTGTCAGGAGGATGATGTCCTCTGCTCGGAAGATTAGGCTCGTCCCCCCTATGGCGTCTAGGACTGCGGGGCTACTGCCCGGTTCTATTTTGCCTCTGCTGCAAGGGATTTCTGCGACCAGTTTGGGATGGAGGCTGTGCTTCAGGGTCCCCTAGCGGGACATCATCCTGAGGCGCCGGTGGCTGCTCGGGCCTTTGTGGGCTCGAGGGTTGGATAGGCGGGCTAGGATTGGGATCCCTCTGGGGTGGCCCATTCGCGGGTTGATCAGGCTGCGAGGCAGTTGCAGCCTAATTCCTAGCCAATTGTAAGGCTGCCTCGAGGGCTGCCATGGCCTCCCTCTAGCGACGGTCCATCTCCGCCTGCCTCTCACTCAGCTCCAGGCACTGCCGCTCAATTTCCTGCTGCTGCCGCGCCATGATTTCAGCGGCACTTTCCTGGCTGGCCCTCAGATTGGCCAGCTCCTCATGCAATGCCCCTAGGGTACTCTTCAGCATCGCTTCGTCCATTTCTTCCTCATCAAATTCCAAATGTGGCTCATCTTCAGCCACGTTTGGAGGAGGAGGAGGCGGGTTAGATGGTGCAGCGCCGGCCGCCTGTCTAGTTTTCCGGGTAGTTTTCACCATTGGTTTTCTCAACGATGCTATTTCAAGCTCTCAATGAAAGCACCAGAATGTTGACCCTGAATTTGGCCAACTGACACGGAGTCAAATATGCTTGATGTGGATAAACACGTTGGAAAGAATGTGATGACGAAATTATAAAGAATGCAGGGGTTTATAGTGGTTCGGCCCCAAAATCTGGTAATAACCTATGTCTACTTGAATTGTTATTGATGTAAGACTCAGAGGAGTGATCAAAGAACTAGGGTTCAATGAGTTTCAACCACTTCTTAGGAATAATACAATGTATTTAATCAGATAACTCCAATTTCTAGTGATCTGAAAGCAAGAAAGAAGAAAAGGTTCCCTTTCCTTTGAGCCCTCATTCTTTATTTATAGGCTCCAGGAGGATTTACATTAATTTGTTACATATATGATTTCCTAAATAGTCGGATACTCAGGAAATCGTGGGAGATAATTTCGGATGCTACCATAACTGCCTAAGATTTCCTCTGTGTATAGCGTGCGTACGACCAGTCTAGTCGTAGGAAAAAGTTTATCGTGTGATAGTAGTTATCTTCCTGGTCAATAGTTGATTATAGATTCTGCCAGATGTCAGCCACGTGTATTTAATGCATGCCATGTCATTGACCTCTAATATTCGGGATAACAATGGACTATAGTCAAATCCTAATTTTTCCGCTTAGGCCGGCTTGTGTTGTGATTACCTTTGGAGTTGTAAATGACTTGTAAATATTTACTTTGTGATCCCATGTACAAACTTAAACTTTTAAATGAAAGTAATTGTTGATATGATTAAAACTTTTAAACCCTAATCCATCAATTAAGATTACTCTTAGTTACACGTTTAAATTGAAATGACTTGATTCACAAGTCCAACACTATTTAAAATATACAGTGTAATGATCTTGGCTATATAGGGCATTACAACTTGGTATCAGAGCGATCTAGGTTTAAGGGTTCCTGAAGACTGGTTGGGCATGTACACTCCTCGCTAAATACAAGCTCGACTCAAGGTTTGGTGACTATTTATCTGGTTAAGTGTTTAACTGATTAAATAAGATATAAGTGCCTTATCTGCGTGCCTTATAAGGGTCAGATATACTGATAAGGCCTGACCCTTGACTTCTATGTGTTCATGAAAAGGCATGATTATTAGCATTGCCATTGTATGTTAGTGTTATTGAAATGCTTATAGCCAGGGAACGCTGTACCAAAAATGCAACCTATTGTGGTAACAGCCATACAGTAGCCTGAGGTTGAAAACAGGTGGGAACCGCGGTACAAAAGATTCCAAAAGAAACATCTTCCAACCTTTGAGAGAGGACCAGATCCACTCAAGGCTGAGTAGTGGATGAGCCTGACTACCTCCATCCTGGATTTTATGAGGGTGGAAGGTAATGACAGAGTGGCTTGCGCCACCTTTATGTTTTGAGACGATGCCCGTATTTGATGGGAGGTGGCATCCCGAACATGAAATGTTTCTACTATGAGTTGGGATGAGTTATGAGACCTGTTTAACCAGAAGTATTATAATAATGCGGTGCAAAAGTGAACGAGTTTACCACTTTGGCTGAGGCAGTATGTCATTAAATGAGTATGCCTTGAAATTTGATAGGCTTTCTAAATTTGCACCTATTCTAGTGCCTATAGACGCAGCCATGCAAGATAGATTTGTTCGGGTTGAAAAGTTCTACGACACCTGGACCACTACAGATCCTGATAGGAAGGGTCGGGGTGTTCAGGGCTGCCGCCAGAGCGGCAATGATACTTGGAGGAGTTACCTAGAGTGTGCCAGGTGTAGGAGGCGCCATCTGGGAGAATACCGAGCGAAGGCACGCTATTTGTGTGGGGTGGTTGGACATCTCAAGAAGGACTGCCCAAGTTTGAAGAAAGAGAAACCCAAGATGGCAGACAGCTTGACTCCAACTCGAGTGTTCGCCATGACTCAGGTAAAGGCTGAGGTTAGTCCCTCAGTAGTGACAGGTTAGATTTCTAGTGCTGGCACTCTATATACTGTATTGATTGATTTTGGTGCTACACACTCATTTATTTGTAGTAGAATGATTGATAGATTGTGTAGGCCATGTGATTATTGTACTACAGGGTTCGGGACATTATTTCCTACCGGGGAGCTGGTAGTCTCTATGGGTTAGGTCATTACCAGTGGTGGTGGGAAATAGAGAACTATGAGAGGACTTGATTGAGTTGGGTATGGATGATTTCGACATGATTTTGGGAATGGATTGGTTAGCCAGGTATGGGGCGACTATAAACTGCAAGAAGAAGATGGTGAATTATGAGCTTGAGGTTGAGAACCCCTTTATTTTTGTTGGCACTGTGCATGGACCCTGTATTCCTATGATATTAGCATTGAGGGCTAGAGACCTATCGTAAGGGGGTTGCATAGGATTCCTAGCTAGTGTGGTGGACACCACTAGGGTTATGCCAGTGGGACCTGAGGAGACCAGATTGGTGTGTGAGTTCTTAGATGTGTTTCCTGATCACTTACCAGGACTACCACCGCACCGAGAGATTGAGTTCGCCATTGAGTTAGCACCAGGTACAGAACCAATGTCAAGGGCACCATACAGAATGGCTCCGGCAGAACTGGAGGAGTTGAAGATACAGTTACAGGAATTATAGAACTTGGGATTAATCAAACCTAGCTTCGCAACGTGGGGTGCTCCATTTTTTTGTGAAGAAAAAAGATGGGACCCTGAGGATGTGTACTGATTACAGGGACCTGAACAAGCTAACTATCAAGAACAAGTACCCACTACCGAGGATAGATGGCATGTTTAACCAGTTGTAGGATAAGACATTGTTCCCGAAGATTGATCTTCGATCTGGTTTTCACCAACTGAGGATCAAGGATGAGGATATTCCAAAGACAACCTTTCACATGAGGTATGGGCATTACGGATTTCTAGTCATTTCAATTGGGTTGACCAATGCCCCATCGACGTTTATGGATATTACGAACAGGGTTTTCAAGAATTATTTGAATTTGCTCATGATTGTCTTCATCAATGACACCTCCTGTGTCCCCTCCGAAGGATGGAGAAAAGAGAAAGGCCGACCTTACCATGCTGAGGGACTCCTTGAATATGAGGCGACAAGAGCTAGACATAGAGATGAGGAGCCTTCGGAGTAAGATCGTCACGGCATCTGGGGAGCACATTACTGATGAAGAGTTCGACTACGAGTCACCCTTCACACGAGAAATCCAGTTCGAACGATTCTCGACTAACTTTAAAGAACCTCATATGACCCTTTATGAGCAAAATACGGACCCTAAGTACCATCTAGACACGTTCAATGACCTAATGAAGCTGAGAGGAATTAATACCAGGGCCATGTGCCACTGCTTCGCTGTCACGTTGAAAGGACCTACTTACAAAAGGTTCAAAAGACTCCGACCAGGGTCTATTAGGTCATCGCAACAATTTTGTGATGAGTTTCTCCAACAACATCATGTCGTACGCAATTATACCCTACCCGGCACTAGCCTCGCTAATATAAAGCAAGGTGAAGGAGGGAGCATGAAGAGCTACATCCATAGCTTGAACATGGAGGCGGCTAAAGTGGGAAACCTGACCGGGGGAGAACTCAAGATGGCGATCTCGGCCGGAGTGCTCCCAGGTAGTAAGCTTTGGGATAACATGGTCAAAACGGAGGTCACAAACTTAGACGATTTCTACGAGCAGTCATAAAAGTACATTCATGTCGAAGACGGCCATGAGAACTTGAAGGCATTACGTGTCAAGCACCCAGCCCCTGAAAGTTCGAATGACGAAAAAATAAAAAGGGTATACGAAGGCCCAAGAGATGATCACCAGAGGAAGTACAAACACGGAGGTAACCCTATACCAACATCCCACACCTTCTACACCAACCTGATGCATACTAGGGAGTATATCTTCATAGAAAACGAGTATCAAGTCCCCTTAGGAGACCCCCACCAATGAAGAGAGATCGGTCAAAGAGAGACCCTGAAAGTATTGTCAGTATCATAAAGACATTGGCCACACCATTGCGGAATGCACTCATTTAAAGGCGGAAATAGAGGAACTCATACGCAGGGGGCACTTGGGAAGATACATCTGAAGAGAAAATGAAAGACCAGGTGATAGACCACCCTAGCCACGAGCGCGAGATGTGGCCCTAGAAGTGCAAGGAGAGGTGAGAACGATCTTCAGAGGACCAGGATTCAGAGGAGAATCGAGAAAAGGGCGAGATACGTACGCCAAGGAAGCCAGACATGCATGTTAAGCTTAGAACAACGACCCCCAAAAAACTTTAAAGGGGAAAATGATTCAGTAACCTTAAGCAAAGAAGATGTGCGGGGTGTGCATTTCCCTCACAATGACCCCTTGGTGTTGACTGTTCAGCTTGCAAACATGAGGGTACATCGGGTCCTGGTGGACAACAGAAACTCTGTAGACATCCTATATCACCCAGCCTTAGACAAGATGGGACTGGGTATCAGAAACCTAAAGCCCTGTAACACCTCCCTCTATGGGTTTAAAGGAGACTCGACACAACCTTTGGGTATAATCGATTTAGCCCTCACCATGGGCAAGCCGCCCAGACAGACCACTGTGATGACGAACTTTTTCATAGTAAGGTGCTCCTCGGCCTTCAATGCGGTATTAGGGGGACCCTCCCTAAGAGTATTGAAGGCGATAACCTCTATATACCACTTGGCCATAAAATTCCCAACTCCTAGGGGGTGGCAAGCGCGAAAGGGGACCAAAAAGAAGCAAGGGATTGTTATAACACGTCCCTTCGCACATCCATGAGACCGCCAGAACTGGCGATGGTAGTGCATGGGAACACAAACCTGAGAGAGTTCAACCCCAAAATCACCGAGAAGATCATAACCAAAGGTTAGAGCTCCAGTTTTAGTATGAACATCAAAAGGGTTACCACAGTTAGCCCCCCAAACAACTACGAATTAGAGGGGTAACTTAGATGCCCTGATATGTAGAAAGAACATTGTACTCTCCTTATTTTTAATGAACATGTTTCTTATTGACATGTCACACTCCTGATTTATGGGGAAACGTATCTAACTCTTGTGCACCTATCACCAATTGGAATTATCAAAGTGCATGAGAAAAATGATCAAAATGCCCGATGAGATAAATCTTGCCAACCACTTGGGGGCAGAGTACACAGCCAAAAAGGGTCCTAAAAGAGACCCTTATAGAAAGAGACCCAAAAAGGGTCCTAAAAGAGACCCTTATAAAAAAAATTATATGTATAAGGAAGAAAACCTTGCAAGGCATCTCTCAAGTTCACAAGGATTAGCTACCCTTATGAACATCAAGAAGGTCAAAAAGTCCTACAAGAAGAGCCTCCAAATAAAGGTTGATACCTCCACGAGAGGAAAAGCCTCAAGAAGAACCTCCTAATAAAAGTTGATGCCTCCACGAGAAGAAAGACCTCAGGAAGAGCATTCAACAATAAGCCTAGAATGACCACCAAGTCGTCTAGCCAAAAAGGGTCCTAAAAGAGACCCTTGCAAAAATAGTACTATGCATAATGATGAAAAGGATGCTTCTCGTAAGAAATAATAAGCACGCGAAAAAATATATAAAAGGATAACTAGAACCCAAAGGGTCAATATATCCTTATAGATACAATCAAGAGGTACCAAAGAGAGACCTATCGAACCCCTTCGTATGGGCTCGAAAGGAGCTCAAGTGTAACGCCCTACTACCTTAGAGCCGCTACTAAGTGAGTTTAAAATGTGCAATTAACTCGCTAAACGAGGTTTTTAGAACAAAAGTGTGATTCAACAGAAATCAAGGCTGTAATCTTTAAAAGTACTCTATTTCGTTGAAAATTTCAAGAGTTTAACATTTGGGATACCAAAATAAAGTTTATAAAGTATTTACAACTCAAAATAGGTTTACAGATGACTAATTATAAAAAATGTAGTTTAATACAGCCATTTCTCAAAATGCCCCCAACCAAAGCAATCGGGCAGGCCAAACATGTACGCGTCGCCCCACGCTCTCCATACTCATGGCTGGTTGACTTTTCCCTTGCCCTTACCTGCAACACAGAGCACCCGTGAGCCGAAGCCCAGCAAGAAAACTCACATAGCACATAACATATACATATTATATAGCCAACATATCAGACAATCCACAGATAAAATAGATAGTCCATCAGACCAAACAAGTACAGCCATGCCGTCCCAGAAGCGTTACCAAAGCCTGGGATCTCGGTTCTCACCGTAAGGATATCCCGTGTATTCATTGGGGTCTAACCATAACCATAAGCACTACATGTGCCAAGTGTTATTCTCGGCCCCACTGCCATTCTCGGCTTTCGCCGTTCTCGGCCCTTCGCCGTTCCCAACTCCTTTAGCGTTCATTCTGCTATAACCACATATAGCATTCTCAAACAACATTCAAACATATAATAATTCAATTAAAGCTACACCCTAACAGTAATACAATCTAGGGTCGTGCCCTGCAACAACACTATGGGCCCATGCCCTGCTCTACGGGTGCTACAGTTTTCTTACCTGTATCCCGAGCCTCACAATGCACCAAAGCCACGAGCACGGTCCTCTATCACGAGCCTCTCCGAAGACCTAGTCACAACATATACAAGACATCCTTTAATACTAACCAATCCAAAACCACCTCCTGGGACCAATCCCGTACCCTCGGGACCTACAATCTCCCAAAACAATGTAATGGAAACATCCCCCGAGCCCCCTGGAACAAATGCCCAAAAATGCAAAATTACCCTGTCCTGAAAATAGCCTAGCGCCATGGCGCTACCCGTGAGGGCCGCGACGCCCAGCAAGTCAGAGAGCTCCCCAGTTCTAATACTACGACCACTACAATTTCAACATAAACCCAATTGTGACTAAGTGTAATACGTGAATCTCTTTTTCCCTCCGTTGAAGGTTATCTAGACTTATGCCTAATGACCATTTTACCCCTCCATAAAAGCCCTTTCCTATCTAAACCTCAAGGGCATCTTGTTATTTCACCTCTCCTACAATTTTACCACTTTCTCATCTAAAATTGTTACTCTTGACAGTTACCAATGGTTACTCAGGTTACTCAATCTCCATTAACCATGAACCATTAGCTCCCAAACTCACATTATAAGATCCCCAAAATACCCCTAGGCTCCTCCCGAGCTGGGTATCTAATCCCGTTGTGACTACTAAACTAATTAGCTCCCGCTCCCTAGGACCGTCTCGACACGTGCACGACAATAATATGACCACTCACACGTGGTACTAATCATATAATACAATCATCACATTTATGCCCTCAGCGGGCTAAAATTACCAATTTACCCCTATCATACAAACGAGGTCCACATGCATATTTATACCACCTAAACATGTATTCTAATCACATACTCATTTAAATTCATATATTAACATGCCAACTCACTTATTGCCCTCCAGGCACGCTAATCAAGGTCCTAAACCTTGTTAGCAAATTGGGGTCTTACAATTATCCCCTCCTTACAAGAATTTCATCCTCGAAATTACCTGAATAACTCGGAATGTCGCTCCCGCATATCAGACTCAGGCTCCCACGTCGCCTCTTCAACCTTGTTGTTTCTCCACAGTACTTTAACCAAGGCAATGGTCTTGCTCCGCAAGACTTTGTCCTTCCTATCAAGGATCTGAACAGGCTTCTCCTCGTATGATAAATCTTTATGTAACTCCAAGTTCTCATAACTCAGCACATGAGTAGTATCTGATACATATTTCCGGAGCATGGATACGTGGAACACATCATGGACCGTTGATAGAGCTGGAGGCATTGCTAATCTGTAAGCTACCTCTCCAACTCGTTCCAGAACCTCGAAGGGGCCAACAAACCTGGGACTCAGCTTGCCCTGGGCACCGAATCGTTTCACTCCTCTGAGGGGCAAAACCTTAAGGAACACATGATCACCGACATGAAACTCTACTCTTCTGCATCTCAGGTCCGAATAACTCTTCTGGCGACTCTGGGAGGCGAGCATACGAGCTCTAATCTTTTCAATTGCCTCATTGGTCCTCTGAACCATCTCTGGTCCTAGATATCTTCTCTCACCCGTCTCATCCCAGTGTATCGGTGATCTGCACTTTCTCCCATACATCATCTTATACGGAGCCACTCCGATAGTCGCCTGATAACTATTGTTGTATGAGAACTCAATCAATGGGAGATACTTACTCCAGGATCCCCCAAAGTCCAACACACAGGCTCGTAGCATATCTTCCAATATTTGAATCGTCAGCTCAGATTGCCCGTCTGTCTGAGGATGATAAGCGGTACTAAACAATAACTATGTGCCCATTGCCTTCTGCAGGCTCTCCCAAAACTTGGAGGTGAAGGTGGGGTCCCTGTCGGATACTATCGACCTCGGAGCCCCATGAAGTCGGACAATTTCCTTCACATAAAGCTCATCATACTGCTCCATAGTATATGTTGTTCTCACAGGTAAAAAATGGGCGGACTTAGTATACCTGTCTACAATCACCCACACCGAATCATGCTGACCCACGGTCTTCGGCAATCCAACCACAAAGTCCATGGTGATATCCTCCCATTTCCACTCGGGAATCCCTAGAGGTTGCAATAACCCTGCTGGCCTCTGATGTTCAGCCTTGATCTGCTGACAAGTTAAGCACCTAGCCACATAGTTCACCACATCCTTCTTCATGCCTACCCACCAATATGAAACCCTTAAATCTTGGTACATCTTCGTGGTACCTGGGTGTGGGGAATAGGGAGTGGTATGAGACTCATCCAGAATCTCTCGCCAAATATCTAAATCAATCGATACACAAATCCATCCCTTGTACTTCAATAGGCCCATCTCTGAGATAGAGAAGTCCTTAATCGTTCCAGCTAGGATGTTCTCTCTACGTTCAACTACTGGGGATCCCTTCCCTGTGCTTCCTTAATCCTCTCAAGGAGCGTAGACTAAAGAGTTATGTTGGCTAACCTACCAACCATAAACTCTATACCTGCTCTAGTCATCTCTTCAGCTAGTCTATCTGATATCTGTCTCTAACTATACAACTGACCTGGGCCCTTCCGGCTCAATGCATCAGCCACTACATTAGCCTTCCCAGGATGGTATAAAATGTCACAATCATAATCCTTTACCAATTCCAACCACCGTTTTTGATGCATGTTCAAATATTTCTGAGTAAAGAAATACTTTAAACTCTTATTATCAGTGCATATCTCACACCTTTCACCATACAGGTAATGTCTCCAAAACTTAAGTGCGAATACCACTGCAGCCAACTCTAGATCATTGGTGGGATATCTCTGCTCGTACTCCTTTAACTGCCTTGATGCATAAGCTATTACCTTCCCATCTTGCATCAACAAACATCCCAAACCCTGTCTAGAAGAGTCACAATAAACCACGAACTTCTCATTGTCTGTCGGCAGGCTCAACACTGGTGCAGTAATCAATTGCCGCTTCAATTCCTTGAAGCTATTCTCACACCGATTTGTCCACATATACTTGGTCCTCTTCCTAGTCAACTTTTTCAATGGAGTAGCAATCCTGGAGAACCCCTCTACAAATCGCCGGTAGTACCCTGCCAACCCAAGAAAACTTCTGACCTCAGGAACACTGCTCGATCTAGGCCAATCTCTCACTGCCTCTATCTTACTTGGGTCAACCAGTATCCCCTCCTTACTAATGATATGACCCAGAAATGTAACTTGCGGTAACCAGAACACGCACTTGCTAAACTTAGCATATAAATTATGCTCTCCCAATCACTGTAGAACCAATCGTAGATGCTGCTCGTGCTCTGTCTCTGATTGAGAGTACACTAGGATGTCATTGATGAATACAATCACAAACTTATCCAGATAATCTTTGAAAATTCTGTTCATCATATCCATAAAAGCTGCTGGGGCATTGGTTAATCCAAAGGACATAACCAGAAATTCATAGTGCCCATACCTTGTCCGAAAAGCAGTCTTTGGTATGTCCTCCTCCTTAATCCTCAACTGATGATAGCCTGACCGGAGATTAATCTTCGAAATCACCGTACTCCCCTGTAGCTGATCAAATAAATCATCGATCCTAGGTAGTGGATACTTATTCTTAGTAGTTAACTTATTCAACTCCCTGTAGTCAATGAACATCCTAAGCGACCCATCCTTCTTCTTAACAAATAGCACTGGAGCACCCCATGGTGAGAAACTCGGTCTAATGAACCCCAAATCCAGTAGCTCCTGTAACTAAATCTTCAACTCTTTTAACTCTGCCAGAGCCATTCTATAGGGTGCCCTGGACACTGGCTTTGCTCCCGATGCCAATTCTATGACGAACTCGATCTCCCACTGCGGCGGCAATCGTGGCAAGTCTGCTGGAAATAAGTCTGGAAACTCACATACCAATCTGGTTTCATTTGGTCCCACTGTTACCAGTCTAGAGGTATCTACAACACTCGCTAGGAATCCTATGCAACCTTCCTGCATCAGGTCTCTAGCCTTTAGTGCTGAGATCATAGGCACTCGCAGTCCATTCACCATCCCCACAAACACAAAAGGTACCTCACCTTCTGGTTCAAAAGTCACCATACGCCGCTTGCAATCAATCGTTGCTCCATACTTCGTTAACCAATCAATCCCTAATATCATATTAAAATCATCCATGTCTAATTCAACCAGATCAACAAATAGTTCCCTACCATCTATCTCTACTAGTAATGCTCTAACCCATCTCCTAGAGACTACCAATTCTCCTGTTGGTAGAAAAGTCTGAAAACCCCTAGCATACACAATACTAGGTCTACAAAGTTGGTCTATCACCCTAGCAGATACAAATGAGTGGGTAGCCCCTGAATCAATCAATGCAGTATACAAAGAACCAATGCTAGAGATCTGACCTATCACAATTGAGGGACTAGCCTCCGCGTCAGTCTGAGTCAAAGCGAATACTCTGGCAGGAGCGAGACTGTCTCCCTGCTTTGGCTCTTCTTTCTTAGCTTGTGGGTAGTCTTTCTTCAGATGATTGGCACTCCCACAGATAAAACATACCCTAATTCAGCACTCACCCTGATGTCGTCGCCTGCACCGAGGACACACTGGAAAACTCCTCCAGTTGTCACCTCCGCCCTGACGGCCACCAATAGCACCTCGTACCCTCCTATCAGAACTAGGAGGAACAAATGAATCTGGAACCCTTCTTTTCTGCTCACTGGGGCCACTGCCCCGACTAGACCCAACAAAAGGAGGCATCGTCCTCCTGGCATCGCGCCTAACAGTGTTGTCCTTCCATATCTGATCCTCAGCCCTTTCTGCAGTAAGGGCCTTATCCACTGCTTGAGCATAAGTAGTAGTCTCTGAACTCAAAGTAATATTCACATCACGGGCGATCATCAGATACAACCCCCATATGAAGCTATCTCTCCTGGTCGCACCTGTCGGCACTAAGTCTGGCGCAAACTTCGCCAGCCTATCAAATCTCAGGGCATACTCAGTAACTGATAACCAGTTCTGAGTCAGGTTGATAAACTCATCAAACTTCACAGCTTGAACTGCTTTACTGTAGTATTTCTCATTAAAGATACTCTTAAATTCTTCCCAAGTCATGACTGTAACATTCCTCCGCTGACTCACTACATCCCACCAGATGCGGGCATCTTCCCTAAGCATGTAGCTAGCACAAGCTACCTTTTCATTTCCTTCGACCCTCATAAAGTCTAAGATCACGGAAATCATATTCATCCACTGCACAGCCTGCAGTGGCCCTGATCCACCCTCAAAGGTAGGAGGTTGTTGCTTTCTAAATCGTTCGTACAGAGGTTCCCACCTGTTCCCAACCACAGGCTGAACCAGCACTGGCGCTACATTCTGCTGAATTGGTAACCCTGTAACCTGTGAAGGGGCCTGTTGCCTCATCTGACGAAGTTCTTCCTCTGTTCTCTACAATCTAGCCTCCATTTCGACTAATATCTGTTGCCAGTTCCGTGGGGTAGGTGGAGGGTCCTGACTCTGATTGTCATCCTCGGCCCCACTGCCGCGGAGTTTAGACGATTGCCGAGGCATTAAAACTATATGCCTGCAATTAGTGACACCGTTCATCAGGCATGATAACAAGATCCAATTCCACCTCTCAATTTTAACAACCAACCAAGATCAACAATCCAGATAATATACAAATAGCATATATCACCCAACGGGCCTTGCCCTGGCATCATGCATATGTTATTTCATTCATCATGCTCTCTATAACTAAGCAGGCAAACAGGGCATTCAAACACATAATCAAGCATAATAATCAACCATACCAATCAACCCTGAGTTGAGCTTTTCAATGGCAGCGAGCGTACATGTTCAGTCAATCTCCAGAACCAATAAACCTTGGCTCGCTCTGATACTAAGTTGTAACGCCCTACTACCTTAGAGTCGTTACTAAGTGAGTTTAAAATGTGCAATTAACTCGCTAAACGAGGTTTTTAGAACAAAAGTGTAATTAAATAGAAATCAAGGCTGTAATCTTTAAAAGTACTCTATTTTGTTGAAAATTTCAAGAGTTTAACATTTTGGATCCCAAAATAAAGTTTATAAAGTATTTATAACTCAAAATAGGTTTACAGATGACTAATTATAAAAAACATAGTTTAATACAGCCATTTCTCAAAATGCCCCCAACCAAAGCTGTCGGGCAGGCCAAACATGTACGCGTCACCCCACGCTCTCCATACTCATGGCTGGTTGACTTTTCCCTTGCCCTTACCTGCAACATAGTGCACCTGTGAGTCGAAGCCCATCAAGAAAACTCACACATCACATAACATATGCATATAATATAGCCAACATATTAGACAATCCACAGATAAAACAGATAGTTCATCAGACCAAACAAGTACGGCCATGCCGTCCCAGAAGCGTTACCAAAGCCTGGGATCTCAGTTCTCACCGTAAGGATATCCCATGTATACATTGGTGTCTAACCCTAACCATAAGCACTCCATGTGCCAAGTGTTATTCCCGGCCCCACTGCCGTTCTCGGCCCTTCGCTGTTCCCGGCTCCTTTGCCGTTCATTCTGCTATAACCTCATATAGCATTCTCAAACAGTATTCAAACATATAATAATTCAATTAAAGCTACACCCTAACAGTAATACAATCTAGGGTCGTGCCCTGCAACAACACTATGGGCCCATGCCCTGCTCTACGGGTGCTACAGTTTTCTTACCTGTATCCCGAGCCTCACAATGCACCAAAGCCACGAGCACGGTCCTCTATCCCGAGCCTCTCCGAAGACCTAGTCACAACACATACAAAACATCCTTTAATACTAACCAATCCAAAACCACATCTCGGGACCAATCCCGTACTCTCGGGACCTACAATCTCCCAAAACAACGTAACGGAAACATCCCCTGAGCCCCCCGAAACAAATGCCCAAAAATGCAAAATTACCCTGTCCTGAAAATAGCCTGGCATCGCGGCGCTACCTGTGAGGGCCACGGCGCCCAGCAAGTCAGAGAACTCCCCAGTTCTAATACAGCCTCGGGTCGTGGCGCCCCTTCGAGAACCCAGAAATCCTGGTTTTCCCTTGCATTTTCCCCGAGCCAAAACACCTCCAATTCAACCAAAACACATACCTAAACACCAAAATCATTTTAAAATCCCAAGTAAACCATTTAACAACCTATCGACATCAACAACAAGCTCAATTACACAATTACACCCTCCACACTTGAGTTTTAGATTTCAAAAACTTAAACCATGGCTTTTAAAACTTAGACCTGAGCTTGAAAAGTATATCCCATGCTTCTAAAATCTTAAACCACATCAGATACAAAATTCAAACATATTTAAAACCCTTACCTCAATCAATACATCAGCTTGAATTCTCTTCAATCTCAACTTCAAGCCACTCCCTCCTTTGATTATCCATACTGAATTCCATGCAAACCAGCCATAAATTTCTTTAAATTCCCACACTTAATATCTAGAATCAACCCTAAACTTAAACCTAAAATAGAGCATTACTCTTACCTCTGACCTCACCCATGCTAGGGAACATATTTTTATCGCGAACAAAAACTAAGTCCTTTTCAGAAGAGCCCCAACAATGAAAAAAGACCGATCAAAATGAGAGCCTAGTAAATATTTCCATTATCATAAAGATATCAGCCATACCACTGCGGAATGCAATCACTTGAAGATAGAAATTGAAGAGCTAATACGCAGGGGACATTTGGGCAGATACGTTCGCAAGGAGAACCAAAGACCAGAAGAAGTGGTATCCTCGCCACGGGCACGAGAGGTGGCCCTAGAAATACAAGGAGAATTCAAGACAATTTTTGGAGGGCCAGGATTCGGAGGGGAATCAAGGAAGGGGCAAGACTAATATGGCAGGGAGGTGAGACGGAATCCACTACCATGCATCTTATGTTTGGAGCAACGCCCCCCGAAGAGTTTTAACGATGAGAATGACTCGATAACCTTCACCAAAGAAGACGCACGGGGTGTACATTTCCCTCATAAGGACTCATTGGTGCTGACCGTCGAGCTTGCAAACATGAGGGTACATCGAGTCCTAGTGGATAATGGAAGCTCTATAGACATCCTGTATCGCCCTGCCTTAGAGAAGATGGGATTGAACATCCGGCGCCGAAAGCCCTGCAATACTTCCCTGTATGGATTTACAGGAGATTCAATATAGCCCCTAGGGGAACTTGAGTTAGCCCTCACCATGGGAGAACATCCCTGACAAACTACCATAATGGCCAACTTTGTCGTGGTAGATTGCGCATCAGCCTTCAATGCGGTATTAGGGAGACCCTCCCAAAGAGAATTGAAGGCGATAACTTATGTGTACCACTTAGCTATGAAATTCCTAACTCCCAGGGGAATAGCAAGTGTGAAAGGAGAGTAGAAGGAAGCGAGGGAATGCTATAACGCATCCCTCCGCACGGCCACGAAGCCTTCGGTGCCTATGGCAATGGTTGTGCATGAAGGTAAAAACCCACATGAGTTGGAGTTGTGAGTCGCAGAGGAACCTAGAGCCGAACCGGTAGAAGAGTTGGAAGAACTCACAGTCATGAATGAGCCATTGAGAAAGTTGAAGGTAGGGAAAAACCTTTTGGGTGACGTGAAGGAGAAGCTGGTAGAATTCTTGAAAGCCAACCTCGACATATTCGCCTGGAGTCATGAGGATATGATAGGGATAGACCCAGCGATCATGTGCCACCACCTGAACATCGACCCAAAAGCAAGGCTTGTGAGGCAGAAAAGGAAAGCACTGGACCCAGAGAGATACGCAGCCCTAAAAGAGGAGGTTGACAAGTTGAAGGAAAATGGGTTTATCCGAGAGGCATTCTACCCACTATGGGTATCAAACCCAATGTTAGTCCCAAAGCCCAATGGAAAGTGGAGGACTTGTGTGGACTTTACTAACCTCAATAAGGCCTGCCCTAAGGACAGCTTCCCGCTTCCTAGGATAGACCAGTTATTAGATGCCATAGCGGGGCACGAGCTACTTAGCTTCATGGATGCATATTCTAGGTACAACCAAATACCCATGAACCCGGCCGATGAAGGGCACACTTCGTTCATAACAGACAAGGGGTTTTATTGATCTAAAGTGATGCCTTTTGTTTTAAAGAACGCAAGTGCTACTTATCAAAGGCTGGTGAACAGAATGTTTGCAAATCAAATAGGAAGGAATATGGAAGTATGCGTGGATGATATGCTGGTAAAGACAAAGAAGGCAGAAGTGCTCACAAACGATCTCATGGAGATGTTCGACACTCTCCGAAAGTTTAGAATGAAGCTAAACCCGCTTAAGTGCACCTTCAGAGTTTCATCAGGAAAGTTCCTGGGTTTTATGGTGAATTCTAAAGGTATCGAGTCTAACCCTGAAAAAATCAAGGCATTGCTGGAAATGAGCCCACCACGAAGCAAGAAGGAGGTGTAGTGCTTAACAGGGAGAGTAGCAGCCCTCAAGAGGTTCATCTCCAGGTCCATTGACAAATTCCTCCCTTTCTTCAATATCCTAAAAGGGAGCAAAAAGTTCGCTTGGGATGATGAATGCCAGGAAGCCTTCACCAAGCTAAAGGAACACCTTGGAAAACCACAACTTTTGGGCAAGCCAGAAAAAGGGGAGAAGTTGAATTTGTATCTAGCTGTATCAGAGCATGCTATAAGTGCCGCCTTGGTCAAAGGAGAAATGAAGCATCAGAAGCCCGTGTACTACGTGAGCAAACAGTTGGTAGACGCAGAAGCCCAGTACCCAAAAATAGAGAAGTTATCATATGCCTTGATAGTGGCTCTAGAAAGCTAAGACCCTATTTTCATGCTAATGCCATCGAGGTACTCACCAATACCCTTTTACATCAAGTCTTGCACAAGTGAGAAACTTCTGGAAGATTGTTAAAGTGGTCGATTGAATTGAGTCAATTTGACATCACTTACACCCCAAGGACCTCAATCAATGGGCAAGTACTTGCAGACTTTATAGTCGAGTTTGCACACCGACCCCATGAGGAGGGAGAAATAGAAGAGAATGAATTGGCGCATGAACAGGAAAAGAACCCTGAAGAATGGAGCCTCCATGTAGACGGGACAACTAACGAAGGAGGAGCCGGCACTCGCATAGTAATGACGGGACCTGAGGGGCACAAGATGTATTGTGCCTTAAGATTCAGATTCGAAGCTTCCAAAAATGAAGCAGAGTATGAGGCACTGTTGGCTGGCTTGTGGCTAGCTAGGGAGTTAAAGGTAATCCATTTGCATGTCTTTAGCGACTCACAGCTCGTGGTGTTTTAGGTGAAAGGTGAATATCAAGCTAGAGGCCCAAAAATGGTTGCATATCTCGCCAAGGTGAGGGGGTATTTGGATCAGTTAATAAAAAATGCACCATAGAACAGATCCCAAGGGAGCAAAACACAAATGTTGATGCACTCGCAAAACTCGCCTATACTCGAGACGAAGACATGCTTGAGTCCATCCCGTTCGAATACCTCTCCAAGCCGAGCATAGCTGAATAAATGATCCATATGGTCAATAGCCCGGGGGAGTCATGGTTTGTACCCATTACAAAGTACTTAATTGACGGGGTCTTGCCTTTGGTAACAAAAGATGCTCGCAGGCTGGCTTACAAAGCTGCCCAATACACCCTAGTAGATGGGGTCTTATATAAGAGAGGCTTCTCTACCCCGCAACTACGATGCGTAAATAAGGGGGAATGTGGAAATCATGCTGGGGGGCAGTCCACGGCAAAAAAGGCCATCTGCTGGGGGTACTATTGGCCTACCATGGAAAAGGATGCGAGTGATTTCGTAAAAAGGTGTGACAAGTGCCAGAGGCATCAAAACTACCCCAGACAGCCACCAAATGAGCAGGTGAGCATGACTAGTCCGTGGCCCTTCGCTGTGTGGGGGATTGACTTGATTGTAGCGTTGCTAGCCGGAAGAGGAGGAGGTGCAAAATATGCGGTGGTAGCATCCGATTATTTTACTAAGTGGGTGGAAGTAGAACCACTAGTCAACATAACGACTAAGCAAATCACCACCTTCATCAACAAATTTATCGTCTGCAGGTTTGGAGTACCCTACAAGATCGTCTCAGACAATGGCACGCAATTTGAATGAGTATTCGAGGAAAATTGCAGGGAAAAAGGAATATAGAGGAGTTTCTCCGCTGTAGTACACCCACAAGCCAATGGACAAGTGGAGGCCATCAACAAGATCCTAAAAAGGAATTTGAAAACAAAGTTGGAAAAGTTGAAAGGGGCCTGGGTCGAAGAACTCCACAATGTGCTTTGGGCCTACAGGACCACACCTCGTTCCACCACGGGAGAGACGCCTTTTTCCTTAGCCTATGGCTGTGAGGCTGTCCTTCCAATAGAAATGAAGATTAACTCCATCTGCACTCAAGTGTATGATGACCAAGCCAATATCGCAGCATTGGCCGTGAATTTAGATCTGTTGGAAGCTAAGAGAGACAGGGCACAACTGAGGCTAGCCACATATCAGGAACGAGCCGCGAGATACTATAATTCGAGGGTACGAGAGAGAGTGTTCAGAGTTGGAGACCTCGTGTTGCGAAAAGTCCTGCCCAACACTCGAGATCCGAGCGCGAGTGTGTTAGGAGCAAACTGGGAAGGGCTCTATCAAGTTGCTCAGGTTGTGCCCCCTAACACCTACAAGCTCGCACGACTGGATGATACCATGGTACTTAGAGCATGGAACACGAAGCATCTAAAATAATATTATCATTGCGACCCCCATGTATGAGGCAAGAGTGTTATTGTTCTAGTGTGCAAGTCTAATGTAATAGTTATGACGTAGGAGGCTAAATTAGATTCCTTAGTATGTTGTAAGAACGAAGTCACATTAAGTTACCATGTATTTTACATCCAATGAATATCATGTGACATTAGACAAACATGTAGTAAAAGTTCTTATTTAACCAAGATGATTATAGAGATGTGTGAATGGAATGATCAAAGTGCTTGCCAAGATAAATCTCGTCAACAACTTGGGGGGCAGAATATATAGCAAAGAGGAGGGTTATAAAAGGACCCCTCATCCTAAAAGGACCCCCTCTATCAGGAGGGTCCTAAAAGGACTCCTCATCCTAAAAGGACCCCTCGTCAGGAGGATCCTAAAAGGACCCCCTCTATCAGGAGGGTCCTAAAAGGACCCCTCATCCTAAAAGGACCCGTCATCAGGAGGATCCTAAAAGGACCCCCTCTATCAGGAGGGTCCTAAAAGGACCCCTCATCCAAAAAGGACCCCTCGTCAAGAGGATCCTAAAAGGACCCCCTCTATCAAGAGGGTCATAAAAGGACCCCTCATCCTAAGAGGAAAACTTATCAGGAGGATTCTAAAAGGACCCCCTCTATCAAGAGGGTCTTAAAAGGACCCCTCATCCTAAGAGGAAAACTTATCAAGAGGATCCTAAAAGGACCCCTGGTCAGGAGGATCGTAAAAGGATCCCTTATATCAGGAGGATCCTAAAAAGACCCTTTATATCTGGAGGATCCTAAAGGGACCCCTTATATCAGGATCGTAAAAGGACCCCTTGTAACGACCCGAATTTGCTAATCGGGCTTAGGGTCCTGATTAGTGTGCCTGGAGGGCAATAAATGATTTAATATGCTAATATGTGCAATTACGTGTATATATGATTATGATGCATGTTTAGCTAAGTTAGATAAGCATGTGGACCCCATCTGGATATTAGGGGTATAAATGTGATAAATGTTATATATGTGTGTGATATGTCTGTGCAGCACGATCCGAGACAGTCCTGGGGAGCGTTTAGCCAGAGAGTCACAACGGGGTTGAGATTCGGACTCAGGGTGAGTTAAGGGGTAGTTTTGGTACTAGGTGTGTTATGGGAATTATCGGGACATGAAAATAAATATTTGGAGATATATTTGAGGATAGAATGTCTAGGCGGGAATATTTGGGAAATTTACTATTTTGCCCTCGGGGACGTTTTGATACCCCGAGCCTTGAGGTAACCACATAGACTTAAGTGAATAAAACAAAAAGGGGGAATTGTTTAGAAGCTTTAGAAACCAACTCATAGTTCCTCCCAACTGAAGATAGCTCTTACTTCTCTTTCTCTTTCACTCTCTAAGACAAAACTCAAAGGGAAACTCAAAGGAATTGGTTAGGAACTAAAGGGAGTTCAGCTGTGATACCTTAGGAGCTTGAAGCTTAGGGATTGAGTTCAGCAAGGTAAGCTCTAATTATTGGGATTATGTTGAGAATTGTTGTTGGTTTGCTAGAGTATGCATGTTAGTCAAGCTTAATCTGTTTTTGGGTATTTTAGTAGGATTTTGGAGCAGATTTCTTATGGGTTTTAGTGTTGATATTGAGCTGGTATACATGTGTTATTTATCTGGGTTTGTTAGGTAGGCTTTGAATTGAGTTAGCTTGATGACAAGGTAGGGAAGAAGATGGAAAATTCTGGGTTTGGAGGTGAGAGCCGCGGCCCTAGGAGGGGTGCGCCGCGGCCCGTGAGCGAGCGCGGCCATGGGATGCTGAGAAGCTCATGCGCGCCGCGACCTGTGTGGGGGTCAGTGTGGTGCTAGCCTCTGTTTCGAGGCTAGCCGCGGCTCTTGTGGGTGGGGCCGTGACCCTTAGTGCCAATTTGAGTTTTTAAGTGTATTTAGGCTTGGGAACTCATTGGGTAAGGCTCGGGATGGATTTTATCACCCGAATTGATAGAATTCAAGGTCCCGCAGGTTAGGGTTATGGCTCGAAGTTATTTATTGGATTAGAATTTGGTGAATGGACATTGTTAATGTGTTGTGACTAGGGTTTCGGCGAGGCTCACGTTAGAGGACTGCGCTCGGGGCATCGGTGCTCAGAAAACTCGGAACTCAGGTAAGAAAACCCTTGTTCCCATAGAGCTTGTGTGCAGGGCTGAGCCCAATGTATTTGAATAGAATTGGTATGCAGGGCTGAGCCCATATATGTTAGAACTGCGGGGCGTAACCCTTTAACTGAATATGCTAGAATTCTATACTTTCTTGTTATGTTATGTATATTATGATGTGAATGGTCGGCTTAAGCCGAGAACGGCGACGGGCCGGGAACGGCATTGGGCACGTTGAGTGCAAGGCCGAGAACGGCAAGGGGCCGGGAGCAGCGTTGAGCACGTGGAGTGCGAGTTGCCAGGGCGAGTCCCTAGAAGGATACCTGGGATATCCTCACGGCGTGGTTCGCGAACCCAGGGCTTGGTAAACACCTGGGACTGCTAGGCCGTATGTGTTTAGCCATTGGTGGCCTGTTTATATGCTTGATATATGTGTTGCATATGTTATCTGTTTGTGGGTTTTCTTACTGGGCTTTGGCTCACAGATGCTCTATGGTGAAGGTAAGGGTAAAGAGAAGATCAACCAACCATGAGTATAGCAGGCGTGAGGCGACATGTACATGTTTGGCCAGCCTGGCTGCCACAGCCAGAGGAGTTTGGGAGATGCTTGTAAATAAACCTAGATTTTGTCGTCTAGTCGACTTGGTTCAGTTTATATGTTGTAAATATTTCTAAACTGTATTTTGGGATCCCAAGTGTAAAACATTTATAATTTTCTATTGAAATTACTATTTCTCAAGTCTTTCCTTTGTTTATGGCTTAATTACACAGTTTGACTTGAAACCTCGATTAGTGGGTTGAAAGCATGATTTTAAACTCACTTAGTAGCAGCTCTAAGGAAGTAGGGAGTTACACCCCCTATATCAAGATCCTAAAAGGACCCCTTATATCAGGATCCTGAAAGGACCCCCCTTACCAATAAAGAAGAAGACCTTGTAAGGCATCGCTTGAGTTCACAAGGATTAGCTACCCTTATGAACATCGAGGAGGTCAAAAGTTCTTAAAAGAAAAGCATCCTAATAAGAGTTAATGCTTCCACAAGAGGAAGTGCCTCAGGAGAAGCACCCACCAATAAGCATAGAATGGCCACCAAGCCGTCTAGCCAGAAAGGGTCCTAAAAGAGACCCTTGCAAAAATAGTACTATGAATAACGACGAGAAGGATGCTTCTCGCAAAAGATAATAAGCGTGCACAAAAATATATAAAAGGATAACTAGAACCCAAGGGGTCAATATATCCTTATTGGTACAATCAGGAGGCACCAAAGAGGGACCTATTGAACCCCTTCGCATGGGCTCCAAAGGACCTCAAGCCTGATAAGTAAAAAAGAGAACCCATCGAACCCCATTGTGCAGGCTCAAAAGGACCTCTAACATAGAGGAATAAAGATGAATGATCACATCTGTATATATATATATATAAAAGAGAGTTTTTATAATGTAACAAGACTTAGAGAAATTACAAGCAAAATAAGGATCAAATGAGCATAAAACCACATTGGACTGAAACGATACAAATCGCAGAATGATAATCTCAAGGCCTCCTACCGTAGGCGTTCCACTCAGCCGCCCTGGCAACGGCATGCTCACCAAAGGAGGAAAAATCGAAGTTTGGATTTTTCCTACATACTCCATAGAGGGCACGCTATATGGATCTATACTCAATGTCAGCCTTATCCGCCTCTAAGGACGTGATCCTCCCCTGCAACATTGCGATGGTAGCATTTGCACCCTCAAGGTCGGCCTCCAAGCAAGTGATCTTCTCCTGCAGCATCATGGCCTTAGAAATCTCCCTCTTCTTCTTTTTTGACGATGAAGAGGCCTTCCCGAGGGCCATCTCCAACTTAAGTTTGGTTTCAGCAAGCTCCCTTTCAAGCCCCTGGACCTGGACCATAAGACGGTCCCTTTCAGCATTCGATGCGGAAAGGACCTGAGTCGAGCTGCCAAATCGCTGAGCCACTGTATAGGTCTGCACAAGAAAAATAAAAATAACAATGATAAGCAAAAAAGAAAAGAAAAAATAGAGTGAAAAGGGACAAGGCCGACGTAAGATGCATGAACTCTCCCAAGTGGCGGAACGCACAAGAGTCTCCCCGAGCTCCGACATGGAAAAATTCCCAAGACCTCTCCAATTAGCCTCAGGACGATCCATGGCTACCTGGACATACCGTTGCCCATAAGAGGCCACCATGCGGTCCACACAGGGCGACCTTTCCGAGCCAAGGGCACTTGGCTAGGTAGGGACAGTTGAGGGGGCGTAGGAAGATCGGAAAAATGAGCCCCCAATGTACCAGAAGGGGGCACAGGAAGATCGAAAAAATGAGCCCCCGATGGACCAGGATCAAGGGAAGCCTAAGGGAAAGCATCGAAGTCCTCAGAATAGGGACAGACGAAGCCCCTCGGTATGGCATGTTGATCGTGGGAGTGGGAGGCCATATCATGGTCTATAGGGGCTAAAGGAGGGCACCCCCTGGGTGACAAAGATGGTCGCTGGGGTTGCCTATGTCTTGGGGAGACCCCCTCTGGCACACACTCTGCCTTACCCCCGTCCGAGTGCGGTTTAGCCAAAACAGCCTTTTTCTTCTGCATTCCAGAAATAGTCCACAACAACTCAAGCTCCGTAAGATGCATGAACTCACCCAAGTGGCAGAACGCACAAGAGTCTCCCCGAGCTCTGACATGGCAATATTCCCAAGACCTCTCCAATCAGCATCAGGAAGATCCGTGGCGACCTGGACATACCGTTACCTATAAGAGGCCACCATGCTGCCCACCTAGGGAACCCCTTCTAAGCCAAGGGCACTTGGCTGGGTAGGGACAGATGACCAGCACACCAAAGGAGGAGGGGGCACAGGAAGATCGTAAAAATGAGCCCCCGATGGACCAGGATCAAGGGAAGCCTGAGGGAAAGCATCAAAGTCCTCAGAATAGGGATAGACGAAGCCCCTCGGTATGGCCTATTGATCGTGGGAGTGGGAGGCCATGTCATGGTCTGTAGGGGCTAAAGGAGGGCACCCCCTGGGAGACAAAGATGGTCGGTGGGGTTGCCTATGTCCTGGGGAGACCCCCTCGGCACACACTCTGCTCACCCCCATCCGAGTGAGGTCCAGCCAAAACAACCTTTTTCTTCTGCGTTCCAGAAATAGTCCACAACAACTCAGGCTCTGAAACCAGGGACAACTTGTAATGGTTGAGGTTGGTCAGGGTGAAGAGACGTACAACAATCTTTTCAGCAGGGTTAGCCTCGAGAAATTTATCCATTGCATCTACCTCCAACCTGAGAACTTCAGGCACGGCGAAATTCTTTGGACAATCAACACAGTTGTTTACACGAACATAAGTTCCAAAACAGTAAGTCCCAAAAAAAATCTTGAAGTACTTACTAGGAGCTGAGCGAAAGTGCTCACGAACAGAGAGGGGACCCTTGACATAGAAGAAGTCCTAGTTCCAAGACCCTGGGTTGGATACATAACCCTCTATCAAGGAGACCGAAGAATTGGCTTTTTGCAAGAAATAAAAGGCTTTGGATTTAGGAGAGGGCATGAGGTTGTACATGAGATGCACCTCTTGGGCCGTGGGAGCACGCCCGAAGCGCTCCATATAAGCAATAAAGAGGAAAATCAAGGTCAGCTAGCTGTTGGGCGCAACCTGGAGTGAAGCAAGGTCAAAATGGTTGAGAACCATGACGAAAAATAGTTGTAATGGGATTGTGCCACCCACTTTCAAGATATGCTCGCTCGTGGCCACATAACCCGGACTTGGGCGATCAACCCAACACTTGTTCGAAGGAACGTATAATTTGTATTCTGGGCTAACACAGTAGTTCTCCTCTAATTCCAACAATTTATTTTCACATACATGGGACACTAGGGTGGATGCCAATAGGGGGCCAGTGTCTTAATTCTCAGCGGCCACCTGTCACCGTTCTCTCTTCGGCATATCTGCAAAACCAAAAGAAAAAGGTGAGGTGGAAACAGGGCACTTTACCCTCCATTTTTTCTTCCTAGCAAGGGTCTTCCATTGAGGCACCGAGTGTGAAAGCGCTAAGAAAGGGTAGACTGAGAACAAGGCTTGAGGAGAAGACAGGATGACCCCATGACAGTCATTTGGGGAAAACGGGTTAGGAGGCTCAGGTGGGAGATTTCCCTCCATAAACTCCAACTCCATCTACAAATCTAAAAGGGTCACCCTAAGGTTCACTATATGGTTGTTAAGGTAAAGGGGGAAAGATACTCTTTCTCCCCTCAAAACTGAGTCTATTTCACTCTCTACCACCCAGATTTTACGTCCAAGTTCAGCCATGTGCTCAAGATGACGAATACGGGCCTGCCTTAAAGTGTCGTAGTCTTGGTGAGGGTTATCCCCGAGGGACTCTGAGTCTGAAGACAAGTCAATAAACTCGACCCCCGGAGGAGCGTCAAATGGTCCTTCACATGCCATGAGACCTCGTCCCGAAAGAAAAAAAGGTTCATGTATAAATGAGAGGATTGCTACAAAACATAAAAGAATGGGCTCAAAATCTCTAGGCACAAGTGCTCTAAATAACCAACTACAGCGTATGAATAAGGGCATGCAACTGGGTTAATTCACGATGAGCTAAGGCCAAAGTACCCCATCCCGAGTGGTGCTAATTTGGACCCAATAAACATAAGGGAGAAAGAAAGTATACCTCAAGCAAGTAAAATTGGGCGCTGTCGTGGTCAAAAGGAGGTCAAGGGCCAAAAGCACCGTCACGGTCAAGGAGAGGCAAGTGGTCGAAAATACACGTCTGCAAAAACAAAGGAAAAAGGTGCTTTAGTCCTCAAATACCTGCATGGATATAGACATAAAAGAAGTGAACTCAAATAAAAAAAGAAAGGAAAAGATAGCAAAAGTGAGGTAGTGGGGGATTGAACCCCTTACCTCTTGAAAGGAGTACGGATCTCAAAACCACTAAGCTGATGAGGTAAGGTGTAAATAATAGGCAAGATATGAAGGCTTATTTATAGGAGCCACAGGCTCATCCTAACCATCGAACCTAAAGCCTAATCAATGGCCAATAAGGGAGCTTGGCATCTCCATTGGTATCCATGAAGCAAAGTGATATGCTCATGTTCAATCACAAGAATCACCACTAACACCACGTTTACTTTCAAGGCACCATACTGAAAAGTCTACTAGAGCGCCTAAAGGCCCTCTCCTAAACTGGAGGGAAAGTGTGGACGCTCAAAATTCCATAATTGTAAAAGTTCCAAGGCACTTGCTAAGGTCCCATAAATGCCTAAACACATGCCTGAGTCGCGAGACCCTCGGGCCACCGTCATCTCGCAAATGCCTACTCTCGGTGCACCCAGCGAGGCCACGTCTCGCGCATAATAGCCGCATGCAGCCGCGAGGCCACGTCTTGTGCAATAGCGTCTCGTGAGGCCCTTGCCTCACACCTACTCTCGGTGCACCCAGCGAGGCCATGTCTCGCAAAAGAGCATCTCGCGAGGCCTCTGCCTTGTGCCTCCTCTCGGCGCACCCAGCGAGCCCATGTCTCGCAAGGCCCTTGCCTCGCGCCTCCTCTTGGGGCACCCAGCGAGGCCACATCTCGCACATGATAGCAGCATGTAGCCGCGAGGCCTTATCTCACGTAGGAGCGTCCCGCAAGGCCTCTGCCTCGCACCTCCTCTTGGTGCACTCAGCCTCGCCTCGCCACAGCTGCATACAGTTGCGAGGCCACGTCTCGCACAGGAGCGTCTCACAAGGCCTTTGCCTCGCACCTCCTCTCGATGCACCCAGCGAGGCCACGTCTCGCGCAGGAGCATCTCGTGAGGCCCCTACCTCGTGTCACGCGCCGGTTATTAGGGTACTCCAAGTAGACGGAATGTGCGACACTTGCAGACACTTCAAGCTAGCAAGTCAGCCTACAACACACACCTGCAGGCAAACAAACTCAGTGGTTAGCCACATACGCATCTTCGACATGCAATGGGCAATAATGAAGTATTAGCAAGCACAAAGCAAGTCATTCCTTGGAACGTCCAAACAACAAAAAGCACGCAACAAGGCAAGTGGGACGCAATGGCCCAACGAAGATAACAAACAATTAACACATAGGTGACAAGGGAGCATACAAGGGCAAGTATGGATAAACATCGTTTTATTAATATATAACCTTCATAGGGCAAGGGAGGAAACAACTTTAGCCCTTATCTGTAGGTGGACATGGTGCTTCCCTAAGTCACCAGGTCACCTCCCCCTAAGGAGCCTTCTAGGGATACAAGGTCTTCCTAGTAACATATATGATTTTTGTGTGGGAGACATATGCATAATTACAATATTGCCACTACCCTACCCCATGAGGTTGCTTGGTGCAAGACTTGACTAATGATCCAGCACCAAGGCATGCTCACTTACAAAATGGCCCCATGTGGGTGTGCCAAAGGGGCAGCACGCCACACCTCGCGCCTCCTCTCGATGCACCCAGCAAGGCTCCTGCCCCGCAGCTCCTCCTAGCACACTCAGCCTCGCCTCGCTACAGCCGTATGTAGCCGTGAGGCCACATCTCGCACAGGAGCATCTCGCGAGGCCCTTGTCACGCACCTACTCTCGGCGCACCCAGCGAGGCCACGTCTCGCGCAAGAGCATCTCGCGAGGCCCCTGGCTCACGCCTCCTCTCAGCACACTCAGCCTCAACTCGCCACAGCTGCATGCAGGCGCGAGGCCACGTCTCGCGCAGCAGCATCTCGCGAGGCCCCTGCCTCTTGCCTCCTGTCGGTGCACTCAGCCTCGCCTCGCCACAGCCGCGCCACTAGGGGTCGCACACGTACTGGACCTCGTTAAACAGGCCTTATCTCACCCCTTAAGATTAGTGCCACTGACTCGGCACCACTCTTACCGTGAGTCTAAAAAGAGGTAAGATCAAGGACCTCTCTAACACACCATTAAGGACGAATTGGGGAATCTTCATCGCGATTCATACAAAGTCAGAATAAGTACAGACACTAAGCCCATGCCAGACAAGTAGTGGTCTCATACAAGTGAGGTACCTATTATGGTCCACGCTAGACAATCTCTGACACTCGTACTGGAAGAGTAGTGGAGGCACAATCGGGTACTAAGGTAGAGGTGCTCCCACAAACTCTGACCATGTATTGAAGCCGACACCACTACACTTGATACCACTCTCCGGACATCATACTTATGTACAATTTGGTCCCCTGGACCTCAATGTATCAGGGGCCATTAGAGCCCACTATAAAGAGAACTCCACTTCAACATTGAAGGGGGTTGGAAAAAACACCGTAGCATGAGACAACAAAGGAATACAAGTTCTTTTCCCCATTTTTCTTCTACAACTATTTTCTAAGTTTCTAATTATATAGTTGAAGTTCTTCATTGATAAGCAATAGACTTTGATTTTTCTAACTTAACTTCATTGATGAGTTCCCACCATCAACAAGATGTATTATTTAGCAAGCTCGGAGCTTTAGTTGGAAGGTTTCCAAAGAAAGTTGGATGAACTCATCGAGTAGGACTGCAAGAGCTGGTTGGCTCAAGACAGGCAGTGAGCCAAGAATCATAAATGATTTGGTGACGATAAGAAACAAGGTTCCAACTAAGTCCGACTTTGCTGGTGAGGCTGAAAACTAGGGCGTGGAGGAAATAATGTAGTGGAAAATAGAATACACTATTAAGGGCAACACGAATTTATAAGAACAAAGATGACTTGAAATTTCGTGGATGATCAAGCAAAAATCGGATGTGATGGGAGGCAATGGAAAGATTCCCATAATGATTGTAATTCTTCAAATAAAAGGAGTTCACACTGTAAGAAGTGAAACAACCAATAAATGAATAATGACATTAAGTATGAATGAGGATTGATCACTTTTATTTTGGAAATAATGATAAGGATGACAAGAAGGCGCGAAGCACTCACTACAAAGAAGACGAAGGACAACCACATGTGAATGGAGTGGACTAGACGAGGACAACAATGGATTGACACAGGAGGAGAGAGCACCACATAAATCACAACGCATAAGCTTACTACATGACATGATCGATACGACCACACGAAGGATGCTCAAAACATGGAGGCGTCACTTTTTCACATGGCATGACAGAGGCTACCAAAATATGGAAGGATTGCACGAGATCATCAAGATTTCACTTCTAACGACAAGGATATGAAGAGTACATAATTCGGAGGATCAAACAAGAATAGAGGAGCATACGGCATGGATGCATGATCAATGGAAAAGATGCTTTTGGGAGACGAATTATGGATTAAGACTGGAGTGATTGCAACTATTTTAGAGGAATCCAAGGCAATAGTAATATGCCCAAACTATGATTAGGCGAAAGGAAATACAATTATGAGAAAGGACAAAGGTATTAGTAAACCATATATATGAAGGAACATATTTTGGAAACAGTTTATACTTGGATAGTATGGACTTTTATGGCATACTAATTGGACAAAGATGCCGGTAGTTTGTGGATATGATAGGCGACATTTTCACACTTTCAAGACGTGAAGATATTCTAGACTCGTTACAAAGGATTGAAACCCAGTGTAGGAAAGAAACTGGATTATGAGAAACATGTAGAAATGTTACAACTCATGAAAGTAATGAAGTAAGATCAATATGGAAGAGAGCTAAGGTTTCAAGGTAACAAGATTTGTTAATGATAAGAATGGATTGATTTACAGAATAACGTGGTTTATTTCTGCAACAAGAGGATGGTGAAGAATTGATCTCAGAATTGGAAACAAAAAATAAATGATTTAAGATTTACGGATTGTAGATTTGGATATGATCTATAAAATATTTAAGACTATCTTATGGATTTGTAAAAAAGTTTATAAATTAATGGCTATAAAGATGAATGGAGGCTTAGACCCTTATTATTGAACGAAAGGATAAGTGAAAGATAGACTCGTGTTCTAAGAGACATGATACATGTTTAGTTTTTGATTGTATCAGATTATAAGTTATTTATAAACAAGTTTATGCTACTGTTTTAGCTAATAAGTGATAAATTTTAGACAAGACCTTATGCGGTGGGGTAAAGAAATATGATACCCACTCATTCAATTGGACGCATCAGAAGCAAGGAATTTAGAAGGATCAGAAGTGAATGACTACTTCGAGGGTTAATACAAAAGTCACATACACGGATAAAGTACCTGGATGAGTATAGTGGAATTGATAGATTGCAAGATTGATAACATGCAGCAAGTACTTTTATAAGTGTCTCTAAAGAAAGATATTGTAAGAACAAGCTGAAAGGAAAAATGAGATGGGCATTATGAGCCTTTAGTGTTGCTTAAAGGAATTAATGAACATCTAATGTTAGAAGACGTTTATGATGGAATCTATGAAAATGTGTATCAAATGTAAGTTACATGGTTACGTGATCTAATTGTTAAGGGAAGAGGAATTAAGAGGATATACCTTGCAAGTCAATAATGATTCTATACAAAGAGGCAAGTATAAAGTATACACATAAATGCTTTGGATACTAAGGAGCCATTGAGAAAGCTTCATTGATTATGAAACTAGAAATATGAAAACGTTTATCGAAACATGAAGTAGAACCAGTATGGATGGGTTACTAATAAAACTGACAGAAAAGTGGCAGGAATATCAAGTGGCATATAAGTTGATAATTAAGGAAAGAATAAGTGATACAATGAATAGAACTAGATTATGGGTGATGTAAACCCAGCAATGTATATGGGTATATGATGGTTATAATTGAACGTGGCTACAATACTTAGCCAAGTTATATCGTGAGGATCCTGAGTAGTGGTGATAAATTATGATGAAAAGATCCTATGGAATTTTAAGGTCAGAAGGAAAGGTTGAGTTGTTAGATGCTCTCGAGGATGAGAGAATCATGAGAGGTTACTGCATTGGAGTTTGGAGGACGAAATCATTTTTAAGGGGGGGAGGGGGGGGCGGGGGGGGATAGTTGTAATATCCGCCTTTGATTTTTATGGGTATTGTGGTAATTTTGGCCTGTGAGGGAAATTTGGTAATTTATGTTAATGCATATGAATTTTTTTATTTTATTTTATTTTCATGATAATATGTGATTTATTTCATGATTATGATATGTGTATGTGACAACAGCAAAACACGATTCCTTCAAGTATCAAGGGCATAAGTGCCAAAGATATTGAAAATTAGGGGTTAATGTATAATTATGAGTCTTGTTGTAGAGATTATGATTTTCATATGTCAAAACTATTATTTTAAAAGGAAATTACATAAAAGACTTGATCCTACTTATGATAGGGTTAGTATTAGGGGCAAATTTGTCTTTTGATTTTAGGGTTAGTATTTGATGACTAAAATAAAATTAGGATTAAATTTATCGTATTATTGTCAGTCATTGTATTGATCAAAGCAAGGATTCTCTTCAAGGTTGAGGTCAAGAAGGTTGGAGAACTAAGAATCAACTTGAAGGTAAAATCTTATTACTCTTTACAATATAGGTCATGTTATGATTGTTCATGGAATTTAAGGGTCGATGATATAAATTCGTTCTTAGAATTTCATGTTATGGTATTTTATGAACATGTTTTAATGTTCTAAACATACTACGGAAGAATTAATGATGAAATAAGGACTGGATTTGGGATATAAGCTCATAACTTAGGAAAAATGAATTTTATTGCATAAGGATTGTTAGAGTTATTGAGTTAAGGGATTTTCATGAATTGTTGATATTTTATTGATCTCTAATAGTTGTACAATGATTTAGAGAGATTCAAGATGAGAAAAATGCAAAAAATAATCGTTCAAATCAGATTTAAATTGAGAGGGTTATGGATGTTTGAAGAATATTCATGATCTGGGTTCTCCGTTGGGCACGACCGCGCCCAAAGGGTAGCGCGACCATGCTACATGCCCAGAAAACTTGTTTTTTTTCCTCATTTTGATGGTTTTGGTTGGAGCTTTGATGGTATAGTTAAAGAGTTTTCTGTGTTGGGATTTTAGGACTTTCTTAAGGGCACTTTAAGACGGTTAGAAGTCCTAGAAAGTCTAAGAGAGATTGCATAAGTCTAATGTGATGTATGGTCTCTAAGTTCCAGATTGTATGTTGTTTGGCTTAGGACTTGCTAAAGGATTCTTGAATGGAACAAGGAACGTGTTTTGGAGCATTGTTGGACCTGAGGTAAGAAGAGTGGTCACTGTACCACAGGGTCTGTATTGAAGGCACAAATGTTATGCATATGTGATTTAATTATGTATATGTATGGTTAAAGTTATGATTTTGTCATGTATGTTATTACTTTATGCATATTTATGTACATTGTTGCATGCTTACGTTGATATTGGTGTGAATATACTTAAGTAGAGTTGCTATACCATATGTTTATGTTATGACATTGTTTGGTGTTTGATAATTTATTGGGCAGGGTAATTATTGGAACAGATAGGTGTCTGAGGCCGCAAAGGTTTAGGGTGGGACGCCACTCTCAATTATAAACTGTCAACACTTGCTTATGTTGTTTGTTTGATATATGCTAGAGTGACATGTTTACGTTATGAGAATGGATGTGTATGTTATGATAAAATGTATGCTTAAGTTTCTCGTGCTTAGTTGCATACTTGACCAGATTAGCATCGGCTTACAGACGGAATGACATCGGTAATACGTGTTATGATTGTATTGTGATATGTTATGACTATGTGATGTTGTGATAGGATATAGTATGCTATGATTATGTACTAATTATGATACGTTATGGTATGCTATGGTATGCTAAGTTATGTTATGAGAATGATATGATACGATATGAATTATTATTAAACTATATTTATGTTAAGGTATAGATTATGAGCAGTATATGTCTTAAGTTGTGATAACTGAATAGTATATGCATTAGGTTGTCATAGTTTGAAATAGGTTGTATTTTATGTTTATGTTTTGTGTTTGGGCTTTGAGGTTGTGCCCTACATAGCTTTTCTTGTTGGGTGTTAGCTCACTAGTACTCTGTATTGCAGGTAAGGGGAAAAGCGTATTAGATGAGGAGATGAGTTGGAACAGGCTCAATCTGATGTGTGCATGTCGTGATTGGTTCACCTAGGGGTTTAAAGGGTGCTACTTATGCATTGTTGTTATAAAAGCCTTTAACCATTATGTTGTTTATTAAACATTTATTTTTACTTATGACCTGCATGTAAAACATGATTTATTTCAAATATTGAGATCTTGAGTACAATGTTTGTAAAATGTGTTAACTCATGACTATTTAAATAAAAGTTTTGTTTTTCTTAAAGAAATTCATGTAAACATTAATTTACTTAAATATGGAGTATTTGGTAAATTAATGGGTTATAACTCAGGTCGTGACAGTCTGACATGATCTTTTTCGGGAGTCCAAAATGGCATATTATGTTCTTCACTACGAAGTCAAGTACTCTCTTCGAGGTTATAGTTGCCAGTGGTTCTGTCTCGACCCACTTCGTACAATATTTGATCCCGACCATCGCATAACGAACTCTTCCTTCTCCAATAAGCAACAAACCAATTAGATCGATTATCCAGATGGCAAATGGCCAGGGAGATGAGATCATGGCTAACTCCATGCGTGCAGCTCGGGCAATAGTAGCAAAGCGCTGGTACTTGTCGCACTTTAGAACATATGACGTCGAGTCCTTTTTTAGTGTGGGCCAAAAATAGCCCTTCCTTAGTACATTCAAGGCCATGCTTTGCCTTCTCTGTGGTCTCTGCAAAATCCCTTGTGTTCTCCACCAGGACCACATTCAATGTGTCTGCTTCTTTGTTTGTAGCAATTCGGGCTCGAGTGTCTGCGTTGGTGTTCTCGCAAGGGACTTGCTCGATGGAAGAGAACTCAAATTCTGACAGATCACTTTTTACTTTAGCTAGATAGGCTGCCATTTTGATTCCTCGGGCTTGATACTTCCCTAACATTTGATTAACCATGAGTTGAGAATCGTTGAAACATTGGATTGCTTTCGTACTCTAATTCGTTATTGGATGCGTCCAAACTGAATCTGAGAGTTCAATGAAAGCAATGTCCTTCATATGTGATCAGGATTATTCTAGCTATGGATCCATGTTTGCTGGATGATCCATCAAGAAAGAGTTTCCACAAATCTTGTACCGGCTCCCTCATAGGCTCATCTTGGAACCTGGTACATTTAGCGACGAAATCAGCGAGCGCTTTGCCCTATATTATTGTTTGTGGCTTATATAATATCTTGAACTGACTGAGTTCAATAGCCCAGTTCAATATGATTCCCGATGCTTCATGATTTTGAAAGACCTGCCTTCAAGGTTGATATGTTAAGACGTGTATGGTGTGGGATTGAAAATACGTGTTGAGCTTCCCCGAGGGCAAAATCAGGCAGAACGCGAGCTTCTCAATCAAAGGATACTGAGATTCAGCTCCCAAAAGCCTCTTGCTTATGTAGTACACTAGTTTCTGGGCACAATTTTCTTCTCTAACTAATATGGCGCTAACCACATTCTCCGTTATTTCTAGGTATAGATATAGACACTCCTCAGCAACTGGTTTTGATAATATGAGGGTTCCACTACATGCTTTTTCAGATCTTGAAATGCTTCTTCGCATTCTTCAGTCCATTTGAATCGTATATTTCCCATGAGCGGATTATAGAAGAAGAGACATTTATTCGTGGACTTGTATATAAACTGATTTAGTGTCGTGCCTTTTCCAGTTATGCTCTAGACTACTTTCCGCAATCTTGGCGACGACATCTCTAACGAAGATGTGATCTTTTCAGGATTTTCATCAATCCCCCTTGAGTTTACTATGAAGCATAAAAACTTCCCCGAAGAGACCCCAAAGGTAAATTCTTGGGGATTCAACTTCATATTATACTTCCTTAGTATGCTAAAACAATCTTCCAGATTAGATACATGGTTAATGGAAATTTTTTATTTGATAAGCATGCCATCGACATTCACTTCCACATTATTTCTGAACTAATCAACGAATGTTTTGTTGTCCAGTCTCTGATATGTTGCTCCAGTATTCTTTAGCCCGAATGGAAAAACTTTGTAGCAGTACACATTGTGCTCAGTCATGAAGTTAGTGTGCTCTTGGTCCGAAGGGTTCATCGCAATCTAGTTATATCTATAATACAAATCCATGAAGGACATGAGTTCGTGGCTGGTCGTGGCGTCAAATAGTTTATCTATTCTTGGTAGGGGAAAGCAGTCTTTCAGACAAGCTTTGTTAAGGTGAGAGAAGTCAATGCAGGTTCTCCATTTTCTGTTTGGTTTCGAAACCAGAACGAGGTTGGATATCTAGATCAGATATTTTGTCTCTCTAATGAATCCACATTTTATTATGCTAGATCCATATTCTTCTATACCTTCCACGAGCTCTTTTCCAAAAAGTCTCCAATTCTTTTGCTTCGCAGGCATATTTCTGTCCAAATTCAATGTGTACATAATCACACTCGGACTGATTCCTACCATGTTTGCATTTGACCAGGCGAAGATGTTGAGGTTTTTTCTTAGAAACTCGACCAGATCCTTTTTTTTCATTTAGTATTTAAATTCTTTCCGATTTTTACAACTATCAAAGGTGTTTTTGGATCAAGGATTACCTTATAACTCCTTGGATATCCAAGACCGTTACACCTTGTGTTTTAAATAGTGCAAGGCTCACTATTCGAGTTATTTGGCCATAAACGTGCTACTAAACGTGATTAACGACTTAGGGTAAAAAAAAATTGTCAAAAGGAATAGTCATTTCATTAACACATTAGGAGCATACTTAGGATCCAAAATTAAACATTTACAAAATTGTTTAGAGTTCCAAGAAGGGTAATTACAAGTCAAAAATTACAAACAGCCGATCTAAGCGACAAAATAGGGTTGACCCTAGTTCCTCTGAGAAATCTCGACCGTGGTGGTCGAGCAGCCGCATATGTACACGTCGCCACTGAAGCTCTCCAACTCATAGCTTATCAAGTTTTCCTTTCCCCTTACCTGCACCACATAGCACCCATGAGCCAAGGCTCAACAAGAAAACTTAAACATGCTCATAAGCAGTTAATAATATATCATAGAATCATAATAAGCATGCCTAGAAATAATAGCCCTACTCATGCATGCACTCTATGCAAATAAGTGACTACACTGCTGTACAGGGGCCCGCTACCCTAACTAGATGACTAATAAGTCACACCAGGGCCATGCCCTAGGATATGAGACTAATAAGTCACCCCGGGGCCCATTGCCCTATACATTGTATAACCAACCTTATAGTTGGCCCAGCATACCTGGCGCTTAATTTTACACGACCATTGGGTCAGAGAAGCGTATAGTGTGCTCCTGATAAGGCCTAACCGTATCGACCAACGCTCAACACGTTATTGCCGTCCTTGGCTTATAAGTCAAGCCTTACTCAATTAGATAATGCAAACAAGCATACATTATATAACAATTAACCAGATACAAAGCATGCAACATGCTTAATCAAACAGTAATAATCTTAATCATAATCATGCTCATTTATAAGGGCCCAAGCCTTAATCAAATATATATTTAACAACCGTGCAATCACGTACATAACATATTGGGTGCAGTTTTCTTACCTCTGGTCCAAGGGCAAGTTAAATATGAATGACCCTCGAGTACGATCATTTCCTAGCCCTACCAGTACCCTAGTCATAACCATAATAAATGGTATTCATCAATATCTAATTGGTAAAGACTTTCAGACCAAGTCCTAGTCTCTGGGACCTCAAATTCTACCAAATCGGGTAGTAGAATCCTTCCCGAGCCCTTAGGTTTGAGTTCCCGTCTACTGAAACCCACTTTGGCTAATAACCCCTATTTGAGTCATGACTCCCACAATTAGAGCCACAACTCTCCACAAATCAGAGAGGCCAGCCCTCAAATATACCAGACATGTGCTACAGCGCCAAGGCGGCTTAGGGCATTCTCTTGGTCTCTGAGTTCATGAGGGTCGCAGAGCGATCCCACAAACACAATTTTTCAAGCTTTTTACCCAGCTAGTTCTTACCAAAATCCATCCCCAGAAAAATCCAAAAACCATAATTCAATCCCCCAAACATCATCAGCACATTAACACCAACAAAACCCAGCACTAAACTCACTTAAAATCCCACCAAAACTCAAAATGAACACCTTCAGCCTCAAAAGTTCAAGAACACTAGAAAACCAGGGTAGAATTTAATCAAAACAGAAGTTGTAGCCTTACCTCAGCTGTGATTTATGTCCTCCTTGCTGCAACTAATCCAACCCCAAAGTCAAGCCTTGAACTCCAAATTCAAGCTCTCAAGCCTTTAATTCCCTTAGTTTTTTTCACAACAAAAACAAAACCATTCTAGAGAGAGAGAGAGAAAAAAAACTATGGAGAGAGAGAGAGAGAGTTGATTGTTGTTGTATTTGGGTTTCCTACTGCTGAAGGTACTAGTGACTAAGTCGGGCTCACTAAAGACCAAAATGCCCATTTTCCTTAGCCTTGCCTTCATATGCCCAAAAGGGATAATTAGTCTTTTTTCACATATCCTGTTAATCATAATAAACGCCTCATAATTCCTGTTACTTCCAATATCCCCAGATAATCACCAAACAATTTTCCATTACCCGACAAATCTCGGTAATGTACTAAATTACCAAAATACCCCTAGGCTCACGACGAGCCGGGTATTTAATCCCGTTACGACTAGACCACTAACTTGCTCCCTAGGATCGCCTCGTGCCGAATAACCCAAATATATCCACATAATAATGTGGTCTCAATTATATAGCACATATATATATATATATATTCCAATATGCCCTCAACGGGCCAAAATTACAAAAATGCCCTTCTAATAAGAAATGGGTCACATGCATGCAAACACAGTCATATTATAATATAACTCACATAATTAGTTTATTCTTGCATCAAATCACATAATAATGCAATTAATCAATTGTTCCCTCTTAGCCCCCTAATGAAGGCACTAATCCTTATTAGGTAATTTAGGATGTTACAACTATCCCATCCTTACAGGAATTTCAACCTCAAAATTTTACCTAGATAACTCATGATACTGATCCCGCATGTTGGACCCTAACTCCTACGTTGCCTCCTCAACCTTGCTATTCCTCCATAATTCCTTAACTAGTGGTATGATTTTGTTCCTTAGACCTTGTCCTTCCTCACTAGTATTTTTGGGCAGGTTGTTCTTCATTAGAAAGATCTTCTTGCAACTTCAGATCTTCGTAACTCAACACATGAATCACATCAGACACATAATTCCGAAGTGTCAAAATATGAAACACATTGTGTACGACTGACAGCACCGGAGGTAAGGCCAATTTATAGGCAACATGACTGATCCTCTCTAGGATCTCAAATGGTCCTACGAATCTAGAGCTCAACTTGCCCTTCCTCCCAAATCTCTTCACTCCTTTCCATGGTGAAACTCTAAGGAAGACATAATCTCGCACTTGGACTCCACGTTCCTGCGCATCGGGTCGGTATAACTTCTCTGTCTACTATAAGAAGCGAGCATCCGAGTTCTGATCTTCTCAATAGCCTTGTTGGTCCTTAGAACAACCTCAGGACCCAAGTATTTCAATAACGCCCTACTATCCTAGAGTCGTTACCATGTGATTTTAAAATGTGCAATTAACTCGCAAATCAAGGTTTTAGACCAAAAAGTATGATTAAGTTAAATAAAGATTCATTTAATAAAATTTTCATAAAAAAGTTTAAACATTCATTAAGATTATATAAAAGTTACATAGGATTCGAAAAGGTTGTTTAAGACATATTTACAAATTCAAAAGTCTTTATATAGTCGACCTAGGCAACAAAATTGGTCATTTACACAACGTACCTAAAAACTACCGTAGCCGTGGCAGCAAGGTATGCCAAACATGTACGCACTGATCTATGCCCTCAAACTAATGCTTGGTCAGCCTTACCCTTGCCCTTACCTGCACCATAGAGCATCCGTGAGCCAAGGCCCAACAAGAAAACTTCGCAAACATAGCATACAACAATTCATTTTAGTAACTACATAACAAAGCAAACACAACAAAAAATTCAAAATAGTGGCCTAAGCCGATAAAGGTGCATCACCAGGCACCAGGTTCACGATCCTAACGGAGCAGGTGAGCACAACACCCTAGATGGCCATGCCCTGGCGGCCTACATTTAGCATGCTTATTGCCGTTTCTGGCCCTCACCGATCCCGGCCCTTGCTGATCAGTCACAAACACATATATGACATAACAATTACAAACATTCACACATAACACTAAACACAGATAATCGGGTCATGCCCTACTCTACGAGCACAAACAATTTTCTTTTCTAAGTTTCGAACTGAAAGTACAAGGCGATCCCGAGCACGTAATAATAAATAACCATCACAACGTAATCCAATTAAAATCTTCTGAATAATATACCAGCCTCCGGGACCTCGAATTCTACTAAACGAGGTAGTAGAATCTCTCCCAATCCCTTAAGTTTGAGCTGCCTAGCTTAAAAATCTATTTAGGCTATTTTCTTTAATTAGAGAGCCCAAGGATCTTTCCAGGGGGACAAGGGCTTCGGCACACCCCAACTAAGGCCACGACGCTTAGGCGATTTCAGAGAATCACCAAGGCCATCTCATGCACAATCAAGAATCCAGACCCAAAAGTTAACCAATTCAAGGTTTAAAGCTTCCCCAAGTATGAATTGTTACCTTGAACTGTTCCCTGCTCCAATCCTACCTTCAATCCACAAATTCCCAAGCTATTTCCTTTCCAAAGATCAAAACCCACCAAGGCACCAAGAAGAAAAGAGAAAAGACAGAGAGAGAGAGCTAAGGGAAAATCTTAAGATAGCCTAAGTGTTTCTAACTATTCCTCAAGCTTCCCAAGTTATCCTTTGGCATCAAAAGGACCAAAATACCCCTAGATCAGAACTTGCCCTTTAATGCCCCCAAGGGAAAACTCGTCATTTTCCATATTCTAGCTAATTCCTCGAGTATTCCTATAGATCCCCAATTAATCCCGGCATCCCTAAAATATCACCAAATAACTACTCTTTACCCGGTAAATCCTGAATACAGGCTAAGTTCCCAAAATACCCCTAGGCTCATCCCGAGCCATGTATTTGACCTCGTTGTGACTATTCCTCTAATCCGCCCACAAGGACCGCCTCGAGCCCAATATCGCAAATATACCCACATAGTCATGTTGTCTCAGTCGTAACACACACATAATTACATTTATGCCCTTAATGGGACAAAATTACAAATATGCCCCTTGTTAACCATAAAGGGCCCACATGCATATTTAATACACATAAACATGCTTATCTAGTCATATCATCACATAACTTAGACAATCAAATAATGATACACATATATCATCATTAGTCACGTAATAATACAATTAAATCATTTATTGCCCTCCCGGCACACTAATCAAGGCACTAAGCCTTATTTGCAAATTTGAGACATTACAATTTCCTATCTCCCGTCTCATACCAATGAATGGGCGACCAACATTTCCTGCCATACCATCTCATAAGGAGCTACTCCAATGGTCGACTGATAACTGATATTGTAGGAAAACTCTATCGGAGGAAAATACTTACTCTTGGACCCTTCAAAGCCCAACACACATTATCGTAGCATGTCCTCTAATATTTGTATCATCCTCTCAGCTTGTCCATCTGTCTGAGGATGATAAGCAGTACTAAACTTCAGTGTGTACCCATAGCCTTCTACAGACATCCCCAGAACTTGGAAGTAAATTCGGGATCCCAATCCGATGCAATTGACCTCGGCGCCCCATGAAGGCGCACTATCTCTCTCACATAGACATTTGTGTACTGATCAACTGTATAATTCATCCTCAATGGTAAAAAGTGAGCTTATTTGGTGTATCGATCCATGATAACCCACTGTAACGTCCTGGATAGCCAAGATCGTTACACTATTTGTTTACAAATGTGCAAGACTTGCTAATCAAGTCATTTAGTTAGAAACATGTTACTGAATCTACAGTTGAACTAGGGTTAAATGATTTTGGTCATAACAGTTTCATTTCTTATAATCAAACATTTTTACATGGGATCCTACAAGTAGTAACGTTAAAAGACAGTTTACAAAATTTCATGATTTAAAATACAATTATTAGCCACTCTAAGGGAAAAACAGACAATTAGGCTTGTCTCGTCCTGTACCACTGCTCGGCTATGGCGGCCGATCAGCTGATTATGTACATTCAGCCCAAAGCTCTCCATCTCAAGACTGGTCCACTTTACCCTTGCCTTTACCTGCACCACGTAGCACCCGTGAGCCAAGGCCCAGCAAGAAAACACAATAACAAAACAAAGACATCAAACAAACAACCAGATATTTCATACATTATAATCATATACTAAACAATCCATATATTCACGATAATCAAGTATTCAGCATACCAAGTTCATCATCTCATACTAAAAACCAAATCACATAAGATAATCAGGGTCAATGCCCTTAGGCCGTACCCTTTATTTGTCCTACTGAATCCGGCCTGCTTAAACCGAGCTCAGTGAATATTAAGTTGTCCTCAGCTACTAGTGGCCAAGCCGCGCCCTGTGCGCAAATATTGATTCCGGCACTCTTAGGCCGTTTATCACATGTCCCATGGCATAATACAAACTATGACACATTTCAGGAGCTCTTAGTCCCATCATTAACACATAACCGGGTGCAATTTCTTACCTTTAGATTCTGATAGCTTTGTTCAATTCAACCATAAAGCACGATCCCATCTGAGCCCTAGCATACACATAATCATGGTCACAAGTTAGAACCACACCAAACTTCAATTCCAAAACCTAACCTCGGGACCAATCTCGAGCCCTCGGGATAATTCCACCAAACGGGGTGGTGGAATCAAACCCCGATCCCCCGAGCAAAAACCCAAGGAAATAACCCAAAAATCCCCTTCTCGGAACAGGGTAGCGCTACAATGCCCTAAAGTGGGCGCTACATCGCTAGTCACAGCCAGACAATCTCCAGATTTCTCCTCTTTGAACCTCCTCGAGCCAAAACCCTCCAAAATCCTTCCAAACCTCAACTAAACTCCAAAACAAGCTTACCAACATCTATATCTCACCCCATGAGACCCAACCATACAAAACTCAATCACATGCACCCCAAAACAAGGAAATCTCCATGGCTGAGTTTGAAGCTCAAAAGCTCAACAGAAACCTCTGAATTCAAGTGACTAAGGTCAGAACTTCTTACCTTCAACAGTGAAATTCGACCTTAGTCTAGCCTCCACACTTCCTTGGCTTTCACTCCTCAAAACTTCATCCTTAATTCCCTAGAATTTCCATCAGAAACTTAGCTTGGAAACCAGTTCAACACCAAAAACCAAGAACTAAATAACAACCTCAAAACCTTACCTCAAATTGATGAATAACCTCTGCCAATTCCTCAAGCCAAATCAAGAACCCAAGTGCTGAGCCTTAGCCTAAGCCTTCTCTGAATCTTAGCTCCAAAAGACCCTAAGAATTGAAGAAGGAATCCCAAACCGTGAGAGAGAGAAGACTTCTATTTCTTTTTTCCTTCGTTCCTTTCTTTTCTTTTCCTCAAACTTCCAAAAATTTCTACATATTCTTCTAAGGAAATAAAGCCAAAAACAACACTTATCTGATTTTAACACCAAAAGACCAAACTGCCCTCCCAATTAAAACTAAGCTTTTACACCTCCTAAGGGCATTTTAGTCATTACCCCCAATTCTCGCTAATTCCTCGAGTGTCTCTAATATTTATCGCTTACTTCCCGACACCTAACTAATCACCAATTATATTCCTCAATATCAAAATAGACTCCAATATATTTCCTAAATTCCCAGAAATACCCCCAGGCTCGCCTCGAGCCGGGTATAAATCCCTGCTGTGACTTTTTCGCTAAACTGCTCACTAGAATCGCCTCGAGTCACAAGCTACAAATATATCCACATAATAATGTGGTCTCAAAAATTTATCATAGTTATTTACATTTATGCCTTCAACGGGCCAAAATTACGAATATGCCCTTCTAACCTAATCAGGGCCTACATGAATACTAATACATATAGTCATGCATCACAGATATCCAAATAATCATATAACATGATTTTAATCATTTAAATAACATATAATCCAGTTATGCCCTCCCAGCACACTAATCAAGGCTCTTAAGCCCTATTAGTAAATTTGGGTCGTTACAACTATCCCCTCCTAATGAGAATGTCATCCTCAAAATTTACCTGAATAATTCGGGATACTGATCCCGCATCACTGACTCAAGCTCCCAGGTCACTTCTTCGACCCTACTATTCCTCCACAATACTTTAACTAGAGGAATTGTCTTATTCCGTAGCACTTTATCCTTCCAATCCAAAATCTGAACCGGTTGCTCCTAATAAGCTAAATCTGTGTGCATTTCCAAGTCTTCATACCTCAACACATGTGTCACATCTGAGAGGTACTTCCGGAGCATAGAAATATGGAATACGTCATGGACTCTTGACAACAATGGTGGCAAGGCTAACCTGTAAGCCACCTGACCGATCCTTTCCAGGATCTCAAAAGATCCGATGAACCTAAGGCATAGCTTTCTCTTCTTCCCAAGTCTCCTCACCCCTCGCAGTGGTGAAACTCGGAGAAACACATGGTCCCCAACCTAGAAATCCACATCACTACGCTTGGGATCAGCATAGCTCTTCTATCTACTCTGTGAGGCGAGCATCCTAGCTCGGATCTTCTCTATAGCTTCATTTGTCCTCTAAACCATATCCAGCCCCAAATACCTCCTCTCACCCATCTCATCCCAATGAATGGGTGATCTACATCTCCTTCCATACAACATCTCATAGGGAGCTACTTCAATCGTCAACGGGAGACACTTACTCCACGATCCATCAAAGACGATCACACATGCTCTGAGCATATCCTCCAATACCTGAATCATCCTCTCGGGCTGTCCATCAGTCTGAGGATGAAAGGCTGTGCTGAACTTCAACTGAGTTCCCATAACCTTTTGCAAACTACCCCAAAACTTGGAGGTAAAGATAGGATCCCAGTCTGACACTATAGACTTAGGAACCCCATGGAGACGTACGATCTCCCTCACATACAATTCTGCATACTGATCCACAGTATATGTCGACCTCACTGGAAGAAAATGGGCTGACTTGGTGTATCTTTCCCCTATCACCCACATCGAGTCATGAAGCCCTACTGTTATGGGTAAACCTCCCACAAAATCCATCGTAATATCCTCCCATTTCCACTCGGGGATACCCAAAGACTTAAGCAACCCTGCCGGTCGCTGATGCTTAGCCTTCACCTGCTGACAGGTTAAACACCTAGCTACGTACTCCACCACATCCTTCTTCATCCTGGGCCACCAATATAACGTCTGTTGATCCTGGTACATCTTCATGGTATCCGGATGAAGTGAGTACGGCATCGTATGTGACTCATCCAATATCTCTCGTCTGATCCCCTCATCAGCTGGAACATAAATCTACCCCTGATACTGAAGCAAACCAACCTCAGAAATAGAATAGTCCTTAGCTACTCCCGCTAAGGCATTCTCTTGAATAAGTGGTCAATCCTTGGTAGGGGATACTTATTCTTGACAATGTCACATTTCTTGAACTTAGCATATAGTTTGTGTTCCCTCAGCCTTTATAGAACCAACCTAAGATGCTGCTCATGCTCTGTCTCTGACTGAGAATAAACCAGCATATCGTCGATGAGGACGATCACTAACCTATCTAGATAATCTTTGAACACCCTGTTCCTCAGATCCATAAAAGAGGCTAGGGCATTAGTCAAACCAAATGACAAAACGAAGAACTCATAATGCCCGTATCTGGTACGAAAAGTAGTCTTTTGTATATCTCCCTCCTTGATCCTCAGCTGGTGATAACTAGATCGAAGATCTGTCTTTGAGAATACAGTCTTACCTTGCAACTGATCAAACAGGTCATCTATCCTTGGTAGAGGATACTTATTCTTGATGGTTAACTTGTTCAGTTCCCTATAGTCAATGCACATTCTCAGTGAACCATCCTTCTTCTTCACAAATCGGACCGGTGCACTCCATGTTGAGAAACTGGGTCTAATAAAACCCAAGTCTAGCAGCTCCTATAACTGTACCTTTATCTCTTTCAACTCTTCTGGGGCCATTTTGTATGGTTCCCTAAACTTTGGCAATGTCCCTAGTGCTAGTTCCATAACAAACTCTATCTCTCTATCTGACGGCAACCTTGGTAAATCCTTTGGAAACACATCGAGAAACTCACACACTAATATAGACTCTGCTGGTCCCATTGGCACGACCTTAGTGGTATCTCCCACACTGGCTAGGAATCCTATGCAACCACCTCGCACTAGGTCTCTAGCCCACAATACTAATATCATAGATACACAGGGCCCATCCACAGTGTAAACAAATACAAATGGGTCCTCACCCTCAAGCTCAAAGGTTATTATCTTCTTTTTGCAATCTATGGTTTCCCCATACTTTACTAAACAATCCATTCCCAAAATCATGTCAAAGCCAATCTTAACATACTCTATCAAGTCAACTGACAACTCTCTGCCATCCACTGTCACTGGCTGTGAAATGACCCATCTCCTGGAAACAACTAAATCCCCAATTGGCAATAAGCTTTCGAACCCCACAACATAATAATCACATGGCCTACACAGTCTATCAATAATCCTACTAGAAACAAAAGAGTGTGTAGCACCATAATCAATCAAAACAGTAGAAGAGGTTCCAAAACTAGAAAGTTGATCCATCACTAATGAGGGACTAGCCTCAGCCTCTGCCTGTGTCAATGCGAACACTCGAGTTAGATTCGATTTTTCCGCCTTCCTGGGTTCATCCTTCTTTGCTCTCTAGCAATCTTTCCTCAAGTGTCCCATTATCCCGAACAAGAAGTAGGCCTTTGCCCGAAACTCCCCCGCTTGTCACCTCCTCAAAACTACATAGGATCTAAAATTATAGAAAAGTTACATGGGATCCCAAAATGTTGTTTAAGACATATTTATAAATTCAAAAGTCTTTATACAGTCGACCTAGACAACAAAATCGGTCATTTACACAGCGTTCCTCAAAACTACCACAGCTGTGGCATCCAGGTAGGACCATGTATGCACCGATCCACGCCCTCCAACTCATGCTTGGTTAGCCTTACCCTTGCCCTTACCTGCACCATAGAGCACCCATGAGCCAAGTCTTAGCAAGAAAACTCCGTAAACATAACATATAACAATTCATTTAAGTAAATACATAGCTAAACAAAAACAATAGACAATTCACAACAGCGGCCTAAGCCGATCAAGGTGTGTCACCAGGCACCAGGTTCACGGTCCTAACCGAGCAGGTGAGTACAGCACCCTAGATGACCATGCCATGGTGGCCTGCATTTAATATGCTTATTGTCGTTCTCGACCCTTGCCGATCCCAACACTTGCCAATCAGTCACAAAAACATATATGATATAACAATTACATACATTCACCCATAACACTAAACAAAGAGAATCGGGCCATGCCCTACTGTACAGGCACAAAAAAATTTCTTACCTGAGTCCTGAGCACGATCCCTAATCCTGAGCCTTAACAGTAAAACCTAGTCACAACGTAATAATAAATAATCATCACAACCTATTCCAATTAAAAACTTCAGAATAATATACCAGCCTGCAGGACCTCGAATTCTACTAAACTTGGTAGTAGAATCCCTCCTGAACCCTTAAGTTTGAGTTCCCGATCTTAAAAATATGTTTAGGCTATTTTCTTTAATTAGAGTCGCGGTGCGCTACGTTTTCCCTGAATGAAATTCACCAAAATCTATCCTAAACAACAGCCAAACCTAATCACTTGAGTTCAAAAATCAAAACACTCAAGAAACTAGACCCAAAACTTATTCAAATCAATGTTTAGAGCTTACCCTAGCTATGAATTGTGACCTTGAACTGTTCCCTGCTCCAATCCCAGCTTCAACCAACAAATTCATAGCTCCTTCCTTTCTAAAGATAAAAACCAACTACGGAACCTAGAAGAAAAGAGAAAAATGAGAGAGAGAGAGAGACCTGAGGGAAAATCCGAAGATAGCCTAACTGTTTCTAACTATTCATCAAGCTTCCTAAGTTATCATTTCTCATCAAAAGGACCAAAATACCCCTAGATCTGAACATGCCCTTTGTTATCCAGATTTCCGGATAGCGTTTAGATTGATGTCCTCGGGGAAGCAGAATTATCGATGTCTTTCACGGTAGGTGACCAGATCTCGCGGATGAACAGAAAGGCTTCGCCTCTCCCGTTTAGTGTCCGGATTACTGTTCCTAGCAAACACAACACGGAAACTCGTCAACTCTCCCGGACTCCCGAAGGGGTATCCTTCGGGGAAGCCCCTTCCAGGAGAAGCTCTTCGAGTGGTCTCCGCGGAAGCAGTTCCGTGCCTCGCACGGAACAAAGCCAAACGGTCGAGTCCTGGAGGAGGCATATTTGGAATGATATCCGCCTGACACAGGATCCCGCCTGACACGCCCGTCAGGTCAAAGCCGCACACATCCCAGCACGCCTAAGGGTACCTTTTCTACTACTGTTCTGCTGACAACTTGGAAAAGACGGCTGACTTTGTGTGTTCCCCATACTTTCACGTAAATATACCCACATAGAGTCTTGTAGCCATGCTACTACAGTAATTGTATCCCTATTTATGGCTGGTGTAATTAAGACTCATGTACGTAGAGAAAAACCCTAATCCGAAACCCTAGCTATAAAGACCCCTTCATTTTACAAGAAGAGGGAGGACCGACAGATCACATAGCAAAAACTTTACTAAAATCTCTCTAGCTTCATCTTCTTCAAGAGAACCCGAGAGAAACACTGTGAGTGTGTGAAGTTCTTGTGCACCAGCCATCTTACTGTAACCTTTTCCAAGTATAATAACATCGACTCGTGGACTAGGGCTTGTTAACGCCTGAACCACGTAAAAACACTGTTTGTTTAGTTATATTTCAGCATTTCTACAGTTCTTATCTTTTTATTATTCTGTTTGTATTCGTTTCCGAAAAACTCGGTAAACATTTTGGTGCTTTCATTGTGAGCTGTAGGAAGTTGTTAGTCAGCTCTTTTTCTGTGTACGTTTTTTGTATTCACTTCGTGCTAAAGAGATGGTGACTACGAGAAAATCCGCTGTTGACAAAAATGCTACGGTCAACCCCGATACCGTGATGGAAGATGTGGTGCAAAGCGAACCCTTGGACTACCAAGGTGAAGACCCGACATCCCGCCAGGATCGGGTCAGTACCGAAGATACAACATACTTAGAAGACGAAGAAGAGTATGTCCAAGACGGTTATTACAAGGACGGCTGCTACTATGAGAAGGACCCAGAACTGGTCCAAGTAGCCGAAGAACTGGTGGCCACTAAGGCCAAGCTTGCTGAGCAGGAGCGCGTCTCCGAAAGAATGCAACGCATGATGGAGCGCCTCCAAAGTAAGTTCAGAGATCTAGGTGACTCAGACAAGGATGCCTCTGTTCTAGGTGGTGCTGATGCCCCCATGCCGGATCCAGCCGCTGCTGGACCATCCAAAGCCGCCCCTAACAAGGGCAAAGAAAAAGTTGGAGAGCCTGTGCGCGCTGACGCCCCTGCACCTCCTAAAGGCGTGAATCACCAGGCCGACTGCCCCCCCCGCGCGAAGAAGGTCTCTGGCGCTCCTAAGCCCAGACGTCCTTCAGCCCCAAGGGGGCACTCTGTGCCTAAAGGGCCCGGTGCTAAGGCACCCAGGCCTAGGGGAAGGAACAACCGCCCCGGTGATTCCGTCAACCAGGACGGTCGGGCTGCGAACTCGCACTCCGAGGATAGCTGGTCCACGGTGGACCTAAGAAGAAGGTTGGAGGCCAAGTATGAAAAGGCCAAAGGAGAAAAGGCCCGGCCTCGCGGAGATGACCTTCGAAATCATATTAATGACAAGCTCTGGGGACGTGACCTCCCGGAGAGTGATACGAAGAGGCTCGAGGAACAGATTGCTGCCTTGACCAAGCTGGTCCGGAAGCAAAGTGGGGCCCTGTCAGACTCTGAGGAGGAAGACCCGGAACCATGTATTCGGAGGATCGCGGAAACGTCCCTCCCGGATAACTTCAAAATGCCTCACATAGAATTATATGATGGGAGGACAGACCCGCGTACCCACCTAGCTAAATACAATAAAATGATGCAAGTGGCGCGTGTCAGTGAGGACGCCAAATGCATGTTCTTCTCACTCACCCTTACCAAGTCCGCGGAGGACTGGTGGAAAAGATTAGCTCCCGGATCAATCCACAGTTGGAAGGAGCTACAGTCCGCGTTTAGGAGGCAGTTTATTGCTGCCCGCGACCACGACATGGAGGTTGGTTCCTTAACCAACATCAAGCAGCAACCCACTGAGAACCTCAAAGCTTTCATTCAGAGAATGATGGAAGCTGCTGCAAAAACCAAGGTCAGCGATGACATGAAGCTGATCGCCCTTCAATCGGGCCTTACTGTCGGCTCCCTGCTATGCGGGGAAATGCAAAGGAGACGGGCAGAAACGCTGTCCGAATTCATGTCAAAAGCTCAGGGAATCATCAACCTTGAGGATGCCTACCAGCAGGCCTTTGGAGTTCCCCCGGCTCCAACGCCTTCCGTGACTGCGCCGAGCTTTGCTTCGCAAGCTCCCGCACCAGCCCTCACGCTTCCAGGAGCCCGATTCACTCCAAGTGTGTATGGGCCTTCCGCGTCTGCTCAGACGCCGAGTCAAACCCATTTCTCTAGGTACGGAGCAGTACAAACCGGATGTAGTATCGCTCCTGGCATGCCGCAGCCACAAGCGGAAGCCCCAGAACGAAATTTGAGCCAATCGCGGAGCAAATGAAGCGGAAGAAACTCCAACCGGGGAGACCATTCAAAGAAACCCCGGAAGGACTATGAGCCCAAGTTCACGGAATATACCAGTTTGATAGACTCGCGAGAGAATGTCTATCGGGCGACCTGTAATATGGTCAACTACAGGAAGCCCCCGAAAGTGTCTCACGGAGGAAGGTGTCCGCGAGACTCCAATAAGAGGTGTGAGTTTCACGGAGATGTGGGGCACACCACGAATGAGTGCCTTCAGCTGAAGGATGAGATCGAGTCCCTGGCAAGAGCGGGACACCTCGGTCAGTGGGTGAGGATACCCATTATCTATCCCGGACAGGGGGTAGTTCACGGAGCTGCATATTCCCCGGGACAGAGGGGGGCCGCTAGCGCTCCTGGAGCCGGTCACCCCCAAGCTCCCGGGTCTCAGTTCCCAGCGCTTCCTGCTCCACCCGCTCCGGCGCCCATTGCCTTGTTGGCTCCAGGACCAGGCAACCCATATCCGCCCGGCCTTGCTCCGCCACCCGTTGACGGACACGTAGCCACCATTTCCGGAGGACCACACCTTGCCGGAAGCACCCGCAACTCCCAGAAGAGGTACTTGAGGGAGTTAGAGCACGCCGAGGAGATGTGCGCCTTGGTTCAATCACCTGCTCAACGTCCCCGAATGATGGATCTTCCCATCACCTTCACGGAGGACGATGCTCGACATGTGCACTTCCCCCACAACGATCCCTTCGTGGTGGAAGCCCAGATTGCCAATAAGAAGGTCTCACGGATCTTGGTCGATAACGGAAGCTCCGTAAACATCCTCTTCAAAGCAGCCTTCCACGCGACCTGGCCCCATGCCCCATCCAGCTTCAAGGGTTCAATGGGGACGCACTCATGCCATTAGGCAAAATTCAACTTCCAGTCACCCTCAGAGGAGAAAGCGACGCTTGTGCCTTCAAGCATAGCACATTCGTGGTGGTCGACTGCCCCACGGCGTATAATGCCATCTTAGGTCGACCGGTCCTGATCGATTGTGGGGCCATAACCTCGATACGCCACTTATGTTTGAAGTTTCCATGCGACGATGGGCATATTGGCACCCTCCGAGGAGACCAAAGAAGTGCACGGAGCTGTTATAACGTTTCCGTCCGATCCGTCTACACGGTCCAAGAGACGTTTGCTACCATTCCTTTGGCGGAAGAATTACCAGAAACTGGGGGTGCTCAGGAGGCATACTTTGACGAACTCGACCCAAGAGTGGGAATCGAGAAAGCAATAGAGCCGATGGAGGAAGTCGAAGAGGTGATCCTCAACCCGGGAGAACCCACCAAAGTCATTCAGGTGGGGAAAAACCTGCCGTTGGCCATTCGAGATAAGATCGTGGCCACTGTGAAGGATAATCAGGATATCCTGGCATGGTGCCACGCTGATATGACGGGGATTAATCCCAATGTTGCGTGCCACGCACTCAACATAGACCCATCTGCAACTCCAATTCGCCAAAAGAGGAGGCCGCTGGACCCAGTGAGAGCCGAAGCCGTCAAAGCTGAAGTGGACAAATTGATGTCCATAGGCTTTCTCCAGGAGTCGCACTATCCCGTGTGGTTGGCCAACCCAGTTCTGGTCTCGAAACCCGATGGGTCCTGGAGAATGTGCATTGACTTCACGGACATAAACAAGGCCTGCCCGAAAGATTGTTTCCCTCTTCCGCGAATCGATCAGATGGTAGACGCTACTTCCGGGTACGAACTCTTATCCTTCATGGATGCATACTCTGGATACAACCAGATCAAGATGCATGTCGCGGACCAGGAACACACCAGCTTCCTCACGGACAAGGGTGTCTACTGTTACGTGGTCATGCCTTTCGGTTTGAAGAATGCTGGGGCGACGTACCAGCGTCTGGTAAACAGAATGTTCAAGGACCAACTGGGGAGGAACATGGAGGTGTACGTGGACGACATGTTGGTAAAGTCCAAGACCTCCGGGGACCACAGTGACGACCTTGAGGAAGCTTTCGCCGTGATCCGAAAGTACGGGATGAAACTAAATCCAAAGAAATGTACTTTCGGGGTCTCGTCTGGGAAGTTCCTCGGTTTCATTGTCAGCTCCCGCGGAGTGGAAGCCAACCCTGAGAAAATAAAGGCGTTCATAGATATGCCTTCCCCCCGGAAACATAAGGATGTCCAGAGCGTTACCGGAAGGATAGCTGCTCTCAGCCGCTTCGTATCCAAGGCCACTGACAAGTGTATCCCCTTCTTCAATGTGTTGCGAGGAAACAAGAAGTTCGAGTGGACCCCCGAATGCGAAGCAGCCTTCCAACACCTCAAAGAACATTTAACCCGAGCTCCCATTCTGTCCAAACCTGTCGAAGGAGAGGCGTTGTTCTTATACTTAGCTGTGACTGAGCACGCAGTGAGTGCCGCTCTCGTCCGGGAAGATGGCCGTATCCAGCTTCCTGTGTATTACGTAAGCAAGAGGTTATTGGACGCCGAGTCCAGATATTCGATGATCGAGAAACTCTTCCTCTGCTTGCTGATTGCTTCACGGAAGCTGAGGCCATATTTCCAGGCGCACACCATCAAAGTACTCACCAACCACCCTCTCCGACAAGTCCTGCAGAAGCCCGAGTCTTCTGGCAGATTGCTTAAGTATGCCATGGAACTGAGCCAGTTCGATGTCCACTACCAACCACGTGTTTCCATAAAAGGTCAAGCTCTCGCGGACTTTATTGTGGAATGCTCGGGAATGAATGACTTCCCGGAAGATCCTGTCCCGGAACTTCCCACCTGGAAGGTCTATGTAGACGGAGCCTCAAATGAAAAAGGAGCTGGAGTGGGGGTCATCCTAATATCTCCCCAAGGACATCAGCTCCAGAGCGCCATCCGCTTCGCGTTCCCAGCATCCAACAACGAGGCAGAACACGAAGCCATGTTAGCTGGGTTACGACTGGCCAGAGAAGTCGGAGCCCAAAAAATCGAAGTATACAGCGACTCCTTACTTGTGGTAAACCAAATATCCGGGGAATACCAGACGTAAGGCGAAAGGATGGCTGCCTACGTGTCTCTCTCCCGCGACCTACTGCAGCATTTCAAAGGCTACCAAATCCGCCAGGTCCCCCGGGACCAGAACTCACTCGCGGACACGCTGGCCAAGCTTGCAACGGACCCGGAGATTGAACAGTATGGCTTAGTCCCCATCGGGCACTTAGAAGCCCCCAGTACTGAGACACGAAGGATAAACGCCATCATCGACCATTCCCACTCCTGGATAGGACCCATCCTCAGATTTCTCACCACCGGAGAGCTCCCCACTGATAAAGCTGACGCAAGGAAGCTCCAATATCAAGCTCCCCGATACGTGGTTATGGATGGAAAGCTTTACCGCAGGGGGTTGTCCATACCCTTCCTTAGGTGTGTTGCCGGAACCGAAGTCAGCACCATCATCCATGAGATTCACGGAGGCTTCTGTGGCGATCATACCTCCGGGCTGAGCCTCTCCAAAAAGATCCTTCGACAAGGATACTTCTGGCCCACCATGAAGAAGGATTGTGTGGATTATGTCAGGAAATGTGAGCAGTACCAGAGGTACGCCAAGGTTCCGCGAGCGCCGCCTACAGAAATTACCCTAATGACCAGCCCCTGGCCGTTCGCCGTTTGGGGCATTGACCTAGTAGGTTCCCTCCCAACTGGAAAGGGTGAGTGAAGTACGCCATAGTCGCGGTAGACTACTTCACCAAATGGGCTGAAGCTGAACCTATGAACACGGTCACATATAAAAAAGCACTGGACTTTGTCATCAGGAATATAGTGTGTCGTTTTGGGCTTCCACGAAAAATTGTGTCCGACAACGGAAAGCAGTTTGACAGTGAACACTTCACGAACTTCTGTGCTTCGCATGGAATTATCAAAAGCTTTTCCGCAGTCGCCAGACCCCAGGCTAATGGGCAAGTGGAAGCTGTAAACAAAATATTAAAGACCACGTAGAAGAAAAAACTCCAAGCCTGCAAGGCTCACTGGCCGGAAGAACTTCCGCGAGTACTTTGGGCCTATCGCACAACAGAGAGAACTTCGACGGGGCACACGCCTTATTCCATGACCTTCGGTTGCGAGGCCGTCATCCCAGTAGAAACTATGATCCCCTCTCACAGGCAAGATACCTACGATCCTACCCGGAACCATGCCCTTCTCCAGGAGTCCTTGGACATGATCGAAGAGCTCCAGGAGCAGTCGCAGGTCCAACTAAAAATGTACCAAGGCAAGATAGCCCGACACTTTAACACGAGAGTCCAGAGCCGTACATTCGAAGTTGGGGATCTTGTCCTACGGAGAGTATTTCCTGCTACGCAGGATCCGGGAGTAGGAGTCCTCGGACCCAACTGGGAAGGCCCCTACGAAGTCCAAGAAAAAGTGGGCCATGGGACGTATCACTTAAAGAGACTCGACGGATCTAAAGTCCCGCGCGCCTGGAACGTGGAGCACCTCCGCCGTTACCACCAGTAGGCCCCGGACCATCCAGTCGGAAGTCCTTGGTGAAATTAGCAACAGTGAAAAATGTGGAAATAATCCTTCCTGTTGTAAAACTCACGCCTAGCAGGCTAATTTAATGAAACACGAAGAGATTCACTCCGCTTTTACTGCACTTTTTATCCCTGTGTTCAAAGCTGCGTTTTAACAAGTGACCACGCGGTCCGGAGACATCCGGACCCCACGCTCACTTGGGGGGTATACATGGTTAAGGCATAGCCATACGCCCCTTGAACAAAACGTACACAGAACACCACTTATGTGCTAGCATTGTGTTTGAAATTTTTAAATTGTTTGAAATGTTTAAATTGTTAAGCTTAGGTTTATTTGTTGCCATGAACATGCTTGCATTACGTGTCATATGTGCATTATGTGCTTATGTGAAAATTGCCATGGAAATGCCTGCCATTATGTATCATGAGAATTATCTCCTGTGTAGCCCAGCGATGGACGGGACTGGGGGTTGAGGCACGTTCATAGAGCTACGCCAAAACACCCCCAACTCCCTGACAAGTCCTTTGCAGAATTCTCCGCGATCGCTGTAGAGCTATGCTTCGCAAGCTCCAGCTCCGGGTCTCGGAAGGCGAAAGATGGCAAGATCCGCGAGCGCTGTAGAGCTTCGCTTCGCAAGCTCCAGCTCCGGGTCCCGCAAGGCGAAAGATGGCAAGATCCGCAAGCGCTGTAGAGCTTTGCTTCGCAAGCTCCAGCTCCGGGTCCCGCATGGCGAAAGATGGCAAGACCCGTGATCGCTGTAAAGCTCTGCATCGCAAGCTCCAGCTCCGGGTCCCGCGATGCGAAAGATGGCAAGATCCGCGACCGTTGTAAGCCTTGCTTCGCAGGCTCCAACTCCGGATCTCACAAAATAATGCATGGCAAGCTCCATGGCCATTGCAAGTTTCAGCTCCAGAAGCAGACATGCTCGCTCCCCCACTCACAGCCGGCCTTGCTTCACAAAGCCCCTGCTCCAGGATCACACTTGGTGGGCGTGGCGATTTCCCCGACAGCAATGAGCCTTGCCTCGCAGGGCTCCATGCCAGGTCCCTGAAGTCAGCTACCATGAGGTTCGCAACAACAGTTAGTTTTGCTTCGCAAAGATCTAACCTTAAGTCTAGCGACGCTCACCAAAAGAACTCCCGTTCCAAACAATGGAACGGCTCACCTTAGCAATCCCAGCGAACAGTATAACTACAAGTCCCGGGATTGGCTATTTGCCTCAGGAAAGCTAAAATACGGTGAAAGGAGCCTGGCCGTTGGAACCAGGAAACCTTCGTAACCTAGAAACTACGTGGGAAAAGACATCATCCGTTAAAGCTTCAAGTGGGAAGTGCATAGGTTTTGGCCGTTGGAACCAAAACCCCATACGCCCCTACAACAGTTTCTACCGTATAAATGTCTACCCTAAGCGCAAAGATAAATAAAGAACTCGGCAGAAAAGAAAGGAGAATGCTATAATTATGGCAAATATGTCCGCAATGAAAAACTCAAAAAGAAAAATAATTAAAGATAAAACCCCTTCAAGCATTGGGGGTAACTACAGCTTCCACGACCGCAGCTTCGGGGGCATCGGTTTCAACTGAGGCTGGCGGAGTCGGCTCATTGGAAGGCGGAACTTTGTCATGAGAAGGTTCAGAGGTCCCCGCCTCTCCGGGATCTCCCACCTCAGGAGCTCCAGCACGTTCGTCAATGTTGTAAGTTTGGACGTACGCCTCTGGGCCTTGATCCCACACGAGTAGCTTCTCCCTCATGGCTTCGACATCATCTCCCAGATAGCCTAATACCTCCGGGTTCACTTTCCAGAGTTGATGCATGAGGACCACATGCGATATATTAATCGTCCTGTTCAGTATCACCTCAGCATCCTCCTACTCCTTCAAGCGCTCCGCCTCGGAGGTTGCCAGCTGTGCCTCCGCGACAGTTAGTTGAGCCCTCAATTTTTCCATTTCGGCCTTGGAGGCATCACGCTCCCCCTTAAGAGAATCAATCTCCTTGCGCTGTTCCCTATTTTGGCTCAGCACGGATTGCTTCTCGGTCACATGCCCCCTGGCAGTGAATTGCAAGGCCCCGATCTCTTTATCCTTCTCGGCGAGCCCCAACTGCAGCATAGACACGAGATCCCTGCTCCTCTTATGGAGTTGCTCCTCCTCGTGCAGCTTACTCTGAAGAGTGGAATATTCCTCTTGCCGCTTAAGGAGGAGATCGTTTTTTGATTGCAAGCGGGCTTCCAGGGTATCCTTCTCCACCTTGGCTTGGGACAGCTCTTCCCGGAGCTTGGCGTTTTCGGCCTTCATCCCATCCGACCGCTGTCTAAACTCATTCTCTGCCTTGGCCCGGTACTCTTGATATTTGGCAAAATATTTCTTGTCCGCCTCTTCCTCAGTCGTGCGCCGGGCCTGATCAATCTTCTCTGAGGCCTCCAAGGCCTGTTGGGTCAGTTTCTGCTTCTCCGCCTCCAAGGCCTGGCGAGCCAGCTGGCTCTCCTCCAGTTGAACCAGAACTGCACCAACCTCCCGGAACGAGCGTTCCGCGATCATAGAGGCCTGCAAGGAAAGACAACAGAATGAGCTAAAGCCGGACAAAAAGACAGATGATCCTAAAAAAATAACAACTGACGTCTTACCCCGGATAGTTGTTGCTTCACAGCGTGTGTCAGTAACAGCGGATCCTTACTGCTACTGATGGCCCATTTCTCAGAATTGAGCTCGTATAAGCTCAGGTCCATGTCCTCCATCATCTCAGCTCCGAACGGCGCCAATGCACGTCCGAGCCTAGGCACCAGCCTCTTCTCCAAGGCTGGACCATCCAAAACCGCTCCGGCCGGGTGAAGGGATCTCACCCCCTTAGCCAGCTCAGCTCTCTTCACGGCAGACAAGTTATCTACCCTTCCCTGAGTAACAGCCTTCTCCGCCTCTAACCGCCTCTTCAAAAAACTATCGGCCCGTCTTACACCCTCCAGGAGAGCAGCGGGGAAACTGGTTGGCTTCCGCGGAAAGTGGAACTTCAGGCCAGGCAGGGGAAGGTTGGTTGTCTGAGAAGAAGGAGACCCCGGAAGGGTGGACCCCCTTTGGGCTGGAGGAGGAGGCAGACGGGGTATTAAGGCCCCGGTCTGTTGTTTTTGCTGCTGCGGCAGCAGAAGTAAGTGCCCTTGTTGCTGCTGCTGGTTTGGATGTTGTTGTTGTTGCTGCTGGTTTGGATGTTGTTGTTGCTGCTGCTGCGGCGTTGGTGATTGTCTCTCTTGTTCTTGTTGCTACTGTTGTTGTAGTTGTGGTTGCTGTCGTTGCTGTTGTTGTTGCCTTCGACCGGGAGAAGAGTGTCTAAGGCGTTTGTTCTTAGCGCCCTCAGCATCTTCTCCGGGACGCTTGCTCACCCCAGTTGTTCTCACGGGGAACACAAGACCTTTCCCGTCGCTGCTGCTACTCGAGACCATCATAGTCTCGGAAGGCCCGTCAGCAGGAGACTTCTCTACCCTCGGAGACGCTTGCGCCTCGCCACTTGTCTTCTTGGGGGAGGCAGCTTTACCTCCCCTACCAGCCTTGGTCTTCCGTCCTTTCCCCGTGGACGGGTCTTGGCTGGTGGCAGCCTTCTTAATGAGCAAAGTAACCCTCCCCAACATCTTGGCTTCTGGATACTCTGCAAGAAACGTACAAAGCAAGGTTAACGAACCAACAAGCAATGAGAAAGAGGATAAGCGGAAGACAAGACAATCAACAACATAAAAGCACAAGCAAGCCCGCCAGCAGGGAACAAGAAACAAGAAAAAGAAAAGTTTGAAAGGGACGACCATGCACGAGAAACGTGGATGGCCTTCCCCGAGCAAAACAAAACATCGCTTCCTGCTCCAGGAAGCTCCCGTACTCCTTGAAGTCCGGGAATGACATGCTGAGAGAAGAAGGGTCAACCATGATGACACCTTCTGGCAGACTACCGTCACTCAGACACCAGAGGAGCTCATCTACCCTATCGCAATATCTGTCGAAGGGTATCCTACGCGGATCTAGCCTAAGGAAACGGGGATCAAACCCCATCTGAGAGGTCCGGGAAACCTCAGACAGGCTGGGGGTGTGGATCAATAAAAAACTAGTCTTACCTCTCCCGGAGGTACTAGCCCCCGGAGCCCCTTCGTTAGGGTAAGCCGCGGCGTGGCGAGCCTCGATCTCCTCTTCCTCCGGCTGGGGGTCGGGGAACCTCTCCGCCCAACTAGGAGATAAAGTATTTTCGTCCCGGGCTGCTTGGGTGATCACCTTAGACAGCTCCAGGGCAATCTGCTCCCGGATGTCAGCTGACACCTGAGTTTGCCCCCTGCCACTCACTGGCTCGATGTTTTGGAAGGAGGCAAGTAACCCATACTCCCTCAACGATTCGGAGGTCACAAGTCCCTCCACTTTCAACTCTTCATCAGAAAGCCCTTCGTAGAACTTGGACCTCCTTATCATCTCCGCGCAGCGAGGTGTCCGCGGAACGACTTCTGCAAAATTCAAATACGAGCGTTAGAGATCCTACCAAAAGGCAAATCAAACGCAAAGAAACAAAGTTGAAAGGGAGAGGAAGGAATACTTACCAGGGATTTTGAAGTCCAAAGATAGGGCTGGCACCCTCTTCAGCGGAAAGCCAGTCGTCAGGAACCAGTATTCCCGGAGGTCTGGAACCCTCGCGGTATGACAGGTGGGGCACATCACGTCCGGGTGCCTTTCCAGCCTGTAAAACCCCACCTTGTCTGAATGACCCCTCATAGGCTGAGACTTCAACCCGTAGAAGTACAGCACCTCCTCCGGGGTAGGAGCTTCCAATTTCCGGGACTTGCAAAAGATGAACCACCCTGCTAGGAGCTTGTAGCTGGGAGGAATCAACTGGAAGGGGGCAATCCCCGCCTTCACACAGAAATTGGCAAAGTAGCTCCTTAGGGGCAAGTGCGCCCCACACACTATGTGTGCCCAGCTCCAGGCACCGAAGCCCTCGTGACTCTGACTAGCCGACTCGCCCAGCACCGACAGACGATGCCACATCAGACCTGGGATGTTCTTCAGGCCTGCCTAAGAGGAATACAGCTCCAGCATGCCATAATTCCTGAAAAGGTTCGGCTTTTGGTCCATCTCCCAGATGGAACTATTGGAAGTCGGTGGACTAGCCGCGACCACTTTCGCCTTTCCTTTCCCCTTTGCGCCAGCGACAGGGGAACCCTTCTCTTGGGCAGAATCAGCCTCCTCCACAGCAAGGAGTTGTTCCTTTGGGATGTTCGTCACTGGACAAAAGAAAGAAAGAAGAAAACACTCTAAGCAGTCAGCACCCTTGTCATACCCTAGTGGTATCAAAGGCGTCAGGGAGACCCTCCCCGAAAAATGCTTGGAGAGGCTCCCACCGAGCTTACCGAGGGATTGGCACCATGCCACCCGAAGGGCAGCAAGGAACCAGACTCATACTCTGAGCCTAAGCCCACCAAAAGAAGTGCTTTTCCAGAGAAAGACACCCTAAAGGCGTTCATGCTTATGCCCTAAAACAGCAAAACAAGGGACGACTTTCCAAACGCAAATCGCCAAAGCATGCAGAAAAGGCTACTTATCGACTCACATCAATCACATGCCTACCAAAGCCCTATTCACACATGCACATAAGCAATAATGGCAGAAACCTCTACTCTAACAACTACCAACAACCTAAGGTTTGGGAGGAAAGAGCAAAGTAGAAATACTTACTGATATTCGGGTAGTTGGAGGTTGAAGGAGTAACTGGATCACTGCACAACACGATCGCGAGAAGTAAAAGCTGCAAAGACGAACGGCGATTCAAACCAGGAACTTCGGCGAATAAACCCACTGCCAAATCAAAAGAAAAGTTTCCAGATACTTACCAAAAGAAATGGCAAGTTCGGGGGAACGTAAGCTGGGAAGCCTGAGCGTTCGAAGGTTTGGAAATCTGAAAATCCTAAAGATGGAGAATCTGAAAGCGTAAAGAGGAAGAAATGTCCTTTCCCTCGTTTTTATAGCAGGGAAGAAGTCGTTTCGAATTCCTCAAATGGACGGTCCCGATCTTCCCATTCCATGTGCATCAGATCCAACGGCTGGAGAGGAAGCGACGATCCTATTTATGACTCCTCGGATGGGAATAAAGTATTTATTTCCCATCATTACACCACCTTGGGCCCGGAGTACCATTAAAAACCGTCAAATCATTATTCAGATGACTGACGCACGCATACTCAACCAGTCGCCTCACGCACACGTCTTGGTCGCAGAACCATTCCCAGAATGACACGTGGTCCTTGCCGCACTTGAGTACTTGAGTTCAAACAGAAGAAATTCCCTTTCTTTTTCATTCTAACACTCAGGCGGGAAAAAGGAACCCTTCCGGGAACACAGAAGGTGCCCCCTCACCTAATCTAAGAAACCGAAATACCCGGAGGATTGTACAAGCTCCCAGATCTCTCAAAGCTCCGTGACCTTGGGGGGTAAATGTTATCCAGATTTCCGGATAGCGTTTAGATTGATGTCCTCGGGGAAGCAGAATTATCGATGTCTTTCACGGTAGGTGACCAGATCTCGCGGATGAACAGAAAGGCTTCGCCTCTCCCGTTTAGTGTCCGAATTACTCTTCCAAGCAAACACAACACGGAAACTCGTCAACTCTCCCGGACTCCCGAAGGGGTATCCTTCGGGGAAGCCCCTTCCAGGAGAAGCTCTTCGAGTGGTCTCCGCGGAAGCAGTTCCGTGCCTCGCACGGAACAAAGCCAAACGGTCGAGTCCTGGAGGAGGCATATTTGGAATGATATCCGCCTGACACAGGATCCCGCCTGACACGCCCGTCAGGTCAAAGCCGCACACATCCCAGCACGCCTAAGGGTACCTTTTCGCCTACTGTTCTGCTGACAACTTGGAAAAGACGGCTGACTTTGTGTGTTCCCCATACTTTCACGTAAATATACCCACATAGAGTCTTGTAGCCATGCTACTACAGTAATTGTATCCCTATTTTGGCTGGTGTAATTAAGACTCATGTACGTAGAGAAAAACCCTAATCCGAAACCCTAGCTATAAAGACCCCTTCATTTTACAAGAAGAGGGAGGACCGACAGATCACATAGCAAAAACTCTACTAAAATCTCTCTAGCTTCATCTTCTTCAAGAGAACCCGAGAGAAACACTGTGAGTGTGTGAAGTTCTTGTGCACCAGCCATCTTACTGTAACCTTTTCCAAGTATAATAACATCGACTCGTGGACTAGGGCTTGTTAACGCCTGAACCACGTAAAAACACTGTTTGTTTAGTTATATTTCAGCATTTCTACAGTTCTTATCTTTTTATTATTCTGTTTGTATTCGTTTCCGAAAAACTCGGTAAACACCCTTTAACGACCCCCAAGGGAAAACCAGTCATTTTCCAAATTGTCACTAATTCCTCGAGTATTCCTATAAACCTCCAACTAATCACAGCATACCCAACACAATCACCAAATAACTACTCGTTACTCGAAAAATCTCGAATACACATTAAGTTCAAAAAATACCCCTAGGCTCACCCTGAGTTGGGTATTTGACTTCACTGTGACAATTCTGCTAATCCGCCCACTAGGACCGCCTCGATCCCAATATCGCAAATATAACCACATATTCATGTGGTCTCAGTCATAACACACATAATTACATTTATTCCCCTAACGGCTAAAAAATACAAATATTCCCTTAATGGGCCACAATTACAAATATGCCTCTTGTTAACCAGAATGGGCCCACATGCATATTTAATACAGCTAAACATGCATATCTAGTCATATAATCACATAACTCAAACAATAAAATAATGATACACATATATCATGATTAATCACACAATAATACCATTAAATCATTTATTGCCCTCCCGATACACTAATCAAGGCACTAAGCCTTATTAGCAAATTTAAGACGTTACACCTATCCTACCCTTACAGATATTTCATTCTAGAAATTTACATGAATAGCTTGGGATACCGATCCTGCATATCAAACTCAAGCTCCCAAGTTGCCTCCTCTACTTTGTTATTTCTCCACAGCACTTTCACCAAAGAAATGGTCTTGTTTCGCAAGGCTTTGTCCTTTCTGTCTAGGATCTAGACTGGCTACTCCTCATAAGATAAATCTTGATCCAATTCTTGGTTTTCATAACTTAACACATGTGCAGGATTTGATACGTACTACCAGAGCATAGACACATGGAACAAATTGTGAACCCCTGATAATGCTAGAGGCATGGCTAATATGAACACCACCTCTCCAACTCGTTCTAGAATCTCAAAGGGGCCAACAAACCTAGGAATTATTTTTCCTTTCTCTCCTCAAAAAGGTGAAACTCTGAGGAACACATGATCACCTACATGAAACCCTACAACTCTATGTTTCAAGACTGAGTAACTCTTTTGTTATCTCTGGGAGGCGAGCATCCGAGCTCTAATCTTCTCAATTGCCTCATTAGTCCTCTGAACTACCTCAGGACCTTAACACTTTTCATACGGAGCCACTTCGATAGTCGCCTAATAACTGTTATTATAAGTAAACTCAATCAAAGGGAGATATTTACTCCAAGATCCCCCAAAATCCAACACGCAGGCCTACAACATATCCACTAGTATTTGAATCGTCCTCTCAAACTGTCCATCTGTCTGAGGATGATAAACTGTACTGAATCTCAACTGCATGCCCATAGCCTTCTGTAGGCTTTCCCAAAACTTAGAGGTGAAGGTGGGCTCCCAATCTGATACTATCAATTTTTCAGCCCCATGGAGATACACAATCTCCTTCACGTAGAACTCAGCATACTGCTCCACCGTATAATTTGTTTTAATAGGAAAAATTTGGCTGATTTAGTGTACCTATCCACAATTACCCACACAAAATCATGTTGCCCCACTGTTCTCGACAATCCAACCACGAAGTCCATGGTAATATCTTCCCACTTCCACTCTAGAATCCCTAAAGGCTGCAGTAACCCTGTTGGCCTTTGGTGTTCACCCTTCACCTACTGACAGGTTAAACACTTGGCCACATTATCCAGCACGTTCTTCTTCATTCCTGGCCACAATTATAGAGTCTTTAGATCTTGGTACATCTTCATCTTACTCAGATGTATAGAATTAGGAGTGGTATGAGACTCATCCATCAAAACGGAAATCCAATTTTTATACCTCAACAAATCTACCTCTGAAATAGAAAAGTCTCTAGCCAATCCAGCTAAGACATTCTCCCTGTGTTTCCTCAATTGAAGATTCTCCTTCTATGCTTCTCTAATTATTTCAAGGAGTGTGGACTGAAGAGTAATGTTGACTAGCTTACCAACTACCATTTCAATTCCCTCTCTCGTCATTCCTTCAGCAAGATTTTTTGATGTCTGCCTTGAACTAAATAGCGGCCCTGGACCCCTCCGACTCAATGCTTCGGCCACCACATTGGCCTTTCCTGGATGGTACAAAATCTCACAATCGTTGTCCTTTAATAACTCTAGCCAACACCTTTGGCGCATATTCAAATCCTTTTGAGTGAAGAAATACTTCAAACTTTTATGGTCAGTGTATATTTCACATTTTTCTCCACACAGGTAGAGCCTCCATACCTTCAATGCAAATACCATCGCTGCCACGTACAAATCATGAGTGGGATACCTCTGTTCATACTCCTTCAGCTGTCTATACGCATAGGCTATCACCTTTCTGACTTGCATCAATACACATCCCAAACCCTGCCTCGAAGTATTGCGATAGATCATAAAATTTTCCTTGTTTCGATGAAGACTCAGTACCGGAGCGGTAATCAGTCGCTGCTTTAACTCCTTGAAACTATTCTCACATCTATCCGTCTAGATAAAAGTTGTCTTCTTTCGTGCTAGCTTAGTCAGTGGTGTTGCTATTCTAGAGAATCCCTCAACGAATCGCCGGTAGTATCCCGCTAATCCCAGGAAGCTTCTAACCTCTAGTACACTGCTCGGTCTCGGCCAGTCTCTCACTGCCTCTATCTTGGTTGGGTCTACCAGAATCCCCTCCTTACTCACGATATGGCCCATAAATGTTACTTGAGGTAACCAGAATTCACACTTACTAAACTTAGCATACTACTTGTGCTCTGTAAACCTCTGTAGTACCAAATGAAGATGTTGTTAGTGTTCTGCTTCTGATTGGGAGTACACCAGTATATAATTAATCAATACTATTACAAACTTATCCAAATAATCCATTGATACCTTATTCATTAAATCCATGTAGGCTGCTTGGGCATTGGTTAACCCAAAAGACATGACAAGGAATTCATAATGTCCATACCTCGTACGAAATTCGGTCTTTGGTATATCATCCTCCTTAATACTCAGTTGATGGTAGCCGGACCGAAGGTCATTCTTGGAAAATATCATCTTCCCTTGTAGCTGATCGAACAAATCGTCAATCCTGGGTAGTTGATACTTATTCATAATAGTCAGTTTATTCAGCTCTCGATGATCGATGCACATTCTTAAGGACTTGTCATTGTTATTCACAAACAACACTGGAGTACCCCACGTTGAAAAGTGGGTCTATTGAATGCTAAATCCAGTAATTCCTGCAACTAAATCTTCAACTCCTTTAACTTAGCTGGAGCCATTCTATAAGGTGCACTCAATACTGGTTTTGCTCCTGGTAATAATTCTACGAAAAATTCGATCTCTCGGTGTTGTGGCAACCTTGGCAGGTCTTCTGGAAACACATTAGGGAGCTCACACACTAACCTGGTCTCACCGGGTCCAACTGAAACAACCTTAGAGGTATCTTCAATGTTTTCTAGGAATCCTTGCATCCTTCTTGCAATAGGTCTCTAGCTCTCAATGCATAGATCATAGGTACTTGTGGTCCACTCACCGTCCCCACAAACACGAAGGGTTCCTCTCCTTCGGGCTCAAAAGTTACCATCCTTCGTTTGCAATCTATCGTCGTCCCATACTTTACTAACTAGTCCATCACCAAGATCATATAAAAATAATCCATCACCATTTCAATCAAATCCATAGATAACTCCCTGCTGTTTATCTCCATTTGTAACACTGTAACCCATCTCCTAGAGACTACCAGTTCCCCAGTTGGCAACAAAGTTCTCAATCTCCTTGCATACAGATCACAAGTTCTACACATATGGTCTATCACTCTAGTAGATACAAATGAATGAGTAGCTCTTGAATCAATCAATGCAGTAAACGAAGAACCAACACTAGAAATCTGACATGTCGCAACTAAGGGAAGAGCCTCATCCTCGGTCTGGGTCAAGGTGTCGAGAGCTCAAGGACCGAGCAAGAAACTTTTGGCCGAGATCTCAAGGAAGTGGTCGTGAAAGAAATCCTAATGTTGCAAGACAAGATGGAAACCCCTAAGCACCAGCATCAAATAAGAGTGGTCAACCCTGAAACATCCAGCAACAACCTAGTTGGTACAGACAGCACCGAGAGTACTGACCAAGATCTAGGAGGGATTAGCTTGAGGTTAGTAGTGCGTACAAACCCCACAATGCTTATGGATATAATCATGAGGAGGTAGTGAGCCAAGCCCACCAACCGAATAATCAGGATCAGAGGGGTAATCAGCCCGAAGGACCGTTTGTCCCTCAATTGCAGGATGTCCCGATCAACTAGCTTCCCCGGGGTGGAGGGTTCCAGGGAGCACCTCCAGTACCACGCCGAGCAGATAGCCAAAATGTTGGGGGATGGCCACGACCAAACTTTGTATTAAACTGAATGGGCCCCATGGGAGGTGAAAACCTATGAGATGCTCTCAATCACAGCAGGGAAAACTGTGACTCGAATAACATAGCTCCGCCTAAGCCTGTTCGGGACCCGAGAATGGATGAGGTCCATAATGCAGCATAACCCCAGGCAACTGCAGACCCAAATATCCAGGCCCAGTTGGATGTGTTAACGTGATTGGTAAGAGACCTGAAAATTCCCAAGTCGGTTTTACAATTACTTACGTCATGAAACCAATGAATGTAACCACCTGAAGGAAGAGATAGAATTCCTCATTTGGTAGAATAATGCTCATCTGAAGAGGTATGTACAGCCGACTGCCGACCAACATCCTGAGCAACAATCCCCGCAGCAGTATCAAGGTAACCAACCACTTTTACCACCACCAGCCACTGGTCGACTAGATATGATATGTAGAGGACCACATTTGGTCGGTAATACCAGAAAGGCTCGAGAAAAATACGCTTGGTCCCTTAGATACGAGCAGGATGAGGACATACTAGCTACCTTGTAGCGTACTTCCAAATAGCCTCGCTATGAGTGTGAGCCCATCATATTCAACGAGGAAGACACTGGTCATGTGCGTCATCCACATAATGACCCTTTGGTTGTAGAAGTCCAGATTGTCAACATGATTGTGTCCCGAACAATGATCGACCATAGGTCATCCGCCAACATCCTGTTCAAGAATACCCTAGAGAGAATTAATTTCAACATCAAAGATCTGGAGCCATGCGAACAGCTGTTGTACAGGTTCACAGGAAGTGGCATGGCCCCAACAGGAAGCATAAGGCTGCCTTTAATGATGGAGCGACACCTAAGTGCAACACTGTCATGGATTTTTTCGTTGTAATCAACATCCCTTCTCCATATAATGCCATGATAGGCCCACGAACCCTATATGACCTTCGAGCAGTAACTTCAATCTTCCATCTGCTCATCAAGTTTCCAACTCAAGCATGTATTAGATGTCTCAAGGGGAATCAATTGATGGTTAAGGAGTGTTATAACTCTTCAATGAAAAAAGCAAGAAAAGCAGTCTCCACCGCCTAGCCTGCAGGTACCAGTAACCATAAATAGAATGTAGCCCAAAATGGGGGGGGGGGGGGGGGGAGGACATAAACCCCCCATTTTGGGGAAATTGATATAGGAGTAGGCCCATTCGAAGAATTAGAAGAAGTCCCCTTTGACCAAGAATACCCGACTAGGGTTGTCAAAGTGGGGGAAAGGGTTGTTCGGGGACATAAGATCTGCTTTGATCCAGTTCCTTCATGACAACCAAGATGTTTTCACCTAGTCCCATGAGGATATGGTTGGGATTTACCCAATATTTATAAGCCACACCCTTAATATTAATACCGACCATTTCAAGCCTGTACAGCAGAAAAGGAGGTTACTTGATAAAGATATGGCTAAGGCATTGAAGGAGGAGGTGGGGAAACTTTGGAATAACAATTTTATTAATGAAGCTTTCTACCTAGTATGGGTGTCTAACCCTGTCTTGGTGCCAAAACCTAATGTTAATGGAGGGTATGCATAGACTTCACAAACGTAAATGAAGCATGCCCAAAAGAATGTTTCTCACTTCCAAGAATTGACTAGCTAATGGATGCTACAGCCGCTCAAGAGATTTTAATGTTTATGGATGCCTACTCGGGGTACAACCAAATCAGCATGCATCCCCCTAACCAAGAGCACACTAGTTTCTACACAAACGTAGGGTTGTACTGCTACACGGTCATGCCATTCAGCCTCAAAAACTCTGGAGGCACATATCAAAGACTTATAAATCGTATGTTCAAGGATAAGATTGGAAATAACATGGAATTTTACTATGATATTTTAGTGAAATCAAAGAAGGCTAGGGGCACATCGACGACTTGAATGAATGTTTCAACATCCTAAGGCAGTACAAGATTAAGTTGAATCCTCTCAAATGCTCCTTTGGTGTGGGGTCGGGCAAGTTTTTGGGGTTTATAGTGAACCCGAGAGCAATAGATGCAAACCCCGAAAAATAAAAGCACTGCTGGACATGCACTCACCAACTAGGATCAAGGGCGTGCAAAGCCTAACAGGGCATATAGCAGCACTAAGATGGTTTGTCTCCAAATCTACTAATAAGTGTGTTCCGTTTTTCAACATCCTCAGGGGGAGCAAGAAATTTGAATGGACCGAGGAGTGCGAATAGGCTTTCCAAGCTCTAAAGCAGTAGCTAGCACAACCCCCGATCCTTTCAAAACCTCTAGCAGCAGAAGAACTGTGCATATACTTAGCAGTAACACAGCACGTTGTCAGCACAATCCTGGTTAGAGAGGAAGACAAAGTTCAACATCCAGTCTATTACGTCAGTAAAAGGCTGATCGGGGCAGAAAGCAGGTATCCTCTAATTGAAAATTTGACTTAGTGCATGCTCTTGTCTTCTAGAAAACTTCATCCATACTTCCAAGCTCCCCTATTAAGGTCCTTACCAACCAACCATTGGTCAAAGTCCTGTAGAAGTCAGACACCTCTGGTCGGCTGCTCAAATGAGCTATTGAGTTGGGACAATATGAGATTACCTATCAACCCTAAACAACAATTAAAGGTCAGGCTATAGCAGACTTTGTAGCTGAGTGTATAGGAGTACCAGAAACGGACGAGGAGATGACTAAGTAGCCAAATACTGGTACTGAGTAGGATATCAATCAAGTACTAGAACTTAGTACCCCGCACAGTTCCCATAATGAAGTACAAGTATGCAAACTTCATGTCGATGGCTCATCCACCAAACATATATCTGGAGATGGTCTCACACTTATAACGCCTTAGGGACAACACATCCATTGCGCACTCCGCTTTGTTTTTAATGCATCTAATAATGAAATGGGATATGAAGCACTAATCGCGGGCCTGAGGTTGGCAAGAAAAGTGAGGGGTGAATTCTTGGACAAATACAGCGATTCGCAGTTGGTTGTCAATCAAGTTCTCAGTGAGTATACTGCCTAGGGTGAAAAAATGATGGCCTACCTTAGAAAAATCAAGGACATTCTTGCTCAGTTCAAAAAATACACCATCAAGCAGATACCAAGGGAACAGAATGCCACAGCGGATGCACTGGCCAGATTGGCTAGTAGTGCTGTAGTGGACAAAGCCAACCTATTCCCCATTGAGTACCTGGCCGAACCCAGTATAAACCTGCCAGAGCCAGTACTTCTGATATATGACACTCCATCATGGATGACCTCAATTGCAGCTTATCTAGAGCATAGGACCCTGCCTTGCAATCATAATGAGTACAGGGAACTGAGACGAAAATCTGCTTGGTACTTAATCCTAGACGGGGTTATGTACAGAAGGGGATTTTCAATGCCATTGCTGAGGTGATTCAACCAAATAGAATCAGGACTGCTGCTGGAGGAAGTACATGAATGATTTCGTGCAAATCATACTAGGGGCAAGTTCTGTCTAAAAATATTCTAAGGCAAGGATACTTCTGGCCAACTATGAATGAAGATCCTTACGCATATGTTCGAAGATGTGATAAGTGTCGGAGGTTTGCCAAGATCCCCCGAGCAACCCCTAATGAGCTTACTCAGAAGCAAAGTCCGTGGCCCTTGTCCATTTGGGGAATTGACCTTATTGGTTGGTTACCAAAAGGAAAGAAGGGAGTACAGTAAGCAATAGTATCAATTGATTATTTTACCAAGTGGACAGAAGCCGAGCCACTAGCAACCATCTCATACAAAAAAGTACTGGACTTCGTGGTGGAAAATATAATCTGTAGGTTTGGTCTACCCTAGAAAATAGTGTCGGACAATGACACCCAGTTTGATAGCCATCTGTTCACCAATTTATGTGCCAAGCATGGCATCACAAAAAGCTTCTCAGTAGTCTCACATCCCCAAGCCAATGGTCAGGTCGAGGCAGTTAACAAAACTCTCAAAGACACTCTGACGAAGAATTTAGAAGAGGCTAAACGAAAATGGCATGAGAAATTTCCTAAAGTACTCTGGTTATACAGGACTACCAAACGAACAACTACTGGTGATACCCCCTTTGTACTTACATATGTGTATGAAGCAATGTTTCCTGATGAGGTATCTCCCCCATCTGACTGGCGTATGAAGTATGACCAAGATCATAACAACCAATTGCTTGCCAAATCCTTAGGCCAAATTGAAGACAGACGCAAAAAGTCCAACATGGGCATGGCAGCCCATTCGCAAAAAGTTGCCTGGTACTTCAACTCTAGAGTTAAGGAACACAAATTAGACATGGGTGATTTAGCCCTGCTAAGAGTATTCTCAGAAACTCGTGATGCCTCGGCAGGAGTACTAGGTTCAAGCTGGGAAGGCCCCTACCAAGTTACAAAAACAGTATCGCCCAGCACATACAAGCTAGCACAATATTTGAACGGGAAGCACCTGAAAAAGTACTACCAATAAAGATCACTTTTAAGTGGTTGTTGACTAATCGGTACAGGCACAAGCTGCCCTGTAACGCCATACATAGAGCCATTACTAAGTGAGTTAAAAATGTGACATTATCTCGCTAATCGAGGTTGTAGGTTAAAAGTGTAGCTAAACTATAATATAAGTCGTTTGAAGGCATTTAATATAAAAATGTGGTCATCCATTGAAAATGTAAAGAGTTATACATTTGGGATCCCAAAAAACTGTTTAGAAAATACTTTACATCTCAAAATACATTTAAGGTCAACTTAGGCGACAAATATACCAATACATTACATCTTCCCAAAATAACCTTGGTCGTGGCAACGAAGTAGGCCGAACATGTACCCTTCGCTCCACGCTCTCCGTACTCATGGCTAGTCGACCTTTCCTTTGACCTGCACCATAGAGCACCCGTGAGCCAAAGCCCAGCAAGAAACTTCAACACAAAACATATATCATATGCATAGCAATCCACATTTTATAACAAAACAGACAACATGCTAAACACATTGCGACAAACGCTGTCCATGGCACTTTACTAGGCCTTGGGTTCGTGGTCTTCACCGAGAGGATGACCTCAATATCCAAGGAGGGTCTCACCCTAACGACCTGGACTCAGCATGCTCAACGTTGTTCCCAGCCCTTGCTGTATTTGACTTCCTGCCGCTCCCGGCCTTCGCCGTTCACTCACTAATATGCATCACATAGCAAACTGTCAACACATATTCAAACATATACTAAATATAAACAATAGGGCTAATACAAACATTAGGTTTAGGCCCTACTCTACAGCTACAATAGTTTTCTTTCCTGTCTCCAGAGCCATCTGTGCACCGCAATCCTAAGCACAATCCTCTAACCCGAGCCTTGTTGGAAACCTAGTCACAACACATTGATAATAACCAACCATCAAGTTCTAAACCAATAAATCACTTCAACTTATAATTATAGCCTCTGGGACCTTGGATTCTACCAAACTGGGTTGTAAAATCCTTCCCAAGTCTTAACATTTGACTTCCCAAGCTAAAAACCTTCAAACAACCTACATTTCACATTTTACCCGAGGCCCAGCCCCTTAGGGGCCGCGACACGCTCAAGTTAGAGGCAAAAATGCCTCTCTGGTGAGGGACACATGCCACTGTGCTCCAAACCCTGTGTCGCGGCGCAAATAGGCTAGCAGGGGCTTCCAGCCTCTTCGACACACATGGGCCGCGGCGCCTGAAAAACAGGGTCACGGCCCGAGTCCCCAAACCTAGAAAACCAACATTCTTCCTGTGTTTTCCTTGAGCCTAAACCCCAATTTCATATCCCAAGCAATAATTAAACCCAGAATTAAGCTTAGATTCCTTATTCAGATACCCTAGACAACACAACAAGTCCATAAACAACCCTGTTATCCAGATTTCCGGATAGCGTTTAGATTGATGACCTCGGGGAAGCAGAATTATCGATGTCTTTCACGGTAGGTGACCAGAGCTCGCAGATGAACAGAAAGGCTTCGCCTCTCCCACTTAGTGTCTGGATTACTCTTCCAAGAAAACACAATACGGAAACTCGTCAACTCTCCCGGACTCCCGAAGGGGTATCCTTCGGGGAAGCTCCTTCCAGGAGAAGCTCTTCGAGTGGTCTCCGCGGAAGCAGTTCCGTGCCTCGCACGAAACAAAGCCAAACGGTCGAGTCCTGGAGGAGGCATATTTGGAATGATATCTGCCTGACACAGGATCCCGCCTGACACGCCCGTCAGGTCAAAGCCGCACACATCCCAGCACGCCTAAGGGTACCTTTTCGCCTACTGTTCCACTACAGTAATTGTATCCCTATTTATGGCTGGTGTAATTAAAACTCATGTACGTAGAGAAAAACCCTAATCCAAAACCCTAGCTATAAAGACCCCTTCATTTTACAAGAAGAGGGACGAAAAATCATATAGCAAAAACTCTACTAAAATCTCTCTAGCTTCATCTTCTTCAAGAGAACCCGAGAGAAACACTGTGAGTGTGTGAAGTTCTTGTGCACCAGCCATCTTACTGTAAACTTTTCCAAGTATAATAACATCGACTCATGGAATAGGGCTTGTTAACGCCTGAACCACGTAAAAACACTGTTTGTTTAGTTACATTTCAGCATTTCTACAGTTCTTATCTTTTTATTATTCCGTTAGTTATTCGTTTCCGAAAAACTCGGTAAACATTTTGGTGCTTTCATTGAGAGCTGTAGGAAGTTGTTAGTCAGCTCTTTTTCTGTGTACGTTTTCTGTATTCACTTCGTGCTAAAGAGATGGTGACTACGAGAAAATCCTCTGTTGACAAAAATGCTACGGTCAACCCCGATACCGTGATGGAAGATGTGGTGCAAAGCGAACCCTTAGACTACCAAGGTGAAGACCCGACATCCCGCCAGGATCGGGTCAGTACCGAAGATACAACATACTTAGAAGACGAAGAAGAGTATGTCCAAGACGGTTATTACAAGGACGGCTGCTACTATGAGAAGGACCCAGAACTGGTCCAAGTAGCCGAAGAACTGGTGGCAACTAAGGCCAAGCTTGCTGAGCAGGAGCGCGTCTCCGAAAGAATGCAACGCATGATGGAACGCCTCCAAAGTAAGTTCGGAGATCTAGGCGACTCGCACGAGGATGCCTCTGTTCTAGGTGGTGCTGATGCCCCCATGCCGGATCCAGCCGCTGCTGGACCATCCAAAGCCGCCCCTAACAAGGGCAAAGAAAAAGTTGGAGAGCCTGTGCGCGCTGACGCCCCTGCACCTCCTAAAGGCGTGAATCACCAGGCCGACTGCCCCCCCTCGCGCGCAGAAGGTCTCTGGCGCTCCTAAGCCCAGACGTCCTTCAGCCCCAAGGGGGCACTCTGTGCCTAAAGGGCCCGGTGCTAAGGCACCCAGGCCTAGGGGAAGGAACAACCGCCCCAGTGATTCCGTCAATCAGGACGGTCGGGCTGCGAACTCGCACTCCGAAGATAGCTGGTCCACGGTGGACCTAAGAAGAAGGTTGGAGGCCAAGTATGAAAAGGCCAAAGGGGAAAAGGCCCGGCCTCGCGGAGATGACCTCCGAAATCATATTAATGACAAGCTCCGGGGACGTGACCTCCCGGAAAGTGATACGAAGAGGCTCGAGGAACAGATTGCTGCCTTGACCAAGCTGGTCCGGAAGCAAAGTGGGGCCTTGTCAGATTCTGAGGAGGAAGACCCGGAACCATGTATTAGGAGGATCGCGGAAACGTCCCTCCCGGATAACTTCAAAATGCCTCACATAGAATTATATGATGGGAGGACAGACCCGCGTACCCACCTAGCTAAATACAATAAAATGATGCAAGTGGCGCGTGTCAGTGAGGACGCCAAATGCATGTGCTTCTCACTCACCCTTACCAAGTCCGCGGAGGACTGGTGGAAAAGATTAGCTCCCGGATCAATCCACAGTTGGAAGGAGCTACAGTCAGCGTTTAGGAGGCAGTTTATTGCTGCTCGCGACCATGACATGGAGGTTGGTTCCTTAACCAACATCAAGCAGCAACCCACTGAGAACCTCAAAGCTTTCATTCAGAGAATGATGGAAGCTGCTGCAAAAACCAAGGTCAGCGATGACATGAAGCTGATCGCCCTTCAATCGGGCCTTACTGTCGGCTCCCTGCTATGGGGGGAAATGCAAAGGAGATGGGCAGAAACGCTGTCCGAATTCATGTCAAAAGCTCAGGGAATCATCAACCTTGAGGATGCCTACCAGCAGGCCTTTGGAGTTCCCCCGGCTCCAACGCCTTCCGGGACTGCGCCGACCTTTGCTTCGCAAGCTCCCGCACCAGCCCTCACGCTTCCAGGAGCCCGATTCACTCCAAGTGTGTATGGGCCTTCCGCGTCTGCTCAGACGCCGAGTCAAACCCATTTCTCTGGGTACGGAGCAGTACAAACCGGATGTAGTATCGCTCCTGGCATGCCGCAGCCGCAAGCGGAAGCCCCAGAACGAAATTTGAGCCAATCGCGGAGCAAACGAAGCGGAAGAAACTCCAACCGGGGAGACCATTCAAAGAAACCCCGGAAGGACTATGAGCCCAAGTTCACGGAATATACCAGTTTAATAGACTCGCGAGAGAATGTCTATCGGGCGACCTGTAATATGGTCAACTACAGGAAGCCCCCGAAAGTGTCTCACGGAGGAAGGCGTCCGCGAGACTCCAATAAGAGGTGTGAGTTCCACGGAGACGTGGGGCACACCACGAACGAGTGCCTTCAGCTGAAGGATGAGATCGAGTCCCTGGCAAGAGCGGGACACCTCGGTCAGTGGGTGAGGATACCCATTATCTATCCCGGACAGGGGATAGTTCATGGAGCTGCATATTCCCCGGGACAGAGGGGGGCCGTTAGCGCTCCTGGAGCCGGTCACCCCCAAACTCCCGGGTCTCAGTTCCCCGCACTTCCTGCTCCACCCGCTCCGGCGCCCATTGCCTTGTTGGCTCCAGGACCAGGCAACCCATATCCGCCCGGCCTTGCTCCGCCACCCGTTGACGGACACGTCGCCACCATTTCCGGAGGACCACACCTTGCCGGAAGCACCCGCAACTCCCAGAAGAGGTACTTGAGGGAGTTAGAGCACGCCGAGGAGATGTGCGCCTTGGTTCAATCACCTGCTCAACGTCCCCGAATGATGGATCTTCCCATCACCTTCACAGAGGACGATGCTCGACATGTGCACTTCCCCCACAACGATCCCCTCGTGGTGGAAGCCCACATTGCCAATAAGAAGGTCTCACGGATCTTGGTCGATAACGGAAGCTCCGTGAACATCCTCTTCAAAGCGGCCTTCCACGCGATCGGATTGACCGAGACAGACCTGGCCCCATGCCCCATCCACCTTCAAGGTTTCAATGGGGACGCACTCATGCCATTAGGTAAAATTCAACTGCCAGTCACCCTCAGAGGAGAAAACGACGCTTGTGCCTTCAAGCATAGCACATTCGTGGTGGTCGACTGCCCCACGACGTATAATGCCATCTTAGGCCGACCGGTCCTGATCGATTGTGGGGCCATAATCTCGATATGCCACTTATGTTTGAAGTTTCCATGCGACGATGGGCGTATTGGCACCCTCCGAGGAGACCAAAGAAGTGCACGGAGCTGTTATAACGTCTCCGTCCGATCCGTCTACACAGTCCAAGAGACGTTTGCTGCCATTCCTTTGGCGGAAGAATTGCCAGAAACTGGGGGTGCTCAGGAGGCATACTTTGACGAACTCGACCCAAGAGTGGGAATCGAGAATGCAATAGAGCCGATGGAGGAAGTCAAAGAGGTGATCCTCAACCCTGGAGAACCCACCAAGGTCATTCAGGTGAGGAAAAACCTGCCGTCGGCCGTTCGAGATAAGATCGTAGCCACTGTGAAGGATAATCAGGATATCCTGGCATGGTGCCACGCTGATATGACGGGGATTAATCCCAATGTTGCGTGCCACGCACTCAACATAGACCCATCTGCAACTCCAATTCGCCAAAAGAGGAGGCCGCTGGACCCAGTGAGAGCCGAAGCCGTCAAAGCTGAAGTGGACAAATTGATGTCCATAGGCTTTCTCCAAGAGTCGCACTATCCCGTGTGGTTGGCCAACCCAGTTCTGGTCCCGAAACCCGATGGGTCCTGGAGAATGTGCATTGACTTCACGGACCTAAACAAGGCCTGCCCGAAAGATTGTTTCCCTCTCCCGCGAATCGATCAGATGGTAGACGCTCCTTCCTGGTACGAACTCTTATCCTTCATGGATGCGTACTCCGGATACAACCAGATCAAGATGCATGTCGCGGACCAGGAACACACCAGCTTCCTCACGGACAAGGGTGTCTACTGTTACGTGGTCATGCCTTTCGGTTTGAAGAATGCTGGGGCGACGTACCAGCGTCTGGTAAACAGAATGTTCAAGGACCAACGGGGGAGGAACATGGAGATGTACGTGGACGACATGTTGGTAAAGTCCAAGACCTCCGGGGACCACAGTGACGACCTTGAAGAAGCTTTCGCCGTGATCCGAAAGTACGGGATGAAACTAAATCCAAAGAAATGTACTTTCGGGGTCTCGTCTGGGAAGTTCCTCGGTTTCATTGTCAGCTCCCGCGGAGTGGAAGCCAACCCTGAGAAAATAAAGGCGTTCATAGATATGCCTTCCCCCCGGAAACATAAGGATGTCCAGAGCGTTACCGGAAGGATAGCTGCTCTCAGCCACTTCGTATCCAAGGCCACTGACAAGTGTATCCCCTTCTTCAATGTGTTGCGAGGAAACAAGAAGTTCGAGTGGACCCCCAAATGCGAAGCAGCCTTCCAACACCTTAAAGAACATTTAACCCGAGCTCCCATTCTGTCCAAACCTGTCGAAGGAGAGGCGTTGTTCTTATACTTAGCTGTGACTGAGCACGCAGTAAGTGCCGCTCTCGTCCGGGAAGATGGCCGTATCCAGCTCCCTGTGTATTACGTAAGCAAGAGGTTATTGGACGCCGAGTCCAGATATTCGATGATCGAGAAACTCTCCCTCTGCTTGCTGATCGCTTCACGGAAGCTGAGGCCATATTTCCAGGCGCACACCATCAAAGTACTCACCAACCACCCTCTCCGACAAGTCCTGCAGAAGCCCGAGTCTTTTGGCAGATTGCTTAAGTGGGCCATGGAACTGAACCAGTTCGACGTCCACTACCAACCACGTGTTTCCATAAAAGGTCAAGCTCTCGCGGGCTTTATTGTGGAATGCTAGGGAATGAATGACCTCCCGGAAGATCCTGTCCCGGAACTTCACACCTGGAAGGTCTATGTAGACGGAGCCTCAAATGAAAAAGGAGCTGGAGCGGGGGTCATCCTAATATCTCCCCAAGGGCATCAGCTCCAGAGTGCCATCCGTTTCGCGTTCCCAGCATCCAACAACGAGGCAGAACATGAAGCCATGTTAGCTGGGTTACGACTGGCCAGAGAAGTCGGAGCCCAAAAAATCGAAGTATACAGCGACTCCCTACTTGTGGTAAACCAAATATCTGGGGAATACCAGACGAAAGGCGAAAGAATGGTTGCCTACGTGTCTCTCTCCCGCGATCTACTGCAGCATTTCAAAGGCTACCAAATCCGCCAGGTCCCCCGGGACCAGAACTCACTCGCGGACACGCTGGCCAAGCTTGCGACGGACCCGGAGATTGAACAGTATGGCTTAGTCCCCATCGGGCACTTAGAAGCCCCCAGTACTGAGACACGAAGAATAAACGCCATCATCGACCATTCCCACTCCTGGATAGGACCCATCCTCAGATTTCTCACCACCGGAGAGCTCCCCACTGATAAAGCTGACGCAAGGAAGCTCCAATATCAAGCTCCCCGATACGTGGTTATGGATGGAAAGCTTTACCGCAGGGGTTTGTCCATACCCTTCCTTGGGTGTGTTGCCGGAACCGAAGTCAGCACCATCATCCATGAGATTCACGGAGGCTTCTGTGGCGACCATACCTCCGGGCTGAGCCTCTCCAAAAAGATCCTTCGACAAGGATACTTCTGGCCCACCATGAAGAAGGATTGTGTGGATTATGTCAGGAAGTGTGAGCAATGCCAGAGGTACGCCATGGTTCCGCGAGCGCCGCCTACAGAAATTACCCTAATGACCAGCCCCTGGCCGTTCGCCGTTTGGGGCATTGACCTAGTAGGTTCCCTCCCAACTGGAAAGGGTGGAGTGAAGTACGCATAGTCGCGGTAGACTACTTCACCAAATGGGCTGAAGCTGAACCTATGAACACGGTCACATATAAAAAAGCACTGGACTTTGTCATCAGGAATATAGTGTGTCGTTTTGGGCTTCCACGAAAAATTGTGTCCGACAACGGAAAGCAGTTTGACAGTGAACACTTCACGAACTTCTGTGCTTCCCATGGAATTATCAAAAGCTTTTCCGCAGTCGCCAGACCCCAGGCTAATGGGCAAGTGGAAGCTGTAAACAAAATATTAAAGACCACGTTGAAGAAAAAACTCCAAGCCTACAAGGCTCACTGGCCGGAAGAACTTCCGCGAGTACTTTGGGCCTATCGCACAACAGAGAGAACTTCGACGGGGCACACGCCTTATTCCATGACCTTCGGTTGCGAGGCCGTCATCCCAGTAGAAGCTTTGATCCCCTCTCACAGGCAAGACACCTACGATCCTACCTCGAACCATGCCCTCCTCCAGGAGTCCTTGGACATGATCGAAGAGCTCCGGGAGCAGTCGCAGGTCCAACTAAAAATGTACCAAGGCAAGATAGCCCGACACTTTAACATGAGAGTCCAGAGCCGTACATTCGAAGTTGGGGATCTTGTCCTACGGAGAGTATTTCCTGCTACGCAGGATCCGGGAGTAGGAGTCCTTGGACCCAACTGGGAAGGCCCCTACGAAGTCCAAGAAAAAGTGGGCCATGGGACGTATCACTTAAAGAGACTCGACGGATCTAAAGTCCCGCGCGCCTGGAACGCGGAGCACCTCCGCCGTTACTACCAGTAGGCCCCGGACCATCCAGTCGGAAGTCCTTGGTGAAAATAGCAAAAGTGAAAAATGTGGAAATAATCCTCCCTGTTGTAAAACTCACGCCTAGCAGGCTAATTTAATGAAACACGGAGAGATTCACTCCGCTTTTACTGCACTTTTTATCCCTGTGTTCAAAGCTGCGTTTTAACAAGTGATCACGCGGTCCGGAGACATCCGGACCCCACGCTCACTTGGGGGGTATACATGGCTAAGGCATAGCCATACGCCCCTTGAACAAAACGTACACAGAACACCACTTATGTGCTAGCATTGTGTTTGAAATTTTTAAATTGTTTGAAATGTTTAAATTGTTAAGCTTAGGTTTATTTATTGCCATGAACATGCTTGCATTACGTGTCATATGTGCATTATGTGCTTATGTGAAAATTGCCATGGAAATGCCTGCCATTATGTATCATGAGAATTATCTCCTGTGTAGCCCAGCGATGGACGGGACTGGGGGTTGAGGCACGTTCATAGAGCTACGCCAAAACACCCCCAACTCCCTGACAAAGTCCTTTACAGAATTCTCCGCGATCGCTGTAGATCTTTGCTTCGCAAACTCCAGCTCCGGGTCTCGGAAGGCAAAAGATGGCAAGATCCGCGAACGCTGTAGAGCTTTGCTTCGCAAGCTCCAGCTACGGATCCCGCAAGGCGAAAGATGGCAAGATCCGCGAGCGCTGTAGAGCTTTGCTTCGTAAGCTCCAGCTCCGGGTCCCGCAAGGCGAAAGATGGCAAGATCCGCGAGCGCTGTAGAGCTTTGCTTCGCAAGCTCCAGCTTCGGGTCCCGCAAGGCGAAAGTTGGCAAGATCTGCGAGCGCTGTAGAGCGTTGCTTCGCAAGCTCCAGCTCCGGGTCCAGCGAGGCGAAAGATGGCAAGATCCGCGACCGTTGTAAGCCTTGCTTCGCAGGCTCCAACTCCGGATCTCACAAAATAGTGCATGGCAAGCTCCATGGCCATTGCAAGTTTCAGCTCCAGAAGCAGACATGCTTGATCCCCCCACTCACAGCCGGCTTTGCTTCGCAAAGCCCCTGCTCCAGGATCACACCTGGTGGGCGTGGCGATTTCCCCGACAGCAATAAGCCTTGCCTCGCAGGGCTCCATGCCAGGTCCCTGAGGTCAGCCACCATGAGGTTCGCAACAACAGTTAGTTTTGCTTCGCAAAGATCTAACCTTAAGTCTAGCGACGCTCACCAAAAGAACTCCCGTTCCAAACAATGGAACGACTCACCTTTGCAATCCCAGCGAACAGTATAACTACAAGTCCCGGGATTGGCTATTTGCCTCAGGAAAGCTAAAATACGGTGAAAGGAGCCTGGCCGTTGGAACCAGGAAACCTTCATAACCTAGAAACTACATGGGAAAAGACATCATCCGTTAAAGCTTCAAGTGGGAAATGCATAGGTTTTGGCCGTTGGAACCAAAACTCCATACGCCCCTACAACAGTTTCTACCGTATAAATTTCTACCCCAAGCGCAAAGATAAATAAAGAACTCGGCAGAAAAGAAAGGAGAATGCTATGATTATGGCAAAAATGTCCGCAATGAAAAACTCAAAATGAAAAATAATTAAAGATAAAACCCCTTCAAGCATTGGGGGTAACTACAGCTTCCACGACCGCAGCTTCGGGGGCATCGGTTTCAACGGAGGCTGGCGGAGTCGGCTCATTGGAAGGAGGAACTTGGTCATGAGAAGGTTCAGAGGTCCCCGCCTCTCCGGGATCTCCCGCCTCAGGAGCTTCAGCACGTTCGTCAATGTTGTAAGTTTGGACGTACGCCTCTGGGCCCTGATCCCACACGAGTAGGTTCTCCCTCATGGCTTCGGCATCATCTCCCAGATAGCCTAATACCTCCGGGTTCACTTTCCAGAGTTGATGCATGAGGACCACATGCGATATATTAATCGTCCTGTTCAGTATCACCTCAGCATCCTCCTTCTCCTTCAAGCGCTCCGCCTCGGAGGTTGCCAGCTGTGCTTCCGCGACAGTTAGTTGGGCCTTCAATTTTTCCATTTCGGCCTTGGAGGCATCCCGCTCCCCCTTAAGAGAATCAATCTCCTTACGCTGCTCCCTATTTTGGTTCAGCACGGATTGCTTCTCGGTCACATGCCCCCTGGCAGTGAATTGCAAGGCCCCGATCTCTTTATCCTTCTCGGCGAGCCCCAACTGCAGCATAGACACGAGATCCCTGCTCCTCTTATGGAGTTGCTCCTCCTCGTGCAGCTTACTCTGAAGAGTGGAATATTCCTCTTGCCGCTTAAGGAGGAGATCGTTTTTTGATTGCAAGCGGGCTTCCAGGGTATCCTTCTCCACCTTGGCTTGGGACAGCTCTTCCCGGAGCTTGGAGTTTTCGGCCTTCATCCCATCCGACCGCTGTCTAAACTCATTCTCTGCCTTGGCCCGGTACTCTTGATATTTGGCAAGATATTTCTTCTCCGCCTCTTCTTCAGCCGTGCGCTGGGCCTGATCAATCTTCTCCGAAGCCCCCAAGGCCTGTTGGGTCAGTTTCTGTTTCTCCGCCTCCAAGGCCTGGCGAGCCAGTTGGCTCTCCTCCAGCTGAACCAGAGCTGCACCAACCTCCCGGAATGAGCGTTCCGCGATCATAGAGGCCTGCAAGGAAAGACAACAGAATGAGCTAAAGCCGGACCAAAAGACAGGTGATCCCAAAAAATAACAACTGACGGCTTACCCCGGACAGTTGCTGCTTCACAGCGTGTGTCAGCAACAGCGGATCCTTGCTGCTACTGATGGCCCATTTCTCAGAATTGAGCTCGCATAAGCTCAGGGCCATGTCCTCCATCATCTCAGCCCCGAACGGCGCCAATGCACGTCCGAGCCTAGGCACCAGCCTCTTCTCCAAGGCTGGACCATCCAGAACTGCTCCGGCCGGGTGAAGAGATCTCACCCCCTCGGCCAGCTCAGCTCTCTTCACGGCAGACAAGTTATCTGCCCTTCCCTGAGTAACGGCCTTCTCCGCCTCTAACCGCCTCTTCAAAAAACTATCGGCCCGTCTTACACCCTCCAGGAGAGCAGCGGGGAAACTGGTTGGCTTCCGCGGAAAGTGGAACTTCAGGCCAGGCAGGGGAAGATTGGTTGTCTGAGAAGACGGAGACCCCGGAAGGGTGGACCCCCTTTGGGCTGGAGGAGGAGGCAGCCGGGGTATTAAGGCCCCGGTCTGTTGCTTTTTGCTGCTGCGGCAGCAGAAGTAATTGCCCTTGTTGCTGCTGCTGGTTTGGATGTTGTTGTTGCTGCTGCTGCGGCGTTGGTGATTGTCTCTCTTGTTCCTGTTGCTGCTGTTGTTGTAGTTGTGGTTGCTGTCGTTGCTGTTGTTGTTGCCTTCGACCGGGAGACGAGTGTCTAAGGCGTTTGTTCTTAGCGCCCTCAGCATCTTCTCCGGGACGCTTGCTCACCCCAGTTGTCCTCACGGGGAACACAAGCCCTTCCCCGTCGCTGCTGCTACTCGAGACCATCATAGTCTCGGAAGGCCCGTCAGCAGGGGACTTCTCTACCCTCGGAGACGCTTGCGCCTCGCCACTTGTCTTCTTGGGGGAGGCAGCTTTACCTCCCCTACCAGCCTTGGTCTTCCGTCCTTTCCCCGTGGACGGGTCTTGGCTGGTGGCAGCCTTCTTAATAAGCAAAGTAACCCTCCCCAACATCTTGGCTTCGGGATACTCTGCAAGAAACGTACAAAGCAAGGTTAACGAACCAACAAGCAATGAGAAAGAAGATAAGCGGAAGACAAGACAATCAACAACATAAAAGCACAAGCAAGCCCGCCAGCAGGGAACAAGAAACAAGAAAAAGAAAAGTTTGAAAGGGACGACCATGCATGAGAAACGTGGATGGCCTTCCCCGAGCAAAACAAAACATCGCTTCCTGCTCCAGGAAGCTCCCGTACTCCTTGAAGTCTGGGAATGACATGCTGAGAGAAGAAGGGTCAACCATGATAACACCTTCTGGCAGACTACCGTCACTCAGACACCGGAGGAGCTCATCTACCCTATCGCAATACCTGTCGAAAGGTATCCTACGCGGATCTAGCCTAAGGAAACGGGGATCAAACCCCATCTGAGAGGTCCGGGAAACCTCAGACAGGCTGGGGGTGTGGATCAATCGAAAACTAGTCTTACCTCTCCCGGAGGTACTAGCCCCCGGAGCCCCTTCGTTAGGGTAAGCCGCGGCATGGCGAGCCTCGATCTCCTCTTCCTCCGGCTGGGGGTCGGGGAACCTCTCCTCCCAACTAGGAGATAGAGTATTTTCGTCCCGAGCTGCTTGGGTGATCACCTTAGACAGCTCCAGGGAAATCTGCTCCCGGATATCAGCTGACACCTGAGTTTGCCCCCTGCCACTCACTGGCTCGATGTTTTGGAAGGAGGCAAGTAGCCCATACTCCCTCAACGATTCGGAGGTCACAAGTCCCTCCACTTTCAACTCTTCCTCAGAAAGCCCTTCGTAGAACTTGGACCTCCTTATCATCTCCGCGCAGCGAGGTGTCCGCGGAACGACTTCGGCGAAAATCAAATACAAGCGTTAGAGATCCTCCCAAAAGGCAAATCAAGCGCAAAGAAACAAAGTAGAAAAGGAGAGGAAGGAGCGCTTACCAGGGATTTTGAAGTCCAAAGATAGGGCTGGCACCCTCTTCAGCGGGAAGCCTGTCGTCAGGAACCAGTATTCCCGGAGGTCTGGAACCCTCGCGGTATGACAAGTGGGGCACATCACGTCCGGGTGCCTTTCTAGCCTGTAAAACCCCACCTTGTCTGAATGACCCCTCATAGGCTGAGACTTCAACCCGTAAAAGTACAGCACCTCCTCCGGGGTAGGAGCTTCCAGTCTCCGGGACTTGCAAAAGATGAACCACCCTGCTAAGAGCTTGTAGCTGGGAGGAATTAACTGGAAGGGGGCAATCCCCGCCTTCACACAGAAATTGGCGAAGTAACTCCTTAGGGGCAAGTGCGCCCCACACACTATGTGTGCCCAGCTCCAGGCACCAAAGCCCTCGTGACTCTGGCTAGCTGACTCGCCCAGCACCGACAGACGGTGCCACATCAGACCTGGGATGTTCTTCAGGCCTGCCTCAGAGCAATACAGCTCCAGCATGCCATAATTCCTGAAAAGGTTCGGTTTTTGGTCCATCTCCCAGATGGAACTATTGGAGGTTGGTGGGCTAGCCGCGACCACTTTCGCCTTTCCTTTCCCCTTTCCACCAGCGACAGGAGAGCCCTTCTCTTGGGCAGAATCAGCCTCCCCCGTAGCAAGGAGTTGTTCATTTGAGATGTTCGTCACTGGACAAAAGAAAAGAAAGAAGAAAACACTCTAAGCAGTCAGCACCCTTGTCATACCCTAGTGGTATCAAAGGCGTCGGGGAGACCCTCCCCGAAAACTGCTTGGAGAGGCTCCCACCGAGCTTACCGAGGGATTGGCACCATGCCACCCGAAGGGCAACAAGGAACCAGGCTCAGACCCCGAGCCTAAGCCCACCAAAAGAAGTGTGTTCCCAGAGAAAGACACCCTAAAGGCGTTCATGCTTATGCCCTAAAACAGCAAAACAAGGGACGACTTTCCGAACGCAAATCGCCAAAGCATGCAGAAAAGGCTACTTATCGACTCACAATCAATCACATGCCTACCAAAGCCCTATTCACACATGCACATAAGCAATAATGGCAGAAATCTCTACACTAACCACTACCAACAACCTAAGGTTTGGGAGGAAAGAGCAAAGTAGAAATACTTACTGATATTCGGGTAGTTGGAGGTTGAAGGAGTAACTGGATCACTGCACAGCACGATCGCGAGAAGTAAAAGCTGCAAAGACGAACGGCGATTCAAACCAGGAACTTCGGGGAATAAACCCACTGCCAAATCAAAAAGAAAAGTTTCCAGATACTTACCAAAAGAAATGGCAAGTTCGGGGGAACGTAAGCTGGGAAGCCTGAGAGTTCAAAGGTTTGGAAATCTGAAAATCCTAAAGATGGAGAATCTGAAAGCGTAAAGAGGAAGAAAGGTCCTTTCCCTCATTTTTATAGCAGGGAAGAAGCCGTTTCGAATTCCTCAAGTGGACGGTCCCGATCTTCCCATTCCGTGTGCATCAGATCCAACGGCTGGAGAGGAAGCGACGATCCTATTTATGACTCCTCGGATGGGAATAAAGTATTTATTTCCCATCATTACACCACCTCGGGCCCGGAGTACCATTAAAAACCGTCAAATCATTAGTCAGATGACTGACGCACGCATACTCAACCAGTCGCCTCACGCACACGTCTTGGTCGCAGAACCATTCCCAGAATGACACGTGGTCCTTGCCGCACTTGAGTACTTGATCTCAAACAGAAGAAATTCCCTTTCTTTTTCATACTAACACTCAGGCGGGAAAAAGGAACCCTTCCGGGAACACAGAAGGTGCCCCCTCGCCTAATCTAAGAAACCGATTGTACAAGCTCCCGGATCTCTCAAAGCTCCGTGACCTTGGGGGGTAAATGTTATCAAGATTTCTGGATAGCGTTTAGATTGATGACCTCGGGGAAGCAGAATTATCGATGTCTTTCACGGTAGGTGACCAGAGCTCGCGGATGAACAGAAAGGCTTCGCCTCTCCCGCTTAGTGTCCGGATTACTCTTCCAAGCAAACACAATACGGAAACTCATCAACTCTCCCGGACTCCCGAAGGGGTATCCTTCGGGGAAGCTCCTTCCAGGAGAAGCTCTTCGAGTGGTCTCCGCGGAAGCAGTTCCGTGCCTCGCACGGAACAAAGCCAAACGGTCGAGTCCTGGAGGAGGCATATTTGGAATGATATCCGCCTGACATAGGATCCCGCCTGACACGCCGGTCAGGTCAAAGCCGCACACATTCCAGCACGCCTAAGGGTACCTTTTCGCCTACTGTTCCGCTGACAACTTGGAAAAGACGGCTGACTTTGTGTGTTCCCCATACTTTCACGTAAATATACCCACATAGAGTCTTGTAGCCATGCTACTACAGTAATTGTATCCCTATTTATGGCTGGTGTAATTAAGACTCATGTACGTAGAGAAAAACCCTAATCCAAAACCCTAGCTATAAAGACCCCTTCATTTTACAAGAAGAGGGACGAAAAAATCATATAGCAAAAACTCTACTAAAATCTCTCTAACTTCATCTTCTTCAAGAGAACCCGAGAGAAACACTGTGAGTGTGTGAAGTTCTTGTGCACCAGCCATCTTACTGTAACCTTTTCCAAGTATAATAACATCGACTCGTGGACTAGGGCTTGTTAACGCCTGAACCACGTAAAAACACTGTTTGTTTAGTTACATTTCAGCATTTCTACAGTTCTTATCTTTTTATTATTCCGTTAGTTATTCGTTTCCGAAAAACTCGGTAAACAAACCCCATACACTCAGCAAACATCCAAGATCATACTTAGAATCCATTTTCATGCAAGCTTTAAGGTTCTAACAAAATTCAATAGAGTTTAAGAGATTCAATGGCTGAATTCCTTACCTTGCTGATATCTTTGCTCTTGAGCTAATCCTAACCACAGCCAACTTCCAATTCCTCAAACAACTAAGCCTAGAATCCTCCAATTGATCCAAGCCTTCAAACAATAAGGAAGAGAAAGAGAGAATCAAAGAAGAGAGAGACATGAGAGCTTCTGCCATGTTCTTCAATTAGTTCTAGTATTTTCTCATCCACTAAGTGTATATCCAGCCTTAGCCAAAAGTCTAAAATTCCCTTAAGCTTATCTAAACCCTCAAATGCTGCCAAGGACAATTTCATCAATCGCCAAGTCACGCTAATTCCTCTAGTGTTCCTATAAATCCTCGTTTAATCCCGACATATCCAAATCATTACTAAATTACTACCTATTACTCGATAAATCATGAACACACGTTACGTTCCCAAAATACCCTTAGTCTCCTCTTGAGCTAGGTATTCGACCCTGTTGTGACTTTCTAGATCAACTGGTCCCTAAGACCGTCTCAAATCATTCATCACAAATATATCACCACTCACTCGTGGTATCAATCTCAATATACACAAATATTACATTTATGCCCTCAACAGGCTAAAATTACAAATATGCCCCTTGTTGATTGGTTTTTTAGCCAACTGACGCGGAGTCAAAATAATTAATTCGAGAACTTTCATTCAGACAATCAATGAACAATAAGTAAGCTAATAACCTAGTAGTAATGAGCAATAAATAATAAAGAACACTAGGATTTATAGAGGTTTGGACCCAAGGATTGGTAATGACCTACTTCCTCTTAGTTTTGCATTAATCTTGAAGATTTACATAAGATCAGAAGGGATTACAAGTTGATTTCTATGTGTAAAAGAGAATACAGTAGGGCAGAATCGTTGGTAAGTACCAAGCCAGGCTGCTCGGTATGTTGCTGGAGCTGGCTGGTAGGGTGTTCTTTGTGTGTTTACCCTTCTCCAATGTGGTGGAAAGTTTGTATTTATATTGTTCCTCTCGCCCAAGGGTTGCACTGAGCATATCTGATGGGGAAATATCTCTCTCTTCTCGCAGGTTTAATCGAGTCTTCAGGGTAGTTAGGCACTCTTTGCGGGTGGTTGGGTGATTCTTGCGGAGTACTAATGGAGAGTGACCGCTTTCATCCGAGCAGGTATGTTTGTTCGTCATACCGACCAGCTACTCTCCTGGAAAGCGTACTGAGCAGTGACTGTTATTCATTTTTTAAGTGTATTCTGACTAGTTTTCCTGTTGTACTGATCAACAAGTTTTCTAGTGGTCTTGCCATGGCGAGGCCATGGACAAGGCCATGGGCGAGGCCATGGGCGAGGCCATGGACGAGGCCATGGGCGAGGCCATGGACGAGGCCATGGGCGAGGCCATGGTCGAGCCCATGGGCGAAGCCATGGGCGAAGCCATGGACGAGGCCATGGGCGAGGCCATGGGCGAAACCATGTACGCATCTTGCGAGGCCACTTGGGAGGTGTGGCCTAGGCATCTCGCGAGGCCCTTTGGGAGGTGTGGCCTAGGCGTCTCGCGAGGCCACTTGGGTGGCTTGGCCTAGGCATCTCGCGAGGCCACTTGGGTGGCGTGGCCTAGGCATCTCGCGAGGCCACTTGGGAGGTGTGGCCTAGGCGTCTCGCGAGGCCACTTGGGTGGCGCGGCTTAGGCGTCTCTCGAGGCCACTTGGGTGGCGTGGCCTAGGAATCTCGCGAGGCCACTTGGGAGGTGTGGCCTAGGCATCTCGCGAGGCCCTTTGGGTGGCGCGGCCTAGGCGTCTCGCGAGGCCACTTTGGTGGCGTGGCCTAGGCATCTCATGAGGCCACTTGGGAGGCGCGGCCTAGGCGTCTCGCGAGGCCACTTGGGTGGCGTGGCCTAGGCGTCTCGCGAGGCCACTTGGGTGGCGTGGCCTAGGCATCTCGCGAGGCCACTTGGGAGGTGTGGCCTAGGCATCTCGCGAGGCCCTTTGGGTGGCGCGGCCTAGGCGTCTCGCGAGGCCACTTGGGTGGTGTGGCCTAGGCATCTCACGAGGCCACTTGGGAGGTGTGGCCTAGGCGTCTCGCGAGGCCACTTGGGTGGCGTGGCCTAGGCATCTCGCGAGGCCACTTGGGAGGTGTGGCCTAGGCATCTCGCGAGGCCCTTTGGGTGGCGCGGCCTAGGCGTCTCGCGAGGCCACTTGGGTGGCGTGGCCTAGGCATCTCACGAGGCCACTTGGGAGGCGCGCCCTAGGCGTCTCGCGAGGCCACTTGGGTGGCGTGGCCTAGGCATCTCGCGAGGCCACTTTGGTGGCAGGGGCGGGCGAGGCCAAGCGAGGCCATGTCGCCTCGTGCCTAAGCATCCGAGCGGGACCGTGCGAGGCCATGACGTCTTAGCACCCACACCTTGTAAACCGCGTGTTTTCCCTTGATGAGATTTTGAGCATCAACAGTTATAAACAAAAAAATTTCAACCCTATCTATAGAAATTGTTTTATGGCTCTTTTTGTTGCTAGGTACATAACGAGCATCGCACAAGCACTTTAACATTAATAAAAATTAATGTTTCTAAGTCCTTTTAATTACGCGCTTTTTCCTTTACTTGTCCATGTATGACTATGGTGCCCCCCAAATGACTGAGCAAGTTTAATAACTCTTGGGTTATCCTCTTGATCATTTGCTAACTGACCAGAGTTGCTCATAATACGTTGTTCGAGACAACTTGGGTTTGCTAAAACCTATAACGGTTTCATACATTGCCGACAATCTGTGAAATAAATCACTAGTTATCAAGATAATCATTGTAAAAGTAAGGCTTGTAAAAATGGACAAAAATCATGTCTTATTGGTTAAAAATGAACCATACAAGCTACGTCACTACAATCGTAGCTTACAATCATAAATATTATTTATTACAATAAATGGGAAAATTGTGCTTGTGCATAACTAATATAGCTAAATTGAGTTGGTCGATGGTATGGGCAGTTCGTGCCTGTACTGGCCAGTCAACGATCACTTAAATGTGATCTTTATTGGTAGTACTTCCTTAAGTGTTCCCCATTCCAGTAACGGGGGATAGGTACTAACTGGAGATATTGGTCATATCGTGCTAGCTTGTACGTGTCGGGCAGTACTATCTCCGTGACCTGGTAGGGGCCTTCCCAGCTTGGCCATAGTACTCCTGCCGAAGCATCTCGAGTTTCTGGGAATACTCTTCACAGGACTAAATCAGCCACATCAAACTTTCATTCCTTAACTCTGGAATTGAAATACTGGGCCACCTTTTCCTGGTGGGCAGCTAGGCGTATGTTGGACTTTTCGCATCTTTCTTCAATCTGGTCTAAGGACTCGACCAGCAGTTGGTGGTTACAGCCTTGGTTGTATGTTATACACCAGTGATATGGTGGAGTGACCTCAACTGGCAGCATTGTTTTATACCTATACGTGAGTGCAAAATGGTTATCCCTAGTAGCTGTTCACTCAATAGTCTTGTATGACCAGAGTACTTCAGGGAGTTTCTCTGGCCAGTTTTGCTTAGCCTCTTCTAGAGTTTCTTCAGAGTGTCTTTGAGAATTTTGTTAACTACTTCTACCTGCCCATTTAAATTGAGGGTGCGAGACCACAAAGAAACATTTTGTAATGCCATGCTTAGCACATAAATCCGTAAAAAATTGACTGTAAAACTAGGTGCCATTGTCGGACATTATCTTCTGGGGTAAACCAAATCTACAGACTATATTTTTCACCACAAAATCGAGTACTTTTGTGGAAGTGATGGTTTCCGGAGGCTCCACTTGTGTCCATTTGGTGAAGTAGTCTACCACCATGACTTCATATTGTACTCCTCCCTTTCCTTTCGATAACCGACCAATGAGATCAATCCCTCAAATAGCGAAGGGTCACGGGCACTGCATTTGAGTAAGTTCGTTTGGTGCTGATCGAGGTATCTTGGCAAATCTTTGATACTTGTCACATCTTCGAACATATGCAAAGGCATCCTCGTTCATAGTTGGCCAAAAGTAGCCTTGCCTTAAGGGGGCCCCCTACATGGTTCCCACATCATGTACTTCCTCCAGTAGTCATCCTGATTCATTTTGGTTGACACACCTGAGTAATGGCATGGAGAATCCCCTTCTGTACATAACTCCGTCCAGGATTATATACCGAGCAGCTTTCCTCATTAATTTTCTGGATTTATTGTGACTATTGGGAAGGATGCCATGTTCCATATAAGTTGCAATCGGGGTCATCAAGGATGGAGTGTTGTCTATAAGAAAGACTTGTTCTGGTAGGTTGATACTTGGTTCGACCAGGTATTCTATAGGAACCAAATTGACTTTGTCTACAATAGCACTGCTGGCTAGTCAGGCCAGCGCGTCTATTGTGGCATTTTGTTCTCTTGGTATCTGTTGGATGTTGTACCTCTTGATCTTAGCAAGCAGGTCTTTGATCTTATCAAGGTATGCCATCATTTTTCCTCTCTGATAATTGTACTCACCGAAGATTGATTGACAACCAATTGCAAATCACTGTATATGTCCAAGACATAAACCTCTACTTCCATGGCTAGCCTTAGCCTCACGATTACTGCTTCGTATTCCACTTCATTGTTGATGATTTAAATCCAAAATGAAGTGCACAATGGATGTGTTTCCCTTCAGGATTGATTAATGTTAGACCTTCCCCAGACAGTTGATCCGTAGCTAAGCCATCGACGTGTAGCTTCCATACTTGGGGTTCTTCCTCGGAATGAACTGTACTGGTCACTGGATGCTTAGTGCTCTGCCCAGCATCCGTATTGGGCAGTGGTCCAGACTTTGATGACTGCTCGGCCATTTCTTCATCTGTTCCTGGCAGCCATGTACATTCACCTAAAAAATCTGCAAGAGCCTGGTTTTTTAATTGTTATTCGGGGCTGGTAGGTGATTTCATACTGCCCAAGCTCTACAGACCATTTGAGTAGCCGACTAGAAGTGTCTGGTTTTAGCAGGACTTGACGCAATGGTTGGTTGGTAAGAACCTTTATGGGATGCCCTTGGAAGTATGGGCTATGCTTTCTAGATGATAAGAGCAGGCAGTAAGTTAATTTTTCAATTAGAGGATACCAGCTCTCGGCTTCGACTAGACTTTTACTGACATAATAAACTGGATGCTGGATCTTGTTTTCTTCTCTGACCAGGACTGCACTGACAGCATGTTGAGTTACTGCCAGGTATATGCATAGTTCTTCACCCTCCAAAGGTTTTGAAAGGATCAAGGGTTGTGCCAGCTGCTGCTTTAAAGCTTGGAAGGCTTGTTCACATTTTTCAATCCATTCAAATTTCGTTGTGCCTCTGAGAATATTAAAAAATAGAATACACTTATTAGTGGATTTAGACACAAATCTGTTGAGTCTTGCTATGTGTTCTGTTAGACTCTGCACGTCCTTGATCCTAGTTGGAGAGGGCATGTCCAGTAGTGCCTTTATCTTTTCGGGGTTTGCTTCAATTCCCCAAGAGTTTACTATAAACCCTAAAAATATTCCCGACCCCACACCAAAAGAGCATTTTAGGGGGTTCAATTTCATTCTATACTACCTTAGGATATTGATACACTCCTCCAAATCCTCAATGTGCCCCTCAGCCTGTTTGGATTTTACCAACATATCATCCACGTAAACTTCCATGTTATTCCATATTTGTTCCTTGAACATACGGTTTACCAGCCACTGATGTTGCTCCAGCATTTTTTAGGCTGAACGACATTACTTTGTAGCAGTACAACCCTAAATCCGTGCAGAAACATGTATGTTCCAGGTCGGGTGGATGCATGCTTATTTGGTTGTACCTCGAGTAGGAATCCATGAAGGTTAAAATTTTGTGGCCGGCTGTAGCGTCCACCAATTGGTCAACTCTTGGAAGTGGGAAGTAGTTATTCAGGCATGCCTTATTTAAATCGGTGAAATCTATGCACACCCTCCACTTGTTATTAGGCTTTGGTACCAGTACGAGATTGGACACCCATACTGGGTAGAAAGCTTCCCTAATGAAGTCGTTATTTCGAAGCTTCTCCACCTCCTCCTTCAATGCCTCCAGTAACCTCCTTTTCTGTTGTACGGACTTGAAGTGTTTGGTATCGATGTTGAGGGCATGGCTTATAATGGTTGGAAAGATCTCCACCATATCATCCTGAGACCAGGTGAATACATCTTGGTTGTCCTATTGGAACTGGATCAAGGCAGATCTTATGTTCCCAGACAACCCTTTCCCTACCTTGACCACCCTGGTCAGGTGTTTTGGGTCAAGCGGGACTTCTTATAATTCATCATTTTGACCCATCCGTTTATCAATGTTTTGGGTTGCATCCTATTTTTGGTGATTGGACCTTGCAGGCTATGCGATGCAGATTTCCTTCCATGCCTTTTTTACTGATAAATTATAACATTCTCTGGCCACCAGTTGGTTCCCTTTGAGACATCCTATACCTACCCAGGTTGGGAATTTGATGATCAGATGGATGACTAGAGTGACTGCTTGGAGGTCACCCAAGGTTGGTCAGCCTATCATGGCATTGTACGGAGATGGGGTGTCGATTACCACAAACAAAGCCATTATAGTGTTCCTGTTAGGTGTCATTCCCACTGTCAAAGGCAACCTTATACCTCCTGTCGGGGCCATGCCATTCCCTGTAAATCCACACATCAGCTGCTCGCATGGTTCCAGATCTCTAATGCTTAAATTCATCCTCTCCAGGGTACTCTTGAACAGGATGTTGGCAAATGACCCATGTTCAATCATCGTTCGGGCCATGATCATATTAGCGATCTTTACTTCTACCACCAACGGATTGTTATGCGGATGATGTACATGACTTGTGTCTTCCTCGCTAAATGTGATGGGCTCATACTCGTAGCGAGACTATTTGAGAGTACGCTCTTGGACAATTAGTACATCTTCCTCCTGATCGTGCCTAAAGGAACCATCGTATCTTTCTCGAGTTTTGCTAGAGTTGCTGGCCAAATGCGGCCCATCGCAGATCATATCTAGTTGACCAGCAACTGGTGGTGGTAGGAGAGGTTGACTACCCTGATACTGCTGAGATTGTTGCTGAGGAAGCTATTGAGGTTGCTGGTCAGCAGTTGTTCATACATACCTCTTCAAATGAGCATTGTTTTGTCTAATGAGGAATTCTATCTCCTCCTTTAGGTGATTGCACTCATTGGTTTCATGACTGTAGTCTTTGTGAAACCGACAAAATTTATTCATATCCTGTCCACTAGTGTCCTTCCTCATTTGTGGAGGTCTTCTGTACGGTTCAATAAATTGTGTGGCATTGAAAATGTCCACTCGGGTCTCTAACAGGATGGAGTAAGTAGTAAATTTAGGAACATAGTCACGTGGCTTGGGCTCCTTGGTGGTCTTAGGCTTCTTGTTGTCATTCTAGTTACCGCTTCCTCTAGCCCCATTACTGCATTTTCCATTCTTAGCCCCATTCTTTGCTCCTTCTACAGGGTTGGTGGTATTTCCAGCATCTGTTTTCCTCTGCTCAGTAACCGCCTGAGTTTGATTATCCACCTTCCGCTTGGCTTCCTCAAGCTTGATGAGTTCCTTTGCCCGATCAAGGAACTCGCAAGTGGTACGTGCAACCTTCCTTTTCAAGATGCTCCATAACAAACTCTTTACCTTAATTCCAGAATTTATGGCTATTAATTTACCGTCATCACTGAAGGATTTCATTCTGGTGGCTTCCCGCATCAAACTTTGAATTAAATCCTTCAAAGGTTCATCATCTTTCTATTTTATGTCCACCAGGTCATTCTGCTCGGCGGGAAGCGGAATTACTGAGGAGAATTGGGAATAGAATGTGCGTACAAATCCACCCCATGATGTAATCGATCCTAATGGTAACTTAAAAAACCATTGCTGAGCAATTTCTGACAGGGTGGTTGGGAAGATACTGAACCTAATATCATCCTTAACTCCCTGTAGTTCAAAGAGATGAACATGAGATACTGGGTCCTCCAGTCCAGTATACGTTTTCCATGTTGGCATTTTGAATTTGACAAGTATGGGCATCTGACTAATACGGTTTGCAAATGGGAAACCTCTCTGCCTCTCCATTTTAATATCTGTTAATTTGGGGCATGTCAAGTCCCTCACTAATTGAGTTAACAGGTCCAATTGGGCCTGGATGTTAGGGTCTGCAGCTGCCTGGGGCTATGCTGCATTGTAGACCTCATCCATTCTCGGGTCCCAAACAGGTTCAGGCAGAGTTACATTATTTGAGTCCCGATTTTCCCTGCTACGATTAAGAGCATCTCGAAGGTCTTCACCTCCCATGGGACCCATTCGATTGAAAATAAAGTTTGGTCGAGGCCTGCCCCCAGCATTTTGACTGTCTGCTCTTCCTGGTACTGGAGGTACTCTTTGGATCCCTCCACCTCGAGGTTATTGGTTGTTAGGGATTTCCTGCCCTTGTGAGACAAATGATCCTTCGGGCTAGTTACCCCCTGACCTTGGTTATTATGCTAGAAAACTTGGCTGGCTACCTCATCTTGATCATACCCATTAGCATAATGGGGTTTGAATGCACTACTAACTTTTGACTCAACCCTTCGGGACCTTGGTCGGTATTCTTGATGTTGTCTGTACCGACAAGGTTGCTGCTGGAAGTTTTGGGGTTGACCATTCCTATTTGGTGTTGGAGCTTGGGGGTTTCCATCTCGTCTTGTAGCACCAGGATTCCTATCACGGCCGCTACCCTGAGATCTTGGCCGAAAATTTCCTACTTGTTCCTGTCCCATGCCTCGCCTTAGCAGGACCTGCTCATCAGATGGTAAGGGTCGCCTCTCATGTCCGGCGTTCCATATCTTTTTGATGGGCATGCACCTCCCGAGGATGTCAATCCATCCATTCCTTAAAATCTCTTCTTTGTTTTTCGAAAGCTTCATTAAGGGCCTCCTGATGTGGAGTCAAAATAATTAATTCGAGAGCTTCCATTCAGACAATCAATGAACAATAAGTGAGCCAAGAACCTAGTAGTAATGGGAAATAAATAATAAAAACACCAGGATTTATAGAGGTTCGGCCCCAAGGATTGGTAATGACCTAGTTCCTCTAAGTTTTACATTAATCTTGAAGATTTACACAAGATCACAAGGGATTAAAAGTGGATTTGTATGTTTAAAAGACAATACAGTAGGGCAGAATTGCTGGTAAGTACTAAGCCAGGCTGCTCGGTATGTTTCTGGTGCTAGCTGGTAGGCTGTTCTTTATGTGTCTCCCTTTCTCCACTGTGGTGGAAAGTTTGTATTTATATTGTTCCTCTCACCCAAGGGTTGCACCTGAGCATATCTGATGAGGAAATATCTCTCTCTTCTCGCAGGTGGTTGTTGTCCTATTTGTTAGGAGGTTTGATCGAGTCTTTAGGGATGTTAGGCGCTTTTTCAAGATAGTTGGGTGATTCTTGTGGAGTGCTAACGGAAAGCCTAACTGCTTTCATCCAAGCATGTATGTCTATTCGTCATACCGACTAGCTGCTCTCCTAGAAAGCGTACCGCCAGTGACTCATATTCATTTTTCAAGTGTATTCCGACTGGTTTGCTTGTCGTACTGACCAGCAAGTTTTCTGGTGGTCCTACCGAGCAGCTGAGCCTCTAGAAATAGTATGTCGAGTAGTAACTTGTCATATACCCTGTAGGTATACCTCGACCATCCTGCCAGGGGGTCTACCCAGTCTGCTCCACATAGTGCCACGTCAGATATGCCAATTTTGGGATAACACCCCTAATAGCCAAATAGGGCCCACATGCATATTTAATTCACCTAGCATGCATTTCTAATCACATAATCATCAAATTCATATATTAACGTTATTAAATCAATTATTTCCATTCTGGCACACTAATCAAGGCCCTAAGCCTTATTATCAAATTTGGGACGTTACAACTATCCCCTTCTTACAAAAATTTCATCCTCGAAATTACCTGAGTAACTTGGGATACCGATCCCGCATATCTGTCTCAAGTTCCCAAGTCACCTCTTCCATTTTGTTGTTCCTCCACAAAACTTTCACTAAGGCGATGGTCTTGCTCCGCTAGACTTTATCCTTTCAGTCGAGAATCTGAATCGGCTTCTCTTCATACGATAAATCTTGGTCCAGCTCCAAGTTCTCATAACTCAACACATGCGTAGAATCTGATACATACTTCATGAGCATTAACATGTGTAATACATTGTGAACCTCTGATATAGCTGGAGGCATCTTCAATCTGTAAGCTACCTCTCCAACCCATTCCAAAATCTCAAAGGGGCCAACAAACCTAGGGCTCAATTTTCCCCGTACACCAAACTGTTTCACCCCTCTCAAGGGAGAAACTCTAAGAAACACATGGTCACCGACTTGAAATTCTACGCTCCTGCGTCTCAAGTTTGATTAACTCTTCTGTCGACTCTGGGAGGCGAGCATCCGAGCTCTAATCTTCCCAATCACCTCATTGGCCCTCTGAACAACCTCAGGACCTAAATATCTCCTCTCACCCGTCTCATCCCAATGGATAGGTGATATGCTCTTCCTCCAATATAACAACTCATACGAATCCACTCCGATAGTCGCCTAATAACTACTATTGTATGCAAACTCAATCAAAGGGAGATACTTAGTCCAAGATCCCCCAAAATCCAGCACACAGGCTCGTAACATATCCTCTAGTATCTGAATTGTAACGCCCTGGGTACCCAAGGCTGTTACACTGTGTATTTATAATGGTGCAGGACTTGCTAATCAAGTCATTTTGTTAAAAACATATCACTGAAACCACTAATGAACTAGGGTTAAAAGGTTTTGGTCATAAAAGATATATTTCATATAATTAAACATTTTGTACAAGGGATCCCAAAAGAAACAGCGTTCGAAAGTCAATTTACAAAATTTCAAAGGTACGAAACTACCGCTAGCCACTCTAAGGGAAAAACAGACATTTATGGTCCTCCTGTTCATGCCTCTTCCTCAACCGTGGCGGCCGAGCAGCTGGTCATGTACATTCTGCCTTCAGATCTCTCTGAATCAGGGCTGATCAAGCTTACCCTTGCCTTTACCTGCACCATGTAGCACCCGTGAGTCACAGACATAGCTAGAGAATCTACAAACTAATACTTAGCTATACAGCATGCAAATTCATCAATTAACATTGAGAACCAAATCACATGATAATCTAGGTCGACACCCTTAGGTCGCATCCTTTGTTTACCCCACTGACTCCGGTCTGCTTAAACCAGGCTCAGTGAATAATAAGTTATCCTCAGCTACCAGTGGCTGAGCCGTGCCCTGTGATCCAATGTAAACTCCGGCATTCTTAGGAGATTTGTTTACTATTCACATGGCATAATATCATTCTTCATAATAAATACAAAACAGGGAACTCTTAGTCCCATTATAAATTCACAACTGAGTGCAGTCTTCTTACCTATGTTCTGAGCTTCTTGAGCACCGAAATCCCGAGCGCGGTCCTTTAACTTGAGCCTCGCCGAAAACCTAGTCACAACACATACATACCACTCTCATTAATAACCAATTCATAATCATCTCCTGGAACCAAACCCGTGCTCTCGGGACTTCCCATTTTCCCACACAAGGTAGCGAAAGCGTCCCCCGAGCCCCCTGAGCCAAAACCCTAAAATCTCAAGTTTCAACCTCCTTAATTTATCCTAGCGCCGCGGCACTGCCCTATAGGGGCCACGATGCCCAGAATGGTCTCCATCCCTTGATCAACCTAGCGCTGCGGCATGGAAGAACAGGGCCGCGACGCTCATATGCGAACCCAAAAAACTAGGTTTTTCCCAACATCTTTCCCGAGCCAAAACTCTTCCAAATCAACCCCAAGGTACACCCCAGTCCCAACTCAACCTAAAATCCCAAATAAACAGTATGGCAACTCAGAAATCAGAGCAACACACCCAATCATACAATCAAACCCAAGATTCACCTAGTGGCTCAAAATTCACAAAAACTTAAACCACCCTTTCAAAAACTTAAACCACACCAGATTATAAACCTCAGAGACACATGAAATTCTTACCTTAAGCAGTGATTCGACCTTGAGCTACTTTAAAGTCCAACTCCAAGCTAATTTCCTTTGATTTCCAAGCTGAGTCTTCACTCCAATAACCCACAAGAAAATAACACAATTTCAGCTTACTAACCTAACATTACCAGCAGAATTTCCGTAAGGAAAAGAGTTAAAACTTAACTTTGCACCCTGGAATTTCTTACCCAAAGTCTCCCTTAATTCACCCTTGAGTCCCTTCCTTGACCCCAAAGAGAATAGCTCATCTTCTCCTTCCTTCTAGTTCCTTTGGTTTCCTCTAGACTTCCAACCAAAATATTCAGTTTATTCCTAAGTGAAAGTAACGTATTTGACTTCTCCTTAGCCAGAGTTGTCCTTTCCTAAGACCAAATTACCATTTTTCCCATCCCATAATAAAAAGTCTTATACCACCTCAAGGGAAATTCTGTCATTTCACCTAAATCCCGCTAAATCCTCAAGTATTCCTATAAATCCACATTTAATCCCGACATGTCCAAACCATTACTCAATTACTAACTGCTACTCAATAATTCCCGAACACTTTATAATATTCCCAAAATACCCCTCAGCTCCTCCCGAGCCAGGTATTTGACCCCGTTGTGAATTTCTAACTAAGCGGCTCCCTAGGACCGTCTTAGGTCGTGCATCACAATTATATCACCACTCACATGTGGTATCAATCACAATATATACAAATATCACATTTATGCCCTCAACGGACAAAAATTAGAAATATGCCCCTGGTAACCAAATGGGGCCCACATGCATTTCTTATATTCATATAATCATATAATCATACAAGCATGCTTAACACAGATTTATGCATTAAATTACTTCATTCACACAAAAACCAATCGTGCCCTCCCAACACACTAATTAAGGCCCTTAAGCCTTATTAGTAATTTGTGGGTCGTTACATGAATCGTTGTAACGACCCCAAATTCAGTATTAAGGCTTAAGGGCCTGGAGTAGTGTGCCTGGAGGGCATGATGGGATTTGGTGTGTGTTTCTATTGATTTTTATGCATGATTATCGTTTAATGCACGTTATATGACTAATTGATTATTTGAGATGCACGACTATGTGAATTAGTATGCATATAGACCTGATTGTCTTAGAATGAGCATGATTGTAATTTGGCCATTTTAGGGCATAACTGTGATAATTGTAATATGTGAATTGTGCCATGTGAGGTGGTGTTTTTATCAGGATGCACACATCGAGACGGTCCTAGTGAGCCAATTAGTCTAAAAGTCACAACGGGATGTTGTACCCGGCTCGGGAGGAGCCTAGGGGTACTTCGGGAATCTTGTAAGTTGAGTTGAGGATGAGTGGTTAGTTATCGGTGATTGGGTAACCGTTAGTAACTGCTTTGGGTAACAAGTTTTAAGATAAAAAGTGATAGAATTGAAATAGAAGTGTAATGACTTAAGTGCCCTTGAAGGTTAGTTAGGAGGGATTATTAGGAAGGGGTAAATTGGTCTTTTGGCAAGGCAAATAGACAAGTTTCAGATGGGTATATGGGGTGTACGGTTTGGGCATTGGGTCACTTGAGGCTTTGATAAAATTAGAAGAGAAGGAAAAGAAGAGGAGAGAAAGGCTAGGGCAAGAAGAAGATAGAAGAAGAAGTGTAGAAGGGGCTGAAGTGGGAGCTTAGGAGGAGATCAAGGAAACTTTTAGGGTGGATTCTACTCTTGAGGTAAGGATCTTATGCATATTTAAGTTTGTTTTCTGTGTTGATGTGAGGAATTTAATGCTTGAGTTAAGATTTTCATGGGTTTTGGTTTGAGTTGCTAAATTTGAGATCAAAGGTGTGGATCTTGGGTGTGTTGATGTTTTGATCTTGATCCTAGTGTTTATAGGGTGTTAGATTGATCATATGAAGTTTGGATTTGAGTTTTGGGGTTTAGGTATTGGTTTGGGGTGATTTGGAGAGGTTGAAGCTCGGGAAAACGCGAAGGAAAAACCCAGAATTCTGGGCCTGCGAAGGCGTGCCGCGGCACAGGTTTTTCGTGCCGCGGCGTGGAGCTCCTGACTGATGGGTGCCGCGGCACAAGGCCAATTTCAGGACATCATTTTTGGCAATTTTAGGCCTTTGCTCCGGGGGTTCGAGGGATGTCTCCGGGGTGTTGTTTTAAGGTTTTAGAGGTCCCGGGAGTACGGGATTGGTCCCGGGAAGTGGTTTTGGGCTTGGTTAGTATTAAAAGTGTTTTATGTGTGTTGTGACTAGGATTTCGGAGAGGCTCGTGCTAGTGGACCGTGCTCGTGACCGTGGTGCATCGGAAAGCACGGAATACAGGTAAGAAAACCGTAACACCCGAGATTAGGGCATGGGCCCATTGTGTGATTGTAGGGCACGGCCCTAGCTTGTATTGTGTGAAAATGTGTAATTTTAGATGAACTATTGTATGTTTGAATGGTTATTTCATAATGTATGATATGTGTGATCATAATGGAATGAACGGCAAGGCCGAGAGCGGCAAGGGCCGGGTACGGCAGTGGGGCCGGAAGTAACGCTCAGCACATGGGATGCTATAGCGAGGGTGGGACCCAAGGGATACATGAGTTATCCTACGGTAATGACCGAGACCCCAAGCTTTGGTAAGGCCTCTGGGGCGGCATGGCCGTGCTTATTTAAATTGATGATTTTCCTATTTATTAGTGAATTATGCCAGTGATATTATTTGCATATGTTATGTGCTCTTTGGGTTTTCTTGCTGACGGGTGCTCCGTGTGGCAGGTAAAAGCAAGGAGTCAGTCAACCGGCCATGAGTATGGAGAGCGTGGGAGCGGCGCGTACATGTTCGGCCTGCCCGACTGCTTTGGTTGGGGCCATTTTGTAAATGGCTGTATTGATCCATTCTTTTGATAGTTAACCTGGTGTAAATCTATTTTTGAGTTGTAAATATTTTGTAAACCTTATTTTGGGATCCCAGATGTTTTATACTTACGTTTTCAATGAAGTTAAACATTTTAAAGAGTACATCCTTAAATTCTGATTTATCCACACTTTTGGTTTTAGAAACCACTTAGAGTCAGTCAAAAGCACGATTTCTATTCTAAACTCACTTAGTAATAGCTCTAAGGTAGTAGGGCGTTACAATCGTCCTCTCAGACTACCCATCCATCTGAGGATGATACGCGGTACTAAACTACAACTGTACAGCCATAGCCTTCTGCAGGTTCTCCCAAAACTTGGAGTGAAGGTGGGGTCCCTATCGGACACTATCAACCTCGGAGCCCCAAGTAGTCGTACGATTTCTTTTACATATAAGTCAGCATACTGCTCCACAGTATAAGTTGTCCTAACAGGAAAAAAGTGGGCGGACTTGGTATACCTATCCACAATCACCCACAATGAATCATGTTGTCCCATGGTCTTTGGTAATCCAACCATAAAGTCTATGGTGATATCCTCCTATTTCAACTCTGAAATCCCTAGAGGCTGCAACAACCCTACTGGCCTCTGATGTTCAGCCTTTACCTACTAACAAGTCAAACACTTGGCCACATAATCCACCACAACCCTCTTCATCCCTGGCCACTAATACAGAGTTCTCAAATCTTGGTACATCTTCGTCGTGCCCGGATGTAAAGAATAGGGAGTGGTATAAGACTCATCCAAGATCTCTCGCCTAATACTTGAATTCATCAGAACACAAATCCGGACTTTGTACTTTAGTAATCCCATCTCTGAAATAGAAAAATCTTTAGCCTCTCCAGCTAAGACGCTCTCTTTGTGCTCTCTCAATTGGGGATCCTCCACCTTTTCCTCCTTAATCATCTCAATGAGCATAGACTGGAGAGTGATGTTGGCTAACTAACCAACCACAAACTATATACTTGCTCTTGTCGTCTCTTCAGCTAACTTGTCTGATATCTACCTCGAACTGAATAATTTTCCTGGGCCCTTCCGACTCAGCGCGTCAACCACCACATTGGCCTTCCGAGGATGATATAGAATATCACAATCGTAATCCTTTACCAATTCTAGCCAACGTCTCTAGTGCATGTTCAGATCCTTCACAGTAAAGAAGTACTTCAAACTCTTATGGTCAGTGTATATTTCGCACTTCTCACCATATAAATAATGTCTCCAAACCTTAAGTGCAAATATTGCTGCCGCCAATTCCAGATCATGTGTGGGATACCTTTGCTCATACTCCTTCAATTGTCTCGACGCGTAGGCTATTACCTTTCTAGCTTGCATCAGTACACATCCCAAACCCTGTCTGGAAGCATCACAATAGACTACAAACTTCTCATTGTCTGACGGGAGACTCAATACTGGAGCAGTGATTAGTCGCCAGTTTAATTCCTTGAAACTATTCTCACACCTATCTATCCATACATACTTAGTCTTCTTATGCGCCAATTCGGTCAATGGTGTGGCTATCATGGAGAATCCCTCGAAAAACTGCCAATAGTACCCTGCCAATCCCAAAAAGCTTCTAACTTCCGCACTCTACTCGGCCTGGGCCAATCCCCCACTGCCTCAATCTTGCTTGGGTCAGCCAGAATCCCCTCCTTACTGACAATATGACCCAGAAATGTTACTTGGGGTAGCCAAAACTCACACTTGCTTAACTTAGCATATAACCTATGCTCTCTCAACCGCTGTAATACCAGGCATAGATGCTGCTTGTGCTTTGTCTCTGACTGAGAGGACACCAGTATGTCATCAATGAATACGATCATAAACTTCTCCAGATAATCCTTGAAGACCCTATTCATCAACTCCATAAAGGCTACTAGGGCGTTGGTTAATCCAAAGGATATAACCATGAATTCATAGTTTCCATACCTCATTCGAAAAGTGGTCTTTGGTATGTCCTCCTCTTTAATCCTTAACTGATGGTAGCCTGACTGAAGATCGATCTTAGAGAATACTATCTTTCCTTGTAACTAGTCAAACAAGTCGTCATTCCTAGCTAGTGGACTTGTCCTTAATGGTCAACTTGTTCAACTCCCTACAGTCAATACACATCCTTAAGGATCCATCCTTCTTCTTGACAAACAATATTGGAGCACCCCATAGCAAAAAACTCAGTCTGATGAACCCCAAATCCAGTAACTCCTGCAACTGAATCTTCAGTTCCTTTAACTCTGCCAGAGCCATTTTATAGGATGTTCTGGATACTAGCTTTGCCCCTGGCGTCAAATCTATGAAAAACTCGATCGCTTGGTGTGGTGGCAACCCTGGAAAATCTACAGGGAACAAATCAGGAAATTCACATACCAGCTAGTCTCACCCGGTCCAATCGACACAACTCTAGAGGTATCCACAATGTTTGCTAGGAATCCTATCCAACCCTCCTACATTAGGTCTCTAGCCTTCAGTACCGAAATCATAGGTACTCATGGTCCACCCACAATTCCCATGAATACAAAGGGTACCTTCCCTTCCTGTTCAAAGGTCACCATCGCGTGCAGTCAATCGTCGCCCCGTACTTTGTTAACCAATCCATCCCTAGGATCACATCAAAGTCATCCATTGGTAGCTCGATCAGATCCATAGACAATTTCCTACTGTCTATCTCTATTGTCAATGCTATAACACATCTCCTAGAGACTACCATTTCCTAGTCAGCAACAAAGTCTGAAATCCCCTAACATACAAATCAATAGGCCTACACATCTGATCTATCACTCTAGCATAAACAAATGAATGAGTAGCCCCTGAGTCAATCAATGCAGTAAAAGAAGAACCAGCACTAAAAACATGATCTGTCACGATCGAGGGGCTAACCTCAGCCTCAATCTGGGTCAAGGCAAATACTCTGGTAGAAGTGAGACTGTCGCTCTACTTCGACTCTTCCTTCCTAGTTTTTGGGCAGTCCTTCCTCAAATGACTGATGCTCCCACAAGTAAATCAGGCCTTAATCCTACACTCTCCCTGACATTGTCGTCTCCATCGAGGATACACTAGGAAACTCATCCAGTTGTCTCCCCTGCCCTAACGGCCACTGAAAGCACCTCGTGCCCTCCTATCCGAGCCAAGAGGAACAAGAGAGTCTAGGGCCTTTCTCTTCTGCTCACTGGGGCCGCTACTTTGGCTAGATCCAGTAAAAAGAGGCACCATCCTCTAAGCATCGCGCCTTGCAGTACCCTTTCTCCATATCTGATACTCGACCCCCTCAGCTATAAGGGCCTTGTCCACTACCTGTGCAAAAGTGGTAGTCTCTGGATCCAAAGTTCTCTTGACATCATGGGCCATCATGACATTCAATCCTCGCACAAACTGATCTCTCCGTGCCATGTCAGTTGGCACCAAATCTAGCGCGAACTTCGCTAACTGGTCAAACTTCAAAGCATACTCAGTAACCGTCATTCGATTTTGAGTCAGGTTGGTGAACTCACCAACCTTCGTAGCTCAGACTATGACACTGTAATACTTCTCATTAAAAATGTTTCTGAACTCTTCCCAAGTCGTAACTGCAATATTCCTTCTCTGAGACATGACATCCCACTAGATGCGGGCATCTTCTCTTAACATGTAGCTGGCGCAAGCTACTTTCTCATTTCCTTCCACCCTCATGAAATCCAGGATAGGAGAAATCATATTCATCATCTGCTCTGCCCGTAGTGGGTCTGGGCCACCCTCGAAGGTTGGAGGATGCTACTTCCTAAGCATGTCATACAAAGGTTCCCATCTATTCTCCACAGCAGGCTGGGCTGACACTAGTGCCACAGCCTATGGAACCTGTAACCCAATGCCCTGAGGAGGGGCTTGTTGCCTCAACTGTCGAAGCTCTTCTTCTATTCAGATAAGTCTAGCTTCCATCTCGGCAAATAACTGTCCAATTCGATGGGGCAGGTGGAGGATTCTGACCCTGGTTGTCATCCTCATCCCTATTATCACGGAGTCTGATTGATCGTCGAGGCATTACCACAATATGCCTACAATCAATGACATTGCTTATCAGGCATGATAACAACATCCAAAACCACCTCCCAATTTCATCAACCAATCACAAACAACAAATCCACATATCACAAGCAGCATACAACAATCAAGGGGGCACTTCTCTAGCATCATGCATATACCAACTCATTCATCATGCTCTATATAAATACTCAAGTAAACAGTGCACTTTAACAAGCAATTAAGCATATAATTCAATAAATACCAACTAACTCTGAGTCACGCTTGTCACTAGTAGCGAGCGTACAAGTTCAGTCGATCTCCAGGAACCATAAACCTTGGCTCGTTTTGATACCAAGTTGTAACGCCCTACTTCCTTAGAGTTGTTACTAAGTGAGTTAAAAATGTGCCATTAGCTCGCTAATAGAGGTTTTAGGGTAAAAGTGTAGCTAAACTATAACTAAAGTATTTTACCCAAAAATTGGCTGATGATGACGTGGCAAGGATTTCTCACATGTGGTTGACACGTGGCGGAAGTGTTGTTCGACTATCAACCAGAGGCACATCGCTTCATCAGGGCTTAACTATTAGATACGACCAGGTTGGTCGTATAATTTGATTTATTTCCTTCTAAGATTGTAATCCTATAATAATTACATTGAATATTTCCTCTTTATTACCTTGATACACGGTTATTAAGGAAAGTTAAGGCCCATTGGCCCATGTAACCCTCCTTGAGCCTATAAATATGCATGAAATAGCTCAAGGAGGGGACTTTTGATCTCTGAATCTTTTTGCTAAGTATTGAGAGAAAGAGAGCTATAGTGTGATTATTCATCGTTTTATTGTAATTCTTTCAAGGTTTGTGAAACTCAAGAACCCTAGTTCTTTGATCACGGCTTTGAGATTCAATATTAATAATAGCACTAAGTGGACGTAGGTCATTACCATTCTTTGGGGCCGAACCACTATAAATCCTTGGTGTTTTCTTCTTTTCCATTAGATTAAATTCATAATTGTCGTTTATTCTTTTGTCGTACATTTGACTCCTGTCGTTGGCCAAATCAAGGGTCAACATTCTAGTGCTTTTGTTGAGAGTTTGAGGAAAAAATTTAAGAAAATCTAATGGCAAGAACATCCAAGAAGACTGGGCAGGCCACTAGCGCTGCACCATCCCAACCTCCTCCCCGAAATGTGGCTGAGAATGAACCACATTTGGAGTTTTATGAAGAGTTAGATTCTGAAACACTGAGGGCAACAATGGGAGTGCTGCAGGATGAGTTGGATAATCTGAGGGCCAATGAGGAGAATGGTACGGAGAAAATGGCAATGCAACAGAGGAAAATTGAACACCAGCGCCAGGAGCTGAGTGATCGGTAGGTGGACATGGACCGTCGGCAAAGGGATGCCATGTTCGTCCTTGAAGCATCCATCCAATTGGCTAGGATTCAGGCTGTGACAACCTCCCAGCCAGATCAACCACCGAATGCGCCACCTCAAAGAGGTCCCAATCCAAGCCCATCGCTCCAGCCAGCAAGCCCTCAAAGGCCGGAGCAGCCACCTGTGGCTCAGGATGATGTCCCACCTAGGGATCCTGAGTAACAGCGTCCGTCCCAGGTTGGTTGAGGCAACCTCCAGTGCCCGAGGCAGAATAGGGTTGGGCCACCGCCCCGCAGCCCTAGACGCCCAGGGGATGAAGAGCTGAATCTGCCAAACAGGGGGCAGCATCCTTCTGCGGTCAGGGGCCCCCCATGGCATAACAATGCAAGGGGACCCAACGACCAGCGCAGGCCTCCCCCTGACAGTCGAGAAATGCCAGCCCGAGGAGGAAATAGCGTGAACAGCTGGTCACGCTGTAGTCAGCCACAATTTAGAGATGGCCTTGACTATAATGAGGCCGATAACGGCAGAGGAAATGCTGGTAGGAGAAATGAGGCAAGAGGTGGATGCAGAAGCCCCCCACCAAGGGATAATAGGCCAGCTAGCCAGAACGCTGAAGGGCAACCCAGGTAGCAAAACATCTTTGATCGAGTAAGGGTTAGCGAGCATAGGCGTAGGGATGATGACTTACGAGACATACTTAACGACTGCCATGAGAGGCACGACAAGTATGCTCCTCCGATACCAGTTGCCCCAATAGTGCCAGAAGCTATTCAGGCTCAGATTGATGCTCTGAACCAGGCGGTACAATAGCTGGTCGGGGGGCGAACGTCTCATATTGAGTACGATAGAAGGAGGCTCACTCCCTTTGTACAGAGGATCACTGAGGCTGAAACCCCCAGTAAGTTCAAGATGCCAACATTGCCGAACTTCAACGGGTATGAAGACCCAGTATCTCACGTTAATAATTTTGAGATACAGATGGATATACAAAAACTGTCGGAAGATGCCCGCTGCCGGATCTTCCCAGCGACACTGTCTGACACCACCCAGGAGTGGTTCTTTAAGTTCCCTCCTGCTAGTATAGTATCTTAGGAAATGTTCGTGAAGGAATTTTATGGACAATTCTACGCGGGTCGCGTACACCCAACAGAGGCCAACCAGCTGGTCGAGATACACCAGAAGGAGGGAGAGTCCTTAAAGGAATATGTCCAACGCTTCATGCGAGCAGCAGCTGGAGCCAAGACAGTGGGCGATGAAGGTAAGATGATGGCTCTAACTGCTGGGGTTAGGCGCCATTCACCCCTCTAGAGTAGCCTTAGAAAGAATGGGGTAAGAAGTACCCAGGAATTTTTGGATCGGGGTGATCGATATATCAAGCTCGAAGATGTAATTGCCAATGAAGGGAAATCGCCAACAAAAGACAAGGGGCCGAAGGAAGAACCCGCCAAAGCCACCAATGGGTCAGAAAAGCTAAATGGAAATGGCAAGGGCAACGGGAATGGCAATGGTAGGAACGGTGTAAAATGGGCGAACAATGAACCCTCAACTTCTGAGAGTAAATGCCCCAAAGGCAGTCGATACGAGCTGAGATTCACCAACTACACGGCCCTTGTCAAAAGCTGAGCTGAAGTCTACTAGGCGTCCAACTCAAGCGTACCTTACAAACGAAGGAAAGATATCTCCAAGAGAGACATGACGAAGTTCTATCATTTTCACAACGACTACGACCACGACACTAATGAATGTAACCAATTGAAAGACGAGATTGAGTTCCTGATCAGGCAGGGACATTTAAGAAGATATGTGCGAGTCATAGGAGGGTCTCAGCGAGAGGCTCAAGGTGGTAACGAGCACACGCCTACACGCCAATGATTGCCACCTCTACAACCAGCTCCTGTAGCAAGCACTTTACTCACCATCTGCGGAGGCCCACATCTTGCAGGAGAGAGTGGGAAAGCAAGGGAACGATATGCTCGAACCCTATGCCATGACCAGGACATCGAGATGATGAGTGTGGAGGATCGAGCACCAAAAAAGGCTCGAACAGAGGAGGAATTGATAACCTTCTCTGAAGACGATGCCTAGCACGTGTGATTCCCACACTTCGATCCGCTGGTCGCAGACGTGCAAATTGCCAACATGATGGTGAAGAGGGTGTTGGTCGACATAGGAAGTTCGATCAACATCCTGTACAAGTCTTCGCTGGAAAGAATGAAGCTGTCCGTCAAGGACCTGGAGCCATGCAACCAAACCATCTATGGTTTTTCTGGTGAAGGGCTCGCCCCAACAGGGTCAATTAGGCTTCCAGTTACAACAGGTACTACACCTACTAATAGGACATTACTCACTACTTTCATAGTAGTTGATTGTCCTACATCATACAATGCTGTAATTGGGAGACCAATTCTGGTCGATCTACGGGCCGTCACTTCAATATGGCACCTTGCCATGAAATTCCCAACAGACACAGGGGTAGGATGCATATTGGGAAATCAGCGGGAAGCAAGGGAGTGCTACAACGCCTCGATCACCAAGGCACAGAAGGGTGTATCGAGAGATACTCCCAAAAAAGAGTGGCAAATGGAAATTGATGCTCAGACCTAGTCAGGAGATAATGTCACCAAATAGGGCATTGCCCAAAGTGAGGATAGAGACTTGGATCCTTGCTTTGGGGATTTTGAGGAAGAAATATGACCCATCGAGGACCTTGAAGAGGTCCAACTCGATGAAGAAAATTCGACCAGGGTTGTGAAAGTCGGTAAAAACTTATAGACAACAACAAAACAAGCACTGGTGGAGTTTTTAAGGAGGAACCAAGAATTCTTTGCCTAGTCGCACAAAGACATGGTCGGGATAGACCCTGCAGTCATCAACCATGTCCTGAACATTTAGAAGAGTTTTTTACTAGTGCAGTAGAAAAGAAGGTTGCTCGACAAAGATAGATCAAAGGCCTTAAGAGAAGAAGTCGTAAAGCTGAAGGACAATGGGTTAATCAGGGTGGCATTTTATCCATCATAACTCTCTAATCCCGTGCTAGTTTCCAAGTCGAATGGAAAATGGCGAACATGTGTGGATTTCACAGACCTCAATAAAGCCTGCCCCAAAGATTGTTTCCCACTCCCTAGGATCGACCAACTGGTCGATGCCATTGCAGGGCATGAGATTCTATCTTTTATGGATGCATACTCTGGATATAATCAAATTAGTATGCATCCTTCTGATGAGGATCACACTAGCTTTCGGACTGATACAAGGATTTACTGTTACAAAGTAATGCCCTTTGGTTTGAAAAACGCTGGTGCAACTTACCAACGACTAGTCAACCACATGTTTAAGGAGCTAATCGGCACAAATGAAGAGGTCTAATTCGATGACATGCTGCTCAAGTCAAAGAAGGTATAAGGGCATATAAAGGATTTGCAGGAGTGCTTCAACGTCTTGAACAAATATCAGATAAAACTGAACCCCCTTAAATGCTCCTTCGGAGTAGGATCAGGGAAGTTCTTGGGATTTATAGTTAACTCAAGAGGAATTGAAGCCAATCCCGAGAAAATCAAAGCCTCAGTGGATATGAAATTGCCAGCAAAGATTGAGGATGTTCAAAGTTTGACCGGAAGGATTGCTGCTCTCAGTAGATTTATTTCGAAGTCGACAGATAAGTGCGTTCAATTTTTTAATCTACTTAGAGGCAACAAAAAATTTGAGTGGACGAAGGACTGGGAGCAGGATTTTCAAGCATTGAAAACTCATATGGCACAACCACCAGTCCTATCGAAACTGGTTGATAAGGAAACTTTGTTCATCTACCTGTCGATCACGGAATATGCTGCTAGTGCCATTTTAGTAAGGGAGGAATAAGGCGTGCAGAAGGTTGTTTATTATGTAAGCAAGAGGCTAATTGGAGCGGAGCTGCAATATCCACCAATTGAAAAGCTAGCCTACTGCTTGATTTTGGCATCCAGGAAGCTGCGGCCTTACTTTCAAGCTCACCCAATCACGGTTTTGACCGACCAGCCTCTACGGCAAGTTCTGCAAAATCCAGAGGCTGCGGGTTGATTGTTAAAATGGGCAGTCGAACTTGGGCAGTTCGATATCTCTTACTTGCTGCGAGCAGCGATAAAAGGGCAAGCCCTGGCTGACTTCGTTGTAGAGTTCACTGAACTTACAGATAGCGAGCAGATCGAAGAGCCTGATGGGCCTGAGTCTTAAAACCAAGCTCCCTTGTGGAAATTATTTACAGATGGTTCTTCTAACGAGTGCCATGCGGGAGCAGGAGTGATATTGATAATGCCTGAAGGGCATAGATTTCACTGCGCAATCAGGTTTGACTTCACTGCTTCTAACAACGAAGCTGAGTATGAAGCATTACTCGCTGGGTTACGATTAGCCGGGACATTAATATAAAGGTGCTCGACATCTACAGTGATTCTCAGCTGGTGGTGAATCAAGTCATGGGAGAGTACCAGGCACGCGGTTTAAAGATGGTTTCCTATTTAAACAAAACAAATGATTTATTGGCTCAGTTCGACAAGTACACCCTCCAGCAAGTACCTCGCGACCAGAATTCCAATGCTGATGCTTTGGCCAAGTTAGCAAGCGTGAAGGATGCTGATACATAGAATATAGTACTAGTTGAGTGGCTGTCTGTTCCAAGCATCTGAACAGAGGAGACCACTATGGTGATCCAGATGGAAAATACATGGATGGCACCATATATAGAGTATTTGACGCAAGGCGTATTACCAACGGACAAAAACAAAGGCAAGACCCTTCAGCGGCAGGCTGCCAGGTATATCCTGGTCGATGGAATCCTGTATCGAAGGGGATACTCAATGCCACTCCTCATATGTGTTTCGAAAGAGAAAGCCGAAGAATTGATGAAAGAGGTACACGAAGGCTTTTGCGAGGACCACGCTAGGGGGCAAAGCTTGTCAAAAAAGATCCTGAGGCAAGGGTATTTCTGGCCAACAATGAATGAAGACTTGATGGAATTCATACGGAGGTGTGACAAGTGCCAGAGATTCTCAAAAATCCCACGAGCAGCCCCTACTGTGCTAAAACAGATGCAAAGTGAGTGGCCGTTTGCAGTTTAGGGTATAGATTTAATCGAATCGTTGCCTACAGGAAAGGGCGGCGTCAAGTATGCTGTGGTTGCCGTCGATTACTTCACTAAATGGGCTGAAGCTGAGCCACTCACAACCATAAAGACCAAAAAGGTGCTGGATTTCGTGATCAAAAACATCGTTTCTCACTATGGATTGCCAAGGAAAATCGTCTCGGATAACGGCACACAGTTTGATAGTGATTTTTTCACGAACTTTTGCGAACGACATGGGATTATCAAGAGCTTTTCTTCAGTCACTCATCCCCAAGAAAATGGATAAGTCAAAGGAGTCAATAAAATGCTAAAGGATACTCTGAAGAAAATACTAGAAGAAGCTAAGGCGGCATGGCCAGAGAAATTTCCTGAAGTCCTTTGGTCGTACATAACTTCCCACCGAACAGCAATAGGTCATACTCCATTCTCTTTGGCTTATGGGTATGAGGCTATGTTTCCTATTGAGTTAGATCTGCCTTCTCATCGTAGAATAACATACGATCAAGGCCCTAATAGCCAGCTATTGATGGAATCCCTGGACTTGATCGATGAGAAACATGAGCAAGCCCAACTACGAGTAGCTGCTTACCAGCAAAAAGTCGCCCGGTATTTCAATTCTAAAGTGCGAGAAAGGAAATTCAATGTCAGAGATCTAGTACTTCGAAGATTTTTCCTAAACACCCACGACCAGGCTGCTGGAGTACTCGGACCTAATTGGGAAGGGCCATACCTGATTGAAGAAGTCCTTCATCCAGGCACCTATAAACTTGCCCGCTTAAACGGAGATTGTTGGATTAGCTTATACAGGATCTTTATTTATTTTCATGTATATCTAATATTAAACAAATTAATACGAGATAGCCTAAAACATGTTTCTAAAATTGAATTCAAGAGAAACAAAGAATAGAATACTTACAATATACGCAGCGGAATTAAAGAGTCCTTCCTTCAGTTTCTCTAACTCTTCTATCCTCTCTGTCGCAGAGTATTATCAAGAAACTGAACCGATCTTCTATTTTCTTCACAATCTTCCAATGTATTCTTAGAACCACCTAGACTAGTGTGGGAAATTCTCAACACATGAGATAGATATAGAGATAAGAAGAGAAAATAACAAAGTGGCTTAGAAAAGGACTTGTGTTTAAAGAGAATCTAAAACTATCAGAAAATCTGACTTGTGACTTATCAAACTTCTGTTTTGACTTCTCTATAAGTACTCCTTTTATAGAATCAATTAGGCCATTTAATTTAATTAAAAAATCAATAAAATAATAGCCATTTTGAAGCCCTAGGTCGAAATTATCATGGGCTATAGGCCCGTGAAATTTCCCATTTGATTATAAGCCCGTTGGACTTAAAATCAAGGCCTGTATTATTTTATATTGATTTAATTAATTAAATAATTATTTAAATCCTTTATCAAATTAATTATTTATAATTTGAACCTTGATTTAAATTTATTTATTAATTTAGATACCAATTTATCTTAATTAATAAATCTGCCATAATTTCTCTTTTCTTCTCAAAATTACACAACTCTGTGAAACTATCCAAAATTGACCTGGTCAACTTTGATAATTCTAATTGATGATTAAATTAATTAATTGAGACGATCTAGATGATTTTATCCAAGGTACAATGGGAACCATGGGCCTATGAAATCAAGCTCCAATAAGTTATCATAAATCTAACAAATAAATTTACTAACTTATTAATTCCTCGTGACTCCACTATAGACTCGGAATTGCACTCTTGAATTCATAGAACGCTCTATAAAAAATATAGATACGCTATCAATTATCCATTGTTACAACCATAATTGTCACTCAATCCTCTATAGACGGTCTACAATGAGATAGGACTAAAATACTGTTTTACCCCTCATTGTATTTTATCCTTAAAACACTTAGTTCCTTGTAAATGATATTTCAGTAAACTAATTTAATTACTGAAATGAGATCTCTGTCATTTAACACCTTGAACCAAACTAAAAGGAAACCATTGTTTCACTTCTTCATCAGAAGCTATAGATGTTCATATCTATGATTAACACTCCCACTCAATTATACTACCGAGTTCCCAAGATGTAAGTATGGGCTAGTCCGTAGGGTAAGCTGGTAACGAACAAGTCAAAGAACTCAAATAATACAATCAGTTAGAATACTAACCACTCAGAATTGAGATTGAATTGACCTATGGTCAACTATATGATATAACTAGAATAGATAATAACGGTATGTTTACTTATCTTATCAACTGTCAATATTTGTCCAGTTCGATGTAACAAATACATTTGATCTTATCTACTTTGCTAATGTTCTGGAAAGAACATAACACTGTAATGTGTAAGTAGATAATATCGTAGATTGGCAAGTCAGTGTAAATCCTATGCACTGACTAATCTTAGGACTAACTTATTATGAACATATAATCATATTTATATTCCACTGTGATTACGTCACTATAAATAATATTAGCTATATGCTCGGGATTTAATAGAAGTTTATATTAAACAAATAATCATGAAAATAAAACATGTGAGCAAAGTGATTGACCAAGTCAAAAAATGATTTCTATTCTTTTATTGATAATAAAATGAGATTGCAAAGAATTTGGGTTTTAATTAGGGCATAAAACCCCAACAGAGATCCCATTCCTCGCTATTGGAATGGAGAACACCTACGCAAGTATTATCAATAAACAATTCTTCTCAAAGAATTGGCTTGTATTAATTTTACTTTTTACAAGTTATGAAAAAGGGTTGGTCATTTTATATGACTGATCGCTTATAAGTGTAAGATCTTATTGATCACTCGTACAGACACGTTTTGTCCATTTATGACGAGAAATATAAGGGACTGTGCGCAGCCAGTCATTCTTGCCAATTATTGTATTTATTACAAGTATTTGCTCATTAGATGTGTTGATTATCTATATTATCATGTTAATTCTTTTGCTCCGAGCAGTAATGTTCGAACAGGTTTTGGTCAAGGCAAGTGACCAAGGACCTAAAGTTCCTCGATCACTTGGGGGGCATATAAGGTATCTGGTAAGCAAAGCATATCAAAAGGTATGTAAACATATGAGCAAAATAAGTGAAAGTATGCTAAGGTACTTAGAGTATTTTGCAAAATTTTGTTATTTTGTTAAATCAAACAAAGTAGTATGCTAAGTTCGGTCATGCGAACAGATGTTATAATAAAATGCAGTTATTATAATATCAAAAGGAATTCTATAACACCGGAAGCAGTGACTGCTCGGATGTAATTGTTTAATAAAACGAGAAAAGCTGCCCGTGCAGCAATAAAAGTTAAAGAATAAATTGTTTTTACATCATGGCCCGTAGGCCATGTAATTCAAAGGTAAAATAAAATATATTTATGAAGTAGCTGGGGGATCTTGTGGCAATTTTTGTTGCTGATCAACTACATCTCTAGCTTCCTCTCGGGCACCTTCGATGCCGGTTGCTAGAGAAATTTCTGGAGACCTTGGAATTGTCTCTTCCTCTAGGCGAGCAACGCACCTAGCCAGCTCTGCCTTCCTGATATGGTCTGGGAGATAGGAAAATTTGGCAGTGGGATTGCTCTTCTAGAATAAGTAGACGCACTTGAACGATGCCCCCTCATAGTCTTCAAGGTTGTAGGCATTTTGTTCCTCTAAAGCAGCAACCTCTTGGCGACTTATTGCCAGCTCATCTTGAAGCTTGTGGGCTTCCCGGTAATTATTGAGTGAGACCTCCTTGTACTGGTCCTTGGATTGAGTGATCTTGGCAATACTCGCATGCTTCCTCTTCACCTCCTCTTCAAGAGAAGCAATTGTGGCCTCGGTCACTTTCAGCGCCTCGAGGTGCTTCACCTCAGCTTTTTTAAGAGCCTCGGTATGCTTTGCCTCGACCTCTTTGAGGGCCTCAGAATGTTTCACCTCGACTGCCTTCAGCTGCTCGACATAAGTAGCCTCAGACAACTTAAGTTGCTCGATGTATTGAGCCTCAGCAGCACTGAGCTGGTCGCTGAGTTTCTTCTCAAATTGAGCATTCTGCATCCTTGAAAATTGCCAGACAGAGGTCAGGGTAAGCACCCCCTGCAATCAGAAAAAGATAAGGTCATTAATAGGAGCAAGTTAAAAAGAAAATTCATAAATTACAAAGCAGAAAGCAACATACAGCAAACACTTCGTTCAGTGCGCGGCTGAGGACTTGGTCGACCCCCATGGAGCCAGTCTCCTGGATTGCCTCCCGGCTGCATCGGTGCTTTGTTATTTTCAACAGCCTATCTTTGGCTCAGCTGAGTACCACGCCCGTAAGGTCGTCTCCTGAGGCTTCTTCCTGATGACCAGCCGACTACTGGATGGTGGATGTTGGAGGCATAGGGTCGACTGGAGCCGGAGGAGGAGTCTGTCCAACTGGAGACGAAGGATCTGGGTTTGTTAAAGTTGGAGGAGTCAACTTCCTGGTAGGAGCTGGTGGAGGAGTTGTCTCCTTTGTTGGAGTAGACGCAGGGGGGTCGTCTGTTCGAGGCTTCTTCGCGGGTTGATTGCTGCAGCCCTCCCCAAACTGGCACCTGTGAGACTTTTTCTTGCTCGTTGACTTGGTGTACAAGTCGAAGGCACGTTCTGCAAGCATGTCTGCAAAAAAGAAACAAGCGAACAGTCAGGCAATATAATAAAAGAAACTTGCTAAGTTTAAGAAGCAACGACAAAGAAATTGAAAGTATAATACCCAAGCTATCATTACTGGTCGCTACATTATTTACTTTACTAGTGCTACACTCATTCTCTGGCCTGAAGAAGTCTGAATTTAAAGTAGGAGGATATTTAAAATTGCCGTCCCCATCGAAGAGGTGAAAGGGAATAGGCAGGCTATCTAAAAGCGTAAAATTAGTATTGTTCTCGTCCGATGACTCAAGAATAGGCTCTGTGGCCTTCTTCTTTCCGTTCCCTGGAGGGGCCGATGCAGCAACAGGTCGAGGGGCACCAGTTGGCTTGTTGATGGTCACCCCAGTTGCCCTCTGAGGAGGAAGTTGTGACATATCAGGCTGTTGTTTGGGGACTTCAGTGCCGGTAGCACTCCCCGCAGTAGATTCCCTCACATCCTGGTGAGGAGCCAAAAGGGCGACCAATCTCAAATTGGCCTCTATGACCAGTTGTTTGACACTTTTCTCTATGTTAGTCATGCTGGCCAGGAGGGCTGATCGGATCACCATGTCTGGAGTAGGGTTTGGTCGCAACCATGGGCCTGAAACGCACTAAATTTCTAAAGGAAATGCAGCAAAAAATTAAAGAAAAATAAACGACCAGTGGAAGAACCCTGTGTTTTCCTGGTTGGCGTTGGATTTTCGGTCGAACAAGTAGTTGACCTTATGTGGCGTGGGGACGGGCCATTTCTTGTTACCATAGAGGATATAGAGTGCAGAAAGCATTCTATATCCGTTGGGAGTTATTTGAAAAGGAGCGACCCCAAAATAATTGGCCACTCCCTGGAAGAAAGGATGAAGAGGTAGGATCGCTCCTGCCTCGATTTGATATCTCAACCAGACGCTAAAAGCACCTCCAGGCAAGTTCGCTAGTTGGTCTTTGGTGGGTTGGACTAGAGTCACCCCAGGAAGTCCATATCTTTTAAAGTAATTGGAAATCATCCTAATCGTAACTCGGCCAGGAGGGGCGACGTACCATTCAACATCTGGTTGAATGGCATTTTGATGTTGAGTGTGAGTTTGGATGCTAGGGTAGGAGATATTTCACTCTTGACCACTGGTCTAGGGAATTTTTGCTTGGGGGACAGGTTGGTTTGCAGAAGGTTTTTGTGTTTTCTTCTTTTGGGCAGTTGATTTTACTCTACCCATGGCTAAAGGGTTTGAGTGAGGTCTGCTAGGTGGAGTACGAGAAAAAAGGATGTCCGGAATGAGTAAAGACGGTTGTTCTTCGTCCACGAGCAGTTGTGCGAGCAGGTTGTCGTCAATTGGTCTCTCACCTCCCCACGGATCTTGCATCAAAATATGCGAACAGAAGAGGGGAGATGAGAACTTACTCTAAAACACTTGTGTTGAATGTGAGAATAGCGTTGCTCGTGTATAAAAGTTAAGCTTTTATACGACCAGCAGCATTCTAACAAAAACACTAAGTTTTATACGAGCAGTTTGAAAAACAGAAGTAAAAAGTTTTTCAAAGAAAACTTTTTCAACTCCGGAAGGGCGTTGATCAACATCGAATTTTAAAGAAAACTTTAAAAATCGAATTTTTACTTCGGTTTTACGCTCTAAATCTACGGTCTCAACTACCAAACTGGCTTCTAATTCCTATACAACACTATTTCATTTTCCTATCAAGCATCGATCAACATGCCCATTACCCCAAAACAGTTTCAGTCAAGAACACAGATATGAAATACATAAAAAATAGTTTTGCATGGCATCTCAAACGTCCAGGGGGTTTGTAAGAATTACTTGGATGAAAAGAGGGGTCTGAAACACAATCATTGAGCGTCCGAGCGGAGGATCCTCAGGACAGCAATGGAAGCTCCTCAAGTTTTCAGAGAGGCATTGTCTTCAGATTCCTTCAGCAAATTGCCCATCTGCTTGTTCACCATCTTGACCCGGTGGTGAGCATAGATAAGCTCCAAGAAGCCCTACAACATTAAAGGAAGGATGTCAAAAAAAAATTAACAAAGAAGATAAAGGACTTACCCAGATTACATTATGGAGACCATTGCTGGTAATGTTCTCCAGAGATCTTGTGCCCAGGCCGACCATGAGTGCGCTCTGAGCACCAGACACCTTCTTTACATGCACATGATGGATTGCCAGGGCTTTCTTCAGGGGTTCGTTGGGCTCCTCCACATGATTTTCAATGTCACCCTCTTGAGCTTGACTCGGGGTAGAAGGTTCTTTTGCAGTTGCAGCAGGGACGGGCTCCAAGGTAGAGGCTGCTTTGCCTTCGGCCTGACAAGTTTTTCCTGAAGAAATCTATGCCCCCGCCTTTTCCAGAGGGGTGTAAAGCTTCTTGAAGGTGGGGATCTTTTTGGGGGCTTTTTCTTCGTGCTCAGTGGTCTCAGCACGGGTATCATTTTTTTTGTGCTTGGCTGAAGGAGTCTCACCACCAAAATTACCAATTTGTCTCTGAGCAAACTTCTTAAAGAAAGCAGATGACATATCTGCAAAACAAAAAGAAGAGGTCAGAAAGTAGAACGAGTAGGGTCAAAATATGCAGAAATAAATAAGGAGAATATAAATAAGTGCAAATAGGCAGTGTCAGATCATCCTCTGTTGCTCCCACCGAGCAGCCAGTGGCCCCAAGTGGGGTATCCTCATCGCAATCTGATGAATCAAGTTTCATATGCTCAACTATGATATCTTTCCCCTCTCCATGTTGGGGGGAAGTATCAGCTTGAGGAGCACTCTGCTCAATGGTCTCTCTGATAGAAATGATAGTCGAACTCCGAGTGCGATGCACAATGCAGGGACTGGCAGGAGGTACAGTGGTGTTTTTCTATTTCTTTGCAGTTCTTTGTTGGATGACTGTTTGCTTGGTGTACTGCCTTTACCCTTTGCCTTGGGGTTAGGATAGAGTCCAGCGCATACGAGCCTATCCTCATTGGTTAAGGTGACAAGTTCTTTATGGTTCGTTTCCATAGCGACCAGTTTCAGAGCCCGTTTCTCCATTTCTTTAGTAGGTGCCGGAAAGCTAAAAGGTCCGTTGCATTGAAAGGAAAGATAGTTGGAAGCAATTCTATGGTGACAAAGTACTGGCTAACATACTCCCCAACCTAAAAATGGCCTCGGTATTGGCCAAAAAAATGTCTAAATTTCTATGGCTAAAATAGAAATACCATGAGCAGCCCTAACGGGGGCTGGAATTGAGGTCAAACAAATAGTTTACTTCATGCACGGAGGGCACTGGTCAGCCCTCAGATTAGTATAGCAAGTACAAGGCGGACAAAAACCTAATATCTTTATGACTAATTTGGGTAGGAAAAATCCAAAAATAATTTGCCACACTTCGAAAGTATTGCAGTAGGGGCAGGGTGGCACTACAGTAATATGGTACTTGCTCCAAGCGCAAAACCTAGATCAAAGATTCTTTGCCCTCTTCTGGGTGGTGGGCTTGAGAATGGTGGCACTCCCAAGTTTGCAATGTTCTTTGAAGTTCTTTAGTTGCTTATCGAAAATGGTGCTAGTGGAAATCGAGTATAACAGGGTCTCTTCCATCTCCAGAGACGAGTTTAAAATTGCCTCAGTATAAATATCCATGCATATTCTAGCTCGGAGCCTTCCTTATGGCCAAATCTGATTGACCTTTCATCAATGGGTGAATCCTCTTGATTTCCAATGACGGTGGCACAGTGGGCAACGTGGGGATTCTGTGCATCATCTGCACGAGCAATATTCTTTGTCTGTGCCATAATCATCAGCTGACAAAGGGGCTTTTCAGGCTGGTCAGTACCTCCACACGGTGATTGTTGTGACAGGTTGATATTAGCTCGGTGATCACCTCCCCAGTGGTCTGCGCATACAATAAGAAGGAGCAAAGGAAAAGGTGAGAGAACCGAACAACACTTGTCAGTGTATGCATTTTGTATAATAATGTACGCCCTGGTCTTCCCACGGGCTGTTTAGCAGGGAGAGCCTCGGACTAAACCTGATTTAGTTCGAGGCTCCCGCAGGCCGGAGGCTCTATTTCCAGGACGGGCCCTTGTCAGCTCGAGGGGGTCCTGTTTCCAGCTCGCATTTGTTGCCCCAGGAGCTAAGAATGACATCCGAAGGCCACGGACGGAGCAGCTCGGGTTATGAACTGCTCCGGTCGCGAGCTTCTCAGGAAGCTCCGACCCTATGGGAAGTCAACACGCAAGATAAACGTGAATATTCCTGCCATCATGTGTCCGATATCCCCCTAACTTCTCGGACACGCAGCAGGAACGTGCGTATTCAGACACCCACGGACGGGTTGGGCCGTGCGGCCCATTATCTCCTTCCATACTGATTAGACCACACTTGTGTGTCAGGTTTAGGAATTAATCATGAATGTCACAGATTTGATATGACAAATGGTAAGGTCACGGGATGACCTCCCTACCAACTTCCAGGTGCCCTCTCCTATAAATAAGGAGACCCTGGGAGTTGATAGGGGTTGGAAAAAATAGTCTTTGAAGAACTATATACTTTGTAAACCAAATACCCAGAGAATATCAATAATATTGACTAGTGGAGTAGAGGGATTTTAACCTTCGAACCACTTAAAAACGTGTCTTGAGTCACCTAGTTCTTTCCCAAAGATCTCGTATCTGTGACGGTTCTACTTTTAGTACTAATCTCTTTCTCTTCTTCTCTTAATTATCTGTTGCCGAAGAACCGCGTCAACAGTTTGGTGCTTTCATTGAGAGCAAGTCCAATTAGTACTACCACAAACATACAACTATGGTGACCACTCAATCCAAACATGGCAACGAGACAGAGCAGCATGATGGGCAGGAGGCCCACCATGTTGCCCTCCCTGATGAGCAAATTCCTGAAGTCCAGCAGAGGCCAGGGAAGCAGCCGGCGGGCCAAGACGACACTGGTAGTTTAGCGCCCCGGCCGCCTAATCTGAATCCATGTTATTACACTGCGGTGGAGATGGAGAATGCTCAGCTGAGGAGCCAGTTAGCAGCAGCTGGTCAGCAAATCCAGGATATTCTGAGCCGACTACCCCCTCTCACAACCAACGGTAACGTTGGAGGGAGGCAAGGCGAGGCTCCTAAGTCTCGCCGGAGTAATCGATCCAGGCATAGCCGTTCGGGTAGACCTCCTGCAGTCAACTCCACCCCTTCATCACACCATCAAGAGGCGAACTTCAGGGAAATGCCTCGGACCAAACAGCAGCAGTACAGCCGTTCGGTTAGGACGTCAACCCCTAGCTCTTAGCCTTCCTCTAGGACGCCTAGAAGAGATCGGGGAAATTCCCAAAGAAGGGCCGAGGAGATCCGGAGACGTCAGCCCGTCCCCGAAGAACGTCCAGTTCCTCGTCCAGCTCGCCCAGCGTGAAACCAGCAAGCTGGCAGGGCCGAGAGGCCCCCACCAAATTTAGTCTGACCAAACGGTACCAGGATCGCCTCCCCGGTCAGGCATCCTCCTTCTCCCATCAGATATCCGTCTCCTCAGCCCGTCAGAGACATCCCGACATACGGAAGTAGTAGAAGAGACCCGCCATCAGCCGGGCCCTCCCGACGCAGCAGGATGCCGGGGGAGGGATCAAGTCGGAGCCGCCAAAGACGCACCCCGAGCCTGTCCAGCAGGAGTCACTGGACCGGTAGTACACGGAGTGATCTCTCGGGAGGAGACCTGCGCCAGCGACTAAGTTCAGCACAAAGTCACCATACTACCCAGGGAGGCGACCTTCGAGATCGCCTCAACTCTCACAGAGAGGATCGAGTTAGGGATGGTAGCCAGGCCCGCTCGGTTGGGGTCCGATCCGAAGTACGTAACGGTGGGAATGCCCCAAATGACCTATCTCAAGATAGGAGGGGTAACAACCCGCCAAATATGTACAACGGGTCCGGAGCTGTTGAACAGCCCCGGAGTAACCCAGGATCTCAGGACAAAACCCTAGAGCGCTTAACTCAGATGGAGGAGCTGATGAAGAAACTCCTATCGGAAAAGGAAAAAGACGAATATGATTCAGGGGATGAGATGGAACTCTTCGCCCCCAATATAGCAGCAACGGCATACCCTTCTGGCTTTCGTATGCCCCACTTGTCAAAGTTCAACGGGGATGGAGACCCGTCTGACCACTTAGGGATGTTCAACACCCTAATGATGGCCCATAACATCGGACCGGAGCTTTGTTGCTTGATCTTTCCTTCCACCCTAACTGGGCCCGCCAGGCAGTGGTTCAAGCAGAGTAAAAGGCAGTCAATCAGCTCCTGGAAGACATTTTCGGCTGACTTCAAAAGGGCATTCCGAGCCTCCCAGGCCGCCCGAGTCCAGGCCGACTCCCTAGCTAATGTGAGACAGCAACCTGGTGAGACACTGAAAGCCTACTTGAGAAGATTTGCAAATGTCGCTGCTCGAGCCAGGGATGCTGACGATAGCTCCAAGCTCATGACCATGAGGACCAGGATCCTAGTCGGCGGAGACCTGTGGAAGGATATTCAAAGGAGGGGGGTCAGCTCGGTTAATGAATTCCTTAACAGAGCCCAAGAGTGGATAAACTTGGAAGAAGCTGAAGCTTCAGCCGCGGGGACCGGCCAGGTCCTCGAGAAGCCCGCTGGGACGGGAACAGAGATCATAGCGGCGATTCCCGACGTTGCGCAAAATAACCAGCCCGGTGGTAGCAAAAGAAAAGGAAATGGTGAAAACAGCCAGCACGGTCAAAAGAAGAATAAGTCTGTGGATAAATTCAAGCCTGTGTTCACAACGTATACCGAGCTCACTCAGACCAGAGAGAATATTTTCCAGGCCAACGCTACGCGAGTCCCCTGGAAGAGGCCGGAGCCATTAAAACACCCTAAGGGAAAGAGAGACGCTTCCAAATTCTACCGTTTTCATAACGACGTCGGGCACAATACCGACGACTGCAGGCACCTCAAAGATGAAATCGAAACTCTAATCCGAGCAGGTCCATTGGCGCAATACTCGCGAAACAGGGTCCCGACAAGTCGACCCGCTCCGGAGGTCCCAGCCAATCAGCCCGGACCTCGGGTAGATCAGGATGTCCTTCCCCCCGCGGTCGAGGGGGAGATCTCCACCATCTCTGGAGGACCACACATGGCTGGCACGAGTAGAGGCGCCCAGAAGAGGTATGTGAATGAGTTGAAGGCCCACAATGGAGCGGAGTTCGTCCCGGAACAACGTCAATCAAAACAACAAAGGTTAGAGAAACAACCGATTATCTTCACGGAGGAAGACGCAAGCCATGTCCAATTCCCTCATAACGATCCCTTGGTCGTAGCAGTGCAGCTCGCCAACCGGAGAGTAAGGAGAGTGTTAGTGGACAATGGGAGCTCGGTGAACCTCCTATTCCGGTCCACCTTAGAAAAAATGGGTCTGACCGTCTCCGAGCTGAAGGCAACCTCGATGATGCTGTATGGTTTTTCAGGAGAAGGATCAGCAGCGATAGGGACGATTGAGCTGGTGATCACCCTAGGAGACGAGTCCCGAACGGTGTCCAAACTACTCGAATTCGTAGTCATTGACTGCTCCGCTGCTTACAACGCCATTTTGGGCCGACCTACTCTCATTGCTTTCGAGGCTATCACTTCTGTCCGGCACCTCGCCATGAAATTTCCTACTTCGACAGGGATCTGCACTATCAAGGGCGATCAGCTCGCTGCCAGGGAATGCTACAGCATTTCCATGAAGGGAAAATCTAAACCCGGGCAGGTGACGATGGCCGTTCAGGACGAAGAGGAATCTCGAGGACCCAAGGCGGCTCCCGAGATTGAAAAACCTCATATTTCCGAAGGCGAAAAGCTCACCCTAAGCGAGGACATTGACCCCCGAGTAGGCGAGGACAGGTCCGAGCTCCAAGCTATTGAAGAGCTCGAGGAGGTAAGCATCGATGAGCAAGACCCGTCACGGACGGTTAAGCTCGGAAAGAACCTCTGCGATAGAAGAAAGGCGGAGCTAACTACGTTTCTAAAGAAGAACCTGGACGTATTCGCATGGTCACACGAGGACATGATAGGGATCAGTCCGAGCGTAATCATGCACACGCTCCACCTAGACAAAAGCGTCCCTGCCAAGTCTGAAAAGCAGAGGCGTTTAGGGACAACCCGAGCCGAAGCCCTTGAAGAAGAAGTGGCCCGGCTCAAAAAATGTGGCTTTATCCGCGAAGCCAAATTTCCCATTTGGGTTGCCAATCCCGTGTTAGTTCCAAAGCCCAATGGGAAGTGGCGGACCTATATCGACTTTTCCGACCTGAATAAAGCCTGCCCCAAGGATTGCTTTCCATTACCGAGGATCGATCAACTGGTGGATGCCACGGCGGGGCACGAGCTCATGTCCTTCATGGACGCGTACTCAGGCTACAATCAGATCGCGATGAATCCAGCAGACCAGGAACATACCAGTTCATGACCCCGACTAATGTCTATTGCTATAAGGTCATGCTGTTCGGTCTTAAGAATGACGGGGCTACCTACCAAAGGCTGGTAAATAGAATGTTCGCGGACCAGATCAGGAAAAACATGGAAGTGTACGTTGATGATATGCTTGTCAAGTCAAAGATTGCCAGCAACCACGTCGCCGATCTGGAAGAATGCTTTAACATACTGCGAGAATATGGCATGCGGCTCAATCCTCAGAAGTGCACTTTCGGTGTCGCATCGGGGAAATTCTTGGGTTTCATAGTCAATACCTGAGGAATCGAGGCAAACCCCGACAAGATCAAGTCCCTGCTCGAGCTTCCTTCCCCCCGGTCGCGGAAAGATGTCCAAGGCCTCACAGGAAGAGTGGCAGCACTGAACCGGTTCATTTCCAAATCGACCGATAAGTGCTTGCCCTTCTACAACCTGCTCCGGGGAAACAAGAAGTTCGAATGGACAGTAGAATGCGAAAGCGCATTCCTCGACCTAAAAGCGCACCTGGCTGAACCGCCTGTGTTATCAAAGCCTAAGGTAGGAGAACCTCTTTTCCTCTACATGGCCGTAACTGAGGACGCAGCTAGTGCCGTTCTAGTGCGAGAAGAGGACCAGGCTCAGAAACCGGTTTATTACATCAGCAAGAGACTCCTCGGAGCTGAGTCAAGGTACCCATTGATGGAAAAACTGGCGTTCTGCCTAATCACGGCCTCGCGAAAACTCAGGCCATACTTCCAGTCCCACTCTGTACACGTCATGACCGATCAGCCTCTAAGGCAGGTTTTGCAAAAGCCTGAAGCCTCGGGACGCTTGCTAAAGTGGGCGGTCGAACTTAGTCAGTTCGAGATTTTATATACTCCCCGAACTACCATAAAAAGTCAAGCCTTGGCCGACTTCGTGGCAGAATGCGCGGGATTCCATGAGATCCCATCAGAAGACTCACCTCAGGTCGCCTCCTCAAGTTCATCGTGGAAGATCTTCATTGATGGCTCATCTAACGAGAACGGCTCCGGGGCCGGAATCATTCTGATATCCCCAGAGGGGCATAGATTCCACTCGGCGCTAAAGTTTGGGTTCAAGGCATCTAACAACGAGGCAGAGTACGAGGCCTTGTTAGCTGGACTTAGGATAGCTAGCGAGCTAAAGGCGAGCTCTGTCCAATGCTTCAGCGACTCCCAGCTCGTGGTGAATCAGGTTCTAGGCGAGTATCAGGCGCGGGGTCCCAAGATGGCCGCCTATTTGGCAAAGGTAAAGTCCAAATTGTCTGCGTTTGGGCGAGGGTCGATCGAACAGATACCTCGGGAGCAGAACGCCAACGCAGATGCTCTCGCCAAGCTCGCCACCTCGGGAGAGACAGAAACCCTGGGGTTGGTGCCAGTTGAGTTCTTGAAGAAACCTAGCATAGACGGAGGTCAGGCAGATATTGAAATGATTGACATCAGGGCGACCTGGATGACTCCCATTATTGAGTACCTCATCGAGGGCAAGTTACCCGAAGGACGCAACGACGCACGACGAGTCCTTTATCAAGCTCCGAGGTATACGCTAGTCGAGGGGGTGCTGTACCGACGTGGGCATTCATTACCTCTCCTCCGGTGCGTTCTTCCAAGCGAAGCGAAAGCCATCCTGCAAGAAGTTCATGACGGATTCTGCGGAGATCACACTGGGGGGCAAAGCCTGGCCTTGAAGATCCTCCGGCAAGGTTATTACTGGCCGACTCTGTCCAAAGACTCGATCTCATATGTAAAAAAGTGCGACAAGTGTCAGCGGTTCGCTGCGGTTGCCCGAGCTCCTCCGACCGAGCTAAAAATGATTTCATCTCCCTGGCCATTTGCCGTTTGGGGGATAGATCTAATAGGCACCCTGCCCACCGGAAAGGGCGGGGTCCGTTACGCCGTGGTAGCCATTGACTACTTCACCAAGTGGGCCGAAGCAGAACCGTTGGCGACAATAACATCGAAAAAGGTACTAGACTTCGTGGTTAAAAGAATCATATGTCGATTTGGCCTACCTAAAAAGATCGTCTCCGACAATGGTACTCAATTTGACAGCGATCTGTTCACCGAATTTTGCGAAAGGCACGGAATTGTGAAAAGCTTCTCGTCCGTGGCCTATCCCCAGGCGAACGGCCAGGTCGAGGCTGTCAATAAAACTCTGAAGGCGAGCCTCAAGAAGAGGCTAGATGAGGCAAAGGGGATCTGGCCAGAACAGCTCCCCCAAGTTCTATGGGCCTATAGGACCTCACATCGGACTCCCACGGGTCACACTCCTTTCTCCCTAACCTTTGGAAGTGAAGCAGTCCTCCCCGTGGAAGTGAAGGTCCTGTCACATAGGGTCCAGTCCTACGACCAAGACGGGAACCACGAGCTCCTATGCCATTCCTTAGACTTAGTGGATGAAAGGCGAGAGGAAGCTCGCCCATTATCAACAGAAGATCACTCGCTACTTCAACACTAGGGTCAAAAGACGTGCCTTTGGCGTCGGTGATTTGGTCTTGAGGAGAGTTTTCCTGGCCGGGAAGGATCCCAAAGATGGGGTTTTGGGACCAAGCTGGGAAGGACCATACCAGGTCATCGAAGTCATCAAAGAGGGAACTTATAAGTTAGCTCGACTTGGTGGAGGGGCGGTCCCGCGGACTTGGAATGCTATCCACCTAAAGAAATACTATCAATGATCCATTTGTAAGGCCTAGAAGGTCACCTTCCATGTATAAATAAAAATCAAATGTTTCTCTTTATTTGCAAGTGTAATTTTAAAGTAACCACGAAGACCCTTTCCCAGTTACTTGGGGGGCATATGGTACCTGGATATAACCAGGTCTCCTTAACGACTTAGGTGTTAATTTTTATCTATGGATAAGAGTTATCACAAACTAAGTCCTATCCTGGTCTTAACCAGGTCAGAAAACTTAGAAGTTAACTAAAATTTGTTGACCGTGGTTCTTCGTTAAAGAGCCCGGGATATGGATAAAAGTTGACGCGAATTAAGTTTTTTAAAAATAAGTTCCTGGTTTTAACCAGGTCAGAAAACTTAGAAGTTAACTAAAATTTGTTGACCGTGGTTCTTCGTTAAAGAGCCCGGGATATGGATAAAAGTTGACGCGAACTAAGTTTTTTTTTTAAAATAAGTTCCTGGTTTTAACCAGGTCAGAAAACTTAGAAGTTAACTAAAATTTATAGATCGTGGCCCTTCTCTAAAAAGCCCGGGATATAGATAACGGTTAACCCGAACTAAGTTCATAAAAATAAAGAGATGAATTGTAACCAAATGCATAAAAATATATATATGTTAAGCTGGCTGAGCAAATTGTCTCGAGGTGGAAGCACCTCATAAATTTTTTTATTACAATGTAAAGTAAGAGTTCAAAATGCCCAAAGAGAAGTATCCTAAGCCCCATCAGTTGGCCTTTTGGAGGTCGCGGTATCGTCCTGCCCCGCCGCGGCAAAGGCCTCTCCAGTCTCCGAGGGAGAAGCCTCCTTATTTAGGCGGGCTTGGAGCTTCGGCAACAAAAATGCCTAGAGGTCCGGGGGCATGAAAGAAAAGTCCGCGTCCGGATTGTGGGACCAGTAGTGATAGAACAGGTCTTGTAAGGACTGCTCCGAAACGACCCGCTCGGCTTCCAGGGTGGCCTGGGCCTCGGTCTTCGCTGCCTCGAGATCCGTCCGCGACGCGGTCAGGGAGTTTTTAAGCTCTTGGTTCTCGGAACGGATCTTCTTCAGTTCGGCTTTGGAGGCCGCCAGCGCGTCTTTTGCCTCCTGGGCCTCCTGAAGCGCGGTCTGGCGCTCAGCCTCCATACCCTCGAGCTGGGCCTTGGTCCTGGCAATGCCTCTGTACGCGGAAGCAATGCCCTGCAAGAAGGGAAGGACAAATTAACTAACTATAAAAAAAAAAGGGGCGGCGTGTGAATGTTAAAAGCTTTAAAGGAATGGAACAGTTTACCATTAGGGTCATGTCCATCGAAGATTCCATAACTCGGACCGGGCTCATTGATTCAATTGCCCGGAGTTCCCTCTCCTTGAGCTTGTAGAAATGGCTGACGGCATAGCTCGCCGACTCATATACCGTTCCCCGGAATGCTTCCGGCATCCTCTCCAGGTCCTGGTGATCGACCGGGATGCGCACATCCGGGACTGCCGTGGCCGGATTCCCGATCTCCATTACCCCGTCCTGGACGGCTAGTGGAGATCGTTGGGGTGGCGGGGGCATGGGTCCTGTCCTGGCGACAGGAAGGATCGCCCCCGCGCCCTGGGATGGAGGGGCTTTCTCCTTCTCCTTAGCCGGGGATTTGGTGGAGGTCCCAGCTGAGCTCTTGGACTCTCAGAGCCTTTTTAGCCTCGGCCCCGCTGGGGGGTTCCCGCCGAACACCACGCCCCGTAGACTACCTCCGGGCTGAGACATCTCTTCTGCTAAGAACAAAAAACATGGTTATTACAAGGTAGCAATCATGCAGAAAGAGACAAAAGGTTTAAAGGGAATAAGTAAGCGAATACTAAGGGAGCCCTACCCCCCGAGCTGGAGGAGCCTAAGACGATTATCTCGCGAACTGTCACAGGTACTAGGTCTGGCTCTGACTCGGGGCTGGACTCTCCTACGTACTGCCTAATCCCCGGAGCATAGATGCCCCTCTGGAGCGCTGGCCACGTGCGTAAGTTGGTCCCGTACTCCTCAAAGAGGACCGACCTAAAAGCTAGGGTGTTATCTACTACTACGGTACCCTTAGGCCGGCTCTCTTGGTTGTCCAGCACGAGCTGGTCAACGCAATGGAGTAAGAGTGTATCCAGGTCAGGATTCCTCTGATGACGATGGACGATCTGCCTAGGATTGAACCTAACCAGCCGGGGGTCTGCAGTGGCCCTATCTACGTTCTTAAATAAGTAAGGGTTAACTTGGCCGGAAGGACCCGCGGCTGCTTCGGATTGGACCCTCTCCTCGCCCATACCCTGGGCGACCTCCAAGGTCCTCTTCCTGTTCATCACGAGAGGAACTTCTTCACCTTCCTCCTCGCCTTCGTCGTCTGCGACCTCCTCCGCGACGATCGGTCTGTTGTCGCGAGCTAGGGGAGGCCCCCGGGGCCTTTTCAAATTCAAAGTCTGATTTGGGAAAATCAGCTTGCAGAATACCATCGTCTCGTCCGTCACGAGCACGCGGTTGTCTTTCTCACTGGGGGGCAAGTTCGCCAATGTATCGTATTGACCCCCGAGGGTCATAGACTTTTCGGTCCTCGCGTAGATGGCTGCAAGGTTGGTTGAAGTCAGAAGTGGAATAAGGGAGGAGCTAAAACAAGATAACCTTTAAAAGGTGAACTAAATCAAGGATCACTTACGAGGACGGTTGAAGTAGTGATGGTCGCAATTGCAGAAACCAGTTGACATGAAAAACTGGTCTTTGAAGTCGTTTGGATGGCTCGGCAGCTCAATGACTGCTGCTGTGTTAGGGAAGCGGGTTAAATAATAGAACCCGTCACCTCGCCCCCGCAGGTCCGGGCTGGTTTTAAGGCAAAAGAAGTATAGAATATCAGCAGGAGTGGGGACCTCCCACTCATGCTTTTGAAACAAATACCTCAATCCCGCCAGCAGACGGTATGAGTTGGGGGGGAGCTGAAATGGGGCCAACCCCACATAGTTCAAGAAATTAGCAAAATACTGATCCAGGGGGAGGAAGGCCCTTGCCTTGAAGTGTTCGCCGCTCCAGGCCGCGAACGACTCGTCGAGCGGCGTGCAGCTCCGCTCCCCATCCGCAGCAGGTCGGGCGATCACGGAGGCCATCGCCAGGGGAATGTTGTGGTTGAGGAAGATTTTGGTGACCTTTGTCTGGTCGGTTATCTTCGAGACGATTCTCTCCGCCTCGAAAAATGCATCAGGGGCCACCTCGGCCTGCTTCTCCACCGCCGGCCCAAAGTGAGGAATTGGCGAGCTGGCCACCACCGCCTTTCCTTTATCCTGCTGGGAAGACGAACTTCCCACGTTCTTCTGTGGCAGATTTCTCTTTGGAGCCATCTGGTCGCCTATCGAACAAAAGAAAACACTTTAGAAAAGGCGACCCAAGCAGGAGAGTGAAGCAAGTATTAAGTACACGAGCTGGGGTAAGCCCAGCCCGTGGAGAGTGGTGCCACACGTTCCAAGGAACACGCGCCTATGCCCTCAACAGATCCCAGATTACTCGGAATTCGTGTGTCAGAGGGCTCAGAGTAAAAATTTTCCTTGGGGGGAAAGTTTCAACAGGCAAAGCGTGGCAAAACCGCTCTTGAGGCGTATTCCCTAAGCTACCCGGATTTTGCACCCAAAATTCCTAAAGGTCCTACCCAGAAATTGTTCCTGAAGAAACACCATGAAGCCCATACTCTAAAACGGTGTCCCATGGCAGGCGTGCCCTAACCTAAGAAGGGTTGTCACCCTCTGTATTCACGCAACTCAGAAAACCCCTGCATGTGGCTACAGTAATATTTTTTTTACCTAAGCTACAGTGGCATGCTTTCAAAGTGAACAGGATCAGAAGAACTTACAGTGTGTGGCTGGATGGTGAGTGAAGTTGTTGCGCTGGTAAGAACTTCGTTGGTACAGTAACCTCCAAGGCTTTGAAGAAATTCCCACGCTTAAGCTTCGTGAACAGAGAAGATGGGAACAACAGAGATGAGGGTTTCGTTCTTTGGAAGGTCAGAGAAAGAAGAAGGAAATTTGGGAATTTTTTTTGAATGATAAGGTGGCCCGTGCGTGGGATGACCACCCCCTTTTATACAAGGGAAGGATCACGTGTAAAAGGCTCTTGGGAGACCCTCCACTCGAAATGTGAAACGACGGCTGGACAGTAGGCTAGGCCATTTAATGCGGTTCTCGTAGAGTGTACCGTCGCCACCCACGGCGTTCCACGTATCAGACGCCTGCGAAAAGAATGGAATGCGAAGGGTTGTGGGGGAAGTCTAGAAGCCCCTACTGTGGTCTCCTGTATCTGACGTCATAGACCACGAGTAGGAGCTTGGGGGGCAGATGTACGCCCTGGTTTTCCCACGGGCTGTTTAGCAGGGCGAGCCTCGGACTAAACCTGATTTAGTCCGAGGCTCCCGCAGGCCGGAGGCTCTATTTCCAAGACGGGCCCTTGTCAGCTCGAGGGGGTCCTGATTCCAGCTCGCATTTGTTGCCCCAGGAGCTGAGAATGACATCCGAAGGCCACGGACGGAGCAGCTCGGGTTATGAACTGCTCCGGTCGCGAGCTTCTCAGGAAGCTCCGACCCTATGGGAAGTCAACACGCAAGATAAACGTGCATATTCCTGCCATCACGTGTCCGATATCCCCCTGACTTCTCGGACATGCAGCAGGAACGTGCGTATTCAGACACCCACGGACGGGTTGGGCCGTGTGGCCCATTATCTCCTTCCATACTGATTAGACCACACTTATGTGTTAGGTTTAGGAATTAATCATGAATGTCACAGATTTGATATGACAAATGGTAAGGTCACGGGATGACCTCCCTACCAACTTCCAGGTGCCCTCTCCTATAAATAAGGAGACCCTGGGAGTTGATAGGGGTTGGAAAAAATAGTCTTTGAAGAACTATATACTTTGTAAACCAAATACCCAGAGAATATCAATAATATTGACTAGTGGAGTAGAGGGATTTTAACCTTCGAACCACTTAAAAACGTGTCTTGAGTCACCTAGTTCTTTCCCAAAGATCTCGTATCTATGACGGTTCTACTTTTAGTACTAATCTCTTTCTCTTCTTCTCTTAATTATCTGTTGCTGAAGAACCGCGTCAACAAATACCGACCTGCATAAAATGACGAATAGTGAGAAGCACCAACCAGCATATAAATCATATCAAAGTACAAGAAGTGTTGAGGAAACGAAAAAATTTTGAAAATTTTTCAAGAAATATTCTTCATGTTCTTTAAGAACACCAAACACAAATCAGTCAGAAAGGGCACTGTGAGGTAGATTTTCACGAAATCAAAGGCCAATAGGAACAACCCATTCCTAGAACTACCCAAAACATTCATTCAAACCTAGATTCAAGCAAAATGCAAATACCACCCATGGCTACAGTAAAGAATGAAGAAAGAGAAAAAGAAAAAAAATATCTCACACACAATGCCAAGTTAAATAGAGAAGTTTGGAAAACTTACTTGCTGCAGGAGTATGGCGCCAAAACCGTGTTCATGGTATGAAGGTGGTGAGACACAAAAGTTTGGGCATGAACTAGCTCTCGAACAGATTAGGAGGAGATGGTTTAGGGTTTTTGGGTTGGCTTTGGTTTGCGTAAAGTAAAGAAGAAGGTGAAAAGAGAAGAAAGGGTTGGGCACTCCTATTTATAAAAAGAAATGAGCTTCGCCTTGCCAAAATTTAATGCATCCATCCACTCAACAATCTCTTCAGCAACTACTAGTCAACCTCTCTCACCAATCATGTCTCCTCCCCTGCCTCACACGTAAGCCCACTCTTCGATAACTGCATAGCCATCGGTACAATTTTTAAGAGAGGCCATCATGACGCTTTATGGATCCAAAAAGAGGCGAGAAAAAGTGAAAAGTCATTTCTTGGAAACTTGAAGAAATTCTCAAAGGCTATTAATTGTATCAGATGTTATGCCACGTAGGAAGGAGCATATACCCCTGACCAGGATTAACGGGGTGGTCCCCAGGAGAAAGTATCCATGCTGCTTAGCACCATTGCAAACCTAGGGGGCAAGTGTTATCCTAAAAAATGACATATCTGACTTGGTTGTAAACTTAGACACGTAGAGAAGGCTAGGCAGACCCCCACACAGGTTGTTCGGTGTATACCTGCGGGGTATACAACAAGTTACTGCTCGGCAGAATATTAGAAGAGGCTCAACTGCTCGGTATAATGGATAGCCAAACCTGGTTAGCGATAAGAGGTTACACACACCGTTAGGAATCTGCAAGAATCACCTAACCACCCGCAGAGGGCGCCTAGCAGCCCTAAAAACTTGGTCAAACCTCCTAATAAATAGGACTATTGCTACTGGTGAGAATAATAGGATATTTTCACCATCAGTTACGTAATGTGCAACCCCTGGGCAAAAGAGCATTATAAATTCAAACCCTCCACCATAGTGGAGGGGGTCCACGAACTGACCTACCGACCAGTGTTTAGAAACATACCGGACATCTTATTTTTGTACCTAGCAGCAATTGTGTCCTATTGAAATGTCTTTTATTGACCCTTGATTTGGCTAACGACACGGAGTCAAATGTACGACAAAAGATAAAACGACAATTAAGAAAGATAATCCAATGGAAAAGAAGAAAACACCAAGGATTTATAGTGGTTCGGCCCCAAAGAATGGTAATGACCTTCGTCCAATTAGTGCTATTATTAATATTGAATCTCAAAGTCATGATCAAAGAACTAGGGTTCTTGAGTTTCACAAACCTTGGAAGAAATACAATGAAACGATTGATAATTGCACTATAGCTCTCTTTCTCTCTCTCTCTTCACAAAGAAATTCAAGGATCAAAAGTCCCTTCCTTGAGCTATTTCATGTATATTTATAGGCTCAAGGAGGGTTACATGGGCCAACTGGCCATATCTTTCCTTAATAACCACGTATCAAGGTAATAATGAGGAAATATTCAATGCAATTATTATAAGATTACAACTTTAGAAGTAAATAAAATAAACTATACGACCAGACTGATTGTATCTAATACTTAAGCCTGACGAAGTGATGTGCCTCTGGTCGATAGTCGAACAGCACTTCTGGCATGTGTCAACCACGTGTGAGAAATCCCTGCCACGTCATCAGCAGCCATTTTTTAGGTAAAAATTTTCCCCCCAAGTTTATTTATTGCGACCAGCAATAAGTAAACTTAGGAAACTGACCCTTCGAATACCCCACGAAATCTGTCAGAGCCGCCCGTGCTTTCTTGAAAAAAGTGATCAATCATGTCCAATCAAGTCTTTTTGGTTTCCCAATAACTTGTCTGATGGCTATTACACTTCCCCATCCTCTGAAAAAGTTAATTCATGATTACTTCTTCTACCGTGTCGCAGCCACTATAAGTAATATGCCAAATCCACATTTTTACTTTTTACTTTTCACTTGCCATCTCTTCTCCAAGAACTTCGAAGAGCTCCCGTCTTCAGAGCCCAGAAATTCCTAGGAACTCACATCCAGATGCTCGAAAGCTTTCGTGTTCAAACTTTGTGTTCCGACTCCGTTCTTCATCTAAGTAAGTTTCACAAACTTCTTAGTCGTTTAAGTTGCCATGCAAAACTGTTTTTTGTGCTTATTTTTATTTCTGAACCTTTGCATGTTCTTGGTTGAAACTGTTATGGGGATTGTGTGTATATCAATAGATGCTTGATAGGGTAGTGAAGTAACATTTCGTAGGAGTTAGGAGCCAGTTTGGTAATCAAGATTGTAGATTTAAGGGCGTAAAATCGAAGTCAAAATTCGATTTTTAGGCTACTTGAAAAACTGGGTTTTTCCCACCCCTTCGGAGTCGAAAAAGCTTTTTTCCAAAAACTTTTTACTTCCGCTTTTCAATCTGTTTTTCAAACTGCTCGTATAAAACATAGTGTTTTTGCTAGACTGTTGCTAGCTGTATAAAAGCTTAACTTTTATACTCGAGCAACGTTATTCTAACTCTCAACACAGATTTTTAGGCTTTACGTTCTCACCTCCCCCTTTCTCTGTTCGCAGCTTTCCATGCAAGATCTATGGGGAGGTGAAAGGCCTATCGATGATGACTTGCTTGCCCAATTACTTGAAGATGAGGAGCAACTGTCGCTGTTGATACCAGAAATTCCTTTTTCTCGAACTCCACCCAATAGACCTCAGTCAAACCTTCCAGCCATGGTTAGAGTAAAATCCACTACCCAGAAAAAGAAACCTTCCAACCGTTCAAATCATCCTGCTCCTCAGGCTAGAATTCCCTCAACCAGTGGTCAGGAAAGAAATATCCCTAATCCTAACATTCAAACTCACGCTCAGCCTCAAAACGCCGTTCAACCAGACGTTGAATGGTACGTCGCCCCTTCTAGTCGAGTTACGATTAGGATGATCACTAATTATATTAAAAAATATGGACTTCCTGGGGTGACACTAGTCCAACCCACTCAAGACCAACGGGCAAACTTGCCTGGAGGCGCTGTTAGCGCCTGGTCGAGATACCACATCGAGGCGCTTTCATCCTTTTTTCCAGGGGGTGGCCAATTACTTCGGGGTCGCCACTTTTCAAATAACTCCCAATGGATATAGAATGCTTGCTGCACTCTATGTCCTCTATAGCCATAAGAAATGGCCCGTCCCCACGCCACATGAGGTCAACTACCTGTTCGACCTTAAATCCAACCCCAACCAGGAAAACACGGGGTTTTTCCACTTCTGTCACCATGAAACAGGCCGCACTTTCCTAACTGACACCACTTATATCTCAAACGTGGGGAAGTACCATCTGGAGTACTTTCTGACCACTGACATGGTCGCAAACAACTTGGCCTTCACACAAGGAGGTAAAGTCTTTGTACCACTGGTCGTTTATCTTTCTTCAATTTTTTGCTGCATTTTCCTTAGAAATTTACTGCGTTTTAGGCCCATGGTTGTGACCAGAGCCTACTCCAAACATGGAGATCCGATTAGCCCTCCTGGCCAGCATGATCGACATAGAGAAAAGTGTCAAACAACTGGTCACAGAGGCCAATCTGAGACTGGTCGCGCTTTTGGCCCCTCACTAGGATGTGAGGGAGCCAACAGTGGGGAGTGCCACTGGTGGAGAGGTTCCCGAGCAGCACCTAGACGTGTCACAACCCCCTCCGAGGAGGGCAACTAGAGTGACAATCAGGGAACCCTTCAGCACTCTGCGGGCTGCTGCTCCCCCCGCCCCAACGGGAAAGGGAAGAAAGAAAGCCACCGAACCTCTCGAGCTCCTCGACGAATCTTCGAATGAGAATGGTACTTATCTCTCGCTCTTAGATAGTTTGCTAATTCCCTGTCACTTATTTGACGGGGACAGAAATTTTAAGTACGCTCCCAATTTAGATTCAGAATTCTTCATGCCAGAGAGTGAGTGTAACACTAGTATAGTATATAATATAGCGATGTATTCACTTACAATTTTCTTTGTTTCTTTTCCTGACATAACATACTCAATCGTTTATACTATCTCACTGTTCGTGTATTTTCTTTTCTTACAGACATGGACTCCGAGAATGTGTTCGACATATACAGTGCCCCCGAGGCTCTTGAAGCTCCCTTGAGCAAGAAGAGAAAAAGCAAGCGGCATCCCGGGGAAAGCAGTAACGCGCCTCTGGCCAAGAAAACCCGTACTGCAGGCCCTCCGACAGACGGACCTTCAACAAATGTATCTCCAACTCCTTCTCCTCTCGAGCAGCAAACTCCCCCTGCTCCTGTTGGGTCGACACCTTCTCCACCGGCCCCAATCGACCAGACTCAGCAGGATGCTCCTGCTTCCACAAGGGGCGACATATTGAGTAGCACCTTAAGATTGGTCAAAGACAGGGTGGCCAAAATTTTGAAGCACAAACGTTGCCGAGAGCCGATGGCTGGGATGAAGACGATGGACGTCGACCAGATCTTAACCCGCGCATTAAATGAGTTTGCCAATGTAAGTTATCTTTTTCTGTGGAGACAGCCCTTTTATACTCTACAGTCAGTTTAACTTTCGCTCTGTTCGTAGGCAATGCTGACCCTTATTGTCGGCCGGCTCAACTCGGGTGCTATCACTGAGCAGTCCAGGGCTTTGGAGCAACGGCACGCTGAAGAACTCAAATCTGCCGAAGCAAAATATGTTGAATAGTTTGAAGCAGTGCTTGAGGAGAAGAACAAACTAGCTGAGGAGTTAAAGGAGAAGCAAACTGCTCTGGATAAGGTCGTCGAGCAAAGAGACAAGTTCAAGGAGTCTAACCACATCAACTACAGCGAGGCTAAAAAGCTCGAGGAGGACTTGACCGTGAGCAGACAGGAGACCGCAACATTGGAGGGCCGGATCAAGAAGCTTGAAAAAGCTAATGCCAGCAATTTGGAAAGGTACAAGAATGACACGGTTAAGTGTTTCTATGACTTCTGGAAACACAACCAAGAGGCTGATTTCAGCAATTTTCCCGAGCGCGCAAGGCATGCTGAGATAGCCCGCTGCGTTGCTCGATTGGCGGAACAAGATAGAGCAAGGGTACCTGCCTCACCCAAAATCTCCTTGGCCACTGGCATGGATGGGACAGACAATGAAGCTACAAATGTCGTCGACCAAGGCACCCCTCAAGATCCTCCAGCCTCGTAGTCTACTATTTTTCTTTCTCTTTAATCTTTTCAGTACATGGCCTACGAGTCGTGATGTAAAGACACTTATTTTCTAGTTGAATATTTATTGCTGCACGTGCAGCTTTTACTTTTAATTGAACAGCTTTTACTTTTAATTGAACAATTACATCCGAGCAGCGACTGCTCGTGGTGTTAAAGGATTCATTTTGATATTATAATATATTTGCATCTTATTATAGCATATGTTCGCATGACCGAACTTAGCATAGTACTTTGGTTTGATTTAACAAAATACAAAATTTTGAAATATACTCTAAGTACCCTAGCATGCTTTCACTTATTTTGCTCATGTGTTTACATACCTTTCGATACGCTTTGCTTACTAGATACCTTATGTGCCGCCCAAGTGATCAAGGAGCATTAAGTCCTTGGTCACTTGCCTTGACCAAAACCTGTTCGAACAATACTACTCGGAGCAAAATAATTAAAATTGTAATACAGCAAAACAACACACGTAATGAGCAAATACTTGTATAAAATACAATAATTGGCAAGAATGACTGGCTGCGCACAGTCCCTTATATTTCTTATAATAAATGGAAAAAACGTGTCTGTACGATTAATCAAAAAGATCTTACACTTATAAGCGATTAGTCAGATAAAATGACCAACACTTTTTCATAACTTGTAAAAATTAAAATTAATACAAGCCAATCCTTTAAGAAGGATTGTTCATTGATAGTACTTGCGTAGGTGTTCTCCATTCCAATAGCGAGGAATGAGTTCTCCATTTAGGCGAGAAAGTTTGTAGGTGCCTGGATGGAGGACTTCTTCAATCTGGTAAGGCCCTTCCCATTATGGTCCAAGTACTCCAGCACCTTGGTCGCAGGTGTTTAGGAAAACTCTTCGAAGTGCTAGATCTCCGACATTGAATTTCCTTTCTCACACTTCAGAATTGAAATACCGGGCGACTTTTTGTTGGTACGCAGTTACTCGAAGTTGGGCTTGTTCACGTTTCTCATCGATCAAGTCCAAGGATTCCATCAATAGCTAGCTGTTCGAACCTTGATTGTAGGCTTTTCTGCGATGCGAAGGCGGATCTAACTCAACACGGAACATAGCCTCATACCCATAAGCTAAAGAGAATGGAGTATGGCCTGTTGTTGTTCGGTGGGACGTTCTGTACGACCAAAGGACTTCAGGAAATTGCTCTGGCCATGCCCCCTTAGCTTCTTCCAGTCTTTTCTTCAAAGTATCCTTTAGCGTTTTGTTGACTGCTTCGACTTGTCCATTTTCTTGGGGATGAGCGACTGAGGAATAGCTCTTGATAATCCCATGCCGTTCGTAAAAGTCCGTGAATAAATCACTATCAAACTGTGTGCCGTTATTTGAGATGATTTTCCTTGGCAATCCATAGCAACAAACGATGTTTTTTATCACGAAATCCAGCAACTTTTTGGTCTTTATGGTTGCGAGTGGCTCAGCTTCGGCCCACTTGGTGACGTAATCGATGGCAACCACAACATACTTGACGCCGCCCTTTCCTGTGGGCAAAGATCCGATTAGATCTATACCCCAAACTACAAACGGCCACGGACTTTGCTTCTGTTTAAGCTCATTAGGGGCTGCTCATGGGATTTTGAAGAACCTTTGGCACTTGTCGCACCTCCATACAAACTCCATCGAGTCTTCATTCATTGTTGGCCAGAAGTACCCTTGCCTCAGGATCTTTCTTGACAAGCTTTGCCCCCCAACGTGGTCTCCACAAAAGCCTTCGTGTACCTCTTTCATCAATTCTTTGGCCTTCTCTTTTGGAATACATCTGAGGAGTGGCATTGAGTATCCTCTTCGGTACAAGATTCCATTGACCAGAATATACCTAGCAGCTTTTTGCTGAAGGGTCCTAACTTTGTTTCTGTCCATTGGTAACACGCCTTGCATCAGATACTCTATATATGGTGCCATCCATGTATCCGCCATCTGGATCACCATAGTGGTCTCCTCTGCTTAGATGCTTGGCATAGACAGTCGCTCAACCTATACTATATTTAGAGTATCAGCATCCTTTGTACTTGCTAACTTGGCCAAAGCATCAACATTGGAATTCTGGTCGCGAGGTACTTGCTGGAGGGTGTATTTGTCGAACTCAGCCAATAGATCTTTTGTTTTGTTTAAATAGGCAACCATCTTTAGACCTCGCGCTTGGTATTCTCCCATGACTTGATTCACCACCAGCTGAGAATCACTGTAGATGTCGAGAACTTTTATATTCATGTCCCTGGCTAACCGCAACCCAGCGAATAATGGTTCACACTCGGCTTCGTTGTTAGAAGTAGTGAAGTCAAACTTGATTGCGTAGTGAAATCGATGCCCTTCCGACATTATCAATATCACTCCTGCTCCAGCGCGGCACTCGTTAGAAGAACCATCTGTAAATAATTTCCATGAGGGAGCTTGGTTTTGAGACTCAGGCTCATTAGGCTTTTCAGTCTGCTCGCTATCTGTAAGTTCAGTGAACTCTATAATTAAGTCAGCCAAGGCTTGCCCTTTTATCGCTGCTCGCAGCAAGTAAGATATATCGAACTGCCGAAGTTCGACTGCCCATTTTAACAATCTACCCACAGTCTCTAGTTTTTGCAAGACTTGCCATAGAGGCTGGCCAGTCAAAACCGTGATTGGGTGAGCTTGAAAGTAAGGCCGCAGCTTCCTAGGGGCCAAATTTAAGCAATAGGCTAACTTTTCAATAGGTGGGTACTGCAGCTCCACTCCAATTAGCCTCTTGCTTACATAATAAACAACATTTTGCACACCTTCTTCCTCCCTTACTAAAACGATACTAGTAGCATATTCCGTGATCGCCATGTAGATGAACAAAGTTTCCTTATCAACCGGCTTTGACAGGATGGGTGGTTGAACCATGTGAGTTTTCAATGCTTGAAAAGCCTGCTCGCACTACTCCGTCCATTCAAACTTTTTGCTGCCTCTAAGAAGAGTAAAAAATGAAACGCACTTATCTGTTGACTTCAAAATGAATCTACTGAGAGCGGCAATTCTTCCAGCTAAACATTGAACCTTCTTAATCTTCGCTAGTCATTTCATATCGATCAGGGCTTTAATTTTCAAAGAATTGGCTTCAATTCCTCTCGAGTTAACTATAAATCCCAAGAACTTCCCCGATCCTACTCCGAAGGAGCATTTAAGGGGATTCAACTTCATCTGATATTTGTTTAAGACGTTGAAGCACTTCTGCAAATCCTTTATATGCCCTTCTGCCTTCTTCGACTTGACCAGTATGTCGTCGATGTAGACCTCCATGTTTGTGCCGATCAGTTCTTTAAACATGTGGTTGACTAGTCGCTGGTAAGTCGCACTAGCGTTTTTCAAAACGAAAGGCATTACTTTGTAACAGTAAAGCCCTGTATCTGTCCGCAAGCTAGTGTGATCCTCATCAGGGGGATGCATGCTAATCTGATTATATTTGGAGTATGCATCCATAAAAGATAGAATCTCATGCCCTGCAGTGGCATTGACCAGCTGGTCGATCTTAGGGATTGGGAAACAATCCTTAGGGCGGGCTTTATTGAGGTCTGTGAAATCCACGCATGTTCGCCATTTGCCATTCTGCTTGGGAACTAACACAGGATTAGAGAGCCATGATGGATAAAACGCCACCTAGATGAACTCATTCTCCTTCAGGTTTTTGACTTCTTCTTTTAAGGCCTTTGATCTATCTTTGTTGAACAGCCTTCTTTTTTGTTGCACCGGTGGAAAACTCTTGTCGATGTTCAGGACATGGCTGATGACTACAGGGTCTATCCCGACCATGTCTTTGTGCGACCAGGCAAAGAATTCCTGCTTCCTCCTTAAAAACTCCACCAGTGCTTGTTTTGTTTTTGTCTCTAAGTTTTTACCGACTTTCACAACCCTATTCGGATTTTCTTCATCGAGTTGGACCTCTTCAAGGTCCTCCATGGGTCCAATTTCTTCCTCAAAATCCCCAAAGCAAGGATCCAAGTCTCTATCCTTGCTTTGGGCAACACCCTATTTGATGACATTATCACCTGAGTGGGCCTGAGCATCAATTTCCACTTGCAACTCTTTTCTGGGAACATCTCTCAATACACCCTCTTTGCCTTGTTGATCGAGGCATTGTAGCACTCCCTTGCTTCACGCTGATTTCCCAATACACATCTACCCTTGCGTCTGTCAGGAATTTCATGGAAAGGTGCCATATCGAAGTGACGGCCTGTAGGTCGACCAGAATTAGTCTCCCAATGACAACATTGTATGCTGAAGGACAATCAACTACTATGAAAGTAGTGAGTAATGTCCTATTAACAAGTGCAGTACCTGATGTAACTAGAAGCCTAATCAACCCTGTTGGGGCAAGCCCTTCACCGGAAAAACCATAAATGGTTTGGTTGCATGGCTCCAGGTCTTTGACGGACAGCTTCATTCTTTCCAGCGAAGACTTATACAGGATGTTGGCCGAACTTCCTATGTCGACCCACACCCTCTTCACCATCATGTTGGAAATTTATACGTCTACGACCAGCGGATCGGAGTGTGGGAATCGCACGTGCTGGGCATCATCTTCAGAGAAGGTTATCAATTCCTCCTCTGTTCGAGCCTTTTTTGGTGCTTGATCCTCCACAATCATCATCTCGATGTCCTGGTCATGGCGTAGGGTTCGAGCGTATCATTCCTTTGCCTTCCCATTGTCTCCTACAAGATGTGGGCCTCCGTAGATGGTGAGTAATGTTCCTGCCATAGGAGGTGGGGAGCATTGGCGTCCAAGCACCTGCTCATTACCACCTTGAGCCTCTCACTGAGACCCTCCTACGACTCGCACATATCTTCTTAAATGCCCCTGCCTGATCAGGAACTCAATCTCGTCTTTCAACTTGTTACATTCATTGGTGTCGTGCCCGTAGTCATTGTGAAAATGACAAAACTTTGTCGTATCTCTCTTGGAGATATCTTTCTTTATAGCTGCGGGTCATTTGTAGGGCACGCTTGAGCTGGTTGCCTGGTAGACTTCAGCTCGGCTTTCGACAAGGGTCGTGTAGTTGGTGAATCTCACCCCGTATCGATTGCCTTTGGAGCATTTACTCTCAGAAGTTGAGGGTTCATTGTTCGCCCGTTTTCCACCATTCCTACCACTGCCATTCCAGTTTCCCTTGTCGTTGTCATTGGGCTTTTCCGACCCGTTGGCGGCTTTGGCGGGTTCTTCTTTGGGCCCTTTGTCTTTTGTTGGCGATTTCCCTTCGTTGGCAATCGCATCTTAGAGCTTGATATATCGATCAGCCCGATCCAAAAACTCTTGGGTACTTCTTACCCCATTCTATCTGAGGCTACTCCAGAGGGGTGAATGGTGCCTAACCCCAGCAGTTAGAGCCATCATCTTACCTTTATCGCCCACAGTCTTGGCTCCAGCTACTGCTCGCATGAAGCGTTGGACATATTCTTTCAAGGGCTCTCCCTCTTTCTGGAGTATCTTGACTAAGTGGTTGGCCTCTGTGGGGTGTACGCGACCCGCGTAAAACTGTCCGTAAAATTCCTTCACGAACATTTCCCAAGATACTATACTAGCAGGAGGGAACTTAAAGACCACTCCTGGGCGGTGTTAGACAGTGTCGTTGAAAAGATCCGGCAGCGGGCATCTTTCGACACTTTCTGTATATCCATTTGTATCTCAAAATTATTAACGTGAGATACAGGGTCTCCGTACCCATCAAATTTTGGCAATGTTGGCATCTTGAACTTACTGGGGGTTTCAGTCGCGGCAATCCTGTGTACAAAGGGAGTGCCCCTCCTCCTATCGTACTCGATATGGGATGTTCATCCCTCGACCAATTGCTGTACCGCCTGATTCAGAGCATCAATCTAAGCTTGAACAGCTTCCGGGACTGCTGGGGCCGCCGGTGCCGGGGGAGCGTACTCGTCGTGCCTCTCACGGCGGTCGTTAAGTATGTCCCTTAATTCATCATCTCTACGTCTCTACTTGCTAACTCCTAGTCGACTAAAGATGTTCTGCAACCTAGGTTGCCCCCCAACGTTGTGGCTAGCTGGCCTATGTTCTCTAGGTGGGGGGCTTCTACCTCCACCTCTTTCCTCATTTCTCCGACTAGCATTTCTTCTATCTGAATCAGCTTCATTATAGTCATGCCCATCTCTGAATTGTGGCTGCCTACGGCGTGACCGGCTGTTCATGCTATTTCCTCCTCGAGCTGGCATTTCTCGAGCGTCAAGGGGAGGCCTGCGCTGGTCGTTGGGTCCCCGTGCATTGTTATGCCGTGGGGGGCCCCTGACCGCAGAGCTTGACTCGGTGTTCCTCCTCTTGGCAGAACCTGCTCGGTAGATTTGGCTCTTCATCCCCGGGGTGTCTAAGGCAACGGGGCGGCTGCCCTCCCTATTCTGCCTCGGGCGCTGGGGATTGCCTCGACCAACCTGAGATGGAGACTGCTAGTCAGGATCCCTAGGTGGGACATCATCCTGAGCCACAGGCGGCTGCTCCGGCCTTTGAGGGCTTGCCGGCTGGAGCGGAGGGCTTGGATTGGGACCTCTTTGAGGTGGCGCATTCGGTTGCTGATCTGGCTGGGAGGTTGGCACAACCTGACTCCTAGCCAGTTGAATGGCTGCTTCAAGGGCGGCCATGGCATCCCTCTGTAGATGATCCATTTCCACCTGCCACTCACTCAGCTCTTGGCGCTGGCGTTCTATTTCTCTTTGCTGCAGCGCCATTGTCTCAACAACATTCTCTTGTTTGGCCATTAGATTAGCCAACTCATCCTACAACACTCCTAGCGTTGCCCTCAGTGTTTCAGAATCTAACTCCTCCTCATCAAACTCCAAATGTGGTTCATTCTCGGCCACATTTGGGGGAGGAGGTTGGGATGGTGCAGCGCCAGCAGCCTTTCCAGTCCTCTTGGATGTTTTCACCATTAGATTTTCTCACAGTTTTTGTCAAATTTTCAATAAAAGCACAAGAATGTTGACCATTTATTTGGCCAACGGCACGGAGTGAAATATACGACAAAAGATAAAACGACAATTATGAAAGATAATACAATGGAAAAGAATAAAACACTAAGGATTTATAGTGGTTCGGCCCCAAAGAATGGTAATAACCTACATCCACTTAGTGTTATTATTAATATTGAATCTGAAAGCCATGATCAAAGAACTAGGGTTCTTGAGTTTCACAAACCTTTGAAGAAATACAATGAAAAGATGGATAATTGCACTATAGCTCTCTTTTTCTCTCTATCTTCGCAAAGAAATTCAGGGATCAAAAGTCCCTTCCTTGAGCTATTTCATGTATATTTATAGGCTCAAGGAGGGTTACATGGGCCAACAGGCCATATCTTTCCTTAATAACCGCGTATCAAGGTAATAATGAGGAAATATTCAATGCAATTATTATAAGATTACAACTTTAGAAGTAAATAAAACAAACTATACGACCAGACTGGTCGTATCTAATACTTAAGCCTGATGAAGTGATGTGCCTTTGGTCGATAGTCGAACAGCACTTCTGCCATGTGTCAACCACGTGTGAGAAATCCCTGCCACGTCATCAGCAGCCTTTTTTGGGTAAACATCTTTTATACATAGAAATACACTTGTAATCCCTTGTGATCTTGTGTAAACCTTTAACGTAAATACGAATCTAAGAGGAAGTATGTCTTGGGGCATTACCAGTTCTTAGATTAATACAAATAGAAGAGCATTACCAGTCCTACCACTATAAATCTAGGTGTTCTTTATTATTTATTGCACATTATTATTAGGTTCTTGGCTCATTTATTGTTCATTGATTGTTTTACTGAAAGCTCGAATTAATTATCTTCGGCCATATAGCCACGAAATCTTTTTTATCGCTGAGACATAACTTCAATATGCATGCAATCAATGATGCTGCACATCAGGCATGATAACAACATCCAAAGAAACCACCCCCAATTCACTCAATCACACACACACAACAAACCAACACAATGCACACACAACATAATCATATCACAATCAAAGGGGCCATGCCCTAGTATTATATATACTCATCATGCTCTATCTATATATCAATAGGCGGATAGGAAATTCAGATAAGCAATTAAACATATATAATACTTAATGCCGACCAACCTTGAGTCGAGCTTGTCTCTGGCAACGAGCGTACAAGTTCAGTCAATCTCACAGAACCATAAACCTTGGCACACTCTAATACCAAGTTGTAATGCCCTACTACCCTAGAGTCATTACCATGTGATTTTAAAATGTGTATTTTACTCCCTAATCGAGATTTTAGACCAAAAAGTGTGATTAAGTTAAAATAAAGATTCATTTAATAAAATTTCCATAAAAAGGTTTAAACATTCATTAAAATTATAGAAAAGTTACATGGGATCCCAAAATGTTGTTTATGACATATTTACAAATTCAAAATTCTTTATACAATCGACCTAGGCGACAAAATCGGTCATTTCACAGCACTCCTCAAAACTACCCCAATAGTGGTGGCCAGGTAGGCTAAACATGTATGCACCGCTCCATGCCCTCCAACTCATGCTTGGTCCCCAAGGCTCAGCAAGAAAAGTCCGCAGACATAGCATATAACAATTCATTTAAGTAAATACATGGATAAACAAACACAACTGACAATTCACAACAGCGGCCTAAGCCGATCAAGGTGTGTAACAGGCACTAGGTTCAATGTCCTAAGCGAGCGGGTGAGTACAACATCCTAGATGGCCATGCCATGGTGGCCTGCATTCATCAAACTTATTGCCATTTCTGGCCCTTGTCGATCCAGACCCTTGCCGATCAGTCACAAACATATATATAACATAACAATTACAGAAATTCACATGAAATAATAAAAATAGACAATCGGGCCATGCCTTGCTCTGCGGGCACAAACAATTTTCTTACATGAGTCCTGAGCTGACAGTACAAGGTGATCTCGAGCACGATCCCTAATCCTAAGCCTTAGCGGTAAAACCTAGTCACAACGTAATAATAAATAACCACCACAACCTAATCCAATTAAAAACTTCTTAATAATATACCAGCCTCCGGGTCCTCGAAATCTACTAAACTGGGTAGTAGAATCCCTCTAGAACCCTTAAGTTTGAGTTCCTGAGCTTAAAAATATGTTTAGGCTATTTTCTTTAATTAAAATATCGGTGCACTACAAGTCAGAGAGCCTAAGACTCTCTCCTGGGGTGTGGGTTGTGGTGCTGGTTGGGGCGCGCCATGGCGCTTAGGCAATTTCGGAGCCACTGTCATTTCATGAACACGGGCCACGACACTTGAAGAACAGCGACGCGGCTCGAACCCAAAACCCATAAATTGTAGGGCTATTCCTACGTTTTCCCTGAATCAAATTCACCAAAATCTATCCTAAACAGCAGCCAAACCTAGAATTGATCCCCAAAATATCTTCACTACACTCAGAACAATACATACACCCGATAACTTAACCAAAAACCTCAATACAAATCAAACTTAATCACTTGAGTTCAAAACTCAAAACACTAAAGAAATCAGTCCTAAGACTTAATCAAATCAAGGTTTAGACCTTACCTTGGCTATGAATTGCGACCTTTAATTGTTCCCTGCTCCAATCCCAGCTTCAACCCACAAATTCCCAAGCTCCTTCCTTTCCAAATATCAAAACCCACCAAAGCACCAAGAAGAAAAGAGAAAAATGAGAGAGAGAAAGAGTTGAGGGAAAATCTGATGATAGCCTAAGTGTTTCTAACTGTTCCTCAAACTTCCTAAGTTATCCATTGGAATCAAAAGGGACCAAAATATCCCTAGATCAAAACATGCCCTTTAATGACCCCCAATGGCCAATCCGTCATTTTCCATATTCCCACTAATTCCTCGAGTAATCCTATAAATCCTCAATTAATCCCGGCATGCCTAAACTATCTTCAAAAACTACCTGCTACTCGGTAAATCCTGAATACACGCTAAGTTCCCTAAATACTCCTAGGCTCACCCCGAGCCGGGTATTTGACCCCATTGTGACTATTCTGCAAATCTGCCCACTAGGACCTCTGCGAGCCCAATATCTCAAATATACCCATATAGACATGTGGTCTCAGTTGTATCACACACATAATTACATTTATGCCCCTAATGGGCCAAAATTACAAATATGCACCTTGTTAACCAAAACGGACCCACATTGTAATGCCCTGGATAACCAAGACCGTTACACTATGTGTTTATAAAGTGCCATACTTGCTAATCAAGTCATTTAACTAAAATCGTGTTATTGAAACTATAAAGGAACTAGGGTTAAAAGCGTTTTGGTCTCAAAAGCCACATTTTCATTAATAAACATCATCTGTTACATGGGATCCCAAAAATATTGAGTTCAAAGACCGTTTACAAAAGACACAAGGTTTATGTATAACAACCGGCCATACTAAGGAAAATCGAGCAGTTAGGTGATCCCTATCCTGGTCCACTCCTCGACCGTGGTGGTCGAACCGCTGGCTATGTACATTCCACCTTGGAGCTCTCCACCTCAAGCTTGGTCCAGCTTGCCCTTGCCTTTACCTGCACCACGTAGCACCCGTGAGCCAAGGCCCAGCAAGAAAACACAACAATAACAGAGCATGAACAATTAGCAAACAAAACAACATCTCACATTGCATCACATAAACTCAGCCATATCATCAATCAGTTTAGTCAAGTGATTCGCATACTAAGCATATCAACTCATAACATAAACAGTTCACAAATGATAACTAGGGCTAGCGCCCTCAGGCTGCTCCCTCCGTTATCCCGTTGTCCTTGGCTACCAGTGGCCAATTCGCGCTCTGCGCGCTAAAACCATGTACGGCACTCTTAAACCGCTTTTACATGTCCTATGACGTGATACCAACATTGACACGATACAACTCTCAGGAGCACTTAGTCCCATCACAATCATACAACCGGGTGCAGTTTTCTTACCTTTCAATTTACTAGTTTCCGATGCCACGAAGCCGCGAGCACGGTCCTCTACCCCAAGCCTCTCCAAAGACCTAGTCACAATGCAAATGAAACATCCTTTGTCACTAATCAATCCAAAACTACTTCCCAGAACCAATCCCACACTCTCGGAATCCCCCAAATCCCTAAAATAATGCACCGAAGACATCCCCCAAACCCCCGGAGCAAAGGCCCAAAATTGCAAAATCCCATGCTCTGAAATTGGCCTAGCGCCGCGGCACTGCCCTATAGGGCCGCAGCGCCCAGCAAGTTAGAGCCGCGGCACCCAGCAAGTCAGAGAACTTGCTCTGCCCAGAAACAGCCTCGCGCCGCGGCGCTCCTTCGCGAACCCAGATTTCTGGGTTTTCCCTTGCGTTTTCCCCGAACCCAAATCACTCCAAATCATTCCAAATTCATACCTAAGCCCCAAAACCAATCCAAAACCCCAAATAGACCATTCAACAACCTATAAACATTATAATCTAACTCAATTACACAACCACTCATAGAATTCATACTTAAATTTCAGATTCAAACCCTTGAACCAAAACTTAAGAAAAGTGCAAACCAGACCTTTAGATTCTTAAACCATAACAGTTACAAAAATTAAACATGATACACTCTTACCTCAGTCAAGAACCCAGCTTGAATTCTCCTCAACTCTAGCTTCAAATCACCTTCTCTTTTGATTATTCCAACTCTGAATTCATGCAAAACCAGCCACTAACTTGTTTCAATTCATGCTTATCCTCTAAAAACCAGACTTGAAACTTAAACAAACCATAGACAAATCCTTACCTCTGAGTAATCTTGACTTATGCTCAGCTTAGTTGCCTTGAACCATCAAAACTCTCTTCTTAGGTCTTCCAACTTCAGCTTCCCTCTTCTTCTCTTTTCTTCTAGATTTTCCTCCAATTTTAGCATAAATCAACTTTCCAATGTGTTATACGTGACTAACTTTTCCTCTCAGCTGAAGCTCATCTATCCACTGCCAAAAGACCACCTTACCCCTCCACTAATATCCCTTTCTAACTAAACCTCAAGGGTACACTTGTCCTTTTACTTACATTACAATTCTACCACTTCTCCAACAAAACCTGTTACTCTCTATGGTTACTAACGGTTACACAAGTTACCAAATCACCAGTTACCATTATCTCACAGGAACTAAATTACAAAATCCCTGAAATAACCCTAGGCTCCTCCCGAGCCGGGTATAAAATCCCGTTGCGACTTTTGAGTTATCTAGCTCTCTAAGATCGTCTCGGCACGTGCATCACATAGATATCACCACACCCACATGGTACAATTCACATAACATAATACACATAGTCATATAACATGCTTTAAATCATAATCATGCATCTTAATCATTAAAATCATACATAATTCCCATTATGCCCTCCAGGCACACTAATCAAGGCCCTTAAGCCTAATTAGTAAATTTGGGTCGTTACACACATGCATATTTAATACACCTAAACATGCATATCTAGTCATATCATCACATAACTCAAACATTCGAAATTTACATGAATAGCTTAGGCAACTAATCCCGCATATCAGACTCAAGCTCCCAAGATACCTCCTCTACATTTTCGTTTCTCCATAGCACTTCACCAAGGAAATGGTCTTGTTCTGCAAGGCTTTGTCCTTTCTATCTTGGATCTGGACTGGCTGCTCCTCATCGGATAAATCTTGATCCAATTCCTGGTTTTCATAACTTAACTCATTTGTAGGATATGATACGTACTTTCGGAGTATAGACACATGGAACACGTATGAACCCTTGATAAGGCTGAAGGCATAGCTAATATGTACGCCACCTCACCAACGTGTTCCAGAATCTGAAAGGGGCCAACAAACCTAATACTTAATTTTCCTTTCACTCCAAATTGTTTCACTCGTCTCAAAGGAGAAACTCTGAGGAACACACGATGACCTACTTGAAACTCTACACTTCTACGTTTCAAGTCTGAGTAACTCTTCTGTCTACTTTGGGAGGCGAGCATTCGAGCTCTAATCTTCTCAATTGTCTCATTAGTCCTCTAAACTGCCTCAAGACCTAAATACTTTCTCTCACCCATCTCATCCCAATGAATGGGCGATCTACATTTCCTCCCATACAACATTTCATATGGAGTCACTCTGATAGACGCCTGATAACTGTTATTATAAGAAAACTCAATCAAAGGAAGATACTTACTCCAAGCTCCCCCAAAATCCAGCACACAGGCGCACAACATATCCTCTAGTATTTGAATCGTCCTCTCAGACTATCCATTCGTCTGAGGATGATATGTTGTACTGAATCTCAACTGTGTGATGATCGCCTTCTGCAGGCTTTCCCAAAACATAGGAGTGAATGGAGGGTCCTTATCTGATACTATCGATTTCGGAGCCCCATGGAGATGTACAATCTCCTTCACGTACAAATCAGCATACTATTCCACTGTATAATTTGTTTTAACAGACAAAAAGTGGGTTGATTTAGTGTACCTATCCACAATCACCCACACAGAATCATATTGCCCCACTGTTCTCGGCAATCCAACCACAAAGTCCATGGGAATATCTTCCCACTTCCACTATAGAATCCCTAAAGGCTGCAGCAACCGTGCTGGCCTTTTAGTGTTCAGCCTTCACCTGTTGACGGGTAAAACACTTGGCCACATTATCAACCACATTATTCTTCATTCTTAACCACAATTATAGAGTCTTTAGATCTTGGTACATCTTCATCGTACCCAGATGTAGAGAATAAGGAGTGGTACGAGACTCATCCAGAATCTCTTGTGTGATACTGGAATCCATCAGAACACAAATCCAATTTTTATAACTTAACAGATCTACCTGTGAAATAGAAAAGTCTCTAGCCAATCAAGCTAATACATTCTCCTTTTGTTTCCTCAACCAAGGATCCTCCTTCTGCGCTTCTCTGATTCTCTCAAGGATTGTGGGCTGAAGAGTAATGTTGGCTAGCTGACCAACTACCAGTTCAATTCTCGCTCTCGTGATTTCTTCAGCTAGCTTTTCTGATATATGTCTCGAACTGAACAGCTACCCTGGACCCCTCCGACTCAATACGTCGGCCACCACATTTTCCTTTCCTGGATGGTATAAAATCTTACAATTGTAGTCCTTTACCAACTCCAGCAAATGCCTTTGGCGCATATTCAAATCCTTTAGAGTGAAGAAATACTTCAAACTTTTATGGTCAGTGTATATTTCACACTTCTCTCCATACAGGTAGTGCCTTCATACCTTCAGTGCGAATACCACCGCTGCCACTTCTAGATCATGAGTGGGATACCTCTATCCATACTCCTTCAGCTGTCTAGAAGCATAGGTTATCACCTTTCCAGCTTGCATCAATACACATCCCAAACCTTGGCTTGAACCATCGCAGTAAACCATAAACTTTTCCTTGTATGATGGAAGACTTAGTACCGAAGCGGTAATCAGTCGCCGCTTCAACTCCTTGAAACTATTCTAACATCTATCCGTCTAGATAAACTTTGTCTTCTTATGTGTCAGCTCAGTCAGTGGTGTTGCTATTCTAGAGAATCCTCAATGAATCGTTGGTAGTATCCCATTAATCCCATGAAGCTTCTAACCTCTGGTACACTGCTCGGTCTCGACCAGTCTCTCACTACCTCTATCCTGGTTGGCTCCACCAGAATACCCTCCTTACTCACGATATGTCCTAGAAATGTTACATGGGGTGACCAGAATTCACACTTACTAAACTTAGCATACAACTTGTGCTCCCTCAACCTCTGTAGTACCAAACAGAGATGTCGTTAGTGTTCTTCTTCAGATTGGGAGTACAGCAATATATCATCAATGAATACTATTACAAAATTATCCAAATGATTCCCTAATACCCTATTCATCAAATCCATGAAGGTTACTGGAACATTGGTTCACCCAAAATACATTACCAAGAATTCATAATGTCCATACCCCGTATGGAACGCGGTCTTTGGTATATCCTCCTCCTTAATCCTTAGCTAATGGTAGCCAGACCGAAGGTCAATCTTTGAAAATATCGTCTTCCCTTGTAGCTGATCGAACAAATCGTCAATCCTAGACAGTGGATACTTATTCTTAATAGTCAGCTTATTCAGCTCTCAATAATCGATGCAAATTCTTAAGGACCTGTCCTTCTTCTTCACAAACAGCACTAGAGCACCCCACGATGAAAATTGGGTTTAATGAATCCTAGATCCAGTCATTCCTGCAACTGAATCTTCAGTTCTGCTCCTGGTGTGGTGGCAACCCTAGTAGGTCTTTTGGAAAAACATCAGGGAACTCACACACTAACTTGGTCTCACCGGGTCCAATTGAACAAACTTAGAGGTATCTGCTATGTTTTCTAGGAATCCTATGCAACCTTCTTGAAACAAGTCTGTAGCTCTCAATGTAGAGATCATAGGTACTTGTGGTCCACTCACCATCCCCACAAACATAAAGCGTTCCTCTCCTTCGGGCTCAAAAGTTACCATCCTTCGCTTGCAATCTATCGTCACCCCATACTTTACTAACCAGTCCATCCCTAAGATCATATCAAAATCATCCATCACCCATTCAATTAGATCCACAGACAACTCCCTACTATCTATCTCCACTAGTAAAGCTCTAACCCATCTCTTACAGACTTCCAGTTCCCCAGTTGGCAACAAAGTTGTAAATCCCGTAGCATACAGATCACAAGGTCTACACAAATGGTCTATCACTCTAGTAGATACAAATGAATGAGTGTCTCATGAATCAATCATTGCAGTAAATCAAGAAGAAGTACTAGAAATTTGACCTGCCACGATCGACAAACTAGCCTCAACCTCGGTCAGGGTCAAGGTGTACACTCTGGCTAGAGTGAGGTTGTCGCTCCTCTTTGGTTCCTCTTTCTTGACTTGTGGGAAGTCTTTCCTCAAATGACTAACACTCCTACAGACGAAACATGTTCTAACTATTCACTCTCCTAGATGGCGTCTCCTGCACTGTGCACACTCTGGGTAGCTCCTCCAGTTCTCTCCCCGGCCCTGACGGCCACCAAAGGCACTTTCTCTTCTGCTCACTCAGACCACTACCTCGCCCAGAACTAGAGAAGGGAGGCACCATCCTCCAAGAATCACGCCTCGTGGTGCCCTCCTTCCATATCTCATCTTCTGCACCCTTAGCAATAATGGCTTTTTCCAATACCTAAGCATAAGTGGTAGTCCTTGGATCCAATGTTATCTTAACACCCAGGGCTTTCAATGCATTCAACCCCCGTACAAAGCGATCTCTTCTTTTCATATTAGTAGGCACCTTGCGCGAATTTAGCTAACCAGTCAAGCTTCATAGCATACTCTATCACAGTCATTCTTTTCTGAGTTAAATTGCCGAATTCATTCGCCTTTGCATGTTGAACTACAACACTGTTGTACTTCTCATTAAAAAAATCCCTAAACTCATCCCAAGTCATAGTGGTCACATCTCTCCTTTGAGACACAACTTCTAACTAGATTCGGGCATCATCCCTTAACTTATAACTAGTACAAGCCACCCTCTCGTTCACTTCTACCCTCATAAAATCCAATAAAGGCAAAATCATGTTCATCCACTTCTCTACCCGCAGTGGATCTAGACCGCCCTCAAAGGTGGGAGGGTGCTTGTAACGCCCTACTTCCTTAGAGCTGTTACTAAGTGAGTTAAAAATGTGCATTTAACTCGCTAATCGAGATTTTAGGCCAAAAAGTGTAATTAAATAATAAGCAGAGTTATAAACTTTGAAAATAATTCCATTTACTGAAAATCATAAAGTGTTTGACACTTGGGATCCCAAAATACTAATTAGAAATATTTACAACATCTAGTTACAAATCAAGTCGACTAGATGAGAAAATCTAAGTTTTAATACAATCATCTCTCAAAACCACTGGCTGTGGCAGCCAGGCAGGCCAAACATGTACGCGCCGCTTCACGCTCTCTGTAGTAATGGTTGGTTAATTTTCCCCTTGCCCTTACCCTCACCATAGAGCACCCGTGAGTCGAAGCCCAGCAAGAAAACCCTCAAAAGTAGAAACATATGCATAACAAATACTTAGCATATAAACAGGCCATCAAAAGGCTAAACACGTAAGGCCATGTCGTCCCAGGCTCTTTACTAGGCCCTGGAATTGCGGTCCACTCCGTGAGGATATCCCAGGTATCTTTTAGGGTCTCGCCCTTGAACACCCTGTTCATTAAATCAATAAAGGCTGCTGGGGCATTGGTCAAACCTAAAGACATGATCAAGAACTCATAGTGCCCATACCGTGTTCGGAAGGCCGTCTTAGGTATATCCTCATCCTTGATCCTCAGCTGGTGATAACCAGATCGAAGATCAATCTTCGAGAACACCGTCTTACCCTGCAGCTGGTCGAACAAGTCGTCATTCCTTGGTAGGGGGTACTTATTCTTGATGGTCAATTTGTTCAATTCTCGGTAGTCGATGCACATCCTCAAAGTCCCGTCCTTCTTCTTAACAAACAGAACTGGAGCACCCCACGGCGAATAACTAGGTCTAATGAACCCCAAATCCAGAAGCTCCTGCAACTGTATCTTTAACTCTTTCAGTTCCGCCGGTTCCATCCTATATGGTGCCCTCGACACTGGCTCTATCCCTGGTGCCAACTCAATAACAAACTGAATCTCCCTATGCGGCGGCAACCCAAGAAAATCCACAGGAAACACATCCAAGAACTCACAAACCAATCTGGTGTCCTCCGGTCCAACTGGTGAAACTCTGGTGGTATCCACCACACTAGCCAAAAAGCCTATACATCCACCCTGTAATAGATCTCTGGCCCTCAATGTAGTTATCCTGGGTACGCGGGGTCCATGCACCGCTCCCACAAAAACAAAGGGATCCTCGCCCTCTGGCTCAAAGGTTACCATCTTCTTCCTACAGTCAATGGTAGCTCCATACCTAACCAGCCAAACCATACCTAGAATCATATCAAAGTCCTCCATACTCAACTCAATCAAGTCTACTAATAACTCCCTACCATCAACTAACACTGGCAGTGCCCTAATCCACCTCCTAGATACTACCAGTTCCCCTGTAGGCAATATAGTCCCAAACCCTGAAGCACTATACTCACTAGGCCTACACAGTCTATCAATCACCTTATCAGATACAAATGAATGCGCAGCACCAGAATTAATCAAAACGGTAAAGGGAGTGCCAGCACTAGAAAGCTGACCTGTCACTATCGAGGGACTAGCCTCGGCCTCCGCCTGCGTCAAAGTGAACACTCGAGCTGGAGTCAAGCTGTCCACCTTTCCTGTCTCCCCCTTCTTCACCGTCGGGCAATCCTTCCTGAGGTGTCCCACCACCCCACACACATAGCAGGCCTTAGCCCGACACTCGCCCGGATGGCGCCTCTTGCACCTCGTGCACTCTGGATAAGTCCTCCATGAATCACTGCCTCCCTGACGGCCGCCCTAAGTACCCCGACCTCTCCTATTAGACCTAGGAGCGATTGGAGTATCAGGAGTCTTCCTCTTAAAATCATTGGGGCCTCCGCCCCTACTAAAACCAGAATATGGAGACACCGCCCTACGGCCCTCCCTTCTTGCTGCACTATCTCTCCATATCCTATTCTCCGCTTCCTCAGCGGTCAGAGCCCTCTCCACAGCCTGGGCATAAGTAGTCACTCCAGGAACTATGGTAATTCTTACATCTCGGGCTATCATAACATTCAACCCTCTAACAAATCTGTCCTTCCTGGCTGCATCAGTAGGCACAAGATCTGGTGCGAACTTCGCAAGTCTATCGAACTTCAAGGCATATTCTGTAACTGTCATACTGCCCTGAACCAGTCCCACAAACTCATTCACTTTCGCTGCCCTGATGGAAACGTTATAATACTTCTGATTAAACAAATCCTTAAACCCTTCCCAAGTCAATGTAGCAACCTCTCTAGTCTGTGATGCCACCTCCCACCAGATTCGGGCATCATCCCTCAGCATATAGGTGGCACAGTCCACCCTATCATGTCCTTCCACTCTCATAAAATCAAGGATGGTAGTGATCAAAGTCATCCACTATTCAGCTTTTAGTGGATCTGGTCCACCCTCAAAGGTCGGGGGCTGTTGCTTCCTGAACCGCTCATACAACGGTTCCATCCTGTTCCCAACATCAACTGGCTGTACCACAGGTACCAGTGCCGGTGGCACAACAAGGGCAACACTCCCAGATGGAGCCTGCTGCAGAATTCGAATCTGTTCGTCTTGGCTCTGAAGCCTAGCTTGCATTTCTGCCATTAACTGCTGCCAGTTCTCAGGGACTGGCGGAGGGGTCGGGCCCTGGTCATCGTCTCTAGCCCCTAACCAGCCGGCTAGTCGTGTGGATTTCCTTGAACGCATAACTATTCAAGTCAATCTGCAATCAACGACTCGACAATTAGGCTATGATGACAGGGTAATAATCTTTCCATAATCCATCACTGAAACTCCACTCATTCACAAGCAATCAAAGTATAGCAATCTATCCAGATATTCATTCACATGCATAGCAATGCTAATAAGCACGCCTCAATAACATCATGCAATAGTCAAGGGCCAGGCCCTATCAGTATCTCATGCTCCCTATTCATCAAATAGATATCAACAATCATATCTCACTCAAGTCATTTAAGCACATAATCATGCATACACAATTACCAAACCCTGAGTTGAGCTTGTCTCCCACAGCGAATGTACATATCCAGCCAATCTTCAGGACCCATAAACCTAGGACGCTCTAATACCAAGTTGTAACGCCCTGGATAGCCAAGACTGTTACACTATGTGTTTGTAAAGTGCCAGACTTGCTAATCAAGTCATTTAAATAAAACCGTGTCATTGAAACTATAAAGGAACTAGGGTTAAAAACGTTTTCGTCTCAAAAGCCACATTTTCATTAAAAAGTATCATTTGTTACATGGGATCCCAAAAGTATTAAGTTCAAAGACCGTTTACAAAAGACACAAGGTTTATGTACAACAACCGGCCATACTAAGGCAAAATAAGCAGTTAGGTGATCCCTGTCCTGGTCCACTCCTCGACCGTGGCGGTCGAACCACTGGCTATGTACATTTCACCTCGGAGCTCTCCACCTCAGGCTTGGTCCAGCTTTCCCTTGCCTTTACCTGCACCACGTAGCACCCGTGAGCCAAGGCCCAGCAAGAAAGCACAACAACAACAGAGCATAAGCATTAAGTAGTCAAGTCAATAACTCACATTGAATCACATAGCCTCAGTCAAATAACCATTCAATATAGTCAAGTATTCCTCATACTAGGCATATCATTTCATAACATACACAGTTTATAACGATAACCAGGGCTAGCGCTCACAGGCTGCTCCCTCTGTTATCCCAGTGTTCATGGCTCCTAGTGGCCAAATCGCGCTCTACGCGCTATTAGTATGTACGACACCCTTAGGCCTCTTTTACATGTCCCATGGCGTGATACCAACATTGACACGATACAACTCACGGGAGCACTTAGTCCCATCACAATCATATAACCGGGTGCAGTTTTCTTACCTTTAGCTTTCAGATGAATTAGCTACGGGCGACACTCCTTGAGCACGATCCGATCCTCGAGTCCTAGCTAGACACCTAGTCACAACCATGAGGAAAGACACCATTAACAACCTTAAATGAGTTTCCAAGCCAAGTTCTAGTACTTGGAACATTGAACTTCACCAAATATAGTAAAAGACTCAACCCCGAGCACCCTAGGTTAAATTTCCAAGCCTAAAATCTAACAATCCCAAAATCCCTTAAGCTTCGCGGCATAGGCCACCCATGCCGCGGCATGGCCCCCAAACAGAACCTCCATAAGTACAAAAATAGGTAAGGGCCGCGGCATTGCTTGGGCCATGCCGCGGCCCGCCCTTCTTCTTCAGCATGCAACAACTTCGAAGGGCCGCGGCTCACCAAGAACCATGCCGCGGCCCGACCCTTTGAACCCAGAAAAAACCACCATTTTCAATCCCTAAACCTCACCTTAAGCCACCCCAAAGCCCCTAACTCAAAACCAATTGATAATAACAACATTAGAATTATTTAAGCAACACAATCCAACCACAAATCCAGCCCAAGACTCACCAAAACCCCAATTCCAACTTCTGAAATTTCAAACCCACAGAACTCAAAACCAGCCATGGAAACTCTCAAATTCAACCATCAAACTTTAAATTAAACCTTACCTCAGCTGTAGAATCGATTCTCCAAGAGTCCCCTGACCTATCTTCAAAGTTTCAAGCCTCAATTTCCACCTTGAATGTCAAAACCATAACCATTTAAAACTCAGCCATTTCTTTAAGTTCCTAACCCCAAAAAAGAAAATTCAAAACTTACCTTAGCACTAGCTCAGACCTTGATCAGTTCCTGGGCTAATCCTCCAATCTATTTCCCCAAATTCTAGCTTAATTCCAGCAATTCCCTCTCAAGTTCAGTAGTTCTTCCTTTGCTAAGAGAGAATAGAGAGAGAAGGAGAGTTAGGGTCGGTTTACACTTTTCTGTCTAGTATCTTCTAAGTCTTCCAAGTATATCCTTGGTTTATTAGACTAATCCCAAAGCTCGGGGTGCCGGAAACATCCCCGAGGCCAAAACGGTAAAATTCCCCAATAATCCCGCCTAGACATCCTAACCTCAAATATATCTCCAGTTATTCATTTTCATCACCCGATAGTCTAAATCACTACCTGATACCTAAAATACCCCTGACTTGTCCAAAGTCAATTATAATACCCCGTTGTGACTTTTCCCGCTATCTAGCCCTAGGATCGCCTCGAGTCGCTGGCTGCAGAATTATCCACATCATAATGTGGTTCCCACATATATCTCAAACATATATATCACATCGTCATATAATATCACTAATTATCATAAACATACTATTAATCATACATTTACGCATTTAAATCAATAGCATTCATTCTAATCCCAGTTATGCCCTCCCGGCACACTAATCAAGGCCCTTAAGCCTTATTAGCGAATTTGGGTCGTTACAGCTACGCCCTGCAATACAAACATATTGGTCTCCACCCTATATACAAGCTCTATGGGAACAGTGGTTTTCTTACCTGCGTCCCGAGCTCTCCGAGCACCGATATCCCGAGCACAGTTCCCTAACTTGAGCCTCACCGAAACCCTAGTCACAATGCATTATCAATATTCATCCATCAAGTTCTAATCCGATAATTAGTCTCAAACCATAATTATAATCTCTGGGGCTTTGAATTCTATCAATCCGGGTGATAAAATCCATCCCAAGCCTAAAACCCCTCTAGAACCCAATAATACCTTAAGCGTCGCGGCCCAAGGGACCCATGCCGCGGCCCCCAGCTCAACCCGAGGCTTTGCCTCAAGATAGCCCACACGCACTGCGGCCCTTGCTGAAGGGCGCCGCAGCGCGCCTCCAATTCCTGACGCACCGAGATCAAGGGGGTTGCAGCTCAGCAAGAACAGAGCCGCGGCCCTACCCCTCGAACCCAGAAAAAATCAACCTTTCCACCTCTAAAATCAGTCCAATTTCCCCCAAAATCAAGCCAACAATCCAGACCAACTATCACAAAGGTTCTAGCACAAACTCAACATCAAAATCTAGCAAAGATTAGCCCCAAAACTCAGCCAATCAATCAAGAACAAATTCAAACTTAACTAACATGCAAACTCTAATAAACCAGCAGAAATTCCAACATAATCCTTATAATTTAAAGCTTACCCTTGCTGGATTGAATCTCTGAACCAGCTTCCTAAGCTGCAAGCTTCAAGCTCCCCTAAAACCCAACTGAATTCCTTAGCCTCAAGTTAGCTTCACCAAGTTTTCCCTTGCTAAGCCTTAGAGAGAGATGAAGAGAAAAGAAAACCAAGTGATGAGGGAAATAAGGGTCGGTTTCTGAGTGTTCTAAACAATTCTAAGTTTTTTTTTATTTCACTTAAGCTTTAAGGTTACCTCAAGGCTTGGGGTGCCAAAAACGTCCCCGAGGGAAAAATGGTAAATTTCCCCAATATTCCCTCCTAGACATTCTAACCTCAAATATATCTCCAAATATTTATTTCCATAACCCAATAACCCCATAACACAACTAATACCCCAAAATACCCCTCGACTCGCCCTGAGCCGGATTCTCAACCCCGTTGTGACTTTCTGGCTAATTGCTCTCTAGAACTGTCTCGAATCGTGCTACACATATATATATCACATGCATATCATATTTATCCCATTTATACCCTCAATGGGCTAAAATCACAGATATACCCCTAATATCCAACCGGGGCCCACATGCATATTTAATTTAACTAAACATGCATCTCTAACACATATTCACATAAATTCACATATTAACATATTAAATCATTTATTGCCCTCCAGGCACGCTAATCAAGGCCCTACACCCTATTAGCAAATTTGGGTCGTTACAGTGCTGCTTTCTGAACCTCTCATACAAAGGCTTTCTGAACCTCTCATACAGGGGCTCCCACCTATTCTGCATCACAAGATGGGCTGACACTGGTGCCACAGCCTGTTGGGCCTGTAATCCAACATCTCGAGGGGGAGCATGTTGTCTCAATTCTTGTAGTTCATCTTCACTTCTCTGGAGTCAGGCTTGCATTTCTGCAAACATCTGTTGCCAGTTCTATGGGAGCAGGTGGAGGGTTCTGACCTATATTGTCGTGAAATCTGTTTGATCGTCGAGGCATAACTTAATATGCTTGCAATCAATGATGCCGCACATCAGGAATGATAACAACATCCAAAGAAACCACCTCCAGTTCACTCGATCACACACACACAACAAACCAACACAATGCACACACAACATAATCATATAACAATCAAAGGGGCCATGCCCTAGCATTATATACACTCATCATGCTCTATCTATATATCAATAGGCAGATAGGAAATTCAGATAAGCCATTAAACATATATAATACTCAATGCCGACCAACCTTGAGTCGAGCTTGTCTCTGGTAACGAGCGTACATGTTCGGTCAATCTCACAAAACCATAAACCTTGGCACACTCTAATACCAAGTTGTAACACCCTACTACCCTAGAGTCATTACCATGTGATTTTAAAAGGTGCATTTCACTCCCTAATTGAGGTTTTAGACCAAAAAGTGTGATTAAGTTAAAATAAAGATTCATTTAATAAAATTTCCATAAAAAGGTTTAAACATTCATTAAAATTATAGAAAAGTTACATGGGATCCCAAAATATTGTTTAAGACATATTTACAGATTCAAAAGTCTTTATATAATCGACCTTGGAAACAAACTCGGTCATTTACACAGCGTTCCTCAAAACTACTTCAGTTGTGGTAGCCATGTAGGCCAAACATGTACGCACCCCTCCAAGCCTTCCAACTCATGCTTGGCCAGCCTTACCCTTGCCCTTACCTGCACCGTAGAGCATCAGTGAACCAAGGCCCAGTAAGAAAACTCCACAAATATAGCATATAACAATTCATTTCAGTAAATACATAACTAAACAAACACAACAGACAATTCACAACAGTGGCCTAAGCCAATCAAGGTGTGCCACCAGGCACCAGGTTCACAGTCCTAACCGAACGGGTGAATACAACATCCTAGATGGTCATGCCATGGCAGCCTACATTCAACATTCTTATTGTCGTTTCTGGCCGTTGCCGATCCCGACCCTTGCCGATCAGTCACAAACACATATATGACATAACAATTATAGACATTCACACATAACACTAAACACAGATAATCGGGCCATGCCCTGCCCTACAGGCACAAATAGTTTTTTTACTTGAGTCCTGATTTGACAATACAACGCGATCTCGAGCACGATCCCTAATCATGACCCTTAGTTGTAAAACCTAGTCACAACATAATAAAAAATAACCATCGCAACCTAATCCAATTAAAATCTTTGAAATAATATACCAGCCTCCGGGACCTCGAATTCTACTAAACCGTGTAGTAGAATCCCTCCCGAGCCCTTAAGTATGAGTTCTTGATCTTAAAAATATGTTTAGGATATTTTCCTTAATTAGAGCGTGATCCATCCCATAGGGTCCAAGGCTCTCTTCTAGGGGACACGGGTCGCGGCGTGCCCCAACCAGCGTCGTGGCGCTTAGGCAATTTCAGAGAATTTCTAAGTCCATCACATGCACATAGGCTGCGGCACCTGAAGAACAGCGCCACAGCTCGAACCCAAAACCCAGAAATTCTGGGGCTTTTGCTACGTATTCCCTGAACGAAATTCACCAAAATCTATCCTAAACAGCATCCGAACTTAGAATTGAGCCCCAAAACTTCTTCACTACACTTAGAACTATACATGCACTCATAAACTTTACCAAAAACCTCATCACAATTCAAACTTAATCACTTGAGTTCAAAACTCAAAACACTTAAGAAATCAGTCCTAAGACTTAATCAAATCAAGGTTTAGAGCTTACCCCAGCTATGAATTGCGACCTTGAATTGTTCCCTGCTTCAACCCACAAATTCTCAAGCTCCTTCCTTTCCAAAGATCAAAACCCACCAAGGTACCAAGAAGAAAAGAGAAAAACGAGAGAGAGAAAGAGAGAGAGAGAGAGCATTAAGGGAAAATCTGAAGAGAGCCTAAGTGTTTGTAACTATTCCTCAAGCTTCCTAAGTTATCCTTTGGCATCAAAAGGACAAAAGTACCCCTAGATCAAAACATTCCCTTTAACGCCCTTAAGGGCAAACCCATCATTTTCCATATTCCAGCTAATTCCTCCAGTATTCCTATAAATCCTCAATTAATCCCGGCTTGCCCAAAAAACCACCAAATAACTACCCGTTACCCAGTAAATCTCGAATACACGCTAAGTTCCTAAAATACCTTTAGGCTCACCCCGAGTCGGGTATTTGACCCCGTTGTGACTATTCCCTTAATCTACCCACTAGGACCGCCTCGAGCCCAATATCGCAAATATACCCACATAATCTTGTGGTCTCAGTCGTAACACACACATAATTACATTTATGCCTCTAATAGGCCAAAACTACAAATATGCCCCTTGTTAACCAAAATGGGCCCACATGCATATTAAATACACATAAACTTGCATATCTAGTCATATCATCACATAACTCAAACAATAAAATAATGATACATATATATCATGATTAATCACATAATAATACAATTAAATCATTTATATCCCTCTTGGCACACTAAGCCTTATTAGCAAATTTGGTACGTTACAATTTCCATTCTCCCGTCTCATCCAAATGAATGGGCAACCTACATTTCCTACCATACCATCTCATAAGGAGCCACTCCAATGGTCGATTGATAGTTGTTATTGTAGGAAAACTCTATCAGAGGCAAATACTTACTCCAGGACCCTTCAAAGTCCAACATACATTCTCGCAACATGTCCTCTAATATTTCTATCGTACTCTCAGATTGTCCATCTGTCTGAGGATGATAAGCAGTACTAAACTTCAGCTGTGTACTCATAGCCTTCTACAAACTTCCCCAGAACTTGGAAGTAAATGCAGGATCCCAATCTGACACAATTTACCTCGGCACCCCATGAAGGCGCGCTATCTCTCTCACATAGAGATATGTGTACTGATCAACTGTATAAGTCGTTCTCACTTGTAATAAGTGAGATGATTTGGTGTATTGATCCATGATAACACACACTGAATCATGTTGATCCACGGTCCTGGGTAACTAAACCACAAAATCCATTATAATATCCTTCCATTTCCACTCTGGGATATCTAGAGGAATAGCCATGTTGGTCTCTGATGCCTGTTGGTCTCTGATGCTCAGCCTTGACATGCTGACATGTCAAGCGTTTCGCCACATATTCAGTCATGTCTTTCTTCACCCTAGGTCAGTAATATAGTGATCTCAAATCATGATACATCTTCGTGGTGCATGGATGCAAAGAGTAAGGGGTGGTATGAGATTCATCTAGAACCTCCCGTCTAATAACAATGTCCATCGGAACACAGATCCAATCCTTGTATCTCACCAAGCTTGTATCTGACACTATATAGTCCCTAACAACTCCAGCTAGGACGTCCCCTCTGACCCCATCATCTGTGGATTACTTAATTTACTTTACTTTATCCTCTCCAATAGAGTAGACTGTAATGTGGTGTTTGCTAATTGGCCCACCACTAACTATATCCCAGCTCTGGTCATATCTTCTACCAGCTCCTTATATATCTGTCTCACACTAAATAATTGTCCCAGACCTTTCTGGCTGAAGACATCTACCACCATGTTGGCCTTTCATGGGGGATATAGGATTTTACAGTCATAATCCTTCACCAACTACAACCAACGCCTCTGTCTTGTGTTCAGGTCATTCTGCATGAAGAAGTACTTCAAGCTCTTATGATCAGTGTATATTTCATACTTCTCCCCATAAAGTTAATGCCTCCATACCTTTAATGCAAAGACCACCACTGCTAACTCTAGGTCATATGCGGGGTACCTCTGCTCATATTCCTTCAGCTGACGTAATGCATAGGCAATCACCTTTTCTTTCTGCATAAGAACACAACCCAAACCCAGTCTTGAGGCATCACAGTACACTACAAATTTCTCCGGGTCTTTTGGAAGACTCAGTATTGGAGCTATAATCAATCACCGCAACAACTCTTGGAAGCTTTCCTCACACCTATCTGACCATGCAAACTTTTGAATCTTGTGTGTTAGTTCTGTCAATGAGGTAGCAATCCTTGAGAACCCTTCCACAAAATGTCTGTAGTAACCTGCCAATCCAAGGAAACTCCTAATCTCAGAGGCATTCCTTGGCATTGGCCAATCTCTGGCTGCCTTAATCTTAGATGGGTCCATCTTGATCCCATCTCTACTAACAATGTGACCAAGAAAAGTCACATGCGGTAACCAGAACTAACATTTCTTGAACTTCACACATAGTATGTGTTCCTCAGCCTCTATAGAACCAATCTGAGATGTTGCTCCTGCTCTGCCTCTAACTGAGAATAAAATAGAATATCATCCATGAAGACAATCACAAACCGATCCAGATAATCTTTGAACACCCTGTTCCTCATATCCATAAACACGGATGGGGCATTAGTCAAACCAAATGACATAGCTAACAACTCATAATTCCCATATCTAGTACGAAAAGTAGTCTTTTGTATATCTCCCTCCTTGATCCTTAGCTGGTGATAACCAGATCGAAGATCTATCTTTGAGAATACAGTCTTACCCTGCAACTGATCAAACAAGTCATCTATCCTTGGCAAACGATACTTATTCTCGATGGTCAACTTGTTCAGTTCCCTGTAGTCAATGCACATTCTCAGAGAACCACCCATCTTCTTTACAAATAGGACTAGTGCACTCCATGGCGAGAAACTGAGTCTAATAAAACCCAAGTCTAACAGCTCATGTAATTTTACCTTTAGCTCTTTCAACTCCGCTAGGGCCATTTTGTACGGTGCCTTAAACTTTGGCAATGTCCCTGGTGTCAGTTCCATAACAAACTCTATCTCTCTGTGTGGCCACAACCCTAGTAAATCCTCTGGAAACACATCCAAAAACTCACAGACCAATGAAGTCTCTTTTGGTCCCACTGGCTAGGAATCCTATACAACCACCTCGCAGTAGGTCTCTAGCCCTCAATATTGATATCATAGGTACTAGGGTCCACACACAGTGCCAACAAATACAAAGGGGTCCTCACCCTCATTCTGAAAGTTTTCCATCTTCTTTTTTCAATATATGGTTTCCCCATACTTTACTAACCATTCCATTCCCAGAATCATGTCAAAGTCTGTCATAACCAACTCTATCAAGTCAACTGACAACTCTCTGCCGTCCACTATCACTGGTAGTGATCTGACCCATCTCCTAGAAACTACTAACTCCCCAATGGGAAATAAGGTTCCAAACCCCACAACAGGCCTCAGCACTAGAAAGTTGACATGTCACTACGGAGTGACTAGCCTCAGCCTCTACCTATATCAATGCGAACACTCGAGCTAGAGTCGAACAGTTCGCCTTCCAGGGTTCTTCCTTCTTTGCTCTCGGTCAATCTTTCCTCAAGTATCCCACTATCCCACATAAGAAGTGGGCATTTACCTGACACTCCCCCGCATGGCACCTCTTACACCAGACGCACTCTGGATAAGTCCTCCAACCATCACTACCACCTCGGCGGCCTATCTGTAAACAATGTGGTCTCCTGTTGGGGCCTAGAGCTGAAAAGGCATCTGGAGCCATCCTTTTCTAATCACTGGGGCCTACGCCCCTACTTGAACCCATGAATGGAGGTCCCATCCTTCTATTGCCTCTCATGGCCGCATTCTCATGCCAGATTTTGTTCTCTGTGCCCTCTGCAGTAAGGGCTTTCTCTACCACCTGTGCATATGTCGTCAACCCAGGCACGGTGGTAATATGAACATGCCAGACTATCATAGGTTGTTGCCCCTGAATGAATCTTTCCTTCACTATCCCATCAGAGATTACCAAGTCTGCAGCAAAATTTGCTAGTCTATCAAATCACAATGCATACTCTAACACTGACATGTTTGTAACGCCCTACTACCTTAGAGTCGTTACCAAGTGGGTTTAAAGTGTGCAATCAACTCCCTAAACGAGGTTTTTAGAACAAAAGTGTGATTAAATAAAAGTCTAGGCTGTAATTTTTAAGAAAAGTACTCCATTTCAGTAAAAGTTCAAGAGTTTAACATTCGGGATCCCATAACTTAGTTTACAAAAAATATTTACAACTCAAAACAAGCTGATAAGTAATTAACCATCAAAACTAGGGTTTGTACAACCATTTCTCAAAAATATTCCCAACCAAAGCAGTCGGGCAGGCCAAACATGTATGCGCCGCCCCCACGCTCTCCGTACTCATGGGTGGTTGACTTTTTCTTTGCCCTTACCTGCATCATAGAGCACCTGTGAGCCGAAGCCCAGCAAGAAAACTCAAACAGTACATAAGATATGCATAATATACAGTCATTACAGCAGATAGCTCATATCTAGTCAGACAGTCCATAAAATCTAACACATACACGGCCATGCCGTCCCAGGAGCGTTACCAAGGCCTGGGTTCTCGGTCTACACCGTAAGGATATCCCATGTATCCATTGGGGTCTCACCCTAACCACGAGCACTCCATGTGCTAAGTGGTGTTCCCGGCCCCACTGCCGTTCTCGGCCCTTCGCCGTTCATTCTGCTTTTGCCACATTTAGTATTCTCAACCAACAATCAAATATATAATTATTCATACTAAACTACATCCTAGCAATGATACAATTTAGGGTCGCGCCCTACAACAATTCTATGGGCCCAAGCCCTGATCTACGGGTGCTATAGTCTTCTTACCTGTATCCCGAGCTTTCCTATGCACCAAGGCCGCAAGCACGGTCCTCTAACCCGAGCCTCTCCAAAGACCTAGTCACAACACATATAAAACACCCTTTAATGCTAACAAATCCAAAACCCCTTCTCGGGGCCAATCCCACACTCTCAGTATCCCCAAATTCCTAAAACAATACATCGGAAACATCCCCCGAACCCCCGGAGCAAAAGCTCAAAATTACAAAATTCCATGTTCTGAAAATGGCCTAGCACTGCAGCGCTGCCCTAGAGGGCCGCAGCGCTGCCCTAGAGGGCCGCAGCGCCCAGCAAGTCAGAGGGCACTCCCCCTTCCCAGAAACAGCCTCGCGTCGCGACGCCCAAGAACAGGGTCGCGGCGCTTTTCCCCTGCGTTTTTCCCCGAGCTAAACCACTCCAAATCATCCCAAACAAATACTGAGGCCCCAAAACCAATTCAAAACCCCAAATGAACCCTTAACAACCTATAAACACCATAAACAAACTCAATCACACAATCTCACCCAAAAATCCACTCTTGGGTTTCAAATTTCAGAAACCTAAACTATGGCTTCTAAGAGTTAAACCATAGCTTGAAAAATATAAACCTTGCTTCTAAAATCTTAAACCACATTATAAACAGAATGTAAACATGTTAGAACTCTTACCTCAATCAAAACTCAGCTTGAACTCTTCTCAATTCCAGCTTCAAGCCCCTTTTTCTTTTGATTATCCTACTGAATTCCAAGTAAAACCAGCCATTCCCCCTTTAGATTCCCACACTCAATCTCTGAAAATTCAGACTTAAATTCAACAAGAACAGAGCTCAAACTCTTACCTCTGAACAATTTTGGCCTAAGCTTGATCTTCGTTACTTCAAACCTCTTGATTCTCCTCCTAAATCTCAGATTCAGCTTCTTTCTTCAGCTCCCCTTTCGCTCTATCTCTAGGTCTCAAAGTTTAGCATAAACCAACTATCACCAAGTATAATACGTAAATTCCTTTTTCCTTGTCAAATGACTATTCCACCCTTCCTCAAATATCCCTTCCTAACTAAACCTCAAGGCCCTTTTTTGTCATTTCATTTCTATTACTATTCTACCACTTTTCATTACAACTTGTTACTCTCAGCAGTTACTAATGGTTACCCAAGTTACTCAATCACCAATAACCATTAACCACAAACTCTCAACTCAACTCACAAAATTCCCCAAAGTACCCCTAGGCTCCTCCCGAGCCGAGTATAAAATCCCGTTGTGACTTTTGAGTTATCTAGCTCTCTAAGATCGTCTCGGCATGTGCATCACATTAATATCACTACACCCACGTGGTACAAACCACATGATATAATTATCACATTTATGCCCTCAACGGGCTAAAATTACCAATTTACCCCCATCATGCAAACGGAACCTACATGCATACTTATACCACCTAAACATGCATTCTAATTACATATTCATTTAAATTCATATATTATCATATTAATTCACTTATTGCCCTCCAGGCACGCTAATCAGGGTCCTGAACCTTATTACCAACTTGGGGTGTTACAATGTTCCCCTGTAGCAACTTACTCAATTATTCTGCCTTTGTAGCCCTAACTGTATCATTGTAATACTTTTCATTGAACAGAGTTCTAAACTTTTCCCAATCTAGGGTATTGACATTCCTGGTTTGGGATATCACCTCTCACCAAATTCGGGCGTCCTCTCGAAACATGCATGTGGCACAGGCCACCCTCTCATTAACAACTAGCCTTATAAAATCCAAGATAATGGTAACCATGCTCATCCACTGCTTGACCTTAGCTGGATCTACAATGCCCTCAAATACTGAAGGGTGTTTCTTCTTGAACCTTTCATAGAGAGGTTCCCATCTGTTCCCAGCCTCTGTCGGCTGTACTACTATCGACACCAACACAGGTGGCACCTCTAGCTGAATGTTCCCTGCAGGAACATGTTGTTGTCTCAAGAGACGGATCACTTCCTCCTGCCTTTTTAACTTAGCTTGCATATTAGCAAGCACTTGCTACCAGTTCTCTGGAGCTGGCAGAGGGGTTTGACCCTGATTATCATTTTCAGCCTTAATTCCCTCGCCGACTTACAGATCTGACTACCGTGGAAGCATAATTCCAAACTTGTACCTTGTTGTAGAAATAAATTCAGCCAATTAGGTAGTAATAACTATACCTATTGCTGCCTTACGGTCCAAGACTAAACAAACAAACATTCACACTCAACAATCATGCTAATAAGCATGTCAGTTCATATTCATACTCAAACATGGAGGTAATAAGGACTTCCTGACATTTATAGGTAAGTAATGGTGCTAATAAGCATTTTTTGGCACTCATAGACAAAAAACATTGCTAATAAGCATTTTTTGACATTTATAGACAAATAGCAATGCTAATAAGAAATTCTTGACATACTTGTACATATAACATAGCTAATAGGAGTTTCCTTTGCATTCACAAAGGGTATTAGTGCTAATCAACATGTCCATATAAATCATACAGCAGTCAAGGGCCATTCCCTATCAGAATATTTCATGCTCCCTAATAAGGCAGGCAGATAAGGCATTTATAACCTATTTAAGCAGTTAAACACATAATCACATAAATAGTTATGAAACCCTTAGTCGAGCTTGTCTTTAGTGGCGATTGTACATGCCCAGCCGATCTTTAGGAACCCTTAACCTTGGCACGCTCTGATACCAAGTTGTAACACCCTGGAAAGCCAAGACTGTTACACCGTGTGATTTAAATAGTGATAAGCTCGCTATTCGAATCATTTGGATATAAACGTGATTAACAGCTTAGGGTTAAAACTTTTGGTCAAAAGGAATAGTCACTTCATTAAAACATTAAGTGCGTACTTGGGATCCCAAATTAAACATTTACAAAGTCATTTATAGTTCCAAAAGGGTAATTACAAACAGCCAACCTAGGTGGGAAAATAGGGTTGACCTTAGTTCTTCTGAGGAATCTCGGTAGTGGTGGTCAAGCAACTGCATATGTACACGTCACCACCGAAGCTCTCCAACTCGTGGTTGGTCTAGCTTTCCTTTCCCCTTACCTGCACCACATAGCACCCGTGAGCCAAGGCTCAACAAGTAAACTTAAACATGCTCATAAGCAATTAATAATAAATCATAAAATCATAATAAGCATGCCTAGCAGTAATAACTCTACTTGTGCATGCACTATGAAAATAAGTGACTAAACTATCATACAGGGGCCCACTACCCTGACTAGATGACTTAATAGTCGTATCGGGGCCATGCCCTAAGATATGGGACTAATAAGTCACCTCGGGGCCCATTGCCTTATTATTCTATAACCAGCCTTAGAGCTGGCCCAGCGTACCTGACGCTTAATTTTCCATGACCATTGAGCCAGATTAGTGTATAATGCACTCCTGATTAGGCCATATTGACCAACGCTCAGCACGCTATTGCATTCCTTGACTTATAAGTCAAGCCTTTCAAAATCAAATAATGCAAACATGCATACATTATATAACACGTATCTAGATACAGAGCATGCAACATGCTTAATCAAACAGTCATAAGCATAATCATAATCATGCTCATTTACAGAGGCCCAAGCCCTAATCAAATCTATATTTAACAACTGGGTCAAGCACATACATCACATATTGGGTGCAGTTTTCTTACCTCTGGTCCAAGTGCAAGTTAAATACGAATGACCCTCAAGCACGATCCTTTCCCGAGCCCTGGAGGTACGCTAGTCATAACCATAATAAATGATATTCATCAATATCGAATAGATAAATACTTCCAGACCAAGTACTAGTCTCCGAGATCTCGAATTCTACCAGATCAGGTTGTAGAATCCTTCCCGAGCCCTTAGATTTGAGTTTCTGTAACCCAAAACCCACTTTGGCCAATAACCCCTATTTAAGCTGCGACTCCCAAAATTAGAGCCACGACTCTCCACAAATCAGATAGCCCAGCCCTCAAATAAACTAGACACACACCGCTACGAACCCTGCCTAGCGTCGCGGCACTAATGCAGTTTAGGGCACTCCCTTGGTCTCAGAGTTCATGAGGGTCGTGGCGCCCCAAGAACAGGGCCGCGGTACGACCCCACGAACCCATTTTTCAAGCTTTTTCCCTGACCAATTCTTACCAATATCCATCCCCATATAAATCCCAAAACCATAATTCAATCCCCCAAACACCATCAACACATTAACAGCAACAAAACCCATCCCTAAACTCACTCAAAATCCCACCAAAACTCAAAATTAACACCTTGAGCCTCAAAGTTCAAGAACACTAGAAACCCAAGGAAGAATTTAATCAAAATAAAGTTGTAGCCTTACCTCAGCTACGATTTATGTTCTCCTAGCTGCAACTAATCCAACCCCAAAGTCAAGCCTTCAAACAACTCCAAATTCAAGCTCCCAAGCCTTGAATTCCATTTATATTTAATACCACTAAACATGCACCACTAGTTACATTATCACATAACTGAAATAATCACGATCAAATATATCAAATAAACATATAATTCTATATATTGCCATCATGGCCCCCTAATCAAGGCCATAAGCCTTATTAGGTAATTTTGGGACGTTACAAAACATGATCCATTAATTTGGCGATAAGGTCTTAGGACCTGTCTCTCTTTTGGATCGTATGGGTCGATAGGCTCCTCAAGAACCAAGATCGAACATGATCCATAATGGAGACAAGGTCCTAGGACCTGTGTCTTTTTTAGCGTAATTTAAAGAATTAAGATAAACTTAAGAAATTAAATTCATTCATTGAAGCACAATGGCTGTTACATGGATGATTTGAAAATACTATATTTGCAAATTAAAACTTATGTCAAAGGTGAACAGCTTCACTGATAGTACCGGTGGAGGTGTTCACCATTCCAGTAGATTTTTATTAGTTCTCCATTCAGTCGAGCTATCTTGTATGTCCTTGGTGGGATCATCTCCTCCACGAGGTATGGCCCTTCCCAATTAGGTCCTAGTACCCCTATTGTAGTGTCCTTAGTGTTTAGGAACACCCTCCTGAGTACTAAGTCTCCAACTTGGAATTTTTTATCTTTCACTCTGGAGTTGAAGTATCTATCCATTTTTTGTTGATGTGCTGCTATTCTGAGACTTGCCTTTTCTCATCTTTCTTTGATTAAATCAAGCGACTCTTCTATTAGTTGATGGTTCCTCCCCTGATCGTATGTCTCTCGTCTATGCGATGGGGGAGTGAGTTCAACTGGCAACATGGTTTCATACCCAAATGCCAAAGAAAATGGCATATGGCCTGTCGGCGTTCATGCCATCATTTGATGTGACCATTGGACCGCAAGAAGTAATTCTGGCTAGGCTCCATTGGCTTGTTCAAGGCGTTTCTTCAGAGTGTCTGTGATAGTCTTGTTCACAAAAGTTGTTGAACATATCACTATCGAATTGAGTCCCATTATTCGAGACTATCTTCTTTGGTAGACCGAATCAACATATGATATTTTCACCACAAAGCCTAAGACTTTCTTCGGGGTGATGGTGGTGAGCGGTTCTTCTTCAATCCATTTGGTGAAGTAGTCTGCCACTAAAATAGCAAATTAGACTCCTCCCCTTCCCGGGGGTAGCTTTTCGATCAGGTCGATTCCCCATACAGCGAAGGCTTGGAGAACATCTGACATTTGTGGTGTTGACCCTCGATTTGGCCAACTGACACGGAGTCAAAACGCTTAATGTGGAAAGAGGTGTTGGAATGAATATAATGACAAAAACAGTAAAGGACACAAGGAATTATAGTGGTTCGGCCCCAAGAACTGGTAAAGACCTACGTCCACTTAAGCTATTATTGATATGAGATCTCAACGGAGTGATCAAAGAACTAGGGTTCTCTGAGTTTCACCAGCCTGAGAGATACAAATAGTACAATCGTAATATAATAGCTCTAATTTTCTCCTGAATATGTAATTCTAATTATGCAAAAGCCAAAAGTCCTTTCCTTGAGCTATCTTCTCATTATTTATAGGCTCAACGAAGATTACACGAATTAGTTACAGATATTCTTTCCTAATTAATCGAATATTCAGTAAATCATGGGAGATAATCTCGGATATGACGATGATCTCTATAAGATTATCTTTGAAATATCTGAAATCATGACCATGCTGGTCGTGATAAAACTCAGCTCCATGCTTGCAATGTCTTACTGGTCAATAGTCGAACAGAACTCTGCCAGGTGTCAGCCACGTGTTAGAAATCACCTGCCACATCATCCGTATCTATTGTTTGGATAACATTTGCCCCCCAAGTTTATTTATTACGACCAACAATAAATAAACTTTAAGGAAACGACCCTTCAATTACCCTACCAGACCTGTCAGAGTAGTTCATGCCACCTTGGGAAAAGTAACCTACCCTTGTCAAATCACGGCTTTTCGGTTCCCAAGCAACCTTTCAACGGCCATCACCCTTCCCAATACTTCGAAAAAGAGGAACTGATGATTACTCTCTCTTTCATGCAACGGACAAAATATATATATAGGCTTCCCAAAGTCTTCTTTTCCTTTTTACGCAAGTCATTCCTTCTTCAAGAAACCCTAAAATCAGAGCCTCCATTCTCTTCTGAAGATCGTTTTCCAGCGTTTCAAAATTTAGCCCGTCAGTTGCTCCAAACTCTTTTAAACCTCCACAATCTTCTCTCTGGTAAGTCTCAGAACTTCTATGCTCTTTACTTTTGTCGTGCATGCCTCTGTGGATGACTGTTAAGCTTTTACGTTTCTGGGTTAAAATGCATGACAGTAGGGGGTTTTAATGGGTGATGTTGTATAGGATGATATTTCTTTGCCATTAAGGAGTTACTAGTTAGTTTGATAGTTGAGATCACGACTTTAGGACATAAAACCAAAGTAAAAATTTGATTTTTATGCCAGTTGAAAAACTAAGTTTTTCCCGCCCTAAAAGGAGTTGAAAAAGCTTTTTCAAAAAACTTTTTGCTTTCACTTTTTGATCTGTTTTTCAAATTTTTCGTGTGAAAAAGTTAGTTTTTTGTTAGAATGCTGCTTTATAAAAGCTTAAATTTTATACTCGACCAGCGTTATTCTAAAAAACTCTCAAAATTCTTCATCCTCACCTCCCCATTGTTCTGTTCGCTGATTTTAATGCCAAATTTGTGGGGAGGTGAGCAGCCCATCGACGACGATCTTCTTGCGCAACTGCTTGAAGGTGAAGAACAACCAGCCGACCGAGTTCACGAGATTCCATTTTCCAGAGTTTCTCCTAGACCTCAACCATCACCACCTCAAATGGCCCGTTCTAAGTCTCCAGGCAAGAAAAAACCAAACTCTAAAAACAATCCAAATTCACCTGCCCAGCCTGATTCGCAGGCTAGGATTCCCTCGACCAGTGGTCCAGAAAACATTGCCCCGGACCCCCGTATTCAAGTTAGGGCTCACCCTCGGCATCAAAACCTTCCTGATGTCGAGTGGTGTCTTTCTCCTACCAGCCAGGTGACTCCCCGGATGCTTGCCAATTATCTTAGGAAGTATCCTCTTACCGGGGTTAATCTCAAAATCCCTGCTGCTGACCAAAGAGCTAACCTGCCTGAGGGCGTCTATAGCGCTTGGTCTAGGTATCACATAGAGGTGGGAGTTATCCTCCCTCTACATCCATTCTACCAGGGGGTGGCCAACTACTTCGGTGTTGCCCCCTTTCAAATTACCCCAAACGGATAGAGAATGTTGGCCGCACTCTATATCCTTTATAAACTCAAAAAATTGCCAGAACCAACTCCTCACGAAGTCAACTTCCTTTTTGACCTTAAGTCCAACCCTCAACAATACGGGACGGGATTTTTTCATCTTTATCACCAAGAATCAAACCGAACGTTCCTGAGTGACACCACTCATATCTCCAACGTGGGGAAGTACAATCAAGAGTATTCCCTCACGCCAGACATGACTACAAATAACCTGGCCTTCGCTCGAGGAGGTAAATGTCACTTTCACTGGTCGCTACTTTTTCTTAGCAAGCTCTTCTACACTTCTCTAAAGTATATTATGCCTTTCAGGACCATGGTTACACCCGAACCCAACACCAGACATGGTGTTGAGGTCCAACGCACTGGCCAGGATGGTAGACGCTGAAAAAGCGTTAAGTCCCTGGTCACTGATGAAAATTTGAGGCTATCTGGCCTCCTGGCTCCTCGCCATGAAAGAAGAGGACCCGTGGTGGCAGATGCCACTGCCGAGGGGGATCCCAAGCAGCAACCCCCAGCGTCTCCTCCCCAAAGGAGGCCAACGAGGATTACAATCAGGGAACCCACTAGCGACCCTTCAGCAGAGAGGCCTTCTGTGCCCCAAGGGAAAGGGAAACAAAAGGCAATAGAGCCCGTCATAGACTTGGATGAGTCTTAAGACGAAAACGGTACTGTTATTTTGCTTTTAAATAGCTTGCCAATTCCCTGTCACTTGTTTGACGAGGATGGAAATTTTACATATACTCCAAATCTAGGGCTAGACTTCTTCGTGCCAGAGAGTGAGTGTATGAATAATAGAGTCAGTAGTGTAGCGACAAGTAGTTGTAGCTCGGGTATTAAACTTTGTGACCTCTTTTCTGATTTGCCATGATTTTTTATCTACTTTTGTCTTACTGCCTGCATGTTTTTCTTTATCTGCAAAGATGGCTTCCCCCAACGTTTTCGATTTGTACCAGACCCAGGAGGAAGAGGAGGTCCCCCTGGTTCAACGAAAATCAGCTAGGAGGCATGATGGTGAATCAAGCCAAGCACCCTCGGCCAAGAAGGGTCGAACAGCTGATCCTTCCAAGGACGGGCCTACTGGCCAACCTTCAGCCCATCCTTCTGCTCCTGCTGAAAAGGAGACTACCCCTGCTGCTAACCCCCCGCCTGCGGCCCGAAAAGAACAGGCCCCGCAAGTAGAACTTCCCAGGGCTAAACTCTCGAGCCGATCCCTGCGATCAGCTAAAGATCGCCTTGCTCATATTCTGAAGCACGACTGTTGCAGGGAGGCAATGGCTGAAGCTGAGAGCATGGGGGTCGATCAGATCCTTAATAGGGCTCTTAATGAAGTGGCCAGTGTAAGTATTCTTTCTCTTGGCCTGTATCTTTCCTTCTTGTAATATAGCCTAACTTTTATTCCTTGACTGCAGGCCATGCTGACTATAACTGCTGCTCGTACTCGCGCTAATGCTAGCATCAAGCGGTCTCGGGCAAAGGCCACCGAGGAGCTTCAGGCTGCAGAAGCCAGGCATGCTGGGGAGTTGGAGGTGGTCACCCAGCAGAAGGATGCTTTGGTGGCAAAACTGGCCGAGAATAAAGCTTCTCAGGCTGCTTTGAAGAAGCAGAGGGACGATTACCAGGAGTCCACTCGAGTCCAGTATCATGAAGTCAAGAGACTTAAGGAGGAGCACCTCGCTAAGGATAAGACCATTGTTGTTCTTGAAAGCCAAGTGGAACAGCTCAAGCTTACCAACGCCAAGGATCTAGAGAGGTACAAGAACGCGACACTTCGGTGTTTCTACGACTTTTGGAAACACAACCAAGGTGCTGATTTCAGTTACCTTCTAGGAAAGGCCAGGATGGCCAAGCTAGCGCGTTGTGCTGCTCGGTTAGCTGCTAAAGAAGAAAGAGCAAGGGTCCCTACTTCCCCAAGTATCCAGCCAGCCGCCGATTTGGAGGGAGGAGAAGCTGGAGACCAAACTGCTCCAACAGATCCTCCTGCCCCCCAGGCTCCTTAAAGTTTTTTGTTCTTTTTCTTTTCTTTAATTACACGACCTACGGGTCATGATGTAAAGACTGAATTTTTATTTTTAATCTTGCTGCATGGGCAGCAAACTTTCCTTTTTCTTTAAACAATTACATCCAAGCATTACTGCTTGCGGTGTAAGAGAATGCTTTTTTGATATTATAATAGTTTCTCTTTATTATAACATCTGTTCGCATGACCGAACTTAGCATAGTACTTTGGCTTGATTTAACAAAATATAAATTTTGAAAAATACTCTAAGTATCGTAGCATGCTTTCACTCATTTTGTTCATGTGTTAACATACCTCTTGGTATGCTTTTCTATCGATGTACCTTATATGCCCCCTAAGTGACTAAGGAGCTTTATGTCCTTGGTCACTTGCCTTGACCATGACCTGTACGAACATTACTGCTCGGAATAACTTGTAAAATATAGAATACAGCAAAACAACACACGTAGTGAACAAATACTTGTAAATAAAATTTACAAAGGTTGGCAATAATGACTGGCTACGCACAGTTCCTTATAATTCTCGTATTAAAAATGGACTAAACATCTCTTTACAAGTGATCTTTTAAAATGATCTTACACTTAAAAGCGATTAGCCATATAACATGGCTAACCCTTTTTCAAAACTTGTAAAAAGTAAAAATTAATACAAGCCAGTCCTTTAAAAAGGACTGTTTATTGGTAATACTTGCACAAGTGTTCTCCGTTCCAATAGCGTGGAACGAGATCTCCATTTAAGTGTGCAAGCTTGTAGGTGCCTGGATGAAGGACTTCTTCAATCTGGTAAGGCCCTTCCCAGTTTGGTCCGAGTACTCCAGCAGTTGGGTCGCGGGTATTTAAGAAAACTCGTCAAAGTACTAAGTTTCCAACATTGAATTTTCTTTCTTTTACTTTTGAATTAAAGTACCGGGTGACTTTTTGCTGGTACGCAGCTACTTGGAGTTGGGCCCTTTCTCTTTTCTCTTCAAGCGAGTCCACGGATTCCATCATCAATTGGCTATTCTAGTCTTGGTCGTATGTGATTCTTCGATGTGAGGGCTGATCTAACTCTACTGGCAACATAGCTTCATACCCGTATGCCAAGGAGAATGGGGTATGACATGTTGCTGTTCGATGAGAAGTTCTATACGACCATAGTACTTCAGGCAGCTGTTCTGGCCACGTTCCTTTAGCATCTTCGAGTCTTTTCTTTAGGGTATCTTTAAGTGTTTTGTTCACTGCTTCGACTTGTCCATTCGCTTGTGGATGCGCGACTGAAGAAAAGGTTTTGACGATTACATGCCTTTCCCAGAAGTCTGTGAATAAGTCACTGTCAAACTGGGTGCCATTGTCTGAGACAATTTTTCGAGGCAAACCATACCGGCAAACAATGTTCTTGATGACAAAGTCAAGAACTTTCTTGGTCGTTATGGTAGCGAGCGGCTCAGCTTTGGCCCACTTGGTGAAGTAGTCGACTACTATGACTGCGAATTTTACTCCACCCTTTCCCGTTGGCAAGAATCCAATCAAATCTATACCCCAGACTGCGAAAGGCCAAGGACTCTGCATCTGCTTTAACTCGTTGGGAGCTGCGCGTGGGATCTTGGAAAATCTTTGACACTTATCGCATTTCCGGACAAACTCCATTAAGTCTTCATTCATAGTCGGCCAGAAATAACCCTTAGAATCTTTTTCGACAAGCTCTGCCCCCCAGCGTGGTCCCCACAAAAGCCTTCATGTACTTCCCTCATTAGCTCTTTAGCCCTTTCTGGTGTAATACATCTGAGCAGTGGCATGTAGTATATCGACCAGTATATACCTAGCAGCCTATCATTGAAGAGTTCTGGCTTTTTTTCTATCTGCTGGTAGTACACCATTTGTGAGAAACTCCAAGTACGGTGCCATCCACGTATCCTCCATCCGGATTTCCATATTGGTTTCGTCTGCTCATATGCTCGGCTCGCATAATTTCTCTACTGGTACTATATTTAAGTGCCAATGTCTTTCGCACTTGCGAGTTTGGCTAAGGCATTTGCGTTTGAATTCTGATCTCTGGGGATTTTCTGGAGCGTATACTTCTCGAATTGTGCCAACAAATCTCCAGTTTTGTTTAAGTAATCTGCCATTCTCAGGCCTCGTGCTAGATATTCCCCTACGACCTGATTCACTACCAATTGTGAATCACTGTAAATATCCAGCACTTTTATATTCATGTCTTTGGCTAACCTCAGCCCAGCGAGGAGTGCTTCATACTCGGCTTCGTTGTTTGAAGCAGCAAAATCGAACCTAATAGTGTAGTGAAATCGATGCCCTTCTGGCGTTATCAATATCACTCCCGCTCCTGTGTGCGATTCGTTAGACGATTCGTCCGTGAATAACTTCCACGAAGGAACTTTGACTTGGGGCTCAGGCGCACAAGGTTTTTCACACTGGTCGTCATTTGGGAGCTCAGTGAATTCAGTGATTAGGTCAGCCAAGACTTGTCCTTTTACTGCTGCTCACGGTGAATATGTTATGTCGAACTGCCCGAGTTCGACTGCCCACTTCAACAAACGTCCAGCAGCCTCTGGCTTTTGCAAAACTTGCCTGAGGGGCTGATCGGTTAAAACTATGATGGGATGGGCTTGGAAGTAAGGACGTAACTTCCCTGAGGCCAAAATTAAGCAATAGGCTAATCTTTCGATTAGAGGATACCTCAATTCGGCTCCGATTAACCTCTTGCTTACATAGTAAACCGCCTTTTGTACGCCTTCTTCTTCTCGTACTAGCACCGCACTAGCAATGAATTCAGTGATCGCCAGATAAATGAACAAAGTTTCTTCATCTATAGGTTTCGATGAAATAGGAGGCTGTGCCATGTGGGCCTTTAAGGCTTGGAAAGCCTGTTCGCAGTCTCCAGTCCATTCGAACTTCTTGTTGCCTTTAAGTAGATTAAAGAAAGGGACACATTTATCTGTCGGCTTTGAAATGAATCTATTGAGCGTGGCAATCCTCCCAGTTAAACTTTGTACATCTTTGATTTTCGCTGGCGATTTCATGTCGATCAGAGCTTTTATCTTGTCAGGATTGGCCTCGATTCCTCTTGAATTAACAATGAACCCCAAAAATTTCCCTGATCCTACTCCGAAGGAACATTTGAGAGGATTTAACTTCATCTAATACTTGTTCAGAACGTTGAAACACTCTTGTAAATCCTTCACATGTCCTTCTGCCTTTTTCGACTTTACCAGCATTTTTCAGCTCGAAGGGCATTACTTTATAGCAGTATAGCCCTGTATCAGTCTGAAAGCTAGTGTGATCCTTGTCAGGGGGATGCATACTAATTTGATTATATCCTGAGTATGCATCCATGAAGGAGAGGATCTCATGTCCTGCAGTTACATCGACCAGCTGGTCGATCCTTGGGAGTGGGAAATAATCTTTTGGGCAGGCTTTATTAAGGTCTGTGAAATCCACAAAGGTTCGCCATTTTCCATTAGGCTTGGGAACCAGTATTGGATTAGAGACCCACGATGGATAAAACGCCACCCTGATGAATCCATTCTCCTTTAGTCTTTCGACTTCCACCTTTAAGGCTTTCGATCTATCTTTATCGAGCAACCTTCTTTTTTGTTGCACAGGTTGAAACTTCTTGTCAATGTTCAGGACATGGCTGATAACTGTAGGATCTATTCCAGCCATGTCTTTATGTGGCCAGGCAAAAACTTCCTGGTTTTTTCTCAAAAATTCCACCAGTGTGCGCTTCGTTGTTGCTTCTAAATTCTTCCCGACCTTTATAACTCTGGTCGGGTCTTTTTCATCAAGTTGGACCTCTTCAAGGTCCTCGACGGGTCCAACATCTTCCTCAAAATCCCCAAAGCGAGGATCCAAACCCCTATCCTCACTTTGGGCAACACCCTTTTGGTGACTTCATCAACGGATTGGGCTTGTGTATCAATGGCCATCTGCAACCTCTCTAGGGGAGTGCTATTCAGCGCTCCCTTCTTTGCCTTTGTGATCGAGGCATTATAGCATTCCCTTGCTTCCCTCTGATTTCCCAACATGCGTCCTACCCCTGCATCTGTTGGGAATTTCATGGCCAGATGCCATATTGAGGTGACAGCCCGAAGGTCAACCAGTATGGGCCTACCAATCACAGCATTGTACGCCGAAGGACAATCGACTACTATGAAAGTAGCGAGTAATGTCCTGGTAGCAGGCATTGTACCCGCTATAATCGGCAGTCTGATTGACCCCATAGGGGCAAGTCCCTCACCAGAGAAGCCATAAATTGTCTGGTTGCAGGGCTCCAAGTCCTTAACGGACAACTTCATGCGTTCCAGCGAAGATTTGTACAGGATGTTCACTGAACTTCCTGTATCGACCAGTACTCTCTTCACCATCATGTTGGCAATTTGAACATCCACGACCAGCAGATCGGAATGTGGGAATCGGACATGGTGGGCGTCGCTATCAGAGAAGGTTATTTCACCATCCTCTGATCGAGCCTTCTTCGATGCCCCGTCCTCCACAGTGATCATCTCGATGTCCTGATCATGATGTAGGGTCCAAGCATATCATTCCCTCGCCTTTCCACTGCTTCCCGCAACGTGCAGGCCTCCACATATGGTGAGTAAAGTGCCAGCTACGGGGTCAGGTTGCAAAGGTTGTGAGCGTTGGCGTACGGGCGCATGCTCGTTGCCACCTGCAGCCTCTCGTTGGGAATTTCCCAAGGCCCGTACGTATCTTCTCAAGTGTCCTTATCTAATAAGGAACTCGATTTCATCCTTCAGCTGGTTGTACTCATTTGTATCATGTCCGTAGTCATTATGATAATGACAGAACTTGGTAGTGTCTCTCTTCGAAATATCTTTTCGAATGGGAGCAGGATTATTATAAGGCACACTAGAACTTGTGGCCTGATACACCTCTCCCCGAGACTCAATAAGGGTAGTGTAGTTAGTGAACCGTGGTTCATAACGATTGCCCTTGGCTCATTTATTGTCAGAGGTGGAAGGCTCATTATGCGGCCGTTTTCCCCCATTCTTGCCATTGCCATTGCCATTCTCGTTGCCTTTGGGACCCCTCTGGGGTGGCCCGTTTGAAGGTTGATCAGGCTGTGAGGCAGGTGCAGCCTGATTCCTAGACAATTGTAGGGCTGCTTCGAGGGCTGCCATGGCCTCCCTCTGGTGACGGTCCATCTCCGCCTGCCTTTCACTCAGTTCCAGGCGTTGTCGCTCAATCTCTTGTTGTTTCCGTGCCATAATCTCGGCAGCACTTTCCTGGCTGGCCCTCAGATTGGCCAATTCATCCTACAATACCCCCAGGGTATTCCTCAACGTATCGAAATCTAATTCTTCCTCATCGAATTCCAAATGTGGCTAATTTTCAGCCACATTGGGAGGAGGAGGAGGCAGTTGAGATGGTGCTGCGCTAGCCGCCTGTCCAGTCTTCCTTGTTGTTTTCACCATTACTATATCAACGATTTCGTATCAAGCTCTCAATGAAAGCACTAGAATGTTGACCCTCGATTTGGCCAACTGACACGGAGTCAAAATGCTTGACGTGGAGAGAGGTGTTGGAATGAATATAATGACAAAAACAGTAAAAGACACAAGGAATTATAGTGGTTCGGCCCCAAAAACTGGTAATGACCTACGTCCACTTAAGCTATTATTGATATGAGATCTCAAAGGAGTGATCAAAGAACTAGGGTTCTCTGAGTTTCACCAGCCTGAGAGATACAAATAGTACAATCGTAATATAATAGCTCTAATTTTCTCCTGAATATGTAATTCTAATTAAGCAAAATCCAAAAGTCCTTTCCTTGAGCTATCTTCTCATTATTTATAGGCTCAAGGAAGATTACACGAATTAGTTATAGATATTCTTTCCTAATTAATCAGATATTCAGTAAATCATGGGAGATAATCTCGGATATGACGATGATCTCTATAAGATTATCTTTGAAATATCTGAAATCATGACCATGCTGGTCGTGATAAAACTCAGCTCCATGCTTGCAATGTCTTACTGGTCGATAGTCGAACAGAACTCTGCCAGGTGTCAACTACGTGTTAGAAATCGCCTGCCACATCATCCGTGTCTGTTGTTTAGATAACATGTGGCATCTTTTGACATACTCCATCGAGTCTTCATTCATCGTTGGCCAAAAGTATCCTTGTCTTAGGATTTTCTTTGATAGCCTCTGCCCCCCACCGTGATCTCCACAAAACCCCTCGTGTACCTCGATCATTAACAGCTTTGACTGTTTGGGTGCAACGCACCTTAGCAGTGGTAGGGAGTACCTTCGTCGATACAGGACCCCTTCGACTATCATATATCGTGCAGCTTGTCTCACCAAATTCCTTGCTTTATTCCGATAACTGGGTACTACCCCATGGTTGAGATAGTTAATAATATGGGTCATCCACGTATTTGCAAACTCAACAGGTAGTGCCTCCTGCTCGGGTATGCTACTTTCCGCCAAGTATTTGACGGGAACGACATTCAGAGTGTCTGCATCTTTGGCACTAGCAAGCTTAGCTAAGGCATCAGCATTGACATTCTGCTCCCTTAGGACTTGTGTAATTGAGTATCTCTTGAACTATGTCAACAAGTCCATCACCTTGATTAGGTACTCCACCATCCTATGTCCCTTGCCTTGATACTGCCTCAGTACCTAGTACACCACTAGCTGAGAATCGCTGAATATCTCCAGGACTGTGCATGCACATCTCGAGATAAATGTAATCCTGCTAATAATGCCTTGTAGTCAGCCTCGTTGTTTGAAGTGTTGAATCCAAATCTGAGAGCGCAGTGAATTCGATGATTCTCTAGACTGATCAGTATGATTCTTCCGCCTGAGTTGTGTTCATTGGATGCTCCATCAACATATAGCATCCATACGGGAGTATCTCCTTCCTTCTCAGTATCTTCATTCTCTGATTTGTAGGAAGGGTCTTCAAGGTTGGTGCCTTTGACTATGAAGTCTGCCAATGCTTGTCCTTTTATCGCCATTCTCAAATGATAAGTTATATCAAAATTTCCTAGTTCCACTGCCCACTTGAGTAATCATTCTGAGGCCTCTGGTTTCTGAAGAACTTGTCTTAGCAGTTGATCGGTCAAGACTCTGATCGAGTGAGCTTGGAAGTCTGGACGCAACTTTCGTGATGTGATTACTAAATAGTAGGCTAGCTCTTCAAGAGGGTGATACCTAGACTCCCACCTACTAGCCTTTTACTGATATAGTACACAGGGTGTTGTACCCTGTTCTCTCCATTTACCAAAGCAGCGCTGATTTCACGCTCAGTGATTGCCAAATTGAAGAATAGTACTTCACCACCTATTGGCTTCACTAGGACGGGAGGTTGAGCAAGATTCTCCTTCAAGGCTTGGAAGGATTTCTCACATTCATCGGTCCATTGGATCTTCTTAGTGCCCCTCAGTAAGTTAAAGAAAGGGGCGCACTTGTCCGTAGACTTTGATATGAACCTACTGAGGGCCGCTACTCTTCCTGTTAAGCTTTGCACTTCTTTGATTATGGTAGGTGACTTCATGTTGATCAATGCTTTGTTCTTCTCGAGGTTAGCCTCGATTCAACATGAATTGAATATGTATCCGAGAAACTTACCAAAAATAACTCTAAATGAGCACTTGAGAGGATTTAACTTCATGCTATACTTTCTAAGTATTACAATGAAATCCTTCAAGTCTTGAACATGCCCTCCAGCTTCTTTGGACTTGACCAACATGTAATTGACATACACCTCCATATTTTTTTCGATCAAGTCTCGGAACATGCCATTCACTAAACGCTGGTAGGTTGGCTCTTATGTTTGGCATTACCTTATAACAGTATAATCCCTTGTCTATCCAAAAGCTATATTGTTCCTCGTCGGGAGGGTGCATACTTATTTGATTATACCCAAAATACACATCCATGAATGAGAGTATTTCATGTCTTGTAGTTGCATCGGCCAACTAGTCTATTTTGGGTAGTGGGAAGCAGTCTTTGGGGCAGGCCTTTTTCAGATCTGTGAAGTCCACTCATGTCCTCCACTTCCTGTTTGGTTTTGGGACTAGCACGGGGTTTGATACCCAATCTGGGTAGTAGGCCTCCCTTATAAAACCAATTTCCTTGAGCTGCTCGACCTCCTTCTTCAGGGCTTAAGATCAGTCTTTGTTAAGAAGTCTCCTTTTTTGTTGCACCAGTGGGTAGTTTTTGTCCACATTGAGGACGTGGCTTATTACGGACGGAGAAATTTCAACCATGTCCTTATGTGACCAGGCAAAGACGTCCTGTTTCTTCTTCAAAAAATCTACCAAGCATGCCTTAATTTCCACCATTAGCTCATTCCCGACTTTGATTACTCTCAGGTCCTCCTCCTCTAGTAGGACTTCGTCAAGATCTTTGACTAGTCCTACCCCCATTAAATCATCCCCAAAGCGAAGATCGATGTCGTTTCCCTCGCTTTGGGAAACTTGCTATAATAACAAATCTTCGTTAAAAAGAGTCCCCAGCTCCTGTAGAGTGTTTCTTTGGACGTCAACTTCCATATTGACAACTTCATCAGTTCCTTCATTCCCTTCGCAATAGGTTATTACCACCAGGAACTCTGTCATCATAGTCTTGTGCCTAGGGGCATCCCCCACCATGACCGGTAGTCTGATAGTTTCTGCTAGTGCTAGGCATTCTCCCGTGAACCCATATATCACTTGGGAACACAGTGTCAGCTCCTTGACAGTGAGCTTCATATTTTCGAGGGATCTACTGAGCTTCCCATATCCACCAAGCATCTCTTCACTCAGGCATTGGTGATTTGAATGGTATGGACTAGAGGGTCATTGTGGGGGTACCTCACGTGCCTGGCGTCATCCTCTGTAAAAGTGAGACTTTCACTTTCATACTTTAGATTTTTTGGAGACCGCTCCTTGACTGTCATGCACTGGGAAGACTTCCCTAGCTCATGTCATAGGGCCCTTGCATATCGCTCATGAGCATTGTTATTGTTGTGTGCTATGTGGCGACCCCCCCCCCCCCACATATGGTATCCAATAGCTCTAGTGGTGGACTCCTCTGCCTTCAGAACTCTGCATTCCTGCTCGGGGTTTCGGTCTTGACTCAGTACCTCGAGAGTTTTCTTGATCGGAGGAGAAACTCTATCTCATCCTTCAATTGTTTGCACTCGTTTGTGTTGTGCCCATAATCATTACGGAAATGAAAATACTTATTCTTGTCCCTCTTTCCTTCTGAACGCAAGGGTGGTGGCTTTCGGTATGGTACCTCCTATTATGTTGCCAAGTAAATCTCGGCCCTTAATGTAGTCAGGATAGTATAACTGGTGAACCTGAGCTGGTAGGTTGATGCTTAGGTTGTTTATCAGTTGGTGTTTACTTAGCCTTCTTTCCTCCACCCTGCACGGCCCCTGAGGTACTCCTCTTTTTGTCGTTGCCCCCATTGCTACCCTGAGGGTTTGCGTCGTTCTTGTCTGCCTTGATAGTGGTCGGATGGTTTATGCCTTTTTCTTCCTTCATGATAGCATCATCTGGCTTCATGTATTTGTCTGCTCGGTCCAAGAACTCCTACAAGGTGTTGATGGGGTTCCTATGTATGCTATCCCAGAAGGAACTACAAAAAAATATTCCTGCCGAGATGGCAACGAACTTCCCTTCATCTCCTACTGTGGATGCTCAGTTTGCCTCTCTCATGAATCTTTAAATGTATTCCTTCAAGGATTCATCCTTCCCTTGCTTGATGTCAACTAGCTAATTGGCATAAACTGGTTAAATCCGTCTCGCATTGAAGACCTTGCAAAATTCTTTCCTGAACTGCTCCCAGGAAGTGATGGATCTAGGTTTGAATTTCGAATACCATTCTTGAGCTTAGTCAAAGAGAGTGGTAGGGAATACCGTACACCTATAATCATGTTCCATATTGAGTAACTCCACCTGATCCTCAAACTTTCCAATGTGTCGTACTGGGTCCTCCTTCCCAGAGTATGTTGGAAGTTTCAGGGTCTTGTATTTCAGTGGTTGTTAAGTAGCTTGGATCTTGGCACAGAAAGGACTCCCACTACTATGAGCCAGCTCGATATCGGAAGGTTTCTTCGTCAGACCCTGAACAACCATGACGAGTGCATCTATTTTAGCCTGTATTGCTGGTGGGATCGCTATTCCAGGTGGGGTAGACGTCCCTGGTACCCCCACCTGAGCGGTAGTCCTCCTTTTGATGACCTCCCTCAGATCCTTAGGTTGTGCATCCTTCCCGAGTCTATCGAGCACGGTATTGGTATTGTTCATCGATTCCTTTCCCTTGCGAGACTAAGGGTGTAGGGGTGGCAGGTCCACCTTGCCCTTGTCGGTGCAACCCTGCCCCCGAGCCTCTCCTCCTACATGACTTTGAGACTTTGAGCAGCCATTTCCATTCCTGTCACACCTCTCAGATGTTTGACCTTCCTCTCCTATGCAGTTTTGTTTGTCCCCCTACGAGGGAGCCTTCGGGTTGGTAACACTCTTACTCCGAGATGAAGTGTTATTCTTCATAGTCATGGAGGAGGCAGTCTTGGACTGCGCCTCTTCATCCTGTCTCTGGGAAAGTGGCTCTGAGAGCGTCCTTGGGGTTCGGCACCTCTCCTGAGACTCCTTGTTACTACTGTCTTGCATCCTTGCTGCTTTAGACTGAGCCTCCCTTATCGCCTGAGCAACAGCTTCAGCCTTAGCTCAGGCTAATTGGGTAGCTGCCTCTAGGGCCACAACAACCTCCTAGTGCCTCCGATCAGCTTCTTGCTCCCTCTGGATCATCCTCTGGACCTGCTCACCTATCTCTCACCATTTTCATTCCATAGTCTCCCTCTGGAGGGTAATTTCTGCAGCAAAGGCCTCCTGCCTCGCCAAAAATTTCCTATCTCCTCCTGGTGAGCATCCTGTGGATCTTCTGCATTAGGTTGATCTCCAACCACCACCTGAGGTTCGTTAACGGGATCGGTGGGATCCTGAGTGGTGGAATCCTTGGGAGAAATCTTCTTTGTCTGACTGGGTTTTGGAGGCATCCTAAAACTGATGAAAGTGTGTTTCTTGATTTCGTACACTCAATGAAAGCACCAAAATGTTAACCTGTCAAATTGGCCAACGGTCGTATGTACAGTATATGACACCTTTTGAATGAAATAAAAATAATATACAACACAACACAACACAAATATCTTCAATAAACACACATAAATTTTATAGTGGTTCAGCCCTGTTCTGATGAACAGTAATAATCTAATCGACTTAGTCTTTGGTATTGAATCACACGATAGATAATTACATGGATGAACTGAAGTATTCACTCGTCACCAGTTTGACCAAAGTTCCTCCCCAGAAAATATCTCTCTCCAACTCGTTCCCGGAAAGATCAAAAAAGAAGAAGTCCCTTTTATGAAGCCCTGGTGCTTTATTTATAGTACCCAGGGGCTGTTCCATGATCAGTAATATTGGGATCGTGGTTTGGTACACGATTATTAGGTAGTGGAGATACGTGTCCACCTCCCTATGATTATGAGATCGTGGGTCTTCTCATTGTTTCCTTGGATCGTGGTTGACGATGCACGATTGAAACCTTCAGGAAAATGCTAAGTCTTGGTTGGTCTATGAAACTTAGGTGCTAGGCCCGATGACCTTTTAGAGCTTGGGTGCTAGGCCTGATGACCTTCTGGGTGCTAGGCTTGATGACCTTCTGGGTGCTAGGCCTGATGACCTCTTGGGTGCTACGCCTGATGACCTTCTGCGTGCTACGCCTATTGACTTCAGCTTGAACGAGTGCAAACTTTATCCAGTGAAGTGTATTTGGGAGTTTAGACCGACCACCCTAAGAAGAATAGGGTGGGCCGACCACACATATGACTCTTGAGCAAGTCGGTCGACCACCCCTAGGGGTTGGGGTGAGGCCGACTACCCTTAGGGGGTTTTGGCCTGGTTGACTTCTCTATAGGTCCTAGACCTATCTTTTTTTCTCATCAGTCTTTTTTCAATACTTCGTCATTTTTCCCCGATTTGTGATGCCACATGCCGCTTTCTCATTCGTCACATCATCCCTGGATTTTGAGGGATAACAATCTCCGACGTGACTTTTTCGCCAAATGGCTCACAAGGATTGCCTCGTGCCACACTTCTCAAATATATCCACGTAATAATGTGGTCCCACTCACAAAGCACATATAACTACAATTATACCCACAACGAGTTCAAATTATGAAAAATGCCCCTTTTCACCGAAACGGGCCCACAATCACATTTAATACACATAAGCATGCATAAATATTCATATTATAATACAACACATATATTTCACATAACCACACATATATTCAATTAAATTCACATATAAATCCATTTATGCCCTCCTGACATGCTAATCAAGGCTCTAAGTCTTATTAGCAAATGTAATGGCCCGAATATACTGTTAAGGCTAAGTGCCTGGACTACAATGCCTGGAGGGCATAATAGGATATACATGTTGAATTAATTGAATAAAGGTATGACTACATGGCATACATGATTTATATGATAATATGGACTTAAATGCATGTTTATGTGTTAAATATGCATGTGGGCCCGTTCTTAATAGTACATGCATATTTGTAGTATTGGCCCGTTGCGGGCATAAATGCGATTATATGTGTGTAAATGATTGAGACCACATTATTATGTGGATATATTCGTAGTATTCAGCTTGAGATGGTCATGGTGAGCGGATTAGCGGAATAGTCACAACGGGGTCCAATACCCGACTCGGGGCGAGCCTAGGGGAATGTCGGGGACTTAGTGTGTATTTGGGATTTATTGGCTAACAAATAATTATTTGGTAATCAATTGGGAATGTCAGAATTATTTGGGAATTTATAGGGCCACTCGAGGATTAGCGGGAATTGTGGCAAATGACGATTTGGCCCTTGGGTCAATTAAAGGATAAGGATAAGCTTAATGGGTGTTTTGGTCTTTTGAGGTTAAGGATAGACTTAGGCTGGGAAGTATGTGGAAGCAAAAAGGATGGACTTAGGCAGCTGGGTGGCTTGAGAAAATTCTGGAAATTAGGGAAAGACAAAAGGAATGAACTCTCTTTCTCTCTCTCCCTCTTTCTCTTTCAAAGTTCCCTCTCCTCCTCATGAAGACTTAGGAAATCTTAGAGAATTGATGCAGTAGCTGTGAATTTGAAGCTTGAGGGCTGGGGACTGAAGCTGGGAATAAGTAGAGCTCAGTGCATATTAAGCTGTCCTCGGCTACCAGTGGCCGAGTCGCGCCCTGTGCGCTAGTGTAACCCTTGGCACCCTTAGGTCGTTGGTTCACTAAATGGCTTGCATGGCATAATACCATCTTTTCAAGCATTCACAATAGGGAACCCTTAGTCCCGTCACATATATTCAACTAGGTGCAGTTTTCTTACCTTTAGTCTTTACGGTTATTGTTTCTGAGCAACACTCCTCAAGCACGATCCGTTCCCGAGCCTAAGCATTTATCACCTAGTCACAACCAAAGTATTAGGTTTCATTAATATCCAAGTATAGGTTTCCAGTTACAAAACTAACTTCCGGGAATCCGATTTCCACCAAGCACGGTGGTGAAATCAATCCCGAGCATACTAGACCACATTCCCATGCCTAAAATCCCCAAAAGTTCAAGTGCACTGCTAAGGGCTGCGGCCCTTGAAGCTTAGCCACAGCCCTTGCCTCAAAACAAAACCAAGGACCACCCTGGGCAAAGACACACACCGCGGCCCTTGCAATGGGTGCCGCGGCGCTCACCCCTGGCCGAGCCTCCTTGGCTCATCTTCAACCTAGGGCCGCAACGCTCTAGAACAGAGCTGCGTCCCTTCCCTTCGAGCCCAAAATTCTCTCCATTTCTAGGCTGGAAACCTTAGCAAAAACCACCCTTAAGCTCCCTACTTCAACACCCAACAATCCCAACACTTTTTGCATGACTTAAACAACATAATTCCACAGAAAACCCAACCTAACATCACTAGAATTCCTTTTCCAATTTCTGAAACTCAAGAGCTATAAACACTCAAACTAGCCATTCAAACCCAAATTAAAACTTCTAAATCATGAATTGAGACTTACCTCTTCTGCTGGATCCTTTCTCTATTCAAAACCCAGCTAGTTTCCAAAGCTTTCCATCTCAAATTCCACCCTATGCATCAATTAAACAATAACCTCAATACCCAGCTGAAAACTCAAGGTTGAACCTCAGAAAACACATGGTTTAATCCTTACCTTAGCTTTGATTCAATTCCTTGGATGAGTCTTGAACTAAGCCTCAGAGTTTCAGCCTCAATTCCCACTGAGTTCCCAGAGATCTTCAGCTCCAATTCTCAGAAATTTCCTCTATTTTTCCCTTATGGCCTTTACTTAGTTTCCTTGAGAGAGAGAAGGATAAGCTGAGAAATAAATTCGGTTTATTTCTTTCTAAGGGTTTCCTTAAGTATTTCTTATTCGTTAAGTTAATCCCAAGGCTCGGGATGCCAGAACCGTCCCCGAGGGAAAAATGGTAAAATCCCCCAATATTCTCGCTTAGACTTCCTAACCTCATATATATCTTCATATATTTATTTTCATAACCCGATAGTCTAAATAGCTACCCGATACCTAAAATACCCTTGACTTATCCAAAGTCAACTGCTTAGCCCCGTTGTGACTTTTCCCCGCTAACTAGCTCTAGGATCGCCTCGAGTCGTGCTCTTCAGACCTACCCACATAATAATGTGGTTCTCACATATATCACACATGTATATCATATTATCATCAATTATCATACAAACATTATTAATCATAGAATTATGCATTAAATCAATAAAGTCATTCAATTCACATTAAACCCAATTATGCCCTCCTGGCACACTAATCAAGGCCCTTAAGCCTCATTAGCGAATTTGGGGTCGTTACACAAACCAACCTCAGAAATAGAACAGTCCTTAGCTACTCCCGCTAAGGCATTCTCTCTAACCTCCTGTAACTGAGCGTCTACCAATTGACCTTCTTTAATCCGCTCTAGTAGGGTCGACTATAGAGTAATATTGGCTAATCGGCCTACCACCAATTTTTTCCCCGCTCTGACCATCTCATCAGTTAACTCTCTCAAGATCTAGGTGGAACTATATAACTGAACTGGGCCTCTCCGGCTCAATGCATCCGCCGCTACATTGGCTTTCCCCAGATGGTAAAGAATATCACAATCATAGTCTTTCACCAACTCTAGCCAACGTCTCTGCCTCATGTTCAAGTCCTTCTGTGTGAAAAAGTATTTCAAGCTCTTGTGATCGGTGAATATCTCGCACTTCCCCCAATATAGATAATGCCACCAAACCTTCAGTGCGAATACCACCGCTGCTAACTCCAAATCATGGGTAGGATACCGCTGCTCATACTCCTTCAGCTGTCATGACGCATAAGCTATGACCTTCTAGTTCTGCATCAACACACAGCCTAAACCCAACCTTGACACATCGCAGTAGTCAACAAACTTCCCTTCCCCCGAAGGAAGACTTAACATAGGTGCAGTAATAAGTCGTCACTTCAATTCTTGGAAACTTTCCTCACACTTTTCTGTCCAGATAAACTTCAAATTCTTCTGTGTCAATTCTGTCATCGGTGCCGCTATCTTCGAGAAGACTTCCACAAACCGTCTGTGGTAACCCGCTAGACCAAGAAAACTCCACACCTCCGAGGCATTCCTTGGCCTCAGCCAATCCCTAACTGCCTCCACCATAGATGGATCCACCTTAATCCCATCTGCACCAACAATATGTCCAAGGAATGTCACTTCTGGTAGCCAAAATTCACATTTCTTAAACTTGGCTTACAGCTGGTGCTCACTCAACCTTTGTAGAACCTATTGAAGATGAAACTTGTGCTCTGCCTCCGAACTGGAGTACACTAAGATATCGTCGATGAAGACAATAACGAACTAGTCCAGAAAATCCTTGAACACCCTATTCATTAGATCCATAAAGGTTGCTGGGGCATTGGTCAAACTAAACGACATGACCAGAAACTCATAGTGCCCATACCTCATTCGGAAGGTCATCTTCGGTATGTCCTCGTCCTTGATCCTCTGCTGGTGATAACCAGATCAAAGATCAATCTTCGAGAACACTGTCTTACCCTGCAATCGATCGAACAAGTCATTAATCCTTGGTAGGGGATACTTATTCTTAATAGTTAACTTGTTCAATTCCCGGTAGTCTATACACATCCTCAATGTCCCATCCTTCTTCTTCACAAACAAAACTGGAGCACCCCATGGCGAGTAACTAGGCCTGATGAACCCCAAATCCAGAAGCTCCTGTAGCTATATCTTCAATTCCTTCAGTTCTGCTGGTGCCATTCTATATGGTGCCCTCGACATTAGCTCTGTCCCTGGCGCCAACTCAATAACAAACTGGATCTCCCTACACGGCGCAACCCAGGTAAGTCCTCAGGAAACACATCCAAGAACTCGCAAACCAATCTGGTCTCCTCCGATTTTGTTGGCAAAACCCTAGTGGTATCCACCACACTAGCCAGAAAACCCATACATCCTCCTTGTAACAGATCTCTAGCTCTCAGCGCTGATATCATGGGTATGCGGGGTCCATGCACCGCTCCCACAAAAACAAAGGGATCCTCGTCTTCCAGCTCAAAGGTCACCATCTTTTGCTGTAGTCAATAGTAGATCCATATCTAACCAGCCAATCCATACCTAAAATCATATCAAAGCCCTCCATATTTAACTCAATCAAGTCTACTGACAACTCCCTACCATCAACCATCACTGGCAGTGCTCTAATCCACCTCCTAGAAACTACCAGTTCTCCTGTAGGCAAAATAGTCCTAAACCCCGAAGTATAATACTCACTAGGTCTACATAGTCTATCGATTACCTTACTAGAAACAAATGAATGTGTAGCACTAGAGTCAATCAATACATTAAAAGGAGAGCCAACGCTAGAAAGCTGACCTGTCATTACCGAGGGACTAGCCTCAACCTCTGCCTGCGTCAGGGTGAACACTCGAGCTGGAGTCAAGCTGTCCACTTTCCCTGCATCTCCCTTCCTCACTGTCGGGCAGTCTTTCTTGAGGTGTCCCACCACCCCGCACACATAACAGGCCTTAGCCCGACACTCACCCGGATGGCGTCTTTTGCACCTCGTGCACTCAAAATAGGTCCTCCATGTATCCCCGCCTCCCTGACAGCCACCCTGAGTACCCTGACCTCTCCTATCAGGACCAGGAGCGGTCAAAGCATCAGGGGTCTTTCTCTTCAGATCACTGGGGCCTCCGCCCCTACTAGACCCAAAATATGGAGGCACCACCCTACAACCCTCCCGCCTTGTTGCACTCTCCCTCCATATCTTATTCTCCGCTTCCTCAGCGGTAAGATCCTTCTCTACAGCCTGGGCATAAGTTGTCCCCCCCAGGAACTGTTGTAATCCTCACATCTCGGGTTATCATAGCATTAAGGCCTTATATAAATCTATCTTGCCTAGCTGCATCAGTAGGCACAAGATCTGGAGCGAACTTCGCAAGTCTGTCAAACTTCAAGGCATATTCTGTAACTGTCATGCTGCCCTGAACCAACCCCACAAACTCATTTACTTTCATTGCCCCGATGGAAACATTATAGTACTTCTGACTGAATAAATCTTTGAATCCTTCCCAAGTCAAAGTAGCAACATCTCTAGTCTGTGATGCCACTTCCCACCAGATACGGGCATCCTCTCTCAACATATATGTGGCACAAGCCACTCTGTCATGTCCTTCTACCCTCATGAAATCTAGGATAGTAGTAATCATTGTCATCCACTGTTCAGCCTTTAGTGGATATGTTCCTCCCTCAAAGATCAGGAGCTATTGTTTCCTATACACCGGCTCCCACCTGTTACCAACCTCCACCAGTTGTACAACTGGTACCACTACAGGTGGCACAATAGGGGCAGCACTCCCTGATGGAGCCTGCTGTCACAGAATGTGGATCTGCTCATCCTGGCTCTGTAGCCGTGCTTTCATGTCTGCCATAAGTTACTGCCAGTTCTCAAGGACTGGCGGAGGGGTCTGGTCCTGGTCATCATCTCTAGTCTCAAACCTGGTGCCGGCTAGTCGCGTAGATTTTCTTGGACGCATAATTATCCAAGTTAATCTGCAATCAATGACTCGGCAGTCAGAATATGATGACAGGGTAATAATCCTTCCATGATCCACCATTAGAACCCAAACATTCACAAACAATCAAAATATAACATTTTATCCAAGTATTCATCCATATATTCATTCACATGAATAGCAATGCTAATAAGCATGCCTCAATATCATCACATAATAGTCAAGGGCCAGGCCCTACCAGTATCTCATGCACCCTACTAATCAAGCAAATATCAACAGTCATATTCCATTCTAATCATTTAAGCATATAATCATGTATACACAATTACCAAACCCTGAGTCGAGCTTGTCTTTAATGGAAAATGTGCATGTCCAGCCAGTCTTCAGGAACCCTTAAACCTAGGACGCTCTGATACCAAGTTGTAATGCCCCAGATAGCCAAGATCGTTACACTGTATGTTTACATATATGCAAGACTTTCTAATCAAGTCATTTAGTTAGAAACGTGTTACAGAAACTACAGTTGAACTAGGGTTAAAAGATTTTGGTCTCAAAAGTTTCATTTCTTATAATCAAACATTTTTACATGGGATCCCAAAAGTAGTAGTGTTAAAAGACTCTTTACAAAATTTCAGGATAAAAGTACATTTACTAGCCACTCTAATGGCAAAACAGACAATTAGGCTTTTCTCATCCTGTACCACTCCTCGGCCGTGGCGGCCGATTAGCTGACTATGTACATTCAGCCCCAAAGCTCTCCATCTCAGGACTGGTCCACTTTCCCCTTGCCTTTACCTGCACCACGTAGCACCCGTGAGCAAAGGCCGAGCAAGAAACTAGATAACAGAGCATAATCATTAAGCAATCAATTTGCAAATCAGCAATCAAGCAACTCATAATGCATAGCCATATACTCAACAATCCATAGGGTTCATATAAATAGATATTCAGCATATCAAACTCATCGATAAACATTTATAACCAATTCACATAATAAACAGGGTCGACGCCCTTAGGCCGCACCCGCTATTTACCCCACTGACTCCGGCCCGCTTAAACCAAGCTCAGTGAATATTAAGCTGTCCTCAACTACCAGTGCTCGAGCCGCGTCCTGTGCGCAAATATTGATTCCGGCACTCTTAGGTCGTTTATCACATGGCCCATGGCATAATACCATCTATGACACAATTCATGTATAGGGAGCTCTTAGTCCCATCATTAACACATAATCGGGTGCAGTTTCTTACCTTTAGATTCTGATAGCTTGTTCAATTCAACCCTCAAGCACGATCCCGTCCGAGCCCTAGCATACACCTAGTCACGGTCACAACTTAGAACCATACCAAACTTCAAATCCAAAACCTAGCCTCGGGACCAATCTCGAGCCCCCGAGAAGCTCTAATTCCACCAAACGGGGTGGTGGAATCAAACCCCGAGCCCCCGGGCAAAAACCCTAAGAAATATTCCAAAAGCCCTCTTCTGGAAACAGGGTAGCGCTACAGCGCCATAAAGAGGGCGCTATAGCGCTACAAACAGAGCCAACAGGCACCCAAACACCCAAGCCTAGTGCTGTAGCGCCCTAAGGCTAGCACTACAGCACTAGTCACAGCCAGACAATACCCAGATTTCTCGTCTTCGAACCTCCTCAAGCCAAAACCCTCCAAAATCCTTCCAAACCTCAACCAAACTCCAAAAAAAGCCTACCAACATCTATATCTCAGCCCATATGACCCAACCAATCAAAACTCAACCACATTAATTATCAAACCAAGAAAATTCCATGACTGATCTTTGAAACTCAAAAACTCAACAGAAACTTCAGTATTCAAGTGACCAAGTTCAGAATTTCTTACCTTCAATAGAGAAATTCGACCTTAGGCTATCCTCCACACCACCTTAGCTTTCACTCCTCAAAACCTCAGCCTTAATTCCCTAGAAGTCCCATCAAAACTCAGCTCAAAAATCTATTTCAACACCAAAAACCAGAAACTGAATAACAACCTCAAAACCTTACCTCAAATGGATGAATAACCTCTGCCAATTCCTCAAGCCAAATCAAGGACCCTAGTGTTGAGTCTTAGCCTAAGCCTTCTCTGTACTTTAGCTCCAAATTTCCAGAAAAATTGGTGAAGAAAAGCCTAAACCGTATAAGAGAATAGTGCCCGGTTTTTCCCTTCTTTCTTTTCTCCTTCTTTTCTTTTCCTTTTTGTCTCAATCCTTCTTTCAGACTTCCACTACTTTCTACACATTCCACTAAGGCACTAAAGCAAAATAATACTTATCCCTACTTTTAACTCAAATGACCAATTTGCCCTCCCGTAAATCCTAAGTCATTAAATCATTCTAAGGGCATTTTGGTCATTACGCCCAATTCCCGCTAATTCCTCGAATGTCTCTAATATTTACCCCTTACTTCCTGACACATAACTAATCACCAATTATATTCCTCAATATCAAAATAGACTCCAATATATTTCCTAAATTCCCAGAAATACCCCCAGGCTCGCCCCGAGCCGGGTATAAATCCCCACCATGACTTTTTCGCTAAACCGCTCACTAGGATCGCCTCGAGTCACAAGCTACAAATATTTCCACATAATAATGTGGTCTAAACAATTAATCAAATTTATTTACATTTATGCCCTCAACGGGCCAAAATTACGAATATGCCCTTCTAACCTAATTAGGGCCTACATGCATACTAATACACATCGTCATGCATCACAGATATCCAAATAATCATATAACATGCTTCTAATTATTTAAATCACATTAATCCAGTTATGCCCTCCCGGCACACTAATCAAGGCCCTTAAGCCCTATTATTAAATTTGGGTCGTTACAGTATAGGTCACTTGACATAGATGAATTTAATAATTCAAGCCCATTTCACCAAATTGAATTTTTCTTGTTTTTAGATTGTCATCTTAGTTTATTTTGAAGTATTTTCAATTTATTTTTTATCACTATACTAAATTTCTTGGTAATTGATTTGTGCATAATTATTTGTTAATTCAATCCCCGTGAAGACGATACTCAACTTATCATTATATTACTTGTTGACTATGTACGCTTGAACATAATTGATCAAAAAATATTACAACAAGCTCCCTCCGGAGATCAAATCCCTAGAATTTGAGATGCTTCCAACTATGGCGACACTAATCTTCCTGTTCGACAATCTTCCATGGATTCCTCAATCAAACCAGCTCATAAGGATGTTTCCAGCCCTTACTTTCTCAGCATTGCCGACCTTCCTAGACTGGTTCTTGTTTCTTCTCCTCTAATCAGGCCCAATTATCAATCTTTGAAAAGAGCAATTTCCGTGGCTCTTGCCGCCAAGAACAAAACTTCATTCATTGATGGAACTCTTCCTCGACCCTCTTCCATAGATCCCTTGTTCTTCTCTTGGATAAGATGCAACAATATGGTAATGTCTTGGCTTTTACATGTTGTTCATGCTAATATTGCCCAATCTATTATGTTTCTTGATAAAGCAACAAATATGTGGAATGACATTGCTAAAAGATTCAATCAAAGCAATGGCCCAAGAATTTTTCAATTAAAGACCCGTCTTCAAAGTCTTCATCAAGGAGACCAACCTGTTAATACCTATTTCACCAACCTGAAATCAATGTGGGATGAGCTTAAGAAATTTCAACCATCTGCCCATTGTACTTGTGGTGCCATGGAGAAGCTCTTAGACTACTACAATCAAGACCAAGTCTTGAAATTTTTGACTGGTCTCAATGATTCTTACCAAGCAGTCTAAACCCAAATCCTTCTGCTTGATCCCATGCCTTCCATTTCCAATGTATTCTCCATGGTTTTCCAAGAAGAGTGTCAATGAACTCTTGGTAGCTCTACTTCCTCCATTGCTTCTGTCGTGAGCTCTACAAATTCCACTACTCACCGCAATTAGAAAGCAAGACTGTTTTGTACTAATTGAAATTGTTTGGGGCATCTAATCGAAAAGTGTTTTTTCTTACACGGTTTCCCTCTCGGTTATGGTGAGAAAAAGAAGCAAGAGACCACTTCTCAGCCAAAGGCCAATAATGTCTCCACTGTCGAAGCTTCTTCAAGTCATCCTCATCCAAATCACAATGCCACTGCTGTTACATCAACTTCCGCTATTGTCTAAACAAATGTTCCAGATATGAGCTCTCAATGCCAAAAACTTATCTCGTTTTTGAGCCAGCAACTTTTATAGGGACATACTTGTACGCCCTAAATATCCGCAAGTTATTAGCGAGCTGGAAAAGGGCATAATTCAATCCACCATGTATAAATCGTCCACCCGGAGCTGCTGTTACGAGTCTCCACCTCTCTCTAGCCCAAGCTGATCAGAGAGTTAACAGTCTACTCGAAGGCAGCGGGTCAGCAATATGGATATCACGAGCTAGCGCTACATCAAGCTCGAGGTGCGGCATAGATCTGACACCTGAATCCTTGTAAAGGCTACCACGCAATGTAAACGTGCACATATCAGACATCACGTGTCTATTACATTCCTGAATTCTGAGACACGCAGTATAAACGTGCGTGTTCAGGCACCCCACGACTGGTTTGGGCCATGCGACCCATTATCCCCCCTTACCTATTGATTAGGCCACACCTCACTGTCAGGTTTTAGGAATTAATCATCAGTGTCACAGAGATGACATGATGGGTAAGAAGGTCACGGGATGACCCCCTCTACCAACGCCCAGATATCCTCTCCCTATAAATACCAAGACCCTGGGCGTTGTAAGAGGTTGGCATATTTTTTGTAAAGAAACACCCTGTAAGGAATTGTCAAGAGAGATCAATAATATTGACTGGTGGACTAGAGGGATCTTAACCTTCGAACCACCCAAAAATAAAGGAGTGATAACCTTCCCACGATACTAATTTCTCCAGTTTAGAGTTACGAAATTTTCATATTACGGTTCATTATTTAGCACTAATCCATCCTGTTTATTCGTATAATTATCTGTTGGCGAAGAACCGCATCAACAATACTCATGTCGAACAGCCCCAAAATCAAAACCATGTTGCCTCCAACTTTTCAAGTAACAACTCTTCCATCTCTACTAAATCTTAGATTGTAGATAGTGGTGCTACTCACTGCATATGTTATGATATAACTTGTTTTGCTAGTTTCACTTCTAAACCATTTCGAAACATGTTATTTTGCCTACTTGTTCATTGATTGAGATTCAAAGAGTTGGTCCTATCAAAATAAATTCTAATATTATTGTCAAAGATGTTCTTTATGTGCCACAATTTAGGTTTAACCTCCTTTCTGTCCATGCTTTTCTCAAAGCCTCTACTAACCACATGGTTTTCACTCCTCCATCACGCATAATTCAGGCACAATCTCCGAATTTGACAATTGGGATTGCAGAAAAGAAAGGAAATCTCTACATCCTTCTACAAGATTTTTTTTCCATTTCTTGTAATACTCATGTACCTTCATGTATAACAAATGTAGACTCAAGTTTTCATAATACCAATGTAAACCAATGGCATATACGTCTTGGTCATGCTTCTATGCTTATTACAAATAAGCTCAATAAAAAAAATTCCCTTTTCATTTCAGCAATATAATTCTTCAATATGTTCTATATGTCATCTTGCCTAACAAAAACGACTTCCCTTTATTTCGAACAATAAATTTTCTACTGTAGTCTTTTATCTTATCCACGTGGATATTTGGGGTCATTTTCATTCAACAAGTATAGAAGGCTTCAAATATTTTTTAACAATTATAGAAGACAAATCTCACATACATGGACTTACATGTTAAAAGCAAAATCAAATGTAAAAGACATTATTCCTCAATTTTTAACCTCGTTCAAACAAAAATTTCCACCACCATCAAGGTTGTCTGAGTGATAATGCCCCTATGCTAAATCTTGCTACATTTTATGCCAAAAATGGTGCTCTTCAACACCATTCTTGTGTTGATAGACTTGAACAAAACTCTTGTTGAAAGAAAACAGCAACACATTTTAAATGTGGCTAGAATAATTATTTTTTAATCTCATTTTAAATGTTGGGCTTATTTAATCAAAACAGTCACTTACCTCATTAACCGAACACCTTCTACGCCCCTTAAAGGAAAAAATTCATTTGAAATCCTTTTTCAAAAGGAACCCATTTATACACACTTAAGAAGCTTTAGGTGCTTAGCTTATCCATCCACTTTGGACAAACATAGACATAAATTCTCTCCTAGATCAAAAGCCTATGTTTTTATTGGCTATCCCGAAGGCATGAAAGCTTACTCTCTTCTTGATATTGCCACAAATCAGATCATACATACTAGGGATATCATATTTCATGAGACAATTTTCCCTTTTGCCAACTCCCTCTCTCATGACATTCTTAGCAATTTATTCCCTCAAAACATATTACCTACTGCTATATCTATTTTTTATTTGGAGCAACCATGTATCCCCACACCTCATCTGTAACGACCCAAATTCACTAATAAGGCTTAAGGGCCTTGATTAGTGTACCAGGAGGGCATGATGGGAATTATGTGTGATTATTATGACTTAAGCATGTTATATGATTACTTGAGTACTTGAGATGCATGACTATGTGTGTTAGTGTGCATATAGGCCCAGATTAGGTTAGAAGGGCATAATCGTAATTTTAGCCATTATGGGCATAACTGCTTTGATATATGTGATAAATGTTGAGACCACATTATTATGTGGATATATCTGTAATCTATGACTCGAGACGATCCTAGTGAGCAAAGTGGCGTGGAAGTCATAGCGGGGATTTATACCCGGCTCGGGGTGAGCTCAGGGGTGTAAATGGGAATTTAGTGGATGAGCTAGAGATTATTGTAACATTGAGGAAGGCTATTGGTGATTAGTAAGGTATTGGGAACTAAGCGGGAAATAATAGAGACATTCGAGGAAGTAGCGGAAATTAGGCAAATGACTAAAATACCCTTAAGAGGACTAAAGGATTAGAGTTAGCTGTGAGGGCATAAAGGTCATTTGACTTTTAAGGAAGGGTATTACTGAGGTTTTAAGATAGTGGGATTTATAGAATATCAAAAGGGTCTGAAAAAGAAGGGAAAAGAAGGAGGGAAAACAGAGAGAGTTTCTTGAGTCGGTTTACACTTTCCTTCACCTATTTCTGGAGAATTTCTGGAGTAAAGCCTAGAGGAGAGCTGGGATAACCAAACATCAAGAACCTTGATCTAAGACTAAGGAGTTGACAGAGGTTTAACAGGGTTTCACCAATACTTGAGGTAAGAATCTAGAGTTCATCCATTCTCTGTTTCTGGTTTGTTTAAAGCTGTGGTACTTGAGTTGAATTGAATGAAACTTTAGGGAATTCAAGCTTAGGGCTGAGGAGCAGCAAGCCAAGGGAGCCTAGGGTTAGCTTGTGGGCGAAATTCTATCAAAGGTATGAATTCTAAACTCTAGTTCTGATGTTCAGCTGGTTTATGTTAGGTTCTGAAGTTTGGAGGTGGCTATGGTGAATTTTGAGTTTGTGATTGCATGTGCTTGGAGTTTGGAGGTTTAGGGTGCTTGGGATGAGTGGAGTGTGGTCATGAGGTTGTTTTTAGGTTTGGGTAAGAGTTGGAAGAGGTTTGGTTGAGGTTGGCTCGAGAGAAATCGCACAAAGGAAATTCTGGTGTTGGGCTGCCTGTGACTAGCGCTACAGCGCTAGCCTTTGGGCACTGTAGCGCTAGGCCCATATGCTGGAAGGGTTTTGGTTCTGTCTGTAGCGCTATAGCGCCCTTCCAAGAGCGCTGTAGCGCTACCCTGCCTTCTGAAGGGGATTTTGGGGTGTTTTTCAAGGGTTTTTGACCTAAGGTTTGGGGTTTGGTTCCACCACCTTGTTTGGTGGAACTAGGACATCCCGGGGGCTCGGGATTAGCCCCGGGGCTAGGTTTTGAACTTGAGGATTGATGTTGACTTTGACCATGATTGTGTTTAGGTAAGCGCTAGGGCTCGAGTGGGATCGTGCTCAAGGTGTCGTGACATCGAAAACTAGTGAATTGAAAGGTAAGAACACTGCACCCGAATGTATGATTGTGATGGGACTAAGTGCTCCCGAGAATTGTTTTGTGTCATCGTTGGTATTATGCCAAGGGACACGTATAAGCGGTCTAAGGGTACCGTTCATGAATTTAGCGCATGGGACGCGAATTGGCCACTGGGAGCCAGAAATGAAAGGATAACAAAGGGAGCAGCTTGTGAGCGCTAGCTCTGGTTATCATCTGTGCATTGTGTTATATGAGCTGATATGCTTTGTAAATGAAATACTTGATTACTGATATGCTTTGTATATGAAATACTTGATTGTTGCTATGCTTGAAGTTTATGAGATGACATATGTGAGATTGACCTGACAGCTAAATGTGCATGCTCTATTATTGATGTATGTTCTTGCTGGGCCTTGGCTCACGGGTGCTACGTGGTGCAGGTAAAGGCAAGGGCAAGTTGGACCAAGCCTGAGGTGGAGAGCTCCGAGGTGAAATGTACATAACCAGCCGTTCGATCACCATGATCGAGGAGTGTGTCAGGACAGAGATCACCTAACCGCTCATTTTGCCTTAGCATGGCTGTTAATGTATTTAAACTTTGTAACTTTTGTAAAAGGCTTCTAAACCGTCATTTTTGGGATCCCATGTACATAAACAATGTTTAATATTGAAAATGTATCTTTTGAGACAAAAATGCTTTTAACCCTAGTACCTCTACTATCTGAGTAACACGTTTTTACTTAAATGACTTGATTAGCGAGTCTGGCACTTTATAAACACACAGTGTAGCGGTCTTGGCTATCCAGGGCGTTACATCATCCTTCGACCACTACCAATAATATCAACATCCAACCAACTGAAACTATAATCACTATAGCTGGTCGTCAATCAACAAAACCATCTCATCTCCAAGACTATATTTGCCAATCCTCCACTAATAAAATGAGATAAGTAAAATAAAAGTAAGGTGTAATCAAGAGTTTGAGAAATGGAAAGGTTTCAAGAATCATCCATATGCTCGTTTAGTTACTTAGTTACTTGATTTACAAAAATACACAAGTAAATAGTTCACATCCCAACATTTACTTGGAAAATCTAACATTAAAGTCCATATTCTTTTCTAACAAAAGTCCATTTGAGTTATAAAGTTCTTTACTTTAAAAGCACAATGTTAATCTTATGAAAAATCTAAAAATGACAAAATACCTAAGGGCAATAATGCAATAGAAGATTGGACGTAAAATTATGTATCAATATTACTTTTACTAATTAGATACACATAGAAAGAGCATGACTAATCATATATACTATTGGTGCAAATAAATAAAGATAACAAAATAGAGATGATGATGAAAGAGCATAAATAACTCAAATACATTATATTAAGAACAAAGTAAATCAAAGTAGCAAAATAACATCACTAGCATATGGAATCACCCCTAACCTTCCTAGGAATATTAGACCATTATGCTCATGATTCCCACAAAATTCTAAGTAGAAAATATGAGAAGAAATGAGTAGAAATTTTGCTATAATTTCTTTACTCTAAAAATTACATACCAAATGTGAAAGAAGAATCTCTATTTATAGGAGAAAATGATTAAAAAGAAATTAAATTACAAATGGGGTCTACAAAATAAATTTGAAATATTAATAATAAAATATGATTTTGAAAAATCAAATCTTATTATTAATATTAACCTAGCAATTTTAGTGAATGATCATTTTGCAATTTTTGTAAAACACCACAAAATATGAGCTTAAGAGCTCAAAATGGAAATGTGCAAGACCCAAAACCCACAAAAATTGGATTGAAAGGTGGTTGAAAGTGTTGACCACGTGCATCCAATAGAGGCGTGCCACGTGTCCAAGTGGTGGCAAGCTTGGGCTTGGGCTTGTGTTTGGCTCATTTTGGGCCTAATTCCCTTCAAAAATGCCACTTTTTCAACTTTTTTTTTTTAGTTTTGATTCTTTATTTCTTCTTTCTTTTTCTTTATGCCAAAATGCAACTTTAATTCCTACAAAATAACAATAAATTAAATCATAATCAAATATTTTCATTTACAAAATAAATCATATTAATTCCACGAAAATATTAATTAAAACTTAATTTATTTTGAATATTAAAATCAATAAATGTGTATTTTTCACCACTAATCACCCACTTCCTTAACTTCAACTCCAAATTCAATCCAACAATCATTATCATATCACAAATTATCATCACCATTTTGGGTTGTCATACTTGCAGCCAATACTCATATTGAACCAGAAAAGTTTTCTGAAGTATCCAAACATCCCGAATGGCATAAAGCCATGAATAATGAATTGGATGCCTTAGAAGGAAACGAAACTTGGATCATCACATCTCTTTCTCCTGGATGTAAACTAGTAGGAAGCAAATGGGTATACAAAATAAAATATAATCTCAATGGTGCTATTGATTACTACAAAGCACGCCTCGTTGCCAAAGGCTATATGCAAAAAATTTGCATTGATTACACTCAAACTTATGCACATGTTGCAAAGTTTAACACTCTTAAAATTCTCTTAGCACTTGTTTCCATGAAACAATGGTCCTTACATCAAATGGACATCGATAACGCCTTCTTACATGGCGACCTCAACAAGGATGTTCATATGAATATTGACAAAAGGCTATACCCACATCACCTCGCAGCCTAAAAATTCGATTTGCAAACTCCAAAAAGTCTTTATGGACTCAAACAAGCATCTAGGCAATGGTGTGATAAGCTTAGTAACACTTTGCTACAACAAGGCTTTCTATAATCCCTTTCCAATCATTCTTTGTTCATTAGAAATGATAAAGGGATTCTTTTGAAATTATTAGTCTATGTTGATGACATTTTAATTTCGAGCAATAACGACATGGCTGTAGATCAATTTAAACAATCTTTAAATTCAATGTTCAAACTAAAAGATCTTGGCCCTCTAAGGTTCTTCCTTGGTCTTGAAATTTGGTGCACCAATAAAGGTATACATGTCTCTCAAAGACCATTTATTTTACAATTACTAAGTGACACTGGATACCTCGGTGCCAAACCAGTTCCTACACCAATGGAACCAAACCTCAAACTTAGCAAAGACATTGGTGACAAGTTACCAAATCCTACTACTTACCGAAGCCTCATTGGTAAGTTAATCTATCTAACTATAACTCGACCAGATGTTTCCTTTGCTGTCAATCGCCTAAGTCAATATCTTGCATCTCCTAGAACTCCTCACTTGTTGGCAGCTCAACGAATCCTTCAATATCTCAAAGCTACTCCTGGTCATGAACTTTTTTTCTCCTTAACTAATGTTGACATTCATCTAAAATCTTTTGTTGATGCTGATTGTGAAAGTGTCTAGGGGAAGTTGCCTAGACACTAGACCCTCTGTTTCTTGTTGTTGTTGTGTGTTTTTAGGCAACTCCTTCATCTATTGGAAATCAAAGAAACAAACCACAGTCTCTTGTTCTTCTGTTGAAGCTGAATATCGCACCATGGAAAACGCCACATGTGAAATAACTTGGGTCTTTTCCGTTCTCAAAGACTTTGGCATTCAAGCCCCACTTCCAACTACAGCTGTTCACATATCAAAAAATTTAGTCTTTCATGAGCGCACCAAACATATCGACATTGATTTCCACGTAGTTCGGGAGAAAGTAACACAAGGAGTACTCAAGATGATCCATGACCCCTCAAAAAGCAACCTAGCCGATGTCTTCACCAAACCTTTATATCCGAGTTCTTTCAATGATATTGTATCCAAGATGGGTGTAAAAAATTTATACACTCCATCTTGAGTGGTATTAGAATTGAGTTATTTATTTTCTCTAACTAATTTCTGTTATATGTTGTTACTTTGTTAATCTTGATTTGTTACTCCTTTCTTGTAACTTTGTTGCCTATTTAAGACACTCCTCCTACACTTGCTCATTGTAATAATAATAGCAAAATAGTCTTTCTCCTTTGTTTCTCTATGAGAAGTTCAACTAAAAATTCTCCACTCAATGTCAGTTTTTTGAGATATAGAAAATACGAATTAATTACAAAAGTATAAGTAAAAAGTTATTATTTATGGTTGTGTCAAGTATGTTCTAGAACACCACTAAAAAATAGTTTCTAAAAAAACACCAATCACTAATTTTCGTAGAAACATACATGCTCAAATTTCTCGTGGAAAAAAACCAACGTTTCTAAAAAATGCACGTACAAGTTATCCGGTTATAGCTCATAAAGCTGACCATTGAAGTACTGCTGGGCAACTACGAGCCAACCATTTTACTTCACTAGTTAATTTACATTTCCGACCTAAAATCATCCATAAGGCTTCAAAAGGAAATAATAATAATAATAATCGTGTGGATCTTCTGTTTTGGAATATAAAAATATATTATTTATTTATTTTAACAAACTAACTTTTAAAATTGGCCCTTTTTGCTCCTTCCAACGACTCCTCCAGACCCGTACTTCGTCCTTCTGATCCATTACCTTTCATCATCATCATCATCATCAACTTCTTTTTTCTTCATATCATCTAGGGTTCCGAAGAGTTGAAGAGAGAAACCTATGGACTTGGCCTGTGTAAATTGCAGATACCCCATTAATCAATTCAAATACAGAGGTCGGGCAATTTCAAGCCATCATCATGCGACGTTACGAGCTCCATCTTCTTTCTATTCCTTCCCTGGAAAAATTAGTAGTAGTAGAAGAGAAAGAAGTAAATGTTTCTTACGGATTTCAAATTTCGCGGCTTTCGTAACTCAGAGTTCTACCAATGGTGCTATAACGAGAATATCTACGGCCAGCGGTGCAGGATCACTGCTGGGCAAGTCGAGCGCCGCCATGGAGCAGCTTGACATCGAGCGTGGCGTTTGTATACCGTTTCGCAAGTACACTCCCGAGACAGTATGAAAAAAGCAGTTCCATTTCTTGCTTTTTTTTCTAATATAATAGTCCCGTATTTAATCTTTTTTTATTTGTGTGTGTGTGTGGAGATTATTTCTTCTATTTGTTGGCTTTAGATTAAAATATTGGGAGCTGAGTAAAATTTTCACTTATTTATTATTATTCTTTGTCTTCTGAATTTGGCTTCGGCTTCGGCTTAGGACAAAATCAGACGTGTGAAGGCAATATGTTTTGTATGTGTTGGAACTTGAGTTGTTGTAAGTTTGACCTCGATGAGGCACTGGATTGTGAACATGATAATAATTAATAATCCAGTCATATGTTGTTCACTTTGCTGAGTGTTTGGATTTGATTTGGTTTGAAATTGTGATTGGTTATTGTGTTTGTGTAAATGTATTAGATTATAGATATGACGAGAGTAATTTGAAAGCCTTAATAGTGTTGATTTCTTTTATTGGATTTTGTTATAATACCGTTGGAGGTGTCTAATCAGGTGAGGAATAAGGTGTTGGAATCTAGAGGAGCTGTTGTATCATTAATTCTTCGAGGTGTGGAGATTGTGTGGAGTTTGGGCTTTTACTGGTCTACGTTGATGTATGATTTCTTGGTTGGAAGGGATGAAGAGGTTGTCCCATTTCGTGCTCGGCAGCTTAGGAATCTCTTATGTGATTTGGGACCTTCTTTCATCAAAGCTGGTCAGGTGTGTGTTTCACTTATTCATTTGTATCCTTTTTGTTATTTGAACACTTTCATATCTGGGGTGCTATTTTTAGTGAAGCATCTGAGGCAAAAACAGTTCATGTCATTTGGTTTTGTTTGTTCCTTATGTTTGGGTTTTCACCAAATTTGACAGGTTCTTGCAAATAGACCCGATATTATTAGAGAAGATTACATGAATGAACTTTGCATCCTTCAAGATGATGTTCCTCCTTTCCCTAATCAGGTAATAACCAACTTGATGAATACCAGTTATTATTATTATTATTATTATTATTATTATTATTATTATTATGTGATTCAACTTTTAATTGTGATGGATTTAAAAGGACCAAACTAAAATATGGTTTGGCTATTATCTAGGTTGCTTTCAACATTATAGAAGAGGAATTGGGTCAGCCTCTTGAAGCTATATTCAGTAAAATCTCATCTCAGACAATAGCAGCAGCAAGTTTGGGTCAAGTTTATCGAGCTACATTACGTAGCACTGGTCAGGATGTTGCTATTAAGGTAAGAAGCTAATCTAGTGGCCTTCAAAGGATAAATAATGTTGAATTCAAATACTACTCCTCCCAAGAGGAATTTTAATACCCTTGGTGCTATATTACAGGTGCAAAGGCCAGGGATAGAGCCTATAATATATCGAGATCTTTTTCTTTTCCGTACTCTGGCTTCATTCTTGAATGGCTTTAGTCTACAGAAACTGGGCTGCAATGCTGAGCTGATAGTTGATGAATTTGGTGAGAAGCTTTTGGAGGAACTTGATTATACTTTGGTACCTTTCAGATCCTCTCTTTAGTTAAAGTTGACTTACTCCATAGCTTGAATTGAATAATAATGATCTATCATTGATCAAAATGGACAATAATGTTTTCTCATGTTGATAATGGCGATTCATGATGCTTTCATGGCTGTATTGTAATTTTCAAGTACAAAAAAAATAGAAATTTGGTTCTTGTAATTATATGTGCATGGCATTATTATTAGCAATTGTATGCTATTGAATTCATGACATTGCTTTTCCTTATTATTACCTTTTTTTAATCACAGGAAGCACGTAATATAGAAGACTTTATTGAGAATTTCAAAAATGATCCTACTGTCAAAATCCCTCTGGTTTACAAACAGTTATCCGGTCGACGAGTTTTAGTAATGGAATGGATTGATGGTATTCGGTGCACTGATCCACAGGTACCTTTAACAAGATAGATAACACCATCCAGTTTTATATATTTTTTCTTCTTCTTAATATCTGCAAATCTGTCATAGTTTTTAATGAAAATTATCCGTGTTTCAGGCTATTAAAGAAGCTGGCATTGATTTAGATGGGTTTTTAACTGTTGGTGTAAGTGCTGCTTTACGGCAACTACTAGAGTTTGGACTATTTCATGGAGATCCACATCCTGGAAATATTTTTGCTATGCAAGATGGGCGTATTGCATATGTCGACTTTGGGAATGTTGCGGTGCTTAGTCAGGTAAACTGCTTCTCTTTGATATTCACGACAATAATACAATATTATGTTATTGTTATATATTTTTTTTCTTCAGTTAATCTTGCTTTTAAATGAATTGCATTTTTTTCTCATTTCTGACACTTCATATTTGTTGTCTTCTTTCTTTCAGCAAAATAAACAGATTCTGATTGATGCTGTTGTTCATGCTGTAAATGAGGACTATGCTGAGATGGCAAATGACTTCACCCGGCTAGGCTTTTTGGCTCCTGGAACTGATGTCGCTCCCATTATTCCTGCTTTAGAAGCAATCTGGCAGAACTCTTCTGGAAAAGGACTCTCTGACTTTAATTTCCGAAGTGTTACGGGTAATTGATGTTCCACAGTATTAATACATATTTTTTTTATACTTTAACTATAAAGCCATATTCTTCTTACCTGGGACTCCCATAAGTACCTTTCAGTTTCACTCGAAAATTCCTGTTACATTTCATTTTGTTTTTGTTTTGATGAGGATTGCAAATAATTTTCAATTGCTACATAGTTCCTTTTTCTATAACGTGCTAATGAGGAGCAGCTTGTTAAAATTAGTGTCGTCTGTGCTGCAGGGAAATTTAATCAATTAGTCTATAATTATCCCATCCGTATCCCAGAGAGGTTTTCTCTTGTTATTCGTTCTTTATTGACTCAAGAGGGCATCTGTTTCACTTTGGAGCCAAACTTCAAGTTTCTCGAGGTAGGGACATATATTATGTTTTTCTTTATTTAGCTCTGGAGTGATATTTTTGATGGTCCTGTAAAATCTTCCCATACATTAACTCTAATTATAGTATTCACTGATATAGGAGGTTTCTTGACAGATTTATATTAATTTTAATATAGAAGCACCTGCATGTTCATAAATTTTAATTTTGAATTTGTCAAAAATAAATCTGATGACATGCGTGATATGTCATATGATTTCTTTATATTGAAGAATTAACATTATTGGTCAAATAGGTGGCCTATCCATACGTGGCAAAGCGGCTTCTAACGGATCCAAATCCTGCTCTACGAGAACGCCTCATACAGGTTTGTTCAGAGTCAACTGCAGTATCTTTGTATTAAAATTCTTAAAGCTATAGGGCTAATGGTCGTTATTTATATGCTTCTGATTACAATTTGAGGGGGAAAAGCTACTTGGACTAGGATGATGTTTCAACTTAAAATTAATTGGAGTTAAATGGAGTAACCCTTTTTTTTATTATTATGTTTTTATAATTATGTTGTTGTTCCATATATTTTACATGTGTGACTTTTTTCACATCTAATACGCCTCCTCACGTTTGGGCATGAAAGTATAGATATTATGAATGACCTTAGATACAACAAGACCAAACGTGAATATTTGATAGAATGCTACAAGGCCGACTTAGGAAATTTGTGGGAACATAGGACATCACAAGGCTGGTTAGGAAATTTGTGATCATACACGTCGTCTGAAACAGGTCATAGAATCCAACATACATTAGAAATGTCCCAAACTAAGGTCAAGAGTGGAGTGTAGCGAAAGTCGAACCTGTTCTTGCTACTATATTATAATTTGAGGGGGCAAAAACCACTTGGACTAGAATTGAGGTTCTATCTTAAAACTAATTGGTGCTAAGTGGAGTAATATTTTCCTTTATATGGATATTGTTGTTCTCATATACTTCTGTTATTTCATATATGGTTACGTCAAAGGTGGTAAAGCTTGATCATTTATTCCCCCCTTTTGATATCCACATTGCTCTTAGCCGTGAACTATTGGTTTATTGTGTTTTTTATGATAATAATGTACTTATTTCAGGTCCTTTTTAAAGATGGCCTTTTCCAGTGGAAGCGGCTCGAGAACCTCATCACTCTTGCCAAAGAAAACGTGGCCAAGATGAGCAGCAACCCCGCCTTGCAAGTGAAGGGCCTGTGTGTAACTCATCTCAAGTTTGATCTAGTGTAAGTATCATCTATCTTGGAGTAATTAACAACCTGTACCTTCTTGTCCATTTCCCGGGCAGGCAAACATTTGAAAAAAAATTGGACCTCACGGACACCATGAAAGACGGAGCTCGTCTATTCATTATCGATGAAGGAATCCGTCGACAACTTCTTCTTGCCTTGACTGAAGACTCAAAGCTTCACATTCAGGAGGTTTGCATATCTAAAATTCGTTCCTCTTCTCACTCTAACATTAACTATTATAATATCAACAGAGGAGAGAATTGATTTTTTTTTTTTTTTTAAAAAAAAAAAATCTGTGTTCTATATAGCTTGTGGACGTATACAGGCTTATTCAAGATGAGATAGACGTACAAAATGTAGCTTTGGAAGTTGTAAGAGGTAAAACCGTAAAAGCTTTAGATTTAGTATAAACATTAGGGAAGTTTGTAAACTTGAATATGTTCTTATTTTTATTTAAAAATTTTTTTGCAGACTTCCCAACTGTTGTTAGAGATCTCATGCTTTCTTGGAGTGAGTCGGTTTTGTCAGATAGATAGTTCTTGAGAAGCTTCAGGAAAAAACGACACCCAGTTTTACTATCAGTTCAGCGGAAGAAAAGTTAGATTATATGACAACTAATTTTTCGTATAGTTTTCATAGAACGACAGCCTGATGTTTATCGTCGTAGTTATAGAAATGTGTAGATATTATCTATCTATATTCGGGAAAGTGTAAAGTTAGACAACATTTGCTATTTTGCTTTGCTGCATGTAGTATAGACACACCATTATATAAATATATATATATATATAGGGAATTTACTTATTTTTCGTCGTCCTTTTATTTTGATACTCTTTTTATTCAATAATATAATTTTCTGTATTTTAAAATGATACATATTTGGTATCCTATAGTCAGATTTGATAAATAAAATTTTATCAATATAAATAAATTATTATCAATTATATATAATTAAGTAATTAAATTTGAATTTTGAATTCATATAGTTGATAGTAGTTTGATTAAATTTGTAAAATTTTATTAATTAAATTTGAGTTTAGGGTACCAAATATGTACGATTCTAAAATACATGATACTAAATATGTACGAGTTCAAAATACATGATACAAAATAAACATTATTGTAAACAAAAAGACAAAATGATATTTTACAAAAACACAGAATTTAAAATAGTTACCTACCCCTATATATATATAGTATAATGTAACTTTATTTGTACACAACACATAATGAACAGACTAGTCAGTCTAGTCGCAAAAGAGCTGGGCTAACTTGAAGTTTAATTAACGATATACATTATCAAAGACATTAAAACTTTTTATAATTACGCTTTAGAATTGTGAAAGTTATAGAATTCATTTTTAAATTGCTTCTCTTTCTCTTTGTCCCATCTAGTGATCCCATCTAGTGATGTATACATGTTAGAAACACCTAGATATGTTTGCATGAGCATAATTTTGTGATTTTTTCTGCTTCAACTATTGTTCAAATTTGGAATTTTGGATTTGGGTAGGCTAATGATGCTAAGCTCAACATGTGTTCTCTCTGCATTCAATACTCAAATTGATGCTTTAATGATCCATATGCGATGATCTAACGATGTTTAAATAATTTGGAAAATACATTGAATTGCCATCGCATATACATTACCAAAGCATCGATTTGATTATTAAAAACACATGTTTGAGTAGAGCATCATTAGATCGTCACATAAGCATCATTTAACTTTTTTAGATACGTTAGTCAATGTTGTGTGACCATCATAAAGCATCTCACAAGCATTGTTAGACCATCGCATTTATTGTATGTAAATTGAATCCTGGTAGACCATGGATTTGTCATTCTTAAGCATTGTATTTTTTTTATGAATGCATCGTTAACCAGTAATCCATATTCTCGGAACTTCCATTTCAATTTAGTGAGCCTGCCCGAACCATTATAAATGGCACAACCCACATAATGTGTCTCTAGGGGGTTGTCAAGCTTTGGGAGAGGTTTATGTAGCATCTGAAAAAAAAAAAAAAAAAAGGAAAACAAAAATAAATTTTATGGAAAACTAACAAAAGCATCATTAAGCATCGTTAACTCATATAAACTAGAAAATATAACAAGTGGAAAAACATCACCATATAATCACTATTCATCATTAAAGCATTGTTATTAAAAAATGATGAAAATTACAATCGTTAAAGCATCGCAGTTCATCATTAATCATCAATTTTATGAATTAAATTAAGTAAATTTTAAAATAAATTAAAATGCATCGCCAATCATGGATCACCCATGTATAAACTATAAAACATAACAACTAGAAAGGCATTACCATAGTATTGCTATTCATCGTTAAAGCATCGTTGTAGAAAAATAAAGAAAACTAAAATAATACATGACCCATTGTCAAAGCAATAGAATTCATTGTTAACCATCGAATTTAGGAATTAAATTAAGCCAATTTTAAAACAAGTTAAAAAAGCATCATTTTCAAGTAACAAATCTAAAGGATAATTAATTCACATATTAAGCCTCGAACAACATCGTTAAAGCATCAAAATGAAAATTCATACTTTTATTAGAACTTATTATACATAGTGTTAGCCATCGCAAATGCATCTCTAAGCATAGTTTTTGTTAAAAAATCCATAAGGAATACTAGAGAAATAGGTATTGGGGTGGAAATCCTTGCCCCTATATTGATATGTCCCAGTAATTTATACAAAAGAAGGAGAAGTAAACTCTAAGCACAAGGCTAAACTCATGCCTAAACTCACGCCTCACCTTAGCTGTAGGCCTAAACTCATGCATAAATATCATAATATCATACAAGAAGATATATCCCTAAAATACATAATTATGATAATGTATGACAGTATATGAGAATATCACAATACCCCCTTCAAGTTGAAGCAGGTGGATCAAGAATGCCCAACATGGAGAGGAGTGAAATTCCGTTTTTAGTAATTACCAAATTAATTAAACCATGAATTAATTAAAATGCAGAATGGTAATTAATTGTTTACACAGAAAGCAGTTCTGTCGGAACAGAATCCGAACTTGTCACGACAGAATTGAACACAATAAATAGACAGTGCAAAAATTAAAGAACACAACGAATTTTTACAAGGTTCAGAAACCCTTTCGGATAACCTACTCCTTGGGGCCACGCCCAGAGAATAAACCAATTAGTAAAGAAACAAAGTGTACAAAAGCATTGACTTAAACAATGTAAGACTCCCTCTTAAACTATTGCCGCAATCTTGTTGTACTCTTCTCTACGAATCTGGTTTGATGAAACGCTGATTCTCTTGAACTCCCTTCAAAGAATAGCGAGTGCACACTTCCTCCCGAAGTGAGACTTAGATAGAATCCTCTCCCGAAGATCCTTATGAACACGTTCACAATGGACTAGATAGATATCCACAAGTACACTCAGCACTCTCACAAAGATTAAGGTGAACAAACTTAATCTCTACAAATAAAGAAACTCTTCAAAATAATGTTTATAAATATTGAAAATGGAAGAGGTGAAAATTTCCAAGGCCTTGGCAAGGTATTTATAGGCAGGGAAATCGTCCAAGGCCATCATATTCTGGTATCTTTGAAATTAATTTGCGAATTCCTTTGATTTAGGAAAACAGCCAGCCAGATGGATTTTGTGTCGACAGAAAATGAAACTGATGAGTCAGCAACGTAATCTGTTTTATCTGGCAGAACGAACATGGTCATTTCTTTTGACCATGTTCATTTTCGACACCTTCTTTATTTCCAGAAAGGACATAATCCCATATAATCCCTGAAAATAATCTCAAAATATTTGCACAATATATTTTTACCAAAAATTGATTATTTGAGATAAATAAGGCAACAAATATATTCACATTTAGAGACCTTTTCACATTACAAAATCAGCTGAAAATATTGCTAATAAAACTGAATATCAATAAGGAGATTTGCTACTGATTTTTCTTTAAACAATTAAAATATTTTGTCTAAATTAAAGTTTAGCCAAAAAAGGATTTTACAATCTCCCCCTTTGGCAACTTGATAGACAAGAATATTTTAAGTGTTTATTTTGAAAAGATCCTGCAAGATAAGACAGGTTAGAGCAAATAGCAAAATAGCAATAGATTGCTCCCCCTGCGAAAATTATCACAAATGTAACAATGATAAAAAAATTATAGCATGACTCCCCCTGCGAAAAGCAATTCAAATGTAACATGAATCAACAGTTTAAAATAGTATAAACTGATCAAAATGAACCATCAAAATGAACCATTTACTCCCCCTTGTTGTCTAGCAATAAGCCAAAGGAGTAACACCAACACAAAAAACAATCCAAATAGTCAAACTACTTCTCCCCCTCTTTGTCTATCAGAAAAAAAAACATAAGGCAATGACAACACAATTTTTCAAGCCTTCTTTGTGGTGACCGAGACGGTTGTTACCAATGGGAAATGCATGAACTCCACTGCCTCGAGTTTTCACCATAGAAGCAACAAGCAAAAACAAAGAGAATTTTTTTTTTTTTTTGAAAGAATGAGAAAATGAGTCTCTCTTTGACCGAATATAAAGAGAAGAAAATGACACTCAGGGATTTGATTTTATTCATTTTCAAGACCAAATTAATGAATTGATATCCAAAAAAAAACTTTGCACAGTTAAGGAAAATAAACCAAAAATAGAAACTTTTGATGTCAAATAATATAATAAGTGACAAAATAAAAAAGAACATATTACCACAGTTTCCCTTTCTTGATAGCCACGGTCAAGTCTTTTTTTTTTTTTTTGACTTTTTTTATATAATATAATATATAAACAAAAGTACCAAAAATATCCTGTTCTGATAGTGCCCAATGTCTTCGTGCCTTGTCCTTGGAGAAAGTAACAAACATTAATTCTTAACATATTTTTAGTATAAGGTTAGAAAATATATTTAATATAAATCATGCTTTTTTTTTTAAATCACAAAATATGTACTCCTGACACAAAAAATATTTTATCCAAATTAATAAGTGTGTATGAGACTTACAAATTTTTCCAACAGTATATCTTAAGCTTTTGTGTGTGATTGTGAAAGCAGAGATCATTGCCCTGTATGTCAATTTTAGCCTTTTTCAGGGTCATTGCCCTATGTGGCAATTTTTAGCCTTTTTCTCAAAGAGTACCCAAATTAGACGCTTTCACACTATACTGAAGGCTGCATTTATCAGTGGTAGAGTATCTTCTACATAATTTTTAGTTACATAGTTCCAACTTACTCAAAGATAGCATTTTACACAACAGTGTAGGTAGCTCTATTCTAAGATGGAGTCTGAAAATACTTTTAAGGATCAAATGCTCATACACTACAAACACAGATTGATTTGGAAGAATATTAATTGGAAGGACTATTTATTTTGATTTTTTATTTTAAAAAAATGTGCATGATATATATTAACTATAAATTCTAACAAGTAGTAAAAATACGTTTTGTCATAATGTTTGAGACTTTCTATTTGGACAAGAACAAGAAGACATCAAGCAACTCTTTCTAGCACAGGGATATGGCACAACACAAACAATATTTAATTAGTACAAACCCCCAAGGATTTCCTGAGGGAATAAAACTTGACCGTTTCAAGGAGTTTTGTGAAAATATCTGCAATTTGTTTGTCACACTCAATATATTCTAAGACCAAAGTTTTATTTTCAACAAGATCCTCAGTGTGTCGAGACACATCATCAACACAAAAACATTTTTCATGGGAAATTTTCAAATGTTTTCCCAATCAACTTGGTTCACATTTACCAAAAGAATATTTACTTAAAATCAGTAAATCATGAACATGACTCATACTTCCAATTTTTCTCAAATTTTCACAATCCACATGATCATATTTTTCATGACACAAATTAGTATCACTCCTTGTAATTGTGTGACAATTGTGTGATTGAGATAATGTGTAACAATTATCGACAGATTTATAACCCTTCAAAACACAATTTCCATCTTGGTCAAGCACAAAACAATTATCAAGAGAAAAATCTACAAACAAGTCTTGGTCACAAATTTGACTTATACTAATTAGATTATTATTAAGTCCATCAACCAAAAGAACATTTTGCAACTTTGGTAGTCCTTCAGAATTTAGAGTGCCACTACCAAGTACCTTACAAGACTTACCATCTCCAAATGTGACTTCCCCATTTTTCAAAGTCTTGAAGTCAGTGAGTATGTTTTTGTTACCTGTCATATGCCTAGAACAACCACTATAAAAAAACCAAGAATTAGAAGCACATGTTGTAAGACAAGTAAAGGCAGCAAGACATTTGAATTTATTTTTCTTCACCCAAACTTTCTTAGGTGGAGTCCTTTTCTTCAATGGAATTTGTCTCCAATTACCATGATGATTAAAGTAATTTTTGTGAAGAAAATTCATCAAGGTAAAACATTTAGGTCGAATATGACCTTTCACTCCACAGAAATTGCAAATTGGAATAAAATGACCAGATTTTATATTCTCGAGAACTTTGTTATTGTTTGCCATCAAATGATTATCTGAACATACTTTCAACCATTGATCATACATGTTTTTGTATGATTCTTTCAAAGAATCCTCATCCAAATCAGATTCATCTGAACCACCATGGGAACCCTCATCTGTTGAAATAGTATTATTTAAACAAACAAGATTCTCATTCACCTGCACAGAAGGAGGTAAGCAAGAAAAAACAGAAGTTAAGGCAAGATTAGACTTTTCTTCCTCATCACTACTTTCAGAGTCTTGGTCACTCCAAGTGACTGCCATGACCTTCTTATTTTTCTTTAAGGTATTGGCACATTCAGCTTGAATATGTCTAAAACCTTCACACTCCCTGCATTGAATACCTTTTTTATTAGTAGATTCAAAAGGTTTTGAAAAATTATTACCTTTGGAGGATTTAGACATGTTTTTCTTGTTACCAATCTTTTTCATAAACTTCTTAAATTTTTTCGATAACAAGATCATTTCATCATCATCTTCCTCATCTGAGCTTTCCATTTTCTCTTTGGAAGATTTCAAGGCAATCGATTTCGCATTCACATCAATTGGTTTCTCTTGGCGAATCTTTTGATTAAGTTCAAAAGTTCGAAGAGTTCCCATCAATTCCTCAACTTTCAAGGTGTCAAGGTTCTTTACCTCCTCAATGGCTGTGATCTTGGATTGAAACCTGTCAGGAAGAGATCTAACAATTTTCCTAACCAAAACAGAGTCAGACAACTTTTCTCCTAAAGCAAAATATTCATTAGCAATGTCAGACAATTCTTCATAAAACTCAGTGAGGGTTTCTTTTTCAGACATGCGAAGGTTTTCAAATCTTGTGGTCAACATTACAAGCCTAGATCGCTTAACATCAGTGGTTCCTTCAAATTGAGTTTGAAGGATTTCCCAAGCATCTTTGGCAGACTCACAAGATGAAATCAATTTTATATAACTCTCACCAACACCATTAAAAATTGCATGTAAAGATTTATTATTATAAATTGACAATTTATCTTCTTCATTAGACCATTCAAGTTCAGATTTTACTTGTGTCATACCAGATTTCGAATTTATCTCGACAGGTGGTGTCCAACCAGATAATATTGATCTCCAAGCCCTTTCATCAAGGGATTTGATAAAAGCTTTCATCCTTACTTTCCAGTATGGATAATTTGTATCATTCAGCAATGGAGGGCGAGTTATAGATCTACCTTCTGCAAAGATAGACATTTCACAAGGCACAAAACAAACGGAAAAATACAAGATCGCATTAAGAGTTTAGTGACCCGCTCTGATACCAATTGAAATTCCGTTTTTAGTAATTACCAAATTAATTAAACCATGAATTAATTAAAATGCGGAATGGTAATTAATTGTTTACACAGAAAGCAGTTCTGTCGGAACAGAATCCGAACTTATCACGACAGAATTGAACACAATAAATAGACAGTGCAAAAATTAAAGAACACAACGAATTTTTACAAGGTTCAGAAACCCTTTCGGATAACCTACTCCTTGGGGCCACGCCCAGAGAATAAACCAATTAGTAAAGAAACAAAGTGTACAAAAGAATTGACTTAAATAATGTAAGACTCCCTCTTAAACTATTGCCGCAATCTTGTTGTACTCTTCTCTATGAATCTGGTTTGATGAAACGCTGATTCTCTTGAACTCCCTTCAAAGAATAGCGAGTGCACACTTCCTCCCGAAGTGAGACTTAGATAGAATCCTCTCCCGAAGATCCTTATGAACACGTTTACAATGGACTAGATAGATATCCACAAGTACACTCAGCACTCTAACAAAGATTAAGGTGAACAAACTTAATCTCTACAAATAAAGACACTCTTCAAAATAATGTTTACAAATATTGAAAATGGAAGAGGTGAAAATTTCCAAGGCCTTGGCAAGGTATTTATAGGCAGGGAAATCGTCCAAGGCCATCATATTCTGGTATCTTTGAAATTAATTTGCGAATTCCTTTGATTTAGGAAAACAGCCAGCCAGATGGATTCTGTGTCGACAGAAAAGGAAACTGATGAGTCAGCAACATAATCTGTTTTATCTGGCAAAACGAACATGGTCATTTCTTTTGACCATGTTCATTTTCGACACCTTCTTTATTTCCAGAAAGGACATAATCCCATATAATCCCTGAAAATAATCTCAAGATATTTGCACAATATATTTTTACCAAAAATTGATTATTTGAGATAAATAAGGCAACAAATATATTCACATTTAGAGACCTTTTCACATTACAAAATCAGCTGAAAATATTGCTAATAAAACCGAATATCAATAAGGAGATTTGCTACTGATTTTTCTTTAAACAATTAAAATATTTTGTCTAAATTAAAGTTTAATGAAAAAATAAATACAATAGTTTATTATTATTGTTATATTTAGATTATTAAATTATTGTTTGAATAATTTTGAAAATATCAAAAAAATTCCATATTCATTATTGAGGATGTGATCTTGTATTAGTACGAGACAATTAAGATCACATGAATGAATAAAAATAGTCAACAACAACAAATTACAGTTATAGAATTCTTTAATTGGAGTTGTAAGTACGGTTTACTGAGTATCATAATGATACAAATAATCTAGATTCGGATTATTGATGTGGAAAGACATCTCGGTAAAGGTGCTTTATATAATATGATTATATATGACATGGACTGATATGAATTAGAGTCTTTATCCAATAGCCATTTAACAATAAAGACTTGTAATTGATATCATAACTGATGATCATTTATAGATCAACCTAAATCCTGAGTGTTCATGAACTCCTGTTCATGTTTATTAAATCTTTTGATTCATTCGTTAAGGTCTCTTCAAAGAATGAGGCTAATGACTTTTGTTTTGGAGATTTAATATCATGGATGGCTGGGAACATGTATCAACAATACGGAATCTAATCTTTCCTAATGGATCGTATATTAGTTCCCTTAAGGGTTAATTCTAGAACTGAATGATTTTGAGCTCAAATCTATAATTAGATTATAGATTAATTATTCACTAGTGAATTAATGGTACTTAAGAAATAAGAAGTAAATTAGAAAGGTTAAATGGTAATTCTTCCATTCTAATTTATGAACTAATTAATTAGAGGGTTGAACTATTGTAAGATGGTTATATCAATGGATGACTTAAGAAAAAGATTTCTGTAAAAGTATATCTATAACATAAAGAGTGCAATTCTGAATTTATAGTGGAGTAATATCAGAATTAATAAATTAACTATTATAATTAAAGAGCGTTGACCCTGAATTTGGCCAACTGACACGGAGTCAAATATGCTTGATGTGGATAAACACATTGGAAAGAATGTGATGACGAAATTATAAAGAACGCTAGGGTTTATAGTGGTTCGGCCCCAGAATTTGGTAATAACCTACGTCCACTTGAATTGTTATTGATGTAAGACTCAGAGGAGTGATCAAAGAACTAGGGTTCAATGAGTTTCAACCACCTCTTAGGAATAATACAATGTATTTAATCAGATAACTCCAATTTCTAGTGATCTGAAAGCAAGAAAGAAGAAAAGGATCCCTTTCCTTTGAGCCCTCATTTTTTATTTATAGGCTCATGGAGGATTTACATTAATTTGTTACAGATATGATTTCCTAAATAGTCGGATACTCAGGAAATCATGGGAGATAATTTCGGATGCTACCATAACTGCCTAAGATTTCCTCCGTGTATAGCGTGCGTACGACCAGTCTCGTCGTAGGAAAAAGTTTATCGTGTGACAGTAGTTGTCTTCCTAGTCGATAGTTGATTATAGATTCTGCCAGATGTCAGCCACATGTATTTAATGCCTGCCATGTCATTCACCTCTGATTTTTGGGATAACATTTGCCCCCCAAGTTTGTTTAGTGCGACCAGCAATAAAGAAACTTAAGGGAACAACTGTTCACATCCCCATGATGTCTGTCAGAATCCCCGTGCATTTTCGAAAACTGTGACATAATTATGTCTAATCAAGCCTTTTCAGTTTCCAAAAAGGAAATTTGACGGCTTATACACTTCCCCACGTTTCGAAAGTGGGAAGTGATGATTACTGCTTTTTGGCCATACCTTCGATCCCTATAAGTAGGCTTTTCTTCCCCTTTAAGAAATTTTTACTCACCATCTTTGCCAATATTTTCAAGAACTTGCACCAGATTATAGAGCTTCAAAACCAGTCTGACGTCTAGCCGAAGGTCTTTCGACTCGAATTTTTTTCCTTCTTCCGAACCTCCATCTTCGCCCAGGTAAGAACTTCGTTCTTTAAGCTTTCCATTACGCCATGCATGCCATTTTTATGCTCTGCAACTTCTGTGTTCTTGAGTAGGGTTTTAAGGGTTTTTTGGTATAAACCACCCATTGCTTGGTAAGAGTGCGTCTTTATGCTTTGTATAGGTTAGGACTTTAGTTTGATAGTTAGGATCACTGGTTTGGGACGTTAGGTTGACGAAAGATTCAACCTTTAAGCCAGGTGAAAAAACCGAAATTTTTTCCCGCCCCTTAGGAGTCGAAAAAGTTCTCTTTCAGAAAACAGTTTACTTCCCTTTTTGTTTTCATCCGTTTTTCAAACTACCCACATTGAACTTAGCCTAGGATTAGGATGCTGTTGGTTATTTAGACACGAGCAACGTTATCCCAATCTCCCACACTACTTCGCGGATTGTGTCTTATCTCTTCCATTGTCTGTTTGCAGTTCATGTGCAAGACCCTTGGGGAGGAGAAAGACCTATTGAAGACAATCTCTTGGCCCAACTGCTCGAAGGCGAAGAGAATCCATCTACGTTGATCCCAGAAATCCCCTTTTCTCGTCCTAGCCCAAATTGTCCACCAGTTCCCAATCAGAAAATGGCCAAAACAAAAACCAAAGCCCGAAAAAGACGAACCCCTAACTCTCCAAGTCAGCCTTCTGCTGATGCTCCCTCGACCAGTGGTCGATGTGAATTCGCCCCTGAGACCGACGTCAAGAGGCGTGCCCGTCCTCGCCATGCTGATCTGCCGGCTGTCGAGTGGCATGTCGTCCCCCCTAGTTCGGTGACGCTTCGTATGATTGCCAACTACTTAAACAAATACAATCTGACGGGGGTGACCCTGGTCAGACCTTCCACCGACCAGCGAGCCAACCTGCCAAGAGGGGCTTACGGCGCCTGGTCGAGATACCACATCGAGGCAGGTGCCACCCTGCCTCTTCATTCATTCTTTCAAGGGGTGGCAAACTACTTTGGGGTGGCCCCTTTTCAAATCACCCCGAATGGGTATAGGATGCTGGCCGCCCTCTATATCCTCTACAAGCTCAGAAAATGGCCAGCTCCTTCTCCACATGAGGTCAATTTTCTATTCGACCTCAAGTCCAACCCCAACCATGATGGTAGGGGGTTCTTCCACTTCTGCCACCAGGAGACCGGGCGCACCTTTCTGTCCGACACCACTCACATCTCCAACGTGGGGAAGTACCATCAGGAGTATTTCCTTACGCCCGACATCGCCGCAGACAATCTGGCCTGCACTCGAGGAGGTAAAAAAAATCCTTCACCAGTGGTTTCTGTATTTTAATCCTTTCTCGTCATAATATTCTGTTGTTCCATTGTGTTCCAGGCCTATGGTTACGCCCGACCCCCACTCTATGAATGGAGTCGAGGGCAGCACTCTTAGTCAGCATGCCAAATGCTGCTAAGAGTGCAAAGAACTTAATTAATGAGGCTAACCTTAGGCTGGCTGGCCTTTGGGGCTCCCAACCTGCAACTAACGAACCCGCAGCAGGTGGTGTCCACGCCGATGCGGAACCTGAGCAGGAACCCGAGTAGCAACCTCAAGCACCCCCTCCACGGAGGAGGCCAACTGTGGTTGTAACGACCCAAAATTACTAATAAGGCTTAAGGACCTTGATTAGTGTGCCGGGAGGGCATAATTGGAGGTTATGTGAATCAATAGTGTGAGGATGCATGTTTATGAGTATTGGGTGAGCAAGCGGGCCCTGTTCGACTGGTAAGGGCTTAATCGTAATTTTGGCCCGTTAGGGCATAAACGTAATTGTGTGTGATAAATTGTTGAGACCACATTATTATGTGGATAGGTAGATATATATATATATATGTATGTGAAATATGTGAGGACCACATTATTATGTGGATAAATATGCAGCTGGTGACTTGGGGCGATCCTAGGGAGCTAGATAGCAGGAAAGTCACAACGGGGCTTAATGCTGGACTTTGGGCAAGTCAAGGGTACCTTAAGTATTGTGTGGTGATTTGGATTATCGGGTGATGAAAATAAATATATGGAGATATATTTAAGGTTAGAATGTTTAGGTGGGAGTACTGGGGAATTTTACTATTTTGCCCTCGGGGACGTTTCCGGTACCCCAAGCTTTGGGATTAGTCTAACAACTTAAGGATATACTTGGAAAGAATTAGAAAATACTAGATAGAAATGTAAACCGACCTTTCAGTCTTCTCTTCCTTCTCTCTCTTTCCTCTCCCTCTTAAGGAAGAAAAAACTCTGATTTTGTAAAAGGAAACCAACCAATTTCTGGGAATTGAAGGGGATAAGCCAGAGGATTAGCTCAGGAACTAATCAAGGACTGGAGTAGAGCCAAGGTAAGCATTGATTTTTGCTCTGTGGTTGGGAACTTTAAGAAAAATGGCTGAGTTTTGAATATTTGTGGTTTTTGGCATTTAGGGTGGAATTTGAGGCTGGAACTTTGAAGCTAGGTCAGGGAAACTTGAGGAGAGGTGGTACTGAAGCTAAGGTAAGTTTCAATTTAAAGTTTAATGGTCGAATTCTGGAAATTCCATGGCTGGTTTTGAGTTTGTGGGTTTGAAATTTCAGAAGTTGGAATTGGGATTTTGGTGAGTCTTAGGCTGGATTTTTGGTTGGGTTGTGTTGTCTAAATCATTCTAATGTTGTTATTATTAATTGGTTTTGAGTTGGGGGCTTTGGGATGGCTTAAGGTGAGGTTTAGAGATTGAAAATGGTGGTTTTTTCTGGGTTCGAAGGGTCGGGCCGCGGCATGGTTCTTGGTGAGCCGCGGCCCTTCGAGGTTGTGACATGCTGAGGAAGGAGGGCGGGCCGCGGCATGGTCCAAGAAATGCCGCGGCCCTTACCTGTTTTTGTGCCCATGGAGGGTTCTGTCAGGGGCCATGCCGCGGCATGGATGGCCCATGCCGCGGCGCTTAAGGGATTTTGGGATTTTGAAAATTTAGGCATGGGAATTTAACCTAGGGTGCTCGGGGTTGAGTCTTTTACCATATTTGGTGAAGTTCAATGTTCCGAGGACTAAAACTTGGTTTAGAAGCTCATTTAAGATTGTTAATGGTATCCTTTATCTTGGTTGTGACTAGGTGGTAAGCTAGGGCTCGGGGATCGGATCGCGCTCAAGGAGCATCGCTTATAACTAGCTCGTTTGAAAGCCAAAGGTAAGAAAGCTGCACCTGAGTATGTGGTTAGGTTGGGACTAAGTGTTCCCTATGTTTGTATGCATTGTTATGTGAATGTGATTAACCATGTGGACACGATGGGACTAAGAGCTCCCAACATTTGTATATCATGTCGTGAGATGGTGTTATTATGCCATGGGACATGCGATTACCGGTCTAAGGGTGTCGGAATCAATATTTGCGCACTGGGGCGCGGCTCGGCCACTGGGAGCTGAGGCAGCTTATTTGTCACTGAGCTCGGTTAAGCTGGCCAGAGTCAGTGAGTATTACACTGGGGGCGGCCCTAATGAGCCGAAGACAGTGTGTTAAATAGAGGGTGCGACTAAGGGCGCCAACCCTGAATGTTATTTGATGGATATGATAACTTACTGATTATACATGTGAATATTGTGTTATGGATATAGTTGGTTGACTGTCTGGATGACAACTGTTATCACTATTTGGATGAATGTTATGTAATGTTGAATTCTTGGTTGAACTTTGTGAAATATTTGATAAGTGTTGCTGATCTTGCTATGTTATTATGCTTTCTTGCTGGGCCTTGGCTCACGGGTGCTACGTGGTGCAGGTAAAGGCAAGGGTAGGCTGAATCGACCATGAGTTGGAGAGCTCTGGGGGCGAGGTGTACATCATCAGCTGCTCGGCCGCCACGGTCGAGAAATTGTACAGGAACGGAAATCTAAAATGTATATTTTGCCATTAGAGCGGCTTGAACTATTTGTAATTTCTAGAATTTATTGTAACTAAGACATCTAAACCCTATCTTGAGTCTCCAAGTATTAAACCGTCATTTTTAATGAAAATAGCCTGTTTGTGACCAAAATCTTTTTATTCCTACTTTGATAATGGTATAGAGTCTACACTTTGTCTGAATGACTTGATTAGCAAGTCTTGCACTATTTTAAACACACAGTGTAACGGTCTAGGTTATCCAGGGCGTTACAGTGGTTATGATCAGGGAACCAGCTGTTCCCCACCGAGCAGCAGAATCTTCGGTCCCCAAGGGCAAGGGGAACAAAAGGCTGCCGAGCCTACCGAACTGTCTGACCACTCGTCGGATGTAAACGGTACATCATTCTCGTTTTTGAATAATTTGCCAATTCCTTCTCATCTATTTGATGGGGATGGTAACTTTAGGAACGCCCCTTCTTTAAACTCAGATTTCTTCCAGGAACTAGGTAGTTCAATAGATAATGTTATGACCAGTAGGTGTAGCTCGTGTAGTCTACTTGTAATCCTTTTACTTTGATCTCTGTTTCCTGTGACCTTTTAATCTCACTGTTCGAATTGTTTTCCTTTGTGCAGGTATGGACTCTGAGGACTTCTTCGAGCATTACCAAGCTGCTGCTGCCTCTTCTGTCCCGAAGAAGGACAGCAAAAGGGCTCGAGGGGAAAGCAGCAAGACCCCTTCAAAGAAGGCTCGAACAGAAGATACTCCCACCGCCGTCCCTTCTAAGGAAAACATGACACCTCCGCCTCCCACCGAACAGTCGCCCATGCCGGAGAATCCACAGCCCTCTTCTAGGGCCGCTGGCAAAGAGATTTTGGACAACCTATCCGAAGGCTCCCTGTCCAGCCTCCTGGTCGGGTCGACCAGGGAGAGAATATACAAGCTCTCGAAGCACAGACGCAGCCAGGCCGCCATCAACGAAATTGCCTCAATGGAGGTCGACCAAATCATCAACAGAGGGTTGAATGAGATAGTCAGCATAAGTCATCTTCTGCTATTTCATCATTTATGTTTGACTTCTTTTCCTTACTTTTTCATTTTTTGTTTTCAGGGACTGCTGTGTTTAACTGCTGGCTGCCGCCGTGCTGGGGCGTTGGTTTCTCACGGATAGAACTTCGACTCCAGGCTTGCTCAGGCTAAGCAAGCACTTGAGGATGAGAAGAAAAAGTTGCTCGAGGAAAACAAGGAGCTATCCAAGCTAAATGAATAGCTATGCGAGGACCAAGCCACTCTCACCCAGGAGCTTCAGGAAAGTCAAGGGGCCTTGAAGAAAGCCAACGAGGAGCGGCACAAATGGAGGGAAAGTTCTGTACTTATCACCCAAGAGTGTAAATAGCTCAAACTCGATCTGACCACCAGCAGGGATGAGGCGAAGAAGCTTGAAGAACGGGTGCGAGAGCTCGAGGGGCGAGTGCAGGAGCTAGAGGAGGACGGGGCCAAAACATTGAAGAAGTACAAGGAAGCCACCTTCCTCTGTTTCTACGACTTCTGGAAGCACAACCGGGAGGCCAACATTAACTATCTCTCCGAGCGATTACAAAGGACACTGATGTCGCAGTGCGCTGCTCGGTTGGAGGCAGAGGAGAGAACCAAGGCCAAAACCCCTGCTGCTGATGCTGCGACTGGTCCTCCGGCTGATCAGGGCGCTCCTAATCCAGAAGACCTTCCTGCTCCCCAGTAATTTTTTTTATTTTTTTATTCAGCTTTTATGGCCCACGGGTCTATTTGTAAAGACAATTTACTCTTATTGCTGCGAGGGCAGCTTTTTCACTTACACTTGAACAATTACATCCGAGCAGTACTGCTCACGGTGTAAAGGCTTTTTCCTTTTAATTTCATATTTACATCCGAGCACTAATGCTCACGGTGTAAACGATTGCCTTATTGATATTATAATGTTTCTTTTATTATAATACATGTTCGCATGACCGAACTTAGCATAGTACTTTGGTTTGATTTAACAAAACATTAATTTTGAAAAATGCTCTAAGTACCGTAGCATGCTTTCACTTATTTTGTTCATGTGTTTACATACCCCTTGGTATGCTTTGCTATCGATGTACCTTGTATGCCCCCCAAGTGATCGAGGAGCTTTAGGTCCTTGGTCACTTGCCTTGACCACGGCCTGTGTGAACATAACTGCTCGATAGGAAACGTAAAACTTATAATACAACAAAACAACACACGTAATGAACAAATACTTGTAAAATAAATTTACAAAGGTTGGCAAGAATGACTGGCTGTGCACAGTCCCTTATAATCTCGTATTAAAAATGGACTAATCATGTCTTTACGAGTGATCTTAGAAAAGATCTTACACTTATAAGCGATTAGCCATACAACGTGGCTAACCCTTTTTCGAGACTTGTAAAAAGTAAAAATTAATACAAGCCAGTCCTTTAAAAAGGACTGTTTATTGGTAGTACTTGCGCAGGTGTTCACCGTTCCAATAGCGTGGAACGAGATCTCCATTTAAGCGTGCAAGTTTGTAGGTGCCCAGATGAAGGACTTCTTCAATCTGGTAAGGTCCTTCCCAGTTTCGTCCGAGTACTCCAGCAGTGGGGTCGCGGGTGCTCAAGAAAACTCGTCGTAGCACTAGATCTCCGACGTTGAATTTTCTTTCTTTAACTTTTGAGTTAAAATACTGGGCGACCTTTTGCTTGTTCGCAGCAACTCGGAGTTGGGCTCTTTCTCGTATCTCTTCAATTGAGTCTAAGGACTCCATCATTAGTTGGCTATTCTGGCCCTGGTCGTATGTGATGCGTCGATGTGAGGGGGGATCTAATTCGATGGGCAGCATAGCTTCATACCCGCATGCTAAGGAAAACGGAGTGTGACCTGTAGATGTTCGATGAGAAGTTCTATATGACCAGAGTACTTCAGGTCGCTGTTCTACCATGCTCCTTTAGCGTCTTCAAGTCTTTTCTTCAAGGTGTCCTTGAGCATTTTATTCACTGCTTCGACCTGCCTGTTCGCTTGTGGATGAGCAACTGAACAAAAGCTTTCGATAATCCCGTGTCTTTCGCAGAAGTCGGTGAATAGATCACTGTCAAATTGGGTGCCGTTGTCTGAGATGATTTTTCGAGGCAAACCATATCGGCAAACAATGTTCTTGATGATAAAGTCAAGAACTTTCTTGGTCGTAATGGTAGTGAGTGGTTCAGCTTCGACCCATTTGGTGAAGTAGTCAACTGCTACAACTGTGTACTTCACTCCGCCTTTTCCCGTTGGCAGGGATCCAATCAAGTCTATTCCCCATACTGCAAAAAGCCAAGGACTCTGCATCTGTTTTAATTCATTTAGAGCTGCTCGTGGGATTTTTGAAAATCTTTGACACTTATCGCACTTTCGCACAAACTCCATTGAATCTTCGTTCATAGTCGGCCAGAAATAACCTTGCCTTAGAATCTTTTTCGCCAAACTTTGCCCCCCAGCGTGATCCCTGCAGAAGCCCTCATGTGCTTCCTTCATTAGTTCCTTAGCTTTCTCTAGTGTAATACATCTGAGCAGTGGCATGGAATATCCCCTTCGGTATAGAATGTTATCGACCAGTATATACCTAGCAGCCTGTCTTTGAAGAGTTCTGGCCTTGTTTCTATCTGTTGGTAGTACACCATTTGTCAGATACTCCAAGTAAGATGCCATCCATGTATCTTCCATTCGGATTTCCATACTGGCTTCAATTGCTCATATGCTTGGCTCACTCAATCTTTCTACTGGCACAATGTTCAAAGTATCAGCATCTTTCGCGCTCGGGAGTTTGGCTAAGGCATCTGCGTTCGAATTCGGATCTCGGGGTATTTGCTGGAGGGTAAACTTCTTGAACTGGGCCAATAGATCTTTAGTTTTGTTCAAGTAGGCCACCATTTTTAGGCCTCGTGCTTGATATTCCCCTAGAACTTGATTCACTACCAGCTGTGAATCACTGTAAATATCCAGCACCGTTATACTCATGTCTTTCTCCATACTTAATCCAGCGAGGAGTGCTTTGTATTCAGCTTCATTATTTGACGCTATGAAGTCGAACCTAATGGCGCAGTGAAATCGATGCCCCTCTGGCGTTATCAAAATTACTCCTGCTCCTGCGTGAGATTCGTTTGATGACCCGTCGGTGAATAACTTCCACGAAGGAGCTTCGTCCTGAAGCTCAGGCGCACTAGGTTTTTCGCACTGCTCGCTGTCCGGGAGTTTGGTGAACTCTGCATTAAGATCAGCCAAGACTTGTCCTTTTACTGCTGCTCGTGGTGAATACGTAATATCGAACTGCCCCAGTTCGAATGCCCATTTTAATAAACGTCCAGCCGCCTCTGGTTTTTGGAGGACTTGCCGAAGGGGCTGGTCAGTTAAAACTGTAGTAGGATGGGCTTGGAAGTAAGGACGTAGCTTCCTTGAGGCCAAGATTAAACAGTATGCTAACCTCTTGATGAGAGGATACCTCAGTTCTGCTCCGATTAGCCTTTTGCTTACATAGTAAACTGCCTTTTTGTACGCCTTCTTCCTCTCGTACTAGTACCGCACTAGCAACAACTTCAGTGATTACCAGGTAGATGAACAAAGTTTCTCCTTCGATAGGTTTTGATAAAATAGGAGGCAGTGCCATATGGGCTTTCAAGGCCTGAAAAGCTTGCTCACTGTCTCCTGTCCATTCAAATTTCTTATTGCCCCTAAGTAGATTGAAGAAAGGGATACACTTATCCGTTGATTTTGAAATAAATCTACTTAGGGCTGCAATCCTCCCAGTTAAACTTTGTACATCTTTAATCTTCTCTAGTGATTTCATGTTGATCAGGGCTTTTATCTTGCCGGGGTTGGCCTCGATTCCTCTTGAATTCACAATGAACCCCAAAAACTTCCCTGATCCAACTCCAAAGGAACATTTGAGAGGATTTAGTTTCATCTGGTACTTGTTCAATACATCGAAACACAATTGCAAATCCTTCACATGTCCTTCCGCCTTTTTCGACTTTACCAGCATGTCGTCCACGTACACGTCAATGTTTACTCCGATCAATTCTTTAAACATATGGTTGACTAACCGCTGGTAAGTCGCACCTGTGTTTTTCAGTCCGAAGGGCATTACTTTATAACAGTATAAGCCCGTATCGGTTCGAAAGCTGGTGTGATCCTCGTCAGGGGGATGCATGCTAATCTGATTGTAGCCCAAGTATGCATCCATGAAAGAGAGGATCTCGTGTCCTGCAGTAGCATCGACCAACTGGTCGATCCTTGGGAGTGGGAAGCAATCCTTTGGGCAGGCTTTATTGAGGTCTGTAAAATCCACACAGGTTTGCCATTTGTCGTTAGGCTTGGGAACCAGTACTGGATTGGAGACCCACGATGGATAAAACGCCACCCTGATGAACCCATTCTCCTTTAGTCTCCCAACTTCTTCCTTTAAGGCTCTCGACCGATCCTTATCGAGCAGCCTTCTTTTCTGTTGCACGGGCGGAAAACTCTTGTCTATGTTCAGGACATGGCTTATGACTGCAGGATCTATCCCAGCCATGTATTTGTGCGACCAGGCAAAGACTTCCTGGTTCTTTCGCAAGAACTCCACCAGTGCATGTTTCATAGTGGGTTCTAAGTTTTTCCCAACCTTCACGACTCTGGTCGGGTCCTTCTCGTCAAGTTGGACTTCTTCCAGGTCCTCGATGGGTCCAACATTTTCCTCAAAATCTCCAAAGCGAGGATCTAAATCTCTATCCTCACTTTGGGCAACACCCTATTTGGTGACTTCATCACAGGATTGGGCTAGTGTATCAATTGCCATCTGCAACCTATCAGAGGGAGTGCTTTTTGACGTTCCCTTCTTCGCCTTCGTGACTGAGGCATTGTAGCACTCCCTGGCCTCCCTCTGGTTTCCTAACACGCGTCCTACCCCTGCGTCTGTCGAGAATTTCATGGCTAAGTGCCACATAGAGGTGACGGCCCGTAGATCAACCAGTATAGGCCTTCCAATGACTGCATTGTACGCCGAAGGACAATCGACTACTATGAAAGTAGCGAGTAATGTCCTGGTAGGAGGCGCTGTACCTGCTGTCACTGGTAGTCTGATTGACCCTGCGGGGGCGAGTCCCTTACCAGAGAAGCCGTATATTGTTTGGTTGCAGGGCTCCAAGTCCTTAACGAACAACTTCATGCGTTCCAGCGAAGACTTATACAGGATGTTCACCGAACTTCCTGTATCAACTAGCACTCTCTTCACCATCATGTTGGCCATCTGAATTTCCATGACCAGTGGATCGGAATGTGGGAACCGGACATGTTGCGCATCGCTATCAGAGAAAGTTATTTCGCCCTCTTCTGACCGAGCCTTTTTTGGCGCGCGGTCATCCACAGTCATCATCTCGATGTCCTGGTCGTGGCGTAGAGTCCAAGCATATCGTTCCCTGGACTTTTTGCTGTTTCCTGCGAGGTGCGGGCCTCCGCAGATGGTTAACAATGTGCCAATCACGGGATCAGGCTGCAAAGGTGGCAAGCGTTGGCGTGTGGGCGCTTGCTCGTTGCCGCCTGAAGCTTCTCGTTGGGAATTTTTCGAGGCCCGTATATATCTTCTCAAGTGTCCTTGTCTAATAAGAAACTCGATCTCATCCTTCAGCTGGTTGCATTCGTTGGTATCATGTCCGTAGTCATTACGATAACGACAGAACTTGGTAGTGTCTCTTCTCGAAATATCCTTTCGAATGGGAGCGGGCTTTTTATAAGGCACATTGGAACTCGTGGCCTGATAAACCTCTCCCCGAGACTCAACTAGGACAGTATAGTTAGTGAACCGAGGTTCATAAAGGTTACCCTTGGCTCGTTTATTGTCAGAGGTGGAAGGCTCATTGTGTGGCCGTTTCCCCCCATTCTTGCCATTGCCGTTGCCGTTCCCATTGCCTTTTCCATTGCCGTTGGGCTTGGACCAATTGGCGGCTTTGGCGAGCTCGGCAGTCCCCTTGTCCTTGCCTGGGGGCTTTCCTTCATTGGCGATGGCATCTTCGAGCTTGATATATCGATCAGCTCAATCCAAAAATTCCTGGGTGGTTCTGACCCCATGTTTTCTGAGGCTGTCCCAGAGAGGCGTGCGACGCTTAACTCCTGCAGTTATGGCCATCATCTTGCCCTCGTCTCCCACTGTTTTCGCCCCAGCCGCTGCTTGCATAAAGTACTGGACGTAATCCTTCAGTGGCTCTCCATCTTGCTGGCGTATTTCGACCAGCTGATTTGCCTCATTCGAGTGCACACAACCTGCATAGAACTGTCTGTAAAATTCTTTCACGAACATTTCCCAGGAAACTATACTTGCAGGAGGGAATTTGAAAAACCACTACTGTGCGGAATCAGAAAGTGTTGCAGGGAAGATCCTGCATCGAGCGTCTTCAGACACTTTCTGAATGTCCATTTGTATCTCAAATTTGTTGACGTGAGATACCGGGTCACCATACCCGTCAAAGTTCGGAAGCGTAGGCATCTTAAACTTGCTAGGAGTTTCTGCCATAGCTATCCTTTGGACGAAAGGAGTGCCCTTTCTCCTATCGTGGTCGATATAAGATATTGTTCCCCCGACCAGCTGCTGCACTGCCTGGTTGAGGGCATCTATTTGGGCCTGCACAGCGCCAGGAATCGCCGTGGCCTCTGGTGCCGGGGGGACGTACTCACCGTGCCGCTCACGGTGATCGTTGAGTACATCTCTCAAGTCCTCATCTCTCCTCCACTGCTCGCTAGCTCCGAGCCGGTTGAAGACGTTATTTTGTCTGGGCTGCCCCCCAGCGTCCCGTCTGTCGGGCTGGTCATCCTGAGGTAGATGGCTCCTGCCTCCACCTCTTTCTTCATTTCTTCGACCGGAATTCCCTCTGCCTGAGTCAGCCTCATTATAACCATGGCCATCTCTGAATCTTGATTGGCTATGGTGGGATCGACTGTTCCCTCGGTTGCCTTCCCGGGCTGGAACCTCCCGAGCGTTAGAGGGTGGTCTGCGTTGGTCGTTAGGTCCCCGTGCATTTTCATGCCGTGGGGGGCCTCGGACCGCAGAACCTAACTCTGAGTTCCTCCTGTTTCCAGGAGGATGCTGTCCTCTGCTCGAAAGAATAGGCTCGTCCCCCCTATGGCGTCTAGGACTGCGGGGCTGCTGCCCGGTCTTATTCTGCCTCTGCTGCCGGGGATTGCCGCGACCAGTTTGGGATGGAGGCTGTGCTTCAAGGTCCCCTAGCAAGACATCATCCTGAGGTGCCGGTGGCTGCTCGGGCCTTTGTGGGCTCGAGGGTTGGATAGGCGGGCTAGGATTGGGACCCCTCTGGGGTGGCCCATTCGCGGGTTGATCAGGCTGCGAGGCAGGTGCAGCCTGATTTCTAGCCAATTGTAAGGCTGCCTCGAGGGCTACGATGGCCTCCCTCTGGCGACGGTCCATCTCCGCCTACCTTTCACTCAGCTCCAGGCGCTGCCGTTCAATTTTCTGCTGCTGCCGTGCCATGATTTCGGCAGCACTTTCCTGGCTGGCCCTCAGATTGGCCAGCTCCTCACGCAATGCCCCTAGGGTACTCTTCAGCGTCGCGTCGTCCATTTCTTCCTCATCAAATTCCAAATGTGGCTCATCTTCCGCCATGTTTGGAGGAGGAGGAGGCGGGTTAGATGGTGCAGCGCCGGCCTCCTGTCTAGTTTTCCTGGTAGTTTTCGCCATTGGTTTTCTCAACGATGCTATATGAAGCTCTCAATGAAAGCACCAGAATGTTGACCCAGAATTTGGCCAACTGACACGGAGTCAAATATGCTTGATGTGGATAAACACGTTGGAAAGAATGTGATGACGAAATTATAAAGAACGCAGGGGTTTATAGTGGTTCGGCCCTAGAATCTGGTAATAACTTACGTCCACTTAAATTGTTATTGATGTAAGACTTAGAGGAGTGATCAAAGAACTAGGGTTCAATGAGTTTCAACCACCTCTTAGGAATAATACAATGTATTTAATCAGATAACTCCAATTTCTAGTGATCTGAAAGCAAGAAAGAAGAAAAGGATCCCTTTCCTTTGAGCCCTCATTCTTTATTTATAGGCTCAAGGAGGATTTACATTAATTTGTTAAAGATATGATTTCCTAAATAGTCGGATACTTAGGAAATCATGGGAGATAATTTCGGATACTACCATAACTGCCTAAGATTTCCTCCGTGTATAGCGTGCATACGACCAGTCTGGTCGTAGGAAAAAGTTTATCGTGTGATAGTAGTTGTCTTCCTAGTCGATAATTGATTATAGATTCTGCCAGATGTCAGCCACATGTATTTAATGTCTGCCATGTCATTCACCTCTGATTTTCGGGATAACAAAGAGTTTACTTATTTAGTTTCAATTTATTGGAGCTTAATGTTATAGGTCCATGGTCCCCGAAATGGTTCAAGCAATCACTGTCAAAGGCAAATACAAAAAATGGGCAAAAAGGACTTATGTGGTAAGTAAAATATTTTTCTATGTATCAAACATAATTATTGTTCAATTATGTGTAATTAATTAATTATTTCATTTAATAAATAAAATATTCTTAATTTTGAATTAATTTTTTTTTTGGATTTTTGGTATTTAAATAATAATAAAAATTGGGAAAAATCACATGCCATCACAGGCATGTGGTACACGTGTGGCACAGTGCACAGGCACTGTGCTACACGCATAAGAGAGTTTACTCAGTCTCTTGATTCCACAATTTTAGTTATTTAAATATTAAATAAATAATGAGATATTTTAATATGATTAAAATATTATTATTTAAACAAAAATCTGATATCTGATCAGTTATTTTGAATTTGTTTAAAATAACAAATATTTTAATATATTGGATATTATTAAATATTGGATATCAGTTTTTCACAGAATATAACTTTTGAGGAATAGAAAAATATCTAGGAATCTCTCTCAGAGAAAGAGAACAGTGACAAAAACTAAAGTCATTGTTCTTCACAAAACCTAGGTCCAAACTTTATCAGATCTCATGTGTTGAGAACATCTGATAAATAGTTATTTCCTATTATTTGTATAGCGAGCCCACACTCGTTCTTTGTGCGCCTGAGAACATTTTGGAAGATCTTGGTCTGAGATCTCGATGATTTAGCCATACGAAAAGATAGCAGCAAGGAAGGACCTGAGGTAATTTTTCTGTTCATGTCCTTGATTCAATATATATATATGCATGTGAAGAAGTGGATCTAGAAATCTTAAGGGATTAAGTTAACAATTTGATTGTTGTTCCGCTGCGTATAATCTCTTTTTTGATCAATAAAAACCAACAAATAGTACCAGAGCCATCTTCACATATATATGTATTGAATCTGTGTGGGTTAAATTTTATGCATTTATTTATTTTGATGAATGAATGGATGGCTTAATGTGATTGAATGCGTGGGAATGTTGAATCTTTAATTGTATGGTGTTTTTGGGTTAGGATTTGTTTATGATTAGATCATTGTCTAAGCCATTAAAGGGCATAGGATTTATGTAATTTTATTTGGTTTTCGACACCACAAAATTGTAATTCCGATTACACAAAAGTCAGAACGGAGCCCGAGATTCAGAACTCAGCCACCGCACCTCCGAGGCCAACCTCCGAGCCCCTGCCGGACGCCGTACGGACGGGTCCGTACGGTTCCGTACAGTCCAGCCTGGCAGCCCCGTTTGACGCCACGTGTCCCTGTCTGACTGGTCCAGAGTTTTTTTTATTTTTTTATTTTTTCTGAAAGTAATCTGTTATTTTTTAAAAAAAATTTAAAATGTTTAAATATCCTATTTTTGAAATTTGATATTTAAATAATGAGATATTTTTGTTGTCTTAACAAACTTTTTTGAATATCTTATTTAAAATTTATTTTTTCAAAATAACAGATTTTAATTTAAATTCATTTCAGTTTTAATTAAAAGTTGTTTTATTTAAAAAGAAAAAGAAAAATAATGATTATTTAAAATTTTGTTTTAATTAATAAAAAATAATTAGAAAATTGTTTTCTTATTATTATTCTGGACCAACAATGCCACATATCCTACCAACATTAAAGTAAAGAAGCCCGATGGAGATCAAGGCAGTTTTATTTTATTTATTTTAATTTTATAAAGTGGTTGTAAAATTAGAAATACCCAAAAGCACCCGGTTCAACATTTATTGTTTATTTATTTAAATAATTATTTTCATGTGATTAATGTGATTGATAACATGTTCATGCATTGTATGCCATACATGAAAACCCACATAGTCATAATCATGCATCTCATTAGTAGAAACATGATTATTAGGATTGTCCTATATGTTTATATGAATTGTTTTGTGAAATCAATTGCATGTAAATTACTTAGTTTTATTTTGAAAACTTGGTAAAATATCACACCAATTTTTAAGTCTTTATGACTTAATTTCTTTAAACAAAATTTATTTTAAAAGTGTAACGACCCAAATCCGCTATTAAGGCTTAAGGGCTTTGATTAGCGTGCCAGGAGGGCATGATGGGATTTATGTGTGATTTTAATGATTTAAATGCATGGTTATGATTTAAAGCATGTTATATGACCATTTGTTTATCTGAGATGCATGACTATGTATGTTAGTATGCATGTAGGCCCGGATCGTGTTAGAAGGGCATAATTGTAATTTTGGCCATGTTGGGCATAACTGCATTGTTATGTGATGATTGTTGAGATCACATTGTGATGTAGATGTATCTATGATTTGTGACTCGAGGCGATCCCAGTGAGCAGGCTAGCGGAAATTCATGACGGGAATTTATACCCGGCTCGGGGCGAGCCTGGAGGTATGAATAGGAATTCAGAGAAATAGCTTGAGATTTATTTTGATGATGGGGGATAATTATTTGGTGATTTATCAGGTATTGGGAAGCAACGGGAAAATATTAGAGACACTTGAGGATTAGCGGGAATTGGGTAAATGACTAAAATGGCCCTACTTGGGTAAAAGGGTTTAGAATTAATAGGGAGGGCATTTTGGTCAATTGGCTTTTGAAGATAGAATAAATAAGGCTTTATTCACTTAGTGGATTTTGTAGAATAGAGTAAAGGGGCTGAAAAAGAAAAGAAAAAAGGAAAGAAAGAAAAGAGGGAAAACAGAGGGGTTTTCACAAGGGTCGGTTTGTGCATTTTTGCACCTTTCCGCTCCATTTTTCTTGGAGCAAAGCTTAGTGGAGAGCAAGGATAGGCTGAGCATCAAGGATCTTGGGTTAGACTTGAAGATTTGGCAAGAACACATCAATGTTTGAGGTAAGTTTTAGAGATTTTCGGTTTTAAGGGTTTTGATGGTTTGAGCTGTGTTTTGAGCTGGATTGATGGGAATCTTAGGGGATTTCTGGGCAAGCTTTGAGGGAGAGCAAGCTAAGGAGGCCTAGGGTTGAATCAAGGTTGAAATTTGCCGCAATGGTATGATTTCTAAGACTCTATCTTTGTGGTTTACATGAATTTCTGGTTTAGGGTTGTTCATGGTAGATTTTGAGTTGTTGGGTTGCTTGAGCTTGGGATTGAGTTCTTGGGATGCTTGGGATGAGTGTGAGGTGTGTATGAGCTTGATTTTGGGCTTGGAAAAGGTTTGGACAAGTTTGGGATGGAATTGGTTGAAGGAAATCCCAGAAATGCGATTTTGGGTTTTCTGGGCTGCAACTAGCGCTACAGCGCTAGTCAGTGGGCGCTGTAGCACTAGTCCCTGTTTCTGGGGGGGTGCATTCTTCTTGTAGCGCTACAGCGCCCTCTTTAGAGCGCTGTAGCGCTTCACTGTTCACAGAGGGGAATTTTTGAGTTTTGATGAGGGATTTTGACCTAGGGTTCGGGGCTTGTTTCCGCCACTTTGTTTTGGGGATTTGGGACTTCTCGGGGGCTCGGGATTGGTCCCGAGGCTAGGTATTCGGACTTGGGGTTTGGTGTTGACTTTGACCTATGTTTGTGCCTAGGTGTGCGCTAAGGTTCGAGTGGGATCGTGCTCAAGGAGTCAGGTGATCTAAGCTATTGATTGGAAAGGTAAGAAAACTATAACACCCGTAGGATAGGGCGTGGGCCCATAGTGTGATTGCCGGGCATGGCCCTATATTGCATGTTGCATGATGAGATGATTGCAGGGCATGGCCCCAGATTGTGTTGTGTGCAAATGTTTAACCTTAAATGAACCGTAATGTGTGTGAATGTTCATTTCGAATGTACTATATGTGTGATTATGATGAAATGAACGGCAAGGGCCGAGTACGGCGTAGGCCGGGGCGGCCGTGGGGCCGAATGTAACACCTAGCACATGGGATGCTATAGTCAGGGCGGGGCCCGGTGGATACATGTGTTATGTTATATTCAGGGTGGGACCCAAGGGATACATGAGTTATCCTTGCGGTGAGAACCGATACCCCAGGGCTTTGGTAAGGTTTCTGGGGCGGCTTGGCCGTGTTTGCTTAGTCTAATGGTTGACTTGTTTATTTGTGGATTATCTGTTATGATAAACTGTATACATTGCATATGTTATGTTCTGCATGAGTTTTCTTGCTGGGCTTCGGCTCACGGGTGCTCTGTGTTGCAGGTAAGGGCAATGACTGAGTCAACCAACCATGAGTACGGAGAGCGTGAAGCGACGTGTACATGTTTGGCCTGCCCGACTGCTTTGGTTGGGGGTTTATTTGAAAATGGCTGTAATAATCTATGATTTTATGATTTATCAACTGTAAACTTATTTCAAGATGTAAATAGTTTTCGAACCTTATTTTGGGATCCCAAATGTTTAATACTAGCAGTTTTAAATGAAATGACACATTTTCTAAGATTACAGCCTTAAGTTTTAATTAGTCACACTTTTGTCTCAAAACCTCGGTTAGCGAGTTCATTGCACACTGTTTTATCTTAAAAATCACTTAGTAACGGCTCTAAGGAAGTAGGGCGTTACAACTTCGTATCAGAGCGAGCCAAGGTTTATTGGTTCTGGAGATCGACCGAACATGTACGCTCACTGTCAGTGACAAGCTCGACTCAGGGTTGGTTGGTATGATTAATTGACATGTCTGAATATATGTTTGAATGCCCTGTTTGCCTGCTTATTTTATATGGAGCATGAGGAATGAGATGACATATGCATGAGATGCTGTTGGGCTAGGCCCTTGATTATTGCATGTTGAGATTGATGCATGCTGAATAATACTATTATGCATATGGATGAATATTAGCATAATGGTTCGCATATTGAGTGTATGTTGTTAATTTTCTGGATTAAATTCATATGTTATATCTGTATATTGGCTTGTATGAAGCATGATGAGCATGGATATACTTAGTGGTGATAAATCTAGTAGCTAAATGTATATCATTGTGGATTTGAACTAGTATATGCTTGTGTGTGCATTATACCTGTGGATATTTGGACCTAGTGGTGGTTTGGTTCAGAGTAGGAACCACAGAGTTCAGGAGTTGGTCGGTTTTGACAGATGAACTTGAGTTGTCGGTTCCTAGAAGGGTTTGGGGACCTGATATTGTGTTGAAAAGGGGGTTTCTAGATGTAAGTTGGAGTTGAGATCTCCAGTTATCCCTGAGAGCAGCAGCAAAGGGGTCACTAGTGTGTGAGTTAGCTGTGGAGTTTGTTAGTTGAGATGGGATAGAAGAACAGCGGATTCTCTGGGGAGATGGTTGAATTAGATGTTTTAACAGTAAGGTTACCGATGATGGTTTATTGTGAAGTATGGACAGATAAGGGTACTATATGAAAGGCGTTTAGGGTGTTATCCTCTAGAGTTGAGGAAGGTACGAGTTGACAAGGAATTTATCAATAGATGAGCTGAGTTAATTCCACCCTTGGTTAAGAGGACGAGAGATCCTGATTAGGGGGTTATGTTAAATGTTGAGGCAGAGGGATGCCTGGAATTGGTACTCGGGATGAGGTACTGGCTTAATGGGTTGGAAAGAACCTAGATGATGAATGGTTAGATGAGATTTTTAAAGACATGATTTGAACTGTGGAGACTGGTGGACTTATAAGTTTGGTTTGGACTGTTGGGGGTAGCAACAGTGTAAATCAATGGGTTTGGTGAATTGGATAATTCATTTGGGTTACACTCACAAAGTTATGATTAAGCTCTTGCAGTGGATAATCATAACTTGACCAAACTAAGCGGTACTTTAATGTTTAAAAGAGAAAATACAGTGTTATTTCAAGTATTAACAATAAAGATAAGAATGTCTTATAAATTCTCTAAAATTAATTTGACCGACCTTAAGGCGGCACTTTAATTGTTAGAAAATTTTATCGTGGAAATTATTCTTTATTTTATGTGTTTTAATTGTGCTCATGCATCATATTTAATATCTGAAACTTTGATATTTATTTTTCTAAATATAATAATAATATTTATTTGTACTTATTTATTATCAGCAAAATGTCTATTGGTGAATCACACACCGATGCCTTTCTCAAAACTGGAAATATGAAATACTGGTTTCGAGGCATGTTGACTATTTTTTCTTATAAGAAGATGATGTCAACTGTCTGTGAAAAACCTCCAACAGAACCACCTCTGGCTACTAGCTATGAAGCAGAAGAAAAATATGCAGATTGGATGAAATCCGATCGTATGGTACGTTATTGCATGCTTTCCACCATGCCTGACGAAAGAAAGGAAAAATATATACACTATGACTCAGCACATGAGATGTGGCGAGCAATGACAGAGGAAGTCTATGCTGAGTGTCATCGTTTATATCAAACGAAAAAGGTAAATAAGATTTACATATATTTTTTCAACTATGAATAGTAGATTCAAACACTATGAATAAAAGATTCAAATTTTTGGATAGTAGATTCAAAAATATATGCCACTAATCTATTTTTCTTTTGTCTTTCCTTTTGGAGAATCAGAACCATGAAAAGGAGGAAGAGACTGATGAGGATTATGGTAGCAAGTAAGGAGCTGGAGAAGTTGGAGAGCAGTAGTTTTTATTTAGTAATTTTATTGTTAGTTGAACAATTTAAATTTCTTTATTTTGTTTTAGAAATTTTAGATTTCTTTTAACAAAGAAAACTACAGTCTAGAAATTTATTTTATTGTTAGTAATCTTGATTATTAATGTTTGGAAACTTATTTCTATTTTTGCATAACATTTATTTCTTTTATTAATAAAGTAGTAATTATTTAAAGAAATTATCTATTTACTTGTTATGCAAATGCTTTGGGATAAACAAAGATTACATACTTATATTGAATGACAATTTTTTTTTTTATAATTCTGAATTATTTAACACAACTAATCCTAGATCTATTTAACTGATTCCAATAGTGAGACATATCTGTGGCACTTGAGATTGGACCATATTGGTCTAGACAGAATAAATAGGCTTGTAAAGGATAGTCCTTTAAGAGAACTATCTATTGGATCTCTCCCTATTTGTAAATCCTGTCTAGAAAACAAAATGACCAAGAAACCTTTCTCTGATAAAGGTTCAAGAGCCACAAAACCACTTCAGCTAGTACATATGGATGTTGCAATCCACTTGATGTACAAGCAAGAGGAGGTTCTGAATATTTCGTCACTTTTATTGACGATTATTCAAGATATGGTTACCTATACTTAATGCAAAGAAAATCTGAAACTTTTAGAAAGTTCAAAGAATTTCAAGCAAAGGCTAAAAAGCAATTAGGTAAATCACTTAAAAGCACTTCGATCTGATCGAGGAAGAGAGTACTTGGACTGTGAATTCAATAACCATCAATGTGAGCATGGCATTCAGTTCCAACTCACTACATCTGAAACAACACAATAAAGTGATGTTTCAAATAGTCGGAATAGAACGTTATTAGATATGGTTAGATGAATGATGAGTTTCTCATCATTACAACTGTCATTCATGGGCTATACGATTCAATGTGTTCTATACACATTGAATGATGTTCCACCTAAGTCTATCCGATAGACACCCATAGAAATATGGAATGGTTGTAAACCTAGTCTACACCATTTTCAAATTTAAGGGCGTTCTGCACATGTGCTTAAAGGAAAGACCGGGAAGTTGGAAATGCACTCTGAAGTGTGTATGTTTGTGGGATATTCCAAAGAGACTAGAGGTGGAATTTTCAATAGTCCAAAAGAAAATAAAACATTTGTATTGACAAATGCAACTTTTCTTGAATAAGACTATGTTAATAACCACAAACCTCGCAGTAAGGGTGTACCGGAGGAGATGGTCTCAAATGAAGTCACAAAGTCACCGGCAACAATTAATGATAAAACAACCAAAGAAACCACAATTCCTGAAAAGGAAAAACCAGTGCAACGTCGTAGTGGGAGGATTGTAAGACAACCTATTCGTTACGAACATGAGGCACACGTTTTTGTATCAGATACTGAAAAGGACGATCCATTGACTTTTAAAGAAGCAATGGAAGACCCTGATGTTGATAAGTGGCAAGAAGCCATGAATCAAGAAATGGAGTCAATGTATTCCAATTCAGTCTGGGAACTTGTAGATCTGCCTGACAATGTTAATGCCATTGGATGCAAATGGATCTACAAGAAGAAAAGGGGTGCAGATGGAAAGGTAGAAACCTATAAAGCAAGGCTTGTGGCCAAAGGCTACACACAGAGAGAGGGTGTAGACTATGAAGAAACATTTTCTCCTGTGGCCATGCTTAAGTCCATTCGCATACTCTTATCCATAGCTTCCATCTATAATTATGAGATATGGCAAATGGACATCAAGCAACTTTTCTGAATGGCCACCTTGATGAAACCATTTATATGGAACAACCAGAAGGGTTTATAAAGAAGAATCAAGATCAAAAGGTATGCAAATTGTTGAAATCCATATATGGATTAAAACAAGCATCAAGATCTTGGAACTTAACATTTGATGAAACTATTAAAACATATGGTTTCGAACAAAATGTTGACGAAGTATGTGTTTATAAATACATCAAAGGAAAAATTGTGGTTTTCTTAGTTCTTTACGTTGATGATATCCTACTCATTGGGAATGATGTAGAGACATTATCAAATGTAAAGAAATGGTTGGCTGACAAATTCCAAATGAAAGATTTGGGAGAAGTGAGCTATGTTCTAGGCATTAAAATTCTAAGAGATAGAAAGAACAAGCTCCTAGCACTTTCACAAGCAAATTATATTGATAAAGTGCTTGAAAGATTCTCTATGGAGAATTCCAAAAAGGGTCAATTGCCGAACAGACATGGAATTTCTCTTTGCAAAGATCAGTGTCCTAAGTCACCACAAGAGCAAGAGGATATGAGAAAGTATCCCTATGCGTCAGCTGTAACGCCCCAACTCCAGGGACCGCTACAGTGCACATTGCAAATAGTGCTAAGCTCGCTAATCGAGTTGTTTGGCCATAAACGTGTAACTAAGCATGATTAGCGGTTTAGGGGTTAAAAACTTTGGTTAAGATATAACGTTTCGCTAGAACGTTTAATATATACATTCGGATCCCAAAAATATAATTTCAGAGTTTATTACAAGAAAGTGTTTACAACAGGCCGTTCTAAGTGGCAAAACAGGGTTTAGCCCTAGTTCCACTTTCAAACCTTGCCCAAGTATTGGTCGAGCAGCTGCATATGTACATGTCATCACCTAAGCTCTCCAACTCAAGGATGGTCCAGCTTTCTTTTTCCTTTACCTGCACCACAAAGCACCCGTGAGCCGAAGCCCAGCAAGAAAACTCATATGCTCATAAACAGTCATATCATGATATCAAATCATATCTGGCATGCCTAGCATTCATAGCTCTATTCAGCATGCAAGTGAATTCAAACAGATGCTCGGGTATCCAGGATAAGAAGTCCTGGCTTTCTGATTGGAGGACTATCAAGTCAATCCTAATCAGATGAGTGTCGCAACACTTGAGGTTCTGGTAAACCATACTGAGTGACTGACAAGCAAGTCACTAATTCAAATGGAAGGGTGGCTATTGGGTAAGCCTCTAACCTTCAACAGGTTCTGGTAAACCATGCTGAGTGACCAACAAGCAAGTCACTGGGGCCTCAGTGCCCAAAGCCATGCAAATGATGATCAAAATGATCATACAGAGCTCATAGCTCTGATCAGATGAGTGAATATCACTTTGAGGTTCTGGTAAACCTTACTGAATGACTGACAACCAAGTCACTAGGGCCCGGTGCCCATAGCCGTGTAACAACACCGTTACCTAGGCTTTCCTGCAATGGCTCTAAATGACTAGCCCTTGGCTAGATAAATGCTTGTTTATATTCATCGAACTTGAGGTCGGTCCTGCATTAATGCTCTTTGAGTCATTCAATGTAGAGGGTCGATTAGGTCCAATCGACATAGCTTGCGCCAAACACACTAGGGTTGTCATGACTAGTGAGTTAGCACATTGTGACCAGTGCCCAGTATCACTGCCGAACCTGACTAGTGAGTCACGGCTTCGTAGTTGATACTAACACCTTTCCCAATTCTGACTAATGAGTCAGCCCTGTGTGACCAGTGCCCAGTACCACTGCCGAACCTGACTAATGAATCACAGCTTCACAGTTGATACTAGCACCTTTGCCAAACCTGACTAATTAGTCAGTACCATGCACAAGTAAGCAATGCTATCAGTGTGTATCATGTGCCAATTATCCAAGAAAAGGGCATTCAGCATGCTTACTAAACAGTTGCTAGCATAATTATGATCATGCATAAACTTAGAGACTCAAGCCCTGACCAATCTCATGTTCATCATTCATGGCATGCCCTAATCACATGTTTCTCGTGCATCACATGCATCACACTTAATCATCCAGCATGCCTCAGTGATAATCATATGCAAATGGGCAAGATTGCCAAGCATTCATTATGCTATCAATGTTTACATTTAAACATCCAACATGCATCAATCATAGCCCTGCATGTCACACATGGGGTGCAGTTTTCTTACCTTGGGTTCGAGCAAGAATTAGTAAAATAACGACCCTTGAGAACAATCAACTTTTACTCCTTTAGCGGTCACCTAGTCATAACCAATTATAATCCATTAATAAAATAAATTAATAAATGGTTCACAATCTAAAACCACACTCCCAGGATCAATCCCCCACTCTCGGGAATCTTAATATACTCAAACGGGGCAAAGGAACCAAACCCCGAGCCTTAAGGATCATTCCGAGCCCTAAAATAGGTTTGCTGAAAAATGGACTAGCGATGCAGCCCCACCAAATGGCGCTGCAGCCCTATCAAGTGGCACTGCAGCCCTAATAAATGGCGCTGCAGCCCTATTTCCAAGTTAGAGAGCCCAGCTCTGAGCCTTGCCTAGCGCTGCTGCGCCCTAAATGGCGCTGCTGCGCCAATAACAGACCAGAAACTTCCTGGTTCATCTTCTTTGCGATTTCTCTTGAAACCAAACCACCAAACCAATCCCAAACATCATCAAAACATCAAACTCAACCCCCAAACCTCATCTACATCACACCCTCATCAAAACCCATGCAACCAAACTCAAGAACTTCCATTAATTCTCAACTAACACATCAAAATTATCAACTAAAAGCTTAATAGAAAAACAGGGTATAGCTTAAGTTCTTGGATGAAACCTTACCTCAAGTTGGATTTAGACCCCCTTCAATGATTGAACCAAAGTCCTAAGCCCCCACCTTTGATCTCCTAGCATGATACCTCAAGTTGGCTCTCAAAAATTGAAAGGAAGATGGAGGGAAGAACATGTACGGGAGGGAGAGAAAGAGATGAGGTTGATGCTCTGTTTTACACTTTTCCACAGCCTTCCAAACTAAATGAGTTGATATAAATCCTTAAGGTCAAAAGACCATAATGCCCCTAGGCCAAATAAATCCCTCTAAAGGCTTCCGAGGGTAAAACCGTCCTTTCCAACCTATACCTTTAATTATAATTAACGCTCTCCAATTCCCGCTAATCTCAAAATTATCGAATACCAATAAATCATATCCCATTACCCTATAATTCCCGGTAATGTTCTAATCATCAAAAAGACCCCGAGACCCATCCCGAGCCTCGAACTTAATCCCGTTATGACTAGACCGAAAACTTGTGTTCCCATGATCGTCTCATGCCGAATGGCTCGAACCAATCCACATATAATGTGGTAAAATTATAATTCACCCATATGCATGAAATTACACAATCATGCCCCCAACGACCAAATTACCAAAATGCCCTTGCAATTAAAATATGAGCCCATATGCATGCATTCACCATCATATAATAATATAATTCACATAAACATGCATATAATCATTAAATACCATAATAAATCAATTATGGCCCTCCTGGCCTCCTAATCAAGGTCCTAAACCTTATTAGGAAATTTGGGGCATTACATCAGCTGTGGGGAGCCTAATGTATAAAAAGTTATGTACTAGACCTGACATATGTTATGCAGTAGGGGTTGTCAGTCGTTATCAATCAAATCTAGGTTTGGAACACTGGATTGCGGTGAAACATATTCTCATGTATCTCAGGAGAACGAGAGACTATATGCTAGTATATTCGGGTAGTGACCTCGAACCTACTGGATACACTGACTCAGATTTTCAATCTGACAAGGATAGTAGAAAGTCTACTTCCCCGTCAGTATTCACTCTTGGTGGTGGAGCAGTTGTCTGGAGAAGCATTAAGCAATCCAGTATAGCTGATTCAACCATGGAAGCTGAATACATAGCAGCTTGTGAAGCAGCTAAGGAAGCAGTTTGGCTGAAAAAGTTCTACACAGATTTGGAAGTAGTTCCAGAAGTGGAGAAACCACTTGTTCTTTACTGTGACAACAGTGGAGCAGTGGCCAATTCTAAAGAACCAAGAAGCCACAAGAGGGGAAAGCATATAAAGCGCAAATACCACTTAGTCAGAGAAATCGTACATAGAGGAGATGTGACCATTCTGAAAATCGCATCAGAACACAACCTGGCAGACCCTTTCACGAAGACGCTTCCAGCAAAGCAATTCGAGGGTCATGTACGTAATATGGGATTGAGAGAAATGCCTCACTTGCTTTAAGTACAAGTGGGAGATTGTTAGGAGTGTGTCCTAAAAGCATGTAAAGACATTTGTTTTTTTAATGAATAAATAAATACAATAGTTTATTATTATTGTTACATTTAGATTGTTAAATTATTGTTTGAATAATTTTGAAAATATCAGAAAAATTCCATATTCATTATTGAGGATGTGATCTTGTATTAGTACGAGAGAATTAAGATCACATGAATAAATAAAAATAGTCAACAACAACAAATTAAAGTTATGGAATTCTTTAATTGGAGTTGTAAGTACGGTTTACTGCGTATCATAATGATACAAATAATCTAGATTTAGATTATTGATGTGGAAAGACATCTCGGTAAATGTGCTTTATATAATATGATTATATATGACATGGACCGATATGAATTAGAGTCTTTATCCAAAAACCATTTAACAATAAAGACTTGTAATTCATATCATAACCGATGATCATTTATAGATCAACCTAAATCCTGAGTGTTCATGAACTCCTGTTCATGTTTATTAAATCTTTTGATTCATTCGTTAAGGTCTCTTCAAAGAATGAGGCTAATGACTTTTGTTTTGGAGATTTAATATCATGGATGGCTGGGAACATGTAGCAACAATATGGAATCTAATCTTTCCTAACGGATCGTATATTAGTTCCCTTAAGGGTTAATTTTGGAACTGAATGATTTTGAGCTCAAATCTTTAATTAGATTATAGATTAATTATTCACTAGTGAATTAATGGTACTTAAGGAATAAGAAGTAAATTAGAAAAGCTAAATGGTAATTCATCCATTCTAACTCATGAACTAATTAATTAGAGGGTTGAACTATTGTAAGATGGTTATATCAATGGATGACTTAAGAAAAAGATTTCTGTAAGAGTATATCTATAACATAAATAGTGCAATTCTGAATTTATAGTAGAGTAATATCAGAATTAATAAATTAACTATTATAATTAAAGAGTTTAATTATTTAGTTTCAATTTATTGGAGCTTAATGTTATAGGTCCATGGTCCCCAAAATGGCTCAAACAATTACTGTCAAAGGCAAATACAAAAAATGGGCAAAAAGGACTTATGCGATAAGTAAAATATTTTTCTATGTATCAAACATAATTATTGTTTAATTATGTGTAATTAATTAATTATTTGATTTAACAAAAATATAATAATAAAAATTATTTTTTATTAATTAATTAATTAAGAATGATTTAACAAAAATATAATAATAATAAAAATGTAATTAATTAATTATTTTTTTTGTATTTTTGGTATTTAAATAATAATAAAAATTGGGAAAAATCACATGCCATCACAGGCATGTGGTACACGTGTGGCACAGTGCACAGGCACTGTGCTACACGCATAAGAGAGTTTACTTAGTCTCTTGATTCCACAATTTTAGTTATTTAAATATTAAATAAATAATGAGATATTTTAATATGATTAAAATATTATTATTTAAACAAAAATCTGATAACTGATCGATTATTTTGAATTTGTTTAAAATAACAAATATTTTAATATATTGGATATTATTAAATATTGGATATCAGTTTTTCACAGAACGTAACTTTTCAGGAATAGAAAAATATCTAGGAATCTCTCTCAGAGAAAGAGAACAGTGACAAAAACTAAAGTCATTGATCTTCACAAAACCTAGGTCCAAACTTTATCAGATCTCATGTGTTGAGAACATCTGATAAATAGTTGTTGCCTATTATTTGTATAGCGAGCCCACACTCGTTCTTTGTGTGCCTGAGAACATTTTGGAAGATCTTGGTGTGAGATCTCGAGGATTTAGCCATACGAAAAGATAGCAGAGAGGAAGGACCTGAGGTAATTTTTCTGTTCATGTCCTTGATTCAATATATATATGCATGTGAAGAAGTAGATCTAGAAATCTTATGGGATTAATCTAACAATTTGATTGTTGTTCCGCTGCGTATAATCTCTTATTTGATCAATAAAAACCAACAGAATGGTACCATCCTGGATAGCATCACGGACAAAATGACACTCTGCTTCAATGTATTTTGTTCGTTCATGAAAAATAGGATTCTGAGCAATATGTAAAGCTCACTAACTATCACAATATAGACCAATAGCAGCGGGGTGTTGATTGCCCAAGCTTGGGAGAAAAATCTTCAACCATTTCAAATCGCAAGTAATAGAAGCCATAGAGAGATATTTGGCCTCTGTTGAAGAACGAGCCACTGTGTGTTGTTCCTTGGTTTTTAAGAAAATCGGAGAACGACCAAGAAGCACAAGCCAACCTAAGAGAGAACGAAAAGTAATAGGACATGCAACCTAATCTGAACCACACCAACCTGTTAAAGAGAGAGAGAGAGAGAGAGAGAGAGAGAGAGAGAGAGCTATCAGCTCGTAGTAAGATGCCCTGTCCAAGAGAGCATTTCAAATAGCGGACCACACACATGGCTGCGTCCCAATGTTCTTGCCTAGGTTCCTCCAAAAACTGTGATAGGACATGGACAAAGTATGCCAAATCGATGCGAGTAATAGACAAGTAAATTGGATGGCCAATCAAACACCTATAAGACTCTGAGTTAGACAAAGGATCTCTAGAAGCATGTGCTAGCTGATGATTCTATTCAATGGGAAAGGAGATGGTCTTGGCACCCAAAAGCCCTGTCTCAAAGATGATGTCAAGAGAATACTTTCGTTGACAAAGAAAGTGCCATTGGGACCATGTGCCACCTCGATACGAAGAAAATTTTTAAGGACCCCGAGATCCTTCACATGAAAGCAAGTGCTCAAATAGGTCTTAAAAATTGTTAAAGTAGCTAAATCGTATCCATAAATAATTAGATCGTCAACATACACCAAAACATTTATTTGAATTGCACCCTTATCAAAAGTTAAGAGTGAATAATCTACATATGATTGTAAGAAACCATACTCTTTCAAAGCAGTGACAAGCTTGAAAAACCAACATTGAGGTGCCTGTTTCAAGCCGTATAATGATTTTCGAAGAGGACACACCATATCAGGATTAGGGGAGTGAAAACCATGAGGAAGTTTCATATAAACTTCCTCATCGAGATCCTTGTGCAAAAAGGCATTAAGCACGTCCATCTGATGCAACTCCCAATTTTTAGATGCTGCAATAGCTAAGAAGGCATGAATGATTACCAAAAACAACCAAACAAGCTTTAAGCCTCTCAATGCTATCACCCGAGTTATACTTGATCTTATACGCACTACTAAGGCATGCTTGCCAAGTGGTAATGTTTCCATAGTCCAAGTAATATTATTCTCCAAAGCACGAATTTCTGTTTGCATACCACGACCCCAACCTGCATCTGTCATAGCTTCTTTAAGGGATTTCGGCTCACAACTTGCAGTTATAGCGGCAAGAAATTTTTGGTGGCCCACAGATTTTTTTTTGCAATTAATATAATGTGCTCTAGGAAAGGGCGTACCTGAGGATGTTGATGGCGCGAGTGAAATTGGAGAGAGAGTAGATGGAATTTTCGTGGAAACAATGTTAATAATAGTCACGAAGCTGAACTGAAAAAGAACTTATCTCATAACCCACGACCAGGTTGGGTTTCTATAGTAGAAGCCAAAATAGGCCCTATTTCACCCTCTATATCTGGATGTTGGTCTGAAGTAGAGGATTGGATCGTCCCATGATCCGCACGTGGGCCTGGGAGGGATTCAATTGGTTGGTCAATAGTAGGTGTTTAGGCAAATTCTATAGCAATAGGTGTTGAGTCTTGTGAGGTGGCTAGTGAGGATTCATATGTGGGCTTAGGTTGGGTAATATTTGTGGGATCTGGTTGGGTAATTTGTGTGGGCTAAGATTGAGTAGTATGTGTGGGCTCAGGTTGAGGAGGATTAGTGGGCTACTGTTGGGTAGTTTGTGTAGAGATCAAATCAGGTATTCCAAAAAAATCGTCAAAAACACAATCATCTCCACTAAAATTCATATTTCCAAAGTTAACACCAGGAACACTAGTAGCAGTAGAATTCTCAGCAAAATGGAAATGGTTTTCAAAAAATTTGACATCCCTAGAAACAAATAAGGATTTAGTTTCTAGATCAAAAAGTGTTATATCCGCTTCCTTAAGGAAATGTTATTTTGGTAACTTGGATTGATCAAGGGTATGATGGTCATTTTGTGAACTTTGTGATTGCATATATGTATGTTTATATGATTTATATGTGATTAAGACCTATCCTTTGTGAGAATGGGCATATTTGTAAATTAACTCATTGAGGGTATATTTTTGTGATTAATCTGTTTTATGCAATGTATTGAATTTCGACAATAGTGGATTCTTTCATGCGATAATAGTAGAATGTCACAAAGGGAAATATTCAGCTTAGGTTGACTATGAGTTATTATTTTGAGGTAATTAGTAATAGTGGTATGATTACCAAAGTACCATTTAGGATGGTTAAGTGGGTAAATAGATGGGAGAGATGTTTTAGTCATTTGGTGGCAAAAATAGAAAAGATGATAATAGCCCTTCCTTTTTCATTTCCTCTCATTTTCTCTTCTTCACCAAGAACACTCCCTCACAAAGCTCTCAACCCTTAATAAAGTCCTTTCGATTTGTTAGAGATTTTAAATCTTAAGAAGGGAATTGGAAGTCTCTAATTCGTTCACCATCAACTAGGATTCGAATTTCAGAGAAAGGTATGAGTTTTTCCATCTTGTTCTTCATTTGGTCTTTTAGGGAATTTGGGGATTTTGCTTGATTTTCATAAATTTATGATCCTAGGTTGTTTAGATGAGTGTGTTGATGATAGAGAACATGTTTAAGAATGGATTTGAGGTTTATATTTAATCTGAAAAACCATTAATTTTTTTGGATTTCTGAATTGGGGAAAAATGGGTTTTAAAACCCTAGTATTTCAATTATTGATTAGAATTTGAAATTCAATGTTGTATGGTTCTTAGAAGATGTATATTAAATTATATACTTGTTTTGGAATCAATATTGTACCTATAATTTGTTGGAAACAAGTTTGGGGTCGGATTGGATAAGTTGGAAAATCTAGATAAACGCTGGTTTTTGCTCACTAACATGAGTCGGTTGACCGACCAATGCAAACCGCTCCACCATCCTATTGTATTAAGTTAGTAGGCTACTTTTATTAGTTAGCTATTCGACCGACCTTGAGCAACCGGTCGATCGTCCTTGGCTGTCAAGGTCATTTCGAGTCCGATTTTGATGGTATTTTATAGGTAACCTTAGGGGATCTTAGGCTAAGGTTCATAAGACATAATTGGACATGTTTAAGGTTTAATTGGAGCCTAGTGATGCTTATGAAAACGTTACGCTAGGTTTTGATTTATGGAGAATCTAAAGCTATGATTTATTGATTGTGACTTAGGGCTATTTAAGGACATTTGAAGGAGATCGCACTTGGGTCATTATTAACTAATTGCTGAAATTCAGGTAAGAAGAGTGGACATCTGTATGCAGATCGTATGCTTGGTATTCATTCTTGTATATGAACTATGCTATGTTCTGTTATGATGTGAATCATACTATGTTATGTATGTGTAATGATATGCTTTGGTTTTCGGTCTTGTTACATGTTTGGATCTATATGTATGGACTGCTATGAACATGATTGTGATTATGTCTTCACATATATGATATATGTATATATGGACTATATAAACGTGTTTGTAAATGCATGTTGATTAACTTAGGTGTACGGACTCAAGGGGCAGTCGTAAGGGCAGTGGGCCCGTTGCAAGGGCGGTATTGTTGCATTATGATGTTATGCTTATGTTGTATTGTTATACATTAGACATATGCATTATGATTATGATGATGTACTCTATGACTATGATTTTATTCAATTTGAATGTGGTGATATTAATGTGCTTATGGATTGATTATGCTTCGGGCTAGAGGGTTTTGTCCTATATAACTTTTATTGTTGGGCTTTGGCTCAAGGGTACTCTTTATGCAGGTAAGGATAAAGACAAGCAATGAGTTGGAAAGCTATGGTGGAATGAGTACATGTTAAGGAAATACAAATATATGTCGGGCCACTAGATGTGTTATGTTTTGGTTAGTCAAGTATTTTTTTGTAAATAACTTATGAGATTCTAGAGTCTTCATTTTCTTTTGAACAATACTCTTTTGAATAGTACTTTATTGTCTTTTGAATCAAATGAAGGTACCCTTTTTGTATTTTGGTTTAAACGTCACGTAAGTAACTCCTTGGTATGTTGGGGCGTTACATTTGGTATCAGAGCTTTTAAGGTTCTTATAAACTTCCTGTGAACCATCCTAATATGTACACTCACCACCAAAGAAAAGTTTGACTCATTGCACTGTAAGTGTTGAATATTTTTTTCTTACCTACTGGCCTTATTATGATTTTCTGGAGATTTTCACCTACTTGTATGAGTAGTGAGTGAGTTTGGCTTGCTTGTAGAGAGTTCCTATGTGGTTATGGAACATGTTTCAACGATGGAGTTTGTCTTTAAAGTTTCGCTAGATGCGAAAACAAGAATGTTTTTGGATGATTTATGATTATGAAAATATTGGAATTTTGTCAAATGTATGAATCACATTATGGATTGATGGATTGAGTATTGGTTCAGTTTTGTTTATAGTTATTGAATTACCACTTGGACTGAAACGATGGTACTAAGATGATGTTTATTATCCTAGGAATAGTGTGGAATCATGCTTCCTATGAGATCAATAAGAATCAATGGTGGGGATGATGATCACAATGAAGATGTACAACCTCTTGTTGTTGGGAGAAATGTCAGACGAGGTTATCACGTAGGGAATGTTAGACGGGGTGGTCAATTGAGAATTGCCCCTCGACTTGCTCCTCAAGCATATGAAAATAGGTTTGTTTAAATGGAGGCAACCAATAGACGACGGGAAAAAGAACTAAGAAAACAACACGTTGTACTAGTGCCAGCAGTACAGAATGTTTAGCTGTCGCTTGAATCATTGACATTTCACCATGAGGTGGTAGACCGACTAGAACCAATGTATGAAAGGTTTCAAAAACAGCATCCTCCTAAATTTGATGGGAGTACTGACCCTACTATTGTTGAAGATTGGATGTGTAGAATGAGGTCGATTATGAATTTCATGAGAGTAACAGGAAATGACAGAGTGGTATGTGCTACCCATATTTTTAGAAAGGATGCCAGAATATGGTGGGAAGTGATTGAGCAGACTATAGAGGTTAACTTAATGACTTGGAAAGACTTTTGTGAGGTCTTCAACAATAAGTTTTACAATGAAGCAGTACGAGCAACTAAGATCGATGAGTTTACGGTGTTGTCGCAAGGCAACATGACCGTTGCGGAATATGCCCAAAAATTTGACAGGTTGGCCAAATTTGCTGCAGATCTAATTCTGACAAATAGAGTCAGAAAATATCGATTTGTTCGAGGATTAAAACTAATGATAACACGAGATATAGAGATGGTCTCTACTGGGGGGATTGTTACCTATGCTCAAGCTCTTGACCAAGCACTTATTGCAGAATGAATGGAAGACAAAATCTGGAAAAATAATGCTACTAGACGAGATGTAAAAAGGGATACTTCCTGGAATAGTCATGATCAAAAGAGGAAGAACCATGAGATTACGGGGTCAGCAGGACTAGATAAATTGGCCAGTGACAACACGGGTAGTACTGGATCTAGGAATAATTACCCTTAGTGTCCTACTTGTAAGAAGAAACATTTCAGCGAATGTCGAGGCAAGTTTTGCTATCAGTGCGGCGAAGCAAGAAACATTAAGAGAAACTGCCCACAACTAAAGTAGGTTACAACTGGTAACAAGCAAGGAAGAATGACAATCTAGCTCATGCACGTGTCTTTATCTTGACACAAGCACAGGCAGATGTGAGCACTTCAGTGGTCACAGGTCAGATCTCTATTGCTTGAATTAATTCTAATGTGTTGACCCATAATTTGGCCAACTGACACGGAGTAAAATTTGCTTGATGCGGACAAACACGTTGGAAAGAATGTGATGACGAAATAATAAAGAACACAAGAGTTTATAGTGGTTCGGCCCCAGAATCTGGTAATAACCTACGTCCACTCAAATTGTTATTGATATAGAATTCAAAGGAGTGATCAAAGAACTAGGGTTCAATGAGTTTCACCAACCTCTGAAGAACAAGACAATATATCAAATGATCAGAAAGCGAAAAAGAAGAAGATCCCCTTCCCTTGAGCTCTCTTTCACTATTTATAGGCTCAAGGAGGATTTACATTAATTTGTTACAGATATTGTTTCCTAAATAATCGGATACTCAGGAAATCATGGGAGATAATTTCAGATACTATTATAACTGCATAAGATCTTCTCCGCGTATAGCATGTGTACGACCAGGCTGGTCATATGAAGAGATCGATCGCTACGACAATAGATGTCTTCCTGGTCGATAGTCGAGCACGAATTCTGCCAGGTGTCAGCCACATGTATTAAATGTTTGCCATGTCATTCATGCCTATTTTTTGGATAACATTTGCCCCCCAAGTTTGTTTAATGCGACCAGCAATAAAGAAACTTTAAGGAAACAACCGTTCATATCCCCACGATGTCTGTCAGGATCCCCGTGTGTTTTTTAAAGCCGTGACATAATTATGTCTAATCAAGCTTTTCCAGTTCTCAAAAAGGCAATTTGATGGCTTATACACTTCCCCACGTTTCTAGAATTAAAAGTAATGATTGCTACTTTTTGGCCATACCTCGGTCCCCATAAATACCTTCTTTTTCTTCTTCTTTAAATCTTTTTTTCTTACCGTCTTTGTCAAGAACTTCAAGAACCTTGCCTTCAGAATATAGAGCTTCGAAACCAGTCAGTCGCCTAGCCGAAGATCTTTCTGACTCAAATTTTTCATTCTCTTCTGAATCTCCATCTTCACCCAGGTAATCACTCTATCTTTTTAAACTTTTCATTATTCCATGCACGCCGTTTCTATGCTCTGTGATTTTTGTGTTCTTGAGTAGGGTTTTATGAGGATCTTTTTGTATAAACCTTCCATTGCTTGGTAAGAGGGCGTCTTTATGCTTTGTATAGGTTAGGAATTAGTTTGATAGTTAGGATCATAGGCTTAGGGCGTAAGATCGACGTAAAAATTCAATCTTTAAGCTAGGTGAAAAAACTGAGTTTTTACCCGCCCTTTAGGAGTCAAAACAGTTCTCTTTCAGAAAACGGTTTTTTTCCTCTTTGATATGTTTTTCAACCCATTAGTGCCGAATCGTAGTGTAGGAGCAGGATGCTGCTGGTTTTTTAGGCGCAAGCAACGTTATCCCAATCTTCCACACTACTTCGCAAACTGTGTCTTATCTCCTCCATTGTCTGTTTGTAGTTCATATGCAAGACCCTTGGGGAGGGGAAAGACCTATTGAAGATGACCTCTTGGCCCAACTACTTGAAGGCGAAGAGAACCCATCTACTTTGATACCGAAAATCCCTTTTTCTCACCCTAGCTCGAACCATCCTCCAGTCCCCAGTCAAAGAATGGCCCGAACAAAAACAAAAGCTCGAAAAAGGAAAAATCCTAACTCCTCAGACCATCCTTCTGCTGATGCCCCCTCAACCAGTGGTCGAGGCGAATTCGCTCCAAAGACCGATGTCCAAGGGCGTGCCCGCCCTCGCCATGTTGACCAGCCAGCCGTTGTGTGGCACATCATCCCTCAAAGTACGGTGACACTGCGGATGATTGCCAATTATTTAAATAGATACAATCTGACGGGTGTGACCTTAGTTAAACCATCTATCGACCAGCGAGCCAACCTGCCAGGCGGGGCTTACAGCGCCTGGTCGAGGTTCCACATTGAGGCAGGTGCCACCCTGCCTTTCCACTCGTTTTTTCAGGGGGTGGCTAATTACTTCAGAGTAGCCCCCTTTCAGATCACCCCGAACAGATATAGAATGCTGGCCGCACTCTATATCCTTTATGAGCTCAAAAAATGACAAGTACCTTCCCCCCACGAGGTCAATTTTCTTTTTTACCTTAAGTCCAACGCAAACCAAGATGGTACAGGGTTTTTTCACTTCTGCCATCAGGAGTCCAGACGCACTTTTTTGTCCGACACCACCCATATCTCTAATGTGGGGAAGTATCACCATGAATACTTCCTCACTCCTGACCTTGCTGCGGACAACCTGCCTTTACCCGAGGAGATAAAAAATTCTTACCCGAGTAACTTCTTTACTTAGTGCTTTTCTGTCATAATATCTTGACATCCATTGTGTTCCAGGCCCATGGTTACGTCCAGTCCCTACTCCAGGGATGGAGTCAAGGGCAACACTCTTAGCCAGCATGCCAAATGCTGATAAGAGTGTAAAAACCTTAGTCAATGAGGCTAACCTTAGGCTGGTCGGCCTTCGGGGCTCCCAATCTGCGACGAATGAACCCTCGGCAGGCGGTGTCCAAGCCGACGTGGAATCTGAGTAGGAACCCGAGCAGCAACCTCAGGCGCCGCCTTCTCGGAGGCAGCCAACTGGGGTTACGATCAGGAAAACTGCCGTCCCCCATCGAGCGGAGAAGCCTTCAGTCCCCAAGGGCAAGGGAAAACAAAAGGCTGTCGAGCCTACCGAACTTTTTGACGATTCGTCGGATGTAAACGGTACAATAATCTTGTTTTTAAATAACTTGCCAATTCCCTCTCATCTATTTGATGGGGATGGAAACTTTAGGAATGCCCCCTCTTTAAACTCAGATTTCTTCCACGAACTAGGTAGTTCAGTAAATAATGCCACGACCAGTAGTTGTAGCCCGGGTACTTTATTTGTAATCCTTTTATTTTTATCCTTGTTCCCCCTATGACCATTTAATCTCACTGCTCGAGTTGTTTCCCTTTGTGCAGGTATGGACTCTGAGGATGTCTTCGATCATTACGAGGCTGCCGCTGTCTCTTCTGTCCCGGAGGCGGCCGCTGCCTCTTCTGTCCCAAAGAAGGATAGCAAGAGGACTCGAGGGGAAAGCAGCAAGACCCCCTCGAAGAAGGCTTGAATAGACAACGCTCCAACCGCCGCACCTTCCAAGGAGAACACGACACCTCCGTCCCCCACCGAGTAGTCGACTCCCACAACTGTTAATCCACAGCCCTCCTCTAGGGCTGCTGACAAGGAGGCATTGGACAACTTGCCTGAAGGCTCCCTGTCCAGCATCATGGTCAGGTCAGCCAGGGAGAGGATATATAAGCTTTCGAAGCACAGACGCAGCCAGGCCGCCATCACTGAAACTGTCTCAATGGAGGTCGACCAAATCATCTATAGAGGGTTGAATGAGATAGTCAGCGTAAGTCATCTCCTGCTACTTCATCATTTATGTCTAACTTCTTTTCCTTACTTTATCTCATTCTTTGTCTTCAAGGGCTGCTATCTTTAACTGCTGGCTGGTGCCGTGCTGGGGCATTGGTTTCTCGGGGAAAGAACTTCGACTCCAGGCTTGCCCAGGCTAATCAAGCACTTGAGGCTGAGAACAACAAGCTGCTCGAGGAGAACAAGGAGCTATTCAAGATGAATGAACAACTGTGCGAGGACCAAGCTACTCTCACCAAGGAGCTTCAGGACGCCTAAGATGCCTTGAAGAAAGCCAACGAGGAATGGGGGAAATGGAGGGAAAGTTTTGTACTTGTCACCCAAGAGTGTAAGCAGCTTGGACTTGATCTGACTGTCAGCAGGGATGAGACGAAGAAGCTCGAAGAACGGGTGCAGGAGCTCGAGGGGTGAGTGCAGGAGCTCGAGGAGGAAGGGGTCAAGAATTTGAAGAAGTACAGGGAAGCCACTCACCTCTGCTTCTACGATTTCTGGAAGCACAACTGGGAGGCTAACTTTAACTATATGTCAGAGCGGTTGAAGAGGACTCTGATGGCGCAGTGCGCCATCCGGTTGGAGGCAGAGGAGAAGGCTAAGGCTAAGGCTCCTGCTGCTGATGCTGAAGCTGGTCCCCCAGCCGATCAAAGCGCTCCTCCTAATCCCGAAGACCCTCCTGCTCCTCAATAATTATCTCTTTTATTTTGTTTTTATGGCCCACGGGTCTGCTTGTAAAGACAATTTATTTTTATTGCTGCAAGGGCTGCTTTTTTAGTTATAACTGAACAATTACATCCGAGCAATACTGCTCGCGGTGCAAAAGCTTTTTACTTTTAATTAAACAATTACATCCGAGCAATACTGCTCGTGGTGTAAAAGATTTCCTTATTGATATTATAATGTTTCTTTTTATTATAATACTTGTTCGCATGACCGAACTTAGCATAGTACTTTGGTTTGATTTAACAAAACATAAATTTTGAAAAATACTCTAAGTACCGTAGCATGCTTTCACTTATTTTGTTCATGTGTTTACATACCCTTTGGTATGCTTTGCTATCGATGTACCTTATGTGCCCCCCAAGTGATCGAGGAGATTTAGGTCCTAAGTCACTTTCCTTGACCACGACCTGTGCGAACATTGCTGCTCGGTAGGAAACGTAACACTTATAATACAGCAAAACAACATACGTAATGAACAAATACTTGTAAAATTAAATTTACAATGGTTGGCAAGAATGACTGGCTGTGCACAGTCCCTTATAATCTCGTATTAAAAGTGGACTAATCATGTCTTTACGAGTGATCTTAAAAAAGATCTTACACTTATAAGCGATTATCCATACAACGTGGCTAACCCTTTTTCGAAACTTGTAAAAAGTAAAAATTTATACAAGCCAGTCCTTTAAAAAGGACTGTTCATTGGTAGTACTTGCGCAGGTATTCACCGTTCCAATAGCGTGGAACGAGATCTCCATTTAAGCGTGCAAGTTTGTAGGTGCCCGGATGAAGGACTTCTTCAATTTGGTAAGGTCCTTCCCAGTTTTGTCCGAGCACTCCAGCAGTGGGGTCGCGGGTATTCAAGAAAACTCGTCGTAGCACTAGGTCACCGACGTTGAATTTCCTTTTATTCACCTTTGAGTTAAAATACCGAGCGACCTTTTGCTGGTACGTAGCGACTCGGAGTTGGGCTCTTTCTCGTATTTCTTCAATTGAGTCTAGGGACTCCATCAATAGTTGGCTATTTTGGCTCTGGTCGTATGTAATGCGTCAATGTCAGGGGGGATCTAATTCGACAGGTAACATAGCTTCATACCCGTATGCCAAGGAAAACGGGGTGTGACCCGTCGCGGTTCGATGAGAAGTTCTATACAACCAGAGGACTTCAGGCAGCTGTTCTGGCCATGCTCCTTTAGCGTCTTCAAGTCTTTTCTTCAGGGTGTCCTTAAGCGTTTTATTCATTGCTTCGACCTACCCATTTGCTTGAGGATGCGTGACTGAAGAAAAGCTTTTGATAATCCCGTGCCTTTCGCAGAAGTCGGTGAATAGGTCACTATCAAATTGGGTTCCATTTTCTGAGACAATCTTTCGAGGCAAACCATATCGGCAAACAATGTTCTTGATGACAAAGTCAAGAAATTTCTTGGTCGTTATGGTAGCGAGTGGTTCAGCTTCGGCCCATTTGGTGAAGTAGTCGACTGCTACAACCGCGTACGTCACTCCGCCTTTTCCCGTTGGTAGGGATCCAATCAAGTCTAGACCCCATACTGCAAAAGGCCAAGGACTCTGCATTTGTTTTAACTCGTTTGGAGCTGCGCGTGGGATTTTGGAAAATCTCTGACACTTATTGCACTTTCGCACAAACTCCATTGAATCTTCGTTCATAGTCGGCCAGAAATAACCCTCCCTTAGAATCTTTTTTGCCAAACTTTGCCCCCCAGCATGATCCTCGCAGAAGCCTTCATGTACTTCCTTCATCAGTTCCTTAGCTTTCTCTGGTGTAATACATCTGAGCAGTGGCATGGAGTATCCCCTTCGGTATAGAATACCATCGACCAGTATATACCTAGCAGCCTGCCTTTGAAGAGTTCTGGCCTTGTTCCTATCTGCTGGTAGTACTCCATTTGTAAGATACTCTATGTAAGGCGCCATCCATGTGTCTTCCATCTAGATTTCCATGCTGGTTTCATTTGCTCGTATGCTCGGTTCGCTCAATCTTTCTACTGGCACAATGTTCAAAGTGTCAGCATCTTTTGCGCTCGCGAGTTTGGCTAAGGCATCTGCGTTCGAATTCTGATCCTGAGGTATCTGCTGGAGGGTATACTTCTTGAACTGGGCCAATAGATCTTTAGTTTTGTTCAAGTAGGCCACCATTTTCAGGCCTCGTGCTTGATATTCCCCTAGAACTTGATTCACTACCAGCTGTGAATCACTATAAATATCAAGCACCTTTATTCTCATGTCTTTTGCCATTCTTAATCCAGCGAGGAGTGCTTCGTATTCGACTTCATTATTTGACGCTGCGAAGTCGAACCTAATAGCGCAGTGAAATCGATGCCCTTCTGGCGTTATCAAGATCACCCCTGCTCCTGCGTGAGATTCGTTGGATGAGCCATCTGTGAATAACTTCCACGAAGGAGCTTCATCTTGAGGCTCAGGCGCACTAGGCTTTTCACACTGCTCGTTGTTTGGGAGTTCGGTGAACTCTGCAATAAGATCGGCCAAGACTTGTCCATTTACTGCTGCTCACGGTGAATATGTGATATCGAACTACCCTAGTTCGACAACCCATTTCAATAAACGCCCAGCCGCCTCTGGTTTATGGAGGACTTGCTGAAGGGGCTGGTCAGTTAAGACTGTAATGGGATGGGCTTGGAAGTAAGGACGTAGCTTCCTTGAGGCCAAGATTAAACAATACGCTAACCTCTCGATGGGAGGATACCTCAGTTCTGCTCCGATTAGCCTCTTGCTTACATAGTAAACCGCTTTTTGTACGCCTTCTTCCTCTCGTACTAGTACCGCACTAGCAGCAACTTCAGTGATCGCCAGGTTTATGAACAAAGTTTCTCCTTCGACAGGCTTTGATAAAATAGGAGGCTGTGCCATATGGGCTTTTAAGGTCTGAAAAGCTTGTTCACAGTCTCCTGTCCATTCAAACTTCTTGTTGCCCCTAAGTCGATTGAAGAAAGGGACGCACTTATCCGTTGACTTGGAAATAAATCTACTTAGGGCTGCAATTCTTCCAGTTAAACTTTGTACATCCTTGATCTTCTCTGGCAATTTCATGTCGATCAGGGCTTTTATCTTGTCAGGGTTGGCCTCGATTCCTCTTGAATTGACAATAAACCCCAAGAACTTCCCTGATCCGACTCCGAAGGAACATTCGAGAGGATTTAATTTCATTTGGTATTTTTTCAATACATCGAAACACTCTTGTAAATCCTTCACATGTCCTTCTATTTTTTTCGTCTTTACCAACATGTCGTCCACGTACACCTCCATGTTTACGCCGATCAATTCTTTAAACATGTGGTTAACCAATCGCTGGTAAGTCGCACCTGCATTTTTCAGTCCGAAGGGCATTACTTTATAACAGTATTATCCCATATCGGTCTGGAAGCTGGTGTGATCCTCGTCAGGGGGATGCATGCTGATCTGATTGTAGCCTGAGTATGCATCCATGAAGGAGAGGATCTCGTGTCCTGTTGTAGCATCGACCAACTAGTCGATCCTTGGGAGTGGGAAGCAATCCTTCGGGCAGGCTTTATTGAGGTCTGTAAAATCCACACAGGTTCTCCATTTGCAATTAGGCTTGGCAACCAGTACTGGATTAGAGAGCCACGATGGATAAAATGCCACCCTGCAGAACCCATTCTCCTTTAATCTTTCAACTTCTTCTTTTAAGGCTCTCGACCGATCCTTATCGAGCAGCCTTCTCTTCTGTTGCACAGGTGGAAAACTCTTGTCTATTTTCAGGACATGGCCGATAACTGCAAGATCTATCCCAGCCATGTCTTTGTGCGACCAGGCAAAGACTTCATGGTTTTTTCGCAAAAACTCCACTAGTGCATGCTTCGTGGTTGGTTCTAAGTTTTTCCCGACCTTCACGACTTTGGTCGGGTCTTTCTCGTCAAGTTGGACCTCTTCTAGGTCCTCGACGGGTCCAACATTTTCTTCAAAATCCCCAAAGTGTGGATCAAAATCTCTATCCTCACTTTGGGCAACACCCTATTTGGTGACTTCGTCACCAGATTGGGCTTGTGTATCAATTTCCATCTACAACCTATCTGGGGGAGTGCTCTTTGACGTTCCCTTCTTCGCCTTCGTGACTGAGGCGTTGTAGCACTCCCTGGCCTCCCTCTGGTTTCCCAACATGTGTCCTACCCCTGCGCCTGTCGGGAATTTCATGGCTATGTTCCATATAGAGGTGACGGCCCGTAGATCAACCGGTATAGGCCTCCCAATGACGGCATTGTACGCCGAAGGACAATCGACTACTATGAAAGTAGCGAGTAATGTCCTGGTAGGAGGCGCTGTACCTGCTGTCACTAGTAGTCTGATTGACCCTCCTGGGGCGAGTCCCTAACCAGAGAAGCCGTATATTGTTTGGTTGCAGGGCTCTAGGTCCTTAACGGATAACTTCATAAGTTCCAGCGAAGACATATACAGGATGTTCATTGAACTTCCTGTATCAACTAGCACTCTCTTCACCATGATATTGGCCATTTGGATATCCACGACCAGTGGATTGGAATGTGGGAATCATACATGTTGGGCGTCCCTATCAGAGAAGGTTATTTCGCCCTCTTCTGACTGAGCCTTTTTCGTCGTGTGGTCATCCACAGTCATCATCTCGATGTCCTGGTTGTGGCGTAGAGTCCGAGCATATCGTTCCCAGGACTTTCTGCTGTTTCCCGCGAGGTGTGGGCCTCCGCAGATGGTTAACAATGTGCCAATCACGGGATCAGGCTGCAAAGGTGGCAAGCGTTGGCGTGTGGGCACTTGCTCGTTGCCACTTGGAGCTTCTCGTTGGGAATTTCCCAAGGCCCATATATATCTACTCAAGTGTCCTTGTCTAATAAGGAACTCGATCTCATCCTTCACCTGGTTGCATTCATTTGTATCATGTCCGTAGTCATTATGATAACGACAGAACTTGGTAGTGTCTCTTCTCGAAATATCCTTTCGAATGGGAGCAGGTTTCTTATAAGGCACACTAGAACTCGTGGCCTGATAAACCTCTCCCCGAGACTCAATAAGGGCAGTATAGTTAGTGAACCGAGGTTCATAACTATTACCCTTGGATCGTTTATTGTCAGAGGTGGAAGGCTCATTGTGTGGCTGTTTCCCCCCATTCTTGCCATTGTCGTTGCCGTTCCCGTTGCCTTTGCCATTGGGCTTGGACCCATTGGCGGCTTTGGCGAGCTCAGCAGTCCCCTTGTCCTTGCCTGGGGGTTTTCCTTCGTTGGCAATGACATCTTCGAGCTTGATATATCAATCAGCTCGATCCAAAAATTCCTGGGTAGTTCTGACCCCATGTTTTCTGAGGCTGTCCGAGAGAGGCGTGCGACGCCTAACTCCTGCGGTTATGGCCATCATCTTGCCCTCGTCTCCCACTGTTTTCGCCCCAGTCGCTGCTCGCATAAAGCGTTGGACGTAGTCTTTCAGTGGCTCTCCGTCTTGCTGGCGTATTTCAACCAGCTGGTTTGCCTCAGTTGGGTGCACACGACCCATGTAGAACTGTTCGTAAAATTCCTTTACGAACATTTCCTAGTAAACTATACTTGGAGGAGGGAATTTGAAAAACCACTCCTGTGCGGCATCAGAAAGTGTTGCAGGGAAGATCCTGCACCGAGCGTCTTCGGACACTTTCTGAATGTCCATTTGTATCTCAAACTTGTTGACGTGAGAAACCGGGTCACCATACCCATCAAAGTTCAGAAGCGTAGGCATCTTAAACTTGCTAGGAGTTTCTGCCATAGCTATCCTCTGGACAAAAGGAGTGCCTTTTCTCCTATCGTGGTCGATATAAGATGTTCTTCCCCCGACCAGCTGCTGCACTGCCTGGTTGAGGGCATCTATCTAGGCTTGCACGACGCCAGGAATCGCTGGGGCCTCTGGTTCTCTGGTGTTGGGGGAACGTACTCGTCGTGCCGCTCCCGGCGATTGTTGAGTATGTCTCTTAAGTCCTCGTCTCTTCTCCGCTGCTCGCTAGCTCTGAGCTGGTTGAAGACGTTATTTTGTCTAGGCTGCCCCCCAGCGTCCCGTCTTTCGGGGTAGTCATCCCGAGGTGGCTGGCTTCTGCCTCCACCTCTTTCTTCATTCATCCGACCGACATTTCCTCTGCCTAAGTCGGCCTCGTTATAACCATGGCCATCTCTGAATCTTGATTGACCATGGTGGGATCGACTGTTCCCTTGGTTGCCTTCCCGGGCTGGAACCTCCTGCGCGTTAGAGGGTAGTCTGCGTTGGTCGGTAGGTCCCCGTGCATTATCATGCCGTGGGGGGCCTCGGATCGCAGAGCCTAACTCTGAGTTCCTCCTGTTACTAGGTGGACGCTGTCCTCTGCTCGGAGGGTTTGGCTCGTCGCCCCTGTGGCGTCTAGGACTACAAGGCGACTGCCCGACCCTATTCTGCCTTTGCTGTGGGGGATTTTCGCGACCAACTTGGGATAGAGCCTGTGCCTCAGGGTCCATCAGCGAGACATTGTCCTGAGGTGTCGGTGGCTGCTCGGGCCTTTGTGGGCTCGAGGGTTGGATAGGCGGGCTAGGATTGGGACCCCTGTGGGGTGGCCCATTCCTAGGTTGATCAGGCTACGAGGCAGGTGCAGCCTGATTCCTAGCCAGTTGTAGGGCTGCCTCGAGGGCTGCCTCGAGGGCTGCCATGGCTTCCCTCTGGCGATGGTCCATCTCTGCCTGTCTTTCACTCAGCTCCAGGCGCTGCCCTTCAATTTCTTGTTGCTGCCGCGCCATGATTTCGGTAGCACTTTCCTGGCTGGCCCTCAGATTGGGCAGTTCATCCTGCAATACCCCTAGGGTATTCTTCAGCATCTCGAAGTTCATTTCTTCCTCATCAAATTCCAAATGTCGCTCATCCTTAGCCACGTTTGGAGGAGGAGGAGGAGGCAGGTGAGATGGTGCAGCGCCGACCGCCTGTCCAGTTTTCTTGGTAGTTTTTGCCATTGATCTTTCAACGATAATGTATCAAGCTCTCAATGAAAGCACCAGAATGTTGACCCAGAATTTGGCCAACTGACACGGAGTCAAATTTGCTTGATGCGGAAAAACACGTTGGAAAGAATGTGATGACGAAATAATAAAGAACACAAGAGTTTATAGTGGTTCGGCCCCAGAATCTGGTAATAACCTACGTCCACTCGAATTGTTATTGATATAGAATTCAAAGGAGTGATCAAAGAACTAGGGTTCAATGAGTTTCACCAGCCTCTGAAGAACAAGACAATATATCAAATGATCAGAAAGCGAAAAAGAAGAAGAAGATCCCCTTCCCTTGAGCTCTCTTTCTCTATTTATAGGCTTAAGGAGGATTTACATTAATTTGTTACAGATATTGTTTCCTAAATAATCGGATACTCAGGAAATCATGGGAGATAATATCGGATACTATTATAACTGCATAAGATCTTCTCCGCGTATAGCATGCGTACGACCAGGCTGGTTGTATGAAGAAATTGATCGCTGCGACAATAGATGTCTTCCTGGTCGATAGTCGAGCACGAATTCTGCCAGGTTTCAGCCACGTGTATTAAATGTTTTCCATGTCATTCATGCCTGTTTTTTGGATAACATAATGTCTTAATAGATTCTGGCACCACTCATTCTTATGTTGTTGATATAATAGTGGACAAGTTAATAGACAATGTGAATTATATGTGGTAGGATTTGGGAGTATGTTACCAACTGGGGAGGTGGTAATATCTAGGAGGTGGCTCAGAGCCTTGCCTTTGTGGGTAGATGGTAGGGAGTTATTCATGGAATTGATAGAACTTAAGGCTATGAATTTTGATGTCATCCTTGGTATGGATTGGCTTGCAAAATATGGCGCTACCATTGATTGTAAAAATAAAGTGGTAAGATTTACACCCAAGGGACTAGAGACATTTTTGTTCATGGGGGTCGCAAGTGGAACAAGAATACTGATTATGATAACACTTAAGGCAAGGGAAATGTTATGCAATGGATGGATGGGATTCTTGGCTAATATAATTGACACCAATAAGATACCAATGCAAGGCCCAACATAAACAAGAACAATTTGAGAGTTCTTAGATGTATTTCTTGAGGACTTACCGGGTTTACCATGTCACAGAGAGATTAAGTTCACTATTAAGTTTGCACTCGAAACAACGCCGATCTCATGGGCACTGTACTGAATGGAACCGAATGAATTGAAAGAAATAAAGAATCAACTGCAGGAATTGTTGGACTTGGCTTCACGAGACCAAGTTATTCTCCATGGGGAGCACCAGTTCTATTTGTGAAAAAGAAGGATGGATCGATGAGAATGTGTATAGATTATAGAGAACATAACAAGATGACGACCAAGAAAAAGTATCCTCTACCTCGAAATTCTGACTTGTTTGATTAGCTACAAAGAAAAAGGGTGTTTTCAAAGATAGATTTACGTTCATGGTATCACTAGTTGAGAATTAGAGAGGAGGACATACCAAAGACGACTTTCCATACTAGGTATGGGCACTATGAATTCTTGGTAATGTTTTTTGGTTTGACTAATACTCCTGCTGCATTTATGGACTTAATGAACCACATGTTTAAGGATTTTCTGGATAAGTTCGTCATAGTATTTATTGATGATATTCTTATATACTCGAGTTCGGAGGAGGAATATGAGGAACATTTACAGTTAACTCTTCAACAGTTAAGAGAACACAAGAAATATTCCAAACACAAGATATGTTAGTTTTGGTAGCCTCAGGTGACATTTTTGGGTCATATAGTGAGCAACGATGAAGTTATGGTAGACCCAATCAAGATAGAAGCAGTAAAGAACTTGCTAAGACCAAAGAACGCATCAGAAGTAAGAAGCTTTCTTGGGTTAGCTAGGCACTATCAACGGTTTGTGGAAAGTTTTTCCAAAATTGTGATGTCATTGACTGAATTGACAAAGAAGAATATGAAGTTCTGCTGGACAGATAAGTGTGAGACTAGTTTCTAGGAGTTGAAAGAGAAAATTATCTCAGCACTAGTGTTAATTCTTCCTTCGGATAATGAAAGATTTGTAGTATATTGTGATGCAATGAAAATTGGATTAGGGTGCGTCCTAATGCAAGTTGGATAGGTAATAGTGTATGCATCTCAACAGTTAAAAGATGATGAAAAACGCTATGCCACTCATGACTTGGAGTTAGCGGTGGTGGTGTTTTCCTTGAAGATTTGGAGGCATTACCTTTATGGCAAGAAATGTGATATCTATACGGATCATAATAGTCTCAAGTATTTCTTCATGCAGAAAGATCTGAATATGAGACAGAGATGATGGTTAGAGTTGGTAAAAGATTACCGCTGTAATATCTTGTATCATCCAGGAAATGTGAATGTAGTGGTGGATGCCTTGAGTCACTGAGGTCCTGAAAAGTATTAGAGTTGAGACAAGTTACATCTACATTGATAGAGTAAATAAAACAGGCTGGTATAGATTTGATAACTGGTGGATTGGCCCATTTAACTTTTCATTCCACACTGTTGGAAATAATTAAAGAACAATAGAACGATGATCCATAGTTGTTGAAGCTCGAACAATAGGTTCAAAATGGGAACAATGATCGATTTTTGATTTCTAAGAGCGGTATGCTGAGATACCAGAATATGGTTTGCATGCCTACTAATGAAGAGTTGAAGAAAGAGATGACCTTGAAAAATTAATGCCCTTGCGATAGATAAAATATGACGGTGCTTAAGTTTAACCCTGACCTTTTGTTGTGGAGTCCCTACACAAGAGGTTTGATAAATATCCCATTGGCAAGGAAATAATTTTCTAAATAGCGAAACTCTGTCCCATTATCACTTCAAACATTCTTAATTTTTTAACCAAATTGTTGATCGACCAAAGCAAAAAATGACATAAATGTATTAAAAATCCTATAATTTATCAATGAATAAATAAACCCGTATAGAACGCAAAAAATCATCCACAATAGTAAAAAAATAACAAGCCCCACAAGAGGAGACCGTATTGTAAGGGCCCCATAAATAAAAATGAACTAACTCAAAAATCTGATAAGCCTTATTATCACTAATTGGAAATGGATCCCTAGATTGTTTTTCACGAGGGCACACATCACGTGTCTTATTTAAGTTACCTCCAGAGTTACGAAAAAAGGCAATGACTTTACTACTTTCTCCGAAGAATGTCCAAGTCGTTGATGTCAAATCTCCACCGAAGAATGAGAACCATCCATTGTAATAGCTTGCAGTGTAGACAATTGCTTGTAGTAGTAAATTCCATCTCTCTCTTCACCAATTCCAATGACTCGCTCAAACGTAGGTCTTATATAACACACATATTCGAGGCAAAATGGATAAAACAGTTCATGTCGTCAATATGTTGTGTAACGAAAATCAAGTGGTAGTGCAATGTAGGTACATAAAGATCATTTTTTAGACAAAATCCTTCCAAAAGAATCGCACTTCCTTTTTTGGTAGCAACAATTTTTTGTCCATCATGAAGCCCAACAGAACACACAACAACATTCTCGATGTCAAACAACTATGATATATCTCCAATCACATGATTAGAGGCCCCGGTATCAATAATCCAAGAGGTTTTAGAGAATTCACCATGAAAACAATTGGTAGAAGGTTGAACATTACCAAACAGGACAACAATTGTTTGCCATTGCTCCATACTCATGTAAGGAAGGGGAACTGTAGTATTTGAAGGAGTGGTAGAAAAAGTGGGCTACTTAACTACTGAAATCACCATGCTAAGTTGATGCCGTCCACCGCTACGGCATGAACTATGGCGCCTCTGCCACGCCCAGCTGTTGGTGGATTCGAACCCCAACTGCCAACCCCCTTGCCACAGGTTGAAGGTGCACCTTGAGTATGAGGTCTATTCCCCACAATTAGGGATACCCAAGTAGATGAAAACAATTTGTAATGTTATGCCCAGAACGATGACAATGAGAACACATGTGTCTAGACTTATCAACCTTCTCTAGTTTGCCCTTTCCTCGTGCCTCTGTATGCACAACAAAACCCACTACCTCTGGGGGAGATTCTTTAGCACGTGTAATCCCACGAACCCATTCTTCTTGAGTAACTTGTTGATAAAAACGATCAAGGAAAGGTAAAGGCTCCTGAGATAATAGAGTAGAGTGTAGTTGGGCGTAATATTCAAAGTTTAAACACATCAAAACTTGATGGAGACGTTCATCGTCATGACACTTCTCGCGGGATTTACCCAAACCGCAGGTACACTTCCCACACTTACAGGAAAGAATTTGTTCATGATTAGCTAAATCATCCAATAAAACCTTAAGCTTCACAAAATATGTGGCAACACACATAGTTTTAGGTTGTTCACACTTAACAATATCATTTTTCAATTGTTGTATTCTTGGGACATTAATAACAGAAAAATAGGCCTTCAATTTATCCCACAGATCAATAACAGAAAAGGAGATAGTAGGCTTAACCTCTGGATCAATAGTATGTATTAGCCAAGATAAAAACATCAAGTGAATGGTGCCTTGGGTTCCATAATCGTGCCATTGATGAAGTTGAATTTTCGACGAGATAGAAGAGTGAGACACACAGATCTTTCCCATTCATCATAATTATCATTCCGAAGCCAAACATGGGTAATCAAATTGCCAGGTCTGTCCTCCAATCCAAGAAAAAAAGGTGATGTATGGTCATTTCTGGAAGGTGTAGGTGGTGTAGCGTCGTTTTCACCAGGCATGATGGTGATCAATCGTGTATCTTAGCCATGTAGCGTTGATACCAAGAAGAAATAGGTATTGGGGTGGAAATCCTTGCCCCTATATTGATATGTCCAAGTAATTTATACAAAAGAATGAGAAGTAAATTCTAAGTGCAAGGAAAAACTCATGCCTAAATATCAGAATTTTATATAAGAACATATATCCCTAACATACATGATTATGATAATGCATGGCAATGTATAAGAATATCCCAATTAAAGCCTATTTTTTTGAAGCCCATTCCCATCGATTCGAAACCTACTTGCACATAGCTTAGTTTCAATTTCTATGCAAATCATGATTTTAAAAAATAAATAAATAACCTTTAAATTGGTTGTCGGGGATGAAGACGATGAATGGGGATTGACGATAGTTGTGGAGCTGTGGAGACGAATTTTGGGAGTCTATGAGGGGAGAAAGAGAGTGACAGAGATGGGTTCGAGGAGGTCTGGGAGAGGGAGAGACATATGAGAGAGAGAATACATGATGTTAGACAAAGGGGGATTTGAATAACAAAGGTATTTTATCCTAAAATTGGTGGGGTCCATGTATTTGTGATGTTAAATTATGTTGGCATATTATTTAATTAGGTATACTAGGAAGCATGAATTCGCTTAAAAATATTGGAAAATTATTTAATTTCTCACCTCATTTTGAGGTGTGTGATTCCTCAACTCCTTTGTAACCAATATATTAAATTGGAAAGTCAAAAAGTCCTATGGCTGAAATTTATCCAGGGGTAAATTTTTATGAAAATGCATAGTACTTTGACTAAACTTTTGGCCCGATTATACAATGAAGTTTCCTTTTGAAAGCTACGAAACTAATCTTTCTCTCTACACCAATTTGAATATGAAGCACAGATCTCATTTCACCGTTATTCTACTTCTTCTTCCTTTTAATTTATATATTTATATATATATAGATATTTCTTGAAATGAAATGAGGTGTAAAGAGGACTAAAACATGAGCTTTTATTTTTGTTTCTAGTTCTCCACTTTCTGATCTTTTTTTGTTTAGATTTGAAGAAACGAACCACTTCCTTGAATGTTCCTATTTTTTCAAAGTAGCTCCACCTATCTCTCGCATGTTTTGCTCCACCTATCTCTCGCATGTTTTGCTAGAAAATGAGCCTGCATTTTGTTTTCTTTATCGATTGTTGCTAAAGGTAACCAGACATGATATGGAGGTATATGTCGATGACATGTTGGTTAAGTCCAAAGAAGTTGGAGGGCATGTTCAAGACTTGGAGGTATGGTTTGCAATACTTAGAAAGTATCGCATGAAGTTAAATCCCCTCAAGTGCTCATTTTGAGTTGGTTTTGGTAAGTTTCTTGGATACATAGTCAATTCACGTGGAATCGAGGCTAACTCCAAGAAGATCAAACCATTGATCGACATGAAGTCACCTACCACAATCAAAGAAGTGCAAAGCATAATAGGGAGAGTTGCTACCCTCAATAGGTTCATATCAAAGTCTACAGACAAGTGTGTCCCTTTTTTTAACTTACTGAGGGGCAGAAAGAAGATCCAATGCACCGAGGGATATGAGAAAGCCTTTCATGCCTTGAAGGAGAATTTTGCTCAACCTCCCGTCCTAGCAAAGCCAACAAATGGTGAAGTACTATTCATTTATTTGGGAATCACGGAGCATGCAATCAGCGCTGCTTTGGTGAAAGAAGAGAACAGGGTACAACGCCATGTGTACCATAGTAGTAAAAGGCTAGTAGATCCAGAGTCTAGGTATCTCCCTCTTGAAAAGTTAGCCTACAGTTTAGTAATTTCCTCTCGAAAGTTTCGCCCATACTTCCAAGCTCACTCGATCTGAGTCCTAACCGATCAACCGCTACGACAAGTTCTTCAGAAACCAGAGGCCTCAGAAAGATTACTCAAATGGGCGGTGGAGTTAGGGAAATTTGATATCACTTATCATTCGAGGACAGCAATAAAAGGACAAGCATTAGCGAAATTCATAGTCGAAGGCACCAACCTTGAAGACCTTTCCTACCAATTGGAGAATGGAGATATCGAGAAGGAAGGAGATACTCCCGTATGGAAGCTATATGTTGGTGGAGCATCCAATGAACACAACTCAGGCGCAGGAATCATACTGATCACTCCAGAGAATCATCGAATCCACTGCACTCTCAGATTTGGATTCAACGCTTCAAACAACAAGGCTGAGTACAAGGCATTATTAGGAGGATTACGCTTATCTCGGGATGTGCATGCACAATCCATGGAGATATTCAACGATTCCTAGCTAGTGGTGTACTAGGTACTGGGGGAATATCAAGCCAACAGACTTAGGATGGTGTAGTACCTAAACAAGGTGAAGGACTTGTTGACAAAGATCAAGAGATACTCGATTACACATGCCCCGAGGGAGCAGAATGCCAATGCTAATGCCTTCGCCAAGCTTGCCAGTGCCAAAGATGCAGACACCCTGAACATTGCTCCCGTTGAATACTTGGCGGAAAGAAGCATAACCGAGCAGGAGGCACATCCTGTTAAGTTAGCAGATACATGGATGACCCCTATTATTAACTATCCCAACCATGGAGTAGTACCCAGTGATCGGAATAAAGCGAGGAAGTTAGTGAGACAAGCTGCGCGATATATGATAGTCGAAGGGGTCCTGTAACGACGAGGGTACTCCCTACCACTGATAAGGTGCGTTGCACCCAACCAGTCAAAGTTGTTAATGATCTAGGTATACGAGGGGTTTTGTGGAGAGCACGCTGGGGGGCAGAGCCTACCAAGGAAAATCCTAAGACAAGGATAATTTTGGCCAACAATGAACGAAGACTCGATGGAGTATGTCAAAAGATGCCACAAATGTCAGATGTTCTCCAAGCCTTCGTTGTATGGGGAATCGACCTGATCGATAAGATACCCACGGGAAGGGGAGGAGTCCAATTTACTATTTTAGCAGTAGACTACTTCATAAAATGGACTGAAGTAGAACCGCTCACTACCATCACCTCAAAGAAAGTCTTAGACTTTGTGGTGAAAAATATCATATGTCGATTTGGTCTACCAAAGAAGATAGTCTCGAACAATGGGACTCAATTTGACAGTGATATGTTCACCGAATTTTGGGAACAAGACTATCAAAGACACTCTGAAGAAACACCTTGAACAAGCCAATGGAGCCTGGCCAGAATCACTTCCGGAGGTCAATGGTCACATCGAACGACGGCACGAACGACGACAGGCCTACGCCATTTTCTTTGGCATTTAGGTATGTAGCTGTACGCCCTGGATTTCCCACGGGCTGTTTAGCAAGACGATCCTCGGACTAAACATGATTTAGCCCGAGGCTCCCACAGGCCAGAGGCTTTATCTTCAGGACGGGCCCTTTCTAGCTCGAGGGGATGGAGTTTCCTGCTCCCTCTTGTTGTTCCAGGAGCTGGGAACAACATCCGGCGACCACTGACGGATCAGCTTGGGTTATGGATTGCTCCGGTAGCGAGCTTCTCAGGAAGCTCTGACCCTATGGGAAGTCAACACGCAAGATAAACGTGGATAATCCTGCCATCACGTGTCCGATATCCCCCTGACTTCTCGGACACGCCGCAGGAACGTGCGTATTCAGACACCCACGGACGGGTTGGGCCGTGCGGCCCATTATCTCCTTCCATACTGATTAGACCACACTTGTGTGTCAGGTTTAGGAAGTAATCATGAATATCACAGACTTGATATGACAAATGGTAAGGTCACGGGATGACCTCCCTACCAATTTCCAGGTGCCTTCTCCTATAAATATGGAGACCCTGGGAATTGATAGGGGTTGGAAAAAATAGTCTTGTAAGAACTATATATTTGGTAAACCAATTACCCAGAAGAGATGAATAATATTGACTAGTGGAGTAGAAGGATTTTTAACCTTCGAACCACTTAAAAACGTGTTTAAGGTCACCTAGTTCTTTTCACAAAGATTTCATATCTGCGGCGGTTCTACTTTTAAGTACTAATCTCTTTCTCTTCTTCTCTTAATTACCTGTTGCCGAAGAACCGCGTCAACAGTTTGGTGCTTTCATTGAGAGCAAGTCCAATTAGTACTACCACAAACATACAACTATGGTGACCACTCGATCCAAACATGGCAACGAGACAGAACAGCATGATGGGCAGGAGGCCCGCCATGTTGCCCTCCCCGAGGAGCAAGTTCCTGAAGTCCAGCAAAGGCCAGGAAAGCAGCCGGCTGGCCAAGACGACACTGGTAGTTCGACGCCCCGGCCGCCTAATCCGAATCCAGGTTATTATACTGCGGTGGAGATGGAGAATGCTCAACTGAGGAGCCAGCTAGCAGCAGCTGGTCAGCAAATCCAGGATATTCTGAGTCGACTACCCCCTCTCACAACCAACGGTAACGTTGGAGAGAGGCAAGGCGAGGCTCCTAAGTCTCGTCGGAGTAATCGATCCAGGCATAGCCGTTCGGGTAGACTCCCTGCAGCCAACTCCACCCCTTCATCACGCCATCAAGAGGCGAACTTCAGGGAAATGCCTCAGACCGAACCGCAGCAGTACAGCCGTTCGGTTAGGACATCAACCCCTAGCTCTCAGCCTTCCTCGAGGACACCCAGAAGAGATAGGGGAAATTCCCAAAGGAGGGCCGAGGAGATCCGGAGACGTCAGCCCGTCCCCGAAGAGCGTCCAGTTCCTCGTCCAGATCGCCCAGCTCGAAACCATCAAGCTGGCAGGGCCGAGAGGCCCCCACCAAATTTAGTCCGTCCAGACGGCACTAGGATCGCCTCTCCGGTCAGGCATCCTCCTTCTCCCATCAGATATCCGTCTCCTCAGACCATCCGAGACATCCCGACCTACGGAAATAGTAGGAGAGACCCGCCATCGGCCGGGCCTTCCCGCAGCAGCAGGGCGCCGGGAGGAGGAGCAGGTCGGAGCCGCCAAAGACGCACATCGAGCCTGTCCAGCAGGAGTCACTGGACCGGTAGCGCACGGAGTGATCTTTCGGGAGGGGACCTGCGACAGCGACTAAGTTCAGCACAAAGTCACCATAATTCCCATGGAGGCGACCTTCGAGATCGCCTCAACTCTCACAGAGAGGGTCCAGTTAGGGATGGTAGCCAGGCCCGTTCAGTTGGGGTCCGATCCGAAGTACGTAATGGCGGGAATGCCCCAAATGACCTATCTCCAGATAGGAGGGGCAATAACCCGCCTAATATGTACAACGGGTCCGAAGCTGTTGAACAGCCCCAGAATAACCCAGGATCTCAGGACAAAACCCTAGAGCGCTTAACTCAAATGGAGGAGCTGATGAAGAAGCTCCTGTCAGAGAAAGAAAAAGACGAATATGATTCAGGGGATGAGATGGAGCTCTTCGCCCCCAACATAGCAGCAACGGCATACCCTTCTGGCTTTCGTATGCCTCACTTGTCAAAGTTCAACGGGGATGGAGACCCATCTGACCACTTAGGGATGTTCAACACCCTAATGATGGCTCATAACATCGGGCCAGAGCTTCGTTGCTTGATCTTCCCTTCCACCCTAACTGGACCTGCCAGGCAGTGGTTCAAACACAGTAAAAGGCAGTCAATCAGCTCCTGGAAGACCTTTTCGGCTGACTTCAAGAGGGCATTCCGCGCCTCTCAGGCCGCCAGGGTCCAGGCCGACTCCCTAGCTAACGTGAGACAGCAACCTGGAGAAACGCTAAAAGCCTACTTGAGCAGATTTGCAAATGTCGCTGCTCGAGCCAGAGACACCGACGACAGCTCCAAACTCATGGCTATGAGGACCGGGATCCTAGTAGGCAGAGATCTGTGGAAGGATATTCAAAGGAGGGGGGTCAGCTCAGTTAGTGAATTCCTTAACAGAGCCCAAGAATGGATAAACTTGGAGGAAGCTGAAGCTTCAGCCGCGGGGACCAGCCAGGTCCTCGAGAAGCCTGCTGGGGCGGGAACAGAGATCGTAGTAGCGACTCCCGACGTCACGCAGAGCAACCAGCCCGGTGGCGGCAAAAGAAAAGGAAATGGTGAAAACGTCCAGCACGGTCAAAAGAAGAATAAGTCCGTGGATAAATTCAAGCCCGTGTTCACAGCGTATACCGAGCTCACCCAAACCAGAGAGAATATTTTCCTGGCCAACGCTACGCGAGTCCCCTGGAGAAGACCGGAGCCAATAAAGCACCCTAAGGGAAAGAGAGACGCTTCCAAATTCTGCCGTTTTCATAACGACGTCGGGCACAATACCGACGACTGCAGGCACCTCAAAGATGAAATCGAGACTCTCATCCGAGCAGGTCCGTTGGCGCAATACTCGCGGAACAGGGTCCCCACAGGTCGACCCGCTCCGGAGATCCCAGCCAGTCAACCTGGACCTCGAGTAGATCAGGACGTCCCTCCCCCCGTGATCGAGGGAGGGATTTCCACCATCTCTGGAGGGCCACACATGGCTGGCACGAGCAGAGGCGCCCAGAAGAGGTACATAAATGAGTTGAAGGCCCACAATGGAGGGGAGTTCGTCCCGGAACAGCGTCAATCAAAACAACAAAGATTAGAGAAACAACCAGTCACTTTCACGGAGGAGGACGCGGGCCATGTCCAATTCCCTCATAACGATCCCTTGGTCGTAGCAGTCCAGCTCGCCAACCGGAGAGTAAGGAGGGTGTTAGTGGACAATGGGAGCTCGGTGAATCTCCTATTCCGTTCAACCTTAGAAAAAATGGGTCTGACCGTCTCCGAGCTAAAGGCAACCTCGATGATGCTATATGGTTTTTCAGGCGAAGGGTCAGCAGCGATAGGAACGATCGAGCTGGTGATCACCCTAGGCGACGAGTCCCGAACAGTGTCCAAACTGCTCGAATTCGTAGTCATTGACTGCTCCGCTGCCTACAATGCAATTTTGGGCCGACCAACGCTCATTGCTTTCGAAGCTATCACATCCGTCCGGCACCTCGCCATGAAGTTCCCTACTTCGACAGGGGTCTGCACTATCAAGGGCGATCAGCTCGCTGCCAGGGAATGCTACAGCATTTCCATGAAGGGAAAATCTAAACCCGGGCAGGTGGCGATGGCCATTCAGGATGAAGAGGAATCGCAGGGACCCAAGGCGGCCCCTGAGATTGAAAAACCTCGGGTTTCCGAAGACGAAAAGCTCGCCTTAAGCGAGGACATTGACCCCCGAGTAGGCGAGGATAGGTCCGAGCTCCAAGCTATTGAAGATCTCGAGGAGGTAGGCATCGATGAACAAAATCCTTCACGGACGGTGAAGCTTGGAAAGAACCTCTGCGATAGAAGAAAGGCGGATCTGACGTGGGCATTCATTACCTCTCCTCCGGTGTGTTCTTCCAAGTGAGGCGAAGGCCATCCTGCAGGAAGTTCATGACGGATTCTGCGGAGATCACACTGGGGGGCAAAGCCTGGCCTTGAAGATCCTTCGGCAGGGTTTTTACTGGCCGACTCTGTCCAAAGACTCAATCTCATACGTAAAAAAGTGCGACAAATGTCAGCGGTTCGCCGCGGTTGTACGAGCACCCCCGGCCGAGCTAAAAATGATATCGTCTCCCTGGCCCTTCGCCATTTGGGGCATAGATCTAATAGGCGCCCTGCCCACCGGAAAGGGCGGGGTCCGTTACGCCGTGGTAGCCATTGACTACTTCACAAAGTGGGCCGAAGCAGAGCCGTTGGCGACAATAACATCGAAAAAGGTGCTAGACTTCGTGGTTAAAAGCATCGTTTGTCGATTCGGCCTACCCAAAAAGATCGTTTCCGACAATGGCACTCAATTTGACAGCGACCTGTTCACCGAATTTTGCGAGAAGAACGGAATTGTGAAAAGTTTCTCATCCGTGGCCTATCCCCAGGCGAACGGCCAGGTCGAAGCTGTCAATAAAACTCTGAAGGCAAGCCTCAAGAAGAGGTTAGGTGAGGCAAAGGGGATCTGGCCAGAACAGCTCCCCCAAGTTCTGTGGGCCTATAGGACCTCACATCGGACTCCCACGGGTCACACTCCTTTCTCCCTAACCTTTGGAAGTGAAGCGGTCCTCCCCGTGGAGGTAAAGGTCCTGTCGCACAGGGTCCGGTCCTACGAACAAGACAAGAACCACGAGCTCCTATGCCACTCCTTAGACTTGATGGATGAGAGGCGAGAGGATTCACAACTCCAGCTCGCCCATTATCAACAGAAAATCACTCGCTACTTCAACACTAAGGTCAAAAGACGTGCCTTTAGCGTCGGCGATTTGGTCTTGAGGAGAGTTTTCCTGGCCGGGAAAGATCCCAAAGATGGGGTTTTAGGACCAAGCTGGGAAGGACCATACCAGGTCATCGAAGTCATCAAAGAAGGGACGTATAAATTAGCTCGACTTGGTGGAGGGGCGGTCCCGCGGACTTGGAATGCAATCCACCTAAAGAAATATTATCAATAAACATTTGTAAGACCTAGAAGGTCACCTTCCATGTATAAATAAAAATCAAATGTTACAAGGGTAATTTTAAAGTAACAACGAAAGACCCTTTCCCAGTTACTTGGGGGGCATATGGTACCCGGATATATCCAGGTCTCCTTAACGACTTAGGTGTTAATTTTTATCTATGGATAAGAGTTATCACAAACTAAGTCCTATCCTGGTCTTAACCAGGTCATAAAACTTGGAAGTTAACAAAAATTTGTTGACCGTGGTTCTTCTTTAAAGAGCCCAGGATACGGATAAAAGTTGACGCGATCTGAGTTTTTTCAAAATAAGCTCCTGGTCTTAACCAGGTCATAAAACTTAGAAGTTAGCTAAAATTTGTTGACCGAGGTTCTTCTTTAAAGAGCCCGGGATACGGATAAAAGTTGACGCGAACTAAGTTTTTTCAAAATAAGCTCCTGGTCTTAACCAGGTCATAAAACTTAGAAGTTAGCTAAAATTTGTTGACCGAGGTTCTTCTTTAAAGAGCCCGGGATACGGATAAAAGTTGACGCAAACTAAGTTTTTTCAAAATAAGCTCCTGGTCTTAACCAGGTCATAAAACTTAGAAGTTAGCTAAAATTTGTTGACCGAGGTTCTTCTTTAAAGAGCCCGGGATACGGATAAAAGTTGACGCGAACTAAGTTTTTTCAAAATAAGTTCCTGGTCGTAACCAGGTCAGAAAACTTAGAAGTTAGCTAAAATTTGTTGACCGAGGTTCTTCTTTAAAGAGCCCGGGATACGGATAAAAGTTGACGCGAACTAAGTTTTTTCAAAATAAGTTCCTGGTCTTAACCAGGTCAGAAAACTTAGGAGTGAACTAAAAATTTGTTGAACGCGGATCTTATTTAAAGAGCCCGGGATACGGATAAAGTTAACTCGAACTACGTTCATAAAAATAAAGAGATAAATTATGACCAAATGCATAAAAATATATATGTAAAACTGGTTGAGCAAATTGTCTCGAGGCGGAAACGCCTCACATAAAAAAGAGAATTACAATAAAAAAAAAAAGTGTTCAAAATACGAAAACAAGAAGCATCCTAAGCCCCATCAGCTGGCCCTTTGGAGGTCGCGGTCTCACCCTGCTCCGCCGCGGCAGAGGCCTCTCCAGTCTCCGATGGAGGAGCCTCCTTATTCAGGCGGGCTTGAAGCCGCGGCAACAGGAATGCCCAGAGGTCCGGCGGCATGAAGGAGAAGTCCGCGTCCGGATTGTGGGACCAGCAGTGATAGAATAGGTCCTGTAAGGACTGCTCCGACACGACCCGCTCGTCTTTCAGGGCGGCCTGGGAGGTCTGGACTTCGGCCTTCGCCACCTCAAGGTCTGCTCGTGATGCGGCCAGGGAGTTTTTAAGCTCTAGGTTCTCGGAGCGAAGCTTCTCTAGCTCGGATGCGGCCAGGGAGCGTTTAAGCTCTTGGTTCTCCGAGCGGACCTTCTCTAACTCGGCTTTTGAGGCCGCCAAGGCGTCTCTCGCCTCCTGAGACTCCTGGAGGGCAGTCTGGCGATCTGCTTCCAAACCCTCGAGCTGGGCCTTGGTCCTAACGATGCCTCTATAGGCGGCAGCCATGCCCTGCAAGAAAAGAGTGATAAATTAGCAAACTGGAAGGAGAAAGGCGGCGTGTGAGTGTCAAAGCCTTAGAAGAAGGGGGCACTTTACCGTTAAAGTCATGTCCATAGCGGACTCTATAACTCGGACCGGGCTCGTTGTTTCGATGGCCCGGAGCTCCTTCTCCCTGATATTGTAATAGTGGCTGACGGCGTAGCTGGCCGACTCGTACACCGTACCCCGGAATGCTTCGGGCATCTTCTCCAGAGCCCGGGGGTCGACCGGGATACGCACGTCCGGGGCTGCCGCGGCCAGATTCCCGACCTCTATTACCCCGTTTTGGCCGGCCAGTGGAGATCGTTGGGGTGGCGGATGCATGAGTCCTGTCCTGGCGACAGGGAGGTTCGCCCCCGCGACCTGGGATGACGGGTCTCTCTCCTTCTCCGTAGCTGGGGATTTGGTGGAGACCCCGGTCGAGCTCTTGGACTCGCGAAGCCTCTTTAACCTCGGCCCCGCTGGGGGATTCCCACCAAACACAACGCCCCGCAGACTATTCCCAGGCTGAGACATCTCTTCTGCCAAAGAGCAAAAAACACGGTTATCAGCAATCATACAGAAATAAAGGCAATAAGAAAGCAAATACTAAGGGAGCCCTACCCCCCGAGCTGGAAGAGCCTAGGACGATTATCTCACGAACTGGCGAAGGTTCTAGGTCCGGTTCTGAATCGGGGCTGGACTCTTCTACGTACTGCCTAATCCCCGGAGCATAGACGCCCCTCTAGAGCGCAGGCCACGTGCGTAAATTGGTCCCGTACTCCTCAAAAATGGCCGACCTAAAGGCTAGGGTATTATCTACTACTACGGTACCCTTGGGCCGACTCTCTTGGTTGTCCAGCACGAGCTGGTCAACGCAGTGGAGCAGAAGCGTGTCCAGGTTCGGATTCCTTGGGTGACGATGGACGAGCTGCCTAGGGTTGAACCTAACCAGCCGGGGGTCTGCAGTGGCCCTATCTACGTTCTTAAATAAGTAAAAGTTACCTTGACCGGAAGGACCCGCGGCTGCTCCAGATTGGGCCCTCTCCTCGATCATCCCCTGGGCGACCTCCAAGCTCCTCTTCCTGTTCCTCACCAGAGGAACTTCCTCACCTTCTTCCTCGCCTTCGTCATCTGCGACCTCCTCCGCGACGGTCGGCCTGTTGTCGCGGGCTGGGGGAGGACCCCGGGGCCTTTTCAAATTCAAAGTCTGATTTGGGAAAATCAGCTTGCAGAATACCATCGCCTCGTCTGTCACGAGCACGCGGTAGTCTTTCTCACTGGGAGGCAGGTTCGCCAGTTTGTCGTATTGACCCCCGAGGGTCACAGACTTTTCGGTCCTCGAGTAGATGGCTGCAAGGTTGGTTGAAATCAGAATTGGAATAAGGGACGAGCTAAAATAAGATAACCGTTAAAAGACAAGCTAAATGGAGGATTACTTACGAGGGCGGTTGAAATAATGATGATCGCAGTTTCGGAACCCAGTAGACATAAAAAACTGGTCTTTGAAGTCGTTTGGATGGCTCGACAGCTCGATCACTGCTGCTGTGTTAGGGAAGCGGGTTAAGTAATAGAACCCGTCGCCTCGCCCCCGCTGGTCCGGGCTGGCTTTGAGGCAGAAGAAATATAAGATATCAGCAGGAGTGGGGACCTCCCACTCATGCTTTTGGAACAAATACCTCAGTCCCGCCAGCAGACGGTAGGAATTGGGGGGGAGCTGAAATGGGGCCAACCCCACATAGTTCAGAAAATCAGCAAAATACTGATCCAGGGGGAGGAAGGCCCCTGCCTTGAAGTGTTCCCCGCTCCAGGCCGCGAACGACTCGTCGAGCGGCGTGCAGCTCCTCTCCCCATCCGCAGCAGGTCGGGCGATCACGGAGGTCTTCCCCAGAGGAATGTTGTGGTTAAGGAAGATTTTGGTGATCTTTGCCTGGCTGGTTATCTTCGAGACGATTCTCTCCGCCTCGAAAAATGCGTCAGGAGCCACCTCGGTCTGCTTCTCCACCGCCGGTCCAAAGTGAGGAATTGGCGAACTGGTCACCACCGCCTTTCCTTTATCCTTCTGGGAGGCCGAACTTCCCACATTCTTTTGTGGCAGATTTCTCTTTGGAGCCATCTGGTCGCCTATCGAACAAAAGAAAATACTTTAGAAAAGGCGACCCAAGCAGGAGAGTGAGGCAAGTATTAAGTACACGAGCTGGGGTAAGCCCAGCCCGTGGAGAATGGTGCCACGCGTTCCAAGGAACACGCGCCTATGCCCTCAACAGATCCCAGATTACTCAGAATTCGTGTGTTAGATGGCTCAGAGTAAAAAAAAAAAAAATTTTTGCCTTGGGGGGAAAGTTTCAACAGGCAAGGCGTGGCAAAACCGCTTTTAAGGCGTATTCCCTAAGCTACCCGGTTTTTGCACCCAGAGTTCCTACGGATCCTACCCAGAAATTGTTCCTAAGAGAGAATCATGGAACCCATGTTCTAAGGCGATGTCCCATGGCAAGTGTGCCCTAATCAAAGAAGGGCCGTCACCCTCCATATCCGCGCGACCCAGAAAACCTCTGCATGTGGCTACAGTAAAATTTTTTACCTAGGCTACAGTGGCATGCTTTCAAAAATAAACAGGGACAGAAGACTTACAGTATAGGGTTGGATGGTGAGCGAGGTTGCTGCGCTGGTAGGAGCTTCGTTGGCACAGTAGTCTCCATGGCCTTGAAGGAACTCGCACGCTTAAGCTTCGTGAACGGAGAAGATGAGAGCAATGGAAATGAGGGTTTTGTTCTTCGGAAGGTCAGAGAGAAAAGAAGGAAATTTGAGAGGTTCTGAATGGTAAGGTGGTCCGTGCGTGGGATGACCACCCCCTTTTTATACAAGGGGGAATCACGTGTAAAAGGCTCCTGGGAGACCCTCCACTCGAAATGTGAAACGACGGCTGGACAGTAGGCTAGGCCATTTAATGCGGTTCTCGTAGAGTGTACCGTCGCCACCCACGGCGTTCCACGTATCAGACGCATGCGAAAAGCATGGAATGCGAAGGGTTATGGGAGAAGTCTAAAAGCTCCTACTGTGGTCTCCCATGTCTGACGTCATGGACCATGAGCAGGAGCTTGGGGGGCAGATGTACGCCCTGGATTTCCCACGGGCTGTTTAGCAAGACGATCCTCGGACTAAACATGATTTAGCCCGAGGCTCCCACAGGCCAGAGGCTTTATCTTCAGGACGGGCCCTTTCTAGCTCGAGGGGATGGAGTTTCCTGCTCCCTCTTGTTGTTCCAGGAGCTGGGAACAACATCCGGCGACCACTGACGGATCAGCTCGGGTTATGGATTGCTCCGGTAGCGAGCTTCTCAGGAAGCTCTGACCTTATGGGAAGTCAACACGCAAGATAAACGTGCATAATCCTGCCATCACGTGTCCGATATCCCCCTGACTTCTCGGACACGCCGCAGGAACGTGCGTATTCAGACACCCACGGACGGGTTGGGCCGTGCGGCCCATTATCTCCTTCCATACTGATTAGACCACACTTGTGTGTCAGGTTTAGGAAGTAATCATGAATATCACAGACTTGATATGACAAATGGTAAGGTCACGGGATGACCTCCCTACCAATTTCCAGGTGCCTTCTCCTATAAATATGGAGACCCTGGGAATTGATAGGGGTTGGAAAAAATAGTCTTGTAAGAACTATATATTTGGTAAACCAATTACCCAGAAGAGATGAATAATATTGACTAGTGGAGTAGAAGGATTTTTAACCTTCGAACCACTTAAAAACGTGTTTAAGGTCACCTAGTTCTTTTCACAAAGATTTCATATCTGCGGCGGTTCTACTTTTAAGTACTAATCTCTTTCTCTTCTTCTCTTAATTACCTGTTGCCGAAGAACCGCGTCAACAGTAGCCATATTTCCCGTTGAACTCACTCCCCCATCGCATAGATGAGAGACATACGATCAGGGGAGGAACCATCAACTAATTGAAGAGTTGTTCGATTTAATCTACGAAAGATGAGAAAAGGAAAGTCTCAGAGTAGCAGCACATCAACAAAAAGTGGCCGGAATCTTCAACTCCAGAGTGAAAGATCAAAAATTCCAAGTCAGAGACTTAGTACTTAGGAGGGTATTCCCAAACACTATGGACACTACAGCTGGGGTACTAGGACCTAATTGGGAAGGGCCATACCTTGTCGAGGAGGTGATCCCACCAAGGATGTACAAGATAGCTCGGCTGAATGGAGAACTAATAAAAAAAATATTAGAATGGCAAACACCTTCGCCGGTACCATCAGTGAAGCTGTTTAGTAGTGACACAAGTTTTAATCTGCAAATGTAGTATTTACAAATTATCTATGTAACAACAATTGTGCTTCAATGAATGAATGAATTTAATTTCTTAAGTTTCTCTTAATTCTTTAAATTACATTCAACAAGAGAAAGGTCCTAGGACCATGTCGCCAAATTATTTGATCATAATTGATCCTGGTTCTTGAGGAACCTATCAACCCACACGATCAACAAGAGAGACAAATCCTAGGACCTTGTTGTCAAATTATGGATCATGTTCGATCCTGGTTGTAATGCCCTACTACCTTAGAGTAGTTACTAAGTGAGTTTAAACGTGCATTTAACTCGCTAATCGAGGTTTTAGGTCAAAAGTGTAATTAAATCATAAACAGAGTAATAAACTTCAGAAAATAATTTCAATTACTGGAAAACATAATGTGTTTGACACTTGGGATCCCAAAATACTGTTTAGAAATATTTACAACATATAAGTACAAAATAAGTCGACTAGACGACAAAATCTAGGTTTTAATACAATCAACTTTCAAAACCACTGGCTGTGGCAGCCAGGCAGGCACAACATATACGCATCGCTTCACGCTCTTCGTATTCATGGTTGGTTGACTTTTCCCTTGCCCTAACATGCACCATAGAGCACCCATGAGCCGAAGTCCAGAAAGAAAACCCTTACAAGCACAAAACATATGCATAACAAACACTCAGCATATAAACAGGCCATCAATAGAATAAACACATACGACCATGCCGTCCCAGGCGCTTTACCAGGCCCTGGGTTCGCGGTCCACACCGTGAGGATAACCCAGGTATCGTTCAGGGTCTCACCCTGGCAACTCGCACTCCACGTGCTCAACGCTGCTCCCGGCCCCTTGTCGCACTCGGCCTTGCACTCCACGTGCCTAACGTCGTTCCCGGCCCCTTGCCGTTCCCGGCCTTGCAGACCTCGGCCTGCGCTGTTCCCAGTTCTTGCTGAACACTCACACATTAGCGTTCATAGCATAATAAAGCATATACTGAACATGAACAAATTCAATCAAAGGCTACGCCCTGCAATACAATCATATAGGGCTCTGCCTTGCATACAAGCTCTACGGGAACAGTGGTTTTCTTACCTGAGTCCAGAGCATTCCAAGCACCGATATCTCGAGCACAATCCACTAAACTGAGCCTCGCCGAAACTCTAGCCACAACACATTAACAATATTCATCCATCAAGTTCTAATCCATTAAATAGCTTTGAGTTACAATTCTAATCTCAGGGACCATGAATCCTATCAATCTAGGTGATAAAATCCATCCCGAGCCTTAGCAATTAGGTTCCCAAGTCAAAACCCTCAAGTCACCCTACACTTTGAACTAGGGCCACGACCTAACCCCTCAAGCACCACGGCTAGCCTCAAAACAGAGGCTAACACCTCCCTGAAACACGCACGGGCCGCGGCGTGCTTGGCCAAGCACCGCGGCGCGCCTCGAGCACGGTAGCCTCCCAAGGCCTCGCATGCACACGGGCCGCGGCATGCCCCTCCTAGGGCCGCGACCCTCGCCTCCAAACCTAGAAAAACACCATTTTTTTCCCTGCATATCCTTCGAGCCAACACCTCCAAAATCACCTCCAACCTCAGAATTAAACCCAGAATTCATTCTTATGCAACCTAAACATACCAACAAACTCAAGAACCAATTCTCACACCCATCAAACAATCAAAACCTATCCTAAAATCAAAACCATGCATGTCTAAATCCTAACACCCAATAACCACACAAGTCAGCTGCAATCAACATAACCCAACTTTTTAGGAAGCTTACCTTAAACAGAGTTGAATTCTCAATTCATTTCCTAAGCTCCAAGCCTTAGATTTCTGGTTGGAATCTCCCAAATTCAGCTCCAATCTCTTTGTTCTAGTCTGGTTTTTCCTCCAAAGTACTACTAAGTCTTCAAGTGTAAAAGAGAAAAACAGAGAGAGCGGGTCGGTTTAGAGAGTTCTAAATAATTCTCAGTTTTGTTTTATTCAACTTAAGTCTATAAGGTTACCTCTAGGCTCGGGGTACCAAAAACTTCCCCGAGGGCAAAATGGTAAATTTCCCCAGTATTCCCTCCTAGACATTCTAACCTCAAATATATCTCCAAATATTTATTTCCATAACCCGATAACCCCATAATACATCTAATACCCAAAATACCCCTCGACTCGCCCTGAGTCCGATTCTCAACCCCATTGTGACTTTCTGGCTAACTGCTCCCTAGGACTATCTCGGATCGTGCTACACAGATATATATCACAAACATATCACATTTATCACATTTATACCCTCAACGGGCTAAAATCACAAACATACCCCTAACATCCAAACGGGGCCCACATGCATATTTAATTCAACTAAACATGCATCTTTATCACATATTCACATAAATTCACATATTATATCCATAATTCACCTATTGCCCTCCAAGAACGCTAATCAAGGCCCTAAGCCTTATTAGCAAATTTGGGTCATTACAACTATCCCCTCCTTACAGAAATTTCGTCCTCGAAATTACCTGAACAACTCGGGATACCACTCCCTCATCTCTGATTCAAGTTCCCACGTTGCCTCCTCAACCTTGCTGTTCCTCCACTGCACTTTCACCAAGGCGATGGTCTTGCTCCGCAAGACTTTATCCTTCCGGTCAAGAACCTGAACGGGCTTCTCCTCATAGGAAAAATCCTGATCTAGCTCCAAATTCTCATAACTCAGAATGTGCGTCGAATCTAACACATACTTCCGGAGCATGGACACATGAAAAACATCATGAACCCTGATAAAGCTGGAGGCATCACCAGTCTGTAAGCTACCTCTCCAACCCGTTCTAGAATCTCGAAGGGGCTAACAAACCTAGGGCTCAGCTTGCCCCGAACACCAAACTGTTTCACTCCCCTCAAAGGTGAAACCCTAAGAAACACATGATCACCAAGCTGAAATTCCACGCTCCTGCGTTTCTGGTCTGAATAACTCTTCTGACGACTCTGGGAGGCGAGTATTCGCGCTCTAATCTTTTCAATCGCCTCATTGGTCCTCTGAACCATCTCTGGACCCAAATAACTCCTCTCACCTGTTTAATCTCAATGGATGGGTGATCTTCACTTCCTTTCCTAAAGAATCTCATATGGAGCCACTCCGATGGTCGCCTGATAACTGTTGTTGCACGAAAACTCAATCAAAGGGAGATACTTACTCCAAGATCCCCCAAAATGTAGCACACAGGCTCGCAACATGTCCTCCAATATCTGAATCATCCTCTCAAACTGTCCATCTGTCTAAGGATGATAAGCGGTACTAAACCATAACTGCGTGCCCATAGTCCTCTACAGACTCTCCCAAAACTTGGAAGTGAAGGTGGAGTCCCTGTCAGATACTATCGACCTCGGAGCCCCATGAAGTCAAACAATCTCCTTCACATATAACTCAGCATACTGTTCCACTGTATAAGTCATCCAAACAGGCAAGAAGTTGGCGGATTTAGTATATCTATCCACAATCACCCACACCGAGTCATGCTGACCCACGGTCCTCGGTAAACCAACCACGAAGTCCATGGTAATATCCTCCCATTTCCATTCTGGGATCCCTAGAGGCTGCAGCAACCCCGCTGGCCTCTGATGCTCAGCCTTGACTTGCTGACAGATTAAGCACTTGGCCATATAGTCCACCACATCCCTCTTCATGCCCGACCACCAATACAAAACTCTCAAATCCTGGTACATCTTCGTCGTACCCGGGTGCAAGGAATAGGGTGTGGTATGCTTTTCATCGAAGATCTCCTGCCGGATATCAAAATCTATCGAAACGCAGATCTGACCCTTGTACTTCAGTAACCCCATCTCTAAAATAGAAAAGTCCTTAGTCGCTCCGACTAAGACATTCTTTCTGTGACCTCTCAACTGGGAATCTGTAACGACCCAAAATCGCTAATAAGGCTTAAGGGCCTTGATTAGTGTGACTGGAGGGCATAATGGACTTTATGTTTGTTTTTTTATGAGTAAAATGCATGACTATGATTTAAAGCATGTTATATGACTATTTGACTATTTGAGATGCATGACTATGTGTATTAGTATGCATGTAGGCCCTGATTGTGTTAGAAGGGAATAATTGTAATTTTGACCATGTTGGGCATAACTGTATTGATATGTGATGATTGTTGAGACCACATTGTGATGTGGATGTATCTGTGATTTGTGACTCGAGTCGATCCCAGTGAGCGGATTAGCGGAAAGTCGAGGCGGAGATTTATACCCGGCTCGGGGCGAGCCTGGGGGTATAAATAGGAAGCTAATGAGTATATCGGGGTTTATTTTGATATCGAGGAATATTATTTGGTGACTTTTCAGGTATTGGGAAACAAGCGGGGAATTGGGTAAAATGACTAAAATGGCCCTACGTGGACAAAGGGTTTAGAATTAATAGGGAGGGCATTTTGGTCAATTGGCTTTTAGAGATTGATTTATGAGGCTTTATATAGTGAGTGGGATTGTTAGAGAGTGTGAGAAATCTGAAGGAAAGGAAAGAAAAGAGAGAAAAATAGAGGGTTTTCCAAAGGGGCAGTTTGAGGATTCTAGCACCGTCTCTCTTCAAATTTCTTGGGGCAAAGCTCAGTGGAGAGCTAGGATAGGCTGAGCATCAAGGATCTAAAGGTTATACTTGAAGATTTGGCAAGGATTAGCAAGAACACATCAACTTTTGAGGTAAGTTTTTAGAGTTTTCAGTTTTAAGGGTTTGGCTGGTTTGAGCTGTGTTTTGAGCTGAGATGATGGGAATTTTCAGGAATTTCTGGGCAAGCTTTGAGGAAGAGCAAGCTATGAAGGTCTAGGAAATGAATCAAGGTCGAAATTGCATCAACGGTATGAATTCTAAGCCTTTAACTTTGTTGTTTGACTGAATTTCTGGGTTTAGGGTTGATCATGGTGAATTTTGAGATTTGGGTTGAATGTGCTTGGGTTTTGAGGATTTGGGATGCTTGGGATGAGTGGAGAGTTTTTATAAGCTTGATTTTGAGTTTGGTAAAGATTTGGGGAAGTTTGGGTTGAGATTGGCTCAAAGAAATCGCAGAAATGGAATTTGGGTTTTGCCTGCCTACAACTAGCGCTACAGCGCTAGTCTTTGGGCACTGTAGCGCTAGGCCCTGTTTCTGGGGATGTGTGGTTCTGCTTGTAGCGCTACAACGCCCTCTTTAGAGCGCTGTAGCGCTGCACTGTTCACAGAAAGGGGTTTTTGGGCTTTTGTTGAGGGATTTTGACCTAGGGTTCGGGGCTCGATTCCACCACCTTGTTTTGTGGATCTAGGACTTCCCGGGGGCTCGGGAATGGTCCCGAGGCGAGGTTTTGGACTCGAGGTTTGGTGTTGACTTTGACCCATGTTTGTGCTTAGGTGTCCGCTAAGGCTCGAGTGGGATCGTGGTAAAGGAGTCAAGTGTTGTAAGCTTTCAAATTGACAGGTAAGAAAACTGTAGCACCTGAGAATAGGGCATGGGCCCATAGTGTTATTACAGGGCATGGCCCTAGATTGTATTATGTGCTAATGTATAACCTTAAATGAATTATTATATGTTTGAATGATTATTTTGAAATGTATTATATGTGTATTATAGTGCAATGAACGGCTAAGGCCGAGAGCGGCAAGGCCGAGAATGGCAAAGGAGCCGAGAACGGCAGCGAGGCCGAAAGTAACACTTAGCACATGGGATGTTTACAGTCAGGGTAGGACCCAATGGATACATGAGATATCCTTACGGTGAGAACCGAGACCCTAGGCGTTGGTAAGGCTTCTGGGGAGGCATGGCCGTGTTTGCTTAGTCTGATGGATGACCTGTTTATCTGTGGACTATCTGATATGATTAACTGTATAATTTGCATATGTTATGTACTGCATGAGTTTTCTTGCTGGGATTCGGCTCACGAGTGCTCTGTGTTGCAGGTAAGGGCAAAGATTGAGTCAACGACGCGTACACGGAGAGCATGAAGCGACGCGTACATGTTTCGCCTGCCGACTACTTTGGTTGGGGGTTTATTCGAGAAATGGCTGTAATAATCTATGATTTTTATAGCTAATCAACTGTAACTTATTTTATGATGTAAATAGTTTTCGAACCTTATTTTGGGATCCCAAATGTTTAATATTAGAAGTTTTTAATGAAACAACGCATTTTCAAAGATGACAGCCTTAACTTTTGATTAGTCACACTTTCGTTTTAAAAACCTCGGTTAGCGAGTTCATTGCACACTGTTTTGTCTTAAAACTCACTTGGTAACGGCTCTAAGGAAGTAGGGTGTTACAACTTGGTATCAGAGCCAGCCAAGTTTTATTGGTTCTGGAGATCGACCGAACATGTAAGCTCGCTGTCAGTGATAAGCTCGACTCAGGGTTGATTGGTATGATTGATTGACATGTCTGAACATATGTTTGAATGCCCTGTTTGCCTGCTTATTTATATGGAGCATGAGGGATGAGTTGACATATGCATGAGATACTGTTGGGGCTGGGCCCTTAACTATTGCATGTTGAGATTAATGCGTGCTGAATAACATTATTATGCATGTGGATGAATATTGGCATAATGGTTTACATATTGAGTGTATGTGATTAATTGTCTGAATTAAATTCATATGTAATATATGTTCACTGGCTTGGATAAAGCATGTTGAGACCTGGGTATACCTGGTGATGTTAAAATCTGGTAGCTAAACGTATATCATTGTGGAATTGGCCTATATATGCTTTGTGTGTGCATGATATCTGTGGATGTTTGGATCTAGTTGTGGTTTGGTTCAGAGTATGAACCACAGAGTTCAGGAGTTAGTCAGTAGTGGCGGATGAACTCAATTTGTTGATTCCTAGAATGGTTAAGTGGATCTGACATTGTGTTGAAGGAGGATTCTAGATAAAAGTTGGAGTTAGAGATCTCCATTTATCCCTGAAAGCAGCAGTAGAGGGTCACTAGTGTGTGAGTAAGCTGTGGAGTTTATTAGTTGAGATGGAACAGAAGAACAGCGGATTTCTCTGGGAAAATAGCTGATTTATATGCTTTAACAATAAAGGTTACCAGTGTTGGTTTACTGTGGGAGTATGGACAGACAAGGGTATTATATGAAAGGCTTGAAGGGTGTTATCCTCTGGTTTTGAGGAAAGTTCGGGTTGACAAGGAATTTATCAATAGATGGGCAAAGTTAATTCCACCCTTGGTTAAGAGGAAGAGAGATCCTGATTAGAGGGTTCTGTTAAATGTTGAGGCAGAGAGATGCCTGGAAATGGTACTCGGGCTGAGGTACTGGCTTAATGGGTTGGAAAGAACCTATATGATGAATTGTTAGAAGAGATTATAAAGACATGAGTTGAACTGTGGAGACTGGTGGGCTCATAAGTTTGGTTTGGACTGATAGGGTAACAACAGTGTAAATCAATGGGTTTGGTGAATTGGGTAATTCATTTCGAAAATTTATACTGATGGATGTACCTGGAATTGAAGGCGACCCATTTAAGGATTTGAGATCTGGAATAGCCTAAGGTATTTGGGCCGCTCTAATGTAAGGACTTATTGTCTGTATGTGGATGGCGGAGAGGGCCATGTTGTTCGAGGAACTGATGGTTGATGTTTAGAGCATGAGTGCTAGAGCCGCAATGGCAGTGCTTCCTTTGATGGAATTAGTAAAGATAGATTCGTGATAATCAAGTTAAAAGAACCCCGGATAGTTCTGTGGCTTCTGGTTTTGCCAGAAAGGGGGGAAAAGTCTGATTGATAAGTGGTACTGTTATTGATAGAACGCAGCAAGGACGGATTCTCAATTTTTGAGGTAGAAGGACCCCAGACAGTGCTTGGGCGCCTAATTTGAGATTGGAAAGAAGCCTGATTGAAAAGGTAGTTATCAAGATGGTGACAGGAACCAGGGAAGTTATTTGGTATGCACATGAGGGAGAGGATGCCACCTGAGAGGAGGTCAGGTGAGGGCATGACTTCTACATAGAATGACTCTATATGTTAGGATGGATTTCCCATGGTTAGGGAACGGGGAACTAGAATGCATCGATACATGCAAAGTTCGAGGTTGATTCCTCGAGGATGAGTATTTAACTGACTGGTTTATGCTTTGGTCATGTAACGAACTGGAAGAACTCGGTGTTAAGAATGTTCCGAGAGGGAGATGGACATAGAGAGTTGCCTCAAGAGTGCCATACGAGAGGCTGAAGATAGTAATACTTATTAAGAAGGAATTAGAAACTTCTGTCAAATGAATTGGGAAGCAAGTGATTAAGAAACTCATAGTGAGAAAGTTAATCAGTTAAGAAATAACCATGGATTGTAAAGGATATCACCTGGAGAATGTTAACGAGAATGAATGGAAACTGAGTTGACCAGTGGAAAAAAATTATATGGGTATATAAAGGAAGATTTGGGGGTACTTCAAGGTCGGACTACAGATAGGATTGGTATAAGGAATGTTGTAAAAGATGGTATTGGCTGACAGAAAAATCTATTGAGGCAATCGAAGGTATTTGACCCTGGAGTAGCCAAGAGTGTTATACTGCGGGGATTGTTAGCATCGTCGGGTTAGAACGAAAAGTACAATGTTGGATACAAGATGGAACGATGTCTCCAAGAATTGATCTATGACCTGGTTATTACCAGCTGGAAACCAAGGAAAGAGACATTTCGTGAATTTGTCTATTTTGCACCGGGTAGGGTGTGAGGAGTTGGTAACAAAGATTCTAGAATGGTTCAAGCTACAGCAGCACAGGTAAGTTCTTTAGGCAGAGAATGCATGAACGGTTTGGGCAAGTCCCCTTCAAGCTCATGAGCAGTATATGTGGATTACTCCCAGACGGAAATGGTGAGCAAATGATTATGCTGAAGACGGTTGTACCCAGAAGGCAGAGTCACAGGTAAGATTCTACGGAGTGTTAGTTTGGGTGTCGTTAAGAGTACTCAGAATAGAGCTATAGGAAGAAAGGACAGGTATAAGGAGAATTGATCTGAAGCCACAACGAAGCTAATGATGAATATCTGAAGAATAGAAAGCATAACAGGATTGGTAAGTGCGTCATCTATTGCATAAGTATCTCCGGAGACAACTACATCAGAGATGAGGAGAACAGTAAGACTTGAGGTTAGATGGAATGAGTGGTGTCAAATCATAAAGATAAGACAAGGTAAGGATCAATTGGTATCTGGCGATGCTGGAATATATGTGTGATATGGTTAAGTATAGAGTGATAGCATAAAGGACTTGATCTATGGTAAGGATATGGAAATGTGGGAGTGCATCGCGGGTTGGGCACACCCAGGCCTAAATTGGCGCGAGGATGGATCATACCTTGCGGGAGGTGAAAGAATGAACATGGTTGATATACTTGGAGCATTAAGTTGATAGTTATGCATATCATAAGGTGCTTGAGTATTGGGTATTAGTAAGAAAGATAACGTTGAGACCTAGATGTGGTGAAAAGTAATAGACGGACGATCAGTGTTTGAAATTCTCGATTGAGCGAGGGGAAATTTAATTGGAGGTGGAACTCCTAACTGAGAGGCGTGTGTCAGTCAAGGAATAACGCCATAGATTGTAATGGAGTGGACAAGGCAACGACTAAGATCGGCATAAAGTTAGTAGGTAATGATTAGCTGGCGAGTGTCACTGAACTATGGAATCCGAAGTGTCGGCTTTGGTTGAAGCAGGGAAGAACCCTGCCAAGGTGGTACAAGTTAGGATACCAGGAATGGATGAAGGATCCAATTAGATTTGGTTTATGAATGAGAATTCTGAATGGATATCATTCCACCTCTTAGGGTACGTCGTACCGGGAGGGTGGAGCGGGTAACAGAATCTAGTGTTTTCCTTTGGACCTTGAGGGGTTAGGTGATGTGGAGGTGTATCGTGGGAATAGACCACTTTAGACCTTAAGTAAGGTGTTTGTACATGAAAAGTTTTAACTCAGTTGATGGAGTTAATGTGGTTGGGTCAAGTGAACTGGTTTCAGGGTAGAACGCCAATGATACTGAATTGAGACCCTATAGTATTTTAAATTTTGGAAAGGATCTAGAGAACAAAGAGAACAGAGTGGGAATCTAGAACTATCAGTTGATTGTAAGTGGAATAGTAGTCTGAAAGTTTATCAGATATCTTAAAGAATTAAGCGTTGACTATGCGAATACTTGAGGTATTAGGGGAAGTGTAATCCCTGATAAGTTAGTCGTGGTGGCAAATGCTGGCGTCTTGTTAAAGTAACACGACATAGGACGTGGTAAGAGGTGAAGGATAGTGAATACTACGATTTGGCATTGGTTCAGAGAAAAAGCCAAAGAGGTTGTTGGAACTCTTAAGGCAGGAGTGTCTGCCTATTTGAAAGAATAAAAGAACTTGTAAATTGTTAAAATTTTTGAGAAAATAAAGTTTCGGGATGAAAGATTTGTATCTCTATGTAATAACAGACAAGGATTTGTATGGTGTTTAGAGAAAGAAGGGAGAGTTCTGACTCTTGATTCAACATAGATTCTGAAGTTGTACCAAGGGTTAGGCCAGCGGGGCCTACAAGTTGATCCCACCTGGTAGGGGTGATGACTTATGAGTATCTCAGGAAATGGGATTTAGGCAGCGAGGTAATCATTGTAATTTAAGCAGACTCTGAAGTTTCAGCAGGGTTGCGGTGTAAACAAGAAGTTAACAAAGGTATGGCTATTAGACAAAATCTTGAGGGGCAAGATTGTTACTCTTGAAAGAGTGTTGTTGGGAACTAAAGTAAGGCAGTGGACCTTGGAAATTATGGTCAGAGTTGCGGGTTACTGACTGAGGTGTCTGGGTAAATTTCGAGGATGAAATTTTTATGAGAAGGGGATAGTTGTAACGACCCAAAATCGCTAATAAGGCTTAAGGGCCTTGATTAGTGTGCCTGGAGGGCATAATGAACTTTATTTTTGTTTTTTTATGAGTAAAATGCATGACTATGATTTAAAGCATGTTATATGATTATTTGACTATTTGAGATGCATGACTATGTGTATTAATATGCATGTAGGCCCTGATTGTGTTAGAAGGGCATAATTGTAATTTTGACCATGTTGGGCATAACTGTATTGATATGTGATGATTGTTGAGACCACATTGTTATGTGGATGTATCTGTGATTTGTGACTCGAGTCGATCCCAGTGAGCGAATTAGCGGAAAGTCGAGGCGGAGATTTATACTCGGTTCGGGGCGAGCCTAGGGGTATAAATAGGAAGCTAATGAGTATATCGGGGTTTATTTTGATATCGAGGAATATTATTTGGTGACATTTCAGGTATTGGGAAACAAGCGGGAAAATATTAGAGACACTTGAGGATTAGCGGGAATTGGGTAAAATGACTAAAATGGCCCTACGTGGACAAAGGGTTTAGAATTAATAGGGAGGGCATTTTGGTCAATTGGCTTTTAGAGATTGATTTATGAGGCTTTATATAGTGAGTGGGATTGTTAGAGAGTGTGAGAAATCTGAAGGAAAGGAAAGAAAAGAGAGAAAAACAGAGGGTTTTCCAAAGGGGCAGTTTGAGGATTCTAGCACCGTCTCTCTTCAAATTTCTTGGGGCAAAGCTCAGTGGAGAGCTAGGATAGGCTGAGCATCAAGGATCTAAAGGTTATACTTGAAGATTTGGCAAGGATTAGCAAGAACACATCAACTTTTGAGGTAAGTTTTTAGAGTTTTCAATTTTAAGGGTTTGGCTGGTTTGAGCTGTGTTTTGAGCTGAGATGATGGGAATTTTCAGGAATTTCTGGGCAAGCTTTGAGGAAGAGCAAGCTATGAAGGTCTAGGAAATGAATCAAGGTCGAAATTGCATCAACGGTATGAATTCTAAGCCTTTAACTTTGTTGTTTGACTGAATTTCTGGGTTTAGGGTTGATCATGCTGAATTTTGAGATTTGGGTTGAATGTGCTTGGGTTTTGAGGATTTGGGATGCTTGGGATGAGTGGAGAGTGTTTATAAGCTTGATTTTGAGTTTGGTAAAGATTTGGGGAAGTTTGGGTTGAGATTGGCTCAAAGAAATCGCAGAAATGGAATTTGGGTTTTGCCTGCCTGCAATTAGCGCTACAGCGCTAGTCTTTGGGCACTGTAGCGCTAGGCCCTGTTTCTGGGGATGTGTGGTTCTGCTTGTAGCGCTACAACGCCCTCTTTAGAGCGCTGTAGCGCTGCACTATTCACAGAAAGGGGTTTTTGGGCTTTTGTTGAGGGATTTTGACCTAGGGTTCGGGGCTCGATTCCCGGGCGCTCGGGATTGGTCCCGAGGCGAGGTTTTGGACTCGAGGTTTGGTGTTGACTTTGACCCATGTTTTTTCTTAGGTGTGCGCTAAGGCTCGAGTGGGATCGTGCTCAAGGAGTCAAGTGTTGTAAGCTTTCAAATTAACAGGTAAGAAAACTGTAGCACCCGAGAATAGGGCATGGGCCCATAGTGTTATTACAGGGCATGGCCCTAGATTGTATTATCTGCTAATGTATAACCTTAAATGAATTATTATGTTTGAATGATTATTTCGAAATGTATTATATGTGTATTATAGTGCAATGAACGGCTAAGGCCGAGAGCGGCAAGGCCGAGAACGGCAAAGGAGCCGAGAACGGCGAAAGGCCGAGAACGGCAGCGAGGCCGGAAAGTAACACTTAGCACATGGGATGTTTACAGTCAAGGTAGGACCCAATGGATACATGAGATATCCTTACGGTGAGAACCGAAACCCCAGGCGTTGGTAAGGCTTCTGGGGCGGCATGGCCGTGTTTGCTTAGTCTGATGGATGACCTGTTTATCTGTGGACTATCTGATATGATTAACTGTATAATTTGCATATGTTATGTACTGTATGAGTTTTCTTGCTGGGCTTCGGCTCACGAGTGCTCTGTGTTGCAGGTAAGGGCAAAGATTGAGTCAACCAGCCATGAGTACGGAGAGCATGAAGCGACGCGTACATGTTTCGCCTGCCCGACTGCTTTTGTTGGGGGTTTATTTTATAAATGGCTGTAATAATCTATGATTTTTATAGCTAATCAACTGTAAACTTATTTTAAGATGTAAATAGTTTTCAAACCTTATTTTGGGATCCCAAATGTTTAATACTAGAAGTTTTTAATGAAACAACGCATTTTCAAAGATTACAGCCTTAACTTTTGATTAGTCACACTTTCGTTTTAAAAACCTCGGTTAGTGAGTTCATTGCACACTGTTTTGTCTTAAAACTCACTTGGTAACGGCTCTAAGGAAGTAGGGCGTTACAGAATCTTTCCCCTGCACCTCCTTGATCCACTCAAGGAGTGTAGACTGAAGAGTGATGTTGGCCAACCAACCAACCAACCACCAACTCTATACCTGCTCTAGTAATCTCCTCGGCTAGTTTATCAAATATTTGTCTCAAACTAAACAACTGTCTTGGGCCTTTTCGACTCAATGCATCAGCCACTACATTAGCCTTCCCAGGATGGTATATGATATCACAATCATAATCCTTAACCAACTCCAGCCACCGCCTCTGGCGCATATTCAGGTCCTTCTGAGTAAAGAAATACTTCAAGCTCTTATGGTCGATGTATATCTCGCACATCTCACCATAAAGATAATGTCTCCAAATCTTAAGTGCGAACGCCACCGCTGCCAACTCCAATTCATGCGTGGGATATCTCTGTTCATACTCCTTTAACTGACTTTTCATTATCTGTCGGCAAACTTAACACTGGCGCGGTGATCAGTCGCCGCTTCAACTCCTTGAAACTGTTCTCACATCTGTCCGTCCAGACATACCTTGTCTTCTTCTTTGTCAGTTCTGTCAAAGGCGTAGCTATTCTGGAGAACCCCTCAATGAACTGCCGATAATATCCTGCTAAACCCAGAAAACTTCTCACTTCAGGAACATTGCTCGGTCTAGGCCAATCTCTAACTACCTCAATGTTACTTGGATCAACCAGAATCCCCTCCTTACTGACGATATGGCCCATAAATGTAACTTGTGGTAACCCGAACTCACACTTACTTAACTTAACATATAACTTATGCTCCCTTAACCGCTGTAAAACCAACCGTAGATGCTGCTCTTGCTCTGTCTCTGACTGAGAGTACACCAAGATGTCGTCGATGAACACAATCACAAACTGATCCAAAGAATCCTTGAAAACCCTATTCATCATATCCATAAAAAATGCTGGGGCATTGGTTAATCCAAAGGACATAACCAGAAATTCATAATGTCCGTACCTCGTTCAGAAAGCGGTCTTTGGTATGTCCTCCTCTTTAATCCTTAACTGATGGTAACCTGATCAGAGGTCTATCTTAGAAAACATTGTTCTTCCCTGTAACTGATCAAATAAATCGTCGATCCTAGGCAGTGGAAACTTGTTCTTAATGGTTAACTTATTCAGCTCCCTGTAATCAATACACATCCTAAGAGATCCATCTTTCTTCTTGACAAACAACACTGGAGCATCCCATGGCGAGAAACTCGGTTTGATGAACCCCAAATCAAGTAACTCCTGCAACTGAATCTTCAACTCCTTTAGCTTTGATGGAGCAATTCTATAAGGTGTCCTAGATACTAGCTCCGCCCCTGGCACCAACTCTATAACAAAATCAGTCTCCCGCTGCGGTGGCAACCCTGGAAAATCCGCTGGAAACAAATCCGGGAACTCACACACCAATCTAGTCTCTCCCGGTCCAACCGACACCACCTTAGAGGTATCCACAACGCTCGCTAGGAATCCTATGCAACCTTCCTGCATCAAGTCTCTAGCCTTCAATGCTGAAATCATGGGTAATCGCGGTCCACTAGCTGTCCCCACAAATATAAAGGGTACCTCTCCTTCTGGTTCAAAAGTCACCATCCTGCGCTTGCAGTCAATTGTCACCCCATACTTCGATAGCCAATCCATCCCTAGGATCATATCGTAGTCATCCACCGCAAGCTTAATCAGATCAACAAACAACTCCTTACCATCTACCTCTACTGGTAATGTAACGCTCTGGATAGCCAAGACCGTTACACTGTGTGTTTATAAAAGTGCTAGACTTGCTAATAAAGTCATTTAGTTAAAATCGTGTTACTGAAACTATAATGGACCTGGGGTTAAAAGATTTTGGTCTTAAAAGTCACATTTCTTATAAATAACATTTCCTGTTTACACGGGATCCAAAAAATATCAAGATTAAAACCATTTACAAAAGATTCAAGAATTAAATACAGTATTAGCCCTATTAAGACAAAACAGACAATTAGGCGATCTCTGTCCTGATCCATTCCTCGGTCATGGTGACCGAACAGTTGACTATGTACATTCAACCCCGCAGCTCTCCATCTCAGGATTGGTCCAACTTGCCTTTGCCTTTACCTGCACCACGTAGCACCCGTGAGCCAAGGCCCAGCAAGAAAACACAACAACAGATCATAAACAGTCAACAGACAATTCAATATCTCATATTGCATGACATGTACTCAACCATATAAACATTCAGAATAATCAAGTATTCAACATACTAAACATATCAACTCATATCATATATCAATTTACAAATGATAACTAGGGTTAGAGCCCTCAGGCCGCACCCTCCGTTATCCCACTGACTCCGGCCCGCTTAAACCGAGCTCAGTGAATAATAAGCTGTCCTCGGCTACCAGTGGCCAAGCCGTGCCCTGTGCGCAAATATTGAATATGGCACCCTTAGGCCGCTATCACATGACCCATGGAATAATACCATCATTGACATTATACAAATATTGGGAGCTCTTAGTCCCATCACAAACATATAACCGGGTGCGGTTTTCTTACCTTCAGATTCGCTAGCTTTGTTCACTTGACTCCTTGCGCACGATCCCTCTCGAGCCCTAGCGCTCACCTAATCACAACAATAGATCAAAGTCATCACCAAACCTCAAATTCAAAACCTAGCCTCAGGACCAATCCTGAGCCCCCGGGAAGTCCTAATTCTACCAAACAGGGTGGTGGAATTAAACCCCAAACCCTTGGTAAAAAACCCTTGTAAATAACCCTAAAATCCCTTTCAGAAGACAGGGTAGCGCTACAGTGCTCATTGGAGGGTGCTACAGCGCTATAAATAGAAACAAAATGCCCTCAGCAAGCTTGGCCTAGCGCTACAGTGCCCAAAGGCTGGCACTGTAGCGCTAGTCACAGACTGCCAACACCCCATTTTCCCTTCCTGCGATTTCCCCGAGCCAAACTTAACCAAAACTTCTCCAAACCTTCACCACGCTCAAAATCAAGCTCACCAACATGTCTAACTCATCCCAAGCATAATAATCATGCAAAACCTAACCACATGCACCCCTAATCCCAAAATTCACCATAGTTGCTCCTAGACTTCAGAAACTCAGCAAAACAGTCAGAACTTCAAAGTTTAAAGCTTATAATTTTATACCTTTGATGGAAATTCAATTTCAAGTTAACTTCTTGACCTCCTTAGCTTGCTCTTCCCCAAATCCTTGGCTTGAAGTCCCGTAAAGTTCCCATCAACTCAGCTTAGACACCATAGTTTAAACTAACCAAACCAGAAACTGAAAACTCTAAAGGCTTACCTCAAATATTGATGTGTTCTTGCTAATCCCTTGCCAACCTTTCAAGTTTAGCTCAATACTATTGTTGCTCAGCCTAATCTAGCTCCCTTCTGAGTCTTGCTCCAAGAAAATTGAAGAGATATGGTGAGAGAACCACAAACCGACCCTTTGGAAAAATTGCTTTATTTTCCTTCCTTTTCTTTTTCTTTCTGTCCTCAGCCTTCTACCTTTTTCTACAATTCCCACTAAGTATAAAGCCTCAGCATACTTATCTCTTACAAGCCAATTGACCATAATGCCCTCCCCTTTAATTCTAAATCCTTTAATCCACTTAGGGGCATTTTAGTCATTTTACCCAATTCCTCGAGTGTCTTTAACATTTTCCGCTTACTTCCCGATACCTAATCAATCACCAATTATATTCCTCATTATCAAAATTAACCTCAATATATTCTCTAAGTTCCCATTTATACCCCCAGGCTCGCCCCGAGCTGGGTATAAATCCTCGCCGTGACTTTTTTGCTAATCTGCTCTCTAGGATTGTCTCGAGTCACAGATCACAGATATATCCACATAATAATGTGGTCTCAACAATTATCGCATTTATATACAGTTATGCCCGCAACGGCCAAAATTACGTTTATGCCCTTCTAACCTAATCAGGGCCTACATGCATACCAATACACATAGTCATGCATCTCAAGTATTTCAATAGTCATATAACATGCTTTAAATCATTAAATTACATATATTCCATTATGCCCTCCTGGCATACTAATCAAGGCCCTTATGCCCTATTGGTAAATTTGGGTCATTACAGGTAAAGCTCTAATCCATCTCCTAAAGACTACCAGTTCCCCATTCGGCAATAAAGTCTAAAAACCCCTAGCATACAACATACTAGGTCTACACAGCTGATCTATCACTCTAGCAGACACAAACGAGTGAGTAGCTCCCGAATCAAACAATGTAGTATAAGAGGATCCAACACTAGAAATCTGACCTGTCACAACCGAGGGGCTAGCCTCCGCCTCAGTCTGAGTCAAAGTAAATACCCTGGTAGGAGCAAGACTATCACTCTGCTTCAGCTCCTCTTTTTTGACTTGAGGGCAATCCCTCTTCAGATAACTCGCACTCCCACAGACAAAGTAGGCCCTAATCCTGCACTCACCCTGGTGTCGTCGCCTACACCGCGGACACACTGGAAAACTCCTCCAGTTGTCACTTCCACCCTGACAGCTAGTAGAAGCAACTCGTGCCCTCCTATCTGAACTGGGAGGAACAAAGGAATCTGGGGCCTTCCTCTTCTGCTCACTAGAGCCACCACCTCGACTGGATCCAATAAAAGGAGGCACTATCCTCCTGGCATCGTGCCTAACAGCGCTTTCCTTCCCGATCTGATCCTCGGCCCCCTCAGCTGTAAGGGCCTTGTCTACAACCTGAGCATAAGTAGTAGTCTCTGGATCCAAGGTAATCTTCACATCACGAGCAATCATAACATTCAAACCCCGTATGAACCTGTCCCTTCTTGCCGCATCAGTCGGCACTAAATCTGGTGTAAACTTCGCCAATCTGTCAAATCTCAAAGCATACTCAGTCACAGTCAACCGATTCTGAGTTAGGTTGATGAACTCATCAACCTTCGCAGCTCAAACTACCACACTGTTGTAACGACCCAAATTCGCTAATAAGGCTTAAGGGCCTTGATTAGCGTGTCAGGAGGGCATGATGGGATTTATGTGTGATTTTAATGATTTAAATGCATGGTTATGATTTAAAGCATGTTATATGACTATTTGTTTATTTGAGACGCATGACTATGTATGTTAGTATGCATGTAGGCCCGGATCGTGTTAGAAGGGCATAATTGTAATTTTGGCCATGATTGGGCGTAACTGTATTGATATGTGTTGATTGTTGAGGCCACAGTGGTATGTGGATGTATCTGTGCTTTGTGACTCGAGGCGATCCCAGTGAGCAGGCTAGCGGAAAGTGATGACAGGAATTTATACCCGGCTCGGGGCAAGCCTGGGGGTATAAGCAGGAATTCAGAGAATAGATTGAGATTTATTTTGATGATGGGGGATATTTATTTGGTGGTTTATCGGGTGTTGGAAAGCAACGGGAAAATATTAGAGACACTTGAGGATTAGTGGGAATTGGGTAAAATGACTAAAATGGCCCTATTTGGACAAAAGGATTGAGAATTAATTGGAAGGGCATTTTGGTCATTTGGCTTTTAGAAATTGATTTATGAGGCTTTACACTTAGTGGGATTTATAGAGAGTGTTGGCTGTGGAGAGAAAGAAAGAAAAGAAGGAAAAGGAAAGAAAGAAAAGAGGGAAAAACAGGTGGGTTTTCCAAAGGGTCGGTTTGTGCATTTTGCACCATTCCACTCCATTTTTCTTGGGGCAAAGCTTAGTGGAGAGCAAGGATAGGCTGAGCATCAAGGATCTTGAGTTAGACTTGAAGATTTGGCAAGAACACATCAATGTTTGAGGTAAGTTTTAGAGATTTTTGGTTTTAAGGGTTTTGATGGTTTAAGCTGTGTTTTGAGCTGAGTTGATGGGAATTTTAGGGATTTCTGGGCAAGCTTTGAGGGAGAGCAAGCTAAGGAGGCTTAGGGTTGATTCAAGGTCGAAATTTGCAGCAATGGTATGATTTCTAAGACTCTATCTTTGTGGTTTGCATGAATTTCTGGTTTAGGGTTGTTCATGGTAGATTTTGAGGATTTGGGATGCTTGGGATGAATGGAGAGTTTTCATAAGCTTGATTTTGAGTTTGGTAAAGATTTGGGGAAGTTTGGTTTGAGATTGGGTGAAAGAAATCGCATAAATGCGATTTTGGGTTTTCTGGGCTGCAACTAGCGCTACAGCGCTAGTCAGTGGGCGCTGTAGCGCTAGTCCCTGTTTCTGGGTGGTACATTCTGCTTGTAGCGCTACAGCGCCCTCTTTAGAGCGCTGTAGCGCTGCACTGTTCACAGAGGGGAATTTTTGAGTTTTGATGAGGGATTTTGACCTATGGTTCGAGGCTTGTTTCCGCCACTTTGTTTTGGGGATTTGGGACTTCCCGGGGGCTCGGGATTGGTCCCGAGGCTAGGTATTCGGACTTGGGGTTCGGTGTTGACTTTGACCTATGTTTGTGCCTAGGTGTGCGCTAAGGCTCGAGTGGGATCGTGCTCAAGGAGTCAGGTGATTTAAGTTATCGAATTGACAGGTAAGAAAACTATAACACCCGTAGGATAGGGCATGAGCCCATAGTGTGATTGCGGGGCACGACCCTATATTGCATGTTGCATGATGAAATGATTTCCGGGCATGGCCCTCTATTGCATTACATGTTAGGGTGCAGATTTAAATGAATTGATATTTGTTTGAATGTTGTTTGATTTATGCTATATATGATTATAGTGAATTGAACGGCTATGGCCGAGGGCGGCAAGGCCGAGAACGGCAGCGGGGCCGGAAGTAACACCTAGCACATGGGATGCTATGGTCAGGGCAGGGCCCGGGACCCACAGGATATGTGTGAGATCCTGCGGTGAAGACCGAGACCCCAGGCTTCGGTAAGGCTTCGGGGACGGCATGGCCGTGTTTGCTTAGTCTAATGGTTGACTTGTTTTTCTGTGGATTATCTGTTATGATTTACTGTATATTTGCATATGTTATGTTCTGCATGAGTTTTCTTGCTGGGCTTCGGCTCACGGGTGCTCTGTGTTGCAGGTAAGGGCAATGACTGAGTCAACCAACCATGAGTACGGAGAGCGTGAAGCGACGTGTACATGTTTGGCCTGCCCGACTGCTTTGGTTGGGGGTTTATTTGAAAATGGCTGTAATAATCTATGATTTTATGATTTATCAACTGTAAACTTATTTCAAGATGTAAATAGTTTTCAAACCTTATTTTGGGATCCCAAATGTTTAATACTAGCAGTTTTAAATGAAACGATGCATTTTCTAAGGTTACAGCCTTAAATTTTAATTAGTCACACTTTTGTCTCAAAACCTCGGTTAGCGAGTTCATTGCACACTGTTTTGTCTTAAAAATCACTTAGTAACTGCTCTAAGGAAGTAGGGCGTTACAACTGTAATACTTTTCAACGAATAAGTTTCTGAACTCTTCCCAAGTCATAACTGTTATGTTCCTTCTCTGAACTACCACGTCCCACCAGATGCGGGCATCCTCTCTGAACATGTATCTAGCACAAGCTACCCTCTCATTTCCCTGAACCCTCATAAAATCCAGAATTGAGGAAATCATATTTATCCTCTACTCTGCCCGCAGTGGGTCTGATCCACATTCAAAGGTGGGAGGATGCTGTTTCCTGAATCTCTCATACAAAGGTTCCCACTTCTTCTCCATAACAGATTGAACCGGCACTGGCGCCACAACCTGCTGAACTGGCAGCCCAGTGACCTGAGGTGAGGCCTGCGGCCTCAACTGTCGAAGCTCTTCCTCTATTCGTTGCAGTCTTTCTTCCATTTCAGAAAACATCTCTTGCCAATTCTGTGGGGCAGATGGAGGGTCTTGACCCTGGTTGTCATCCTCGACCCTACTGCTGCGGAGTCTGGATGATTGTCGAGGCATCTCAACAAATATGCTAGCAACCAACGACGCCACTCATTAGGCATGATAACAACATCCAAAACCACCTCCCCAACACATCAACCAACCACAGACAATAATTCACATAACATACAGATAGCATATAACACACAACGGACCATGCTCTGGCATCATGCATATGTTAACTCATTCATCATGCTCTATATAAAATAAGCAGGCAAACAGGGCATTCAAGCACATATTCAAGCATATTAGTCAATCATACCAACCAACCCTGAGTCGAGCTTGTCACTGACAGCAAGCGTACATGTTCGATCAATCTCCAGAACCATAAACCTTTGCTCGCTTAGATACCAAGTTGTAACGCCCTACTTCCCTAGAGCCGTTACTAAGTGAGTATAAAACGTGCATTTAACTCGCTAATCGAGGTTTTAGGTCAAAAGTGTAATTAAATCATAAACAAAGTAATAAACTTCATAAAATAATTTCAATTACTAGAAAACATAATGTGTTTGACACTTGGGATCCCAAAATACTGTTTAGAAATATTGACAACATATAAGTACAAACCAAGTAGACTAGATGACAAAATCTAGGTTTTAATACAATCATCTCTCAAAACCACTGGCTGTAGCAGCCAGGCAGGCCAAACATGTACGCGCCGCTTCACGCTCTCCGTACTCATGGTTGGCTGACTTTTCCCTTGCCCTTACCTGCACCACAGAGCACCCATGACCCGAAGCCTAGCAAGAAAAACCTTACAAGCAGAAAAAATATCCATAACAAACACTCATCATATAAACAGGCCATCAATAGGCTAAACACATACGGCCATGCCGTCCTAGGCGCTTTACCAGGCCTTGGGTTCGCGGTCCACACCGTGAGGATAACCCAGGTATCCTTTAGGATCTCGCCCTGGCAACTCGCACTCCACGTGCTCAACATTTCTCCCGGCCCCTTGCCGCTCTCGGCCTTGCACTCCACGTGGCTAAAGTCATTCCCGGCCCCTTGCCGTTCCCGGCCTTGCCGACCTTAGCCTGCGCTGTTCCCGGTTCTTGCCGTACATTCACACATTAGGGTTCATAGCATAATAAAGCATATACTGAACATGAACAAATTCAATCAAAGGCTATGGCCTGCAATACAATCATATATGGCTCTACCCTGCATACAAGCTCTATGGGAACAGTAGCTTTCTTACCTGAGTCCAGAGCTTTCCAAGCACCGATATCTCGAGCACAGTCCCCTAAACTGAGCCTCGCTGAAACCCTAGTCACAACACATTAACAATATTCATCCATCAAGTTCTAATCCATTAAATAGCTTTGAGTTACAATTCTAATCTCCGGGACCTTGAATCCTATAAATCCGGGTGATAAAATCCATCCCGAGCCTTAGCAATTAGGTTCCCAAGTCAACAGCCTCAAGTCACCTTGCACTTTGAACTAGGGCCGCGACCTAACCCCATAAGCGCCGCGGCTAGCCTTAAAACAGAGGCTAACACCTCCCTGAAACACGCACGGGCCGCGGCACGCTTGGCCAAGCACCGCGGCGCGCTTTGAGCACCCTGGCCTCCCAAGGCCTCGCATGCACACGGACCGCGGCATGCCCCTCCTAGGGCCGCGACCCTCGCCTCCAAACCCATAAAAGCACCATTTTTCCCTGCATATCCTTCGAGCCAACACCTCCAAAGTCATCTCCAAGCTCATAATTAAACCCATAATTCATACTTATGCAACCTAAACATACCAACAAACTCAAGAACCAATTCTCACACCCATCAAACAATCAAAACCTGTCCTAAAATCCAAACCATGCATGTCTAAATCCTAACACCCAATAACCACACAATTCAGCTGCAATCAACATAACCCAACTTATTAGGAAGCTTACCTTAAACAGAGTTGAATCCTCAATTCAATTCCTAAGCTCCAAGCCTTAGATTTCTAGTACTGCTCATTCTTCAAGTGTAAAAGAGAAAAACAGAGAGAGGGAAGAGAGAGAGTGGGTTGGTTTAGAGAGTTCTAAATAATTCTCAGTTTTGTTTTATTCAACTTAAGTCTATAAGGTTACCTCAAGGCTCGGGGTACCAAAAACGTCCCCGAGGGCGAAATGGTAAATTTCCCCAGTATTCCCTCCTAGACATTCTAATCTCAAATATTTCTCCAAATATTTATTTCCATAACCCGATAACCCCATACTACATCTAATACCCAAAATACCCCTTGACTCGCCCTAAGTCGGATTCTCAACTCCGTTCTGACTTTCTGGCTAACTGCTCCCTAAGACTGTCTCAGATTGTGCTACACAGATATATATCACAAACATATCACATTTATCACATTTATACCCTCAACGGGCTAAAATCACAGACATACCCCTAACATCCAAATGGGGCCCACATGCATATTTAATTAAACTAAACATGCATCTCTATCACATATTCACATAAATTCACATATTATATCCATAATTCACCTATTGCCCTCCAGGCACGCTAATCAAGGACCTAAGCCTTATTAGAAAATTTGGGTCGTTACACTGGTCCTTGAGGGACCTATCGACCCATAAAATCCAAACAAGAGACTTGTCCGAGGACCTGTTGCCATTATCGATCCTGTTTGATCTTGATTCTTGAGGAGCCTATCGAGCAATACGATCCAAAAAAGAGACTGGTCCTAGGACCTTGTCGCCAAATTATTTGATCATGTTCGATCCTGGTTCTTAAGGAACCTATCGACCTATACGATCAACAAAAGAGACTGGTTCGAGGACCTGTCACCATTATTGATCATGTTCGATCTTGGTTCTTGAGGAACCTATTGACCCATACGATCCAAAAAAGAGACTGTTCCAAGGACCTTGTTGCCAAACTATTTGATCATGTTCGATCTTGGTTCTTGAGAAACCTATCGACCCACGCGATCAACAAGAGAGACAGGTCCTAGGACCTTGTCATCAAATATGGATCATGTTTGATCTTGGTTCTTGAGGAGCCTATCGATCCATATGATCCAAACAAGAGATTGTTCCGAGGACCTTGTTGCCAATTTATTTGAACATGTTCGATCTTGGTTCTTGGGGAACCTATTGACCTATATGATCAACAAAAGAGATTGGTCTGAGGACTAGTCGCCATTATTTGATCATGTTTGATCATAGTTCTTGAAGAACCTATCGACCCATATGATCATAAAAGAGACTGGAATGAAGACCAGTCGCCATCATTGGATAATAATCGAATCTGGTCTTTGAGGGATCGATCAATAATTTGATCTAAGACTTGTTACAGGCTCGATTAGCCCATCTAGACCCAGTTGGTCCTACTTAGACACTTCTGTCTACAATCATTATAACGAGTACACGAGAGATTACGTAGATCGTGATCGACACTTGCTACACAATCTGCATCTGTGATAGGTATCATTACTACTGAGTATGAAACCATCACCTGACTACCATTGAGGGACAAGCATTTGCTGCTTGCATCATTGGGTGAAAAGGATAGTACTATGTGTCTAAACGCTCGAAGCAAGGCATGGTCAAGTAGCAAGTGACCAAGGCTTTTAAACCCATGATCACTTGGGGAGCATATAGTACATACCGATCGGGGTATACACAAGTAATGAGGACGTGACCTTAAGTACTAAGCAAGCCAAAGTTTTTCTAGGACATTTGTTCAACATATGTTCCAAATTGCAAAAAACAAAAAAAGGGCGAAAAACAAAAACAAAATAGGCAAAATACATCAACGCCTGCAAAAAACATACAAGTGTTAGAAAACTTCAGCACACAAGCTAACTAGACAAAAGAAAACTATAGAGGAGTGACACTCTGAATGTCAAGGAATGATTTCATGAGGATGGTGCTCAAGTCCTCATTCTTAATCCCATTAAAAGTCATTGTCGTCTGCTCCAGATGGGACGCTTGGTCCATGATAGCACCTAAATTATGTATGGCAGACTAGTGTGGTCCAGATAAGGGAGCAGGCGCAGAAGATGAGGCACCCACATCAATGATATTAGGAGGAGCTGGTGTAGGCAAGGATGGCTCTACCTCTGCGACAGGACTAGACACCAAAGGAGTTGGAGGAGGCACCTTGGGAGGAACCTCCGTTATCGACTCAGACTCAACCCTAGCCCTCTTGGTCACTTGGATGGAAGGGCTAGTCTCGGTTGGATTCAACCTTCATTGGGTGTGAACAAAGTCGAACATATCTGAACCTGCAAAAGAAGATAAAATATTAGCGGGATATCAAATATAGACAAAACCTAAAGTAAAGATGATAAAAGTGTCGAACCTTTGGAATGAGATTCAAGTTCGAACGTGGCTTCATCAAAATCATCTGAAGCAAGCAGTGAGTGTACGGATGCACCAACCTCATCACCCTCCTATCCAGCTAGCACGAGCGAAGAGGGTACCTCCTCGATATGAATAGGTCCCGGGGAGTCTATGGCATTCACGGATTCAAGACCATCTTCATTCGGAACATCGACGATACAAGAAGGAAACATCCCAACCCTCCTAAGGTTCTCTGAGTAACGAGGGTCTTGACATTCTTCTCCACAGGGGTCATGGAAATTAACGCCTTAGCCCTATCAGTCATAGCCTGTGTCGGGAGCGGTCTATAAAAAGGCCCGACGTGCTTAAACTTGGAGTAGTTGGCCTTTGCATCCTTAGTGAAGAAATAGTAGTTGGCATATCTAAACACCTTGGTATTTCAAGAGATCTCTTCCAAGAAGGTGTCGGTACCCTAACTCGTATAGTGGTGGAAGTGGAAGTACCTCGAGTTGCGTTGAGAAGGGTTCGTCTTCAGATCAAATAAGTAATGTATCTCATGAGGTATTGGAGCAGCCCATTTTCTATGATAATAGATAGTGTACAATGCATATAACACCAAGATAGCGTTGGGAGCTAGTTGAGAGGGACTAATACCAAAATAATCTGCGACGCTTTGAAAATACGGATGAACAGGAAGTAGGGCACCAAACTTGATGGCAGAACGTGTCGAGGCACACATACCCAAAGGGTGGTCCTCAGCTTTGTCATCTGGACTAGGGATAGTAATAGAAACACCAGAGAGGTCAAAGGTCTTCCTTAAGTTCTTTACCTTCTCTTCAGTCATGTCAGAGGCAGCCTATTTGAACCAAACCACCTCGTAATCAATAGGGCGAGGCTTCTCAACTAGTTTCCATATAATCTCACTAGCAAAGGTGGCCCTAGAATATGATGAATGGAACTTTTTTTGTCCTCTCTTCTTCTGCTGCGCAGCTAGCGAGACTGTCTTGCTCTTGGAAGAAGGGAAAACCACCTTAGGCTGGAACCTGTTACTAGAACGCTCCTGAGGATGAGTAGCCTGGTGGTAAGAGCCCTCGGTATGTTCTCGCTGAGAAGAAGAGTGATGGGGAACCTGACTGGTATCCCGATGGAAAGAGCGTTGCAAGAAGTCTCGTTGACCAGAAAGACTCCGCTGAGCAGAATGACTTCGCTGAGATGTGCCCTGAGAGTCGTAGGGAGTACTATGCTGAGAAGAGATCTGAGACGAGCCAGGCGAACAGCCCTGAGTGATCTGCCTGAAAATAACAGGATTATCTTGGAGGGTGGTCGAGTTGTCTATTTTACTCTCGCCATTGGGCTATACCTTTTCAAGAAATCTTCCTCACTGAATAAATATAAAGTGGAGTGAGGGGAAATCCTTTTCACCCTTTCCAAGAACTCCTATGGAGTACGCTCGCTTACAAACTTATCTAACAAAGAGGAGCTGGACATCTGCAACAAAGGAAAATAAAGGGTAAATTTATTACTTCAACATAATGAAGCCTGTAGCTGGGGGCATATCCATTAACTAAGAAGAAAAATTGAAGAGACCGAAGAAAAAAAAAATTAGGATCCCGGGTGGTTGGCTTATGGTTGGGCCGACCACCCTAGATCTTTGATCCCTGGAAATTACCCTGGGAGTATGGTGGTTGACATATGCTAAGGTTTGGGCCGATGCATTCTAGAGTTGGATTTTGTAACCCTAGAAATTGCCCAATCATAGGGTCTATAAGCCTGGAAATTGCCCAGGCTAAAGAAGCCCTAGGAGTGGTCAGCCCATGATGGAAGCCCTAGGGATGGTCATCCTATGATGGAAGCCCTAGGGGTGGTCGGCCCATTATGAACTTCACAAGTTTGGAAATTGCCTAAGCTAAGGGATGCCCTAGGGGTTCTCGGCTCATGATGGGATATGTAGGCCTGGAAATCGCACAAGGTAAGGAAAACCCTAGGGGTGGTCGGCCCATGATGGATTTACAAACCTGGAAATCGCCTTTCACTAAAACATTTTTTAGCATATATTACGGTATATAAATGACATATATTCAAAGTGTTATTAATAAAACACAGTTTCACTTATAAAAAAACACGGAATAAAAAAAAAGGCTCAGGCGCCAAAATGAAGCGCCAAACTTAATATCACGAAAATAATAAAATGAAATCATCTAAATCCCCATCCTCATCTAATTTTCTAAATCCCTAATCCACAACCTAAACTATTCCCAACCACCTCCTCTGCCTATCCCGTAAATCTGTCTTCTCCATTCCTTTGAACCGCTGGAGCAGGAACCTAAAAGAAGCTCCTTCTCCCACAAGCGAGTCTTTCCATCTCCCTCAAGATGCTGGAGCAAGAACCCAGGCATCTCCCTCACGAGTCGCGCGCTTACTATCTCTCCTGCTGGAAGCAAGAACCTAGGCATCTCCCTCACGAGTTGCACGCTTGCTAACTCTCCTACTGGAAGCACGAACCCATGCCAGAGTATTCGAAACTGTGAGGTAATTTTTAATTTAGATTTCAATTTCATATCATATCATCAATGTATATGTATATATATGTGTATTTGTGTTGTTTGGCCTTGTTAAGGAGTTACTTACTTAGTTAGTTCTAAGTTTGTTAAAGTTGTTATTCTATTTTACTGTTTCTTAATAACTTTGTTAGCTCTGTTAATTTCTAACTTCTCCTCTGCATAAAAGGAGTCGATTCCTCTTAATCGGTAAGATCAGTAAATTACTCGAATAAGATGGATTTCAGAACAAAATGGGCTTAATTTCTTGGACTTGAGTGAGAACCAACTTGAAGGTGAGTTTCCAGAAATCCCAAAATCCATCACATTACATTTCTAGCTGTTTCTTTTCTTTTCTTTTTTGTCATTATATTGTTGTTTTGAAAGTTGATTATTTTAGCACTCTGATAGGGGATGTGTTCAATTTGAAGAAAATGAGGTTTATTGCAATGGATATGCGATGATATAAGTTACTAAGACTTTGTTCAAGTAGTTGAAGTTTGAGGAATAATGAAAATAATTTTGCTGCGCGTGTTTTTGAAGTCTTTGATTGAGTGTTTTTATTTAAGAGTTCTATTTTTTTAGTATAAATTGAGCTCTAAATTTACTTATCTGGGTCCCTTTTTCAACGGTGATTGGGATTCTTGGTTTGGAAGTTGAAACTCTTATTAGAGATTACAATGAATTTGGGCACTTGTTGAGATAATGTTGATAGTAGGAGTATATATGACACAGGAAAGCTTAAATTTGAGAACTAGAGTTTTGTATGATATGCTAGGACTTTGTCTTACATGGAATTGTATCAATAAGCTTTTGGCATTTTGAAATCATATTACTTTGAAATATGGTTGGTAATGTACTCCAGTTCATTTTTTTTTTATTCCCACCTTAATTCTGTTATATCCGTACTAAATTATCTCAAAAGACGAGCGACTATATGACTAGTAATTTGTTGATTCATTTCAATTTATTGATGAAAAAGCTCTATGAAATGATGAGACGACTTTCAATTTGATTAGTTGGAAAATATTTGTACTAAAACTCCAAATATAATCGCATGCTTTGGAGGCCAAAGATAACTGAACAATTAGGAGAGCTTAAGGACAAAGAAAAAAAAATTGTTGTTTTTACATAAGCTTCTCATTGCTACATAGTAGCAAACTTAAAAACAAGGGTTGAATTAATCAAATTTAGGGTATTGGTTAAAAATAAGGACTGCCAATATGAATATGTATGTTTTCCAAAGTTTATGAGAAGTATTCACTCTATACTTACAGTGAGAAAATGAATTGTATTTTTTTGTTACCTATGATGATAATGATCAATTCTTGTAGAAAGGTCAACTTGTAGAAATCCAGCTTGGGATTTCGCCTCCAAGAAATCAAGCCCCTTTTGTTCCTGATTGAGTGAGAATTTATTGTGGTTTAATTTTGTGATTTTCTGGACAAAGTGAATTTACTGATTGAGTGAGTTGGGGTTTGTTACTGATTGAGTGAGAATTTATCAAGGCTTGCATATATATATATATATGTATAAATCATATTCCCAATAAAGATTGAACTTTTCTTCATCATTCTATTCTTTTAGTAGTTATTCTATTTTCATTTCTTATGTTCTGTCTTTTTCTGTAGTGGAAATTGGACAAGTGTATAACAATTGCCTTTCTGTTCTTCATAGTTGACAAATCTCATGTCCCTCAAATCTCTTTTGGTGTCTAGTTCCATAATATATCTCAGAAGATGTATATATATATACACACACACACTTTTGCATGGTAAATTTTTTGGCTTTTATTGAATTATATATGTAAGCAATATTCTGCTGCTAAATTAACCAACAAAGAAACTTATCATATGTTAAAACAAATCCAATAATATAATAAAAGTATCATCAATAGTCAGAAGTTTGATTATACTATAATATTTTTTTTATTATAGTATACAAACTACAAAGATATTCATACATCTTATCTAGGCCATTGACCCTACTTGGAATAATATCATAAGTTGCAGAACAATAATATATCACAATAATAATAAGAACAATATAGAAAAAATATCAATTTATCAAGGCTTGCATATATATATATATATATCATATTTCCAATAGAGATTGAACTTTGATGAGTGTTTCACAGATGCACATATATATATAATCAGTAACAAACTCCAACTAACACTCAATCAGTATATATACATACATATATAAATATATGGGTGCACTCTTAATGGTTACTACCCATGAATGGTTACTTTAATATTAACTATTGGATTAAGATCAATAGTCCATATTTATAGTTGTTAATTACTATTTCTAAAAATAAATTTTAATTTTTTCAAAATTTTAAAAGGGTTACCTGATGAAAAAAATGTATTTATTATGAAAATATAATATTGTAAACTTTTTATTTTTCAAATGCATATTAATTTTTAAATATAACTAGTGTCTCTCATTGGTTGGAAACAACATTAATTATGACAAAAAAAAAACTAAATTCGAAATTAATGTAGGAAAATTGTTTTTTCCTGTTAGTGACTTGTTATACCAAGTCATTATGTTGCCACATCATCATAATTGTTAGTACCCATCTATGGGTAGTAACTATTGAGAAGCCTTCCATATATATATATAAGAAATGAAAATAGAATAAGTACTAAAAAAATATAATAATTACTAAAAAAAATAGTAAGTTTCTATCTTGAGTAAGTTTTGTAAGCAATCATGGTTGTCTTCTTCTGCCATTGAAATGACAGTCATTTTGTTAATTAATAAGGTGAGGTGTGCTATTTTAATCCTTAATCAATCTCTACTCCAAAATATGTGGAATTATTTTTTTTCATAGCAATGTTGGTTGTAGTTACAACATCTTTAAGGAATGCTGCCATGAAAAAAAAAATACAAAAAATAGACTCTCTTAAGTTAAATTAAGCATCCAATAAGTGGCTTCATTGGATTAATTGGTTTGGATAGTTTCTTGGTTGAAAGAGTTGTAATTTTTGTTAATGATGACTCCTAATTAAAGGTCGAATGATGTTGATAGTTTATTAATTGGTATGTAATTTTGCTTTCATTTTAGTTGCTTCATTGGATTTCAAATTGGAAGGAAACTTTATTTACAACAGTTTGCAAGAGGTATGTTCTCCTTTATTTTTGTTAAAATATTTTACAAATGTTAGAGGAGTTTGAATATCTTAGATATTCATCCATAGTGAAGTAGGGCCTGAGATTATTATTATTGTGTGTTGCGGTGATAATGGAAGGTTGAGAACTTGTGTTTCTTAGTGATGTAGGATCTGAGAAATTTGTGTGCTACGGCGAGATAAGGAAGAAAAATTATGTGGTTTGAATATTTTGAATTGATAATAGTAGATGGTTGGTTAATAAATATGGTTGAAATGTTTTTTGATTTTATATAGAACCGATGCGTTTTCCTCAACTGAGGCGAAACACAGGTATAGTATTTTAGTCCTAAGTCGAGTCTTTTAAACCCTAAAATTCAAGTCTTGCATCACTGCTTTTCACCATGGTAGTACAAATCTGTTAAGGCATAAGATAATTAAAAAAAAGTATAATATAAGACATAAAAGTAGATCAGCTAGCAAACATATTATATATGTTTTACAAATATCCTATATATATACACCAATATAGGAAATAAATCATACATAAAAAATAAAAATATTTGTTGACCTATGACTTGAAAATGAATACATGACTCAGGCGTATGCCTCATGAGTTTTGAAACGTAAAGGTACTGAGGCGTAAGTTTTGAATAAAATTTGAGAAATGTGAGTTTCGATACTTTTTCTTGGCGCCTTAGTATGAAACGAGTTTCGAAACGTAAGTTTCGAACATTTTTTTAAACCATGTTACAGATGAAGCCAAGCAAGCATGATATCGAGAATTTGTGAAACCAAATTCTACATATCATATATATAAACTCTTTCTTTCTACTTGTTGAGTCCATTAATATAAATGTATTTTGTAGTTTTGTTTAGGTGTGTTAAAATGGAAGTGAGCTACTCTTTGATGTGTACTTTTTAGGTTTAAAAACAATTCAATTATATTTTGGTTGATACAATTATGTATTTACCATTACATGGTCTTATCAAATTTTAGCTTTTTGTTTGTTAGAACAGGACAATTAAGTTGGTGATCATGTTGGATAAAAATTGGCTACGTTTCAATAGGTAATAAGAATTAAGGATTTAATTAGTGCAAGCTTAGTAAAATTAGTAACTTACTATATTTGTTACTAATATATTATAAATATGAACTTGTCTTTGAATTGTAGAGCCTCAGATGAGTATAGAGAAGGCACTAAGAATTTTGTAGAACTCAAATTACTAAATGGGTTAGGAATTGTATGTTCGTCACAATTTGGATGTGATGCACATAGAGAAAAATGTTTGTCAAAGCATATGTAATACATTGCTAGATGTTGTTGGAAAAAGTAAAGATGGACTAAAAGATCGCTTGGATTTGCAACATATGGGTATTAGGAGTGCATTACACCCACAAGAGAAGGGGACTAGAACCTATCTTCCTGCAGCTTTACACACATTATCAAAGCTTGAGAAAGAATTATTTTGTAATAGGTTGTTCTCATTGAAAGTACCTGATGGATATTGCTCAAATATTTGAAATTGTGTTTCAATGGAACAATGCAAGCTCATGGGCCTTAAGTCACACGATTTCCACATTTTGATGCAACTATTACTACCAGTGGCTATAAAAGGATTGATGCCAATGGGTCCAAGAGATGCTATAATAAGATTATGCCTGTTCTTTAATCAAATATTTCAACGTGTTCTTTATAGAGAAAGCATAATGGCATTAGAAAATGATGTTATTGAAATTTTATGCTTACTAGAGAGATTCTTTCCACCATCATTTTTTGATGTCATGATTCACTTAGTGGTTCATATTGCACGAGAAGCACGACTATGTGGACCAGTCCAATTTCGATGGATGTATCCATTTGAGAGGTGAATCACTAAAACTTAATTGTTTTGTTTATTCTTATTCATTTACGTGGAAATTTTATTAATGATGAGCAATTGTATGATTAATAGACGCATGAAGATATTGAAAGATTATGTCAGAAATTGAGCAAGGCCTGAAGGTTGTATTGTAGAGTGTTATCTTGCAGATGAGTGTGTGAGCTTTTATAATGAATTCACTGACCATTCAATTGAACTAAACACAAAAGAAGGTCAAAATGAAGAGTGGTCAAATGATTTGATACTTGAAGGTCGTCCAATTTCTAGGAGGAAAGGAATTATATTGACAGATGAGTTGTTAGAAATTGCACATCGATACATTCTGTTAAATACATCTGTTGTGGAGCCTTTTCTAGAGTAAGTGTGTGATCTTAGAAATTATTATTTTTTATATTAAAAATGTAGTAATACTAACTCATTGGTCCTATAAATTAGGATTCACCTAGATGAGTTGAAAAAAATAAACAAAATATATAGAGAATTAGTGGATTACTTTGGAAGAAACATATACAAACTTTTTCAACATCGATGAAGGAAAAGTAGATTAATTGCAAACTACTTGGTTCATATCAGTTGTTTTAAATATCATTCAGAAAATTAACAATGGCATACTATTATTTTATAGGTTCCTATGCATTCCTCAAGTTGTGATGAAACTGATTTGTTGAAATGGCTAGCATATGGACCCAGAAAACATGTTGCTTTTTACACTGGATATATTATCAAGGGTCAAAGATTCCATATACATGGCATTGAGAAGTCCACACAGAATAGTGGTGTCTCAATTGAAGCAACAATTATGTGTAGATCTAGTGCCAAAGATGTATCTCAATTTCCTAATATAGTTTCATACTATGGGGTTATAAGGGAGATAATCTTGTTAGATTACTACATAGTTCAGATTCCAATTTTCAAATGTGATTGGGCAAATGTCCCAAACAGTGTTAGGTTGGAGGATAGTCTTACTTTAGTTAGTCTACACAAAATTCAATGGTCTGTTGGTAGAGACCCTTTTATTTTAGCCTCACAAGCTAAACAGGTCTTCTACTAAAGAGAATATGATTCTTCCAATTGGTATGTGGTGATTAGGGCACCCCTAGAGGATTTTATGACATGGAAAATTATGATGAGCAGGAATTCATGCCTACAATGTCTGAAGTTACTGAATCTAGGTTATATAATGTAGTGAAAGATGATCAATATGTTAGAGATGATTGTGAGGGTATATTAGTTTGATTATTGCTGTGTTTTTTGTAAATTGTAGAAGATATTGCACTTGACATTTAAAGTTGTAATCAATGGAAATTTCAGTTTATACTTCAGCTCATTAATTGGTTGTTTCTGAGTTATTTTTTTTGTTGCCAAGAATGATAGTGTTTATTTTTATCATACACTTAGAATTTTTATTTCTTTGCTGCCAAGAATGACTATTTATTTCTTTCTTTCTGACTTTTATTATAATTTTTTTTTTGTGATAATTGATAATATGTTGCTGTTATATATGATGATCTTTTGCGACTTGTCAAAATTCATACTAATTATAGAAACGGTTGATCAGAAACTAGTCAAAGAATTTTCCAAGTATAAGATATGCCACCTCCATCTACAAAAGGAAAGAGACCAAAGCACATACCTACAGGAAAATTAGTTAAACTCCTCAATGAAAAGAGGAAGAGCTTTAGAATAAATTTGGAAATGGATAAGGTTGTTGAAGAGAAATATACTAAGGATGTGTCTCCAAAGCAAAATACACGACGTAGAATGATTGTAAGAGATGACTCTTTTGATGAAGAAGAAGTACCCATCTCCCCTGTGACAAGGAGATCTCTCAAAAATCTATTTGAGGTTGAACAACTAATAGACTCTCCTCAGAAAATAGTGAGACCACCTACTAATGACCAAATTTCTCCATTCTTAGCTTCACCGACAAGCAACACTAGGGGATCTCTTAAAAGAGTGGTTGAAGTAGAAATTAGTCCTTCAAAGAAAAGGATAAAAACCAAACCAATACTTGAAACTCATACAAATAACCATTCCATCTCACCAACAACCATAAGAAAATCACAGCGCCTACAAATCCCTGAAAACCCAAATGAAATAATTGTTGAAAACTTGCCACACGAACAAGAACCACCTGAAGAAGTTGTTGCACCTATTACCCAAAATAGAACTAGAGGCCCTAGTAAAATAGACGGTGATGGTCGCTTGGAAGTTAAGTTTAACTCAAACGGACAACCAATAGGTGCAACATCAATATCTTTGTCTTCATTTTTGGGTGCACTTGTTAGAGAAATTGTACCAGTAACGATAAAAGATTAGAGGAAGATTCCTCTAGGAATGAAAGAGGTCTTATGGAAATCTATTCAGGTATATATTTTAATCATTATAAATATATTATTTCAATTCATGAACATGAAATTTGTTGAAATTCATTTACAGTAATACTAACCTATCATTATTTTTACTAGGCAAGATATAAGGTTGTCAAAGATTGGCAAAAGAGCTATACATTCAAAAGTATGGCAGATCTTTGGAGAGCTTCAAAATCAAGGGTAGTTGCTAAAATAACAAAGGCACCAAATGAAGAAGCAAGATTGAAACTAAAACCTGATAATATTAAATCAATGAATGAGTGGAAAAGTTTTGTTAAGGAAAAAAATAGTGCTGAGTTTAAGGTATTTTATTCTTAACATCTTATAACCAAATATATTTATGATTGAAATTTATAGTTTAATCTCTCTATTAACTTTATATTCTTAGGCTACAAGTGAGAAATACAGAAAAATCAACTACCCCACACTTGTAGTCGTCAAGGTTATGCAAAATTGATTGATGAATTGGTAAAGCCAAATATATTTACAGTCGTTTTATTATAGAATTTGGTTTAGATATTTTTTAACTTATTTTCTTATTTTGATAGATGAATCATAGTGAAACCAAAATATCACCTTCTAGAGTTGATGTTTGGACCAAAGCACATAAGAAGAAAAATGGTGAACTAGTAAATTCAGAACTGGCTGAAGCTTTTGTATACACCTTGCCCTTTCAAAATCATGTGACTTTTGTTCGAACTTACTCATTTGTTTGAATACATTTATTGATACTATTTATTTTTGAAGGATTTTGTTGAAGAATATAAGAAAGATCATGTTATGTCTTCAACTACAAGTGTTAATGAAGACATCCTCACAAAAGTCCTTGGTCCTGAAAAAAATACAGACATGAGAGCTTTTGGAAGAGGAGTGACTCGGTCAAAGTTTCAAATTGTGTCAGAAAGAGAAGACCATCTCATGATGATAGAAGGTCAATGCAAAGATTTGAAAGATAAAGTACAACACATGGAGCAACTCATTGTTTCTTTAATGAAAAATCAAATAAGTATTTTGATGCTGAAACTATATTGAAGTGTCATTGATAATTATTTGCTTAGATTATTTATTTGTTGGTACTCCAAAATAAGAGATAGTGATTAAAAGTATTGTGGCTGAGTTAGTGTAGATTGAATTACAATTTTTTTTTTTAATTTTCATGTTGTTGAATTAGTTGTAAGGTTATATCCATTCTTTAATTTTTTTTGGGATATTTTCATGTGGCTAAATTGCAATAATAACTAAGATTCATGTTTATTTTTTAGGTTAGTCTTTACTTTTGTATTGTTTTTTTAATTTTGATGTTGAATTCATGTCTTTCTATCTTACTTATAAATAGAATACATCTACTAAGAGTGAGGAGCAATCAAATGCCAATGTTCAATCAAATGCTCATGTTCATTCCACTCAGGTAATTTTGATACTAATTATATGAAAATGATAAAATTTAAAACAATAATATTCAATATAAAATCATTTACTACTGTTGAATTTGTTTTATTGATATATTGTTAGAGTGTCAAGAACCACACATTTGGCTTCAAGTGCAAAATATTAGATTGGATTGGATTTGGAGAAATTATTACAGAAGGCTATTTTATTTCAAGTGACCCAAAGGATGAGGTTCACCATGTTCCTCTTGGGCCTAGTGCTATGAAAGTGGGGATAGATCTTGTGAGAAAGAATGATGCATTTCTATGGAGGCCTTCAACAGTTATGTCTACTATAGAAGATGCTATAGGTAGTATAATTGCATGGCCAACTATAAAGTCATAGTTAGGTAATTAACTTTTTTTATGTACTCTTTTAGTTTACTATTAACTTTAGGTTGAAGCATTAATTATTTAAATTTTGTTGTAGCTAAGCAAATGGACTCACAACAAAGACAAGTGCACAAAAGATGATGAATTGAAGGATGGAGCAAGTTTCTGTTTTTCATTTTTGAAGTAAAAAATGTTCAAGATTATAAAACTTTATTATGTTATGCTTTCAAACTTAAGTTAGAACTAAGATCTCATGAAGCAAACACATTCATGGTTTGAATCAGTTATTGTTTAATGTAATACTTATGGTTTATCAATCTATTGAGAATTACATTTTATGATTAATTTTGATTTTTTTTTATCAAAATACAATAATGAAAATCTTTTAATTAAAAAAACCTTATGAGTATACTTATCAAAATAAAATTTAAAATATATTATCCACACTAAAGTAACAAAATTTTATTACTATATGTTATGATTTAGAAACATATTATAAGCGTAACAAATCGTTATGATTTATATAATATAACAAACTAAAAATGCTATCAAAATAATCAAATGTAACAGTTGAAAAGTGTTATGCAAAAAGTATAAGATCAAATTTATAACCAAATACTCTAACTAAATGTTATTATTTGAATATTATAGCAACTAAAAATGTGTTATTGAATAGTTTAAGATAACATCGAAATAACATTCGAATACTGTTATAGAAAAGACAGGACTTTTAATAACAGGGGCTATGTTAGCGTTTTCAGAAGCGTTATCAATACTTCCGGTTAGTAGTTTTTAAGTGTTATGAATACCGTTTTTTTTGTAGTGTATGTCTGGATTTGAAACCCTAGAAGTCGCCTATGCCTAAATGTGAAGCCTTGAAAAAAATCTAACCCTAATTTTTATAAGCCTGGAAATCCTCAGGCCAAGGAAACTTAAGGTTGGTCGGCCTAGGGTTTTACAAACTTGAAAATTGCCCAAGCTAGTGAATCTCAAGAGTGGTCGACCTAGGTTAGGGTTTTACAAGCCTGGAAATCGCCCAGGCTAATGAATCTAAAGGTGGTCTGCCTACTGACCTCTAAACCCTAAAGCATCATGCAGAAAGAGGCAAGGAATAATAAATTTTTTTATGGAAAACAAGTCTTTGGTTTAGATAAGGATGTTGTTTTGAATCAAAGTATAGCAAAGCAAGAGATTCAAACAGTTTTATCAAAGATTCAAAGTATTTCTACTAAATCAAAGCACATTTAAATTAAATGATGTGAAGAAGAGGAGAAAATACTTACCTAAGTGAAGATATACAGAGTTGATGAAGAATTGGATAATCACGCTCAGAATACCCTACAATATAGGCACATGGGTCTGAGAATGTGATTAGTGAGTCTTTACTTATAGCCTCTCAGGCTAACCATATTTTTAGGAATTCAAATTCCTTGAAAAATATCTGGTATAGTTATGTTGATGTAGTTTTTCGCCAATAGTGTATTAAGAAATAATAAGGCAGATTAGTGCTTAATAGTAAACCGTAATGAATAATAATTTGAATTCACTCAAGAATCCATGAGTCAATATTAATGCCTTTTCTTTCTCTATTTTGGCAGAGTTTTGGTATTATAGAATAATGGTCCCCTTTCCTGTCCAATATTCCCAGTATTTATAAGGGAATTCCAGGGACAGGTTTGGGTAACCACGTGAGTCAATCACACATTTACATAACGATTACACTAAATACAAATAATTCCCATTTATATGGGGATACAACTTAATTATAGAATAAATATGTCTTGCTATCTCAGATAATAAATACGACAGTCTGGTCATGAATAAGCGTATCAGCAAATCCTGAATCTCTAAGGATCCTTCGGTATGAGATATTCCAGAATTACCACGAGCTGGGTATCTCCTCCAAGCTCATACTTTGACAGCTACTTTAATATTCTGAGCTCACACTTCATAGCCATTGCATCCTTAGCTCGGGTTAAACCCAGGATGCCTAACAGAACGTATGACCACATGACACCCGAGCTGTCCACGTGGATAATAAGCAGATATCATTCCCTTGGTTATTTCTCCATATATTTATTTGCCAGCTGTACCCGCGCTGAGTGAACGAACTCAGGCTAAAATTAGGGTACAACATTATCCCGCCAAGCTCCTGCTAGTGTATGACGTCATCACTTTCTAACCTACATAGTAGGGGCTTTTAGACTTTAGTTACATAAAACCACGCTTTCCCACTACTTGAGTACTGGACACGTGGTGTACCGCAATTGACGTCTTTTTGGGTTTCAAGGACTACAAGAATTATCTTGTCACCTTTTTGTCGTCGTTTGATCTATTTATTCTTGGCCCTTGGATCTCTAACTAAACCAAATGGAAGACTCAAATTAATTTCCACAATTTACGTATAAATAGGATGGCCAAATTTCAAACTGCACCACCTTTGCATTTAAAAATCTTCCTTTTTCTGAACTTCCAAAACTTCCCTTCTTTCCCAGAATCCCCAAAACCGTTCATCGTTCCCAGTCATTCAGAAGCTTTCCAGGAGCTTCCCGCTGTCGAGTCTACATCTTACCATCGACGAACATACTTCCTGTAAGTATCTCATTCTTTAGTTTGAAGAGTTTTTTTTTATCCAATAGAATTCCTGTTCTTAACCATGCTCATCCGCAACACTTATTGTAGTTGTTATTAGGCTATTTCCAAATGTTCTTAGGGAATAGGTTTTGCCATAGGTTCAACGGGTGAGTCCAAAAATGTCTTAGAAATAAGACGCTCATAAAACTGGGAAATTTCTGGGTAACTCTAATGGTAAATTAATTTAAAGAATATCCATTCGGGGTAAAGGAAATGAAGGGTTTTTAGGTTTAGAGCCAGATAGCTTAGAGGTTACATTTTCTTGGGTGGTTTTGCACTAAACCACCTCCAAAGGAATGTAGTGGTCTATCATTCTGACAAATGGATCCCTAAATATCAGGGGTCTGTTAGGAAACTGAGGCGCGTAGCATAGGATATCGTGTGACATCATGCGAAGGAGCTGAGGCTAACCTTAGCTCGTATAAAAAAAGTAAATTGTTTCCATCTTAGTACTCTCGCGTCATAGTTTTAGATCCTCTTAGGTCGCCTACTAACTAGGCCATTTTGTCGTTAGGCGATCTGATGGCTCCTCACAAGAACAACGCCCCAAAGAAGAATACCTCGAGCTCATTCTCTCAATAGAAGAACAAGGGGAAGCAGATTGCCCCAGAATCTCCTATCTCCCACTTTGGTCCAGTGGTGGATAAGGAGCTCGTGGTCGATCCCAACGTATACTTTGAGGCTGAGCATATCATCTCAAAGATTACGACTCAGGGGAAGGTAAGAAATGTACAAAGGTTCAGGCTTAGGTTTCGTTCTGATCAAGGTCGTCTGGAGCGTTTTCATCCTGCTAATCCCTAACAAGAAACGTTGTGTCCTCTTTTTCCTTGGCCTCAAACCCAGCCCTCTTTGCAGCCAAATTAGGATAGAGGATGAGATTCATATCCTTATCTTGGATTCAGGCCATGTAAATGACCTCGTTGAAAGTGGCAGCCAATAATTCGTAAGACTTCTCCTTTTCCTTGCGAGCCTCCTCGCTCCGCTTCATCTTCAGCTGGACCAAAGCCTCCAAAGCCTGGTTTTGTGCCATGGCGAAGATGGGCATTGGCCGCCTCCAAGAGTGCCTTGGTCGAAGCCTCTGTTCTGCGAGCACGGGACAGCTCCACCTCCAGATTATCCACCAACTTTTTGTGTTTGACATCTCTGAGCCTAGACCTGGGCAGCCTCCTTGGTGAGGGCCTCCTTCACAGCTTCTCGTTGGTTGACAACCCCTTGCAGCTCCATTTGGGCCATCTCTAACTTCATTGCCATCTCAGCCACCAGCTCTGTATTCCTGTGTGCCAGCAGCATCCTGGAACAAAGTAGAGTTAGAAACAATACAAAAATAATGATAATAAAGAAAAAAGATGGGCATGTGGCTTATCACACTGGCCTAATGACGGATGGTCTGGGAGAAAAATAGTGCGTTTTGGCTGGCCAAGGTGGTGTAGCGTTTGAGCTGAAGGGTAGACATGGTAGTCCCCACCTGGGCCAGGAAGTCCGCTGCAAGCATGACTGTTGTTGAGGCATGTTGGTTGATAAATGTGGACATTGATTGCATATTAAATGCTAGCGGATGTTGTTTACTTGTGTATGGCACTGATTAGTCAAGGACGACACTGGTCGCGTATCACTGACCTAAGAGTCAGAAACGACATAAGCGTCCTGAACGCAGGGCCGAATGAAGATTAGTCTAGGACTAGTTACTCAGAGCCAGGGCCTAAGGCCTAGGTCACTGCTTGTCACATGGCTAGGGAACAGTGTTCCATGGTTATGACTCTATGGTCATGAGGTAGGTTATGTTGACTGAAAGTCCTGAATGAATATTACGATCATTGTTGATATTATATTCATGATATATTGTGTTTTCTTGCTGGGCCTTGGCTCATGGGTGCTATGTGGTGCAGGTAAAGGGAAAAAAAAGCTCACCCAGCCTTGAATGGAGAGCTTAGATGGTGATGTGTACATATGCGGCCGCTTGACCACCACAGCCAAGGAGTTCTCAGAGGAACTAGGGGTTTACCCTATTTTTGCCGCTTAGGTCGACGGGTTTGTAAATTTGAAACAGTAATGACCATTTTGAGTTGTAAAATGTTTTGATGGGCCCATAAACAGTTTTATGTATTAAATAAAATATATCCTTTCCTTTTGATTGGTTTTCCACCTTAGCCTATTAATAACACTTAGATGCATGTTTTTAACCAAAGGACTCGGGTAGCGAGTCAAATTTCCGGTTCACTGTAACTGTTCTGGGGTAACTAGGGCGTTACAACTTGGTATCAAAGCGTTCCAAGATTAAGGTTCCTGTAGACTGGCTGGGCATGTACACATATCACTAAAGTCGAGCTCGACTCATGGTTTGGTAACTATTTATGTAGTTATATGTATAACTGCTTAAATATAGTATATATGCTTTACCTGTATGCATGAGACACCATGTTAAACCTATGCCCTGAAATATTATATCTCAGCAAATGTGTGCTAAATAGTATTGAGATTGTTGGAGCATACTTATTAGTATTGTTGATTGTGAATTATTATGTGATACATGTTGAGTGCTAAATGCTATAAACATGTATCTGCTTGTATATTCATATGACTATGGAATATGATAATTTTCTTCTTGTTCTTGGATCGTAATGCTGCAAGAGGTTTAGTTATTACTACCTGACTGGCCGTATTGACCATGGTTTCTACAAGGTATATCAGATAAGAATGAATCCAGGGCAGATAGATATGTCAACTGGCTAGAGTGATCAAGGCCAGAATAATAATAACAGTCAAGGTCAAGAGAATGACTAGTCACAGATTCCACAGCCAGCTCCTGTAAACAGACAACAGATAATTAGTGATCTACAGGCAACAGTGCTGAGACAGGGGGAAGAACTTCATCTCTTAAAACAACAACAAGCGCCTGTAGTGGCTAGTGTATCAGAGGCACCTCCTATGTCGGTGCCAGCAGTTCGGCAGCTGCTTGAGGTTGGAAATAAATGGGAGCCTCTTTATGAAAGGTTCAAGAAGAAACAACCTCCAATATTAGAGGGCAGCGCAGATCCTGCCAAGGCAGAGCAATGGATGAGTATGATTACCACTATCCTTGATTTCATGAGGGTCTCTGGTAATGAGAGGGTGGCCTGTGCCACTTATATGTTTTGGGAGGATGCTCGAATTTGGTGGGAGGTTATTACCCATACCAAGAATGTTAATGCCCTAAGTTAGGAAGAGTTTCAGACTCTGTTCAATGAAAAATACTACAATGATGCCATCAGGGCGGCTAAAGCTGACGAGTTTATTAGGCTATTTCAGGGAAATTTGTCAGTCACTGAGTATGCCTTGATGTTTGATCGTTTGGCGAAGTTTGCCATGGAGCTGGTGCCCACATATGGGACCAGAAGAGAGAGATTTCTCCAGGGGCTACAACACAGATTAGCCTGTGATGTGCGTATTACCACTGTGGCTGGGGTTACTACCTATGCACAGGTGGTTGAGAAGGCACTCACAGCTGAGAGTGCAGAGAACAAGATCTGGCGAGATAGTGCAGCCATAAAGAAATTCAGGAGGACAGGTTCTCTATTTGTTGGTTCTGGTAGGGGTATAGGCCCCAGTCAGCAGAAGAGGAAGGTTCCTGATACCTTCCCACTTCCAGTTCTTGATAGGCGGCCCCGTGGTATCTTAATGGGTCATCTAGGTGGTAATGAAGCCTGGAAGTCTTATCCTGAATGCCCTAGATGCAAGAGGCATCATTTGGGAGAGTGTAGGGCGAGGGCCTACTTCTCATGTGGAGCAGTGGGTCATCTTAAAAAGGATTGCCCTAAGATCAGAAAAGAAGAACTTAAGAAAGCGGACAGCTCAGCCCAGTGTTCGCATTGACACAAGCAGAAGTTGAGGCTTCTCCTTCAGTTGTTACAGGCCAGCTTCTTAGTGCTGGAACCCTTTATAATGTATTGATTGATTCTGGTGCTACACATTCTTTTGTTGCTAGTAGTATTATTGATAGACTGTGTAGACCCTGTGATTTTTATGCTGTAGGGTTTAGAACTTTGTTACCCACTGGAGAGTTAGTGGTATTCAGGAGATGGGTCAGATCTTTGCCAGTGACAGTGGATGGCAGAGAGTTGTCAGTGGATTTGATAGAGTTGGTTATGACTGACTTCGATATGATATTGGGTATGGATTGGTTGGCAAAGTATGGGGCAACCATTGATTGCAGAAGGAAGATGGTCACCTTTGAGCCTGAAGGTGAGGATCCTTTTGTGTTTGTTGGTACTGTGCATGGACCTCGCATACCTATGATTTCTATATTGAGGGTCAGGGATCTATTGCAAGGAGGTTGCATTGGATTCTTAGCCAGTCTGGTTGATACCACTCAGGTCGTGCCAGTGAGACCAGAAGAGACCAGACTTGTTTGTGAATTTCTGGATGTGTTTCCAGAAGATTTTCCAGGGTTGCCACCGCATAGAGAAATTGAGTTCATTATAGAACTAGCACCAGGGACGGAGCCAGTGTCTAGAGCACCTTACAGAATGGCCCCAGCTGAGTTGAAAGAATTAAAAGTACAGTTGCAAGAACTGTTAGATTTGGGTTTTATTAGACCTAGTTTCTCAGTTTGGGGTGCGCCAGTTCTATTTGTGAAGAAGAAGGATGGTTCTCTGAGAATGTGTATTGATTATAGAGAACTGAATAAGCTGACGATTAAGAATAAGTATCCTTAGCCAAGGATAGATTGTTCGATCAGTTGCAAGGTAAGAAGGTATTCTCAAAGATCAACCTTCGTTCTGATTATCATTAGTTGAGGGTCAAGGAGGGAGATATACCGAAGACTGCTTTTCGTACTAGGTATGGGCATTATGAGTTCTTAGTCATGTCTTTTGGATTGACTAATGCCCCTGCTGCTTTTATGGATTTGATGAACAGAGTGTTCAAGGATTATCTGGACCAGTTTTTGATCGTCTTCATCGATGATATTCTTGTATATTCTCATTCTGAGACAAAGCATAAGCAGCATCTGAGGTTGGTTCTCTAGAGACTGAGGGAACATAGACTGTTTGCAAAGTTCAAGAAATGTGATTTCTGGTTATCTCAGGTATCCTTTCTTGGGCACATTGTCAGTAAGGAGGGGATTAAGGTGGATCCAACAAAGATTGAGGCGGTCAGAGATTGGCGAAGGCCAAAGAATGCTTCTGAGGTTAGAAGTTTCCTTGGATTGGCAGGTTATTATAGGCGTTTCGTGGAAGGGTTCTCAAAGATTGCTACTGTATTGACTGAGCTAACATGAAAGAGTCAGAAATTTGTGTGGTCAGATAAATGTGAGAACAACTTCTAGGAACTGAAGCAGAGATTGATTACAACTCTGATTCTGAGTCTTCCGACAGATCAGGAGAAGTTTGTGATTTATTGTTATGCTTCTCATCAGGGTTTTGGTTGTGTTCTGATGTAGTCAGAGAAGGTAATTGCTTATGCTTCTCGTCAGTTGAAGGAATATGAAAAGAGATATCCCACTCATGATTTAGAGTTGGCGGCTGTGGTTTTTGCTTTAAAGATATGGAGGCATTATATTTATGGAGAGAAGTGTGAGATCTATATAGACCATAAGAGCCTGAAATACTTGTTCACTCGGAAAGATTTAAATATGAGACAAAGGCTTTTGCTGGAGTTAGTAAAAGATTATGATTGTGAGATTTTGTATCATCCAGGAAAGGCCAACGTGGTAGCTGATGCTTTAAGCCGGAAGGGTTCGGGATAGATTTAAGGTATGAGGATGATAGCCAAAGAGTTAGCAGATGATATGACCAGAGCTGGTATAGAGTTGCTGGTGGGCCAGTTGGCTAATATTACACTGCAGTCTACGCTGTTGGAGAGAATCAAGGAGGGTTAGTTGAGTGATCCACAACTGATCAAGATCAGAGAGGATGTTATGGCTGGAGCACCCAAAGATTATACAGTGGCTGAGTTAGGTTTGTTGAGATACAAGGGAAGGATATGTGTTCCGTTAGACACTGTTTTGAGGTGAGAGATTCTGGATGAGTCTCATACTACACCTTACTCTTTGCATCCAGGCACCACGAAGATGTATCAGGATGTGAGATTATTGTATTGATGGCCAGGGATGAAGAGAGATGTAGTAGAGTATGTGGCTAAGTGCTTGACATGTCAACAGGTCAACGCTAAGCATCAGAGGCCGGCAGGGTTATTGCAGCCACTGGATATTCCAGTGTGGAAGTGGGAGGACATCATGATGGATTTCGTGGTGGGCTTACCCAGGACAGTTGGTCAGCATGATTCTATTTGGGTGATAGTGGTTCGCTACACCAAGTCAGCTTACTTCTTGCCAGTGAGGACTACTTATACAGTTGATCAGTATGTAGATCTCTATGTGAGAGAGATCGTGCGCCTCCATGGAGTGCCTAGGTCGATCGTGTCAGATCGGGACCCTACTTTTACTTCCAAGTTCTGGGGAAATTTGCAGAAGGCCATGGGGACATAATAGAAGTTCAGTATTGGTTATCATCCTCAGACAGATGGGTAATATGAGTGGACGATCTAGATATTGGAAGACATGCTGCGAGCATGTGTGCTGGACTTTTGTGAATCTTGGAGTAAGTATCTACCTTTGATAGAGTTCTCCTACAATAACTGTTATCAGTCTACCATTGGAGTTGTACCTTATGAGATATTGTATGGTAGGAAGTGTAGTCTCCCATTCATTGGGATGAGATAGGTGAAAGGAGATACTTAGGTCCTGAGGCAGTTCAAAGGAACAGTGAGGCCATTGAGAAGATTAGAGCTCGGATGCTTGCTTCTCAAAGTAGGAAGAAAAGTTATGCGGATCCCAAGCGTAGGAACGTGGAGTTCCAAGTGGGAGACTATGTTTTCCTTAGAGTCTCTCCATGGAAAGGGGTGAGAAGGTTTGGGAAGAAGGGCAAGCTGAGTCCTAGATTTGTAGGTCCATTTGAAATCCTCGAGAGGGTTGGTCAAGTGGCTTACAGGTTGGCCTTGCCTTCGACGTTGTCAGCCGTGCATAATGTGTTTCATGTTTCAGCTCTTTGGAGGTATGTATCTTATGTGAATCATATTTTGAGCTATGAAGATCTGGAGCTTGAGCCAGATCTCTCCTTTGAGAAGCAGCCAGTTCAGATACTTGACAGAAAGGATAAGGTCCTCAGGAATAAGACGATACCTTTGGTTAAGGTATTGTGGAGGAACAACAAGGTCGAGGAAGCGACATGGGAGCTGGAGTCAGATATGCAGAGTCAGTTTCCCGAGTTGTTCAGGTAAATTTGGAGGACGAAATTTCTCTAAGGAGGAGATAGTTGTAATGCCTTGAAATCCCTAATGCAGTTTAATGGCTGAATTAGTAGGCCGGGAGGGCAATAATTGTTTAATTATGCCATTAATTGATAATATGCATGTATATGTGAATTATATTATAATATGATGTTAAATGCATGCATGTGGGTCCACATTTCATTATAGGGAGGTTTTGGTAATTTGGCCTGTTGAGGGTGTAATTGTATATTTGTATGCATGTTAGTGACCTATTGTTGAGACCACATTATAATGTGGGTTTGTTTGAGCTATTCGGCATGAGACGATCTTGGAATATTAATCAGCGGTCTAGTCGTAACAGGTTTAAGTTCGGGGCTCGGGATGAGTCTCGGGGTGATTTTAATGATTAGAGCGTTGCCGAGAATTAAAGGGTAACGGGATATGAATTGTTGGTGTTTGAGAATATCGAGAATAGCGAGAATTGGAGAGCGTTAATTATGATTAACGAGATAGGTGGGAAATACCAATTTTTCCCTTGGGAGCCTTTAGAAACCCTTAATTGACCTAGGGGTATTTTGGTATTTTCACCCCTAGGATAGATATAAGCCATTGAAGGCTGTAGAAAGGTAGTGAAAACAGAGCATCTTTTAAAGCTTCTCCCGTACCTTTTCTCCTTCTAATTTCTTTGTGATTTTTGAGCCATTCTTGAGGATTCAAGCTTGGGAAGTAAGCCTTGGGAGTTTGGGAGTGTGTTCCACCATTGAAGAGCATCATAATCTGAGCTTGAGGTAAGTTTCTAGCCATTAAAATCCATGGTTTGCCCTGTTTTAGTTCTGGTTTTCAGTTGGGATTTCTAGATTGGCTGATTGGTTTTGTTGGGAGTTTTGGCTAGGGTTCTTGTGGTTGTGATGCTTAGGGTATATGAGGATGGTTTTTGGGTTCATTTGGCATCAAAAATGAGGTTTGGAAGCATTGGAATCAGGTTGGAATTGAAGGAGTCAAAGAAGGAGGTTTCAGGGGAGATTTGTTCTGGGGGTAGCGCTATAGCGCCCATCAGAGGGCGCTATAGCGCTACACAGGATGATTGTTGGACGGTTGGGGGTTCTGAGTATAGCCCTGGGGCGCTATTGAGCAGCACTGTAGCGCTACTCTGTTCCTCCAGAATCCCGTTTTGAGTGTTTTTAGGGGTTTTTGGCTCGGGGTTTCAATCTTTAAGGCCCGGCATCGAATCTACTCACCGGGTGGGCATGTTTCGAGGTCCCGAGAGTGAGGTTTAGGTTAAGAACATTTCATTGTTGATTTTCATTAATGGAGGTTATAATTGGTTGTGATTAGGTAACTGCTAAGGGACCAAAAGGTTGATCGTTCTCGGGAGTCGTTCTTATTATATTTCTCGCTCGAACCAGAGGTAAGGAAACTACACCCTGTATATATGACATGCATGACTATTGTTGAGGCATGTTTGTTGATAAATGTGGACATTGATTGCATATTAAATGCTAGCGGATTTTGTTTACTTGTGTATGGCACTAATTAGTCAGGGACGGCATTGGTCGAGTATCACTGACCTAAGAGTCAGAAATGGCATAAGCGTCCTGAATGCATGGCCGAATGAAGATTAGATCTAATCGATATCAACATTGAATGACTCTAAGGCATTAATGCTGGACCGACCCTAAGATCGATGAAACTTATAAGTGCTTGGCTAGTCTAGGATTAGTTACTCAGAGCCAGGGCCTAAGGCCTAGGTGACTGCTTGTCACATGGCTAGGGAATGGTGTTCCATGGTTATGAATCTATGGTCATGAGGTAGGTTATGTTGATGACTAGTCAACATGTAGCTAACCTGTTTAAGCTAGTGAAAGGATCACTTATCTCTAAAGCCCCGGTGACCCTATCGTCACATGGCTAAAGGGAGTTGTACCCACCTTAGTGACTTTTCAATTGTCACTCATCTATTTTGGACTGAAAGTCCTGAATGACTATTACGATCATTGTTGATATTATATTCATGATATATTGTGTTTTCTTGCTGGGCCTTGGCTCATGGGTGCTATGTGGTGCAGGTAAAGGGAAAGAAAAGCTCACCCAGCCTTGAGTGGAGAGCTTAGGTGGTGATATGTACATATGCGACTGCTTGACCACCACGACCAAGGAGTTCTCAGAGGAACTAGGGGGTTTACCCTATTTTTGCCGCTTAGGTCGGCAGGTTTGTAAATTTGAAACAGTAATGACCATTTTGAGTTGTAAATAGCTTGTAAAATGTTTTGATGGGCCCATGAACAGTTTTATGTATTAAATAAAATATATCATTTCCTTTTGATTGGTTTTCTACCTTAGCCTGTTAATAACACTTAAATGCACGTTTTTAACCAAAGGACTCGGGTAGCGAGTCAAATTTTCGGTTCACCATTCACCGTAACTGTTCTGGGGTAACCAGGGCGTTACATACCTATTTACATTTATGCCCTCAACGAGAAAAAACTACAAACACGCCCATATTCACAGAAATGGGCCCGCATGCATATTTAATACACACAATCATGCGTGTCTAATCACATTACCACATAGTTCATTTATAATACATCATCATGCATATAATTCAAATTAGGCCCTCCTGGCGCTGTAGTCAAGGCACTCAGCCTTAATTATCAAATTTGGAACGCTACATCTATCCCCTCCTTATTAAAATTTCTTCCTCGACATTTATTCACAACCTCGTAGTACTAATCCCGCAAACCAAACTATAACCTAGAATCAGGTCCTTTACTTTGTCACTACTTGCAACATTCTCACAAGAACAATAGTCTTAATCTGTAAGACCTTCTCTCTTTTATCCAGAATACCACTAGCTTTTCCTTACACAGTAAGTTACACTAAATTTCCAGGGTCTCCATACCCAATTAGGGGTTGTACTTGTCACCTATTTCTTCAACATTGGTACTAGTAACATCTCATAAGCCTCTTCCTGTACTGGGGTAAAGCCAAACTATAGGCCCCTGGCCTAATCCCTATAGGATCTCACAAACATAAGTCAACTGTAGAGTCAAACTTCTCTTTCCTTCTGAACCATCGTATCCTTGTTAGTTCATAATACACGGAGGACACAAAGTTCTCAATCCCGGAACTTAACGTTCCCATATCTAAACTTGCGAACTCCTATGTCCTTGTAATAATGCAGGCACTCCTGCCCTCAACGTTCTCAATAATTTCACTAGTCCTTTGAGCCATTTCTGAACTAGGGTACCTCTTGTCCTTAGGTTTACTTTCCGAAGTAAGTACTTCTCATTCCTTGTTTCACATTATTCTACTCGGAGTCACTCTACAATCTTTCCTTTCCAAAACCTGAGAGTCCATGGGTTCCAATCCGACACTATCACCCTTGGTGTCCAATGGAGACGTACGGTCTCCTCTCATACCCATTCCCTCTTTTGATTCTCACTCACACCAACAATTGTGTGCCAACCAAATAGGTCAAATAACAACTTTATTTACTCACCTCGTCTGTACCCCAAGGTGGTCCACCCCAAGGGTTCATAATCAAATCCCTTTATACTAACTCCAGGATACACTAAAATCATAATAGCCCTTTTAGCCTCTGATTGTTATCTCTCGTTTACTAAACGACTAGGTCGTGCACATCCCGATATACAAAGTGTAGTCTCAACATCCATTCAACTTGCTGGATGTAATAACCATAAGGGGTGATTTAAGGTCCATTCCACATCTTCCCCTCAATGCCAGTATCCTTCAGATCACTCATCCGATCCGCATAACTTAACTCATCTATTCCAAAGTAGTAGGATTCTTAACCTTTCCTACAAGATCCTCTTCCTGTGCTTCACTATTCATTCACAAGAATATATTTGCCAATCATAAACCACAAGTTCAAAATAAAATTGAGTCATTACTTCATTCTAACTGTGATTAACCGACATAACTATCAACTTGCCATCCACTGTGAGGTGTAAACGATCACTCTTCCAGTTACACATGATGAACCTTCACTCACAACATACTCAACCATAACTCCACATTCTAAGCAAGGTCGATGTCTCTCGCATCGCTCTCCTGTACCAATCCATACATACAAACTCTAATACCATGACATATGAATCAATCTTTATACCAACTTTATGTTCTCATGTTACCTCAGTTAATGTATGGATGTCCTCGAAGATGCCTCATGTAGTAGTCGATATGTCCCTCTGGTTTCACTATGCTTTTCGCCCCTAAGGCGTTCCTTTAGTAACTTCCTTACGGTTTCCATCTTAATTACCTCGCATAACATGACCTTGAACATCTTCTAGAGAAATCAGAACTTGTCCTCTCGAAACCTTACCTGTAACCCTGTTTCCTTTGTCTCGGTACTATCAATAAAGGTATTATTCATGTTTTGCTGCTAGCTGGGAGTAGTTTGAAACATCCTTGATCAATCTGAATATAACTCATCAACACCATCCCCATACTCTTTACTTAAGGAACTTACCTGGGCCACTGAAGCATTGGTCAGTTTCTAAGCCTTTACCAATAATCCAGCAGATCCTACTTAGTGCAAGTGGAAATTCTTGAAACGCCTCTTGCCTTGATCCTCAACTGGGTAATTCTTGAAAACATTGTCCTATCTTCGTAATCGCGTAATGAAACCTTTATTTTAGGCAATAGATACCTATCCCTAACAATCACTTCCTTGACTATCCATATGTGATACATATCCTCATAGACTTTGCCCTTTTCTTGTCAAACTGTATTGACGTGCCCCATGATAAGATGCTCTATCTAATCAACCCTCAAGTCAAACACTTCTTCAACTGAAACTTAATTCTTCCAGCAGAGCTAGTGCCATTCTTCATAGTGTCCAGGATACCGCTTCTATCTCTGCCTTAATCCTGTTGCATGCTATATTCCCTAAATGCGACAATTATCCCATTGAATCCTCATGAACCCATCTGGAACCTTATCGGCCGATCTAGTACTCAATAATTCTGTCTGGTATAACCTCGGTGGTATTTTCCTCAGTAGCTAGACACCCTGTAGCTGCACCCGCATCATTTCCTTTTAACCTCAGAAGTCACAATCTTATTTTACAATCCATGGTTATCCCTTAATTGATTGACAAACCCACACTCAAGATCACCACATATACCTCACAGAGCCAGCTAAATCAGTTACTACCAATTTTTTTTCCCCAGATAGAAGCTAAAATTTTAAGCCCCATGACATGACAACCATATAACATGTGCCACACATCGATGTCTCTTCTGAGAGGTACGTAGCACCAAACTCAATCAATTCAATTTATAATCAATAATAAAAACTAAAAAGTCAACCGGTCTCCTCCGAGGGGCTAGCCTCAGGCTCCAACCATATCAAGACAGTCACTCGAACTGGGTAGGGTTATCTGTTGTTTTTTTAGTTCTTCTATCATTCTCTTTGGGCAATTGCCCTTGATGTGCCCTACCATTCTTCATCGATAACATGCATTCGCTCAAAATTCTCTCACATGACATCTCCTGCACATAGCGCATACTACGTAACCCGTCCAAACCTTATCGCCATCCTAATGTCCGCCTTGAACACTATGAACTCTCTTGTCAAGACCAGGAGTAATAGAACCATCAGAGATCTTTCTCTCCTGGTTACTGTGCCTCTGCCCCTACCTGCTCCCGCAAATGAGGATACCTTTTCCCGAGCTTTCCGCCAAACGACACTCTTACTTCATGTCTCGACTCATGCGTCCTCTATAATAAGGGCCCTCCCTACTGTCCAAGCGTAGGTAACAATCTCCTACACTAGAGCGTTCCTAACACTCTAGCCATCCCAAGGTTCAATCCTCAAGTGGATCACTCCTTCTGGGCCACATTCGTTGGTATCAAAAAAACACAGATTTGTCCGATCTACAAAGCTCAATAACATACTCTATAACTGCCATACTATTCTGAACTACGTGCATAAACTCATCGGTCTTTGTAACTCAAACTGTGACACCATAGTGCCCCTAGTTGAACCGTTGTCTAAGTTTGATTCCAACCCACCATGACAATATTCTGAGTCTGGGATACAACTTCCCACCACGTTCGGGCATCCTCCCAAAACACGTACGTGGCACAAGCCACTCTATCATTGTCTTTCACTCCTATATAGCCAAAGATGGGGCTAACCATCCCTGTCCATGATTCAACTTTAAATGAGTCCAAGCCTCCCTAAGAGACTGGAGGTTAACACTTCAAAAATCTTTCATATAGTAACTCCCATCTGTTTCCACCATTAGGTTAAGTCGTAATTGGTGCCATTGTTGCCAACCCTCATAGGGAAGCATTTACACTGCTCCACGCCCTCCAAACATGTTTACACTGCTCCACGCCCTCCAAATCATTGTTGTTCGACCCAATTTCCTTGCTCTTACCAACACCACAACGCACACGTGACCCGAGGCCCAGCAAGAGAACTTCATGCACAACATACAACTACAATTTACCTCAATGAAACATACTTAATCAGAGAAACAATCAGCTACCAGATCCTATCATAATGCGCAATGACACAACAGTAGAACAACTCAAAAGCACAGTGGCATAAGAACCTAAAAGTATAGCAATACAACAACACAACAGTACCATAACACGGCAGTACAATAACCCAATACGGTAAGGTAGGACAACAACATAATAATACAACAGCTCAATACTACAATTGTGGCCTTCGTAGATCAGGGCGCGTTACTAGGCACTAAGTCTGTGGTCCTAGCTGAACGGGTGTGTACAACACCCTTGAGGGTCTCGCCCTGGCAGCCTGCATTTAGCATGCTTAACACCGATCTTGGCCCCTTGCCGCTCCCAGCTCTTGCCGCTTCAAGCTCTTGCCGCCTCCAGCTCTTGCCGCTTCTGGCTCTTGTCGCTTCCGGCTCTTGCCAATCAGTCATAATTACATGTATGACATAACAAACATACAACGCTATACTTCACACAAATCTAAAGGTACAAACAATTCTCTTAAATGGTGTCCCAAGTTGACAATCCAAAGCGATCTCGAGCACTATCCTAATCCCAAGCTTGAGCGATAAAACCTAGTCATAACATATTAATAAATATCCATCATGATCTAAATCAATTAAAAGCCTTTGAAATAACATACTAGCCTCCAGGACCTTGGATTCTACCAGACCGGGTAGTAAAATCCTTCTCGAGCCTTAACGTTTGAGTTCTCAAACTTTAAACCCTCAAATAGCCAACATCTCACATTTGAGTCGTGGCCTAGCCCCTTAAGGGCCGCGGCACGCCCAAGTTAAAGGAAAAATGCCTCTCTACTGAGGGACACAGGCCGTAGCGCGCTATACCTTGAGCCGCGGTGCGTCTAGGAAAAACAGAGGCTTTCCAGCCTCTTCGAACACATGGGTCGCAGCACGAGCTCCAAAACCCAAAAACCCCACCATTTTCACTGCATTTTCTTCAGGCTAACTTCACCAACTTCTACTTAAACTTGTTGCAAACTTAGAATTATATCCCAATCTTATAACAACAAGATATAACCAGCATGTAACCATTAAAACTAAGTTAAAACCTCAGCACAATCTGGAATCTTAATCTTTAAGTTTAAAACTCTAAAACACCCAAGATAAACAGATCAAAGCTTAATCAAAACAAAATTAAACTTACCTCCACAAGGATCACGACCCCTGAGCTACTCCTCATCACTTCTAGTTTGTCTTCCCAAGTCCATAGCCTTGATTTTCATTCAATTCCTCAAGCAATTCCCCTTAGCTCCAAGCACACCAAAGAGAGAGGAAGAGAATCGTGTAGGGAGAGAGAGAGAGAGATAAGGCTGGGATGTTTTATTTCTTCTAAATGTTTCCCCTAGGCTGTAGACAACTCAGAATAGCTGAGTCATTCTAAGGTTGGGTCTATCCATTGGCCAAAGGACCAAAATGCGCCCATGTCCATCTTTAATGTCTTATTGCCACCATGGGAAATCCTGTCATTTTCCACATCCTGCTAATTCCTCAAGTGTCCCTAATAAATTCCCATTTAATCCTGATATACCCAAATCATTACTAATAGTTGCCCGTTACCTGATAAACCCCAGCCATATGCCAAGTTCTCAAAATACCCCTAGGCTCTCCCCGAGTCGGGTATCTAAACCCGTTGTGACTATTATGCTAATCTGCTCCGCTAGGATCGTCTCAGACCACACATCTCAAATATATCCCCGTGACACTGGGTCTTGCTCATAGCACATACATATTTACATTTATGCCCTCAACGGGCCAAAACTCCAAACACGCCCTTATTCACAGAAATGGGCCCACATGCATACTTAATACACACAATCATGCATGTCTAACCACATTACCACATAATTCATTTATAATACATCATTACACATATAATCCAAATTAGGCTCTTCGGGCACTGTAGTCAAGGCACTCAGCCTTAATTATCAAATTCAGGACGCTACATGTACCAAAATGGAGTGCTAAAATACTAAGAGATCAGGGGCCTAAGCTACCTTCAGGAGTTGGCAAATTTACATTACAAGGAGGGGGAACAGTTAAATAAAACAAGTGGAGTAACTGCATCATTCCTTTTAGCAGGGGATCACTGAGCTGATAATTCTTTAACACTGGGTTTTGGAGCAGTTGGAGTAGTAGTAGAGCAAGCCTCACTTGTTGACGAAGGGTCCTTCTCAGATTTTCCATTGCAAGATATATAAACCCCAAGGCATCTTTCTTACACTTCAATTCTTCCAAATGGTTGGCGGGATAGGTAATGTCGATGTCACCGAGTGCTGCTGCATACTCTTTGAAATCACAATGCGCGTATTCAATGTCGAACTGCATGCAGACCCTTGAACAACTTTTTTCTTCTCCTCAGTAGGAAGGTCATTATCTTAAGCCATTGTATCCCTAAAGGAGGCAATTTTAAGATCATCCATCTTGCCCATCTTCTTTTCTTTTTTCAGGTGACCATTGATATATGTTCCCTTGTGGCTTTGATATGAACCTCTTCCAACTCCTGATTCACATAGAAAAAGTTAGTGATAAAGAGCAACTACTGACTTACACAACAGGATAGAAGGAATAGAAGGAAATGTACTACCTTCAATAATGGAAGCATTTCGTTAGATGTAGCAGATAAAAAACTCTGTGATGTGCCCAATTCCACTCTTAATTGGGATACCTCACCTTCAAGCACCGAGCATTTCTTGTTGGCTTCAAGAGCAGCTTCCCTTAGAGATATTAACCCTACGACCCCTAGTAGAGTATTTCTCCTTCAAAATTCTTCATGATGTTCTCAACTATGAGTGTCAGTGTAGCCACATTATCCTCTACACTCCTGATCAGGAGTGTCTTTGAAGATGGAAATTCATCTTGCTTTTGACCAACTTGCAGCCGTTCCAAAAGCTTGCAATTTAGAGTAGAAATTTCTAGCTTCGCAGCATCGAGTTCTTCTTATAGCTGATCTCGTTCTTTTTCGAGGGAGTGGACCCTGAGCAGCTTTTGTTCTGCATCCATGAGTTTATTTTTCAGAAAATTCCTCTCATTGGCGGCGGCTATCAAATTGGATAGTCGCCCTTGCGCATCGGACAACTCACTCTTCCCAGAAACAAGTTCCTCCTTAGCCAATTCAGCGTCGCCAATGTCTTCGAAGAGTTTCTTTTTAACTTCACGGGAAACTCTAAGCTCTGCGTCAAAAGTTCTAGTCTAATCAAGAACACCAACTAATAGAAGCCTTGTCTGTGTAAAATAAAGGAGTGATGGTCAGAAATGGGTGAGTTATCATTAAAAAGACAAGGGAGTAACGAAAAAATGCTTACCAGAATACTAACATCATAGAAGTTTTGTAGAAGAACCGTTGGAGGAATTTCTCTTAGCTTGAACATGAGATCTCGTGGGATGCAGAATTCTCTCCTCAGAGAATTCAGCACACCATCCTTCAAGAATGCTGTAACGACTCGAATTTACTGTTAAGGCTAAGTTCCTTTGTTATCCCCAAAATTTCAGTTCGATGACGTGGCAATCAGAAGTGACAAGTGGCAATGCATGGTCAGTAAATGGCACATTAATAGTCAATAAATGTGTTGGCTCTTCGGAGTTGTGATAAAGTAATCTGACCGATCTGATAGAATTTTTGTCCCACTGGTAAAGATTTTAGACTGACCAGTCAAATGCTTTGGCCGACTAGTCAATTGTTTTGGCTGACCAGTCAATTGTTTTGGTAGACCGGCGATGTGTCATGCTAGACCAGAGAAGTGTCATGCTAGACCAGAGATGTGACATGTTAGACCAGAGATGTGCCACGTTAGACCAGAGATGTGCCATGTTAGACCAGAGATGTGTCATGTTAGACCGGTGGACCTCTCCGTGTCGTGCACTGAGAGGGACCGTCTCGCAGTCCGGGCCCAGGAGCTCGAGAGAGAGCCTCATGTAACCCAGGATAAGCTGACAAGGGTTCGGACCAAACTTGTTAACTCGTTAAAAAAGAGGAAGAAGGCGGTTTCCAAGGCCTCGATGCTACAGGACAGGGTTACCAAGCTAGAGGGCGAACTACAGGGTGCCTAGGCTACTGCGACTGCGGCACAAGAGAGGGTTTCCTCCCTAGAGACTGAGCTTGAAGTTGCTAAAGCTGGAGTAGCTGCGTCGCAGGAGAGGGTAGCCTCTTTAGAAGCGGAGAAGGAAACCACTGAGCATAGGTCTATAGAGCGCGCCCTCTATGGCATATGGAGGCAGAATCCCAACTTCGACTTCTCCTCCTTTGGCGAGTATACTGTTGCTCGAGCGGCTGAGTGGAGCTCCCGTGGCAGGAAGCCCTGAAGTTATTATTTCATAACTTCTGTCGACTAGCCCGCTTGTTGGTGTACGCTCATTTTGAGCCTTTGTAATATTATTATCATTATTATTTTTCATTTTTTTTTGTGAATCTTTTCATGTTATCAAGACTCCTTTTTCAATATATATATACATGTGTGGTTATTTATCTCTTATTCTTCTGCGTTTGAGGTCTTTTTGAGCCTGTATGATGGGGTTTAGTAGGTTCCCCTCTTTTATTTACCAGGCTAGAGGTCCTTTGGAGCCCATGTGAAAGGGTTCAATGGGACCTTTTTTGGTGCCTCTTGATTACTTCTATAAGGATATTTTGACCCCTTGGGTTCTAGGTATCCTTTTATATATTCTTGCGCGCACTTATTATTTTTTGCGAGAAGCGTCCTTCTCGTTGTTATTCATAGTACTATTTTTGCAAGGGTCTCTTTTAGGACCCTTTTTGGCTAGACGGCTTGGTGGCCGCTCTAGGCTTATTGGTGGGTGCTCTTTCTAAGGTCTTTCCTCTTGTGGGAGCATCTTCCTTTATTTGGAAGTGTGTTGTTGTTGTTTTTTTTTTTGTAAGACCCTTTGGCCTCCTTGATGTTCACAAGGGTAGCTAATCCTTGTGAACCCAAGGGATGCCTTGTAAGGTCTTCTCCTTGTTTTATATATATAAGGACTTCGCTTAAGGCCCTGATATAAGGGGTCCTTTTGGGATTTCCTGTTAGAGGGTCCTTTTTAGGATCATGGTCCCTTTTAGGGTCCTCCTGATAAAGGGTCCTTTTTAGGATCCCCACGGTGCATAGGGTCCTTTTTAAGATCCTCCTGATAGAGGGTCCTTTTTAGGATCCTCCTGATAGAGGGTCCTTTTTAGGATCCTAGTGCAAGGGGTCCTTTTTTAGATCCTCCTGTTTGTTGTATGCTTTATCTTCATGGGCCATTATTGCCCCCCCAAGTGTCTTGTGAAGTTTACTTTGGCAGGCAATTTGATTGATGCCCACATAAAGTAGAAAAAATAGCGTGCGAAGATGTGACCAGTTTCATTCATAGAATTCAGGTTACAACGATACATATAAGACTTACATAAAAAAGGAACTTACACCTACTTGGGAGGTTATCTAAGTAACCTCTTTGATTTTTGTCTACCAAGCTAAGATAACATGCAACATGCTGAAAACCGATACTTCTAGCATTGGGTGTGGGCGCCTCACTGGTAGTACTTCCTAAGGTGCTCCGCATTCCATGATCGAGGTATGACGGTGTCGTCCATGCACGCCAGCTTATAAGTGTTTGGGGGTATGCACTGAGCGACTTGGTAGGGCCCCTCCCAGTTTTCCCCTAGCACCCCTGCCCCTGGGTCTCGCGTGTTGGGGAGTACCTTTCTTAGCACCAGGTCGCCAACTCTGAAAGTTCTCTCTCGCACCCTCGAGTTGTAATACCTTGCTGCGCGCTGCTGGTATACTGCCATTCTCATTTGTGCTTTTTCCCTTTTTTCTTCTAGCATGTCCAAGCTCTCAGCCATAGCTACGCGATTGGCCTCGTCCCCGTACGCCTGTATCCTGAAGGAACTAACCTGCATCTCAACTGGGAGGACGGCCTCGCACCCATATGCTAAGGAGAATGGGGACTCTCCAGTGGTCGTGTGTGGGGTGGTTCTGTAGGCCCATAGCACATTTGGTAGCTCCTCCACCCAGGCTCCCTTCATCTTCTCTAGCTTGGTTTTCAAGTTCTTTTTAAGAATTCTGTTAATGGCCTCCACCTGCCCATTGGCTTGTGGGTGCACTATTGCTGAGAAACTTCTCTTTATCCCTCTTCCCCTACAATATTCCTCGAAGGTTCCCCCCTCAAACTGGGTGTCGTTGTCGGAGATAATTTTGTAGGGCACTCCGTATCTACAGACAATGAATATGTTGACGAATGAGGTGATATGCTTGGATGTTATCTTCATGAGGGGTTCCGCTTCAACCCACTTGGTGAAGTAGTCCACAGCTACCACCGCGTACTTCGCTCCTCCCCTACCCGCGGGAAGGGTGCCGATCAAGTCTATCCCCCAGATAGCAAAGGGCCAGGGGCTGGTCATGCTAGTTAACTCATTTGGGGGCCTCCGAGTGTAGTTTGCGTGCCTCTGGCATTTGTCGCATTTCTTGGCAAAGTCATGTGCATCTTTCTCGATGGAGGGCCAATAGTACCCTTGTCTCATGGCCTTCTTGGCCGTGGAGGGTCCACTCTCATGGTTGCCACACTCACCGTCATATATCTCATGCAGTACTTTCAGCGCCTCCCCCTCCTCTACACATCGCAGGAGTGGCATCAAGAACCCTCTCTTGTATAGAACCCCGTCTACCAAGGTATACCTAGCAGCCTTATACACCAACCTTCGGGCCTCTCTCTTGTCCACAGGCAAGGTTCCGTCCTCCAGGTATTTCTTAATCGGTTCAGCCCATGACTCCTTTGGGACACTAACCATGTGTATGTCCGCGTTTATGATGCTGGGTCTAGGTAAGTATTCCACAGGTATCAACATCAGGATATCCTCATCCTTAGTGGAAGCCAGTTTTGCGAGGGCATCGGCATGGGAATTCCTCTATCTTGGGATCTGCTCTATGTTGTATTCCACCAACCGTCCCAGATAGCCCTTCACCCTTTCCAAGTATGCAGCCATCATGGGTCCTCTCGCCTGATATTCACCTTTCACCTGGTACACCACCAACTGCGAGTCGCTAAAAATACGAAGGCGTGTCACCTTTAGCTCCCGGGCTAATCGCAAGCCTGCCAGGAGCACTTCGTACTCCGCCTCGTTGTTGGAGGCCTCAAACCCAAACCAGATTGCACAGTACATCTTGTGTCCTTCGGGTCTCGTCATCATGATACCTGCTCCAGACCCTCCTTCATTGGACGCCCCGTCCACATGCAGGCTCCATTCCTCTAGACCCCTTTGTTCTTCCTCTATGATTGACCGCTCCCCTTCTTCACTTCATCCTTCATTATGCTGACTGGTGAACTCCACTATGAAGTCTTCCAGCACTTGTCCATTGATGGAAGCCCTCGGTGTATAAATGATATCGAATTGGCTCAACTCGATTGACCATTTCATCAGCCTTCCTGAGATCTCAGGTTTATGCAAGACCTGTCTCAAAGGACTATCTGTGAGAACTTCGATTGCATGCGCATGGAAGTAGGGTCTCAACTTCCTCGAGGCCACAACTAATGCATATGCCAACTTTTCAATTTTTGGGTACCGATTCTCTGCATCAACCAACCGCTTGTTGATATAGTACACTGGTTGTTGCTGTTTCTTCTCCCCCCTAAAAAAGGTCATGCTTATGGCATGTTCAAACACTGCCAAGTATAAGTATAGCTTCTCACCTTTTCCAGGTTTTGCCAATAGGGGTGGCTTCCCCAAGTGCTCCTTCAGCTTAATAAATGCCTCTTCACATTCCTCATCCCAAGCGAACTTTTTGCTCCCTTTTAGGATGTTAAAGAAGGGGAGGCACTTGTCGGTTGACCTCGAAATAAATCTATTAAGGGTGGCTACCCTTCCCGTTAGGCATTGCACTTCCTTCTTGTTCTTAGGTGGGCTCATTTCTATCAGGGCCTTTATCTTATCAGGATTAGCCTCGATACCTCTGGAGTTGACAATGAAGCCCAAGAATTTTCCTGAGGATACACCGAAAGTGCACTTGATGGGATTTAACTTCATTCGATACTTCCTGAGTGTGTAAAACATCTCACCAAGGTCCTTGTTGAGCTCTGCGGCATTCTTGGTTTTTACTAGCATATCGTCAACATATACCTCCATGTTCCTCCCTATCTGGTTGGCGAACATCTTATTGACCAACCTTTGATAGGTGGCACCCGCGTTCTTCAACCCGAAGGGCATCACCTTATAGTAGTAGAGTCCTTTATCTGTTATAAACGACGTATGCTCTTCATCAGCTGGGTTCATAGGAATCTGGTTGTATCCAGAGTAGGCATCCATGAAGCTCAGTAATTCATGCCCTGTTGTCGCATCTACCAACTGATCTATCCTCGGGAGCGTGAAGCTGTCCTTAGGACAAGCTTTATTCAGGCTTGAGAAGTCGATGCAGGTCCTCCATTTTCCATTCAGTTTTGGGACTAGTGCTGAATTCGACACCCATACAGGGTAAAATGACTCGCGGACAAACCCATTGGCCTTCAGCATGTCGACCTCTTCCTTTAAGGCTGCGTACTTCTCTGGGTCCAACGCCCGCCTCTTCTGCCTAACGGGCCTCGCTTCAGGGGAGATATTCAAATGGTGGCACATAACGTTGGGATCTATACCCACCATATCTTCGTGACTCCACGTGAATACATCCAGATTATCCTTCAAAAACCTTATCAACTCCTCCTTCACGTCGCTTTGCAAGCTTTTTCCTACCTTCAGTTTTCTCAACGGTTCCTCCAGTACTATAACCTCCTCTACTTCCTCCACGGGTTCTGTTCCTGACTCTTCCAAGATTTGGGGTCTAGCTTCTGCGGGCTCCCTGCGGGCACACGTAGCGCCTCGTGTATCACCATGGCCATCGGATCCCGCAGTTTCACAGGCGCGCGGAGGGAGGTGTTGTAGCACTCCCTCGCTTCTCTATGTTCTCCTTTCATACTAGCGACCCCTCCTGAAGTTGGGAACTTGACGAACAAGTGATATATATAAGTTATGGCTTTCAATTCTCTTAGGGATGGTCTCCCCAATACCGCATTGAAAGCTGAAGCACAATCTACTACGACAAAGTTAGCCATGACTGTAGTCTGCCGGGGTTGCTCCCCCATGGGGAGTGCCAATTCAATCATCGCTAGGGGTTGCACCGAGTCCCCCGTGAATCCATATAGGGAAGATTGGCAGGGCTTCAGGTGACAAATGCCCAGTCCCATCTTTTCCAAGGCAGGGCGATACAAGATGTCCACTGAGCTTCCATTGTCCACCAGGACCCGATGCACACGCATATTAGCCAACTGAACTGTCAACTCCAGTGGGTCGTTATGGGGAAAATGCACCCCCCGTGCATCCTCCTCAAATAATGTGATCGAGTCGTTTTCTCCCTTGAAGCTTTTCAGGGGTCGTTGCTCCAAACTCATGACGCAGGGTGGCGGACTTCGCCTGACTTCCCTAGCATACCTGTCTCGTTCCTTCCGAGAATCTCCCCCAAATCCTGGACCTCCGAAAATGGTTCGGACTTCCCCCTGTATCTCTGGGGCTCGCCCTTGCGTCTAGGGTGTCGCAGGCTCGTCCTCCAGCTTCGGCCTTTCTCTCCTAACATATCGGCCGAGGTGCCCCCTATGGACGACCTCCTCAATTTCTTCCTTTAAATAGATGCACTCTGCTGTGGTATGACCGATATCCTTGTGGTACTGGCAGTATCTACTGGGATCCCTTTTGGACCGGTCCTTTCTCATTGGTGGGGGCTTTTTGAAGGGAACTCGATCTTCGTTGGTGAGGTAGATATGCTCCCTAAAATCTGTTAGGTTCGTATAGAAAGTGTAAGCTGTCTCCCTATGACCGCTCCCTCGCTTGGTCTTTCTCTGTTGATCATCCCTCGACCCTTCATACGCCCTTTTCTTCTTCGCTCCATTCGACCCTACATTAGCTGAGGGCTTTACGTTGGACTCCTCCTTTCCTGCCTTTAAGTTTTCATGGCCATCCTCTGCACGAATGTACTTCTGCGCCCTCTCGTAGAAGTTATCAAGGTCGGTGACTTCCCTCTTTAGCATATTATCGCACAATTTGCTTCCCGGGCGCACTTTGGCCGTAATGGCCATTTTTAACTCCTGGCGAGTCAGGCTCCCCACTTTAGCGGCCTCCATGTTGAACCTGTGAATGTAGCTTTTTAGACTCTCCTTTTCTCCTTGTTTCACATTGGCAAGGCTGGTGCCTGGCATCGTGTAGTCCCGCACGGCGTGGTACTATTGGAGGAATTCATCAGAAAACTGTTGCCAGGACCTGATGGACCCTGGCCTAAGTCTTTAGTACCATTTGTATGCAGGTCCTTTCAACGTTACAACAAAGCAGTGGCATCTGGCTCCGCTGCTAATTCCCCTCAGCTTCATCAGATCGTTAAATGTGTCCAGATGGTACTTTGGATCTGTGTTTCCTTCGTAGGGGGTCATATTGGGTTCCTTAAAATTGGCAGGGAGCCGGATGGCTTGGATCTCCCTCATGAAGAGTGACTCATGGTTGAACTCTTCCTCAAAAGCTTGACCTCCAGAGGCGGTGACGATCTTGCTTCACAGGCTCCTCATTTCTGTGTCCAGGTCCTGCCTCCTCTTGCTTAGGGAGTCCCTTAAAGTGGACGGGTTAAGATCCCCCTTTCCTTTTCCCACTCGAGGCACCATAGGGGGTGTGGTCCTTTTACCCGCAAATCTGAGGCTGCTCTCCTTGAGGTAACCTCGTCATCGTTGCGAGGGGCAGCATTGGTCTTCGGCTCTGGCTTCTGGGCCTGCTTCGGTGGTTCGGGATGTTCTCATTGCTTCGTTCGGGGGGTGTTACTAGTAGAGTATCGATTCCTCCCATCTTCTACCAGAACGGTGGTCTCTGCCCCCTCCTGACCCTTATCTTTTCTCTTGGGTAGGGTCACGCTTGACTTACCTTGCAACAAGCCATTCTCCAGGATGGTCTCTAACCTTTGGTTCTTACGGTGCAGCTCACATATTTCCTCTTCGTAGAACCAAGATTTAGAACTCGAGCTCACGGAATGGACCCAGGGATGTTTATCATGTCTACGCATCGAGGGGCCCGGGTCCTGTCGGCCGGAGTTCGGTACTTGTGGTGGTTTGGGAGGCGGGAACTCGTTGGCATTCCCGGGTGGTGCAGTGGTTGTCCTTGGAGGATTCTCACCGGGCGGGATGGCTGGTGATGAGACCTCCCTATCATCCTCGTGAACCTCAGGGTCCCTTGGGGGCTCCATATCCCTGGGTGGGGGAGTATCCTTCATGGAGGCCTTCAGGTGAACTCCGTTAAGGTGCATTTCCACCTCTCGTGGCTCCCTGAGTCGCTTTGAACGTCTTAGCATTTCTTCTTGCTGGGAGTAATTGTAGGACAGTAGCTTGGTACTTAGCTTCCCACAGACGGCACCAAACTATTGACGGTGAGAACTCGTCAACTAAGTTAAGTTAGAAAAATTACAACGTAGAAATTATCAAAAGAAAAGCTTTAAAAATCTAGGTATGAACTCCAAGAATAATTGCAGAAGAAGAATGGTGAAATCAGTTTGTATTTATTATGGTGCTCTGCTACAGTCATTTTTCAAACTCCCTTCAATGTTGAAGAGGGGTTCCCTTTATAGGGGGCTCTAATGGCCCCTGATACATTGTGGTCCATGGGATCAATTTGTACACAAGTACACTATCAGGAGAGTGGTATCAGATGTAGTGGTGTTAGCTCTGGTACATGGTCAGAGTTCGTGGGAGCACCTCAACTTTTGTACTCGGTTATGCCTCCACTACTTGCCTTGTACAGGTGTCAGAGATGGGCTAGTGAGGACCACAATAGGTACCTCATTTGTACGACCACTACCTGTCTGGTACGAATACCGTGTCCGTACTCTGATTCCTTCCGACTTTGTATGAATCGCTATGAGGCTTCCCCACTTCATTCTTAAGGGTGCGTGAAATAGGTTCTTGACCTTACCTCATGTTAGACCCCCAGCAAGAGTGGTGTCCTGTCACTAGCTCCTATCAAGGGGAGCAACTAAGCTCCTCCAACAAGGCCCACTATGTAGGCAACTCTTAGTAGCACGGACCTGACGTGCTGAGGTAGGGGTGTTTCTCGCAAGACCCTGGCGCATCTTGTGTGTGGGCGAGGTGTTGGCCTCGCGAGCCCTTGGCGCGGCAGGTGCGCGAGCTAGGCGAGGGCGTGGTGTTGGCCTTGCGACCCCCTGACGCGGCTAATGCATGGGCAAGGCGTTGGCCTCGCATGGGGCCTCGCGTAGGGCACTTAGGTGCGCGCGGCGTGAGGCGAGGCGGGGCCTCGCGTGGGGCACTCGGGTGCGCGTGGCATGAGGCGAGGCAGGGCCTCGCAGGGGGTACTCGGGTGCGCGCGGCGTGAGGTGAGGCGGGGCCTCGCGCAGGGCACTTGGGTACACGCGGGTGACAGGAGGTGGGGCCTCGCGTGCATGGCTGGGGTGCACAGCCAAGTTGCCACACGGGCGCGTGTCATGGACTGCCACGTATAGTGAGACCCTTGTGGCCTTGGCAGGTACTCGTGCATGTTGGGTACCCTTGCATGGCGAGGCTCTCGGGCCTCTTGGGGCATCTTCTTTAAGGCTTCCTATGAGACATGGGTTGCGGGGAAAAATACTTGGTCTCTTTGATTGCCTGAGGCTGATGAGGGTTAACCTCCATATTTTCCCTTGGTGGAATTTGATGCATGTAAATGAATATTTGAATGATTAATTGTATATCGCGTATATATGGGTGAATGTATAGATGGATGTCTATATCCTGACTGTTGTATGGTGATGTTGGGGCATGCTTATTAGCAGTGTTAGTACATGTGGATAAATGCCTATATTTTGATTGTTTGTGATTGATTATGTTCCATTGGTGGATTTTGGAAAAGCTTTTACCCTATCATCATAGTCTGATTGCCGAGTCGTTGATTGCAGATCAACTTGGATAACTATGCGTCCAAGAAAATCTATGCGACTAACTGACACTAGATCTGAGACTAGAGATGATGATTAGGGCCAGAACCCTGCGCCAGCCCCTGAGAACTGGCAGCAAATTATGGCAGAGATGCAAGCGCGGCTTCAGAGCCAAGATGAACAAATTCACCTTCTACGACAACAGGCTCCATCCGGGAGTGCTGCACCTATTGTACCACCTGTAGTGGCACCAATTATTCAGCCAATAGAAGTTGGGAATAGGTGGGAACCGTTGTATGAGCGGTTCCAGAAGTAGCATCCCCCAACTTTTGAGGGAGGACCTGATCCACTGAAGGTCGAACAGTGGATGACTATAATTACTACTATACTGGACTTCATGAGGATAGAAGGTTATGATAGAGTGGCCTATGCCACATATATGCTGAGAGAGGATGCCCACATCTGGTGGGAAGTAGCATCACAGACCAGGGACGTCATTACTTTGAGTTCGGATGGATTCAAGGATTTGTTCAGCCAGAAATATTTCAATGTTACCATCAGGGCAGCAAAGGTTAATGAGTTCGTGGGGTTGGTGCAGGGTAGTATGATAGTCACTGAGTATGTCCTAAAGTTTGATAGACTTACGAAATTTACACCAGATCTTGTGCCTACAGATGCTGCTAGGCAAGACAGATTTATTAGATGGCTTAATATCATGATAGCCCGGGATGTGAGGATAACAATAGTGCCTAGGGGGACTACTTATGCCCAAGCTATTGAGAAGACTCTTACTCCTGAGGAAGCAGAGAACAAGATTTGGAAGGAAAATGCAGTGAGGCATGAGGATCGAAGAGTGGTGCCACCTTATTTTGGGTCTGGTAGGGGCAGAGGCCCCAGTGATGTGAAGAGGATGTCCCCTGACACTTCGACCGCTTCTGGTCCTGATAAAAGGGGTCGGGGTGCTCATGGTGGCAGTCAGGGTGGCGGTGAGGCAAGGAGGAGTTATCCTGAGTGCCCGAGGTGCAGAAGATGGCATTAGGGGTGAGTGTCGAGCCAAGGCCTGCTATGTGTGCGGAATATTGGGACACCTCAAGAAAGATTGCCCAACGGTGAAGAAAGGGGAAGCAGGGAAGGTGGACAGCTTGACTCTAGCTTGAGTGTTCAGTTTGATACAGGCAGATGCCGAGGCTAGTCCCTCAATGGTGACAGGTCAGCTTTCTAGTGCTGACTCTCCTTTTACTGAATTGATTGATTCTGGTGCTACACATTCATTTGTTTCTAGTAAAGTGATTGATAGATTATGTAGACCTAGTGAGAATCAGACTGCGGGGTTTGGGACTATATTGCCTACTGAGGAACTAGTAGTTTCTAGGAGGTGGATTAGAGCACTGCTAGTGGTGGTTGATAGTAGGGAGCTTTAAGTAGACTTGATTGAGCTATACATTGAGGATTTTGACATGATCTTAGGGATGGATTGGCTAGTCAGATATGGAGCTACTATTGACTGCAAGGAAGAAAATGGTGACTTTGGAGCCTGAGGGCGAGGATCCTTTCATTTTTGTGGATGCGGTAGGTGGACCCCGCGTACCCATGAGATCAGCATTACGAGCTAGAGACTTGTTACAGGGAGGATGTATGGGTTTTCTGGCTAGTGTGTTGGATACTACTAGGGTTTTGCCAGCAGGGCCGGGAGAGACCAGGTTGGTTTGTGAATTGTTAGATGTTTTCCCTAAGGACTTACCAGGGCGGCCACCGCACAGGGTGATTCAATTTGTTATTGAGTTGGCACCAGGGACAGAGCCAGTATCAAGGGCACCATATAGGATGGCACCAGCTGAGTTGAAGGAATTGAAGATACAACTGCAGGAACTTCTAGATTTGGGATTCATCAGGCCTAGCTACTTGCCATGGGGTGCTCCAGTTTTGTTTGTGAAGAAGAAGGACGGGACATTGAGGATGTGTATAAACTATAGGGAATTGAACAAGTTAACTATCAAGAATAAGTATCCCTTACCAAGGATTGAAGAGTTGTTCGATCAACTGCAGGGTAAGATGGTATTCTCGAAGATTGATCTTCGATCTGGTTATCACCAGCTGAGGATCAAGGACGAGGGTATTTCGAAGACGGCCTTCCGAACGAGGTATGGGCACTATGAGTTTCTGGTCATGTCGTTTGGTTTGACCAATGCCCCAGTAGCCTTCATGGACTTAATGAACAGGGTATTCAAGGACTTTCTGGATCAGTTTGTTATTGTCTTCATCGACGACATCTTGGTGTACTCCAATTTAGAGGTATAGCACGAACGACATTTACGACAGGTTCTACAGAGGTTGAGGGAGCATTAGTTGTATGCCAAGTTTAAGAAGCGTGAATTTTGGCTACCATAAGTGACATTCCTTGGACATATTGTTAGTGTAGATGGGATTAAGGTGGATCCATCCAAGGTGGAGGCAGTTAGGGATTGGTCGAGGCCAAGGAACACCTCAGAAGTTCGGAGTTTCCTCGGGTTAACGGGTTACTATAGACGGTTCATAGAAGGGTTCTCGAAAATCGCTGCACCAATGACAGAATTGACAAGGAAGAATCTGAGGTTTGTCTGGTCAGAGAAGTGTGAGAATAGTTTCGAAGAATTAAAGAAACGACTTATTACTGCACCTGTACTGACTCTTCCTTCGGAGGAAGGAAAGTTTATAGTTTACTACGATGCATCCAGTCTAGGTTTTGGTTGTGTGTTGATGCAGAATGAGAAAGTTATAGCTTATGCATCACGACAGTTGAAGCAGTGATACCCTACCCATGATCTAGAGTTGGCAGCAGTAGTATTCGCACTGAAGCTGTGGCGACATTATCTGTATGGAGAGAAGTGCGAGATATACACCGATCACAAGAGTTTGAAGTACTTCTTCACCCAGAAGGATCTGAATATGAGGCATAGGCATTGGTTAGAGTTGGTAAAGGACTATGATTGTGACATTCTTCATCACCCAGGTAAAGCCAACGTACTGGTGGATGCATTGAGCCGGAGAGGATCGGGATAGTTATTTAGCTCCACTTAGATTTCGAGAGAGTTGGCTGATGAGATGACCAGGGTGAGAATAGATTTGGTGGTGGGATGATTGGCCAATATTACCTTGCAGTCAACCCTACTAGAGCGGATTAGGGAGGGTCAATTGGTGGATGCACAGTTACAGGAAGTGCGACAGAAAGTCTTAGCAGGGATAGCTAAGGATTATTCTGTTTCAGAGGTTGGTATACTTCGATATCAGGGGCGGATTTGTGTTCCAGCAGATGAAGGGATCAAATGAGAGATACTAGATGAATCTCACACTACGCCGTACTCGCTTCATCCGGGTACCACGAAGATATATCAAGCTCTACGGACATTATATTGGTGGCCCGAGATGAAGAAGGATGTGGTGGAGTAAGTGGCTAGGTGTTTGACATGTCAGCAAGTAAAGGCAGAGCATCAGTGACCAGAGGGGTTGCTTTAGCCTTTGGGTATCCCCGAGTGGAAATGGAAGGACATTACTATGGATATTGTGGGATGTTTACCCAGGACTGTAGGGCTTCATGACTCGATGTGGGTGATAGTGGACAGATACACCAAGTCAGCTCATTTTCTGCCAGCAAAGTCGACTTACATAGTGGAACAGTATGTAGTGTTGTATATGAGGGAGATAATTCGTCTTCATGGGGTTACTAAGTCTATTGTATCTGATCGAGACCCTATCTTTACCTCCAAGTTCTGGGGTGCTCTGCAGGAAGCCATGGGGACTCAGTTAAAGTTTAGCACAACCTTTCATCCTCAGACTGATGGACAGTCTGAGAGGATGATTCAGGTGTTGGACATGCTTAGGGCATGTGTAATTGACTTCGAGGGATCTTGAAGTATCTCCCATTGATTGAGTTTTCATATAACAACAGTTATCAGTCTACAATTGGAGTGGTTCCATATGAGATGTTATATGGGAGGAAGTGTAGGTCGCCCATTCATTGGGATGAGATGGGGGAGAGGAAATATTTCTGGCCAGACATGGTTCAGAAGACAAATGAAGCTATTGAGAAGATTCAAGCCAGAATGCTTGCTTCGCAAAGTAGACAGAAAAGCTACGCTGACCCTAAGCGTTGAGACGTGGAATTCCAAGTTAGGGACCATGTGTTTCTACGAGTTTCACCACTGCGAGGGTGGAGGAGATTTTAAGTAAAGGGCAAGTTGAGCCCTCGATTTGTTGGACCTTTTGAGATTCTAGAAAGGATTGGACAGGTGGCTTACAGGTTATCTTTGCCACCATCGCTATCGGGAGTTCATAACGTATTCCATGTCTCTATGTTGTGAAAGTATATCTCAGATACGACACATGTGCTGAAGTATGAGGACTTGGAGTTGCAGACACAATAAGACAATTCCGCTAGTTAAAGTATTATGAAGCGACCTGGGAGCTTGAGATAGCAATGTGGGATCAGTATCCAGAGTTATTCAAGTAAATTTCGAAGACGAAATTCTCATTAGGAAGGGATAGTTGTAACGACCCAAAATTGCTAATAAGGCTTAAGGGCCTTGATTAGCGTGTCAGGACGGCATAATTGGTTTATGTATGATTTAATGCATGATTATGTGATGAGCATGCTTATATGATTATATGAATAAATGAGATGCATGATTATGAGAATTAGTATGCATGTAGGCCATGTGTAGAATATTAGGGCATATTTGTATTTTTTGTTCGTTGAGGGTAAAAATATGATAAATTGTGGAGACCACATTATTATGTGGATATGTTTACAGTATGCGACTTGAGGCGATCCTAGGGAGCTAGTTAGCAGGAAAGTCACAACGGGACCCAATACTTGGCTCGGGTTGAGTCAAGGCGTATTTCGGGTATTAGATGGGTATCTAGGTTATCGGGTTATGAAAATAAATATTTGGAGATATATTTGAGGACAGGAAGCCTAGGTGGGAATTGGGGAATTTTACCATTTTTGCCCTCGGGACGTTTTGGTACCCCGAGCCTCAGGATTGACGTAATTAACTAAAGTTAGACTAAGTAAAGTTGAGAAAATGGTAGAAGAAACCTAAACTGACCCTCTCCTTCTCTCAGTTTTATCGCTCTTCTTTCCACTCATTTTCTCTCAAGGGAAACCATTGGAACTTAAGCAAATTCAGCTGGAAATTCAGTGAATTGAGCTGATGTTTTGGAAGATTAACTTAGTATTTAGCTAAGGAGTTCAACAAGGATTGAGGTAAGACTTGAATCATACTCTTGGTTATATAAATTCGGTGGTTTTGATTGAGTTCTAAGAGGTTTTTGGGTTATGAAATTTAAGACTAAATTGATGCTAGGAACTTGGGAGTTAGCTCAGAAATTTCTTAGGGAATTTGTTCTTCAGTGAAGGTAAGCTCGAATTTATGATATAATGTCAGAATCTTTGTGTTTTCTTGACTGGTTTTGATGTTTTTAAGGGTTTGGGTTTAAGATATTGATGTGGGATTTCGATGAGTTTCTAGGCTAAGTTTTTGCTGGATTATGTTGCTGGAAACGTGTTAGAAGTTTTGTGATAATTGAGTTGTGAAATTGGGATGGTTTTGGGAGGTTTTCAGTGAGGTTTGAGTGTTAAAAATGGTGGTTTTTCTGGGTTCGAGGGGCTGGGTCACGACTCTATTCTAGAGTGCCGCGGCCCTACAGAGCAAGGAAGAGCCAGGAAGGCTTTGAGGTAAGGGAGCACCGCGGCACCACAGAGGCAGGGCTGCGGCGCGTGTCTGTGTTCAGGGAGGCCTAGCCTCTGTTTCAGGGGGTGGGTTATGGCCCTTAAGGGCACTTTTGGCCTTTTGGAGGTTTTAAGTATGGGAACCTAGTCTAGGATGCTCGAGATCGATTCTACTACCGTGTTTTGTGGAATTCGATGTCCCGGAAGCTAGAACTTTAATCGGAAACCTTTGTACAATTGTTAATGGAATCCCTTATCTTGGTTGTGACTAGGTAAAAGCTAGGGCTCAGGAAACGGATTACACTCGAAGGGCATCTCTTGTGATCTGAACACTTGGAAATCAAAGGTAAGAAAAATGCACCCGGTTGGGAGTTAATAAGGGACTAAGGGTTCCCTATTCTTGTATGCATTATGAAAGTTGGTATTATTCCATGAAAATAGTAAACCAACGACCTAATTGTACCAGGGTTTACATTTGCGCACAGGGCGCGGCTCAGCCACTGGTAGCTGAGGACAGCTTAATATTCACTGAGCTTGGTTGAAGCGGACCAGAGTCAGTGGGGTAAACAGAGGAAGCGACCTAAGGGCGTCGACCCTATTTATTGTGTAATTAGATTGTTATTGTTAACTGTAGAATATGAGTTGCTGAATGGCTAGGAAGTAGCTTTTGGATTCATGATCATGTCTATGAGTTATGTGATTATCAGGAACTATTAAGTGTTTAAACATGCTTTAAGAGTTATATGATTATTATCAATGCTTGTGCTATGATGTTATGTTTTCTTACTGGGCCTTGGCTCATGGGTGCTACGTTGCGTAGGTAAAGGCAAGGGTAAGCTTGACCAGCCCTGATCGGAGAGCTCTGAAGGCAGAATGTACTTGACTAGCTGCCCAGCCGCCACGGTTGAGGAATGGATAGGAACATGAGGATCATAAATGCCTAGTTTTCCCTTAGAGTGGCCAACAGTGGTTTATACCTTGAAATTTTGTAAACTGACTTTCAAATGTTGTTTCTTTTGGGATCCCTTCTACAAAAACATTTAATTTTATGAAATGTGTCTTTTATGACCAAAACCTTTTTAAACCCTAGTTCATGAGCGGCGTTAATGACACGTTTTCAACTTAATGACTTGATTAGCAAGTCCTGCACCTTTATAAATATACAGTGTAATGGTCTTGGCTATCCAGGGCGTTACAGGATCAGGATGAGGAGATTAGATGGTGGAGATAGTGGGTTTCGTAGGGGAACACTGCTTCATATATCTTGACAGTGGTGGCACCAGTGTTAGTTTGACCTAAGAATGAAAAAAAAAATAGATAAGAGTTATCGTATGAAAGACTTTAGAGGAATTACCCTCTAGTTTCCAAGGGAGGTCTTGGTTTGCTCAAGAACTGATTAGTAGATGGGCATGGTTAGCTCCATCTTCGATAATATGGGAATTGTAGGCCATGATAGAGTTGTTGCACCACGCGTATGCAGCAGGACGATGCCCGAACGCAATGGGAAGTACGACCCCAGACCTAAAATGTTGTATGATGGGTTGGGAGGAATTCAGATAGTGGTTCGACGAAAGAGACTGATGTAATGCAGTTTGAACCACAAAGACAAATGGATTTACAGACTCAGTTCAAGATAGTAGGACGGTGACAAAGTATGTCAATGAATATGATGGGTTGGCCAATTCCTTTTTCATTTGGTACTAGCGGATGTGGCCCGAAAAGAACGATTCATTTAAGGAATGAACTCTAGGATGGCCCAGAGTCTTAGGGTTGCTCCAGCCTGTGAGATTTCTATCAATGCTTAAACAGTAGGGAGGGCCTCGTTATAGAAGACGTAAGAGATGGGATATGGAGCGAGAATGTCCTAGGGCAGGAAGCTCAGGAAATGGTAATCCCATTTACGGGATCAAATAGGGGCAGATGCCCAGTAACTAGAAAAGAAGGACCCCTGATAGTTCTTCTACTCCTGGTCTTGACAGGAGGGGTTATAGCTTACAGGATAGCCGCTAGGGTAGAAGTGACGCATGTTGAAGTTATTTCGTTATCGCCAGATGCGAGAGATGCCATCTAAGAGGATGCTGAGTGAAGGCATATGTTCTATGTGGAATGATTGGGTATGTCAGGAAGGATTGCATGAAATTGAAGTTGGAAGAACCGAGGAGTATAGATTACTCGACCCTAGTTTGAAGGTTCGCCTTGATATAGTCAGAGCCTGGGCTAGTCCCCTGGAGACGACCGGTTGGCTCTTCAGTTCTCTTTCCTTGTTATATATTGAATTGAATGAGTTCAGTGCTACATGTCTCTCAGGAGAGACATAGATATGAGGCACACACTTCAAGGTTGCTAAACGATGGGGCTTTAGATATTAGTGCCTGCTAGGAAAATTTGATCACCTCCAAGAGAAGAGTTGGAGTATTATTGATAAAAGGTTTACAGTGAAATTGATTGAGTTCGTCATATGAGAGTTTTGATATTATCTTGAGTAAGGATTAATATGTTAAATAAAGGACAACCATGGATTGCAAGAGATGGTTGTAGCGTCAGGATTTTGAAGGGAAGAACCTGAATGCGTCTACGGGACGCCTAGATATTGTGGTAAGTACCACTTGGAATATAACAGTTAGACTGAATGGAAACTGGATTGGCCAGTAAGGTTTCATATGGGTGTACATGAATCATGGAGTACGCGGCGGGATTAAGGTGCAGATAGAATCAGTATCAGGGACATCATGAAGAATGGTGTTATCTCAGCACAAAGAATTAATGGTTCAGGTGAAGAGGTATTTGATTTGAGGGTTGACTGGACAGTGCATCTCATCATGGGACACGTCAACACTGTTTATTAAGAATGAAGAGTTCAATTGCCTGGTTGCAAGTTAGGACAATGTTCTTAAGAATTGATCTTCGATCTGGTTATTACCAACCGAGGATCAAGGAAAGAGACATTTTCGGAAGTACTTCTTGCATCAAGTAAGGTGTGATGGATTATTAGTGAAGCTTCTTAACTGAATAATGCTCCAATGACACAGATAAGTTTAATAAACAAAGAGTGTATAGGGACGACATGGACAAGACATAATCAGATTAATTAGTAATGTGTTGGTCTACTCCCAGCTAGATGGAGAATGTGAACAACCACTTTGTTGATAATACTAAGACTGATGAAGCAGGGTTACAGGTAAGGCTCCAGAAAGTGTAAGCTTCGATTTCTCCAAAGATATTCAAGGTCACGTTATGGGAAGTGATGGGATCATGTATGAAGGAATTCAGTTAGAAGCCACAAAGAAATTACTGAAGAATGCCTGTGGGGTGAGAAGTACAGAGAGACTAGTAAGACACGTCAACTACTACTTGAAGCATATTCAAAGATAGATATACCCAAGATTGAGATAACACAAGAACCTAAAGTTTGTCTGAATGGATAGTTTCGTATCATATTTTCAGAAGACAGAATAAGGATTGGTTAGCACCTTATTGTATTAGAATTCATATGCAATGGACGGATACGGGAGGAGAACATGATGGATAATATCTTTACTTAAGACATGAAACTATAGGGTGGTCCATCGAGGATTAGGACGCGCCCAAGTATAGAATGAAAAGGACGGTTGTTCGTGTTTCATGGTAGATGAAAGAATAAAAACATGAATGTTATACATGGAGCATTAAGTTCACGGTAATGCTAGATAGCCTCGGTTAGGGTGCAGTGATGGAACCTACAGAATAGAAGTGAGTGTATTAGCACAAAGAATCTAAGTGTTTTGTCATCTGTAGAGGAATAACCTTGAGACCAAAGCCTAATGTGAATTAATTGGTGGTTAACATTTGAAACCCTTGATTACATAAGAGAAAATTAACATGGAAGTTGACCTCCTAAGTTTGAAAGATCTGTGCCAGTTGGATAGGATGCCACGATTACAGTAAACTCAGATGAAGTAACGACCATGATTGGTATAGTATTTGCAGTTCAATGTGGACAGATATATCTCTATGGAAAATGAAATTCCAAGAGAAGATTTTGTAGGAATGGTTTAGAATCCTACTATATTAGTATGAATGGGTTAAGATATGAAGATCGGCTGAGGGATTCGATGGAACCCGACGTGGAGGTGGAGATTATAGATTAGTATTGTATTACCTCCTGATGAATATTGTATCCAGGAATTTGGATGGGTGTTAAGAGCAAAATTTCTGTATTGAAAGGCATAAGGGTATAGTGGTGGACCGTGAGGGTGGACTACATTAGAATGCAAGTAAGCTGATTGGACATGAAAGGTTGTGACTCAACAGATTGAGTTAATACACCTCAGTTCGTGTGAGTAGGTATCATAATAATGTATATGGACGATGGGAGACCATATGCCTCCGTGGGACACCAAAGTTGATGGTGTCAGACTGAGATCATTTATTTCCCATGTTTTGAAAAAGGTTATGAGGGGAAAGAGTATAAAATTGAGACTAAGAATTATTAGTTACCTTCAGATAGACTGACAGTATGAAGGAATGACTCAGACATTAAGAATTGTACATCGAATGTGTAAGTAGTTGGGGCATTGAAATAAATATGGACCTTTGGTTGAATAGTCAAGGTGCTAGAAGTCGGTCAATGACTAGGGTGACTTTGGATAAGATACAGTGAGGTAGGGAACGAAAAGTACTTGTGCCAAGAAATGACATGAAAGGCAGAGAATATTGTGGTTCAGAGAAACCAATGAAGTGTCTGCCTACTTAAAACGGAGATAAGAGTTCGCAAATTTCAAGTATGTGAACATGGAGTTCCAGGTTGGGAGACTTTGTATTTCTTTGAGTATTGGGGACAAGAAAGGATAAGGTATTTTGGGAAAGAAAAAGGACTTTTGACTCCCGATTCAATAAGACATCTGAGATCTTATCAAGGACTAGGCCAGGGGCCTAAAGATTAGCCTTACCCTAGTGTTGACCCTGATTTTGGTCAACGACACAGAGTCTAGAAAACGACAAGAAAGTAATAAAGAGCTTGAGAAAATGATCTAACGGAAAGATAAAGAACACATAGATTTATAGTGGTTCCTCCCCAGTGATTGGTAATGACCTACATTTACTTGATACTATTATTAATATTGAGCTCCAAAGGTGTGATCAAAGAACTAGGGTTCTTGAGTTTCATAGACTTAGAAGACGAAAGCAATACAAACGATGAATAATAGTAGTATAATTCTGAAAGAAAAAGATCGATCCCCTTCCTTGAGGTCTTTCTTGTGTATATATAGGCTCAGGAATAGTTACATGAATTAGGAAATAATATCTATCCTTAATGATCGGATCTGCAGGTCATAATGAAGAGATATTCTCGGATATCATCACAACTGTACAGATCTTTACATAAATGAACGGAATATACGACCAGGCTGTCGCATATAAAACTTGATCATTTTATGTGGAAATAATGCTGGTCGATAGGTGAGCCGTATCTCTACTACGTGTCCTCCACGTGTCGAAAATCCTTGCCACGTCATCAGCAACTGATTTATGGATAAACATTTGCCGCCCAAGTTTATTTATTGCAACCAGCAATAAGTAAACTTAAGAAACTAACTTTTCCTATGCCCCACGAAATCTGTCAGAGCCCTCATGCGATTTTGAAAATTGTGACCTAATCACGTCCAATCATGACTTTTTAGTTTTCAAGAAACCATTCCGACGGCTGTTACACTCCCCCATGCCTTGAAAAAGGTAACTCATGATTACCCCCTTTCGGCACACCTCAGCTTCTATAAATAATCCCCACATTCTTCTTTTAACTCTTTATACGCCATCTCTTTGCCAAGAACTCTCAAGAACTATATTCTAGAGCCTAGAACTTCAAAGTTTTCAGTCGCTTTGCTAAGGATCTTTCACCTACAAACTCAAAGCTACTCCTTTTCAGGATCTCCAATCTTCATTCAGGTATATTTTCTTCAACGTTTAACCCTTTGAGATGCCATGCATGTTGCTTCTGTGCTCTGAACCTTTTTGTGTTCTTAGGTAGAAATTTGTGAAGATTTTGTATATACCGTTTGATACTTGATAGGGTAGTGTAGTTTTGCTCTGTAGAAGTTAGGAATCAGTTTGATAGTCAGGATCATGGGTTTAGGGCGTAAAATTGAAGTAAAAATTCGATTTTTAGGCTAGATGAAAAACTGGGTTTTTCCCGCCCCTTTGGAGTTGAAAAAGCTTTTTTCAGAAAATTTTTTTACTTTCACTTTTTGATCCGTTTTCAAACTGCTCGCATAAAACTTAGTGTTTCAGTTAGAATGTTGTTGGTCGTAGACGCGAGCAACGTTATTCCAATTTCAACATAAGCTCTCAGGCTGTGCGTCTTATCTCCTCCTTTGTCTGTTTGCAGTTTATATGCAAGACCCATGGGGAGGAGAAAGACCCATCGATGACGATCTGCTAGCTCAACTGCTCGAGGATGAAGAATAACCCTCGACGTTGATACTCGATATTCCCTTTTCTCGTATTAATCCAAACACTTCCCCAGTCTTGACCCGAAACATGGCTCGCACCAAAACCAAGGCCTAGAAAAGATAAACCTCTGACACTTCCCATCAGCCTGTTGCTGCGGCTGATGGTCCCTCAACCAGTGGTCGAGAAAAAAATGCTTCCGACACAAACATCCAAAGACATGCCTTCCCTCGACACGCCATTCAGCCGGATGTTGAGTGGCATGTAGTCTCTGAAAGTAGGGTGACGATCAAAATGATCGCCAACTACTTAAGGAAATATGGTCTGCCAGGGGTGACCTTAGTCAAGCCCAACCCAGACCAAAGGGCTAATCTACCTGGGGGCGCATATAGCGCCTGGTCGCGGCTTCATATTGAGGCAGGGGCCACCTTGCCTCTTCACCCATTCTTTCAGGGGGTGGCCAACTATTTTGGAGTTTCCCCCTTTCAAATAACCCCAAACGGATATAGGATGCTTGCTGCACTCTATATTTTGTATAGCCAGAAAAATGGCCCGTGCCATCGCCTCATGAGGTCAACTACCTGTTCGACCTCAAATCTAACCCCAACCATGAAGGCACGGGGTTCTTCCACCTTTGTCATCAGGAAACTCGGCGCACTTTCCTGATTGACATGACCCACATCTCAAACGTGGGGAGGTACTACCAGGAGTACTTTCTTACGGCTGAACTGGTCGCGGACAACCTGGCTTTCGCACGAGGAGGCAAAACTTTTGTATCGCTAGCTGACTTCTTCACTTAGTGTTTTCCTCCACAATGTTTTAAACTCTTGATGTCATCCAGACCCGTGGCTGCGACCAAACCTAACTCCGGGCATGGAGTCGAGATCGACACTCTTAGCCAGCATGACTGATGCTAAAAAGAGTGTCAAGAATCTGGTTACAGAGGCTAACCTTAGGTTGGCTAGCCTCTGGGCCCCTCAATCGGATACGAGGGGGCCTTCAGCAGGGAGTGCTCGCGCCGAAGAGGAACCCGAGGAGCAACCTCAAGCGTCACCTCCATGGAGGAGACCGACTGGGTTCACGATCAGGGAAAGGAAAGCAAAAGGCCACAGAGCCTGCCGACCTCTTTGACGACTCATCGGATGACAAAAGTATAATTATTTCGCTTTTAAACAATTTGCCAATTCCCTGTCATCTATTTGACGGGGACGGCAATTTTAAATATGCTACACACTTAGGGCCAGACTTCTTCGTGTCAAAGAATAAGTGTAATACTTGTAGAGTCTGTAGTGTAGCGACCAGTAATAATAGCTCGGGTATTGGACTTTGCAATCCTTTTTTGTTTATTTTCCTGATGTAATGTGTTTGGTTATTCATGCTATCTAACTGTTTGACTTTGTTCTTATTTTTCAGGCATGGACTCTACCAACGTGTTCGATCTTTACAACACCCTAGAGGCTACTGCTACCCCTCCAAGCAAGAAGAAAGCCAGTAAGAGACATACTGGGAAGAGCAGTAAAGAGCCTCAGGCGAAGAAGGCCTTGAACGCAGGCACTTCGGAGGATAGGCCCTCTGCCACCGTGAGTCCGCCATCTCCCTGCAAGCAGCAAACTCCATCTTCTGCAGCCGGGTTGACTCATTCCCCCGATGCCCCATCTGACCAACCTCAGCAGGAGGATCCTGCCTCAACTAGGAACTTGATGGTTGGTCGCGCCTTCAAGCTAATCAAGGAAAGGGTCACCAAAATCACTAAGCACGAATGTTGCCGAGAGGCAATGGCAGCTACGGAGACAATGGGTGTTGACCCAATTCTGAACCGTGCCCTGAACGAGTTCACTAGTGTAAGTCATCTCTTTTTGTGAAAACAGGTCTTTGTTAGTTTACTGTTTGTCTAATTTTTGTTATGACTGCAGGCCATGCTAACCCTTACTGCCAGCCACATCCACCTGGGTGCTGTCACTGAGCAGGCCAGGACCTCGGAGCAACGGCACGAGGACGAACTCAAAGATGTTGAGACCAGACATGCTGATCAGCTGGCGGCAGTGACTACGGAAAAGGCCCAACTGGCCAAGGAGTTGGAGGAGAAGCTGAAGTCTCTGGAAAAAGCCCGCAAGCAGAGGGACCAATACAAGGAGTCCAACTGCTCTAACTTCAAAGTGGCTAAGCAGCTCAAGATCGACTTGATCGTGAGCAGGCATGAAACCAGAGATTTGGAGGGTCGGGTTGAGGACTTGGAGAAGACCAACGCCGCCAACTTGGAGAGGTACAAAAATGCCACCTTGAGGTGCTTCTACGATTTCTGGAAGCACAATCAGGGTGCCAATTTTGATTACCTTTCTGAGAATGCGAGGGAAGCTGAGCTGGCTCGCTGTGCGGCTCAGTTGGCTGAAGAAGAAAAATCAAGGGCCCCTACTTCCTCCGAAATCTCACTGGCCGCCGGGATGGAGTGTGCAGACAATGAAGCTGTCGACCAGAATCTTCCCCAGGATCCTCCAGCTCCTCAAGCTACTTAGTCTTTTCTTTTTATATTTCTTTCTTTTTTGACTACACGACCTACGGGCCGTGATGTAAAGACAATATAATTTTTCTTTGGTTTTGCTGCATGGGCAGTTCTTACTTTTATTTTGAACAATTACATCCAAGCAGTTACTGCTCGTGGTGTAAAAGGATTGCTTTGATATTATAATATATTTGCATATTATTATAACATCTATTTGTTCGCATGACCAAACTTAGCAAAGCACTTTGGTTTGATTTAACAAAATATCAAAAATTTGAAAAATACTCTAAGTGCCTTAGCATGCTTTCACTTATTTTTCTCATGTGTTTACATACCTTTTAACAATATGCTTTGCTTACTTGTACCTTGTATGCCCCCCAAGTGATTGGGGAGATTTAGGTCCTTGGTCACTTGCCATGACTAGAACCTGCTAGAATGTTACTGCTCGTAGCAATGTGATTAGAATTATAATACAGCAAAACAACACACGTAATGAGCAAATACTTGTAATAAATACAATAGTTGGCAATAAATGACTGGCTGAGCACAGTCCCTTGTATTCTCGTATTAAATGGACTAAACATGTCTTTACAAGTGATCAATAAGATCTTACACAAAACTTGTAAAAAGTAAAATTTGTACAAGCCAAATCTTTAAGAGAATTGTTCATTGATAATACTTGCGCTTGTGTTCTCCATTCCAATATCGAGGAACGAGATCTCCATTTAAGCGTGCAAGTTTATAAGTGCCTGGGTGAAGGACTTCATCAATCTGGTAAGGCCCCTCCCAATATGGCCCGAGTACTCCAGCAGCTTGGTCGCGGGTGTTAAGGAAAACTCTTCGGAGGACAAGGTCTTCCACATTGAATATTCTCTCTCGCACTTTGGAGTTGAAATACCGGGTGACCTTCTGCTGGTATGCAGCTACTTGGAGCTGGGCTTGTTTATGCCTTTCATCAATCGAGTCCAAGGATTCCATCAGTAGCTGGCTGTTAGAATCCTGGTCGTATGTTATTCTGCAGTGCGAGGGTGGATCCAACTTGACAGGCAACATGGCCTCATACCCGTATGCCAAGGAAAATGGGGTTTGACCTGTTGCTGTTCGGTGGGAAGTTCTGTACGACCAAAGGACTTCATGCAACTGTTCTGGCTTCCTCAAGTCTTTTCTTCAGTGATCCTTCAGCGTTTTGTTAACTGTCTCGACTTGCCCGTTCGCCTGGGGATGAGCGACTGAAGAAAAGTTTTGATAATGTCGTGATGTTTGCAAAAGTCCGTGGATAGATCACTGTCAAACTTGGTGCCGTTATCCGAGACTATCTTCTTTGGTAATGCATAGCGACAGATGATCTTCTTGACTACGAAGTCAAGCACTTTCTTCGTCGTTATGGTGCGAGTGGCTCAGCTTCGGCCCATTTGGTGAAGTAGTCGATGGCAACCACTGCATACTTTACACCACCTTTCCCTGTAGGCACAGAACCAATTAGATCTATTCCCCAAAATATAAAGGGCCATGGACTCTGCATTTTCTTTAACTCATTGGGAGCTGCTCGCGAGATTTTAGAAAACCTTTGACAATTGTGACATTTTCGCACGAACTCCATGGAGTCTTCATTCATGGTTGGCCAGAAATTTCCCTGCCTTATGATCTTTTTTGACAAGCTTTGCCCCCCAGCATGGTCCTCGCAAAAGCCTTTGTGTACCTCCTTCATCAACTCTTTGGTTTTATCCATTGTAATGCATCTCAGGAGTGGCAGTGAGTATCCCCTCCGGTACAGGATTCCGTCGACCAGGATATACCTTGCGGCTTGCCGCTGAAAGGTCCGAGCTTTGTTTTTGTCCGCTGGTAGCACGTCGCTTGATAGATACTCTACATATGGCGCCATCCATTTATCCTTCATCTGGATAACCAAAGTGGTTTCTGTTGCTTGGATGCTAGGCACGGATAGTCGCTCGATTGGTACTATGCTCAGCGTATCAGCATCTTTTGCACTTGCCAACTTTGCCAAAGCGTCTGCGTTGGAATTCTGATCGCGAGGTACTTGTTGGAGAGTGTATTTGTCGAACTGGGCTAACAGATCCTTTGCTTTGTTGAGATAGGCGGCCATCTTCAATCCTTGCGCCTGATACTCTCCCAGGATTTGATTTACGACTAGCTGAGAATCACTATAGACGTCAAGCACTTTTATGGTCATATCCTTGGCTAACCGCAGTCCAGCGAGTAATGCTTCATATTCAGCCTCGTTGTTAGAGGCAGTGAAGTCAAATCTTATTGCACAGTGAAATTGATGCCCTTCCGGCGTTATCAATATCACTCCTGCTCCTGCGTGGGATTCGTTAGATGGACCGTCTGTAAACAATTTCCACGAGGGTGCTTGGATTTGACATTCAACCTCGTTAGGCTCCTCGATCTGCTTGCTACCTGCGAGCTCTATGAACTCGGCGATGAAGTCAGCTAAGGCTTGCCCCTTTATCACTGCTCGCGGCAGGTAAGATATGTAGAACTGCCTGAGTTCGACTTCCCACATTAGTAATCTTCTGGCAGCCTCTGGCTTTTGTAGGACTTGCCGAAGAGGCTGGTCGGTCGATACCATAATTGGATGGGCTTGGAAGTAAGGTCGCAGCTTCCTAGAGGCCAATACCAAGCAGTAGGCTAACCTTTCGATGGGGGGATATCTCAATTCTGCTCCGATCAGCCTTTTGCTTACGTAATAGACAACCTTCTTGACACCTTCTTCTTCTCTCACCAGAACAGCACTAGCAGCGTAATCCATGATTGCCAGGTAGATGAACAAAGTCTCTTTATTGACCAATTTCGACAGGATGGGTGGCTGCGCCATATGCATTTTTAGTGCTTGAAAAGCCTGTTCACACTCATCTCTCCATTCAAATTTCTTATTGCCTCTAAGTAGAATGAAAAATGGGACGCACCTGTCCGTTGATTTTGAAATAAATCTACTGAGAGCAGCAATTCTCCCAGTCAGACTTTGGGCATCCTTAATCTTTACTGGCGACTTCATCTCGATCAGGGCTTTTATCTTCTCGGGATTAGCTTCAATTCCTCTTGAGTTAACTATGAATCCCAAGAACTTCCCTAATCCAACTCCGAAGGAACATTTAAGGGGATTTAGCTTCATCCCATATTTATTGAGGACGTTGAAGCATTCCTGCAAATCCCTTATATGTCCTTCTGTCTTCTTCGACTTAACCAGCATGTCGTCAACATAAACCTCCATGTTTGCACCGATCAGCTCCTTAAACATGTGGTTGACGAGTCTCGGGTAAGTCGCACCAGCATTTTTCAAACCAAAGGGCATCACTTTGAAACAGTAGAGCCCTGTATCGGTTCAAAAGCTAGTGTGATCCTCATCAGGGGGATGCATACTAATATGATTATACCAAGAGTATGCATCCATGAATGAGAGGATCTCGTGTCCTGTAGTGGCATCAACCAGCTGGTTGATCCTCGGGAGTGGGAAACAGTCTTTGGGGCAGGCTTTATTGAGGTTTGTAAAATCCACACACGTACGCCATTTGCCATTCATATTGGGCAACAGTACGGGATTGGAGACCCACGATGGATAAAATTCCACCCTGATGAACCCATTCTCCTTCAACTTCTTGACCTTTCCCTTCAAAGCTTTTGATCGGTCTTTGTCGAGCAGCCTTCTTTTCTGTTGCACAGGTGGAAAGCTTTTGTCAATATTCAGGACATGGTTGATGATTGCAGGATCTATCCCAACCATGTCTTTATGCGACCAGGCAAAGAAGTCCTGGTTTTTTTTAAAAACTCCACCAGTGCTTATTTTGTTGTTGTCTCGAAGTTTTTACCGACTTTCACAACTGTGGTCGGATTTTCCTCATCGAGTTGGACCTCATCAAGGTCCTCGATGGGGCCTACTTCTTCTTCGAAATCCCCAAAGCGAGGATCCAAGTCTCTATCCTCGCTTTGGGCAACGCCCTATTTGGTGAGATTATCACCTGAGCGGCCTTGAACATCAGATGCCATTTGCAACTCCTTCCCAGCGGCATCCCTCGATACACCATTTTTTGCCTTGGTGATCGAGGTGTTGTAGTATTCTCTCGCCTCCTGCTGGTTTCCCAACACACATCCTACTCCTGCGTCTATTGGGAAATTCATGGCGAGGTGCCATACAGAAGTGACGGCTCGAAGGTCAACCTGAATTGGTCTCCCTATCACGGCATTATACGCCGAAGGACAATCAACTACTATAAAAGTAGTGAGTAATGTCCTGTTAGCAGGCGCAGTACCTGCTGTGACAGGGAGTCTAATTAACCCCACTGGGGCGAGCCCTTCTCTGGAAAAACAATAAATGGCTTGGTTGCATGGCTCTAGGTCCTTAACGGACAATTTCATCCTTTCCAGCAAGGACTTATATAGGATGTTCACCGAACTTCCTGTATCGACCAACACCTTCTTCACCATCATATTTGCGATTTGGACATCCACGACTAGCGGATCAGAGTGTGGGAATGGCACATGCTGGGCGTCGTCGTCAGAGAAGGTGATCGGTTCCTCCTCTTTTTTAGCCTTTTTTGGTGCACGATCCTCGACACTCATCATCTCGATGTCCTGGTCGTGGCGTAGGGTTCGAGCATATCGTTCCCTCGCTTTTTCACTATCTCCTACAAGATGTGGGCCTCCGCAGATGGTGAGTAGGGTACACGCCATGAGAGCATGCTGTAAAGGTGGCGATCGCTCGTGTGCAGGTGCTAACTCGTTGCCACCTTCAGCCTCTCGCTGAGAACCTCCCGCAGCTCGTACATATCTTCTTAAGTGTCCCTGTCTTATCAGGAACTCAATCTCGTCCTTCAGCTGGTTACACTCATTGGTTTCGTGCCCGTAGTCGTTATGGTAATGACAGAACTTTGTTGAATCTCTCTTGGAGAAATCTTTTCTTATGGGCCCGGGTCGTCTATAAGGCACGCTCGAGCTGGTAGCTTGGAAAACCTCGGCTCGGCTTTCAACAAGGGCAGTGTAATTGGTGAATTTTGGTTCATACCGATTATTTTTGGGGCACTTACTCTCGGAGGCCGAGGGTTCGCCATTAGCCCACTTTCCACCATTCTTTCTGTTGCCATTCCTGTTGCCTTTGCCATTTCCATTGGGCTTAGATCCATTGGCGGGTTCTTCCTTGGGCCCCTTGTCTTTTGCAGGCGACTTGCCTTCATTGGCAATCACGTCTTCGAGCTTGATGTATCGATCAGCTCGATCTAAAAACTCCTGGGTAGTTTAAACCTCATGCTTCCTGAGGCTACTCCAGATAGGAGAATGGCGCCTAACCCCAGCAGTTAGGGCTATCATCTTGCCTTCATCGCCCACAATCTGGGATCCTGCTACAGCTCGCATGAAGCGCTGAACGTATTCCTTCAAAGGCTCCCCCTCTTTCTGGCGTATCTCAACCAATTGGTTTGCCTCTATGGGGTGCACACGACCCGCATAGAACTGTCCGTAAAACTCCTTCATGAACATCTCCCAGAATACTATACTTGCAGAAGGGAACTTAAAGAACCACTCCTGAGCGGCATCAAAAAGGGTCGCTGGGAAGATCCTGCAGCGAGCATCTTCAGAGACTTTCTGAATGTCCATCTATATCTCAAATTTGTTTACATGAGATACGGGGTCTCTGTACCCATCAAAGTTTGGCAGAGTCGGCATCTTGAACTTGCTGGGGGTTTCTGCCACAACAATCCTTTGTACGAAAGGGGTGCCTCTCCTCCGATCGTACTCGATATGCGATGTCTGCCCCCCGACCAGCTGCTACACAGCCTGGTTCAGGGCATCGATTTGAGCCTGAACAACTTCAGGAATTGCTGGGGCGTCTGGTGCTAGGGGGATGTACTCATCATGCCTTTCTCGGCGGTCGTTGAGTACATCCCTCAAGTCATCGTGTCTTCGCCGCTGCTCGCTGGCTTCGAGCCGGCTAAAAACGTTATTTTATCTGGGCTGCCCCCCAGCATTATGTCCTGCCTGTCAGTCTTCTCTAGGTGGGGGGCTTCTGCCTCCACCTCTTTCCTCGTTCCTTCGACCAGCATTCCCTCTGCCTGAGTCGGCCTCATTGTAGCCGTGGCCATCTCTGAACCTTGACTAGCTATGGTGGGACCGACTGTTTCCTCTGTTGCCTCCTTGGGCTGGCACTTCCAAGGTGTTAGAGGGAGGCCTGCGTTGGTCGGTGGGTCCCCATACATTGTCATGCCGTGGGGGGTGTAACGCCCTACTACCTTAGAGCCGTTACTAAGTGAGTTTAAAACAGAAATTGTGCATTTAATTGACTCAAGTGGTTTCTAAAATCAAAAGTGTGAATAAACCAGAGTTTAAGGCTGTACTCTTTGAAAATGTTTAGTTTCATTAAAAACGTTAATTATAAAACATCTGGGATCCCAAATTAAGGTTTACAAAATATTTACAACTCAAAATAGATTTACACTTGATCAGCTATCAAAAGAATGGTTAAATACAGCCATATACAAAATGCCCCCAACCAAAGCAGTCGGGCAGGCCGAACATGTACGCGCCGCCCCCACGCTCTCCATACTCATGGCCGGTTGACTGACTCCTTGCTTTTACCTGCCACACGGAGCACCCGTGAGCCGAAGCCCAGCAAGAAAACCCAAATAACACATAACATATGCAAAGTAAATAGCTGGCAATAATTCACTGATACATAGGAAAACCACCATAATAAACAAGTACGGCCATGCCGCTACCAAGGCCTTACCAAAGCCTGGAGTTTCGGTTCTCACCGCGAGGATAACTCATGTATCCCTTGGGTCCCACCCTGAATATAAGCATCCCATGTGCTGTGTAACTTTCGGCCCACGGCCGTCCCGGCCTATGCCGTACCCGGCCTTTGCCGCTCGTTTCATCATAATAACACATATAGTACATTCAAAATAAACATTCACACACATCATGGTTCATTTAAGGTTAAGCATTTGGACGTAATACAATCCGGGGCCACGCCCTACAATCACACAGTGGGGCCATGCCCTAAACTCGGGTGTTACGGTTTTCTTACCTGTATCCCGTGCTTTCCAAAGTACCACGGTCACGAGCACGGTCCTTTAGCACGAGCCTCTCCGAAATCCTAGTCACAACACACATAAAACACTTTTAATACTAATCAAACCCAAAACCACTTCCCGGGACCAATCCCGCACTCTCGGGACCTCTAAAACCTTAAAACAACACCCCGGAGGCATCCCACGAACCCCCGGAGCTAAGACCTAAAATTTCCAAAAAGAGCTACCCTGAAAATTGCCTTGTGCCGCGGCACCCATCAGACAGAAGCTCCCTTGCCGCGGCACACAAAAACCCTGCCGCGGCACGCCTTCGCAGACCCAGAATTCTGGGTTTTTCCTGCAATTTTCCCCGAGCATTAACCTCCCCAAATCATCCCAAACCAAAACCTAAACCCCAAAACTCAAATCCAAACCTCATATGAACAATCTAACACCCCATAAACACTAGAATCAAATCCAAAACATCAATACACACAAGATCCACTCCTTTGATTTCAAATTCAACAACTCAAATCAAAACCCATGAAAATCTTAACTCAAGCATTAAATTCCTCAATCAACACAGAAAACAAACTTAAATAAGCATAAGATCCTTACCTCAAGAGTAGAATCCACCCTAAAAGTTCCCTTGATCTCCTTCTAAGCTTCCCACTTCAGCCCCTTTCTACACCTCTTCTTCTTTCTTCTTCTTTGCCCTAGCCTTTCTCTCCTCTCCTTTTCCTTCTCTTCTAATTTATCAAAGCCACAAGTGACCCAAATGCCCAAACCGTACCCCCTAAATCCCAGCTGCATAATGTCTATTTGCCTTGCCAAAAGACCAAATTACCCCTCCTTACTAATCCTTCTAAGCTAAACCTTCAAGGGTACTTAAGTCTTAACACTTTCATTTCAATTCTACCACTTCCTATTTTAAAACTTGTTACTCACAGCAGTTACAAATGGTTACCAAATTACCAATACTAATCACTCTTTCTAAACTCAACTTATAAGATTCCCGAAGTACCCCTGGGCTCCTCCCGAGCCGGGTACAACAACCCGTTGTGACTTTTAGACTAACTGGCTCTCTAGGACCGTCCCGATGCGTGCATCCTGGTAAAACATCACACTCACATGGCACAATTCACATAGTATAATTATCACAGTTATGCCCTAACATGGCCAAGTTACAATCATGCTCATTTTAAGACAATCAGTTCTACATGCATACTGATTCACATAGTCATGCATCTCAAATAATCCAATAGTCATATAACGTGCAATAAATCATAATGATGCATTAAACTTAATAAAGTCACACACAAAATCCCATCATGCCCTCCAGGCACACTACTCCAGGCCCTTAAGCCTTAACACTGAATTTGGGTCGTTACAGGGGGCCCCTGACCGCAGAGCCTGTCTCTGAGTTCCTTCTGTTCGTAGAAGGATGTTGTCCCCTGCTCGGTGGATGCGGCTCTTCAAACCTTGGGCATCTAGGGCTGCGGGGCTGTTGCCCGGCCCTATTCTACCTCGGGCGCGGGGGATTGCCTCGACCAGCCTGGGACAGAGGCTGCGTCTCAGGTTCCCTAGGTGGGATATCATCCTGAGGCATCGGTGACTGCTCCGACCTTTGAGGGCTTGTTGGTCGGAGCAGAGGGCTAGGATTGGGACCTCTTTGAGGTGGCCCGCTTAGGGGTTGATCAGGTTGCGAGGCAGGCACAGCCTGATTCCTAGCCAACTGGAGGGCTGCTTCAAGGGCTGTCATGGCATCCCTCTGACGACGGTCCATCTCCGCCTGTCGTTCGCTCAGCTCTTGGCATTGGCGCTCTATCTCTCTCTTTTGTGATGCCATTTTCTCGACGGCACTCTCCTGATTGGCCCTCATAGTGGTCAACTCATCCTGAAACACCCCCAGTGTTGTCTTCAGGGCCTCAGAGTCCACTTCCTCCTCATCGAACTCCAAATGAGGTTCGTCTTCAGCCATATTTTGGGGAGGAGGCTGGGATTGTGCGAGAGCAGCATGTTCTGTCTTCTTGGTAGTCTTTGTCATTAGATTTTCTTGGATTCAAGTCTCTCAATGAAAGCACCAAAATGTTGACCCTCATTTTGGTCAACGACACGGAGTCTAGAAAACGATAAGAAAGTAATAAAGAGCTTGAGAAAATGATCTAATGGAAAGATAAAGAACACAGAGATTTAGTGTGGTTCAGCCCCAGTGATTGGTAACGACCTACATCCACTTGATACTATTATTAATATTGAGCTCCAAAGGTGTGATCAAAGAACTAGGGTTCTCGAGTTTCACAGACCTTAGAAGAAGAAAGCAATACAAACGATGAATAATAGTAGTATAATTCCGAAAGAAAAAGATCGATCCCCTTCCTTGAGGTATTTCTTGTATATATATAGGCTCAGGAAGAGTTACATGAATTAGGAAATAATATCTATCCTTAATGATTGGATCTGCAGGTCATGATGAAGAGATATTCTCGGATATCATCACAACTGTACAGATCTTTACATAAATGAATGGAATATACGACCAGGCTGGTTGTATATAAAACGTGATCTTTTCATATGGAAATAATGCTGGTCGATAGGCGAGCCATATCTCTGTTACGTGTCCGCCACTTGTCAAAAATCCTAGCCACATCATCAACAACTGATTTGTGGATAAACACCTAGTATGTGTGGTGGCTCATAAAGTGTAACTGGTGCCAATGTCAAGGAAAGAAGAGTAAGATATTATCACTGATGGGGTGAGGAGACCCTAGGATTTCAGTGGGAGTTATTGCGCAAGGAAAAGCTAATAAAATTATGATAAATGAGATAAGGTCATATAGAATAAAACTGTTAATCTAATGGGAGTGTTACTAAGGGGTAAAAAGTTAAAGGACCAGACTTTGTAGTTATAGTCAGGTTCACGGGATTTGTATCCCGAAGTGTTTGAATAAATTTCGAGGATGAAATTTCAATAAGGGGGGATAGTTGTAACGACTCGAATTTACTGTTAAGGCTAAGTGGTTGGATTATAGTGCCTGGAGGGCATAATGGGATTTATATGCTGAATTAATTGAATAAATGTGTGACTACGTGGCATACATGATTTATGTGATAATATGGATTTAAATGCATGTTTAAGTGTATTAAATATGCATGTGGGCCCATTCTTGATAGCAAGGGCATATCTGTCATATTGGCCTGCTGCGGGCATATATGTGATTATATGTGTGTAAATGATTGAGACCACACTATCATGTGGATATATTTACAACAGGCAGCTCGAGGCGATCCTGGTGAGTAGATTAGCGGAATAGCACAACAGGGTTTAATACCCGACTCGAGGTGAGCCTAGGGTTATTTGGGAAGTTTAATGTATATTTTGGATTTATCGAGTAATGGGTAAATATTTGGTAGTTAGTTGGGCACGACGAGATTAATTGAGAATTCGTAGGGCCACTCGAGGATTAGCGGGAAAGGCAAAAAATGACGATTTTGCCCTTGGGGCCATTTAAGGTTAAAAGAGTGCTTAAGGGGTATTTTGGTCTTTGCATTATGAGATATACTTGGGAAACTTCAGGGGTTAGCTAGAAACAAACAGAAAACTCTTAGTTCCTTCACTCTCATGTTCATCTCTCTCTCACTCTAAGGATTTGATGCACTTGGGAAACTTTGAAGATTGAAGGAGAAAAACTCAAGGAATTAAGCTGGAAATTGAGCTGGGAGAACCTGGGGAATCAAAGCTAGGACAGTCAAGAATTACTGAAGAGCTTAGGCTATCAATTGGGGTAAGATTCTAACTTCTAATTGCTGAATTCTGTTGGGTTTGGTTTTGATTAGAAATGCTTAGGATAGCTTCTGAATTTGGTATTTAGGGAGAATTGAATTGTTTATAGGTTGCTTATGATGTTTAGGCTATAAGGATAAGGATTCTGGACATGATTTTGAGTTTGGATAATGATTGGGGTGTGACTTTGGGGATTAGGCTAGAGGGCAAACATAGAGATGGAGTTTATTTTATGGGTTTAGGGGTTCGGGTCGTGGCCCTATTCTTCAAGCGCCGCGGCCCGTGTGCTCGGAGAGGCTGGAAAGCCTCTGTTTCGGCTAGGCGCGCCACGGCCCATGTCCTTCAGCAGATAGGCATTTTGCCTCTGACTTGAGTGCATTGCGGTTCTTAAGGGTCTAGGTTGTGGCTCAAATGAAAGTAATGGCTGTTTGTAGGTTTTTAGTTTGAGAACTCAAATGTTAAGGCTCAGTAAGGATTTTACTACACAGTTTAGCGAAATCCTATGTTCCAGAGACTAGTTTAGGATTATATTGGTTATCCACTATCACATTGTGACTAGGTTATACTGCAAGTGCTCAGGAGTAGGGATCATGCTTGGGGCTATCATACTCTTGCTGCTCTGAACCTAAGGTAAGAAAATTGCACCCAAGTTGTGGAAGGGACTTAAACCCTTTATATGGATGTATTATTAATATGAACATATCTGCAACTGAGAATATCTAGATGGGCATGCTTCTATATGCTGCCACTGATTATGGGCTAGGCAATATATATACTTGTGATTATATATGTTTACAGGCGAGTCTACGGGTGCCCGGGGCCGATAGTAAGCGTGCGAAATACAGCCCAACCTAAGGGTGCCGGGGTCGGCTATAAGACTAGTGGACTCGACCTATGGGAGCCGGGGCTAATGATAAGCGTACTGAATGTAGTTCGGCCTAAGCGAGCTAGGATCAGCTAAATATCCAGAGGGCTCAGCCTAAGGGTGCCGACAACTAAATACTTGTATTAAAGATTGAGTTATGTGTTTGAAAGTATATGTTTACCGTTACGAATCTTAATTCTTATATCCTATTGTTAGTTAAATCTGATGATTTATGTTTATAGTCTTATATTGGCCAAGTTGTGCATGTTGGTTTACGTTTTCTTGCTTAGCCTTGGCTCAGGGGTGCTACGTGGTGCAGGTAAGGGAAATGGAAAGCTGGACCAGCCATGAGTTGGAGAGCTTCAGGAGCGGTGTGTATGTATGCAACATGCTCGATCGCCACGGTCAGGATAGCTTAGGAGGAACTAGGACTAAACCTTATTTTTCCACTTAGGACGCCCAAACGATATTTTGTTTGTCTTTTATAAGTCTATAAACTGATTTTGGGATCCCGTGTACAAGCTCAAGATTTTATTTAAAAATAACTGTTTTGTTGAGTAAATGTTTTGATACTTGACCATGACTTAGTTCTTAATTACACGTTTAAGTTCAAACGACTTGCTTAGCAAGTTATACTATTTTAAACACACAGTGTAACAGTCTTAGTTATCCACTGTAACACCCTGCATAACCAAGACCGTTACACTGTGTATTTTAAAATAGTGCAAGACTTGCTAATCAAGTCGTTTGAACATAAATGTGATCCAAAACTCAACTAACAGCTTAGGGTTAAAAGCTTTTGATCATAAATGGTTAATTTTCATTAAAACAAATGGGATCCCAAAAACAGGGTCTATGCAGTAAATATAACTCTCAAAAGTTGATACAACAAAAGTCAATCTAATGGTAAAATACAATTTAGAGCTCTATTCTTGTAACATTCCCTTGGTCGTGGCGGTCGAGCGGCTGACAAAGTACACTTCACCCCCAGAGCTCTCTAACTCATGGTTGGTCTTGTTTCCCTTTGCCTTTACTTGCACCACGTAGCACCCATAAACCAAGGCCCAACAAGAAAACCATAAACAACAAACACATGTAACAACAATAGCATTCAATCATTTCAGTCTAATTAATTCAATTATTTAGCAGGGTACAAGCATTAAGCTAAAGAACAGTAAACATGTATTTTCAAGCATACATCTCAATCAGTAATATAAATGTCCTGGTGTCGATACCCTTAGGCCGAGCCCTCTGTTTATCTAATTGATCTCGACTCGCTTAGACCGAGCTGCGTTCAATATGCTTATCATTAGCCCCGACACCCTTAGGCTGTACTTTCATATAATGCATAACAACCATATAATTACAGAATGCATATGTTCAATTACAAGGAAACTCAATCCTTTTCACAACTACATGGGTGCAGTTTTCTTACCTTGAATCCCAAGCAATAAATAAATAGCGGTCCCAAGCACAATCCCCAGTCCTGAGCCTTAACGATAATCCTAGTCACAACAACAATGGGTAACTATCAATCTCTAACCCAAATAAATGTTTAGGAAACAAATACTAGCCTCTGGGACCTCAAATTCTAGTAAACCGGGCAGTAGAATTTGTCTCAAGCGCTTAGGTTTGAATCCCCGATCCTCACTGAGCCTAAAACCTTAGTTGCCCTCTATCTTCAGTTTAGGGCCACGACCCACCCCTTAGACATAGGCCCAGTCATCCCCACTGAAGGACACCGGCCACGACTTGCTCCCCCTCTGGGTCGTGGCGCGCCTGGTGAATCAGAGGCACCTCAGCCTCTTCAAGCGTGGGGCGCAGCACCTGAAGTACAGGGCCACGACCCGAGGCTCCAAACCCAGAAATTCCACCCTTTTTCCAGCGTTTCCATCAAGTCCAAGCCTTAAAATTCAACCTAAACCTTCAGCCAAACTCTGAATTGAGCCCACTATAACCTAAACATCATATCCAATCGTATAAACAATTCTTACTAATAAATTTTTAAAATCATTCCCATGCAAGCTATAAGTTCTTGCTACAATTCAGCATAAAATATCCAGTAATAGGAACTTGAAACCTTACCTCAATTAGAAGCTTTGATCACTCAGTTGTCCTGGCGTTAATTTCCCAGTTCTCAAGCTTACTTCATCAGGAGTCTCCTCCAAAATTCTTCAGTTTTTCTCCTTCAAAATCATAGTTTCCCCTTGAGATCTAGATAGGGAAAAAAGAACGTTTTGTGAGTTGAGAGCATTCCAGTGAGTGTCTAAGTGTTCCAAGGGTGTTCTGGTGGTTTCGTAAAACCCAGCTGATCAATATATCCTAGTCAAAAGACTAAAATACCCCTCTGAAGTCTCAGTCTCCTTTAATTGTTCCGAGGGTAAAATGGTCTTTACCCGATTTCCTCAAGTGTTTCTACCATTTGTGTAATGACCCAACTATTTCTAGGACCTTGGACCATTAAAACTGCTAGACATAGCTACTATTTTTAGGAAACATACATCATAAATAACATAACTTTATTTAAAACCCAAAATATTGTACCAATACAAGATAAGGTAAAACTATAAAATAAAATGTGATATGGTATGGGATCCAATTATTTATAAAACATAAAACATAAACTTTAATTGTTTAAATACTAATTGCGAAAATACATCAAAACATAACTTAAAAGACTAAGGATAACGTCTTCCTCGATTTTGATCGTCACGCAGTCCATTCATCCTCATCACACAAGCCAAGCTGCCATGAATCTTTCCGCCTTCCATAAATCATTTCCCTGCATCAAGCTAAAAATAAAGGAAAATCTACTAACAACATATATCATAAAACATAAGATTATAACATGGACATATACTATAAAACAAAAGACTATAAAAACATATAACATATAGTACTACAATATTAATGGCCATTAACTCATTAACATGGCATGTAATAAACCATTTAGGTCCTCTGTCTACTAATCGAGGTAGGTTAGATCACATGGTAGTATACGATAACCCATATAAGTCCTCTGTCTACTAATCGAGGTAGGGTAAATCATAACTCTAAACCATGAAAATGATAAAAATTCTTGGGGCTGGCTATCTAAGCAAGTCATATGCCCAAGCGAATATAAAACATATTCTTGCGGCTTGCTATCTAAGCAAGTCATATGCCCAAGGACTACAAAACATAATTATACATATACATATCATAGCATAAAACATATCATAACATAAACATATCAGCACATATAATCTATCCTATTTTCCTTACCAAAAACTGGGATATGGAGACAAGAACGAGATTGGAACACTCCTAAAAACCGATAGCAAAACCATGAGTATTTCTAATGAAGATAAAAAGAGAACTAAACCATCCAAGTATAAACTTACCAAAAAGAATCTTAAGTTTCAAGAAACATAAATACCTAATGAAGAATCATAAACAAGAGTTAGGATCTGAGAATAAAATAAAAGAAAACTAAAGAACCATAAATAACTGAACTTAGGAATAAGAATACATTGAATGATCTTATGAATTGATCTAAACCTCGATACCGAAATCTCACTATATCTCAATTCCCAAGTGTTTAGAAAATCTTAGAATGATAAAGCTTTTAACCCAAAACTCAAGTGTTTCTCTCTATAGTAACCTTAGTAGCTTGGAGGCTCTGAACAATTGCTTGAAGAAAGAAGAAAATGGCTGAGTACTAGGTCCTATTTATAAAGTTCAAGGAGTGAAACTAACCCCTTTTAATTTGAATAAATAAATGACTATAAAATAAAAAAGATTTGAAGTTTTGTCCAACAGATGCCCAGAACTCAGTCAAAATCGTTCAATGGCAGGTCCAAGAGGTTAAGGGATGTTTTATGCTCGGATTCCACGGAGTTCAAAAATACAAGGGTGGGGCCGATATATTGCCCCTTATAGGTGATATATCACCTCCACTATGTTTCCGAGCCTCTGTTCGATCATTCGTGCGAAGTCGACGTGTTTTCTTAATCATCCGTAGGCGATATATCGGCCCCTAGCTGCGATATATCGGCATACGTTGATATATCAAACATGTATTTGCAATTTTTCAGCATATTTTGAATTGATAAAATTACTTTGACTAAGTCTAAACATGATCCTAACAACAGCTGGAAGGTTCTAGAGCTTCTAGATCTTTCTTTTAATTAAACTATTCATCAAAAATACTTAAATCCTTAATAAACATGCTTATGACAAGTGTCACGCTCTTAATAATTCTATCTAAACCTTAGGTTATAATAAATAATATTTCTAGAACCAGCAATATTAATCAAACCATATGTTATAATTAATATTCTTAAACTATAGATTAAACTTATAAAATCCACATCTGTTGCTATGAATGTCCAACTAAGTCCCGGCTTGAACCAAAATCCACGGAAACTATCATACTACAAACTACTACTAGCTACTACTACTACTGCTACTACTACTACTAGTACTATCTAGCTAGCCAAGTAAATATTCTGGGACACTAAAATTTTCAAATTATTCTCGCCATGTCCAACTAATCATCAAATACCCATCCGTTACCCATTAAACCTCAAATATACATTAAACTTCCCAAAATACCCCTAAGCTCACCCTGAGCCGGGTATTAAACCCCGCTATGACTATTCCGCTAATCCTCTCACTAGGATCGCCTAGAGCCATATACTACAAATATATCCACATAATAATGTGGTCTCCACCATTTATCACATATAATCGCATTTATGCCCTAACGGACCAAAATTACAGATATGCCCTTATAAACAATAAAGGGCCCACATGCATATCTAATACTCATAAACATGCATATAATAAATTCACATCATCATATATATCATGCACTCAACATAGTCACGCTTTTAAATCATATAATCAAGTACATATCTAATTATGCTCTCCTGACACGCTAATCAAGGCTCTAAACCCTATTAGAATTTTTGGGTCGTTAAAACTATCCCTTCCTACTGAGAATTTCGTCCTCAAAATTTTACCTGAATAGATCGGGATACTGATCTCGCATAGCTGACTCAAGCACCTAGGTCACTTCTTCGACCTAGCTATTCCTCTATAATATATTGACTAAAGTGATCCTCTTGTTCCACAAAACCTTATATTTCCTGTCTATGACCTGAACTGGTAGCTCTTCATACGAAAAATATGTCCATAACTTCAGATCTGCGTATCTCAACACATGAGTCGTATATGAGACGTACTTCCGAAGCATAGAGATGTGGAATACATCGTGAACTCCTAATAACGTTGGTGGCAGAGCCAATCTATAGGCTACTTGCCGATCCTTTCCAAGATCTCAAAAGGTCCTATGAATCTAGGGCTTAGCTTGCCCTTTTTCCCTAACCTCCTGACCCCTCGTAATGGTGACACTCGCAGAAACACATGGTCCCCTACCTGGAACTCCACGCCCTATGCTTAGGATAAGCGTAGCATTTCTGTCTGCTCTGCGAAGCGAGCATTTGAGCTTGGATCTTCTCAATAGCTTCGTTAGTCTTCTGAACCATCTCTGGTCCCAAATACTTTCTCTCACCCATCTCATCCCAATGTATGGGTGATCTACATCTCCTTCCATACAACATCTCATATGGAGCTACTCCAATCGTTGATTGATAATTGTAGTTGTATGAAAACTCAATCAAAGGGAGGTACTTACTCCAAGATCCCTTGCAGTCCAATACACATGCTCTAAGCATGTCTTCCAATACTTGAATTGTTCCAGACTGCCCATCTGTCTAAGGATGAAAGGTCGTATTTAACTTCAATTGAGTCCCCATAGCCTTCAGCAAACCACCCCAAAAATTGGAAGTAAATATGGGATCCCGGTCTGATACTATAGATTTAGGAATGCAACGGAGATGTGTGATTTCCCTCACATACATCTCTGGGTACTGATCCACAGTATAGGTCATTTTCAGTGGTAGAAAGTGAGCTAACTTGGTGTATTTGTCTACTATCACCCACACCGAGTCATGTAGCCCCACTGTCCTTGGTAAACCTCTCACAAAATCGATGGTAATGTCTTCACATTTCCACTCAGGAATACCAAAATTTGTAGCAACCCCGCTAGTCACTGATGCTTAGCCTTCACCTGCTGACAGGTTAAACACATAGCCACATATTCAACTACGTCCTTCTTCATCCCAGGCCACCAATATAAAGTCTGTAGATCCTGATACATCTTCGTGGTTCTTGGATGGAGTGAGTATGGTGTAGTATGGGATTCATCAAGTATCTCTCGTCTAATACCCATATCTATCGGAACACATATCCGATCCTTATACCGTAATAAACTCGTCTCTGAAATAGAATAATCCTTAGCCACCCTAGCTTGGACATTCTCTTTAACTTCCTGCAACTGACCCTCTCTTATCCTCTCTAGGAGGGTAGACTGTAATGTAATATTGGCCAATCGGCCCACAACTAGTTCTACCCTTGCCCTGGTCATCTCTTCTACCAATTCCTTCGATATCTACTTTGAACTAAATAATTGTCCTAGGCCTCTCCAGCTCAATGCATCTGCCACTACATTGGCTTTCCTTGGGTGGTAAAGGATGTCACAGTCATAGTCCTTCACCAATTCCAGCCAATGTCTCTGTCTCATGTTCAAGTCCTTCTGGGTGAAGAAATACTTTAAACTCTTATGATCGATGTATATCTTGCACTTCTCTCCATACAAGTAATGTCGCCAAACTTTTAGTGCGAATCTCAGGGGAGAAGAATGTGGAGTAGAGACTAGTGGAGCGTTAGTGGTGACAACAATCTCATGTCCAGTCCCAGCAAGGGGAGCTAGAACTGAAGAGGAAGGATTAGGTGGTAGTTTATGTAATGTCCTGCGTTTTCGGGTACCTATAAATGACTCGGGTCAGGATTATTTTTGTCCCCGAGTTAAGAATATTATTTTAAATAATATTATGTTTGTTTGGAAATTATTCCATGAGTTATTGCAAGCAAAATTAAAAAAATTGTGATTTAAAAGTCAAGATAAGACTGTAACGACCCGAATTTGCTAATCGGGGTTAGGGCCTTGATTAGTGTGCCTGGAGGGCAATAAATGGATTAATGTGGTAATATGTGGATTTATGTGAATATGTGATATTAATGCATGTTTAGTTGAATTAAATGTGCATGTGGGCCCGTCTGGATATTAGGGGCATAAATGTGATAAATGCGATATATATGTGATATGTCTGCGCAACATGATCTGAGACAGTCCTGGAGAGCGGTTAGCCAGAGAGTCACAACGAGGTTGAGATTCTGACTCGGGGTGTGTCGAGGGGTAATTTGGGTACTAGGTGTGTTATGGGATTATCGGGACATGAAAGTAAATATTTGGAGATATATTTTAGGATAGAATATCTACGCCGGAATATTGGAGAAATTTACCATTTTGCCCTCGGGGACGTTTTGGTACCCCGAGCCTTGAGGTAACCACATAGACTTAAGTGAATAAAACAAAAAGGAAGAATTATGTAGAAGCTTAAGAAACCGTCACTTACTTTTTTCTTTCAGCTGAGGATAGTTCTTAAGAAACTCAAGGGAAACTTTGGGAAACATCTTGAAGCTAAGGGATTGCAGCTGGGATTTAGGGGGAGCTTGAAGCTTGGGGCATATGGAGCTGGTTTAGAGGTTTAATTTAGCATGGGTAAGATTTAATTATAATGATTATGTCGAGAACTTCTGCTGGTTATTAGAGATTGCATGTTAGCTTAGGTTGGGATGTTCTTGATTGTTTGGTTGAGTTTGGAAGCTGGTTCTTGATGGGTTTTGATATTGGGACTGTGTTAGAACTTCTGAGGTGATAATCTGGGACTTTTAGTTAAGTTTTGGGTGAATTGATTTGAAGAAAACGCAGGGAAAAGGGTGAGAAATATGGGTTTGGAGGTGAGGGCCGCGGCCCTAGGAGGGGAACGCCGCGGCCCATGTGCGTGCGCGACCATGGGAGGACGAGTTGCTTGAGGCACGTCGCGGCGCTTGGTGATGCGCGCCGCGGCCCGTGTGTACTCTAGGGAGATGCTAGCCTCTGTTTCGAGGCTAGCCGCGACGCTTGTGGGTAGGGTCACGACTCTTAGTGACAGTTAGTGTTTTTAAGAGTGTTTAGGCTTGGGAATTCTATGGCTAAGGCTCGGGATGGATTTTATCACCTGGATTGATAGAATTCAAGGTCCCAGAGGTTAGGGTTGTGGCTCAAAGTTATTTATTGGATTAGAACTTGATGGATGGTTATTGTTAATGTGTTGTGACTAGGGTTCCGGCGAGGCTCAAGTTAGTGGACTGTGCTCGGAGAGCTCGGGACTCAGGTAAGAAAACCCTTGTACCCATAAAGCTTGTGTGTAGGGCTGAGCCCAATGTGTTGAAATAGAATTGGTATGCAGGGCCGAGCCCAATATGTTAGAACTGCGGGGCGTAGCCCTTTAGCTGATTATGCTAGAATTCAGTATTTGCTTGCTATGCTATGTATGCTATTATGTGAATGATCGGCAAGAGCCGGGAACGTTGTAGGCTGAGAACGGCTGGGGCCGGAAATGGTGAAGGGCCGGGAATGGCGTTAGGCACGTTGAGTGCGAGGCCGGGTAGGGCAAGGGGCTGGGAGCAGCGTTGAGCATGTGGAGTGCGAGTTGCCAGGGCGAGTCCCTAAAGGATACCTGGGATATGCTCACGGTGTGGACCGCGAACCCAGGGCTTGCTAAATGCCTGGGACGGCTAGGCCGTATGTGTTTAGCCCATTGGTGGCCTGTTTATATGCTTGATATATGTGTTGCATATGTTATCTATTTGTGGGTTTTCTTGCTGGGCTTCGGCTCACAGATGCTCTGTGGTGCAGGTAAGGGTAAGGAGAAAACCAACCAACCACGAGTGTAGCAGGCATGAATCGGCGTGTACATGTTTGGCCAGCCTGACTGCCACAGCCAGTGGAATTTGGGAGATGTTTGTAAATAAACCTAGATTTTGTCTTTTAGTCGACTTGGTTCAGTTTATATGTTGTAAATGTTTCTAAACTGTAATTTGGGATCCCAAGTGTTAAACTTTTATGATTTTCAATGAAAAGAATTTATTTCTAAAGTTTTTCCTTTGTTTATGGCTTAGTTACACTATTTGATCTAAAACCTTGATTAGCGAGTTAAATGCACGTTTTAAACTCACTTGGTAACGACTCTAAGGAAGTAGGGCGTTACAAAGACTTTTGGTCTTGGACCGACACAAAAACCCTGATCGGGTAAAAATCTTGGAAAATAAAATGAAAAACTATGGAAAATATATTTTGGGCATAAAATACATTCATAAAAGTTAAAGTTTGGTCAAAAATAATAAACCTAAAAGAAAATGGAAATTTTAGGGCATTTTGTGTTAAATGCCTAATTTTACCGAAACGTGGAATTTTATTCCATGAATAGACCTTAGGTTAAATTTTATTGTGTGATTAATTAAATTAAACATGGGAGACATTTAATTTAATTATTTAATGTTAAGTTTTGTGATTTAAAACTTAATAAGAGTGAAAAATGTATCAAAAGTCAATTTGGACTTTTCTTCTCATGAATTAATTATTCACCATTCAAAATATATATATATTATAAATGGGTATTTTAGGATAGGTGGCCAGCCATGTGTGGTGTTAAAAAGGGTATGAACCAAAAAAAATTATTTAAGTTTAAATCCCATTTTATTAAGAATTAGGGATAATGTCAAGTGGGCAAGTGGGTAGTGAAACACTCAAGTGGTTTTGGGATATTTTGAAGAGTTGTGTGAACCATTCTAACCCCCCAAATCCAACCACTCTCCCTCCCTCATTCACTCTCATCTGATTTTTGAAGACCCTCTCTAGTTTTCTCTCCATTTTCAACCCCAAGACCCCAAGAACACCAAGGAAACTTGGAAGCTAAGTCTTGCTCTAGGAAGGGTTTTCCCCAAGGTAAAATTTCATTAATCTAGAATTTTGTGAAGTTTTAATCATAGAGCTTCAAATAGCTAATTAACTATGTTGTTGGGGAAAGTTGGTTAGGCTTTTTGAAATGTTTTGAAGGAGCCAAAACTAGTAGGAAGATCCACACCTTAAGCAAGAACACCAAAGAGGTAAACAGTTTACTTTTTATGATTTTTGTTGTAGGGTTTTTAGTTTTAAGCATTATTTTGTATATTTAATGCTTAAAGTTTCTTATTGATGATGTAATAAGGTTATGGTAGTTGTTTTATAATTTTTATGATGCTTGTGTATTAATTTTTGAAAATAGGAACCAAAACCCCAAGGGTTTTGTAGGAAACCCTAAAACAAAACATGTTTTGAGCTGTAACTTCCAAGGGGTGAAGCAGCCACTGTATATTTATTTTGTAAAATAAAATTATATTGTGATGTTTTTGAGATTGAGTACATAAAATTAAGCTTTTGAAACAATAAAAAATGTTTAGAAATGAGTAAGTTATGCTATTTCAAAGTTTAGGTAAAAAACTGTTTTTTTTTTTCGTATTCTTATTTTCATAACCAAGTTTGGACAGCCACTGTATAGGGAAAATGAACCCAGTATTTTCTAAAATTTGGTGAAAATATTTTTGGCATAACCTAGTATTCCACTGTAAAATTTGGTAAGAAAATATTGAACAGTTTGAAAGTTATTAACTGTCAAAATTTGGAAAAAAATAAGGACTTGAAAATAAGGTCATTTTTACCTCAATGTTGGAAAATGATTTCACCAATCAAAAATGCTCATTTTGATATAAGATTTTACAAAGACCTAAATGGAATTGGGAAATTTTGGTAACATTTGGGTAAGTAAATTTCAAGTTATGAACTAACGAAGTATGTAGTTAAAAATGTAAAAAATAGACTTTTCACACTTAGTGTAAAAATGAGATTTTGGAAGTTAAGGTAAAAAGTAAAATTTTGCTTATTTCAATATATAAATTGGTAAGTCTTGAAAACATATTTTCACTAAAATTACCACTTTGAGTTTTGTGTGAATTATTTTTATTAAAGAATTTTTATTCTTTTTTAAAATAAAAGATTTAATTTATTAATAGTTAATAAATTAAAAGAGGGTTTAAAACCCTATATTTTGAGAAAATAATTAAATAAATTATTTTTCTAGTAAGTAAAATTGATTAATTGATTTGGAAAATTAACTAGTCAAGATAGGAAATTTTTAACGGTTTTCCTAATTAAGACAAATTAGGCAAATTTTCTTAAAACGATTTTTAGAGATTAAAACCTTAAGAAAAATAAAAGGAAAAAATTAAGAGTTTATTTTCTTTAAAAATAATTAAGGAATTTATTAGTATTTTCTGGATATAATATCGGCTAAAATCTTACATATTTTAACCGACTTGTCGAAAGTGCGGGTTAATAGCAATACCTTGAAAGAATAAGATTTTTAGCGAATTGTGGGAAAATACTATTGTGATACCCGAGCCTAGGTATCGAGACCATAGGATAGGTCTCCTCAAGACTTAGGGTTTAGTCTCAAATATTTTGTATGAATTTCCTTAATAGGTTTAAAACCAAATAAGGATCATAAATCCTTACAAATGATTTTTATTAAAATGACCAAACTGCCCAAAATAATAATAATGAATTATGAGTGCCATAATTAATCTTAGTATACTGTATGGATAAGTACAGTATTGGCTAAGCGTAACTGGACTGAACGTTGGAGGGTGAAAACCTGTTGAGCGATAAGGACTCCATGTAAGTCAACTTATATTGTATGGCTGCAACATGAAACGATTATTTTCATGTATGTTAGTATAGGGATACATGCACATATATAGACTGTCATAGAAAGTTGCTTAGAGACGTTAGTCTAGGGAGTGCTGATTTAGAAAATATGAACGGTAGATATCCTTCATATCCTTGACGGTTGATCCCCGTCACACTGCTTGATTTTATTATGTCCGGCTCATTACTGCGACGAGTGGCCAAGAGGTGAGGATTAGCTGGCTAAACCTAGGGGCGCCAAAATAAAGCGGATCTAGGGGCCCTCATGCTTACTTAATCATTGAATGGTTAGAACCCGAGCAAGTGCTCTGATAAGTTATTCCTGGATAGCAGCCGTGAATATTGGTCATTCAGTGAGAGTGCCTAGAGATACTAGGGGTTGCCAAGATTGAGTGAGGTTGAACACCCTAGGGGCAACTGCTCACCAGCACCATTAATTAACATAGAAGTCTCTGTAAAACCGTGTAAATTGGATTACACTCTTGGATAAGTAGCGATGCCCTAGGTAACATGATAGATACCCTTGATGAGGATATTTATTGGCTAGATCTTAGTGTGGGGACTCGGTTCTCTTTCACAAATTAGCAATTATGTTGGAGGGCGTGTTACGCCTGAATTGTTGGAAATTGTAGAGCGTTGGTCTCGAATTATATTGTGATATAATATATCTGCTTGCTTTGGGATTTTTTAAGTGCAGGGATATAATTGTTGATAAGATATAGTTGTGATATAATATATCTGCATGCTCTGGGATTTTCTGAGTGCCGTGATATAATTATTGATAAGACATAATTGTGATATAATATATCTGATTGTTCTGGGATTTTCTGAGTGTAGGATTTTATCTAGTGATGAATATAATTTATCATTGATTATCAGGCATGACCATAAGTTTTCCAGGACGCTTTAGCGTTCTTAAAATTGATTGTGTAGGGTCCGGATGGGTCCGGAACCCTAATTCTCTACATGATTTTGTGTGAAAGTTGATCTTACTAAGCGTTTTCGCTTACCTAGTTGTTTCATGTTGTAAGTAACAGCAAGGGCAAGGCAGAGCAGTGAGCGCTGAAGTCGTCCTTGCAAATGTACATGTGGACCGACCTTTTGAGAAGCCGTTTTATTTTGGAAATGTTGTGTAACTTTCCTAAAGCAGGCTCACTCTACTCTTTATAAAATATGTTTGTAACTAAATGTTAAGTATGGCCATACGACTTTTTAAAAAGTTTTTTTTATACGGGTTTTTGAGACATTTTGTTAAATGAAAACATTTATATTTCCGCATAATCAAGTCTTGAAAATCTGGGTCTTTACAGTTTAGAAGAGGATATGCCAGCATCAGATTTTTGGGATCCTATAGGCTCGGCTAAGGAATCGCTAGGAAGCGACAAGTTGGATAGGGTAGAAGGTGCCTCTTCAATGTTGCCACTCCTCCAATCACTGGGAGGGAATGTGGCAGTGTCTACTAACAAGGGTCACATGTGTTAGAGCAAAAAATCGTGGGGGAGTTGATACGATGAAACAAAAATGATTGGGGAAGGAGCAGGTGAACCTGAAGTGATGACCACATCAGATGGAGGGGTAGACAGTCGGAAAGTACTGAGAGGGGAAAATTCTTGAGGTGGCTTGGGCAAAGCTAGAAGACTTAAAGAAGTAGATTGGGGAACTTGTTAAACAGAAGCACACTAGCCAAAGCCACCCTGCACCTCTGAGTACCCTAAACAACTGAAGGTTCTGGAGAAATCGATTTTGACTAGGAAGATAAAAAGGAAGATGGGGAAAATGATACCTTGGATTTCTTAGCAGTATGGTCAAAAGGAACCTGAGACACTACCACCTGAGGAGCCCCGAGAGGAGGTAGATATTGCTTCCTCTTCGAGACCAGTAGAGCCTTGGGAGCCTAAAGAGGGGAGGAGGTTCACTGCGAAGAAGTACCAACAGGAAAAAGGGCATCCCCAGATGAATGAATTGCAGAAGATGCCCTAACCATTTATGCTATAGTGCTAGTAGCCTCAGAAGCATCCTGGGAATGGTCAAACAGGGAGGTCCTAGTCTCTTCGCTCGTGATCATAGCTATATAACCTTGAAGAGAACCTCGAGATGAGGAATGAGCATTTTCAGAGGCCAAATTTTTCCAGACCTCGTCCACGTGCTGTGATAGAGTGTGAATGTCATCTGGAAGGGGAGGCTAAATAACTGGGGCAGTGCCACTTTTCTTTAATTCAGCAAGGTAAGCAGGGCAAGTCTTGGTTAAAGTGGCTTCTTTGTCTTCATCTCCATCAGTAGACATCATGATGGCAGATTCATCGATGTTTTCGACCCAACAAAGCCTCGATAGATAGAACATGATCTTAGGAATGAGTAAAGGTTTTACAGGAATGGCTTGTTCTTTCGAGGAGTAGATGATTATGCACGAAGCTAACAATTTGGCTCTAGAATTGTTGATGTTGAACTTCTTAGGCCATTAAATTCCTGAAGATTTTCCCCAATAACAGCAAAACGGTCAATTCGACAACAAGAACATAATTGATAAAGCAATAATGGGGTAGATTAAAGAATGAAAAGAGGCTTACCCACTAAGAAATTGCGAAGGATGGGAAAAACCTTATCAGAAACAACTTTGGGGAACAAATTGTTGGTTTTTGATCATGTGATTGATAGTGCAGCGGAAGAATGGGATAATATTTCAATGCATTAATAAAAATTATTAAAGCATATGAACGAATCATTCTAGGAACCATAACTATAATGGGATCTTTCTCATGAGACATGAATCTGAAAAAAAGAAAAGTACAAATACTTTTTTTTATAGATATAGAACACGTGTAGATCAAATAGTGTCTTAGTCTCCTAACTTACCATCTTCCATGCTATAGCTTGGATAAAGAGAAGGAGACGGGTGGATGTTTATGCTATTTGGTAGGATACACAAGAACACACTTTTGAATCTCAACACATGAGTGACTGTTCTTCTCACAATATAGAGAAAACAAAGTTCTCTATTTTTCTCCCTTGAAATTAATGTTAAAATTCATCTTATGTCTCTTTCTCGTGATGTTGTATTCTATTAATATAAAAATTAGAAGAAGACCTAGCCCTAATCTTATTGGGCCTTTGCATGGGCCACAATCCATTTGGACTGTGGCTGGCGCCAACAATAGGGCTTTGGGCCTTGTGGTATTTGATCTCTATAAAATGTTATTTTTTGGGTCTTTATCATATTATTTTATGTAGTATACAATTATACTACAAAATTAAATATGATTAAATTAATTTTCAATAAAAAATTAATTTCACATTCTTATCAATATAGTTTTATTTGCTGCTAAGTACTATTTCTTAAATAATATTTTAGATATTATCTCACAAATAATATTTATTTGTGAGATTAAAAATAATACTTTATTATTTTTAATTATTTTCATTTAATACCAAAACCCTACCTCTATGTTATCGAGCTAGTACGGGGAATGTATGGACCCATAGTTCTAAGCTCCAATAATTTAATTAATTTCACTAACTATTTGTTCCATTAATTAATTTATTAACTATAGATTATTTCACTAGAAAGTCATAGTTGAACTCTCAAAACTATAGTCTTATATTATTACAAGCTATAACTATAAAGACGTCCATTGATTTAGTCATTGCAGCTTTTATGTCCCTCTTCTGGTTGTTCATAATTAAAGCTAGGTCTTAATGTTTGTTAACCTCTCTAATTATGTATTTATCAGTTAGTTCCATTGATCCTCTAATGAACATTATTCTATAAATTTAATTATAGAATGAAATTTATGTTCTCTAAGAAAAATTGAGTGCCCTATGTTCAAGCCCCGAATCAACACTAAAAGGAACAACTAATCTGCTTTCATTTAAGGAGCATATTCCATATATGTTAAGTATGTTCCCAGCCACTTGCAGTTCTATGACTCCAAGATATCAAAAATTCAGTCGTAGAAATATTGAACCTTACCCGATAAGTCAAAATAATAAAAGCACAAATAGGAGTTTATTACTCACTTCAGGATTGAGGTTAAGTCTCAAATGACCGCCGATTGATGAATGTTGAAATTCTATATTTTAACGAAGATTATCAGAAGTTCTATCTTTCATCGTGTCCCAGTCCAGTACAATCTATATTGTATACGGTACATCTATCTCTTTGTGTTGCTACACTTAATAGTCTGGATAAACTGCTATGTCTTAAATAGAAGATAGACCGTACTCATAATCTTTATCAAATAAAGCTCCTGATTTAGTTAGTGATTACGAAATTTTTTTATATATACTTAATTCAAGACCTCATCAATAATATTGAATCTTCATGATAAATGGCATGTATAATTAAATACAAATATGAGTGCAAAATATTTCCTTAATTTAATTAATAGTAATCGTTCATTCAGAAATATGCTTTAAGGGCACGAACCCTTACAATCTCCCACTTTCCCTAAAGAAAATGAGACATGTGGCATAATCCTAAATCTTAGAGATGACTATCAAAACTCGTAGCAATTGACATCTTTGTAAAGGGATCAACATGGTTGTTTGCTAATTCAATCATTTGAACGATTACATCCCATCTGTGTACTATTTATCTCATGAGGTGGTACTTACGCTCTATATGCTTGGCTATCTTATCGCTTCTTTGTTCTTTTGAGTTGGCAATCGCTCCACTGTTGTCACATTAGAGTATGAATTGTTTATCCATATTTGGAACAATTTCCATATCACTCAAAACTTCTTAAGCCATATAACCTTCTTTGCTACTTCGCTTGCAGCTACGTATTCTACTTCCATGGTGGAGTCAACAATGCAAGCTTGCTTTATACTCCTCCATATAATTGCTCCACCCCCAAATGTGAAAATAGATCCAGACGTAGATTTCCTAGAGTCTTTGTCAGAATCTTTATATCCGATTGGAATCAAATTCTCTCCAGAATATACTAGCATATAGTCTATCGTTCTCCTAAGATAGTTGATAATGTGTTTGACTCCTGTCCAATGAGTGAATCTTGGAATTGACTGGTACCTAGTGACTATACCCACAACATATCAGGTCTAGTACATAACATTTCATACATTAAGATTCCTATTGCGGAGGCATATGGTATCTGTCTCATTTCGTCTTCCTCTTGGGGTGTCTTAGGACATTGGTTCTAGGAGAGGTGAACATAGTGACGAGATGAAAAGTTTCCCTTCTTGGAGTTCTACATTGTGTAACGTCCCAAATTTCCTAATAAGGCTTAGGGTCTTGATTAGGCTTAGGGTCTTGATTAGGGGGCCAGGATGGAAAATTATGAAATTATGTGATTATATGATATTTATGTGCATCATTGTGTGATTATGTGAGTAATATTATAATATGACTTGATATGCATGTTTTGGTGTATTAAATATGCATGTGGGCCCATTTCTGTTTAATTGGGAAATTTTCATAATTTTGCCCATTATGAGTATATTTGGTATATATGTGGTATATGTGTGGTACTACATTATTATATGGTTATGTTTGGGTAACTCGGCACGAGACAATCCTAGGAAGCAAGCTAGTGGAAAAGTCACAACGGGACCCATACTTGACTCGGAGTGAGTCAAGGGGTATTTTGGGTATTTAGCACATTACCAGGATATTGGGTAATGGGAATAATTATTTGATGTTATATTGGGAGTTAGTGAGATCAGGAGGGAATTTTGGGAATTTTGATTATTTTACCCCAGGGGGCGTTTTTGGGACCCCGAGCAATAGGATTTGCTTGAGGTTACTTAAACTCAAAGTAACCTATCAAAAATATAAAAGAACGTTCAGAACGTTCTCTTTCTCTCTCTCTCTCTGTAACATCCCAATTTGCTAATAAGGTTTAGGACCTTGATTAGCGTGCCTGGAGGGCAATAAGTGAATTAATATGTTAATATATGAATTTAAATGAATTGTGACTAGAATGCGTGTTTAGGTGGTATAAATATGCATGTGGGCCCCGTTTGCATGATAGGGGTAAATTGGTAATTTTTGCCCGTTGAGGGTATAAATGTGATAATTATATTATGTGGTTTGTACCACGTGAGTGTGGTGATAATAATGTGATGCACGTGCCGAGACGGTCCTAGAGAGCTAGATAACTCAAAAGTTACAACGGGATTTCACACCCGGCTCGGGAGGAGCCTAGGGGTGCTCTGGGGATATTTCGTGAGTTGAGTTGAGAATTTGTGGTTAATGGTTATTGGTGATTAGGTAACCTGCGTAACCATTAGTAACCACTGAGAGTAACAAGTTTAGATGGAAAAATGGTAGAATTGTAATATAGGTGAAAGGACAAGAGTGCCCTTGAGGTTTAGTTAGAAAAGGGAATTAGATGGAAGGGTGAGATGGTCTTTTGGCAAGGATTTAGATAACTTCAGCTGAGAAGAGAAGTCATTCACGTTTTAACACTTAGGCATATTATGTTTTGGCTGAAAGTTTGAGGAGAAAACTAGAAAGAAAGGAAAGGAGGAAGGGAGCTGAAATTTGAAGGACCTAGGAGGAGAACCAGGTGGTTGGAGGCAATTAAACTTGATCATAAACCAAGATTTCTCTGAGGTAAGGATTTATCTCTATTTTGTTAAGTTTCTAAGCTTGATTTCTAGAGTGTTAGCATGAAAATTGAAAGTTGGTGTGTGGTTGTTTGGTGGATTCTTGGGGATGAAGCTTGCCTAGGTTCAGTTAGGGATTAAGAGGGATTTGCTTGGAGTTGGACTTGGAGAAGGCTCAGGGGCGAATTTCTACTTGAGGTAAGGGTTTTATGCATCTCTGTTATATATTAGCTGCTGTGATTCAAGTTTCTGGTTTATTAGCTTAAGTTTCATAAAGTTTCAAGCCAATTTGTGAATTGTGGATTTGATTGTGTGTTTAGGCTTGTTGTTGATGTTTATGAGTTGTTAGATGGTGTATATGGGGTTTTGGATTGAATTTGGGGTTTAGGTATGCCTTGGTATTGATTTGGGAGTGTTTTGGCTCGGGAAAACATTGGGGAAAAACCCAGATTTCTGGGTTCGCGAAGGAGCGTCGCGACCCTGTTCTTGGGCGCCGCAGCGTGAGGCTGCTTTTGGGCAGGGGAATGCTCTCTGACTTGCTGGGCGCTGCGGCCCTCTAGGGCAGCGCCGCGGCGCTAGGCTATTTTCAGAACATGGAAATTTTGCAATTTTGAGATTTTGCTCCGGGGGTTCGGGGGATGTTTCCGATGTATTGTTTTAGGAATTTGGGGATTCCGAAAGTGTGGGATTGGCCCCGGGAAGTGGTTTTGGATTGGTTAGCATTAAAGGGTATTTTACATGTGTTGTGATTAGGTCTTTGGAGAGGCTCGAGTTAGAGGATTGTGCTCGCGGCCTTGGTGCATCGGAAAGCTCGGGATACAGGTAAGAAAACCACTGTACCCATAGAGCTTGTATGTAGGGCTGAGCCCAATATGTTTGAATTGTAGGGCGTAGCCCTCTGGTTGAATTTGTTAGTATTCAATATATATGTGTTATGCTATGAATGCGATTATGTGAATGTTCGGCAAGAGCTGGGAACGGCGCAGGCCGAGGTCGGCAGAGGCCGGGAACGGGAAACGGCCGGGAATGACGTTTGCCACGTTGAGTGCAAGGCTGAGTACGGCAAGGGGCCGGGAGCAGTGTTAAGCACGTGGAGTGCGAGTATCCAGGGTGAGACCCTAAAGGATACCTGGGATATCCTCACGGTGTGGACTGCGAACCCAGGGCCTGGTAAAGCGCCTGGGACGGCATGGCCGTATGTGTTTAGTCTATTGGTGGCCTGATTATATGCTAAGTGTTTGTTATGCACATGTTAACAGTTTGTGAGGGTTTTCTTGCTGGGCTTCGGCGCACGGGTGCTCTGTGGTCCAGGTAAGGGCAAGGGAATAGTCAACCAACCATGAGTACGAAGAGCGTGAAGCGGCGTGTACATGTTTGGCCTGCCTAGCTGCCACGGCCAGTGATTTTGGGAGATGATTGTATTAAAACCTAGATTTTGTCGTCTAGTCGACTCAAATTTGTAAATTATATGTTGTAAATATTTCTAAATAGTATTTTGGGATCCCAAGTGTCAGACTCTCAACGGTTTATAGTAAATGAAATTATTTTCAAAGTTTGTTTCGCTGTTTATGATTTAACTACACTTTTGGCCTAAAAACCTCGATTAGCGAGTTGGATGCACGTTTAAAACTCACTTAGTAACGGCTCTAAGGTAGTAGGGCGTTACACTCTCTCTCTCTCTCTCTCTCTCTCGTTCCCTTTTTAACAACGATAACATTTTCGAAGGAAACTCGAGTTTTAGGACTCGGATTCAAGCAAGGATCGAGGTATAGCGATTCTAGGGAAGATTAGAAGCTTATTAGCTGGAGGATTTAGTTGGGAAACGACTCAATCAGAGATAATTCGAGTTTTAAGTTTTAAGTTTTCAATTTTTTAAGCTTGAATTGGATTTTATGTTTTGATGAGTTTTTAGACGGTTTGAGATTTGGGTTTTGATGATTTTAGACCATTGGGATGTTTTGGATTTGGAGATGTTTGGATAGGTTTTTGGAAGGATTTTAAATGAAGAAAAAAAATGTTTTTGGCTGGGTTCATGGTTGAGTCGTGACCCTGTTCTTGTGCGCCGCTACCCAGGCTTGAAGAAGGAGGAGGCTCGCTAATGGGAAGTTAGGGCCGCGACGCAAGTCAGAGAAGTGGTCTAGGTTCTGTTTGGAGGCGGGCCACAGTTCAGGGCTTGGGGGCCGCAACGCTTAAGGGCAGTTTTGGCCAAAGTGGGCTTTTAGTCATGGGAACTTAAACCTAAAGTCTCGAGATCTATCCTTCTACTCAGTTTGGTAGGATTCGACGTCCCGGAGACTGGGACTTGGTCCGAAAGTCTTTCTTTACTCATCTTTGATGGGATTCTATATTATGGTTGTGACTAGGTGATCGCAATGGGCTTGGAAACAGGATCATGCTTGAGGGTCATTTATTGGTAACCTGTGCTTGGACCAAAGGTAAGAAAACTGCACCTAGTATGAGATGCATGTAATGCATGTAATACATGTGGTTATGGCATGGCATGAATGTTGAATATGGAATTGATCAGAGCTTGAGTCTCTATAATTATGCATGATTCTGATTATGCTTGCGATTATTGATTAAGCATGTTGAATGACTCATATATGGATATTTGACATATGATATATGCCTATGTCCATTACCTCATTGAGAAAGCACTGGCTTATTAGTTAGGAAATGACAATGGTGTTTAGTACTGGTCATGAAGCTCTGACTTATCAGTCATGATCAGCAATAGACTGAGCGTTGATCATATGGAATTGACTTATGAGTCAAGAGCGGCATTAGCATATTCAATGCAGGCCAAAATGATTAGATCTAATCAACATGAGCATTAAATGCTTGATTGACATACTGGATGAAGAAAACTAAAGCTCTTGGGTAGCCTAAGGCTAGTTACTCAGAGCCAGGGATAAAAGGCTCAGGTGACTGGAATGTCACATGGCTTAGAGCGCAGGACCCCAGAGAGACTTATTTGTCAACTATTCAGGGCGCAAGACCCCAGAGAGACTTATTAGTCATCTATTAATGTTGCAGGACCCCATAGAGACTTATTAGTCATCTGTGTAGGAAGCAAGTCCCCAGAGAGACTTATTAGTCATCTACTCAAGGCGCAGGACTCCATAAACATTTATTTGTACTTGCCTGCATGCATGAATAAGGTTATTACTGCTAGGCATTCTTATTATGATTTGGTGACATGTTATTGTCTACTTATGATCATGTTTGAGTTTTCTTGCTAAGCATCGGCTCACGGGTGATATATGGTGCAGGTAAAGGTAAAAGAAAGCTGGACCATCCTTCAGTTGGAGAGCTTAGGTGACGATGTGTACATATGCCACTGCTCGACCACCATGGCCGAGGGTTTAAAGAGGAACTACGGTTAAACCTTATTTTGCCACTTACGTCAACTAGTTGTAACTCTTTTATTATAAGTAACCTTTAAAATGTATTTTGGGATCCAATGTATACAGTAAATGTTTTAGTGAAACGTTGTATCTTTGACCAAAATTTTTAACCCTAAATCGTTAATCACATTTAGTTACACGATTATGGCCAAATGACTCAGTTAGTGAGTTTAGTACTGTTTAAAATACATAGCGTAAGGGTCCCTGGGTAGTAGGGTGTTACACATTATATACTTCACAAGTATTTTATCTATATAAGATGCTTGAGACAAGGCCAATAGCTTCTTCTTGCGGTCACGAATTAATCGTATCCCAAGAACGTAGATTGCCTCTCCCAAATCTATCATTTGGAATTGGTTGGCTAGCAAGAATTTCATGTCAGATAATTTATTCACATCATTCCCAATGAGTAATATATCATTTACGTATAAAACTAGAAAGACCATGTTTTCCTTGTCAATTTTCTTGTATACTCAATGCTCATCAACATTTTGATAAAAACCATGCTCTGGGCACTTGCTTAAGTCCACAGATGGACCTTTACAGTTTGCAAACATTTTGTTCTTTGCCTTGTTCTATGGAACCCTCTGGTTGTACCATAAAAATACTTTCATCGTGGTGGTCATTCAGAAAAGTCATTTTAACGTCCATTTTCCAAATCTCATAGTCAAAATTATTAACAATGGATAAGAGGATCCGGAAGGATTTTAGCATGGCCACATGAGAAAATATTTCTTCATAATCCACACATTCTTTCTGTGTGTAACCTTTAGCTACTAGCCTTGCTTTGAAACTCTCTACTTTCCCATCAACTCGTCTCTTTCTCTTGTATATCCATTTGCACCCAATGGGTTTTACATTTTGAGACAGATCTACAAGTTCCCAGACTGAATTGGAGTACATCGAATCCATCTCGAGTTTCATAGATTCAAGCCATTCTTCCTTATCAGGATCATTCATCACTTGACTATAAGTCAATGGTCATCAACATTGTCATCAGATATTGCAACTTGTGCTTCTCCAAATCCAGTGTAACAAACGGCTTGTCTTACAACCCTCCCACTAAATGGACTACTATAGTATCCTTGTTTGGAATCGTGGTGTGTTGTAACAACGCCATATACTACTATCCTTTCAAACGATGACTACTTGGTATTTATTAAGAAAATACAATAATTATGAAAAGGTTCAGTGGGGTCTTAATAAAACATGCAACATGGGCCCATTTATTTAAAAATAAAAGTATAATGTCTTTTATGAAATTTAAAATAAAATTTTAAAGTCCCACTATAAACGTAAGAAAACATAGATAAACTCCATAAAATGTTTTTGGCGTTAACTAGATCGTTTTTCCATTCATCAGAGCCCCACAACATACATACTCAGACCCAGGAACGCCCAAAATTATCATGTGTGCCAATGAGAAACCCTATTGACTACTTGAAATGGGGAAAGTAAGGGGATGAGTTAAAAGCCCAGTAAGGAAGTACAAACAAGAAATAAAACACAACAAAATAGCACAAGCGACATATCTCATAAATTATTAACATATTTTCCTCATAGTAATCATCATCAACATAAGTCATATGAAAACATAACCATAATAACATAAGTCATAATCATAAACATTAGATGATATATAACCTAAGCATAATCATACATCATGTGATCATGGCACCCCTATTGTCCATGTCACATCATACAGTTCTATGAGGTAACCTGTAAAGCATAAATTGGTAAATCCTCTTCTATGAGGTAAACAGAAACTCTGATCCTTGAATAACCTTGGCTCGTCCACCCTATGAGTTACATCATATCCTTAGTAACTCCTTTGTTGTGTCGCGTTCAGGAAGCTAACAACCTACTATTTTTCATACAACATACAAGCACATATACAAGCAACTTATCTCATAACATAATAGCTCAGTCATTGATAACTTTTGAATAAAGATTTATTTCATGTACCAGATTACATTGCTTGTTGCTGTGGCCTTTGTTGTGGTGCTTGTGGGGGATAACCCTGTAACGACCCGAATTTGCTAATCGGTCTTAGGGCCTTGATTAGGGTGCCTGGAGGGAAATAAATGATTTAATATGCTTATATGTGGATTTATGTGAATATATGATAATGATGCATGTTTAGTTGAGTTAAATGTGCATGTGGGCCCCGTCTGGATATTAGGGGCATAAATGTGATAAATGCGATATATGTGATATGTCTGTGCAGCACGATCCGAGACAGTCCTGGGAAGCAGATAGCCAGAGAGTCACAACAGGGTTAAGATTCCGACTTGGGGCGAGTCGAGGGGTAGTTCGGGTTCTAGGTGTTATGGGGTTATCGGGACATGAAAATAAATACTTGGAGATATATTTCAGGATAGAATGTCTAGGAGGGAATATTGGGGAAATTTACCATTTTGCCCTCAGGGACGTTTGGGTACCCTGAGCCTTGAGGTAACCATATAGACTTACGCTGAATAAAAAAAAAAGGAGGAATTAATTAGAAGCTTTGGGAACCGACTTACACCTTTCTTCTGAACTAAGGATAGCTTATCACCATTCCTATCTCTCTCTCCTTCTTTCTCTAAGAAACAACTCAAGGGAATTTTGTTGTAAGCTAACTTAAGCAAGGAATTGGGCTGAGGAAACTTAGGAGCTTGGAGCTTGTGGATTGAGGATCAACTTCAGGGATTGAATTCAACAAGGGGTAAGTTTTAATTATAGGATTATGCTTAAATTTGCTACTGGCTTGTAGGAGTTGCATGTTGGTTGAGTTTGATCTGTTTTAAGTGTTTTTAGTTGAGCTTTGGAGTAGGATTCAATGGGGTTTTGATGTGAATATTGAGCAGGAATGTGTGTGGTAATTATCTGGGTTTCTTAGATAAGTTTTGTGAGAGTTAGCTTGAGGAAAATGCAGGGAAGAAGTGGAAATTATGGGTTTGGAGGTGAGGGACGTGGTCCTAGGAAGGGCGTGCCGCGGCCCGTGTGCGCACGCGGCCGAGGAGTTCATAATCTGCATTTTTAAGGGTATTTAGGCTTGGGAATTCAATGGTTAGGGCTCGGGATGGATTTTATCACCCGGATTGATAGAATTCAAGGTTCCGGAGGTTAGGGTTATGGCTTAAAGTTATTTATTGGATTAGAACTTGATGGATGGATATTGTTAATGTGTTGTGGCTAGGGTTTCGGCGAGGCTCAAGTTAGAGGACTGTGCTTGGGATATCGGTGCTAAGGTGAGCTCGGGACTCAGGTAAGAAAAACCCTGTTCCCATAGAGCTTGTATGCAAGGCTGAGCCCCTTGTTAGAGTAGAACTGGTATGCAGGGTTCAGCCCATTGTGTTTGAACTGCAGGGCGTAGCCCTTTAACTGAATTTTCTAGAATTTTGTATTTGTTTGCTATGTTATGAATACTATATGTGGATGTTCGGCAAGAGCCGGGAACGGTGTAGGCCGGGAACGGCGTTAGGCACGTTGAGTGCAAGGCTGAGAACGGCAAGGGGCCAAGAGCAGCGTTGAACACGTGGAGTGCGAGTTGCAAAGGCGAGTCCCTAAAAGGATACCTGGGATATCCTCACGGCGTGGCCGCGAACCCAGGGCTTGGTAAATGCCTGGGACTGCTAGGCCGTATGTGTTTAGCCCATTGGTGGCCTGTTTATATGTTTGTTATATGTGATGCATATGTTATCTGTTTGTGGGTTTTCTTGCTAGGCTTCGGCTCACAGATGCTCTGTGGTGCAGGTAAGGGTAAAGAGAAGGCCAACCAACCATGAGTGTAGCAGGCGTGAGGCAGTGTGTACCTGTTGGGCCAGCCTGGCTATCACTACCAGAGGATTTTGAGAGATGGCTGTAAATAAACTTAGATTTTTTCGTTTAGTCGATCTGAGTTAATGTATATGTTGTAAATATTTCTAAACTATATTTTGGGATCCCAAGTGTAAAACTTTTATGATTTTCTATGGAAATTATTATTTCTTAAGTTTTTCATTTGCTTATGGATTAATTACACTATTTTTTCTAAAACCTCGATTAGCGAGTTGAGAGCACGTTTTAAAACTCACTTAGTAACAGCTCTAAGGAAGTAAGGCGTTACAACTTGGTATCAGAGCAAGCCAAGGTTATTGGTTCTGGAGATTGACCGAACATATACACACGCTGTCAGAGACAAGCTTAACTCAGGGTTGGTTGGTAAGATTGGCTATATGTTTTAATAAGTGTATGAATGCCCTGTTTTCCTGCTTATGTTATATAGAGCATGATGGATGAGTTAACATATGCATGATGCTAGGGCATGGCCCATTGTGTGTTATTTGCTAAATGAGTTGTTGTTTGTGGATGACTGATGTGTTTGGGAGGTGGTTTTTGGATGTTGTTATCATGCCTGATGAGCGGCGTCGTTGGTTGCAGGCATATTTGTTGAGATGCCTCGTCAATCAGTTAGACTTCGCGGCAGTAGGGCTGAGGATGACAACCGGGGTCAGGACCCTCCACCTGCCCAACAGAATTGGCAAGAGATGTTTGCTGAGATGGAAGCAAGACTACAGCGAACAGAGGAAGAGTTGTGACAGTTGAGGTAGCAGGCCCCGCCTCAGGTTACTGGGCTGCCAGTGCAGCAGGTTGCAGCGCCAGTGCCAGTGCAGTCCGCAGAGGAGAATAAGTGGGAACCTTTGTATGAGAGGTTCAGGAAGCAGCATCTTCCCACCTTTAAGGGTGGATCAGACCCACTACGGGAAGAGTAGTGGATGAATATGATTGCCTCAATTCTGGATTTTATGAGAGTTCAGGGGAATGAGAGGGTAGCCTGTGCTAGCTACATGTTTAGAGAGGATGCCTGCATTTGGTGGGACGTGGTGGTTCAGAGAAGGGATGTATCAGTTATGACCTGGGAGGAATTTAGAAACTTGTGTAATGAGAAGTACTATACTGTGGCAGTACAAGCTGCGATGGTTGATGAGTTTATAAACCTGACTCAGAATCGATCGACAGTGACAGAGTATGCTATAAATTTTGATAGATTGGCAAAGTTTGTGCCAGATCTAGTGCCAACTGATGTGGCAAGAAGGGATAGGTTCATGCGGGGGTTAAATGTTATGATCGCCCGTGATGTGAATATTACCTTGGATCCAGAGACTACTACTTATGGCCAAGCTATGGACAAGACCCTTACTGCTGAGAGGGCCGAAGATCAGATTTGGAAGGATAGTGCTGTTAGGCGCGATGCTAGGAGGACAGTGCCTCCTTCTGTTTGGTTTAGTCGTGGTGGTGGTTCTAGTGAGCAGAAGAGGAAGGCCCCAGATTCCTTTGTTCCTCTTAGTTTAGATAGGAGGGCACGGGGTGCTTCCACTGGCCGTCAGAGTGGCAGTGAAAACTGGAGGAGTTTTCCTATGTGTCTGCGGTGCAGGTGTCGACACCAGGGTGAGTGCCGGATCAGGGCCTGCTTTGTTTGTGGAAGTGCCAGTCATCTGAAGAGGGATTGCCCTCAAGTTAAGAAGGAGGAGCAGAAGTAGAGTGACAGTCTTGCTCCTGCCAGGGTATTCACTTTGACACGGACTGAGGCGGAGGCTAACCCCTCAGTTGTGATAGGTCAGATCTCTAGTGCTGCTTCTTTGTATACTACATTGTTTGATTCAGGGGCTACTCATTCATTTGTATCTACTAGGGTGATATATAAGCTTTGTAGACCTAGTGGTGTGTATGCTAGAGGATTTCAGACCTTGTTGCCAACAGGAGAATTGATAGTCTCTAGGAAGTGGATTAGAGCATTGCCTGTAGAGGTAGATGGTAGGGAGCTGTCTGTTGATCTGATTGAGTTAGAGATGGATGATCTTGATATGATTTTGGGGATGGATTGGCTATCCAAGTATGGTGCAACAATTGACTGCAAGCACAGAATGGTGACTTTTGAACCATAAGGGTAGGTACCCTTTGTGTTTGTGGGGTCAGTTAGTGGACCGCGTGTACCAATGATTTCAGCCTTAAAGGCTAGGGACCTGATGCAGGAAGGTTGCATAGGATTCCTAGCGAGCATTGTCGATACCTCTAGAGCAGTGTCGGTTGGATCGGGTGAGACTAGATTGGTGTGTGAGTTTCCGGATTTGTTCCCAGCGGATCTGCCAGGGTTGCCGCCGCAGGGGGAGATTGACTTTGTTATAGAGTTGGTACCAGGAGCAAAGCCAGTTTGTAGGACACCTTATAGAATGGCTCCGGCGGAGTTGAAGGAGTTGAAGATTCAGTTGCAGGAGTTACTTGATTTGGGGTTCTTCAGACCGAGTTTCTCGCCATGGGGTGCTCCAATGTTGTTCGTTAAGAAGAAGGATGGGTCCCATAGGATGTGCTTGATTATAGGGAGCTGAACAAGTTAACCATTTAGAACAAGTATCCCCTGCCTAGGATCGACGATTTATTTGATCAGCTGCAGGGAAGAATAGTGTTTTCCAAGATAGATCTCCGATCAGGTTACCATCAGTTAAGGATTAAAGAGGAGGACATACCAAAGACCGCTTTTCGAACGAGGTATGGACACTATGAATTCCTGGTTATGTCCTTTGGATTAACCAATGCCCCAGCAGCCTTCATGGACATGATGAATAAGGTTTTCAAGGATTATTTGGACAAGTTTATGATTGTATTCATCGACGACATCTTAGTGTACTCCCAGTCAGAGACAGAGCACGACCAGCATCTGCGGTTGGTTTTACAGCGGTTGAGAGAGCATAAGTTATATGCTAAGTTCAGTAAGTGTGAGTTCTGGTTGACACAAGTTACATTTTTGGGCCATATTGTCAGTAAGGAGGGGATTCTGGTTGACCCAAGTAAGATTGAGGCGGTCAGAGATTGGCCTAGATCGAGCAATGTTCCTAAAGTGAGAAGCTTTCTGGGTTTAGCAGGGTATTATCGGCAGTTTGTCGATCGGTTCTCTAGGATAGCTATGCCATTGACAGAACTGACAAAGAAGAAGACAAGGTATGTCTGGACGGACAGGTGTGAGAACAGTTTTAAGGAAATGAAGCGGCGACTAATTACTGTGCCAGTGCTAAGCTTGCCGACAGAGAATGAAAAGTTTGTGGTCTATTGTGATGCATCCAGGCAGGGTTTAGGGTGCGTGTTGATGCAAGCTGGTAAAGTGATAGCCTATGCATCGAGATAGTTGAAGGAATACGAGCAGAGATATCCTACGCATGACCTGGAGTTGGCAGCGGTGGTGTTTGCACTTAAGATTTGGAAGCATTATCTTTATGGTGAGAAGTGCAAGATATACACCGACCATAAGAGCCTAAAGTATTTCTTTACTTAGAAGGATTTGAACATGTGCCAGAGGCGGTGGCTGGAATTAGTTAAGGATTATGATTGTGATATCCTTTACCATCCTGGGAAGGCTAATGTAGTGGCTGATGCATTGAGTCGGAAGGGCCCAGGACAATTTTTCAGTTCTAGGCAGATATCTGATAAGTTAGCTGAGGAGATGACCAGAGCATGTATAGAGTTGGTGGTTGGTCAGTTGGCCAACATCACTCTTCAGTCCACACTCCTTGAGAGGATCAAGGAAGCGTAGGGGAAATATTCCCAGCTGTGAGGTTATTAGGAGAGTGCCTTAGTCGGAGCGACTAAGGACTTTTCCATTTCGGAGATGGGGTTACTGAAGTACAAGGGTCGGATATGTGTTCCGACGGATTCAAATATTCGGCGGGAGATCTTAGATGAATCGCATACCACTCCCTATTCTTTGCACCCGGGTACGACGAAGATGTACCAGGACTTGAGAGCTCTATATTGGTGTTCGGGCATGAAGAGGGATGTGGTTGATTATGTGGCCAAGTGCTTAACTTGCCAGCAGGTTAAGGCTAGTCACCAGAGGCCAGCAGGGTTGTTGCAGCCTCTGGGGATCCCAGTATGGAAGTGGGAAGATATTACTATGGACTCCGTGGTTGGCTTACCGAGAACTGTGGGACACCATGACTCGGTGTGGGTGATTGTGGATAGGTATACCAAGTCCGCCCACTTTTTTCCTGTTAAGACAACTTATACTCTGGAGCAGTATGCTGAGTTGTATGTGAAGGAGACTGTTCGACTTCATGGGGCTCCGAGGCCGATAGTATCCGACAGAGACCCCACCTTCACCTCCAAGTTTTGGGAGAGTCTACAGAAGGCTATGGGCACGCAGTTACGATTTAGTACCGCTTATCATCCTCAGACGGATGGGCAGTCTGAGAGGACGATTCAGATATTGGAGGATCTGCTACGAGCCTGTGTGCTTGATTTTGGGGGGTCGTGGAGTAAGTATCTCCCTTTGGTCGACTTCTCGTACAACAACAGTTATCAAGCGACCATTGGTGTGGCTCCGTACGAGATGCTTTATGGGAGGAAGTGTCGATCACCTATTCATTGGGATGAGACAGGTGAGAGGAGATATCTGGGTCCAGAGATGGTTCTGAGGACCAATGAGGTGATTGAGAAGATTAGAGCGCGTATGCTCGCCTCCCAGAGTCGACAGAAAAGTTATTCAGACCTGAAATGCAGGAGTGTGGATTTTCAGGTTGGTGATCATGTGTTCCTTAGGGTTTCACCCATGAGGGGTGTGAAACAGTTTGGTGTTCGAGGCAAGTTGAGCCCTAGGTTTGTTGGCCCCTTCGAGATTCTAGAATGGGTTGGAGAGGTAGCTTACAGCCTAGCGATGCCTCTAGCTCTATCAGGAGTTCATGATGTTTTCCATGTATCCATGCTCCGGAAGTATATGTCAGATTCAACGCATGTTCTAAGTTTTGAGAATCTGGAGCTTGATCAGGATTTTTCCTATAAGGAGAAGTCGGTTCAGATTCTTGACCTAAAAGATAAAGTCTTGCAGAGCAATACCATCGCCTTGGTGAAAGTGTTGTGGAGAAACAGTACGGTTGAGGAGGCGACGTGGGAACTTGAGTCAGAGATGAGTGAACGGTGCCCCGAGTTGTTCAGGTAATTTCGAGGACGAAATTTCTGTAAGGAGGGGATAGTTGTAACGACCCGAATTTGCTAATTGGGCTTAGGGCCTTGATTAGGGTGCCTGGAGGGCAATAAATGATTTAATATGCTTATATGTGGATTTATGTGAATGTATGATAATTATACATGTTTAGTTGAGTTAAATGTGCATGTGGGCCCCGTCTAGATATTGGGGGCATAAATGTGAGAAATGCGATATATATGTGATATGTTTGTGCAGCACGATCCGAGACAATCCTGGGGAGCAGATAGCCAGAGAGTCACAACGGGGTTGCGATTCCGACTCGGGACGAGTTGAGGGGTAGTTTGGGTTCTTGGTGTGTTATGGGGTTATCGTGACATGAAAATAAATACTTGGAGATATATTTGAGGATAGAATGTCTAGGAGGGAATATTGGGGAAATTTACCATTTTGCCCTCGGGGACGTTTTTGTACCCCGAGCCTTGAGGTAACCATATAGACTTAAGTTGAATAAAACAAAAAGGAGGAATTAATTAGAAGCTTTGGGAACCGACTTACACCTTTCTTCTGAACTAAGGATAGCTTCTCACCATTCCTTTCTCTCTCTCCTTCTTTCTCTAAGAAACAACTCAAGGGAATTTTGGTGTAAGCTAGCTTAAGCAAGGAATTGGGCTGAGGAAACTTAGGAGCTTGGAGCTTGGGGATTGAGGATCAACTTCAGGGATTGAATTCAGCAAGTGGTAAGTTTTAATTATAGGATTATGCTTAAATTTGCTGCTGGTTTGTAGGAGTTGCATGTTGGTTGAGTTTGATCTGTTTCAAGTGTTTTAGTTGAGATTTGGAGTAGGATTCAATGGGGTTTCGATGTGAATATTGAGCAAGAATGTGTGTGGTAATTATCTGGGTTTGTTAGATAAGTTTTGTGTGAGTTAGCTTGAGGAAAATGCAGGGAAGAAGATGGAAATTCTGGGTTTTGAGGTGAGGGCCGTGGCCCTAGGAAGGGCGCACCGCGGCCCATGTGCGCACGCGGCAGAGAGTGGCCGAGGAGTTCATGCGCGCCGCGGCTCGTGTGTGTTGCAGGGGTGTGCTAGCCTCTGTTTTGAGGCTAGTCGTGGCTCTTAGTGCTAATCTGCATTTTTAAGGGTGTTTAGGCTTGAGAACTCAGTGGTTAGGGCTCGGGATGGATTTTATCACCCGGATTGATAGAATTCAAGGTTCCGGAGGTTAGGGTTATGGCTTAAAGTTATTTATTGGATTAGAACTTGATGGATGGATATTGTTAATGTGTTGTGGCTAGGGTTTCAGCGAGGCTCAAGTTAGAGGACTGTGCTCGGGATATCGGTGCTAAGGTGAGCTCGGGACTCAGGTAAGAAAAACCCTGTTCCCATAGAACTTGTATGCAGGGCTGAGCCCCTTGTTTGAGTTGAACTGGTATGCAGGGTTCAGCCCATTGTGTTTGAACTGCGGGTCGTAGCCCTTTAACTGAATTTTCTAGAATTTTGTATTTGTTTGCTATGTTATGAATACTATATGTGGATGTTCGGCAAGAGCCGGGAACGGTGTAGGCCGGGAACGGCGTTAGGCACGTTGAGTGCAAGGCTGAGAACGGCAAGGGGCCAAGAGCAGCGTTGAACACGTGGAGTGCGAGTTGCAAGGGCGAGTCCCTAAAAGGATACCTGAGATATCCTCACGGCGTGGCCGCGAACCCAGGGCTTGGTAAATGCCTGGGACTGCTAGGCCGTATGTGTTTAGCCCATTGGTGGCCTGTTTATATGCTTGTTATATGTGATGCATATGTTATCTGTTTGTGGGTTTTCTTGCTGGGCTTCGGCTCACAGATGCTCTGTGGTGCAGGTAAGGGTAAAGAGAAGGCCAACCAACCATGAGTGTAGCAGGCGTGAGGCAGCGTGTACATGTTGGGCTAGCCTGGCTGCCACAGCCAGAGGATTTTGAGAGATGGTTGTAAATAAAATTAGATTTTGTCGTTTAGTCGACCTGAGTTAATGTATATGTTGTAAATATTTCTAAACTATATTTTGGGATCCCAAATGTAAAACTTTTATGATTTTCTATGGAAATTATTATTTCTTATGTTTTTCCTTTGCTTATGGCTTAATTACACTATTTGTTGTAAAACCTCGATTAGCAAGTTGAGAGCACGTTTTAAAACTCACTTAGCAACGACTCTAAGGAAGTAGGGCGTTACAAACCCGGTTGTAAATTTGGTGTTGGAGGCATAGAAGAATTGCTAGGGCTAGCCCCCTTGATTACTCCACGAGAAGTTGGGATGTTGCCTCCATGATGAGTTGTAGGAATTAGAATAAGGGCTATTCCTATTTTGGCTCCCCATGTAACACACAGCTGCTAGATTGGAAGGACAGTTGTCAAAAGTATGGCCCTCACCACAATACACACAAGAAATGTTCTCCATAGGCCCCATTTGTGTCCCCACGGGCTTCCCCATAGACTGATTCATTCCCATATTTATTGTCTTGTGCATATTAGAAATAGAGGAGACTTGGGCTGCCAAAGAAGTGATGGAATCTACATCATGAATACCAGCCACCTTTCTACCCGTAGACAATCTAGAAGTGGGCCACTGATAGTTGTTGTTGGATATCCTCTCAAGTATTTCATATGCCTCATTATACGACTTAGTAAGAAGAGCCCCGTTTGTTGAAGCATCAACCAACATTCTAGTGTGGGCATTTAGACCATTATAAAATGTCTCCATCTGGATGCAATGAGGAATGCCATGAGGAGGGCATTTGCACAAAAACTCCTTAAACTGCTCCCATGCCTCATATAAAGATTCTTCATCAAGTTGCTGAAATGAAGTAATCTCGTTGCAGAGCTTCGCATTCTTAGTGGGAGGAAAATACTTCATCAAAAATCGCTCAGCCAACTCTTGCCAAGTACTCACAGAATCAGATGGCAAAGAGTTCAACCAAGCTCTGGCTCTGTCTCTCAAGGAGTATGGGAACAACTTTAGTCTCAATGCATCCTCTGTCACTCCGAGCAGCTTGAAAGAGTCACTTACTTCAATGAACAAGCGAAGGTGAGGGTGAGGATCCTCTGTTTGCATCCCACTAAACTGACCCACAGTTTGAAGCATCTGGAATATGACTGGCTCCAATTCAAACTGGGCTGCCTGAATTTCTGGTCTGACGATGCCTGGATTAAGCTCATTGAAGAGGGGGAGAGAATATTGCCTGATAGCACAGTCTCTATCATCAGCCACAATAATTGTATTTATCCCATTGTTGGCAGCCACTCCCCCTTGAGCTACTCGATCTGGAGCAACTCCTGCTATATTTACTGGTGGATCATGAGCGACTCCTGATAGATTTACTGCGCTCTGGGCAGCTCCCTGTTGAGCCCCTTGCTCAGCATCCATCACTACTACTTCCCTTTTTGACTTTTGTATTCTTCGCCTTCTTCTAAAGGTACGCTCGATTTCTAGATCAATGGGAAGTAGTTCAGGGTTTTGATTCTCGTTCATACACAGTATAAACCTAAAATTGCACGAGAATCACCCAAGTTAGTGCAAAAAAAAAAAAAAATTTAAACCAAATTGCGATATACTTAATTTCACAATAAATGACTTTAAACAATCCCCAGCAACGGTGCCAAAAACTTGTTGTGCAAAATAGAGACAAAGTGCAAGTGTACACTGTCAACGAGTAATAAGGTGATAAGAACCCAATATCGTATCCACAAGGATTGTTTTTCAACTTAAAATTGTGAAATTAAAGTTTAGCAAAATGATTAAAAATAAAAGAACCAAACTCAAATTAAATTGGAAGTTGATTTTTTTATATGCAACTAAAAATAACTAACAACTGAATTTAAAATCTAAATTAATTGGATGCAATATGAAAATCAGTTGATAATGAAATGGTAAGCTAGGATAATTAATTCCCCCTGTTTTTCAATTACTGGAAGCAACGCTATGAAAATGTTGTGGCACACTGGCAGTTTACTAATCAAGTCCATAAGTTTCTGTCGAAATCAAATGGGTTTAACTCTCTAATTAAACTACTTATGTCTAAGTTAATTTAATTTGAAGAATTTCGTATCAAGCACCAATTCTATTAGACTATGCAAGGCAAAGATATATGTCTATACCCTCACAAAATTAAAATCAAAGAAATTAATCTTGCACCATTCAAGACTTTTGTCCAATAATTATAATCATTTTCAGCAATCTTAATTGTTTCAATCATTTACTAAAGGTGATCAAGCAATAGTAAATATTAAGCATGAAAATTACTTGAATGAATAAACCTCTATTAGCATTAAGCATCAATAGCAAAGTTCCACAATTGCATAACAAGGTTTCTTAATTATCCTAACTTTAAGAGAATTAGTTCATAACTTTAAACACAAAGTAACCCAGCTGGTAATCATCCATAATCAAAATAAATGCAACAAAGAAAAAAAAGAATTAAGTTCCAAGAGAGAAGGGAAAGAAAAACAAGCCAAGAATATTAAGGAGTGTCCCCCAAATAACCCTTCTCTTTTTGTCTTCTTCCTTAAAATCCTCTCACTCTTTCCTTCTTTCCTCTTTTAATGGCTGCCAAAATGGGTGTTCTTCTCTTGCACAGGCGGCTACCCCCTGTTTATATCTTCAGCCGTATATCCCCAATTGGAAAAGAAGACACACTTTTCTCTAGGTCACTTGCTCCTCTATGGGTCACGTGGGCCTCTCTTTTTTTTTCTTCAATTCATTTTTTTTTCCTCTTTACCATAAATGGGTCCAAAGCAAAAATGAAGCCCAATAAGCATTTATCTATTTATCATGCATCCCAATTTAAATAATCCCCAAAGTGAGCTGGAGAATTAAATGGTAGCTCCCACGTGGGCCATCAAGTAGATTGGCTGGCAAAACCCAATGTTGTCGCAATGCTGCAGCATTCCCTCCTGCTGAAACCATTTAAAGCTTCAATTTCTTTCCAAATGACCAAAATTCTACCAACCACCTGCCAAGGCAAAATTTCACAATTTAGGATATATTTTTCCAACAATATACTAATATTTAATATTATCTTATTATATTTAATATTTGACAAAACAAGAATAAAGACACTACAAAACACCCTAAACCACTCTTTCTTGACAAAATTATAAGTTTAAAAGCATAAAAATAACTCTAATTCCTAGAGTTATCAGTGTGCTTGAGGATGAAGTTTCAAGCATACAAGAATATTATCATTCAGCTCCTTATAGTGGACATTTGGGTGGGCAAAGGACAGCCGCTAAGATTTTTCAATCGGGGTAATATTCGCAATCTATCTTCAAGGATGTTCATGACTTTGCTAAAAGATGTGATCGATGCCAACGTGTTTGAAATATTTCAGCAAGGAGTGAAATACCTTTGAATAGCATCCTAGAATTGGAATTGTTCGATGTTTGGGGAATCGATTTCATGGGACCATTTCCTCTGTCATTCAGAAATTTGTATATCTTGGTGGCGATTGACTATGTCTCTAAGTAGATTGAAGCAGTGGCAAGCCCTACTAATGACTCCGAGGTTGTCATGAAGTTCTTACATAAGCATGTTTTCACCCGCTTTGGCACTCCAAGGGCGCTTATAAGTGATGAAGGCACCCACTTTGTGAATAAGATTTTGGCAGCATTGTAAGCCAAATATAGTGTGAAACACAAGATTGCTACAACCTACAACCCTTAAACTAATGGTCAAGTAGAAATATCGAATAGAGAGATCAAGGGAATCCTAGAGAAAGTGGTGAATCCTAGTAGAAAGGATTGGTCTCAGCGATTGGATGATGCTCTTTGGGCCTATGGAACGACTTTCAAAACCCCTTTGGGAATGTCACCATAACGTTTGGATTTTGGGAAAGCTCTCCATTTTCCCGTTGAGTGGGAGCATAAGGCATATTGGGCCACTAAGAAGTTGAATATGAATCTCCAAGCTGCTGGAGAAGCTCGTAAGTAGAAATTAAATGAGCTGGAAGAGATAAGGTTTTTCTCCTATGAAAATGCTAAGTTGTACAAGGAGAAAACTAAGAGGAGGCATGACTAGAAAATTCAAGCTCAAGTCTTTGAGAATGGGAGAAAGTGTTAGTCTTCAACTCACACTCGAATTTGTTTCCTGGCAAGTTGAAGTCCCGCTTGTCAGGCCCATTCACCGTTGTAACGACCCAAATTCGCTAATAAGGCTTAAGGGCCTTGATTAGCGTGTCAGGAGGGCATTATGGGATTTATGTGTGATTTTAATGATTTAAATGCATGGTTATGATTTAAAGCATGTTATATGACTATTTGTTTATCTGAGATGCATGACTATGTATGTTAGTATGCATGTAGGCCCGGATCGTGTTAGAAGGGCATAATTGTAATTTTGGCCATGTTGGGCATAACTGCATTGATATGTGATGATTGTTGAGGCCACAGTGGTATGTGGGTGTATCAGTGATTTGTGACTCGAGGCGATCCCAGTGAGCAGGCTAGCGGAAAGTCTTAGCGGGAATTTATACCCGGCTCGGGGCGAGCCTGGGGGTATGAACAGGAATTCAGAGAAATAGATTGAGATTTATTTTGATGATGTGGGATAATTATTTGGTGATTTATCAGGTATTGGGAAGCAACGGCAAAATATTAGAGACGCTTGAGGATTAGCGGGAATTGGGTAAAATGACTAAAACGGCCCTATTTGGACAAAAGGATTTAGAGTTAATAGGAAGGGCATTTTGGTCATTTGGATTTTTAAAGATAGGTTTTATGAGGCTTTACATTTAGTGGGATTTATAGAGAGTGTTGGCTGTGGAGAGAAAGAAAGAAAAGAAGGAAAAGGAAAGAAAGAAAAGAGGGAAAAACAGGTGGGTTTTCACTAGGGTCGGTTTGTGCATTTTTGCACCTTTCCGCTCCATTTTTCTTGGGGCAAAGCTTAGTGGAGAGCAAGGATAGGATGAGCATCAAGGATCTTGGGTTAGACTTGAAGATTTGGCAAGAACACATCAATGTTTGAGGTAAGTTTTAGAGATTTTTTGTTTTAAGGGTTTTGATGGTTTAAGCTGTGTTTTGAGCTGAGTTGATGGGAATTTTAGGGATTTCTGGGCAAGCTTTGAGGGAGAGCAAGCTAAGGAGGCTTAGGGTTGAATCAAGGTCGAAATTTGCAGCAATGGTATGATTTCTAAGACTCTATCTTTGTGGTTTGCATGAATTTCTGGTTTAGGGTTGTTCATGGTAGATTTTGAGATTTGGGATAAATGTTCTTGGGATTTGAGGATTTGGGATGCTTGGGATGAATGGAGAGTGATCATAAGATTGATTTTTGAGTTTGGTAAAGATTTGGGGAAGTTTGGTTTGAGATTGGTTGGAAGAAATCGCAGAAATGCGATTTTGGGATTTCTGGGCTGCAACTAGCGCTACAGCGCTAGTCAGTGGGCGCTGTAGCGCTAGTCCCTGTTTCTGGGGGGTGCATTCTGCTTGTAGCGCTACAGCGCCCTCTTTAGAGCGCTGTAGCGCTGCACTGTTCATAGAGGGGAATTTTTGAGTTTTGATGAGGGATTTTGACCTAGGGTTCGAGGCTTGTTTCCGCCACTTTGTTTTGGGGATTTGGGACTTCCCGGGGGCTCGGGATTGGTCCCGAGGCTAGGTATTCGGACTTGGGGTTCGGTGTTGACTTTGACCTATGTTTGTGCCTAGGTGTGCGCTAAGGCTCGGGTGGGATCGTGCTCAAGGAGTCAGGTGATTTTAACTATCGAATTGTCAGGTAAGAAAACTATAACACCCGTAGGATAGGGCATGAGCCCATAGTGTGATTGCGGGGCACGGCCCTATATTGCATGTTGCATGATGAAATGATTGCCGGGCATGGCCCTCTATTGCATTACATGTTAGGGTGCAGATTTAAATGAATTGATATTTGTTTGAATGTTGTTTGATTTATGCTATATATGATTATAGTGAATTGAACGGCTATGGCCGAGGGCGGCAAGGCCGAGAACGGCAGCGGGGCCGGAAGTAACACCTAGCACATGGGATGCTATGGTCAGGGCAGGGCCCGGGACCCACAGCATATGTGTGAGATCCTGCGGTGAAGACCGAGACCCCAGGCTTCGGTAAGGCTTCGGGGACGGCATGGCCGTGTTTGCTTAGTCTAATGGTTGACTTGTTTATGTGTGGATTATCTGTTATGATAAATTGTATAAATTGCATATGTTATGTTTTGCATGAGTTTTCTTGCTGGGCTTCGGCTCACGGGTGCTCTGTGTTGCAGGTAAGGGCAATGACTGAGTCAACCAACCATGAGTACGGAGAGCGTGAAGCGACGTGTACATGTTCGGCCTGCCCGACTGCTTTGGTTGGGGGTTTATTTGAAAATGGCTGTAATAATCTATGATTTTATAACTAATCAACTGTAACCTTATTTCAAGATGTAAATGGTTTTCAAACCTTATTTTGGGATCCCAATTGTCTATTACTAGAAGTTTTTATTGAGTCAACGCATTTTTAAAGATTACAGCCTTAACTTTTATTAGTCACACTTTTGCTTCAAAACCTCGGTTAGCGAGTTCATTGCACTGTTTTGTCTCAAAACTCACTTAGTAACGGCTCTAAGGAAGTAGGGCGTTACAACCGTGGTGAAAGATTACCCCTTTGGAGCAGTTGAAATTCAAGAATATCAATCCAGAAGGGAATTTAATGTGAATGAGCAGCGTCTGAAACATTATTGGGGAGGTGAGGTTGACCCCAAGAAGACCTCCATCACTTTGGAGGATCCTTAAAGTCGTTGTTTTGGGTTGTCTAGTGATTCAGGCACTAAATTTAAGGCAACCCAAAAAGGAGAAAGTGTAAAATTTTAGTGTATATAAAAAAAGAGAGAAAAGAAAAAATATATGAGTGTTTAAAGTTATCTTTATTTTTAATTTTTGTAATTTTAATTTCATTTTATTGTGAAGTTTATGGAGTGGTTTTATGTGCGTTTTTGTGTTTCAGGTGTTAAGAAAGCAAGCAAATGGTGTTTTGGAAGTAATTTCGAGGTCTGATGCTTTTGTGAATATTTTGCTTCAGCAATCCGAGAGCGAAAATTTCCGAAAAAATGGAGGGGTTACGTCAAAACTTAGGCAAAATGCTAGCAATTTTGGCAGGCACAAGTCAGGGGCGTGGTTGGTTCTGGAAAAAAAATACACATATATATATGCACAAAATATATATATCTATATTTAAATATAAATATACATATATAAAAAAACAAAAATAAATAACATACAATATATATTACTAAATATAGATATATATATAAATAATCCCCAACCCGTCTGCCCTATTTTCCCCTAACCCATCTTCAACACTCTCTCGTTCTACTCTGAGCAGCAAACCCTCACAAGCCACCATATCAATCTCAGTTACAGCCCCTTACTGCTCAGCTGCATCGACCCCTGCCCTCCGAGAACCCAAACACTACATTTGGCCAGGCGCGACCCAGCACCACAAACACCAGGCACGGTTCCGTCGCGCACCACTCCTAGGCGCAACTCCGCATGTGCACTCCAACCTTAGTCCCCTGTACCTCTGGTGCTCATTTGGACAGACACGACCCACAAGCCCCTCTCTCACCCAGGAGTGAGGGGCTTGTGGGTCACCCTTGGCACACCACCAAAGGCCCATTTTCCAGTTTGGTCAGCCACAACCCCAAGTCTCGGGACCTAGGCGCTAAGCAACTCATGCACCACACAGAGGTGGGTTTCCCAGCCATCTGTTCTCACACCAATCCGAGCCCAGGAACCTCCAGCCAGTGCCTAGTATAAACCAAACCAAGCCTTGGCTCAGTTCAAAATTTGCCTACACAGTGGGTTACGCTGGGGATTTTGAAATTTTACACAGATCCATACAATTTGTTATCCGAGATTACTCCTGAGTAATGCTACATTTTATTTTTCTTCACTACTTGTAGATTGTGCCTCTGTTATGAATATTGTTGGGTTCTCTGCTAGTATTTGATTTTGGGGCCAGCTATTGGAAAATTTGTTGACAGTGTGGTTCAGGTGTTTGTTGTACTGTTTTGTTGCTCTGGTGCTGTCATTTGCTAAGCAGTTATATTTGGTGTGTGGGTGCCTGGTTCAATTGTTGTACTGTTGCTTTGTGATCTATTTAGTTCCTTTTTGGACAAATATGGCCACCAAAACACGAGCTTAGAGAAGGAAACCCAAACCAATCTCTACCCCACCACCAACCAAAAAGAGTACCACTGTCCCAAGATCTACCCCACCAACAGCCAAAATGAAATCCAAATCAACCTCTACCCCACCACCAGCCAAACAGAAATCTACTGCCCCACTAATTTTTCCTTCCCCAGTCCATGTAAATGACCCTACCCCCACCATCACCAAACCAGTAACTAAGAAAACACCCACCATACCAAAATCCAAAAGGACAGCCAAACCCGCATTAGCCGCACCTCAATCCAAAATACAAAAGACCTCCTCTACCACCAAAGTTGTGCCCAAGCCCAAACCTACTGCTGTACTAACCCCAAGCACCAAGAAAAGTCATGTCCCTCCAGGTCCCGCGAAGAAATTTATTTCTGCCCAAGCCAGGGAAAAGTATGAGTCCATTAAGACAAAGAAGTTACTTCTAAAGAAAGGATTTTTGCCTACAACTATTGAGGTGCCAGCCTTCATCAGTAATGTCATTGAACAACACAATTGGGAGACTTTCTGTCAAAAAGCAGAGCATGCTATTATTCCATTGGTGCGTGAGTTTTACGTTAACATGGGATCCTTTGCGAATTCTGAAGTGATCGTTCGCGACAAGGTTGTTTCATTTTCTGTTGAGGCTATTAACTCATTATTTGGGCTGGATAGTTTTAAGTGCATTGTGTATGATGATATGGTAGTGGCCCCTACACAAGACATTTTTGACGAGGCCCTGCAGCCTATCGCATCTCTCAGTGCTCAATGGTGTGTCTCTTCTGGTTGTGTGCCCACTTTATTGAACACTTCTATTTTACCTGCAGCTAGAGTGTGGTTGCATTTCCTCAAATTCCACTTGCTGCCTACCACACATGATACTACGGTGTCCAAGGAGCGAGTACTTCTGCTATATTTTATGCTGGTTGGTTTGAGTATCGATGTGGGCAAGTTAATCACAAGGCAGACTGTTGGTTGTGCCAAGAAGAAAAAAGGGCAAGTTGTTCTTTCCATTGCTCATCATGCAGTTGTTCCTTTGAGCTAGGGTTCCTTCTGCGTCCACTGAGGATGTGCTCTTTGAGTGCCAGGACATCAACTTCACCATCACTAGTCAGAGCCGTGAGCCGGTATCTGCAGCTGGGCCATCCACATCGCCTCCACCAACTCCCCCTCTTACGCCCACACTCACCGACCTCCTTGCTCAACAGCAGGAACTTATTGGGCGGATGGTGTTCCTTGAATCTCAGTAGCATGTCTACTGGAAGTACGCCAAATAGTGGGATGCAGCATTAATCAAATCCCTCTAGCGGAACTTCACCAAACCTACAGCTGCCTTTCTTGTTTTCCCCAGCACCATTTTGGAGGCTTGGACCGCTCCGGTTATTCACGATGACCATGTTACTCCAGATGCTAATTCTGAGGAATAGGCGCGGGAAGCCTCTTTAACCCAACTTTTGTTCAGTATTTAATATTATGTACTTTATATATATCTTGACTATCATGTTGTTTACTTTTCGTAGTCTATTGTTCATGTTTCTCCTGTTTTGTCCTATTGATTATTGTGTCCTTGTCCTGTTATTTAGTTAATATTTTGAGGATAATCTTTGCTTTTGTTAGTGTTTAACTAGGGGGCTCGATGATGACTTTGCAAAACTTCAAAAATATAATCAATCTAAGTTTAAGCTGCATGTCTTTCTTTCTTAAGTTTTAAACTAAATTCTTTGGGTGTGAATGTTGCTAGAAATTCATTGATGAGAGTGTTTCTCTTTTTAGTATGTGCATAGCTTGATTAAACATTTTTTAGACCCTAGAAAGAGCTAGTTTCTTGTGAGAGCTTAAGTTTCTAGAATTACTTAGTGATTTTTCCTTGAGGCGAAATCCTAGACAACACCACATCGATGAAATGATTTAGGCCATCTTTGGATCGTTTGAAACTTTAAAGCCTACCTTGTATGCATTTTTATCCATAGTCACCCAATTGAGCTTATGTGTCACTTTTCTTTCTTAGCTACTCATTAGCCTAACGTTACATATATATAATCACCTCTTTTCACCATACCCCTTTAGCACATTGATCATGATAGGATTGATTTATTGTTGCATTTTGGGGGGTTGAGAGGACTTGAGTGTAAGTGAGAAAAAATGGGTGAGCATTTTCCTTTTCTTCTTTTGCTTGTTTTCACCATTGGGGGGAGAGTGTGTTCTCATTTTTCTTGTTCTCTTGCCATCTAGCTGTTTATCTTCATTCTAAAAAAAAAATTCAAGAGTGCACTCCCTTGAATCAAAGGAAAGTTTTGAAAAAAAAATTCAGAAAAAAGTCAAGAAAAGAAAAGAACAAAAAAAGTAATCAAGTATGTTTGTAAATAAGTTTGGGGGTGTAATTCTTCAAATAAAAGAAAAGGTTGTTTTAGTTTTTCTCTTTGTAACGCCCTAGATAGCCAAGACCATTACACTGTGTATTTTAAATAGTGCTGGACTTGCTAATCAAGTCATTTGGATTTAAGCGTGTAACTAAGAGTAATCTTAATTGACCGATTAAGGTTTAAAAGTTTCTATCATATGAACAGTTACTTTCATTTAAAAGGTTAATTCTATACATTGGATCCCAAAATAAATATTTACAAGTCATTTACAACTCCAAGGTAATTACAACACAAGCTGACCTAAGCAGCAAAATTAGGGTTTGACTCTAATCCTTGAATCCTCATCTGTGGCAGTCGAGTAGCTGCAAATGCACACGCCGCCCCTAAAGCTCTCCAACTCATAGCTGGTCCAGCTTCCCATTTTCCTTACTTGCAACACATATAACCCATGAGCCAAGGCTCAGCAAGAAAACTTAAATTAATAGATTCAAATAAACAACAAAATACTAATAACATGCGTAGAAGTAATAACCCTACTTAATCAAACACATATTCCAATTTAAACAACCAATGAGTTAGACAAGTGAAGATTGCACTTCTAATTATTTAGGTGGCGTTCGATCCAGAGAAGTGCATATTGCACTCCCAGGTTTCCCTAGCCAAAATGGCATGCTTTCCGCATGCGTATCATCGACCCCGGCTCTCTTAGGCCGAGCTTTCAGATCAGGTATATTCAAACACACAGTTGCCTAACAAGCAATCAGATACAATGTATACAAGCATGCCTAATCAAGTAATCACAGACATAATTATGCTCGAGCCCTATTTACAACTAGGGTGCAATTTTCTTACATCGAGTCCTGAGCAGATAGCATATGGCGATCTCGAGCACGATCCTTACCCTCGAGCCTAATGGTATAACCTAGCCACAACATAGTAACGGATAACCATCAAGCTCTAAACTATTTAAAAGCTCTGAGATTAATTCCTAGCCTCCGGGACCTAGAATTCTACTAAACTGGGTAGTAGAATCCTTCCCGAGTCTTTATGTTTGAGTCCCCGTGCTCGAAAACACCGTTTGGTCAAAATCCCCAATTTAAGTCACGACACCGCTCGCAAGCGTCGCAACTCTCTCTACAAGTTAAAAAGCCAATTCCCTTAATTAACTAGACATGCGTTGCACCACAACCCATCCAGCGTCATCGCGCTAAGGCAATTTAGAGAGCCACCCCTAGCCCCTAAGTTCATGTGGTTCGCAGCGCTCCAAGAACAGCGACACAGCGCAACCCCGCGAACCTAGTTTTTCAAGGCTTTTCTCCGAGCCAAATCTCTCCTAAACTCCTTCCAACAACAATAAAACCTATAATTGAATTCTAAACTCATAACAATACAACAAGGTGCCATATAAATCCCAAAACCCAACCCAAAACATCACTAAAGCCCAGAAATCAAATCTTGAGTTCAAAATTCAAGAACACCAAAAACCCAACTTGAAATTCAGAGAAACAAAAGACCAAGAATGTTACCTCCGCTAGGATTCGACTTTAGGCTCCTCCTTACCCAACTGTGGCTTCTCCAAGTTGCCTAAGTCCAAGTCTTTTCCTCCAAAAATCAAAGACCTTTAAGGCACACCAAGGGAGGGAGAAGGGTAATGAGAGAGAGAGAGAGAGAGAGAGAGAGAGAGAGAGAAAGCTTCTGCTTTTGGGTTTCCTACCACTGAAGTAATCTAGTGACTAAGGTAATCCAAAGCTAGTGAAAAGACCAAAATGCCCCTAGACTTTATCTTGGTTCTCTAGTGCCCCTAAGGGAAAAGTCGTCCTTTACCACCCTTTTCCTGCTAAATCTCAAATAACACTAAAAAATTTCAATTAACCCCTGCATACCCAAATAATCACTTAATGAAATCCCAATTCCCAGTAAATCCCAATAATTACTTAAGTTACTAAAATAACCCTAGGCTCACCCCGAGTCGGGTATTTGACATTTTGCTAACTTGCTCACTAGGATCGCCTCGTGCCGAATATCGCAAATATATCCATATAGTAATGTGGTCTCAACTACATAACACAAATAATTACAATTATACCTGCAACGGGACAAAATTACAAAAAAAATACCTTATTAAGGAAAACATGCCCACATGCCTATTTAATACACATAAACATGCATAACTATTCATATCACAATATAACTCATTTATACCACATAATCACACATATATATATTCAATCAAATTCACATATGAATCCAATTATGCTCTCTCGACACACTAATCAAGGCACTAAGCCTTATTAGCGAATTTGGGACGTTACAATTATCTCCTCCTTATAGAAATTTCGTCCTCAAAATTTACATGAACAACTCGGGATGCTAATCCCACATAGCTGACTCTAGCTCCCAGGTCGCTTCCTCAGCCTTGATATTTCTCCATAGAACGTTCACTATATGAATTGTCTTGTTCCTTAGAACCTTGTCTTTTCTATCTAGGATCTGAAATGGTCGCTCCTCATAAGACAAGTCTATCTATATCTCCAAGTCCTCATAAATCAACACATGGGTTGTGTCCGACACATACTTCTAAAGCATTGAGATGTGAAACACATCATGAACTCCTGATAATAACGGGGCAAAGCAAATCTATAAGCTACCTGCCGATCCTTTATAGAATCTCAAAAGGTCCTACAAACCTAGGCTCAACTTGCCCTTCCTCCCGAACATTTTCACTCCCTGTAGTGGTGAAACTTGCAGAAATACGTGGTCCCCTACCTAGAAATCCATGTTCCTAAACTTAGGGCCAGCATAGCTTTTCTGTCTACTCTGTGAGGTGTGCATTTGAGCTCTAATCTTCTCAACAGCCTCATTAGTCTTCTGAACCATCCCAGGACCCAAATACTTCCTCTCTCCCATTTCATCCCAATCAATGGGTGACCTACACTTCCTGCCATACAACATCTCATATGGAGCTACTTCAATCGTTGATTGATAACTTTTATTGTATGAAAACTCAATCAACAGAAGATCCTTACTCCAAGACCCCTCAAAATATAGTACACATGCTCTAAGCATGTCCTCCAATTTCTGAATTGTCCTCTCAGACTGTCCGTCTATTTGAGGATGATAAGTTGTACTGAACTTCCACTAAGTCCCCATAGCCTCCTGCAGGCTTCCCCAAAACTTGGAGGTAAAAATGGCATCCTGGTCCGATACTATAGATTTTAGAACCCCATTGAGATGGACAATCTATCTCACGTACAGTTACACATACTGATCCACAATAAAGTTCGTTCTCAGTAGCAGCAAATGAGTTGACTTGATTTATCTGTCTACAATCACCCATACTGAGTCATGTTGCCCCATTGTCCTCGACAAGCCTCCTTAAAAATGCATAGAAGCATCTTCCCACTTATACTCGGGAATACCTAGAAGCTGTAACAACCCCGATCGCTACTGGTGTTCAACCTTCACCTGCTGACAAGTTAGACAATTTGCCACATAGTCAACCACTTCTTTCTTCATCCCAGGAAACCAATACAATGACCTTAGATCCTAATACATCTTTGTGGTACCAATATGTAATGAATACGGTGTGGTATGAGATTCATCAAGGATCTCTCATCTGATACCCACGTCCATTAGAACACTAATTCAAACCTTGTGTCTCAGCAAACCCGTCTCTGTAATGGAATAATCCTTAGCTACTCCAGCTGGGACGTCCTTTCTAAGCTTTATTAACTGAGAATCACTCATCTAGCCCTCCTCTATTCCCTCCAAAAAAGTGGACTGCAAGGTAATATTGCCCAACTGGCCCACCACTAACTCTACCCTTACTCTAGTCATGTCCTCTGCCAATTCCTTCGATATCTTCTTTGAACTAAACAACTGTCTTGGGCCTTTTTGACTCAAAGTATCTGACACTACATTGGCTTTCCCTGGATGGTAAAGAATCTTGCAGTCATAATCTTTTACCAACTCTAGCCAACATCTCGGTCTCATGTGTAAGTCCTTCTTGGTGAAGAAATACTTCAAACAGTTATGATCGTTGTATATCTCGCACTTTTCTCCATACTAATAGTGTCGCCACACTTTCAGTGCAAATACCACCGCTGCTATCTCCAAATCATGAGTGGGTATCACTCTTCATATTCCTTCAACTTTCGCAATGCGTAAGCAATCACCTTCCCAGTCTGCATCAGTACACATCCTAACACAAGTCTCAATGCATCACAGTACACCACAAACTTACCCTCATCCGAAGGAAGGCTCAGCATCGGACCAGTAATCAATCGTCACTTAAACTCCTGAAAGCTATTCTCATCTTTCATGTCAATTCTGTCAGTGGTGTAGAAATCTTTGAGAATCCTTCCACGAAGAGCCGATAATACCCTACCAACCCTTGGAAACTCCTAACCTTCGAGGCATTCCTTAGCCTCGGCCAATCCCTAACTGTTGAAACCATGGTCGAATCTACCTCAACCCTATCTCCACTGGCAATGTGACCGAGGAACGTCACTTGTGGTAACCAGAACTTGCACTTCTTAAACTTGGCATACAACCAATGCTCCATTAATCTCTGTAATACTAACCAAAGGTGCTGCTCATGCTCTACCTCTGAATGAGAGTAAACTAGGATATCTTCGATGAAGATAATCACAAACTAATCCAAATAATACTTGAAAACCCTATTCATTAGATCCACAAACATTGTTGGGCATTGGACAACCCAAATGACACGACTAGAAACTCGTAATGCCCATACCTCATGCAAAATGTCATCTTTTGAATATCCCCATCCTTGATCCTCAGCTGGTGATAACCAGATCAAAGACCAATCTTTGAGAATACAGTCTTACCTTGCAACTAGTCAAACAGGTCATCTATTCTTGGTAGTGGGTACTTGTTCTTGATAGTTAGCTTGTTCGACTCCCTGTAATCTATACACATCCTTAGGGTCCCATCCTTTTTATTCACAAACAAAATTGTAGCACCCAACGGTGAGAAACTATTTCTGATAAATCCAAGGTCAAGTAATTCTTATAATTGTACCTTCAACTCGTTCGGTTCTATCGGATGCATTCTATATGGTGCCCTTGACACTAGCTCTGTACTTGGTGCCAACTCAAACTCAATCTCTCATACAAAATGTTGACCTTTCACTACTAAGGGACTAGCCTTAGCATCTGCCTGAGTCAGGGTGAACACTCGAGTTAGAGTCAAGTTGTTTGCCGTCTTAGGTTCCTCTTTCTTTCAACTCGGGAAATCCTTCTTGAGATGTCCAACCACCCCCACACAGATAGAATACCTTCGCTCGACATTCTCCTAGAAGGCGCCTTCAACACCTGGCACATTCTGGGTAACTCCTCCAAGTCCCATTGCCGCTCTAGCGGCCACCCTAAACACCCTGGCCCCTTTTATAAGGACCTACAGTGGTCAAGGTGTCAGGTTTTCCTCTTCTGGTCACTAGGACCTCCACCCCTACCAGATCCCACAAATGGAGGCACTGCCCTTTAAACATCACGTCGTGCAGCACTCTCCCTCCATAACTTGTTCTCTGCCTCCTTACATGTGAGGGCTTTCTCAACCACATGGGAATAAGTAGTTTCCCTAGGTACTGATATAATCCAAACATCCTGAGTTATCATAGCATTTAGCCCCCAAACAAATCTATCTTACCTAGCTGCGTCAATAGGCACTATATGAGGTGCAAATTTAGTCAGCCTGTCAAATTTTAAGGCAAACTCAGTGACTGACATACTGCCCTGCACCAAACTGGTAAAATCATTCACTTTTGCCACTCTAACTATATTATTGTAATGCTTCTTATTAAACAGGTCTCAGAACTCATCCCAACTCATAGTAGAAACATTTCGAGGTTGGGATGCCACCTCCCACCAAATATGGGCATCGTCTCAAAATATAAAGGTGGTGCAAGCCACTCTGTCATTACCTACCACCCTCATAATATCCAAGATGGAGGTAGTTAGGCTCATCCACTACTCAGCCTTGAGTGGATCTGGTCCTCCCTCAAAGGGTGGAATATGTTGCTTCCTGAATCTTTCATACAGTAGTTCCCACCTGTTTTCAACCTCAGGCTGCTGTGGCTGGTAGCACGGCAGGTGGTATGTCTGGTGCAGCGTTCCCTGGTGGAACCTGTTGTCTCAATAAGCAGATTTCTTCATCTTGGCTTTGAAATCTTGCATGCATATCAGCAAGCATCTGCTGCTAGTTTGCAGCGACTGGCAGAGGGTTTTGTCCCTGGTTATCATCTCTAGCCTTGATCTCAACATCGGCTAGTCGAACTGATCACCTTGGAGGAATAGCTCTCCAAGTATATTTGTAATCAATGACTCGACTAATCAGGCAATGATAACAGGTTTTTAGAAGTCGCCCCACGGTTCACACAAACAATTAAGCAAATACATGCAACCATAGTGCTAATAAGCATTTTAATATCACCAACAGATCAGTGTAGAACTTTCTCAACCAAATCTCCTTTCAATAAGCATTTCAACCAATAAGAATTTCAATAATACATGGAACTACTTCCAGATCAGTGTAGAACATTCTCAACCAAACTGCCTCCTTAGCTACTTCACAAGCAGCTATGTATTCGGGTTCCATAGTTGAATCTGCTATGTTGGATTGCTTAATACTTTTCCAGACCATAGCTCCTCCACAAAGAGTGAACACTGACCCATATGTCAATTTACAACAGTCTTTGTCTGATTGGAATCAGAATCAGTGTATCCAGTAAGGTTCAACTCACCCCCTGAATATACAAGCATATAATCTCTCATTCTCCTAATATACTTGAGAATGTGCTTTACTGCAATCCAGTGTTCCAAAGCGGGATTTTATTGATCAAGACTCACAATCCCTACTGTATAGCATATGTCAGATCTAGTACACAACATGGCATAGACTCCCTACTGCTGAAGCATAGGGATACTTTCTCATATCCTCTTCCTCGTGAGGTGTCTTAGGACACTGTTCCTTGGAGAGAGTACATGTCTGGTCGGTAACTGACCTTTCTTGGAATTCTCCATTGAGAATCTTTCAAGTAATTTATCGATATAATATTCCTGAGAAAGTGTCGAGATCTTGTTCTTCCTATCCTTTAGGATTTGGATTCCCAAAACATAGTTCGCCTCATCCAAATCTTTCATTTGGAACTTTTTGACTAATCAGTTCTTTATGTTTGACAATTTCTCTAAATTGTTGCCAATGAGGAGAATGTCATCCACGTAAAGAACTAGGAAAACCACTACTTTTCCTTTTATGTATTTGTACACACATGCTTCATCAACATTCTGTTCGAAGCCATAAGTTTTAATTGTTTCATCAAAAGTGATATTCCAAGATCTAGATGCTTGCTTTAATCCATTAATGGATTTCAACAACTTACATACCTTTTGATCTTCCCCATTCTTGATGAACCCTTCTGGTTGTAAAATATAGATACTTTCATCAAGATAGCCATTCAAAAAAGATGTCTTGATGTCCATTTTCCATATATGATAGTCATAGGTGGCAGTTATGGATAAGAGGGTGTGAATGGATTTAAGCACTGCCAAAGGAGAAAATGTTTCTTCATAATCAACACCTTCTCTCTGAGTGTAGCCTTTTGCTACTAGCCTTGCTTTGAAAGTCTCCACTTTCCAATCTACACCTCTTTTCTTCTTGTATATCCATTTTCACCCAATGGGCCTTATATCTTCAGGTGGATCTACAATTTCCCAAACAGAGTTAGAATACATAGATTCTATTTCTTGGTTCATGGCTTCTTGCCAATTCTCCTTTTCAGAATCATGCATTGCCTCTTTGAAGGTTAATGGATCATCCTTGTTTGTATAAAGAACAAGGACATGCCTAATGTTTGTAGCGAGTAGTTTTTCTAACAATCCTCCCACTATGACGTTACATAGGAGTTTCTTTTCCAGGAATAGTGGTTTCCTCAGTTTTTCATTTATCATTTTATGATGAAGATGAAGATGATGAAATCTTATCAGTTGTTAGCTCGTCCAAAACTACTTTGCTCTGAGATTTATAGTTATTCATATAGTCATGTACAAGGAAGGTCACATTTGTTGAAACAAATACCTTTTGGTCCTTGGAACTATAGAAGTAACTGCCTCTTGTTTCTGGAGCGTAGCCCACAAAAATGCACACTTCAGACCTGGAATCAAGTTTCCCTGATTTAGGTCTAAGAACATGAGCAGGACAGCCCCAAATGGGGAAATGGTGCAAACTAGGTTTTTTTTCCATTTCACATTTCTAGTGGAATTTTGCTTATTGTCTTAGATGGGACTACATTCAAAATGTAAGTCATCGTTTGAAGTGCATATCCCCAGAATGAGAGTGTAACGTCATGAATTTACTGTTAAGGCTAAGTGCCTAGACTACAGTGCTTTGAGGGCATAATAGGATTTACATGTTGAATTAATTGAATAAATGTGTGACTACGTGGCATACATGATTTATATGATAGTATGGATTTAAATGCATATTTATGTGTATTAAATATGCATGTGGTCTTGTTCTTGCTAATAAGGGCATATTTGTAATATTCGGCCGTTGTGGGCATAAATGTGATTATATGTGTGTAAATGATTGAGACCACATTATTATGTGGATATATTTGCAATATTCGGCTCGAGGCGATCCTAGTGAGCGGATTACCAGAATAGTCACAACAGGGTCAAATACTCGGCTTGGGGCGAGCCTAGGGGTATTTTGGGGACTTATTGCGCATTAAGGATTTATTGGCTAACAAGTAATTATTTGGTGATCAATTGGGCATGTCGGAATTAGTTGGGAGTTTATAGAGCAACGTGGGGTTTAGCGGGAAAATGGTGGGAAAACACGGTTTTGCCCTTGGTGGTGTTGGAAAGGCTAATGTAACGCCCTACTACCTTAGAGCCGTTACTAAGTGAGTTTAAAACACAACTGTGCAACTAACTGACTCTACAAGGTTTTCAAAGACCAAAAGTGTGACTAACCGGAAGTTAAGGCTGTAATCTTTGAAAATACTTAGTTTCATTAAAAACTTTAAGTATCAACATCTGGGATCCCAAAAATAAGGTTTACAAAATACTTACAACTCAAAAATAGATTTACACTAGATTGACTATCAAAAGAATAAGTTAATACAGCCATATTCAAAATGCCCTCAACCAAAGCAGTCGGGCAGGACGAACATGTACGCACCGCCCCCACGCTCTCCATACTCATGGCTTGTTGACTGACCCCTTGCTCTTACCTGCAACACAGAGCACCCGTGAGCCGAAGCCCAGCAAGAAAACTCATACAGTAAATATAATATGCATATAAAATAGTTAACATATAATCCACTGATAAACAGGAAAACCATCAGACTGAACAAACACGGCCATGCAGCCCCAGAGGCTTTACCAAAGCCTGGGGTCTCGGTTCTTACCGTAAGGATAACTCATGTATCCATTGGGTCCCACCCTGACTATAAGTACCCCATGTGCTAGGTGTTACTTCCGGCCCACGGCCGTTCTCAGCCTTCGCCGCTCTCGGCCTTAGCCGTTCATTTCATTATAATCACACATATAGTACATCTCAAAATAATCATTCAATCATATAATAATTCATTTAAGGTTATACATTAGCACGTAATACAATCTAGGGCCATGCCCTGTAATATCACTATGGGCCCATGCCCTCTTCTCGGGTGCTACAGTTTTCTTACCTGTATCCCGAGCTTTCCGATGCACCAAGGTCACAAGCACGGTCCTCTAGCACGAGCCTTTCCAAAATCCTAGTCACAACACACAGAAAACACTTTTAATACTAACCAAACCCAAAACTACTTCCCGGGACCAATCCCGTACCCTCGGGACCTCTAATTCCTTAAAATAATACATTGGAACCATCTCCCGCGTCCCTGGGAAAAAGCCCTAAAAACCCAAATTTTTGGCTGCCAAAATGGCCTAGGGCCGCGGCACTCCCCTCAAGGGCCGCGGTGCCCAGTGGCTAGGCCATTTCCTGAAGCATCCTCGCGCCGCGGTGCCCAAGAACAGGGCCGCGGTGCTCCTTCGCGAACCCAGATTTCTGGGTTTTCTCTTGCATTTTTCCCGAGCTACAACCTCCCCAAATCATCCCAAACAAATACCTAAACCCCAAGATCAATTTAAAACTTCATATGAACCATCTAACAACCCATAAACACTAGTATCAAGATCAAAACACCATCCCACCCAAAGATCCACCCTTTGATTTCTAATTTCAGCAACTCAACCCAAAACTTTAAAAACTTAACTCATGCTTTAGATTTCTCAAATCAAAACAGAAACAAATCTTAAATGTGCATAAAATCCTTACCTCAAGTGGAGAATTCACCCAAAAGCTTCCTTGATCTCCTCTTAAACTCCCACTTCAGCCCCTTCTACTCTTCTTCTTCTTTTTCTTCTTCTTGCCCTAGCTTTTTCTTTCTTCTAGTTTTTCTTCTCTTCAATTTTTATCCAAACCATCAAATGACCCATTGCCCAAACCGTGTACCCCAATATCCCAGCTGAAAATTGTCTAAATCCCTTGCCAAATGACCACTTTACCCCTTCCTAATAATCCTCCCTAACTAAACCTTCAAGGGCACTCAAGTCCTTTCACTTCTATTTCAATTCTACCATTTTCTATCTAAAACTTGTTACTCAAAGCAGATACAAACGGTTACACAGGTTACTCAATCGCCAATAACTATAACCATTAGTTCTCAATTCGACTTACAAAATTCCTAAAGTACCCCTAGGCTCCTTCCGAGCCGGGTACAAAATCCCCTTGTGACATTTAGACTAATTAGCTCACTGGGACCGTTTCAACGCGTGCATCACAATAAAAACACCACACTCACATGGTACAAATCACATAATACAATTATCACATTTATGCCCTCAACGGGCTAAAATTACCAGTTTACCCCCAACATACAAACGGGACCCACATGCATCTATATACCACCTAAACATGCATTACTAATCACATATTCATTCAAATTCATATATTATCATGTAAATTCATTTATTGCCCTCCAGGCACGCTAAACAAGGTCTTAAACCTTATTAGCAACTTGGGGTGTTACAGCTAAGGATGAATTTAATGGCATTTTTGTCTTTTTGTCTTTTATATGGTTTCCTCTCTCCCTCTCTTTCTATTTTGGTGCACTTGAAGACCATGGAGAGACTCTTGGAGAATTGTTTCAGCAATTGGGAATTTGAAGCTTGAAGGCTAAGGATAGAAGCTGGGAATAGGTAGAGCAAGTCAAGGGGAGTCAAAATTCGTAGTTGAGGTAAGAATTTTAGCTCTGGTATTGGTGAGTTTCTGCTGTAACTTAGCTAGGTTGGGTTGTTCAGTTAATGGTTGGATTTTGATTTAGGTTAACCATTTGGCTTGGTCTTTTGGGTTGTTTGTGCTGTTTATAAGGTGTTATTGCGAGTTGTAGACTCAATTATGGCTTTAGAACATCTTTAGGTTGAATTATGTGGCTTTGAATTGGGGACAAAACGCTGAAAAGCCCCAGGATTTCTAGTTCACGGGGGCGCACCGCGACCCAGTTCAAGGCCACTGTGGCCCGCGTGACCCCATGAGCTCTAGGGGCTTGCTGTTTCATAGCCGCACCGTGGCTCTAAAGGGGTCAGTCGCGGCCCTCTACCTTTGGGTCTTGAAGGTTGACACCTCTGACTTGGGAGCATGTTGTGACCCTTAGGGCTAGGTTGCGGCCCGCCTAGGCAGCCATAGGAAAATTATGCTTTTGGGGATCGGGGAGTTATATCTAAGCGCTTGGGACAATTTCTACTACCCGGTTTAGTAGAATTCGAAGTCCCGGAGGCTCGTATATTATTCATTATCACATTATGGCTAGCTTATAACGCAAGGGCTCAAGATTAGGGATCGTGCTCGGGGCCGTCATATGCTAGCTGCTCGGGAATTGAAGTAAGAAAAATGCACCCGAGTTATGAATGGAGCTTAAACCCCTGTTAATAAATATATTATGAATATGAACATATTTGTAGCTGAGAATATATGGGTGGGCACGCTTGTATACGCTGCCATTGATTACTTGTTATGCATTGTGCATTTGTGATTATATCTTTTTGCAAGCTGGCCTAAGGGTGCTGGGGGCCGATAGAAAGCGTGCGGAATGCAGCCCGGCCTAAGGGTAACGGGGTTAGCTAAGAGACTAGAGGACTCAGCCTATGGGCTCCAAGCCTAGGTATTATACCATAAACAGAAGTGTGGTTCACACTTAATTGTTTCCATTGATTGATGAGTTTGGTTTACGTAATTGACTTAGTTGAATATTACTATTGGTTGGTTACTTATACCCTATTGTTGATTGAATCTACTGATTTTTGTTTACTACTTTTATATCGTTGCCTAATTTTGCATGCTAATTTAAGTTTTCTTGCTGAGCCTTGGCTCACAGGTGCTACGTGGTGCAGGTAAGGGAAAGGGATAGCTAGATCAGTCATGAGTTGGAGGATTTCAAGGGCAATGTGTACATATACAGCCTACTCAATCACCATGGTCAAGATAGCTTGGGAGGAACTAGGGTTAAACCTTGTTTTTCTGCTTAGGACAGCTAAGTTGTATTCTATTTGTCTTTTACAAGTCTGTAAACTGATTTTGGGATCCCGTTTATAAACTTACTATTTTAATGAAAAATAATCATTTTGTTGACCAAATATTTTAATACCTAACCTTGACCTAGTCTTTAATTACACATTTAAGTTCAAACAACTTGCTTAGCAAGTTAAGCACTATTTTAAACACATAGTGTAACGGTCTTGGTTAACCAGGATGTTACAACTTCGTATCAGAGTTGTCTAGGTTAAAGGGTTCTTCAAGAGTGGTTCGGCATGTACACTCGCCGCTTAAGATAAGCTCGACTCATAGTTAGGTATCTAATGACATGATTATGTGGTTAATTATTTAAATTGAATCTATGTCCCTTATCTGCATCCTAGTATAGAGAGCATGATGTGTATGAATGTTTTCGGTGGAATGGAATTTGATAATTGATGCATGAATAATGTAGATTTGTGTTTTGATATGTATATTGTGTGTGTGGTTATTGTGATTGATTGGACCTGCCTGTGGGATAATTCTGGATATGAATATCAGGGCTGAGGGGTTAAATCATCGACTGCGGACTAATTCAGAAATTATGTATTCAAGATAGTCGACTAGACCTAGTATCGTTAGTATTGGGGGGGGGGGGGGGTTGCGAATGATAGTTAGGGTTAGAACCCTCCATCTGCCTCTGGAATTTGCAACAGATGTTTCCTTCTATGCAAGCAAGACTACCAGATCAGGAAGAGGAGATTAGATGGTTGAGACAACGGGTTCCGTCGGGGATTGCTGCTTCGTATATCTTGACAGTCATGGCACTAGTTTTGGTTCAACCTGAGGGTGGAAACAAATGAGAATTATGGTATGAAAGACTCCAGAAGCATTATCCTCCAGTTTCTGAAGGAGGTTTGGGTCTATATAAAACAAATAAGTGGATGGGCGTGATTAGTTCCATCCATGACTATATGGGAGTGGTAGGTCATGATAGAGTAGTTATGCCACACGTATGCGGCAGGAGGATGCCCGCACGTTGTGGAAAGTAGTACCCCAGACCCGGAATGTTGTCATGATGGGTTGGGAAGAATTTAGACAGTGGTTCGACGATAGAGACTACTGTGATTCAATTTGAACTGCGAAGACTAGTGTGTCTACAAATTTGGTTCAGGATGGTAAGATAGTGACAGAGTATGTAAATGAATTTGATAGGTTGGCCAAGTCCTCTTTTGATTTGGTACCAACGGATGTGGTTTGGAAGGAACGATTCACTTGAGGATTGAAATATGGGATGACCCAAAGCATTATTTTAAACAATACCTGACCTTGACTTAGTCTTTAATTAAACATTTAAGTTCAAATGACTTGCTTAGTAAGTTAAGCAGTACTTTAAACATACAGTGTAACAGTCTTGGTTAGCCAAGAAGTTACAGAGAAAGGAAGTGAAGAGTAGCTTAACATAGACCTCCCCATGTCTAACAAAGTGTTGTTTCTTCTTTCGGAAACACCAGTTTGTTGTGGCATTCCTAGTGCTGTGAGTTGGGATGGAATACCATGCTCCGGCAAGAAATCTTTTAGTTCTAAATCCAAATATTCTCCACTTCAATCAGATCGAAGTGTCTGGAAAGTTTTACCTAATTGCTTCTCAGCCTCAACTTTGAATTCTTGAAAGTTACCAAAGGTTTCAGATTTCCTAAGCAAGTATGTCCATATCTTGAGTAATCGTCAATAAAAGTGATGAAGTACTCATACACACCTCTTGCTTATACATTGATTTTACCATAGACATCGTTGTATACAAGCTCCAAAGGTTCTTTAGCTCTATTGCCTTTCGCTGAGAAAGGACGTTTGGTCATTTTGACTTTTAGACAAGATTCATAATCCGGAAGAATTTCAACTCTTAGTTCTCTCAAAGGACCATCTTTTGTTAACCAGTTTATCGTGTCTAGACATACATGACCAAGTCTAAGATGTCAAAGATATGCAACATCCTCATTTGAAACTTTTTGTCTTTTGTTTCCTTGTGGTTTTGCTACTTTAACTAATTCTGAGCTATTAAGCCTTTGTTCAATTTTTATGAACGCGTTTTTAAAGTTCGAATATTTAATTGCATGTCTAAAGAAAAATTAAGAATAATCAAATTATAAATAAAATATTATAAAGTTAATACATGCAATAAAATTCAATATACTAAAAGAAACAAACTAAGACATTGTTCAAACAACAATAAAGTTTTCTTTTAATAATAAGTAAAAAAAATTTAAATAAAAAATCTTTCTTCAACGCTTTCTTGAACTATGCACACACACAAGTGCTAGGGTGTATTTCTATTAACCATGCACCTTGGTTCACATAACAAAAACTCAAGAACTCACATTTGCAACTAATTAAATAATTCAACTAACAAATAATAATCACATATTTTCTACCAAACAATTTAAATACAACTAACACTTTACAATTATTAATTCACATAAAGCACAAAATTTAAATAAATAAAAACTTAGTGCGCTACAATATACCCTCCTTAAAACGAATTTCTTCCTGAAACTCTTTCTTACCAAATAATTATGGTTATCTTTCTCTCATGTGCACCTCCAGCTCCCATGTTTCCTTTCTCTCCATACTATTCTTCCACATGACCTTAACTAATGGAATGTTTTTGGATCTCAGTTCCTTGACTCCCTCTTTCTTTGATGATACACTCTATCTATTCATCATAACCCAGGTCTTGGTTTAGCTGTAATGGCTCATAACTCAGAACATGAGAGGAGTCTGACACGTACTTACGTAACATCAAGATATGAAAGACATTATGTCTTTCAGCTAGTGCTGGGGGCGATGCTAAACGGTATGCAACTTTGCAAAACGTGTAGCACCCTTCGTTGGCGAGGTACTTAAGAACACAAACTCACCATCTGAAAACTCGATGTCCAGTCTCTTAAGGTTTGCGTAGCTATTCTACCTACTTTGAGCAGTAAGCATCCTTTCACAAATTTTCTCAATCACCTCATTGGCTTCCCTAACAGCCTCGAGGCCTAAAATCTACTTCTCCCCAACCTCATCCAAATGTAAGGGTGATCTACACTTGCACCCATAAAGTATCTCCCAGGAAGCCTGTAACACCATAGTTACTCCAGGATCGTTATTGTTGACTTTAAACAGTGCTTAACTCACTAAACGAGTCATTTGGTTATAAACGTGCATCTAGGTGTTATTAATAGGCTAAGGTGAGAAATCTTGATCAAAAGGAATGGATATATTTTATTTAAAACATAAAACTGTACATGTGACCATAAAAGTATATACAAAATTATTTACAATCCAAAATGGTCATTACAGTGTAAAAATTACAACCCGCCGACCTAAGCTGCAAAAATAGGGTTAACCCCTAGTTCCTCTGAGAAACACCTTGGCCATGGTGGTCAAGCGGCCGCATATGTACACATTGCCACCTAAGCTCTCCACTCAACGATGGGTGAGCATTTCTTTCCCTTCACCTGCACCACATAGCACCCGTGAGCCAAGGCTCAGCAAGAAAACTTATTATTGCATGCATACAATATCAATAAATGATTCTGATAATCATACTGGGGCTTGCAGCCCAATCAGATAAGTGAATATCAATAATGATTCTGGTCATCATGCTGGGCATGCCGCCCAATCAGATAAGTGACTAAGGAGTCACGAACTTGGGTTCCACACCCTAACCAGATAAGTCACTATGGAGTCACGAACTTGAACCAGATAAGTAACTAATAAGTCACGGACCTGAATCAGATAAGTAACTAATAAGTCATGAACTTGGGCTCCGCACCCTAAGAAATGTGACGTTACAGTCACCTGAGCCTTTTGGCTCTGGCTCTAAGTAACTAGCCTTTACACTAGACAAGCACTTTTGTTTTCATCGAACTTGAGGTCGGTCAAGTATTTCATACTTATGTTGATAATTCTTATCTCAATTAGATCTAATCTTTTCGGCTTGCGTTAAACAAGCTAATACCATTCTTGACTCATAAGCCAATACCATATGATCAGTGCTCAGTACTACTGTCGAACTTGCCTAATAAGTCACAGCTTCACAATCAATACTAACACCATTGCCGTTTCCTGACTCATAGGTCAGTACCATACACAAATAAGCAAAGCTACTATGCATTTATTATGAAATCAATGTCAATATATAGAGCACTCAACATGCTTCAACAATAACCATGCATGTCACATACTAGGTGTAGTTTTCTTACCTCTGGTTTGTGCGAGAAATAATAAAATAACGACCCTTTTGAGAACGATCAATCCTTTGGTCCCTTAGTGGTCACCTAGTCATAACCAAATATGGAATACCACTAATAAAATATATCATAAAAGGTTCAAGGTCTAAGCCTCACTCCCGGGACCTTGAATCCTACTAACACGATTAGTAGATTTGATCCTGAGCCTTAAGAATTGAAACCCCAAGCCTAAAACCCTTGAAAACTCCTCCTTGACACAAAAGGAAAAGGGGCCGCGACTTCGCCAAGTGAGTCGCAGCGCGCCCCCAAGTTAGAGAGCACTCTGCCTGGGTACTAAGGGCGGGTCGCCACTTGCCTAGGCCAAGTCGCGACTTGACCCCACGAACACAGCACCCCTACCATTTTCTCCATTAAAACCAGCCAAAAACCTTCACCAAACAGCCCAGAAATCACACCCAAGCATTACCACAACATACCCATCATTCAACCAAAAAAACCCAAGCTTTAAACCATTTAAAACCACCTCAAATAACTTCTTCTATAATAAAAAATTCTAGCCCAAAAACTTACTTCAAAATAAAGCAAAACCAGAAAAATAAAGCTTAGAATTATTACCCCTAACCTGAATTGAACCCCTTCCAAAGCTGAACCAATAACCAAAGCTCACAAGCCTTGATTTCCTCAATCTTAGCTTCAAAGTTCAAAGGAAAAGAGAAGAGAGAAGATGATCGTGGAGGAGGAAGAAAGAGTCTCTATTTTGCTTCAGCTTTGACCCATCTACAGCCATCTATTTAGTTTAAATATATCCTAAGGTCAAATGACCAAAACGCCCCCAAGCCTAACTTATTTCCTTGAGAGCCCCCAAGGGAAAATTCGTCATTTCCCACTTATCCCGCAAATTATAATTAACATCCTCCAATTCCCATTATTCCCAATATTCTCAAATAGTTAATAAATCATATCCCATTACCCTTTAATTCCCGGTAATGTACTAAGCATGAAATTACCACTTGGCTCACCCCGAGCTCGAAAATTAATCTCGTTATAACCAAACCGCTAATTTACATTCTAAGATCGTCTCATGCCAAATAGCTCGAACAAATCCACATTATAATGTGGTCTAATTCATAAGTCATAAACATGCATGAAAATATACAAATATGCCATCATCGAGTCAAATTACCAAAATATCCTCAGAATGAAAGTGGACCCACATGCATGCATTTATCATCATATTATAATATAACTCACATAATCATGCATATAATCATTTAATTGCATTATAAATCAATTATGGCTCTCCTGGCCCCCTAATCTAGGCTCTAAGCCACATTAGGGATTTTGGGATATTACAGAGCTATCCCAATAGTAGACTGGTAACTATTGTAATAAGTGAACTCCATCAAGGGTAGATATTGACTCCAAGACTCCGAAAAGTCCAAAGTACAACACCACAACATATCGTCTAAAATCTGAATATTCCTCTCAAACTGCCCATCGGTCTGGGGGTCAATAGTGGTACTTAATTTAAACCTTGTACCCATTGCTTTCTGCAATCTCTTCCAAAAGTACCATTGATCATCTAATGAACATTATTCTATAAAATTAATTATAGAATGAAAAATATGTTCGCTAAAAGAAATTGAGCGCTCTATGTTCAAGCCCCGAATCAACACTAAAACGAACAACTAATCTGCTTTCATTTATGTAACGAGTAGATTCCATATCTGTGAAGTATATTCCCGGCCACTGGCAGTTCTATGACTCCAAGATATCTGAAATTCGATCGTAGGAATATTGAACCTTACCCGATAAGTCAAAAGTTATAAAAACACAAATAGGAGTTCATTACTCACTTCAGGATTGAGGTCAAGTCTCAACCGACCATCAATTGATGAATTTTGAACTTCTATATTTTAACGGAGATTATCAGATGTTCTTTCTTTCATCGTGTCCTAGTCCAATACAATCTATATTATATACAGTACCTCTGTAACGACCCAAATGTCCTAATAATGCTTATCCCCTTGATTAGGGGGCCAGGATGGCAAATCTGGGAATTATATGATTATGTGATATTTATGTATATCATTATGTGAATATGCGAGTTATATTATAATATGACTAGATATGCATGTTTAGGTGTATTAAATATGCATGGGGGCCTATTTCTGTTTAATTGGGCAATTTTCATATTTGGCCATTTCGGGTATATTTGGCATATATGTGGTATATGTGATGTGCTTCATTATTATTTGGTTATGCTAAGGTTACTTGGCATGAGACAATTGTAGGAAGCAAGCTAGTGGGAAAGTCACAACGAGATTTATACTCTACTTGGAGTGAGTCAAGGGGTATTTAGCACATTACCGGGATATTGGGTAATGGGAATAAATATTTGATGATAAATTGGGAGTTAGTGAGACCAGGGGAAAATTCTGGGAACTTTGACTATTTTACCCCTGAGGGCATTTTTGGGACCCCGAACATTAGGATTTGCTTGAGGTTACTTAAGCTTGAAGTAACCTGTTAGAATCATAAAAAGAACGTTCAGTACGCTCTCTCTCTCTCTCTCTTTCTCCCGTTCCATTTTTGACATTGTTAGCATTTTCGAAGGAAACTTGAGTTTTAGGACTCGGATTCAAGTGAGGATCGAGGCATAGCAATTCTAGGGAAGATTAGAAGCTTATTAGCAGGATGATTTAGCGAGAAATGACATAATCAGAGGTGATTTAAGCGTTGAATTCATGATTTTATTCTCTGTTCTTGGTGTTCTTGAGTTCTACAAACTCAAGACTTGGATTAGGAGTTCCTATGGGGATTTTGGGTATTTGTTATTGTTTTAATGTTGCTAAGCTATTAGGTGAACTGTTTGTGGGATTAAAATGTTGATTTGAGGGGCTAGGGACCTGTTGGGGTCGGATTTGGAGCTTTGAAGTTGGAAGAACACGAGTTTAGAAACCCAGAAATCTGGTATCAGCGCTGTAGCGCTAAGTTAGTAGCGCTACAGCGCTATGTTTTCTATTTGGGGGATGAAGTTCTGCCTATAGCGCTGTAGCACGCAATAGGTAGCGATGTAGCGCTACACAGTTTTTTTGGTACTTTTGGGGTTTTGGCCCGAGGGCTCGGGGGATGATTTCACTACCCTGTTTGGTGGGATTGGAGGTCTCGAGAGTGCAGGATTGGTCCCGGGATTGGGTTTTGGAACTTGAACTCATTGAAACACCGTTTATGGTTGTGCTAGGTTATCGCTAGGGGCTTGGAAATAGGATTGTGCTTGTGGCTCATTTATTAGTAACCTGTGCTTGGACCAAAGGTAAGAAAACTGCACCCAATACGTGATGCATGTGATGCATAAGATACATGTGATTAGGGCATGGCATGAATGTTAAATATGAGATTGATCAGAGCTTGAGTCTCTGTAATTATGCGTGATTATAATTATGTTTGTGATTATTTATTAAGCATATTGAATGCCTTATATCTGGATATTTGACATATGATATATGTTTGTTTACATTACCTCATTGAGGAAGCACTGACTTATTAGTCAGGGAATGGAAATGGTGTCAGTATTGATTGTGAAGCTGTGACTTATCAGTCAAGATCGGCAGTAGTACTAAGCACTGGTCGTATGGTATTGGCTTATGAGTCAAGAACGGTATTAGTGTGTTTAACACAAGCCGAAAAAGATTAGATCTAATCGACATAAGCATTATCAACATAAGTATGAAATGCTTGACCGACCCTAAGTTCGATGAAAACAAAAGCGCTTGTCTAGTCTAAAGGCTAGTTACATAGAGCCAGGGCTATAAGCTTAGGTGACTGATAAGTGACATGGCTAAGAGGGCATGGGACCTCAGAGATAGACTTATCAGTCATCTAAACAGAGATAGACTTATCAGTCATCTATACAGAGATTGACTTATCAGTCATCTAAACAGCGATAGACTTATCGGGCATCTACACAGAGATAGACTTATTAGTCATCTACTCAAAGACAGACTTATTAGTCATCTATATAGAGATAGAATTATCAGTCATCTAAACAGAGATAGACTTATCAGTCATCTATACGGGGATAGACTTATTAGTCATCTGTACAGAGTATGACTTATTAGTCGTCTATTCAGAGCTATTAGTCATCTAACTCAGAGCGAGAGACTTATTAGTTGTAACGACCCAAATTTGCTAATAAGGCTCAAGGGCCTTGATTAGCATGACGGGAGGGCATAAATGGGATTAGAGTGGATACTGTTGACTTAAATGTGTGAATATGTGATTAATGCTGATTATATGATAGTTGATGATATTATGTGATAATATGAAATAAATATGTGATATATGTGAGAACCACATTATTATGTGGGCAGGTTCGCAGAGCACGACTCGAGACGATCCTAGGGTCAGATAGTGGGAAAAGTCACAACGGGATTTAAGATATGATTTTGGGCAAGTCAGGGTATTTTAGGTATCGGGTAGTGATTTGGACTATCGGGTTACGAAAATAAATATATGGAGATATATTTGAGGATAGGATGTCTAGGCGGGAATATTGGGGGATTTTACCGTTTTGGCCTCGGGGACGGTTTCGGCACCCCGAGCCTTGGGATTGACTTAGTAATAAGATAGAATAAAGAAACTTTTAGAAAAAAAGATAAACCGACTAAAATTCTTTACCTTAGTTCTCTCTCACTCTCAAGGAAAACAAAGGGAAGGAAGCACAGAAATCTTAAAGGAATCAAGCTGGAATCTCTAAGGATTAAGGTGGGGATTTGGAGGCTTAGCTCAGGGATTAATCAAGATCTGAGTTAGGGTTAAGGTAAGCAATTTAATCCTCTCTTCTATGGTTGGAAATTCTGGGTTTTGGTTAAGTTTTGAGGCAAACATGGTTTTGATGTTTTAAGGCAGAATTGAGGAGGAAATTTGGGGACTTAGCTTGGCTTTGGCTTGGTGAAGTGGTTCAACAGAAGAGGTAAGTTTCAACTCATGGTTTAGAGGTTTTGAATTGGATTTGAATGGCTGGTTTGAGTGTTTACAGCTCCTGAGTTTCAGAAATTGAAAAGAGAAGATTAGTGTGAGTTGGGTTGTGTTTTCTATGGAATTATGTTGTTTAAGTCATGCTAAAGGAGTTGGGATTAATTGGTGATGTGTTGGGGAGATTTGGGATGGTTTAAGGTGAGGTTTCAAGCTTTGAAATGATGGGTTTTCTGGGCACGAAAGGGAGGTCCGCAACTCTGTTCTAGAGCGCTGCGGCCCTAGGATGAAAAAGGGCCAAGGAGGCTCGACCAGGGGAGGGCGCTGCGGCGCCCAAAGCAAGGGCCGCGGCGCATGTTATGTTTAGGATGGGCTTGGTTCTATTTTGAGGCTAGGGTCGTGGCTAAGCTTCAAGGGCCGCAGCCCTTGGGTGTGCACATGAGTTTTTGAGGGTTTTAGGCACAGGAAAGTGGTCTAGTGTGCTCGGGATTGGTCTCACCACCGTGCTTGGTGGAATTCGGATTCCCGAGAGTTAGTTTTGTAACCGGAAACCTATATTTCAGTATTAATGGAACCCTATACTTTGGTTGCGACAAGGTGATAAAGGCTTAGGCTCGGGAACGAATTGCGCTTGAGGGGCGTGGCTCGTAATCAATAACTGTACAGACTAAAGGTAAGAAAACCGCACCTGGTTGAATATATGTGACGGGACTAAGGGCTCCGTATTGTAAACGCTTGAAAAGATGGTATTATTCCATGCAAGCCATTTAGTGAACCAACGGCCTAAAGGTGCCAAGGGTTTCACTAGCGCACAGGGCGCGGCTCGGCCACTGGTAGCCGAGGACAGCTTATTATGCACTGGGCTCGGTTTAAGCGGGTCGAAGTCAGTGGGTTAAACAGAGGGTGCGGCCTAAGTCGTCGGCCCTGAATATTATGTGATATGAGTGTAATATGTGATTGATTGTATCTTGAATCTGAATGTACGTGCTGAATACCTGTTGTGGATTATCTGATGGGAATACATGCTTAATGAACTAACTGTCTGTTATCATTGATTGAGTTGTTTAAGATGTTTTCTTGCTGGACCTTGGCTCACGGGTGCTACGTGGTGCAGGTAAAGGCAAGGGCAAATTAGACCAGCCTTGATTGGAGAGTTCAGCGAGCTGAATGTACATAGCCAGCTGCCCAGCCGCCACGGTTGAGGTTTAGGCAGGGATGCGAGACCTGAAGACTGTATGTTTTGCCTTAATATGGCTAGCGATTACTCATGTACTTTTGGGAGTCTGTAAACTTATTTTTACTCTGTTTTCTTATGGGATCCCATGCTTATAATAGTTTAAATATATGAAATGAGTCTTTGAGACAAAACCTTTTCAACCCTAGCTCTTACATGTTTAGTGACACGTTTTTAAAATAATGACTTGATTAGCGAGTCTTGCACCTTTATAAGTACACAGTGTAACGGTCTTGGCTATCCAGGGCGTTACATTAGTCATCTACTCAGAGCACAGGACTCCACAAACATTTATTTGTACCTACTTCCATGCATGAGTAGGGTTATTACTACTAGGCATGCTTATTGTGATTCAGTGACATGTTATTACCTGTTAATAAGGATATTGAGTTTTCTTGCTGAGCTCCGGCTCACGGGTGCTATGTGGTGCAGGTAAAGGCAAAAGAAAGCTGGACCATCCTTGAGTTGGAGAACTTAGGTGACAATGTGTACATATGCAGCTGCTCGACCGCTATGGCCAAGAGTTTAAAGAGGAACTAGGGATAAACCCTATTTTGCCGCTTAGGTCGGCTGGTTGAAATATTTTATTGTAATTAACATTTAAAATATATTTTCGGGATCCCAATGTATACAGTAAATTTTTTTAGTGAAACGGTGTATCTTTAACCAAAATTTTAATTCTAAACCGTTAATCACATGTAGTTGCACGATTATGGTCAAATGACTCGTCTAGCGAGTTTAGCAATGTTTAAAATGCACACCGTAACAGTCCTTGGGTAGTAGGGCGTTACAACCTCTATCTCTTTGTGTCGCTACACTTAACAGTCTGGATAACCTGCTCTATCTTAAACATAATATAGACCGTACTTATAATCTTTATTAAATAAAGCTCCAACTTTATTTCGCGATTACAGAAATTTTTTATATTATTATCTTAAATTAAATTCTCTTATATATATTTTTATACATATACTTAATTCAAGACTACATCAACAATATTGGATCTTCATGATAAATGGCATGTATAATTAAATACAAATATGAGTGCAAAATATTTACTTTATTTAATTAACAGTAACTGTTCATTAATAAATATTTAAGGGCACAAATCCCAACAATTTTCACCAATAACAAACATGAGCTAGTCTCAATTTCGGTGAGATGTCTCCTGCCTAGTGATCATGAAACGATCCTTTTTGGGAGACAGGTGCCGCACCTTGTTCATGGAGGCACTATTCTTTGATTTAGTAAAGGAGCCAAAAATGTCAAATACCTGGAGCCTTTTATTCTTCAGTACACCAATGGCGACTACTGCAATTATGGCCTGAATATTGTTTGGAGGCCATTGCACTATGTGAATGTCGGTCACTACCAAGAAGTATGCCGGAAGAGGGGGAAGAGGAAAATGAATCTTGCGAAGAAGAACCATCCAATTACAACTTTGTCGAGCTTCAGAGAAATGTTGTAGTGCCAATACCTAAGCTCATCTCGAGTGAGCATTCAGACTGATAAGTCATTGGGGATCTTGCATGTAGAACGGAGTGTAGAAAAATACCCTTCATAGTCAGCTACCCAATCCTGGTAGGAGATTACTTTGGTCTTAGAATTATTCAAGGTGAGCTTAGTGTCGAATTTTGTGGATTTAGGAGCCATGATCGATAGTTCATGGAAGAGGAAGAATTGAAGAGTGGCAAGTAGCGACTAGCGGAGGGGGCGAATTTAAGAAAAAGTAAATAGTGTAGATGGAAAGGGAAGTTATCCCCTTTAAAAAATCGAAAATGGGAAACTGGAAAGTAGCCGTTGATAGGACTAAATCCAATAAAAAAGCGAGAAATCATAAATGCGATTGGACATGTGTAAAAAAGAACTTGAGTGGAGGTATTTGGCGATTGAACCTCGTCCTTAAGTAAACAAGAGATAGTTTATAGTTAAGGACGATTGGAAATTGTGAGAGCATTTTGTGCTCAAATTGATTGTTTTCAATTTATAATTATTATTAAACATTTGTATATTAAATGTTAGAAGAAACATGACAAATCACGTGATTAACAATGGGAAAAGGAGGGTTTGTTTATGTACAGGGAAACACTAAAACGCGTGTTTCATTAAAGCGAACAATTAAAGGATTGCCTATAGAAAGCGAAGTAGAGGCTTCGGCCTCTGCGCGAAGAAAACCAACTTAAATAGTCTCGTGGGGAGTCGGTCGAAGTTGGCAGGAAATGGAATCTGGGGTGGACACATGGACCAATAACAATAAGTCTTTCTTAACTCGTTCTTTCATTCCTTAGCTATAAATAATTGACTTCACTCGTAGCAAAGGAACACTTTTTCTAGTCTTGACTATACTGTTACTCTATCAAAATATAAAGTGTGAACTGACTTAAGAATGGGAGAGTTTTCTTCCACGTACCCATCATTGGTTCTTGTCAAAGATTGTTCTTGCCAGAGACCGACAATCGAAGAAGCTTCTCCTAAAAGTTGATTATGTCTACAGGGAGAAAAAGATAGGGAACTGTAAAATGAAGACATAGAGAGAGAACTGTGCTCAGAGTTTCTATTTTAAGAAACTCCACATGTTTGGAAAAATTGACCAGAAGAGTAAAGTTAAAATAGGATGATGGAGGAGAAGAAGAATATGTAGAATTAGAACTATAGATATTATAGTGTATCAATGGAGTCCTTGAGGACCAATTAGCGACAAGAAAAATGTTAAAATTGGTATTTTCTTTGTTTTAAATTTCGGTATTAATTTTTTAAAATTTTGTTATTTATGTAATTAAAATATTCGTAGCTATATATTTTTGTAAACAGTTTTTAAATTATTCTAATATATTAAGCTAAATTTAAAAGAAGAGGGATGGATGAAAATGGTTTGTAAGATAGTGGAAGTTGATTATGGAATGTAAGGGATGATACACAACTAATAAGTAAAGATGCAGACGAAGATAAATGGCAACTACCGAAAGGGAGGATAGACAACTATCAGTAGAGGCTAAACTGGTATTTCTATAAATATATACATACAGATGGGATGATAAACTAGACCCCTAAGGTATTTTCATCTTCGTAACGAATTGTCTGGTAATATACCTTCAGCTAAAATTCAAACAAGAAGGTCCAAATTTTGTAGAGACAAGTTCTACTATTCTATTTTCTTTTATAATTGAACAAAATGGGATCCCTTGTGCCACACCGTGATCCAATTGTATTTTGTCTTGTTCTTTGCCACCATTTTCTCTTTTAATATTTTAAAAAGCAGATTATGTAACTATGATCTTACAAACTTCTACTTGTTAGAATTTTTATATAAACTAACATAATTATGTGTGACTCGTTTAATCCTCGTTAGTGGCATATAAAGATTATTGTATATTTATATACATGATTTTAAGCCTATTATTTTAATTAAGACCATAACGATGTATACAGTGTAACTAACTATATATGAGACACATATGAATATACCGATCTTAATTACCAGTCAGCACATTGTAGAGTGATAAACTTCTTCTATAGCATTTATATTAGACGTGAAATACGGTGAATAATATTTCTTTTCCTAGAGCAGACTTGATATCTCAAAATACAAATAATAACATCCATATGATGTTCACTAGAATTATGTATGAATTGACTAACAATACTCAGAGCATTGGTGAGATCAGGTCTTGTGTGAGCTAAATACATTAGTCTTCCAATGACTCTTTGGTATCTCCCCTTGAACAATACATGGCTTAATCCAATACATAACTTCTAATCTGTTTTTCTTTTTTGGTGGCGGTGTGTCAGTCTTATGACATCTGACTATGTTAATGACAAGAAGTCATTTTTTTCTTTTTTTTTCACACTTTTTTTTATTGGCATGATACCATGTAGAGTGATAAACTTCTTCTATATCATTTATTTTAGAAAGGTGAAATATAGTGTTTGTAAAACTTGAATAATCAATTAGTTGCCTAAAAACCAACCTATAAAATTTTATGATTTCCATACCTATACAACCTTATATAGAAGGAAAGAAACTGATTTGTAATCTTCACAAGATCATTGACTATCTCAACACCCATTAGACTAAGATCAAAACTTAGACTAAATGCTCATTTAGAACCCATGAATGATAAAATACCGTGTGTATATATAGGTTGGTTGCCATATGTTTTAAGAACAAGGTTGAGAGTGTTAATGTGTGGGTAGTCTCTATGCTCCTCCTTAGCTCTCTTCTTATTTTGTTTTCTTTTGACACGTTCTAAAGCAAAGGAGGAGAAAATGACAAAAGGAAAACATTCTCAACCTTAACGATGCAAGTAATCAAGACCGGAGCCACGTTGTGGCTCTGAGGGCCTAAATTATATTGATTCTTTTTCTAAATTTCTTTAAAAATTCTATTTTGGCCCCCATTAACATTTTTTTTTGTAATTTGGCCCCCCTTGACTAGTGAGGCTAGCTCCGTCTGTTGAGATTTTGGCTTATCAACACAATTTAGAGTGTGATAATTCAAAAGAATCTAACTCTAGATAATCTCTTAAACAATGGAAGAATAATCACAAATTTGATCAAGGGAAAGAGATGATCTTTCTTGAAAGAAACCCTAGTTACATAAAATCATAAAGTTATGATTTAATGTAATAAACAATGGAGATGATCACGAAGGCTTGACACAATTGAATTGTTGTCCAAAAAACTCTATTTCTAGCCTCCTATACGAGATTCTTGAAGCTACTACAATGGTGGAACGAGTCTTGGGATTAACAAGCCTTGATTTTCAAATAAGTCAAGTTTTCTTGATGAATATCTTGGAGAAAACTAGTAAACTTTGTGAGTTAGAGAGAGAGAGGATTTTAGACAGAGAGAGAGTGGAGAGATATCAGTTCACCAAAGTCTCAAATGAACCCCTTAAATATAGTAGGAATCATCATTAGTGTTAACCTATGAGATTAGAGCATTTTATACCATGTTTTGAATCCAAAACATGTAATTGTACAGATCTATACAAATAACCCACACAATGCATCTCCCTCACGCAGGCGATGTGTTGCCTATCTGGGTTGTTCAAAGATAGGCGATGCAATGCCTCTCAATAGGCAACACAAAGCCTCTTGAGGAGTTGCATTGCCTGTGTGCACTGACTTTTGACCCCGTACTTCAGCCCAAAATACCTTAAAATGCCACCAAACTTTTTGTGTGCTCTTATATACTCCAAAGTAATACTTTGGACCCAAAAGGGTAATTATAAAGTGCATATAATAAAAGTCAATTGCTCATGTTGACTTTAGTTAAATCGTTACAATTTTCATCTCTGTGTATAATTAATTTCACTATGTATTCAACCAATCTTAATAATCCCCCACTTGGTTAAATACATTATCCACCTCTAACCCAAACGATATAGTGCATAAAATAAAGTGCCTTTCAGTTTGAACTTTATCTTAGTGAAAAATACTATATTGTTTTACCAAAATGCTAAGTATTCTTAAAAGATTTAACAGATCATTTCTAGTGATAAAATCGGTAGTATCTCACACACCTCTATTTGATTACTCATGTATTTCCCACTTTGTGCGCTTAGCACTATTATGGCATTGTGCTTATCCATTCATGAACCATCCAGAGAGAAAATTTCCACTCTCTTGAGAGGAGGCCCACCGCTAAGTTCATATAGGTGAAAATCTTACAGTATCTTTGCTACCTTTGGAGATGTTTGTTGCTCTTCAACTAAATTTCACTAAATACGTATGGCTTAACCCTCATGTTGTCAACTATTCCCTTATCAACAACTTGTTCTTGCCCATTGAACTCTACACTTGATGTATACAAGCTTTGAGTAGGGTTGTTGTAACGCCTTACTACCTTAAAGTCGTTACTAAGTGAGGTTAAAATGTGCAATCAACTCGCTAAACGAGGTTTTTAAAACAAAAGAGTGATTAAGTGAAAGTCCAGGCTGTAATCTTTAAAAAGTACTCTATTTCATTAAAAGCTCAAGAGTTTAACATTCGGGATCCCTTAATTCAGTTTATAAAATATTTACAACTCAAAACAAGTTTATAAGTAATTAACCATCAAAACTAGGGCTTTTATAGCCATTCCTCAAAAATATCCCCAACCAAAGCAGTCGGGCAGGCCAAACATGTACGTTCCGCCCCCATGCTCTCCGTACTCATGGCTGGTTGACTTTCTCTTTGCCCTTACCTGCAACACAGAGCACCCGTGAGCCGAAGCCCAGCAAGAAAACTCAAACAGTACATAATATATGCATAATATACAGTTATTACAGCAGATAGCTCATATCTAGTCAGACAGTCCATAAAATCTAACACATACACGGCCATGCCGTCCCAGAAGCGTTACCAAAGCCTGGGATCTCGATCTAAACCGTAAGGATATCCCATGTATCCATTGGGGTCTTACCCTAACCACGAGCACTCCAGGTGCTCAGTGGTATTCCCGGCCTCACTGCCGCTCTCGGCCTTCGCCGTTCTCGGCTCTTCACCGTTCCCGGCCCTTCGCCGTTCATTCTGCTATCTCCACATTTAGCATACTCAAATAACAATCAAATACATAATCATTCATGTAATGCTACATTCTAGCAATAATACAATCTAGGGCCGCGCCCTGCAACAAAACTATGGGCCCAAGCCCTGCTCTACGGGTGCTACAATTCTCTTACCAGTATCCCGAGCTTTCGATGCCCCAAAGCCACAAGCACGGTCCTCTAACCCAGCCTCTCCAAAGACCTAGTCACAACACACATAAAACATCCTTTAATATTAACCAATCCAAAACCACTTCCCAAGACCAATCCCACACTCTCAGAATCCCCAAATTCCTAAAACAATATGCCGGAAACATTCCCCGAACCCCCGGAGCAAAAGCTCAAAATTGCAAAATCCCATGCTCTGAAAATAGCCTAGCGCCGCGGTGCTGCCCTAGAGGGTCGCGGCGCCCAGCAAGTCAAAAAGCCTTCCCTTGCCCAGAAACAGCCTCGCGCCGCAGCGCCCAAGAACAAGGCCGCGGCGCTCCATCGCGAACCCAGAAATCTGGGTTTTTCCCCTACGTTTCCCCGAACCAAAACACTCCCAAATCATCCCAAATTCACACCTAAGCCCCAAAACCAATTCAAAACCTCAAGTAGACCCTTCAACAACCTATAAACATCATAACCTAGCTCAATTACTCAATCACACCCAAGAATCCACTCTTGAGTTTCATGCCTTAATAACTCAAACCAGAAAGTTAAAAGCTTAGACCCAAACCCAAACCACACCTCAAATTCACTAACTCATAACAGAAATAACCTTTATAATTGCACAGAATCCTTACCTTGAATGGAGAATCCAACCTTAAGCTTCCTTGCTCCCAGCTCCAAGCCAAGCCTTATAATCCCACAAGCTGAATTCCCACAAAACCAGTCATAACTATCCTTGAATTTCCATTCTTCCTTCTAAAATCAAACTTAAAACTCAATAAAACAAAAGCATTTCTTACCTCAGAACAATTTTGGACCAAACTTTATCTTGATTACTTCAAATCTCCCAATTCTCCTCCTAGGGCTCAAATTCAGCTTCCTTCTTCTTTTTCCCCTTTCTTTCTAGCTCTTTCTTCCAAATTCAGCATTAACCAAAATATAACCAAGTGTAATGCGTATTCCCCTCTCCTTCAGCTGAAATAATCCAAATCCTTGCCTAATGACCATTCTACCCTTCCTTTAATATCCCTTTCCTAACTAAACCTCAAGGGCTCTTTTGTCACTTCTTATCCATTACAATTCTACCATTTCTCCATCAAAACATGTTACTCTCAGCTGTTACTAACAGTTACACAAGTTACCAAATTACCGGTTACCATTATCTCACAAGAACTAAATTACAAAATCCCCAAAATACCCCTAGGCTCCTCTCGAGCCGGGTATAAAATCCCGTTGTGACTTTTGAGTTATCTAGCTCGCTAGGACCGTCTCGGCACGTGCATCACATTAATATCACCACACCCACGTGGTACAAATCACATAACATAATTATCACATTTATGCCCTCAACGGGCTAAAATTACTAATTTACCCCAATCATGCAACCGGGGCCCACATGCATATTTATACTGCCTAAACATGCATTCTAATCACATACTCATTTAAATTCATATATTATCATATTAATTCACTTATTGCCCTCCAGGTATGCTAATCAAGGTCCTAAACCTTATTAGCAACTTAGGGTGTTACAGTTGCCATCATTGGGGAATCTATTTTTCAATGAGTTTTAGTCTCATCCCTCTATTCGTAGAACTAAGACTTATATGTCTAGATTTCCCATTATATATCTTATTGTAAGCTCTAATTAAGGTTGCTTGGTTATCACAATGTATTGAGATCATCGATACATCAACCATGGTTTTAGGTATCTCCATCACAAGATCTCTAAGCCACTCGATCTCTTTCCTGGTTACTGCTAGAGCTACAAACTCAGATTCCACGGTTGAGTGACATATACATGTTTTTTTTTAGATCCCTAGGAAATCGGACCCCCATAAAGAGTGAACAACCGACCGATTGTAGAGAGATTATCTCCTACACCAGATTTCCAACTTGCATCAAAATATCCTTCAAGTATTTTAGGAAACTTTAAATATTGGAGGTATAGTTATTTAATCCTTTTGAGGTATCCAAAAACTCTTTCTACGACATTTGAATGTTTTATAATTCGATTCCCGGTAAACCTACTTAGTTTACTAACCGCAAATGAAATATTCGCTCTAGTACAATGTGCGGCATACATTAAAATTTCTATTGCACTTACATACTCTAATTGAGCCACCACTCTCTATTCATTCTTTTCAAGCTTCTGACTTGAATCAAATGGCGTGTTTGCCTCTTTGAGATTAAGATGACTAAATTGATCTAGCAACTTCTCAATGTAGTGAGCTTGACCTAAGATATATCCATCCACACTTCTTCAAACTTTGATACCCAGTATATTATCAACCTCTCAAAGGTCTTTCATCTTGAAAGTACAAAATAAAATCCTTCGTGTTTTTATTATGTCTTTCATGTCATTACTTATTATCAGCATATCATCAACATATAGACACACTAGAATGATATAATCATCACAAGTCTTAGATTATAAGCACTTGTCCACATTATTGTGTCTAAACCCATCTGAAACAATGGCTTCATCAAACTTCTCAGACCATTGTTTTGGTGCTTGTTTTAAGTCATATAATGATTTAACAAGCCTACACACTTTATGTTCATTTCCCTTTAGAACAAATCCTTCTGGTTCTTCTATGTAAACCTCTTAATCAAGATTACCATTTAAGAATGTCATTTTCACATCCATTTGATGAACATATAAGTTGTTGAAGTTGTCCTTGCAACCTGTGCATAGGTATCAAAATAGTATATGTCTTCATTTTTTCTAAACCCTTTAGCCACCAACCTTTCTTCAAAGGCTTGGATGGTCCCATTTGTGTGATATTTCTGTTAAATAACCACTTACATCCTATTGGTTTTGATCCTTGTGATAGATCAACAACTTCCCAAGTGTGGTTAGAAATAATTGAATCCATCTTATCATTTATTGCCTCCTTCCAAAACGTGGAGTCTCTTGAAGACATAACTTCTTGAAAGGTTTTAGGATCATCTTCTACTAAAAGTACTATTGGATACTTCTAAGTATCTCCTTTTTCATTACTCTCTACTAAGTAAAGAATATCCATTTGTGAGTTTTATCTTGTGATTCTACCTCTTTATGTCTTTAACTTCTTCTAGGCAATAATGGTTGCTCTACATCCCTTGAAGGTAAATGCTATTGAGTTCCTTCCAATGAGATCTGTTCTTGAGGTTTGTTGTTGATAACTCCATTTTAATGTTGTTTTATAATGTGTTTTTGTGGTAATCTTGAGTCTTTATGTTTGTTTTGTGCAAGATTACGCTTGTGTTTATCTTTGTTGTAGTTTCGTACTTTGGATCATGAGCTAAAAGTGAAAAGAGGAAAAAAAAAATGGTGAAAATGGAGCTTTTGGTGGTTGTTCGACTCAAATTGGTGCTAAGAATGAATTATAATAAGTTTTTGATGAAGGAATGATGTCAAAAGGATAACATCTGGAAAAAAAAATAGAATTAGAGTCGTGGCATGGGCTTAAGGGTCGCGACTCTAGTAAAGTCAAAGGCTAAAGGTTTGTTGAAAGGTATTAGAGTCGCGACATGGTCAATAGTGTTACGGCGCTAGAAGAAACAGAGGCAAAACCCAGGAGGTCCACAGTGATGCGGGCCGCGACTTAGGTTTAGAGGGCCGCGACTCCTAGAGGGCTAACCAAATTTTGAAGTACTTTAAAAAGACACGGGCCGCGACCTAGAAAAGGCCAAGCCACGGCCCGCCTATGATAAAAAGAGGAATTCGTATTTTTTTTAGTATAAATTCAGACTTTAGAGTATAATTAGGGTTAGGTCAGATTTTAATTTCGAATTTAGAGATTAAATTTGATTCTGAGATAATTTTTTCTACACTTTCATATTTTTATTTCTTCTTCAAGTCTTTGAATTTTATGTTTTTGAATAACTATTTTATTGTTTTACTCATGTCTCGTATGAACTAAACACCTTTGTCTAGGTGTTAATGTAATCGCTTGAAATTCTATTTAATGTTATTATGATGTTTTATTAATTCTTCTTCTTTATGCTAATCTATATAATGTTTGCTTAATGCTAGTAAATATCTGATCAATATTTTCTTGACTTATGATTTTGATTCAAAATTCAAAAGATGAGAATTGAATATGCTATCGTTATATAGATATAGGTTACATATTGGATGAAAGTACTTGTATGGCTTGTGTACCAATTAGGTTTCTATGATTAATGTTTGCTATATGTTTAAGTTTATCACAAAGATGTAGAAAACCTACATATAGGTTGAGATCTTATATCTTGAAAAAGAATAGAAATTGATTTATGTTAACTTGCTATTAGAATAGGAAGAAAGAAATTTAAAACTGATTAATAAAATTAATAGAATGAAAAGTTGATGAAATTAATAATACCCTAGGTCTTTTAATTATTGATTTTTATCCTATGAATAATTGTTTTGTTTTTTTAGTTATTGAAATTGTGTTTGTAGTTAGATTTATTCATCTTAATTTTACTTGCCAAATAGAAAGTAAAGAGCAATTATTGGTACTTGGTTAATAGTCTCTGTGGGACGATATTCATTCTTCCAGAATTTATTACTTGACACGACCACATACACTTGCGTGCATATTTTACCGATCAGTTGTCACTATACAACAAGTTCTCAAAGAACTCATTTTCTCTTGATTGAATTATGACATTAGACTCCAAATCTAATAGCCTATAGACTTTACTATTTGAGGCATAGCCAACAAATACACACCTTATTGCTCTAGGACCCAACTTGGTACTTTTAGGTTTTGTGCTCTTACAATAAGCAAGACAACCCCACACTTTAAGATACTCTAGGTTGGGCCTCTTTCCTTTCCATATCTCATATGGTGAAATTTGATTCTTCATTAAATGAATCTAGTTTAAAATATGACAAGCGGATACCAAGGCTTCTTCCCATAATGCAAAACAACTTTGCATGTAATAGCATAGTGTTTATCATTTCATCAAGTGCTTTATTCTTTCTTTATGATATACAATTTTGTTGGGGTGTATAAGGGGTTGTACATTCATGTATTATACTATGCATCTCACAAACACAAGTTGAATTCATTGGAAAAGTATTCACCGCCCCTATCAATTCTTATTACTTTGATTTTTCTTTTCCAATTACTTTTCAACTTCGACTTTATAGATTTTAAACATGCTAAAGGTGTAAAAACGCCCTAGTCTAATGCTTTGTAAAACATTCACATGTTCATAGGTCTATGAGAGAAAGGCCACTACATATAAAATCCCAGTGGGGTCTTGCTAAAAACATGCAAGTTGGGCCCAATAGTTTTAAAAGAAAATATCAGTTTTCATGCAAAGTTCTAAAACAACCAAAAGTTTAAGTCCCACTGATAAGTTTGAAAAGTCCCATTAAACATAACATTATTAAAAGATAAATGACATTTTAATTGATCGTTTCTCGTCCATAGGATGCCCCCACACCATACACACCACGACGATAAAACTCCCCACATCACCACGCATGCTATAGAGAAACCTATCTGCTACCTAGAAGGGAAAGTAAGGGGGTGAGCTAAAAGCCTAGTAAGGAAGTACAAACACCAAGCAAGTAAGATGCAACAAATTACAAACACCTTCATTAATCTTTATATATCATAACATTATCGTTAATATGGCGTCAATATCATAAACATAAACATATTCACGTCATCATTAACACCATCATCATACCATAAACATCATAACATCATCATATCATAAACATCATAGCATTATCAGAACAAAACATCACAACGTCATCATAAACAAAACATCATAACATCATCATAAACCTTTCCTTGTGAACATGGCTCGCTAACTTGTCCATGTAACCCTTTGAGGCAAACAGGATCTCTGGTCCTTGAATAACCTCATCGCGTCTGCCCTTGGAGGCACGTCTTCATATCCTTAGTAACTCGGGTTACGTCTTCATATCCTTAGCAACCCATTTTCGATGTGTCGCGTTCATCATGATAACATCCATTCATAGCACACAACATTCATACAATCCAAACATGTCATCATATTACAACATTCCATAATTCATAGCGCAAAACATCATAACACTTTCACACAAACAATCTTACTATTCACAGCATAAATAAACATAGATTCTATCTAATTTCCTTACCTCAGGTCCAAGCTAAGTAAAACGACAACTTCTCAACGAGCCTATACCATAATCAAAATAACATTCCTTAACTTTACATAGACACTATTTTGCCCATTCATATAACTCATGTGTGCATGGGCCATGCACACGTGGTGAGAGTTACTCACAACATACAAATATGCATAGTTACACATAAGGTGATAAAAGAATAATGCACATTCTACTTATATTGCATGCATGATTTTTCTATAAAAACTACATGGTTGCATAATAGACATAATTTTTGACGTAAAAGTGAATTTGCATGCAACATGCATACGTGGGAACGTTGCGTAAATATGGCGTTTAAAACGATAATTCTACGCGTCTTACTTCTATCCTATTCAAAATAATAAACGTGTAGCATGTTTTGTTTACCATTATTTATCTTCTTAAAATTACTAGGTTGATTAAATCTCCCAAGACATTATTTTTATTTCATACAAATAATTTTATTTAGTCATTAAAAATATATAATAATTCCATATGTTATTTTTAAATTACAAAGAAATAACAAAGACTTGAATTTATTTAAAATACTTAAAATTATCATGTTTCCTTAGAAAATAACAATTTAAGTTATGTTAATAGAATTACATAATTGATGTAAGAAAAAAATATAAGTTTTAGGTGTGGGAAAAAAAAATATTTTCCTTGAATTATTTTAAGACTTAAATTTATGTAACATAAACTCATGTGATAATCCAATAATGATTTTAAACTTATTAAACTAAATTTCCAGCCACCATTTAATTTATTAAAAATCACAAGTGAATGAAATTCAACATTTTTCTTAATCAAAATAAAGAAAAATCATAACTAATAAAGTAAACACTCATATCATCTTAAAAATACCACTTTTAATATTACCATAGTTTAGGATATTAATTTATTTCAAATACTAATCAAATTTCTTATATTTAAAACACACTTCACAATTTCTCTACAAAAATCCAGCAACCAAATTTATCATTAAAATCATCATTTCTATTTTTTTAAAACTCACTTTTTCATTAAAATATATAAAAAAATCTGTAGGTAATTATTTGTGCAAAAATATCATTTAAGTGTGAATTAAAACAGCATTTTATCCTCACAAATACAACATATCATTAGAGACATTTCTTATGCATGCATATCATTATTTCATCAATCTTTTCACCAATTGATCACAAAATCAACAACCATGAATAATCATGAATTTTCTCTTTACCTCATGCCTCACAAAATTCATACAAAGTCATACATGTTTAATTAATACGATTAATCACAAATCCTAACATGCTCTTATTATACAAATAATTCAAAGAAAATAACCAATACATATTCATTTACAACCTTACAACACCTTATTCTATTTCCAATGAGTTCATACATTCAACCCAACAAAATAATAATAACAACATGCATTAATAACATAAACACCCATATTCATATATGCCTTTATATTAAACCTAACATGTTCCTATCATTTTTCATGCATACCATAATTTATTGATACATAATCTCACATACACCCTTAACAAATTTCATGGATCCAACCATCAAAAGTCCAAATTATTATTACACCAAAATTACATAGGTCCTAGAACATGGATCTAACATATTGAAAATCACAAAAACATAAAACATGGGGAACCCATAGACATGCATAGGCCGAAACCCTCATGAGCACTATCATGAAATATCATAAATCATCATACATGGCAAAACAACTCTAAATCCCTTTCATGCATTAAGCCACACAAAAAAATAAAAAATCCTTCATCCATGATCACAATAACACACCACCAAAAAAATAATAGGAACACTAACAACCTTTTATTACAATTCATAAACTCTTAATCCCCAAGAAATCAAGACCAATACATATTTAGAGAGAGGAATCTAATACCTTCCTTGAGAGAACACAAGAACCAACACCCAAAAAGCAACCTCTCTTGAATACCCTAGTTTTTTTCAAGAATCAAGATGGAGAAGAAGATGAACACTAACAATTAGAAACAACCCTAATGATCATACTAGAATTAAAAGGAGGAATCATAAAATAAACACAAGAGTCATACCCAAGCTTGACCTCGTCTTCTTCTTCCTTTCTTCTCCTCCTTCTCTCTCTTTCACGCCTCTCTCTCTCTCTAGCCGTGGGGTTGAATGAGCATAATGCTCTTCCCCTCTTCCATTCCCTCTTTATCCAAATTCTCCCATAATGACCCAATTAAAAGAAAAAGGTAAGTTTCCTATTTCTATATATTTTCTTTTAATTTTCATTATTTGTTTTTATCACAATTGATAGGAGATAAAAGATGATCACTTCCTTTCCCAAAAGACCATTTATCACCTTATTTTTAATTTATTTGAATAATAAAATATATAGAAATAAACCTCTTCCTTTCCCACTCTAAGCCACAAGTCCACCATCTTATTTCCCTTTCTTATTTATTTATTTTTTTAATAATAATTCTAATAAACTCAATAAAAGGCTACTTCAAAGTGTGTAGAAATTGTATACATGTGTACCACTACCATGCACTTGCACACACTAAATCGCTAGGGTATATCATGCACCTTAGTGCATACAACCAAAACTCAATAATCACATTTTAAAAATAAAAATAAATACATATCATTTAACAATTAATTTCACAAAAATTCTACCAACAATTTTAACAATTAAATAAAATAAACAACAATTAAATAAAGCAAACAAACAATTAAATAAAATAAACAAACATTTAAATAAAATAATTCCCCACACTTAACACTTAAATAAAATAAAACACAAAATTTTAATAACTAAAAAAAATAATTTGGTGCGCTACAAAAGGCTTCATCCTTATTCTTGAGCAAGTAAACATATGTGAATCTAGAACAATCATGAATAAAGGTAATAAAATATCTATGTCCACCTCTTGATATCATTCCATTCAATTCACATAAATCACCATGTATCAAATCTAACAAATGAGTTTCTCTTTCAACACTGGGATAAGGTTTCTTAACCATTTTAAAATTAACACATAGTTGACATTTGTCATGCTCAGTATCATTACATACAATTAAACCATATTTTATAACTCTTTTAATTGTATTATAACCTATATGAGTAAGTATATTATGCCACAAAGTAATAGAATTAAATCCAAGCATATAACATGAAGATATAGATGCATTATTATAAAAATTGGAGTCTTGAGTACACAACTTGATCATACAATCACAAACATACCTTTTTCCCAAAAAATAATTACCCTTGGACAAAATTAGCTTACCAGAGTCAAACACCGCTTTGATGCCCAATAATTGTCCTTCTTTGATCGAGGCTTCTTGTGAGCTTTCCAATTTGATTGAGAATTTTTCTCTTTGGTCGTGCCTTGGATGTCCCTTCATTGGACTCTTCCATACACTTGTCAGTAGAATGAGACTCCTCTTCCATCCATAGGTATTTAAGGATTTCTTCCAAATATATATCCTCATTCTTATGGAGAATCTTCTTCCTATAGCCCCTCCAAGATGGAGGCAAGGTTATCTTAAGAGTCGATAACTTGTTCACAATAATTTGTAATTCATCTACTTGTGGAAGTAAGAGTTTTTCATCAAACAACTTAAACTCCATACATTGAGTTATGAGAAATTTCTTGATACCTTATTCTTCGACTTTGTATTTCATCTCAAGTGCTTCCCAAATTTCTTTTGTCGGTGCTGTGTTGGTGTAGAGATCATAGAGATAATATGAGAGAGTTTTGTGGATGTGACCACGACATATGACCTCATCGTCTTCGCACTTCTTCCATTCTTTGATCACTTCTTGAGAATCATCATCTTTTTGTGCACCCAAATCCTTCAAATATTTATCTAGTATGAGTAGACCTTCAAAGTTGTAAGAAGGAACTTCATATCATCTTGCCATCGAACAAAGTTAGAGTCATCAAAATGATTTATCCTAACTAGATCTTGGGACATGAACTTAGAGTATTGAAATAATAACCTTAGATATACAATCTTTAGAAGAGAAATATAGGGTTTAGGAATAGAGTTTTTTTATTGTTAGGATTTCGGCTTATCCACACAATTTAGAATATGATATTTCAAGGGAATCTAACTCTAGATAAAAATGGAAAAATAAACACGAATTAGATCAAGGGAAAGAGATGACATTTCTTGAGAGAAAACCTAGTTACATAAAAGCATAAAGTTAATATTTAATGTAATAAATCAATGGAGATGATCATGAAGGCTTGACACAATTGAATTGTTGTCCAAAAAACTCTATTTCTAGCCTCCCATAAGAGATTGCATAAAGCTACTACAATGGTGGAATGAGTCTTGGGATTAACAAGCGTTGGTCTTCAAACAAGTCAAGTTTTCTAGATGAAGATCTTGGAGAAAACTAGTAACCTTTGTGAGTTAGAGAGAGAGAGAGAGAGTGGATAGTGATCAATTCACCAAAGTCTCAAATGAACCCCTTAAATAGAGTATGAACTGTCATTTGTGTTAACCAATAAGATTAGAGCATTTTAAACTAATTTTTGGAGCTAAAACACGTAACTGTACGAACAACCCACGCAATACATCGCCTTCTGACAGGCGATGCATCGCCTATTTGGGCTATTCAAAGACGAGTGATGCAAAGCCTCTCAGCAGGCGACGCAACTCCTATTGCACTAACTTTTGACCCCGTACATCGACCCAAAACACCTCCGAATACTACCAAAAATTTTTGGTACTCTTATATACTCTTGTTTTACCCAAAAAGTAGTGTGATGATGTGGCAAGGATCTAAGACACATGGCAGCAAAATAACGGTGCAACAGACAAGAGGTCAAGTCGGTACTCGACCAGCTGACAGAGAATTGTAAGAAGATTCATCAAACAGCTGAACATACTTTACTCAAAGTATTAGTCAACAAGTGAAAGCAAACCATCGACCAGGCTGGTCGATACTTACTCATCTAGGATTGGTCGATTGTTCTTGAAAAAGTTCTCAAAATTTGTTACAGGGATATTTGTTAGATATTTCTATTTAAAATGTAATTGTGTTAGATATTCATTTATTTTTATTACAATTTGAGGGAGGCCCAAGGTCCATTTTGTAAATTTCTAAGCCTATAAATAGAGAGCTTAGTGAATCATTATTTTTTACGCACAAAATATTCTACAGAGAGGTTATCATACTTTTATACACCATTTTATTGTATTCTTTCAAGCTGAAGAACTCAATTGATACTAGATCATCTGATCGTGAGTTTGGATTTCCTACAATAATAAAAGTATTAGTGGACGTAGGTTATTTTCGATATTCAGGACCGAACCACTATAAACTTTTTATGTCGATTATTATTCTAGTTCATTTCTTACTTTTAACATCGTTTATTTGACCTAGTGTCATTGGCCAAATATGTGGTCAACATTTTGGTGCTTTCATTGAGACCTGAACTCAAGACACGGACAATTCCTAACTTATCATTAATCATGTTGTTGACTACCTTTTTTGCTATGAATCTAATCTAAGAATTAACACAAATTTTTTACGTGGTTCAAGCTATAAAAGAGCCCTAGTACAAAAGTCTTTGCTATTAGTGAGTTTGAAGCTTATTTTAGCAAGCTTCAATGGAGTCTTAGGCAGCGTATATTTTACTCTGAGTTTACAATGTTAACTAGCCAAAGTTCTGAACTCTTTACAAGGAGATACCCCAATCCTATTTATAGAGGCCTTGGTCATTAATTCCCTTAACGAACAATTACTACAACATTCCCCATTATCTGGGGAGTAAACTGCTAATTAATTACATAGGGATGCAATAATAAAGACCATGGGCCCAGACAGATTTCACAGGGCCTATTTACAGAAAGCTACCTACCAACTTTAGGGGGAATAGATTGTTATATTATTTTATAATATAATATAATGTAATATTATATTATATTATAATATAATGTTTTAGATTAAATAAATGTGACAAAAAGTGTCACATATTGTAACATATAATAGAGAGTTACAATATTTAGATATATGAGATATATCCAAATAATGTAACATATTTGGTGTTACAAATTTGTAACTTCCAAATATTACCCTTTATTGTGTAAATTTGGTGTTACACAATATTGAGATGAATTTCATAAAACCATATGTGAAATGACTGTTAGAGATATGATTTTAACCCCAATAATATGTTTTGGGAGTTACAGAATCATTTTGGAGGATTTGAAACCGTTTGGAAAAACAACACATTTTTAAGTGTTGAAAATGGTAAGTGGCCGCGGCCAGTGGAACAGAGAGTAGTGGCCGCAGCCACACAAAACTGACCATTTTTTTCAATTTTTTCAATCTTTGTTGAACGGCTAAAAAAACACAAATAACTCCCAAATCTCATTTTTAATTTCATATTAATCTAATTAAACATTGGTAACAGCCATGGGGATTGGTGGAATTTGAAATTCATATGGTGTCTCTATACTTTATAAATAGGAGCCTATAGCTCACTTGAAAGACACAACATTTCTATCCATTAGAGCACTTGGCTAGAAACACCTTGAGGCTTGATAATTCCATAAAGCGTTTCCAATATCTGAGAGAGATCCCTTAGTGCTTGAGTTAGGGGAATTAAGCTTTTGGACAAAGGTTTTAAACCTTGTTCAATAGGTTGTGTAAGTGAGAGTTTACTTGTGTTTCTGTTCTTCATTTTATTCTATTGTTTACCTTCTTATTCTCTTGTTCTATTTGCTTGTATATTTTTTTTAAGAGTTTTAATCTTTTCTTTTGGTCCAAACACTTTAGTTTACTTGTAATCTTTTGCTTACAGTTGTATTCTTACTATTCTCTTCTTCTTCATCATCTTCTTCCTTTTCTTTGTTTATTTGTAATTTTTAGTTATAGAGTTGTAACCTTATTTAATCAATCTATATTTATTTGTAATATTATTGCATAGAGTTGTAATATTCTTACCAATTTCCATTGAGGCAATCTATTTTTTCCTAACATTCAAAAGCTTATCCCTTTGTTTGTTTCAATGGAAGGTGAGACCATCAAAATCATGAATCAAGACCTAGTGAGGATGGATAGGTTTGATGGGTCCAATTTCACTAGGTGGCAAGACAAGGTGAGATTCCTTTTGACCACTCTCAAAATCGCCTACATTCTAGAATCCACTCTAGAACCTCTCCCAATGCCATCCGACAAGGACACTCCTGAGGAGATGGAGAAAAGAAGGAAGAGGGAGGAGGACAATCTCCTTTGTAGGGGTCATATCCTCAATGCCCTATCCGATAGGCTCTATGACCTCTACACCAAGACCAAATCAGCCAAGGAGATATGGAATGCACTTGAGAAAAAGTTCATGGCGGAAGAGGAAGGTACCAAAAAGTTTTTGATATCTCAATTCTTTGATTTCAAATTTTTTGGTGATAAACCTATTCTTCCTCAAATTCATGAATTGCAAATAATTGTTAACAAATTGAAAGTGTTAAAGATTGAGTTTCCCGAGGCCTTTCATGTTGGTGTTATAGTGGCTAAATTACCACCAACAAGGAAGAGCTATAGGAAAAGAATCCTTCATAAAATGAGGATTATTCTTTGGAGGAAATCTAAAAGCATATTCGAATCGAAGAGGAATCGATATGTAGAGATAAACTTGTGGAGGGGTCTAATGGAGAGACTTCCAAAGCAAATGCGGTGTCACAACCAAAATATCCCAAAAACAAAGGGAAAAAGGGTAACGAGAAACCATTGGGTCCAAAAACCAACGCAAACAAGTTTAAGGGCGAGAAAGGTCCTTGCTTTGTGTGTGGGAAAAATGGTCACTATGCTAGAGATTGTAGGCATAGAAAAGACCAACAAGGACCTAAGGTGAACGCAACTCAAGAGGAAAACATAGTTGCTACTCTTAGTGGGTGAATGCGGTCCAAGGCAAGGTGAAAGGGTGGTGGTATGATACATGTGCCACCGTCCATGTCACCTATGACAAATCATTGTTCAAGACCTTTGAAGAGTCAAAGGGCAACCATGAGATTCAAATGGGCAATGAGGGAAAATCCAAGGTAGTTGGCAAAGGTACCATTGAAGTCTTTTTCACCTCCAGTAAGAAAGTTACATTAGTGAATGTACTTTATGTTCCCAAAATGAGTAGAAACTTGGTAAGTGGTGATTTGCTTGGCAAGCCCAGCATTAAAGCCGTTTTTGAGTCCAGTAAACTTATACTTACCAAATCAAATGTATTTTTGGGAAAGGGGTACTCTTGTGAGGGTATGGTTAAATTGTGCACCAATGATGTAACTTTCAATGTTATCAATAAAAATGCTAATTCCGCCTATATTGTTGAGTATGAATCTTTATTTTTATGGCATCTTAGACTATCGCATATAGGTTTTCTACCATGAAAGAGTAGTTAAATGTGGTATGATTTCATGCAACATTAAAAACTATGGTAAATGTGAAGCATGTGTTAAGGAGAAAATGATTAAGAAACCATTTCCTAGTGTAGAAAGATCATCTAATTTACTAGATTTAATCCATAGTGATCTTTGTGAATTAAATAGTGTTTTAACTAGAAGTGGTAAAAGGTATTTTCTTACTTTTATAGATGATTTTAGTAGATATACCTATGTGTTTCTTTTAAAGCATAAAGATGAAACTTTTGATGCTTTTAAATTGTATAAATTAGAAGTTGAAAGTTAACTAAATAAAAAGATTAAGGTGCTAAGAAGTGATAGAGGAGGAGAGTACCTCTCTAATGAATTCAATACATTTTGTGAAGAAAATGGTATAATTCATGAGTGCACTGCACCTTATACACCACAACACAATGGTGTTGCCGAAAGGAAAAATAGGACTTATCTAGAGATGATAAATTCTATGTTGGTGTTTTCTAAGTTGAACTTCAACTTATGGGGTGAAGCGCTTTTAACCGCTTGTCACATTCTTAATCAAATACCGATGAAGAAAAATAAGATATCTCCATATGAGTTATGGAAAGGAAGAAAACCCAACATAGGGTACTTCAAAGTGTGGGGATGTCTTGCATATTGCAAGAAAAACGAACCTAATAGAACAAAGTTAGGTTCAAGAGCCATAAAGTGTACTTTCGTTGGTTATGCCAACAATAGTAAAGCTTATAGGCTATTAGACTTAGAATCTAATATTGTGATTGAATCTAGAGAAGTTGAATTTTTTGAGAATATGTTATGTGACAGCAATTCTCAAGCTTCAACATCTCTAAAGGAGAATTTGTTATATGAGAACTATTCTCAAGCTTCTACATCCAAATTTGATTCTCAAGAGGAGAATTCTCAAAACGATGTAAAGCAACCCTTTGAACCTAGAAGAAGTCAAAAGCTTAAAAATCATAAAAGTCTAATAGTGGATGAGATAGATTCACAACGAATTTCATTCTACATGGTAGAAGGAAATAGAGAGGAAGTTATTAGGAAAATTCCTATTGTACTTCTCGTTGAGGATGATCCTAAGACTTATAGAGAAGCTATGCAATCGAGAGATAGTGCATTTTGGAAAGAAGCCATCAATGATGAGATGGATTCCATTCTTTCCAATAACACTTGGGAATCGGTAGATCTCCCACCGGGGTCTAGGTCAATTAGGTGTAAGTGGGTATTTAGGAGAAAATACCACACTGATGGTACTATCAAAACCATTAAAGCTAGATTAGTAGCTAAAGGGTTTAGGAAAAAAGAGGGTATCGATTATTTTGATACCTATGCACCTGTCGCAAGAACAACTTCTATAAGAATTTTGTTCGTTTTAGCTTCTATACACAACTTGTATGTTCATCAAATGGATGTCAAAATGGATTCCTTAATGGTGACCTCAATGAGGAAGTCTATATGGAACAACCCGAAGGGTTTGTCCTATATAAATATGAACATAAAGTTTGTAGACTTGTAAAATCCTTATATGGATTGAAACAAGCTCCTAAGCAATGGCATGAGAAATTTGATCAAGCCATCATGTCTAATGGGTTTAGACATAACAATGGAGACAAGTATTTGTATTCCAAAACTTGTAAGGGATATGTGATCATTGTTTTCTTATATGTGGATGGCATGCTTATTCTAAGTAATAGCATGAAAGGGATAGAAGAAACGAAGAGGCTTCTATCAACAACCTTCAAGATGAAAGATATTGGAGAAGTTGACACCATACTTGGTATCAAAGTAAAGAAACATAGTGGGGGTTTTACGTTAGGGAAAGCCCACTATGTTGAGAAAGTATTGAACAAATTTAACCATCTCAAGGTTAAAGATGCCAATACTCCATTTGATCATAGTGTAAAACTAGAGAAGAGTGAAGGAAGAGCGGTGGCTCAATTGGAGTACGCTAGTGCTATAGGGAGTCTAATGTACGCTGCCCAATGTACTAGACCTGATATAGCATTTGCGGTAAGTAAACTTAGTAGGTTTACAAGTAATCCAAGTGCGGATCACTGGAAGGCAATTGGAAGAGTCCTAGGTTATCTCAAGAAAACCAAAGGATTACGCCTTCACTACTCCAAATTTCCTGCGATTTTAGAAGGATGTACAGATGCAAGTCGGATATCCAATCTTGGGGACAACTTGTCCACAATTGGTTGGGTATTTACACTTGGTGGAGGTGCCATTTCTTGGGGTTCCAAGAAACAAACCTGTATATCTCATTCCACTATGGAAGTAGAGTTCATAGCTCTAGCTGCTATGAGCAAAGAGGCCGAATGGTTAAGGGGTCTGTTGATAGAGATTCCCCTAATCAAAGATAATGTATCTACTATATCGATACATTGTGATAGCCAAGACACATTGGCTAAAGCATACAACGGAGTGTATAACGGGAAGTCTAGACATATTAGTCTAAGACATGGATATGTAAGAGAATTGATTCAAATAGGAGTCATCTCAATGTGAGAACAAGTGAAAATATGGTGGATCCTTTCACTAAGCCACTAACGAGGGATTTAGTAGCTGTATCATCTCAAGGGATGGGACTTAAACTCCCTAAAGAGATTCACGATTGATGGTAACCTATCTTAACACTAGTTATTCAACTAGTGTTAGGTTCATTAGGTAACAACAAGTCAATCAAGTGAATATTAGTTGTACTCAAAAGAAGTCCCAGCTGAGATATTGAATACTTGTGTGTTACAAAGTTGAGGGTTAAAAACGAAAGGTTTTTTAATAGAATTCAGTCTTGTGAAGACAAGTATTTTTGGTGACAAAATACTGTAAGAATTCTACCTATATGGACCAAGGGGTGGTGCCGCCTCTCATGAGAATTGGGAGTATTCTCAAAAACATCCATGAATGGAAAATGCACATGGCCATTAACGGTGCAAAGCGAGACATAGAGGTCTCAAGTGAGCATCGCAAAGGTGTGTATGTTATCACCGATTTGTTATTATGAAAAAATGGTTCAATCCCTAGTGCAACCAAATTTTCGACAAATTTTGTGATAATTACACTATAGTAAAGTTCAAGTTGAAAAACAATTTGCTTTATGCACTAATGCTATGACTCCTATAAGAGAAAGTTCTTATTTAATCAAGTGGGGGATATGTTATATTTTAAAATATAATGATTGATTAAATAAGTGTTACAATAGATAACTATTTAATCTCGTGGGGGAATGTTATATTATTTTATAATATAATGTAATATTATATATAATATAATATAATGTTTTAGATTCAATAAATGTGACAAAGAGTGTCACATATTGTAATATATAATAGAGAGTTACAATATTTAGATATATGAGATATATCCAAATAATGTAACATATTTGGTGTTGCAAATTTGTAACTTCCAAATATTACCCTTTATTGTGTAAATTTGGTGTTACACAATATTGAGATGAATTTCATAAAGCCATATGTGAAATGGCTGTTAGAGATATGATTTTAACCCCAGTAATGTGTTTTGGGAGTTACAAAATCATTTGGGAGGGTTTGGAACCGTTTGGAAAAACAACAAATTTTTAAGTGCTGAAAATGGTCAGTGGTCGCGGCCAGTAGGACAGAGAGCAGTGGTCGCGACCACTAATGTCTCTGGCCACGGCCACAGGCCAAAACTGACCATTTTTTTTTCTTCAGTTTTTTCAATCTTTGTTGAACGGCTCAAAAAATCCAAATAACTGCCAAATCTCATTTTTATTTCCATATTAATCCAATTAAACATTGGTAACAACCATGGGGGTTGGTGGAATTTGAAATTCAAAGGGTGTCTCAATACTCTATAAATAGGAGCCTATAGCTCACTTGAAAGACACAACATTTCTATCCATTAGAGCACTTGGCTAGAAACACCTTGAGGCTTGATAATTCCAGAAAGCATTTCTAATATCTGAGAGATATCCCTTAGTGCTTGTGTTAGGGGGAAATAAGCTTTTGGACAAAGGTTTTAAACCTTGTTCAATAGGTTGTGTAGGTGAGAGTTTACTTGTGTTTCTGTTCTTCATTTTATTCTATTGTTTTCCTTCTTATTCTCTTGTTCTATTTGCTTGTATATTTTGTTTAAGAGTTGTAATATTTTCTTTTGGTCCAAACACTTTATTTTACTTGTAATCTTTTGCATAGAGTTGTATTCTCACTATTCTCTTCTTCTTCATCATCTTCATCATCTTCTTCGTTTTCTTTGTTTATTTATAATTTTCAGTTATAGAGTTGTAACCTTATTTAATCAATCTATATTTATTTGTAATATTATTGAATAGAGTTGTAATATTCTTACCCATTTCCATTGAGGCAATCTATTTTTTCCTAACATAGATATCTTACCGTATCAGGATATGACGCAAGTTCACCCGTGTCGGGCGGCGTTATGGGAAATGTCGATTATCGAGTGTACAATCTCGGCACCAATACTTGAGGCTCACCAAAAGTTATCAAATGATCTTCTAGTGGGCCACAGTTATGGAGACTGACATCTGGTAGGTACTCCAGGTCCAAGGGCAAGAATCCTAGACCCAGGGGCTTGGCGAATGATGAGAGTAAGTGTAACGCCCTACTTCCTTAGAGCCGTTACTAAGTGAGTTTTTAAAACAAAAAAGGTGCAGTGAACTCGCTAACCGAGGTTTTTAAAACAAAAGTGTGACTAAGCAAAAGTTAAGGCTGTAATCTTTAAAAATGCGTTGTTTCTTTGAAAACTTCTAGTATTTAACATTTGGGATCCCAAAATAAGGTTTGAGAACTATTTACAACATAAAATGAGTTTACAGTCGATTAATTATTAAAATCACAGATTATTACAGCCATTTCAAAATTAAACCCCCAACCAAAGCAGTCGGGCAGGCCGAACATGTACGCGTCGCTTCATGCTCTCCGTACTCATGGCTGGTCGACTCAATCTTTGCCCTTACCTGCATCACAGAGCACCCGTGAGCCGAAGCCCAGCAAGAAAACTCATGCAGTTCATAACATATGCAAATTATACAATTAATCATATCAGATAGCCCACAGATAAACGGGTCAACCAATAGACTTAAGCAACCTGGCAATGCCGCCCCAGAAGCCTTAACAAAGCCTGGGGTCTCGGTCCTTACTGTAAGGATATCACATGTATCCATGGGGTCCCACCCTGACTACAAGCACTTCACGTGCTAAGTGGTACTTCCGGCCCCACTGCCGTTCTCGGCCTTTCGCCGTTCTCGGCTCCATTGCCGTTCTCGACTCCTCGCCGTTTCATTCAACTATAATCACAGATAGTCTAACTCAAATAACATTTGAACATATATCAATACAATCAAGTCTGCATGTAATGCAATATAGGGCCGTGCCCTGCAATCACACTATGGGCCCATGCCCTATCCTATGGGTGCTATAGTTTTCTTACCTGTCAATTTGATAGCTTTCAACACTTGACTCCTTGAGCACGATCCCACTCGAGCCTTAGCGCACACCTAAGCACAAACATAGGTCAAAGTCAACACCAAACCTCGAGTCCAAAACCTCACCTCGGGACCAATCCCGAGCCCCCTGGGAAGTCCTAGATCCACAAAACAAGGTGGTGGAATCGAACCCCGAACCCTAGGTCAAAATCCCTCACAAATTGCCCAAAAACCCCTTTCTGGGCACAGGGTAGCGCTCAAAAGAGAGCGCTATAGCGCTACAAGCAGAATCAACACCACCCCAGAAACAGGGCCTAGCGCTACAGCGCCCAAAGACTAGCGCTAGTTGCAGGCAGCAACACCAGTTTTCTTTTTCTGCGATTTCTTTGAGCCAATCTCAACCCAAACTTCCCCAAATCTTTACCAAACTCAAAATTAAGCTTATAAACACTCTCCACTCATCCCAAGCATCCCAAATCATCAAAACCCAAGCACATACATCCCAAATCTCAAAATTTACCATGATGAACCCTAAACCAAGAAATTCAGTTAAACATCAAGTTAAAGGCTTAGAATTCATACCGTTGATGCAATTTCGACCTTGATTCATTTCCTAGACCTCCTTAGCTTGCTCTTCCTCAAAGCTTGCCCAGAAATTCCCTAAAGTTCCCATCAACTCGGCTCAAAACACAGCTCAAACCAGCCAAACCCTTAAAACTGAAATTTCTAAAAACTTACCTCAAAAATTGATGTGTTCTTGCTAATCCTTGCCAAATCTTCAAGTGTAACCTTAAGATCCTTGATGCTCAGCCTATCCTAGCTCTCCACTGAGCTTTGCTCCAAGAAAAATGGAGAGAAATGGTGCAAGAATGCACAAACCGCCCCTTTTGGAAAAACCCCTCTGTTTTCTCTCTTTTCTTTTCCTTCCTTTTTCTTTCTTTTCCACAGCCATATCACTCTCTCTATCAATCCCACTAAGTATATAAAGCCTCAATTAATCTATCTCTAAAAAGCCAATTGACCAAAATGCCCTCCCTATTAACTCTTAAACTTTTTGTCCACGTAGGGCCATTTTAGTCATTTTACCCAATTCCCGCTAATCCTCAAGTGTCTCTAATATTTTCCCGCTTGCTTCCCAATACCTGATAAATCACCAAATATGTATTCCTCAATATCAAAATTAACCTCAATATATTCTCTAAATTTCCTGCTTATACCCCCCAGGCTTAACCCAAGCAGGGTATAAATTTCCTCCTTGACTTTCCGCTAATCTGCTCTCTGGGATCGTCTCGAGTCACAAGTCACAGATACATCCACATACCAATGTGGTCTTAACAATCATCACATATCAATACAGTTATGCCGAAAATGGCCAAAATTACAATTATGCCCTTCTAACACAATCAGGGCCTACATGCATACTAATACACATAGTCATGCATCTCAATTAGTCAAATAGTCATATAACATGCTTTAAATCATAACCATCCATTTAACTCATTAAAGTCACACATAAATCCCATCATGCCCTCCTGGCACGCTAATCAAGGCCCTTAAGCCTTATTAACGAATTTGGGTCGTTACAACTATCCCCTTCTCATAAAAATTTCGTCCTCGAAATTTACCCAAACACATCAGTCAGTAAACCCGCAACTCTGACCATAATTTCCAAGGTCCACCGCCTTACTTTAGTTCCCAACAACATTCTTTCTGGAGTAACAGTCTTGTCCCACAAGATCTTGTCTAATAGCCATACTCTCGTTAGCCCCTCGTTTACACCGCAACCCTGCTGAAGCTTCAGGGTCTGCCTAGATTACAATGACCACTTCATTGTCTTATTCCTGATTCCAGAGATACTCAAAAGTCATCACTTCTACTAGGTGGGATCAATTGGTAAGCCCCGCTGGCCTAACCCTTGGTAAAACTTCAGAATTTATGTTGAATTAAGAGTCAGAACTCTCCCTTCTTTCTCTGACCACCATACAAATCCTCGTCTGCTATTACGTAGAGATACAAATCTTTCCTTCCGAAACTTTATTTCCTCATAATTTAACAATTTACAAGCTCTTTATTCTCCCAGATAGGCAGACACTCCTGCCTTAAGAATTTCAACGACCTCTTTGGCTTTCTCTCTGAACTAATGCCAAACCGTAGAATTCACTATCCTTCACCTCTACCATGTCCTATGTCGTGTTACATTAACAAGACGCCAGCATTTGCCACCACGACTAACTTATCAGGGATTACACTTCCCTTAATATCTCAAGTATTCGCATACTCAGCACTTAATTCTTTAAGATATCTGATAAGCTTTCAGACTGCCATTTCACTTGCAAGCCTTATTAGCGAATTTGGGTCGTTACAATAAGGACCATCTGAATGGTCCTCAAGGTGTGAGTTTACTTGGGGACATCGAGGCCTTGGAGACAGATCTCGGGATGCAGCCTAGCCTAGAGACATTCGCGCCCCGAGGACAGACCTCGGGCGCATGGCCTCACTTGGAGACATCCGCGTCTGGCCAGACCATAGTACGAAACCTCACTAGCGCTCGAGGAGCTTAATTACTCCTCTAATGAATGCCATGTGTCCTCTGGTTGAAACACGGACAACACATGCCTCCTAAGAAAACTTAAACCCAATAGGCCGCCCAAGCGTCTAAGGGCCTACAGGACTGTAACGCCTTACTAATCAAGGATCGTTTCACCGTGTGTTAAAAATAGTGTTTAACTCGTTAAGCGAGTCCTTTGGACTTAAAAGTGTAATTTATGTTAATAATAGTTTCGATGTTAAAAATTTTGACCAATGAAGTTTAAATTTTCTTTAAAACGATTTGACTAAATACAAGGGATCCCAAATGTATTGAATCAAAAGTATAGTTACAACAAAATTACAAAACTAGCCGACCTAAGCAGCAGAAACGAGCTAATAATCCCTCCTCCTCAAAATATCTCGACTGTGGCAGTCGAGCAGGCTAAGTATGTACACGCTGCCCTACAGCTCTCCAACTCATGGCTGGTCTAATTTTCTTTTACCCTTACCTACACCATAAAGCACCCATGAGTCAAGGCCCAGCAAGAAAACAATCATGACATTTAAAACGCATAATAAGCATGATAACAAATAACGCACCTCATGTCAATCCAATATTCACTCATACGACCTGTGCCGAACCAATGGGTTCATAACCCTTTAAGTGGCCCCACTATCTTGACCTCCATTACACATGTAATTTGCTGAATACGGCCAGTGCCGATCACTCGCGAATAAAAATTCAATAATTAGATGCAACAGATAAAGCCGAATAGAATCACGTAATATTTATTCTAAATTTAAGTATAGTCATAACTGTTTCCAGATAATAGGGCCAGTGCCCAACACATGGTGAACATGCCAGTTTTATTATCTTAAATCTTGAGAAACTTAGCGAACACCTTGTGCACGATCCTTTTTCACCCAAGCCTTACAGAAAACCCTAGTCATAACACGAATGGTACCTTAATGAAGGCTAACTCAAATAATGCTCTCCAAGACCAAGGCCTTTCTCTCGGGACCTCAGATCCCACAAAACGGGATAGCAGGATCGTCCCCCGAGCCTCCCAAGATAACTCCCTAAAACTCTAAATAAAATGCACCATAAACATCATTAGCGCCGCAGTGCACCCCTACAGCGTCGCGGCTATAAAACAAACCGAGAAGCCCATATATAAAACTGGTGCATTTTAAGCAGTGGTGCCCCCTCTAAAGGGGCACAGCGCTCCTTCAAATAGAGAGCTTTTCCTATCCAAAATCCTACATTAGCATCGCAGTGCCCTTTGGAAGGGTCACGGTGCCACAACGGTCAGAAGGAAAACCCTGCCATCAAGGAAACTCAAGCGGGTCGCGACGCTCTTCCCAAGCGTCGTGGTGCCACCGCAAAAAAACCTAGAATTTCCACTTCATATCATTAATACAAACCACAAACAACATAAAAGTAGTCCCAAAGCATCCTAAATCCCAAAAAAGAATTTAACCAAGAGCCTCTAAGAAAATAACAAAAAAAATCCAATCTGAACTTACCTCTCTGAAACCCGGATTCATAACTGGCAAGACAACCTCCATGCTCCTATCCTCAAGCAAAGCTTTAATTCTTCACTCGAATGCCCCTAAATCCAACAAGTTATCCTTGATTTTGAGTGTGTTGGTCTTGGAATAAAGAAGAGAGCAAGAGGGAATGAGAGAGAGAGCTGAACACGAGTGACCACTGCCTCTTGACCCTCAGCCAAATCCCACTACTCATACTGTCAAAAGACCATTCTGCCCTCCCTTAACAACTTCTCTTGAAAATGCTCCCAGGGGCAAAATGGTCATTTAACCTAATTGTCCACTAAACCTCAAGTTAAACCCCTAATCTCTAAATAATCGACTAATCTAATAAACCCAAATATTTCTCTCACTTGATTCCACTTACCAATAAATCCTAAATATATGAAAAATCACCAAAATAACCCTTGCCTCACCCTGAGCTGGGTATTAATCCCCGTTGTGACTTTTTCCGCTATATTACTCAAAAGGATCGACTCATGCCAAATATCACAAATATATCCACATAATAATGTTATCTCAAGCACATAGCATACAAAGATGCAAATATACCCTCCACGAGTCAAAATTACTAAAATGTCCCTTCTAAACCAAAACGAGCCTATAAGCACATTTAATACACATAACTCGTAGAATACACATAATCATATATATACAACTAAAATTCACATATTTCACCAAAATGCTAATTATGCCCTCCCGACACACTAACCAAGGTACTAAACCTCATTAGGAGTTTTGGGACGCTACAAGGACCCACCTATTATATTTTAATATAATGTTTTATTGATTAAATAAGTGTTACAAAAGTGATTATTTAAACTAGTGGGGGAATGTTATATTATTTCATATAATATAATATTAGATTAAATAATGTGACAAAATGTGATTTGTCACACAAATGTGATTTGTCACACCTTGTAACATATTATTGAGAGTCATAAAATTGGACACATGTGTGTGCCTAAATGTGACATATTTTGGAGTTACAAAATCAGTTACAAATTTGTAACTCCCAAATATTACCCAATAATGTGTATATTATATGTTACACATTTGAGATTGGATTTCATAAAACCATTATAAAATATGGCTGTTGGAGATATGATTTTAACCCGAATAATGTGTTTTGGGAGTTACAAAGTCATTTGGGAGGGTTTGGAACCGTTTGGAAAAAGAGCACATTTTCAAGTGCTGAAAATGGGTTGTGGCCGCGACCACTGAATGATGGTGGCCATGGCCTAGGGGACAGAAAGAAGTGGCCGCGGCCACTAATGTCCTTGGCCGCGGCCACAGGTGCATTTCAGGCCAAATTTTCAGTTTTTTCCAAATGTGTTGAACGGTTCTAAAAGCCCAAATAACTCCCAAATCTCAATTTTAATTCCATATTAATCCAATTAAACATTGGTAACAGCCATGGGGGTTGGTGGAATTTGAAATCCAAAGGGTATCTCAAACTCTATAAATAGGAGTCTAATGCTCACTTGTAAGACACCATTTTTCATCCACAAAGCACTTGGCTGAAAAATACACCTTGAGGCTTGATTATTCCAGAGAGCTATTTCCTAGAGAGATCCCTTAGTGCTTAGAGAATAGGGGGAAATAAGCTTTTGGGCAAAGGTTTTGAACCTTGTTCAAGTTGGTGATCCCCATTACTCTACACTTTGGTTGAGTGTGAGTTTGTGTTTTTCATTGATCTTTTCATTCAGTTGTTCTTCTTGTATTATTATTGTTTTGAGTTTGTAATCCTCTTCTTCTATTTCTATTTACATATTTATTGGTATCTCTTGTTTTAGAGTTTTAGTTCTAATAATTCTCTTCTTTCTCTCTTTTCTACATTTACTTGTATTGTTGGTCATTGAGTTGTAAACCTATTTATCTATCATCTTGTCCATTGTATTCTTTGCATAGAGTTGTATTTTTGGTTTTTCCACTTTTCCATTGAGCAATAAAATATATTCTCTAACAATCAAAAGGTTTGATGGATCCAACTTTACTAGGTGGTAGGACAAGGTGAAATTCCTTTTGACAACACTCAAGATAGCCTACATCCTTGAGTCATCCTTGGCACCTCTAGCCGAGCCATCCGACAAAGACCCTCCCGAGGAGGTGGAGAAAAGAAGGAAGAGAGAAGAGGACAACCTTCTTTGTAGGGGTCATATCCTTAATGCCCTATCCGATAGGCTATATGACCTCTATACTAATACCAAATCTGCGAATGAGATTCGGGATGCCTTGGAGAGTAAGTACAAGGCTGGGGAAGAAGGTACAAGAAAGTTCTTAATTTCTCAATATTTTGAATTTTCTTTCATTGATGGGAAAACTCTTTTACCTCAAATTCATGAGTTACAAGTGATTGTGAACAAGTTGAAAGTTCTCAAGATTGAGCTTCCCGAGGCCTTCCAAGTTGGTGCAATAGTGGCAAAATTACCACCAACTTGGAGGAGCTATAGGAAAAGAATCCTCCATAAGAATAAGGATTACACTTCGGAAGAGATCCAAAAACACATTAGAATTGAAGAGGAATCGAGAATAAGAGACAAGGGTGTGAATGAGTCTAAAGATGAGACTTCCAAGGCCAATGCGGTTTCACACAAGCATCCAAAGGGCAACAACAGCAACAAAAAGGGTAGTGGGAACCCTTTAGGTCCAAAGAAAGATCATGGACAATTCAAAGACGTGAAAGGTCATTGTTTTGTTTGTGGAAAACCCGGGCACTATGCTAGAGTATGTAGGTACCGAAAGGGCCCACATGAGAATGAGGTAAATGCTATAGAAAAGGAAGAAGAGATCCTAGCATGATTACAATGTTTATGTGCCTTGTTGGGAAATTTTTTATTGTAATAAAGCTTGTACTCTTAAAAGCTATCAATAAAATTAAAGTATTATTCTATGATAATTCTTTATTTTGCTATGAGACATTTGTGTGAGACATTAACAAAGTTTAAAAATGAACTTGTTAAAATAATAGGTAAGTGTGTAGACCTATTATTTCATAATGTGATTATTTGTTTAAGAAATTCTCACATTACACTTGTGTTCACATTTTATTTTGTGAAATATATAAAAGAAAGCAACCAAGTGAAAGTTACTTTCAAATAATTCTGCCTTGCTTTAGCAAGTAAATGAATCAAGATAAACATTGAGGTTTTTTATCTTGATCTATTGAGTGTTTATCATGAAGCTTAAGGACTCATGATGAACTTTGAGAATCATAGGTCTAGATTTATCTTGGAGGATAAATGACTTGTTAGAAATGAAGAGATTTCTATTTTAAAGTGATATTTTATTATCACTATGTGAGAAATGTGGGGGTGATGCTCCAAAGTTAATCAATTTATTTTGCTATTAATCAATTGATTAATTTGGTCATTCTATCAAATAGGTGATTTGGAATTCCACATTTTAAATCACATTGGCTATATGTGTATAGAATGGATATATCTAGACATGCTTGGTGTTTAAAGTTACTGTTTGTAATATTTTGATTCAAGAAGGAATCAATTTAAAACATAAAGGAGAATTTTAGAAACAAAGAGATTTCTAGAATTAATATTCAAATGTTTATCTTGGATATTAAACTATAAAACAGTGGGGGTGTTGACTATGGTCAAAATCACTATTTTAAAGGGGTAACTATTTTAATCAAACTATGGCTAGCAACAAAGTTTGAATAAAATAATGAGAGTGTCTAAGTATGCATACATTAGAAAAGAAATGATTCAAATGGAATCAATTTTACATCTCAAGAGATGGGACATAGACTCCCAAAAGAGATTCACGGTTGATGGTAACATATATTAATACTAGTAACCAAACTAGTATTAGGTTCAATAGGTAATAACAAGTCAATCAAGTGAATAGATAGTAGTACTCAAATTTTGTCCCATCTGATGTATGAGTACTAATGTATTACTAAAATGAGGGTTAAAACTGAAAGGTTTTTTAATAGAACTCAATCTTGAAAAGACATGTATTTTAGGGTAACAAAATACTGTAAGAGTTCTACCTATATAGACCTAGGGGTGGTGCCGCCCCTCATGAGAATTGGGAGTCATTCTCAAGAAAATTTATGAATGGAATGTGCACATGGCCATTAACGGTGCAAAAGCGAGACATTGAGGTCTCAAGTGAACACATCAAAGGTGTGTGTGTTATCACCGATTTGTTATCAAGGGATAGTGGTTCAATGCTTCGGCAACCAAAATTTCAACAAACTTTGTGATAATTACACTAAGGTAAAATTCAAGTCGAAAGACATTTTACTTTATGCACCAATGCAAAGGTTTCTATAGAGAGTGATTATTTAATCAAGTGGAGGAATATTATTTTTGACGCGGTTCTTCGCCAACAGGTAATTATAAGAAGAAGAGAAAGAGATTAGTGCTAACAATGAACCGTACCAGATATGTGATCTTAGAGAGTGAAAGAGGTGACTCAAGACACGGTTTTTAAGTGGTTCAAAGGTTAAAATCCTTCTACTCCACTAGTCAGTATTATTGATATATTTGATTACAGAGTATTTTCTTCAATTGAGAATCTAACCCCTATTATCTCCAGGGTCTCCATATTTATAGTAGAAGGCACCTGGGAGTTGGTAAGAAGGTCATCCCGTGACTCTCTTACCTATCATGTCAACTCTGTGACATTCATGATTAATTCCTAAACCTGACACATAAGTGTGGTCAAATCAATAGGTAAGGAGATAATGGGCCGCATGGCCCAACCCAGTCGTGGGTGTCTGAATACGCACGTTCCTGCTGCGTGTCCGAGAAGTCAGGAGGATATCAGACACGTGATGTCTGATTTATGCGCGTTTACCTTGCGTGTGCAGACTTTACAAAGGGTCACAGCCTCCATATCCAGATCGTACCACGAGCGGGATATTTAATTCGACCTTCGGCCTTCAGAGTCCGGACACAGGTCCTAGGCAATCTTGGCAAACCCTTGGGTTATCCCGAGCTCAAGAGATACGACCTCTTGACGGGAGCTCCGGTCTTGGGGATGTCCATGGGATAATCATGATTAGGTCGCAGCCCCAACTGCTAATCAGCCCGTGGTAAAATCAGGGCATACATCTGCCCCCAAGTCCCTGCTCGTGGTAACCTATGTCATGTTGGACCACAATGGGGGCTTTTAGGCTTCTCTATGGACTCTTCACATTCCACCTCTTACGCAGGCGCCTGATATGTGGAACATCGTGGTTGGTGACGGTACGCCTTACGAGAACCACATTTAATGGCCTAGCCTAGGCCAAGCCGTCGTTTCGTATTTCGAGTGGAGGGCCTTGGATCCCTCACCAGGGTCATCCAACAGCCATCTACACGTGGTCCTTCACGTATATAAAGGGGGTGGCCACCCTACGCATGGGCCACACTTTCATTCGAAATTTTTCCAAACTTCTCTCCTTCTTCTCTCTTCATTTCAAAAGAACAAACCCTCTTCTCTGTGGCTGCTGCTTTCAGCGTTCAAGAAGCTCAGACGCACGGATTTCTTCAAAGCTTTGGAAACCAACGCACCGACGCAGCTTTCACCAAGGCGACACCTCCGTCCACCTCCCAGTCAAACACTGTAAGCTTCCTATCCATGTGCGTTTTGAAAATATATGTCACTGTAGCTTAGGTAAAATTTTTACTGTAGCCACATGCAAGGGTTTACTGGGTTCTGTGGACAAGGAGGGTGAAAGCCCTTTTTAGGTTAGGGTATCTTTGCTATAGGAAATCACTTAAGAGTATGGTTTGTAGGATGCTTTTTCTGGGGAAAATTTCTGGGTTGGAGTTTTGGAACTTTGGGGTGCAAACCGGGTAGCTTAGGAAACACGCCTCACAGGCGATTTTGCAATTTTTGCCTACTGAAACTTTCCCCCCAAGGGAAATTCTATCCTAACCCTCCTGACACACGAATTCTGAGAAATCGGGGATTTATTGGGAGCACAGGCGCGTGTTCATAGAACCGCGTGGTCTCACTCTCCACGGGCTGGGCTTACCTCAGCTCGTGCAAATAACATTTGATTTTTCCCCCCACGCTTGGGTCGCCTTTTCTGAAATGTTTTCTTTTGTTCGTTAGGCGACCAGATGGCACCAAAAAGGAATGCCCCATAGAAGACCGTTGGAAGCTCGGCCTCCCAGCAGGACAAAGGGAAAGCGGTGATGTCGGACTCTTCGATCCCCCGCTTTGGGCCGGCAGTGGAGAAGGAGCTCGAGGTGGCTCCTGATGCATTTTTTGAGGCGGAGAGGATCGTCTCAAAAATGACCGACCAGGTGAAGATCAACAAGATCTTCCTTTCCCACAACATCGCGCTGGGGAAGGCGTCTGTGGTGGCCCGACCTACTGCAGATGGTGAGTGGAGCTGTGCGCCGCTCGACGAATCATTCGCGGCCTGGAGCAGTGAACATTTTAAGGCGGGGGCCTTCCTTCCACTGGATCAGTATTTTGCTGATTTCCTCAATTATGTGAGGTTGGCACCGTTTCAGCTCCCGCCCAACTCCTACCGCTTGCTGGTAGTGTTGAAGTATTTGTTTCAGAAGCACGAGTGGGAGGTCCCCACTCCTGCGGATATTTTATATTTTTTCTGCCTCAAAGCCAGCCTGGATCAGCAGGGGCAAGGCGGCGGTTTTACTAATTAACCTGATTCCCCAATACTGCGGCGGTCATCGAGCTGCCCAGCCACCCCAATGACTTCAAGGATCAATTCTTCATGTCGACGGGGTTCAGGAATTGCGAGCTCCACTACTTCAATCACCCTCGTAAGTATCTTTTCTCCTTAGCTCGTAAGTTAAGTGTCGTTTTAGCTCCTCCTGTACCCCTTTCTGACTTAGGCTATTCCTACAGCCATCTTTACGAGGACAGAGAAATCCGTGACCCTCGGGGCCCAATACGAGACGCTGGCGGGCTTGCCCCCCAGCGAGAAGGATTATCGCGTGCTCGTAACAGACGAGACGATGATAGCCTGCAAGCTGATTTTCCCGAATCAGACTTTAATCCTTAGGAGGCCCCGGGGGCTTCCCCCAGCTTGCGACACCAGACCCATCGTCGTGGAGGAGTTCGCGGAAGACGAAGATGAGGAGGACAAGGGCGACGAAGTTCCGCTCGTGAGGAACAAGAAGCGGACCTTGGAGATCGCCCCAGAGACGGGCGAAGAGAGGACCCAATCCGGAGCAGTTGCGGGTCCTTCTGGCCAAGGTAACCCTTATTTGTTTAGGAGTCTAGATAGGGCTACAATAGACCCCCGGCTGGCTAGGTTCAATCCTAGGCAGATCGTCCATCGTCACCGAAGGGATCCGGACCTGAACGTGACCCTGCTCCATTGCGTCGACCGGCTTGTGCTGGATTACCAAGATAGCCGACCTAGGGGTACCGTAGTAGTAAATAACACCCTAGCCTTTAGGTCGATCCTATTCGAGGAGTATGGGACCAACCTTCGCTCATGGCCATCACTCCGGAGGGGTGCCGTAGCTCCGGGGCTTAGGCAGTATGTAGACGAATCTAGCCCTGAGTCAGACTCGGGCCCAGAACTTGTGCCAGCTCGGGAAGTGATCGACTTAGATTCTTCCCCGAGTTCGAGGGGTAGGATTCCCTTAGTATTCATATACTTTTTACCCCTTGGTTCTTGTATCTGTATGGTTGCTAACTCTTACTAACCATGCTTTTGTTTTGACAGACGAGATGTCTCAGCCCAAGGAGAGACTGCGAGGTGCGGTCTTTGGGGGGAACCCCTCAGCTGGGGCAAGAATGAAGAGGCTCCGGACGTCCAAGAACGTCGCCGGGACCCCCGCCAAGTCTCCTGCAAAGGAGAAGGATCAAACCCCAGCTGCACAGGTCGCAGGAGCGGTCCTTCTTGCCGCAGGGGGAAGTAATATGCCACCACCGGCTCCGCGAGCTCCACTCGCCGCACGGGATGCAATAATGGAGGTCGGGACTTCGGCCATCGTACGCTCCGATGTGCGCATACCAGTCAATCCCCAGGACCTGGAGAAGATCCCTGAGGCCTTTCGGAGAACGGTGTATGAGTCGACGAACTACGCCGTCAGCCATATATACAAGTTCACCGAGAAGGAGCTCCGGGCCATCGAGACAATGAGTCCGGTGGGCGTGCTGGAGTCCTCACTAGGCATGGCCATGACGATAAGCCAACCTTAACATTTGTGGTTTCTTACTTTGTTATTCTTTGCCCTGCTTTTTCCTAAATTAATTGTCTTTCCGTCCTTGCAGAGTGTTGTCGCCCTTCACCGGAGCATCGTCAAGACCAAAACTCAGCTCGGGGACATGAGGGACGAGCACCAAACTACCCTGCAAGCGGCCAAGGATGCCTTGGTGGCCTCTCAGGTCGAGTTGGAGAAATCCCATTTGAAGATCCAAGAGCTCGAGTCCTCCCTTGCCAGCTCGAAGACGAACCTAGACGCTACGAAGACTGAGGTCCAAGCTGTACAGGATGCCCTGGAGGCCGAGCGGACAACTTCATAAAAGTCCATGGAAGATCTGTTCTACCATTGCTGGGTCTACAATCCAGAAGCAGACTTTTCTTTCATGTCGGCGAGTCTCTGGGCACGCTTGCTGGTGAAGTTCCAAGCTCGCCTTGATAAAGAGGCGCCCTCGGAGACCGGGAATGGCTCTTGCGCAACTGAGCAAGGCGAGACGGCGACCTCCAAAGGACCACCTGGCGGAGCTTAGGGCCCTCTCAATTTAACACTTCTCTTCCCCTTTTTTTTTATGTAACCTTTGCATGAGGTGCTTTCACCTCGAGACAATTTGATTTAACGCTTTTAATTGATCTTCTCTTTTTTGCCTTTACGTATTTTGGTTACAATTTTTTCAAAAACATAGTTTAAGATGATCTTTACCCATATCTCGACTTCTTTAAGAAGAAGAATGATCAATAGATTTAAATCAATTTCTAAGTTTTACGACCTGGTTAGGACCAGGAACTTAATTTAAAAGCTTAGTTTGTGTTAACTTTTATCCACATCTCGAGCTCTTTAAGAAGAACAACGATCAATGGATTTAAATCAACTTCTAAGTTTTACGACCTGGTTAGGACCAGGAACTTAATTTAAAAACTTAGTTTGTGTTAACTTTTATCCATATCTCGATCTCTTTAAGAAGAACAACGATCAATGGATTTAAATCAACTTCTAAGTTTTACGACCTGGTTAAAACCAGGAACTTAATTTGAAAACTAAGTTTGTGTTAACTTTTATCCATATCTCGAGCTCTTTAAGAAGAACAACAATCAATGGATTTAAATCAACTTCTAAGTTTTATGACCCAGTTAAAACCAGGAACTTAATTTGAAAACATAGTTTGTGTTAACTTTTATCCATATCTCGAGCTCTTTAAGAAGAACAACGATCAATGGATTTAAATCAACTTCTAAGTTTTATGACTCGATTAAATCCAGGATAGGACTTAGTTATCGCTAACCCTTATCAATATCTTGCATTTTTAAGAAAATAACGATCAATCGATATGAATCAACTTCCAAGTTGTTAAGGAGACCTGGTTATATCCAGGTACCATATGCCCCCCAAGTAACTGGGAAAAGTTCTTTCGTGGTTACTTTATATTACACTTGCAAATATGCATAAAAAGTTGATTTTCATTAATACACAAAAAGTGGCCTCCCAAGCCTTACAAGTGAATCATTGATAATATTTCTTTAAGTGGATGGCGTTCCAAGTTCGCGGGACCGCCCCTCCATCAAGTCGAGCTAGCTTATAAGTTCCCTCGTTGATGACTTCGATGACCTGGTATGGTCCTTCCCAGTTTGGTCCCAAAACTCCATCTTTGTGATCTTTTCTGGCGAGGAAAACTCTCCTTAGGACCAAGTCGCCCACGCTAAAGACGCGTTTTTTGACTTTGGTGTTGAAGTAGCGAGTGATTTTCTGCTGATAATGGGCGAGCTGGAGTTGCGAATCCTCTCGCCTTTCATCAACTAGATCGAGGGAATGGCGTAGGAGATTGTGGTTTTGATCTTGGTCGTAAGACTGGACTCTATGCGAAAGAACCTTTATTTCCACGGGGAGGACTACCTCACTCCCAAAGGTTAGGGAAAAGGGAGTATGACCCGTAGGAGTCCGATGCGAAGTCCGATAAGCCCATAGGACCTGGGGGAGCTGTTCTGTCCAGGCCCCCTTCGCTTCATCTAACCTCTTTTTGAGGCTCGCCTTTAGGGTCTTGTTGACAGCTTCAACCTGGCCATTAGCCTGAGGATAGGCCACGGAGGAGAAACTTTTTATAATTCCATGTCTTTCACAAAACTCGGTGAACAGGTCGCTGTCGAACTGAGTGCCGTTATCAGAGACGATTTTCTTAGGCATGCCAAATCGACAGATGATGCTTTTAACCACGAAGTCAAGCACCTTTTTGGACGTTATCGTTGCCAACGGCTCTGCCTCAGCCCACTTAGTAAAGTAGTCGATGGCTACCACGGCGTAACGGACCCCGCCTTTTCCCGTGGGGAGGGCGCCAACCAAGTCTATCCCCCAAACGACAAACAGCCATGGGGACGAGATCATCTTCAGCTCGACTGGAGGAGCTCGGGCAACTGCAGCAAATCGCTGGCACTTGTCGCACTTCTTCACGTATGAGATCGAGTCTTTGGACAGAGTTGGCCAGTAATACCCTTGCCTGAGAACCTTTAAGGCCAAGCTCTACCCCCCAGTGTGGTCTCCGCAAAATCCTTCGTGCACTTCCTGCAGGATGGCCTAAGAACACACCGGAGGAGAGGTAGGGAGTGCCCGAGTCGGTACAACACACCATCGACTATCGTATATCTCGGAGCTTGATACAGGACTCGCCGTGCGTCGTTACATCCTTCAGGCAGCTTTCCCTCCACGAGATATTCAAGGATGGGGGTTATCCAGGTCGGCCTGGCATCGATCATCTCAATCTCTGTCCTGTCTTCTTTTATACATGGTTTTTCCAAGAATTCTATTAGTACCAACCCCAAGGTCTCCGTCTCTCCGGAGGTGGCGAGCTTGGCAAGAGCATCTACATTAGCATTCTATTCCCGAGGTATCTGTTCGATCGATCCTTCCTCAAATGCGGACAGCTCAGCTTTTACCTTTGCCAAGTAGGCGGCCATCTTGGGCCCCCACGCTTGATATTCGCCCAGAACTTGGTTCACCACGAGCTGGGAGTCACTGAAGCACTGGACGGAGCTCACCATCAACTCCTAGGCTATCCTCAACCCAGCTAACAAAGCTTCGTATTCGGCCTCGTTGTTGGAGGCCTTGAACCCGAACCTCAGCGCCGAGTGGAATCTATGTCCCTCGGGGGATATTAAAATGATTCCAGCCCCGGAGCCGCTTTCGTTGGATGAACCGTCCACAAAGATCCTCCACAACGATTGGGGCGAGGTGACCCGAGATGAGTCCTCTGCTGGGTCCTCTTGGAATCCCGTGCACTCAGCCACAAAATCGGCCAGGGCTTGACTTTTTATAGCAGTTCGCGGAGTGTAGAAAATCTCGAACTGACTGAGTTCGACTGCCCATTTTAACAAACGTCCCGATGCTTTAGGTTTTTGCAAAACCTGCCTTAGAGGCTGATCAGTCATGACGTGTATTGAGGGGGACTGGAAGTACGGCCTGAGCTTCTTCGAGGCTGTGATAAGGCAGAACGCCAAATTTTCCATCAGTGGGTATCGGGATTCCGCCCCGAGAAGTCTCTTACTGATGTAGTAGACTGGCTTCTGAACTTGATCCTCTTCTCGTACCAGTACAGCACTAGATGCATCCTCAGTGATAGCCAGATAGAGAAAAAGAGGCTCTCCTGCCTGTTTGGATAGCACGGGCGGCTCAGCCAGATGTGCCTTCAGGTCGAGGAATACACTTTCGCATTCTACTGTCCATTCGAATTTCTTGTTTCCTCGGAGCAGGTTGTAGAAGGGCAAACACTTATCGGTGGACTTGGAAATAAATCGGTTGAGGGCTGCCACCCTCCCTGTCAAGCCTTGGACATCTTTCCGCGACCTGGGAGAAGGAAGCTCGAGCAATGATCTGATCTTGTCGGGGTTTGCCTCGATTCCTCGTGTATTGACTATGAACCCCAGGAATTTCTCTGACGCGACTCCAAAAGTGCATTTATGTTGATTGAGCCTCATGCCATATTCCCGTAGTATCTTAAAACATTCTTCCAGGTCAGAAACATGGTTACCGGCAGTCTTTGACTTGACTAGCATGTCATCAACGTACACTTCCATGTTTTTTCCAATCTGGTCCGCGAACATTCTATTTACTAGCCTTTGGTAGGTAGCTCCGGCGTTCTTCAAACCGAACGGCATGAACTTGTAACAATAGACGTTAGTCGGGGTCATGAAGCTGGTGTGATCCTGGTCCGCTGGATTCATCGCGATCTGATTGTAGCCTGAGTACGCGTCCATAAAGGACATGAGCTCGTGCCCCGCCGTGGCATCCCCCAACTGGTCAATCCTTGGCAATGGAAAACAATCCTTGGGGCAGGCTTTATTTAGGTTGGAGAAATCGATGCAGGTCCGCCATTTCCCGTTAGGCTTTGGAACTAGCACGGGGTTTGCGACCCAGACTGGAAACTTGGCTTCACGGATAAAGCCACATTTTTTTAGCTGGGCTACTTCTTCTTCTAGGGCTTCAGCCCGGGTTGTTCCTAAACGTCTTTGTTTCAGAGACTTGGCAGGAATGCTTTTATCCAGATGAAGCGTGTGCATGATAACACTCGGGCTAATCCCCACCATGTCCTCATGGGACCAGGCAAATACGTCTAAGTTATTCCGCAGAAACGTAGTCAGCTCCGCTTTCCTCTTGCCACAGAGGTTTTTCCCGAGCCTGACCGTCCGTGACGGATTCGGCGGGTCAATGTTCACTTCCTCGAGCTCCTCAATGGCCTGGAGTTCGGATTTGTCCTCGCCTATTCGGGGGTCAATATCCTCACTTAAGACGACATTTTCTCCCTCGGCGCTTTGAGGTTTTTCAATCTCAGGATCTACTAAGGGTTCCTGAGATTCCTCTTCACTCTGAAAGGCCATTGCCAGCTTCCCGGGTTTAGATTTTCCCCTCATGGAAATGCTGTAGCATTCCCTGGCAGCAAGCTGATCGCCCTGGATAGGGCAGATTCCTATTGAAGTAGAGAACTTCATTGCGAGGTGTCGAATGGACGTGACGGCCTCAAAGGCTATGAGCGTAGGTCGGTCTAAAATGGCGTTGTAGGCAGCGGAGCAGTCTATGACCACGAACTCGAGTAGTTTGGATACTGTCCGAGATTCTCCTAGGGTGATTACCAACTCGATCGTCCCTATCGCCGCTGATCCTTCTCCCGAAAAACCATACAGCATCATGGAGGTCGCCTTTAGCTCGGCGACAGTCAAACCCATCTTCTCTAAGGTGGATCAGAATAGGAGGTTCATCGAACTTTCGTTGTCTATTAGTACCCTCCTTACTCTCCGGTTGGCGATCTGGACTGCTACAACCAAGGGGTCATTGTGAGGGAACTGGACATGGCCTGCATCCTCCTCCGTAAAAATGATTGATTGCCTCTCCAATCGCTGCTGCCTTGACTGACGCTGTTCCGGGACGAACTCCACTCCGTTATGAGCCTTTAGTTCGTTCACGTATCTCTTTTGGGCACCTCTGCTCTTGCCAGCCATGTGCGGACCTCCAGAGATGGTGGATATCTCTCCTCCGACCACGGGAGGAGGGACATCCTGATCTACCCGAGACCCGGGCTAACTGGCTAGGGCTTCCGGAGCAGGTCGACTCGCTGGAACCCTATTCCATGAGTATTGAGCCAAGGGGTCGGCTCGGATGAGAGTCTCGATCTCATCGTTTAAATGCCTACAATCGTCGGTGTTGTGGCCCACATCGTTATGAAAACGGAAAAACTTGGAAGGGTCTCTCTTTCCTTTGTGGTGCTTCAATGGCTCCAGCCTCTTCTAGGGGACTCGAGTAGAGTTGGCCAGGAAGATACTCTCCCTGGACTGGGTGATCTCGGTATACGTCGTGAAAACGGGCTTAAACTTGTCTATGGACTTATTCTTCTTTTGGTCGTGCTGACTGTTTTCGCCATTTCCCTTTCTTTTGCCTCCACTGGGCTGGTTGTTCTGTGTGACATTTTGGGTCACTGCCACGACCTCCGTCCCTACTCCAGCGGGTTGATCGGGAACCTGGCTGGTTCCCGCAGCTGAGGCTTCGGCTTCTTCCAAGTTTATCCATTCTTGGGCCCTGTTAAGGAATTCGTTGACCGAGCTGACTCCCTTTCTTTGTATATCCTTCCAGAGGTCTCCTCCGACAAGGATTCTGGTTCTCATGGCCATGAGCTTGGAGCTATCATCCGCGTCTCTAGCCCGAGCAGCAACGTTCGCGAATCTACTTAGGTAGGCCTTCAGAGTCTCACCGGGCTGCTGTCTCACGTTAGCCAGGGAGTCGGCCTGAACTCGGGCATCCTGGGAGACTCGGAATGCCATTTTGAAGTCGGCTGAGAAGGTCTTCCAGGAACTGATTGACTGTCTTTTACTTTGCTTGAACCACTGTCTGGCAGGTCAAGTCAGCGTGGAAGGGAAGATTAAGCATCTCAACTCAGGGCCAATGTTATGGGCCATCATTAGGTTGTTGAACATCCCTAAATGGTCCGATGGGTCTCCGTCCCCATTGAAATTTGACAAGTGAGGCATACGGAAACCAGATGGGTATGCCGTCGCTGCTATATTGAGGGCGAAGAGTTCCATCTCATCCCCTGAAACATATTCGTCTTTTTATTTTTCCGATAGGAGCTTCCTCATTAGCTCCTCCATCTGAGTCAGGCGCTCGAGGGTTTGGTCCTGATGTCCTTGGTTATTCCGGGGCTGCTCAACAGCTCCGGATCCATTGTACATATTTGGTGGGTTATTGCCCCTCCTATCTTGAGATAGGATATTTGGGACATTCCCTCCGTTACGTACTTCAGACAGGGCCCCCCCTGCGCGAGCCTGGCCATCTCCTCCTGCTCTGTCCCCCCTATGAGAGTTGAGGCGATCTCGCAGGTCACCTCCCTGGGTGGTCTGGTGACTTTGTGCCGAACTTAAACGCTGACGCAGGTCTCCCCCAGAGAGACCACTCCGACGACTGCCGGTCCAGCGGCTCCTGCTGGATAGGCTTGGAGCCCGCCTTTGGTGGTGATAACCTGAGCTTTCCCCTGACGCCCTGCTATGCCGTGAAGGTCCAGCTGACGGCGAGTTTCTCGTACTACTCCCATAGGCTGGGATGTCTCGGACGAGCCGAGGAGGAGATGGATATTTGATTGGAGAAGGAGGATGCCTGACTGGGGAGGCGATCCTAGTTCCGTCTGGACGGATCAAGTTTGGTAGGGGCCTTTCGGCCCTGCCAATCTGCTGGTCCCGCATCGGGCGATCTGGTCGAGGCGCAGGACGGCCGTCGGGGACGGGCTGACGTCGCGAGCCCTCCCCGGATCTTCTTCGGGAATTTCCTCGTGCTCCCATAGGCGTTCTCGAGGATGGTTGGGAGCTAGGAGTCGACGCCCTGACCGAACGGCTATATTGCTGCTGTCCGACCCTAGGCATTTCCTCGAAGTTTGCTTCTTGATGGTGTGATGAAGGGGTGGAGTTGGCTGCTGGACGTCTATCCGAACGGCTATGCCTGGACCGGTTACCCCGGCGAGACTTAGGAGCCTCGCCTTGCCTCTCTCCGACGTTAATGCCGGTTGTGAGAGAGGGTAGTCGGGCCAGCATATCCTGGATTTGCTGACTAGCTGTTGCTAACTGTATCCTCAGCAGAGTGTTCTCCATCTCCACCGCAGTATAATAACATGGGTTCGGATTAGGCGGCCGGGGCGCCGAACTACCAGTATCATCTTGGCCCGCCGGCTACTTTCCTGGTCGCTGTTGGGCTTCAGGAACTTGTTCACCAGGGATGGTAGTATGATGAGCCTCCTGCCCATCATGTTGTTCTGTCTCCTTACCATGCTTGGACCGAGTAGTAACCATAGTTGGATGATTGCAACAGCAGTAATCGAACTTGCTCTCAGTGAAAGCACCAAACTGTTAACGCGGTTCTTCGCCAACAGGTAATTATAAGAAGAAGAGAAAGAGATTAGTGCTAACAATGAACCGTACCAGATATGTTATCTTAGAGAGTGAAAGAGGTGACTCAAGACACGGTTTTTAAGTGGTTCAAAGGTTAAAATCCTTCTACTCCACTAGTCAGTATTATTGATATATTTGATTACAGAGTATTTTCTTCAATTGAAATCCAACCCCTATTATCTCCAGGGTCTCCATATTTATAGGAGAAGGCACCTGGGAGTTGGTAAGAAGGTCATCCCGTGACTCTCTTACCTGTCATGTCAACTCTGTGACGTTCATGATTAATTCCTAAACCTGACACATAAGTGTGGTCAAATCAATAGGTAAGGAGATAATGGGCCGCACGGCCCAACCCAGTCGTGGGTGTCTGAATAGGCACGGTCCTGCTCCGTGTCCGAGAAGTCAGGGGGATATCAGACACGTGATGTCTGATTTATGCACGTTTACCTTGTGTGTGCAGACTTTACAAAGGGTCACAGCCTCCATATCCAGATCGTACCACGAGTTGGATACTTAATTCGACCTTCGACCTTCTGAGTGCGGACACAGGTCCTAGGCAATCTTGGCAAACCCTTGGGTTATCCCGAGCTCAAGAGATACGACCTCTTGACGGGAGCTCCGGTCTTGGGGATGTCCATGGGATAATCATGATTAGGTCGCAGCCCCGACTGCTAATCAGCCCGTGGTAAAATCAGGGCGTACAATTATATTTTAATATAATGTTTGGTTGAAAGTGATTATTTAATCTAGTGGGGGAATGTTATATTATCTCATATAATATAATATTATATTAAATAATATGATAAAATGTGATTTGTCATACCTTGTAACATATTATTGAGAGTCACAAAATTGGACACATGTGTGCGCCTAAATGTGACATATTTTGGACTTACAAAATCAGTTACAAATTTGTAACTCCCAAATATTACCCAATAATGTATATATTATATGTTACACATTTGAGATTGGATTTCATAAAGCCATTATAAAATATGGTTGTTGGAGATATGATTTTAACCCCAATAATGTGTTTTGGGAGTTGCAAAGTCATTTGGGAGGGTTTGGAAAAACAGCACATTTTCAAGTGCTGAAAATGGGCTGTGGCCGCGGCCACTGAATGATGGTGGCCGCGGCCTAGGGGACAGAAAGAAGTGGCCGCGGCCAGGGACATCAGTGGTCGCGGCCACAAGTGCATTTCAGGCCAAATTTTAAGTTTTTTCCAAATGTGTTGAACGCTTCTAAAAACCCAAATAACTCTCAAATCTCAATTTTAATTCCATATTAATCCAATTAAACATTGGTAACAGCCATGGTGGTTGGTGGAATTTGAAATCCAAAGGGTATCTCAAACTCTATAAATAGGAGCCCAATGCTCACTTGTAAGATACACAATTTTTCATCCACAAAGCACTTGGCTGAAAAATACACCTTGAGGCTTGATTATTCCAGAGAGTTATTTCCTTGAGAGATCCCTTAGTGCTTAGAGAATAGGGGGAAATAAGCTTTTGGACAAAGGTTTTGATCCTTGTTCAAGTTGGAGATCCCCATTACTCTTCACTTTGGTTGAGTGTGAGTTTGTGTTTTTCATTGATCTTTTCATTCAGTTGTTTTTCTTGTATTATTATTGTTTTGAGTTTGTAATCCTCTTCTTCTATTTTTATTTACATATTTATTAATATCTCTTGTTTTAGAGTTTTAGTTCTAATAATTCTCTTCTTTCTCTCTTTTCTACATTTACTTGTATTGTTGGTCATTGAGTTGTAAACCTATTTATCTATCATCTTGTCCACTGTATTCTTTGCATAGAGTTGTATTTTTGGTTTTTCCACGTTTCCATTGAGCAATAAAATATATTCTCTATCACCACCTCTACCTCCTCCTCCAGGAGTTACTAAAGAAGAACCTCAAATTGAGTTAGAAGACGAAAGCGAGGGGATGGATGTTGAAACCCTACAAGATGCATTGGGAATGTTGGAGGATGAGTTGGCCACTTCGAAAGCTAACAAGGAGAATGTGGCTGAGACGATTATCATGCAACAGATGTAGATTGATAGGCAACATCGAGAGTTGAATGATAGGCTTGCAAAAATGGATCGCTGACAGAGGAATACCACCACCGTATTGGAAGCTACTATACAGCTAGCTCAGAGATATCGACCTGATAACAATCCCCAAGGTCTTGAACATCCTCAAAATTGTCAATGACTATAAAACTCGCAGCACCCTGAACACCTTTGAGCTGCTTGAAAAGAAAACCAACCACAAAAGTCTGGTAGACAGAACGAGCAGCGTCCACCCTAGCGGTCTGGTCGACATAATGAGCGCTACCAAGGCAAAAAATAGATGAGCAGTATCCCAGAAGCCCAAGATGTTTGGACACTGATGAATAGGTTCTTCCTGTAAAGGAACAAGAAAATATCCGTCTAGGAAACAGAAGGCAACCTGACATAGGCTCTGTGGTCGGAGGTCCTCCATGGCATAATAATTCCTGGGACCTAGCGAACAGCGCAAGCCACAAAGGCCACCGCCTGTTTATCATGAAGACCTTGATCGCAGAGAAGGAGACAACTCTTATACTCGGCCACGAAAAAATCAGTCTCGATATAGAGACAGGCATGACTATAATGAAGGAGATCCTGAGTATTATCAGAATCAAATGAAAGACACTTGTAACGCCCTACTGCCTTAGAGACGTTACTAAGTGAGTATAAATTGTGCAACTAACTCGCTGATCGAGATTTTAGGACAAAAGTGTAATTAAATCATAATCAGAGTCATAAATTTGAAAATAAATCTTCCATTGAAAAATTATAAAGCGTTTAACATTTGGGATCCTAAAAACATTGTTTAGAAATATTTACAACTCAAAATATAACCAAAGTCGACTAAACGATAAAATTCAAGTTTAGTACAATCATCTCCCCAAAACACTCCGGGTCATGGCAGCCAGGCAGACCAGACATGTACGCGCCGCTCATCACGCTCACCATACTCAAGGTTGGTCGACTTTCCCCATGCCTTTACCTGCACCATAGAGCACCCGTGAGCCAAAGCCTAGCAAGAAAACCATCACAAGCAGATAACATATGCATAACAACACTTAACATATAAACATGCCATCGTTGCAACGCCCCAAACTCCAGAGACCGTTACAGTGTGCCTTGTAACAAATGCTAAACTCGCTAATCGAGTCATTTGGCCAAAATCATGTAACTAAGTATGATTAGCGATTTAGGGATTAAAATTTTTGGTTAAGATGTAACGTTTCATTAGAACGTTTACTGTATACATTGGGATCCCAAAAATATAATTTAAGAGTCTATTACAAGAAAATATTTACAACAAGCCGATCTAAGCGGCAAAACAGGGTTTAACCCTAGTTCCTCTTTCAACCCTCGGCCGTGGTGGTCGAGCAGCCGCATATGTACACGTCGTCACCTAAGCTCTCCAGCTCAAGGATGGTCCAGCTTTCTTTTGCCTTTACCTACACCATATAACACCCGTGAGCCGAAGCCCAACAAGAAAACTCAATATGCTCATGAACAGTAATAACATGTCATTAAATCATAAGGCACACGTCTAGCAGATATAGTCCTATTCCAGCAGGAAAGCAAAACCACATAATGTTGAGTATAACACATCAACCAATGACCATAATAGACATTCAGGGCTTTTAGCCCCAACAGAAGAGTGACAGTGGTACAATCACTAAGGTGGGTTCCGTTCCCAATAGCCATGTGACGATAGGGTCACCGGAGCCTATAGATAAGTGATCCTTTCACTAGCTTAAGAAGATAGGTATCTAGTGAAATAGTCACCAGCATAACCCTATCGAGTAAATAAGTGATGACTAGTCACCAACATAACCTTCCTCATGACCATAGAGTCATAACCATGGAACTCTGTTCCCTAGCCATGTGACGAGCAGTCATGTAGGCCTTAGGCCCTGGCTTTGAATAACTAGTCTTAGACTAGCCAAGCGCTTATAAGATTCATCGACCTTAGGGTTGGTCCAACATTAATGCCTTAGGGTCATTCAGCCCTGATATCGATTAGATCTAATCTTCATTCGACCCTGCGTTCAAGACGCTTATGTCGATTCTGACTCTTAGGTCAGTATCCCTGACTAGTCAGTGCCATATACAAGTAAGCAATCCCACCAAACATATATCACATATCCAATATCCGAATATAGGGCATTCAGCATGCTTACTTAACAAATACTAGCACAATTAGGATCATGCATAAACTCAGAAGCTCACGCTCTAAACAATATCATACTCAATATACAAAGCATGTCCTAATCACATGTTTCTCGTGCATTACATTTAGACATCCAACATGCATCAAGAATAACCATGCATGTCACATATACACAAGCTGCAGTTTTCTTACCTCCGGTTCGAGCGAGAATTAGAACAAGAACAACCCTTGAGAACAATCGATCCTTAATCCTTTAGCGGTCACCTAGTCATAACCAAATACAATCTTCGATTAATGAAAATCAACCAAGATAGGGTCTTGACCTAAACCCCACTCTCGGGACCTCGAAACATGCCCACACGGTGAGTAGATTCGATCCCGGGCCTTAAGGATTGAAACCCCAAGCCAAAAACCCTTAAAAACACTCAAAACAGGGTAACGCTACAGTGCCACCCTCCTAGCGCCCCAGCGCTATACTCAGAATGAAACTGCCCTAGCCTCCTCTGCAGGTAGCATTGTAGCGCCCTACATTGGGCACTGTAGCGCTACCTACAGCCAACAAATTCCCAGAAATCTCCTCCTTCGATTCTACCATTTCCAACCCAAATCATAAGCTTCCAAACATCAAATTCAGTCCCAAATGAACCCAAATACCATCCTCACATGTCCCAAGCATCATAACCCCAAGAACCCTAGCCAAAACTCCAATCAATTCCCCTCTTTCCAACCCAAAAACCAGCTAAAACTCATCTAAGAAAACAGAGCAAAAGATAGAGTTCTAATGGCTAAAAACTCCCCTCAATCTCAACAACACACCCTCTTCAATGGTGGAGCATAGCCCTAGCTTATCACAGCTTTGTTTCTTATCTTGATTCCTCAAAAAGAAGCTTGAAAATTCAAGGGAAAATGAGGGAGAAAAACCATTGGGAGAGAAGGAGAACAACACTCTATTTTCCTCTTCTTTCTACAGCCTTAATGGCTTATATCAATCTCTAAGGGTGAAAAGACCTAAATACCCTCAAGTCTAAAATAAAGCCTTAATAGCCACCAAGGGAAAAATCGGTATTTCCCACCTATCTCGTTAATCATAATTAACGCTCTCCAATTCCTGCTATTCTCGATATTCCCAAAATCCAATAAATTGTATCCAATTACACTTTAAATTCCTGGTAATGCTCTGATCATTAAAATCACCCCGAGACTCACCCCGAGCCTCGAACTTGAACCCATTATGACCAAACTGAACACTTGCATTTGTTGATCGTCTCATGCTGAAAGGCTCGAAGAAATCCACATATAATGTGGTCCCAATCAAAACTCACACACATGCACGAAAATACACAATTACGCCCTCAACGAGCCAAATTACCAAAATTCCCTTATAATTATAAATACACCCATATGCATGAAAATACACAAGTACACCCTCAACGGGCCAAATTACCAAAATGCCCTTATAATTATAAATACACCCATATGCATGCATTTATCATCATATTATAATATAATTCACAAAAACATGCATATAACCATTAAATAGCATCATAATTCAATTATGGCCCTCCCGACCTCCTAATCAAGGTCCTAACCCTTATTAGGAAATTTGGGGCATTACAACTATCCCCTCCTTTCAGAAATTTCATCCTCGAAATTTATCTATACAACCCGGAAAAAGAATTCTACACAATTGACTCCAATTTCCTAGGTTGCTTCCTCGAACTCACAGTCTCTGTAGCTTACCTTAGCTTACGGTACACTCTGTTCGTTAGAACCTTATTACTTCTGCTAAAATCAGAACTGGCTATTTCTTACCAGAATACTTAACCTTCAGATTCTTATAACTCAACTCATGAGTTCCTTTAACCCATGTCCACTGCATGGAAGTACATAGCACACTGCATTGAACTGGCAATGCCTAAGATAAGGCTGATCCAAAGTCAACCTAACCAATCCTATCCAGGATTCAACTGCCGAGATAACCTAGGGCTTAGCTTGCCCTTATGTAACGACCCAAATTCGCTAATAAGGCTTAAGGGCCTTGATTAGTGTGCCTGGAGGGTATAATGGGAATTATGTGTGGTTTTAATGATTAAGATGCATGATTATGATTTAAAGCATGTTATACGATTATTTGAATATTTGAGATGCATGACTATGTGTATTAGTATGCATATAGGCCCTGATTAGGTTAGAAGGGCATAATCGTAATTTTGGCCGTTATGGGCATAACTGCTTTGATATATGTGATATTGTCGAGACCACGTTATTATGTGGATATATATCCATGATTTGTGACTCAAGACAATCCTAGTGAGCAAAGTGGCGAAAAAGTCATGGCGGGGATTTATACTCGGCTCGGGGTGAGCTTAGGGGTATAAATGGGAATTTAGTGAATATACTGGAATTTATCTTGGTATTGAGGAATATTATTGGTGATTAAATAGGTATCGAGAATTAAGAGGGAAATATTATAGACACGCGAGGAGTTAGCGAGAATTGGGGTAAAATGACTAAAATGCCCCTAGGTGGATTAAAGGGCTTAGACTTAATAGGGAGGGCATAATAGTCATTTGGTTTACAGGAGTTAAGTATTACCAAGGCTTTATGTTAGTGGGAAGTGTAGAGAAATGTAGAAGTCTGAAAAAGAAGGAAAAGAAAGGGAAAAGAAAGAGAGAAAAAAAACAAAGAGTTCTCTAGGTCGGTTTATATTTCCTTCACCTGTTTCTTGAGGATTTCTGGGGTGAAGCTCAGAGGAGAGCTGGGATTAGCTAAGCATCAAGGATCCTAACCTAGGATTGAGAAATTGGCAGAGGTTTAGCAGGGATTCATCAGCACTTGAGGTAAGACTTTAGAGTTCTTCAGTTTCTGTTTCTGGTTTTTAAGCTATGGTGTTTAAGTTGAATTGGATGGAAACTTTAGGGAATTCAGGCCTAAGGAGGAGGAGCAAGCCAAGGAAGTCTTGAGGCAACTTGTGGTCGAAATTCCACCAAAGGTATAAACCCTTAACTCCAACTTTGTTGTTCAGCTGGTTTTTACTGAGTTTTAGAGCTTAGGAGTGGCTATGGTGAATTTTGAGTTTGGGGATGCATGTGCTTGAGTTCTAGGTATTTGGGGTCCTTGGGATGAGTGGAGTATGGTCATAGGTTTGTTTTTGAGTTTGGGGAAGATTTGGAAGAGTTTTGGTTGAGGTTGGTTCGAGAAAATCGCATAAGGGAAAAAACTGGTGTTGGCCTGCCTGTGACTAGCGCTACAGCGCTAGCCTTTGGGCGCTGTAGCGCTAGGCCAAGTTTGCTGATGGTGATTTGTTTCTGTTTATAGCGCTGTAGCGCCCTCCCATGAGCGCTGTAGCGCTACCCTGCTTTCTGAAGGGGATTTTAGGGTTATTTGCAAGGGCTTTTGACCTAGGGTTTGGGGTTTGATTCCACCATCTTGTTTGGTGGGACTAGGACTTCCCGGGGGCTCGGGATTGACCCTGAGGCTAGGTTTTGAACTTGAGGATCGATAATGATTTTGGCCCATGGTTATGTATAGGTGAGCGCTAGGGCTCGAGGGGGATCGTGCTCAAGGAGTCGAGGGATCAAAGCTAGTAAATTGAAAGGTAAGAAAACTGCACCCGATTATATGTTTGTGATAGGACTAAGTGCTTCCGAGAATTGTATCGTGTCAATGATGGTATTACGCCATGGGACATGTAAAAGCGGCCTAAGAGTGCCGTACATAGTACTTGCGCATAGGGCGCGGCTTGGCCACTGGTAGCCAAGGACAGCTTGATATTCACTGAGCTCGGCTTAAGCGGGCCGGAGTCAGTGGGATAACGAAGGGAGCAGCCTGAGAGCGCTAGCCTTAGTTATCATTTGTGCAGAGATATGTGTTATAAATTGGTATGCTTAGTATGTTGAATACTTGGTCATGATGAATGATTATACATTTGAGAACTTGTGATGAGATGTGAGATATGGATTTTTCTATTGATTGCTTATGCTCTGTTGTTGTGCTTTCTTGCTGGGCCTTGGCTCACGGGTGCTACGTGGTGCAGGCAAAGGCAAAGGCAGATTGGACCAAGCCTGAGATGGAGAGCTCCGAGGTGGAATGTACATAGCCAGCTGTTCGATCGCCATGGTCGAGGAGTGGATCAGGACGGGGATTGCCTAACTAATTGTTTTGCCTTAGTACGGCTTGTTATCGTATCTGAACCTTATAACTTTTGTAAACGATCTTTAACTTGTATCTTTTTGGGATCCCGTGTAAAGGATAATGTTTCTTAATGAAAATGTGACTTTTGAGACCAAAACGTTTTAACCCTAGTTCCTTTATAGTTTCAGTGACACGATTTTAATTAAATGACTTGATTAGCATGTCTGGCACTTTATAAACACACAGTGTAACGATCTTGGCTATCCAGGGCGTTACACCTTAACTCCTCACCCCTTTCTATGGTGATACTTTAGACAATATACATTCTCCTACTTGGAATTTCACATTGATTCTTTTCAATTCAGTAAAACTTTTCCATTTATTATGAGAAGTGAGCATCCAAGCTCCAACCTCCAATAATCTCAATAACCCCCTGAATCAGCACAGGATCCAGATATATGTTAACTCATTCATCTTATAAGATGTTGTTCCAATAATAATTGGATAACCCTCTCTCTCTCTGATTTAACATCAGTCTGAGAGTAATAAACTGCACTAAATTCCATCTATATATTCATTGCCTTCTTAACCCTTCCAATACCTAGAAGTCGCACTAGAGTCTTCATCTAATAAGATAGACCTTGAGTTCTCAAGAAGGCGCTCTATTCCTTTCTCACACAAGGATCTTAATACTAATCAGTTGCATTACTTATCCTTTCTGACAAAATAAACTTACTTAAAATACTGGTACACGATGACCCAAACCAATTCACACTGATCCACTAACTTGGGCAATCCCACCGCGAAACCCATCACGGTGCTTTCCTTATTTCCATTATAAAATACTCAAAGGCTATAATGGCCTTGCTGAATCCTGATACTCTATCCTAACCTACTAACATACTAAGAACTTTACCACGCATCCATTACATCCCTCTCCATCTCAGGCCATCACTACAAAACTTTCATATCTTGTTACATTTCTAGGATGCCTGAATGAAGAGAATAGGAGAATAACACAAGATTCATCTAGAATCTCCCATTTTAATCCTAGCGTCCATCGGATCCCAAATCCGATCTCCATACCTCAATAAATTCATGTCTAACACTGTATAACCCTTAGCTAATCCAGCTAAGACATTCTCCTCAATCTTTTCTATTTGCGGTTCACTTAATCATCTTTCCTTTTGATCTTCCCTGAGATAATAATCTCAAACATAAATCTGGCCACCTGGCCCACCAGAAACTCTACCCTAGTTCTGGTCAGATCCCTTAACCAATGCAATGCATGGGAAACCACCTTTCTCTATTACTGAGGTGTCACAACAATCTCCAAACTAATTCTGATTTGCAAGAAGACTCAGAATTAATTACCGAGGCACCTGCAATATCCTTACCACCCAAGGAAGCTCTTGCTCCTAAGGCATTCCTTAACCTTGGAAAATATCCGCAGAGAAAATACCACTATACCATCGTCCAAGACAATCACAATTCCCATTCAAATAAACCTTTGAATGCTTTGTTCATCTGATTCACAAGCACTTGGCATTAAACAAGTTTTCAAATCATAACTCAGCACTCCTAGTGCCCTTATGTGATATAACACAATCTTTTATTTATCCTTTTCCCTGATCTCTAACTGATATTGACCAGATCAAAGATCCACCTTAAAGAATACCATATTACTCGTTAACTAGGCCTTTTATTCTTACAACTCTGCTGAGCCATTCAAAACAGTACCCTAAGTGTTATTTCATTCCTAACATTAACTCAATCACCATTCTATCTTTCCACATAAAGGAACCTTAACAAATCCCCTGGAAAACACATCGAGAACTCACAGACCAATCTAGTCTGTCCTGACTCCACTGGCACAAACTAAGTGGTATCCACCACACTAGCTAAGAGTTCCATGCATCTCCCTGCCATAGAACTCTAGCTCACAATACAGATGTCATAAACATATCAAATCCTTGCACAGTGCCAACTGTCACAACGCTTCCCACTTCTAAGCTCAAGAAATACTATTCCTTCATTGCCATTTAAAATTGCTCCATAATTACTTAACCAATCCATACCCTGGATCAAACCAAAGCCAGTCATAACCAGCTTTATCAAAAACCACTGATGAGTCCTTTTTATCACAACCCAACTCATCTCTTAAGTCACCAATACGGTATTATCTTCCCATCACAACGTAATCATGTGATCTGCATAGCAACTCTATACTTCTCTATATGCAACAAATAAAGAATAACATGGCACCAAATTATTCAGCACAAAATAAAGATCAAAACCAAAATCTGACCTGCCACCCCCGAGGAACTAGTCTCGGTCTGAGACTCTGACTGCCTCGGAACAAATACTCGAGTTGGAATCGAGCTGTCTATCCCCTTTTGCACAAGCTCTCTTAGCCTTGGGCAATCCTTCTTGAAATGCCCAACCATGCCACACGCAAAACATGCCCTCGCTCGGCATTCTCCCAGATGACGCCTCTTGCACCGCGTGCATATTGGACGAGTCTTCCAGCTTTCACTCTTGCTTGTTCTAATAAGTGGAGATACCACTATCTGGGCTCCGTGCTCTCCAGCACCCTTCTTCCCATCTTTTATGCTTTCAACAGCAATAGCCTTCTCTACCACCTGAGCATAGGTAGAGACTTCATGCATTAGGGCAACTCTAATGCCCTGAGCTATTCCAGGATTCAATCCCTGAACAAAATTTTCCTTCCGAGCTATGTCCGTGGGTACCATATCAAAAGCAAACTTGGCCAACCCATCAAATATACTAACATACTCGGCTATTGTTGCCTTTCCTTGAACAAGATGCAGAAACTCATTCATCTTAGCAGTCTTAGCTGCATCACAATAATACTTCTCATTAAACAGCTGCCTAAATTCTTTCCAATCCATCACAGCTGTATCTCGTGTTTGGGATACTATTTCCCACCACGTCCGGGCATCATCTAACAATACATATGTCGCACAGATCACCCTATCGTGACCCTCCAGCCCCATGCTATCAAGAATGGGACTAATCATGCTCATCCATTGCTCAGCTCCGAATGGATCTAGGCCTCCCTCGAAGACTGGAGGATAAAACTCCTGGAATCTTCCACAAAGAAATTCCCATCTATTCTCAACCCTAGGCTGAGCCAAAGCTGGTGCCACTCCTGGCACAACAAAGGAAGAGGTACTTCCCAACAGATTCTGCTGTTGCTTCAGACACCTAATCTCTTCCTCCTGCCTCTGCAATCTTAACTGCAAATTTGTGAGCATCTGCTAAAAATTCATAGGAGCAGATGAAGAACTAATACCCTGGCTATAACTCCCAGCCCCTGAATAACCACCACTAGGCCTCATTATCTGCCTTGACTATAAACCTGCTCATTGAATCTGCAGTCAATAACTTGACCCATTAATCATGATGAACATATCAAGAGCTTTTCCCCATGGGATAAATCTTACCACACCACAATCATTAACCACTTGTAGTGCTACAAACATGCCCATGGCATTCATACATCAATCATATTCCCTGCTCTTCCAACATTCACACCATGCCTCCAACTCCAGCATGCAAATATTACAATTATATATTCATGGAGCAGGTAATCATATGATCACATTCATATACATATATTCACGGAGCATATAATCATGTAATCAAGAGTTTGGACTCAATCAGAATCTCATGCTCCCTAATACAATGTGCAGGTAAAGCATTTACATTCTATTTAAGGAGTTCAGCACATAACTACAAAAATAGTTACCATTCCCTGAGTGAAGCTATCTTCAGTGACGAGTGTACATGCCCAGCTTGTCTTCAGGAACCATAAACCTTGGCTGGCTCTAGTACCAAAGTTGCAACGCCCCAAACTTCAGGGACCGTTACAGTGTGACTTGTAACCAATGCTAAACTCGCTAATCGAGTCATTTGGCCAAAATCGTGTCACTAAGTATGACTAGGGTTTAGGGATTAAAATTTTTGGTTAAGATGTAACGTTTCATTAGAACGTTTACTGTATACATTGGGATCCCAAAAATATAATTTAAGAGTCTATTATGGGAAAAAATTTACAACAGGCCGATCTAAGCGGCAAAACAGGGTTTAACCCTAGTTCCTCTTTCAACCCTCGGCCGTGGCGGTCGAGCAGCCGCATATGTACACGTCGTCACCTAAGCTCCCCAGCTCAAGGATGGTCCAGCTTTCTTTTCCCTTTACCTGCACAACATAGCACCCGTGAGCCGAAGCCCAGCAAGAAAACTCAATATGCTCATGAACAGTAATAACATGTCATCAAATCATAAGGCACACGCCTAGCAGATATAGCCCTATAACAGCTGGCAAGCAAAACCACGTAATGTTGAGTATAACACATCAACCAATGACCATAATAGCCATTTAGGGCTTTTAGCCCCAACAGAAGAGTGACAGTGGTACAGTCACAAAGGTGGGTTCCGTTCCCAATAGCCATGTGACGATAGGGTCACCGGAGCTTATAGATAAGTGATCCTTTCACTAGCTTCACAAGAAAGGTATAAGGTGAAATAGTCACCAGCATAACCCTATCGAGTAAATAAGTGATCCTTTCACTAGCTTAGATTGGATAAGTGCATGATGACTAGTCACCAACATAACCTTCCTCATGACCATAGAGTCAAAACCATGGAACTCTGTTCCCTAGCCAGGTGACGAGCAGTCACGTAGGCCTTAGGCCCTGGCTCTGAATAACTAGTCTTTGACTAGCCAAGCGCTTATAAGATTCATCGACCTTAGGGTCAGTCCAGCATTAATGCCTTAGGGTCATTCAACACTGATATCGACTAGATCTAATCTTCATTCGGCCCTACGTTCAGGACGCTTATGCCGGTCCTGACTCTTAGGTCAGTATCCCTAACTAGTCAGTGCCATATACAAGTAAGAAATGCCACCAAACATATATCACATATCCAATATCTGAATACAGGGCATTCAGCATGCTTACTTAACAAATACTAGCACAATTAGGATCATGCATAAACGTAGAGGCTCACGCTCTGAACAATATAATACTCAGTGTACAAAGCATGTCCTAATCACATGTTTCTCGTGCATTACATTTAGACATCCAACATGCATCAAGAATAACCATGTATGTCACATATACACAGGGTGCAATTTTCTTACCTCCGGTTCGAGCGAGAAGTAGAACAAGAACAACCCTTGAGAACGATCGATCCTTAATCCTTTAGCAGTCAACTAGTCATAACCAAATACAATCTCCGATTAATGAAAATCACCCAAGATAGGGTCTTGACCTAAACCCCACTCTCGGGACCTCGAAACATGCCCACACGGTGAGTAGATTCGATCCCGGGCCTTAAGGATTGAAACCCCAAGCCAAAAACCCTTAAAAACACTCAAAACAGGGTTTTGAAGAAACAGGGTAGCGCTACAGTGCCACCCTCCTAGCGCCCCAGCGCTATATTCAGAACCAAATTGCCCTAGCCTCCTCTGCAGGTAGCGTTGTAGCGCCCTACACTGGGCGCTGTAGCGCTACCTTCGTCCAACAAATTCCCAAAAATCTCCTCCTTCGATTCTACCATTTCCAACCCAAATCATAAGCTTCCAAACATCAAATTCAGTCCCAAATGAACCTACATACCATCCTCACATGTCCCAAGCATCACAACCCCAAGAACCCTAGCCAAAACTCCAATCAATTCCCCACTTTCCAACCCAAAAACCAGCTGAAACTCAACTAAGAAAACATAGCAAAAGCTAGAGTTCTAATGGCTAAAATCTCACCTCAATCTCAGCAACACAACCTCTTCAATGGTGGAGCATAACCCTAGCTTATCACAGCTTTGTTTCTTATCTTGATTCCTAAAAAAGAAGCTTGAAAATTCAAGGGAAAATGAGGGAGAAAAACCATCGGGAGAGAAGGAGAACAACACTCTGTTTTCCTTTTCTTTCTACAGCCTTAATGGCTTATATCAATCTCTAATGGTGAAAAGACCTAAATACCCTCAAGTCTAAAATAAAGCCTTAATAGCCACCAAGGGCAAAATCGGTATTTCCCACCTATCTCGTTAATCATAATTAACGCTCTCCAATTCCGGCTATTCTCGATATTCCCAAACAGCAATAAATTGTATCCCATTACCCTTTAAATTCCCGGTAATGCTGTAATCATTAAAATCACCACGAGACTCACCCCGTGCCCCGAACTTAAACCCGTTATGACCAGACCGAACACTTGCATTTCATGATCGTCTCATGCCGAAAGGCTCGAACATATCCACATATAATGTGGTACCAATCATAACTCACCCACATGCATGAAAATACACAATTACGCCCTCAACGGGCCAAATTACCAAAATGCCATTATAATTATAACTACACCCATATGCACGAAAATACACAAGTACGCCCTCAACGGGCCAAATTACCAAAATGCCCTTATAATTATAAATACACCCATATGCATGCATTTATCATCATATTATAATATAATTCAAATAAAAATGAAATGATCATTAAATAGCATCATAATTACATTATGGCCCTCCCGGCCTCCTAATCAAGGTCCTAACCCTTATTAGGCAATTCGGGGCATTACAATCGTCAGGCAATACATATACGGCCATGCTGTCCTAGGCGCTTTACCAGGCCCTGGGTTCACGGTCCATACCGTAAGGATATCCCAGGTATCCCTTGGGGTCTCACCCTGGCAACTCTGTAACGCCCTACTTCCTTAGAGCCGTTACTAAGTGAGTTTTAAAACGAAAAATGTGCAATGAACTCGCTAACCGAGGTTTTTAACACAAAAGTGTGACTAAGCAAAAGTTAAGGCTGTAATCTTAAAAAATGCGTTGTTTCATTGAAAACTTCTAGTATTTAACATTTGGGATCCCAAAATAAGGTTTGAAAACTATTTACAACTTAAAATAAATTTACAGTCAATTAATTATTAAAATCACAGATTATTACAGCCATTTCTCAAATAACCCCCAACCAAAGCAGTCGGGCAGGCCAAACATGTACTTGTCGCTTCACGCTCTCCGTACTCATGGCTGGTTGACTCAAACTTTGCCCTTACCTGCAACACAGAGCACCCGTGAGCCGAAGCCCAGCAAGAAAACTCATACAGTACATAACATATGCGATTTATATAGTTAACATATCAGATTATCCACAGATAAACAAGTATTCCATCAAACTAAACAAACACGGCCATGCCTTCCCAGAGGCATTACCTAAGCCTGGGTCTCGGTCCTCACCGTAAGGATATCCCCTGTATCCATTGGGGTCCCAACCTGTCTACAAGCACTTCGCATGCTAAGTGTTACTTCCGGCCCCACTGCCGTTCTCGACCTTTCTCCGTTCTCGGTTCCTTTGCCGTTCTCGGCTCCTTGCCGTTTCATTCTACTATAATCACAAATAGTATAACTCAAATAACATTCAAACATATATCAATTCATTTAAGTCTGCACCCTAACATGTAATGCAATATAGGGTCGTGCCCTGATATCAATTCAATTAAGTCTGCACCCTAACATGTAATGCAATATAGGGTCGTGCCCTGCAGTCACACTATGGGCCCATGCCCTATCCTACGGGTGCAATAGTTTTCTTACCTGTCAATTTGATAGCTTTCATCACTTGACTCCTTGAGCACGATCCCACTCGAGCCCTAGCGCACACCTAAACACAGCCATAGGTCAAAGTCATCACCGAACCTCAAGTCCGAAAACCTAGCCTCGGGACCAATCCCGAGCACCCCGGGAAGTCCTAGATCCACAAAACAAGATGGTGGAATCAAACCCCGAACCCTAGGTCAAAATCCCTCAAAAATAACCCAAAAACCCCTTTCTGGGAACAGGGTAGCGCTACAGCGCTCAAAAGAGGGCGCTATAGCGCTACAAGCAGAACCGCACCACCCAGAAACAGGGCCTAGCGCTACAGCGCGCAAAGACTAGCGTTGTAGTGCTAGTCGCAGGCAGGCAACTCCCAAATTCTTTTTCTGCGATTTCTTTGAGCCAATCTCAACCCAAACTTCCCCAAATATTTACCAAACTCAAAATCAAGCTTATAAACACTCTCCACTCATCCCAAGCATCTCCAAATCTCAAAACCCAAGCTCATGCATCCCAAATCTCAAGATTTACCATAGATGACCCTAGACCCAGAAATTCCAAATAAAATCAGTCAAACATCAAAGTTAAATGCTTAGAATTCATACCGTTGATGCAATTTTGACCTTGATTCAATTCCTAGACCTCCTCAGCTTGGTCTTCCTCAAAGCTTGCCTAGAAATTCCCCTAAAGTTCCCATCATTCAGCTTAATTACATAACTTAAACCAGCCAAACCCAAAAACTGAAAACCCTAAAAACTTACCTCAAAAGTTGATGTGTTCTTGCTAATCCCTTGCCAAATCTTCAAGTCTAGCTTAGGATCCTTGATGCTTAGCCTATCCTAGCTCTCCACTGAGCTTTGCTCCAAGAAATTTGAAGAGGAATGGTGCTAGAATCCACAAACCGCCCCATTTGGAAAAACCCCTCTGTTTTTCTCTCCTTTTCTTTTTCTTCCTTTTTCTTTCTTTTCCACAGCCATCTCACTCTCTCTATCAATCCCACTAAGTATATAAAGCCTCATTTAATCTATCTCTAAGAAGCCAATTGACCAAAATGCCCTCCCTATTAATTCTAAACCCTTTTGTCCATGTAGGGCCATTTTAGTCATTTTACCAAATTCCCGCTAATTCCTCAAGTGTCTCTAATATTTTCCCGTTGCTTCCCAATACCTGATAAATCACCAAATAATATTCCTCGATATCAAAATAGACCCCAATATACTCATCAGATTCCTCTTTATACCCCAGGCTCGCCCCGAGCCGGGTATAAATCCTCGCCTTGACTTTTCCGCTAGTCTGCTCTCTCTGGGATCGTCTCGAGTCACAAATCACAGATACATCCACATCACAATGTGGTCTCAACAATCAGCACATATCAATATAGTTATGCCCAAAATGGCCAAAATTACAATTATGCCCTTCTAACACAATCAGGGCCTACATGCATACTAATACACATAGTCATGCATCTCAAATAGTCAAATAGTCATATAAAATGCTTTAAATCATAACCATGCATTTTACTCAATAAAGTCACACATAAATCCCAATATGCCCTCCAGGCACACTAATCAAGGCCCTTAAGCCTTATTAGCGAATTTGGGTCGTTACAACTATCCCCTCCTCATAAAAATTTCGTCCTCGAAATTTACCCAAACACATCAGTCAGTAAACCCACAACTCTGACCATAATTTCCAAGGTCCACCGCCTTACTTCACTTCCCAACAACACTCTTACAGGAGTAACAATCTTGCCCCACAAGATCTTGTCTAATAGCCCTACTTTCGTTAGCCCCTCGTTAACACCGCAACCCTACTGAAGCATCAGGGTCTGCCTAGATTACAATGACCAATTCATTGTCTTATTCCTGATTCCAGAGATACCCAAAAGTCATCACCTCTACTAGGTGGGATCAATTGGTAGGCCCCGCTGGCCTAACCCTTGGTACAACTTCAGAATTTTTGTTGAATCAAGAGTCAGAACTCTTCCTTCTTTCTCTGGACACCATACAAATCCTCGTTTGTTATTACGTAGAGAGATACAAATCTTTCCTTCTGGGACTTATTTTCTCAAATTTAACAATTACAAGTTCTTTTATTCTTCCAGATAGGCAGACACTCTTGCCTTAAAAATTCCAACAATTTCTTTGGCTTTCACTCTGAACCAATGCCAAACCATAGTATTCACTACCTTTCACCTCTTACCATGTCCTATGTCGTGTTACTTTAACAAGACACCAGTATTTTCCACCATGACCAACTTATCAGGGATTACACTTCCCTTAATATCTCAAGTATTCGCATAGTCAACGCTTAATTCTATAAGGTATCTGATAAGGTTTCAGACTGCTATTACACTTGCAATCAACTGATAATTCCATATTCCCACTCTGTTCTCTTTGTTCTCTAGTTTCTTTCCAAAAATTTAAAATACTATAGGGTCTCAATTCAGTATCATCGGCGCCCTACCCTGAAACCAGTTCACCTAAAACAACTACATTAACTCAATCAACTGAGTTAAAACTTTTCATGTCCAAACACCTTACTTAAGGTCTAAAGTGGTCTATTCCCACGATACACCACCACATCACTTAACCCCTCAGTGTTAAAAAGAAATCACTAAATTCCGTCACTCGATCAACCCTCCCGGTACAATGTACCCTAGGAGGTGGAATGATATCCATTCAAAATTCTCATTCAAATACCAATTTCTAATTGGATCCCTCATTCGATCCTGGTATCCTAACTTGTATCACCTTGACAGGGTTCTTCCCTGTTTCAACCAAAGCCCACTCTTTGGATTCCATAGTTCAGTGACACTCACCAGCTAATCATTACCTACCAACGTTACACCAATCTCAGTCGTTGCCTTGTCCACTCCATTACAGTCTATGGCGTTATTCCTTGACTGACACATGCCTCTCAATTAGGAGTTCCGCCTCCAATTAAATTTCCCCTCGTTCAATCGAGGATTACAAACACTGATCGTCCGTCTGTTTCTTTTCACCACATCTGGGTCTCAACGTTATCTTTCTTACTAATACCAATCACTCAAGTACCTTATGATATGCATAACTGTCAACTTAACGTTCCAAGTATATCAACCATGATCCATTCTTTCACCTCCCGCAAGGTTCGATCCATCCTCGCGTCGATTTGCGCCTGAGCGTGCCCAATCCGTGATGCACTCCCACAATTCCATATCCTCATCATGGATCAGGTCCTTTATGCTATCACTCTATACTTAACCATATCACACACATATTCCAGCATTGCTAGATACCAATCAATTCTTACCTTGTCTTCCAAATTTTCCTGACTTGACACCACTCATTCCGTCTAACGTCAAGTTTTACTGTTCTCCTCATCCCTAATGTAGTTGTCTCCGGAGATACTTATGCAATAGATGACGCGCTTACCACTCCTGTTATGCTTTCCATTCTTCATTAGCTCCTTTGTGGCTTCAGATCAAATCCTCATACCTGTCCTTTCTTCTTGTAGCTCTACTCGGAGTACTCTTAATGAAACCCAAACTGATTCTTCGTATAGCATTACTTGTGACCCTGCTCCCTTAGTACTAACGTCTTCCGCATAATAGTCATTTGCTCTCCCTGTCCATCTGGGAGTAATCCACACATACTGCTTGTGAACTTGAAGGGGACTTGCCTATACCATTCTTGTATTCTCCACTTTAAGAACTTACCTGTGCTGTTGTAGCTTAAACCAATCTAGAATCTTTGTTACCAACTCCTCACACCCTACCAGGTGCAAAATAAAAATTCATGAAATGTCTCTATCCTTGGTTCCTAGCTGGCAATAACCAGGCCATAGATCAACTCCTGGAGACATCGTCCCATCTTGTATCCAACATTGTACTTTTCGCTCTAACCCGACGATGCTAACAATCCCCGCAGTATAACGCTCTGGCTACTCCAGGGTCAAATTCCTTCGATTGCTTCAATAGATTTTTCTGTCAGCCAATACCATCTTTTACAACATTCCTTATACCAATCCTATCTGTAGTCCGACCTTGAAGTACCCCCAATCTTTCTTTACATACCCATATAATTTTCCCACTGGTCAGCTCAGTTTCCACTCAGTCTCATTAACATACTCCAGATGATATCTTCTACAATCCATGGTTATTTCTTAACTGATAACTCTCTCACTATGACTGATGCTGAGGCTCCCATAAGACAAACGTTGTTGTTATTACTATGCACTTCTTGATCACTTGCATCCCAATCCATCTGCCAGAAGTTTCTAATTTCTTCTCAATAAGTATTACTACCTTCAGCCTCAGATATAGCACCCATGAGGCAAACTCTCTATTGTCTAACTCCCTCTCGGAACATTCTTGACACCGAGTTCTTCCAGTCTGTTACGTGACCAATTTATAAACCATTCAGTTGAATACTCATCCTCGAGGAATTAGCCTCGAACTACGAATGTAGCGAGGCATTCTAGTTTTCTGTTCCCTCACCATGGGAAGTCCATCCTAACATATCGAGTCATTCTATGTAGAAGTCATGCCTTCACCTGACCTCTTCCCAGGTGGCATCTCCTGCCTCTGATGCAAAGTAGATAACATCATCGATTTCCATCACTATCCTGACAGCTATCTAGTCAATCAGGTTTTCCCCCCTTTCTGGCAAAACTAAGAGCTATCAAGCTTTTCGGGGTTCTCCTGCTTTGATTACTGAAAATCTATCCTTACTATAATCCATGAAAAGGAGCACTGCCATTTGCAGCTCTAGCACTCATGCTCTATACATCATTCATCAGTTCTTCGAACCACATGGCCCTCTCCACTGTCCCCATACAGATGGTGAGTACACACATCGGAGAGGCAGAAATACCTTAGACTATTCCAAATTTTAAATCCTTAAATGGGTCATCATCATTTTCAACTGCATCCGTCCGTATCAATTTCCCGAAATGAATTACTCAATTCGAAAAGCCCATAAATTTACACTGTTGCTACTTTATCATTCCAAACCAATCTCATAAGGCCTCCATTCTCCACAGTTCAAATCATGTCTTTATAACCTCTTCTATCAATTCATCATCTAGGTTCTTTCCAACCCATCACGCCAATGCCTCAGCCCAAGTGCCGTTTCCAGGCATCCCTTTAGCACAATACTTAACACAACCCTTTAGTCATGGGCTCTCATCCCCTTATAACCAAGGGTGGAATTAACTTTGCCCATCCACTGATAAATTCTTTGTCAACCCGAACTTTCCTCAAAACCAAAGGATAACACCCTTTAAGTCTTTCATATAATACCCCTATCTGTACATACTCTCACAATACCAACACCGGTAACCTTACTGTTAAAACATATAAATCAACTATTTTCCCAGAGAAGTCCGCTATCCTTCTGTTCCATCTCAACTATTAAACTCCACAGCTTACTCACACACTACTGACCCTCTGCTGCTGCTTTCGGGGATAAATGGAGATCTCTAACTCCAACTTTTATCTAGAATCCCCCTTCAACACAATATCAGGTCCACTTAACCCTTCTAGGAACAAACAATTCGAGTTCATCTGCGGATACTGACCAAACTCCTGAGCTCTGTGGTTCATACTCTGAACCAAACCACAACTAGATCCAAATAACCACAGTTATCATGCATACACAAAGCATATTTAGGCCAAAACCACAATGATATACATTTAGCTACCAGATTTTAACACCACTAAGCATACCCAAGTCTCAACATGCTTCATACAAGCCAATAAAAATATATTACATATGAATTTACTTCAGACAATTAACCATATACACTCAATATGTAAACCATTATCCCAATATTCATCCACATGCATAATAATATTATTCAGCACGCTTTAATCTCAACATGCAATAGCCAAGAGCCCAGACCCAACAGTATCTCATGCATATGTCAACTCATTCCTCATGCTCCATATAAATAAGCAGGCAAACAGGGCATTCAAACATATGTTCAAACATGTCAATCAGTCATACCAACCAACCCTGAGTCGAGCTAGTCACTGACAACGAGCGTACATGTTCGGTCAATCTCCAGAACCAATAAACCTTGGCTCGCTCTGATACCAAGTTGTAATGCCCTACTTCCTTAGAGTCGTTACTAAGTGATTTTTAAAACAAAAAATGTGCAATGAACTCGCTAACCGAGGTTTTTAAAACAAAAGTGTGACTAAGTAAAAGTTAAGGATGTAATCTTAAAAAAATGCGTTGTTTCAGTGAAAACTTCTAGTTTTTAACATTTGGGATCCCAAAATAAGGTTTGAAAACTATTTACAACTTAAAATAAATTTACAGTCGATTAATTATTAAAATCACAGATTATTACAGCCATTTCTCAAATAACCCCCAACCAAAGCAGTCGGGCAGGCCAAACTTGCACGCGTCGCTTCACGCTCTCCGTACTCATGGCTGGTTGACTCAAACTTTGCCCTTACCTGCAACACAGAGCACCCGTGAGCCGAATCCCAGCAAGAAAACTCATACAGTACATAACATATGCGATTTATATAGTTAACATATCAGATTATCCACAGATAAACAAGTATTCCATCAAACTAAACAAACACGGCCATGCCTTCCCAGAGGCATTACCTAAGCCTGGGTCTCGGTCCTCACCGTAAGGATATCACCTGTATCCATTGGGGTCCCAACCTGTCTACAAGCACTTCGCGTGCTAAGTGTTACTTCCGGCCCCACTGCCGTTCTCGGCCTTTCTCGGTTCCTTTTCCGTTCTCGACTCCTTGCCGTTTCATTCAACTATAATCACAAATAGTATAACTCAAATAACATTCAAACATATATCAATTCATTTAAGTCTGCACCCTAACATGTAATTCAATATAGGGTCGTGCCCTGATATCAATTCAATTAAGTCTGCACCCTAGCATGTAATGCAATAAAGGGTCGTGCCCTGCAATCACACTATGGGCCCATGCCCTGTCCTACGGGTGCTATAGTTTTCTTACCTGTCAATTTGATAACTTTCATCACTTGACTCCTTAAGCACGATCCCACTCGAGCCCTAGCGCAAACCTAAACACAGCCATAGGTCAAAGTCATCACCGAACCTCAAGTCCGAAAAACTAGCCTCGAGACCAATCCCGAGACCCTCGGGAAGTCCTAGATCCACAAAACAAGATGGTGGAATCAAACCTAGAACCCTAGGTCAAAATCCCTCAAAAATAACCCAAAAACCCCTTTCTGGGAACAGGGTAGCGCTGCAGCGCTCAAAAGAGGGCCCTATAGCGCTACAAGCAGAACCGCACCAACCAAAAATAGGGCCTAGCGCTACAGTGCCCAAAGACTAGCACTGTAGCGCTAGTTGTAGGCAGGCAACTCCCAAATTCTTTTTCTGCGATTTCTTTGAGCCAATCGCAACCCAAACTTTCCCGAATCTTTAACAAACTCAAAATCAAGCTTATAAACACTCTCCACTCATCCCAAGCATCCCCAAATCTCAAAACCCAAGCTCATGCATCCCAAATCTCAAGATTTACCATAGATGACCCTAAACCCAGAAATTCCAAATAAAATCAATCAAACATCAAAGTTAAAGGCTTAGAATTCATACCGTTGATGCAATTTCGACCTTGATTCAATTCCTAGACCTCCTCAGCTTGGTCTTCCTCAAAGCTTGCCCAGAAATTCCCCTAAATTCCCATCATTCAGCTTAATTACACAACTTAAACCAGCCAAACCCAAAAACTGAAAACCCTAAAAACTTACCTCAAAAGTTGATGTGTTCTTGCTAATCCCTTGCCAAATCTTCAAGTCTAGCTTAGGATCCTTGATGCTCAGCCTATCCTAGCTCTCCACTGAGCTTTGCTCCAAGAAATTTGAAGAGAAATGGTGCTAGAATCCACAAACCGCCACATTTGGAAAATCCACTCTATTTTTCTCTCTTTTTCTTTTTCTTCCTTTTTCTTTCTTTTCCACAGCCATCTCACGCTCTCTATCAATCCCACTAAGTATATAAAGCCTCATTTAATCTATCTCTAAGAAGCCAATTGACCAAAATGCCCTCCCTATTAATTCTAAACCCTTTTGTCCATGTAGGGCCATTTTAGTCATTTTACCAAATTCCCGCTAATTCCTCAAGTGTCTCTAATATTTTCCCGTTGCTTCCCAATACCTGAGAAATCACCAAATAATATCCCTCGATATCAAAATAGACCCCAATATACTCATCATATTCCTATTTATACCCCAGGCTCGCCCCGAGCCCGGTATAAATCCCCGCCTTGACTTTTCCGCTAGTCTGCTCTCTCTGGGATCGTCTCGAGTCACAAATCACAGATACATCAACATCACAATGTGGTCTCAACAATCAGCACATATCAATACAGTTATGCCCAAAATGGCCAAAATTACAATTATGCCCTTCGACCACAATCAGGGCCTACATGCATACTAATACACATAGTCATGCATCTCAAATAGTCAAATAGTCATATAACATACTTTAAATCATAACCATGCATTTTACTCAATAAAGTCACACATAAATCCCAATATGCCCTCCAGGCACACTAATCAAGGCCCTTAAGCCTTATTAGCGAATTTGGGTCGTTACAAACTTGCACTCCGCGTGCTAAACGCTGCTCCCGGCCCCTTGCTGTTCTCAGCCTTCGCCGTTCCCAACCTTCACCGTTCCCAACCTTCACCGTTCCATCATTTACATACACATATGGTAAAGCTAAGTAGAAATCTAAACAAATATAAATTCAATCAAAGTGCCATGCCCCATACCACAATCATATAGGGTCGAGCCCTACAACACAAGCCCTATGGAAACAGTAGTTTTCTTACCTGTGTCCCGAGCTTTCAAAGAACCGATATCCCAAGCAAAGTTCCCTAGTCCGAGCCTCGTCGATACCCTAATCAAAATGCATTAACAATATCCACCAATCAAGCTCTAATCGATTAAATAACTTAAAGCCATAATTCTAATCTCTGCGACATTGAATTCTATCAATCCGGTTGATAAAATCCATCCCGAGCCTTAACTAGTGAATTCTCAAGCCTAAAACCTCTTAAAAACCCAAAAATACATTAAGCGTCGCGGCCCTAGGGACTCATGTCGTGGCCCCCAGCTCAACCCAAGGCCTTGCCTCAAAATATCCCACACGCGGCGCAATCCTTCCTAAAGGGCGCTGTGGTGTGCCTTCATTTCCAGGCGCCCCAAGTTCTAAGTGGCTGCGGCTCAGCAAGAACAACGTCGCGGCCTGACCCCTCGAGCCCAGAAAAACTCACCATTTTCACCTCAAAAACCAATCCAATTATCCCCAAAATCAAGCCAACACTCCAAACTAATTATCACGGAGGTTCTAACCCAGTCTCAGCATCAAAACCTAACAAAGACCAGCCCCAAAACTCAGCCAAGCATTCAAGAGGAAATTTAAACTTAGCTCACATGCATACCCTGAAACATCAGAAGAAATTCAATATAACTCATCAACTTAAGAGCTTACCTTTGCTTGATTGCACCTCTAAGTGATGCTGAACAATTCTCCAAGCTTAAAGCTCAAATCCTAGCATAATTTGCAAAGCTTCCCCTTGGAATGGTTAAGAGAAAGTAAGAGAGAGGAAGGAAAGGTTTGGGTCGGTTCTTAGTGTTCTGAAAACTTCTAATGTTTTGTTTTATTAAACTTAGTCTCTAAGGTTACCTCAAGGCTCGGGGTACCAAAAACGTCTCCGAGGGAAAAATGGTAAATTTCCCCAATATTCCCTCCTAGGCATTCTAACCTCAAATATATCTCCGAATATTTATTTCCATATCCCGATAACCCCAAAAATTACTAACACCCGAAATATCCCTCGACTCGCCCCGAGTCAGATTTTCGACCCCGTTGTGACTTTCGAGCTAACCGCTCCCTAGGACTGTCTCGGATCGTGCAACACAGATATATCACAATTATCATGTTTATACCCTCAACGGGCTAAAATTACAATTATGCCCCTAATAACCAGACGGGGCCCACATGCGTATTTAAGTCACATAGACATGCATCGCTAATCACATATTCACACAAATCCACATATTAAACAATAATTCACATATTTCCCTCCAAGCACGCTAATCAAGGCCCTAAGCCTTATTAGCAAATTTGGGTCATTACAACTATCCCCTCCTTACAGAATTTTCTTCCTCAAAATTTCCTGAATAACTCGGGATATCGTTTATGCATCTTTGTTTCTAGTTCCCATGTCTCTTCTTCGACTTTGTTGTTCTTCCACAGCACTTTAACCAAAGCGATGGTCTTGCTCCACAAGATTTTGTCCTTCCGATTGAGAATCTGAACTGGTTTATCCTCATAAGTCAAATCTTGATCCAGCTCTAAATTCTCATAACTCAGAACATGTGTCGAATTAGACACATACTTCCGGAGCATGGACACGTGAAACACGTCATGGACCCCTGATAAGGTTGGAGGCATTGCCAATTTGTAAGTTACCTCTCCAACCCGTTCCAGAATCTCAAAGGGGCCAACAAACCTAGGGCTCAGTTTTCCCCGAACACCAAATCGACTCACTCCCTTCAAGGGCGAAACCCTAAGAAACACATGGTCACCAACCTGAAACTCCACACTCCTGCGTTTCAAGTCTGAATAACTCTTCTAACAACTATGGGAGGCGAGCATTCAAGCTCTAATCTTCTCAACTACCTCATTGGTCCTTTGGACCATCTCAGGACCTAAATGCCTCCTCTCACCTGTCTCATCCCAATGAATAGGTGATCTGCACTTTCTCCCATAGAGCATCTCATATGGAGCCACTCCAATCGTCGCTTGATAACTGTTGTTGTACGAGAACTCAATCAAAGGGAGATACTTACTCCACGATCCCCCAAAATCTAGCACACAGGCTCGCAACATGTCCTCCAATATCTGAATCGTCCTCTCAGACTGTCCATCTGTCTAAGGATGATAAGCGGTACTAAAACGTAACTGTGTGCCCATATCCTTCTGCAAACTCTCCCAAAACATGGAAGTGAAGGTGGGGTCTCTGTCGGATACTATCGACCTCGGAGCCCCACGAAGTTGAATAATCTCTTTCACATATAACCTAGCATACTGCTCCACAGTATAAGTCGTTTTAACAGGAAAAAAGTGGGCGGACTTGGTATACCTATCCACAATCACCCACACCGAGTCATGCTGTCCCACGGTCCTCGGCAAACCAACCACGAAGTCCATGGTGATATCTTCCCACTTCCACATCGGAATCCCTAGAGGCTGCAGCAACCCTACTGGCCTCTGATGTTTAGCCTTGACCTGCTGGCAGGTTAAGCACTTGGCCACATAATCCACCACATCCCTCTTCATACCTGACCACCAATACAAAGTCCTCAGATCCTGGTACATCTTCGTCGTACCCGGATGTAAGGAATAGGGAGTGGTATGCAGTTAATCCAGAATATCTCGCCGCATATCTGCATCCATCAGAACACAGATTCGACCCTTATACTTCAGTAACCCCATCTCCGAAATAGAAAAGTCCTTAGCCGCTCCAACCAAGACGTTCTCCCTGTAACCCCTCAACTGGGAATCATTCCCCCTGAGCCTCCTTGATCCTCTCAAGGAGCGTAGACTGAAGAGTGATGTTGGCTAACCGACCAACCACCAACTCTATACCTGCTCTAGTCATCTCCTCTGCTAATTTATCAGATATCTGTCTCAAACTGAACAGCTGTCCTGGGCCCTTCCAGTTCAATGCATCGGCAACTACATTAGCCTTCCCAGGATGCTATAGGATATCACAATAATAATACTTAACCAACTCCAACCACTGTCTCTGGTGCATATTTAGATCCTTCTGAGTAAAGAAGTACTTCAAACACTTATGGTCAGTGTATATCTAGCACTTCTCACCATACAAATAATGTCTTCAAATCTTAAGTGCGAACACCACCGCTGCCAATTCTAGATCATGCGTGGGATATCTCTGCTCATACTCCTTTAACTGTCTCGATGAGTAGGCTATCACCTTCCCAGCTTGCATTAACACACACCCCAAACCTTGTCTGGAGGCATCACAATAAACCACGAACTTCTCATTGTTCGTTGGCAGACTCAACACTGGTGCGGTGATCAATCACCGCTTCAATTCTTTAAAACTGTTCTCACATTTGTCTATTCAAACATATTTCATCTTCTTCTTTGTCAACTCTATCAATGGTGTAGCTATTCTGGAGAACCCCTCAACAAACCGCCAATAATACCCTGCCAATCCTATAAAACTCCTCACTTCAGGAACACTGCTCGGTCTAGGCCAGTCTCTCACTGCCTCAATTTTTTTTAGATTAACCAGAATCCCCTCCTTACTGACGATATGGCCTAGAAATGTAACTTGTTGTAACCAGAACTCGCACTTGTTGAACTTAGCGTATAACTTATGCTCCCTTAATCACTGCATTACCACACATAGATGTTGCTCGTGCTCTGTCTCTGACTGTGAGTACACCAGAATATCATCAATGAACACAATCACGAACTTGTCTAAATAATCCTTGAAAACTCTATTCATCATATCCATAAAAGCTGCTAGGGCATTGGTTAATCCAAAGGACATAACCAAGAATTCATAGTGTCCATACCTCGTGTGGAAAGCGGTCTTTGGTATGTCCTCCTCTTTGATCCGTAGCAGATGGTAACCTGACCGGAGATCTATCTTAGAAAACACCATCTTTCCCTGCAGCTGGTCAAACAAATCATCAATCATTGGCAATGGGTACTTATTCTTAATGGTCAACTTGTTCAGCTCCCTGTAGTCAATACACATCCTAAGAGATCCATCCTTCTTCTTGACAAACAACACTGAAGCACCCCATGGCGAGAAACTGGGTCTGATGAACCCCAAATCCAATAACTCTTGCAACTGAATCTTCAACTCCTTCAATTCTGCCGGAGCCATTCTATAAGGTGTCCTAGATACTGGCTCCGCTCCTGGTACCAAATCTATGACAAAATCAATTTCCCACAGCGGTGGTAGCCTTGGCAGATCTGCTGGAAATAAATCTGGAAACTCACATACCAATCTGGTCTCCCGTGGTCCAACCGACACAACCTTAGAGGTATCCACAACACTCGCTTGGAATCCTATGCAACCTCCCTACATCAGGTCCCTAGCCTTTAATGCTGTAATCATAGGTACCTGCGGTCACCCTGCTGCTCCCATAAATACAAAGGGTACCTCCCCTTCTGGTTCAAAAGTCACCATCCTGCTCTTGCAATCAATTTTTTCCCCATACTTTGATAGTCAATCCATTCATAGGATCACATCAAAGTCATCCATCGCAAGCTCAATCAGATCAGCAAATAATTCCGTACCATCTACCTCTACTGGCAAAGCTCTAATCCACCTCCTAGAGACTACCAGTTCCCTAGTCAGCAACAAATTCTGAAAACCCCTAGCATACAAAACACTAGGTCTACACAGCTAATTTATCACTCCAGCAGACATAAATGAATGGGTAGCTCCTGAATCAAACAGTGCAGTATAAGAAGAACCAATAGTAGAGATCTGACCTGTCACAACTGAGGGGCTAGCCTCTGCCTCCGTCTGAGTTAAGGTGAACTCCCTGGCAGGAGCGAGACCGTCGCCCTGCTTTGGCTCCTCCTTCCTGGCTTATGGACAGTCCTTCTTCAAATGATTGGCACTCCTACAAATAAAGCAGGCCCTAATCTTGTACTCACCCTAATGTCGTCGTCTACACCGAGGAGACACTAGAAAACTCCTCCAGTTGTCACTTTCACCCTGACGGCCACTAAAATCACCTCGTGCCCTCCTATCAGAACTAGGAGGAACAAGGGTATCTGGGGCCTTCCTCTTCTGCTCATTGGAGCCACTACCCTAACTAGTTCCAATAAAAGGAGGCAATGTCCTCCTGGCATCGTGCCTAACAGTGCTCTCTCTCCAAATCTGGTCCTCGGCCCCCTCAGCTGTAAGGGCCTTGTCCACAACCTGAGCGTAGGTAGTAGTCTCCGGATCTGAGGTGATCTTCACATCATGGGCAATCATAACATTCAATCCCCGTACAAATCTATCTCTTCTTGTCGCATCTGTCGGCACTAGGTCTGGCGCAAACTTTGCCAAACGATCGAACTGCAAGCCATTCTGCGTCACAGTCAACCGATTCTGAGTCAGGTTGGTAAACTCATCAACCTTCGCAGCTCGAACTGCAACACTATAATACTTCTCGTAGAAAATGTTCTTGAACTCTTCCCAGGTCATAAGTGTCACATTTCTCCTCTGAACTACTACATCCCACCATATGCGGGCATCCTCTCTGAACATGTAGCTTGCACAAGCTACCCTCTCATTTCCCTCAACCCTCATAAAATCAAGAATAGAGGAGATCATATTCATCCACTGCTCTGCCCGCAGTGGGTCTAGTCCACCCTCAAAGGTGGGACGGTGCTGTTTCCTGAACCTCTCATACAAAGGTTCCCATTTATTCTCCACAACAGGTTGGACTGGCGCTGGTGCCATAACCTGCTGAATAGGCAACCCAGTAACCTGTGGAGGGGCCTGTTATCTCAACTGGCGGAGTTCTTCCTCTGTTCGTTGCAGTCTTGCTTCCATTTTGGCAAACATCTGTTGCCAATTCTGTGGGGCAGGTAGAGGGTCCTGACCTTGGTTATCATCCTCGGCCCGACTGTAGTGGAGTCTAGATGATTGACGAGGCATCTCAACAAATATGCCTGCAATCAATGACGCCGCTCATCAGGCATGATAACAACATCCATCAGTCAACCATGAGCAACAATCCACATAACACGCAGATAGCATATCACACACACAACGAGCCATGCTCTGACATCAGGCATACATTAAATCATTCATCATGCTCTATATCAGATAAGCAGGCAAATAGGGCATTTAAGCACATATTTCAACATAATAGTCAATCATACCAACCAACTCTGAGTCGAGTTCGCCACTGACAGCGTGCGTACATGTTCGGTCATTCTCCAGAAACCATAAACTTTGGCTCGCTCTGATACCAAGTTGTAACACCCTACTGCCTTAGAGCCATTACTAAGTGAGTTTAAAATGTGCAACTAATTCGCTAATCAAGATTTTAGGACAAAAGTGTAATTAAATCATAATCATAGGCATAAATTTGAAAATAAATCTTCCATTAAAAATTATAAAACGTTTAACATTTGGGATCCCAAAAACATTGTTTAGAAATATTTACAACTCAAAATATAACCAAAGTCGACTGAACGACAAAATTCAAGTTTAGTACAATCATCTCACCAAAACACCCCTAGCCGTGGTAGCCAGGCAGACTAGACATGCACGCGCCGCTCATCACGCTCACCATACTCAAGGTTGGTCGACTTTCCCCTTTCCTTTACCTGCACCATAGAGCACCCATGAGCCGAAGCCCAGCAAGAAAACCCTCACAAGCAGATAACATATGCATAACAACACTTAACATATAAACATGCCATCGTCAGGCTATACATATACCGCCTTGCCATCCCAGGCGCTTTACCAGGCCTTTGGTTTGCAGTCCGTACTGTAAGGATATCCCAGGTATTCCTTGGGGTCTCGCCCTGGGAACTCGCACTCCGCGTGCTAAACGCTGCTCCTAGCCACTTGCCGTTCTCGGCCTTCGCCGTTCCCGGCCTTCGCTGTTCCATCATTTACATACACATATGATAATGCTAAGTAGAAATCTAAACAAATATAAATTCAATCAAAGGTCCATGCCCCACAACACAGTCATATAGGGCCGAGCCCTGCAACATAATCATATAGGGTCGAGCCCTGCAACACAAGCTCTATGGAAATAGTAGTTTTCTTACCTATGTCCCAAGCTTTCTAAGCACCGATATCCAAAGCACAGTTCCCTAGTCCGAGCCTCGCCGAAGCCCTAATCACAACGCATTAACAATATCCACCCATCAAGCTCTAATCCATTAAATAACTTAAAGCCATAATTCTAATCTCTGGGACATTGAATTCTATCAATCCGGGTGATAAAATCAATCCCGAGCCTTAACTAGTGAATTCCCGAGCCTAAAACCTCTTAAAAACCCAAAAATACATTAAGCGTCGCGGCCCTAGGGACTCATGTCGCGGCACCCAGTTCAACCCGAGGCCTTGCCTCAAAATAGCCCACACGCGTCGCGACCTTCCTGAAGGGCGCCGCAGCGCGCCTTCATTTCTAGGCGCCCCAAGTTCTAAGGGGCCACGGCTCAGCAAGAACAGCGCCACGGCCCGATCCCTCGAGCCCATAAAAACTCACCATTTTCACCTCAAAAACTAGTCCAATTATCCCCAGAATCAAGACAACACTCCAAACTAATTATCATAGAGGTTCTAACCCAGTCTCAGCATCAAAACCTAACAAAGACCAGCCCCAAAACTCAGCCAAGCATTCAAGAGGAAATTTAAACTTAGCTCACATGCATACCCTGAACATCAGCAGAAATTCAATAAAACTCATCAACTTAATAGCTTACTTTTGCTTGATTGCACATCCAAGTGATGCTGAATAATTCTCTAAGCTTAAATCTCAAATCCTAGCTTAATTTGCAAAGCTTCCCCTTGGAATGGTTGAGAGAAAATAAGAGAGAGGAAGGAAAGGTTTGGCTCGGTTCTTAGTGTTCTGAAAACATCTAATGTTTTGTTTTATTAAACTTAGTCTCTTAGGTTACCTCAAGGCTCAGGGTACCAAAAATGTCCCCGAGGTAAAAATGGTAAATTTCCCCAATATTCCCTCCTAGGCATTCTAACCTCAAATTTATCTCCGAATATTTATTTCCATAGCCCGATAACCCCAAAAATGAGCAACACCCAAAATATCCCTCGACTCGCCTCGAGTCGGATTTTCGACCCCGTTGTGACTTTCGACCCCATTGTGATTTTCGACCCCGAGTAGGACTGATCTTGTAGAAGTCTGAAGCAAGTTTAAGATGCATGTCCTACCCAGCTATACTGGAAAAGAAGACCATGCATCTCACGTTAATAAGTTTGAGATACGGATGGATATTGAAAAGGTATACAAGGATGCTCAATGCAGAATCTTCCCTGCTACTTTGTCTAATGCTGCTCAAGAATGGTACTTTAAGTTCCAACTTACTACAATCACTTCCAGGGAGATGCTTGCCAAGGAATTCTACGGGCAGTTCTATGTTGCTGGCATACATCCAACAGAGGCCAACCAGCTGGTCGATATACTACAAAAGGATGATGAGCCTTTGAAAGAGTCGATACAAAGGTTCATGAGAATAGCTGCTCATGCCAAATCTGTTGGTCATGAAGGAAAAATGATGGCTATCATAGTAGGAGTAAAAAGGCAGTCCCATTTATGGAACAACATACAAAAAATGGAGTAAAGACTACTCGAGAATTCCTTGATCGAGTAGATAAATACATTAAGTTGGAGGATGCCATTTCCAATGAAGGGAAGGAAAAGGGGGTGGCAGTAGACAAAAAAGAGGAACCGACCAAAGGCTAGTAGTAATATGAACAACCCTAATAGTGGTGGAAAGAACGGTGGTAAAAGCGGGGGAAAACGAGCAAACAATACTCTGCTACCTCTAATAACAAACACCCAAAATCGACAAAATATGAGCCAAGATTCACTAGCTACACAACATTGGTTGAGAGTTGGGCATATGTTTATCAGGCCAGTCATACTACTGTGCCATATAAGGGACCTGCCCCAATTCATAAGGATATATCAAAAAGGGATACAAACCTTTAACAATGACTATGGCTATGATACAAATGAGTGCAACCAACTAAAAGATGAGATTGAGTTCTTGATCCAAGAAGGAAATCTAAGGCGGTATGTCTGAGCATGGGTTAATCCCCAATCAGTGGTTTCTGGGGGTAACGAGCAGACACGAGGACGTCAACGCTCACCCTCATTATAGCCTACCCCGGTCATGGGCACCTTGTTCACCATATGTGGGGGACCACACTTGGCTGGAAATAATGGCAAGGCAAGAGAAAGAGACACCAGAACACTGCATCATGAACAAGACATTGAAATGCTAACAATCGAGGAGAAAACTCCCAATAAAGCTCGAATAGAATGTGACTTAACAACCTTTTCAGAGCATGACTAACAGTATGTTAGGTTTCCACACGCAGACCCCCTGGCCGTAGATGCTCGAATCGCCAATAAGATTGTAAAACAAGTGTTGGTCGTATAGGGAGCTCAGTCAATATTTTTTAAGTCATCTTTAGAGATAATGAAGTTGTCGATATGGGATTTAGAGCCATGTAGGCAGACGATATATGACTTTACTCGAGAAGGGATCACACCAGAAAGGTCTATCAGACTCCCAATCACTATAGAAAAAACACCAGAAAATAGGAAAACTTTGGCAACATTTATTGTTGTTGATTGTCCTTAAGCTTATAATGCAGTAATAAGAAAACCCATATCAGTAGATCTCCAAGCAGTCACGTATATTTAGGAGTAGGGCGTGTATTTGGAAATCAAAAGGAAACTCGGGAATGCTACAACTCCTCAATTGCCAAGGCAAAAGGAGGAGGAGAGAGCACCAGTATGATACACTTGAGCAACCCTGTAACGACCCAAATTTGCTAATAAGGCTTGGAGCCTTGATTAGTGTGCCTGGAGGGCAATAATTTTTAAACTGTATTAATTTATGTGAATTTAATGAATATGTGGTTAGAATGCATGTTTAGGTGAAATAAATATGCATGTGGGCCCCATTTGGTTGTTAAGGGAAAATTGGTAATTTTAGCCCATTGAGGGCATAAATGAAATATATGTGATGTTACTGATGTAACGGTGATATATTTGTGATGCACGTTCCGAGACGGTCCTAGGGAGCTAATTAGTTTAAAAGTCACAACGGGATTAAATACCCAGCTCGGGAGGAGCCTAGGGGTATTTTGGGAAAATTATTAGGTGATCGGGAATTATTGAATACCAATTAGCAATAGCAATGGTTTAAACATGTCGGGAGTAAATGGGGATCTTTAGGTACACTTGAGGATTTAGCGGGGTGTGTCAAAAGACAAAATTGCCCTTGGAAGGGTTTAAGAACTTGAGTTAGCTTAAAGGGTATTTAGGTCATTTTAGGTAGATGGATATGCTCAATTTGGGGGCTGGGACTCTAGAATCAGCTAGCAAAAGAAGATAGAAGAACAAAAAGGGAACCTAATCTCCCTGCCACTTTCTATCGATGCTCTCTTTCTTCCTCTCTAAGGTGACTGGTTTTGAAGGATTCTAGGCTAAAGTTCAAGGGATTCAAGGCTGGGAATTGGGGGATTGACTCAGGCTCAAAGGTAAGTTTTATTTAGTATCTTGATTGAATTATGCAGAGAAATATTAAGGTTAACAGCTGATTTGTGTGGCTGTTTGGTGGATCCTTGGGGATGAAGCTTGCCTAGGTTCAGTTTTGTAATAAGAGGGATTTTCTTGGAGTTGGACTTGGAGAAGGCTCAGGGGCGAATTTCTACTTGAGGTAAGGGTTTTATGCATCTCTGTTATGTATTAACTGCTATGGTTCAAGTTTCTTGTTTAGTGGTTTAAGTTTTATAAAGTTTTAAGCCAATTTGTGAATTGGGGATTTGATTGTCTGTTTAGGCTGTTGTTGATGTTTCTGAGTTGTTAGAGGGTCTATGTGGGGTTTTAAATTGAATTTGGGACTTAGGTATGCTTTGGGGTTGATTTGGGAGTGTTTTGGCTCGGGGAAAATGCAGGGGAAAACCCAAAATTCTGGGTTCGCTAAGGGGCGTCGCGGCCCTGTTCTTCTATGCTGCGGTGCTAGGTTGCATCAGGGAAGGAGGCCACACTGGGCATCGCGGCCCTAGGCCATTTCTGGGTAGGGGAAAATTCAGTTTTTAGGTTTTTGCTCAGGGGGCTCGGGGGACGCTTCCGCCACCTTGTGTGGGGGTCCGAGTGGTCCCGAGAGCTCATGATTGGTTATGGGAGATGTTTTTTAAATCAATTAGTAATGGGGATGCTATTTATGTGTTGTGACTAGGTTCTTGGAGAGGCTCGAATTAGAGGATCATGCTCGAGGGTGCAATGCTTAGGGAGCTCGGGACACAGGTAAGAAAACCACTGTCTTCCACAGAGCTTGTATGCAGGGTTGAGCCCTATATGTCTGTGTTGCAGGGTGTAGCCCTTTGATTGAGTTGTTCATAGTTAGTATTTGCTTTATTATGCTATGTATGCATATGTGAAAATGTTCGGCAAGAGCCGGAAACAGTGCAGGCCGAGGTCTGCAAGGCCGGAAACGATAAGGGACAGGAAACGGCGTTAGGCATGTGGAGTGCAAGGTCAAGAGCAGCAAGGGGCCGGGAGCAGCGTTTAGCACGTGGAGTGCGAGCTGCTAGGGTGAGACCCTAAAGGATACCTGGGATATCCTCATGGTGTGGACCGCGAACCCAGGGCATGGTAAAGCGCCTGGAACGGCATGGCCGTATGTGTTTAGCCTATTGGTGGCCTGATTATATGCTAAGTGTTTGTTATGCATATGTTATCTGCTTGTGAGGGTTTTCTTGCTGGGCTTCAGCTCACGGGTGCTCTGTGGTGCAGGTAAGGGCAAGGGGAAAGTCAACCAACCATGAGTACGGAGAGCGTGAAGCGGCGTGTACATGTTTGGCCTGCCTGGCTGCCACAGCCAGTGGTTTTTGGAAGATGGTTGTATTAAAACCTAGATTTTGTCGTCTAGTCGATTTGATTTGTAAATCATATGTTGTAAATATTTCCAAACAGTATCTTGGGATCCCAAGTGTCAAACACTCAATGATTTATAGTAAATGGAATTATTTTCAAAGTTTATTTCACTATTTATGATTTAATTACACTTTTGACCTAAAACCTCGATTAGCGAGTTAAATGCACGTTTAAAACTCACTTAGTAACGGCTCTAAGGAAGTAGGGCGTTACAAGCCCTAAAGGAGAAATATCACAAGTGTTTTGTAACACCGAGAAGCTAAATGCTCAATCAGATGACCAAGTAACTAAATATGGTGTTGCCCAAAGCAAGGAAGAATAGACTGATCCTCGCTTTGGGAATTTCATCGAAGAAGTTGGATCAGGGGAGGACCTTGATGAGGGCCAGTTAGATGAACAAAACCCAGCCAGGATGGTTTAAGGCCAGGAAAAATCTAGAAATGAGTGTACAGGAAGAGCTAGTGGATTTCTTGAAAAGAAACTAGGACAACTTTTCCTGGTTGCATAAGGATATGCTAAGAATTAGTCCAACCATGATAAGTCATGACCTTAACATAGACAAAAATTTCCCACCAGTACAACAAAAAAGAAGGCTACTCGACAAGGATAGGTCGATAGCCTTAAAAGAAGAAGTTGAGAGACTGAAGGAAAATGGATTCATTCAGGTAACATTTTATCCATCACAGGTCTCCATGTTATGGTTTGTGCCCTAAAAACATGTAAAAAGACATTTTTGATTTAAATAAAAGTACATTTTTATTATATTTGAATGTTATAATTATTATTTGAATATTTTATATAAATATCATAAAATTTCATTTTCATTTATGAGAATATGATCTTGTATGCGTATGGAATAAAATATTCATCAACATATTAAAGTACGGAATCTTCAATTAATGGTTGCTAGTACAGTTTACTAATCATATGGGATGCGAGCTATCTAGATTTGGATTACTGAGGTGGATTACTAATCCTTACTTTATATACTTACCGTTTGTCATAAAGATTTAATTCATATCTTAATAGATGATCATTTGTAGATCAATCTAACTGTTAAGTTATCATGAACTCATTTTTATGCTTATTGGATCTATTGATTAATTCATTAAGGTCGCTTTATATAATGAGGCTAGTAACGTTTGTTTTGGAGATTAAATATCATGAATGGATGGGAACATGATATTACAATAAAGGAATCCATGCTTTCCTAAAAGATCGAATATTAGTTCCCTAAAGGGTTAATTCTAGGACTGAATGGTTATTGAGCTCAAATATATAATATGGTTACAGATTAATTATTCCCTAGTGAATTAATGGTACTTAAGGAACAAGAGGAAATTAAAAGTATAAAACGATAATTCGTGACCAGCTAATTAGAGAACCAATAAATGGAGGTCAAAACTATATTTATTTATTACATCAACGGACTACAAGAGAAAACTTTGTAAATATAATTATATAATTACATAGAGTGCAATTCCATATTTATAGTGGAGTAATAATGGAATTAATAAATAAGATTACTAAATTAAAGAGTTTAATTAACAATTTGATTTATTGGAGCTTCGTATTATAGGTCTATGGTCCTCGAGTCACCTCTGTCCTGCACTGCAAAAGGTAAGGATGTCACTAGTAAGATTAACGGAGAAAGACATTAAATTGCAAAGGAATGAATTTTCCAGAGCAAAGTGATAATTATGTGCAATTAATTAACTACAAATTGATTAATTATTTTTTACTTTGAAAAACTTTATATTAGTTAAAATAAATATTAATCTATGTTTTGATTAATATTTGAGATAGTTAATTATTATCTTATTATAAGATAATTAATCAAACTGATAGTTTTTAAGATAAAGTTAATTTTGAATTAATTTATATTTATTTTGGGAATAAATATATTGTCTTAAAATTAATTAAACGAACAAATGAGGAAAATTAGGGAGGCTATATAGTGGTGCCCCTTTAGTGCCACACTATCCGTGAGTATTGAATTTATTTGTTTATTTAATTATTAATTTTAAACTTGATTTGAATAAATAATTAAATTAGGTTATAAGTTATTATTTTGAAATAATAAATTTATAGAAAAATAAAATTATTTTATTTTATCTTTTAAAACCTAAAAAGAAGTGTTTCTTTTAATCAATTGTTATCTTTGTTATCATACTCTCTCAAAAAGGTATTGATAGAATTTTCCAGGCCAGAAAAATTCTAGAACTTTCTACAAGCCTTTTATCTTCTCCAAACTCTTTAGATCGCATGTGCTGAGAACATCTAGAGAGCCTAAAAAACCAACATGTAAATCCTAAATCCTATGTGCTCACACACGACCTTGTGTGTTAGAGGAACGAATTGGAATGGTAGGTTGTGAGTCTTCATTGGATAGGAAGATCGTTGATTATACTAAAAGACTCAAGGAATCTTGATAGGCTCTAAGATGTAATCTCTTTTTTCTTGTATGTGATGATTTACTGTATAGATATATGTATTGATCCTGGCTGGTATTAATAATTTTTAAAAATCCCCTTCCCCACCTTCCGCTGTATCCCTGATTTTATTCTATTTAATACCAACAATTGGTACCAGAGCAGTCTACATAAATGTATACATTAAATGTTGTGCGGATTATTTACATTTTTTATATGTATGTTGATATGTATATTGAATGGATGGTTATATTTCTTGAATGTATGGTTGAATGATGGATCGTTAATTATATGGTACCACTGGTTTAGGAATTCATTTTAATTTTAATTGTTCATAGATCTTGTGTAAGCGATATGGAGCATAGAAATTTATGTAATTTTATTTTTGAAACTAGGTTGTATAAATTCTGGTCACAAAGATGAGAAGAAAAAGATGAGGACCTGAGTCATGCACCTAAGGCACGTGGCCCAAGCCCCATGAGCCCCATGGCCAGCGCCCCAGGCCTTGCGCTTGCCTAGCGCCCATGCGCGCCAGCCCTTGCACCCAACATGCTTGTTTCTTCACCTCGCGCACCTGCATCCATCCCTGGCTGCCACCATCCGAGCCCTTGAAGCTCAGCTCAAGTCGTCGGCCCTTGCAAGTGCACCATGATTGGTGCACAACAAAACCCATTATTTTAGTTATTATCTTTTATTTAATTAATTCTTTAAATTATTTGAATTTGAAATATTAATTATCTTGTTTTATTTTTATTAGAAAAATAAAATAACTTTTACTTAGTTTAAGACCTTATCTTATGTTTAAATAATTGTTTGAATTTATTCTTTTAAATATTTAAATTCAACTAAATCAAAAAGATAATAAAAAGAGGTTATTTAATTAAAAATTAGTTTTAAATAAATAAATCAATTAGAAAATTAATTTCTAATTAATTATTGGACCTAATGGATTCCCAAAGAATATGAAGATGGACCTAAGAGAAGGAGAAGCAATTTAGAGTCTTGAAAACAACTGAAGCCCACGTTTTAATTTAGATTTCTATTTTTTCAAGGGTTATAAATTTAGAAATACTCATTAGTACTCAGGTCATCTTTTATTGTTTATTTAATTATTGTACTTATTTAAATAAATATTAGATAATGTTTGGATGATAACATAATGATGCAATAGTCTATTACATGTCATACATGAAACCCCACACAATTTTAATTAATCATGCATCTATTTTGTAGAAACATGATTATATAGGATTGTCCTATATGCTTTTGTAAATTGTTTTGGTGAAATCAATTGCATGTAAACTACTAAGTCTTAAATCAGTTAAAACTTGGTAAATCACCCCATAATAAAGACAACAGTTATTGTATGTCTTTTAGGATAACCAACTTTATTTAAAAGATGTTTTAATAATGTTCGATTGATATAACGTCCCAAATCTGCTAATAAGGCTTAGTGTCTTGATTAGTGTGCTGGGAGGGAAATAAATAATTTTATCGTATTATTACGTGATTAATTGTGATATATGTGTATCTGTACGTGATTACTTGTAATGACCCACTAATCTAGACTAATTGGACCATTATCGAAACTATACATAAAAACTTACATTTTACGAAAATACCATAATTTATTGAGTAACTTGAAAATAAGAGTTATTTACAAAGAAACAGAATACTAAGAAGAATTTTGGGATCCCATTGTCTTTAAAACAAAATAAGATTTAAAATAAAAGACATTACATAATAATGCGGAAAATACATGTAAAACCATAAAAAACATAAAAGGAGACTACATCCTCGAATCGATAACGCTCGGCCCCTTGACTCCATTCATCATCGATACACATCCTCCCAAGCATCACGAATCTTACCGCCTCTAAGCTTATTTTCCTGCACATAAACAGAAAGGAGTGAGCCTAATGCCCAGCAAGGAAAAACCTAACACATAGTCATATACACAATTTCATAAGAAAACATAAAGACTTAACATAATACATATAACATACACTTATTATAATGGCCATTATTACTTGGGGTCCCATAGACTAAACAAGCATATGCCCATGGGGTTAATGGGGTCCTACTAGCTAAGTAGGTCATATGCCCATAACCCATTTGGGGTCTTGTTAGTCATATGGGTCATATGCCCAAGCCTACATACACATATACATATCATAACACTTTTAATAACATAAACATATAGATAACATAAGCACATAACATATTAATTCTAGCCTATTTTCCTTACCAAAGTTACCGGGATAAAATGGACTGAGTTAGGACTTTTGGAACACTCCTAAAACCACAATGAACAAGGGTGAGTCTAAAGAAAGGAGATGAAATGAAAGAGAATAGGAAGACTAAACCATTAAACGAAAATATGCTTACCACCACTTAAGTGCTTAAGAACTTGGATTCCCTAACCAAAAATACGAATAAGGTTAGGGGACTGAGTAGAAGGTTTTGAGAAAAGAAATAACATAGAATACAGAAAGGACTAGAGTTTTGGGTTTACCTCAAAGATTGCAAGATCAATCTAACATCCACCGAAATACTATAGCACTCACTTACTTCCCAAGTGTTTGATAAGCTTATGATGTTTAAGCTTATAGTTTTTCCCCAAACCAAGTGTTTACACTCTCTCACTCACTTAACACTAGCAGCCTCTGAACTTAGAGCAAATGGTGAATAATGGCTGGGTACTAGGTCCTATTTATAGAGTTTGGGAATGAAAATATCTTGATTTTACTTGAATAAAAATAATGGCTTTTTAGGTGAAAATCATTTGAATAATCGTTCAGCAGAGGCTGAAGACTCGTTCAGAAGATGCTGGACTGTTGAAGGCGTTTGAATGGCTGAAGGGAAAAGAATTCAAATGAATTTGAAAACATGCTGGTGGAGGCGATATATCGCCCCCTATAGGCGATATATCGCCTGGACCTTTGTTCCCGAGGCGACCGTGCATCGATTCGTGTTTTCCGTATCTACGTGCTGCGACATATCGCCCCCTATAGCTGCGATATATCGGCATACGCTGAATATTTAAACACGAATTTACACATTTTTAGCTGAGTTTGAATGGAGTAAACAGCCTTGACTAAGCCCTCAACGTGCTCAAAGCTGCTGACTGACCCTATACATTCAAACTTTTACCCTTATTTAATTTAATCCTCAAAAATACTAAATCCTTAATTACCATTCAAAACATGTGCTTAAAATCCTATTGGTTGATGTCTAAACCTTATAATATAATAATATATTCCTTAATATCAGACACATTAATCAAACCTTAGGTTATACTTAATATTCTTAAACTATAGGTTAAACTTAGAAAATCTATAAGTACTACTATGAGTGTCCAAATAACTCCCGGTCTGAACCAAAAATCCAAAGTAACAATGATAACACTAAACATACTATAATACTACTAAACAATTAGCTAAGTAAAGTTCTTGGACTCTACAATTCTCCCCTACTAAAAAGAATTTCGTCCTCGGAATTTACTTACCAAATAACTCCGGATACCGGCTCTGCATGTCCTCTTCCAACTTCCACGTTGCCTCGCGTTCAGAACTATTGCTCCATAGGACTTTAACTATAGGAAAGCTCTTGGACCGTAACTGCTTCATCCCCCTATCTAGGATGCTAACCGGTCGTTCCTCGTAACTTAAGTCTTTCTGGAGTGCTATGGTATCGTACTTGAGGACGTGAGATGGGTCTGACACATACTTGCGTAACATCGAGATGTGGAAGACGTTGTGACTATCGGCTAGTGCTGGCGGTAGGGCAAGTCTATACGCAACTGGTCCCACTTTGTCCAATATCTCAAAAGGACCTATGAATCGGGGACTGAGCTTGCCTTTCTTCCCGAACCGCTTGACACCCTTCATAGGAGATATCTTCAGGAAGACTTGATCTCCAACTTGGAACTCCACATCGCGTCGCTTGGTATCCGCATAGCTCTTCTGACGGCTTTGAGCAGCAAGCATACGCTGTCTAATATGCGTTACTGCTTCTTGAGCTTGCCTAACAGCTTCGGGCCCTAGAAGCTGCCTTTCTCCTACCTCGTCCCAGTGCAACGGTGATCGGCACCTTCTTCCATATAGCAACTCATAAGGTGCCATCTCGATCGTCGACTGGTAGCTATTGTTGTACGAGAACTCGATCAGCGGTAAGTACTTGTTCCACGATCCTCCGAAGTCAAGTACACATGCGCGTAGCATATCCTCTAAAATCTGAATCGTACGCTCTGACTGCCCATCTGTCTGAGGATGGAAAGCTGTACTAAGACTTAACTTAGTACCCATGGCTTGCTGTAAGCTTCTCCAAAATCTTGACGTAAACACTGATCCTCTATCTGATACTATCGTCTTGGGGATTCCATGCAATCGTACAATCTCTTGGATGTAGGTGTCTGCATATTGGTCTGCCGTATAAGAAGTCTTAACAGGTAGAAAATGAGCCGACTTGGTTAGTCTATCTATGACTATCCAAGCAGAATCATGCTGCTTATTTGTCTTTGGCAGACCCGTCACGAAGTCCATGGCTATATCGTCCCACTTCCACTCCGGTATGCTAAGCGGTTGCAATAATCCTGCAGGTCGCTGATGCTCCGCCTTCACTTGCTGGCATACCAGACACTTAGATACATACTCTGCTATGTCCTTCTTCATCCCTGGCCACCAATAGACTGCCTTGATGTCATGAGTCATCTTGGTAGACCCTGGATGAACTGAGTACGGAGTACTGTGCGCTTCTTCTAGGATCGTCTTCTTAATACTCTGATCGTCTGGCACGCATACTCGATCCTTATATCTCAATAAACCTTGACTGGATATTGAGAAATCTGTAGTCTTGCCTTCTCGGACTGCATTCATGTGCGTTGCTAGTGAATCATCATGTCTCTGACCATTCCGTATGTCTTCTAGCAGATTCGATTGGATAGACAAGTTAGCCAGCTTGCCTACAACCACTTCTATTCCGGCACTGATAAGCTCCTGCTGTAGTGGCTTTTCTATTCCGGATAAGGCTGCTAAGTTCCCATAACTTTTTCGGCTAAGTGCATCGGCAACTACGTTTGCCTTTCCCGGGTGGTATAGGATTTCGCAGTCGTAATCCTTTACTAATTCCAACCACCGGCGCTGCCTCATGTTAAGCTCCTTCTGAGTAAAGAAGTATTTTAAACTTTTGTGGTCCGTATAAATCTCGCACCGTTCTCCGTAAAGATAATGGCGCCAGATTTTTAACGCAAAGACCACCGCTGCCAACTCCATATCGTGAGTTGGATAGCGTTGTTCATACTCCTTTAACTGACGTGACGCGTAGGCTATCACCTTGTCATTTTGCATCAGTACGCATCCCAATCCTAACTTTGATGCATCACAGTAGACAACGAACTTGTCGTTGGGTGTTGGGACACTAAGTACTGGTGTTGAGCAAAGCTTATCCTTAAGCAACTGGAAGCTTTCCTCACACTTATCACTCCAGTTAAACTTTTGTTGCTTCCGGGTCAGGTTGGTGAGTGGAGTGGCTATTTTAGAAAAGCCCTCTACAAACTTTCTATAGTAACCTGCTAGCCCTAAGAAGCTTCTTACTTCCGACGCGTTCTTTGGTCTAGGCCAATCTTTCACGGCCTCTACCTTCGATGGATCTACTGCAACTCCGTCTTTCGATATGATGTGCCCGAGGAACGCCACTTGTGAGAGCCAAAACTCGCATTTCTTGAACTTCGCGTATAGTTGGTGCTCCTTCAATCGCGTCAAAATTATCCTCAAGTGTTCCTCGTGCTCCACTTCATCCTTGGAGTAAATTAAAATGTCGTCGATGAACACAACGACGGATTTATCCAAGTAGTCCTTGAAGACCCTATTCATTAAGTCCATAAACGCGGCTGGCGCGTTAGTAAGACCAAAAGACATAACCAAGAACTCGTAATGTCCATAACGAGTCCTAAAGGCTGTCTTAGGAATATCTTCCCCCTTTACCTTGAGCTGATGATACCCGGACCGTAAATCGATCTTAGAGAATACAGTCGCGCCTCGGAGTTGATCAAACAAATCATCAATCCGAGGTAGCGGGTATTTGTTCTTAATCGTTACTTTATTCAGCTCACGGTAGTCTATGCACATGCGCATACTTCCGTCCTTCTTTTTCACGAATAGTACCGGAGCTCCCCATGGTGAATGGCTTGGCCTAATGAAACCCAAGTCTAGGAGTTCTTGTAGCTGCGTCTTTAACTCCTTGAGTTCCGTAGGTGCCATCCGGTATGGTGCCTTAGAGACAGGCTCGGTGCCCGGTACTAATTCTATCGTGAAGTCTATTTCTCTAGTTGGCGGCAATCCTGGCAAGTCATCGGGGAAAACTTCTGGAAATTCTTGTATGACTCGAACATCTCCAACTTTGAGTGATGTCTCCTTCTCCACATTCGTGATGTTGGCTAAGAATGCTTGACATCCTTTCTCCATCATTCTTTGAGCTTTGAGAGATGATACTAACGGTGTGCGTAGTCCTGAAGCTTGTCCCATGAAGCACAGTTTCTGGCCGTCAGGAGTATCGAATGTCACCTTCTTGCGTCTGCAGTCGATCGTTGCGCCATGCCGTGCTAGCCAATCCATGCCTAGTATGACGTCGAAGTCTTTGATCACCAGCTCTATCAGGTCTCCTTCTAGTTCCTTGTCCTCAATCTTGATTGGTACGCCTCGTACAATTCGTGATGATAGAACTACTTTGCCCGAAGGCAACTCGGTTGCAAACCTAGTTCTAAATCTTTCACTAGGTTTGTCTAGTTTATCTATCATTCCTAACGAAATATACGAATGGGTGGCTCCCGAATCAAATAATACATGACATAATTTATTGAGGATGGAAACCTGACCTGTGACCACCTTGTTGCTAGCATCCGCCTCTCCTTGGGTTAAGGCAAAAACCCGAGCAGGAACCATCTTTTCGTCCTTCTTTCCTTCCGGCTTTTGCTGAGGACAGTCTCTTTTACGATGCCCTTCTTGACCACAGTTGAAACACTCCTTGGTGTTGGCACGGCATTCTCCGGGGTGCTTCTTCTGACATTTGGCACATGGCGGGTATTCCACGTAGCCCGACCTATTTCCCCCATTACTTGGTCGTGCCCTTTTATTGTTGTCGGCTTGCTTGTTGTCAGGATGCCTTCTCTTCTGTCCGTTACCGTTGTTGTTGGACTGACTGTTGCTGGACTGATTGTTGTTCCGACTGGCCTGAGGTTGGCTCTGCTGCCTAGGTTCCGGCTTGCTGGCTTCTTCTTTGCTCACGTTGGCTTGCAACCTTTCTACTTCAATTGCCGTCTCAAGAACGTCGGCATATGAAGTGTTTCCCGGGTTTGCTAGTTTAACCCCCATCTCGATCTTCGGGCGAAGTCCTCTAACAAACTTGTTCACCCTTAGATAGTCGGTTGGAACCAACTCTGCTGCGAACTTCGCTAAGCGATCGAACTGACGAGCATATTCCGCCACTGTTAAATTCCCTTGCTTCAGATTGGTGAACTCCTCAACTCTCGTAGCAAGTACTGCTGAATTGTAGTACTTCTTGTGGAAGAGCTCCACAAATCGGGTCCACGTCATGGTGGCAGCATCGTGGGATTGCTGGACCAAGTCCCACCATATCCTGGCATCTTTCTTGAGCAAAGATGAGACGCAGGATATGCGGTCTGCATTACTAAGGTTCATGTGGGCTAGGATCGGCTCCACATTCCTTAGCCATTCTTCTGCTTCAAAGGGGTCCGTAGTCCCTTCGAAGTTCGGAGCGTGCTGCTTGCGGAACCTCTCGTACACTGGCTCCATGTGCTGAACAGGATAAGGAGCGTAGTTCGTCATAGGCCATCCCCCATACGGACCAACTTGTTGGGGTGCTGGGGCCATTGGCTGTGGCTGCGGCTGTGGCGGAGGCTGAGGCTGAGATTGAGCCTGTTGGCGTTGTTGCTGCAGAAGTTCCTCGACTTGTTGTCGCAGTCTGGCAATCTCTGCAGTGTTGTCAGCTGGCTGTGCCGGCGCATTGCGGCGAGCAGTAACACGTACTCTCCTTCGGCGAACGGTAGGGACCGCATTGGTCGCTGGAACATCGTTGGAAGCGTTCCCGTTGGTGCGAGCAGATCTTCGGAGAGACATCGTAGCAGAGTTCTAACAGTTAAAAGAAACATGTTAGAACTTTTTCCTAATAGGCTCTAAGGCAAAAACTTATTCTAAAACAAACATATCTCGGACCTATTTATTATGACTTTTTATGAAAAATTATATAGGTCTTTATTTATTATTAGAGTGGGTTTCTATACTTAGAAAAACAAGTCATATTTATTTTCTAAGTGTGTTTCTAATCATCCTATATGACTTAATTCTCAGGCTCGAAACTTATCTTTGTTCCAAAGTTAACCATATTGAGGGAGGGCTGGGATCAGTAAAATCGTTCCCACTACTAAGGCCCCCTAACTCTCAACAAGGAAACCAGGTTCATTGATTCGTATCCACCCTCACCGAACTCAGTCATTATTCATTTTATTTAGTATTTATTATGATTGTGAAAAAAATTCAAACTCACACATGATATTCAAATAGCATGTTTATTCATTTGGAAAACAATTTCACTTATTACAATCATAACATAAAAGTAAATAAAACAAATAAAAACTACTAATCTAAAAATCGGGATCTTCCACATCCGATCCGTCATCTAACATATCATCATCTATAGCCTCATAGTCATCATTATCATGAGCATCAAAATGCCCTCTAGGAAGGTTTGTGAGAATCCTATTCTTTTGCTCCTTGGTGAATTGAAATTCAAATTTTGCGGTGAACCTAACTAAGAGGAAATAGTATCTCATTGCTAATGGTGATTCATCCTCATCATTCATTTCTTCCCATATTTCTTCTAAGGCTGCTATTACAGGATGGAAATCTTTAAACAACCTAATCACTAATACATATTGTTCTGTTGATCTTAGCATTATTTGTTTAGCCTCTTGAAGGCCACCTATTGCTTGGTGAAACAAAAGCAACCTTCGTGTAATCCTTTCTAAGGCTCCTACGGTGTTTCTTGGCTCCCTTATTCTTTTTAAGGCCTTAATGGCTCGGATATCTTGGTAGGTTAAAGCTCCATTCATTTTTAACTGAAACATAAACACTAAAGTTGTTAGCTATACACATAGACAAAGTAACTTGTAACTTGTAACTTAAACACTTACTTGGCGGTCCGATTCGGAGCTTTGAGCATGTGTATCGAGGAGAACTTCATGCGAAGGAACCTGGCTCTGATACCAACTGTAATGACCCACTAATCTAGACTAATTGGACCATTATCGAAACTATACATAAAAACTTACATTTTACGAAAATACCATAATTTATTGAGTAACTTGAAAATAAGAGTTATTTACAAAGAAACAGAATACTAAGAAGAATTTTGGGATCCCATTGTCTTTAAAACAAAATAAGATTTAAAATAAAAGACATTACATAATAATGCGGAAAATACATGTAAAACCATAAAAAACATAAAAGGAGACTACATCCTCGAATCGATAACGCTCGGCCCCTTGACTCCATTCATCATCGATACACATCCTCCCAAGCATCACGAATCTTACTGCCTCTAAGCTTATTTTCCTGCACATAAACAGAAAGGAGTGAGCCTAATGCCCAGCAAGGAAAAACCTAACACATAGTCATATACACAATTTCATAAGAAAACATAAAGACTTAACATAATACATATAACATACACTTATTATAATGGCCATTATTACTTGGGGTCCCATAGACTAAACAAGCATATGCCCATGGGGTTAATGGGGTCCTACTAGCTAAGTAGGTCATATGCCCATAACCCATTTGGGGTCTTGTTAGTCATATGGGTCATATGCCCAAGCCTACATACACATATACATATCATAACACTTTTAATAACATAAACATATAGATAACATAAGCACATAACATATTAATTCTAGCCTATTTTCCTTACCAAAGTTACCGGGATAAAATGGACTGAGTTAGGACTTTTGGAACACTCCTAAAACCACAATGAACAAGGGTGAGTCTAAAGAAAGGAGATGAAATGAAAGAGAATAGGAAGACTAAACCATTAAACGAAAATATGCTTACCACCACTTAAGTGCTTAAGAACTTGGATTCCCTAACCAAAAATACGAATAAGGTTAGGGGACTGAGTAGAAGGTTTTGAGAAAAGAAATAACATAGAATACAGAAAGGACTAGAGTTTTGGGTTTACCTCAAAGATTGCAAGATCAATCTAACATCCACCGAAATACTATAGCACTCACTTACTTCCCAAGTGTTTGATAAGCTTATGATGTTTAAGCTTATAGTTTTTCCCCAAACCAAGTGTTTACACTCTCTCACTCACTTAACACTAGCAGCCTCTGAACTTAGAGCAAATGGTGAATAATGGCTGGGTACTAGGTCCTATTTATAGAGTTTGGGAATGAAAATATCTTGATTTTACTTGAATAAAAATAATGGCTTTTTAGGTGAAAATCATTTGAATAATCGTTCAGCAGAGGCTGAAGACTCGTTCAGAAGATGCTGGACTGTTGAAGGCGTTTGAATGGCTGAAGGGAAAAGAATTCAAATGAATTTGAAAACATGCTGGTGGAGGCGATATATCGCCCCCTATAGGCGATATATCGCCTGGACCTTTGTTCCCGAGGCGACCGTGCATCGATTCGTGTTTTCCGTATCTACGTGCTGCGACATATCGCCCCCTATAGCTGCGATATATCGGCATACGCTGAATATTTAAACACGAATTTACACATTTTTAGCTGAGTTTGAATGGAGTAAACAGCCTTGACTAAGCCCTCAACGTGCTCAAAGCTGCTGACTGACCCTATACATTCAAACTTTTACCCTTATTTAATTTAATCCTCAAAAATACTAAATCCTTAATTACCATTCAAAACATGTGCTTAAAATCCTATTGGTTGATGTCTAAACCTTATAATATAATAATATATTCCTTAATATCAGACACATTAATCAAACCTTAGGTTATACTTAATATTCTTAAACTATAGGTTAAACTTAGAAAATCTATAAGTACTACTATGAGTGTCCAAATAACTCCCGGTCTGAACCAAAAATCCAAAGTAACAATGATAACACTAAACATACTATAATACTACTAAACAATTAGCTAAGTAAAGTTCTTGGACTCTACATTACTCGAATTATATCATTATATGATTAGATATGCATGTTTAGGTGAATTAAATATGCTTGTGGGCCAGTTCGTGTTAATAAGGGCATATTTGTAATTTTTTACCCGTTGAGGGTGTATATATATATGTGTTATGTTTGTGATATGACTAAGACGACAATATTGTGGAGATATATTTGGAATGTGTGGTCTTAGGCGGTCCTAGGGAGCGGAATAGCAGAATAGTCACAACGGATTCAAGTACCCGGCCCGGGGTAAGCCAAGGGGTATTTTGGGAACGTAGTACGTATTCGGGCTTACTGGGTAATGGGTAGAAATTTAGTGATTATTTGGGTATGCTGAGAATAATTGGAGATTTATAGGAATACTCGAGGTATTAGCGGGAATGTGGCAAATGACGGATTTACCCTTGGTGGTATTAAAGGGCTAGAATTGATCTAAGGGGCATTTTGGTCATTTTGAAGCTAAGGATAAATTAGGAGTCTAGAACTAAGCATAATTAACTTAGTCTCTCAGCCCTTCCTCTTTCTCTCTCTCGTGTAACACTCTCCCTCTCTAAGGTTTGGAGATTTTGGTGAAACTCTTGGGGAATTTGCTCAGGAATTGAGGATTTAAGGTTTGGAACTTGGGGAAAACAAGCTAGGAGGAAGTCTGAGGTGGCTGAGGGTCAAATTCTTGGATTGAGATAAGGTTTTATTCCGAATTCTTGGTAGCTTTCAGCTGTAAGTTAAAGGATTTTGTTTAGGTTTAAACCATAGGCTGGTTTGTGGATATTGGTGAGATTATGGAGTAGTTTTGGGGTAATTAAACTGGTTTTGTGTTATTGATGTAAATTATAGACATAATTCTATGTTTGGGTTTTGGTTATGAGGAATTTTAGTGGAATTGGCTCGAGAAAACGTGGGGGGAATTATAGGTCCGTGGGGTTGCGCCGCAGTGCTGTTCTTGAGCGTCGCAGCCGGCGGGGTCTCTGAAATCGCCCAGGCACCGCGGCGCAGGTTATGGAGCGCCACAGCCCGTGTCCCCCAGGTTAGAGGCTCCATCTCTTTGACTTGAGGAGGGTCATGGGGCCCAGAGGAGGGTCGCGACTCAAATGGAAAATAGTGGCTAATTGAGAGTTTTTGGTTCGGGAACTCAAACTTAGGGGCTCAGGAAGGATCCTACTACCCGGTTTAGTAGAATTCAAGGTCCCGGAGGCTAGTATACTGCTCTGAAGGCTTTTAATTGATTTACATTATTATGGTTATTTATTATTACGTTGTGACTAGGTTTTACCACTAAGACTCGTGGTTAAGGATCGTGCTCGAGATCGCCTGGTACTGTCAGCTCAGGACTTAGATAAGATAATTGTTTGTGCCCGTAGAGCAGGGCATGGCCCGATTATCTTTGTTTAGTGTTATGTATGAATGTTTATAATCATTACGCCATGTTTTTGTGTTTATGAATGATCGGCGAAGGCCGGTTCGGTAAAGGCTAAGATCGGCAAAGGTCGGGAACGACGATAAGAATGGTTAATGCAGGCCAAATGGCAATAAGCACGTTTAATGCAGGCCGCTATGGCATGGCCATCTAGGGTGTTGTACTCACCCGTTCGGTGAAGACCATGAACCTGGTGCCTAGTAAAGCACCTTTATCGTCATACGCCGCTATGTGAATAGTCTGTTGTATCTGTTTAAGTTATGCATTTCCTGGAATGAATTGTTATATGCTATGTGTGTGGAGCATTCGTGGTGGACCTTGGCTCACGGGTGCTCTATGGTGCAGATAAGGGCAAGGGAAAGGCCGACCAACCTTGAGGTGGAGGGCATGGAGTGGCGCTTACATGTTTGGCTTACCTGGCCGCCACAACTGGGGTACTTTTGAGGAATGTGTTATAAATATTTGATTTTGTTAGCTAGGTCGACTGTAAAGTAACTTTTGATTTGTAAATATGTTTTAAACAATATTTTTGGATCCGAATGTAACACTTTTATAATCTTAATGAATGTTCAAACCTTTTCTATTAAAGTTTTCCTAAACGAGTCTTTACTTTAGTTAATCAGAATTTTTTGTCTAATACCTCGATTAGCGAGTTAATGGCACATTTTAAAATCATATGGTAACAGTTCTAGGGTAGTAGGGCGTTACAATGGATGTAATGGGTAATTATTTAGATCACCTTAATTATAGAAACAGGCTCTTTTATAATTGTATTATATTTGTAATTGATTACATCCATAGGATTATAAATGAACTATTAATTAATTTGGAATTATTTGATTATTTTAATAAACACGCGTATTCTAAAACAGTAAGTGGGAGAAGGTTAACATCTCAATGTGACCTATGGTCTCCATTATTAGTACACCACTGTAAAAAAATATGATTAGGGCATCGAGGCGGCTTTATTTCCGTCCCCAAAGTAAGGTTTCTGGTCATATTAATATCAAGGTTGGCTTCTTACGAATATAGGAAAGAGTGATGTATTTTATGTTTGATCGACCCTAAGGTGGCATTCTCTAAGTGAAGTCATAAATTCTGAAATAACGGGTTACACTTACAATTAAACTTTTATAGTGGATAATTGTATCTTCACCAAACAAACGGTGCTTTATTTTAAAAGATAAAATATGAGTTATTTTGAGCTTTAAATAATAAAGATAAGAGTGTCTTGTAGACTGTTTGAAATTAACTTGGTCGACCCTAAGGCGACACTTTAATTGTCAGGTAGTTTAATCGTGGAATAGTAAATGTTAAGGTTATGTGTTTTAATTGTTGCATTCATGCATCATGTTTACTTTCCGGAAGCTTTGATATTTAATTTCAATTATAATGAATCTTGTATGTTTTATTTTCAATAAAATGTCTACATATGAAATCAATAGTATAACTCAATTCAACTGCTATAAATTGAATGATGATAATGGTTCTCACTGGAAGACAAAATTAGGACTTCTTCTACGTTTTTGAGAATATAAAAATGGACTAAGTGAAAAATTTCATCAAAAGAAAGAAATCTGCATGTCAAATCTAGAAATGTGTATATAAGATGCATGAAGATATGTGAGAAATTTGCATGTCAAACACAAAAGAACTTGCTTCCATTGTGGAGTTGATGGTCACTGAAAAGAAGAGAAAATATGATAAGTTTCTCACTAAACTTAAGAAAAAAATGAAGGTAAATTTGATTTACTTGTCCTTGAAGATTGCATAGTGAAAGACGATATGTCATCCTAGATTTTAGATTCAGGAGCCACTAACTTTGTTTATTCTTCTTTGCATATACTTGAGTCTTCAAGGGATCATGCTGATGGCAAGATGACGATGAGGGTTGGAAGTGGAACGATCATGTCAGCAAGAGCATTGGGAAGAATTCGTTTATATTTTGGGAATGTTGACGGTGAGAACTTGTCAACGTAGTTGAGTTAGAAAACTTATAATTTTTTATAAGAAAATGAAGATCTTAAAAGAACTTGGAGTAAAGTTGCAGAGTAAAAATGGATATAAAATGTAACGCCCTACTGCCTTAGAGCAGTTAGTAAGTGAGTTTAAAATGTGCATTCAACTCGCTAATCGAGATTTTAGGTCAAAAAGTGTAATTAAGCCATAAACAGAGTTATAAACTTTGAAAATAATTCCCTTTATTGAAAATCATAAAGTGTTTGACACTTGGGATCCCAAAATACTGTTTATAAATATTTACAACATATAAGTACAAACCAAGTCGACTAGACGACAAAATCTAGGTTTTAATACAATCATCTCTCAAAACCACTGGCTGTGGACGCCAGGGAGGCCAAACATGTACGCGCCGCTACACGATCTCCGTACTCATGGTTGGTCGACCCTTCCATTGACCTTACCTGCACCACAGAGAACCCGTGAGCCGAAGCCCAGCAAGAAAACCCTCACAAGCAGAAAACATAAGCATAATAAACACATAGCATATATAACAGGCGATCAATAGGCTAAACACATACGGCCAAGCCGCCCCAGGCGCTTTACCAGGCCCTGGGTTTGCGATCCACACCGTGAGGATATCCGAGGTATCCTTTAGGGTCTCGCCCTGGAAACTCGCACTCCACATGCTCAACGCTGCTCCCGGCCCCTTGCCACACTCGGCCTTGCACTCAACGTGCTTAACTCCGTTCCCGGCCCCTTGCCGTTTCCGGCCCTGCCGACCTCGGCCTGCGCCATTCCCGGCTCTTGCCGAACACTCACATAATTGTATTCATAGCATAACAAAACATATACTGAACATTAACAAATTCAATCAAGGGCTACGCCCTGCAATTCAAGCATATAGGGCTCGGCCTTGCATACAAGCTCTATGGATACAATGGTTTTCTTACCTGCATCCCAAGCTTTCCAAGCACTGATATCCCGAGCACAGTCCCTTAACTTGAGCCTCGCCGAAACCCTAGTCTCAACGCATTAACAATATTCATCCATCAAGTCCTAATCCATTAAATAACTTTGTGCCATAACTCTAATCTCTGGGATCTTGAATTTTATCAATCTGGGTGATAAAATCCATCACGAACCTTAACCTTTGAATTCCCAAGCCTAAAGACACTTGAAAGCACAAAATGGCACTAAGAGCCGCGGCCTTACCCCACAAGCGCCGCGGCTAGCCTTGAAACAGAGGCTAACACCTCCCTGAAACACACACAGGCCGCGGCGCACTTGGCCAAGCACCGCGGCGTGCTTCGAACACCATGGCCTCCCAAGGCCTCGCATGCACACGGGCTGCGGCCCTCGTCTCCAAACCCAGAAATCTCCATCTTTTCCTGCATTTTCTTCAAACCATCTCATCCAAAATCACCTCAACCCAGCAATTAAACCCAAAAATTAAGCTTAATCCTCTCTACCACACCATCTAAGCTTTGCTATAAGGTCACACAGCCATGAAACTCAGCTCACAACCAAACTTAACTCATAATCCCAATTCACATGCAGCTCATGGTTTAAACTGCAATTCAACTGAAACTCAAGAAATTTTAAGATTAAACTCCTTACCTCAGCTGATAATTCCTAGCCTTCTTTGCTCCTCCACCTTCAAAGCTCTCTCACAAGAAGCCTCAAACCTTGAATTTCTGCTGGATATCTCCCAAGCTCATACACCACAAGCCAAGATGATAAACCGACCTTGAGAGGAATGAGCTGAAAACTGATTCTTTTTTTTTTTGGTTCCAGCAGTTTCCTTTTACTTAACTATGTCTAATTTTACCCTTACAAAATTACCAAGCTGCCCCTTAAGCTTAACCTCTATCCTCAATTGACCCAAGGGCAATTTAGTCATTTACCAAATCCCGCTAAGTCCTCGAGGTCCAAAATATTAATTTTCCCCAATATTCTTTCCTATACACTCTAACCTCAAATATATCTCCAAATATTTATTTTCATAATCCAGATGACCCAATATAATAGCTAATACCCAAATTACCCCTCGACTCGCCCCGAGTCGGATTCTCAACCCCGTTGTGACTTTCTGGCTAACTGCTCTCTAGAACTGTCTCGGATCGTGCTACACAGATATATCACATACATATCATATTAATCACATATTCATTAAATTCACAAATTAACTTATTAAATCATTTATTGCCCTCCAGGCACGCTAATCAAGGCCCTAAGTCTTATTAGCAAATTTGGGTCATTACAACTATCCCCTCCTTATAGAAATTTTGTCCTCGAAATTACCTGAATAACTCGGGATACCGATCCCTCATCTCTGACTCAAGTTCCCACATCACCTCCTCAACCTTGCTGTTCCTCCACAGCACTTTCACCAAGGTGATGGTCTTTCTCCGCAAGACTTTATCTTTCCGGTCAAGAACCTGAACCGACTTCTCCTCATAGGACAAACCTGATCGAGCTCCAGATTCTCATAACTTAGAACATGCGTCGAATCTGACACATACTTCCAGAGCATTGACACATCGAAAACATCATGAACCCCTGATAAAGCTCGAGGCATTGCTAGTCTGTAAGCTACCTCTCCAACCCATTCCAGAATCTCGACGGGGCCAACAAACCTAGGGCTCAGCTTGCCCCAAACACCAAACCGTTTCACTCCCCTCAAAGGTGAAACCCTAAGAAATACATGATCACCAACCTGAAATTCCACGCCCCTGCGTTTCAGGTTTGAATAACTTTTCTGTCTACTCTGGGAGGCGAGCATTCACGCTCTAATCTTCTCAATCGCCTCATTGGTCCTCTGAACCATCTCTAGACCTAGATATCTCCTCTCACCTGTCTCATCCCAATGGATAGGTGATCTACACTTCCTTCCGTAAAGCATTTCATACAGAGCCACTCTGATCGTCGCTTGATAACTTTTGTTGTACGAGAACTCAATCAAAGGGAGATACTTACTCCACGATCCCCCAAAATCTACAACACAGGCTCGCAACATGTCCTCCAATATCTGAATCGTCCTCTCAGACTATCCATCTGTCTGAGGATGATAAGCGGTACTAAACCGTAACTGCGTGCCCATAGCCTTCTGCAAACTCTCCCAAAACTTGGAAGTGAAGGTGGGGTCTCTGTCGGATACTATCGATCTCGGAGCCCCACGAAGTCGAACAATCTCCTTCACATATAACTCAGCATATTGTTCCACAGTATAAGTCGTCTTAACAGGCAAAAAGTGGGTGGACTTGGTATACCTATCCACAATCACCCACACCGAGTCATGCTTTCCCACGGTCCTCAATAAACCAACCACAAAGTCCATGGTGATATCTTCCCACTTCCATTCTGGAATCCCCAAAGCACACAGCAACCCCGCTGGCCTCTGATGCTCAGCCTTGACCTGCTGACAAGTTAGGCACTTGGCCACATAAACCACTACATTCCTCTTCATGCTCGACCACCAATACAAAACTCTCAAATCCTGGTACATCTTTGTTGTACCCGGGTGCAAAAAATAGGGAGTGGTATACGATTCATCCAGGATCTCCCGCCGAATGTCAGAATCCATCGGAATGTAGATCTGACCCTTGTACTTCAATAATCCCATCTCTGAAATAGAGAAGTCGTTAGTCGCTTCGACTAAGACATTCTCTCTGGGACCTCTAAACTGGGAATCTTTCCCCTGCACCTCCTTGATCCTCTCAAGGAGTGTAGACTGAAGAGTGATGCTGGCCAACTGACCAACCACCAACTCTATACCTGCTCTGGTCATCTCCTTAGCTAGGTTATCAAATATCTGTCTCAAACCAAACACCTGTCCTGGGCCTTTCCGACTCAATGCATCAGCCACCACATTAGCCTTCCCAGGATGGTATAGGATATCACAATCATAATCCTTAACCAACTCCAGCCACCGCCTCTGGAGCATATTTAGGTCCTTCTGAGTAAAGAAATACTTCAAGCTCTTATGGTCAGTGTATATCTCGCACTTCTCACCATGGAGATAATGTCTCCAAATCTTAAGTGCGAACACCACCGCTGCCAACTCCAAATCATGCGTGGGATACCTCTGCTCATACTCCTTTATCTGTCTCGATGCATAGGCTATCACCTTACCATCTTGCATCAACACGCACCCCAAACCCTGTCTAGATGCATCACAATAAACTACAAACATTTCATTATCTGTCGGCAAACTTAGCACTGGCGTGGTGATCAATCGCCGCTTCAACTCCTTGAAGCTATTCTCACATCTATCCATCTAGACATACCTTGTCTTCTTCTTTGTCAGTTCTGTCAAAGGCATAGCTATTCTGGAGAACCCCTCTACGAACCGCCGATAATACCCCACTAAACCCAAAAAGCTTCTCACTTCAGTCGGTCTAGGCCAATCTCTGACCGCCTCAATCTTACTTGGGTCAACCAGAATCCCCTCCTTACTGACAATATGGCCCAGAAATGTAACTTGTGGTAACCAGAACTCACACTTACTGAACTTAACATATAACTTATGCTCCCTCAACCGCTGTAGAACCAACTGCAGATGCTGCTCGTGCTCTGTCTCTGACTGAGAATTCACCAGGATGTCGTCGATGAACACAATCACAAACTTATCCAAATAGTCCTTGAAAACCCTATTCATCATGTCCATAAAGGCTACTGGGGCATTGGTTAATGCAAAGGACATAACCAGGAATTGATAGTGTCCATACCTCGTTCGAAAAGCGGTCTTTGGTATGTCCTCCTCTTTAATCCTTAATTGATGGTAACCTGATCGGAGATCTATCTTGGAAAACACTGTTCTTCCCTATAACTGATCAAATAAATCATCGATCCTAGGCAGTGGATACTTGTTCTTAATGGTTAACTTATTCAACTCCCTGTAATCAATACACATTCTAAGGGATCCATCCTTCTTCTTAAGGAACAACACTGGAGCACCCCATGGCGAGAAACTCAGTCTGATGAACCCCAAGTCAAGTAACTCTTGCAACTGAATCTTCAACTCCTTTAACTCCGCTGGAGCCATTCTGTAAGGTGTCCTAGATACTGGCTCCGCTCCTGGTACCAACTCTATAACAAAGTCAATCTCCCGCTGCGGCGGCAACCCTGGCAAATCTGTCGGAAAAAAATCCGAAAACTCACACACCAATCTAGACTCACTCGGTCCAACCGACACCACCCTAGAGGTATCCACAACACTCGCTAGAAATCCCATGCAACCCTCCTGCATCAAGTCTCTAGCCTTCAATGCTGAAATCACTGGAACACGCGGTCCACTAACTGCTCCCACAAACACAAAGGGTACCTCCCCTTCCAGTTCAAAAGTCACCATCCTGTGCTTGCAGTTAATCGTTGCCCCATACTTCGATAGCCAATCCATCCCTAGAATCATATCAAAGTCATCCATCTCTAACTCAATCAAATCAACAGACAATTCCCTACCATCTATCTCTACTAGCAATGCTCTAATCCATTTCCTAGAGATTACCAGTTCTCCTATTGGCAACAGAGTCTGAAATCCCCTAGCATACACACCACTAGGTGTACAAAGCTGATCTATCACACTAGCAGATACAAATGAACCAGCACTAGAGATCTGACCTGTCACAACTGAGGGGCTAGCCTCCGCCTCAGTCTGAGTCAAAGTAAATACCCTGGCAGGAGTAAGACTGTCACTCTGCTTCAGATCCTCTTTCTTGACTTGAGGGCAGTCCCTCTTCAGATGACTAGCACTTCCACAGACAAAGTAGGCCCTAATCCTGCACTCACCCTGATGTCGACGTCTGCACCGCGGACACACTGGGAAAATCCTCCAGTTGTCACTTCCACCCTCACGGCCAGTAGAAGCACCCCACGCCCTCCTATCTGAACTGGGAGGAACAAAAGAATCTGGGGCCTTCCTCTTCTGCTCACTAGAGCCACCACCACAACTGGATCCAATAAAAGGAAATACCGTCCTCTTGGCATCGCGCCTAACTGCGCTCTCCCTCCATATCTGATCTTCGACCCTCTCAGCTGTAAGGGCCTTGTCCACTACCTGGGCATAAGTAGTAGTCTCTGGATCCAAAGTAATATTCACATCGCGGGCGATCATAACATTCAACCCCCGCACAAACCTGTCTCTTCTTGCCGCATCATTCGGCCCTAAATCTGGCGCAAACTTTGCCAATCTGTCAAACCTCAAAGCATACTCTGTCACTGTCAATTGGTTCTGAGTCAGGTTGATAAGCTCGTCAACCTTCACAGCTCGAACTACCACACTGTAATACTTTTCATTGAATAAATTTTTGAACTCTTCCCAAGTCATAACTGTTACGTTCCTTCTCTAAACTACCACGTCCCACCAGATGCGGGCATCCTCTCCGAACATGTAGCTAGCACAAGCTAGCCTCTCATTTCCTTGAAACCTCATTAAATCTAGAATTGAGGAAATCATATTCATCCACTGCTCTGCCCGCAGTGGGTCTGGTCCACCCTCGCAGGTGGGAGGATGTTATTTCCTGAACCTCTCATACAAAGGTTCCCACTTATTCTCCATAGCAGATTGAACCGGCATTGGCGCCATAACCTGTTGAACTGGCAGCCCAGTGACCTGAGGTGAGGCCTTAACTATCAAAGCTCTTCCTCTGTTCGCTGCCGCCTCGCTTCCTTCTCGGCAAACATCTCTTGCCAATTCTGTGGGGCAGGTGGAGGGTCCTGACCCTGGTTATCATCCTCGGCCCTACTGCCGTGGAGTCTAGTTGATTTTCGAGGCATCTCAACGAATATGCCTGCAACCAACGATGCTGCTCATCAGGCATGATAACAACACCCAAAATCCACCTCCCAATCACATTAACCAACCACAAACAGTAATTCACATAATGTACAGTTAACATATAACACACAATGGGCCATGCCCTGGCATCATGCGTATGTTAACTCATTCATCATGCTCTATATGAAATAAACAAGCAAAAAGGTCATTCAAGCACATATTCAAGCATATTAGTCAATCATACCAACAACCCTGAGTCGAGCTTGTCACTGACAGCGAGCGTACATGTTCGATCAATCTCTAGAACCATAAACATTGGCTCGCTCTGATAACAAGTTGTAATGCCCTACTGCCTTAGAGCCGTTACTAAGTGAGTTTAAAATGTGCATTCAACTCGCTAATCGAGATTTTAGGTCAAAAATTGTAATTAAGCCATAAATAGAGTTATAAACTTTGAAAATAATTCCATTTACTGAAAATCATAAAGTGTTTCACACTTGGGATCCCAAAATACTGTTTAGAAATATTTACAACATATAAGTACAAACCAAGTCGACTAGACGACAAAATCTAGGATTTAATACAATCATCTCTCAAAACCACTAGTTGTCGCAGCCAGGCAGGCCAAACATGTACACGCCGCTTCACGCTCTCTGTACCCATGGTTGGTCGACCCTTCCCTTGCCCTTACCTGCACCACAGAGCACCCGTGAGCCGAAGCCCAGCAAGAAAACCCTCACGAGTAGAAAACATAAGCATAACGAACACATAGCATATATAACAGGCGATCAATAGGCTAAACACATACGACCAAGCCGTCCCAGGCGCTTTACCAGGCCCTGGATTTGCAGTCCACACCATGAGGATATCCCAGGTATCCTTTAGGGTCTCGCCCTGGAAACTCGCACTCCACGTGCCCAACGCTGCTCCCGGCCCCTTGCCGCACTCGACCTTGCATTCGACGTGCTTAACGCCGTTCCCGGCCCTTTGCCGTTTCCAGCTCTGTCGACCTCGGCCTGCGCCATTCTCGGCTATTGCCGAACACTCACATAATTGATTTCATAGCATAACAAAACATATACCGAACATGAACAAATTCAATCAAGGGCTATGTCCTGTAATTCAAGCATATAGGGCTCGGCCTTGCATACAAGCTCTATGGAAACAGTGGTTTTCTTACCTGCGTCACAAGCTTTACAAGCACCGATATCCCGAGCACAGTCCCCTAACTTGAGCCTCACCGAAACCCTAGTCTCAACGCATTAACAATATTCATCCATCAAGTTCTAATCCATTAAATAACTTTGAGCCATAACTCTAATCTCCGAGATCTTGAATTCTATCAATCCAGGTGATAAAATCCATCCCGAGCCTTAACCTTTGAATTCCCAAGCCTAAACACACTTGAAAGCACAAAATGGCACTAAGAGCTGCGGTACTACCCCACAAGTACCTCGGCTAGCCTCGAAACAGAGGCTAACACCTCCCTAACACACGCACGGGCCGCAGCGCACTTGGCCAAGCGTCGCGGCGCGATTCAAGCACCATGGCCTCCTAAGGCCTCGCATGCACACAGGCCGCGGCATGCCCCTTCTAGGGTCGCGGCTCTCGCCTCCAAACTCAGAAATCTCCATCTTTTCCTACGTTTTCTTCAAACCATCTCATCCAAAATCACCTCAACCCAACAATTAAACCCAAAAATTATGCTTAAGCCTCTCTACCACACCATCTAAGCTTTGCTATAAGTTCACACAACCATGAAACTCAACTCACAACCAAACTTAACTCATAATCCCAATTCACATGCAGCTCATGGTTTAAACTGCAATTCAACTAAAACTCAAGAAATTTTAAGATTAAACTCCTTACCTCAGCTGATAATTCCTAGCCTTCTTTGCTCCTCCACCTCCAAAGCTCTCGCACAACAAGCCTCAAGCAATGGATTTCTGCTGGAAATCTCCCAAGCTCATACACCACAAGCTAAGCTGATAAACCGACCTTGAGAGGAATAAGCTGAAAACTGATTATTTTTTTTGGTTCCAGCAGTTTCCTTTTACTTAACTATGTCTAATTTTACCCTTACAAAATGACCAAGCTGCCCCTTAAGCTTAGCCTCTATCCTTAATTGACCCAAGGGCAATTTAGTCATTTACCAAATCCCGCTAAGTCCTCGAGGTCCAAAATAATAATTTTCCCCAATATTCTTTCCTATACACTCTAACCTCAAATATATCTCCGAATATTTATTTTCATAATCCTGATAACCCAATATATTAGCTAATACCCAAATTACCCCTCGACTCGCCCCGAGTCGGATTCTCAACCCCGTTGTGACTTTCTGGCTAACTACTCTCTAGAACTGTCTCAGATCGTGCTACACAGATATATCACATACGTATAATATTAATCACATATTCATTAAATTCACAAATTAACATATTAAATAATTTATTGCCCTCCAGGCACGCTAATCAAGGCCCTAAGCCTTATTAGCAAATTTGGGCCATTACATAAAATGTTTGTATTGCTTTGAAGTCTCACCATACAAATGAATTTTTTTACCCCTCTCAATGATTAGGGAAGGCCCTATTTACAGGGGAGCTCTAATGGCTCTTAGTAAAAAAATGGTCCCAAGGGGACAAAGAGGTGGTAGTACGATTGAGCACCTCAGAGGATTATTGAGTAGGTGTTAGTGGTGTTGGGCTTCAGGCCTGTCAGGCCTAACATTTGTCGAAGGTGTGGGAGGAGGTGTGCCTCCTCCTTGTACTCTTCTGATGGTCATGTCCAGTTCATACTCCGTACTATGCAGACCTTTTTCGTACCTCCTCTTTGTATGTATCATGATAAGCCCTTGAGAACTTGAGTGTAGGGCATTTATTGCTTGAGGCTGAGGAGGGACCTCCCAGGTCGCCCCCTGGGTGAGCTCACCCCCTGAACTCGCCTCTGGGGTCCTTGTGAGTGTGGGCTTGGTCTTCGTGTCTTCCCCATCTACTCAAAGCATTTCTTGGGAATTAGCATCTTGTTTGGCTTCTCTTGTCATTTCTCCATGCTCACATTAGTTTCTCAATAGAAAATAAACTCCATAGAGGCTTGAGCTCGCCCCGTAAGCTCTATGGAGGCTTAAGCTCGCCCCCCATGCTTTAGGGAGGCTTGAGCTCGGCCCTAAGCTCTAGGGAGGCTTGAGCTTGTCCCCAAGCTCTAGGGAGGCTTGGGCTAGCCCCCCAAACTCGCCCCCTAAGCTCTATGGACACTTGAGCTCACCCCGAAGCTCTAGGGAGGCTTGAGCTCGCCCCCAAGCTCTAGGGAGACTTGAGCTTGCTCCTAAGCTCTAGAGAGGCTTAGGCTCGCCCCCCAAGCTCTACGGAGGAATGAGTTTTCTCCCCAAGCTCTAAGGAAGTTTGAGTTTGATCCCCGAGGCTTTTGCTATCTCGTGGGAATTCTCTTGGGTGCTTGTTTTGTGCTTGGTGTCTCTTACAATTCTTCCTCATCCACACCTTACATTGCCCTCAAGTGACATAGAGGCCACAAATTCTAGAGCATGAGGCCTAGGTATTCAAGGCAGAGGCCTCGCTTGTGAGGTGAGGCTTCGTGACCCTTAGGTTTTGCTCAGACCTTTGCCTTGGTGAATTTTTATTAGACTCCTTGGCTCTCAGCCTTTCTCTTTGCGCGACTGCTATCCTACTTCTAAGATCATGTATGGTCGTATCCAACCCCTTCCTCTTTGCACTTAAAGATCATGTATGGTGCGCTAATCTCCTTGATGGGAGGATTTGGGAGGACTTTCTTTCCTTTCACTCATTCTTCCTTGCATTAGGATCTACTTTCCTCATCGACTGGCATCTTTCTGAAGGTAGGGGTGTTCGTACCATGTGCTGGCTCCCACTTTCTTGGCTGCATTTTTTGACATGGAACATCCGCGGTGCTCTAAGCTTGGGGAGTGGATTCTTGAAGGTTGGATCCCTCCACTGCCATCGGGAGTGGTCATTTCCTTTCTTCCTTGTTCATCCCTCACATACTTGGTGAATGGCACATCGAACTTTGCTTGTGCCATGCAATTGAGAACCTCTAACATTTTTTGCACCGTATCTTCCAACTTCTGGTTTTTAGTGCCTAGTTCATCTATATCTCTTTCATTGGCTCAAGTTCTGATTTCCTCAGTGACTTTGGGGTCTAATTTTTTTGGGTTTAGTTCCCCGTGGATCATCATTGCCATAGGTTCTCGTGATTTGGCAGCTATACTGAGGGATGTGTTGTACTCCCTGGCTTCCCCTTGTACTCCTTTCAAGCATACCACTCCTCCTGGTTGGGGAACTTAACTGCTAGGTGATAGACTGAGGTCACTACTTCCAATTCTGTCAGGGAAGGTCTCCCTAATACCGCATTGAATGTTGAGGCACAATCTACTATGACAAGATTTGACATGATAGTGGTTTGCCTGGGTTGCTCTCCTAGGGTGAGGGCTAACTCGATCGTTCCTAAAGATTGTACCGAGTTCCCAGTGAACCCATATAGGGAGGTGTTGCATGGTTTCATATGTTTAATTCCTAAGCCCATCTTCTCTATGACCGAGAGATATAACATATCTACCAAACTACCGTTGTCCACTAGGACTCAGTGTATTCTTAATGTGTCTAGCTGGATAGTCAACACTAGAGGATCATTGTGAGGGAAGTGCATGCCCCTGGAATCTTCCTCTGTGAATGTTATTGAATCATTTTCCCATTTAAAGTTCTTTTGGGGACGTTGATCTAAGCTCATTGTGCAAGGAGGCGGGCCTTGGAAATTATGGTCAGAGTTGTGGGTTTACTGACTGAGATGTTTGGGTAAATTTTGAGGACGAAATTTGTATGAGAAGGGGATAGTTGTAACGACCTAAATTTGCTAAATAAGGCTTGGAGCCTTGATTAGTGTGCCAGGAGGGCAATAATTGTTTTACTGCATTAATTTATGTGAATTTATTAAATATATGGTTGAGTGCATGTTTAGGTGAAATAATATGCATGTGGACCCCGTTTGTATGAGAGGGGATAAACTGGTAATTTTAGCCCGCTAAGGGCATATATGTGATAATTGTATTATGTGAATTGTACCATGTGTGTGTGGTGTTATTATTGTGATGCACGTGCCGAGACGGTCCTAGAGAGCTAGTTTACTCAAAAGTCACAACGGGATTTTATACCCGGCTCGGGAGGAGCCTAGGGGTACCTTGGGAATTGTTATGGTTAAATTGAGATTTAGCGGGTAATGGTTATTGGTGATTGAGTAACCTGGATAACCATTAGTTACTGCTGTGAGTAACAAGTTTAGTTGGAAAATGGTAGAATTGAAATATAAGTGGAAGGACTAGAGTGCCCTTGAGGTTTAGTTAGCAAAGGGTTTTGATGGAGGGGTAAAATGGTCATTTGGCAAGGGGTTTAGACAAATTGCAGCTGGGTTATATGGGGTACTCGGTTTAGGCTTGTCATTGTTTGGTTTTGTTAAAAATAAAGAGAAGAAAAAACTAGAAGAAGAAAAGTTAGGGCAAGAAGAGGAAGAAGAGAAGAAGGGAGCTGAAACTTGAAGGATTTAGGGGGAGAATCAAGGAAGCTTAAAGGTTGAATTCTCTCTTGAGGTAAGGATTTTATGCAATCTTTAGGTTTGTTTCTATTTTTGATTTGAGGAATTTAAATGCATGAGTTAAGTTTTAAGTTTTGTTTGAGTTTGCTGAAATTAGAAATCAAAGGGTGGATTTTGAGTGTGATTATGTTTTGATCTTGATGCTAGTGTTTATGGGTTGTTGGGTGGTTCATTTGAGGTTTTGAATTGATTTTGGGGCTTGGGTACCTGCTTGGGATGATTTGGGAGTGTTTTGGATGATGAAATGCAGAGGAAAAAACCCAGTTTTTCTGGGTTCGCGAAGGAGCGCCGCGGCGCAAGGCTGTTTGCAGTCAGGGAGCTCTCTGACTTCTCTGGGCACCGCGGCCCTTGCGGGTAGCGCCGCGGCGCTACGCCTTTTTCAGGATGGGAAAATTCGCAATTTTGGGCCTTTGCTCCGAGGGTTCGAGGGATGTTTCCGATGAATTGTTTTAGGAATTTGGGAGTCCCGAGAGTGTGGGATTGGTCCCGGGAAGTGGTTTTGAATTGATTAGTATTAAATGATGTTTTATGTGTGTTGTGACTAGGCTATTGGAGAGGCTCGTGCTAGAGGACCATGCTCGTGACTTTGGTGCATTGTGAAGCTCGGGATGCAGGTAAGAAAACTATAGCACCCGTAGGATAGGGCATGGGCCCATAGTGTGATTGTGGGGCACGGCCCTATATTGCATGATGAGATGATTGCAGGGCACGGCCCTATATTGCATTACATGTTAAGGTGCAGACTTAGATGAATTGATATTTGTTTGAATGTTATTTTGAGATATACTATATGTGTGATTATAGTGAAATGAACGGCTATGGCCGAGGGCGGCAAGGCCGAGAACGGCAGCGGGGCCGGAAGTAACACTTAGCACATGGGATGCTTACAGTCAGGGTAGGACCCAGTGGATACATGAGATATCCTTACGGTGAGAACCGAGACCCCAGGCTTTGGTAAGGCTTCTGGGGCGGCATGGCCGTGTTTGCTTAGTCTAATGGTTGACTTGTTTATCTATGGATTATCTGATATGATTAACTGTATAATTTACATATGTTATGAACTGCATGAGTTTTCTTGCTGGGCTTCGGCTCACGGGTGCTCCGTGTTGCAGGTAAGGGCAAAGACTGAGTCAACCAACCATGAGTATGGAGAGTGTGAAGCGACGCGTACATGTTTGGCCTGCCCGACTGCTTTGGTTGGGGGTTTATTTGAGAAATGGCTGTAATAGTCTATGATTTTTATAACTAATCAATTGTAAACTTATTTCAAGATGTAAATAGTTTTCAAACCTTATTTTGGGATCCCAAATGTTTAATACTAGAAGTTTTTAATGAAACGACGCATTTTCAAAGATTACAGCCTTAACTTTTGATTAGTCACACTTTCGTTTTAAAAACCTGGGTTAGCGAGTTTATTGCATTGTTTTGTCTTAAAACTCACTTGGTAACGGCTCTAAGGGAGTAGGGCGTTACACAGCTCCTTTGAGTATGACGGTGAAGCATTGACATCTTTCCCTGTTGTTGACCCCCCTTAACTTCATCAGGTCATTGAAAGCATCTATGTGATACTTAGGGTCCGTAGTGCCCTCGTACGAAGTCATGTTAGGCTCCTTGAAGTTGGTAGGGAGTCACTCAACCTGAATTTCTCTTGTGAAAGGTGACTCATTGTCAAACTCATCATCAATCATATGCCCCCCAAACGCAGTGAATATTTTACTCTGAAGGCTTCTTATTTCGGTGCCCAGCTCAGAAAGGTTGGCCTTATCTTTCCTTGTGCCCTTCGGAGGAGCCATAGGGGGTGTTGTCCTCACATTTGACCTTCTCCTATTGAGCTTCTCTCTTAGGTCATGGGGCGCTTCCTTAGATGGGACTTCTATTTCATTCCCATAACCAGCATTGTCCCTCTGCCTCTACTCTTCAGGGTGCCTCGTTGGCGTAGGGCCTTCATGATGCTTTGGCTGGTGAGTGTTGCTAGTCGAAAGTTGGGTTCTCCTAGCGTCCATGGGGATGGTGGTTTCTTCTCTCCTTATGCTTGGGAAGGGGCATGTTTGGCTTCCCTCGTAACAGGTTGTTTGCATGTTCTCTAGCATGGTCTCCAGCCTCTGATTCTTCTAGTGCAACTTGCATATCTAATCTTCGTAAAAGCGGGTTCGGGAGCTAGAGCTCACAGAATGCACCTGGGGGGGGGGGGGGACTCTTGCCGGGTCTGCATGTGGAGGGACCTCGATCCCGGTAGCCAGATAGCGGTGCAATTGGTGGTTGAGGAGGAGGGTGCGTACGTTGGCCACCCACGAGGGCAGCTAATGGTACTGGAGGATCTCAATTAGGTTGGACAGTCGGGGATGATACCTCCCTTTCCTCATCAGGGGATAGATGTTCCGCTAGTGTACCTCCATTCTCACACGGCGAGTGGTCTCTCATGGAGGCGCTTAGTTGGTCTTTGTCTAGATGGACCTCAATATCTTGTATGTTCTGTAGACATCTCAAGCGCTTTGGCATTTTCCCTTGTCAAAATCGATGGAAGAACAGTAGCTAGATATTTTTCCTTCCCATAAACGGTGCCAAACTGTTGATGGTGAGAACTCATCAACGAAGTTGAGTCGAAAAACTTGTAATTTTTTGTCTTGGAGTAAAGTAGCAGAGTAAAAAATGGAGATAAAATTTTTGTAATGCTTTGAAATCTCAACTTACAAAGTAATTTTTTTCACCCCTTGCAATGATTAGGGAAGGCCCTATTTATAGGGGAGATCTAATGGTTCTTCGTACAAAAACAGTCCCAAGGGGACAAAGAGGTGGTAGTACAACAGGGCACCTCAGAGGATCTCAGAGCAGGTGTTAGTTGTGTTGGGGTTCAGGCCTATCAGGCCTGACATTTGTCAGAGGTGTGGGAGGAGGTGTGCCTCTTCCTAGTACTTTGTATGACCACTACTCTTCTGACTTAGTACGACCACTACTCTTATGATGGTGATGTCTAGTTCGTACTACGTACTACTAAGACCTTTTTCATACATCCTCTTTGTCTGTATCCTTATAAGCCCATCAGAACTTGAGTGTAAGGCGTTTATTGCCTAAGACTGATGAGGGACTATGACTTTAGGCTATAAGGCTTCAGGTTGTTAAGGTCCTTTGAATCAACTCCTCAACTTCCAAGGAGTCTTGCACGCGTCCCATGGTCATGGGTAGGGTCAAACTGACGTTTGGGCTTCAAGGGGTCCTTGAGCTCTCCCCCTCAGGTTGCCCCCTAGCTGAGCTCACCCGTCCCCCCCTCCCCCCCCAAGGTTGCCCCTAGGTGAGCTCGCCCCCGGGGTCCTAGTGGTTGTGGGCTTGGTCTTCGTGCCTTTCCCATCTTCTCAAAGCACCTATTGGGAATTAGCACCTTGATTGGCTTCTCTTATCATTTCTCCATGCTCACATTATTTGCTTAGTAGACATTAAACTCCATGGAAGCTTGAGCTCGTCCCCCAAGTTCCAGGGGAGCTTGAGCTCTCCCCCCAAGCTCTAGAAAGGCTTGACCTCGCCCCCCCACCCCCAAGCTCTAGGGAGGCTTGAGCTCGCCCCTTAAGCTCTTAGGAGGCTTGAGCTCGGCCCCAAGCTCTAGGGAGGCTTGAGTTCGCCCCCCCAAGCTCTAGGGAGGCTTGGGCTATTCCCCCCCCCCCCCCCAAAGCTCTAGGGAGGTGCGAGTTTTATCCCTGGGGCTTTTCCTATCTCTTGGGACTACTCTTGGGTGCTTGTTCAGTGCTTGGCATCTCTTACCATTCTTCCTCATCCACGCCTCACATTGCCCTCGAGTGACATGGAGGCCACCAATTCGAGATCATGAGGCCTAGGTATGTGTGGCTGAGGCCTTGCTTGTAAGGTGGGACTTCGTGACCCTTAGGTTGCACTCCAACCTTTGCCTTGGTGAATTTTTCTGCTTTTACAGGGTAAAATTTTCTTACTTTTAATAATGTTTATTATATTCCTAGTTTTTCGAGAAACTTAGTTTCTTTATCTATGTTGCATGAACAATATTTTGACATTTCTTTTTATAATAATGTGATTGTTAATTCAAAGAATGGTTTCAAAATTTGTGAAGCAGAACAAAGATACATACTCTATAACTCTGAGTTATTAAAAGTTGCTAAACCAAAAAGGAACAAAAGAAGGAAAGTTTCACAAGAGGATGAGACATACTATGGCATCTAAGACTAGGTCATATTAGTCTAGACATAATTAACCGGTTAACAAAAGATGGACTATTGAGGGAACTAACTGTTTGAACTCTTCAGGTTTGTGCATTTGATCTTATACACAATGATGTGTGTTGTAACATCCAAAATTTGCTAATAAGGCTTAGAGCCTTGGTTAGTGTGTTAGCAGGGCATAATTGGATTTATATATGTGGAATTAATTGAATATATGTGTGACTACATGGCATTCATGATTTATATGGTAATATGAATATATAGGCATGTTTATGTATATTAAATATGCATGTGGGCTCGTTCTTGATAATAAGGGCATATTTGTAACGTTGACTCGTTGAGGGTATAACTGTGATTGTATGTGTTAAATGATTAAGGCCAAATTATTATGTGGATATATTTGCGATATTCGGCTCGAGGCGATCCTAGTGAGCGAATTAGCGGAATAGTCACAACGGGGTTAAATACCCGACTCATGGTGAGCCTAGGGGTATTTTGGGAATGTAGTGTGTATTCGGGATTTACCAGGTAACGGGTAGTTATTTGGTGATAAATTGGGTATGTCGAAATTAATTGGAAATTTATAGGACTACTTGAGGATTAGCGGGAAATGTGGTAAGTGACGGGTTTGCCCTTGGAGGCATTAAAGGGCTAAGGATAAGACTAGGGGAATTTTTGTCATTTTCTAAGCTTTGGATAGACTTAGTAGCTAGAGGACCCTAGAACCTAAGGAAACATAGAAGGAAAGAAAAAAGGAAGAAAACACTCCCAGCTCACACTTTCCCTCTTTCTCTCGTGCATCTCTCTTTCTCTCTTGAGCCTTGGGGGAGCTACTAAACTTTGGAGATTTGGCTTAGGAATTGAAGAGGGTGGAGGCTGGGAATACTTGGGAATCAGCTCAGAGGTCGAAACTACTAATAAGGTAAGGTTTATAACTTGTATTCCTTGTGAATTTTTGTAATTAAGTTAGGTTTTTGGTGACTTTAGCTCTAGGTTTGGTTTTGATTTTGGTTAAGGATTTGACTTGGATTTCAGATTGATTATGTTGTTTAGGATGTGTTATTGAGGGTCCTGTACTCAATTTTGGCTTTAGTGTATGTTTAAATTGAATTCTGGCGAGTTTAACTCGTGGAAAACGCAAGAAGAAAGATGGAAAATCTGGGTTCGTAGGGTCGAGCCGTGACCAACGTGAACCCAGGGCTGGGGTTTTCAATTTTTGCCTAGGCGCGCTGCAACCCTTCAAGGCTGAGATGCGGCGCATGTCCCTGGGAATGCAGGGGCTAGGAGCCTTTAACTTGAGGCGCACATAGGCAAAAATGGCCAAATAAAGTTTTAAGCTCAAGAAGGATTCTACTACCCAGTTTAGTAGAAATCGTGGTCCCAGAGGCTAGTACGTTATTCCGAAGTTTTTTATTGGTTTAGGTTTTGATGGTTATCCAGTATTGCGTTGTGACTAGGTTATACTGCTAAGGCTCAGGATTTGGGATCGTGCTCGGGATCGCCTTATACTGTCAGCTCGAGACTCGAAATAAGAAAACTGTATGTGCACGTAGAGCAGGACATGGCTCGATTATCTGTGCTTGTATTGTGTTTAGTGTTATGTGTAAATGTTTGTAACTATTATGTCATATATGTGTTTGTGGCTGAGCGACAAGGGTCGGGATCGGCAATATGCATGTTGAATGCAAACTACCGTGGCAGGGCCATCTAAGGGTGTCGTACTCATCCGCTCGGCTAGGACCGTGAACTTGGTGCCTGGTAACATATATTGACCGACTTAGGCCATTGTTGTGAATTTTAATGGAAACATGTGGATTATCTGTTGTGTTTGATTAGTTATGCACGAATTGAAATGAATTATTATATGCTATGCTGGTGAAGTTTTCTTGCTGCGCCTTGGCTCCCGGGTGCTCTATGGTTTAGGTAAGGGCAAGGAATAGGTCGAATAACCTTGAGTTAGAGGGCTTCGAACGGTGCATACATGTTTGGCCTACTTGGTTGCCACGGTTGGGGCACCTTTGAGGAGCGCAGTGTAAATGTCTGATTTTGTCGCCTATGTTGACTGTGCAGTGACTTTGGAGTTGTAAATATGTCTTAAACAAAGTTTTGGGATCCCGATGTAACTCTTTTACGATCTTAAGGAAAGTTTAAATCTTTTATATGGATGTTTTATTAAATGAGTCTTTGCTTTAATTTAATTGCACATCCGGGTCTAACATCTTGATTAGCGAGTCTAATACACATTTTAAAACCACATGGTATTGGCTCTAGGGTAGTAGGGTGTTACATGTGTAGTCCAATTATTGTACAGGCTAGAGGTGATTACGAGTACTTCATCACTTTCATTGACGATTACTCTAGATATTGTCATACTTATCTAATGCATAGGAAGTCAGAAACCTTTGGCAAGTTTAAGGACTTCAAAGCGGAGGCTAAGAAGCAATTATGTAAGACTCTTAAAACACTTCCATCATATCGAGGTGGTGAATATTCTGATTTAGAATTCAAAGATTTCATGCTGGAGCATGGTATTCTATCGCAACTCACAAAACCTGGAATGCCATAGCAAAATGGTGTTTCAGATAGAAGAAACAGAACCTTGTTGGATATATTCAGGTCTATGTTAAGCTACTCATCTCTTCCTCTCTCATTCTGGGGATATGCACTTCAAACAAAAACTTACATTTTGAATGTAGCCCCATCTAAGACCATAAGCAAGACGTCACTAGAGTTGTGGAATGGTAACAAACCTAGTTTGCGCCATTTCTACATTTGGGGTTGTCCTACTCATGTTCTTAGACCTAAGTCAGGGAAACTTGATTCAAGGTCTGAAGTGTGAATTTTCGTGGGCTATGCTCTAGATTCACGAGGTGGTAATTTCTAGACTCACAAGGACCAAAATGTATTTGTTTTCACAAATGCCACCTTCCTTGAGCATGACTATATGACTAACTATAAACCTTGGAGCAAGGTAGTTTTGGAGGAATTCACAGCATATCAAATTCCATCACCATCACCATCATCATCATGAAATGATAAATGACAAACCGGAAAGACCACTATTCCTGAAAAGGAAGCCCCAGTGCAATGTCATAATGGGAGGATTGTGAGACAACCTGTTGGCTATGGACATGAGGCACGCTTCCTTGTTTCCGACACAAACAAGGATTACTCATTGACCTTTCAGGAGGCAATGGAAGATCGTGTAAAGGAAAAATGGCAAGAGGCCATTAACCAAGAAATGGAATCGATGTATTCCAATTTTGTCTAGGAACTTGTAGACCCACCTAAAGATGTCATATCCATTGGGTGCAAATGGATCTTCAAGAAGAAAAGATGGGCAGATGGGAAAGTAGAGACTTTCAAAGAAAGGCTTATAGCCAATGGTTGCACTTAGAGAGAGGGTGTCAATTATGAAGAGACATTTTCTCCTATAGCTATGCTGAAGTCCATACGTATCATCTTATCCATAGCGGTCGCTTATGATTTTGAGATATGACAGATGGACATCAAGACAACCTTCCTTAATTGCTATCTTGATGAGAGTATCTATATGGTACAACCAGAAGGGTTCATGAAGAAATGGGAAGATCATAAGATGTACAAGTTGCTGAAATCCATTTATGGATTAAAGCAAGCATCTTCATCTTGGAACATTAACTTTGATGAGACAATTAAAACATATGGCTTCTAATAGAATGTCAATGAATCATGTATATATAAATATGTCAAAGGTAAAGTAGTCATTATCTTATCTCTTTACGTGGATGACATTCTTCTCATTGGAAACGATGTAGAGACATTGTCAAACATGAAAAAGTGGTTAGCTGAAAAGATCCAAATGAAAGATTTGGGCAAAGAGAGCTTTGTTCTGGGAATCCAAATCCTAAGAGATAGGAAGAATAAGCTCTTGGCACTTTCTCAAGCAAATTATATAGATAAAGTGCTTGAAAGGTTCTCAATTGAGAATTCCAAGAAAGGTCAATTACCGACCAAACATGGAATTACTATTTCCAAGGAGCAATGTCCAATGACACCTCAAGAAGAAGAGGGCATGAGAAAGTATCCCTGCGCTTCAGCAGTTGGGAGTGTTATGTATGCTATGCTGTGTACTAGGCCCGACATATGTCATGCAATGGGAATTGTAAGTCGTTATCAATCAAATCCTGGTTTGGAACACTAGATTGCATTAAAGCACATTCTCAAGTATCTTCGGAGAATGAGAGATTATATGCTTGTATATTCAGTGGGTGAGTTAAACCCTACTTAATACATTGATTTTGATTTCCAATCAGACAAAGATAGTCGTAAATCAAATTCTCGATCAGTATTCACTCTTGGTGGAGGAGTTGTAGTATGGAGAAGTATCAAACAATCCAATATTGCATATTTAACCACGAAAGTCGAGTATATAGCGCTTATGAAGCAGCTAAGGAAGCGGTTTGGCTCAAAAAGTTCTACAGTGATTTGGAAGTAGTTCTAGATATGGAGAAGCCACTAATCATCTACTGTGACAACAATGGATCGATATCTAACTCAAAGGAACCTAGAAGCCACAAGAGGTGAAAGCACATAGAAAGAAAATACCATCTCGAAATAGAGATTGTGCACTGAGTTGACGTGGCAGTTATGAAGATAGCGTCGGAACAAAACTTGGCAGACCAGTTCACCAAGACACTTTCTGCAAAGTCTTTATGGGTCATGTACGCAATACAGGATTGAGAGAGATGCATCACTTGCTTTAAGGGCAGGTGGGAGATTGTTAGGGTTTTTGCCCTAAAATCATGTGAAAATAAATTTTTGATTTAAATAAAACTACATTTTTTTATATTATTTGAATGTTATAATTATTGTTTGAATAATTTACATAAATATCATAAAATTCCATATTCATTTAAGAGAATATGATCTTGTATGTTATTGACGGTAAGAACTCATCAACTAAGTTAGATTAAGGGTTTTGTGAGTTGTAAAATAAGTGAACTTAAATTGATTGAACTTCAAACAAACTTTCTGATGGTTTCAAGAACTTAAAACTTAAAACGCAATGGTTGATTCAAAACTCCCAAAATTCGAGCCCTTTCTCAGGTGAACGGAGGTCATATTTATAGGAGAGCATTGTTTGCTCACTATACATGGTGGTCCCGAGGGGACATGGCCCTGCATATGCAGACTATGGATGGAAGTGGTGTTGGGAGTGTGGTGGTCGGCTTCAGTACAAGCCAAAGGTCTGCAGGAGCACCTCAATTTTAGTACCTGGCTGTACCTCCACTATCTGTTTAGTACGAACGTCAGAGGTTGGCTGGGAAAGACCACATCAGGTACCTTACTTGTACTACCACTACTTGTCTAGTGTCAAGATTTGGATTAGACATTTGTGGTCTTTAGGGTCGTACCCCCCATAAGTACGTCATACATGTACGATCTCTTTGAGCCATGCGTGGGTTTTTATCCTCACAAGGCGTCCTATTTTTTTAACCTTTAAATGTTGAAATCCTTATGGGTCCTCATGGGAGACACACTCCCAATGGGCGTGGGAGGCAAGATCCTTGCGAGATGCCCAACGCAGGGGGAAGGACCATGGGCAAGGTTACGCCTCGCGATATGCTGGTTCGAGGCAGAGGTTTGTGCACGAGATGGTGCTTTATGAGGCCCTTGGAGAGAGGCACAGGGGCATGTGGGAGTGGCTATAGCGTGAGACGGAGGCCTATGCGCAAGACGGTGCTTTGCGAGGCCCTTGGCACGAGATGAAGGCCCATTCGTGAGATGGTGCTTCGCAAAGCCCTTGGTCCATGACGGGGGCCCATGCACAAGACAATGAAGCGAGGCCCTTGGCGCGAGGCGCAGGGGCATGTGGGCGACGCCATGGCGCGAGATGGTGCTTTGCGAGGCCCTTGGCACGAAATGAAGGCCCATGCATGAGATGGTGCTTCGCGAGGCCCTTGGCGCGAGACGGAGGCCCATGCGCGAGACGGTGACGGGAGGCCCTTGGCGCGAGGCACATTGGCATGTGGTCGAGACAATTAGATGAGGCTGTGACATGAAACGCAGGCCTGTGGCATGTGGCTATGCTTCACGAGGATTTTAGCGCAAGGCACAAGGTCGGGCTTCACCATTTCCATCCCAAACCTATATTTTGAGGGTCACGAGGCGGCGGCCTCGTTCAACTAAAATTTTGGTATCCACACTTTCCCCTAGTCAATGGGAGGGCCTTTAGGCGCTTCGGTAGACTTTTTGGTATGGTTTCTTCAAGCCACTTATGGTTTTAGTGTATTTCTTGCTTTGGTGGTGTGAAGTAACACACATGAGATGGTGATCCTCATGATTCCTTGAGGGTAAATGTGAACCTATCATTTGGCTTCGCAGATCCCAATGCGAGTGTTTGGCTACATTCTTAATCATGGATCAAATATAGAATTCAATGGCTAGGATGAGTAGCATCCTATAAATAGGCTTCCTTCTTAAAAACAATTGCTACACTCATTTCTCTTAGCTTGGGGGTGCTTTAGTCTTCAAAACATCTAGGAGGTGGGTGGTTCTATATCCCACAAGTGCACTTTGTCTTTCTTTTCTTTTTCTCCTTTTTTTATATAGATATTTGTAAGTATATTTGGAGACTAAATATTGCTTATTTCTGTCCCCTTTCTTTTTGTTGGTGTGTACTTTTGAGCCTAGGTATGTTTGTTGCTGCGATGGTGTGCAACTTTACCTATTCAAGGTATGCCTTTACCCTTTCTCGTGTTCATTGGGTCTAAGTTAGCGTTATTTGGGAAGTGTTGCCTCGGCTGGAACACCTAGTGAGCTGAATTATGCATTTGCAACCATTACCACGTATACCCTTCATTGTACCACGTAGTTGGTCATTTGGAGCCCTTGTGTCTAGGGGTTTTAATTTTATTCCTTTTTTCCTTGTAGTACACTTTACTCATACACTTGCACTCTACCTTCAGGGGCGGAGTTTGTAGACTTGTCTTCAGACTCGGGGTCCCCGAAAAATAGCCCCTGCAAAAAATAAGAAACCTTAAGGAGGGCCCTTCTATGTCACTTAGAATGCATGGCTGAGCTTAGGCAAAATATTTGGGTTGTCGAAAGCGAGATACGCTCGATTATGAGGGGTGATGGAGCCCTGTTTTCCTTTGATTCTGATGCCTACCTTGTTAGCCTTAGAGTGAGCCTTCTTGACCTACAAAAGCAGCTGAAGTTCATGGAGGGAAAAATCCCTCCTGAACCCTCACCTCTGCACCCTCATACCTGTCCTAAGGTCCCTCCTAGTTCCCTTCAGACCTTGTCTTCAATCCACTCATGTTTGATGCTCCCACACTCAATGCCTCAATGGAAAACTCTTGCAAGAAGAAGATAATGGAGGGTAAAGTGCTCTATTTTGACCTCACCTTTTTCCTTTGGTTTTGCAGACATGTCGAAGAGAGTGAAGCGACAGATTGCTCCCGAGAAGCTGGACTCCGGTCCTCTATTGGTGCCCACCATTGTTTCCAATGTATTGGAGAATAGGCTATTAGAGTTGTCATAGAAATACCATATTAGTAAGGGGCACAAATTTTATGTACCGTCCAATTAGTGTCAGGCTAATAACGCCCCCCAGGGCTACGTCACTTTTAGCGAACATATTTTGAAGGCGGGTGGCACCATTCCTCTACACCCGTTCTTTGTCATGATTCTGAACTACTTTTACCTTTCTCCACTTCAGCTGGCACTGAACAGCTTATTAACCCTAAGCTGGATGTATATGGCGTTCATGAAGCTCAATGGTCGCACTCCCACAGCCCGAGAGGTGCATTTCATGCACAACCTCATGCCTACTCCCAAGTCGAAGGGCTTCTACTTCTTATAGAAGGCCAACTCTCAGGTCTCTTTGATCGAAGGATCCGTTTCTAACCCGCATTCGTGGAAGCAAGACTTTTCCTTTTTCAAAGGCCCTCTTTCTGTTCGCAAACATTTCTGCTCCTCTCCAAGTAATTACTTCAAGTATTTTCTTTTACATTGATCTTGCTATTGTGGACCTTATATTCATACTGATAGCTGAGTTGGTTGTTTAGAGAATTTTACTATCCCTGACGTTCCTGAGTGGGAGGCGGCGCCGGTGGATGTCTTCCTTAATGTGGACCTTTTAATGAAAATGGATGCCCATCATTTTACTGTGGCCAACCTCAACTATTATGGTCTATCCAAGGTTTCGGAGCTCGACCTACTATGGCACATTTCTGAGCGAAAGAAGAAAACAACTCCAGTAGAGCCTCATTCAGGAGATGGTGACATTGAATGGGTGCATGAGGAGACTTCTCCCAAATCAAAACGTCCAGCCCGAATGTCTCCAGCTTCCAAGGGACGCCCTTCTTCTGTTCCTATGGACCGCGACATGGCTTCTCATTCCCGCGGTTCACAGTCCATGCAAGGGAGTTTTGTTCTGCCTTCTTACGATGAATTTGACAATCTCCAGTATGTCCCTACTAGTCATGGCTATTCTAGGTACCCTTCTTCTAATGCTTCCGTGCCTCATCCTCGCTTGGTGAGTGGGTCATCTGTCCCTACTCACCCGGACACTCCTGATTTGGAGGGGGTGTCTTCAATGAGTCGCACCTCAACCCCTTATGTGTAGAGGTATGCCCCGGTTGCTGAGACCGAGTGGAGAGGTCTCGAGAATTTTAACACGACAGAGCTTGGGGAGACCCTAATGCACTCCACTACTTGGGTGAGTTCATGCGTCTTACATTGGTCTTATTTCTGTCTGGGTTCCTTATTTGCTCACTTTTTTCTTCCTTGAAGATTTCTCTGGTGGCTCAGAGCTTGATAGACTTAGCACAGGACTTATCCTCATCCAATGCTGAAAAGGATCATCTTGCGGCCAGAGTTCAGGAACTCGATGGACAACTTGTTGATGCCAATCTCAAGTTGAAGACAGCCATAGCGAAGGCCTCATCATCATCCAAAAAGAAGAAGAGAGCGAAAGCCCAGGCTGAGGTGTTGCGAGAGAGGATCACCCTCCTTAAGTCTATTTGGCAGAGGTTGAATACAAGTCTATGGAGCTCGAACTGCTATGCTGTAGTATTTCTCATTGAAGACACTCTTGAATTCTTCCCAAGTCATGACTGCAACATTCCTCCGCTGTCTCACCACATCCCACCAGATGCGGGCATCGTCCCTAAACATATAGCTAGCACAAGCTATCCTTTCACTTCCCTCAACCCCCATAAAGTCCAGGATCAAGGAAATCATGTTCATCCACTGCTCTGCCCGCTGTGGGTCCGATCCACCCTCGAAGGTGGGAGGTTATTGCTTCCTAAATATTTCGTACAAGGGTTCCCACTTGTTCTCACTCACAGGCTGAACCAGCACTGGCGCCACATTCTGTTGTATTGGCAACCCTGTAACCTGTGGAGGGGCCTTTTGCCTCATCTGACGAAGTTCTTCCTCTATTCTCTATAGTCTAGCCTCCATTTCGGCCAATATCTGCTGCCAGTTCTGTGGTGCAGGTGGAGGTTCCTGACCCTGATTGTCATCCTCGGCCCGATTGCCGCGGAGTCTGGATGATTGCCGAGGCATTACAACTATATGCCTGCAATCAGTGACACCGCTTATCAGGCATGATAACAAAATCCAATTCCACCTCCCATTCTCCCCAATCAACCAAAATTAACAATCCAAATATAATACAAATAGCATATAACACACACTGGGCCTTGCCCTGACATCATGCATATGTTATTTCACTTAACATGCTCCTTATAAACTAAGCAGGAAAACAGGACAACCAAGCACATATTCAATCATAATAATCAACCATGCCAATCAACCCTGAGTCGAGCTTTTCAATGGCAGCGTGCGTACATGTTCGGTCAATCTCCAGAACCAATAAACCTTGGCTCGCTCTGATACCAAGTTGTAACTCCCTACTACCTTAGAGTCGTTACTAAGTGAGTTTAAAATGTGCAAATAACTCGCTAAGTGAGGTTTTTAGAACAAAAGTGTGATTTAAACAAAAATACAAGGCTGTGACCTTTAAAAGTACTCTATTTCATTAAAAGTTCAAGAGTTTAACATTCGGGATCCCAAAACAAGGTTTGTAAACTAATTACAACTCAAAATAGATACACAGCGGATAGATTATCAAAAACATAGTTTAGTACAGCCAATTCTCAAAAATGCCCCCAACCGAAGCAGACGGGCAGGCCAAACATGTACGCGCCGCCCCCACGCTCTCCGTACTCATGGCTGGTTGACTTTCTCTTTGCCCTTACCTGCAACACAGAGCACCCGTGAGCCGAAGCCCAGCAAGAAAACTCAAACAGTACATAACATATGCATAATATACAGTCACTACAATAGATAGCTCATAACTAGTCAGACAGTCCATATAATCAAACACATATACGGCCATGCCGTCCCAGAGGCATTACCAAGGCCTGGGATCCCGGTCTATACCATAAGGATATACCATGTATCCACTGGGGTCTCACCCTAACCACGAACACTCCATGTTCTAAGTGGTATTCTCGGCCCCACTGCCGTTCTCGGCCTTCGCCGTTCCCGGCCCTTCGCCGTTCCCGGCCCTTCGCCGTTCTCGGCCCTTCGCTGTTCCCGACCCTTCGCCGTTCATTCTGCTATTTCCACATTTAGCATTCTCAAATAACAATCAAATATATAATCATTCTTGTAATGCTACATCCTTCCAATAATACAATCTAGGGTCGCGCCCTGCAACAAACCTATGGGCCCAAGCCCTGCTCAACGGGTGCTACAGTTTTCTTACCTGTACCCCGAGCCTTTCAATGCACCAAGGTCACGAGCACGGTCCTCTATCCCGAGCCTCTCCGAAAACCTAGTCACAACACATATAAAACACTTTTAATACTAACCAATTCAAAAACCACTTCCCGGAACCAATCCCGTACTCTCGGGACCCCTAATTCCCTAAAACAATGCATTGGAGCCATCCCCCGAGTCCCCGGGCAAAAGCTCTAAAAACACAATTTTTGGCTGTCAAAAATGGCCTAGGGCTGCGGCACTCCCTTCAAGGGCCGCGGCGCCCAGCGGATTTCCCCCATCCTGATGCAACCTCGCGCCGCGGCGCCCAAGAACAGGGCCACGGCGCCCAAGAACAGGGCCACGGCGCTCCTTCTCGAACCCAGATTTCTGGGTTTTTCCTTGCATTTTTCCCGAGCCAAAACCATTCCAAATCATCTCAACACAAGTACCTAAGCCCCAAAATCAATTCAAAACCCCAAATGAACCCTTTAACAACCTATAAACATCATAACCAAACTCAATTACACAATCACACCCAAAAATCCACTCTTGAGCTCAAATTTCAGAAACCTAAACCATGGCTTCTAAAACTTAAACCATAGCTTGAAAAATATGAACCATGCTTCTAAATTCTTAAACCACATCAGAAACTAAAATATAAACATGTTAGAACTCTTACCTCAATCAGGTATCTGGCTTAAACCCTTCTCAATTCCAGCCTCCAACCTCTTTCCTCTTGATTATCCTTACTGAATTTTCAATAAAAACCAGCCATCCTATCCTTAAATTCCACACTCAATCTTTGAAAAAAACAACCTTGAACGCAATAACAGAACATAAATCTTACCTCTGATAGTCCTAGCTTAAATCTGGTTTTAGTTGCCCCAAATCTCTTTGAACCTCCTCCTAGGTCTCACAACTTCAGCCCCTTCTTCTTTTTTCCCCTTTCCTTCTGATTTTCCTCCAATTTCCAATAAAACTAAGTTGCCCAAATAAGAGTAACGTGAACCATCCTTCCCTTCAGCTCAAGCTTATCTATCCCAAGCCAATTGACCATCCTACCCTTCCTTAAATTTCCCTTTCGTGCTAAGCCTCAAGGGCACCTTTGTCATTTCATATCTAAATTACAATTCTACCATTTTCCCACCTAAGCCTGTTACCCTCTGCGGTTACTAATAGTTACGCTAGTTACCAAATTTCCAGTTATCATTAACTCACAAGAACCCAATTTACAAAATCCCCAAAACACCCCTGGGCTCCTCCCGAGTCGGGTATAAAATCCCGTTGTGACTTTTGAGTTATCTAGCTCTCTAGGACCGTCTCGACACGTTCATCACATTCATATCACCACATCCACGTGGTACAAATCACATAATATAATTATCACATTTATGCCCTCAACAGGCTAAAATTACCATTTTACCCCTATCATACAAACGGGGCCCACATGCATATTTATACCACCTAAACATGCACTTTAACCAAATATTCATCTAAATTCACATATTATCATATTAATTCACTTATTGGCCTTCAGGCACGCTAATCAAGGTCCTAAACCTTATTAGCAACCTAGGGTGTTATAGTATTTGTAAGGATATGTTAACCCTTTGGGTTCTTGCTATCATTTTATATATTTTCGCGCGCGCTTGTTATTTATTGCGAGAAGCGTCCTTCTCATCAATATGCATAGTACTACTTTTACAAGAGTCTCTATTACGACCCTTTTTGGCTAGACGGCTTGGTGGCCGCTCTCGGCTTATTAGTGGATGCTCTCCTTGAGGCTTTTCCCCTCGTGGAGGTATCAACCTTTATTGGGGGGTTATCCTCGTGAAACTTTTTAGCTTCTTTTCACAAGCATCTCTTGTCGAACACTTTTTGGCTAGACGACTTGGTGGCCGCTCTAGGCTTATTTGTGGATGTCCTCCTTGAGGCCTTTCCCCTCGTGAAGGTATTAATGTTTATTGCAAGGTTATCCTCATGAAACCTTTTGGCTTCTTTTCACAAGCGTCTTTTGTCAGACACTTTTTGGCTAAACGGCTTAGTGGCCGCTCTAGGCTTATTGGTGGATGTCCCCCTTGAGGCCTTACCCCTCATGGAGGTGTTAGCCTATCACGAGGTTGTCCTTGTAGAACCTTTTGGCTCCCTTGACAGCCATAGGGGTAGCTAATCCTTATTGAAGAAGTGCTCTAGGTTTATCAACAGATGTCATCAATGAGAACATACCCCTCACGGAGGTGTCTAGCCTTTGTTGTGAGGTTATCCCTATAGGACCTTTTGGCTCCCTTGATATCCATAAGGGTAGCTAACCCATATGAACTCAAGAGGTGCCTTGCAAGGTTTTCTTCTTTATTTTATTTTTTATTTTTTTGCTATATACTCTGCCCACCAAGTGGTTGGCGAGATTTATCTCGTCGGGCACTTTGATCATTTTTCTCATGTACTTTGATAATTTCAGTTGGCAATGGGTATACAAGAGGAAGATATGTGCTTCGCGTAAATGAGGAGTGTGACACACCAATAAGAAACATATTCATTAAGAATGAGTAGAGTACATAGGTATTCATGGTAACAATGTGTCTACTTCGTACCAGGGCAACTAGGTGACCCCTTTCATTCATAGCTACCTCTGAGGGGAGGACTTACAACTATGTTGGGAGGTTAACTGGGGTAACCTCTTTGATTCATTGTACCAAAAGTTGAGCTTTACCCGATATTCCCTCTCAGGCGCGTATCCTCAGTTGGTCATGTTCATCCTCTGCTCGGATGCATTCTAAAGTTCTTTCATAGAAGTCACCTATGTCCTCTATTTCTCTCTTGAGCATGCTCCCCCACATTCCGCTCTTTGGATGTACCCCTGCGGTGATGGCCATTCTCAACTCGTCCTTAGATAACCTTCTCACTTTGGCTACCTCTGCGTTGAAGCACTGGATATACTTTCTCAGACTTTCATTTTCACATTGCTTTACATCAACGTGGCTCCTATCGGGTGTCGCATAGTCCGGGGAGGCACATTGTAGTAGGAGGCATTTCCCTCCTCAAGATGTCGTGCGTGATTTTTTGGGGTTGGATGGGAGAGGTTCTTCTTGGATTTCCTTCTAATGTGGAGATTTTTCCATGGGCTTATTGGCCTCTAGCTTCTTTTTTTGCACATCTGCAATCTGGTTTTTAAGGTTCTTCATCCTGTTGCCTACCTCCTTCCTCCTCCTATTTATCAAGGTCACAGTCAAACGGAGCTTGGGTCATTCTCTCCTTCATGCAAGAATTTGTGAGGACCTTCTTTCCTTTCACTCCATCTTCTCTTTGTTGGGACATGCCTCTCTTGTCCCCCGACTTCTTCCTTGAGGAGGCAGTATTCATATCGTGTGTGTGCCCCTCACTTCTTGACCACACCTGTGGCAAAGAACCTTCATGGTGCTTCAGACGTGGGGAACTACTCCCAGGAAGTTGGATTTTTCCACCGCCAATGGGGAAGGTCATTTCCTTCTTTCCCTATTCTTCTCCTATATTCAAGGTTGAAGGGGCATCATATTTTTCGTGTGCCATGCAGTAGAGCACTTCTAACATTTTTTGCATTGTCTTCTCTAATTTTTTATTTTTTAGGCGTAGCTCATCTATCTCTCTCTTATCTGTTCCGATTTTAATCTCCTCAGTAACTCGGGGGTCTATTCCTTGTGGGTTTGGTTTCCTATGGATGACCATCGACATTGGTCCCAGCGGCTTCGCAGTAGTGCGGAGATAAGTGTTATAACATTCCGTTACCTTATTCTGTTCTCTCTTTATGCTTGTTATTCTTCCAGGAGCTGGGAATATAATAGACAGGTGGTAGATCGAGGTCACCGCTTTAAATTCTCTCAAGGAGGGTCTCCCCAATACCGCGTTGGAAGCTGAAGCACAATCTACTACAACAAAGTTTGTCATGACGGTGGTTTGTCTGGGTTGTTCCCCCATGGTGAGAGCTAACCTAATCATTCCAAAGGGTAGTATTGAGTTCCCAGTGAATCCATATAAGGAGGCATGGAAAGGTCTCAAGTTCTTGACTCCCAAGCCCATCCCCTCTAAAGTGGGACGATATAAGATATCCACTGAACTTCCATTATCGACGAGGACATGATGCATCTTTGTATTGGCTATATGAATGGTTAGCACCAAGGGATTGCTATAGACAAAAGCTTTTTTGGCATATGTTCTTCTTCCTCTTCCCGACTCTCCTTCGAATGATGGGTCTCCAAAAATCGTTCTTACTTCCCCTTGTACCTCTAGGGCTCGTTCGTGGGCTCGTGGTGAAGCCGGCCTACCCTCTGGCCTTGGGTTCTCTTTTGTAACATACCTACCCAGGTGACCCCTGCGTATGAGCTCCTCAATTTCTACTTTCAAATGGTTACACTCTGTCGTGGCGTGGCCAGTGTCCTTATGATACTGACAATATTTACCGGGATCTGTCTTCGATCGATCTCCCTTCATCTGCAGGGGTCTTTTAAAAGGCCCCTTATTCTCGTTTGTGAGGAAAATATGTTCCCTGTATCTGCCAAGTCTGTGTAGAAGGTGTATGGCGTTTTCCTGGGTTCACCTCTGCGTATGTGCTTTCTCTGGTGTATGGAGCTTGCTTGGGTTCACCTCCGTGTATGTGCTTTCTCTGGTGGTCGTCTCTTGGCCCTTCATACACTCTTTTCTTCTTTGCAATTTGAGCCTTCATGGGTCGAGGGCTTGAAAAGGTGTTCACTTTTCCAGCCTTTAGGTTCTCATGCCAATCCTCGACACGAATGTACTTTTGTGCTCTTTCATAGAAGTCGTCTAAGTTAGTGACCTCTCTTTTGAACATATTATCCCATAACTTAATGCATGGGCACACTCCAGTCGTGATTACCATCTTGAGCTCTGCTCTAGTTAGGCTTCCTACCTTAGTCGCCTCCATGTTGAACCTGTGGATATAGGTCTTCAGACTTTTGCCTTCACCTTGCTTTATGTTAGTGAGGCTAGTACCTGGCATGGTGAAATCGCCCACTACATGGTGCTACTGGAGAAATTCGTCGAAAAATTGTTTCCATGACCTGATGGACTCTAGCCTAAGTCTATTGAACCACTTGTATACAGGTGCATTCAACGTGACAGGGAAGCAGTGGCATATGGCTCTGCTATTAATTTCCCTTAACTTCATTAAGTCATTCAACACATCAAGATGGTACTTTGGATTCGTATTGCCCTCGTAAAGGGTCATGTGGGGCTCTTTGAAGTTGGTTGGGAGCCGCACGGCTTGGATTTCTCTAGTAAAGGACGATTTATAATCAAACTCATCGTCAACAGTGTGCCCCTCAGACGCAGTGATTATCTTGCTCCGTAGGCTCCTCATCTCGGTGTCTAAGTCATGTCTCCTTTTGTACAAGGAGTCTCACAAGTCGGATGGGTTGGCCTTTCCTTTCCTTTTGTCTTTCGGGGGAGCCACAAGAGGTGTGGTGCTCTCGCTCGACCTTCTCCTGCTGAGCTCCTCCCTCAAGTCTGGGGGTGTTTCCCTTGAAGTAACCCCAGCTTCGTTCTGAGGGTTAGCGTTGTTCCTCAGCTCTGGCTTCTTAGGCTGCTTTGCCTACCACGGACGCTTATGTTGCTTTGGCTGAGGGGTATTGCTAGTGGATATTCGAGTTCTCCTAACATCCACAGGGACTGTGGTCTCTCCCCTCTCATGGCCTTTTTCATTTCGCTTAGGAATAGGCGTGCTTGACTTTCCCTGTAACAGGCCCTTTAACACCTTTTGCATGTTTTCTAAGGGGCAGCTGCTGGTCCCAGGCGGTCTCCATCAGGTTGGACAACTGGGGATGAAGCCTCCTTTTCATCCTCAGGAGCCTTGGGATCCTTTGGTGCATCCACATTTATGGAGGTAAAGGGTTCCTTATGGAGGATTTTAGCTGATCTCCGTCCAGGTGGACATCGACCTCTCATGGTTCTCTCAAACGCTTAGAATGTTTTGGCATCTTTCCCTCCCAAAATCAATAGAAGAACAATGGCTTGACACTTATCCTTCCCATAGACAGCGCCAAACTATTGATGGTAAGAACTCATCAACTAAGTTAGATTAAGGGTTTTGTGAGTTGTAAAAGAAGTGAACTTAAATCGACTGATCTTCAAACAAACTTTCTGATGGTTTCAAGAACTAAAAACATAAAAAGTAAATGCTAGAATTTTAGAATGAAAAATAGAGAGAGTGTAGAATATATATGTGTGTATTCATTAGCAATGGCTAATTACGAAACTCCCAAATTTTTACCCCCTTCTCAAGTGAAGGGATGTCATAATTATAGGAGAGCACTATTATCTCATTGTATATGGTTGTCCCGGGGGGAAATGGCCCTGCATATGTAGGCTACGAATGATAGTGGTGTTGGGAGTGTGGTGGTCGGCTCCAGTACATGCCAAAGGTCTGCGGGAGCACCTCAATTTTAGGTCCTGGTTGTACTCCACTATTTTTTTAGTACGAACGTCAAAGGTTGATTGGGCAGGACTATATCAGGTACCTTACACGTATGACCACTACTTGTCTGGTGTGGAGATTAGGATCAAACATCTGGGGTCTTCAGGGTCGTACCCCCGTACGTACTTCATACTTGTACGATCTCTTTGAGTCATGGGTGGGTTTTTATACTCACAAGGTGTAACGCCCTACTTCCTTAGAGCCGTTACTAAGTGAGTTTTAAGACAAAACAGTGTGCAATGAACTCGCTAACCGAGGTTTTGAAACAAAAGTGTGACTAATTAAAAGTTAGGGCTGTAATCTTTGAAAATGCGACGTTTCATAAAAAAAAGCTTCTAGTATTAAACACTTGGGATCCCAAAATAAGGTTTGAAAACTATTTACATATTGAAATAAGTTTACAATAGTTTAATCGTAAAATCATAGATTATTACAGCCATTTTCGAATAAACCCCCAACCAAAGCAGTCGGGCAGGCCAAACATGTACGCGTCGCTTCACGCTCTCCGTACTCATGGTTGGTTGACTCAGTCTTTGCCCTACCTGCAACACGGAGCACCCGTGAACCGAAGCCCAGCAAGAAAACTCATGCAGAACATAACATATGCCAATATATATATATATATATATAGTTAATCATATCAGATAGCCCACAGATAAACAAGTCAACCATTAGACTAAGCAAACACGGCCAAGCCGCCCCAGAGCCTTACCGAAGCCTGGGGTATCGGTTCTCACCGCGAGGATAACTCATGTATCCCTTGGGTCCCACCCTGAATATAGCATAACAAATGTATCCACCGGGCCCCGCCCTGACTATAGCATCCCATGTGCTAGGTGTTACTTTCGGCCCCACGGCCGCCCCGGCCTACGCCATACTCGGCTCTTGTCGTTCATTTCATCATAATCACACATATAGTACATTCGAAATAAACATTCACACACATCACGGTTCATTTAAGGTTAAACATTTACACATAATACAATCCGGGGCCATGCCCTACAATCACACAGGGGGGCCATGCCCTATTATCGGGTGTTACGGTTTTCTTACCTTAATTCCAAATGCTTTAAATAGAAAAAATGACGGCCCCCGAGCACGATCCACATCCCGAGCACTAGCTTAACACCTAGTCACAACCAAGATAATGGATACCAATAAGATTAATCTCAAATGAGTTTCTAAACCAAGTTCTAGTCCCCGGAACATTGAACTTCCCCAAAAATATAAAAAGATTCAATCCCGAGCACCCGTGGTTAAATTCCTAAGCTTAAATTCTCAAAATCCCAAAATTCCTTAAGCGCCGCGGCATGGCCCCCAAACAGGGCCACAAAAATGCCCAGAAACAGGTAAGGGTTGCGGCCCTACAAGGACCATGCCGCGGCCCGCCCTCCATCCTCAGCACATCTTAGCCTTTAAGGGCCGCGGCCCTCCAAGAACCATGCCGCGGCCCGACCCTTCGAACCCAGAAAAACCCACCATTTTCAAGCTTAAAACCTCACCTTAAGCCATCCCAAAGCTCCCAATTCGAAACCAATTAATAATCACAACATTAGGATGGTTTAAACAACACAATTCCACCAAAAATCCACCTTAACACTCACCAAATCCCAAATTCCAAATTTCTGAAATTTCAAACCTAAAACTCAAAACCAACCATGGAAATTCTCAATTTCAACCATCAAACTTTAATTTAAACCTTACCTCAGTTGTAGAATCGTTTCCCAAAGGATCCCATGACCTATCTTCAAAGTTTCAAGCCTCAAACTCCACCTTGAATATCAAAATCCATAAACATTCACAACCCAACAAAATCTCATAAATTTAACTTGAGAAGAAGGATTAATTGCTTACCTTTACCCTGATTTGTTCTTGATTAACTCTTGAGCTAAACCTCCAAATCCAACCACCAATATTTAGAAATTCAAGCTTGATTTCCCCTAAGATTTCTATGGATTTCATGAAAGAAGGAGGAGAGAAAGAAGAAGAGGAGAGGGTGGAGGCTGGGTCGGTTTCTCTAAGTCTCCAAATGGTTTATTTGTTTTGTTTTTATAACTTAAGCTGGTCACCTCAAGGTTCAGGTACCAAAATGTCCCCGAGGCAAAAATGGTAAAATCCCCCAGTATTCCCGCCTAGACATCCTAACCTCAAATATATCTCCAATTATTTATTTTCATAACCCAATACCAACAATACTCCTTGACTTGCCCAAAGTGAATCATAATGCCCTGTTGTGACTTTTCCCCGCTATCCAGCTCTAGGATCGCCTCGTGCCGAAAGTTACAAATCACGGATATACCCACATAACACTGTGGTCTCAACAATCATCACATATTAATACAGTTAGGCCCAACATGGCCAAAATACAATTATGCCCTTCTAACATAATCCGGGCCTACATGCATACTAATAAACACAGCCATGCATCTCAGTTTAAACAAATAGCCAAATAACATGCTTTAAATCATAACCATGCATTTAACTCATAAAATCACACATAAATCCCAACCTGCCCTCCTGGCACGCTAATCAAGGCCCTTAAGCCTTATTAGCGAAATTGGGTCATTACAACTATCCCCTCCTCATAAAAATTTCGTCCTCGAAATTTATCCAACACATCAGTCAGTAAACCGCAACTCGGACCATAATTTCCAAGGCCCACCGCCTTTACTTTACTTTCCAATGACACTCTCACAAGAGTAACAATCTTGCCCCTCAAGATTTTGCCTAATAGCCAAGTTCTCGATAGCTTCTTGCTAACACCGCAACCCTGCTGAAGCCCAGGGTCTGCCTAGATTACAATGACCAAATCATTGTCTTATCCCTGATTCCAGAGAAACTCAAAGTCATCACCTCTACTGGGTGGGATCAGTTTGTAGGCCCCGCCGGCCTAACCCTTAGTACAACTTCAGAATTTTAGGCTGAATTAAGAGTCAGAACTCTCCCTTCGTCCTCTGAACACCTTACAGATCCTCGTCTGTTATTACGCAGAGACGCAGCTTTTTCCTTCCGGAACTTTATTTCCTCATAACTTAACAATTTACCAGCTCTTTATTCTCTCAAATAGACAGACACCCCTGCCTTAAGAAGTTTCAACGACCTCTTTGGCTTTCACTCTGAACTAAAGCCAAACTATAGTATTCACTATCCTTCACCTCTTACCAAGCCCTATGTCGCATTACATTAACAAGACACCAGCAACTGCCCCCACGGCTAATTCCTCAGGGAATACACTTCCCTTAATACCTCAAGTATTCGCCTACTCAGCACTTAGTTCTTTAAGATATCTGATAAACTTTCAGACTGCCATTCCACTTGCAATCAGCTGATAATTCCAGATTCCCACTCTGTTCTTTTTCGTTCTTTAGATCCATTCCAAAATTTAAAATACTGTAGGGTCTTAATTCGATATCATTGACATTTTACCCTGCTACCAGTTCACCTGAACCAACTACATTAACTCAAACCACCGAGTTAAAACTTTTCATGTCCAATCACTTTACTCAAGGTCCAAAGTGGCCTATTCCCGTGATACACTACCACATCACCTAACCCCACAGGGTCCAAAGGAAAACACTAGATTCTGCCACCTGCTCGACCCTCCCGGTACAACATACCCTAGGAGGTGGAATGATATCCATTCAGAATTCTCGTTCATAAACCAAATCTAATTGGATCCTTCATCCATTCCTGGTATCCCAACTTGTACCACCTTAGCAGGGTCCTTCCCTGCTTCAACTCAAGCCAACACTTTAAATTCCATAGATCATTGACACTCACCAGCTAATCATACCTACTAGCGTTACGCCAAACTCAGTCGTCGCCTTGTCCCCTCTATCACAGTCTATGGCGCTATCCCCTGACTGACACACGCCTCACAGCTAGGAGTTCCGTCTCCAATTATAACTCCCCTCGCTCAATCGAGGATTTCAAACACTGATCATCCGTCTGTTACTTTTCACCACATCTGTGTCTCAATGTTAACCTTTCTCACTAATACCCAAGACTTAAGCATCTTATGATATCCATTACTGTCAACTTAATGCTCCAAGTGTATCAACTGTGTTCATTCTTTCTTCTCCCGCAAGGTTCGATCCAACCTCGCGCCAGATGCGCCTGGGCGTGCATAATCCGTGATGCACCCCTACAAGTCCATGTCCTCATCATAGATCAAGTCCTTTATGCCATCACTCTTTACTTAATCATAACACACACAAATTCCATCATCGTCCGTAACCAATCAAATCTTACCTTGTCTTCTGAATTTCTTTCTGATTTGACACCACTCAATCCGTCTAACCTCAAGTTTTACTGTTCTCCTCATCTCTGATGTAGTCGTCTCCGGAGGTGCTTGTGCAATAGATGACGCGCTTACCAGTCTTGTTATGCCTTCAATTCTTCAGACGTTTTTCATTAGCTTCTTTGCGACTTCGGATCAAATCTTCTCATACCTGTCCTTTCTTCTTGCAGCTGTAATCTGAGAACTCCTGACGACACCCAACTAACACTCCGTAGAACCTTACCTGAGACTCTGCCTTCTGGGTACTAACGTCTTCCACATAGTCATTTGCTCACCATTTCCGTCTGGGAGCAATCCACATGCACTGCTCGTGAGCTTGAAGGGGACTAGCCCACACCGTTCAGGCATTCTCTGTCTAAAGAACTTACTTGTGCTACTGTAGCTTGAACCATTCCAGAATCTTTGTTACCAACTCCTCACACTCTAGCCGGTGCAAACTAGACAATCCACGAAATGTCTCTATCCTTGGTTTCCAACTGGCAATAACCAGGTCGTAGATCAACTCTTGGGGACATCGTCCCATCTTGTATCCAACATTGTACTTTTCATCCTAACCCGACGATACTAGCAATCCTCGCAGTATAACACACTAGCTACACCAGGCTCAGATTCCTTCGATTGCTCCAATAGACTTTCTGTCGGCCAAAACCGTCTTCTACAACATCCCTTATACCAATTCTATCTGTAGTCTGACCTTGAAGTATTCCCTAAATCTTTCTTTGCATACCCACAAAACTTTCCCACTGGTCAGCTCTGCCTCCTTTACGTACTCTAGATGATTTTCTCAACAATCCATCTGCCAGAGTTTCTAATTCCTTCTCAATAAGTATAACTGTCCTCGGCCTCTCAAATGGCACCTTTGAGGCAACTTCTCTATGTCCATCTCCCTCTCGGAACATTCTCAACACCGAGCCCTTCCAGTTCGTTACATGCCCATAGCATAAGCTCATCAGTTAAATACTCATCCTTGAGGACTCAGCCTCGAACCTCGAATGTATCGATGCATTCCAGTTCTCCGTTTCCCGCACCATGGGAAATCCATCCTAACATCTCGAGTCATTCTACGTAGAAGTCATGTCCTCACCTGACCTCCTCTCAGGTGGCATCCTCTTCCTCATGTGCATACCAATTAACCTCCTGGTTCCTGTCGCCATCTCGATAACTACCTTTTCGATCAGGTTTCTTTCCAATCTCAATCTAGGTGCCCAAGCACTGTTTGGAGTCCTTTTACCTCAAAATTGAGAATCCGACCTCGCTGCGTTCTATCAACAAAAGTACCGTCTTATCAGTCAGACTTTTCCCCTTTTTCTTGGCAATTCAGAAGCCACAACACTATCCGGGGTTCTTTCAACTTGATTATCACGAATCTATTTTTACTAATTCCATCAAAGGAAGCACCGCCCTTGCGGCTCTAGCACTCATGCTCTAATCATCAACCATCAGTTCCTCGAACAACATGGCCCTCTCCGCCATCCACATGCAGACGATAACCTCATACCTCAGCGCAGCCCAAATACCTTAGACTATTCCCGATCTCCAATCCTTAAATGGATCGCCATCAATTCTGGATACATCCATCAGTATAACTTTCCGAAATGAATTACCCAAATCACCAAACCCATCGATCTACGCTGTTGTTACCCCCAACAGTCCAAACCAAACTTATAAGTCCACCAGTCTCCACAGTTCAAATCATGTCTTTAAAATCTCTTCTACCACTCATCATCTAGGTTCTTTCCAACCCATTAAGCCAGTACCTCAGCCCGAGTACCAATTCCAGGCATCCCTCTACCTCAACATTTAACATAACCCTCTAATCAGGATCTCTCATCCTCTTAACCATGGGTGGAATTAACTCTGCCCGTCTATTGATAATTTCCTTGTCAGCCTGTACTCTCCTCAACACCCGAGGATAATACCCTTTAAGCCTTTCATACAGTACCCTTATCTGTCCATATCTCACAGTAAACCAACACCGGTAACCTTACTGTTAATACCTCAAAATTAGCTATTTCCCCAGAGAAATCCGCTGTTCACTTATCCCATCTCGACTAACAAACTCCACAGCTTACCCTCACACTAGTGACCCTCTGTTGCTGCTTCCAGGGATAACTGGAGATCTCAACTCAAACTTACATCTAGAATCCCCCTCTCAACACAATATCAGGTCCACACCCTTCTAGGAACCAACAACTCGAGTTCACCTGCCAAAACTGACCCAACCTCTGAACTCTGTGGTCCCTACTCTGAACCAAACCGCATCCAGATCCAAAAATCCACAGATGTCAAGCACACATAAGCATAATTAGGCCAAATCCACAATGTCACACATTTAGCTACCAGATTTAACATCACTAAGTACATCCAGGTCTCAACATGCTTCGTACAAGCAAATAAACGGATATAACTTATGAATTTAATTCAGAAAATTAACCACATACACTCAATATGTAAACCATTATGCCAATATTCATCCATATGCATAATAGTATTATTCAGCATGCATCAATCTCAACATGCAATAATCAAGGGCTCAGCCCAACAGCATCTCCTGCATATGTCAACTCATTTCTCATGCTCCATATAGATAAGCAGGCAAACAGGGCAATCAAACATATATTCAAGCATATTAATCATTCATACCAACCAACCCTGAGTCGAGCTTGTCACTGACAGCGAGCGTACATGTTTGGTCGATCTCCAGAACCAATAAACCTTGGCTCGCTCTGATACCAAGTTGTAACGCCCTACTTCCTTAGAGCCGTTACTAAGTGAGTTTTAAGACAAAACAGTGTGCAATGAACTCGCTAACCGAGGTTTTGAAACAAAAGTGTGACTAATTAAAAGTTAGGGCTGTAATCTTTGAAAATGCGACGTTTCATAAAAAAAAGCTTATAGTATTAAACACTTGGGATCCCAAAATAAGGTTTGAAAACTATTTACATATTGAAATAAGTTTACAATAGTTTAATCGTAAAATCATAGATTATTACAGCCATTTTCGAATAAACCCCCAACCAAAGCAGTCAGGCAGGCCAAACATTTACGCGTCGCTTCACGCTCTCCGTACTCATGGTTGGTTGACTCAGTCTTTGCCCTACCTGCAACACGGAGCACCCGTGAGCCGAAGCCCAGCAAGAAAACTCATGCAGAACATAACATATGCCAATATATATATATAGTTAATCATATCAGATAGCCCACAGATAAACAAGTCAACCATTAGACTAAGCAAACACGGCCAAGCCGCCCCAGAGCCTTACCGAAGCCTGGGGTATCGGTTCTCACCGCGAGGATAACTCATGTATCCCTTGGGTCCCACCCTGAATATAGCATAACACATGTATCCACCGGGCCCCGCCCTGACTATAGCATCCCATGTGCTAGGTGTTACTTTCGGCCCCACGGCCGCCCCGGCCTACGCCGTACTCGGCTCTTGCCGTTCATTTCATCATAATCACACATATAGTACATTCGAAATAAACATTCACACACATAACGGTTCATTTAAGGTTAAACATTTACAAATAATACAATCCGGGGCCATGCCCTACAATCACACAGTGGGGCCATGCCCTATTATCGGGTGTTACAGTTTTCTTACCTTAATTCCAAGTGCTTTAAATAGAAAAAATGACGGCCCCCGAGCACGATCCACATCCCGAGCACTAGCTTAACACCTAGTCACAACCAAGATAATGGATACCAATAAGATTAATCTCAAATGAGTTTCTAAACCAAGTTCTAGTCCCCGGAACATTGAACTTCACCAAAAATATAAAAAGATTCAATCCCGAGCACCCGTGGTTAAATTCCCAAGCTTAAATTCTCAAAATCCCAAAATTCCTTAAGCACCGCGGCATGGCCCAACCATGCCGCGGCATGGCCCAACCATGCCGCGGCATGGCCCCCAAACAGGGCCACAAAAATGCCCAGAAACAGGTAAGGGCCGCGGCCCTACAAGGACCATGTCGCGGCCCGCCCTCCATCCTCAGCACATCTTAGCCTTCAAGGGCCATGGCCCTCCAAGAACCATGCCGCGGCCCGACCCTTCGAACCCAGAAAAACCCACCATTTTCAAGCTTAAAACCTCACCTTAAGCCATCCCAAAGCTCCCAATTCGAAACCAATTAATAATCACAACATTAGGATGGTTTAAACAACACAATTCCACCAAAAATCCACCTTAACACTCACCAAATCCCAAATTCCAAATTTCTGAAATTTCAAACCTAAAACTCAAAACCAACCATGGAAATTCTCAATTTCAACCATCAAACTTTAATTTAAACCTTACCTCAGTTGTAGAATCGTTTCCCAAAGGATCCCATGACCTATCTTCAAAGTTTCAAGCCTCAAACTCCACCTTGAATATCAAAATCCATAAACATTCACAACCCAACAAAATCTCATAAATTTAACTTGAGAAGAAGGATTAATTGCTTACCTTTACCCTGATTTGTTCTTGATTAACTCTTGAGCTAAACCTCCAAATCCCACCATCAATATTCAGAAATTCAAGCTTGATTTCCCCTAAGATTTCTATGGATTTCATGAAAGAAGGAGGAGAGAAAGAAGAAGAGGAGAGGGTGGAGGCTAGGTCGGTTTCTCTAAGTCTCCAAATGGTTTATTTGTTTTGTTTTTATAACTTAAGCTGGTCACCTCAAGGTTCGGGTACCAAAATGTCCCCGAGGTAAAAATGGTAAAATCCCCCAGTATTCCCGCCTAGACATCCTAACCTCAAATATATCTCCAATTATTTATTTTCATAACCCAATACCAACAATACTCCTTGACTTGCCCAAAGTGAATCATAATGCCCTGTTGTGACTTTTCCCCGCTATCCAGCTCTAGGATCGCCTCGTGCCGAAAGTTACAAATCACGGATATACCCACATAACACTGTGGTCTCAACAATCATCACATATTAATACAGTTATGCCCAACATGGCGAAAATTACAATTATGCCATTCTAACACAATCCGGGCCTACATGCATACTAATAAACACAGCCATGCATATCAGTTTAAACAAATAGCCAAATAACATGCTTTAAATCATAACCATGCATTTAACTCATAAAATCACACATAAATCCCAACCTGCCCTCCTGGCACGCTAATCAAGGCCCTTAAGCCATATTAGCAAAATTGGGTCGTTACACAAGGAATCCTATTCTTTTAACCTTTAAATGTTGAAGTCCTTATGGGTCCTCATGGGAGACACGCTCCTAAGGGGCATGGGAGGCAAGACCCTTGCGAGATGCCCGATGCAGGGGGAAGGACCATGAGCAAGGCTACGCCTTACGAGATGTTAGTACGAGGTGGAGATTTGTGCATGAGATGGTACATCGCGAGGCCCTTGCCGCGAGGTGCAGGGGCTTGTGGGCAAGGCAATGGCGTGAGACAGAGGTATGTGAGCAAGACGGTGCTTTGTGTGGCCCTTGGTGTGAGACGGTGTGTTACGAGACCCTTGGGACAAGATGGAGGCCCATGCGCGAGATGGTGATGCAAGGCCCTTGGCGTGAGCCGCAAGGGCATGTGGGCGAGGCCATGGCGCACGATGGATGCCCATGTGTGAGACAGTGCTTCGCAAGGCCCTTGGTGCGACAAGGAGGCCCATGCGCGAGATGGTGACACGAGGCCTTTGTTGCAAGGCACAGGGTCGTGTGGGCAAGGTCATGGTGCGAGGTTGTGACGTGAGGGGGAGGGCTTGTGACAAGAGGCTGTGCTTCGTGAGGCTTTTAGCGTAGGGTGCAAGGTCGGGCCTGGCTATTTCCATCCCAAGCCTATATTTTGAGGGTCACAAGGCAGGGGCCACGTTAACCTGAAATTTTGTATCCACATATGCGTATGAGAGAATTAAGATAATATATAGTGAATAAAATATTCAACAACATATTAAAGTACAGAATCTTTAATGAATAGTTACTAGTACGATTTACTAAGCATATGGGATGCAAGTAATCTAGATTTAGATTACTGATGTGGATAGACATCTTAGTAAAGATACTTTATATAATAGTGATTGTATATGACAGGACCGATGTGAAATAAATATCTTTATAAACTTACCATTTTCTATAAATATTTAATTCGTATCTTAATAGATGAACATTTGTAGATTAGTCTAAATCCCGAGTTATCATGTATTCAGGGAAGTTACAATCAATCAAATTCAGGGAAGTTACAATCAACCAAATAAATATGTAATAAATACAATAAATGCATTAATTAGACAATATCCCATGACAATAGGGATTTAATATATGATAATAACCAATCCCTATGAAATAGAGATTTCTTAACAGTCTTTCTACGTACCAGACTCGTCACTAAGCATGATCGTAGTGCTGATGCGCTTTTGAGATTGGCCAGGATTCGAGCTCATCATTCCAGTTATAACCTCCTCCTCGCAAGCTCAAACATTGTGACTAGTGCTTGAGTGCTAATAATGGATTTAGAACCACTCGACAATTCGTTTAAGTGTACTGCTAACACTTATAGATACAAGTATACTGATAATACCTGTTATTTTAGAGCTCACTCTTTTCGAGCCTACATTTCGAGGCTATTTATTTATTCTCAAAATTTGGGTGTAACATTTTTCCCCCTCAAAAGGTTTGGTTTGAATCCTCTGAGAAGGAAACTTTTGAACATCACTTTCAGAAAACGTGCCCACCTACTACAATCGAGTGTGGACACGTGTCATTAGGGGATTGCACACCGAGAGTACTCGAGTACTCTTTTCTCTGGGCACGTCTCTTTCTATTCCCTTTTTGCTGCCAATTTTTTTGAAATTGAACATGGTCCCTTGGATCACGTTTTAACCCAAATCACGGGCTCAAACTCTCCTTTGAGCACCACATTTTTGCCTATTTAAATCCATTCACCATCCTCTACCTCTTTACTTTGATTTTTAATTTTTAGAAGAAAAAACACGAACCAAAGCTCTCAACTCTTTGCATTTCCCCAAGCCGAAGAATCAATGCAATCTCACCACCTTTGGTCTGTGGGATCATTTATGCTTCCCATTTTTTAGTCTACGATCTCTACGTTCCCAAGATTAACCTTGTGTAAGTTCACCAGACTTTATCACTTATTTCTTACATGTTTTTTTTTTTTTTTTGCGCTTCTGGTACGTAAGAAAAATGGTTCTTACTACATTCTTGAAATTTTCTTTGCCAGAGGTAGTTTTTGATTTATGTAGATTTGTAGTGATCAGGAATATATTTAGGCAAAAAGGTTCGATGAAAACAGATAAAAATGGAACCTTTCTTTAAGTTATGGGGTATAGGTTATAGGTTTCGTGTAGCTTAAGAAAAAAGGGTTCTGAATTAGGATTTTAACACACATATCCCAATAATATCTCCTTCTTGAGTAACTGCCATTTTTCCATGAAATTCGAGATACCCTTAAACTAACAATAACTGCCCCACTCTCACGTGGGTACACTCTCGATGTCCCAAATTTTATAATAGCTCGGTGTTGGCATATGAGTTAATCTCACCATTTTGAGCCTTTAGGCTTGATTAAGGCAATCTCGTTATCTCGAGCTTACAAACTCGAGTTATCAAGATCTTAATCTTTCCTACTTCCTTTTTTATTATGGGTGCTCACCTTTTTCTTTCTTGTTAGATGTCGCAGTCTCCAGAGGATTGATGGGGGCCTGAACTTGCCATCCCTAATCACCCACCATCTCCTCGACCTGAATCGCCATTCACGCAAAACTAACGGCTAAACCGCGAGCGTAAGGAATAGCTCAAATGAGAGGATATCCAAGCCCATTTTCAACGTCACACCATCGAGGTCGAAGAGAGGAATAGAAATAAGCTTTAAGTTGTAGTGTACTCCAATCCGGACCACAAAATCCAACCAATTCCACTAGATCCTAAACTTAAGGTCACCGTAGCCTACTCCCCATGACACTCTCATTCACTCTCATGGAGGGTTCATCAAATCAACCGTCCACAGTCCCCAAATCTTTTTCCATCCCAGCCTCGAAAAACTCCTTCAAGGTCGAACAGTACCAATGTTCCGTCACCTCGACCCAGAAGATTTTAGAGTTACTATACTGCCACGAGCTAAACCTATCCGGCAAGTTGGTGTGTCGGCCTCCAAGCTTCGATGAGAGGAGTTTCTTCGCCCCCGACGAAGACGATCCTGAGAGGAAAGTTAAGCTCGCGGCTTGGAGTTGCAAGCATATGCATGCTAAGGCCTTACTACCCTTAAAGGATTAAGGCCAAGAATGTAGCGTCCCAAATTTGATAATAAGGCTTAGGGCCTTGATTAGCGTGTCGGGAGGGAAATAATTGATTTATTTTGTTAATATGTGAATTTGATGAATATGTGAATAGAAAATGCATGTTTAGGTGAATTACATATGCATGTGGTCCCCATTTGGTTGTTAGGGGCATATTTGTAATTTTAGCCCGCTGAGGGCATAAATACAATATTTGTATATATTGTGATTGATACCACGTGTGAGTGGTGATATAATTGTGTTGCACGGTCCGAGGCAGTCCTAAGGAGCGGTTTAGCCAGATAGTCATCGATGGGAATAATTAGTGGTTAGTGGCACTTTGGTAACTTGGGTTACTATAAGTAAATCTTGAGGATAGTTGTTATAAGTGGGAATGTGGTAATCTTGCAAGAGGTTAAGGAAAAGTGTAGGTTGTCCTTGAGGATTAGTTAGAATCTAAGTTAGAAGGGAGGGCAATTGGGTCATTTGGCTTAGTTAGTAGATAGGCTTTGGCTGAGGAAAGGTTTGGTACATTTCTCTCATTTTGGCTTATACCTAGGTTATTCTTGGGAGCTATAGAGAGAACCAGAAACCAAAAAGGAAGGACCTCTAATTTTTGTGGGATCAAGTGGGGAATCAAGCCAAGGAAGCTAGAGGTTGTTCTACATAATTGAGGTAAGGATTTTAAGTGGTTATCTTGTGGAATTCAGCCAAGAATGTTATGGTTTGAGAGCTGAATTGTGTTTTATCTTGTGGATTATTGGAATGAAGACTTGGCAAGGTTCAGCTTGGGATTAGTGGATTTGGGATTGGAATTGGATTGGGAAAGCAGCTCAGGGTCAAATTTCTACTTGAGGTAAGAGTTTCATGCATCTCTGAAGTTTATTTGCTGGTGTGGTTTAAGTTTTCTGAAGGGTGGTTTAAACTTTGTGGAGTGTGGTTTAAGTTTTTGTGAATTTTGAACCACTAGGTGATTCTTGAGTTTGATTGAGTGTTTGAGTGTGTTTCTGGTGTTTATGGGTTGCTATATTGTTTATTTGGGGTTTTAGGCCAAATTGGGACTTGGGTGTACTTTGGTGATGATTTGGATGAGTTTTGGCTCGAGAGAAATGTTGGGAAAACCCCAATTTTCTGGGTTCGTGTATGAGCGTCGCAGCCCTGTTCTTCCGTGCCGTGGCGCTGGGTTGAATCAGGACAGGGGAGGATTGCTAGGCGCCGCAGCCCCTATAGGGATGTGCCGCGGCGCTAGGCCGATTTTTGGAGTGGGAATTTGTGTTTTTACGGTTTTGGCTCAGGGGGCTCGAGGGACGCTTTCGCTACCTTGTGTGGGAAAACGGGAGGTCCCGAGAGCACGGGATTGGTTCCGGGCTACAATTGTAAATTGGTTAGTAACGAGAGTGTTACTTGTGCACTGTACTATGTTTTTAGTGAGGCCCGGACTAGGGGACTGTGCTCAAGACATCAATGCTTGGAAAGCTCAGGACACAGGTAAGAAAATTGTTGTACCCATAGAGCAGGGGGCATAGTCCTATATGATTGTGTTGTAGGGTGTAGCCCCATTGATTATGTTTATACATGTTTAAGTATTTGTTTAATTATGCTATGTATGCATATATGTAAATGAGTGGCAAGAGCCAGGAATGGTGAAGGCCGAGAACGGCGAGGGTCGGGAAGGGATAAGGTCGAGAATGGCAGGGCCGAGTACGGCAAGGGACCGGGAGTAGCGTTTAGCACACGGAGCGCGAGTTTCCAGGGCAAGACCCTATAGGATACCTGGGATATCTTCACAGTGTAGACCGCGAATCCAAGGCCTCGTAAAGCACCTAGGACGGCATGGTCGTATGTGTTTATCCTGTTGGCGATTTGAGTATATGTTGAATGAAAGATATGCATATGTTATTTGCTTGTGTGAGTTTTCTTGCTTGGCCTCAGCTCACGAGTGCTCTATGGTGCAGGTAAGGACAAGGGAAAAGTCTACCAACCATGAGTATGGAGAGTGTGAGGCGATGCATACATGTTTGGCCTGCCTGGCTGCCACGGCCAGGGGTATTTTTGGGAGACGCTTGTATTAAACCTAATTTTGTCGTTTAGTCGACTTTAATTATATTTTTGAGTTGTAAATATTTCTAAAATGTTTTCTGGGATCCCAAATGTAAAACTCTTTATTATTTTCAGTGAATGGATATATTTTTAAATTATGAGACTTTCTTTATGAATTAGCTACACTTTTGTCTTAAAACCTCGATTAGCAAGTTAATTGCAAGTTTTGAACTCACTTAAGAACGGCTCTAAGGAAGTAGTGCATTACAACTTGGTATCAAAGTGAGCCAAGGTTTATGGTTCCTGGAGATTGACCGAACATGTACGCTCGCTGTCAGTGACAAGCTCAACTCAAGGTTGGTTGGTAATGACTGAATTATATGCCTGATTATGTGCTTAAATGCTCTGTTTGCCTGCTTATTTTATATAGAGCATGATAAAAGAGTTAACATATGCATGATGCCAGGGCATGGCCTGTTGAGTGTTATATGTTATTTGTATGTTATGTGGATTGTTGTTTCTGGTAGGCTGATGTGATTGGGAGGTGGTTTTGGATATTGTTATCATGCCTGATGAGTGGCAAACTCCATTTGTTGACGCGGTTCTTCGCCAACAGATAATTAAGGAAAGAAGAGAGAGGGATTAGTCCTTAGGTTGAACCGAAATAGATAAATGATCTTAGAAATGGAATGGTGACTCAGGATACGTTTTTTGAGTGGTTCAAAGGTTAAAATCCTTCTACTCCACTTGTCAGTATTATTGCTATATACTGGATATTTGATTACAGGGTATTTCTTACAATTGAGAATCCAACCCCTATTAACTCCCAAGGTCTCCATATTTATAGGAGAAGGCACCTGGGAGTTGGTAAGAAGGTCATCCCGTGACCTTCTTACCCATCATGTCAACTCTGTGACATTCATGATTAATTCCTAAACCTGACACAAAAGTGTGGTCAAATCAATAGGTAAGGAGATAATGGGCCGCACGGCCCTAACCAGTCATGGGTGTCTGAATACGCACATTCCTGTTGTGTGTCCGAGAAGTCAGGGGTATATCAGACACGTGATGTCTGATATATGCACGTTTATCTTGCGTGATTGACTTTATAAAAGGTCATAGCCTCCAACTCCAGCTCGTATAACGAGCTGGATGGTTACCTCGACCTGTTGCCCCCAGAGTCCAGACTCGGTCCTTGAGCAATCTTGGCAAACCCTTAAGTTACCCCGAGCTAAGGAGGTAGGACCTTACGATGGCAGCCCCGGTCTTGGGGATGTCCACGCGGTAGTCATGATCAGGCCGTATCTCAGCTCGCTAATCAGCCCGTGGGAAAATCAGGGCGTACATCTGCCCCCCAAGCCTCTGCTCGTGGTACACGACGTCGTGTAGCTCCACAGTAAGGGCTTTTAGGCTTCCCCCATAACTCTTCATATTCCACATTCTACGCAGGCGCCGAATACGTGGAACATCGTGGTTGGTGACGGTATGTCTTCCGAGAACCGCATTAAATGGCCTAGCCTATGCCCAGCCGCCGTTTCATCTTTCGAGTGGAGGGCCTTGGATCCCACATCAGGGCAATCCAACGGCCCTCTTCACGTGACCCTTCATGCATATAAAAAGGGGTGGCCACCCTACGCACAGGCCACCCATTCATTTGCAATCTTTTTCAAAAACTTTCCTCATCTTCTCACTTCATCTTCAAGAGAAAAAACCCTTTTCTTCCCGACCGCCATTTCTATCGCTTAGGAATTTCAGGCGCAGAGACTCCTTCGAAGCCTTGGAATCAACTGCTCCGACGAAGCCCTAACCCAGGCGATACTCTCATCCACTTCCCAGCCAAACACTCTGTAAGTCTCCTGACTATGCACGTTTCAAAATTATTTTTTACTGTGGCTTAGGTAAATATTTACTGTAGCTACATGCAAGGGTTTGCTGGGTTTTGTGGGAATGAAGGGTGAAAGCCTTTTAGGTTAGGGTATCTTTGCAGTAGAAAACCGTTTAGGAGCATGGTTAACAGGATGCATTTTCTGGGGAAAATTTCTGGGTAGGATTTTTGGGACATTAGCCCAAAATATCTAGTATTTTGGGTGCAAAACCGGGTAGCTTAGGGGACACGCTTCACAGGCGGTTTTGCCTTTCATGCCTATTGACACTTTCCCTCCAAGGCAAAATTTTAACCTGACCCTCCTGACACACGAATTCTGAGTAATCGGGGATCTGTTGGGAGCATAGGCGCGTGTTCATAGAACCGCGTGGTCTCACTCTCCACGGGCTGGGCTTACCTCAGCTCGTGCAAAGAACATATGATTTTTCCTCATGCTCAGATCGCCTTTTCTAAAATCTTTTCTTTTGTTCGCTAGGCGACCAGATGGCACCGAAGAAGAATGCCCCAAAAAGGACCGCCGGCAGCTCGGCCTCCCAGCAAGACAAAGGAAAGGCAGTGATGGCCGAATCCCCAATCCCTCACTTCGGGCCAGCGGTGGAACAGGAACTCGAGGTGGCTCCTGATGTGTTCTTTGAGACGGAGAGGATTGTCTCAAAGATTACCGACCAGACGAAGATCAACAAAATATTCCTCTCCCACAACATCGGGCTGGGAGAGCATCAGTGATTGCCCGACCTTCCGCAGAGGGCGAGCGGAGCTACGCGCCGCTTGACGAGGCATTCACGGCCTGGAGCGACGAGCACTTTAAGGCGGGGGCCTTCCTCCCGTTGGATCAATATTTTGCTGACTTCCTTAATTACATGGAGATTTCCCCATTCCAGCTCCCCCCGAACTCTTATCGACTGTTGGCGGGGTTGAGATATTTATTCTTGAAACAGGAGTGGGAGGTCCCCAGTCCTGCAGATATTTTGTACTTTTTCTGCCTCAAGGCCAGCACAGACCAGTGAGGTCGAGGCAACGGGTTTTATTACTTAACCTGATTCCCCAACACGGCTACAGTCATCGAGCTGCCCAGCCATCCCAACGACTTCAAAGATCAATTCTTTATGTCGACGGGGTTCAGAAACTGCGAGCTCCACTACTTCAATCGTCCTTGTAAGTGCTTTTCATCCTTAGCTCGTAAGTTAAATATCGTTTAGCTCCTCCTGTCTCCCTTTCTGACTTAGATTAATCTTGCAGCTATCTTCGCGAGGACAGAGAAATCTGTGACCCTTGGGGCCCAGCACGAGAGATTGGCGGGCTTGCCCCCCAGCGAGAAGGATTACCGCGTGCTCGTGACAGACGAGACAATGGTGGCCTGCAAGCTGATCTTCCCAAATCAGACTTTGAACCTAAGGAGGCCCCGGGCGCTTCCCCCAGCCCGCGATACCAGACCTACCATCGTGGAGGAGGTCGCAGGGGACGAAGATGAGGAGGACGAGGATGACGAGGTTCCCCTTGTGAGGAACAGGAAGCGGGCGCTGGAGGTCGCCCAGAGAACGGACGAGGAGAGGATCCGGTCCGGAGCAGCCGCAGGTCCTTCTGGCCAAGGTAACCCTTATATGTTTAGGAATTTAGAGAGGGCCATTTCCGACCCCCGGCTAGCTAGGTTCAATCCCAGACAGATCGTCCAACGTCACTGAAGAGATCCGGACCTGGATACAACCCTGCTCCATTGTGTCGTCCAACTCGTGTTGGATTACCAAGATAGCCGACCTAGGGGTACCGTAGTCGTAGATAACACCCTAGCCTTTAGGTCAATCTTATTTGAGGAGTATGGGACCAACCTTCGGCCATGGCCATCACTCCAGAGGGGTGTCGTAGCTCCGGGGCTTAGGTAATATGTAGAGGAATCTAGCCTGGAACCAGAGTCGGAGCCAGAACTTGCGCCAGCTCAGGAAATAATCGACTTAGATTCTCCCGCAGGAGCTCCGGGGCCGATGGTCGTAACCATAGGTTCTTCTTCTCTTTTTTTCATTCTAAGGCATGTGTCTCTCTGTTTTCGCAGGGCGCCGTTGCCCTTCACCGGAGCATCGCCAGGACCAAAACTCAGCTCGAGGAGATGAGGAACGAGCACCAGGCGGTGGTGGCCGCCCACCAGACCTCTCTGCAGATGGCTAAGGATGCCTTGGCGGCCTCGCAGGCCGAGCTGGAAGAGACTCGCCCGAAATTTCAAGAGCTTGAGACCGCCCTCGCCACTGCGCGGGCAGACCTAGATGCCGCGAAGGCAGAGGCCAAGGCCGAGCTAGCAGCCGAGCGGGCAACTTCAGACGCCGCCATGGAAGAAATGTTCTACCAGTGCTGGGCCTATAACCAAGACGCCAACTTTTCTTTCCTGGCAGCGGCCGTCTGGGAGCCCTTGCTGGAGAAGTTCACAACTCGCCTCGATAAAGAAGCGCCTTCCGAGGCTGGGGAAGGCTCTGGTGCAGCTGAGCAGGGTGAGACGGCGACCTCCAAGGGGCCAACTGGCGGAGCTTAGGGCCTTCCTCTCTATGCCCTTTTCTTGAATATTTTTTTTTTAATTTTTCTGTGCATCTTTTGCATGAGGTGCTTGCACCTCGAGACAATTTTACTATCAATTTATTTTTAATTGATTTACTGCCATTTGCCTCTACACATTTTAGTTACTATTTTGAAAAACTTAGTTCGCGTTAATCTTTATCTATATCTCGAGCTCTTTAGGAAGAACAACAATCAATAGATTTAAATTAACTTCTACGTTTTCTAACCTGGTTGTATCCAGGAACTTAATTTGAAAACTTAGTTCGTGTCAATTTTTATCAATATCTCGAGCTCTTTAAGAAGAACAACGATCAATCGATATGAATCAACTTCTAAGTTTTGTGACCTGGTTATATCCAGGAACTTAATTTGAAAACTTAGTTCGTGTCATTTTTTATCAATATCTCGAGCTCTTTAAGAAGAACAACGATCAATAGATTTAAATCAACTTCTAAGTTTTGTGACCTGGTTATATCCAGGAACTTAATTTGAAAACTTAGTTCATGTCATTTTTTATCAATATCTCGAGCTCTTTAAGAAGAACAACGATCAATAGATTTAAATCAACTTCTAAGTTTTGTGACCTGGTTATATCGAGGAACTTAATTTGAAAACTTAGTTCGCGTTAATCTTTATCAATATCTTGAGCTCTTTAAGAAGAACAACGATCAATAGATTTAAATCAACTTCTAAGTTTTATGACCTGGTTGTATCCAGGAACTTAATTTGAAAACTTAGTTCGTGTTAATTTTTATCAATATCTCGAGCTCTTTAAGAAGAACAATGATCAATCGATATGAATCAACTTCTAAGTTTTATGACCTGGTTGTATCCAGGAACTTAATTTGAAAACTTAGTTCGTGTCAATTTTTATCAATATCTCGAGCTCTTTAAGAAGAACAACGATCAATCGATATGAATCAACTTCTAAGTTTTGTGATATGGTTATATCCAGGAACTTAATTTGAAAACTTAGTTCGTGTCAATTTTTATCAATATCTCGAGCTCTTTAAGAAGAACAACGATCAATAGATTTAAATCAACTTCTAAGTTTTGTGACCTGGTTATATCCAGGATAGGACTTAGTTCGCGTTAATCCTTACCAATATCTCGCGTTTTTTAAGAAAAACAACGATCAATCGATATGAATCAACTTCTAAGTCATTAAGGCGACCTGGTTATATCCAGGTACCATATGCCCCCCAAGTAACTGGGAAAGGGTCTTTCGTGGTTACTTTAGATTACACTTGAAAATATGTACAAATATAAACAAAAAGTTGATTCTCATTGCTTAATACATAAAAAATGGCCTTTTAGGCCTTACAAGTGAATCATTGATAATATCTCTTCAAATGGATGGTGTTCCAAGTTCGTGGGACTACCCCTCCATCAAGATGAGCTAACTTATAAGTTCCTTCCTTAATGACCTCGATGACTTGATATGGTCCTTCCCAGTTCGGTCCCAAGACTCCATCTTTGGGATCTTTACCGGCCAAGAAACTCTCCTAAGGACCAGGTCGCCAACGTTAAAGGCACGATTTTTTACTTTTGAGTTGAAATAGCGAGTGATCTTCTGCTGATAATGTGCGAGCTGGAGCTGCGAATCTTCTCGTCTTTCATCAACCAAGTCTGAAGAAGTGAGAAGTAGCTCGTGGTTGCGATCCTGGTCGTATGACTGGACCCTATGCGAAAGTACCTTAATTTCGACGGGGAGGACTGCATCACTCCCAAAGGTTAGGGAGAAAGGAGTATGACCCGTAGGAGTTCGATGCGAGGTCCTGTATGCCCATAGGACCTGGGGGAGCTGTTCTGGCCAGACCCCCTTCGCTTCATCTAGTCTCTTCTTGAGGCTCGCCTTGAGAGTCTTGTTGACAGCTTCGACCTGGCCGTTCGCCTGAGGATAGGCCACGAAGGAGAAACTTATCACAATTCCGTACCTTTTGAAAAACTCGGTGAACAGGTCGCTGTCGAACTGAGTCCCATTGTCTGAAACGATCTTCTTGGGCAGCCCGAATTGGCAGATAATGTTCTTAACCACGAAGTCAAGGACTTTTTTGGAAGTTATCGTTGCCAAAGGTTCTGCCTCAGCCCACTTCATAAAGTAGTCGATGGCTACCACGGCGTAACAAACCCCTCCTTTTCCAGTAGGGAGGGCGCCAACTAAGTCGATTCCCCAAACGGTAAATGGCCATGGGGAAGAGATCATCTTCAGCTCGACTGGGGGAGCTCGGGCAATGGTGGCGAATCGCTGGCACTTGTCGCACTTCTTCACGTATGAGATCGAGTCTTTGGACAAATTTGGCCAGTAATAACCTTGCCTCAGGACCTTTAAGGCCAAGCTTTGCCCCCCAGTGTGATCTCCGCAAAAACCCTCATGCACTTCGTGCAGGATGCCCTGTCCTTCGCCTGGAAGAACACATTGCAGGAGAGGTAGGGAGTGCCCACATCGGTATAACACTCCATTTACTATAGTGTACCTGGGAGCTTGATACAGAACTCGTCGCGCATCATTACGCCCTTCAGGTAGCTTTCCCTCGACGAGATACTCAAGGATGGGAGTCATCCAGGTCGGCCTGGCGTCGATCATCTCAACCTCCGCCCTGGCTTCCTCTATACTTGGTTTCTCCAAGAATTCTACCGGCACTAACCCCAAGGTTTCCATCTCCCCAGAGGTGGCGAGCTTGGAAAGAGCGTCTGCGTTGGCGTTCTGTCCCGAGGTATTTTCTCGATCGAGCCTCGCCCGAACGCGGACAGCTCAACTTTTACCCTTGCTAGATAGGCATCCATCTTGGGTCCCCGTGCTTGATATTCTCCTAGAACCTGGTTTACCATGAGCTGGGAGTCACTGAAGCACTGGACGGAGCTCGCCTTCAACTCCTGGGCTATCCTTAGCCCGGCCAGCAAAGCTTCGTATTCGGCCTCGTTGTTGGAGGCCTTGAATCCGAACCTCAGCGCTGAGTGGAATCTATGTCCTTCAGGGGATATCAAAATGATTCTAGCTCCGGAGCCATTCTCGTTGGATGAACCATCCATGAATATCCTCCACGATGCCTGGGCCGAGGCAACTTGGGGCGAGTCTTCTGCAGGATCCTCCTGGAATCCTGTGCACTCGGCCACAAAATCGGCCAGGGCCTGACTCTTTATAGCAGTTCGCGAAGTGTACAGAATCTCGAACTGGCTAAGCTCGGTTGCCCACTTTAACAAGCGTCCCGATGCTTTAGGTTTTTGCAAAACCTACCTTAAAGGTTGATCGGTCATGACATGCACTGAGTGGGACTGGAAGTACGGCCTGAGCTTTCGCGAGGCCGTGATAAGGCATAACGTCAACTTCTCCATCAACGGGTACCAGGATTCAACTCCGAGAAGTCTCTTGTTGGTGTAGTAGACTGGCTTCTGAATCTAGTCTTCTTCCCGGACCAATACGACACTGGCTGCATCCTCTGTGACAGCCAGGTAGAGAAAAAGAGGCTCTCCTGTTTTTGGTTTGGATAGTACGGGTGGCTCGGCCAGATGTGCTTTTAGGTCAAGGAAAGCGCTTTTGCACTCTTCTGTCCATTCGAACTTCTTATTTCCTTGGAGCAGGTTATTGAACGGCAAACACTTATCGGTGGACTTGGAAATAAATTGATTGAGGGCTGCTACTCTTCCTGTCAGGCCTTGGACATCTTTTCGCGACCTCGGTGAGGGAAGCTCGAGCAACGATCTGATCTTGTCGGGGTTTGCCTCAATTCCTCGGGTATTGACGATGAAACCCAGGAATTTTCCCGACGCAACTCCAAAAGTGCACTTCTGTGGATTTATCCTCATGCCATACTCCCGTAGTATCTTGAAGCATTCCTCCAGGTCGGAAACATGGTTATCGGCAGTCTTTGACTTGACTAACATGTCATCAACGTACACTTCCATGTTTTTTCCAATCTGGTCTGCGAACATTCTATTCACCAACCTTTGATACGTAGCTCCGACGTTCTTCAACTCGAAGGGCATGACCTTGTAACAATAAACGTTAGTCAGGGTCATGAAACTGGTGTGCTCCTGGTCCACCAGATTCATGGCGATCTGATTGTAGCCTGAGTACGCGTCCATAAAGGACATGAGCTCGTGCCCCGCCGTGGCATCCACCAACTGGTCGATCCTTGGCAATGGAAAACAGTCCTTGGGGCAGGCTTTATTAAAGTCGGAGAATTCGATGCAGGTTCGCCATTTCCCGTTGGGCTTTGGGACCAGCACGGGGTTGGCGACCCAGATTGGGAACTTGGCTTCACGGATAAAGCCGCATTTTTTGAGCCGGGCTACCTCTTCCTCTAAGGCTACAGTTCAGGTTGTTCCTAGGCGTCTCTGCTTCTGGGACTTCGCAGGAACGCTTTTATCCAGATGAAGTGTGTGCATGATGACACTCGGGCTGATTCCAATCATGTCTTCGTGTGACCACGCAAACACATCTAGGTTATCCCGCAGAAATCTGATCAGCTCCGCCTTCCTCTCGCTGCAGAAGTTTTTTCCGAGCTTGACCATCCGTGACGGGTTATGCGGATCAATGTTTACTTCCTTGAGCTCCTCAATAGCTTGGAGCTCGGATCTGTCCTCGCCTATTCGGGGGTCAATATCCTCACTTAAGACGATATTTCCCCCTTCGGCACCTTGAGGATTTTCAATCTCAGGACCAGACAAAGGGTCCTGAGATTCCTCTTCACTACTTTGGATGGCCATTGCCAGCTGCCCGGGTTTCGATTTTCCCTTCATGGAAATGCTGTAGCATTCCCTGGCAGCGAGATGATCGCCATGGATAGTGCATATTCCCATGGAAGTAGGGAATTTCATCACGAGGTGTCGGATGGAAGTGACGGCCTCAAAAGCTATGAGCGTAGGTCGTCCCAAAATTGCGTTGTACGCAGCAGAGCAATCAATGACCACGAACTCGAGGAGTTTCGAGACTGTATGAGGTCCTTCTCCCAGGGTGATCACCAGCTCGATCGTCCCTATGGCCGCCGATCCTTCTCCCGAAAAACCATACAGCATCATGGAGGTCGCCTTCAGCTCGGCGATAGTCAAACCCATATTTTCTAATGTGGACCGGAATAGGTGGTTCACCGAGCTCCCATTGTCGATCAGCACCCTCCTAACCCTCCGATTAGCGAGCTGAACTGCTACGACCAGAGGGTCATTGTGCGGGAACTGGACATGGCCCGCATCATCTTCTGTAAAAATGATTGGTTGCTTCTCCAATCGTTATTGCTTTGGCAGGCGCTGTTCCGGGACAAACTCTACTCCACTATGGACCTTAAGTTCATTCACGTACCTCTTCTGGGCACCCCTACTCGTGTCATCCATATGCGGATCTCCAGAGATGGTGGATATCTCCCCTCCTACCACGGGAGGAGGGACGTCCTGATCTATCCGAGACCCGGGCTGACTGGCCGGAACTTCTGGAGCAGGTCGACTTGCTAGAACCCTGTTCCGCGTGTACTGGACCAAGGGGCCGGCTCGGATGAGATTCTCGATCTCATCCTTCAAATGCCTACAATCGTCGGTGTTGTGGCCCACATTCGGAGGCGAGTAGAATTAGCTAGGAAAATATTCTCCCTAGACTGGGTGTGCTCTGTATAAGTAGCGTAGACGGGCTTAAACTTGTCCACAGACTTATTCTTCTTTTGGTCGTGCTGGCTGCCTTCACCATTCCCCTTTCTTTTGCCTCCACCGAGCTGGTTGTTCTGTGTGACGTTTTGTATCGCTGCCACGACCTCCGTCCCCACTCCAGCAGACTGATCAGGGACCTGGCTGGTTCCTGCAACTGAGGCTTCGGCTTCCTCCAAGTTGATCCATTCCTAGGCCCTGTTGAGGAATTCGTTAACCAAGCTGACTCCCTTTCTTTGTATATCCTTCCAGAGATCCCCTCCGACGAGGATTCTGGTTCTCATGGCCATGATCTTGGAGCTATCACCCGCGTCTCTAGCCCGAGCAGCGACGTTCGCAAATCTGCTCAGGTAGGCCTTCAGAGTTTCGCCGCGCTGCTACCTCACGTTAGCCAAAGAGTCGGCCTGAACGCGGGCAGCCTGGGAGGCTCGGAATGCCCTTTTGAAGTCAGCCGAGAAATTTTTCCAGGAGCTGATTGACTGTCTTTTGCCTTGCTTGAACCACTGCCTGGCCGGTCCAGTCAGTGTGGAAGGGAATATCAAGCATCTCAGCTCGGGGCCAATGTTATGAGCCATCATCAAGGTGTTGAACATCCCTAGATGATCCGACGGGTCTCCGTCTCCATTGAACTTAGATAGGTGCGGCATACGGAAACTAGGTGGGTAAGCCGTTGCTACTATGCTGGGGGTGAAGAGCTCCATCTCGTCCCCTGAATCATATTCATCTTTTTCTTTTTCTGACAGGAGCTTCCTCATCAGCTCCTCCATCTGGGCCAGGCGCTCGAGGGTTTGGTCCTGATGTCCTTGGTTATTCCGGGGCTGTTCAACAGCTCTGGATCCATTGTACATATTTGGTGGGTTATTGGCCCTCCTATCTTGAGATAGGTTATTTGGGGCATTCCCGCCGTTACGTACTTCGGACAGGGCCCCCCCTGAGCGAGCATGGCTGTCTCCTCCTGCTGGCTCCCCTCTGTGACAGTTAAGGCGATCTCACAGGTCGCCCCCCTGGGTGGCTTATGGACTTTGTGCCGAGCTTAGACGCTGACGCAGGTCTCCGCCAGAGAGGTCGCTCCGGCGACTATAGGTCCAGTAGCTCCTGTTAGATAGGCTCGGAGTTCTCCTTTGGTGGAGAGGATCTGTGCTTTCCCTCGGCGCCCTGCTATGTCGGGGAGGTCCGGCTGATGGCAGGTTCCTCCTGCTACTTCCATAGGCTGGAATATCTCGGACGGGCTGAGGAGGAGATGGATATCTGATTGGAGACGGAGAATGCCTGACTGGAGAGGCGATCCTAGTTCCGTCAGAACGGATCAAATTAGGTGGGGGCCTCTCGGCCCTGCCAACCTGCGGGTCCCGCGCCTGGCGGTCTGGACGAGGCGCAGGACGACTGTTGGGGATGGGCTGACGCTGCGAGCCCTCCCCGGACCTCCTTCTGGAATTTCCCTGAGCTCTCCTAGGCGCGCTCGAGGCTGGTTGGGAGCTAGGAGTCGATGTTCTAACCGAACGGCTGTACTGCAATTGTTCGGCTCTAGGCATTCCTCTGAAATCTGTCTCTCGATGGTGCGATGAAGGAGTGGAGTTGGCTGTCGGAAGTCTGTCCGAGCGGCTATGCCGGGACTGATTACCCCGGCGAGACTTAGGAGCCTGGCCTTGCCTCTCTCCGACGTTAGCGTCGGTTGTGAGAGGGGGTAGTCGGGGCAGCACATCCTTGATCTGCTGGTTAGCTATTGCTAGCTGGCTCCTCAGCTGAGCATTCTCCATCTCCACCGCAGTGTAATAACTTGGGTTCGGATTAGGCGGCCGAGGTGCCGAACTTCCAGTGTCGTCTTGGCCCGCCGGCTGCTTGCTGGGCCGCTGTTGGACCTCAGGAATTTGTTCACCTGGGATGGCAGTATGATGAGCCTCCTGCCTATCATGTTGTTCCGTCTCATTGCCGTGCCTGGATCGAGTAGTCACCATAGTTGGATGTTTGTGACAGCACTAATCGAACTTGCTCTCAATGAAAGCACCAAACTGTTGACGTGGTTCTTCACCAACAGGTAATTAAGGAAAGAAGAGAAAGGGATTAGTGCTTAGGTTGAACCGAAATAGATAAATGATCTTAGAAATGGAATGGTGACTCAGGATACGTTTTTTGAGTGGTTCAAAAGTTAAAATCCTTCTACTCCATTAGTCAGTATTATTGCTATATACTGGATATTTGATTACAGGGTATTTCTTACAATTGAGAATCCAACCCCTATTAACTCCTAAGGTCTCCATATTTATAGGAGAAGGCACCTGGGAGTTGGTATGAAGGTCATCTCGTGACCTTCTTACCCATCATGTCAACTCTGTGACATTCATGATTAATTCCTAAACCTAACACATAAGTGTGGTCAAATCAATAGGTAAGGAGATAATGGGCCGTACGGCCCAAACCAGTCGTGGGTTTCTGAATACGCACGTTCCTACTGCGTGTCCGAGAAGTCAGGGGTATATCAGACACGTGATGTCTGATATATGCACGTTTATCTTGCGTGATTGACTTTATAAAAGGTCATAGCCACCAACTCCAGCTCGTATAACGAGCTGGATGGTTACCTCGACCTGCTTCCCCCAGAGTCCAGACTCGGTCCTTGAGCAATCTTGGCAAACCCTTAAGTTACCCCGAGCTAAGGAGGTAGGACCTTACGATGGCAACCCCGGTCTTGGGGATGTCCACGCTGTAGTCATGATCAGGCCGTATCTCAGCTCGCTAATCAGCCCGTGGGAAAATTAAGGCGTACACCATTTAACTTAAGTTGATCTATAGGCCAAAAGCATACCTACGTCAGGATAATCCTTCTTTGAAAACGGGAACATGAAGTTGGAATCGCTAGTATTCGCGGATCAGCATGTCATGGTCCATATTACATGGGACTATGCTTTTGTTTCTGTATCTTCTTTGTCAACAATTTCAAGTTTCAAATTCAAAAGTAAAGAATTGGTAAAACTCTGTCGATCAAATTAAAAGTATCAGTCATTAACTACATATACGCATCTATTTCAATATGTCTTCGCATTATGTATTTATTACAAATTGTATTAAAATTACAATAACGAATAAAAAGAAGGAGGATTTAAAATGCGATTGTGATGCCTCAACAATCATCGAGACTCCGCGGCAACGGGGCCGAGGATGACAACTAGGGTTAGGACCCTCCATCTGCCCCACAGAATTGGCAACAGATGTTTGCCAAAATGGAAGTGACACTGCAATGAACAGAGGAAGAACTTCGACAGTTGAGGCAGCAGGACCCTCCTCAGGCCACTGGGTTGTTAGTTCAGCAGACTGTGGCGTCAGTGCCGATTCATCCTATTATGGAGAATAGGTGGGAACCTTTGTATGAGAGGTTCAAGAAGCAACATCCTCCCACTTTCAAGGGTGGACCAGACCCACTGCGGGCAGAGCAGTGGATGAATATGATTTCCTCCATCCTGGATTTTATGAGGGTGGTAGGGAATGAGAGGGTAGCTTGTGCCAGCTATATGTTCATAGAAGATGCCCGCATCTGGTGGGATGTAGTGACTCAGAGGAGGAATGTGGCAGTTATGACTTGGGAAGAGTTCAGAAATATCTTCAATGAGAAATACTACAGTGTTGCAGTCCGAGATGCGAAGGTTGATGAGTTCCTCAACCTGACTCAGAAATGGTTGATAGTTACTGAGTATGCTTTAAGATTTGACCAGTTGGCAAAGTTTGCGCTGGATTTGGTGTTGACTGATGCGGCAAGAAGGGATAGATTTGTACGGGGATTGAATGTTATGATCGCCCGTGATGTGAATATTACTTTGGATCTAGAGACTACTACTTATGCCCAGGTGGTGGACAAGGCCCTTACAGCTGAGGGGGTCGAGGATCAGATATGGAGAGAAAGCGTTGTTAGGCGCGATGCAAGGAGGATGGTGCCTCCTTTTTTTGGATCCAGCTAGGGCAGTGGCTCCAGTGAGCAGAAGAGAAAGGCCCCAGATTATTTTGTTCCTCCTAGCTTGGATAGGAGGGAACGGGGTACTTTTGGCGGCCGTCAGGGCGGAGGTGACAACTGGATGAGTTTTCTAGTGTGTCTTCAGTGCAGACGACGACACCAGAGTGAGTGCAGGATCAGGGCCTGCTATATCTATTAAAGTGCCAATCATTTGAAGAAGGACTACCCACAAGCCAGGAAAGAGGAGACGAATCAGGGTGATAGCCTCACTCCTTCCAGAGTGTTCACCTTGACTCAGACTGAGGCTGAGGCTAGCCCCTCGGTTGTGACAGTTCAGATTTTTAGCGCTGGTTCTTCTTACACTGTATTGATTGATTTGGGAGCTACTCATTTATTTGTGTCGGCTAGAGTGATAGATCAGCTGTGCAGACCTAGTGTTTTGTATGCTAGGGGTTTTCAGAATTTGTTGCCGATTGGGGAACTGATAGTCTCTAGGAGATGGATTAGGGCATTGCCAGTAGAGATGGATGGTAGGGAATTGTCGGTGGATCTGGTTGAGTTAGTGATGGATGACTTCAATATGATTCTAGGGATGGATTGGTTATCGAAGTATGGGGCGACAATTGACTACAAGCTCAGAATGGTGACTTTTGAACCAGAAGGGGATGTACCCTTTGTATTTGTGGGGACAGTCAGTGGACCGCTGGTACCTGTGATTTCAGCACTAAAGGCTAGAAACCTGATGCAGGAAGGTTGCATAGGATTCCTAGCGAACATTGTGAATACCTCTAGGGTGGTTTCAGTTGGAATGATGGAGGCCAGATTGGTATTGGAGTTTCCAGATTTATTTCCAACAGACCTGCCAGGGTTTCCGCCGCAGTGGGAGATTGAGTTTGTTATAGAGATGACGCCAAGGGCGGAGCTAGTATCTAGGACACCTTACATAATGGCTCCAACAGAGTTGAAGATTCAGTTGCCAGAGTTACTGGATTTAGGGTTCATCAGACCGAGTTTCTCGCCATGGGGTGCTCCAGTGTTGTTTGTCAAGAAGAAGGATGGATCTCTTAGGATGTGTATTGACTACAGGGAGTTGAACAAGTTGACCATTAAGAACAAGTACCCACTGCCTAGGATTGACGACTTGTTCGATCAGCTACAGGGAAAGACAGTGTTTTCCAAGATTGATCTCCGGTCAAGTTACCATCAATTAGGATCAAAGAAAAGGACATACCAAAGACCGCTTTTCGTACAAGTTATGGTCACTATGAATTCTTGGTTATGTCATTTGGATTAACCAATGCCCCAGCAGCTTTTATGGACATGATGAACAGAGTTTTCAAGGACTACTTGGACAAGTTCGTGATTGTGTTTAATGATGACATTCTAGTGTACTCTCAGTCAGAGATAGAGCATGAGCAGCATCTACGTTTGGTATTGCAACGGTTGAGAGAGCATAAGCTATATGCTAAGTTCAGGAAGTACGAATTTTGGCTACCGCAAGTCACATTTTTGGACCATATTGTTAGTAATGAGAGGATTCTGGTTGACCCAAGTAAGATTGAGGCAGTGAGGGATTGGCCTAGACCAAGCAGTGTTCCTGAAGTTAGGAGTTTTCTGGGATTGGTAGGGTATTATCGGCAGTTTGTTGAGGGGTTCTCCAGGATAGCTACATCGATGACTGATTTGGCAAGGAAGAAGACTATGTATGTTTGGACGGACATGTGTGAGAACAGTTTCAAGGAATTGAAGCGGTGACCGATCACCACGCAAGTGTTGAGTTTGCCGACAGACGATGAGAAGTTCGTGGTTTATGGTGATACTTCCAGACAGGGTTTAATGTGTGTGCTGATGCAAGCCAGAAAGATTATAGCCTATGCATCGAGACAGTTAAAGGAGTATGAGAAAAGATATCCCACGCATGATCTGGAGCTGGCAGCAGTGGTATTTGCACTTAAGGTTTGGAGACATTATCTGTATGGTGAGAAGTGCAAAATATACACCGACCATAAGAGTTTAAAGTACTTCTTTACTAAGAAGGATCTGAATATGCGCCAGAGATGGTGGTTGGAATTGGTAAAGGATTATGATTGTGATCTCCTATACCATCCTGGGAAGGCTAATGTAGTGGCTGATGCATTGAGTCGAAAGGGCCCAGGACAGTTATTTAGTTCGAGGCAGATATCTAATGAGTTAGCTGAGGAGATGACTACAGCGGGTATAGAGTTGGTGGTTGGTCAGTTAGCCGACATCACTCTTCATTCTACACTCCTTGAGAGGATCAAGTAGGTGCAGGGGAAAGATTCCCAGTTGAGAGGGCACAGAGAAAATGTCATAGTCGGAGCGGCTAAGGACTTTTATATCTCAGAGATGGGGTTACTGAAGTACAAGGGTCAGATTTGCGTTCTGCTGGATTCTAGTATTCGGTGAGAGATTTTGGATGAGTCTCATACCACTCCCTATTATTTGCATCTAGGTACGATGAAGATGTACCAAGATTGAGAATTTTATATTGGTGGCCGGGGATGAAGAGGGATGTGGTAGATTATGTGGCCAAGTGTTTGACTTGTCAGCAGGTATAGGTAGAACATCAGAGGCCAGTAGGGTTATTGCAGCCTCTAGGGATTCCAGAATGTAAATGGGAAGATATCACCATGGACTTCGTGGTTGGATTGCCAAAGACCATGGGGCAACATGATTCAGTGTGGGTGATTGTGGTTAGGTATACCAAGTCCGCCCACTTTCTACCTGTCAGGACGACTTATACTGTGGAGCAGTATGCCAAGTTATATGTGAAGGAAATTGTTCGACTTCATGGGGCTCCGAGGTCGATAATATTCGACAAGGACCCCACCTTCCCCTACAAGTTTTGGGAGAGTCTGCAGAAGGCTATAGGCACACAGTTACGATTTAGTACCGCTTATCATCCTTAGACAGATGGAACGTCTGAGAGGACAATTCAGATACTAGAAGATATGCTACGAGCCTGTGTGATGGATTTTGGGGGATCTTGGAGTAAGTATCTCCCTTTGATTGAGTTCTCATACAATAACAGTTATCAGGAACTATCGGAGTGACTTTGTATGAGATGCTATATGGGAGGAAGTGTAAATCACCTATCCATTGGGATGAGATGGGTGAGAGAAGGTACTTAAGTCCTGAGACAGTTCAAAGGACCAATGAGGCGATTGAAAAGATTAGAGCTCGAATGCTCGCCTCCCAGAGTCACCAGAAGAGTTACTCAGACTTGAAACGCAGGAGCGTAGAGTTGTCAGTTAGTGACAATGTATTCCTTAGGGTTTCACCTTTGAGAGGAGTGAAACATTTTGGTGTTCGGGGTAAGCTGAGTCCTAGGTTTGTTGGCCACTTTGAGATTCTGGAACGGGTTGGAGAAGTAGCTTACAGATTAGCAATGCCTCCAGCTTTATCAGGAGTTTATGATGTGTTTAACGTGTCCATGCTCTGGAAGTATGTTTCAGATTCCACACATGTGCTGAGTTATGAGTACTTGGAGCTAGATCAGGATTTGTCATATGAGGAGAAGCTAGTTCAAATTCTCGATCGAAAGGACAAAGTCTTGCGAAGCAAGACTATCGCCTTGGTGAAAGTGTGGTGGAGGAACAGCAAGGCTGAGGAGGCGACATGGGAACTTGAATCAAATATGCGGGAGCGGTAACCCGAGTTGTTCAGGTAATTTCGAGGACGAAATTTCTGTAAGAAGGGGATAGTTGTAGCTTCCCAAATTTGCTAATAAGGCTTAGGGCCTTGATTAGCGTGCCGGGAGGGCTATAATTGATTTATTTTGTTAATATGTGAATTTGATGAATATGTGATTAGAAAATGCATGTTTAGGTTAATTGAATATGCATGTGGGCCCCATTTGGTTGTTAGAGGTATATTTGTAATTTTAGCCCACTAAGGGCATAAAGGCAATATTTGTATATATTGTGATTGATACCACGTGTGAGTGGTGATATAATTGTGTTGCACGGTCCGAGACAGTCCTAGGGAGCGGTTTAGCCAAATAGTCACCGATGGGAATAATTATTGGTTAGTGGCACTTTGGTAACTTGGGTAACTATAAGTAACTCTTGAGGATAGTTGTTATAAGTGGGATTGTGGCCTTCTTGCAAGAGAATAAGGAAAAGTCTAGGCTGCCCTTGAGGATTAGTTTGAATCTAAGTTAGAAGGGAGGGAAATTGGGTCATTTGGCATAGGTTGCAGATAGGCTTTGGCTGAGGAAAGGTTTTGTACGTTTCTCTCATTTTGTCTTATACCTAGGTTATTCTTGGGAGCTCTAGAGAGAACCAGAAACCAAAAAGGAAGGACCTCTGATTTTTGTGGGATCAAGTGGGGTATCAAGCCAAGGAAGCTAGAGGTTGTTCTACATATTTGAGGTAAGGATTTTAAGTGGTTATCTTGTGGAATTTAGCCCAGAATGTTATGGTTTGAGAGTTGAATTATGTTTTATCTTGTGGATTATTGGAATGAAGACTTGGCAAGGTTCAGCTTGGCATTAGTGGATTTGGGCTTGGAATTGGATTGGGAAAGCAACTCAGGGTCGAATTTCTACTTGAGGTAAGAGTTCCATGCATGTCTGAAGTTTATTTGCTGGTGTGGTTTAAGTTTTCTGAAGGGTGTTTTAAACTTTGTGGAGTGTGGTTTAAGTTTTTGTGAATTTTGAACCACTAGGTGATTCTTGAGTTTGATTGAGTGTTTGAGTGTGTTTCTGGTGTTTATGGGTTGTTATACTGTTTATTTGGGGTTTTTGGCCAAATTAGGATTTGGGTGTACTTTGGTGATGATTTGGATGAGTTTTGGCTCGGGAGAAATCTTGGGAAAAACCCAATTTTTCTGGGTTCGCGTATGAGCGTCGCGACCTTGTTCTTCCGTGCCGCAGCGCTGGGTTGAATCAGGACAGGGGAGGCTTACTGGGTGTCGCGGCCCCTATAGGGCTGTGCCGCAGCGCTAGGCCAATTTCAGGAGATGGGAATTTGTGTTTTTAGGGTTTTGGCTCAGCGGGCTCGACGAACGCTTTCGCTACCATGTGTGGGAAAACGGGAGGTCCCGAGAGCATGAGAATGGTTCCGGGGTACAATTTTAAATTGGTTAGTAACGGGAGTGTTACTTGTGTGCTATGACTAGGGCCTGGTAAAGCACCTGGGACAGTATGGCCGTATGTGTTTAGCCTGTTGGCGGTTTGAGTATATGTTGAATGAAAGATATGCTTATGTTATTTGCCTGTGTGAGTTTTCTTGCTGGGCTTCGGCTCACAGGTGCTCTACGGTGCAGGTAAGGGCATGGGGAAAGTTGACCAACCATGAGTATGGAGAGCGTGAGGCGATGCGTACATGTTTGGCCTGCTTGGCTGCCATGGCCAGGGATATTTTTGGGAGACGCTTGTATTAAACCTAATTTTGTTGTTTAGTCGACTTTAATTATATTTTTGAGTTGTAAATATTTCTAAACAGTATTTTGGGATCCCAAATGTAAAGCACTTTATAATTTTCAATGAATGGATATATTTTTAAATTATGAGACTCTGTTTATGAATTAGCTGCACTTTTGTCTTAAAACCTCGATTAGCGAGTTAATTGCACGTTTTAAACTCACTTAGTAATGGCTTTAAGGAAGTAGGGCGTTACAAAGAAGGATTGGGCCATCGACCAGGCTATGCACCAAATGTGTTCTCTGAACCCTGAGATGGATACCTTGTTCCTCCTAGATAAGGAAGAGGAGTTCGTTTCCAAGTAGAAGGCTCGGTTGGCCGAGGAGGAGGTAACTGTCACCACCTTGGAAGGTGGAGGTGAAGAGGAGAAAGGTGAAGAAGCTGAGTTTGCTCCTGCTGGCCAGAAATGAATCGTGTTTCTACAAGGGCTGCGTCCCCTATTATTTTTTGTAATTAACTTTCTTTTATTCCCTTTGGGCAATGACAATTAAAACTCATGGTTTGAGTTTTTCTTTTTTATGTTAATGGTAGTTTTTATTTTATGCTTAAATCTCTTTCTCAAAATCTTTATGCATATTGTCTACCATGAACACTTTTTCCTTTATCACATGCTTCATATTTCTAGCCTCAAAATATTTCGAGCCTGCCCATAAAGTACTTACTTCTATATTTTTTTTTCTTACACAAATACCTGTCTTGCTTGAGCTCAAATTTGCACGCATTTATACATAGTTCATTCGATTGCACATTTTTCGACTTCGTTATCTTCAAAATTGAATATTACTTTTACCACGTATCTTCATTTAAAATACTTTTCGATGGGTTACCTTAGTAGTCTAGTTATTTTTTTTCTTAATTATAGTAACTTTTCCTCATCCTCGAGTATGGTCTAGTGGTTGCGAGGTTGAAACTTATTTGCAAAAATTTCTAGCTCTGTCTCGACTTATAAATTTTTTGTTGGTTTATCTAGAATTCCAACTTTTAATCGTGTCGATTATAATTTGCTGGTTCATTCGAGACTTGTTTAGTTCGTGTTTGGTTAATAATCCAAACTTGTTTAATTTTATTTCATTTTTATTGATGTTATACTTTTGAGCTTATGCTATTATTGTATACCACTTATGCCCCCTTAATGTCCTATGATTGTAAACTTAGGTTATTGAATTTTGAAAGGTTGCAAAAAATATAACAATAAAAATACAAAAAAATTTATTAAAATCAATGCTTTATTGATAAATACCAAAAATTAAGTACAAGCTTGGCTACAAATGAATAAATATCATTCCTTCATTATTGATAATAAGGTCGTAGATGTTCACCATTCCAAGCTCGTGGTACCAATTCCCCAGTCATTCTTGCTAGTTTATAAACACCAGGCCGAATAATGGATTCGATTCGGTATGGTCCTTCCCAATTAGACCCGAGCATGCCGGCCGAGGGCTCTCATGGGGCCAAAAACATGCGTCTGAGCACCAAATCTCTTGTTGAAGTATCTTGTAGGAAGTTGACCTCTGTCTCATTTTTCTTCAATTAGATCTAATGTTTCTTTGAGCTGGGATTGGTTTGAGGTCTGGTCGTATGCCTCGCGTATGAGTTGGGATTTTGACCTCAATAGGTAGCATAGCTTCGCAACCGTAAGCTAAGGAGAAGGGGATATATCCTGTCGAGGTCCAGGTTATCGTTCTGTATGCCCATAGGACTTGTGGTAATTCTTCTGGAAACTTTCCTTTAGCCTCTTTGAGCCTTTTCTCAATAGAGCACTACAGAGTTTTGTTCACTGCTTCGACCTATCCATTTGCCTATGGATGGGCTATAGAGGAAAATCTTTTGATTATCTCGTTATTTTCATAGAACTGTGTTAACAGTTTGCTATCGATCTGGGTCCCATTGTCTGATACGATTTTCCTTGGTACCCCATATCTACAAATAATACTTTTCACCATGAAATCCAAAACATTCTTCGAGGTGATAGTAGCTAGAGGTTCGGCCTCAGTCCACTTTGTGAAGTAATCAACAGCAACTACGACATATTTTACTCCCCCTTTTCCTGTTGGTAAAGATCCTTTGAGGTCAATTCCCCATACCGCGAATGGCCATGGAGTGCTCATCATGGTGAGCTCGATAGGTGGAGCTCATGTGATTGAAGAAAACTGTTGACACTTGACACAACGCTTCACGTATTCGAACGATTCCGCTTTAACTATAGCCCAAAAGTATCCTTGCCTAATTACCTTTTTTGATAGATTATGCCCCCCAGTGTGGTCTCCTTAAAATCTTTCATGGATTTCTTCTAAAAAGATTCTAGCTTCGGGTGGAGTAACACACCTTAGCAGTGGCATAGAATACCCTCTTCTATACAACTTCCCTTCCAAGATAGCTTGTCTTGGTATCTTGTACATAAGTTTCCTAGCCTCATTCTAGTCTGTTGGGAGGCTCCTAGTTATGAGGTAGTCAATTATGGGGATTGTTGGCTGCCTTTTATGCTCTCAACCTAAATGTGAGAGATTAACGAAATAAACAACAAGAACATAACAGTTTTTATGTGGTTCATGCTATAAAGGAGCCCTAGTCCATAAGTCTCTGGTATTAAGGAGATTGGAAGCTTGCTATGGCAATCTCCAATGGGGTTTTCTCAAGAATCATTTATATTGCTCTGATTACAAGGATATCTTTCTCCAAAAATTTCAAACCCTTTACAATGAGATCCCTAGCCCTATTTATAGAGGCTAGGGTCGTTAATTGCTAATCATCTACAACTAATATACATTGGGCTAATTAATACACATTCTCCCCGTTATTGGGGTATTAATATCACTTTAATGCATTGGGCTGCATTGACTAGAGACCACGACCCAGGCGATAAACTCGAGGTCCACTGCAAAAAGTTACCAACTTTATGGGGAACATGCCCCTGGCACTATCAGGGCATGCTGCACATATTTCCTTGTCAGGCGGCATAGTAAGAGTCTGAATTGTCGAGTCATACAATTGACAACACTGTAGATGAATCGCCAAAGAGGTTGTTAGGCGATCCTCTGAATATGTAAACCTGCTTTGGTTGACACCTAGCTAGTCTTCTAGCACCCGAGGACAAGGTCCTTTGGCTGGAAGACAATGGTTTGTAAGGAAATTGAGGATTATTAACCAGTTCTTAGGGCATGGCCTCAAAGAGACGTTCGTGCCCTACCTTTATCAAAGGGGAGTGGTCTCGAGGTATCACTGGTCCACATAGGAGTACCAAGACTACCAGGACCTCATCGATGTGTTTCTCCACAACCCAAGGAGGAAGAGGCACCCTCAAGTCTTCATGCCTCTTGATGAGACGATGGCCATCTCTAGGTTTTGTCAGTACGAGACCAACCTAACACAAGAGATGGGTCGACTTGTACGCGAATTCGCACATTCTGTCCTCCATTTCGAGAAGCTTGATTGTGGTGGCTATCCTGAGGAATTTTATAATTGGTTTCACGTTTTATTTTGTTGTGATTTTCATTTCTTTTATTGATACTAACCAGTATGTTTCCTTTGTGTGAAAAGAATGGGCCTTTCTAATCTGGTGCGGTCGAAACGTCAGAGGTTATCGGGGCCTTTTGAGATAGACACCTCAATAGCTCCAACAACAGTGCCCACACCCACATCAATTTCCCAAGCAGCCTCTGTCGCTGCTCCTCTGACCCCTACCCCGAGCACAACAGCTGCCAATGAGGTCATTGACCTCAAGGCCTCCTCCCCCTAAGATGAGGGATTCTCTAGGAAGGGCAAGTGTAACGACCCAAAATCGCTAATAAGGCTTAAGGGCCTTGATTAGTGTGCCTGGAGGGCATAATGGGATTTTGTGTGTGACTTTAATGAGTTAAATGCATGATTATGATTTAATGCATGTTCTATGACTATTTGATTATTTGAGATGCATGACTATGTGAATTAGTATGCATGTAGACCTGATTATCTTAGAAAGAGCATAATTGTAATTTGGCCATTTTGGGCATGACTGTGTTGATATCTGTGACCTGTGACTCTAGACGATCCTAGAATGAGCGGGTTAGCGGAAAAGTCAAAGCGGGAATTTATACCCGGCTTGGGGTTAAGCCTGGGGAGTTTAAATGGGAATTTGGAAATATATTGAGGTTAATCTTGATGATGTGGGATATATTTGGAGATTAATTAGGTGTTGGGTAGCAAGCGAGAAATTATTAGAGACACTCGAGGAATTAGTGGGAAATGGGTAAAATGACTAAAATGGCCCTACATGGACAAAAAGGGTTAGATTTAATAGGGAGGGCATTTTGGTCTTTAGGCTTTTTAGAGATAAGTTAAAGGGAGCTTTATACTTAGTGGAATTGGTAGAAAAAGAGTGATAAGGCTGAAAAAGAAAGAAAGAAGGAAGAAAAAAGGAAAAGAGAGAAAAAACTGAGGGGTTTGGTTTCAAAGGAACGGTTTGTGGCTCTCCCACCATTTCCCTTCATTTTTCTTGGAGCTAAGCTCAGTGGTGAGCTAGGGTAAGCTGAGCATCAAGGATCCTAAGCTAGACTTGAAGATTGGCGAGGGATTAGCAAGAACACATCAAGCATTGAGGTAAGTTTTAGAAATTTCAGTTTTAGGGTTTGACTGGTTTGAGCTGTGTATTTAAGCTAATTAGATGGGGATTTTGGGGGAAATCAGGCCAAGGTTGTGAAGGAGCAAGCTAAGGAGGTTTAGGATTCAACTCAAGGTCTAATTTCCATCCACGGTATGATTTCTAAGTCCTTAACTTTGATGTTTGACTGAATTTCTGGGTTTAGGGTTCATTGTGGTAGATCTTGAGTTTTGGGTTGCTTGAGCTTGGGTTATGAGTTCTTCGGATGCTTGGGATGAGTGTAAGGTGTTGATAAGTTTGTTTTTGGGTTTGGGAAAGATTTGGACAAGTTTGGGGTTGAAATGGTTGAAAGAAATCGCAGAAAATGATTTTTGGGGTTGCCAATCTCCAACTAGCGCTACAGCGCTAGTCTTTAGGCGCTGTAGCGCTAGGCCCTGTTTCTGGGGATGTGTTGTTCTGCTTGTAGCGCTACAGCGCCCTCTTAAGAGCGCTGTAGCGCTGCACTGTTCACGGAAAGGGGTTTTTGGGCTTTTGCTGAGGGATTTTGACCTAGGGTTCGGGGCTCGATTCCACCACCTTGTTTTGTGGATCTAGGACTTCCCGGGGACTCGGGATTGGTTCCGAGGCTAGGTTTTGGACTTGAGGTTTTTTAATGACTTTGACTTATGGATTTTGTTTAGGTGAGCGCTAGGGCTCGAGTAGGATCGTGCCCGAGGAGTTAGGTGATCAAAGCTATCGAATTGAAAGGTAAGAAAACCTTAACACCCGAGAACAAGGCATGGGCCCACAGTGTTATTGCAAGGCATGGCCCTAGATTGTATTATGTGCGAATGTATAACCTTAAATGAATTATTATATGTTTGAATGATTATTTCGAAATGTACTATATGCGTGATTATAATGAAATGAACGGCTAAGGCCGAGAGCGGCGAAGGCCGAGAACAGCCTTGGGGCCAGAAGTAATACTTAGCACATGGAGTGCTTATAGCCAGGGTGGGACCCAATGGATACGTGAGCTATCCTTACGGTAAGGACCGATACCCCAGGCTTTGGTAAGGCCTCTGGGGCGGCATGGCCGTGCTTGTTCAGTCTAATGGTTTTCCTATTTATCAGTGGATTGTATGTCAGCTATATTCTATGCATATGTTATATACTGTATGAGTTTTCTTGCTGGGCTTCGGCTCACGGGTGCTCCGTGTGGCAGGTAAAAGCAAGGAGTCAGTCAACCGGCCATGAGTATGGAGAGCGTGGGGGCGGCGCGTACATGTTCGGCCTGCCCGACTGCTTTGGTTGGGGGCATTTTGTATATGGCTGTATTAACTCATTCTTTTGATAGTTAACTAGATGTAAATCCATTTTTGAGTTCTAAATATTTTGTAAACCTTATTTTGGGATCCCAGATGTTTGACACTTAATGTTTTCAATGAAACTAAGCATTTTCAAAGACTACAGCCTTAATTTCTAATCAAGTCACACTTTTGGTTTTAGAAACCTCGTAGAGTCAGTTAATTGCACAATTTTCGTCTTAAACTCACTTAGTAACGGCTCTAAGGTAGTAGGGCGTTTCAACTTGGTATCAGAGCGAGCCAAGGTTTATTGGTTCTGAAGATTAACCGAACATGTACGCACGCTGCCATTGAAAAGCTCGACTCAGGGTTGACTGGTATGGTCGATTAATATATATCTGATTATGTGTTTGAATGCTTTGTGTGCCTGCTTAGGTTATTATGAGTATGATGAGTGAAATAACATATGCATGATGCCAGGGCAAGGCCCGTTGTATGCTATATGATATCTGTATGTTATTTGGATTGTTGATCTTGGTTGTTGTTGAGATTGAGAGGTGGAATTGGATCTTGTTATCATGCCTGATGAGCGGTGTCACTGATTGCAGGCATTTAGTTGTAATGCCTCGGCAATCATCGAGACTCCGCGGCATTCGGGCCGAGGATGACAATCAGGGTCAGGACCCTCCACCTGCTCCTCAGAACTGGCAGCAGATATTAGCCGAAATGGAGGCTAGATTGAAGAAAACAGAGGAAGAGCTTAGTCAGTTGAGGCAACCGGCTCCTCCACCAGTCACCGGGTTACCACTACAGCCGAGAGTAGCACCAGCTCCAGTTCAGCCTGTAGTTGAGAACAGGTTGGAACCTCTGTATGAAAGATTCAGAAAACAGCAACCTCCTACCTTTGAGGGTGGAACAGACCCACTGCTGGCTGAGCAGTGGATGAATATGATGCTGTAATCTTGGATTTCATGAGGGTTGAAGGAAAGGAGAGGGTTGATTGTGCCAGTTATGTGCTTAGAGATGATGCACGAATATGGTGGGATGTAGTAAGGCAGCGAAGGGATACTGCAACTATCACTTGGGAAGAATTCAAGAGCATTTTTAATGAGAAATACTACAGTGTAGTAGTTCGAGCTGCGAAGGCTAACGAGTTTATCAACCTGACCCAGAGCAGGTTATCAGTCACCGAGTACGCCCTGATATTTGATAGATTGGCGAAGTTTGCGCCAGAGCTAGTGCCGACTGATGCAGCCAGGAGAGATAGGTTTATACGGGGATTGAATGTGATGATTGCCCGTGATGTGAGTATTACATTGGCTCCAGAGACAACTTATGCACAAGTGGTGGATAAGGCCCTTACTGCTGAGAGGGCTGAGGATCAGATCTGGAAGGATAGCGCTGCTAGGCGCGATACCAGGAGGACAGTGCCTCCTTCTTCTGGGCCTAGTCGGGGCAGCGGCCCCAGTGAGCAGAAAAGAAGAGCACCAGATTCATTTGTTCCTTATGGTTCTGATAGGAGGGTTCGCGGTTCTGTTGGTGGCCGTCAGGGCGGAAATGACAGCTGGAGGAGCTTTCCGATGTGTCCTCGATGCAGGCGACGGCATCAGGGCGAGTGCCGGGCCAAGGCATGTTTTATTTGTGGGAGCACCAATCACTTGAAGAAAGACTGCCCACAAGCTAAGAAAGAGGAGCCAAAGCAGGGAGACAGTCTCGCTCCTGCTAGGGTTTTCACTTTGACTCAGACTGAGGCGGAGGCCAGTCCCTCAGTTGTGACAGGTCAGATTTTTAGCGCTGGTTCTTTGTATACTGCATTGATTGATTCGGGTGCTACTCACTCATTTGTATCTGCTAGGGTGATTGATCAGCTTTGTAGACCTAGTATTTTGTATGCTAGGGGTTTTCAGACTTTATTGCCAACAGGAGAACTGGTAGTCTCTAGGAGGTGGGTTAGAGCATTACCAGTAGTAATAGACGGTAGAGAATTGTTTGTTGACCTGGTTGAACTAGATATGGATGATTTTGATATAATACTAGGAATGGATTGGTTAACGCGGTATGGAGCAACAATTGACTGTAAGCGGCAAATGGTGACCTTTGAACCAGAAGGCGAGGTACCCTTTGTGTTTGTGGGACCAGTGAATGGACCTCGGGTGCCTATGATCTCAGCACTAAAGGCTAGAGACCTGATGCAGGAGGGTTGCATAGGATTCCTAGAGAGTATTGTAGATTCCTCCAAGGTGGCAATAGTGGGACCGAATGAAACCAGAGTGGTCTGTGAGTTTCCAGACTTGTTTCCAGCAGATCTGCCAGGATTGCCGCCACAGCGGGAGATTGAGTTCGTCATAGAGTTGGCTCCGGGAGCAGAGCCAGTGTCCAAGGCACCCTATAGAATGGCTCCAGCAGAATTAAAGGAATTAAAGATCTAGTTGCAGGAATTTCTGAATTTGGGGTTTGTCAGACCGAGTTTCTCGCCATGGGGTGCTCCAGTATTATTTGTTAAGAAAAAGGATGGATCGCTCAGGATGTGCATTGACTACAGGGAGTTGAATAAGTTGACCATCAAGAACAAGTATCCATTGCCTCGGATCGACGATTTATTTGATCAGCTTCAAGGGAGTACAGTGTTTTCAAAGATCGATCTCCGATCAGGCTACTATCAGTTGAGGATCAAAGAAGAGGACGTACCAAAGACTGCTTTTCGGACACGATATGGGCATTATGAATTTCTGGTTATGTCCTTTGGATTAACCAATGCCCCAGCAGCATTTATGGATTTGATGAAAAGAATTTTCAAAGATTATCTAGATAAGTTTGTGATTGTATTTATTGATGATATCCTAGTGTACTCCCAATCAGAGACAGAGCATGAGCATCATCTGCGCCTGGTGTTGCAGCGGTTGAGAGAGCATAAGCTATATGCTAAGTTTAGCAAATGCGAGTTCTGGTTATCGCAAGTTTCATTTATGGGCCATATTATCAGTAAGGATGGGTTACTGGTCGACCCAAGCAAGACGGAAGCAGTAAGAGATTGGCCTAGACCAAGCAATGTTCCTGAAGTCAAAAGTTTCCTTGGACTAGCAGGTTACTACCGGTGGTTTGTAGAGGGGTTCTCCATAATTGCTACTCCATTGACAGAATTGACGAGAAAGAAGACCAAGTATGTGTGGACAGATCGATGTGAGAACAACTTTAAAGAGTTGAAGCGGCGGTTGATTACTGCACCAATGCTGAGCCTGCCAACAGATGATGAGAAGTTTGTGGTCTACTGTGACGCTTCTAGACAGGGTCTGGGATGCGTGTTGATGCAGGCTGGGAAAGTGATAGCTTATGCATCAAGGAAATTAAAGGAGTACGAGCAGAGATATCCCACGCATGACCTGGAGTTAGTCGCAGTGGTATTCGCACTTAAGGTTTGGAGACACTATCCGTATGGTGAGAGATGCGAGATATACAGTGATCACAAAAGTTTAAAGTATTTCTTCACCCAGAAGGACTTGAACATGCGCCAGAGGCGGTGGCTGGAGTTGGTAAAGGATTACGATTGCGATATCCTGTACCATCCTGGGAAGGCTAATGTGGTGGCTAATGCATTGAGCCGAAGGGGCCCAGGACAGCTGTATAGCTCGAGGCAGATATCTGAAAGACTAGCTGGAGAGATGACCAGAGCAGGTATAGAGTTAGTGGTTGGTAGGTTAGCCAACATTACCCTTCAGTCAACTCTCCTCGAGAGGATTAAGGAAGCACAAGGAATGGATCCCCAGTTAGTTGAACGTAGAGAGAATGTCATAACTGGAGCAACTAAGGACTTCTCTATTTCTGAGATGGGTTTATTGAAGTACAAAGGACGGATTTGTGTTCTGATTGATCCAGATATTCGGCGGGAGATTCTGGATGAGTCTCATACCACTCCCTACTCTTTGCACCCAGGTTCGACGAAGATGTACCATGACTTGAAAGTTTTGTATTGGTGGTCAGGCATGAAGAGGGACGTGGTGGACTATGTGGCTAGATGCTTAACCTATCAGCAGATTAAGGCTGAACATCAGAGGCCAGCGGGATTATTACAGCCTCTAGGGATTCCCGAGTGGAAATGGGAAGATATTGCCATGGACTTTGTGGTTGGGTTTCCAAAGACCGTGGGTCAGCATGACTAGGTGTGGGTGATTGTGGACAGGTATACTAAGTCCGCCCACTTCTTACCTGTGAAGACAACTTTTACTGTGGAGCAGTATGCAGAGCTTTATGTGAAGGAAATTGTTCGACTTCATGGGGCTCCGAGGTCGATAGTATCCGACAGAGACCCAACTTTTACTTCCAAGTTTTGGAAGAGCCTACAGAAGGCAATGGGCACACAGCTTCGGTTTAGTATTGCTTATCATCCTCAGACGGATGGACAGTCTAAGAGGACAATCCAGATACTGGAGGACATGTTACGAGCTTGTGTGTTGGATTTTGGGGGATCTTGGAGTAGGTATCTCCCTCTGATTGAGTTCTCGTACAATAATAGTTATCAGGCGACTATCGGAGTAGCTCCGTATGAGATGCTGTATGGAAGAAAGTGCATATCACCGATTCACTGGGATGAGGCAGGTGAGAGAAGATATTTAGGTCCTGAGATGGTTCAGAGGACCAATGAGGCACTTGAGAAAATTAGAACTCGTATGCACGCCTCCCAGAGTCGCTAGAAGAGTTATTCAGATCAGAGACGCAGGAGCGTGGAATTTCAGGTCGGTGATCATGTATTCCTCAGGGTTTCACCCCTGAGAGGAGTAAAACAATTCGGCGTTCGGGGCAAGCTGAGTCCCAGGTTTGTTGGCCCCTTTGAGGTTCTAAAGCGAGTTGGGGAGGTGGCTTACATGTTAGCAATGCCTCCACCTCTATCAGGGGTTCATGACGTGTTTCATGTATCCATGCTTCGGAAGTATGTATCGGATACTACTCATGTGTTGAGCTTTGAGAACTTGGAGTTAGATCGGGATTTATCCTACGAAGAAAAGCCTGTTCAGATCCTTGATAGAAAGGACAAAGTCTTGAGGAGCAAGACCATCGCCTTGGTTAAAATATTGTTGAGGAATAGCAAGGTGGAAGAGGTGACGTGGGAACTGGAGTCGGATATGCAGGAGCGGTATCCCGAGTTGTTCAGGTAAATTTCGAGGACGAAATTTTCATGAGGAAGGGATAGTTGTAACGACCCAAAATCGCTAATAAGGCTTAAGGGCCTTGATTAGTGTGCCTGGAGGGCATAATGGGATTTTGTGTGTGACTTTAATGAGTTAAATGCATGTTATATGACTATTTGATTATTTGAGATGCATGACTATGTGAATTAGTATGCATGTAGACCTGATTATCTTAGAAAGAGCATAATTGTAATTTGGCCATTTTGGGCATGACTGTGTTGATATCTGTGACCTGTGACTCTAGACGATCCTAGAATGAGCGGGTTAGCGGAAAAGTCAAAGCGGGAATTTATACCCGGCTTGGGGTTAAGCCTGGGGAGTTTAAATGGGAATTTGGAAATATATTGAGGTTAATCTTGATGATGTGGGATATATTTGGAGATTAATTAGGTGTTGGGTAGCAAGCGAGAAATTATTAGAGACACTCGAGGAATTAGTGGGAAATGGGTAAAATGACTAAAATGGCCCTACATGGACAAAAAGGGTTAGATTTAATAGGGAGGGCATTTTGGTCTTTAGGCTTTTTAGAGATAAGTTAAAGGGAGCTTTATACTTAGTGGAATTGGTAGAAAAAGAGTGATAAGGCTGAAAAAGAAAGAAAGAAGGAAGAAAAAAGGAAAAGAGAGAAAAAACTGAGGGGTTTGGTTTCAAAGGAACGGTTTGTGGCTCTCCCACCATTTCCCTTCATTTTTCTTGGAGCTAAGCTCAGTGGTGAGCTAGGGTAAGCTGAGCATCAAGGATCCTAAGCTAGACTTGAAGATTGGCGAGGGATTAGCAAGAACACATCAAGCATTGAGGTAAGTTTTAGAAATTTCAGTTTTAGGGTTTGACTGGTTTGAGCTGTGTATTTAAGCTAATTAGATGGGGATTTTTGGGGAAATCAGGCCAAGGTTGTGAAGGAGCAAGCTAAGGAGGTTTAGGATTCAACTCAAGGTCTAATTTCCATCCACGGTATGATTTCTAAGTCCTTAACTTTGATGTTTGACTGAATTTCTGGGTTTAGGGTTCATTGTGGTAGATCTTGAGTTTTGGGTTGCTTGAGCTTGGGTTATGAGTTCTTCGGATGCTTGGGATGAGTGTAAGGTGTTGATAAGTTTGTTTTTGGGTTTGGGAAAGATTTGGACAAGTTTGGGGTTGAAATGGTTGAAAGAAATCGCAGAAAATGATTTTTGGGGTTGCCAATCTCCAACTAGCGCTACAGCGCTAGTCTTTAGGCGCTGTAGCGCTAGGCCCTGTTTCTGGGGATGTGTTGTTCTGCTTGTAGCGCTACAGCGCCCTCTTAAGAGCGCTGTAGCGCTGTACTGTTCACGGAAAGGGGTTTTTGGGCTTTTGCTGAGGGATTTTGACCTAGGTATCGGGGCTCGATTCCACCACCTTGTTTTGTGGATCTAGGACTTCCCGGGGACTCGGGATTGGTTCCGAGGCTAGGTTTTGGACTTGAGGTTTTTTAATGACTTTGACTTATGGATTTTGTTTAGGTGAGCGATAGGGCTCGAGTAGGATCGTGCCCGAGGAGTCAGGTGATCAAAGCTATCGAATTGAAAGGTAAGAAAACCTTAACACCCGAGAACAAGGCATGGGCCCACAGTGTTATTGCAAGGCATGGCCCTAGATTGTATTATGTGCGAATGTATAACCTTAAATGAATTATTATATGTTTGAATGATTATTTCGAAATGTACTATATGCGTGATTATAATGAAATGAACGGCTAAGGCCGAGAGCGGTGAAGGCCGAGAACGGCCTTGGGGCCAGAAGTAACACTTAGCACATGGAGTGCTTATAGCCAGGGTGGGACCCAATGGATACGTGAGCTATCCTTACGGTAAGGACCGATACCCCAGGCTTTGGTAAGGCCTCTGGGGCGGCATGGCCGTTCTTGTTCAGTCTAATGGTTTTCCTATTTATTAGTGGATTGTATGTCAGCTATATTCTATGCATATGTTATATACTGTATGAGTTTTCTTGCTGGGCTTCGGCTCACGGGTGCTCCATGTGGCAGGTAAAAGCAAGGAGTCAATCAACCGGCCATGAGTATGGAGAGCGTGGGGGCGGCGCGTACATGTTCGGCCTGCCCGACTGCTTTGGTTGGGGGCATTTTGTATATGGCTGTATTAACTCATTCTTTTGATAGTTAACCAGGTGTAAATCCATTTTTGAGTTGTAAATATTTTGTAAACCTTATTTTGGGATCCCAGATGTTTGACACTTAATGTTTTCAATGAAACTAAGCATTTTCAAAGACTACAGCCTTAATTTCTAATCAAGTCACACTTTTGGTTTTAGAAACCTCGTGGAGTCAGTTAATTGCACAATTTTTGTCTTAAACTCACTTAGTAACGGCTCTAAGGTAGTAGGGCGTTACAGCAAGGAGATCCCTTCCAACTACCCTCAAGCTAGGGTGCCTCACTAGTTATCTTTCTAGAGCACTATGAAGGGGATGACTCAAAGCTGCATAGGGAGGTCGTCGAGTATTACAACACTCGTATCGAGGAGGGCAATAAGGACTCCCGACTCCTGGTCGAATATCTGCGGGAGGACTAGCCAAAGGAACCCATCGTCCCTCCTTGCCGCAAAGAGCTAGAAACTCTCATCGTGGGAAGAATAGGAGATAGGGCCTTTCCACTCGGCATGGAGCTCATGCAGGGACTAGCAGTGTCCTTATTCGATATGCCCACCAACATCTTTGCCCATTTCCACAAGGACAACTAGTCGCTACTAGTCATCACTCTTCCACGAGGATAGGTCTCTTCATTTTTGCCTATGTTCAGTGTATATTTCTGTCTTTTTGGATAAATTGATATTATGATTTTACAGACTGCGACCCTCAGTCTATGATTCGGTGACCTTGTGCTGACGCGTTCCCTTAAGCTGAAGAAGACTCAGAAGGGGCTACCACCGGCCCAGGTAGAACTTGCTCAGCTCCAGGAGACTGCAGTCCCTTTGGAGGAACATTCGCGGCTTCAGAAAGAAGTCTAGGACACAAGGGCCCATGTCTGTGAGGTGGAGGACCTAGTGTTCACTGAACGATCAAAACTGTATGTCTTGGAGGAAACATCCTCCAAGTTACTAAAAGATGTTACAGGTAGTACGCAGACTGTGGAGGAGTTGGCCCAAGTCCGTGAGGAGCTTCGGTTGAGTCGGACAGAGTCTCTAGCCCATGCCGATGACTTAGAGAAGACCAAAAGAAACACTGAAGAACTGGCGAAAGACCTTGATGTGATGGCCGAGGACAGTCTTTTCGTTCCATCGCAAAACAACAGAGACATGGATCTCTCATTGAGGGAAAAGTTCAAGGCACGTCTCAAAGCAAATATTGCCATGCATCTTAGGAGAGAGAGGCTATAGTGGCAGGTCGCATCCTCGAAGCTAACCCGGTGATCGAGCTGGTGGTAGAGGTGCCCCCAGGTGAAAGGCCCCAGTAACTTTGTCTTGTTTATATTTTTTTTCTTTTTAAACTGAGTAGGACTAGGTTCCATAGCTTATTAAGGTATAGACAAACAACCCTCGAGCCCCCAAGCACAGTTGTAACTATTTTTTCGTCTAAAACAATGCAGTATGCACTACTTTTAAACTCTGATTCTTTTAGATCGTCATAACATTGCATTCACGAGAACAAGAACCCTAGGTCCTGATTTACTTGGTTTGGTTCTACAAATTCAACGTAACCTAACCGCCACGAGAATAAGCACTCAAACCACTTTAAATATTTGACTTGGTTCTGTAAATTCAATGTAACATTACTTCCACAAGAACAAGAACTCAAAATTGTTTTAAATATTTGATTTGGATCTGTAAATTCAACGTAACATTACTGCCACGAGAACAAGAACTCAAAATTGTTTTAAATATTTGATTTGGTTCTGTAAATTCAACGTAACATTACTGCCATGAGAACAAGAACTCAAAATCATTTATAGGTGATTTCCAACATTTAGTGTCTCTTGTAGGCTCGTAGTCCTAGAAGTTACTTCAAAGCGAAATTTAGCATTAATTTAACACAGCCCAGCGTCCTCAAGTTCCTACGAATCAAGATGGAGCTGGCCTGTTGTGCTCGAACCTTTAGACATTTAGTGTTTTCCAAGGATCGGGGTCCTCGAATTAACTTGTCGTCCTCATGTGACCCCGTATTCCATAGACTCAGGTTTTCAGGAGTTCTTGCACACCGACTACCTGCCTCCCCCCTGCCCCCTCCCCGAGTAGGCAATACCCGGAAGGTCAGTTTGGGGCTTTAACTTTTCCCCCAAGCGTATATACCGGGGCTTCTGTTTTCCTTTCTAGGTCATCTCACAACTCCCCAGGCTCGATGTCCTTGGGAGGTGATGTTAATCCATACGAGCGCTACTAAGGGTTACTTTTAAGGTCTACTCCAAGTATTTAGCTCGGACCCCGACAATGCGTCAAGGTTTCCCAGGTGCGATGTCCATGGAAGGTGTCCGAGTAAAAATGACTCAGGCATCCATCCACATCTCGAAGATTAGGATTTGGCTATTACTCCTCGAGTACGCACTGTCCTTGGGAAGTAACCTAAATCTTTAACTTTGCATTACTGGATTTTTTATGCTGGGTTTTCTCCAGGTTTTTTGGATATGGGATCCCACGACACTAGGGGTGCTTCACTCGTCAACTAGCCAAGCTCCCCATGTCATGGACTTCCTGATGCTATAATATTCGAGGCATTCGGACGACTCGGGCATAACTACTCGGATGCAGTGCCCACGGGAAGCATCCCAAGTTTGCCCCGAGACCAAGTACGGAGTACTCGGTCTTTGGTTCACATCTCGAGATGAAAGACTTGGTCAGATCTCCTCGGGCTCAATCTTTACGGGAGATAACAAAAGTCTATTCTCGTGCTACTAAGATTGTCTAATTTCTAGGTGCTAAGCCCTAATTTGCTTGGAATAAGCTTAGTCTCCTAGTCTAGACTCAATTAGTTTCCTAGGTTTTTCTATACTCGGGGTGGCAACACTAGGCTTACTCCGCATGACAAGCTTAGTTTCCTTGGTCTCTCCCAGCAAAATGCTGCCCTAACTCCATGCCCCCCAAAGTGATCGGAGACTAGTCTGTGTTCACTTGTTCAGGCCAGTGAGTGGGTGCTCTTATACATAGAAATAATAGAATAAAGGAAACTAAAAATATAATAAGACAATAAATTTCTTTCCTACCATGTTTTATATACACGATTTTCATTAAATGTGCCTGAAGGCTACAAAGGGTACTACAGAAATTAACAAAGTTTGTTGCTCATATTACTAGTAATACCGGCGAAGATGCTCGGTGTGGCGTGCTGCCCCTTTGGCACACCCACATGGGGCCATTTTGTAATGAGCATGCCTTGGTGCTTGATCATTAGTCAAGTCTTGCACCAAGCAACCTCATGGGATAGGGTAGTGGCAGTTTTGTAATATTGCATATGTCTCCCAGACAAAAATCATATATGTTCCTGGGAAGACTTTATTTCCCTAGAAGGCTCCTTAGGGGGAGGTGACCTGGTGACTTAGGGAAGCACCATGGCCATCAGCAGATAAGGGCCAGAGCTGTGTACTCCCTTGCCCTATCAAGGCTATATACTAATGAAATAACATTTATCCATACTTGCCCCTGTGTACTTCCTTGTTGCTTATGTGTTACTTGTTTGTTACCTTCGTTGGGCCTTTGTGTGCCACTTGCCTTGTTGTGTGCTTTGTGTTGTGTGGACGTTCCTAGGAATGACTTGCTTTGTGCTTGCTCATACTTCGTTATTGCCCGTTGCATGTCCGAGATGTGTATGTGGCTAACCGCTGAGTTTGTTTGCCTGTAGGTGTGTGTTGTAGGCTGACTTGCTAGCTTGAAGAGTCTGCAAGTGCCGCATGTTCCGTCTAGTTGGAATCCCCAAATAGCCGGCCCGTGACAGTTGGTATCAGAGCCAAGTTAGAAAGCGCTTGGCAAAAACACACTATGGTGAGCAACACTCAGAGGATCGAAGCTCTTGAGAAGCGAGTAGGGGAACTAGATGGCCTGGACGAGAGGGTCAGGGATCTTTCCTCTGCAAGTCAGGACTCGGGTTCGTCTGATGCATACAATCGCATAGCTGCGTTGGAGAAGGAGAATGATGTTCTTCTATCCAGAATTATCGCATTGGAGAAAAGAAACACTCCAACAAGTACTTCTGTTTCCCCTCGGTGGGAAGAGCGCATCGCGGCAGTGGAGCGCATGCTAAGGGAACAAGAAGTTTCAATAAATGACACAACAGAAGATTGCAGGGAGGCAGTCGGTGTGCTCAGAGAAGAAATGGCTGAGCTAACTGCCAAGGTAAACCTGACCATGCGAGCGGTTGGGAATGCCCCTGCAACAGGGCCGATAGGTATGGAATATGGCCGAGCCAAAGTACCCGAGCCGAGGCCCTATAATGGGGCCAGAGATGCAAAGGATTTGGAGAATTTCCTCTTTGACATGGAACATTACTTTAGAGTCGTGCGGGCCGATTCGGAAGATGGAAAGGTCGCCATGGCTACCATGTATTTGTCAGGGGATGCCAAAGTGTGGTGGAGGACCAAATATGATGATATAGAGAATGGCAGGTGTACCATCACATCTTGGGCGGACCTGAAGAGGGAATTAAAGACGCAGTTTCTGCCAGAAAATGTAGCTTACATAGCTCGTCGCCAGTTACGAGAGCTTAAACAAGTCGGGACAGTCCGAGAGTATGTAAAGAGATTTTCGGGACTGATGCTCGATATTAAAGACATGTCCGAAGTGGACAGGCTCTTCTGCTTCCTCGAGGGACTGAAACCGTGGGCCAAGCAAGAACTTCAAAGACAGCGGGTGACTGATCTAGCCACCGCTCAAGCTGCTGCCGAACGCTTAACAGACTACACTCCGGAGAGTAGCCTGCCGAAAAAGGCTACCCCTCCAGCCAGCTCAAGTAGCGTCGGGAGTAAGAAGTTTGGGAAGTCCTGGCAGGGCAAGAGTGGGGGAGAGAAGAGGACAGCTGAGTCCAATTCTTCCAGTGGGACAGATGCTGCTGTAGGGAAGAAGCCGCTAGCTTGTTGGATTTGCAAAGGCCCACACAAGTCGGCAGTATGCAAATTCCGGGGCCAGATAAATGCCCTCATTGGCCAAGAACAACAAGGTGAAGGAGAAGAGGAAGAAGAAGAAGAGTACGCGCACATGGGCGCTGTCCGCCTGTTGAACGCTCTCAAGAAGCATGGCGAGAAAGGGAAGAAGACCCTGGGGAAAGGGCTAATGTTCGTGGATGCCGCTATCAATGGCAAGCCTGCCAAAAGCGTGATGATTGATACTGGCGCCACCCACAACTTCATCTCTGAACTCGAAGCAAAGCGACTGGGACTAAAGCTGGAGAAAGATGTAGGCCGCATGAAGGCGGTCAACTCCAAAGCCTTGGCCACATCTGGCGTGGCTAAAGGGGTAAAAGTGAAGATCGACACGTGGGAAGGGTAGACTGATTTGGTGGTCGTCCATATGGACGACTTCGATGTAGTTTTGGGAATGGACTTTCTAACCGAGAAAGGTACCATTCCAATTCCTGCCACTGGAAGCTTACTCATAATGGGAGAGACTCCTTCAATGGTACCTGCAAAGGTGAAGCCACCCCCTGCTGTGAAGCTTCTATCAGCTTTACAGTTCAAGAAGGGTGTGAGGAAGCAGGAGCCGACTTATGTAGCTGTGCCCACCGTGTTCGAAGAAGTAGTGGAAGAAATTGTTCCACTAGAAATTAGGAGGGTCTTGAAGGTGTATGGGGATGTGATGCCAGATAAACTCCCCAAAGCCTTGCCACCAAAGAGGGGGATTGATCACCAGATAGAACTGGTGCCTGGAGCGAAACCTCCAACAAAAGCACCATACAGAATGGCACCCCCTGAGCTAGAAGAATTGAGGAAGCAATTAAAAGAGCTATTGGAGGCAGGCTTCATCAGACCGTCGAAGGCGCCATATGGCGCACCGGTGCTATTCCAGAAGAAGCACGATGGGAGCTTGAGACTGTGCATCGACTATAGGGCTCACAATAAGGTGACAGTTCGCAACACATACCCCATTCCTCTAATCGCTGATTTGTTCGACCAGCTAAGTGGAGCTAAATACTTCACAAAGTTGGACTTGAGATCGGGCTATTATCAGGTGAGGATTGCAGATGGGGATGAACCAAAGACTACGTGTGTTACTCGATACGGAGCATTTGAGTTTCGAGTAATGCCGTTTGGGTTGACAAATGCACCTGCTACCTTCTGTACACTAATGAACCAAGTATTCCACGAGTATCTAGATAAGTTCGTGGTGGTGTACTTGGATGACATCGTGGTTTATAGCGCCACGATAGAAGAGCATCAAGAACACTTGGCTCAAGTGTTTCAGAAGTTGAGAGAGAACCAGCTATATGTGAAGCGAGAGAAATGCTCGTTTGCACAGGAGAGCATCAAGTTCTTAGGCCACGTGGTGGAACGTGGCCGTATTCGTATGGATCTGGAGAAGGTGAGGGAAATCCAGGAATGGAAAGCCCCCACAAACGTGAAAGAACTCCGCTCCTTCTTGGGCCTAGCTAACTACTATAGAAGATTTTTGGACGGCTACTCAAGAAGGGCGACACCCTTGACCGAGCTTCTGAAAAAGGGTGTGATTTGGGCGTGGACTGACAAGTGTGCTGAAGCGTTCAGAAGTTTGAAAGAAGCCATGATGAAGGATCCTGTTCTTGCCTTGCCAACTATTAGCAAGCCCTTCGAAGTACAGACAGATGCATCAGATTATGCTCTGGGAGGGGTACTAGTACAAGAGGACCACCCAGTCGCATACGAAAGTCGCAAGCTGTCTGAAGCTGAGAGGAGGTATACTGCCCAGGAGAAGGAGCTCCTCGCAGTTATACATTGCTTGCGAGTGTGGAGGCATTACTTGCTGGGGTCAAAGTTCGTGGTGAAGACGGATAATGCAGCTGTGAGTCATTTCCTTACTCAGCCGAAACTGACCCCTAAGCAGGCTCGATGGCAGGAGTTTGTGGCGGAATTCGACTTCCGTTTTGAGCACAGGGCAGGACGCTTGAACCAGGCAGCTGACGCCTTGAGTCGTAAAGCGGAGTTGGCGACTCTAAAGATCATGGCTAGTTTATCGGCTAGCGTGGTGAACACTCCACTCAAGGAACGCATTAAAGAAAACCTAGAAAAAGACCCAGTTGTCAGGACCATCCTGAAGCTCGTAAAAGAAGGCAAGACTCGCCAGTTCTGGGTGGAGGATGACCTTCTGTGGGCTAAAGGGGGACGCTTGTATGTTCCAAAAGCTGGAGATTTGCGAAGGACATTACTAAGCGAGTGTCATGACACTCTGTGGGCAGGTCATCCAGGGTGGCAGAGAACCCATGCCCTCTTGAAGCAGGGATACTACTGGCCACAAATGCGGGACGATGTAGTGGAGTACACCAAGACATGTCTGGTCTGCCAGCAAGATAAGGTCGATAGGAACAAGACACCTGGGTTGTTGGAGCCCTTGCGAGTCCCAAGCCGACCGTGGGAGAGCGTGTCGCTTGACTTTATCACCAGTCTTCCGAAGACAGGAGATTTAAGTGCGATCTTGGTGGTCGTGGATAGATTCTCGAAGTATGCAACATTCATCCCAGTGTCGAAGTACTGTTCGGCAGAAGAGACAGCCAGACAATTTTTCAAACATATTGTCAAATATTGGGGAGTGCCCCAGAACATAGTCAGTGACCGAGATGGAAGATTCACGGGGACGTTTTTGTCCGAATTATTCAATCTCTTGGGGTCACAACTGAATATTTCCTCGAGCTACCATCCGCAGACAGATGGGCAGACAGAAAGATTCAACGGGATGTTGGAAGAGTACTTGCGCCACTTTGTCAATGCCAATCAGAAGAATTGGCCGCAACTACTCGATGTAGCTCAATTTTGTTTCAACTCTCAAAAGAGTTCTTCGTCGAATAAGAGCCCTTTTGAAGTTGTTAATGGACAACAACCACTGTTACCCCACACAGTGGACGAATATCGCGGTCGGAACCCGCGAGCCTTTCACTTCACCAAAGACTGGAAGAAGACAACAGAGATTGCCCGAGCTTATCTAGAGAAAGCCTCAAGAAGAATGAAGAAGTGGGCAGATCAGAAGCGCAGACCACTGGAGTTCAAAGCAGGTGACTTAGTGTTAATCAAGTTGCGGCCCGAACAGTTGAGATTCCGAGGGGACAAAGACATCAGACTCGTCCGCAAGTACGAGGGTCCAGTCTCAGTCATCTCAAAAGTTGGCCTAACTTCATACAAAGTCGACCTACCCGCTTGGATGAAGATACACCCGGTCCTTCACGTCAGCAACTTGAAGCCGTATCATGAAGAACCAACCAATCCAGAGCGCAACCAGTCAACTAGAGGAGGAGTCAGTGTTCAGCCAAGGAGCAAGCGTCAACCTGAAGAAATCCTGGCGGAAAGAACGGTCACCACTGACCGTAAAAAGCATAAGGAATATCTGGTAAAATGGAAGGGGCTCGCTGATGACGAAATCAGCTGGGAAAGGGCGGAAGACTTGAAGAAGCTCACGCAGAAGATTGAAGATCTACAAGCTACTTCGTCGAGGGCGCCGAAAGATTAAGTGGGGGAGAGTGTGGCGTGCTGCCCCTTTGGCACACCCACATGGGGCCATTTTGTAATGAGCATGCCTTGGTGCTTGATCATTAGTCAAGTCTTGCACCAAGCAACCTCATGGGAAAGGGTAGTGGCAGTTTTGTAATATTGCATATGTCTCCCAGAAAAAAATCATATATGTTCCTGGGAAGACTTTATTTCCCTAGAAGGCTCCTTAGGGGGAGGTGACCTGGTGACTTAGGGAAGCACCATGGCCACAGCAGATAGGGGCCAAAGCTGTGTACTCCCTTGCCCTATCAAGGCTATATACTAATGAAATAACATTTATCCATACTTGCCCCTGTGTACTTCCTTGTTGCTTATGTGTTACTTGTTTGTTACCTTCATTGGGCCTTTGTGTGCCACTTGCCTTGTTGTGTGCTTTGTGTTGTGTGGACGTTCCTAGGAATGACTTGCTTTGTGCTTGCTCATACTTCGTTATTGCCCGTTGCATGTCCGAGATGTGTATGTGGCTAACCGCTGAGTTTGTTTGCCTGTAGGTGTGTGTTGTAGGCTGACTTGCTAGCTTGAAGAGTCTGCAAGTGCCGCACGTTCCGTCTAGTTGGAATCCCCAAATAGCCGGCCCGTGACACTCGGCATTCCAGGCATGGGGAATCATCTCCCCGCTTAGTCGAGCCAATTTTTATGTCCCCGGACACAGAATATTCTCGACTTGGTATGGGCCTTCCCAATTAGGTCCCAACACTCCTGCACCGAGGTCTCAGATGGCTAAGAAGACTCTTCGTACCACCAGGTCTCCGACCCCAAACTTTTTATCCCTCACTTTAGAGTTGAAATACCTAGCTACCTTATGTTGGTAGGATGCTACTCAAAGCTGAGAAGCTTCATGGAGCTCCTCGACGAGGTCCAGGGATTCTTGTAGTAAAGCATGGTTTGTGGTCGGGTCATACGTATCCCGTTGGTGTGTGGAGATTGGTGCCTCAACTGGGAGCATAGCCTCATATACATAGGCCATGGAGAATGACAAGTGGCCAGTAGAAGTCCTGGCAATGGTGCGATAGCTCTACAATGCCCTAGGCAACTCCTCGGGCCAAGTTCCTTTTTCCTGTTCTAGTCTTTTCTTCAAAGTTGACTTGAGTGTCTTGTTAACTACTTCCACTTGGCCATTTGCCTCCTGATGGGCCACGGAGGAGAATCTCTTGATAACTCCATGTTGTTGACAGAATTCCATGAATACTTCACTATCAAACTACATCTCATTGTCGAAGACTATCTTCCTCGGGAGCCCGTAATGGCAGACGGTGTTTTTAATGACGAAATCCAAGGCCTTTTTAGAGGTGATAGTAGTGAGTGGCTTGGCCTCAACCCACTTCGTGAAGTAGTCAACGGCCAATATGGCATATTTCCCTCCTTCCTTTCCTGTAGGCAAGGGCCTGATAAGGTCGAAACCCCAGACAGCGAAAGGCCATGGACTGATCATCGTCGTAAGCTCATTTGGAGGCGCTTGGGGCATGTTAGCGAAGCGCTGGCACTTGTCGCACTTCTTGACATAATCCATCGTGTCTCCATTCATGGTGTGCCAAAAGTGTCCTTGCTTTAAGATCTTTTAGGAAAGATTTTGCCCCCCAACGTGGTCCCCCCAAAATCCCTCATGTACTTCTCATAGTATTTGACTAGCTTCTTGCTGGGACACACATTGGACCAATGGCACAGAATAACCTCATTGATACAGCTTACTGTCCATGATCTCATACCAAGGTGCCTGATAGAGTAGCTTTCGAGCTGCCTTCTTATGTTGAGGCAACTCTCCGGAGATAAGATATTTTATTATTGGCCCCATCCACCCATCTTGGGGTTGTATAGCTTCCACCTCATCGATAGCTGAGATGCTAGGAGCATCTAAGTTGTCAATGAGGACTATGTTGATCAACTCGGCATCTTTGGTGGTGGCCAACTTAGCCAAGGCAACAGCGTTGGAATTCTGCTCTCGCAGCACCTGCTGAATAGTGAATATAGTGAATCTTCTGAAGTTATGCACCATTTCTTGAGCCTTTGCTAGATACGCTGCCATTTTGTTCCCCGGGCCTGGTACTCTTCGAGTACTTGGGTTACTACAAGTTAAGAGTCACTAAAAATGTTGAGGCCCTTGGCCTTGAGCTCAAGTGCTACTCGGAGCCCAGCGATTAAGGCTTCATATTCTGGTTCGTTGTTAGAGGCATTGAACCCAAAACTGAGTGTGTTGTGCACTAAGTGCCCCTCGAGGGAAACCAAAATGAGAACAGCTCTGGCACCATTCTCATTTGAAGACCCATCCATATACAACTTCCAAGCCAGTCCAACCACTGGGACACCTTCAGGCTTCTCATGATTCACTGTACACTCAGCGGTGAAATCGACCAGTGCCTGACCTTTTATAATTGTCCTCATATGGTAGGTGATGTCAAACTAACTCAACTCCACTGACTATTTCAAGAGTCTTCCCGATGACTCTGGATTTTGAAGGACCTGCATAATGGGGTGGTTTGTGAGGACTTTAATTGGATGTGCCTTGAAGTAGGGTCTTATTTTTTGAGAAGTCACTATGAGGCAAAAAGTTAACTTCTGCATCAGCGGGTACCTAGACTCTACTCTGAGGAGTCTTTTGCTAAAGTAACAAATGGAGTGCTGAACATGACCTTCCTCCCGCACCAATGCATCACTGATAGCATTCTCTGAGACAACCATATAGAGCAGGAGAGGTTCTCCGTCTACTAGCTTGTACAGAATCAGAGGATTTTCCATGTGCACCTTAAGCTACTAGAATGCCTCTTCGCACTATTCTGACCATTCACATCTTTGACCTCCTTAGAGCACATTAAAAAAAGGAATGCACTTGTTTATTTCCTTGGAGACAAAATGACTTAAAGATATGATCCTTCCTGTCAGGCTCTGAACGTCTTTATGCTTCCGAGGAGATGGAATTTCGATTAGGGCCTTGATCTTCTCAGGCTTTTCCTTAATTCCTCAAGCACTGACGATGAAACCTAGAAACTTTCTGGAGGCCATCCAAAATGTGCATTTTTGGGGATTTAATTTCTTTCTGAACTGGCGGAGCATTGAGAAAACCTCCGCCAAGTCACCCACATGGTCGGGAGCTGTCCCAAATTTGACCAGCATGTCGTCCACATAGACTTCCATGTTGTGCCCTAGCTGGTTCTTGAACATCCAGTTTAGCAGTCTCTGGAAGGTGGCACCAGTGTTTTTCAGTCCAAAAGACATCACAATGTAATAGTAGACACCCTTATCGGTCCAAAAACTAGTATGCTCTTGGTCTGCGACATGCATGGATATCTAATTATAGCCCGAGTATGCATCCATGAACGACAACAAATCATTGCCAGAGGTGGCATCGACCATCTGATATATCTTGGGGAGCGGGAACCTTTCGAGCAAGTCTTATTCTGATCCTAGAAACCGATGAATGTCCTCCAGGTACCATTTGGCTTAGGCACGAGAACAGGATTGGATAGCCACCTGGGATATTGGGCCTGTCAGATAAATTTGTTGGTGGGGAGCTTGTCTACCTCGACCTTGATAGCCGTTTCCGAGTTTGGTCAAACGTCCTTTGCTTTTGCTGGACGGGAGCAAAGTTGGGATCAACATTCAAGGCGTGGCAAATGATGTTCAGATCAATGCCAGTCATGTCTAAATGTGACCATGCAAAAACATCTTGGTTTTCTCCAAGGAAGTCCACCAATGCTTCTCGGACTTCCCTCTTTAAGCTTCCCCCAACTTTTACTTTTCTATCGGGGTGGAGGTATCAAGAATTACCTCATCCACCTCCTTTATTGGTTCAATGGCCCTCTCCTCTTGAACCCTCGGGTCCAATTCATCGGGCCCGGTCTCCTGGACCACCTGTACCTCCAAAGCCTAAGACTACTTAGGGACTGCTATCTCCACCACCATTAAGGGGTTCTTGAGAGACACATTGTAGCACTGCCTCGCCTCATTCTGGTCTCTGTGAACGGTACCAATCCCTGCCTCCATTGGGAACTTCATGCACAGGTGGCGGATGGAAGTGGCGGCTCCATACTCTACTAGGGCAGGTTTTCCTAGGATGGTGTTATATGCTGAGCAGCAGTTTACCACCACAAAGGTACAGCATTTGATGGCCTGGCGAGGGACTTCTCCAAGTGCTACAGGAAGCTTAATCTGCCCCATCAGGATGAGGGCTTCTCCCGAGAACCCGTAAAGGTCCAAGGCGCACGAGGACAAATCTGCAGTGGTCAACCCTATATTCTCGAAGGCTGACCTAAACAGGATGTTCACCGAACTCCCGTTATCCACCAGAATCTGGGCCACCATTTTGTTGGAGACTTGACTCTTAATTACCAACGGGTCATGGTGCAGGAAGTGTACTCTCCGAGATCATCTTCAGAGAATGTGATGACTTGGTCAGTCATTCTAGGCATTTGGGCAAGCAACTTAGCCAACGCCATCACCTCATCATTATGATTTAAAGCTCGCGCGTGCCTATTATGCGATCCTCGGGAGGTACCACCCAGGTGAGGTTCTCCTAAAATGTTTCCTACTCGTCCGTTCATCGGAGGAGGTCCTCGGACCATTGGATGTTGCGAGACCACAGGAACAACTTCTGGGACCTATAGAGCAACAGGCGGCGTGGGCACTCTAGTTGCGGGGAGTTGTGCCTAACATGCTCCACCTTTAGCATATTAGTGGAAATGTCCCAACTTGATGAGATTTTTGATCTCATCCTTGAGCTGGTGGCACTCATTGGTGTGGTGTCCTATGTCATTGTGAAAATGACAAAACTTGCCTGGATCTCACCTATCCCTGTCCCTCCAGATGGGTTGTGGCTTTCGATAGTGAACACGTTGTTCCGTGGCCATGAATATATTATTTTCTCTCAATGAAAGCACCAAAATGTTGACTTCCTTTTTCGCTATCAACCTAAAGATGAGAGATTAAAGAAATAAACAACAAGAACACAACAGTTTTTATGTGGTTCTGGCTATAACATAGCCCTAGTCCACGAGTCTCTGGTATTAAGGAGATTGGAAGTTTGCTAAGGCAATCTCCAATGGGGTTTTCTCATGCAGCATTTATATTGCTCTGAGTACAAGGTTATCTTTCTCCAAAAAATTTGAACCCTTTACAATGAGATCCCCAGCCCTATTTATAGAGCCTAGGGTCGTTAATTGCTAATCATCTACAATTAATATACATTGATCTAATTAATACACATTATATCTGTTCTTAGGGTATTAATACCACTTTAATGCATTGGGCTGCATTAACTAGAGACCACAACCCAGGTGATAAATGCGAGGCCCACTACGAAAAGTTACCTACTTTATGGGGAACATGTCCCTGGCACTATCAGGGCATGCCGCATGTATTTCCTTGTCAAGTGGCGTAGTGGGAGTGTGAATTGTTTAGTCGTACAATTGAAAACATTGTGGACGGATCACCAAAAATGTTGTTAGCCGATCCTTTGACTCTGCAAACCTGCATTGGTTGACACATGGCTAGCCTTCTAGGTCCCGAGGATAAGGTCGTTGGCCTGGAAGACAATGGTTTGTAAGGAAATCAAGGACTACTAACCAGTTCTTGGGACATGGCCTCAGAGAGATGTCTTTGCCTTACCTTTATTCGAGGGACATGGCCTCTCCCCGAGATATCCACCATCCGAGGACTGACCCTCAGGGTGTAGCCTCACTTAAAGAGGCATGCGTCCTCGCCACATGCCCTACTCGGATTGACATGTGTCCTTTGGTGAAAACACAGACAACAGGGGTCATCCAGGTAGGTGGCGAGTTAATCATGTTGACGTCTTCCTCTTCAGGCTCGGCTATGCTAGGGACCGGTAGGAACTTGGCCGACACTACATTGAGTGCATCAGCTTCTTTGGATGTGGCGAGCCTAGCTAGAGCGTCTGTATTCGAGTTTTACTCTCGTGGAACTTTTTCAATGGCATAGAACTCGAATTGCCCGAATGATGCCTTGACTTTCTCCATGTAAGTTGCTATTTTAATGCCTCGAGCCTGATATTCTCCTAAGATTAGGTTAACGACCAATTGGGAATCATTATAGCAATGAATGGCCTTCGCTTTGAGCTCGGAAGCTATCCAAAGTCTCGCTAATAGTGCTTCGTATTTAGCCTCGTTATTTGATGTCTCGAAGCAAAACCGTAAGGCTGAATGAAAACAATTCTCAGTCGGGGTGATCAAAATAATTCCTTCTCCTGATCCATTCTCATTTGAATTCCCATCGACGTAAAGTCTCCACAGCTCGTGGGGTGGGGTTATGACTTCCTCGTTGGTGATTCTCGTACATTTGACTATGAAATCTACTAAGGCTTGTCCTTTTATCTAGTTCTTGGGTGATAAGTGATCTCGAGTTTTTCGAGTTCGACCGCCCATTTTAGCAATCATCTGGACACCTCAGGTTTTGACAACACCTGTCTTAATGGTTGGTCAGTCAATACGTGCACGGGATGTGCCTGGAAGTAAGGTTGGAGCTTTCAAGATGCATGTATCCAGCACAAGGCCAGCTTCTCCATTAATGGACATCTTGATTCTGCACCCAGTAACCTTTTACTAACATAACAAGTACTGCGCTGATGGCATGCTCGGTTATGGCAAGATGCACGTACAATACTTCCCCTGTGATTGGTTTGGATAAGATTGGTGGTTCAGCGAGGTACTTTTTAAGAGATTTAAAAGCGAGCTCACACTCGTCCGACCATTCAAATTTCTTGCCCCCTCTCAAAAGATTAAAGAATGCAAGGCATCTGTCTGTAGATTTCGATATGAACATACTTAAAGCCGCCATTCGTCCAGTTAGACTCTGGACATCTTTATGTTTTTGAGGTGAGGGAATATCGACTAATTCATTGATCTTATCCAGGTATGCCTCTATGCCCCGAGCATTTACTATGAATCCAAGAAACTTTCCCGAGGATACTCCGAATGAGCATTTCTATGGGTTAAGTCTCATGTTGTATTTTCAGAGTATAGCAAAGCATTCTGCGAGATCATTAACATGGTTACAGTTATGCTTGGACTTGACCAGCATATCGTTCACATAAACCTCCATGTTATTCCCTATTTTCTCAGTAAACATCCTATTCACCAATCTCTAGTATGTGGCTCATGTGTTCTCAAGTTCAAAAGGCATCACATTATAGTGGTAAAAACCCTTATCGGTCATAAAGCTCGTATGTTCCTAGTCACGTGCAAGCATTGCTATCTAGTTATATCCAGAATATGCATCCATGAATGCCATGATACCGTGACCTACAGTGGCATCTACGAGCTGATCAATTTGAGGTAGGGAAAAGCAATACTTTGGACATGCTTTATTGAGGTCCAAAAAATCAATGCAAGTTCGCCACTTGCCATTGGTCTTTGGAACTAAGACACAAATTGCTATCCAATCAGGATAGAAATCATCTTGAATAAACCAATTTTCCTTCAGCCTTTCAACCTCTTCTTTCAAGGCGTTCTTCCTTTCATCGTCTAGGAGCCTCCTTTTTTGTTGCTTTGGAGGGAATCCCTTGTCTATGTTGAGCGCATGGCTTATAATGCTTGGGCTGATCCAAATCATGTCTGAATGCGACCATGTGAACACATCTTGATTTCCCTCAGGAAGCAAATTAATTGCTATCTCGCTCCCTTTAGGAGGTTCTTTCCTATCTTTACCACCCTAGTGGTATCCTTTTCATCGAGCTCTACGTCCTCAAGCTCCTCGATTGCTCTGAGAATGGCCCTATCCTCTTATATTCTGGGGTCGATTTCTTCTTTGACTTCGATGTTTGGCCCACTTATTTCTCGGATGACAACAAGTGATTGTGCACTTGTTTGGCCCGTCCCTCTCATGGAGATGCTATAGCATTCTTAGGCGGCCAGCTGGTCTCCCTTCAGTGTCCTGATGTTGCTAGATGTTGGGAACTTGATGGCCAAGTGCCTCACAGATGAAACTACCCCCAGCCTAATTAGGGTTTGTCTCCCAAGCAGTACATTGTAGGCTAATGGGGTGTCCACCACTATGAACTCCATTACCTTGGTTACAGAGACTGGGTAGTCTCCCAAGGTCACCGGGAGCTTGATAGATCATGTGCTGGCTATTTCCTTCTCCTAAAAATCCATACAACGTCATCATACAGGCTTTCATATCTCGAACCAAGAGTCCCATCTTTTCCAAGGTTGCCTTATAAAGGATGTTAACAGAGCTCCTGTTATCTATCATGACCTAGCGCAGCCTATTATTGGCGAACTAGAATGTGATGACCAAAGGGTCATTGTGGGGAAACTGGACGTGTGAGGCATCTTCTTCAGTGAAGTAATGGGTTGAGTTTCAACCTCTTGTTGTTTTGAAGCTCGGGGTTCAGGTTCATAGGTAGATTCGTCCCTCGTCTTTATCTCATTGACAAATATTTTCTAGGCATTTCTTCTTGACCCAGCGATATGTAGTCCTCCGGCAATGGTTACCATATCCACCCCATCTATCAGGGGAGGTCAATCATCCTCCCTGCATGCAGGACCGTATTCTATTGGGCAGCCTGTGTAGGAGCTGCCCTCTGTCAAGTTGAAGCTTGGGTCGGATTCTTGTTTATAACATACTACCCAAATATCCTCTCAAGATCAGATCTTCGATCTCATCCTTCAGTTGTCTGCATTCACCGATTGTATGACCTGTAACGCCCTACTTCCTTAGAGCCGTTACTAAGTGAGTTTTAAGACAAAATAGTGCAATGAACTCGCTAACCGAGGTTTTGAAACAAAAGTGTGACTAATAAAAGTTAAGGCTGTAATCTTTGAAAATGCGTTGACTTAATAAAAACTTCTAGTATTAAACAATTGGGATCCCAAAGTAAGATTTGAAAACTATTTACATCTTGAAATAAGTTTACAGTTGATCAGTTCAAAAAAATCATAGATTATTACAGCCATTTTCAAATAAACCCTCAACCAAAGCAGTCGGGCAGGCCAAACATGTACGCGTCGCTTCACGCTCTCCGTACTCATGGTTGGTTGACTCAGTCATTGCCCTTACCTGCAACACAAAGCACCCGTGAGCCAAAGCCCAACAAGAAAACTCAAGTAGAACATAACATATGCAATTTATACAGTTTATCATATCAGATAATCCACAGATAAACAAGTCAACCATTAGACTAAGCAAACACGGCCATGCCGCCCCAGTAGCCTTACCGAAGCCTGGGGTCTCGGTCCTCACCGTAAGGATACCACATGTATCCACCGGGCCCTGCCCTGACTATAAGCATCCCATGTGCTAAGTGTTACTTCCGGCTCCGCTGCCGTTCTCGGCCTTGCCGCCCTCGGCCATAGCCGTTCATTTCACTATAATCATATATAGCATAAATCAAACAACATTCAAACAAATATCAATTTATTTAAATCTGCACCCTAACATGTAATGCAATATAGGGCCGTGCCCGGCAATCATCTCATCATGCAATATAGGGCCGTGCCCCGCAATCACACTATGGGCCCACGCCCTATCCTACGGGTGTTATAGTTTTCTTACCTTTCAATTCACTGGTTATCGATGCCACGTAGCCGCAAGCACGGTCCTCTACCCCGAGCCTCTCCAAAGTCCTAATCACAACACAAATATAATATTCTTTGTCATTAACCAATCCAAGACTACCTTCCCGGAACCTAACCCACACTCTCGGAACCCCCAAAACTTTTAAAACAACACCCCGGAGACATCCCCCGAACCCCCGGAGCAAAGGCCTAAAATTGCCAAAAATGATATCCTGAAATTGGCCTTGTTCCGCGGCACAACTTTCTTGTGCCGCGGCACCCAGCAAGACAGGGGCTCCACGCCGCGGCACGCAAAAACTGTGCCGCGGCACACCTTCGCAGGCCCAGAATTCTGGTTTTTCCTTCGCGTTTTCACCGAGTTAAAACCTTCCCAAATCATACCAAACCAATACCCAAACCCCCAAATCAATTTAAGACTTTAAATGGACCATCCAACAACCCATAAGCACTAGATTCAAGCTCAAAACACAATCACGCTCACAAATCCACCCAATTGATTTCAACTTCAACAAATTAAACCCATAGGCCATAAACACAAACCCAAGCTTGAAAAACCTAAACCATACCTTAAAAATCTTAAACCACAACAGATAAAACTCTTAAAATTTTCTAGGATCCTTACCTTTAAGTGGAGAATCCACCCTTTGCTTCCTTGAATCCATCTCCAAGTCTCCAAAATCAGCTCATTCCCCTCTTCTTCTTCTTCTTCTTCTTCTTCTTCTTCTTCTTCTTCTTCTTCTTCTTCTTCTTCTTCTTCTTCTTCTTCTTCTTCTTCTAGCTTTTCTTTCTCTTTATTTTTTAACAAAACCAAACAATGACCAAGCCCCAAACCGTGTACCCCATATAACCCAGCTGCCATATATCCAATTCCCAGCCAAATGACCATTTTACCCCTCCTTGCCTATCCTTTCCCAACTAAACCTCAAGGGCACTTAAGTCCTTTTACTTCTATTTCATTTCTACCATTTTCTATCTAGAACTTGTTACTCTCAGCAGTAACTAATGGTTACCCAGGTTACTCAATCACCAATAACCATTACCCGCTAAATCTCAATCTTAACCATAAAATTCCCAAAGTACCCCTAGGCTCCTTCCGAGCTGGGTATAGAAATCCCGTTGTGACTCTTAAGTTAACTAGCTCTCTAGGACCGTCTCGGCACATGCATCACAATAATAACACAACACTCAAACGGGGTCCACATGCATAATTATTTCACCTAACATGCATACTAACCACGTAGTCATGCATCTCAATGTTCAATTAGTCATATAACATGCTTTCAATCATAACCATGCATTAAACTCATAAAATCACACATAAATTCCATTATGCCCTCCAGGCACACTAATCAAGGCCCTTAAGCCTTATTAGCGATTTTGGGTCGTTACATGACCGATGTCCCTATGGAATCTGCATAATTTACTGGTATCCCTTTTCAACTTCTGATTTCACATCAGATCAGGTCGCCTGAATAGGACCTGGTTCTCGTTTGCAATAAAAATGTTCTCCCGAGTATCTGTAAGCTCTGTATAAATTGCGTAAATGGAGAAGTACTTATCTCCTTTTTTATTTTTCCCCTCGTCTGCCTCCGAGCTATTCCCTTTTTCTTCCTTTTTCAACGGTTGTCTCTTGAGAGTCGTGACGTTGAAGGCATAGCTGAGGTCGAGGCTGAGTTGATGTTTGTTGCTATAGTTATAATAGGGTGAGGGATCAATTTTACTGCTGGCCTCACCTCTTATACATTAACAAATCTCTGAGCCCTATTATTGAACTCGATTATTGTCCTTACAGGTTTCCTTTGCATGTCATTCCAAAGGGGACTCCCTAACAATACCCCAGCTCGTACTGCCATGAGATGACCACTGTCATCGACATTCCGGGCTCGTGCCACCTCTATGTTGAATCATTCTAGGTGTCTTTTTAATGATTCTCCCAGCTGCTGTCTAACATTAGTCAAGGTCGAGCCTTCGTGCTTGACAGCTACCATGGCCTTGAATTTTTTCTTGAATTCCTTAGACAGTTGTTCCCAAGATGAGATCTAGTGCCTTCGGAACTTTTCAAACCATTTTTTTGCTGCTCCCGTCAGTGTGGTTGGAAAGAGCATTCACCTAAGCTTGTATCCAACATTGCTAGCACGCATTATCATGTTAAACGTACCCAGATGGCTATATGGGTCTAAAGTCCCATCAAAGGGTGCCACGTGGGTTATCTTGAATCCTTACTGAAATGTAGTGTTTGATATATGTGGAGCGAAAGGCTCGAGCTCCTCATCGGAGTCCTCAGCTTTGTCCTTGTTTCTTTCTTCTTGAAGGAGCCTGAATGCTCTTTCAATTTGGTTAATTCTTTCTTGGAAGAAGTCCACCGAAGGTTGAGCTTGCATTTGGGGTAGATGGTTATTGTTTGTGAAAACTCCAGCTCCTTACCCTAGTACAGGGTTATACTGATTCCTGTGTATTGGTTGTGTTATCCCCAAAAATTGGAGATCGATGACGTGGCAATAGAGGTGACAAGTAGCAGTGCATGGTCCGTAAAAGACACATTAATAAGTCAATAAATATATTGGCTCCTCAGAGTTGTGATAAAGTGACTTGGCTTAGGAGTAGCTCATAAGCCATGTTAGACCAGAGAAATGGCATGCTAGACCAGTGTGCCATGTTAGACCAGAGATGTGTCATGCTAGACCAGTGTGCCATGTTAGACCAGAGATGTGTCATGCTAGACCAGTGTGCCATGTTAGACCAGAGATGTGTCATGCTAGACTAGTGAGCCATGTTAGACCAGAGATGTGTCACGCTAGACCAGTGTGTCATGTTAGACCAGAGATGTGTCATGCTAGACCAGTGTGCCATGTTAGACCAGAGATGTGTCATGTTAGACCAGACGAGAGATGTGCCATGTTAGACTAGAGGAGTGCGTGTCCTACCAGCCAAGTGCGTGACTGTCCAGTAGAGGTATGGCCGACCAGAAGGTGATATTCATCAACCAGGTAGAATGGACTACGTCAAGATTCCTAGAAACAGCTTCAACAAGAATCGGTATTGGCATACGCGAGAATCTCTCATTCTTCCCACAAATTGGGTGTTCTATTACATTTTGAATATTTTTGTAATTTAAATATAATAAATATAATGAAATATCCCGATTCTAGGGGAAAGTAGATGTATGATCCTAAGCCTATAAATATATGGCTTATGGGATTAGAAAGGGACTTTTTGGGGCTTTTTGGATCCGGATTTTCTAGAGAGAGAAAGTACTTGTATTTGAGAGGAATCCTTGTATTTTTGTAATCTGCACTGAAGATACTAAGTTGACTCAGCTTCATCTGATCTTGAGTGCAGATCTATAATCACAACTCTAAGTGGATTAGGCTATTACCAACATATTGGGGCTGAACCACTATAAAAATTGCGTGTGTTATTTACTTTCTTTTCAAAACCGTCTGTGTCTGTTTATTTCTCTTGAAGGTTTTATCATCATCACATCGACCAGTCAAAGGAAAAGGAGGGCCACAACCCACAAGGAGGAGAAAACTTCCCAGAGCGCACCAAAAAGCCTCCACTGCACCCTAACCAGCAGCGTAGCAAGAGAGAGGAAGTCTCGCATTGTAAGCCCTTTGGGAAATCGAAGAGTACGGTGTTCGATCGGGCAGGAGAGCATGCTTTTCAGAAGGATGTTATCACCAACAAGAGGAGGACCGTCCCGGTCGAAGGGCAAAATCTGGACCGCCCTGCCAGTCAAGTAGAAATACTTGACGATGGCGCACCAGATGGTAATGCCCGACCAGGCGGTCAAGACCTTGGAACCTCATCAGTTGCACCAGCCATCCAAGCCCAGCTTGACATGCTAGCAGCCACAGTGCAAGGTTTGTTGAAACGACCTTCCGAGATAGATGCGATAGACCACTGGAGTGGCAGCCCATTTTGTGCTCGAATTAGAGCAGCCCAACCACCAGCAAAGTACAAAGTACCGATACTGCCAGTTTAAACAGAAAGGCAGACCCGATAAGGCACATAGGGAAATTCGAAGATCAAATGGAGCTGCTCGGAGTAAGTGATGATTATCGGTGTAGAGTTTTCCCTACTACATTGACGGATACTGTCCAGGAGTGGTATTGGAAGTTTAAGCCGAACTCCATTACCTCTTGGGAGGCATTCAGGAAGGAGTTTTGTAGACAATTCAGCACTGCCCGGACTCCACCAGTTTATGCCAACCACTTGGCAGATATCAAACAAGGAAAATATGAGTCTCTAAAGAACTATATACAGAGGTTCATGAGAGAAGCCAATAGAGCAACTGCTGTAGGAGACGAGGGGAAGATGGTTGCCATATCTGCTGGGATAACTTATCGAAGTCCTTTGTGGGATAGCATACATAGAAATCCAATTTCAACACTTCAACAATTTCTTGACTGGGCGGACAAGTATATGAAATTGGATGATGCAATAGAGAACGAGGAGAATGGCATAAACAATCCGGGCGGATCAACTGGCTCTCCTAAGGATGGTGGAAAGAAACGTGGAAATAACGGGTCTGACCACCATGAGGAAAAGAAAGCAAAGTTGAGTTCAAGTGCATGTCCTACCAGCTAAGTGCATGACTGCCCAGTCATACAGTATATTGGCATGCACATAGAGTATACTGGCGTGCACATAAGGTATACTGGCGTGCACTTCAACAGTATATTGGCGTGCACATAGGTCCACACTTGGCTGAGGAAAGCAACGAAGCAAAGGCAAAGTATGCTGAGCGGAAGTGCTAGGATCAGAAACCACTGGAGTGGCATGCACATAGGTATACTGGCGTGCACTTCAACAGTATGCTGGCGTGCACATAGAGCACCGAAGGATATATTATTTTTAAATACCGCTTTCAGAGTGGTAGCTTGATTTCAAGTTGTTAGACTTGTTATTTAAGTTTTGTTTATGAACTGGTTATTTGCTAACCAGTCATTTTATTTTTGAACAATTTTGGTTGTTTAAGACTCGTTATTAGACATGTTTTGTCCTTTTTAATTTATGAGTAATAAAAGAGACCACGCACAGCGTGGTCAATTCTTGCTACAAATATGCATGTGTTAGTTATCCAAGCAGTGTTCAACTGGTCGGTAAAATCGGACAGTGTTCAACTGGTCGATATGTTCAAGCAGTGTTCAACTGCTCAAATATTTTCCATATATTCTATGTGTTTCACGAGTAATTAACTACTCGAACAGATTCTGTCAAGTAGCAAGTGACTAAGGATCTTTCAACCCTCAATCACCTGGGGGGCACATGGGGTATACTGATATATAATTTAACACAGGCAATAAGAGCGCGAGTTAATATATCTGTTTTTAGGCTGACTTGTAAATTTTCGAAGTCCAAAAAGGCCATTAAGCTAACTTGTTTGATAAAGCTTAAGTAACTTCGAATTTTTTTAAAAATTTCAAGTTAGGAGCAGATATTCGTGTGACAATAAACATGCTCATAAAATGTTAGAGCAATAAGAGTGTGAGAAAGTATACTTAGTATGGACTTATGAAATGTCTAGAATTTCTAAGTTAGAAAACTAAGTACTCATGCGAAAATATAAGGCATACAACAAAGTGACTTTACCATTCACAAAAAACTTATAACTTTTTAAGTCTAGAGGAGACTTAGAATGTTTTAAGTTAACAAAGAAAAGTAAAGTATAAATGCCAACAGCTCAGCTATACAAAAGTAAAGAGTAAACTACTGGCAAGGTACAAAGTCTAGCTGATCAGGTGCAACGTTTTCCTGGTCGGGAGAGTTACAACTTCCCTGGTCAGCTGAGCATGTACCACTGGTCGAGTAGGGAACTCTATTGTTAAGCATGTATCACCGATCAACTTCCCTGGAGTGAATCAAACAAATGCATGCAAAGTAAATACTACATAGTGAAAAAATGTCTTTGAGAGGAGAAGTTAAGTTTTCACCAAGATTGATTGAGAGAAATCAATCTCTCAAAATAATTATGGGAGATTCAAACAAGGTGCTTTGGTGGTTGTTTGTAGTGAAGGACTTAAATGGCTATGCCATGTGCCCAAGCAAATGCCTAAGAGTGCCTAAAGGTGCTTAAAGTGTTTAAAAAATGGGGTGTCCGAGCATACACCTTGAGATGGCCGATCGGGTGCATCTTGGTCCGAGGAGCCGAGAGATGCCGAGGACCTGTGTTGTGTCCAAGCGGACACTTGGGTCTGAGGAGGTTGTAGTGCGTCGAGTGGCTGTGCCAGTCCGAGGAGCTGCTGCCACACCTGTGTCCGAGAGGTTTCGCCTGGTCCGAAGAGAGGAGAGTGTCCGAGCAGCCAGGCCTGCATTTGGAAGGTGATGCCTTGGCGTCTAAGTGGAAGAAAGCTGAAGTCCGAGCGGCTGGAGGAGATGCATCCGAGCGGCTGGAGGAGATGCATCCGACCAGCTGGAGGAGATGTGTCCGAGCGGCTGTGACAATCCGAGGAGATGCGCCTGGTCCAAGGAGCCCGTGTGCGTCCGAGCCGAGGAGAGGCAGCATGGTCCGAGGGGTTCAATCACCGAGATTGTAATCCTAGCGCAACCAAATCGAGGATACTCAACAACCTGTCTCGGATACCATGATAATTTTGCAAAATAGACAAAAGGAGAATCAAAAGGGAGGCTAGGTTTTCATTATATCAAGAAAATAGAGTTTGAAGAAATCACAAGACAAGTTCAGTCATGGGGGTTTACGTGAAAGTTATCAACCGGATATGAGCTTTTGGATGACCTCGAGAACATTTTGCTAGAAGAAAAGTTTATCATACGAGAAAAATCGTATAATAAACTTAGGGGGCAAATGTTATCCCCAAAAATTGGAGATCGATGACGTGGCAATAGAGGTGACAAGTAGCAGTACATGGTCCGTAAAAGACACATTAATAAGTCAATAAATATATTGGCTCCTCAGAGTTGTGATAAAGTGACTTGGCTTAGGAGTAGCTCATAAGCCATGTTAGACCAGAGAAATGGCATGCTAGACCAGTGTGCCATGTTAGACCAGAGATGTGTCATGCTAGACCAGTGTGCCATGTTAGACCAGAGATGTGTCATGCTAGACCAGTGAGCCATGTTAGACCAGAGATGTGTCATGCTAGACTAGTGTGCCATGTTAGACCATAGATGTGTCATGCTAGACCAGTGTGCCATGTTAGACCAGAGGTGTGTCATGTTAGACCAGACGAGAGATGTGCCATGTTAGACCAGAGGAGTGCGTGTCCTACCAGCCAAGTGTGTGACTGTCCAGTAAAGGTATGGCCGACCAGAAGGTGATATTCATCAACCAGGTAGAACAGACTACGTCAAGATTCCCAGAAATGGCTTCAACAAGAATTGGTCTTGGCATACGCGAGAATCTCTCATTTTTCCCACAAATTGGGTGTTCTGTTACATTTTGAATATTTTTGTAATTTAAATATAATAAATATAGTGAAATATCTCGATTCTAGGGGAAAGCAGATGTATGATCCTAAGCCTATAAATATATGGCTTATGGGATTAGAAAGGGACTTTTTGGGGCTTTTTGGATCCGAATTTTCTAGAGAGAGAAAGTACTTGTATTTGAGAGGAATCCTTGTATTTTTGTAATCTGCACTGAAGAAACTCAATTGACTCAACTTCATCTGATCTTGAGTGCAGATCTATAATCACAACTCTAAGTGGATTAGGCTATTACCAACATATTGGGGCTGAACCACTATAAAAATTGCATGTGTTATTTACTTTCTTTTCAAAACCGTCTGTGTCATTTTATTTCTCTTGAAGGTTTTATCTTTTTTGACGTTCTCACGTCGTTGGCCAAAAACGCGGTCAACAGGTTGAATGGGCTCTTTTTGGTTATTTAAATGTATTCGTAAATTCGGGTTTGACGGGTTAGCCTGCCCGCTATTTTGATTCAAGTGATCTCAGAGATCAGGGTAATGATTCTCATAATTTCCAGTATTTCTGGGCTCAGTGTTTTATAGACTCACCGATCTACTAAGGTCCAAACCTCCATAGAGAAAGATGACATTCCTCTCAGGTTATGGTTGTGTAGCTTGGTGGTTGCAAGGTGGGTTTTCTACTTCCCCCTCGCCCCAGTCATTTGCGACATCGACATATGACTTCCCATTGGTTGTGATGCCTTACGCACTCGGTGAGCCTCTCATTCATCACCTTGTATAGGTTGAGCCCTATGATTTCTATCTCGGCTTCCACTCCGAGCAGGTCTCTGAGGTGCCTGCTCCCCCGTCCGGGTCCCACTGGTAGTTGGCTAGGGTGCCTCTCGAGCTAGAGAGGGGTGCCTTATTGGCGAGGGAGGATACCTTTTTGGTGATGGCGGGGGCCTTCAATTATTAGGTCTGGAAGGTCCGGAATTAGCTCGGACAGGCTCTGGGTTTTTCCTGATAGGCTCGAGGTTATCATTCTGAGCTACGGGAGGAGCTCGGTTATTTTCCATTCTAGTAGTTACATTTACCACAGGGTTTCCCCTGCCAGAGTTTTGAGCATTTCCCCCACGACAACCGTTGCCAGTATTTTTCCTAGGCCTCGGTTGGGCTTGTTGGGCTCTTTGCTCAACCATTATGGTGGTCGTACTCCCACAAGTTCTTCCTGTAACGTCCCAAAATTACCTAATAAGGCTTAGGGCCTTGATTAGGGGCCAGGATGGAAATATATGGAGTTTTATGTTTATTTGATATATTTTATGTGAGTTATATGATAATATAACTAGTGGTGCATGTTTAGGGGTATTAAATATGCATGTGGGCCTGTTTCTTATTAGAAGAGCAACTTTTGTAATTTGGTCTGTTATGAGCATAATTATAAATATATATATGTGCAAATATGTGATATATGTGTGAGACAACATTATTATGTGGGTTTATTTGAGTTACTCGGTACGATGTGGGTTTATTTGAGTTACTCGGTACGAGACGATCCTAGGGAGCAAGTTAGCGGGAAAGTCACAACGAGACTGAATACCCGACTCGGAGCGAGTCAAGGGGTATTTTTGGATATTTGGCATTTAAATGAGTTATCGATTAATGGGAATGAATAATTTGCGATATATTTGGAGTTAGGGAGTTTAGGAGGGAGTACGAGGTTTGACCATTTTACCCTCGGGGACGTTTTTGGTACCCCAAGCCTCAGGATTAGCTTAAGTGAAACTTAAGCCTAAATAAGTAAAAAGAAACACACAAACACTTCCAACAGCTCACCAACCGACTCTTTCTCTCTCATTCTCTCTCTAATTTTTTTTCTCAACTCTTCTAAGGAAATTCATTGAGAATTAAGGGGAATTTCTGGCTGAAGCTTGTTGATTACAGAATTAAGCTTGGGAGTGGATTAGCTACATCTATGGAGACTTAGATCATAGTTAAGGTAAGCTTTGGACCTTGATTTCCATTAATTTTTATACTTAGTTTGGCTGTTCTTGAAGAGTTCTTGAGCTTTATAGGTCAAGAGTTGAATTTGGTAATTTAATGAGTTTTGCAACTAAATTTGTAACGTCCCACGTCACTATGGCTACTTCCTGGAATGATGACTGACCCTACAAACCAACACGAGTCTTTCCAACGTGCTTTGTCCTCACTCGCACTCTTCCTGGGAAAACTTCCCAGAAGGTCACCCATCATGAGACTACTCTAGGTCAAGCAGGCTTAACTTTGGAGTTCTCAAGTAATGGGCTACCGAAAAGTAGAAGCTTCTTGTTGGCATAGGTAGTACCCATCAATCCATTTAAGCCCTCTTTAATTGTGTAATCCCATACCTACACAGTCTTAGAATCATCACACTTGACCTTCCCCAGGGAATGTATGATTGCACAGCTTTACCTGGTCTTTCCCCTTACGGATCATAGGATACTAACTGTCACAATCACTCCCCCCCTTAGAGGTCCGACGTCCCCGTCGGCCACACTTCTGCCTGGGTCAAGGCTCTGATACCATTTGTAACACACCACGTCACGATGGCTGCTTCCTGGAATGAGAACTGACCTTACAAACCAACACAATTCTTTCCAGTGTGCTTTGTCCTCACTCGCATGCTTCCTAGGAAAACTTCCCATGAGATCACCCATCATGAGACTACTCCAAGTCAAGCACGCTTAACATTGGAGTTCTCAAGTAATGGGCTACCAAAAAGAAGATGCATCTTGTTGGCATAGGTAGTACCCATCAATCCATTTAAGTCATCTTCAACTGTGTAGTCCCATACCTACACAGTCTTAGAATCATCACACTTGACCTTCCCCAAGCAGTGTGGGATTGCACAGCTTTACCCAGTCTTTCCCCTTACGGATCACAGGATATTGATTGTCACAAAATTCTTGTTCGGCATTGCTGCTAGCAAGATTTTAGAACTATTGTGGTGATTGAATTATTGTTTTGGGGTGAAATTGGGACAGCTTGGGTTGAATTTGGCTGTTGGAAAATGAGGAAAATCTGGGTTCGCAGGGCCAAGTCACGGCTCTATTCTTGAGGGGCCACGACTCAGCTGAACCCAGGGCCCTGGGCGGCGCGCCGCGACCCTCTTCGGCAAGTCACAGCCCGCATCCCTTTGGCAAAGGGAGAGGGCCTCAGATTAGAGGGGCACGCCGCGACCCTCAAGGGCAGGTCATAGCCCGCCTATACATATTTGGCCTTAGGGAGTTTTTAATGATGGGAACCTTTTCCTTAGGGCTCGGGATCGATTCCACTACTCGGTTTAGTGGAATTCGAGGCCCCGGAGGCAAGGACTCGGTCTGAAAGCCTTTATTTGCTCGTTATTGATGGAATCCTATATTATGGTTGTGACTAGGTTATCGCTAGGGGCTCGAAACTGGGATCGTGCTCGAGGGTCGTCCTTATTTTACGCTATACTCGGACCTGGGGTAAGAAAAGTGCACTCAATACGTGTTATATGTGATCAGGGCTTAGCCCGACTGTTATCAATATTATGATTATGGCTTCGGCCCCTGAGAACATTTATGTTTAAGCTACTGTTTCACATGTGGATTGATACTACTTTAATATTCTATACCTGCTTAAGTGTTTCATGTTTGTTGCATGGATTGTGTGGTTAGGGCCTAAGGCCCTGTTAAATAGGTATGATTATTATGAGTATGGTTACCCGATGGTGTTATGTGATTAACATGCATGCGTACTCGTTTGGTTGGAATATGCCTACTCATATCTATTTATGTATTGAAGTTTGAATACCTGGATCGGGGCTTGACCTATTAGTCAATGATGGCAAAAGCACGCTACGCGCTGGTTGAAAGGCCTTGGCCTAAATCAGCAACGTACTATTACGTTGGCCAGCCCTATGGTCGTTGGAAAACCAAAGGTGTTGGGCTAGCTCTATGGCTAGTTACTCAGTGCTAAGGGCGAGGGCCCCAGGTGACTCTATGGTCACATAGCTAGGGCATAGGCTTCGGGATTGGATCTATGGTCAACTATTCAGGGCAGCAGCCCCAAATTGGTCCAACGACCATTTGTTTGTAACTGAATGACTGTATATGTAGGTTATTATTGCTGGACATGCTAGATAAGTATCTGGAAATATGTATTTTCTATTTATGCACATGTAGAGTTTTCTTGCTGAGCCTTGGCTCACAGGTGCTTTGTGGTGCAGGTAAGGGGAAGGGAAAGCTTGACCATCCATGAGTTGGAGAGCTTCAATGGCGGCATGTACATATGCGGCTGCTCGACCACCATGGCCAAGGATATCTTACAGGAACTAGAGTTGTAGCCCTACTTTTGCCGCTTAGGTCGGCTGGATGTAATTTTTGATATACCTGCACTTCCTTAAGAATTTGGTTGTAATATTTTGGGATCCCAGGAATGTATGAAACTTTTTAAATAAAATTCAACGGTTCCTTTCACCAAAAATTTTAACCCTAACCCTTGACATTAACCATAGTTACACGTTTTAAGCCAAATGACTTGATTAGCAAGTCTGACATAATTTATAGTACACAATGTAACACGTCCTCTAGTCCTCCGAGGCAGTGCCTATAATTCAACGGCCTGCCTAGCCAATTCCTCATTTTGCCGTGTAGCTTCGTCTAGTTGTTCGCACAATTTGTGATTCTCTAATTCCACGATGGGCACATACCTTTCGGGATTATAGTATACATCCTCATCGGGTCTAGGAGTTTGAGCAGGTTGCCCCTAGAGGCTAATGATGCACTTCCATCATCGAGGCTCTAATCTACCATGGGCTGCTTCCCAAACCTCCGTGAGTAATACTCAGTCTGAGGAGTTCGCTCCTCGGGGATTTGTGGTAACGGTCGCCCACCACTTCCAGGGTTGTTTGTGGTAGCCATTGATGGTATGCTGGAGGTTTTTGATTAAATAATACAACAATTTGCTTAATGCTCTCAATGAAAGCACCAAACTATTGACGTCGTTTTTCGTCAACTTAAATATGAAAAGCACTAAACAAAAATATCAAAAAAGTTGAAGGATTCAAAGGCTTTTTTACGTGGTTCAGTAGTTATAATCTGCCTAGTCCACGAGTCACTATTATTCTCACTACTCTCTCAAAGTTTTTAAGGAAAGAAATTTGGCAGAGTATTCTCTAGTACAATTTTGTGTGTGAATACAAATTAATTACTCCAGGCTATTTATAGACCTGATCATGAGAATATCTTCCTCTAATTCAAGGAAGTTACAATCAATCAAATAAATATGTAATAAATGAATTAATTACACAATATCCCATGACAATAGGGATTTAAAATATGATAATAACCAATCCCTTTGTAATAGGGATTTCCTAATAGTCTTTCTGCGTACCAGACACGTCATTGAGCTTGATCGTTGTGCTGACGCGCTTTCGAGATTGGCCAGGCTTCGAGCTCATCGTGCCGGTTATAACCTCCTCCTCATCCAGTGATTTTGTCGAACTCATCACTCAGAGAAGATTGGTGTCTTCGAGCCTGCAACTCAGGCTTGAACAATACGACTTGTGCTCGAGTGCTAATAACGAATTTAGAACCAGTCGACAATTCTTATAAGTGTACTGCTAACACTTGTAGATACAAGTATACTGCTAATACCTGTTATTTTTTAGCTCACTCTTTTTTAGCCTACATTTCGATGTTATTTATTTATTCTCGAAATTTGGGTGTAACAGTTCCCTTAAGAGTTAATTCTGGTATTGAATAGTTACTGACCTCAAATCTATAATATGATTGTAGATTAATTATTCACTGGTGAATTAATGGTACTTAAGGAACAAGAGGTAATTAGAAGGGTAAAACGGCAATTCTTCACCAGCTCTAATTAGCGAACCAATAAATGCAGGACAAAATTATATTTATTGATTACATTAATGGACTACAAGAGAAAATTCTATAAATATAATTCTATAATTACTTAGAGTGCAATTCTATATTTATAGTGGAGTAATAATGGAATTAATAAATAAGATTATTGAATTAAAGAGTTTAATTAATAATCTAGTTTATTGGAGCTTCGTATTATAGGTTCATGGTCCCCGGGTCTCCTCTGTCCTACACTATTAAGGGTAAGGATGTCACAAGTAAAGATTAATGGAGAAAAGGACTAAAATGCAAAGGAATTAATTTTCCAAAGTAAAGTGATAATTACGTGCGATTAATTAATTGTGAATTAATTAATTATTTTTTTATTTTGAAAAAATTTATATCAGCTGAAATAAATATTAATAATTGTTTGGATTAATATTTGAGAGAGTTAATTATTATTTTATTATAAGATAATTATCCAAACTCATAGTTTTTAAGAAAATTTTAATTTTGAATTAACTAATATTTATTTTGGGAATAAATATATTGTTTTAAAATTAACTAAATAAACAAATGAGAAACATTAGGGAGGCAATACAGTGGCACTATTTTGGTGCCACACTATCCTTGGAATTTGAATTTTGAATTTCAAATTTATTTGTTTATTTATTTAATTAATTATTAATTTTAAATTTGATTTAAATAAATAATTAAATTAGGTTATAACTGGTCAGTTCGAAATAAAAAATTTAAAGAAAAAAAATTGTTTTATTTTATCTTTAAAAACCAAAAAAGAAGTGTTTTTTTTAATCAATTGTTGTCTTTGTTATCAGACTCTCAAAAAAAAGTATTGATAGAATTTTCTAGGCCTGAAAATTCTAGAACTTTCTACAAGCCTTCTCTCTTCTCTAAACTCTTTAGATGTCATGTGCTGAGAACATCTAAAGATCCTAAATAAGCAACATGTGAATCTTACGTGCCCACACACGTCCTTGTATGTTAGAGGAACGACTTGGAAGGCTAGGGTGTGAGTCTTCATTGGATAGGAAGATCGTTGATTATACTAAAAGATTCAAGGAATCTTGATAGGCTCCAAGAGGTAATCTCTTTTTCCGTGTATGTGTTGATTTAATGTATAGATATATGTATTGATCCTGGCTGGTATTAATGATTTTTAAAAATTCCCCTCCCCACCTTTCGTTGCATCCCTGATTTTATTCTATTTAATACCAGCACTCCAATCTCGTACTTGTGCCCAAGACAAATAGTAAATTGAGGACGTGTGTGGATTTTACAGACGAAAATAAATCCTTCCCAAAAGATTGTTTCCCATTACCAAGGATCGACCAGTTGGTCGATGCAACAGCTGGGCATTAGACGTTGTCCTTCATGGACGCATACTCTGGTTACAACCAGATTAGTATGCATCCCCTAGATGAGGAACCCACCAACTTTTGAATGGATATTGGACTATATTGTTATAAGGTAATGCCATTTGGCTTAAAAAATGCTGGTGCCAGTTATTAGCGCATAGTCAACTAGATGTTCAAAGACCAAATTGGCAACAATATGGAAGTATATGTTGATGATATGTTAGTAAAATTATATAAAGTTGAGGGGCATATCGAAGATCTCAATGAGTGCTTTAACATTTTGAAGAAATTCCAAATGAAGTTAGATCCTATCAAATGTTCCTTTGGAGTCGATTCTAGAAAATTGCTCAGGTTCATAGTTGATGCACAAGGAATTGAGGCGAATTCTGAGAAAATTCAAGCACTAATCAATATGAAGTCACCAACTAGAATTAAAGACGTTCAGAGTCTGACAGGAAGAGTAGCTGCTCTTAGTAGGTTCATTTCAAAATCGACAGACAAATGCATCCTGTTCTTTATTCTGTTAAGGGCTGGCAAGAAGTTTGATTGGACGGAAGAATGCGAGCAGGTATTTCAGGCCATTAAAAAGCACATGGCGCAACCTCCCATTCTATCCAAACTGGTTGACGGAGAGACTCTATACGTCTATCTAGTAGTCACTGAATATGTTGCTAGTGTTGTATTGATTAGGGAAGAAAATAAAGAGAAACATTCGATATACTACATCAGCAAGAGGTTGATACGAGAAGAATCAAGGTATCCAGCAATAGAAAAGTTAGCATATTTCCTTCTGCTCGCTTTAAGAAAGCTTAGACCGTATTTCCAAGCTCATCCTATCACAGTATTTACCGACTTGCCCCTCAAACAAGTTTTAGAAAAGCCTGAAGTAGTTGGTCGCCTGCTAAAATGGGTTGTGGAGCTAAGTCAATTTGAGATCACCTATCAACTGTGAGCATCAATAAAAGGGCAAGCACTTGCAGATTTTGTTGATGAGTATACGGGATTACCTACCAAGGAGCAGACCCCTACATTGGAAGAACCAGAAAAAGAGTCACCTGTTTGGAAGTTGTTCGTATATGGCTCATCTAACGAACACAACTCTGGGGACGAATTAATTCTGGACACTCGAGAAGGACATCTCTTTCATTGTGCACTTCGATTCGGGTTTGTTGCCTCAAATAACGAAGCAGAATATGAAGAGCTCCTCAAAGGATGTTAGTGCATGGTCACTCAAAATCTATAATGATTCACAATTGGTGGTGAATCAAATCATAGGAGATTATCAAGCATGAGGATTGAAAATTGTTGCTTACTTAAACAAAGTTAAAGACTTGCTGGCACAATTTGACAAGTACATGATACAGCAGGTACCTTGTGACCAGAACTAAAATTGCAAATGCTTTGGCGAAACTGGCAAGTGAAAAGGATGTAGATACGCTAAATATTGTTTTAGTTGAGCATCTAGCAGCTCCTAGAATACAAGAAACAGACTCTACAATGGTTATTCAGGAGGTAGATACATGGATGACCCCCATCATACAATATCTCGAGCAGGGTCTATAGCCTACTGATCATAACAAGTCAAAGAAATTAATAAGGCAATCTGGTTGATATATTATTAGATGGGACCATAAATCGATGAGCTTATTAACTACCACTTCTACTTTGTGTCACCAAACAAAAGGCCAAAGAACTATTATGAGAAGTACATGAAGGATTATGAGGTGACCACGCTGGAGGGCATAGTTTGCCTAAAAAAGCACTAAGAAAATTGTACTTCTAGCCTACCATGAATGAGGATGCAATGGAGTACGTGAGAAAATGTGACAATTATCAAAGATGCTCCAAAATTCCTCAAACAGCCCCGAACAAATTAAAATAGATGCAAATCCCTTGGCCATTTGCATTTTGGGGGATAGATCTGATCAAAACCTTACCAACAGAGAAGGGAGGTGTCAAGTATGCAGTCGTGGCTGTTGACTACATTATGAATTGGACAGAAGCTGAGCCACTTGAAACTATCACGTCAAAAAAGGTCATTAACTTTGTAGTCAAGAATATCATCTGTCATTATGGCCTGCCAAAAAAGAAAGTGTCAGACATCAAAACATAATTTGACAGTGACCTGTTTATAGACTTTTGCGAGTGGCATGGTATTACTAAATGCTTTTCTTCTATTTTTCATCTACAAGACAATGGACAAGTTGAAGATGTTAATAAGACCCTGAAAGATACTCTAAAGAAAAGACTCAAACAAGTGAAAGGGGCATGGTTAGAAGAACTACCCAAAGTACCTGGTTGTATAGAACAACCCATCGAACAACAACTGGCCATACTCCATTTTCCTTAGCATATGGGTATGAGGCTATGTTATCACATACGACCAGAAAGATAACCACCAACTATTGGCAGAATCATTAGACATGATCGAGGAATGACGAGAACTAGCCCAATTACGAGTAGCAACTCACCAACAAAAGGTTGCTCGATATTTTAACTCTAGAGTACACAAAAGGAAATTTTCTGCTAGCGATTTACTTTTCAGAAGAGTTTTTATAAACACTCGCGACCAGGCTGCTAGAGTACTCAGAACAAATTGGGAAGGCCCTTATCAAGTTGAAGAAATTGTCTAACTCAGAACGTACAAACTTCCTTAAATGAATGGTGATCTGGTTCCTCGATATTGGAATAGGGAGCACACGTGTAAGTATTATCAATAAACACCTCTTTTTAGAGGGTTGTCTTGTATTTAATTTCTTTTTATTTACAAGTTTCGAACAAGGGCCGGTTAATGTTTATTATTGGTCACTTATAAGTTTAAGATCTATTATGGTCACTCGTATAGACATGTGTAGTCCATTTTTACGAGTTAATAAAAGGAATTATGTGCAACCAGTTATTCTTGCCAATGATTGTATTTTTTACAAGTTTTTTCTATTTAATCTGTTGTTTTGCTATATTATAAGATTTACTATTAGTTGTAATGAACAGGAATGTTTGAACAAGTCTGTTCTATGGCAAGTGAACAAACACCTTTAGCTCCTCGATCACTTGGGGGCATACAGGATATAAGGCACAAGCAAAGCACTTAAAATATTTTTCAAAAAAATTTGGATAATATAAAGTGTTATGCTAAGTTTGGTCTTACGAGCAAGTATATTAATATGCAAATATTAAAATATCAACATGATTGACTATACTACTTGAGCAGAATTGCTCGGATGTATATAAAAAATAAAAGAGAACTGCTTGAAAGCAGCGCAATGTCTCAACATTACGAACATAATTGTTCAGATGTTTTAAAAGAATAAGTTACAGATCAAAAAGAAAAATTAAACATGCATCAGTTGGCTAGAGGAGGCTGGTAGACGAAATTTTTAGGGTTGTCCTCAACTTGAAGACCATCAACAAGGGATACTTCTTCGATGGGAGATGGAGGATTGTTCTCCTTGGAGAGTCGAGCAAGACATTTGTTTATCTCCACCTGTTTCACATTGTTATCCCAAAAATTGGCGTTTCCGACGAGGCACAAAACTTGGCCACAAGGAGCAGATTGGGCAGATCCCCTGGCAGGTTGGCCGATGTATACCTGCAGGGTATATGACAAGTTACTGCTCGGCATACAATCTCCTAAGGCTCAGCTACTCGATGGAACCACCAGAAAACTTGCTAGACGGGGGGATTGATGTTCTAGTTTGCTTCTTGCTGGGGGTGGACTAGGCGATTTAGAAATAGATGAAGGCTTCTTGGGTTATTGCTTAGTAGGGGTGGCATCTTTGGCCCTAGTCTTTGGGTCAGGGTAGAGCCCAGCGGATACAAGTTTTTCTGCGGTGGTCAGGGCCACCAGATCTTTGTCACAAGGGTCCATAGCAACTAGCTTTCTGGCCCTTGTCTCCATTTTTGTGGTGGGGTCGGCCAGCTAAAGGGACCATTGTGATGGAAAGACAGGTGATTAGCAGTGATGTTGTCTGTGACAAAGTATTGACTGACGTACTCCCCAACCTTGGAGATACCTTCAATATTCGACAAGTAAATGTTGGAGTCCCGGTGGCTAAAGTAAAAATATCCCGACCTGCCTTGACGAGGGCTGGATTTGAGGTCAAAGAGATAGTTTATCTCGTGTGCAATCAGTACTGGCCAGTCTAAGGATTGGTACAAAACATAGAGAGTTGAAAGGAATCGGATTCCCTTAGGACTAATTTGGGTAGGGCAAAGCCTGAAATAATCTGACACATTGTGGAAGTATGGCAGAAGAGGAATGGTCGCACATGTGTTCATATAATATCTGCTCCAAGCGTGGAATTGAGCCCCAGCGTGCTCAACAGTTTGTACAACAGCAGGTTTGAAGATGGAAACATCTCCGAGATGGAAGTGCTCTCTGATGTTTTGTAAATGCTTGTCAGAAATCGTGCTCTTTGGAGCATCATATAGGGGGGCATCTTCTGTCTCAAAGGAGGAGTTAACGACGACCTCGATATGGATCTCTGTGGCATAGTCGATCTCAGCTTCCCCCTCTTGCCCTGAAGAGCTCGGCTCTTCCTCAACGGATGGGACCCCCTGCGTGACCCCAGTGGTGGCACGGCATGCCACATGGGGGTCTTCTTCCTCTGTACTGCAGTTAGTGTGTTTCATACGGGAACATCTCCTCAGACATGTCAGCAAGCCCATCCAATCATTTTGCCTCAGCCACCAAATACATCAGCCACTTATCGATAACTGTGCGGTACACTGAGTGGAGGACTATTATGATGCTTTATGGTTCCAAAAAGTGGCAGGAATAATTGAAGGGTCATTTCTTAGAAATACTAAGGCTATTAACTATATCAGATGTTATGCCACATAGCAAGGAGCATATACATGTGACCAGGCTAGATGGAGTGGTCCTCAAAAGAAAGCTTCCATGCTGCATAGCACCATTGCAAACTTGGGGAGCAAATGTTATCCCAAAAATTGGCGTATCCGACATAGCACTAAACTTGGACACAAGGAGCAAACTGGGCATACCCTCTGGCAGGTTGGCCGGTGTATACCTGCAGGGTATACAATAAGTTACTGCTTAGCATACTATGTCCAGAGGCTTAGCTGCTCGACAGAACCACTAGAAAACTTGCTGGTCAATATGACAAGCAGACTGGTCGGAATACACTTGACAAATGAATAAAGTCACTGCTTGATACGCTTGCCAGGAGAGCAACTGGTCAGTATGACGAACAGACATCCCTGATCGGATGAAAGCAGTTCCACTCTCTGTTAGCACTCCATAATAATCTTCCAACCACCCACAAAGAGTGCCTAATAGCCCTAAAAACTTGGGCAAAACTCCTGAAGAATAGGACAGTAACTACCTGAAAAAAGAAAGGGATATTTCCCCATCAGTTATGCTCAGGCGCAACCCTGGGATGAGAGGGACAGTATAAATACAAACCCTCCACCACTGTTGAGGGGGTTCAGAAAAATAGTCTACCGATCAGCATTAGGAACATACCGAGCAGTTTGGCTCGGTACTTAGCAGTGACTCTTCCATATTGTATTATATTTTACACATAAAAACCCACTTGGAATCCCTGATGATCTTGTGTAAACCTTCAAGATTAATACAAATCTAAGAAGACGTAGGTCATTACCAATCTTTGGGGTAGAACCTCTATAAATCCTGGTGTTCTCAATTATTTATTTGCTCATTATTATTAGGTTCTTAGCTCATTTATTGCTCATTGATTGTCTAATTTAAAGCTCTCTAATTAATTATTTGACTTTGCGTTAGTTGGCTAAAAAACCAGTCAACACACACGCTCTGAAGGATAATAAAATTTTAATTTTGATTGCTCTTCCAAAACATATAAAAACAATTGAAGACAACTCCTTTGAATCGCTCCAAGTTGCTCGCGTTATCCTCCTCAAGGCTGGACACGTTCTCCTCTACCTCGCTGTATTTCTTCTCCAAGTTGTTTGCCTCTTCGTGGCTTTTCAATAGTTCCTAGTCAACCTTTAAGGCCTCGTCCTTATTTGATTTGGCAAGGTTCTTGTACTTTTCCACCGAGCCCTTTGCAGCTTCGAGGTCATCGGACAACTTCTTTTTCTCGGTCTCCAGCTTGTCCTTCTCCCCGATCAACTTCTTGTTTTTCTCGACCAATCCAATGTTCTCCTCGGATAGCCTCCTATCTTCTTCAATCAAACCCTCAACTCGCCTCCAGCCGTGGTTTAAAGTGAGGAATGCCTACGACCAAAAAAACACCAAAGCATATATTAGTAAAGGTATTTGAAAAGAATTTGAAAAGTGTGTACTGAAAAGAAGAAATTTACTTCACTTATAAACTCATTGAAGCTTCGGCGAAGGACCTAGTCGGTACTAAGACCAGGAAAAGCGACAAAGGCTTGTTTTCTTAGCCTATGTCAGGCCACCTTTGTGATCATGTTGACGGTCGAGCTTGATGCATTGTGGAGAAGCTCGGCAACTGCAGACATATCCACTGCTCGCTGAGCCTTAGGGAGGAGAAGATGGTGCAGTAGACCCCCTGGTCATTGGACGAGTGGTCTCTTTGGTCAGAGGGGAAGCCTCTGTGGGCCTTTGTTTTTTAGCAGGGGGAACTCTGCTTGAGCCCCCTGCCTCCTTCCATGCTGGTCATTTAGATCCAGCGCAGTTCCCCTAAACGCATAAATTTTGAATGCCTCGGACATACAACAGAGAATGTAGAAGTAAAGTGGCTAGCAATAATACTTGAAGTACATGTGTTGCTCGTTACATTATCTAAGCTACTTCTATTTCTAACTAAAGAGTCATGTGTCTCAAGAATTTCTAAGTTATAGCTACTAGTCGATGGAATTAATCTACCATCCCTATCAAACAGATCGATAGGGATGAGGAGTAAGTTAAGTAAATTGTTAGAGAAATTATTACCTTTTTCATCCTCCAAAGAAGAGAATTCCTCTCGACCAGGCCTCTCTGGAATTTTTTGCTTGCCCTTGCCTTGGACAGGAGGAATAGAGGCTGGTCGCTGATCCTGACCAAGCTCCCTGATGTTTGAACTAGTCGTACAGAGCCTTGGAGGTTAGGAAACAACCTGAGGGTTCTTGGAGGTAGTCTGATCATTAGTGTCTTCTTCAGTGGCACTCTCTGTGGTCGACTCATTCCCAACGTTGTGAGGTTGGAAAAGACTGACCACTCTGAGATTCGCTACAGTAACTAAGTACTTGCAGCTCTTCTCCTCTATAGCCAAGCTTCCAAGAATGTCAGCTTGATCCATCATGGCCATAGTGAGGCGTGGTCGGTGCCATGGACCTAAATAAAGGAGAGAAAATAATGACACTAAGTATTTGTGAATAGAAAAGTAACAACCAGACGTGAAGAAGGATATCAAAAGTATTACCTCCTCGGGTGAAGGCAGAGTTATCTACGACCAATTCTGTCGTTAGGAAGTATTACCTCTGCTACTTCCCTATATTGGACTTGTAGGTGGTATCAATCAAGAAAGCCCTTGAGCTGTCTTGATGATAGAAGTGCAGAAAACCCGTAATATTCTGCTTCAAGTTGGATTTGAGATCAAATAGGTAGTTGATCTCGTGAAGGGTTGGAACAGGGCACTTCCTTCAATGGTAAAGAATATATAATGTTGATAGCATTCTATATCTATTTAGTGTTATTTGGAAGGGAGCAATCTCAACGTAGGTTGCCACCCCTCGAAAGTAGTCCTTAATAAGCAGAGTGGCACTAGCCTCAATGTTTTACCTCGACTAGGTGCTGAAGGCACCCCCGGGGACATTGGCGCGTTGGTCCGGAGATGTTTTGTATAAATTGACCCCGTGAAGTCTGTAACGCCCTACTCCCTTAGAGCCGTTACTAAGTGAGTTTTAAAAGAAACTTTGTGCAAGGAACTCGCTAACCGAGGTTTTTAGAACCAAAGTGTGATTAAGTAAAAGTTAAGGCTGTAATCTTTGAAAATGTGTTGTTTCATTAAAAACTTCTAGTATTAAACATTTGGGATCCCAAAATAAGGTTTGAAAACTATTTACATCTTAAAATAAGCTTACAGTTGATTAGTTATAAAAATCATAAATTATTACAGCCATTTCTCGAATAAACCCCCAACCAAAGCAGTCGGGCAGGCCAAACATGTACGCGTCGCTTCATGCTCTCCGTACTCATGGCTGGTTGACTCAACCCTTGCCCTTTCCTGCAACACAGAGCACCCGTGAGCTAAAGCCCAGCAAGAAAACTCATACAGTTCATAACATATGCAAATTATACAGTTAACATATCAGATAGTCCACAGATAAACAGATCATCCATCAGACTAAGCAAGCACGGCCATGCCGCCCCAGAAGCCTTACCAAAGCCTGGGGTCTCAGTTCTCACCGTAAGGATATCTCATGTATCCATTGGGTCCTACCCTAACTGTAAGCATCCCATGTGCTAAGTGTTACTTCCGGCCTCACTGCCGTTCTCGGCCTTTCGTCGTTCTCGGCTCCATCGCCGTTCTCGGCCTTGCCGCTCTCGGCCTTAGCCATTCATTGTACTATAATCACACATATAATACATTTCGAAATAATCATTCAAACACATAATAATTCATTTAAGGTTATACACTAGCACATAATACAATCTAGGGCCACGCCCTGTAATAACACTATGGGCCCATGCCCTATTCTCGGGTGCTACAGTTTTCTTACCTGTATTTCGAGCTTCCTGATGCACTAAAGCCGCGAGCACGGTTCTCTAACCCGAGCTTCCCAAAGACCTAGTCACAACACATATAAAACATCCTTTAATACTAATCAATTCAAAAACCACTTCCCGGGACCAATCCCACACTCTCGGGACTCCCAAATTCCTAAAACAATTCATCGGAAACATCCCCCGAACCCCCGAAGCAAAAGCTCAAAATTGTAAATTTTCATATCCTGAAAAAGGCGTAGCGCCGCGGCGCTACCCGCAAGGGCCGCGGGGCCCAGAGAAGTAGAAAGTTCCCCTGACTGTAAACAGCCTCGCGCCGCAGCGCCCAAGAACAGGGCCGCGGCGCTCCTTCGCGAACCCAGATTTTCTGGGTTTTTCTCCTTCAATTCCCTCATCCAAAACACCTCTAAACCAGCCCAAACACATATCTCAACCCCAAAACCAAATTGAAACCTCAAATGAACCATCTAACAACCCATAAACACAAATATCAAGATCAAAACACAATCACACCCAAAATCCACCCCTTTGATTTCTAATTTCATCAAACTCAAACAAAACTCAAAAACTTAACTCATGCCTTAACATTCCTCAAATCAAAACAGAAACAAGACTTAAATTTTTATAGAAACCTTACCTCAAGTGGAGAATTCACTCACAAGCTCCCTTGATTCTCCTCCTAAACTCCCACTTCAGCCCCCTTTCTACTCTTCTTCTTCTTCTTCTTGCCCTAGCTTTTCTTCTTCTAGTTTTCTTCTCTTCAATTTTTATCAACACCAAAATATGACCCAATGCCCAAACCGTGTACCCCTTGTACCCAGCTGCAACATATCTAATTCCCAGCCAAATGACCATCTTACCCTTCCTTAAATTTCCCTTTCTAGCTAAACCTCAAGGGCCTTTTTGTCATTCCTACTTTCTTGCAATCCTACCCCTTCTTTCAACCAAACTTGTTACTCTCAGCGGTTACTAACAGTAACACAAATTACCATATCGCCAATTACCATTAACTCACAAGAACCCAATTACAAAATCCCCAAAATACCCCTAGGCTCCCTCCGAGCTGGGTATAAAAACCCCGTTGTGACAATTGAGTTAACTAGCTCTCTAGGACCGTCTCGGCACGTGCATCACAATAATAACACCACCCACATTATACAATTATCACATAGATGCCCACAGCGGGCTAAAATTACCAATTTACCCCTAACATACAAACGGGGTCCACATGCTTGTTTATTTCACCTAAACATGCATACTAACCACATATTCATTTAAATTCACATAAATTAATGCAATATAACAATTATTGCCCTCCAGGCACACTAATCAAGGCTCCAAGCCTTATTAGCAAATTTAGGTCGTTACAAAGTCCATACTTCTTGGGGAGATTAGCCACCACCTTGTCTGATAGCTGGCTAGGTGGAGGGATGTTCCAAGGTATATGTTCCATCTTGGTGTCTAGTTTGATGTTAGCATGAGAAAGAAGCACCTCAGGAACGTCTTCCTCTTCAGCTTTTGATGCATCCCCATTGGTTTCCCTACAACCAACGTGAGGATCTCTCCGTTTTCTAGAGGTGGGGGATTTGTAGTGGCTTCTGGAGGTGGGGTTTGAGAAAGAGGACGAAGAGTGGGCTGCTCAGTGTCTTCGTATAGCAGAGTGAGGATGGTGTCGTCTATTTGTCTCTCACCTCCCGAGTAGTCTTGCATGAATATCTTAGAAGAAGAATGGCAAGTGAGAATCTAGTGACCAATAGATTAAAAGAGATGAAGAAATAAAATAGGTTGCTTGAGGATAAACCATTAGGTTTATCCAACCAGCTACTTTTTAAGGCAAACAAGAGGAATATATGTCCAGCAAAAAATTAAGATCAAAAAGTGAAAATGAAAAGTTTTATTAAAAAATTCATTTTCATAACAGGCGGGAAAAACCCAATTTTTCTGAAAGGGTAGAAACCAAATTTTACCCACATTTTGTGTCCAAATCTATAATCCCACATCAACAAACTCTGCCTATCGTCTTTGTTATCCCAAAAATTGGCATATCTGACGTGGCACCAACTTGGACACATGGAGTAGATCAAGCAGACCCCCCAGCAGGTTGGTCGGTGTATGCCTGCAGGGTATATGATGAGTTATTGCTCGACATACTATCTCCAGAGACTCAGCTGGTTCACAGGACACCCAGAAAACTTATTGGTCAGTATAATAGTCATTGCTCGGTATGCTTACCAAAAGAGCAGTTGGTCCATATGAAAAATAGACATACCCCCTCGGATGAAAGTAGTTACACAATCTGATTAGCTCTTCGCAAGAATCACCCAGCGAAGTGACTTGCCACCTAGAAATCCATCTGGTGTCGAGGGACAAACCGCTGGGCCCACTGCACCAGGATGTGGAGTTGTTGCCTCTGTTGGAATCACCCATGCAGGAACGTCAGGTGGAGTTACTACACGAGGTACTGACCAGCCTGTACCTAGAGTTGGAGGTCCTGGACGGTATGAGCCCCACGTAGATATTGAAGGACTTGACCCTGAAATTGATCAAATAAGGGAAGTCGTGGGGCAGATGCAAGATCAGCTTGCCACCATGAATTAGGGGCGAGCCACTGCGCAGGAGGCCCTTAATGAGGCTTTCCAAAAACAAAGGAGAGATTTCCAAGAATGGATGGATCGACATATCTGGGAGGTTCAGACCCAGCAGGAGGACATGGAACATCGGATTAGAGAGGTTGTTGAATCCATCCGCAATTATATGCAACAGCAGCAAACCCATGGTATAGGAACTACAGCTGGAACTACTGTCCAAAACCAACAACATCCTCCCATTTTTGGTTTCGGTGAGGGTGCCATGCATGGGCCAAAGGCTCAACCTCAAAATGGAAATCAGGGTCCGACCATGAGTCACATATCTGATCGGGGCGCTCAAGCAAACAATAATAGGTGATCCTTACCAGCTGATGAACAAGTCATGCCAAGGTGTGGCATGGGACAGGCCCAAGCAGGACATTTTCGGTCAAGATCTCAGAGCAATAGCTGTGACAGGAATCCTAGTGCTGTAAGACGGGACGGCAACCCCCGAGGTCTAGCACCGAATAGGAGTGGTCAACCCCAAAACTACCAGTAGCAACCTGGTCAGTACAAACAGCATCAAGAATACCGACCAAGGTCCTGAAGAGATGAACTGGAGGTTAGTAGTACATACAGGCCCCGTTATGTTGATGGTTATGACCATGATGAGGCAGCAAGCCAAGTTTTCCCACAGAATAATCATGGTCAGAGAGGTAACCAACCCAAAGGACTGTTTGTCTCACAAGGGCGGGATATTCCAAACAACCAACCACCTTGAGGTGGAGGGTTCCATGGAGTAACCTCCAGTACCAGACCGAGCGAACATCCAGAACGCCGAGGGTAGACTTTGGCCAAACTCCATTTTCAACCGATTAGGCCCATTGGGAGGTGAAGACCTTTGCGATGCTCTTAATCGAAGCAGAGAAAATCAGGATTCGAAAAACATAGCTCCACTTGAGTCTGTTCGAGACCCAAGAATGAATGAGGTCTGCAATGCAGCGTAACCCCGGGCAGTTACAGACCCTAATATCTAGGCCCAGCTGGATTTGTTAACCCGACTGGTAAGGGGCTTGACAGCCCCCAAGTTAACATATATTGAAATGGAGAGGCAGAGATGTTCCACATTTTCTGAACGTATTAATCAACTTCCCTACTTGTCAAATTCAAAATGTCGACATGGAAGATGTACACTAGGCTGAAGGACCCAATATCTCATGTTCACAACTTTGAACTATAGACTGATTTACAGGGAGTTCGGGTTGATGCCAGGTGCAAGATCTTCCCAACCACTCTGTCAGAAATTTCCCCACAATGGTTCTTCAAGCTACAGCAAGGGTCGATTACATCATGGGATGGATTTGTATGCACATTCTATTCCTAATTTTCCTTAGTAATGCCTTTTCCCGTTGAGTCGAATGGCCTGGTGGACATAAAACAAAGAGATAATGAACCTTTGAAGGACTACATTCAACGTTTTATTTGGGAAACCACCAGAGTGAAATCCTTTAGTGATGACGGTAAATTAATAGCCATCAATTCGGGAGTCAAAGTAAAGAGTATGTTCTGGAGCAGTTTGAAAAGGAATTATGCACGTACCACCCAAGAGTTCCTTGATTGGGTAGAGGAATTCATCAAGCTCGAAGAAGCTGAGTGAAAGGTGGATAATCCAACTCAGACAACTGCTGAGTAGGGGAAAACATGTGCTAAGAATACCACTAACCCTGCAGAGGGAGGAAAGAACGGGGCTAAGAATGGCAAACATAGTAATGGTGCTAGAAGTAGCGGTAACCAAAGTGACAATAAGAAGCCTAAGACCACCAAGCAGCCCAAGCCATGAGAATATGTTCCTAAATATACTACTTACTCCATCCTATTAGAGACCCGGGTGGATGTTTTTAATGCCACACAGGCTGTCCTACCGTATAGAAGACCTCCACCAATGAGGATGTTAATAGACGGGATATGACCAATATCTGCTAGTTTCACAATGACTATGGTCATGAAACCAATGAATGTAACCACCTGAAGGAGGAGATAAAACTCCTCATCAGACAAAACAATGCCCATCTGAAGAGGTATGTACGGCCAACCGTCGACCAGCATCCTCAAGAGCCTCCTCAGCATCTGTTGACTGGTTTTTTTAGCCAACTGACGCGGAGTCAAAATAATTAATTCGAGAGCTTTCAATTAGACAATCAATGAACAATAAGTGATACAAGAACCTAGTAATAATGAGCAATAAATAATAAAAAACACCAGGATTTGTAGAGGTTCGGCCCCAATGATTGGTAATGACCTACTTCCTCTTAGTTATTCATTAATCTTGAAGATTTACCCAAGATCACAAGGGATTACAAGTGGGCTTCTATACGTAAAATAAAATACAATATGGGAGAATCACTGTTATGTACCGAGCCAAATTGCTCGGTATGTTCCTAATGTTGGTCGGTAGGCCATTTCTCTGAACCTCTTCCACTGTGGTGGAGGCTGTGTATTTATACTGTCTGCCTTGCCCCAGGGTTGTGCCTGAGCGTAACTGATAGGGAAATATCCCTTTCTTCTCACAGATAGTTATAGTTCTATTTTTTAGGAGGTTTGACCAAGTTTTTAGGGCTGTTAGGTGCTTTTTGTGGATGGTTGGGAAATTCTCGCGGAGTTCCAACGGAGAGTGTAACGACTTTCATTCGAACAGGTATATCTCCTCGTCATACCATCCAGCAAGTATCTAGGGGTCCTGCCAAGCAGGTGTGCCTATAGCATGCCAAGCAGTAACTTGCTTGTATTCCCTGCAGGTATATATTGACCAACTTGTCGGGGTGTATGCCCAGTCTGCTCCATGTGTCCAAATAAATTGCCACGTCAGACATGCCAATTTTTAGGATAACATTTTCCCCCCAAGTTTACAGTGGTGCTACACAGCATGGAAACATTCTTTTGGAGGTCACCCCATCTAGTCTGGTCAGGGGTACACACCCCTTACTACGGGGCATCACACTTGATGTAGTTAATAGCCTTTGTATTTCCAAAAAATGAGCTTTCCGTTTTTCCTGCCACTTTTTAGGAATCAGAAGGCATCATAATAGCTCTCCATTTATTGTATCGCATAGTTATTGAAGAGTGGCTATCGTATTTGGCCGTTGAGGTGAGGTGATTGGAGAGTCGTGCGTGCTGACGTGTCTGGGGGAACGTGCCTGCAGCGACTGAGGGGACTGCTGATTGGACAGACGCATTAAACTCCTTCAGGGCATAGCTCATTTCTTCTTGTTATAAATAGGGGTGCTCTTACCTACTTCTCTACTTCAAACAAACCAGAGCCGACCTAGAAAACCCTAAGTCTCCACCTCCCAATATGTCCGAGGGAGCCAGCCTGTATTCTGATTCTTATGCCTCACCACCTTCACACTATGAACCTGTCTCTGGTGCCATACTACTACAGCAAGTAAGTTTTCTAGACTTCTCCATTTCACTTAGCATTGTGTGTGAGAAAATGTTTTCATTTCTATCTGTCTACGTTCTATACTGTAACCTTGGGTGGCATCTGCATGTTGTTGGAATCTAGGTTTGAATGAATGTTTTGTGTTGTTCTTGGAATGGGTAATCTATTTGAACCTCTGATTTTGTAAAAATTGTGTTTTAACGTCCCCTTTTTGTTCATTCACACTCAGTGTTTTTGAATGACACGAAGAACACTACTCAAAGAAAAACTTTTTTGGGGAAAATCTTCCTCTTTCTTGAGTTTTCTTGTTTTCAATTTGATCTATCCCTGGTTCATCGTGCTGCTCTATGTTTGGCCTAGGCTGGTTGGTATAATCTGCGAACTTCTACCGACTAGCACTATTCAATGTACTCGCTTCACCCTTCCCTTTTTCTTGTTTGCACAGAAAGGAGGTGACCACCGAACTGTGTTTCAAGATACCATTGGAAATTCATGGTCCGTATGAAACACATTAACTAGGGTACTAAAGAAGAAGATCCCCATGTGGCGCGCTATGCCACCATTGAGGTCGAACAAAGGATCCCATCTGTTGAGGAAGAGCCAAGCTCTTCTGGACAAGAGGAGGAATATGCCACAGAGACACATACTAAGGTCGTCTTGAATCCAGCCTCATAGGTAAAAGATGCCCCTCTGTATGTTGCTCCTAAGAGCACAATTTCTGATAAGAAGTTGCAAAATATCAGGGAGCATTTCCATCTCAGAGATGTTTCCATCTTCAAACTCGCAGTTGTACAAACCGCTGAATACTCTGGGGCTCAGTTCTGCGCCTGGAGCAGATCTCACATGAACGCAGGCGCCACCCTCCCTCTTCTTCCATACTTCCGAAGTGTGGCAGATTACTTCAGGCTTTGCCCTACCCAGATTATCCCTAAGGGCATCAGATTTCTACCAGCCCTTCATGTTTTGTACCAATCCCTAGACTGGCCGGTACCTACCCTAAACCCAGCGACAAGGATCTGGTTGCCCTGACTACTGCGAAAAAACTTATATCCATCGGGCTCTACCCTAACCCCAAGACAAGGACAAAGAATGCCACCCCTGACAAACAATTGCCTACGAATTCCTCCTTTATCTCTAAACCTTCTAATTACCACTCGCCAAGAAGCAAACTAGAGCATCAATCCTCTTGTCCAAACCTTACGTGGCTCACTGAACTAGGAGTTCGGGTGGAGTTGTCCTCCAGGAGCCTGCTGAGCATGGCAACTCTAAAGCTACCATAACTCCCCATCCTGGCAAAGGCAAAGAAGCTGCAATAGAACAGGTAGACTTGGACTCATCAGACAGTGATGGGGGTCTTCCGTATGATGCAATTGACTGCTCGGGGGAAGCGGAAGAGGGTAATCTGACTCTTTTTTTCAAACTTAGTTTCATTCTTTGCCCAATTATAAAGATTTTTTTGTTTTTCTGTTTCTCCTTTGCTCGGCACTTTTTCTAATCCTTTGCTTTAATTTTTTAGATATGTTGTCAGTATTTCTCAAGAAGTTGCTCGGAAACACACTAGTGGTCTCAGCAGTGAGGTTCCCTCACCCAAACATCATAAAACTGACCTTCCTGTCGGAACTGCTGAGCAGACTGAGAAGATTCCTGACAAGGCCTCCTCTAGGAAAAAGGCACCCACACCATCGCGCAAGTCAGGCAAGGGCAAAGGATTATCAGTGGAGGGTGGTATCCGTATAGCTACTGCACCAGAGTTGACTAGCCTGAGCAAAGTTCCTGATGGCACTGTTGAGAATCCTACCGAGGAGGCTCATGGTCCCCTGAAGAAAGCCCTGTCCATCCATCAAGGACACATAAAAGGGTGTCTACTTCCTAGACCGAATTCATGGATACCCTTAGTAGCAAGTCTCTGGACTTCATTACTAGCACCGATCTTCAGGATGTTACTAGAGTAAGAAATAAATTTGTTCGATCTCGAAATGATTTTTCCTTTCTTGTTATTTGTTCTTAATTTATTCATAGGTTATGCTGGCTCTTAGCTATGCTCACTACTGAGCCAAGGGGGTGAGCAAACATGTGATCGGCCTTGTGAAGGAGTCAAAGGATAAAACTTGTCAGATTTCCCATCTGACCGAGCCACTCCAGCATCTTCAACAGGTCGTCGAGCAGATTACCAAGGAAAATGAGGGGCTTCAATCTGAAGCCGAGCAGAGGAATCTCGACGTTAACCGGTTGGAAAGAAGGATTGAGGAATTAAAGGAGAAAAATGTTTCTAATGGGAGGGTCCCTCAGGAGGAAAAAGATAAGCTAGCAAAGGCTCTTAAGCAGGAGAAATTTGACAATGCCGCTGATGCTAAAGCCTTGGAGGACTTTGGTATAAACACCTTCTATGATTTCTGGGCTCACAACAGGACGGCAAACTTTAACTATCTGGGAGAGGCCTATGATGAGCTGGTGCACTTCTGTGATGAGCGTCAGAAGAACGAGGCCCCGGCCGAACATACCGAGTTGCCTCCAGCCTCCGAGCTAGAATTTTCCATGCCAGCCGCTGAACCGATTATAATGATCCCTGAGAAATATGCCTCGCCTTCTAGTCCGAGTGCTTTAACTGAGGTTGTGACCCCTGGCGACCAATCTAGCAGCTTTCTTGCTGAAACCCCTGCCGCCAAATCCGACCAACCACTTTATGGTGCTTGATAAACTTTACCTATTATTATATTATTATTTTTATTATTGCAAAGACAAAGATGGCTGAGCCGAGCAGCCTTTAATCTCGAGCAATCTTTCACTTTAACCAAAATAGCATTGTTGAGCCGAGCAGCCTTTAATCTCGAGCAATCTTTTAACTTTTTATAAAATGCTTCTTGTACGCCGTAAATATCCACGAACTATTGGCGAGCTGGAAAAGGGCCTAATTCGATCTGCCACGAGTAAATCGTCCACCCGGAGTTGTTATTACGAGTTTCCACCTGTCCAACCCAAGCTGATTAGAGAGTTAGCAGTCTACACGAAGGCAGCGGATCAACGGTATGGATATCATGAGCTAGCTCTACATCAAGCTTGTGATGCGGCATGGGTCTGACACCCGAACCCTTGTAAAGACAACCACGCAATGTAAACGTGCATATATCAGACATCATGTGTCTATTCCATTCTTGAATTCTTGGGCACGCAGTATAAACGTGCGTATTCAGGCATCCCACGACTGGTTTGGGCCATGCGGCCCATTATCCCTCCTTACCTATTGATTAGACCACACTTCACTGTCAGGTTTTAGGAATTAGCCATCAGTGTCACAGAGATGACGTGAAGGGTAAAGAGGTCACGAGATGACCCCTTTGCCAACCCAGGTATCCTCTCCCTATAAATACCAAGACCCTGGGCAATGCAAGGGGTTGGACAGATATTTGTAAAGAAGCACTCTGTAAGAAAGAGTCAAGAGATATCAATAATATCGACTGGTGGACTAGAGGGATTTTAACCTTCGAACCGCCTAAAAAGAAAGGAGTGATCACTTTCCCATGTTATTAATTTCCCAAGTCTAGAATTAAACTATTTTCATATTACAGTTCACTAATTAGCACTAATCCATCCATTTATTCGTATAATTATCTGTTGGCGAAGAACCGCGTCAACAGTTTGGTGCTTTCATTGAGAGAATTTAGATTGGTGCTATCGCAAAAACCTGGTCATGGTGGTTACTCGTTCGAGATATGGTAACGAGGCAGATCAACACGATGGGCAGGAGGCCCACCATGCCACCATATCCGATGAACAAAACCCCAAGATCCAGCAACGACCAGGGAAGCAGCCTATGGGCCAGGGCGACACCGGGAGTTCGGCACCCCGGCCGCCAAATTCGAACCCGGATTTCCTAACGGCGATAGAGATGGAGAACATACAGTTGAGGAGTCAGCTGTCAAGAGCAAACAAGCAAATTGAAGAAGTCTTGGCCCAGTTACCCCCTCTTACAACCGACGCTAACGTCGGAAAGAGGCAAAGTGGGACTCATAAGTCCCGCCGGGCTAACCGGTCCAGGCCCAGCCGATTAGTCAGAGCCTCAACTCTGAGTTCTAACCCAACGTCACACCACCACCAAGAAACTGTATTTGAGGAGTTTCCTAAGGCCAATCAGCAATTCAACCGATCAATCCGAACCTCAACTCCTAGCTCGATTCCACCATCGAACGCGCCCAGAAGAGCCTGAGGTAGCTCGTGGAGGAGATACGGGGAGGGCTCGCGAAGACAGCCTGTTCCGGCCAGCCATCCTGCACCACAGTTAGACCACCAAGCGTAGGATGCAGGGGATGGTAGAGTGGAGCGGCCGTGACCTAACTTGATTCGCCCGAACGGGACTAGGATCGCATCACAAGTTAGGCATCCCCCGTCGCCAATAAGATACCCCTCTCCTCCCCGTCCAATTCGGGATATTCCGGCATATGGGAGTAGTAGGAGAAATCCTCCTTCCACCGGTCCTTCCCATCGTAGCCGAGCGCGCGGGGAAGTCCTGGATCCTCATCCTTAGCAGCAGGCTCTGAGCTTTTCAAACGGGAGTTACTGGACTAGGAGCTACCAAAGTGGCAGATTTGGTGAAGACCTGCACAATCGCTTGAGCTCAGCGCAAAGCCCTCGAACCACCCCAAGAGCCGACCTTCGAGATCGCCTCAACTCACAAAGGGGAGATCCAGCTAGAAATGGTAATCATGCTCACCGAGGGGATGGTCTTTCGGAAGTACATGACAGTGGGAGTGTCCCACCTAACCAAGCTCAAGCTTGGAGGGACAATAACCTGCCTAACGCTTACAATGGAACTAGAGCTGTTGAACAGCCCCAGAACAACCAAGGAAGTAAGGACCAAACCCTAGAGCATTTAGCTCAGATGGAGGAGCTGATGAAGAAGCTCTTGTCAGACAAGGAAAAAGACGAATACGACTCGGGGGATGAATTCGAACTATTCGTCCCCAGCATAGCAGCCACGACATATCCACCGGGTTTCCGGATGCCCTACTTGTCTAAGTTCGATGGAGATGGAGACCCGTCGAATCATTTCGGTATGTTCAACACCCTGATGATGGCCCACAATATCAGCCCCGAGCTAAGGTGTTTGATATTCCCTTCCACATTGATTGGGTCGACCAGGCAATGGTTCAAGCAATGTAAAAAAGCAGTCCATCAGCTCGTGGAAAACCTTTTCTGCTGACTTCAAGAGGGCGTTCTAAGCTTCTCAAGCTACTCGCGTCAAAGCCGACACCCTAGCAAACGTGAAGCAACAGCTCAAGGAACCCTTGAAAGCTTAACTGAGCAGGTTTGCAAACGTCGCGACCCGAGCCAGGGACGCAGACGATAGTTCCAAGCTTATGGCCTTGAGGACTGGAATCCTCGTTGAAGGCAGGCTATGGAAAGAGATACAGAGAAAAGGTGTCAGCACCATGGATGAATTCCTGAACAAGGCCCAGGGATGGATAAACCTGGAAGAGGCGCGAGCGTCGGTCGTGGGAACCAGCCAAGCCCCTGATTAGCCCGTTGGAGTGGGAACAGATGTCATGAAAATGACTCAAACCGTTACACAGAATAACCAAGGGGGTGGAGGCAAGAGAAAAGGGAGCAGCAAGGGCGGCCAGCCCAGTCCGAAGAAGAAAAAGCCCATGGAAAAATTTAAGCCAGTATACCCGACTTATACCGAGCTCACAAACACGAGGGAACACATTTTCCTAGCCAACTCTGCCCACCTCCCCTGGAAGAAGCCGGAACCTTTGAAGCACCAGAAGTCCAAGAGGGACCCTTCTAAGTTCTGTCGATTCCACAATGACATTGGCCACACACTGATGATTGTAGGCATTTAAGGGATGAGATCGAGACACTCATCAAAGTCGGACCTTTGGCTCAATACGCGCAGAACAGAGTTCCTACCAGTTCGCCGGCCCCAGAAGCTCTGATAAATCAACCCGAGCCCTAGATAAATCAGGATACCCCTCCTCCTGTGATAGGGGGAGAGATATCCACAATCTCCGGTGGCCCCCATTTGGTCAGCACGAGCAGAGGTGCCCATAAGAGATATGTCAATGAATTGAAGGCTCATAACGAAGTGGAATTCGTCCCGGAGCAGCATCTACCCAAACAGCAACGACTGGAGAGGCAACCGATCATCTTTACCGAGGAGGATGCTAGTCACGTCCAGTTCCCCCATAACGATCCTCTGGTCATAACTGTCCAACTCACTAACCGGAGAGTTAGGAGGATACTAGTCGATAATGGGAGTTCGGTGAACCTGTTGTTCCGGTCGACACTGGAGAAGAGGGGGTTATCTGTCACCGAGTTGAAGGCCACCTCCATGATGCTGTATGGATTTTCTGGAGAAGCGTCGGCAGCGATAGGAATAATCGAGCTGGTAATTACCTTGGGAGAGGGGCCCCGAACTGTCTCTAAGCTCCTCGAATTCATGGTCATCGATTATCCCGCCGCCTACAACGCTATTCTGGGTCGACCTACGTTGATAGAATTTGAGGCCATAACCTCCATCCGCCATCTCACAGTCAAATTCCCATCCTCCACGAGGATATGCATGGTCCGAGGTGATCAGCTCGCTGCCAGGGAATGCTATAGCATTTCCGTGAAGGGAAAGTCACGACCCGGGTAGCAGACGATGACCATTCAGGGCGGGGATGAGGAATCTCAGGAAGTAGGACCTATTCCTGAGATAGAAAAACCTCAGAATGCCAATGGGGAGGGTATCATCTTGAATGACGATATTGACCCCAGGATAGGCAAAGATAGATCCGAGCTCTAGGCCATCGAAGAGCTCGAGGAGGTGAGCATCGACCCACAAGACCCCTCGAAGGTGGTGAAGCTCGGAAAAAACCTGTGTAGAAAAAGGAAGACGGAGCTGCTAATATTTCTACAAGAGAATCTAGATGTGTTCGCTTGGTCATGAGGACATGATAGGGATTAGCCCAGGCATCATCATGCACACCCTCAACTTGGACAAGAACGTGCCGGCGAAGTCCCTGAAACAAAGGTGCCTGGGCACGACCCGAGTTGAGGCCTTAGAGGAGGAAGTAGCCTGGCTCTTGAAGTGCAACTTTATTCGTGAGGCAAAGTACCCGATCTGGGTCGCCAATCCCGATTTGGTCCTAAAGCCCAACAGGAAGTGGCGGACCTGCATCGACTTTTCCGATCTGAATAAAGCCTGCCCCAAAGATTGCTTCCCTTTGCCAAGGATTGATCAATTGGTAGATGCCACGGCAGGGCACGAGCTCATGTATTTTATGGATGCATACTCGGGCTATAACCAGATCGCCATGAACCCGGCAGACCAAGAGCACACTAGCTTCATGACCCCAACTAACGTTTATTGCTACAAGGTCATGTCGTTCGGGCTGAAAAATGCAGGAGCTACATACCAGAGGTTGGTCAATAGGATGTTTATTAATTAGATAGGGAAAAACATGGAAGTGTATGTTGACAACATGTTGGTCAAGTCAAAAACTGTCGATAACCATGTCTCCGATCTGAAGGAATGCTTTAAGATTTTAAGAGAGTACGGCATGAGGCTAAATCCCCAAAAGTGTACTTTCAGGGTTGTGTCAGGAAAATTTCTGGGTTTCATAGTCAACACCAGAGGAATAGAGGCGAACCCCGATAAAATCAGGTCGCTACTCGAGATGCCATCACCCCGGTCACGAAAAGACGTCCAAAGTCTAATAGGAAGGGTGGCAGCCCTTAATCGGTTCATTTCCAAATCTACCGACAAGTGTTTGCCATTCTACAACCTTCTCTGGGGAAATAAAAAATTCGAGTGGACCGAAGAATGAGAATATGCTTTCCTCAACCTGAAAGCACATTTGGCCGAGCCACCCGTGTTGTCCAAGCCAACAGCAGGAGAGCCTCTTTTCCTTTACCTGGCTATCACGAAAGATGTGGCTAGCGCAGTACTAGTCCGGGAAGAAGACCGGTCTCAGAGGCCTATCTATTACATTCGCAAAAGGCTTCTCGGAGCTAAATCCCGATACCCGTTGATGGAGAAAATGGCTTTCTGCCTTATTAAGGCCTCCCGAAAGCTCAGGCCGTATTTCCAGTCCCATTCAATCCACGTCATAACCGATCAACCTTTAAGGCAGGTGTTGCAGAAACCTGAGGCATCGGGGCATCTTTTGAAATGGGCTATTGAGCTTAGCCAATTTGAGATACTGTACGTGTCGTGAACTGCAGTGAAAATCCAAGCTCTGGCTGATTTTGTGGCAGAGTCCACGGGATTCCGAGAAGAACTAGTGGAAGAACCGGTTCGAGCCTTGTGGAAAGTCTTTGTAGATGGCTCATCTAACGAGAATGGATCCGGAGCTGGAATCATCTTTAATTCCCCGGATGGACACCATTTCCACTCCGCATTGCGATTTGGATTCAAAGCATCCAACAACAAAGCCGAATACGAAGCTCTATTGGCCGGGCTAAAGGTGGCCCAGGAGCTGAAGGCCAGCTCCGTCCAGTGCTACAACGATTCCCAACTCGTGGTAAACCAGGTATCAGGAGAATACCAGGCGCAGGGAACCAAGATGGCCGCCTACCTGGCCAAAGTAAAGAAGGAGTTGTCCACATTTGAGCACAACCTAATTGAGTAGATACCTCGAGAGCGAAATGCCAATGCTGACTCCCTGGCAAAGCTCGCCACCTCCGGGGAGGCCGAAACTTTGGGCCTGGTACCCGTAGAATTCTTGGAAAGACCAAGCATAGAGGAAGCCGGGGCGGAGGTCGAGATGATCGACACCAGGCCGACCTGGATGACTCCTATAATCGAGTACCTCACAATAGGGAAGTTACCTGAGGAGCGAAATGACGCAAGGAGGGTACTTTACCAGGACCCGAGGTATATAATGATAGACGGGACATTGTATCGGCGTGGCCTTTCTTTACCTCTTCCGCAGTGTGTTCTGCAAGACGAAGCGAAAACCATTCTACAGGAGGTGCATGAGGGATTTTGTGGAGATCACGTTGGGGGGCAAAACCTGGCCTTGAAGGTGTTGAGGCAAGGGTATTATTGGCCCACTCTATCGAAGGACTCGATCTCTTATGTCAAAAAGTGCGACAGATGCCAACGGTTCACCACGGTCGCCCGAGCCCCTCCAGTCGAGCTAAAGATGATCTCGTCCCAATGGTCGTTCGCGGTCTGGGGGATTGATTTAGTTGGTGCCCTTCCTGCGGGAAAGGGAGGAGTTCGCCATGCTGTGGTGGCTATAGACTACTTCACAAAATGGGCAGAAGTAGAAGCCCTGGCGACGATTACTTGAAAGAGGGTCCTCGACTTCGTGGTCAAGAGTATTTTCTGCTGATTCAGGCTACCAAAGAAGATCGTGTCAGATAACGGAACACAGTTCGATAGCAATCTCTTCACCGAATTTCATAGAGGCACGGCATAGTTACAAGCTTCTCCTCCATGGCCTACCCCCAGGCTAATGGGCAGGTCGAAGCTGTGAACAAGACGCTAAAAGCGAGCCTTAAGAAGAGGTTGGATGAAGCCAAGGGAGTTTGGCCTGAACAGCTCCCCCAGGTGCTGTGGGCATACCGGACCTCGCACCAAACTTCGATGGGTCACACTCCTTTCTCCCTGGCTTTCGGGAGCGAGGTCGTTCTTCCTATCGAAACAAAGATAGCCTCGCATAGGGTTCGGACATTTGACCAAGACCAGAACGACAAATTGCTCTGCGCGTCCCTCGACCTAATTGATGAAAAATGAGAAGCTTCGCAACTGCATCTCGCGCATTATCAACAGAAGATCACTCGTTATTTCAACTCAAAGTTCAAGAAATGTAACTTCAGCATAGGCGACCTGGTGCTCCGAAGAGTCTTCTTAGCTGGTAAGGATCCGAAGGACGAAGTTTTGGGACCAAATTGGGAAGGACCCTATCAAATAATAGAGGTTGTGAAAGAAGGAACCTTTAAACTAGCTCGGCTTAATGGAGAAGCAATCCCACGAACTTGGAACGCTGTACACCTGAAGAAATATTATCAGTAATACTTTTGTAAGGCTTAGTTAGGAAAGCCATCTTGTTTTATTAAATAATGAGAAGTAGTTTCTTCACATCATGGTGTATTTTCATGAGCATAATGTTAGAAGAACATGTTTCAAGTAACCATAAAAGGTCCTTTCCTGGTTACTTGGGGGGCATATATTCTGGATACAACTAGGTCCTAAAACTTAGAAGTTGATTCAAATTGGTTAATTGATGTTTTTCTTAAAAAGCACGAGATATCAATAAAGAATTAACGCGAACTAAGTTTCTAAAATCAATGTCCAGGATACAACCAAGTCCTAAAACTTAGAAGTTTATTCAAATTGGTTAATCGATGTTTTTCTTAAAAAGCATGAGATATCAATAAAGAATTAACGCGAACTAAGTTTCTAAAATCAATGTCCTGGATACAACCAGGTCCTAAAGCTTAGAAGTTGATTCAAATTGGTCAATCGATGTTTTTCTTAAAAAGCACGAGATATCAATAAAGAATTAATGCGAACTAAGTTTCTAAAATCAATGTCCTGGATACAACCAAGTCCTAAAACTTAGAAGTTGATTCAAATTGGTTAATCGGTGTTTTTCTTAAAAAGCACGAGATATCAATAAAGAATTAACGCGAACTAAGCTTCTCAAATCAATGTCCTGGATACAACCAGGTCCTAAAACTTAGAAGTTGATTCAAATTGGTTAATCGATGTTTTTCTTAAAAAGCACGAGATATCAATAAAGAATTAACGCGAACTAAGTTTCTAAAATCAATGTCCTGGATACAACCAGGTCCCGAAGCTTAGAAGCTAGTTAATTGATTGAGTGCTTCGTGGTTTTAAAGAAAAAGTCAACGAGCTAATGCGAACTAACTTTTTACCAAATACGCCGAAAATAAATAAAAATAATTATAAAAATAGATTAAAATGAAATTCAGGGAAACCAATTGTCTCGAGGAGAAAAAACCTAATGATAAAAGATTACAAATAAAAAAAAAGGAAGGAACAAAAGTCCTAGGCACCCCCAGGCCACTCCGATGAGGTCACCCCTTCGGTCTCCTGCTTGCCTACAGCAGAAGTCTCCCCAGTCTCAGAGGGCGCCTCCTATTGAAGACGAGCCTTGAACTTCTCGAGGAAGGGCTCCCACACCTCGGGTGCCAGGAAGGAGAAATCGCCATCTTCGTTGAAGGCCCAACAGTGATAAAGCATGGCCTCCATGGAGAAGCTGGAAGATGCCCTCTCTGCCACAAGGGCGGCCTTGGCCTCCTCAAGCTCAACCTTCGCGGCAGCCAAGGTGACCTGTGTAGCCTCGGCCTCCAGTTGCTTAGCCCGGATCACCTCCAGATCGGCCTTCGCAGCGGCCAAGGCGACCTGCGCGGCCTTTTCATTTTCCTTGACAGCCGTCAGGGCAGCCTTGGCATCTCGCTCTTACTGTTGTGTAGACGCAAGGGTGCCCTGAGCAGTCTGGAACTCGCCCTTGATCTCATTAAACCTGGCCCTGGACCGAGCTATGCTGTGGTGTAGAGCCAAAGCCGCTTGCAAAGGCAAAGATAATAAGGATGTGCTATAGAGAAAGCAAAGAGAGTTAGCTAAGTTAACTAAGTAAACTTACCATGAGGGTCATCCCTAGTGAAGACTCCATAATGTTCTCGGGGCTCCTCATCTCGATCTCCCGCAAGTCCCTTGGGGTGGCATTGTAGTAATGATCCACCGTATAGCTCGCGGTCTCGTAAACTGTCCCTCGGAAGGCCTCGGGGATTTTTCTAGGGCCTGAGTGTTAACCGGGATGCGCACGGTGGGAGTGGGAGCTGGTACCTCCAGTTCCCGAGTAGGGACCGGAGGTCGCGGGGGAGGCGAGGGCATGTTCTCTGCGGCGGCAGGGACTTGGCCCCTCCCCTTAGCGGGAGACTTGGAAGTGGTCTCGTGAAGAGGAGCCTTCTTGGTCAGCCGAAGTTTCTTAACCAGTGGCCCGGATGGCCCGGAGGGAGGATTCCCCCCTTGGAAGATGGATCGCAGGACGTTGTCTCCAGGCTGTGCCATCTCTTCGCCTGAAACAAAAATAAGGAAGCGTTAGTATACATGTAAGAATACTTGATCACAAGAAAAGTCTAAGGGTGTATTGAAAAGGTCCTACCCTCCAAGCTAGAGGATGAATCTATTGCCACGACCTCCAGCTGCAGAGCTTCTATGGGGGAGTCTAAGTTTATAACTTCGCGAATGAGAGGGGGCTTTGGGTCCGGATCCACCTCAGGACTGGACTCCTCTACATACTTCCTAAGCCCCTGAGCGACTACACCCTCCAGAAGGGAGGGCCATGACCTAAGGTTGGTCTCATACTCCTCAAAAAAGGTCGACCTAAAAGCCAGGGTGGTGTCTACTACTACAGTGCCCCTAGGGCGGCCCATGTCATGGCGCAACACTAGCTGATCAACGCACTGGAGTAGAGTTATGTTAAGGTCTGGGTCATCTTGATGACGATGTACGAGATGGCTTGGGTTAAACCTAGCAAGTCATAGGTCTGCGGCAGCCTTGTCTAAGTCCCTAAACAAGTATAGGTTACCTTGGCCGGAGGGGCCGGCTGCTGCCCCAGACTGGATCCGATCCGCGTCGAGCCCCTGGGCGATCTCAAGAGCCCACTTCCGACGCACGAGCGGCACCTCATCTTCCTCCTCCTACTCATCATTGTCTGCAGCGCCCCCCTCGAGGATGGGCGCCAACTCGCGAGCTACTGGGATAGCCCGCGACCTCCTCAAGGCTAGGGTCTAGCCCGAAGAAATTAACTTGCACGCCAACATCATCTCATCAGATACGAGCTGGCGATAGTCTTTTTCGCTTGGTGGGAGCCCCGCCAAGGTCTTGTATTGACCCCCGAGGGTCACCGATTTGGCCATCCTTGCAAAAATGGATGCACGATGGTATTCAAGTCAATACACATGAAAAGAAATAAAGCAAACGTGGCGACTTTGTGAGCTGAGGATAAAAAAGAACTTATGAGGACGGTTGAAGTAGTGGTGATCGCAGTTGCGAAACCCAGTCGACATAAAGAACTAGTCCTTGAAGTCGTTGGGGTGGCTGGGCAGCTCGATGACTGCAGAAGAATTGGGAAAACGGGTCAGGTAGTAGAACCCGTCACCTCGCCCCCGTTGATCTGGGCTGGCTTTGAGGCAGAAGAAATAAAGGATGTCCGCTGGTGTAGGGACCTCCCTTTCATGCCTCAGGAAGAGGTACCTCAGCCCCGTTAGCAGGCGGTAGGAGTTAGGGGGCAGTTGGAAAGGAGTCAGCCTCACATAATTTAGAAAATCCACGAAGTACTGGTCCAAAGGTAGGAAGGCCCCGGCCTTGAGGTTTTTGTCGCTCCAGGCCACGAACTCCTCGTCGAGGGGCGTGCAGCTCCTCTCGCCCTCGAGGGGAGGTCGGGCAACAAGAGCGCCTGTCCCAATTTTGATGTTATGGGACAGTAGGATCTTGTTAACCCTCCCTTGGGTCGTAATCTTCGAGACTATCCTCTCTGCCTCGAAGAAGGCATCAGGTCCCACCTCGACCTCTTTCTCCACTGTGGGACCGAAGTGGGGGATTGGAGATTCTGCAACTATCTTTTTCCCATTGCTAGCCTGCTGGGATGATGAACCGGCGGCGCTCTTCTTGGGTATGTTCTTCCTAGGCCCCATCTAGTCGCCTAACGAACAAAGATGAAGAAAGTTTAAATAGGCAACCTAAAAATAGAAAAGGGAATCTAGCGCGAGAAGTGATTTTCATACACGGGCTGAGGTAATCTCAGCCTGCGGTGCGTGAGGCCACGCGATGCCATGATCACGCACCCGTGTTTCCAACGGATCCCCGATTGCTCGGGATCTGTGTGTCAGGAGGGTCAGGATAATGCTTGCCTTGGAGGGAAAGTTTCAAAAAGTAAAACCGCCTAGGAAGCGTGACCCCTAAGCTACCCAGTTTTGCACCCCAGAAACCTATCGCCTTCCCCTCTCCAAACAGGCATTCTATAAAGCTACCCAGAAAAGTTACCTAGAAATTATCTTGCCCAATGCATCAAGTTCCTAGACATGTTCTCATATAGTCGATATACATAGGATCAAAACCTATGCACCAAAAATCAGCTAAAAACAACCTACAGTGTGCGACTAATAGAGAGGCTTGCCTAACAGAAAAACAGAAAGATCAAAGAATGCAACAGGCAAAGGACTTACAGTGTATTTTCCATGTGGAAGCCGTAGAAAGCGTAGGAATCGGAGTCCTAATGGAATCCTTAAAGCTGGACTGGTGCAAAAACCATTTTGGCAAGAGCGTAGGGATCTTTGGGATGATAACCAGAAGAAGAAAGACTTCTGAGGATAAAAAGGAGAGAAGATGAGGAAAAAATTTCAAATGAAGGGTGGCTAATGCGGAAGGTGGCCAACCTTATATATACGTATGAGATAAAAGAATGAGGACCGTTCGATTGCATTAATGCGAGATACGAGGGTCATAACTCAAGAGGCGAAACGACGGCCGAAGATAGGCTAGGCCATTTAATGCAATTCTCGGAAGCCGGACAGTCGCCAACCACAGCGCTCCACGTGTCTGATGCCTGCGCAGTGGACAGGACATGGAGAGTCGAAAAGGAAACTTAAAAGCCCCTGCTGTGAAGGTCGCGGATGATGTCATGGATCACGAGCAGGGGCTTGGGGGGAAAATGTACGCCCTAAATATCCACGAACTATTGGCAAGCTGGAAAAGGGCCTAATTCGATCCGCCATGAGTTAATCATCCACCCGGAGTTGTTATTACGGGTTTCCACCTGTCCAGCCCAAGCTAATTAGAGAGTTAGCAATCTACGCGAAGGCAGCGGATCAACGGTATGGATATCACGAGCTGGCTCTACATCAAGCTTGTGATGCGGCATGGGTCTGACACCCAAACCCTTGTAAAGACAACCACACAATGTAAACGTGCATATATCAGACATCACGTGTCTATTCCATTCCTTAATTCTCGGGCACGCAGTATAAACGTGCATATTTAGGCATCCCACGACTAGTTTGGGCCATGCAGCCCATTATCCCTCCTTACCTATTGATTAGACCACACTTCACTGTCAGGTTTTAGGAATTAATCATAAGTGTCACAGAGATGACGTGAAGGTTAAATAGTTCACGGGATGACCCTCTTGCCAACCCAGGTATCCTCTCCCTATAAATACCAAGACCCTGGGCATTGCAAGGGGTTGGACAGATCTTTGTAAAGAAGCACTCTGTAAGAAAGAGTCAAGAGATATCAATAATATCAACTGGTGGACTAGAGGGATTTTAACCTTCAAACCTCCTAAAAAGAAAGGAGTGATCACTTTCCCATGTTACTAATTCCCAAGTCTAGAATTAAACTATTTTCATATTACGGTTCACTAATTAGCACTAATCCATCCTATTTATCCGTATAATTATCTGTTAGCAAAGAACCACGTCAACACTTCTCGTTTCAGCTGTCTATTTGCTCATATTTTTTTTTCATTACTACTCGACGTATACTGTTTTTTGGAGCTGTGCAGCTCTATGAATCGGACCTATTAAATTTTTTCCAATAAGTTGTAAAAAAATTGTTCAACCCTATCTACAAAAAGTGTTTTATGGCTCTTTTTGTTGCTTGGTGTATACCGAGCAACGCGCAAGCACTTTAACATTAAAAAATATTAATCTTTCTATGTCCTTTTGATTAAGCACTTTTCTTTCTGCTTGTCCATGTATGACTATGGTGCCCCCCAAGTGATCGAGCAGGATTCATAACTCTTGGGTTATCCTCTTGGTCACTTGCTAACTAACTAGAGTTGTTCGTAATAACCTATTCAATGGTACTTGGGTTGCCAAAACCTACAAAGGTTTCATACACTATCGACAATCCGTAAAATAAATCACTAATTAGCAAGATAATCATTGTAAAAGTAAGGCTAGTAAAAATGGACAAAAATTGTGTCTTATTGATTAAAATTTAACCATGCAAGCTGAGTCGCTACAATGTAGCTTACATTCATAAATATTAATTACTACAATAAATGGGAAAATCGTGCATATGCATAATTAATACCTGAGTTGTTCGTTGGTATGGGCAGTTCGTGCCTATACCGGCCAGTCAACAATCACTTAAAAGAGATCTTTATTGGTAGTAATTCCTCAGGTGTTCTCCATTCCAGTAATGGGGGACAGGTACTAATTGAGATCTTGGTCATACCACGCTAGCTTGTACATGCCTGGTGGTACTATTTCCGTGACCTGGTAGGGGCCTTCCAAGCTTGGGGCTAGTACTCCTGCCGAAGCATCTCGAGTTTCTGGGAATACTCTTCGTAGGTCTAAATCACCCACGTCAAACTTTCATTCCTTAACTCGAGAATTGAAGTACCGGACAACTTTCTGTTGGTGGGCAGCTAGGCGTATATTGGACCTTTCACGTCTTTCTTCAATCTAGTCTAAGGATTTGGCCAGCAGTTGGTGATTACAATCTTGGTTGTATGTTGTACGCCGATGAGATAGTGGAGTCACCTCTGCTGGCAGCATTGCGTCATACCCATATGTAAGTGCAAAGGGAATATCACCGGTAGTTGTTCGCTCGGTAGTCCTGTATGACAAGAGTACCTCAGGCAATTTCTTAGGCCAATTTCGTTTGGCCACTTCTAGATGTTTCTTCAGGGTGTCTTTGAGAGTTTTGTTTACTGCTCTGACCTGCCCATTTGCTTGAGGGTGTGAGACTTCTAAGAAACTTTTTGTGATACCTTGTTTGGCGCAAAATTTAGTGAATAGTTGGCTGTCAAACTGGGTGCCATTGTCGGATATTATCTTCTGGGGTAGACCAAATCTGCAGATTATATTCTTCACCACAAAGTTCAGTACTTTTTTGGAAGTGATGGTTGCTGGCTTCCGCCCACTTGGTGAAGTAATCAACGGCCACTACTGCATATTGAACTCCTTCCTTTCCCTTTGGTAACCGATGAATGAGGTCAATTCCCCAAATGGTGAATGGCTGTGGACTTTGCATTTGAGTAAGTTCGTTTGGTGCTGCTCAGGGTATTTTGCAAATCTTTGACACTTGTCACATCTTCGAACATATGCAAAGGCGTCTTCGTTCATAGTTGACCAGAAGTAGACTTGCCTCAAAATCTTCTTAGACAGATTTTTCCCCTGCATGGTTTCCACAGAAACCCCCATGTACTTACTCCAGCAACTGTCCTAATTCTATTTGGTTGACACACCTGAGTAATGGCATGGAGAATCCTCTTTTGTACATAACTCCATCCAGAATTATATACCGAGCGACTTTCCTCATTAATTTCTATGATTCACTGTGACTATTAGGCAGGATGTCGTGCTCTAGATAAGCTGCAATTAGGGTCATCTAGGATGGAATGTTGTCTATAAGAAAAATTGGTTCTGGCAAGTTGATGCTAGGTTCCGCCAGGTATTCAATAGGGACTAGGTTGGTTTTGTCCATCACAACACTTCTGGCTAGTCTAGCCAGTGCATCTGCTATGGCATTTTGCTCTCTTGGTATCTGTTGGATATTGTACCTCTTGAGTTGAGCAAGCAAGTCTTTGATCTTATCAAGATAGGCCATCATTTTTCCCCAGATCAGTGTACTCACCGAGGATTTGATTGACAACCAATTGCAAATCACTGTATATATCTAGGACTTCAGCCTTTACTTCCATGGCTAGTTTCAACCTCGTAATTAATGCTTCGTATTCTACTTCATTATTGGACGCTTTAAATCCAAAATGAAGTGCGCAATGGATGTGTTGCCCTTCAAGAGTGATTAATGTTAGGCCGGCCCGAGACAGCTGATCGGTAGATGAGCCATCAACGTGCAGCTTCCATACTTTGGGTTCTTCCTTAGAATGATCAGTGCTGATTGCTGGGCGCTTGGTGTTCTACTTGGTACCTGTATTGGGCGATGGTCCAAACTTAGAAGACTGCTTGGTCATTTCTTCATCTGTATCTGGTATACCGGTACATTAAGCTACAAAATCTGCAAGAGCCTGGCCTTTAATTTCTGTTCGAGGCTGGTATGTGATTTCATACTGCCGAAGCTCTATAGACCATTTGATTAGCCGACCAGAAGTGTCTAGTTTTAGCAGGACTTGGCACAATGGTTGGTCGGTAAGAACCTTTATGTGATGCGCTTGAAAGTATGGGTGAAGTTTTCTGGATGACGTAAGCAGGCAGTAAGTTAATTTTTAAATTAGAGGATACCAGCTCTCGGCTTTGACTAGCCTCTTACTGACATAATAGATTGGATGTTGGATCTTATTTTCTCCTCTGACCAGCTCTGCACTGACAGCGTGTTGAGTTACTGTCAGGTATATGCATAGTTCTTCACCCTCCAGAGGTTTTGAAATGATCGAGGGTTGTGCTAGCTTCTTCTTTAAAGCTTGGAAGCCTTGTTCACATTTTTCAGTCCATTCAAATTTCTTTGTGCCTCTGAGAATATTAAAAATTGGAATACACTTATCAGCAGATTTAGACACAAATCTGCTGAGTGCTGCTATGCGTCCTGTTAGACTCTACACATCCTTGATCATGGTTGGAGAAGACATGTCCAACAGTACCTTTATCTTTTCAGGTTTTGCTTCAATTCCCCAAGAGTTTACTATAAACCCTAAAAAAATTCCCGACCCCACCCCAAAAAAGCATTTTAGGGGGTTCAATTTCATTCTATACTGCCTCAAGATGTTGAAGCATTCCTCCAAGTCTTCAATGTGCCCCCAACCTTTTTGGATGTTACCAAAATATCGTCCACGTAAACCTCAATGTTATTTCCTATTTGGTCTTTGAACATACAGTTTGCCAGTCATTGATACGTGGCTCCAGTGTTTTTCAGGCCGAATGACATAACCTTATAATAGTACAGCCCCACAGTGGTGGAGGCTTTGTATTTATATTGTCCGCCTCACCCCAAGGTTGTGCCTGAGCGTAACTGATAGGGAAATATTCCTTTCTTCTCGCGGGTAGTTATAGTCCTATTTGTTAGGAGGTTTTACCAAGTTTTTAGGGCTGTTAGGTGCTTTTTGCGGGTGGTTGGGCGATTCTCGCAGAGTTCCAACAGAGGGTGTAATGACTTTCATCCGAGTAGGTATATCTGCTTGTCATAATGTCCAGCAAGTATCTGGGGGTCCTGCCGAGCAGGTGTGCCTATAGCATGCCAAGTAGTAACTTGTTCGTATTCCCTGCAAGTATATATTGACCAACTTGCCAGGGTGTATGCCCAGTCTGCTCCACGTGTCCAAATAAATTGCCACGTCAGACATGCCAATTTTTGGGATAACAGCAACAATCTCAACAGCATCAGAGCAATCAGGCTCTCCTACCACCACCAGTTGCTAGTCGGCTAGATATGATTTACGGCAGGTCGCATTTGGCTGACAATTCCAATAAAGCTCGAGAAAGATACACTTGTTCCCTTAGGCACAAGTAGGAGGAAGATGTACTGGTTGTCCAGGAGCGTACTCCCAAATAGCCTTGCTATGAGTGTGAGCCCATCACGTTTAGCGAGGAAGACACAAGTCACATACATCATCCACATAACAATCTGTTGGTGGTAGAAGTACAAATCGCTAATATGATCGTGGCCCGAACGATGATTGACCATGGGTCATCTGCCAACATCCTGTTCAAGAGTACTCTGGAGAGGATGAATTTAAGTATCAGAGATCTAGAACCATACGAGCAGCTACTGTATAGGTTTACAGGGAATGGCATGGCCCCGATTGGAAGAATAAGGTTGCCTTTGATAGTGGGTACGACACCTAATGTAACGACCCAAAATCGCTAATAAGGCTTAAGGGCCTTGATTAGCGTGCCAGGAGGGCATGATGGGATTTATGTGTGACTTTGATGAGTTAAATGCATGATTATGATTTAAAGCATGTTATATGACTATTTGTTTATCTGAGATGCATGACTATGTATATTAGTATGCATGTAGGCCCGGATCGTGTTAGAAGGGCATAATTGTAATTTTAGCCCACTGAGGGCATATATGTGATAATTGTATTCCGTGATTTGTACCACGTGAGTGTGGTGGTATTATCGTGATGCACGTGCCGAGACGGTCCTAGAGAGCTAGTTAACTCTAGAGTCGCAACGGGATTTCTATACCCGGCTCGGGAGGAGCCTAGGGATACCTCGGGAATTTTATGGTTAAGTTGAGATTTAGCGGGTAATGGTTATTGGAGATTTAGTAACCTGGGTAACCATTAGTTACTGCTGAAAGTAACAAGTTTTAGAAAGAAAATGGTAGAATTGAAATATTAGTGAAAGGACTAGTGTACCCTTGAGGAATTAGTTGAGAAAGGATCATTTGGAGGGGTAGCATGGTCATTTGGCAAGGGTAATAGTCAATTCTCAGCTGAGTTTTAGTGGGTCACGGTTTGGGTATTTAGGGTCATTTGATGCCTTGACCAAAATTGGAAGAGAAGAAGAAGAAAGGAGAAGAGGTGTAGATGGGGCTGAAGTTTTGAGACCTAGGAGGAGATTCAAAGGGATTTGAGGAACCAAAAACCAGATTTAAGCTAGGACTACTCAAGGTAAGATTTATATTCTGTTATTTCTTGGGTTCAAGGTTGATTTCTCAAAGTTTTAGTGTGGAATTTAAAGATAGGATGGTTGGTTTAAAGTTTGAGGAATTTGAAACTCTAGATGAGATTTTTAAGTTTGATTGTGTGTTTGGATGTCTTTGATAATGTTTATGGGTTGTTAGATGGTCTATTTGATGTTTGAAATTGATTTTGGGGTTTGGGTATTGGTTTGGTATGATTTTGGAAGGTTTTAGCTCGGAGAAACGCAAGAGAAAACCCAGATTTTCTGGGTTCGCGAAGGAGCGCCGCGGCCCTGTTCTTGGGCGCCGCGGCGCGAGGTTGCATCAGGAGAAGGGCATCTCGCTGGGCGCCGCGGCCCTTGAGGGGGGGTGCCGCGGCGCTAGGCCATTTTCAGGGCACCAAAAGTTGCATTTTTGAGCTTTTGCTCCGGGGGTTCAGGGGATGTTTCCGATGAATTGTTTTAGGGATTTGGGAGTCCCGAGAGTGTGGGATTGGTCCCGGGAAGCGGTTTTTGATTTGATTAGTGTTGAGGGATATTTCTTGTGTGTTGTGACTAGGTTATTGGAGAGGCTCGTGCTTGAGGACCGTGCTCGCGGCTTTAGTGCATCAGGAGGCTCGGAATGCAGGTAAGAAAACTATAACACCCGTAGGATGGGGCATGGGCCCATAGTGTGATTGTGGGGCACGGCCCTATATTGCATGATGAGATGATTTCCGGGCATGGCCCTATATTGCATTACATGTTAGGGTGTAGACTTAATGAATTAATATTTATTGGAAAGTTGTTGTGTTATGCTATATGTGTGATTATAGTAAATTGAACGGCAAGGGCCGAGAACGGCGTAGGCCAGGTACGGCAGCGGGGCCAAAAGTAACACCTAGCACATGGGATGCTATAGTCAGGGTGGGACCCAAGGGATACTTGAGTTATCCTCGCGGTGAGAACCGATACCCCAGGGCTTTGGTAAGGTTTCTGGGGCGGCATGGCCGTGTTTGCTTAGTCTAATGATTGACTTGTTTATTTGTGGATTATCTGTTATGATAAACTGTATACATTGCATATGTTATGTTCTGCATGAGTTTTCTTGCTGGGCTTCGGCTCACGGGTGCTCTGTGTTACAGGTAAGGGCAATGACTGAGTCAACCAACCATGAGTACGGAGAGCGTGAAGCGACGTGTACATGTTTGGCCTGCCCGACTGCTTTGGTTGGGGGTTTATTTGAAAATGGCTGTAATAATCTATGATTTTGTAACTGATCAACTGTAAACTTATTTCAAGATGTAAATAGTTTTCAAACCTTATTTTGGGATCCCAATTGTCTAATACTAGAAGTTTTTATTGAGTCAACGCATTTTCAAAGATTACAGCCTTAACTTTTATTAGTCACACTTTTGCTTCAAAACCTCGGTTAGCGAGTTCATTGCACTGTTTTGTCTTAAAACTCACTCAGTAACGGCTCTAAGGAAGTAGGGCGTTACACCTAACAACAACACTGTAATGGCTTTGTTCGTGGTAATAGACATTCCCTCTCCGTACAATGCCATGATAGGCCAACCAGCCCTGTAAGACCTCCGAGCAGCCACTTCAGTCTTCCATCTGCTCGTCAAATTCCCAACCCGAGATGGTATAGCATGTCTCAAAGTGAACCAACTCATTTCCAGAGAATGTTATAATTCGTCAGTAAAATAGGCAGGGAAGGCAGTTTTCACTGCACAACCTGCAGGGCCCGGTCACCAGAAATAGAATGCAACCCAAAACGGGGGGAGGATATAGACCCTCATTTTTGGGATATTGATACCAGGGTGGGTCCATTTGAAGAATTAGAAGAGATCCTCTTGACCTAAAGCACCTGACCAGGGTTGTCAAGGTAGGGAAAGAGTTGTCCGGGAACATAAGATTCGCCTTTATCCAGTTCCTGTGGAACAACCAAGATGTATTCACCTGGTCTCATGATGATATGGTGGGGATCTCCCAACTATTATAAGCCACGCCCTCAACATCAATACTGAACACTTCAAGCCCGTAATGTAGAAAACAAGGTTACTGGATCCAACGAGGGCAAAAGCATTGAAGGATGAGGTGTAGAAGCTTCGAAATAACAACTTCATTAGGGAAGCCTTCTACCTAGTATGGGTGTCCAATCCCGTATTGGTATCAAAGTTGAATAACAAGTGGAAGGTGTGCATAGATTTCATTGACTTAAATAAGGCATGCCCAAAGGACTGCTTCCCACTTCTGAGAATTTACCAGCTAGTGGACGCTACAACCGGCTACGAGATCTTAACCTTTATGGATGTTTGCTCGGGGTATAACCAAATAAGTATGCATCCACCCGACCAGGAGCACACCAGCTTCTGCATGGATGTGGGGCTATATTGCTATAAAGTTATGTCATTCAGCCTAAAAATTGCTAGAGCCACATATCAGTGCCTGGTAAATCGTATGTTCAAAGACCAAATAGGAAATAACATGGAGGTTTACGTGGATGATATGTTTGTGAAATCCAAAAAGGTTGGGGGCACATTGAGGACTTGGAGGAATGCTTCAACATCTTGAGACAATATAGAATGAAATTGAACCCCCTAAAATTCTCCTTTTTTGTGGGGTCGGGAAAATTTTTGGGGTTTATAGTGAACTTTCGGGGAATTGAAGCAAACCCCGAGAAGATAAAGGCGCTGCTGGATATGCCCTCACCAACAAGAATCAAGGACGTGCGGAGCCTAACAAGACGCATAGCAGCACTTAATAGATTTGTGTCCAAATCCACTGATAGGTGTATTCCATTTTTTAATATCCTCGGAGCCACAAAGAAATTTGAATGGACCGAGGAATGAGAACATGCCTTCCAAGCTCTAAGGCAGCAGTTGGCACAACCCCTGATCCTTTCAAAACCTTTGGAAGGTGAAGAACTGTGCATATACTTAGCAGTGACTCAACACGTTGTCAGTTCAATCCTAGTCAGAGAAGAAAACAAGATTCAACATCAGGTCTACTATGTCAGTAAAAGGCTAATCGAGGTCGAGAGCATGTATCCTTTAATTGAAAAATGAACTTAATGACTGCCCTTGTCTTCCAGAAAACTTTGCTCATTCTTCCAAGCTCATCCCATAAAGGTTCTTAACGACCAACCATTGCGCAAAGTCCTGCAAAAGCCGAACACCTCTGGTCAGTTACTAAAATGGTCCATAAAGCTCGGGCAGTATGAAATCACCTACCAGCCCCGAACAGCCATTAGAGGCTGGGCTCTTACAGATTTTATAGTTAAATGTACTGGGTTACCAGAGATAGATGAGGAAATGGCTAAGAAAACATCAAAGTCTGGACCAACACCCAGTACAAGTGCTGAGTAGAGCACCGAGCTCCCAGCATCCAGCACTAATCATTCAGGAAAAAGATACCCAATTCTGAAAGCTACACGTTGATGGCTCATTTACCGACCAGCTATCTGGATTCGGTCTTTCCCTCATCACACCTGAAGGGAAATTAATCAATTGTGCACTCTGTTTTGGGTTTAAAAGCATCTAATAATGAAGCAGAGTGTGAGGCATTAATCGTGGGTCTGAGGTTAGCAAAAGAAGTGAAGGCTGAAGTCTTGGACATATATAGTTATTCGCAGCTGGTTGTCAATCATATTCTTGGAGAGTACACTGCTTGGGGAGGAAAAAATGATGGTTTATCTTGGTAAGATCAAAGACCTGCTCGCTCAGCTCAAGAAGTACAATATCCAACAGACACTAAGAGAACAGAACGCCACAGCAGACGCACTGGCCAGATTGGCCAGTAGTGCTGTGATGGACAAGGCCAACCTAGTCCCTATTGAATACCTATTCGAGCCAAGTATCAACCTGCCAGAACCAGTCCTTCTAATAGACAACCCTCCATCCTGGATGACCTCGATTGCAGCTTATCTGGAACATGGACGCCTGCCCAACAGTCGCATTGAATGTAGGAAACTGGTGAGGAAAGCTGTTAGACGGGGTAATGTACAAAAGGGGGTTTTCCATACCATTGCTTAGGTGTGTCAACCAAACAGAATTAGGATGGCTGCTAGAGGAGGTACATGAGGGTTTCTGTGGGAACCATGCAGGGGGAAAAGTCTGTCTAAGAATATTTTAAGGCAAGGCTACTTCTGGTCAACTATGAACAAAGATGCCTTTGCATATGTTCAAAGATGTGACAAGTGCAAGAGATTTTCCAAGATACCCCGAGAAGCCCAAAAGAGCTTACTCAAATGCAAAGTCCATGGCCCTTTGCCATTTGGGGAATTGACCTTATTGGTCGATTACCAAAGGGAAAGGGGGGAGTACAGTACGTAGTATTGGCAGTTGATTACTTCACCAAGTGGGCGGAAGTTGAACCACTGGCAACCATCACTTCCAAAATAGTACTAGACTTTGTGGTGAAAAATATAATCTGCAGATTTGGTCTACCCCAGAAGATAGTGTCCGACAACGACACCCAGTTTGACAACCAATTGTTTACTAATTTTTGTGCCAAGCATAGCATCACAAAAAGTTTCTCAGCAGTCTCGCGCCCTCAAGCAAATGGTCAGGTAGAAGTAGTTAAAAAAACTCTCAAATACACTCTGAAGAAACGTCTAGAAGAGGCTAAACTAAACTGGCATGAGAGATTGCATGAGGTACTCTGGTCATATAGGACTATTAAGCGAACAGTTACTGGTGATACCCCCTTTGCACTTGCATATGGATATGAAGCAATGCTACCAATAGAGGTAGCTCCACCATCTCACCGACGTACAGTATATGACCAAGATCGTAACCACCAATTGCTGGCTGATGAAGAAAGACGCAAAAAGTCCAACAAACGACTGGCTGCCCACCAGCAAAAAGTTGCCTGGTACTTCAATTCTAGAGTTAAGGAATGAAAGTTTGACGTGGGAGATCTAGTCCTACAAAGAATATTCCCATATACTCGAGATGCCTCAGTAGGAGTACTAGGGCCAAGTTGGGAAGGCCCTTACCAGGTTACAAAGGTAGTATCGCCCGGTACATACAAGCTATCACGGTACGACAAAGACCTCCAACTAGTACCTGTCCCCCGTTACTGGGATGGGGAACACCTAAGGTAGTACTACCAATAAAGATAACTTTTAAGTGATCGTTGACCAGCCAGTACAAGCACAAACTGCCCCTACCACCGACCAGCTCAAGTTAGCTATATTAATTATTCACAGGCATGATTTGCCCATTTATTGTAAAAATTAATATTTATGAATGTAAGCTACGATTGTAGTGACGCAGCTTGTATAGTTAATTTTTAACCAATAAGACACAATTTTGGTCCATTTTTACAACGTATAATATTTTATTTTTTTCAATTAGTGGATGGTATTTGTTTACCCAAAAAATATTTGCATAATGACGTGGAAAAATTAATGTGCACGTGGGATACACATGACTGTTTAAGTGAGTACGTTCTGTTCGACCATCAACCAGAGGAGAATTCACTCGGCAGAAGGCATATTTTATGGGCGACCAGTCTGGTCGCAATATTTCAGATATCTTCTATAGATATATAATCTCTCATTTATGTAAAATTGTGATTTCCATTATTTAGATACACTTGTATTAAGTGTAATTAAGGCCCATCGGCCCATGAAGAACTCCTTGAGCCTATAAATAAGATTCAAAGGGCTCAAGAGAGGGACTTTTGGGGGGACTCAGAGACTCTAGATCTTGAGAGACTGAGGGAGAATTATAATGTTTTTATCCACTAAACTTGTATTCATCTCCAAGCTTGTGAAACTCGTGAACCCGAGTTCATTGATCACAGGGTTTTGGAGTTCTAAATCAATAAGAACACTAAGTGGACATAGGTCATTACCATTATGTGGGGTCGAACCACTCTAAATATTTTTGTCATTTTATCTTTTTGGCTTGAATTCATCTTATTATTGTCGTTCTATCTGACTCTATGTCGTTGGCCAAATCGAGGGTCAACATTTTGGTGCTTTCATTGAGAGATCAGAAGACTCAAGACCTCCAAGAAGATCAAATGGAGAAAACAACTAGGAAGACTGGGCAAACCTCTGGTACTGGGCCAACCCAACCTCCTCCACAAAATGTGGCTGAGGAAGAGCCACAAGTGGAATTGGAAGAGGAGGAGATGGATTCTGAAACTTTGAGGACGACTCTGATTGTGTTGTAAGAGGAATTAGCCAATTCGAGGGCTAATCAAGAAAATGTAGTTGAAACAATGGCACTGTAGCAGAGGGAGATTGATAGACAACGCCAAGAGTTGAATGAGCTGCAGGCCGACATGGACCGCTGGTAGAGGGACACCACCGCCGCTCTGGAGGCAGCCATTCAGTTGGCCTGAGGATAGCCTGCAACTGCCTCCCAACTGGATCAACCACCTAGTACGCACCCACAAAAAGGTCCACAATCATATCAACCCCAACATCACCATAATCTACCTCAACCGACAAACCCTCAGAGGCCGGAGCAACCCCTTGCTGCTAAACAGGATAGGTCGTTCCAGGATCCTGAAGAGCAACCACCCTCTCGTGCTGGTTAAGATAATCCCCAGCAACAATGGTAGAGTAGGGCTGGGCAGCATCCCCGGAGCCCTAGACGCCAGATTGTTGAGGAACCAGACCCACCGAACAGGGGACAACGTCCTTTTGCAAGAAGAAGGCTGGTTGAGTCAGGCTCTGCGGTTAGGGGTCCCCACTGCATAATAATGCTCAGGGACCTACCGAGAAATGCAGGCCTCCACCTGTTAGTCGGGACATGCCAGCAAGGGGAGGGGAAATAGTGCAAACAGCAAGTCGCACCGTAATCGGTCACAATTTGGAGATGTCCATGACTATAATGAAGTGGATTCTGGCAGAGGAAATGCTGGTCGACGGCAAGGAGAGAAGGGTGGAGAACAGAACCCTCCACCAAGAGAGAACTGACCAATGAGCCAGAATGCTGGGGGGCAGCCTAGACAGCCCAACGTCTTTGATCAACTGGGCGCGAGCGAGCAAAAGCGTAGGGAAGAAGATTTAAGGGATGTTCTCAATGACAGAAGAGAAAGACACGAAGAGTATGCCCCTCCAGCACCAGTCGCTCCAATAGTACCAGACGTTGTACAGGCCCAGCTCGATGCTTTGAATCAGGCCGTCCAACAACTAGTGGGAAACCGGACATCCCATATTGAATTTGACCGGAGAAAGGGCACTCCGTTTGTGCAAAGAATCGTGATGGCCGAGACTCCAATCAAATTTAAGATGTCGGCCTTGCCTAACTTCACTAGATTAGAAGATCTTGTATCTCACGTGAAAAAATTTGAGATACAGATGGACATCCAAAAGGTGTCAGACGACGCTCGGTGCAGAATGTTTCCAGCCACTTTGTCCGAGACTGCTCAGGAGAGGTTTTCCAAATTCCCTCCAACCAGCATAGTGTCTAGGGAAATGTTCGTGAAGGAGTTTTACGAACAGTTTTATGTTGGTCGTGTACATTCGACCGAAGCCAATCAGCTGATCGAGATACGCCAGAAGGAGGGAGAAACCCTGAAGGGGTATGTTCAATGATTCATGTGAGCCACCGTTGGGGCTAAGACAGTTGGCGATGAAGGAAAGATGATGGCTCTAACTGCTGGAGTTTGGCGCCATTCATCCCTTTGGAATAGTTTGCAGAAGAATGGGGTTAAGAGCACTCAAGAATTTCTAGAACAAGCAGATAGGTACATCAAGCTTGAGGAGGCCATAGCCAACGAAGGGAAGTCTCCCACAAACAACCAAGACCCGAAAGAAGATCCCACCAAAGCCGCCAATGGGTCTGGGAAACCCAATGGCAACGGCAAAAATAATGGGAAAATGAAGGAAAAAGGGCAAACCACGAGCCATCAACATCTGAGAATAAGCACCCAAAAAGTAACAGATACGAGCTGAGGTTCACTAATTATACAGCTCTGGTCGATAGCCGAGCGGAGGTATATCAGGCCAATCACACTACAGTTCCCTTTAGTTGCCCAGGTCCAATCAGGAAAGATATATCCAAAAGGGATACTACAAAATTTTGTCATTTTCATAACGACTATGGCCATGATACCAACGAGTGCAACCATCTTAAAGAAGAGATTGAGTTCCTTATCAGACAAGGATACCTGAGAAGATATGTGCGAGCCGCTGGAGCTTCTCAGTGAGAGGCTCAAGAAGGAAATGAGCAAGCACCTGTATGCCAATGCTCACCCTCTTTATAGCCAGCTCCAGTTGCTGGTACATTGCTGACCATCTGCGGTGGCCCACACCTAGCAGGTGACAGTGGAAAGGTGAGAGAAAGATATGCTTGAACCTTATGCCATGACCAAGATATTGAAATGCTGAACGTAGAGGAGCGAACTCCCATAAAAGCTCGAATAGAGGAAGAATTGATAACTTTCTCTGAGCATGACACTCAACATGTTCGATTCCCCCATTTAGATCCACTGGTCGTGGATGTCCAAATCGCCAATATGATGGTCAAGTGAGTGTTGGTGGATACAGGAAGCTCAGTCAACATTTTGTATAAATCTTCACAAGAAAGGATGAAATTTTCAGTGCAAGATTTGGAACCATGCAACCAAACCATTTATGGTTTTTCCAGTGAAGGGCTCACACCAACGGGGTCGATCAGACTTCTAGACACAGCAGGAGTGGCACCTGCAAACAGGACATTACTCGCTACTTTTATAGTAGTTGATTGTCCTTCTACATACAATGTCGTGATTGGAAGGTCTATTCTCATCGACCTGCGAGCCATGGCCTCAGTCTGGCATTTGGCCATGAAATTTCCAACCAACGCAGGAGTGGGATGCGTGTTGGGAAACCAGTTAGAAGCGCGAAAATGTTATAATTCCTCGATTACTAAGGCAAAATGAGGCAGATCAGGGGAAAAAGTCGAGAAAGGTTGCTGTTGGAAAATGAAGTACAAGTCCAATCCATGCATCCACCTGTTACAAAGTAATGCCTTTCGGTTTGAAAAACACTGGTGCGACTTACCAATGACTGGTCAACCATATGTTCAAAGCGCTGATCGGCGTTAACATGGAAGTATATGTCGATGACATGCTGGTTAAATTGAAGAAGGCTAAAGAACACATCAAGGACCTACGAGAATGCTTCAACATCTTGAACAAATACCATATGAATTTGAATCCCCTCAAGTGTTCCTTTGGTGTTGGATCAGGAATTTTTTTTGGATTCATAGCAAACTCACGGGGAATTGAAGCTAATCCCGAAAAAATGCAGGCACTGATCGAGATGAAATCTCCTGCCAAAATTAAAGATGCTCAAAGCCTAACTGGGAGGATCATCGCCCTAAGTAGATTCATATCCAAATCAACGGACAAGTGTGTTCCATTTTTTAATCTGCTCAGGGGCAATAAGAAGTTCGAGTGGACAAAAGAATGCGAGCAGGCTTTTCAGGCGCTAAAGTAGTGTTGCAGAAACTAGAAGCCGCTGGTCGATTATAAAAATGGGCAGTCGAACTTGGGCAGTTCGATATTTCTTATTCTCTGCAAGCAGCTGTGAAAGGATAGGCTCTAGCAAACTTTTTCGCAGAATTCACTAGAATCCCAACTATCGAACCAATGGAAGAAACTAAACTCCAAAGTCAAACTCCTTCCCGGAAGTTGTACGTAGATGGCTCTTCCAACGAGCACAACGTAGGAGCAGGTTTGATCTTAGTCACTCCCGAAGGAAATCGATTCCATTGTGCAATCAAATTTGACTTTATAGTTTCCAATAACAAAGTCGAATACGAAGCTCTGCTTGTAGGATTAAGACTAGCTAAGGACATGGATATAAAGTCACTTGAGATTTACAGTGATTCCCAACTAGTGGTTAATCAAATTAAAGGAGAATATCAGGCTCGGGGTCTCAAGATGGTTGCTTATTTAAACAAAGTAAAGGACTGATTTGCACAATTCGAAAAGTATACCCTCCAGCAAGTACCTCGCGATCAGAACTTGAATGTTGATGCCTTGGCCAAGTTAGCAAGCGCGAAGGATGCTGACACCTTGAACATAGTACTAATTGAGCATTTGTCAGCACCGAGCATTCGAGCAGAAGAGCCTTCACTGGTGATTCAAGCAACAGACACATGGATGACGCCCATCATTAAATACCTTGAGCAAGGATTGCTGCCAGCAGAAAGAAACAATGCAAGGACTCTCTAAAGGCAGTCTGCTCGATTCATTCTGGTCGACAGAATTTTATATAGAAGAGGGCACTCGATGCCTCTATTAAGATGTGTTTCTATGGAAAAGGCCAAGGAACTAATGCAAGAAGTCCATGACGGTTTCTGTGGAGATCACGCTGGGGGGCAAAGTTTGTCGAAGAAAATCTTAAGGCAAAGGTAACAAGTGTCAGAGATTCTCCAAGATACCTCGAGCAGCCCCAAATGAGCTCAAACAGATGCAGAGCCCATGGCCATTCGCAGTATGGGGGGTTGATTTAATCGGGTCTTTACCCACAGGAAAAGGTAACGTCAGATATGTAGTAGTTGATGTTGACTACTTTACAAAGTGGGTCGAGGCTGAGCCACTAACAACCATAACGACCAAGAAATTTTTGGATTTCGTGGTCAAGAATATCGTGTGTCGATATGGGTTACCAAGGAAAATTGTCTCGGATAATGGCACACAATTTTACAGTGATCTTTTCACTGATTTTTGCGAGAGGCACGGGATTATAAGGAGTTTTTCATCGGTAGCTCATCCGCAAGAAAAACAGACAGGTTGAAGCTGTCAATAAGACCCTAAAGGGCACCCTGAAGAAAAGGCTCGAAGAAGCAAAGGGCGCATGGCCAGAACAACTACGTAAAGTCCTTTGGTCGCATAGAACATCCCATCGGACAGCAACAGGCCATACTCCATTTTTCTTGGCCTGTGGGTATGAGGCCATGTTGCATGTTGAGCTAGACCCACCATCACATAGAAGGATGACATACAATCAAAGTATTAATGATCAGTTATTGATGGAGTCTTTAGACTTGGTTGATGAAAGGCGCGAGCAAGCTCAACTTCGAGTAGCAGCTTACCAACAAAAAGTTGCTCGGTATTTTAACTCTAAAATACGTGAAAGAAAGTTTAATGTGGGAGATTTGGTACTTAGAAGAGTTTTTCTCAACACTCGAGATCAAGCTGCTGAAGTGCTCGGACCAAACTGGGAGGGTCCATATCAGATTAAAAAAGTTCTTCAACCGGGCACATATAAACTTGCTCTCTTAAATGGAGATCTAGTTCCTCACTATTGGAATGGAGAATACCTGTGCAAGTATTATCAATAAAAAGTTCTTTTTAAAGAACTGGCTTATATTAATTTCACTTTTTACAAGTTTATGAATAAGGGCTAGTCAATTATATGACTGGTCGCTTACAAGTGTAAGATCAATTTTTGATCACTCGTACAGACACGATTTTGTCCATTTATTACTAGAAATAAAAGGAACTGTGCACAGCCAGTTATTCTTGCCAATTATTGTATTTATTACAAGTATTTGCTCATTACGTGTGTTATTTTGCTATATTATCATTTTTATTATGCAAGCAGTAATGTTCGAACAGGACTTTGTCACGGCAAGTGACCGAGCACCTTGAGCTCCTCAATCACTTTGGGGGCATATAAGATACCAGGTAAGCAAAGCATATCAACAGGTATATGTAAACACACGAGCAAAATAAGGGAAAGCATACTACGACACTTAGAGTATTTTTCAAAAAATTTGGATTTTGTAAGATGAAAACAAAGTGCTATGCTAAGTTCGGTCATATGAGCAGATGTTATAATAATATAAAATATTATAATATCATAACGAAATATTTTGCACCGTGCCAATTGCTGCTCGGATGTAATTAAAAATTAAAAGAAAAAGCTACCTTAGGCGGCAAAATTATCTCAACATTACGAACCGTGGTTCGTATGTTCTGGTTACAAAAGAAAAAATATATATGTTAAATTGTTAAGCAGCTGGAGGAGGGTCTGGCTGGGATTGCTGGTCAACTATGGTCCCCGCCTCCTCTTCAACACCCTCGATGTTTGTTGCCAAGGAGATTTCAGGAGATTCCCGAGCTTTCTCCTCTTCTAGGCAAGCAGCACATCTCGCCAATTCGAGTTGCCTTGCATGCTCAGGAAGGTAGTCGAAGTTTACCTCTGGATTGTTCTTCCAAAACAAGTAGAAGCAGTTGAAAGTTGCTCCTTTAAACTTCTCAAGATTCTGAGCATTGGTTTCCTCTATCAGCTTTACTCGCCCCTCCAACTCGGTGACTTCCTGCCGGTTGGCCACCAGCTCATCCTGAAGTTTGGAAGCTTCTTTGAAGTTAATCTCCGAAGCTTCCTTGAACTAGTTTTTGCTAGCAATAATTTTGGCCACCACTTCTTGGCTTTTCTTTAGCTCTTCGCTCAGACAGGCAACCTTCTCTTCGCATGCTTTGACCTTCTCCTCGCATGCTTTAGCCCTCTCCTCACATGTTTTGATCTCCTCAGCATGCTTGGCATCAGTCTCCTCAGAGCGACGCCAACCAGTACTCATGGTCAGAATACCCTGCGATCAGAGAGAAAGAAACATTGTTAGTATCAATAAAATGGTGAGTTAGTCAACTAAAACACAGCAAAGGTTGTAACTTACACTGAGTATCTCGTTCAACGCGCGGCTGAGAATCTGGTTGGTCTTCATGGTGGGGATGCTGCTGAAAGCTTCTTGGCTACGACAGTGTTTTGACAGTTTCTGCAGCTTGTCATTAGCTGAGCTATAGGTGGTGTTCAAGAGAGCCTAGACCGAAGTTTTTCTTGTTTACTCATGAGGAGTTGTGTTGCGAGGAGCTGGAGGAGGGGTCTTGTCCTTGGAAGGAGTTGGTGTTGGAGGGTCCTCTATTCTGGCCCTTTTCTTGGAGGGGTCACTACTATTCTCCCCAGGGTGTCGTCTGCTTCCTCTCATCTTGCTCGCAGGAGCTTCGACGTCGATGTTAGTGTAAATGTCCATGTTGGGAGGGGCAGCAGTAGCTCGATTGTTGCTGGACGGCTCTCAGATGGTCACTCCCGTTGGCCGTCGCCTTTGAAATTGTGACACATCTTGCTGTTGCTCAGGGATTTCTAGTCTGGTACCCTCTCCGGTGGCACTTCCCGCGGTGAACTCCCTTACTTCCTGGTGAGGTTCCAAAAGGCCTACTAGCCTAAGGTTGCTTTCTGTAACCAGCTCCTAGACGCTCTTTTCGATGTTCATCATGCTGGCAAGTGTTGCAACCCTGATCTCCATCTCTGGAGTGGGGTCTGGTCGGTACCATGGGCCTAGATACAACACCAAGGTTCTAAAGACAGTGAAGGAAAAACTGATAGAAAATACACGACTAGAGATTGAGAAATTTACCTCTTCGCATGAAGGCCAGATTGTCAGCGACCAAGTCCGTCGTGAGGAAGTACTCCTAGAAGTATTTTCCCACATTGGATTTATGGGTGATGTCACTCAGGAATACACGAGCAATTTCCTGGTGGCAAAAGTGGAAGAATCCCATATTATTCTTGTTGGGGTTAGATTTAAGATCAAAAAGGTAGTTGATCTCGTGGGGTGTTGGCACAAGCCATTTTTTATGGTTGTAGAGGATATACAGTGCTGATAGCACTCTATATCCTTTGGGTGTAATTTGGAAAGGGGCGACCTCGAAGTAGTTGGCCACCCCTCAAAAGTAGTCATGCAGGGGCAGGATTGCCCCTGCCTTAATGTGAAACCTCAACCAGGTGCTGAAGGCACCTCCACGAAAGTTTGCCCTCTGTTCAGGTGTAGGCTGAACTAATGTAATCCTGGGAAGGTCGTACTTCTTAAGATATTTCATCATTGTCCTAGCTGATATGACAATAGGAGGCGCAAGATACCATTCGACTTCGTCTTCGGCTCGGGGTTCATCGCGAGGCCTGGCTTTGGGTTGAATTTCAGGCGGTGCAAAGTTTACAGGCTGAGGATTAGTTGAAGGGTCCTCGGCACGAGTGGCAGGTTGGTTAGAAGGCTGAGGATTAGGTTGAGTGATCGGAGGGCTGGTCAGAGGGTTTTGCTGTGAAGATGGGAATTTATAGAACAAAAGTGACGGCTGTTCTTGGTCCTCAAATAGCAACGCAAGAAGGTCGTTGTCTATTGGTCTCTCACCACCCCAAGGATCATGCATGAATATCTGAGAAGAGTAAAGGGGAAGTGAGAATCTACAACCAATAGATAGAAGAAGAAGTATAAGGATAACGTTGCTCGTGTATAAAAGTTAAGCTTTTATACGATCAGCAGCATCTTAATATAAACAATCCAAACATGTGAGCAATTTGGAAAAATAGATTAAAAAGTAGAAGTGAAAAGTTTTTTCAGAAAAACTTTTCGATTCTGAAAAAAGGCGGGAAAAACACAGTTTTTTCCGAAAGCATAAAAATCGAATTTTCACTTCAATTTCGAGCCCAAACACAGTACTCCTGTTTCCCACATTAATTTCTAAGCCTCACCAAGTATTTTTTACTACTTAAAACTCCTATCCTATCATGTTTCTGCATACGAACACGATTACCCTAAAAAAATTCTCAAGAACATTCAAACTCACACCAGAAAACTCGTGAAATTCATTTCAGATTGTATAACAGAGACAAGGGGTTCAAGAACTTACTGGGGATGTAGATTGCAAAGGAGTGGCGGGTGTCGTTGCTTAGGGTCGATCGAACATGTCTCGGATCACCGAAGTTTCCTGGGTTTCCCTGGAGAGTTCTTCTGAGTTCTTGAGAGAGAAGGATTTGGTAAAAGGTTAAAAGTGGGAAAATTGACTTATTTATACTGATCGTGGTGCAGTTAAAGAGGTAATGATGGGGGAAAGTTTTTGATGCACAGGAAATCGTGTTAGCCGTCGAAATATTTTTGGGAAGCTGTAACGATCATGATTGCTTACTTTTTCAAAAAGGTGCTGACAAACGTGACAGGTCAGACAGAAAGCTGGTCGACTAAGTTTGTTATATTCTGATCGCAGTAAAATAAACTTGGGGGGCAAATGTTTACCCAAAAAAGATTTTCATAATGACGTGGCAAATTAATGTGCATGTGGGATACACGTAACTGTTTAAGTGAGTACATTCTGTTCGACCATCGACCAGAGGAGAATTCACTCAGCAGAAGGCATATTTTATGGGCGACCAGTCTGGTCGCAGTATTTCAGATATCTTCTATAGATATATAATCTCTCATTTATGTAATAATTGTGATTTCCATTATTATTTAGATACGATTGTATTAAGTTTAATTAAGGCCCATCGGTCCATGAAGAACTCCTTGAGCCTATAAATAAGATTCAAAGGACTCAAGAGAGGGACTTTTGGGGGGACTCGAAGACTCTGGATCTTGAGAGACCGAGGGAGAATTATAGTGTTTTTATCCACTAAACTTGTATTCATCTCTAAGCTTATGAAACTCGTGAACCTGAGTTCATTGATCACGGATTTTTGGAGTTCTACATCAAAAATAACACTAAGTGGACGTAGGTCATTACCATTATTTGGGGTTGAACCACTCTAAATCTTTTTGTCATTTTATCTTTTTGGCTTGAATTCATCTTATTATTGTCATTCTATCTGACTCCGTGTCGTTGGCCAAATCGAGGATCAACAGTATTATATTCTTTTATATAAAAAGTGTGTAGATAACAAAAATTATTAGTTTTAATGGTTTCTTTTGTTAACTTTAACTAAATGTTCTAAATATTTAACACAATATACTTTTAAAATTAATTAAAAATAAATATTTAATAATTATATTAATATAAATTCAAATATTATAAAATATCATTAGATATTTATTCATTATATTAATATATGTTGACCCTTGATTTGGTCAACGACACAAAGTCAAATAAAACTATAGAAAGTAGATGAATTCAAGTCAAGAAGATAAATGACACAAGGATTTATAGTAGTTCGGCCCCAAATGATGGTAATGACCTACATCCACTTAGTGTTCTTATTAATGTATGAAGAGAACTTGCGATTAGTGAACAAGGGTTTACCGAGTTTCACAAGGTCAACCATAGATACAAAGAATTGTGAAAAAACACTAAATTTCTCTCTCTTAGTCTCCCCCAAAAATCCCTCATTTGAGCCTTTTGAGTCTTATTTATAGGCTTAAGAATCTACTTATGGGCCGATGGGCCTTGATTACATTTAATACAAACATATCTGAATAATAATGGAAATTACACTTTTTACATAAATGCAATATCAAATATCTTTAGAAATTATCTAATATACTGCGACTAGCCCCAGTCGCCTATGAAACATGCCCTTCGTAGTACGGATTTTCCTCTGGTCGATGGTCGACCAGAACGTAACCACTTAAATAGTCACGTGAATCTCACATGCGTACTAATTTTGTCACGTTATCAAGCGAATCTTTTTTGGATAAACAATATAAATTCAAATGTTATAAAATATCATTATTATAATAATATTTAATATTAAACTAGATATTTATTGGTTATATTAATATAAATTGAAATGTTATAAAATATCATTATTATAATAATATATAATACAAAACTAAATATTTAATATTATACCAATATAAATTAAAATGTTAAAAATATTATTATAATAATATATGTTATCCCCAAAATTTCAATTTAATGACGTGACAATCAGAGGTGACCGATGACAACTCATGACTACCAAGTGGAGCATTAATGGTTAATAAATGTGTTAGTCAAGGGAAGTGCAAAGGTTAGAAAATGACTTACCGAGTTGTCATGTCACTGGTCGGAAGAACATTGGCCGAAAAGATGGTCTTACCTGGTCAGGAAATAGTTTACCCGACCAGGTAAGAATTTACCTGGTCAGAAGGGAGTTTTACCCGACCGGCAACATCAGAAGGGAGTCTTACCTGACCAGCCACATCAGAAGGGAAGTTTAGCCGACCGGGTATGTTGAGTTAGCTGCCCAGTGACTTTTTTATGAATCTCAGTAACAACTTCAACCCAAATCTCCCGTAACTACCGCGCGAATCTCTTAAATATCCCGAAGTAATATCTATATTGTTGTAATTTGAATTTGTTTATTACATTATTAATTAAAGTTGGTTAAAACAACCAAGGCCCCCATCAAAACGAGAGATTTTTCATGTACGATCCATGAGCCTATAAATAAAGGGTTCATGGCATCATTTAGAGGATCGAATCTTTTTGAGACTTTGAAACTCTCTAATTTTGAGATGCTGGGACTGTTACTTGGGGCATGCTTGGGGCATTTTTCTAAGGGAACTTAGAGAGAGAACTTTGTGTTTTTCAATTTATACTTAAGAAACTCAGTTGGCTCAGGTTCATCCGATCTTAAGTATAGGTACATATAATAACAACTCCAAGTGGATTAGGCTATTACCAATAAATTGAGGCTGAACTACTATAAAATTATTTGTGTCATTTATTTTCTATTCAAGGCTTACTGTCATTTTTGTGTCTACTCGTCGTTGGCCAAAATCGTGGTCAACAATATATAATTCTAATTTTTATAAAATTTTGCTATAATAAATATTTAGTAATTATATTAATATAAATTCAAGTGTTATAAAATATTATTATTACAATAATATATAATACATAATAAATATTTTATATATAAATGTCGTGTGTACAAATAATATGACTATGTAACTAAATTAAAAATTATAATAACATTTATCTTCTATAAAAAATAAAGAAGTTTCTTCTCCAACCATTGATATATGATTTGAATAATATAATAAATGTCTTGTACCTTAAATATGATAGTTTGTGATCTAAAATATTTTCTTATTATTTAAAAAAAGTACCATAAAAAATATTTTTGTTTAATTTTTCTTTTAATATGTTTATGTTATTCTTTTATAGATAATATTGTTTATTTATTTAAAATTTATGTAACAATCATAAAAATTTAATAAAAATAATTAATGAATTTTATAAATAAAAATAAATAAATGCGCATTGCACGTTGCTTGCACCTATTATATATATAAAAATATTTTATGAGTTTTTTTTATTAATTTTCAATTCAATAATATTTTATTTGAGATTATTAAATTCACTAATTTATAAAACTAGTGTCATTTTGGTCATATTAAAAAAAGATTGACCAAAATTTTGTCAAAAGTACTCTTTTGTTTCATTTTACAAAATACAAGATTAAAATTGTCATTTAACAAAATACATGGTCAGATTGGTAATTTTTGCAAAACACGGCTTAAACGATATTTACCCATATATATATATATTTATATTTGAGAAATGACCTCATTAAAGGAGAAATAAAGTCACAGACGAATATTATTGATGAGGGGCATCAGCCCTAACGAGAGTATCAATATAAAAAAAAGTAGTTAGGTCACCGTAGATAATGATTTACCTTTGTGAGTGCTAGTTTTGCCAAAGCATGAGTAAAGCTATTGGCAACTCTAGGACAGTTCTGGAAGGAAATAGTAATAAAATCATTACAAATAAAATTGATCTCTCTAATAACAATGCCTAGATAAAATACACTGTTTATTGAGTGGATTAATAAGAACTAAAGAATCCGACTCAACAATGATATTCTTGAAACTTAGGGAGTGATTGGTATTAGATTTGATTTTATGTTTTTAAAAACTCAAAATGAGGGGACCCACTAAAATATATGATTGGTATGGTGTTTTTGAAAACTGTATCTTAATCAGAATTTTAATATTGTGTTATAATTTAGAAAACAAGAAAAAACTTGTTTTCTCAGTTTTGTAAAATTATTTTCCAAAATCCCACATATTTTAGTTTCTGTTATATTTTTAAATTTAATACCAATCACAGATTTAATTTTTTAAAACTCAAAAACAATTCACTAACATTGAACCAATCATATTTTCAAAAATATGTTTTTAGTCACTAAATTCAGATTTTCATTTCAGAATCTATTTTTCAAAAATACAGTTTTTCAATCGCGAACCAATCACACGCTTAATCTTCTGCATAATCGATGGCCACGATGAACAGCATAGGCTTCTGCAATGTCAGGTGGGAGAGTAGCAAAATCTGGCCAAACTGCTGAAGCTAGTGGACAGTGACTGTTATATTAATTCAATGCAAATTAATATTATAAATGGCAGCGCATGTTATTTTGCTCTGAAGTTGTTCTTTTATTTTTTATTTTTGAGTAAATTTGTTCTTTTATTTTATGTATGCTAAATATTTTTTAGACATTTTTAATATATATATTTTCTTTTTTTTTTTAAATCTAATTGTTTAAGCTTAACGTTTATGATTCATCGTTATGACTTTCAAATTATTATTATTATCATTATTATTATTTTTAGGCTTATTATGATTTTTTTCCCCAAATTATTACTACTACCAAATGGTGTTTTCTGAATTTTTTGGTTTGTTAAAAATTTCTTACTATTTATATTATTGAAATGTGGGACTTCCGTCTAATTTTGCAAACAGAATTGACATATGACGACACTGGACTGCTGATGTGAATTGCCAAGTGTATAATTTAAAAAATAGATAGGATTTTACCCATAAACTATTACCGTTACCAAATAATGTCCCTCGAATTCTAAAATTTAAAATTTAAACAATATTTTGAATATTAAAAAGAAAATATAAAAAGCATTGAACTAAAAATTCATTTAAATTAAATTAAATCATACAAAATAAAAACTTAAGGCGACATAGGCGACACCAAAGTTGAATGTCGACAGAGACCCACATGAGTTCAGTCTATCGACGATGTTGCTATCCAACCAACTTTGATCTCATTCTGACGCATTCCCAACACCCAAGCCAATTTTTTGTCACCATCAATTTATTTTTTTTATTTTAATGGTTTTTTTCTTTTTTTTTTTTATGTTCAAAAGATTGTTTAATTTTAATTTTCTAAAATTCGGGGGCACAATTTGGTAATAGTAATAGTTCAGAGGCAAAAATTATATCTATTTTTTATATTATAAACGAGGCATTGATATGACAATACTACATCGGCCACCAAATTGTCACATCACCATTCAATTAGTAAAATTGGACAAAAGTCTCATATTTCAATAACGTGAATAATTCAGGAGGAATTTTTAACAAATTAAAAAATTCAGGAGCCACGATTTAGATTGGCAATATTTGGGGGGAAAAAAATCCTAATAAGCTTTATTTTTATGCAAGTCTATTCTCATATCACGCTACATATAATTCTAATTCGTTTAAACATTTTTATTACATATAATTATATACCACACTATGTAATTAATTGTAAACATGGAATGTAGAACAAGTGTCTCACTGATCTAATAAAAGTTATTTACATTTAAAAATAAAAAAGAGTGCCTCACCATGTATGTAGTCACTTGGCTAGTGTGTCTTTATTTAGGGATCATTTGTTACGTAAGAATCTAGAGAAGGTAACAAGAATCTAACACTTTCCCATGAAATTGTATTACAAGGGTTTTAGCTTTTAGTGATTTTGAGTTCAAGTGAAGTCCACCTAATAGTTGGTTTTCTGATACCAAAAAATGTGAAATATTTCAAAATTATTAATTTTTTTATAAAAAATCTTTAATCAATAATTTTTTGGTTAATGACTTATTTTATTTTTGAAATTTATTATATATAAAAAAATATACATATATCAAACTATAATATGATGAATAATGTTTATTTAAAATAACAAATGAAATATTATTAAAAATAAAAATAATGACATTTTTGTATTTTTAAAAATTATATTTTATTCTAGTATTAATAGTTCTATTTTTTAATTCTGTTAAAAAAATATTTTATGAGTAAAATTATTTATAAATTATAATTTAAGGAAAAATTTGCTATTTATGATTATATTACTTATTATTTTGATAAAATGCGTTATTATATTAATTTTATGAAAATATGAAAAAATTGAGAGATTCTTATACATAATAAAATACAGAAAGTGATATTTTTAAGAATCATAAATAAAATTCGAATGCACAACCAAACACAATAATGTAAGTTTCAAGATTATCGGATTATATTATTAAATTTTTATAGTAATACGAAAACTATGAACTCATACTAAACCACATAAGAGTTTTTAGATATATATATATATATATGGAAGACTTCTCAATGGTTACTACCAATGATGGGTAATTACAATTATGATGATGTGGCAACATAGTGACTTGGTATAGTAAGTCACCAACAGTTAAATGTTTTTTTTCTACATTAATTTTGAATTTAGTTATTTTTTTGTTGTTATAATTAATGTTGTTTCCAACCAATGAGAGACACTAGCTATATTTAAAAATTGAAATGCATTTGAAAAATGAAAAATTTACAATATTATATTTTCATAATAAATACATGTTTTTCATCATGTAACCCTTCCAAAAATTTGAAAAATCTAAATTTATTTTTAGAAATATTAATTAACAACAATAAATATAGATCGTTGATCTTAATCTAGTGGTTAATATTAAAGTAATCATCCATGGGTAGTAACCATTAAGAGTGCACCCATATATATATATATATAGAGTAATAATATGTGCACCTAAAATATACACTCAAACATTATACACAGTGATGTGGCAGTTTAACCTAACCAATCACATTTATTAAAATTGGGACCCACTGTTTTAAAAAGCAGTGACACATCACTGTGTGTAATGTTTAGGTGCATATTTTTTGTGCACATATTATTACTCATATATATATTTTAATTTCATACACAACTTTTAAGTTTTAACAATTAACTTATAGAATTATATATATATAGGGAAAATCAATATTTTATGGCAACAAGGTACGAAGGAGATTTTTTAATTTTTTTTTTTTTTTTTTTTGAGAATTTTGAACTTGGAGAAAGAAAGAGTCAAAGCAAATTAATTTTTTATATAATATTGGTAATATCAATACTTTGAATATAGACACACAAATATAGAACATTATACTCTTAAACTTAGGACTTGTTCGGTAACTTGTTTTTAATCAATTTTCTGATTAATTAATTAAAAATATGAAAACACGTCTGGTAAGTTTATTTTTGCTTTTTATTTTAAAAAATTTTAATTAAATTTTATGAAATTTTGAAAACAGAATTTTGTTGCTTTTGAATTTTTTTTAAATCACTTTTTCATTTCTCTTTCTCTCTCGTCTTCCTCACGCAGCACAACAATAGTATTTTCTTCCACTCTCCAAGCCTACCTCTCAGACCAACGACACCAATGAGGCCATCAAACTTTTCAGGGAATTGGGTGGTAATGGTGATGATTCTGGAGACGATGAAGGAAGTAGTGATGGAAAGAAGTCGTTCCTCATGTCGATTGGATCGCCCTCTCCCAGGAGCAGTAGTGGTTGTCATGTCTCTCCAATGAAGAAAGATATTATACAATATATATATATATGAGAGTTGTAGGCCTGTGAGGTAAAATCCTTCTTCTTTTCCCCACCATCAAAATTTATTTCACTTGAAGATATATGTAGTTAGATTTGCACTTTTTATATCTTTTAGTTCTAGAGAGTTGTTAGATTTGTTTTGATTCACTAGTGTTATATATATATGTATGTATATATATATTTTTTTTTCGTTGCACATAATATGTCTGTTAAAATGCCTCTAAGAGATTAGTATAAATAAATGTCAAATTCATTGCTTTTGTGAAGCATTTCTTTGTTTGTTTGAATGGACATTACCTCATTGATACAATTCATGCTCTTTGTTAATTTTTATATATATATATATATATATTGGAGTGGGTCGGTTTAAGGCCTAGTGGGTCAATTTTAGGTGGAAGTGATGAAGATAGATTGGGTTTCGAAGCTGCTGGTACTTCACGAGATCATCGCGATGATGATGGTGGTAGGACTCGGAGGATTGATTGTGAAAAGGGTCTCATTTTGAGGGCCAAGAGAGATGATTTTGGCTCTGTTATTGGCTTTAAATTGATCCCTCCACCTAGTACGTTACTATGTTCCTTTGTTTATTTCATTTGAGGTTACATGTCTGGAACTTTGTATGATACATTCCAAATTCAATAAAGAAAAAGACTTTCTTTTTTGGGAAGTGTTTAATAAATATAGTGTTCTTTGTCTAGTCAGCGCTGCTTTAGTTTGTTATGTGATAAAATATTGGAAAAAGAACTGTGGAATAAACTAGGCTTTTGACAAGTTATAAATAGATTCAGTAAAGATAATAATGATTCAATCAACTTGTACTTACCCTTTGAATGCTTTGATTTGTTGAGCTAGTTTTACTTTTCTGGCTATGTGTTGAAACCTATAATTTAATGCTGTAAGCAGACTTAGATTATTAAATTGCAAAATAAAAAAAATGTTCAATAGAAGATACATTTATTATTACGTTGTGGCACATATTATAATTACGGGCACGTGTCATTCTGGAGGCTTTCTTTGCAATAATGTCATTGGGATACATCATAATTAACATTTGTGCTCCATGTGGTCTACCCTGAATTGTAGCTTTTAAGATGATGTCTATTGTTGCCCGCATATTTATTGATACCTGGTCCAATATCTGGATCACTTGAGCTTATAAGGTGCATCACGTATTCTTTTGGCCACTCTGTTACACAATATGATCTATTATTGATAAAGGGATACTTGGCTTATAAAGTTTATTAAATTACGTGACCATGTTATGTTAACAAGCTTAAGAATTGACTGCAATTTTTTAAATTGACTGTAGGTGAGATTGATGTCAAGAACTCCCTTTTAAATACAATTGTTGATGAAGTAAAAGAAACTGAGGACATTGATGGAATGGAGAAACCACATACCAAAAAACCTACAATATTGTTTTTGTTACTGCTAAAGCAACTCCTTATTCAAATATAGGTGGATTAGGAGATGTTTGTGGTTCTTTGCCTATTGTACTTGCTTCCCATGGCCATCGTGTCGTGGTTGTCTCTCCTTGGATATCAAAATGGTACTGCTGCAGACAAGAACTTTGTTGGTGCTGTCGATACTAGTTCTTGCGCCAGCGTTTTCTGCTTTGAAGGAGGACAAGAGTTTTATCCCTAAAATCATAAGTGAATGACATGGCAGGCATTAATTACACGTGGTTGACACCTGGTGGAATATGTGTTCGACTATCGACCAGGAAGATGTACAGTATCATGCAATCGATTTCTTCATACGACCAGCATGGTCGTACGCACATTATACGCGGAGAAAATCTTAGGCAGTTATGATGGAATCTGAAATTATCTCCCATGATTTCCTGAGTATCCGATTATTTAGGAGAGAATATCTGTAACAAATCAATGTAAATCTTCCCTGAGCTTATAAATAGAAAAGGAGGGCTCAGGGAAGGGGATTCGATCTTTTTCCTTTGAGCAAAAGAGGTCATTTGAGATTAGAGAGAGATTACACTAGAATAATTATTTTTTCTTCTTCAGAGGTTAGTGAAACTCATTGAACCCTAGTTATTTGATCACCCCTTTGGATCTTATTTCAATAACAATTCAAGTGGACGTAGGTTATTACCATATCTTGGGGCCGAACCACTATAAAATCTTATGTCTTTAGTATTTTCGTCATTACATTCTTTTCAACGTTTTCACCCACGTCAAGCGTATTTTGACTCCGTGTCAGTTGGCCAAAATCTGGGTCAACATTCTGGTGCTTTCATTGAGAGCTTGATATAGCATTGTTGAGAAAACCAATGGCGAAAAAAACCAGGAAAACTGGACAGGCGGCCGCTGCTGCACCATCTAACCCGCCTCCTCCTCCTCCTCCTGCAAACGTGGCTGAGGATGAGCCACATTTGGATTTCGATGAAGAAGAAATGGAAGACGCGATGCTGAAGAGTACCCTAGGGGCGCTGCATGAAGAGCTGCCCAATCTGAGGGCCAGCCAGGAAGGTGCTGCCGAAATCATGGCCCGGCAGCAGCAGGAAATTGAGCGGCAGCGTCTGGAGTTGAGTGAGAGGCAGGCGGAGATGGACCGCCGTCAGAGGGAAGCCATGTCAGCCCTCGAAGTAGCCTTACAGTTGGCTAGGAATCAGGCTGCACCTGCCTTGCAGCCTGATCAACCCGCAGATGGACCACCCCAGAGGGGTCCCAATCCTAGCCCGCCTATCCAGCCCTCGAGCCCACAAAGGCCCGAGCAGCCAAAGGTGCCCCATGACGATGTCCCGCTGATGGACCCTGAGGAGCAGAATCCATCCCAAGATGGTTGCCGCAATCCCCCGCAGCAGAGGCAGAATAGGAACGAGTAGCAGCCTCGTAGTCCTAGGCACCATAGGGGCGATGAGCCAAACCTTCCGAACAGAGGACAGCATCCTCCTGGTAACAGGAGGAACTCAGAGTTAGGCTCTGCAGTCCGAGGCCCCCCGCGACATGATAATGCACGGGGACCTAACGACCAACGCAGACCACCCTCTAACGCTCGGGAGGTTCCAGCCCGGGAGGGCCATCGAGGGAATAACTGATCCCACCATAGCCAATCAAGATTTAGAGATGGCCATGGTTATAACGAAGCCGACTCAGGCAGAGGGAATGCCGGTCGGAGAAATGAAGAAAGAGGTGGAGGTAGAAGCCAGCCACCTCAGGATGACCAACCCGACAGACAGGACGCTGGGGGGCAGCCCAGACAAAATAATGTCTTCAACCGGCTCGGAGCTAGCGAGCAGCGAAGAAGAGATGAGGACTTGAGAGATGTACTCAACGATCGCCGCGAGCGGCACGGCGAGTACGTCCCCCCAGCAGCAGAGGCCCCGGCGATTCCTAGCGTCGTGCAGGCCCAGATTGATGCCCTCAACCAGGCAGTGCAGCAGCTGGTCGGGGGAAGAACATCTTATATTGACCATGATAGGAGGAAAGGTACTCCTTTCATCCAGAGGATAGCCATGGCAGAGACTCCTAGCAAGTTTAAAATGCCTACGCTTCCAAACTTTGACGGGTATGGTGACCCAGTATCTCATGTCAACAAGTTTGAGATACAAATGGACATTCAGAAAGTGTCTGAAGACGCTCGGTGCAGGATCTTCCCTGCAACACTTTCTGACGCTGCACAGGAGTGGTTTTTTAAATTCCCTCCTGCGAGTATAATTTCCTGGGAAATGTTCGTGAGAGATTTTTACAGGCAGTTCTACGCGGGTCGCGTGCACCTCACTGAGGCAAATCAACTGGTCGAGATACACTAGCAAAATGGAGAATCGCTGAAAGACTACGTTCAACGTTTTATGCGAGCAGCCGCCGGAGCAAAAACGGTGGGTGATGAAGGCAAAATAATGGCCATAACGGTAGGGGTTAAGCGCCGTACCCCTCTCTGGGAGAGCCTCAGAAAACATGGGGTTAGGACGACCCAGGAATTTCTAGATCGAGCTGATTGTTATATCAAGCTCGAAGACGCCATTGCCAATGAAGGAAAACCCCCAGGCAGAGATAAAGAGACAGCCGAACCCGCCAAAGCCGCCAATGGGTCGAAACCCAATGGCAACGACAAGGGCAATGGGAACGGCAACGGCAATGGCAAGAATGGTGGAAAACGGCCACACAACGAGCCTTCCACCTCTGACAACAAAAGGACCAAGGGTAATCGTTATGAACCTCGGTTCACTAACTATACTGCCCTTATTGAGTCTCGGGGAGAGGTATATCAGGCCACGAGTTCCAGTGTGCCTTACAAGAAGCCTGCCCCCATTCGAAAGGATATTTCGAGGAGAGACACTACCAAGTTCTGTCGTTATCATAACGACTACGGGCATGACACCAATGAGTGCAACCAGTTGAAGGATGAGATCGAGTTCCTTATCAGACAAGGACACTTGAAAAGATATGTACGGGCCTCGGGGAATTCCCAACGAGCAAGCGCCCACACACCAACGCTCGCCACCTTTGCAGCCTGATCCTGTAGCCGGCACCCTATTAACCATCTGCGGAGGCCCGCACCTCGCGGGAAACAGCGGCAAGGCCAGGGAACGATATGCTCGGACCCTGCGCCATGACCAGGACATCGAGATGATGGCTGTGGAAGACCGCGCACCAAAAAAGGCTCGATCAGAAGAAGGCGAGATAGCCTTCTCTGATAGCGATGCCCAGCATGTCCGGTTCCCACACTCTGATCCGCTGGTCGTGGACATCCAAATGGCCAATATGATGGTAAAGAGAGTGCTAGTCGACACAGGAAGTTCAGTGAACATCCTGTACAAGTCTTCTGTAACGCCCTACTACCTTAGAGCCGTTACTAAGTGAGTTTAAAAAAAGAAATTGTGCGTTTAATTGACTCAAAGTGGTTCCTAAAACCAAAAGTGTGATTAAACCAGAGTTTAAGGCTGTATTCTTTTAAAATGGTCAACTTCATTGAAAACGTTAAATATAAAACATCTGGGATCCCAAAATAAGGTTTACAAAATGTTTACAACCCAAAATAGATTTACACTTGATCATCTATCAAAAGAATGGTTAAATACAGCCATATACAAAATGCCCCCAACCAAAGCAGTCGGGCAGGCCGAACATGTACGCGCCGCCCCCACGCTCTCCATACTCATGGCCGGTTGACTGACTCCTTGCTTTTACCTGCCACACGGAGCACCCGTGAGCCGAAGCCCAGCAAGAAAACCCAAAATAACACATAACATAAGCAAAACAAATAGCTGGCAATAATTCACTGATACATAGGAAAACCACCATAATAAACAAGTACGGCCATGCCGCTCCCAAGGCCTTACCAAAGCCTGGAGTTTCGGTTCTCACCGCGAGGATAACTCATGTATCCCTTGGGTCCCACCCTGAATATAAGCATCCCATGTGCTGTGTTACTTTCGGCCCACGGCCGCCCCGGCCTATGCCGTACCCGGCCTCTGCCGCTCGTTTCAACATAATAACACATATAGTACATTCAAAATAAACATTCACACACATCATGGTTCATTTAAGGTTAAGCATTTGCACGTAATACAATCCGGGCCACGCCCTACAATCACACAGTGGGGCCATGCCCTAAACTCGGGTGTTGTGGTTTTCTTACCTTTAGATTAAGTAGCCTTGATCAACCTGACTCCTTGAGCACGATCTTACCCGAGCCCTAGCGCTTACCTAAGCAAAATCCACAAGTCAAAGTCATCACCAATCCTCAAGTCCAAAACCTAGCCTCGGGACTAATCCCGAGCCCCCCGGGAAGTCCTAAATCCCCAAAACAAAGTGGCGGAATCGAGCCCCGAACCCTAGGTCAAAATCCCTTCACAAAAGCCCAAAAATCCCCTCTGTGAACAGTGCAGCGCTACAGCGCTCAAAAGTTAGCGCTGTAGCGCTACAAGCAGAACCACCCTCACCAGACAGGGGCTAGCGCTACAGCGCCCCCTGCCTAGCGCTGTAGCGCTAGTTGCAGCACAGCAAAACCAAAAATCGCATCTTGCGATTTTCTTCCTCCATTTCGAACCCAAACTTGTCCAACTCTTTCCCAAGCCCAAAAACAAACATATATACACCACACACTCATCCCAAGCACCCCAAGAACTCAATCCCAAGCTCAAGCAACCCACAACTCAAAATCTAACCCAATGAACCCCAAAACCAGAAAAATCAATCAAACAACAAGGATAGGGTCATAGAAATCATACCGTGGGTGGAATTTCGACCTTGAACTACACCCTAGACCTCCTTGGCTTGCACCTTTACAACCTTGACCTGTTTTCCCCAAAAACCCCATCCATTTAGCTCAAAAACACAGTTCAAAACCAGCAAAACCCTAAAACCGAAAACCTCAAGAACTTACCTCAAATCTCTGATTTGATCTTGCTAATCTCTTGAAAATTCACAAACCTAGCTTACCACTGAGCTTCACCTCAAGAAAATCAAAGAAAAAGGGTGGGAGAACCACAAACCAAACCTTCAAAGCCAACCCTTCAGCTTTCCCTCTCTTCTTTTCTCTTCTTTCTTTTCAGCCTAAAGTTTTCTCTACTAAGTCCACTAAGTATAAAGGCCTCCTTTATTTTATCTCTTGCAAGCCTAATGACCAAAATACCCTCTCTTATTAATTCTAAGCCTTTATGTCCATAAAGGGCATTTTAGTCATAATACCCAAATTCCCACTAATTCCTCAAGTGTTCCTAATAATTCCCGCTCGCTACCCAAAGCCTAATAAATCACCAAATACATTCCCAAATTCTCGATTAACTCCCCAGGCTTAACCCAAGCCTGGTACAGGTTCCCGCTTTGACTTCCCGCTAACCCGCTCGTTCTAGGATCGTCTCGAGTCATAGATCACAGGTATCAACATAGTCATGCCCAACATGGCCAAATTACAAATATGCTCAATTAGGTCTACATGCATATTAATTCACATTATCGTGCACCACAATAAATCACATAATCATAAAACGTGCACTAAATCATAATCATGCATAAAACCCATTAAAGACCCACACAGAATTCCATTATGCCCTCCAGGCACGCTATCTCAGGCCCTAAGCTTTAACACCGAATTTGGGGTCGTTACAACTATCCCCTCCTCATGAAAATTTCGTCCTCGAAATTTACCTGAATAACTCGGGATACCGCTCCCGCATATCCGATTCCAGTTCCCACGTCGCCTCTTCGACCTTGCTATTCCTCCACAGTACTTTAACCAAGGCGATTGTCTTGCTCCTCAAGACCTTGTCCTTCCTATCAAGGATTTGAACAGGCTTTTCTTCGTACGATAATTCCCGATCCAACTCCAAGTTCTCATAGCTCAACACATGAGTAGTGTCCGAAACATACTTCCGAAGCATGGATACATGAAACACGTCATGAACCCCTGATAGAGCTGGAGGCATTGCTAACCTGTAAGCCACCTCCCCAACTCGCTCTAGAACTTCGAATGGGCCAACAAACCTGGGACTCAGCTTGCCCCGAACGCCAAATCGTTTTACTCCTCTCAGGGGTGAAACCCTGAGGAATACATGGTCACCAACCTGAAATTCCACGTTCCTGCGTTTCAAATCTGAATAACTCTTCTGGCGACTCTGGGAGGCGAGCATACGAGCTCTAATTTTCTCAAGTGCCTCATTGGTCCTCTGAACCATCTCAGGACCTAAATACCTTCTCTCCCCTGCCTCCTCCCAGTGAATCGGTGATCTGCACTTTCTTCCATACAGCATCTCATACGGAGCCACTCCGATAGTCGCCTGATAACTATTATTGTACGAGAACTCAATCAGAGGGAGATACTTACTCCAAGATCCTTCAAAATCCAACACACACGCTCGTAACATGTCCTCCAGTATCTGAATTGTCCTCTCAGACTGTCCATCCGTCTGAGGATGATAAGCGGTACTAAACCGAAGTTGCGTGCCCATAGCCTTCTGCAGGCTCTTCCAAAACTTGGAAGTGAAAGTGGGGTCTCTGTCGGATACTATCGACCTCGGAGCCCCATGAAGTCGAACAATCTCCTTAACATAAAGCTCTGCATACTGCTCCACAGTATAAGTCGTCTTCACAGGTAAGAAGTGGGCGGACTTCGTGTACCTGTCCACAATCACCCATACCGAGTCATGCTGACCCACGGTCTTTGGCAATCCTACCACAAAGTCCATGGCAATATCTTCCCATTTCCACTCGGGAATCCCAAGAGGCTGTAATAATCCTGCTGGCCTCTGGTGTTCTGCCTTAATCTGCTGACAGGTTAGGCATCTAGCCACATAATCCACCACGTCCCTCTTCATGCCTGACCACCAATACAAAACCTTCAGGTCATGGTACATCTTCGTAGAACCTGGGTGTAAGGAGTAAGGAGTGGTATGAGACTCGTCCAGAATCTCTCGCCGAATGTCTGGATCAATCGGAACACAAATCCGTCCTTTGTACTTCAACAAACCCATCTCAGAAATAGAGAAGTCCTTAGTTGCTCCCAATAGGACATTCTCTCTACGTTCAACTAACTGAGGGTCCTTTCCCTGTGCTTCCTTAATCCTCTCGAGGAGCGTTGACTGAAGAGTAATGTTGGCTAACCTACCAACCACTAGCTCTATACCCGCTCTGGTCATCTCTCCTGCTAGTCTGTCAGATATCTGCCTCGAACTATACAACTGTCCTGGGCCCCTCCGGCTCAATGCATCAGCCACCACATTAGCCTTCCCAGGATGGTATAGGATATCACAATCGTAATCCTTTACCAGCTCTAGCCACCGTCTCTGGCGCATGTTCAAGTCCTTCTGGGTAAAGAAATACTTTAGACTCTTGTGATCAGTGTATATCTCGCACCTCTCTCCATACAGATAGTGTCTCCAAATCTTAAGTGCGAATACCACTGCAGCTAATTCCAGGTCATGCGTGGGATACCTCTGCTCGTACTCCTTTAATTGCCTTGATGCGTACGCTATCACTTTCCCAGCCTGCATCAACACGCATCCCAGACCCTGTCTGGAAGCGTCACAGTAGACCACAAACTTCTCATTATCTGTTGGCAGGCTCAACACTGGTGCAGTAATCAACCGCCGCTTCAACTCTTTGAAGCTATTCTCGCATCGATCTGTCCACACAAACTTGGTCTTCTTCCTTGTCAATTCTGTCAACGGAGTAGCAATTCTGGAGAACCCCTCTACAAACCGCCGGTAGTAACCTGCTAGTCTAAGGAAACTTCTAACTTCAGGAACATTGCTGGGCCTAGGCCAATCTCTTACTGCTTCCGTCTTGCTTGGGTCGACTAGTAATCCATCCTTACTGATAATGTGGCCTAGAAATGAAACTTGCGATAACCAGAACTCGCATTTGCTAAACTTAGCATATAACTTATGCTCTCTTAACCGATGCAACACCAGGCGCAGATGATGCTCATGTTCTGACTCTGACTGGGAGTATACTAGGATATCATCAATAAACACAATCACGAACTTATCCAAGTAATCCTTGAAAATTCTGTTCATCAAATCCATAAATGCCGCTGGGGCATTGGTTAATCCAAAGGACATAACCAGAAATTCATAATGCCCATACCGTGTCCGAAATGCAGTCTTTGGTATGTCCTCATCTCTGATCCTCAACTGATAGTAGCCTGATCGGAGATCAATCTTCGAAAACACTGTACTCCCTTGAAGCTGATCAAATAAATCGTCGATCCTAGGCAATGGATACTTGTTCTTGATGGTCAACTTATTCAACTCCCTGTAATCGATGCACATCCTGAGCGATCCATCCTTTTTCTTAACAAATAAAACTGGAGCACCCCACGGCGAGAAACTCGGTCTGACAAACCCCAAATCAAGTAGTTCCTGCAGCTGAATCTTCAATTCCTTTAATTCTGCTGGAGCCATTCTGTAAGGTGCCTTGGAAACTGGCTCTGCTCCCGGAGCCAACTCTATGACGAACTCAATCTCCCGCTGTGGCGGTAACCCCGGTAGATCTGCTGGAAACAAGTCTGAAAACTCGCAGACGACTCTGGTTTCGTTCGGTCCCACTGCCGCCACCTTAGAGGAATCCACTATACTTGCTAGGAATCCTATGCAACCCTCTTGCATCAGGTCTCTAGCCTTTAGTGCCGAGATCACAGGTACCCGCGGTCCATCCACCGTTCCCACGAACACAAAGGGTGCCTCGCCCTCCGGTTCGAAGGTCACCATTCGTCGCCTACAATCAATTGTTGCTCCATACCGCGTCAACCAATCCATCCCTAGTATTATGTCAAAATCGTCCATATCTAGTTCAATCAGGTCAACAAACAATTCTCTACCGTCTACTACTACTGGTAAGGCTCTAACCCACCTCCTAGAGACTACCAGCTCCCCTGTAGGCAATATAGTCTGAAAACCCCTAGCATACAAAATACTCGGTCTACACAGCTGATCAATCACCCTAGCAGAAACAAATGAGTGCGTAGCACCAGAATCAATCAATTCAGTAAACAAGGATCCAGCACTAAAAATCTGACCTGTAACCACTGATGGACTGGCCTCTGCCTCAGTCTGAGTCAAGGTGAAGACCCTAGCAGGTGCGAGGCTGTCCCCCTGCCTAGGCTCCTCCTTCTTAGCCTGTGGGCAATCTTTCTTCAAGTGACTGGTGCTTCCACAAACAAAACAGGCCCTGATGCCGGTACCCGCCCCAGAGGCGGACCGGCACTCGCCCTGATGCCGTCGCCTGCATCGAGGACACCATGGATAACTCCTCCAGTTGTCATTACCGCCCTGGCGGCCACCCACAGAACCGCGAACCCTCCTGTCAGAACCATAGGGAGTAAAGGAGTCTGGTACTCTCCTCTTCTGCTCACTGGGGCCGCTGCCCCGACTAGGCCCAGAAAAAGAAGGCACTACCCTCCTGGTATCACGCCTAGCAGCGTTATCCTTCCAGATCTGATCCTCAGCCCTCTCAGCAGTGAGGGCCTTGTCCACCACTTGCGCATAGGTAGTCTCTGGAGCCATGGTAATACTCACGTCACGGGCGATCATTGCACCTAATCCCCGTACAAATCTGTCCCTTCTGGCCGTATCAGTTGGCACAAGCTCTGGCGCAAACTTCGCCAATCTATCAAATACCAAGGCATACTCAGTGACAGATAACCTGCCCTGAGTCAGATTGTTAAACTCATCCGCCTTTGCCGCTCGAACGGCTACGCTGTAGTATTTCTCGTTGAAAAGGCTCTTGAATTCCTCCCAGGTCATAATAGCAGTATCCCTTCGCTGCCCTACCACCTCCCACCAAATTCGTGCATCATGTCTAAGCATATAACTTGCACAATCAACCCTATCCCTTCCTTCAACCCTCATGAAGTCCAGGATTACAGACATTGTACTCATCCACTGCTCAGCCTGCAGTGGGTCTGCTCCCCCCTCAAAGGTAGGAGGTTGTTGTTTTCTGAATCTTTCATATAGAGGTTCCAACCTGTTCCCGGTCACAGGTTGAACCGGAGCCAGTACCACACTAGGCGGTGGTGGTGGTGGTGTCACAGTGGCCGGTGGAGGAGCTGGTTGCCTGTACTGACTAAGCTCATCCTCTGTTTTCTTCAACCTAGCCTCCATCTCTGCTAAAATCTGCTGCCAGTTCTGAGGAGCAGGTGGAGGGTCCTGCCCCTGGTTATCATTCTCGGCCTGAATGCCGCGGAGTCTCGATGATTGGCGAGGCATTGCAACTAAATGCCTGCAATCAATGACACCGCTCATTAGGCATGATAACAAGGTCCATTTTCCACCTCTCCGTCTCAACAACAACCAAGATCAATCGACCAGAATGACATACAAATATCATGCAGCATACAACGGGCCTCGCCCTGGCATCATGCATATGTTATTAAATCATCATGCTCATTACAATCTAGGCAGGCACACAAAGCATTAAACACATATTCATGAATATATCAATCGACCATACCAAACCACCCTGAGTCGAGCTTTTCAATGGCAGCGTGCGTACATGTTCGGTCAATCTCCAGAACCAATAAACCTTGGCTCGCTCTGATACCAAGTTGTAACGCCCTACTACCTTAGAGCCGTTACTAAGTGAGTTTAAAAAAAGAAATTGTGCGTTTAATTGACTCAAAGTGGTTCCTAAAACCAAAAGTGTGATTAAACCAGAGTTTAAGGCTGTATTCTTTTAAAATGGTCAACTTCATTGAAAACGTTAAATATAAAACATCTGGGATCCCAAAATAAGGTTTACAAAATGTTTACAACCCAAAATAGATTTACACTTGATCATCTATCAAAAGAATGGTTAAATACAGCCATATACAAAATGCCCCCAACCAAAGCAGTCGGGCAGGCCGAACATGTACGCGCCGCCCCCACGCTCTCCATACTCATGGCCGGTTGACTGACTCCTTGCTTTTACCTGCCACACGGAGCACCCGTGAGCCGAAGCCCAGCAAGAAAACCCAAAATAACACATAACATAAGCAAAACAAATAGCTGGCAATAATTCACTGATACATAGGAAAACCACCATAATAAACAAGTACGGCCATGCCGCTCCCAAGGCCTTACCAAAGCCTGGAGTTTCGGTTCTCACCGCGAGGATAACTCATGTATCCCTTGGGTCCCACCCTGAATATAAGCATCCCATGTGCTGTGTTACTTTCGGCCCACGGCCGCCCCGGCCTATGCCGTACCCGGCCTCTGCCGCTCGTTTCAACATAATAACACATATAGTACATTCAAAATAAACATTCACACACATCATGGTTCATTTAAGGTTAAGCATTTGCACGTAATACAATCCGGGCCACGCCCTACAATCACACAGTGGGGCCATGCCCTAAACTCGGGTGTTGTGGTTTTCTTACCTTTAGATTAAGTAGCCTTGATCAACCTGACTCCTTGAGCACGATCTTACCCGAGCCCTAGCGCTTACCTAAGCAAAATCCACAAGTCAAAGTCATCACCAATCCTCAAGTCCAAAACCTAGCCTCGGGACTAATCCCGAGCCCCCCGGGAAGTCCTAAATCCCCAAAACAAAGTGGCGGAATCGAGCCCCGAACCCTAGGTCAAAATCCCTTCACAAAAGCCCAAAAATCCCCTCTGTGAACAGTGCAGCGCTACAGCGCTCAAAAGTTAGCGCTGTAGCGCTACAAGCAGAACCACCCTCACCAGACAGGGGCTAGCGCTACAGCGCCCCCTGCCTAGCGCTGTAGCGCTAGTTGCAGCACAGCAAAACCAAAAATCGCATCTTGCGATTTTCTTCCTCCATTTCGAACCCAAACTTGTCCAACTCTTTCCCAAGCCCAAAAACAAACATATATACACCACACACTCATCCCAAGCACCCCAAGAACTCAATCCCAAGCTCAAGCAACCCACAACTCAAAATCTAACCCAATGAACCCCAAAACCAGAAAAATCAATCAAACAACAAGGATAGGGTCATAGAAATCATACCGTGGGTGGAATTTCGACCTTGAACTACACCCTAGACCTCCTTGGCTTGCACCTTTACAACCTTGACCTGTTTTCCCCAAAAACCCCATCCATTTAGCTCAAAAACACAGTTCAAAACCAGCAAAACCCTAAAACCGAAAACCTCAAGAACTTACCTCAAATCTCTGATTTGATCTTGCTAATCTCTTGAAAATTCACAAACCTAGCTTACCACTGAGCTTCACCTCAAGAAAATCAAAGAAAAAGGGTGGGAGAACCACAAACCAAACCTTCAAAGCCAACCCTTCAGCTTTCCCTCTCTTCTTTTCTCTTCTTTCTTTTCAGCCTAAAGTTTTCTCTACTAAGTCCACTAAGTATAAAGGCCTCCTTTATTTTATCTCTTGCAAGCCTAATGACCAAAATACCCTCTCTTATTAATTCTAAGCCTTTATGTCCATAAAGGGCATTTTAGTCATAATACCCAAATTCCCACTAATTCCTCAAGTGTTCCTAATAATTCCCGCTCGCTACCCAAAGCCTAATAAATCACCAAATACATTCCCAAATTCTCGATTAACTCCCCAGGCTTAACCCAAGCCTGGTACAGGTTCCCGCTTTGACTTCCCGCTAACCCGCTCGTTCTAGGATCGTCTCGAGTCATAGATCACAGGTATCAACATAGTCATGCCCAACATGGCCAAATTACAAATATGCTCAATTAGGTCTACATGCATATTAATTCACATTATCGTGCACCACAATAAATCACATAATCATAAAACGTGCACTAAATCATAATCATGCATAAAACCCATTAAAGACCCACACAGAATTCCATTATGCCCTCCAGGCACGCTATCTCAGGCCCTAAGCTTTAACACCGAATTTGGGGTCGTTACAACTATCCCCTCCTCATGAAAATTTCGTCCTCGAAATTTACCTGAATAACTCGGGATACCGCTCCCGCATATCCGATTCCAGTTCCCACGTCGCCTCTTCGACCTTGCTATTCCTCCACAGTACTTTAACCAAGGCGATTGTCTTGCTCCTCAAGACCTTGTCCTTCCTATCAAGGATTTGAACAGGCTTTTCTTCGTACGATAATTCCCGATCCAACTCCAAGTTCTCATAGCTCAACACATGAGTAGTGTCCGAAACATACTTCCGAAGCATGGATACATGAAACACGTCATGAACCCCTGATAGAGCTGGAGGCATTGCTAACCTGTAAGCCACCTCCCCAACTCGCTCTAGAACTTCGAATGGGCCAACAAACCTGGGACTCAGCTTGCCCCGAACGCCAAATCGTTTTACTCCTCTCAGGGGTGAAACCCTGAGGAATACATGGTCACCAACCTGAAATTCCACGTTCCTGCGTTTCAAATCTGAATAACTCTTCTGGCGACTCTGGGAGGCGAGCATACGAGCTCTAATTTTCTCAAGTGCCTCATTGGTCCTCTGAACCATCTCAGGACCTAAATACCTTCTCTCCCCTGCCTCCTCCCAGTGAATCGGTGATCTGCACTTTCTTCCATACAGCATCTCATACGGAGCCACTCCGATAGTCGCCTGATAACTATTATTGTACGAGAACTCAATCAGAGGGAGATACTTACTCCAAGATCCTTCAAAATCCAACACACACGCTCGTAACATGTCCTCCAGTATCTGAATTGTCCTCTCAGACTGTCCATCCGTCTGAGGATGATAAGCGGTACTAAACCGAAGTTGCGTGCCCATAGCCTTCTGCAGGCTCTTCCAAAACTTGGAAGTGAAAGTGGGGTCTCTGTCGGATACTATCGACCTCGGAGCCCCATGAAGTCGAACAATCTCCTTAACATAAAGCTCTGCATACTGCTCCACAGTATAAGTCGTCTTCACAGGTAAGAAGTGGGCGGACTTCGTGTACCTGTCCACAATCACCCATACCGAGTCATGCTGACCCACGGTCTTTGGCAATCCTACCACAAAGTCCATGGCAATATCTTCCCATTTCCACTCGGGAATCCCAAGAGGCTGTAATAATCCTGCTGGCCTCTGGTGTTCTGCCTTAATCTGCTGACAGGTTAGGCATCTAGCCACATAATCCACCACGTCCCTCTTCATGCCTGACCACCAATACAAAACCTTCAGGTCATGGTACATCTTCGTAGAACCTGGGTGTAAGGAGTAAGGAGTGGTATGAGACTCGTCCAGAATCTCTCGCCGAATGTCTGGATCAATCGGAACACAAATCCGTCCTTTGTACTTCAACAAACCCATCTCAGAAATAGAGAAGTCCTTAGTTGCTCCCAATAGGACATTCTCTCTACGTTCAACTAACTGAGGGTCCTTTCCCTGTGCTTCCTTAATCCTCTCGAGGAGCGTTGACTGAAGAGTAATGTTGGCTAACCTACCAACCACTAGCTCTATACCCGCTCTGGTCATCTCTCCTGCTAGTCTGTCAGATATCTGCCTCGAACTATACAACTGTCCTGGGCCCCTCCGGCTCAATGCATCAGCCACCACATTAGCCTTCCCAGGATGGTATAGGATATCACAATCGTAATCCTTTACCAGCTCTAGCCACCGTCTCTGGCGCATGTTCAAGTCCTTCTGGGTAAAGAAATACTTTAGACTCTTGTGATCAGTGTATATCTCGCACCTCTCTCCATACAGATAGTGTCTCCAAATCTTAAGTGCGAATACCACTGCAGCTAATTCCAGGTCATGCGTGGGATACCTCTGCTCGTACTCCTTTAATTGCCTTGATGCGTACGCTATCACTTTCCCAGCCTGCATCAACACGCATCCCAGACCCTGTCTGGAAGCGTCACAGTAGACCACAAACTTCTCATTATCTGTTGGCAGGCTCAACACTGGTGCAGTAATCAACCACCGCTTCAACTCTTTGAAGCTATTCTCGCATCGATCTGTCCACACAAACTTGGTCTTCTTCCTTGTCAATTCTGTCAACGGAGTAGCAATTCTGGAGAACCCCTCTACAAACCGCCGGTAGTAACCTGCTAGTCTAAGGAAACTTCTAACTTCAGGAACATTGCTGGGCCTAGGCCAATCTCTTACTGCTTCCGTCTTGCTTGGGTCGACTAGTAATCCATCCTTACTGATAATGTGGCCTAGAAATGAAACTTGCGATAACCAGAACTCGCATTTGCTAAACTTAGCATATAACTTATGCTCTCTTAACCGATGCAACACCAGGCGCAGATGATGCTCATGTTCTGACTCTGACTGGGAGTATACTAGGATATCATCAATAAACACAATCACGAACTTATCCAAGTAATCCTTGAAAATTCTGTTCATCAAATCCATAAATGCCGCTGGGGCATTGGTTAATCCAAAGGACATAACCAGAAATTCATAATGCCCATACCGTGTCCGAAATGCAGTCTTTGGTATGTCCTCATCTCTGATCCTCAACTGATAGTAGCCTGATCGGAGATCAATCTTCGAAAACACTGTACTCCCTTGAAGCTGATCAAATAAATCGTCGATCCTAGGCAATGGATACTTGTTCTTGATGGTCAACTTATTCAACTCCCTGTAATCGATGCACATCCTGAGCGATCCATCCTTTTTCTTAACAAATAAAACTGGAGCACCCCACGGCGAGAAACTCGGTCTGACAAACCCCAAATCAAGTAGTTCCTGCAGCTGAATCTTCAATTCCTTTAATTCTGCTGGAGCCATTCTGTAAGGTGCCTTGGAAACTGGCTCTGCTCCCGGAGCCAACTCTATGACGAACTCAATCTCCCGCTGTGGCGGTAACCCCGGTAGATCTGCTGGAAACAAGTCTGAAAACTCGCAGACGACTCTGGTTTCGTTCGGTCCCACTGCCGCCACCTTAGAGGAATCCACTATACTTGCTAGGAATCCTATGCAACCCTCTTGCATCAGGTCTCTAGCCTTTAGTGCCGAGATCACAGGTACCCGCGGTCCATCCACCGTTCCCACGAACACAAAGGGTGCCTCGCCCTCCGGTTCGAAGGTCACCATTCGTCGCCTACAATCAATTGTTGCTCCATACCGCGTCAACCAATCCATCCCTAGTATTATGTCAAAATCGTCCATATCTAGTTCAATCAGGTCAACAAACAATTCTCTACCGTCTACTACTACTGGTAAGGCTCTAACCCACCTCCTAGAGACTACCAGCTCCCCTGTAGGCAATATAGTCTGAAAACCCCTAGCATACAAAATACTCGGTCTACACAGCTGATCAATCACCCTAGCAGAAACAAATGAGTGCGTAGCACCAGAATCAATCAATTCAGTAAACAAGGATCCAGCACTAAAAATCTGACCTGTAACCACTGATGGACTGGCCTCTGCCTCAGTCTGAGTCAAGGTGAAGACCCTAGCAGGTGCGAGGCTGTCCCCCTGCCTAGGCTCCTCCTTCTTAGCCTGTGGGCAATCTTTCTTCAAGTGACTGGTGCTTCCACAAACAAAACAGGCCCTGATGCCGGTACCCGCCCCAGAGGCGGACCGGCACTCGCCCTGATGCCGTCGCCTGCATCGAGGACACCATGGATAACTCCTCCAGTTGTCATTACCGCCCTGGCGGCCACCCACAGAACCGCGAACCCTCCTGTCAGAACCATAGGGAGTAAAGGAGTCTGGTACTCTCCTCTTCTGCTCACTGGGGCCGCTGCCCCGACTAGGCCCAGAAAAAGAAGGCACTACCCTCCTGGTATCACGCCTAGCAGCGTTATCCTTCCAGATCTGATCCTCAGCCCTCTCAGCAGTGAGGGCCTTGTCCACCACTTGCGCATAGGTAGTCTCTGGAGCCATGGTAATACTCACGTCACGGGCGATCATTGCACCTAATCCCCGTACAAATCTGTCCCTTCTGGCCGTATCAGTTGGCACAAGCTCTGGCGCAAACTTCGCCAATCTATCAAATACCAAGGCATACTCAGTGACAGATAACCTGCCCTGAGTCAGATTGTTAAACTCATCCGCCTTTGCCGCTCGAACGGCTACGCTGTAGTATTTCTCGTTGAAAAGGCTCTTGAATTCCTCCCAGGTCATAATAGCAGTATCCCTTCGCTGCCCTACCACCTCCCACCAAATTCGTGCATCATGTCTAAGCATATAACTTGCACAATCAACCCTATCCCTTCCTTCAACCCTCATGAAGTCCAGGATTACAGACATTGTACTCATCCACTGCTCAGCCTGCAGTGGGTCTGCTCCCCCCTCAAAGGTAGGAGGTTGTTGTTTTCTGAATCTTTCATATAGAGGTTCCAACCTGTTCCCGGTCACAGGTTGAACCGGAGCCAGTACCACACTAGGCGGTGGTGGTGGTGGTGTCACAGTGGCCGGTGGAGGAGCTGGTTGCCTGTACTGACTAAGCTCATCCTCTGTTTTCTTCAACCTAGCCTCCATCTCTGCTAAAATCTGCTGCCAGTTCTGAGGAGCAGGTGGAGGGTCCTGCCCCTGGTTATCATTCTCGGCCTGAATGCCGCGGAGTCTCGATGATTGGCGAGGCATTGCAACTAAATGCCTGCAATCAATGACACCGCTCATTAGGCATGATAACAAGGTCCATTTTCCACCTCTCCGTCTCAACAACAACCAAGATCAATCGACCAGAATGACATACAAATATCATGCAGCATACAACGGGCCTCGCCCTGGCATCATGCATATGTTATTAAATCATCATGCTCATTACAATCTAGGCAGGCACACAAAGCATTAAACACATATTCATGAATATATCAATCGACCATACCAAACCACCCTGAGTCGAGCTTTTCAATGGCAGCGTGCGTACATGTTCGGTCAATCTCCAGAGCCAATAAACCTTGGCTCGCTCTGATACCAAGTTGTAACGCCCTACTACCTTAGAGCCGTTACTAAGTGAGTTTAAAAAAAGAAATTGTGCGTTTAATTGACTCAAAGTGGTTCCTAAAACCAAAAGTGTGATTAAACCAGAGTTTAAGGCTGTATTCTTTTAAAATGGTCAACTTCATTGAAAACGTTAAATATAAAACATCTGGGATCCCAAAATAAGGTTTACAAAATGTTTACAACCCAAAATAGATTTACACTTGATCATCTATCAAAAGAATGGTTAAATACAGCCATATACAAAATGCCCCCAACCAAAGCAGTCGGGCAGGCCGAACATGTACGCGCCGCCCCCACGCTCTCCATACTCATGGCCGGTTGACTGACTCCTTGCTTTTACCTGCCACACGGAGCACCCGTGAGCCGAAGCCCAGCAAGAAAACCCAAAATAACACATAACATAAGCAAAACAAATAGCTGGCAATAATTCACTGATACATAGGAAAACCACCATAATAAACAAGTACGGCCATGCCGCTCCCAAGGCCTTACCAAAGCCTGGAGTTTCGGTTCTCACCGCGAGGATAACTCATGTATCCCTTGGGTCCCACCCTGAATATAAGCATCCCATGTGCTGTGTTACTTTCGGCCCACGGCCGCCCCGGCCTATGCCGTACCCGGCCTCTGCCGCTCGTTTCAACATAATAACACATATAGTACATTCAAAATAAACATTCACACACATCATGGTTCATTTAAGGTTAAGCATTTGCACGTAATACAATCCGGGCCACGCCCTACAATCACACAGTGGGGCCATGCCCTAAACTCGGGTGTTGTGGTTTTCTTACCTTTAGATTAAGTAGCCTTGATCAACCTGACTCCTTGAGCACGATCTTACCCGAGCCCTAGCGCTTACCTAAGCAAAATCCACAAGTCAAAGTCATCACCAATCCTCAAGTCCAAAACCTAGCCTCGGGACTAATCCCGAGCCCCCCGGGAAGTCCTAAATCCCCAAAACAAAGTGGCGGAATCGAGCCCCGAACCCTAGGTCAAAATCCCTTCACAAAAGCCCAAAAATCCCCTCTGTGAACAGTGCAGCGCTACAGCGCTCAAAAGTTAGCGCTGTAGCGCTACAAGCAGAACCACCCTCACCAGACAGGGGCTAGCGCTACAGCGCCCCCTGCCTAGCGCTGTAGCGCTAGTTGCAGCACAGCAAAACCAAAAATCGCATCTTGCGATTTTCTTCCTCCATTTCGAACCCAAACTTGTCCAACTCTTTCCCAAGCCCAAAAACAAACATATATACACCACACACTCATCCCAAGCTCAAGCAACCCACAACTCAAAATCTAACCCAATGAACCCCAAAACCAGAAAAATCAATCAAACAACAAGGATAGGGTCATAGAAATCATACCGTGGGTGGAATTTCGACCTTGAACTACACCCTAGACCTCCTTGGCTTGCACCTTTACAACCTTGACCTGTTTTCCCCAAAAACCCCATCCATTTAGCTCAAAAACACAGTTCAAAACCAGCAAAACCCTAAAACCGAAAACCTCAAGAACTTACCTCAAATCTCTGATTTGATCTTGCTAATCTCTTGCAAATTCACAAACCTAGCTTACCACTGAGCTTCACCTCAAGAAAATCAAAGAAAAAGGGTGGGAGAACCACAAACCAAACCTTCAAAGCCAACCCTTCAGCTTTCCCTCTCTTCTTTTCTCTTCTTTCTTTTCAGCCTAAAGTTTTCTCTACTAAGTCCACTAAGTATAAAGGCCTCCTTTATTTTATCTCTTGCAAGCCTAATGACCAAAATACCCTCTCTTATTAATTCTAAGCCTTTATGTCCATAAAGGGCATTTTAGTCATAATACCCAAATTCCCACTAATTCCTCAAGTGTTCCTAATAATTCCCGCTCGCTACCCAAAGCCTAATAAATCACCAAATACATTCCCAAATTCTCGATTAACTCCCCAGGCTTAACCCAAGCCTGGTACAGGTTCCCGCTTTGACTTCCCGCTAACCCGCTCGTTCTAGGATCGTCTCGAGTCATAGATCACAGGTATCAACATAGTCATGCCCAACATGGCCAAATTACAAATATGCTCAATTAGGTCTACATGCATATTAATTCACATTATCGTGCACCACAATAAATCACATAATCATAAAACGTGCACTAAATCATAATCATGCATAAAACCCATTAAAGACCCACACAGAATTCCATTATGCCCTCCAGGCACGCTATCTCAGGCCCTAAGCCTTAACACCGAATTTGGGGTCGTTACATCTTCTCTGGAACGCATGAAGTTGTCCGTTAAGGACTTGGAGCCTTGCAACCAAACGATATACGGCTTCTCTGGCGAGGGACTCACCCCTGCAGGGTCAATCAGACTTCCAGTGACAGCAGGTACAGCGCCTGCTACCAGGACATTACTCGCTACTTTCATAGTGGTCGATTTTCCCTCGGCGTACAACGCCGTCATTGGAAGACCCATACTGGTTGACCTACGGGCCGTCACCTCTATATGGCACTTAGCCATGAAATTCCCAACAGACGCATGGGTAGGACGCGTGTTGGGAAACCAGAGGGAAGCTAGGGGGTGCTACAACGCCTTGGTCACGAAGGCGAAGAAGGGAACATCAAAAAGCACTCCATTTGAAAGGTTGCAGATGGCAATTGATACACAAGCCCAATCCGGTGAAGGAGTCACCAAATAGGGTGTTGCCCAAAGTGAGGATAGAGATTTGGATCCTTGCTTTGGGAATTTTGAGGAAAATGTTGGACTCGTCGAGGACCTGGAAGAGGTCCAACTTGATGAAAAGGACCCGACCAGAGTCGTGAAGGTCGGGAAAAACTTAGAGCCCACTACGAAACATGCACTGGTGGAATTTTTACGGAAGAACCAGACAGTCTTTTCCTGGTCGCACAAAGACATGGCTGGGATAGATCCTGCAGTCATAAGCCATGTCCTGAATATAGACAAGAGTTTTCCGCCCGTGCAACAGAAAAGAAGGCTTCTCGATAAGGATCGGTCGAGAGCCTTAGAGGAAGAAATGGAAAGATTAAAGGAGAATGGGTTCATCAGGGTGGCGTTTTATCCATCGTGGGTCTCCAATCCAGTACTGGTTCCCAAGCCTAATGGCAAGTGGCGAACCTATGTGGATTTTACAGACCTCAATAAAGCCTGCCCGAAGGATTGTTTCCCACTCCCAAGGATCGACCAGTTGGTCGATGCTACTACAGGACACGAGATCCTCTCTTTCATGGACACATATTCGGGCTACAATCAGATTAGCATGCATCCCCCTGACGAGGATCACGCCAACTTTCAGACCGATACGGGATTATACTGTTATAAGGTAATGCCCTTCGGATTGAAAAACGTAGGTGCGACTTACCAGCGACTAGTTAACCACATGTTTAAAGAGTTGATCGGCGTAAACATGGAGGTATACGTGGATGACATGCTGGTAAAGTCGAAAAAAGCAGAAGGACATGTGAATGATTTGCAAGAGTGTTTCGATGTATTGAACAAGTACCAGATGAAACTAAATCCTCTCAAATGTTCCTTCGGAGTTGGATCAGGGAAGTTTTTGGGGTTTATTGTTAATTTAAGAGGAATCAAGGCCAACCCCGACAAGATAAAAGCCTTGATCGATATGAAATCTCCAGAAAAGATCAAGGATGTACAAAGTTTGACTGGGAGAATTGCGGCCCTAAGTAGATTTATTTCCAAATCAACGGACAAGTGTATCCCTTTCTTCAATCTACTTAGAGGCAACAAGAAATTTGAATGGACAGGAGACTGCGAGCAAGCTTTCCAAGCCTTGAAAGCCCATATGGCACAGCCTCCCATTTTATCTAAGCCAATCGAAGGAGAAACTTTGTTCATTTACCTGGCGATCACTGAAGTTGCTGCGAGCGCGGTACTAATACGAGAGGAAGAAGGCGTACAAAAAGCGGTTTACTATGTAAGCAAGAGGCTAATCGGAGCAGAACTGAGGTATCCACCCATCGAGAGGTTAGCGTACTGCTTAATCATGGCCTCCAGGAAGCTACGTCCTTACTTCCAAGCCCATCCTATCACAGTTTTAACCCACCAGCCCCTTCGGCAAGTCCTCCAAAAACCAGAGGCGGCTGGGCGTCTATTAAAATGGGCAGTCGAACTAGGGTAGTTTGATATTACGTATTCACCACGAGCAGCAGTAAAGGGACAAGTCTTGGCCAATCTCATTGCAGAGTTTACCGAACTCCCGAACGATGAACAATGCGAAAAATCTAGTGCGCCCGAACTTCATGATCAAACTCCCTCATGGAAGTTGTTTACGGATGGGTTGTCAAACGAATCTCATGCAGGGGCAGGAGTGATATTGATAATGCCAGAAGGGCATCGATTTCACTGCGCCATTAGGTTTGACTTCGTAGCCTCGAACAATGAAGCAGAATACGAGGCCCTCCTCGCTGGATTACGATTGGCAAAAGACATGGATATAAAAGTGCTCGATATTTACAGCGATTCACAGCTGGTGGTGAATCAAGTTCTAGGGGAGTATCAAGCACGAGGTCTCAAAATGGGAGCCTACCTAAATAAAACTAGAGATCTGTTGGCACAGTTCCAGAAGTATACCCTCCATCAGATACCTCGAGACCAGAATTCGAATGCAGATGCCTTAGCCAAACTCGCAAGCGCAAAAGATGCTGACGCTTTGAATATTGTGCCAGTAGAAAGATTGAGCGAGTCGAGCATACGAGCAGATGTGACTAGCATGGAAATCCGGATGGAAGATACATGGATGGTGCCATACTTAGAGTATCTGACCAACGGTACATTGCCGATAGATAGGAACAAAGCCAGAACTCTTCAAAGGCAAGTCGCGAGATATATACTGGTCGATAGTGTTTTGTACCAAAGGGGATATTCCATGCCACTGCTCAGATGTATTACGCCCGAGAAAGCTAAGGAACTGATGAAGGAGGTACATGAGGGCTTTTGCGGAGATCACACTGGGGGGGCAAAGTTTGGCGAAGAAGATCCTAAGGCAGGGCTATTTCTGGCCAACTATGAACGAAGACTTTGCGAAGTACATGCGGAAATGCGATAAGTGTCAGAGGTTTTCCAAAATCCCACGAGCAGCTCCAAATGAATTAAAACAGATGCAGAGTCCTTGGCCTTTTGCAGTATGGGGAATAGACTTGATTGGATCCCTACCAACAGGGAAAGGTGGAGTAAAGTATGCAGTTGTAGCAGTTGACTACTTCACTAAATGGGTCGAAGCTGAACCACTCTCTACCATAACGACCAAGAAAGTTCTTGACTTTGTCATCAAGAACATTGTTTGCCGATATGGTTTGCCTCGAAAAATCGTCTCAGACAACGGCACCCAATTTGACAGTGATCTGTTCACCGACTTCTGTGAAAAACACGGGATTATCAAAAGCTTTTCTTCAGTTGCTCATCCACAAGCGAACGGGCAGGTCGAAGCAATGAATAAAATGCTTAAGGACACCCTAAAGAAAAGACTTGAAGAAGCTAAGGGAGCGTGGCCAGAACAGCTACTTGAAGTCCTATGGTCGTATAGAACTTCTCACCGAACAGCGACAGGTCATACTCTGTTTTCCTTAAAATACGAATATGAAGCCATGTTGCCAGTCGAATTAGATCCGCCCTCGCATCGACGAATTACATACGACCATGATCAAAACAGCCAATTGATGATGGAGTCCCTAGACTCAATAGAAGAAAAACGAGAAAAAGCCCAACTCCGAGTAGCTGCGTACCAGCAAAAAGTCGCTCGGTACTTTAATTCAAAAGTAAAAGAAAGAAAATTCAACGTCGGAGATCTAGTGCTACGACGAGTTTTCTTGAATACCCGCGACCCCACTGCTGGAGTACTCGGACCAAATTGGGAAGGACCGTACCAGATCGAAGCAGTCCTTCACCTGGGCACATATAAACTTGCACGCTTAAATGGAGATCTCGTTCCACGCTACTGGAATAGAGAACACCTGCGCAAGTACTACCAATGAACAGTCCTTCTTAAAGGACTGGCTTGTATTAATTCTTACTTTTTACAAGTTTCGAAAAAGGGTTAGCCACGTTGTATGGCTAATCGCTTATAAGTGTAAGATCTTTTTTAAGATCCCTCGTACAGACATGTTTAGTCCATTTTAATACGAGATTATAAGGGACTGTGCGCAACCAGTCATTCTTGCCAACCTTTGTAAATTCATTTTTACAAGTATTTGTTCATTACGTGTGTTGTTTTGCTGTATTACAAGTGTTGAATTCTATTACGAGCAACAATGTTCGAACAGGTCGTGATCAAGGCAAGTGACCAAGGACCTAAAGCTCCTCGATCATTTGGGGGGCATATAAGGTACATCGATAGCAAAGCGTACCATAAGGTATGTAAACACATGAACAAAATAAGTGAAAGCATGCTACGGTACTTAGAGCATTTTTCAAAATTTATGTTTTGAAAAATCAAACCAAAGTACTATGCTAAGTTTGGTCATGCGAACAGGTATTATAATAAAAGAAACATTATAATATCAGTAAAGCAATCGTTTACACCGTGAGCATTAGTGCTGGGATGTAAATATGGCATTAAAAGGAAAAATCTTTTACACTGTGAGCAGAGCTGCTCGGATGTAATTGTTCAAGTGTAAGTAAAAAGCTGCCCTCGCAGCAATCAAAAATAAAATTGTCTTTACAAGTAGGCCCGTGGGCCATAAACACTGTGGAAGATAAAAAGAAAATTACTGGGGAGCAGGAGGGTCTTCTGGACGAGGAGCGCTCTTGTCAGCCGGAGGATCAGCCTTAGCGTCAGCAGTGGGGGTCTTGGCCTTTGCTCTTTCCTCTGCCTCCAGTCGAGTAGTGCACTGCGCCATCAGCGTCCTTTGCAACTTCTCGGAGAGGTAGTTAATTTTGGCCCCCCGGTTGTGTTTCCAAAAATTGTAGAAATTGAGGAAGGCGACTTCCTTGTACTTCTTCAGATTTCTGGCCCCGTCCTCCTCGAGCTCCTGAATGCGCCCTTCAAACTCCTGAACGTGCCCTTCAAGCTCCTGCACCCGTCCCTCGAGCCTCTTTTCCTCCTCCCTGCTGCCAGTCAGGTCAAGCATGGCCTGCTTACACTCTTGGGTGTTGAGTACAACACTTTCCCTCCATTTATGCTGCTCCTCGTTGGCTTTCTTCAAGGCCCCTTGACTCTCCTGAAGATCCTGGGTGAGAGTGGCTTGGTCCTCGCACAGTTGCTCGTTCAGCTTGGACAGCTCCTTGTTCTCTATAAGCAGCTTATTGTTATCCTCGAGCAGCTTAGTGTTATCAGCCTCAAGCGCTTGCTTGGCCTGGGCCAGCCTGGAGTCGAAGTTATTCTCTCGAGAGACCATTGCCCCAGCACGGCGCCAGCTAGCAGTCAAAGACAAAAACCAAAAAATGAGAGTTAGGAACGGGAGTCTAGCATAAACGACAAAGTAGCAAAAGAGGACTTACGCTAGCTATCTCATTCAGCCCTCTGTTGATGATCTTGTCGATGTCCATAGTGGCAGTGTCATCGATGGCGGTCTGGTTGCGTTTGTGCTTCGAGAGCCGATATATTCTCTCACTGGGCATGCCAACTATGTGTCTGGACAGGGAGCCTTCGGACAAGTGGTCCAAAGTCTCTTTGTCTGCGGCCTTTGAGGAGGGCCATGGATTGACGGGCGCGGGGGTCGTCTGCTCAGAGGGGGCGGAGGTGGTAAGTCCTCCTTGGAAGGGGTTGTGGCAGGAGCCTCTTCTGTCCGGGCCTTCTTTGAAGGGGTCTTGCTACTTTCCCCTCGAGCCCTTTTACTGTCCTTCTTCGGGACAGAAGATTCAGCAGCAGCTTGGTAGTGGTCAAAAAAGTCCCCGGAGTCCATACCTGCATAAAGAGAAATAATTCAGACGATGAGATTAAAGGGTCGCGAGAAAACAAAGATTAGAGTAGAAGGATTACAAAAGTAAGGTACCCGAGCTACACCTACTGGTCGTAACATTATCTACTGAACTACCTAGTTCCTAGAAGAAATCTGAATTTAAAGAAGGGGCGTTCATAAAGTTGCCATCCCCATCAAATAGATGGGAAGGAATTGGCAGATTATTAAAAAACGAGAATGGTGTACCGTTTACATCCGACGAGTCGTCAAATAGTTCGGCAGGCTCAGCAGCCTTTCGTTTCCCCTTGCCCTTGGGGACTGATGATTTCGCTGCTCGATGGGGAACAGCAGGTTCCCTGATTGTAACCCCAGTTGGCCTCCTCCGAGGAGGGGATGCCTGAGGTTGCTGCTCGAGTCCCTGCTCAGGTTCCACATCGGCATTGACACCACCCGCCGTGGGTTCGCTAGTCGCAGGTTGGGAGCCCCGAAGGCCAGCCAACTGATACAGATTTTTCTACCGCAAGTGTACGGTGTATTGCAATATAGTTTTAAATTAAAAGATGTCAAACCCACAGGGATTAAATATTAAATTCACTAATTACTATTACTGTTAAGTCTATAATTTTAATTAGAAAAGCCAATAAATAAATTAACAATAAAATAAAGAATATGAAATAACAAGAAAATCAAATCTAATGCTCTTGGAAAGTGATTAAATAAAAGATAAATGTACTAGAGTAATGATTTCACTATTTAATTATGAACATGGTTTCTTTATTATCCTAATTAGTTCTCCTCATTTGTAATTCTAAAATTCTAATATAATGCATTTATCTCTCTCAAGCATATATGCAATTAATCTCAATTAATCAATATGATATCTCTATTCACTATTAATTAATCAAGACGTCATTAAGCAATAGTTATTCTAAGCCAAATTCATAGAGTTCAAGGAATCTCTCAATCTCACAATCACTCTATGTCAAATATTCTTATGTCCAATCTACGTTTATCTTTCTCAAGCATAAACCCTAGATTTCAATTCACAATAATGATGGCCAAACATTAATATGAGAAAATTAAATCATGAAGATATGAACAAACGAGAAGAACTTCATAGAAATAATAATAAAAACCACAATTCAATAATCAAATAGATTCATCTAATACTCTAGCACAAAAAGAGTTTAGTTCTCCATTACAAACATAAACATAATAGCAATGTATTTGTTCATAATTAAAAAACTAAAAATGAAAGGAAGAAGAAATAAACTAGATGTAATGGTGATGATCTTGATGATGTCTAGCCTCCTCTTCTTCTCCAAGCCTCTAATCGCTGATCTAAACCCCTTCCAAAACGTCATTAGACCCTAATTAAACTTTTCCTTATATATCCCTTGCAAAAAGCCCTCTTTTGCCCTTCAAAAATCGCAATTTAAAATTTTCGTACGACTCCCGGCGCTGCAGCCCCTTAAACAGGCGCTGCTGCGCCACAAATGTGCCAAAAACGAGCTCTCTGTTTCAGACAGGCACTGCAGCCCTTAAGGATGGCGCTACAGCCCTAATTCAGGCTAGAAATAGCGATGTAGCCCCTGAATATGGCGATGCAGCCCTATTTCACGAATTTTTTATTTTTCTTCATTTCACTTCTATTTTGTACAAATTTCGCGCCATTTTTCCTTGGACCCTACACAAACACAACATAAGCATAAAACCAAACAAAACACCCTAAACACCTACAAATTAGATATAAAATGACACTAATAAGTGAATCTAAAATTCACTTATCACCAACCTAAGGTTAGCCTCATTAATTAAGTTCTTAACACTATTAGCAGCACTTGGCATGCTGGCTAAGAGTGCTACCCTCGACTCCATTCCTGGAGTGGGGGTCGGACGTAACCATGGACCTGGAACACATTGGAACAACGAGGTATTATGACAAGAAAAGATCAAAGTACAGAAACTACTAGTTCAAGGATTATTATTCTCTTTACCTCCTCGAGTGAAGGCCAGATTTTCTGCGGCAATGTCGGGCGTAAGGAAGTACTCTTGATGGTACTTCCCCACATTGGAGATGTGAGTTGTGTCAGATAGAAAGGTGCGTCCGGTCTCCTGGTGGCAGAAATGAAAGAACCCCGTACCGTCCTGGTTGGGGTTAGACTTAAGGTCGAACAGGAAGTTGACCTCATGAGGAGAAGGAGCTGGCCATTTCTTGAGCTTATAAAGGATATAGAGCGCGATCAGCATCCTATACCCATTTGGGGTGATTTGAAAAGGGGCCACCTCGAAGTAGTTTTCCACCCCTTGAAAGAATGAATGAAGAGGCAGGGTGGCGCCCGCCTCGATATGGTATCTCGACCAGGCGCTATAAGCCCCCCCTGGCAGGTTGGCTCGCTGGTCGATGGAAGGTCTGACCAGGGTTACCCCCGTCAGATTGTATTTGTTTAGATAGTTGGCGATCATACGAATGGTCGCCGAACTTGGAGAAACGACGTGCCACTCGACAGCCGGCTGGTCGGCATGACGAGGACGGGCACGCCTTTGAACTTGGGTTTAGGAGGGAATTCACCTCGACCACTGGTCGAGGGGGCATCAGCAGAAGGTTGACTTGGAGAGTCAAGGTTGCGTCTTTTTCTAGCTTTGGTTTTAGTTCTGGCCATTTTTTGGTTGGGAACTGGTGGAGGATTTGGGCTAGGACGTGAAAAGGGGATTTCTGGAATCAGTGTGTGTGGATTCTCTTCGCCTTCGAGCAGTTGGGCCAAGAGTTCGTCTTCAATAGGTCTTTCTCCCCCCCAAGGGTCTTGCATATGAACTGCAAACAGACAATGGAGGAGATAAGACACAATCCGCGAAGTAGTGTGGAAGATTGGGATAACGTTGCTCGTGCCTAGATAACCAGCAGCAACCTAATCCTACGCTAATTTCAACGCGGGTAGTTTGAAAAACAGGTAAAAACAAAAAGGAAAGTAAACTGTTTTCTGAAAAGAGAACTCTTTCGACTTCTGAAGGGTGGGAAAAAAGTTCGGTTTTTTCACCTTGCTTAAAGGTTGAATCTTTCGTCAACCTAACGTCCTAAACCAGAGATCCTAACTATCAAACTATAGTCCTGACCTATACAAAACATAAAAACGCACTTTTACCAAGCAATAGGCAGTTTATACCAAAAAACCCTTAAAACCCTACTCAAGAACACAAAGGTCGCAGAGCATAAAAATGGCATGCATGGCGTAATAAAGAGCTTAAAGAATGGAATCCTTACCTGGGGCGAAGATGGAGATTCGGAAGAAGATGAAGACTCAAACCGGAAGACCTTCGGCTAGGCGTCAGATTGGTTTTCGAAGCTCTGAACTCTGGTGCAAGTTCTTGAAAATTTTGGCAAAGACGGTGAATACAAATTTCTTAAAGGGGAAGAAAAGCCTACTTATAGGATCGAAGGGATGGCCAAAAGGCAGTAATCATCACTTCCCACTTTTGAAACGTGGGGAAGTGTATAAGCCGTCAAATTGCCTTTTTGGAAACTGAAAAGGCTTGATTAGACATAATTATGTCATAGTTTTCAAAAATGCACGGGGATTCTGACAGACATCATGGGAATGTGAACGGTTATTCCTTTAAGTTTCTTTATTGCTGGTCGCACTAAAGAAACTTGGGGGGCAAATGTTATCCCTAAAATCAGAAGTGAATGACATGGCAGGCATTAATTACACGTGGCTAACACCTGGTAGAATATGTGTTCGACTATCGACCAGGAAGACGTACAGTATCATGCGATCGGTTTCTTCATACGACCAGCATGGTTGTACGCACATTATACGCGAAGGAAATCTTAGGCAGTTATGATGGAATCCGAAATTATCTCCCATGATTTCCTGAGTATCCGATTATTTAGGAGAGAATATCTGTAACAAATCAATGTAAATCTTCCTTGAGCTTATAAATAGAAAAGGAGGGCTTAGGGAAGGGGATCCAATCTTTTTCCTTTGAGCAAAAGAGGTCATTTGAGATTAGATAGAGATTACACTAGAATAATTATTTTTTCTTCTTCAGAGGTTAGTGAAACTCATTGAACCCTAGTTCTTTGATCACCCCTTTGGATCTTATTTCAATAACAATTCAAGTGGACGTAGGTTATTACCATATCCTGGGGCCGAACCACTATAAAATTTTGTGTCTTTAGTATTTTCGTCATCACATTCTTTTCAACGTTTTCACCCACGTCAAGCGTATTTTGACTCCGTGTCAGTTGGCCAAAATCTGGGTCAACAAAGAGGTTGGCTTCTTCCATGAGTACAAGGAAGTTGTTGACTGGGTAAGAACTCTGCAGGCTTATATTAGGTTACTGATTTATTTCTATCAAAGCTATTCTTGGTTGGTTCTTCACAACACTTTTCAATTGGGAGATTGTGTTTTATCATGATGAACTCTTTCCTTCCTTGATACAGGTGTTTGTGGATCATCCAGCATACCATAGACCTGGAAATCCTTATGGAGATATTTATGGTGCTTTTGGTGATAACCAGGTATGCTTATTGTATATATTATTAGCTTAGTAGGAAAAGATCAATGAAGTAGCGTATTGTTTTGTTCACCATTAATGATGAGTTGTATTCTTATTTGGTTTTACAGTTTCGGTTCACTTTACTTTGCCATGCAGCATGTGAAGCTCCTTCGGTGATTCCATTGAGAGGTTTCACCTACAAGAAGAAATGAATTTTTCTCGTCAATGACTGGCATGCAGGACTTGTTCCAGTGTAAATTTTTATTACTTGTGCAATTGTTACATATTTCGCCTTAATTATTATTCAGGTTCTTCTTTGGATTACATATGAGGAATTCATTGTCATTGATTGGCATGCAGAGCTAAGTAGTGGATGTTATTGTTACAATGTTTCTATATATTGAAAGATTATATGCTCAATTATTATCATTTTTTTCTTTTCATCTGGTATATATCTTCTAAAAAATATACTTGAGATTTAGCTCAAGTTTTACTGTTTGAGTTTCTTACTCTACACTGTATGTTGGTCTTTGCTCTCTGCAATCATCTTTACTGTTTGTGTTATCTCATGGGTAGATATATTTGTTGACGCCGTTTTTCGTCAACTTAAAATGTAGAGCACGTAAATAGCAAAAACTATGGCAAGAATAACACAGTAAAACAATGAGAGTTTTTTACGTGGTTCAGCAGTTAACTCTGCCTAGTCCACGAGTCTTTGTTATTAAGACTTAGGAAATTTCTGGAAATTCTTCAGGGATGAATTCTCCAGAGATTCTCTCAAGATCACAAAATTTCTGGTCCTTTACAAAGGTACATGACCTCTCTATTTATAGAGGAGATCTCAGAATACAATCCCACACATTTCGGGAAGTTATTCTGTTCATTAATAAATTTAATTACTTTAAAGTTTGTAACTCCTATATACAAGGAAACGTCCCCTGAAGACCAGGGGGCGTATAACCGACTAGTTAATATCCCTTTATTATAGGGAAGTTACAACAATAAATATCTCTTGAATACATGGACTGTGTCTCCTCAGGTGACTCACTAAGCCGTTCGAGATTAGCAATCAGCATCATGCCAGTCTAGGTCTCTGAGCAAATTACGAGTTGTATTACATTCCCCAAGACTAGCTCGGAGTGGGTAAATACCACCGATGCCGCCTTATTCCGGGCTCACACCCATGCCAAGCTCGGACCACTTGATCCGAGGCTACCCGACAATGGACATACTCCGATGTTCTGTCTTTTGAGCTTATAAGGACTTCGAGGCTACCTATCTTCGAGGTTGCCACCTGCTTTGAAGATTTGGCGCTAGATTATGAACATGTATTTTAGCTAACGCGAGCTCACACCTGACGAATCCAGCTTTCGAGGTCACAACCTCAAGCCTCGAAATCTAGGTGTAACATTATTAATATGATCTTTTTTTACTATAATTTTCTTATTTTTTATTTTAAAATAATAAATAGTGGTCACAAAAAATATTTTTATTTTTTAGTTTAGATAAATAAAAATAAATAAACATTCCAAAAAAATGTTTACAAACATGTTTTTTATTTTTTAAACAAAAAATAAAAATAAAAGTTACCAAATGCATTTTTATTTTTATTTAAAAAAAAAACAGAAAATAAAAATGGTTTCCAAACACATTTTTATTTTATAAAAATAAAAAAACATAAAACAAAAATATATTTTTACTTTTGAGTTTAAAAAATTTAAAAACAAAAATTTTACCAAACACAACCTTAATTAATATTTTTCCTATTTAAAAAATATTTATTTTAATTTTTTGACCGGATTCGGAAAACAGAAAAAATCTCTGTTGATGACTATTTCCAAAAAAAAACCCTTTTATTTCTGAACTGCAGTGAGTTATTTTTATTAAAATTTACTTTAAAAGAAAAATGAAAAAAAGAGTAGTAAATTTTTTATAAATTCGAGAAGAATCAACCTTGTACGGACCAAATTACCAAACAAGATGAGAACGTTTTACAGCTGAAGAAGATCAAAAGCTTGGTCAACGAGAAAGGGTATATTTGTCATTTGAATTGTCTTTTTTAATTTTTGGGTTCTCCTTTTTGGAAAAAAGAAAAAGGAGCCGAAGAAAGATAAGGGACCCGGGGACACTACCTACTCTCTGAGTCTGAGAGAAAAACTGACCTCTTCAGGCGCACACAATCAAACGAACCACACCATAAGAACTTCCGCAACTCTTGCCCTGTTGAATCTTCTGGGATTCCTCTTCTTCCTCCTCTTTTCAATTTTCTATTGCGGATCACATATGTATATATAAGGTGAGACAAAGCTTTCTTTTGTTCTGGGTTTTTTTTTTTAATTATTGTAAAGTTATGAAATTTATTTGATTTACTGAAATACCCATTTGTTGTTTATTTACTTCTTATTTGGAGTTTTGTTACATGGTAGTTGTTTTATCTGATTGTTTATGTATTTTGCTGATAATCCATGTTTGTGAATTAATCAATTTAGCTATCAGTTGTTGATTTTGATCACAGCCTTTTATGAATCTTATTGTTTGTGAATGAATTTGATCATTTTAGTTTCTCTTTTTTGTTTTTATTCCTGTTTCTGAAAGCTGTCGTTTTGGTTTATACCTTTGATTTTGGATTGATTAACTTGATTTCATCCAGTGGGCGCTATGTGTTTTTTTTTTTTTTTGGGGGGGGGGGGGGTTATTATCTCTAAAATAATTAAATAAAAAATAAAATAATTATTGTATTAATTTGTTGTATTAATTTCATACTGAAAACTATTGCTCCGGAACAGGCAAAATATATTAGATTGCCGGTGCTCTTTTGTTTTGGCTGTTTGGGCTTGTTGACTCTTCTTTCTATAATTCATTTTAGTCAAAATATGACCATATATGCTGACATCATTTTATCCTCTGCTGAAAATAAAGAAAATGGCACATCCTATACGATGCTCTAGTTCATCTAGTTATCCTGGGCTGACCCCTAAATGAAAAAGAGATAGTAAATTTTTAAGGGAGTTTTAACTTGTATTAAGGTTCTTGATGTTGGTCGAATGACCCCAAATCTAATCGTAGGGAGAATGTAGGGATCATTCTCTTATAGATAAGAAATTGTGTTAATTAGAAGTACTTTTGTCTTGGTAATCACTTCTTTTATATATGAAATCTATCATTAAATTTGTTATGATATTCAGTCAATACTATTTACAAAAGAAATTCAATTAATTGAGGGTAAGGTTTTTAATTAATTGTAGGAGTACCAGGATCTTTAGAAGCCTTTGTTGTAAAAATGGTGGGATTCTTGCATCTTTCTTCCATAAGGAAGAATTGACTATTTCATTGTTGGAAAATGATGCTATGCACTTCTTCCCTCCACCCCTTCCCAAATCTGAATGTTGTCAAATGTTGGATTATTGTTTTCTTCTATTCTAATATAGACTAAGCTTGAGTAGTTGTCTTTTATACTTATTTGGGCTCTTGAAATATTCTTTGAACAACTTTAGTGGAAAAGTATGCCTTATGTATAATATTTTACCTGTTTATGTCTACATCTCACTTATAGTTAAACTTATATTATCTCTTTACCACACGCAGCCTTGTACTGTGTTCTATACTGGATCAAGGTATTTATCCTTCATAACCTAGCCAATCGCTTGGCTTGGTGTTTCTGATATATGTGCAAAAGACATGCCATGCGTTTGTCCATCTTATAGAAAATAGACCAGTCATGCCTTTCAGCCGTTATTGTGATAGAAGGCTTCAACTGAATATATCTGGCATGAATGAGATTCAGTTAATTACCAACTGGGAAGATGTGATTTGTCCCATATGTTTGGATTTTCCTCACAATGGTGTACTTCTTCATTGCTCATCTTATGAGAAAGGATGCCGTCCTTTTGTTTGTGACACAAACCACTTGCACTCAAATTGTTTAGATCGTTTTAAAAGTGCATATGGAATGTCAACTTCGTCCACAATTGATACAATTAACGAGGAAAACACTGAGCCAATGGTTTCAGAAGAAAAGTCCAAATCAAGTTGTCCCTTGTGTAGGGGTGAGGTTACTGGATGGATGGTTGTTGATGAGGTTCGCACGTTTCTGGATGAGAAAAAGCGTTGCTGTGATGAGGAACAGTGTACATTTATGGGCACCTACTCAGAACTCCAGAAACATGCTCAAAAGGAGCACCCACATGCTCGACCGTCAAAAATTGATCCTGCAAGGCAGCTTGACTGGGAAAATTTCCAGCAGTCCTCTGAGATTATTGATGTTTTGAGCACCATTCATTCAGAAGTCCCACGTGGTGTGGTTCTAGGAGACTATGTGATAGAATATGGTGATGATGAAACTGGAGATGAGTTCGAGGACTTCCCTGGTAATAAAGGTAACTGGTGGACCTCCTGTATCTTGTATCAGGTGTTTGATAAGTTCAGGAATTCTAGAAATAGAAGAAGGTCAAGAGTTAGTGATGCAAGAAGAGGTAGTCGTCGATCAAGTTATGATACTTCAAATTCCGATGAGGGTTCTGTGGCATCTGTAGAATTTGCAGAGTATAGGGTAGACGAAACTGACGGCGAGTTTATAAGCTCAAATGCCCCCTCAAGGAGTGGCTCCACTCATCAAAGGTTGTAGTACTTAATCATTTCTGCATCTCTTTTTGTTTCTTTCTTTAATGTTATGCCCGATCACGTTGATTTTCTTTAACTGCATGGTCTTAGTGGCAGAATAAGGGATTTGATAATCTGCACCTGTGATTTATCATGCTACTGTCTGTGCTTCTTATGGCTGATGCCCAAGTCATCATGGTACTGCTTGCCTCTATTGAATTGAGTGCAACTTTGTTTACTGAAATAAATTGGGAAAATGTTCACTTTTTGATATACTTGCAATTTCTTGGTTGACTTTCATACCTGGTGTTGTGACCTTTGCCAATAAAACAAAGTGGTTGAGGCTCAAGAATGACATTTCCTTTACATCTATATGCGAGTTAGCAATGTTTGTTTTCATTATGATGTGTCATGTTTAGGCATTTCACTTGGCTCATTCTGTCATGTTTAGATTGTGAAAGCAAAATCTCAAAAAGTTATGTACTTTACATTTAATTTATGCATACTGGCTTTTATCCACAGTTCTCGAAGACATCGTTCCCGCTTCTACGACAATTAGGTACGCTTTATCCCATGATGAATTGCGTTATCTTTTTTTGTGCAGGATTCACTTATTTATATATGAAATACCTTTAATCCTTTCATTACCTTCCCGGTATTGAATACACTATTAATTCTTTTAGACGGCTGTATTTAACTTGCTATATAAATGCTTGGCAGTGTTTGAATAGAAGTGAAAGCACGGGGCAAAGAAAGAAGATCCAAATGAAGTAGAAAACACTGGATTTGTTGCTGTGGTTTCCTCATATGACATAAAAAGCTGCATCCGGATCATGACTAGTTAAGTTTTAGTGCAATGTCCTATGTATACCCATGGATTTGGAACTTTCCATGACAATCCTATAGCTTGTTATTTTCTTTTATTTTCCCAGTCTGCTTAGTAAATTTTGGTATTGTTCATGGCTGCTAACATCCATTCTCTCATCGAGACTTGATTAGCCGGTCTTAATCTATCAGTGAGAGAGGGTGGTTTTGCTGGGTCCTAATCTGTTTGTGATAATGTGATCGAACTCCATGGATGTATAGAAATCAGTTTAGGCTCTTATCTCACCATAATACCTCATTGCTGGCTGCTGATGAAAAATGATCTGTGTTTGCTCAATGTCGCCTTGTAATGGAAAGCTTTCTTAAATTATTTTCTTGCACAAATGATATTCAAGTCTTCCAATTATATTAATAGAATTTTATGTTTGTGTAAATAAAGTCTGCAATGAAGTGCTAAATTTTGTTCTGTACAAATTCTTCTTGTTGCCCACTAACCCAAACAAATCCCTTCATTGATCAGATTTGTGAGAGGGAAAACTTGGTATTCAATTAATAAAGAGGAAATTACATGTTTTATGTTTTTTTTTACAAGTTTACAAAAATATGACTTTTTAAAAAAAAAACTTAATTTATGCTTTTTTTTAAGAATTTTCAAATTAATGGATTTAGTTTAATTTTGTTATTAATTAAATTTTTTAAAATTGATAGTATATTTTTGTAATTTCTTTATTGTTTTTTACTGTAAATTTTTATCTGTTCGTTTTTTAAAATAAACTTGATATTACTTAACATTTTTTTAATTATACTTAAATTGGAAGCGAATTATTTTATTATGTCATAATTTTTTTAATATCTTTTACTTTATATTTGTAGAAATTACGGGAAATATGGGATTCTTTTAGAAAGTTTGATAAATATTACATTTTTTTCCTTCATGTTTTGTATGGAATTTTTATTTTGTTTCATTTTTATGGGTTTTTACCCATATATTAGTAATATTTTGGGCTTAGGCGATATAATAACCATTAAACTTTAGAAATTAGTTTTGATATCTTGTGAGGGTATAATGGTAAATTCCATTTCTGATTTTTTATTTTAATATTATTTGTTTATTATAAAACGTTATATTTTGTTACAATTATTATTATTTTTTTAAGAGAAAATAAAATGGAAGGTTTCTGCCATGCAAGTAGTCTAGTGCCTAGGTGTAGTGTAATGATATGCATTAGCTTCATTTTTCAGCAAACTTTGTGTCGTTTCTTCTTCTTCTTCTTTTCTTTTCATTTTTCGTTTTCGTTTATCTGCTGTTTGTTCGTATTCTTCTCCTAGAAAACTCATTTTTCCAAATTTTGTTCTTCAACCATTTTCGATATCATTGTTCGTCAAGGTGAGTTTTCGTTCGCATTGTGTTATTTTTGAAGCTGTTATATTGTTTGGATTTTTTTAGTTGATTCCAGTGATCGTTTATTATGCATCATCATTTTTCTTCATTTTGGTGTGATCGTTTAGTATATGGTTTTGTTTATTTAGTCATTTTTTAAGAAAAATGTTGTGGGTTTGTATTCGTCTAGACTTGAGTTTTTTTTGTATTTTGGTATTATTTTTTCCTTGATTGTGCTTATTATTTTGAAATTGTTTGTTCTAGGTTTTTTTTGTATTAGTTACTTTCTTTTTAGTCACGTTTTTTTTTAGTTTTGTGGTGTTTAGTGGTTAATGGTGGTTTTTGTGGTGGTTTATTAAGTTGAGTATTGCCCAGTGGGTTTTAGCTTTTTTTCTTCTAGTTTGTTGTTACCACATTTTGTGTTCTGTTGGGTATTTCTGTTTATTTTGTATTTTATTCTTCACCTATTTAATAATTGTCTTTGTATGTTCTTTAATTAAGGATAATAAAACAAGGAAAAATATCTAAGCTTTTTCCCAAAAGTTGTCCTTTTCCCTAATATGGTATCAGAGAAATACTAACTCCTTCTTCTTCATCAAGCTTCCTCTCTTCCATGGCTAGACCAAGAGCTCGCAGCTTTTCCTCTCGGCATCAACCCAGTCCAAGAACCTCATTCTTCCAATGTTCCTCTTGCCCAAGAACCGCAACCCCCTTCTAGTTCCCCTGTTCGAACTTCGGGCCTCCCTCCCATATCCCAATCGCGTGTTCTTCCTTCCCATGATGCTCATTTCCATGGAGATTCTGCTGCGCCTTGGTCTTAAGCTGTGCATCAAGGTGAACGACTTGCCCATGACGATTCTTCCAGTCCTTTCTTTCTGGGCACTAGAGATCACCCAGGTCAGCTAATAACCTCCTCCATTCTTTCTGGCCCTAACTACCAATCTTGGAAATGTGGGATCTTACTAGCTCTTCAAGCCAAGAACAAAAGGTCTTTCATTGATGGCTCTATGATTCATCCCTCTTCTGAAAGCTCCCTCTTCTCAGCTTGGTCATGCTGCAACAGTATGGTCATGCCGTGGATCCTCCACTCCGTTTCTAAACCAATTGCTGAGAGCATCATGTACCGCGATACTGCCGCTGCTATGTGGAGAGATCTGAGTGAACGTTTCAATCGTGGCAATGGTCAACGAATCTTTCAAATTCGACAACACATTACTGCTCATCATCAAGGTGTTAATGATGTTACAACATATTTTACCACTCTCAAAGCTCTTTCGGATGAACTGAACGAATTTCAACAACTCATTGAATGTACTTGTGGAGCTGCTGAAAAGAACATGGATTACCATAATCGTGAGCAAATCCTTCAATTCCTCATTGGCCTAAATGAATCTTTTCACCCCATTAGAGCACAAATTCTCATTAATGAACCTCCACCTTCTCTCAACACTGTTTTTTCTATGGTCATCCAAGAAGAAAGTCAAAGAACCTTAGGCACTTCCTCTACCACTGCCATCAATATCGCCACTCCTTCCACTTCAAAGATTGCTCCTTTGTCCACTCCTACTGCTTTGCCTACCACACAACCATCAAGAAATAAAAGGCCTCGTCCCACTTGCCCACATTGTCTCAAACCTGGACATTCAGTTGACAAATGTTTTTTCTTACATGGCTTTCCACCAGGATATGGAGACAAGAGAAAGACTCAGTCTTCTTCTAAACCAGCTATTCACCATGTTGTGACATCCAAAGAACCCTCTACTAGCATTGCATCTGATTCATCTACTGCCTTTACAACTCGGTGTAAAGAATTGATGTCCCTCCTTTCTCAACAACTTCAAAGAGGAGCTCCTTCCATTGCTACTACACAGCAAGCTGCCTCCAACTTTTCTGGTAACAAAGCTCCCTCATCATCGATCCTTTGGATCCTTGATAGTGGAGCAACACACCATGTTTGTTACAACAAACTTTGTTTTACTACTTTTAATACAAAGCCCTTTCCTAAATATGTCAATCTTCCTAATGGCACTTCTGTAAAAGTTGAAAATATAGGAACTGTTAAATTTAATACTTACATTACTTTGCATAATGTTTTATATGTTCCCCAGTTTAACTAAAATCTATTTTTCATAAATTCATTTATTCAAAACAACTCTATTACTTTCACTTTTAACATCAACTCTTGTATTATTCAGGAGCAAACTTTGAAGATTGGGACTGCTGAAAGGCATGGCAATCTTTACTACATCAAGCATAATATTTGTCATATTTCTCATTCTTCTACACCAATTACTTGTACTACTTTTTTTGATGTTAGCCAATGGCACTCACAGCTAGGACATCCATCAATGTCAATTTCAAAAAGTATCAATAAAACTCTTGATTTTTCAGCTTCTGTTCCTTATGATAAACACGACCATATCTGTCATCTTGCTAAACAAAAGCGTCTCCCATTTATTTCTCATAATAATTTTTCTAGTAATCTTTTTGATCTCATACATTTAGATATTTGGGGCCCCTTTCACATTATTAGCATTGAAGGTTACAAGTATTTCTTAACTATTGTTGACGATTGTACCTGCTTTACCTGGATTTTTTTTATTAAAATCAAAATCTGATGTTGGTACTATCATACCAATTTTTTTTTGCTTTAGTTACAAATCAATTTTCTATAAACATAAAGGCGGTGCGGTCTGACAATGCAAAAGAACTTAATATAACTTCATTTTATGTTACTAAAGGTATCACACACTATCACTCTTGTGTTGACACTCCTCAACAAAACGCTGTTGTGGAACGAAAACACCAACATATTTTAAATATTGCAAGATCTATTTCTTTACAATCTAATCTTCCTTTGGTTTTATGGAGTTACTTTGTTAAGACAACTATTTATTTACTCAACTGCACACCTTCTAAGTTGCTGAAAAACAAGAGTTCTTTTGAACTACTTTACCAAAAATTACCATCTTATGACCACTTAAAAGTTTTTGGTTGTTTAGCATATGCATCAACCTTAACTGGTCAAAGACACAAATTTACACCACGTTCTCGTGCTTGTGTATTCATTGGATATCCTAAAAGGCATGAAGGCTTATACCCTACTTGACCTTCATACAAATCAGATTTTTCAATCTCGTGATGTAATATTCCACAAAAATATTTTTCCTTTCAAGGATAATAATCAGTCCAATATGACTGATGAAATTTTTCCTAACACTATATTGCCTTGTTTTCAACCTTTGACAGATTTACAAGTATCTTCAGGCGATACTATGACTTCAGCTGTAATGCCCCATAATTCCTAATGCGGTTTAATGATTGGATTAGTAGGTCGGGAGGGCCATAATTGTTTTATTATGCCATTAAACTATTATATGCATGTTTATGTGAACTATATTATAATATGATGTTAAATGCATGCATGTGGGTTCACATTTCATTATAAGGGAATTTTGGTAATTTGGCCCGTTGAGGGCATATTTGTATATTTTGGTGCATGTTTGTGATCTATGGGTGAGATCTCATTATTATGTGGATATATTCGAGCTATTCGGCATGAGACGATCTTAGGGGGAAAGTTAGAGGTTTTGTCATAGCGGGGTCAACTATTAGGATATTGGATAATTAGAATGATTATAAGATGATACATTGGGAGTTAGTGAGATCGGAGGAAATTCTGGGAGTTTTGACTACTTTGCCCCCGGGGACGTTTTTGGGACCCCGAGCATTATGATTTACTTGAGACTACTTAAGCTTGAAGTAACCTGTCAGAAGGAAAACTACGTTCAAACACCTTTTCTCTGGCACCCGTTATCCTGTTGACCATTCATCACAATTTCGAAGGAAACTTGAGTTTTAGGAGTCGGAATCAAGCGAGGATCGAGTCATAGCGATCCTAGGAAAGATTAGAAGCTTCTTGACCGAAGGATTTAGCGAGAAACAACTTAATCAAAGGTAATCAAAGCTTTAAGTTTTGAGTTTTAGAGTTTCTAAGCTCTGATTTGGATTTTGTGTGTTGATGAGTTTTTGATTTGTTTGAGCCTCGAAATTTGATGATTTTGGATCATTGGGATGTTTGGGAGCTTTGATATTTGGATTTGGAGATGTTTGGGTAGGTTTCTGGAAGGATTTAGAAGTGGAAAATCGGGGTTATGGCTGAGTTTCCAGGTGGGGCCGCAGCCCGAGCTTGGTGCAGGTGGGCGGTGGAGCTGAAGGGCTTGGGGGCTGCGGCGCTGGGGAAGGAGGGCCGCGACACTTAGTACAGGTGCATGAGGCTGGTGCCTCTGTCATGGCTGGGGGCCGCAGCTTAGTGAGGTGGGCCCGCAACGCTTGAGGGTTTTTGTGACCAAAGTAGTGTTTTGATCATGGGAACTCAAACCTTAGGCCTCGGGATCGTTCCTACTACCCGGTTTGGTAGGATTCGATGTCTCGGAGGCTAGGTCTTGGTCCAGGAACCTTTTATTACTCATTTTATTGATGGAATTCCATATTTGGTTATGACTGGGTGACCGCTAAGGAACTAAAAGACAGATCGTTCTCAAGGGTTGTTCTTTTACTATTTCTCACTCGAACTAGAGGTAAGAAAACTGCACCCCATATGTGACATGCATGGTTATTATTGAGGCATGTTGAGTGTTTAAATGTGGACATGGATTGCATACCAAATTCTTAGCAAATCTTGCTTACTTGTGAATGGCACTAACTTACTAGTCAGAATCGGCAACAGTGTCAGAACTAGCTGTGAAGCTATGACTTACTAGTCAAGTTCGACAGTAGTTTTGAGCACTGGTCGTATGTTACTGACCTAAGAGTCAGAAGCGGCATAAGCGTCATGAACGCAGAGCTGATGAAAGATTAGATCTAATCGACATCTGCATTGAATGACTCATCATGAGCATTAATGCCGGACTGACCCCAAGTTCGATGAAAACTAAAAGTGCTTGCCTAGTTCTATGACTAGTTACTCAGAGCCAGGGCCAGAAGGCCCAGGTGACCGTATCGTTACATGGCTAAGGTTACGGAACCCACACTGGTGACTCCATGGTCACTCATTCAGTTGACAATGGCGACTCGCTCATCAGTCACTTATCCTGTTTAAGCTAGTGACTCGATCACTCACTTGTAAAGGGTATGGAACTCATGTTAGTGACTTATACATCTGTCACTCATTAGTTTAGGACTATAAGTCCTGGATGATTATTATGATCATCGTTTGATATCATATAAGTGAAGTATTGAGTTTTCTTGCTGGGCTTTGGCTCATGGGTGCTATGTGGTGCAGGTAAAGGGAAAGAAAAGCTCACCCAGACTTGAGTGGAGAGCTTAGGTGGCGATGTGCACATATGTGGTTGCTTGACCACCACGGCCAAGGAGTTCTCGGAGGAACTAGGGGGTTTACCCTATTTTTTCCGCTTAGGTCGGCGAGTTGTAATTTCAAACTGTAATGACCATTTTGGATTGTAAATAGCTTGTAAACGTTTTTCTGGGCCCATGAATAGTTTTATGTTTTAAATAAAATATATCCTTTCTTTTTGATTGGTTTTTCACCTTAACCTATTAATAACGCCTAGATGCACGTTTATAACCAAAGAACTCGATTAGCGAGTAAGCACGGTTCAAAGTTCACAGTAACGGTCTTGGAGTAACCAGGGCGTTACAACTTAGTATCAGAGCGTGCCAAGGTTTAGGGTTCCTGTAGACTGGCTGGGAATGTACACTCGTCACTGAAGTCAAGCTTGACTAATGGTTTGGTAACTATTAATGTGGTTATATATCTAACTGCTTAAATATAGTATAAATGCTTTACCTATTTACATGAGACACCATGTTAAGGTTGTGCCTTGAATACTGCATCATCAGCAAGAAGGTGCTTATTAGTACTGATATTGCCAGAACATGCTTATTAGTATTGTTCATTGTGAACTATTATTTGATACATGTTAAATGCTAAATGCTATGATTATGTATCCATCTGTATACTTGTATAACTGTGGAATATGATAATAATCTGCTTGTTCTTGGACGGTGAGGCGGCAAGAGTTTTAGTTATTACTGGCTGACTGGCCGTATTGACTATTGTAGCACAGTATAAGTTGATAAGAATGAATCCAGGACAGACAGATTCATTAGCTGGCCAAGGTGATCAAGGCCAGAATAATAGTCAGGGTTAAGAGAATGACCAGAATCAGATTCTGCAGCCAGCTCCTGAGAACTGGCAGCAATTATTTAATGATCTGCAGGCTATAGTCTTGAGGCAGGGAGAAGAACTTTGCCTCCTGAGACAACAGCAGGTTCCTGCAATAGCCAGTGTACCTGAGGCACCCTCTATATCGATGCCAGCAGCTAAGCAACTGCCTGAGGTTGGAAATAAATGAGAGCCTCTCTATGAAAGGTTCAGGAAGCAGCAACCTCCAGATTTTTAGGGCAGTGCAGATCCTGCTAAAGCTGAACAATGGAGGAGCATGATTACCACCATCCTGGATTTCACGAGGGTGACTGGTAATGAGAGAGTGGCCTGTGCCAAATATATGTTTCAAGAAGATGGCCGAATTTGGTAGGAAGTTATATCCCAGACCAGAAACATCAATGCCCTGAGTTGGGAAGAGTTTCAGACTCTGTTCAATGAGAAGTACTATAATGATGCCATCAGGGCGGCAAAAGCTAAAGAATTCATCAGGTTAATTCAGGGAAGTTTGTCAGTGACTAAGTATGCCCTGAAGTTTGATCGATTGGAAAATTTTTCCATGGAGTTGGTACCCACTAATGGGACCGGAAGGGAGAGGTTTCTCCAGGGGCTACATCCTAGATTAGCCCGAAATGTTTGCATTACCACTGTGGCAGGGGTTACTACCTATGCACAGGTGGTTAAGAAGGCACTCACAGCTGAGAGTGCAGAGAATAAGATCTGGCGAGACAATGCAGCCAGAAAAGAGTTAAGGAGAACAAGTTCTCTATTTTTGGGTTCTGGTAGGGGTGGAGGCCCCAGTGATCAGAAAAGGAAGGTTTCTGACACCTTCCCAGCTCCAGGTTCTGATAGGCGACCCTGTGGTATTTCAATGGGCCACCATAGTTGTAGTGAAGCCTGGCAGGCCTATCCCGAATGCCCTAGGTGCAAGAGGTGTCATTTGGGAGAATGTAGGGCAAGAGCTTGCTTTTTATGTGGAGTAGTGGGCCATCTCAAGAAAGATTTCCCTAAGGAAAGAAAGGAAGAAACTAGAAAAGTGGACAGCTCGACCCCAACTCGAGTATTCGCGTTGACACAAGCAGAGGCTGAGGCTGAGGCTTCACCCTCAGTAGTTACAAGTCAGCTCCTTAGTGCTGGAACCCCTTATAATGTTTTGATTGATTCTGGTGCTACACATTATTTTTTTGCTAGTAGAATTATTGATAGAGTGTGTAGACCCTGTGATTTTTATGCTGTGAGATTTGGAACTTTATTACCCACTGGGGAGTTGGTAGTATCTAGGAGATGAGTCAGATCTTTGCCAGTGACAGTGGAAGGCAGAGAGTTGTCAGTGGATTTGATAGAGTTAGTTATGACTGACTTCAACATGATTCTTGGTATGGATTGGTTAGTGAAGTATGGGGCAACCATTGATTGTAGAAGGAAGATGGTCACCTTTGAGCCTGAAGGTGAGGATCCTTTTGTGTTTGTTGGCATTGTGCATGGACCTCGCATTCCTATGATTTCTATTTTGAGGGCTAGAGATCTATTTCCAGGAGGTTGCATTGGATTCTTAGCCAGTGTGGTTGACACCACTCAGGTCATGCCAGTGAGACCAGACTAGTCTATGAATTCCTGGATGTGTTTCTAGAAGATTTGTCAGGGTTTCCACCACACAGAAATTGAGTTTGTGATAGAACTGGCACCAGGGACGGAGCCAGTGTCTAGAGCACCTTACAGAATGGCCAACACTACTTGTGAAGTCACTTGGTTGCTTGCTTTACTCAAAGACTTTGGTATCATACACAACAATCCAGCAACATTCTTTTGTGACAACAATGCAGCTATTCACATCTCTGAAAACCCTGTCTTTCATGAACGCACTAAGCATGTCGACATTGACTGCCATATTGTTCGTGAAAAGGTTCAGAATGGCACATTGAAGATGATATATGTTGATTCCAAAAACAACCTGGCTGATATGTTAACTAAAGCTCTCTTTCCCATTGTTTTCCATACACTTCTCTCCAAGATGGGTGTTAAAAATCTATACACTCCATCTTGAGGGGGAGTATTAAGTTGAGTATTACCCAGTGGGTTTTAGTTTTGTTTTTTTCTAATTTGTTGTTACCACATTTTGTGGTCTATTGGGTATTTCTGTTTATTTTGTTTTTTATTCTCCAGCTATTTAATAACTGTCTTTGTATGTTCTTTAATTAAGGATAATAAAACAAGGAAAAGCATCTCTGCTTTTTCCCAAAAGTTTTCCTTTTCCCTAATATGGTTTGTGAAGTATATAATGCTATTGTTTGTTGGTATATTTTTCCATTTCAGTGTGTTTTTGTTCATGAGTTTGTAATTTTTGCATTGTGCGTTTCATCCTAGTATTTGGGGTTTCTACGAATTTTTTTCATTAGAATACTTTTATCTATTTTTATCATATTATGTGTGTGTTTTTGTTTTGGATTTTTTTATTCAATGTTATTTTGGTGATGACTTTGTTTGTGTGTTTTTTAGATGGAGAGTGGTTGCCCTGCTACAAAGACTTTAACAGAAGAGTTGGCTGTTGTTGTTCAAGAGACAATTTTTGAGGTAGAAATTCCTTCTATGTTGCCTGATATGCCTCATAAAGATGATGAAGTTCTTCCCAAAGAAAGGAAAATTCATAAAGTCAAGCGTGGTGTGAAGAAGAAGAGTAAAACTGACCCAGTTGTTAAGGATTCTACTTTGGTATGTTTTTCTATATAGTTTTTATGTAGTAATTATGCTTTATGTTTTCTTATGTAACTGGTTTCTATGTATCATTATGATAGTTCATGCTTTCTTGAAATAAATGTATTATATATGTAACTAGTTTTTAAGTGTTTTTAATCATTTAAATGAATTTAGGTAAGTGTAAGTTAATGGTAACTGGTTTCTATGTACTAGTTTGAGAGTCCATGCTTTTCTTAAAAGAGATGTATTATTTATGTAACTGGTTTTTTTAAGTAGTTTTAATCATTTAAATGGATTTAGTGTTAGGGTTTATGCCCTAGAAGCATGTGAAAACACATTTGATTAATTTAAATAAAGGTACAATTTTATTATATTTGAATGTTATAATTATTGTTTGAATAATTTGTATAAATATAAGAAAATTTCATATTCATTTATGAGAATTTGATCTTGTTTGCGTACGAGAGAATTAAAATCATGTATAATGAATAAAATAATCAACAATGTATTAAAATACATAATCTTTAATAAATGATTGCTAGCACGGTTTACTAAGAGCTGTAAATGCGGGTCGGCCCGGCCCACAATTTTCGTGCCTCCGAATAATTCGGGCAGGGCTGGCCGGGCCCATATTCAATTCCTGTCGGGCCGGCCCGGCCCATATTTGAAAGAGTAAGCCCAGCATGGCCCATGTCGTCCCGTGTCGGGCCGGCCCACTTTCCTTATTTGGCCTCAAATTTGGGCCCATTTTATTATTTCCAAAAAATGCGAGGATGAAGAATTGAATCCTCCACCTCCTCTTTAACAATCAATGGACTCACCACCAAGCTAAATACATTTCTTTGTTTAAATTATAGTTTTAGATATTTTTATATACTTTTTAACAATACTTTACACAAAATTATATCAAAGATAATTATTAGAATTTGAATGCCTAGTAATAAATGCTAAAAAAATTAACTCACAAATCTTAAAATAAATTAATATAATTATAAAATATAAACATTGAGAAAAATAATAGACTTTTATTATCATTTTAATTTATAGATAATTGACAAATAAAAATTTATTATCATTATTAATGTCAAAATATCGGGCTTTTTATCGTGTCGTACTTTCGGGCTAGTTTGTTTGTGCTTTCGTGTCGTGCCTTCAGGCTTGTCGTGCCGTGCTCAGGCCCATGTCGTGCCGTGTCGTGCTGTGCCGTACCGTGCTGTGCCAATTTTCAATTCGTGTCGTGCCTGGCCCAAGCCCATATTTTTTCGTGCCGTCTCGTGCTCGTGCCTCCCGGGCTCGTGCTGGTTTCGTGCCGTGCTAGAAAGCCCGACCCGTATTTACAGCTCTAACCAGATTAAGATTACTAATGTGGATATACATCTTGGTAAAGATGATGTATATAATAGTGATTATATATGAAATGATCAATATGAATTAATTATCTTTATAAACTTACCGTTTGCCATAAATATTTAATTCATATCATAATAAATGATCATTTGTAGATTAGTTTAAATCATGAGTAATCATGAACTCCTGTTTATGTTTATTGGGTCTTTTGATTCATTCGTTAATGTTTCTTGATATAATGAGGCTAGTGACTTTTGTTTTGGAGATTCAATATTATGAATGGTAGGGAACATGATTTTACAATAATGGAATTCATGCTTTCCTAACGGATCTGATATTGGTTCTCTTAAGGGTTAATTTTGGGACTGGATAGTTATTGAGCTCAAATCAATAATTTGATTATAGATTAATTATTTGCTAGTGAATTAATGGTACTTAAGGATCAAGAGGTAATTAGAAGAGTAAAATGGTAATTTTGATCAACTCTAATTAGCGAACCAATAAATGGAGGACATAACTACATTTATTGATTAGATCAATGAACTACAAGAGAAAACTCTGTAAATATAATTCTATAATTACTTAGAGTGCAATTCCATATTTATAGTGTATTAATAATGGACTTAATAAATAATATTATTGAATTAAAGAGTTTAATTAATAATCTGTTTTGTTGGGTCCATGGTTTTCAGGTCGCCTCTGTCCTACATTGTCAAGGGTAAGGATGTCACAAGAAAGATTAATAGAGAAAATGACTAAAGTGCAAATGAATTAATTTTCGAGGGCAAAGAGATAATTATGAATTAATTAATTGACTAACTAATTAGTTTTATATTAGTTAAAATAAATATTAATCATGTTTGGATTAATATTTGGCAGAGTTAATTTTTATCTTATTATAAGATAGTTATTTAAAATTGATAGATTTTAAGATAAGGTTAATTTTGAATTAACTGATATTTATTTTGGGAATAAATATGTTGTCTTAAAATTAATTAAACAAATAAATGAGAAAACGAGGGATACCACATATAGTGGCGCCACACATGTGTGCCATATCATCCCTGAGTTTTGAATTTTGAATTTTAAATTAATTAATTTATTTAATTATTATTTTTAAATATGATTTAAATTAAATTTGTTATAACTGATCAGATTTGAATAAAGAATATTAAATATTTTTAATTATCTTTATAAATCTGAAAAGAAGCATTTTTTTTCTAGGTTGTTTTTTAGGTTATTAAGCTCTCTAAAAAAGAAACGATAGAATTTTTCTCTAAGCTTGAAAAAAATTCTAGAAGTTTCAATAAGTCTTCTCTCTTCTCAAACCTCTCTAGATCACATGTGTAGAGAATATCTAGAGAGCCTAAAAATCAACCAGTGAATCCTATGTGCCCACACACGTCCTTGTATGTTAGATGAACGACTTGGAAGGCTAGGTGTGAGCTTTCTCTTGGATAGGAAGATCGTTGATTTTACAAAAAGAACCAAGGAATCTTGATAAGTTCCAAGAGGTAATCTCTATTTCATTGTATGTGTTAATCTAATGTATATGTATGATCCTGGTTGATATTAATAAATTTTAAAAATCCCCTCCCTTACCTTCCACTGCATATTTTGATATTTTTCTATTTAATAACAATAATTGGTACCAGAGTAGTCTACATATATGTATACATTAAATGATGTGTGAGTTTCTTGGAATTTTTTTATATGTATATTGGTTATGTTTTTTTTGAATGTTTGGTTGAATGATGGATCGTTAATTGTATGGTGCTATTGGGTTAAGAATTAATTTTTAATTTTTTCTTAGATCTTGTGTAAGCCATATGTGGCATAAGAATTTTTGTAATTTTATTTTTGAAATCTGGTTGTAAAAATTCTAGTCACACAAGAGGGGAAAAGGACTTGAGCTACCAGCCACACGCCGATGGCCCGAGGCCTGCACGCGCAAGCCCCAGCCCCTTGGCCAAGCCTCTCGGCCTAGCCTCTTAGCTCAGCTCCTCGGCCCAACCTCTCGACTCAGCCCCTCGGCTCTTGCGCACCACCCGCGCGCGCGCCCCCTGCACCTGATCGCCCTACCTGCACGTGCCCTTCCAGCTCCGAGCCTTCATGTGCGCCTACTGCACTAGTTGCCATGCTACACCACCTAAGTGCTTGGGGGCTTCTCCATGCGTTGGCCCTAGCATTAGGGCACCATTCAATGGTGCTCAACAAAACCCTAATTTTGTGCTAATATCTTTAATATAATTAATTTTTTTAAATTATTTGAATTTGGAAAGTTAATTATCTTATTTTATTTTTATTATAAATATAAAATATTTTTTAGTTGGTTGAGATTTTATCTTAAGTTTAAATAATTATTTGAATTTGATTCTTTTAATTATTTAAATTCAACTAAATTAAAAAGATGACAAAATGGTTAATTAATTAAAAACTAGCTTTATTTAAATAAATTTATTAGAAAATTATTTTATAATTAATTATTGGGCCTAATGGATTCCTAAGAATTATGAAGATGAGCCTAAGAGAAGGAGAGGCAGTTTGGAGTCTTGAAAACAACTTAAACGCATTTTATAATTTAAATTTCTATTTTTCAAAGGTTGTAAATTTAGAAATACCCAATAGTACTCGGTTCATCATTTATTGTATTTATTTAAATAAATATTAATTGACGTTTGATTGATAACATGAAACTCCACACAGTGTTAATTAATCATGCATATTTTAGAAACATGATTATGTAGGATTGTCCTAAGTGTTTATATGAATAATTTTGGTGAAATCAATTGCATGTAAACTGCCAAGTCTTAAATTAGTTAAAACTTGGTAAATCACGCCATAATAAAGGCAATGATTATTATATATGGACCTGTTAAGATAACCAACTTTATTTAAAACGTGTTTTAGTAAAGTTAGTTGAATGTAATGAGTAATTATTTAGATCACTTTAATTGTAGAAACATGCTCTTTTATAATTATATGATTTTTGTAATTAATTACATTCATAGGGTTATTAATAAACTAGTAATTAGTTTAGAATTAATTGATTAGTTTAATAAACACTCATATTCTAAAATAGTAAGTGAGAGAAGGTTAACATCTCAATGTTGTTAAGAAAAGATTGATTTGGGAAAATGTAACTAATTCTCATTATTGATAATTTACTGTACAGATGTATATATAGTATCAGTTGTATAAGAAGTTAGGATGAGCTGACTAACTAATTCTAACAATTAATAACTAACCAACATAATTAGCTATTCCTAACATCCCCCTCAAACTTAGAGTAGGTAGAATCAAGACTCTAAGTTTGTGTCTAAGTAAAAGAAATCGAGCAGCTGAAAGTGGCTTTGTCAAGATATCTGCAGTCTGATCAGATGAAGGAACATGCTTCACAATAAGCTTCTTGGAAGAGACCTTGTCACAAACAAAACACATGTCAAGCTCTATGTGTTTCATGCGAACATGTAGAATAGGATTAGCTGCCATGAGGACTGTACTTAGGTTGTCACACCAGACCAAGGGAGGAGATGGTAAGGGTACTCTAAGCTAAAAAAGAAGAGATTGGAGCCATATCGACTCAGTAGTAATGTTGACCAAACTTTGATATTAAGCCTCAGTGTTGAACCGAGACACTATGTGCTGCTTCTTGGAGGATCAGGACACCAAATTCTAACAAAAAAAGCACAAAATCCAGAAGTAGATTACCTATCATCTAGATCTGAAGCTCAATCAACATCGCAAAAACCAACTAAATCAAGAGTGGGTCTGACATGAAAGTTAAGACCAAAATCAAGTGTTGCTTTGATGTATCTCAGAATTCTTCTAACAACTTTCCAATGAGGAGCTAATGGATTTTTCTTAAACTGAGAAACCTTGTTCATAGCAAAGGATAGCACAAGTTGAGTTATTGTAGCATACTGGAATGCTCCTGTATGTAGAAGGGTCTTCAATAGGATCACCAACAAAAGCTAAAAGCTTTTCACCACCACACATAGGAGTAGGAAGACCATTTAAATACTGCATTTTGGCTCTGCACAAAATATCAATTAGATATTTCCCCTGAGATAGATGTAGACCAGTAGAAGTTTTTATCAGTTCAATGCCAAGAAAGTAATGTGCTTCACCGAGATCTTTGAGAGAAAATGTGTCGTTGAGTTCTGAGATGAGCTCACCAATTACACTGTTAGAGCTGCCAATGATAAGAATATCATCGGCATAAACTAAAATGAAAGTATTGTGAAAAGGAGTAAACTGAGTGAACAAGGACTAATCTGATTTAGCACCACAGAAACCAAAAGTAAAAAAAAGCATGTTTTAGTCACTCAAACTAGGCCCTAGGTGCCTGCTTCAACCCATAAATGGCCTTATTAAGTTTACACACTTTAGATGCCAATTTCTTGTCAATGAATCCATGGGTTTGGGACATATACACCACTTCATGTAAAATGCCATTGAGAAAGGCACTATTGACATCTAATTGTCTTATGAACCAGCCTTCATGCAGATAAATTGTAAGGAGAACTCGAATGGCGGTTGGCTTAACTACAAGACTAAAATTCTCTGTAAAGTCAAAACCAAATTGTTGGCTAAAGCCCTTGGCTAATAGCCAAGCTATGCGATTTAAAACTGAGCCATCTGGTTTCTCCTTGACCTTCTATATCCATCTAAAACCTATAGCTTTTCAATATGGAGGCAGGTTGACAAGACTCCAAGTTTCATTCTTCATCAAGGTTGTGTATTCTTCAGTCATTGCTGCCTTCCAAAGAGGGTCCTGTAAAGCATCAGAAACAGTTAAATGTTCTTTGGAGGCTATAAGCACTTTAGGTTTGTATACACTTGCCTTGGATCTAGTTATCATAGTGTGAGACTTGACATTGTCAATGGTGGATAGTGTTGGTAATTCAGGTTGTACAGTCTCATTATGAGTATTAGACACTGAAGTTGCTGGAGGAGATGGGAGAGAAATAGTGTCAGTAGGAGGTTCTAGAGAAGTAGAAGAAGAAGTAGGTAGGGATGGGGAAGGGGATTGAGTGGGAGAGGAAGAAAGAATTGGAACAGAATGAGACATAGTCTCAGATGGTGACAACGGAGGTGGAATGGACACAAGAGAAGATGAGTGTTTTGTTAGGGGAATAGTACAAGAAGGAAAGTTAGATGATGTTTGAATAGGAGATGAAGAAGAGGGACTAACCTTAGCAAAGGGAAAAGCATGCTCATTGAATATAACATCTCGAGAGATGTATATTCTGCCATTGGAAGCTAAACACTTATGGCCTTTGTGCTTCAAACTTTACCCAAGAAAGGTACATTCAGTACTCTGAAGCTCAAGATTGTTGGAGTTATAGGGCCTTGTGTTTGGGAAGCAAGAACACCCAAACAACTTGAGCTGTGTATAATCTGGAAGTTTATTGTAAAGAACTTGAAAAGGACTGAGATTAGAAAGAATAACAGTAGGCAATCTGTTGATAAGAAAGGCTGAGGTATGAACTGCCTCATCCTAATATTTTAAAGGCATTGAAGCATTAACAAGCGTAGTGAGAGATGTTTCAACAAGATGCCTATGTTTTCTCTTAGCTACACCATTTTGTTGGTGCGTTGTTGGAAAAGAAAGTTTGTGAAAAATCCCATTATCAACTAGGTAATCTTTAAATGCTTGAAACTCACCCCCCCCCCCCCCCCCCCCCCAAAGTCAGATTGGAAAGACTTAATCTTGCAATTGAATTCATTATCTACCCGAGTTTTGAAGTTGATAAAGGTTTGTAGGGCATCTGATTTTGCTTTTAAAAGATACACCCAAGTGTACCTAGAATATGCATCAATGAAGTGGATATAATATTTATAACCACTAGAGGAAAGAGCAGGTGTTGGACCCCAAAGATCAGAGTGCACAAGTTGTAAAGGAGAAGTGTATTTAGTTTCTGAAATTGGAAAAGGAAACTTGTGTATTTTGCCTTGACAACAGGCATTGCAAAAATCAGCATGCGTTTTATTGATACTTGATAGATTGCATAAAGAAGGTACATATTTAACTGTCTTAGAAACTGGATGTCCTAGCCTGCTATGCCACAAATGAAAATCAGAGTGTGGTACAACAAAATCAAAAGAGATACAAGTAGAGACAAAGGAGTTTAAAAAAGTAATGAAGAAATGAGGACTTGTTCCAGTCGATGAAGGCTGATCTGGAGCATGAGAATTTTTGAGCAGAGCACTTGAAAAATGCATGTTGGAAGGAGGGAAGGCATAGAGACCATTACTGAGATGCCCTTGCATCAAAACCACCTTGGTAACCTAATCTTTCACAAGACAATAGTCAGGGTAAAACTCAAAGAAAGTATTATTATCTCTAGCAAATTGAGAGACACTATTGAGATTTTTAGTGATGTTAGGGACATGAAGAATGTTGTTTAGAATAAGAAGTTTAGGGGAATAATGAGGCTGAAAAACCGTCTTACCAACATTGTGAACCATTAGGATATTTCCATCACCCACATGTAACTTGTCTTATCCATTGTACTCCTGCTTTAGCATCAGATTAGATTCATCACTGGCACAGTGATTCATAGCTCCTGAGTCGGGGTACCAAGACGGATCATTTATCATGTCTGAGGAGGCGATCATAGCTGACATTGAGGGCTGTTGCTTCTCTACAGGAGCAGCTCCATAACTAGGGAACTCCAGATTCAAACGATTGTAACATTTGGAAGCAAAGTGTCTTGGTATCTCGAGCAGAGTTGACGCACTGGTCTAGGAGCTTGACCATGAGGGAAGGATCCACGATTGGAATTGTTGGAGGGGTTAGATCTTGAAGCATTGTTGGAGTACTGGCCACAACCACCAGTAGCGAACGGATTCCAATAGGGCTTGGGTAATGGATTGTTGGAAATACCTCGTCCAGAGTTGTTAAAACCAGATGGAAAAGAATTTGATGAAGACTGATTAGAGAAGTTTTTATGCTTCTTGAAACCCTGAGACTGAGAAAAGTTATCCATCGCAATAGAAGATTCAAGCTCTTGCTGATGCTTCTCCAAACGATTTTCTTGGGACAACAATAACGATTCTATCTCAGCAACTGTGTAATCTAGAATATGAGAATTAATTGAAATGATGAAAACATCATACTCTGATGGAAGGCCATTGAAAATGGCATTGATTTGTTCTTTAACAAAAATTGATTGACCTATAGATTCAAGCTTATCCACGAGAGATTTAATACGAAGAAGATAGTCATTCAGAGAGAGAGAACCTTTTTTGATGTTACTGAGTTGAGTTTGAAATTGATATACTTTAGCAGTAGTTTGAGTAGTATAGTAAACATCAAGAATCTTCCAAACCCGAGCTGAAGTCTTTCCACCGACAACTCTGGTGAGGATTCCTTCTGACATGGATGAGAGTAACCAGGAATAAAAAAGTTGATCTTGTTGATCCCACTTCACGAACTCTGGATTGACCTTCTTGCTAGTGCGATCTGTGTCAGTGAGAAATCGTAGAGGAACCTCATAATGTGGATCGATGTAGTCGTGCAACTGGTGACCTCGAATGGCGGCGTAGACTTATGGACACCAGAGCAAGAAGTTATGAAGATCGAGCTTGATTGAAAGATTATAGGAGAAAACGATGGGAGAGAAGGATGGAGCTGAAGATCTATTAGGATTCACCATTAATGAACTGATGAATAAGAGATCTGAGAAAACAGAGTTAGATCGTGAGAATCAGAGAGTCTCTGATACACTGTTAAGAAAAGATTGATTTGGGAAAATGTAACTGATTCTCATTATTGATAATTTACTGTACAAATGTATATATAGTGTCAGCTATACAAGAAGTTAGGATGAGATGTACACTAACTAATTCTAAAATTTAATAACTAACTAACAAAATTAGTTGTTCCTAACAAATATTATCTATGGTCTCCATTATTAGTACAACACCGTGAAATATGATTAGGGTCTCGAGACAGCTTTGTTTCCATCTCCCTAAGGAAAGTTTCTGGTCATATTAATATCAAGGTTTGCTTCTTACGAAGATAGGAAATAGTGATGTATTTTATGTTCGACTGACCCTATGGCGAAACTCTCTAAGTTAAGTCATAAATTCTAAAATAATGGGTTACACTTACAAAGATGCAATTAAGCATTTGTAGTGGATAGTTGTATCTTGACCAAACAAGTGGTACTTTATTTTAAAAGAGAAAATATGAGTTATTTTGAGTTTTAAATAATACAAATAAAAGTGTCTTATAAACTATCTGAAATTAACTTGACCGACCCTATGGCGACACTTTAATTGTTGGGTAGTTTTATCGTGGAATAATAAATGTTAAGTTTATGTGTTCTAATTGTTTCATTCAGGCATCATGTTTACTTTCCAAATTATTGATATTTATTTTCATATCATAATATTCTTGTATTTTATTTCTTTCAGTAATGTCAAACTTTGGCAATCATATTACTGCTTTACTATCACTTGAAAAACTTAATGGTGATAATTTTATAAGATAGAAATCAAATATAAATTTGATGTTGATCTGTGAGAACCATAAATTTTTCCTAACTAAGGAATGTCCTGAAGAGCCCGCTTGTAATGCCCTCTTTAGCCAAGACTGTTACACCGTGTGTTTAAAATAGTGCATAACTCGCTAAGCGAGTCATTTCGACTTAAACGTGTAACTAAAGACTAGATCAAGGTTGGGTATTAAAAATTTTGGTCAACGAAGTAATTATTTTTCATTAAAATATTAAGTTTAACACGAGATCCCAAAAATTTGTTACAGACTGATCAAACACAAATGGAATACAAATTAGCCGTCCTAAGCAGCAAAATAGGGTTCAACCCTAGTTCCTCCCAGGCTATCCCGGTCATGACAGTTGAGTAGGCTACATGTGTACACACCGCCTCTGAAGCTCTCCAACTCATGGTTGGTCCATCCTTCCCTTTCCCTTACACGCACCACATAGCACCCGTGAGCCAAGGCTCAGCAAGAAAACTTAAATCAATAGGTACAAATGAGCAACAATATATAAATTGTAAAATTAAATCAATAATCTCAATCAGCAACAAGATATAAGAAATAATCTTAGCAGTAATAATCTACTCAATCAAACACATAATCCAATCTCAACAATCAATGCATTTAGTTAAGTGCAATCATCACTTCTGTTTATTTGTATAATGTTCAGGACTGGTGCCCTTAGGCCGAGTCCTCTGACCTTATAGCTGACCCTGTCACGCTTAGGCCGGGCTGCATTCTGTACGCTTGCTATCGGCCCCCGGCACCCTTAGGCCGGCCTTCAGAATAGATATAATCAGATACATATTGCACAACACACAATCAGACGCAACATATACAAGCATGCCTCTCCAGATGTTCTCAAATATAGATATAATCGTAATCTCACATAAAATCATATTCATTAATAGGGGTCCATCCGGGTGCAGTTTTCTTACCTGGAGTCTCGATCAGCTAGCGTATGGAAATCCCGAGCACGGTCCCTTTAGCTGAGCCCTAGCGGTATAACCTAGTCACAAGAAATAACGGTAATCACCAATCACTTAGACTATTTAAAATTTTCAAGGTGTAATTCTAAGCTCTGGGATCTCGAATTCTACTAAACCAGATAGTAGAATCATTCCCGAGCCTTTAGGATTGACTTCCCAAGCTTAAAAACCTTAACTGGCCAATGTCCACTATTTGAGGCACGACACCCCTAGAAAGTGTCGCAATCCTCTACAAGTCAGAGGGCCCAAGCCCTCATTTCCCTGGACACATGCCGTGGCGCAAACTACCCAGCATCGTGGCACTAAGGCAGTTCAGCGAACCCCCAAGGCCTCTGAGTTCATGCGGGCCGCGACGCTCCAAGAGTAGCTCCGCGACGCGACCCCTCGAACTCAGAAATTCCAGAACTTTTTCTATGTTTTCCCCAAGTCAAAATCATTAAAATTCATCCCAAATATAGACTAAAGCCAAAATTGAACCTCTACACCTCAATACTACACCTAAGACACACAACCACACCAATAACTAAGTCGAAACTCCATCACAACCCAAAATTCAAACCTTGAGTTTGAACAACTCAATATCCCAAAAACTAAACTTGAAATTCATTTAACAGAGTTTGAAGCTTACCTTATGTGATTGATTACGAACCCTAGGCTGAACCTGAACCAATCCTAGCCTCAGCTTCTTCAATTCCTCGGATTCCACCTCAAAAATCCCTAAGAGCCCCAAGCACTCCAAAAGGTAAGAGAGAATCGAATAAAGAGAGAGGAGAGGATGGGAGTATGCTGAGTGTTCTAAGAGTTCCTCTTGATTCTACTCAATTCTAATTTCCTTACTGTGTCATTCCTTTAAGAAGTAAATGACGAAAATTCCCCTGCCCCTTAGCTTACCCTCTAATGCCCTCAAGAATGAATCAGTCTTTTGCCACAATTCCCGTTAATCTCAATTAACGCCTCACAATTCCCGTTACTTCCAATATCTTCAACCAATCCCACTAATCCTCAAATAGCATTATAGATTCCCAATTCATCCCAACATAACCAAATAATCATCAAATAAATACCCGTTGCCCGATAAATCCTGAATACTCACTAGGTTACCGAAATACCCCTAGGCTCACCCCGAGTCGGGTATTTAACCCCATTGTGTCTATTCCACTAATCCGCTCACTAGGATTGCCTTAGACCACACATCTCAAATATATCCACATAATAACATGGTCTCAATCATTTAACACATATAATCACATTTATACCCTCAACCAGACAAAATTATAAATATGCCCTTATTAACAAGAATAGGCCCACATCCATATTTAATACACATAAACATGCACATATATTCATATTACCGTATAAATCATGCATGCCATGTAGTCCACACATTAATTTGATTAATTCCACATATATAAATCCAATTATGCCCTCCCGACACATTAATCAAGGCACTTGGCCTTAATACGTTACAACTATTCCCTCCTTATTGAAATTTCATCCTCAAAATTTATTCAAATTCTCGGGAACCTAATCCCCCAAATCTGACTATAACTTTAGAATCTAGTCCTTTACCTTGCTATCTGTTTGTAACACCCTCACAAGAGTGACAGTCTTATTCTATAAGACTTTATCTCATTTATCAAAATTCCATTGGCTTTTCCTTGCATAGTAAATCCCACTGAAATTCTAGGGTCTTCTCACCTAATCAGGGGTAATACTCAGCACTTCTTTGCTTGACATTGGCACCAGTAAAACCTTATGAGCCTCTGTAAGGCTAATCTGTAGGCCCCTGGCCTAATCCTTATTAGGATCCCACAAGTCTATCAACTTTAGAGTAAAAATCTCCTCTTTCTTTCCCAACTATCTTATCCTTTTTAGTCCACAATACTCAGAGAAGTACGAAGTCTCCAATCCTGGAACTCCACGTTCCCATATTTAAATTTGTGAATTCTTATGTCCTTTCAATAAAGGAAACTCTCTTGCCCTAACAATCCTTAATCGCTTCATTGGTTCTCCGATCCGATTCTGAACCGAAATACTTCCTGTCCCTCGTTTCAGTTCCCAGAATGAGAACTCCCCGTTCCCTATCTCACAATATTTTATTCAGAGTCACTCTAGCCATCAACCGACATTCATCACCGTGACAATCCACTCAAGGGACCGTATCTGCCTCAATGTCTTGAAAACTTACACATTCGAGGTAAAATTCTTAAAGTCTGAGTCGTTCCTTTAGGTTATCAGTCCGTCTGAAGGTAACCAGTAACTCCAAATTCCAATCTTATATTCATCACCCTTTTTCCAGAACCTAGGAAATAAAGGGTCTCAATCCGACACTATCGACTTCGGTGTCCCACGGAGACGTGCTGTCTCCTTTCACATATGCTCATTCTTATGATAACTCGTTCACATGAACCAAAGTGTGCTAACCTAATTCGTTGAGTCATAGCTTCTCGTATCCACTCATCTTACTTGCATTCTGAGGTGATCCACCCTTACGGTCCATAACTATATCCCTGTTAGGAGTGTGTCCTAAAAGCATGTAAAGACATTTGTTTTTTCTGTGAATAAATAAATACGATGGGTTTATTATTATTGTTATATTTAGATTGTTAAATTATTGTTTGAATAATTTTGTAAATATCAGAAAAATTCCATATTCATTATTGAGGATGTGATCTTGTATTAGTACGAGAGAATTAAGATCACATGAATGAATAAAAATAGTCAACAACAACAAATTAAAGTTATGGAATTCTTTAATTGGAGTTGTAAGTACGGTTTACTGAGTATCATTATGATACAAATAATCTAGATTCGGATTATTGATGTGGTAAGACATCTCGGTAAATGTGCTTTATATAATATGATTATATATGACAAGGACCGATGTGAATTGAAGTCTTTATCCAAAAACCATTTAACAATAAAGACTTGTAATTCATATCATAACTGATGATCATTTATAGATCAACTTGAATCCTGAGTGTGCATGAACTCCTGTTCATGTTTATTAAATCTTTTGATTCATTCGTTAAGGTCTCTTCAAAGAATGAGGCTAATGACTTTTGTTTTGGAGATTTAATTTCATGGATGGCTAGGAACATGTATCAACAATACGGAATCTAATCTTTCCTAACGGATCGTATATTAGTTCCCTTAAGGGTTAATTCTGGAACTGAATGATTTTGAGCTCAAATCTATAATTAGATTATAGATTAATTATTCACTAGTGAATTAATGGTACTTAAGGAATAAAAAGTAAATTAGAAAGGTAAAATGGTAATTCTTCCATTCTAATTTATGAACTAATTAATTAGAGGGTTGAACTATTGCAAGATGGCTATATCAATGGACGACTTAAGAAAAAGATTTCTGTAAAAGTATATCTATAACATAAAGAGTGCAATTCTGAATTTATAGTGGAGTAATATCAGAATTAATAAATTAACTATTATAATTAAAGAGTTTAATTATTTAGTTTCAATTTATTGGAGCTTAATGTTATAGGTCCATGGTCCCTGAAATGGCTCAAACAATCACTGTCAAAGGCAAATACAAAAATGGGCAAAAAGGACTTATGTGATAAGTAAAATATTTTTCTATGTATCAAACATAATTATTGATTAATTATGTGTAATTAATTAATTATTTGATTTAACAAAAATATAATTAATTTTGAATTAATTTATTTTTTGGGATTTTTGGTATTTAAATGATAATAAAATTGGGAAAAATCACATGCCTGCACATGCATGTGGTACACGTGTGGCACAGTGCACAGGCACTGTGCTACACGCATAAGAGAGAGACTTGGTCTCTTGATTCCACAATTTTAGTTATTTAAATATTAAATAAATAGTGAGATATTTTGATTTGATTTAAATATTATTATTTAAACAAAAATCTGATAACTGATCAGTTATTTTAAATTTGTTTAAAATAACAAATATTTTAATATATTGGATATTATTAAATATTGGATATCAGTTTTCACAGAACGTAAGTTTTCAGGGATAGAAAAATATCTAGGATTCTCTCAGAGAAAGAGAACAATGACAAGAACAAAGGTCATTGTTCTTCACAAAACCTAGGTCCAAACTTTATCAGATCTCATGTGTTGAGAATATTTGATAAATAGTTATTGCCTATTATTTGTATAGCGAGCCCACACTCGTTCTTTGGGTGACTGAGAACATTTTGGAAGATCTTGGTGTGAGATCTCAAGGATTCAGCCATACGAAAAGATAGCAGCAAGGAAGGACCTGAGGTAATGTTTCTATTCTTGTCCTTGATTCAATATATATATGAGTGTGAAGAAGTAGATCTAGAAATCTTATGGGATTAATCTGACAATTTGATTGTTGTTCCGCTGCGCATAATCTCTGATTTGATCAATAAAAACCAACAATCCCTCCATACTAACTCCAGGATACCCTAGAGTCATAATAGCCTTTTTAGCTTCTGATTATCATATTTCTTGCTAAAAGATTAAGCAGTGCGCCACCCAGTACACAAATTTTAGGTCTTAACACCCATTCAAACTTCTTGGATACAACAATTATAAAGGGGTAGTATAAGACTAATCCAGAATCTCCACCTGAACGCCAACATTATCACTCATCCGATCCTCATATCTCAACCTATCAATGCTAAATATAGTAGGGTTCTTAACTAGCTCTGCAAGATCTTCTTTATGTATTTCATTGTTGGTAGAGGTATATCTACCCATTGTCAGTCACAGTATCTATACCAATTCTGGTCGTTACCTCGACTGACTTTACTGTAATCCATCGCGAGTCATACAACTGGCACAGGCCTTTCTAACTCAAGATGTTAGCCTCCACATTAGTTTCCTCTATGTAATAAATTATTTCCAATGTGAATCATTCATTACTTCCCACTAGTTCCTTAGTCTCATGGTCAATCCCCTATGGGTGACAAAACGCCTTAACTTTTATACTAGTGCACGCACTTCTATTCCATAGTTGTCGTCACCTCACCTTAACCGTGGCTGTAGCGTCCCAAATTTGTTAATAAGGCTTAGGGCCTTGATTAGCATGCCGGAAGGGCAGTAATTGATTTAATTATGTTAATATGTGAATTAAATGATTATATGATTAAAAATTCATGTTTAGATGAATTAAATATGCATGTGGGCTCCATTTAGTTATTAGGGGCATATTGGTAATTTTAGTCCGTTGATGGCATAAATGTGATATATATGTGTATTGTGATTGATACCACGAGAGAGTGGTGATATATTTGTGTTGTGTGATCCGAGATGGTCCTAGGGAGTGGTTTAGGTAAATAGACACAACAGGGTCGAATACCCGACTTGGGAGGAGCCTAGAGGTATTTTGTGAACATTGTTGGTGTTCGGGATTTATCGGGTAGTAATTTATCGATTATTTGGGCATGTCGGGATTGAAATGGGGATTTATAGGAACAATTGAGGATTTAGCGGGATGTGGCGATTGACAGAATTCCCCTTGGTGGCACTAAAGGATTAAAATATACTTGATGGTATTTTGGTCATTAGGCAACTATGATCGACTTAGGTAGCTGAGTAGCTTTGAGAAAACACTAGAACTAAGGAAAGATAAAAGGAAGGAATTATCAGCTCTCTCTCACACACACACTTGACTCTCACTCCCCCTCTTTAGTGCTTGAAGGTTTGATGAAACTTTGAGGATTCCAGACTAAGGAATTGGAGGATTTGACTTGCTAAGCTTGAGGATTAGCTCCAGGTTGAAGATATCTCTGAGGTAAGGGTTTAAATTTCAGTTGTTTTATGTTTAATTATGCTGAGAATTAGAAGCATGCATGGGAGTTGGGTTTTGATTTAGTTTTTAGTGTGTGGTAAGGGTATGTAATTGTTTCTGAACTGCTGTAATGTTTAGGCTATGGGGATGAGGATTCTAAGCTCAATTCATGGTTTAAAGGGTGTTTGGAGTGTGAATTATGGATTTAGGCTCGGGAAAAAATGAAGGAAAATGGCTGGTTTCTGGGGCTCGCGCCACGACCTTGTTCTACAGGTGCCACGGCTCGTGTGGCGAAAGGGCTTGGGAAGCCCCTGAGATTGCCCAAGCAATACGACACAGGGTATAGCATGCTGCGGCCTGTGTCCTACAGCAGAGAGGGCTTTGCCCTCTGACTTGTAGTGGGTCGCGGCTCTAGAGGGAGGGTCGTGACTCAAAATGGGAAAAAAAAGGGGAAATGAGGGTTTTAAGCTCGGGAACCCAAATGTTAAGGCTCAGGAAGGGTTCTACTACCTGATTTAGTAGAATTCATGGTCCCAGAGGCTAGATTAATATTTCGAAGTTCTTATTTGGTTTAGAGCTTGGTGAATTGCTATTATGGATGCATTGTGACTAGGTTTATGTCAAATATCAAAATAGAAGAATGTGCTTGGGATCATGGTAATCTATCAGCTCGAGACACAGGTAAGGAAACTGTTGTACCTGTAGAGCAGAGCATAGCCCTATTTTTTGTGTTTCAGGGTGCGACCCTATTGTTTATTCTTAATATATGTGTGAATATCTGTGAGTATTATGCTATGTTATGCATGTTTATGAATGAACGACGAAGGCTAAGAACGACAAGAAGTCGGGTACGGCAAGGGGCCGGGATCGATGTTGAGCACGCTGAGTGCAGGCCACTAGGGTGAGACCCTCCAAGGGTGTTGTATCCACCCACTCAGTGAAGACTACGAACCTAGGGCCTGCTAAATCACCTGGGTCGGCGTAGGCCGCTACGTGTTTAGTGTGTTTACGGGCTTCGGCTCACGGGTGCTCTATGGTGCAGGTAAGGGCAAAGGAAAGGTCGACCAACCATGAGTACAGAGAGCATGGAGTGACGGGTACATGTTCGGCTTACCTGACTGCCACGACCAGGATTATTTTGGGAAATGTATTGTAATGAACTGCTTTGTCACCTAGGTCAACCATATTTATATTTTTGAGTTGTAATACATTTTCTAAACAGTATTTTGGGATCCCAAATGTATAACCTTTTTTATGATTTCAATGAATGTCCAAATCTTTATCATTAATGTCGTTAAACGAGTTTTATTTCAATTTAATCACACTTTTAACCTAAAACATTAATTAGCGAGCTAATGGCACATTTATAACTCACATAGTAACGACTCTAAGGTAGTAGGGTGTTACAACTTGGTATCAGTGCGTGCCAAGGTTTATGGTTCCTGGAGATCGATTGAACATGTACGCTCACTGACAGTGACAAGCTCGACTCAGGGTTGGTTGGTATTTAATGAACTATATGCTTAACTGCTTGTTTAAGTTGCACTGTTTGCCTGAATGTATGGATAGAGCATGATGAATGTGTTGATATATGCATGATACTAAGGCATGGCCCCTTGACTGTTATATGTTATGTGTGATATGTGAATTTGTTGATATTGGCTGGTTGATGAGATTGGGAGGTGGTTTTGGATGTTGTTATTGTAACGCCCTGGATAACCAAGATTGTTACACTATGTATTTTAAAATAGTGGAAGACTCGCTAATCAAGTCGTTTGAACATAAATGTGACCCTAAAGTCAACTAACAGGTTAGGGTTAAAAGATTTTGATCATAAATGATTAATTTTCATTAAAACAAATGATTGATACATGGGATCCCAAAAACAGGATATAAGTGGTAAATACAACTCCCAAAAGCTGATACAACAAAAGCCAGTCTAATGGCAAAATATAATTTGGAGCTTTGTTCCTGTAATTTTCCCTCGGCCGTGGCAGTTGAGCAGCTGACGATGTACACTCTGCCCCCAGAGCTCTCCAACTCATAGTTGGTCCAGTTTCCCTTTGCCTTTACCTGCACCACATAGTACCTGTGAGCCAAGGCCTAGCAAGAAAACCATAAACAACAAGCACATATAGCAGAAGTAGCATTCAATAACCTTTAATCCAATTAATTCAATTATTCAACATAGTACAAGCATTAAGCTAAACAACAGTAAACATGTATTTTCAAGCATACATCTCAATTAGTAATACAAAAGTTTAGGTGTCGGCACCCTTAGGCTGAGCCCTCTGTTTATTTAGCTGACCTCGACTCGCATAGGCCAAGTTCTCTAATTATTTAGCTGACCCCAACTCACTTAGGCCAAGTCCTCTGATTATTTAGCTGACCCCGACTCACTTTGGCCGAGCTGCGTCTAATACGCTAATCATCAGCCCCGACACCCATATGTCGTACTTCCATATTCCACATAATAGATAGACAACCCACAAAATGCATATATTCAATTATAGGGAATCTTAGTCCCAATGACAACCACATGGTGCAGTTTTCTTACCTCGAATCCCGAGTGATAAATAAAGTGCGGTCCTGAGCACAATCCTCAGTCCTGAGCCTTAATGACAATCCTAGTTGCAAACATTAATGGATAACTATCAAGTACTAGTCCAAATAAATGTTGAGGGAACAAATGCTAGCCTCTGGGAACTCGAATTCTACTAAGTTGGGTAGTAGAATTCGTCCCGAGCGCTTAGGTTTGAATCCCCGAGCCTCCCCAAGCCTAAAACATTTGCTGCCCTTTATTTCCTATTTAGGGCTGCAACCTTCCCCTAAGACAGAGACCCAGCCCTCCCTGCTGGAGGGCACAGACCGTGACTTGCACCCTCCTAGATCGCGGCGCGCTTGGCGAAATAGAGGCTCCTAGCCTCCTAAAGCACCCGGGCCGCGACACCTAAAGAACAGGGCCTGTAACAACCCAAAATCACTAATATGGCTTAAGGGCCTTGATTAGTGTGCCAAGAGGGCGTAATTAGCTTATGTGTGTAATTATTAAGTTAATGTGAGATTATATGATAAACATGTTTGTATGGATATATGAATGTAAATGTGATTATATGTTATATCTGTGAGAACCACATTATTATGTGGGTAAGCCTGTAGTGGCAACTTGAGGCAATCCTAGGGAGCTAGTTAGCGGGAAGTCACAACGGGGCTTAATGTTTGACTTGGGGCAAGTCAAGGGGTAATTCGGGTATTAGATGATTATTTCGGTTATCGGGTTATGGAAATAAATATATGGAGATATATTTGAGGTTAGGAAGCCTAGGCGGAAATATTGGGGAAATTTTACCATTTTTCCCTCAGGCACGTTTCCGATACCCCGAGCCTCGGGATTGACTTAACTGGATAAGATTAGACTAAGTTAATAGAAAGCAGTAGAACAGAAGACACAAACCGACCCTTTAACATTTCTTCTCCTCTTCCTCTCCTCTCTCTTTTCTCTCTTAAGAAAACTACAGAAATCTAAGGAAAACTCAAATGGAAATTCTGTGTTTGAGCTGAATTTATGAAGGATTAGCCTAGTTCTGACTAAGGGACACTCAACCAGGATCAAGGTAAGAATTGAATCTCATTGTTGAGCTTTAGAACTCTGAGTTTTGGCTGAGTATTAAAAGTGTTTATGGTTTTGATGTTAAGGAGTGAATTAAAGCTGAGAAGCTTGGATTTTACCTCAGGAACCTGTTAAGGAGGTGGTTCATCAAAGAAGGTAAGCTTCAATTCATAGTTTAGAGTCTAAAATCTGTGCTTGCATGACTGGTTTTTGGGTTCTTAAGTTTCTAGGTTTCAGAAATCAAAATGGGATTTTGATGGGTTTTTAAGCTGGATTTCTATTGGAATATGTTGTTAGAATCATGTTAAAAGTCTTGTGATCAATGGGTTTTGGAATTAGGATGCTTTGGGGTGGTTTTGAATAGGGTTAGGATGATAGGAATGGTGGTTTTTCTGGGCACGAAGAGTTGGGCCGTGGCTCTGTTCTAGAGCGCTGCGGCCCTGCGAAGCAAGGAAGAGCCCAATGAGGCTCTGCAGTGGGGAAGCGCCACGGTGCCACAGGGCAGGGCCGCGACGCGTGTCTGTCTTCAGAGAGGCTTAACCTCTATTTCAGGGGTGGGCTACGGCTAGGTTTCAAGGGCCGCAGCCCTTGAGGGCATCTTTGATCTTTTGGAGGTTTTAAGAGCGGGAACCTAACCTAGGGTGCTCGGGATTGATTCCACCACCGTGTTTGGTGGAATTCGATGTCCCGGAAGCTAGAACTCCACCTAAAAATATTAACGCGATTATTAATGGTACTCCTTATCTTGGTTGTGACTAGGTATTGAGCTAGGGCTCGGGAAGTGGATCGTGCTTGAGAGGCATCGCTCGTAATCAATGAAGTTGGAAATTAAAGGTAAGAAAACTCCACCCGATTGTGGTATTATAATGGAACAAAGGGGTCCCTATTCTATATGCTTTGTAAAGGATGGTATTATGCCATGTAAGCAGTAAACCAATGGCCTAAGAGTGCCGAAGTTTACACTAGCGCATAGGGCACGACTCAGCCACTGGTTACCGAGGACAGCTTGTTATGCACTGAGCTCGGTTTAAGTGGGCCAGAGTCAGTGGGGTAAACAGAGGGTGCGACCTTAAGTTTCGACCTTGATTATAATATGATTTGTTTGCTATTATTGTTTGGTGGGTTGTTATGCTGAGTAGTTGGGTGATGATTAGCTGACTCTTTGGTTGAATATCCATGCTTTGTGAATATTGTGGTATGTTAGGTGTATGAACGTGCTTAAAGGGTTATCCAAATATAACTATTGCTTGTTATGAAATATGATATGTTTTCTTGCTAGGCCTTGGCTCACGGGTGCTACGTGGTGCAGGAAAAGGTAAGGGCAAGCTTGATCAGCCCTGGTTGTTGAGCTCTGAGAGCAGAATGCACATGAACAGCTTCTCAGCCGCCACGGTTGGGGGGAGACAAGGACAGGAAAACCATAAACGTCTGTTTTGCCTTTAGAGAGGCTGGTGGTTGTTTGTACACTGGAAATTTTGTAAATAGACTTTTAAACGCTATTTCTTTTGGGATCCCATATGTAAATATTTAATTATATGGTAAGTATCTTTTGAGACCAAAGCCTTTTAACCCTAGCACTTTAATGGCTTTAGAATTCACCTTTTTAACTCTTTGACTTGATTAGCAAGTCCTGCACCTTTATAAGTACACAGTGTAGCGGTCTTGGCTATCCAGGGCATTACAACTTGGTATCAGAGCATCCTAGGTTTAAGGGTTCCTGAAGACCTGCTGGACATGTACATTCGCTGCTAGAGACAAGCTCCATTCAGGGTTTGGTAATGTGTATATGTGCATATATGCTTGTATGTTTGAAACGAATTATGAATGATGTTATTTACTGAATTAATAGGAAGTAGGAGATACTGATAGGGCCTGGCCCTTGACTGCTGTATGAAAATATTAAGGCATGCTTATTAGCACGCTTTGCATGTAAATGGATATTTGGATGATTAACTGCATAGTGTATGGGTGAATGCTTTTATCTTAGCTGTTGTGTGGTAATGTCGGGGCCTGCTTATTATCAGCCGGTGCATGTTGATTGATGCTTATATTCTGATTTTTTGTGATTGGTTATATTCCTTTGGTGGGTTCTGGAGAAGCTTTTACCCTGTCATCATGGTCTGACTGCCGAGTCGTTGATTGCAGAATGACTTGGATAGTTATGCGTCCAAGAAAATCTACACGACTAGCCGGCACTAGGTTTGGGACCGGGGGTGATGACCAGGGCAAATTCCTCCGCCAGTCCCTGATAACTGGCAGCAACTTATGGCAGATATGCAAGCGCGATTGCAGAGTCAAGATGAGCAGATTCACTTGTTGCGACAACAGGCTCCATCAGGGAGTGTTGCCCCTATTGTACCACCTGCAGTGGTACCAGTTGTACAGTCGGGGAGGTTGGGAACATGTGGGAGCCGTTATATGAGCGGTTCAAGAAGCAGCAGCCCCCAATCTTCGAGGGAGGACCTGACCCATTGAAGGCCGAGCAATGGCTGACTATGATTACTACTATCCTGGATTTCATGAGGATAGAGGGACATGACAGAGTGGCCTGTGCCACGTATATGTTGAGAGAGGATGCTTGCATCTGGTGGGAAGTGGCCTCACAGACCAAGGATGTTACCGCATTAAGCTGGGAAGGATTTAAAGATTTGTTCACTCATAAGTACTATAATGTTGCCATCTGGGCAACAAAGATTAATGAGTTTGTTGGGTTGGTTCAGGGCAGCATGACAGTTTCAGAATAGGCCCTGAAGTTTGATAGACTTGCGAAGTTTGCCCCAGACCTTGTGCCTACAAATGCAACCAGGCAAGACAAGTTCATTAGAGGGCTTAATGCTATGATAGCCTGGGATGTTAGAATTACAACGGTACCTAGAGGGACAACGTATGCCCAAGCCATTGAGCAGGATCTTACCGCTGAGGACGCAGAGAAAAAAATTTGAAGGGAAAGTGCTATGAGGCGCGAGGGTCGTAGGGTGGTGCCTCCTTATTCTGGATCAGGTAGGGGAGGACACCCCATTGATTTCAAGAGAAAGACCCCTGAAACTTTGACCGCTGTTGGTCTTGATAGGAGGGGTCGGGGTGGTCCTAGGGATGGATTGGTTGGTCAAATATGGGGCTACTATCGATTGCAGGAAGAAGATGGTGACTTTTGAGCCTGAGGGCGAGGATCCTTTTGTCTTTGTGGGTACGGTGTGTGGATCCTGTGTACCTATGATTTCTGCATTGAGAGCCAGAGACTTGTTACAGGGTGGATGTATAGGTTTTCTAGCTTGTGTGGTGAACACTACCAAGATGCTACCAGCAGGGCCGGGAGAGACCAGGGTGGTTTGTGAGCTTTTGGATGTGTTCCCTGAGGAGCTACCGGGATTGATGCCACGTAGGGAGATTCAGTTTGTTATTGAGTTAGCACCGGGGACAGAGTCAGTATCAAGAACACCATATAGAATGGCACCAGCAAAGTTGAAGGAATTGAAGATACAGTTGCAGGAGCTTCTGGATTTGGGGTTCATGAGGCCTAGCTACTCTCCATGGGGCGCTCCAGTTTTGTTTGTTAAGAAGAAGGATGGCAGTCTGAGGATGTGTATAGACTACAGAGAATTGAACAAGTTGACTATTAAGAATAAGTATCCCCTACCAAGGATTGACGACTTGTTCGATCAGCGGCAGGGAAAGACGGTGTTCTCAAAGATTGATCTTTGATCTGGCTATCATCAGCTGAGGATCAAGGATGAGGATATACCGAAGACGGCCTTCTGAATGCGGTATGGACATTACGAGTTCTTGGTCATGTCTTTTGGTTTGACCAACGCCCCAGCAACTTTCATGGATCTAATGAACAGGGTGTTCAAGGATTTCTTGGATCAGTTTGTCATTGTCTTCATCGACGACATCTTGGTATACTCCAGTTCAGAGGCAGAACGAGCAGCATCTTCGACAGGTTTTACAGAGATTAAGGGAACACCAGTTATATGCTAAGTTTAAGAAGTGTGAGTTTTGGTTGCCAGAGGTGACTTTTCTTGGGCATATAGTTGGTGCAGAAGGGATTAAGGTGGGTCCGTCCAAGGTGGAAGCAGTGAGAGATTGGCCGAGGCCAAGGAACGCCTCAGAGGCGTGGAGTTTTCTTGGGTTGGTCGGCTATTACAGGCGGTTTGTGGAGGGATTCTCAAAGATTGCTTCACCAATGACAGAGCTGACTTGGAAGAACCAGAAGTTCGTTTGGTCAGAGAAGTGTGAAAATAGTTTCCAAGAGTTAAAGCGATGGCTTATCACTGCACCTATACTGAGTCTTCCTTCGGATGAAGGAAAGTTTGTGGTATACTGTGATGCATCAAGTATGGGTTTGGGCTGTGTGCTGATGCAGAATGAGAAGGTTATAGCTTATGCATCGCGGCGGCTGAAGGAGTATGAACAGCAGTATCCTACTCATGATTTGGAGCTGGCGGCAGTGGTATTCACGCTAAAGGTTTGGCAGCATTATCTGTATGGGGAGAAGTGCGAGATATACACTGACCATAAGAGTTTGAAGTACTTCTTCACCCATAATGATCTGAACATGAGGCAAATGCATGGGCTGGAGTTAGTTAAGGACTATGATTGTGATATTTTCTATCACCCGGGGAAAGCCAATGTTGTAGCAGATGCATTGAGCCAGAAGGGATCGAGGCATTTATTTAGCTCTATCTAGATCTCCAAGGAATTAGCTGTTGAGATGACTAGGGCAAAGATAGAGATAGTGGTAGGCCAGTTGGCCAATATTACCTTGCAGTCGACCCTGCTAGAGCGGATCAAGGAGGGACAGTTGGTGGATGCGCAGCTTCAGGAAGTTAGGTAGAATGTCTTAGCAGGGATAGCTAAGGATTATTCTGTTTCCGAAGCTGGTATGCTTTGATATCAGGGGCAGATTTGTGTTCCGGCAGATGAGGGGATAGGATGAGAGATACTAGATGAGTCTCACACTACGCCATACTCACTTCATCCGGGTACCATGAAGATGTATCAGGATCTACAGACATTATATTGGTGGCCTGGGATGAAGAAGGATGTGGTAGAGTATGTGGCCAGATGTTTGACATGCCAGCAGGTGAAGGCTGAGCATCAGAGGCCAGCAGGGTTGCTTCAGCCTTTGGGTATTCCTGAGTGGAAGTTGGAAGACATTACGATGGATTTTGTGGGAGGTCTACCCAGGACAGCGGGACTTTGTGACTCGGTGTGGGTAATAGTAGACAGATACACCAAGTCAGCTTATTTTCTACCAGTGAAGTCAACTTACACAGTGGAGCAGTATGCAGAGTTGTATGTGAGGGAGATAGTTCGTCTCCATGGGGTTTCCAAGTCCATTGTATCTGATCGAGACCCTATCTTTACCTCCAAGTTTTGGGGAGCTCTACAGAAAGCTATGGGGACTCAGCTGAAGTTTAGCATGGCCTTTCATCCTCAGACTGATGGGTAGTCTGAGAGGACGATCCAGGTGTTAGAGGACATGCTTAGGGCGTGTGCGATTGATTTCGAGGGGTCCTGGAGTAAGTATCTTCCGTTGATAGAGTTCTCGTATAACAACAGTTACCAGTCCACGATTGGTATGGCTCCTTATGAATTGCTATATGGAAAGAAGTGTAGGTCGCCCATTCATTGGGACTAGATGGGTGAAAGAAAGTATTTGGGGCCGGATATGGTTCAGAAAACAAGTGAAGCTATTGAGAAGATTTGAGCCAGGATGCTTGCTTCATAGAGTAGGCAGAAAAGCTACACTGATCCTAAGCGTAGAAACGTGGAGTTCCAGGTTGGGGACCACGTGTTTCTGCGAGTTTCACCACTGCAAGGGGTGAAGAAGTTGGAGTAAAGGGCAAGCTGAGCCCTCGGTTTGTTGGACCTTTTGAGATTTTAGAAAGGATTGGGCAGGTGGCATACAGGTTGGCCTTGCCACCATCGTTGTTAGGAGTTCATGATGTTTTCCATCTCTCTATGTTGCGGAAGTATGTCTCAGATCTGACGCATGTATTGAAGTATGAGGATTTAGAGTTGCAGACAGATTTGTCATATGAGGAGCGACCAGTTCGGATTTTGGATTGGAAGGATAAAGTTCTACAGAACAAGACGATTCCGTTAGTTAAAGTGTTGTGGAGAAATAGCAAGGTCGAGGAAGCGACCCGGGAGTTAGAGACGGTGATGCGGGATCAGTAACCCGAGCTGTTTAGGTAAATTTCGAGGACGAAATTCTCAGTAGGAGGGGATAGTTGTAACGACCCCAAATCACTAATATGGCTTAAGGGCCTTGATTAGTGTGCCTGGAGGGCGTAATTAGCTTATATGTGTAATTATTAAGTTAAAATGAGATTATATGATAAACATGTTTGTATGGCTATATGAATGTAAATGGAATTATATGTTATATTTGTGAGAACCACATTATTATGTGGGTAAGCCTGTAGTGTACAACTCGAGGCGATCCTAGGGAGCTAGTTAGCGGGAAGTTACAACGGGGCTTAATGTTTGACTTGGGGCAAGTCAAGGGGTAATTCGGGAATTAGATTATTATTTGGGTTATTGGGTTATGGAAATAAATATATGGAGATATATTCGAGGTTAGGAAGCCTAGGCGGAAATATTGGGGAAATTTTACCATTTTTCCCTCAGGGACTTTTCCGATACCCTGAGCCTCGAGATTGACTTAACTGGCTAAGATTAGACTAAGTTAATAGAAAGCAGTAGAACAAAAGACACAAACCGACCCTTTAACATTCTTCTCCTCCTCCTCTCCTCTCTCTTTTCTCTCTTAAGAAAACTACAAAAATCTAAGGAAAACTCAACTGGAAATTCTGTGTTTGAGCTGAATTTATGAAGGATTAGCCTAGTTCTGACTAAGGGAGACTCAACCAAGATCAAGGTAAGAATTGAATCTCATTCTTGAGCTTTAAAACTCTGAGTTTTGGCTGAGTATTAAAAGTGTTTATGGTTTTGATGTTAAGGAGTGAATTAAAGCTGAGAAGCTTGGATTTTACCTCGGGAACCTGTCAAGGAGGTGGTTCATCAAAGAAGGTAAGCTTTAATTCATAGTTTAGAGTCTAAAATCTGAGTTTGCATGACTAGTTTTTGGGTTCTTTAGTTGCTGGGTTTCAGAAATCAAAATGTGATTTTGATGGGTTTTTAAGCTGGATTTCTGTTGGATTATGGTGTTAGAATCATGTTAAAAGTCATGTGATCAATGGGTTTTGGAATTAGGATGCTTTGGGGTGGTTTTGAATAGGGTTAGGATGATAGGAATGGTGGTTTTTCTGGGCACGAAGAGTTGGGCCGTGGCTCTGTTCTAGAGCGCTGCGACCCTGCGAAGCAAGGAAGAGCCCAATGAGGCTCTGCAGTGGGGAAGCGCCGCGGTGCCACAGGGCAGGGCCGCGACGCGTGTCTGTCTTCAGAGAGGCTTAACCTCTATTTCAGGGGTGGGCTACGACTAGGTTTCAAGGGCCGCAGCCCTTGAGGGCATCTTTGATCTTTTGGAGATTTTAAGAGCGGGAACCTAACCTAGGGTGCTCGGGATTGATTCCACCACCGTGTTTGGTGGAATTCGATGTCCCGGAAGCTAGAACTCCACCTAAAAATATTAACGCGATTATTAATGGTACTCCTTATCTTGGTTGTGACTAGGTATTGAGCTAGGGCTCGGGAAGTGGTTCGTGCTTGAGAGGCATCGCTCGTAATCAATGAAGTTGGAAATTAAAGGTAAGAAAACTCCACCCGATTGTGGTATTATAATGGAACAAAGGGGTCCCTATTCTATATGCTTTGTAAAGGATGGTATTATGCCATGTAAGCAGTAAACCAATGGCCTAAGAGTGCCGAAGTTTACACTAGCGCATAGGGCACGACTCAGCCACTGGTTACCGAGGACAGCTTGTTATGCACTGAGCTCGGTTTAAGTGGGCCGGAGTCAGTGGGGTAAACAGAGGGTGCGACCTTAAGTTTTGACCTTGATTATAATATGATTTGTTTGCTATTATTGTTTGGTGGGTTGTTATGCTGAGTAGTTGGGTGATGATTAGCTGACTCTTTGGTTGAATATCCATGCTTTGTGAATATTGTGGTATGTTAGGTGTATGAACGTGCTTAAAGGGTTATCCAAATATAACTATTGCTTGTTATGAAATATGATATGTTTTCTTGCTAGGCCTTGGCTCACGGGTGCTACGTGGTGCAGGAAAAGGTAAGGGCAAGCTTGATCAGCCCTGGTTGTTGAGCTCTGAGAGCAGAATGCACATGAACAGCTGCTCAGCCGCCACGGTTGGGGGGAGACAAGGACAGGAAAACCATAAACGTCTGTTTTGCCTTTAGAGAGGCTGGTGGTTGTTTGTACACTGGAAAATTTTTATATAGACTTTTAAACGCTATTTCTTTTGGGATCCCATATGTAAATATTTAATTATATGGTAAGTATCTTTTGAGACCAAAGCCTTTTAACCCTAGCACTTTAATGGCTTTAGAATTCACCTTTTTAACTCTTTGACTTGATTAGCAAGTCTTGCACCTTTATAAGTACACAGTGTAGCGGTCTTGGCTATCCAGGGCGTTACAGGGCCGCAACTCGATCCCCCAAACCCAGAAAAACCATACTTGTTCAACTTTTTCCTCAAGCCTAAACCCCAAAATTTAACCCTAAATCTTCAGCAAATCTTAGAATTGAACCCATAAAACTCATCTTTATTTCCCAACCATCATAAATAATTTATAAACAATTTCCTACTCTCATCCCACACCCAAAAATAGCTTAAGAAACCAGAATCCATGCAAGCTCTAAATTCCACATAATTTCAACAAAATTAAGTAATTAAAGGTTAGATTTTTACATGAGTTAATAGTATAAACTCCTCAGAAACCCTTGTCTAACCTTAGCTTTGATTTCCTCAGCTCTAACCAGCCTAATTTCCTTGAGTGTTTGTAACGACCCAGATTCGCTAATAAGGCTTAAGGGCCTTGATTAGTGTGCCAGGAGGGCAGGTTGGGATTTATGTGTGATTTTATGAATTAAATGCATGATTATGATTTAAAGCATGTTATTTGGCTATTTGTTTAACTGAGATGCATGGCTATGTTTACTAGTATGCATGTAGGCCCGGATCGTGTTAGAAGGGCATAATTGTAATTTTGGCCATGTTGGGCATAACTGTATTGATGTGTGATAATTGTATTCTGTGAATTGTACCACGTGGGTGTGGTTGTATTATTGTGATGCACATGCCGAGACGGTCCTAGAGAGCTAGTTAACTCAAGAGTCACAACGGGATTTCTATACCCGGCTCGGGTGGAGCCTAGGGGTACCTCGGGATTTTATGGTTAAGTTGAGATTTAGCGGGTAATGGTTATTGGAGATTTTGTAACCTGGGTAACCATTAGTTGCTGCTGAGAGTAACAAGTTTTAGAAAGAAAATGGTAGAAATGAAATAGAAAGGAAAGGACTTAAGTGCCCTTGAGGTTTAAGTAGGAAAGGATAGGCAAGGAGGGGCAAATTGGTCATTTGGTTGGGAAATAGATAAATGGCAGCTGGGATTTGGGGGTATACGGTTTGGGGCATTTATGCCACTTGAGGCTTGATAGAAATTGAAGAGAAGAAAGAGAAGGAGAAAAAGCTAGGGCAAGAAGAAGAAGAGAAGGAGAAGTGGGAGTCTAGGAGGAGATCAAGGACTTTGTGTGGGTTCTCCATTTGAGGTAAGGTTTTTAGACACATCTAAGTTTTGATTTCTGTTTTGATTGGTAAAATCTAGAGCTTGAGTTGTTTTTGTTGAAGTTTTGAGTTAGTTGTTTGAGTTTTGGTTTGGGTGGCTGAAAATAGGAATCAAGGGGTGGATTCTTGGGTGTGTTGATGTTTTGATCTTGTATATAGTGCCTATAGGTTGTTAAGTTGTTCATATGAGGTTTGGAATTGAGTTTTTGGGTTGAGATATGTGTTTGGGTTGGTTTGGAGGTATTTTGGATGAAGGAATTGAAGGTGAAAAACCCAGAAATTCTGGGTTCGCGATGGGGCGCCGCGGCCCTGTTCTTGGGCGCCGCGGCGCGAGGCTGTGTCCAGGCGAGGTGGTTCTCTGACTCGCTGGGCGCCGCGGCGCTATAGGGCAGCGCCGCGGCGCTAGGCCATTTTCAGGACACCAAAATTTCCATTTTTGAGCTTTTGCTCCAGGGGTTCGGGGGATGTTTCCAATGACTTATTTTAGGATTTTGGGAGTCCCGAGAGTGCGGGATTGGTCCCGGGAAGTGGTTTTGGGTTGATTAGTTTTGAGGGATGTTTCTTGTGTGTTGTGACTAGGTTGTTGGTGAGGCTCGTGCTAGAGGACCGTGCTCGCGGCTTTAGTGCATCAGGAGGCTCGGAATGCAGGCAAGAAAACTATAACACCCGTAGGATAGGGCGTGGGCCCATAGTGTGATTGCCGGGCATGGCCCTATATTGCATGTTGCATGATGAGATGATTGCAGGGCATGGCCCCAGATTGTGTTGTGTGCAAATGTTTAACCTTAAATGAATCATGATGTGTGTGAATGATTATTTTGAATGTACTATACGTGTGATTATGATGAAATGAACGACAAGGGCCGAGTGCGGCGTAGGCCGGGGCGGCCGTGGGGCCGAAAGTAACACACAACACATGGGATGCTTATATTCAGGGTGGGACCCAAGGGATACATGAGTTATCCTCGCGGTGAGAACCGATACCCCAGGCTTCGGTAAGGCTCTGGGGCGGCATGGCCGTGTTTGCTTAGTCTAATAGTTGACTTGTTTATTTGTGGATTATCTGTTATGATAAACTGTATACATTGCATATGTTATGTTCTGCATGAGTTTTCTTGCTGGGCTTCGGCTCACGGGTGCTCTGTGTTGCAGGTAAGGGCAATGACTGAGTCAACCAACCATGAGTACGGAGAGCGTGAAGCGACGTGTACATGTTTGGCCTGCCCGACTGCTTTGGTTGGGGGTTTATTCGAAAATGGCTGTAATAATCTATAATTTTATAATTTCTCAACTGTAACCTTATTTCAAGATGTAATTAGTTTTCAAACCTTATTTTGGGATCCCAACTGTTTAATAATAGAAGTTTTGATGAAACGACGCATTTTCAAAGATTACAGCCTTAACTTTTAATTAGTCACACTTTTGTTTCAAAACCTCGGTTAGCGAGTTCATTGCACACTGTTTTGTCTTAAAAACTCACTTAGTAACGGCTCTAAGGAAGTAGGGCGTTACAATGTTCTCCTTCAATTCTCCATGTTTAGTTTGGGTTCTAGAGAGAGTGAGAGTGAGAGTGAGAACGTGAGTAAGAGAGAGGTAGTCCTTCTTGGTGTTTCTGATTAATTCCTAAGGCTTTCTGTGTATATCCTTAACCCAAAAAGACCAAATTGCCCTCAGGCTTTCCCATCCTTCTAATTGCCTCTAGGGGTAAAATATTCATTTCCCGATTCCCGCTAATTCCTCAAATTATCCTACCAATTTCCAGTTAATCCCGACATGTACAAACAATTACCAAATACTTACTCGTTACTCAATAAATCCCAAGTATACATTAAACTTCCCAAAATACCCCCAAGCTCACCCCGAGCCGGGTATTAAACCCCGCTGTGACTATTCTGCTAATTTGCTCACTAGGATCGCCTCGAGCCATATACTACAAATATATCCACATAATAATGGGGTCTCACCCATGCATCACATATAATCGCGTTTATGCCCTAACGGACCAAAATTACAGATATGCCCTTATAATCCATAAAGGGCCCACATGCATATCTACTACTCATAAACATGCATATAATATATTAACATAGTCATGTAAATCATGCATGTCACATAGTCACGTATTTAACTAGTTAAACACACATATATCCAATTATGCCCTCACGACATGCTAATTAAGGCACTAAACCCTATCAGCATTTTTGGGTTGTTACAGTTATCATGCCTGATCTGTGACATCATTGATTGCAAGCATATTGCAGTAATGCCTCGGCGATCAATCAGACTCCACAACAATAGGGCCAAGGATGACAACTAGGGTCTGGACCCTCCACCTTCCCCACTGAATTGGAAATAGTTATTTGCCGAGATGGAAGCTAGACTACATTGAACAGAGGAAGAGCTTCGAGAGTTGAGGCAACAGGCTCCTCCTCAGGGTATTGGGTTACACGTTCCACAGGCTGTGGCACCAGTGCCAGCCCATCCTGCTATGGAAAATAGGTGGGAACCTTTGTATGAGAAGTTCAGGAGGCAGCATCCTCCCACCTTTGAGGGTGGCCCAGACCCACTACGGCCAGAGCAGTGGATGGATATGATTTCTTTAATCCTAGATTTCATGACGGTGGAAGGGAATGAGAGAGTAGCCTGTGCCGACTACATGTTGAGAGAGGACGCCCGCATCTGGTGGGATGTTGTGTCCCAGAGGAGGAATGTGGCAGTTATGACTTGGGAAGAATTCAGAAGCATCTTCAACGAGAAATATTATAGTGTTGTAGTCCGAGCTGCAAAAGTTGACGAGTTCGTTAATCTAACTCAGAATTAGATGATGATTACAGAGTATGCTTTGAAGTTTGATTGGTTAGCGAAGTTCATGTTGGACTTGGTACCTACTGATATGGCACGAAGGGATTAGTTTGTGCAAGGATTGAACGTTATGATCACCCGCGACATTAAGATAACCTTGAATCCAAGAACTACTACCTACGCACAGGTAGTGGAGAAGGCCGTAACTACTGAGGGGGATGAGGATCGGATATGGAAAGAGAGCACTGCTAGGCGTGATGCTCGGAGGGTGGTTCCTCCTTTTACTAGATCTAGCCGGGGTAGTGGCCCCAGTGAGCAGAAGAGGAAGGCCCCATATACTTTTGTTCCTCTTGGCTCAAATAGAAGGACACGGGATGCTTTCAGTGGCCGTCAGGGTAGGGGAGACAACTGGAGGAGTTTCCCAGTGTGTCCTCGGTGTAGATGATGACATCAGGGGGAGTATAGGATCAGGGCCTATTTTACTTGTGGGAGAATTAGTCATGTGAGGAAGGATTTCCCATAAGCCAGAAAAGAAGAATTGAAGCAGAGCGATAGCCTTACTCCTGCCAGAGTATTTACCTTGACCCAGATTGAGGATCAGGCTAGGCCCTCCGTCATGACAGGTCAGATTTCTAGTGCCGGTTCTTCATTTACTGCATTGATTGATTCAGGGGCTACTCATTCATTTGTATCTGCTAGAGTGATAAATCATTTGTGTAGACCTAGTGATTTGTATGCTAGGGGATTCAGGACTTTGTTGCCGATCGGGGAACTGGTAGTCTCTAGGAGATGGGTTAGAGCATTACCAGTAGAGATAGATAGTAGAGAGTTATCTATGGACCTGATTGAGTTAGCAATGGAAGACTTTGATATGATCCTAGGGATGAATTGGTTATCAAAGTATAGGGCGACGATTGACTGCAAGCGCATGATGGTTACCTTTGAACTAGAAGGGGAGGTACCCTTTGTATTTGTGGGGACAGTGAGCGGACCGCGAGTACCTATGATTTCGGCATTGAAGGCTACATACCTAATGCAGGAGGGTTTCATAGGATTCCTAGCAAACATTGTTGATACTTCTAGAGTGATTTCGATTGGAACGAACACTACTACAAAAAAGGCTTTTCTCTGCGTTTTTTTTACTCAATACACTGTGGTTTTCGAGAGTATTGAAAAGCACAGTGTATTCGACCGCAGAGAAAAGTGTTACGCAAACCATGGAGAAAAGCTACACTTTTCTTTGCGGTTGTAGTAAGCCAACCGCGGAGAAAAGAGACTTTTCTCTGCGGTTGTAGTAAGCAAACCGCGAAGAAAAGAGACTTTTCTCCGCGGTTTGCTTACTACAACCGCAGAGAAAAGAGCTTCTCATTAAAAAAAAAAAAAATTCAATTTCGGTTGATAACCCAACATTTTTAATAAAAAAAATTAATTTTCAATTTTAATTATACATAATTATTTTCAATAGTATAACTAATTTGTTAAATTGTTATATATACATTTCATATCTAATACAAAATAATTGGCTAGTAATGAATCAAAGACTTTAATCATTCTAACCAATATAAGTTAGCACTTTAATCTTACATACATACAAAAATTTAGATTTCATAAACAAATGGCATTAATCTAGCTAACCAATCACTTTGTAGTGGTAGTAGATCCTCTTTGACATTGAATTGCTTTTTGTCAAACCACTGCAAAATTGAAAAGTTAATATAGATTAGATAATTAAATACTATATCTAGTTTTTCTTAAGCAAAATAGAGTTTAAAATATAACATACTTTCTTCTTGATAACTTCTGCCGGATTCGGTGCATTTACAAGATCATAAATGTATCTTAGTACATAATAACCACATTCATGACTTTCAGGTTGTTTTGGACAAGAACCTCTCACCAATTTTGTAAATGTGCCGATGTATTCATTTTCCAAACATTGTGCGTATGCTCTACAAAAATTAAAATTAATTAAATACATATTATGCTCTCAACTTTTAAAAATTAATAATGCATACATTACAATTGAAGAACTTACTTTCCCATAACCTCCGTAATTATTGGTGGAGATTTATGATTTTTTAAAGGGTCCAAAATTATGGTCATCCCCCGCATCATCACGAGCACCAACATCCAATGTCGACTAAAATAATAATAAAATATGATTATTATAAAATTAAAATTCAACCATAGTAGTGATAATGTTTAAGTAGTTCGTTCTTACTCAACAATCCAAGGAATGAAATATATTTGGCCTCGTCTATCCATAGTCATCATCCATTTGGCTATAAGATCCACCGTATAGTTTTTACTTTCATCATTGCCAATAGAAAGATGTTTGGTGTCAAAATATTTATATAATTGTCGTGAATTTGGGTGCATGCTTTCCCAAATGCATCTGTAGAGAATCAATCATTCATATTACATTTTCAATTAATAAATTAATATCGTCAAAAAAAATTGGGTAGAGTTTTCTCTATTTCTATAGCATATCCAAAATTATTAGAACCTATAAATTCAATTCAGACAAAACATACAACAAACAACATGCATGTTCTCAACCATAAGCCACCGCAGCACACAAAATTCGCAGAACCTACTTCACTAAGACACACATGTTCTCAACCTTCTGTTATCTCCGCAGCACACAATTTCATCTCAGAACTTACTTCACTACAGATGGATATCTAATATATTCAAACTCCTCTAATAGTTTGTAATGACATAACGGATTAATACATACCTCATACCAAACAACATAGCTGAGGATCCAATATTATCCATGGAGGCTGCTTGATAAACGTCTTCCGAAGTGATGAAGATAGCCTCGCGTTCTCCTATAAACTCCGGGTCAACGGGAACTTGTACAACCCCATCTATTCCTTTATTGGAATAATACTCCTTCACTATAAATTTTAGACTCAGATCAATTTTGTCCCATTGGTTATCTGTTAACCAATTTGAAGGTTCTGGTTGAGTTATTTCAGCGGGGATGACTACGTGAGATCCAATTGATGATAAATGTGGGCTTGGTGATAGGGATTTGTGTTTAGATGAAGATGGACTCTACATAATAGCATTAAACATATCAATATAGTGTACCAATTTAAAAATAAAATTTAAATATCTAAGCAAATAATTTTATACTTGACAAACCACAATTAAATTTTTTGGCCAAGGCAGGAATGTGTCTCGTGCGTCCCCAACATATCGTACGTTACCAAAGGGAATAGGGATCTCAGCTTCTTCTTGTAAGACATCTATAAGCCAAACCCTCGCAACTGAATCATCAAGTACATTTCCATGGACGGTAATTTGGCTACCCATGTTTGGTACAATGATTACACCCTTAGCCACCACATTGTCAATATTATCAGAACACAAATAAACTTCATAGCTCGGTGGTGGCAGAGACTCATAAATTGATGATCCATCATCTTCATCAAAAGGATAGTCTTCGGTTTGATGAAAATGATCATCTGCGTTGGGGGCAGGTCGTTAGACTTCATCACTTGTATTCTCATAATATTGTCCCTCATCAAATTGCCCTTCATCGTAGTATCCACACTCATCGTTTTCCTCATTATATTCTTCATTTTGAGCTAATTCCTCTTCTGTCCTAAATTTATGTCTTTTTAGCTCTTCAATCTCAGCTTTTAGTCGAGCAATCTCCTCTCTTGCAGTCATTGTTTTATGTTTTTTTCCAAACATTTTGGAAACGGTCGTAGTGAGCCTACAAAAAAAATCAATAAAGCCCATCAATAAACCAATCTAAATAATTATTAAAAGAAAACAACTATTATAAATTATCATACCCGCCAGCTCGAACACGACCTGGGTGTTCTGGTGTCCCTAATGCTTGAGTCAAGATGTCATCTCGACCCTGAGTTGTAATTTCGCCACCACTCAATTTTTCTTTGACGTCCTCCTACTCAAGATATTATTTGGTTAAATTAGTTTATATAAATAAAAACAATATATTGATTCTAAAACCTTAGAAAACTTACTATCTTTTTGGCAATCTGTCAGTCTAGCTCTGTCACAAGAACTTTATTTTTTTCACGTGATCTAAGCCAAACTTGATACCTCTCTGGATTTTGAATATTTCGTTCTTTTTTCTGCATTGTACAAGATAATTATAGTTATATGTTTTGATAATATCAACCATTATTTAAACTATAATATCAAATATACTTACCAAATCTTCTCTTATATTAGCCATTCCTCTACGAGAGGTTCGATGCCTTGACTTCATTAGTAAAGCACGTTTTTTTTGTTCTTGATGCACTATTTGAAACTCTGGACTTAGACGACTAGTTACAAATTGTAACCATTCTCTCTCGTCAATTATATCGCTATACCTCTTTGGGGGAAATTTGAGTTCTTCCATCATACCCATTTCAGCCAAAGGTTTGATGTACTCGGTAGTGAGTTCACTTTTAAAATCTCTCATTATTTGACCAGCTTTTTTCAAAATCTCACGTTTGAAGGTTTGAGGAATGTTGTGACCACCCTGAGAATATAATTAAGAAAAGTAATTATTAAATTTAGATAACACACATAAATAAATAAATATCATAATGATAATTTCTTACAATGATATCCTCCCATAGACCATCTTTCAAATCTTGTGGGACCTTCCTCCAATCACCTGAGTTGATAGAAATCGTGGCTCGTACTCTGGATCCAAGATATGATATCATGTTTGTATACACATCACCTATTAGTTGTCCCAAATCGTTCCATTGAAGATTTTTCTTGATTCCTTTGGCTTTTTGTTGGGTCATGTAACTCATTCTTGTTTTACCACGACCTTGTTGTTTCTCTTTGTCATCTCTTTTATCCGCCATCTGCATCACACAAATTAATAATCACAAGTGTTAATGCATTATACTAATAAATAATCACAAGTGTTAATGCATTATACAAATAAATAATCACAAGTATTAATGAATTATATAACTTACTAAACATGTTTTCTTCTTTTTCTTATTTTATTTCTGGTCGATTCACAATCGACCCATATTCCTTCTTTGATGTCGGTTCTAAGATAATCACGATCATCGCTATCGCTTTCATTATCATGTTCCTGAATATTCTCAACTTGTTCATGTATTGGTTGTCCAACAATGAAACAGTCATGATATAAATCATAATTTTCATCGCACTCTTCTTTTTCTGAGAACTTCTGCTTGGGAACTGATAAAACAATGGACCATTTATCATTAACTGGATCAAGAATGTAAAACACTTGTTTCGCTTGGGCAGCCATGATAAAAGGATCGTTCTTGCTTCCCTTCTTGCTTAAATCAACCAGAGTGAATCCAAGTTCGTCAGTTTTAACTCCAGTATTGTTGTCTACCCAAGAACATTTAAGAAGAGGAATACGAAATAATGAATAATCTAGCTCCCATATTTCTTCAACAACCCCGTAGTATGTCATTGTGCCTGAAATTGGGTTATTATCTTTTGCACTGGCAAAATGCATAGCTTCTGCGACTACACTTACTCCACTATTTTGAACCAGCCGAGCATCATCTCTTGACTTAGTATGAAATCGTTTCCCTTCAACAATGTAAGCTTGATGCTTTATTACATCAATGCTTGCTCCAAGAGATATGCGCTTCAACTCAGTCGACAGTCCATGATCTTTTTCTCCCAACTTCGTCAAAATTGTATTCTTCAGCCACTGGCAAAACGTTTTATTATGCTCATCTATAACCCAATTTTGTTTATTTTTAATCTTGTTTGGAATCATCGACCGTAATAACTCTATGTGATCACTGAAACATAAAAGAAATAACAAAAAGTTTAAACAACAAAAAGAAAATCACTACTCTAATATATATGATTGAAATATATTTTATACTTACATTATATATGATTGAATCTCAGGATTATTTTGCAACACAACTAATTGAGCTTGATCTAATTCTGCCCTAGACACGGTGATCACTGTTCCATTCCCTCGTAGTCCTTTATCAACTCCATCTGAGTTATTTCGTGGTTTGCTGATTCCGATTGCTTCAACCCCACTCATGTATTCTGAGAAAAATTCTACTACCTCTTCCGATATATAACATTCAACCATACTAGCTTCAGGAAGATAATGATTACGCTAACTTTTCAACACCTTCATACTTCTTTCAAATGGATACATCCATCTCGCCCAAACTGGTCCACACAACTTGGCTTCCCTTACTAGATGAACCATTAAATGAATCATAATGTCAAAGAAGGATGGCGGAAAAAACATTTCAAGGTTGCATAGAGTTTCCACTATCTTACAATGCAATGCATCCAATTTTTTCATTTCTAATTCTTTTCCGCATAAATGATTGAAGAATATGCAAACATTCGTTAAACAATCTCGAACTTTTTTCGGTAATACTGACCGAATAGCAATCGGAAGTAATTGTTGCATCAACATATGATAGTCATGTGATTTCATACCCATCAGCCTCAAACCTCCCATGGATACCAAGTTTCGAATGTTGGATGAATAGCCATCAGGCACTTTCATCTCTGCAAATGATTTACATTCAACTTTTTTCTCTTCTCTGGACAACGTGAAACAAGCAGGAGGTAAATATGTGCGTTTACCTTTCTGTTCAGGTGCTAAATCAGTTCGTATACCCATTTCAACAAGATCTAAACGACTAGTTAAACCATCCTTAGTTTTACCGGGAATATCAAGTAATGTACCTATAATACTTTCGCACACATTTTTTTCTATATGCATGACATCCAAACAATGTCGAACAAGTAAATTTTTCCAGTAAGGGAGACGAAAAAAAATTGATTTCCTTTGGAAACATCCACTTACTTTCTTATTTTTCTACATTTTTCCATACTTGAAATCAATTTTCTCTACTTCTTTAAGAATTTGTTGCCCTGAAAGTGGCAAAGGAGCAACACCTTGTTCTTTATCACCATCAAATGCTTTTTTTTTGTCCCTATAATGATGATTTAGGGGCAAATATCGTCTATGACCCATATAACAAATTTTGTGCCCATTAGACAGACGAATAGCCTTTGTGTTAGTGCAACATATTGGACATCCCTGGTAACCTTTTGTGCTTAACCCTGATAGATTACCATAAGCTGGGAAATCGTTAACAGTCCACAACAAAACAGCTTTTAAGTTAAAGAATTCTTTCTTAAAACCGTCATATGCCTCAACACCATTTTCATACAAATCTTTCAAATCATCGATTAATGGTGCCAAATAAACATCTATATCGTGTCCCGGTTGTTTTGGGCCTGAAATCATTAACGTGAGCATCAAAAACTTTCTTCTCATCACTAACCATGGAGGAAGATTGTACATAACAAGGAAGACAGGCCACGAACTATGCCTACTACTTAGAGATTTATGTGGATTTACACCATCGGCAGCTAGACCTAGACGAAGATGTCTTGCTTTAGTTTTAAATTCTGGATTTAAGTTATTAACTTTTTTCCAAGCCTGCGAATCTGTAGGATGTCGAAGTTTACCATCTTTCACTCGCCTAGTCTCATGCCATATTAAGTTTTCAGAGTGTTCTGCAATTCGATATAATCGCTTAAGCCGCGGAATCAAAGGCAAGTACCACATCACTTTCTGAGGAATAAGTTTCCTAATCTCCTTACTCTTGTTAGGTTTGTAGCGGGGTGAATCACATTCTAGGCAAGTGTCCATGTCTGCATACTCTTTACGATATAACACACAATCGTTCGGACATGCATGGATCTTCTCATAATTCAAGCCTATGCAATTTAAAGTTTTCTTCACTTCATACGTAGACTCAGGGAAGCAATTATCTAACGGCAAAATCTCTTTAAAAGCAGCTAAAAATTGACTAAAACATTTATCACTAACTCCATTTTCTGCTTTTATGTTGTAAAATTTTACCATCGTTGGTAAACTTTGTTTTAGACAACCATTGAATAATGGTTTATCTGTATCTCTAACCAATTTATCAAATTTTGAAGGATCATCAACAAACTCTTCTTGTGCTTCATCGAGCAATTCCATAGGATAATCGTCAAAATCACTATAACCCAAATCATCAACCCCTCGCCTCCCGAATGGTTATGGATTATTATTTTTCAATGATTCCCCATGCCAATACCATGTACGATAACTTGTATCAAATCCCCGACAAAATACATGATTTTTTATCATGGTAATATTTCCTTTTGTTCCATTACCACAATCTATACATGGACAATGAATTCTTTCTGGATCACTACAATTTGTTTGGCAAAATTCTAAAAATTGGTTGAATCCGTCTTGAAATTGTTGTGTTTCTCTATCCTCAAGAATCCATGACTTGTCCATAATGATAATGTCTACCTAATTCCTAAGTTGATTAAGAAAATAAAATTAGTATAGTAATTGTTGACGCGGTTCTTCGCCAACAGGTAATTAAGAGAAGAAGAGAAAGGGATCAGTACTGAAAGTAGAACCGTCACAGATATGAAATCTTAGAGAGAGAGAACTAGGTGACTCAAGACACGTTTTTTAAGTGGTTCAAAGGTTAAAATCCTTCTACTCCACTAGTCAATATTATTCATATATCCTGGGCCTTTGGCTTACAAAGTATATGGCTCTTCAGAGACTATTTTTTCCAACCCCTATCAACTCCCAGGGTCCCCATATTTATAGGAGAAGGCACCTGGAAGTTGGTAGGGAGGTCATCCCGTGACCTTACTATTAGTCATATCAACTCTGTGACATTTATGATCAATTCCTAAACCTGACACATAAGTGTAGTCTAATCAGTATGTAAGGAGATAATGGGCCGCACGGCCCAAACCAGCCGTGGGTGTCTGAATGCGCACGTTCCTGCTGCGTGTCCGAGAAGCCAGGGGGATATCGGACACGTGATGTCAGATATATACACGTTTATCTTGCATGTATTGACTTTATAAAGGGTCAGAGATCCATGGCCAGCTCGTACCACGAGCTGCTTCCCTGAACCGACCTTCAGCCTTCAGGCCTTCTGACGCCTTCCTCCAGTCTTGGGGGACCTTGGCGAGCCTTTGAGGGTACCTCGAGCTAAGAAGGTACGATCTGGGAACAGGATCTCCGGCCTGGGGGAGTCCTCGGACTAAACCATGATTAGTCCGAGGCTCGACCTTCTAATCAGCCCGTGGGAAAACCAGGGCGTACATCTGCCCCCAAGCTCCTGCTCGTGGTATATGACGTCATATATAGAAGACCATAGTAGGGGCTTTTAGACTTCCCCACAACCCTTCACATTCCATTCCTTGTGCAGGCGCCTGACACGTGGAACGTCGTGGGTGGCGACGGTACGTTTTACGAGAACCACATTTAATGGCCTAGCCTATTGTCCAGCCGTCGTTTCATATTTCGAGTGGGAGGCCTCGGATCCCTCACTAGGGCCATCCAAGAGCCTTCTTCACGTGATCCTTCCCTTATATAAAAGGGGGTGGGCACCCTACGCACGGGCCACCCCTTCATTCAAAAATTTCCCAAATCTCTCTCCTTCTTCCTTCTCCGACTTTCAGAAGAACAAAACCCTCGACTCTACTGCCACCATTTTCCTTGTTCAAGAAGCTTAGGCGCACGAGTTTCTCCAAAGCTTTGGAAGCCACCGCACCGACGAGGCTCCTACCAACGCAACACTCTCGTTTACCACCCAGCCATATACTGTAAGTTTTTTGACCCTGTTCATTTTGAAAACATGCCACTGTAGCTTAGGTAAATTTTTTTACTGTAGCCGCATGCAGGGGTTTTCTGGGTTGCGTGGGTAGGAGGGTGACAACCCCTTTTAGGCTAGGGCACACTTGTTGTAGGAAATAGCCTTAGAGTATGGGTTTCAAGATGCTTCTTCATGAACAATTTCTGGTTAGGACCTTTAGGAACATTAGGTGCAAAACCGGGTAGCTTAGGGGATACGTCTCAAGAGCGGTTTTGCAACGTTCTGCCTGTTGAACCTTTCCCCCCAAGGCAAATTTTTACTCTGAACCCCCTGACACACGAATTCCGAGTAATCTGGGATCTGTTGGGAGCATACGCGCGTGTTCATTGAACCGCGTGGTTCCACTCTCCACGGGCTGGGCTTACCTCAGCTCGTGTAAATAATAATTGCTTCGTCCTTCTGCTTGGGTCTCCTTTTCTAAAGTGTTTTCTTTTGTTCGATAGGCGACCAGATGGCTCCAATAAGGAATCTGCCTCAGAAGAACGTGGAAAGCTCGGTCTCTCAGCAAGAGAAAGGAAAGGCAGTGATGCCAAGCTCGCCGATCCCCCACTTCGGGCCGGCCGTGGAGAAGCAGGTCGAGGTGGCCCCCGACGCATTCTTTGAGGCGGAGAGAATCGTCTCAAAGATAACCGACCAGTCGAAGATCAACAAACTCTTCCTCACCCACAACATTCCACTGGGGAAAGCCTCCGTGATCGCCCGACCTGCTGCGGAGGGCGAACGGAGCTGCACGCCGCTCGACGAATCGTTCGCGGCCTGGAGCGGCGAACACTTCAAGGCAGGGGCCTTCCTTCCCCTGGATCAGTACTTCGCTGATTTCCTGAATTATGTGGGGTTGGCCCCATTTCAGCTCCCCCCCAACTCCTACCGTCTGCTGGCGGGGTTGAGGTATTTATTTAAGAAGCAGGAGTGGGAGGTCCCCACTCCTGCGGATATTCTATATTTCTTTTGCCTCAAAGCCAGCCCAGACCAGCGGGGGCGAGGTGACGGGTTCTACTACTTAACCCGTTTCCCTAATACAGCGGCGGTCATCGAGCTTCCAATTCATCCAAATGACTTCAAGGACTAGTTCTTCATGTCAACTGGGTTCCGGAATTGCGAGCACCATTATTTTATCCGCCCTCGTAAGTGATCCCTGACCTTAGCTCACCTTTTGGGTGCTGTTTCTTTTTTATTTTAGCTCCTCCCGTATTCCATCCTGACTCCAGCCAATCTTGCAGCCATCTACGCAAGGACCGAAAAGTCTGCGACCCTCGGGGGTCAGTATGACACATTGGCGGGCTTGCCCCCCAGTGAAAAGGACTACCGCGTGATCGTGACGGACGAGACGATGGTGTTCTGCAAATTGATCTTCCCAAACCAAACTCTAAACCTGAAGAGGCCTCGGGGGCCGCCCCCAGCCCGCGACAACAGGCCTAACACCGTGGAGGAGGTCGCGGCAGAGGAAGACGAGGAGGACGAGGTGGCTGAAGTCCCACTCGTGAGGAATAGAAAGAGGACCTTGGAGGTCGCTCAAGGGATGGACGAGGAGAGGATCCAAACCGGAGCAGCCGCGGGTCCTTCCGGCCAAGGTAACCCTTATTTGTTTAAGAATGTAGATAGGGCCACTGCAGACCCTCGGCTGGTTAGGTTCAATCCTAGGCAGATCGTCCATCGTCATGGGAGGAACCCGGACCTGAATACACTCCTGCTCCATTGTGTTGACCGGCTCGTGCTGGAACAACAAGAGAGCCGGCCTAGGGGTACCGTAGTAGTAGATAATACCCTAGCTTTTAGGTCGATCTTTTTTGAGGAGTATGGGACCAACTTACGCACATGGCCATCACTTCAGAGGGGTATCTATGCTCCGGGGCTTAGACAGTATGTAGAAGAGTCCAGTCCCGAGTCAGAACCGGAACTAGAACCCGCGCCAGTTCGTGAGATAATTGTCCTAGGCTCCTCCAGCTCGGGGGGTAGGGCTCCCTTAATATTCGTATATTTTTTGCTTTTAACCTCTGCATGATTGCTAATCTTGTAATAACCATGTTTTTGTTTTTGGCAGAAGAGATGTCTTAGCCCGGGGGTAATCTGCGGGGTGTAGTCTTTGGCGGGAATCCCCCCGCAGGGCCAAGGTTGAAAAGGCTCCGAGAGTCTAAGAGCGCGGCCGGGGCCTCCACCAAATCCCCGGCTAAGGAGAAGGAAAAGACCCCGCCATCCCAGGTCGTGGGGGCGATCCTTCCTGCTGCCAGAGCAGGTCACATGCCCCCCCCCCCCCCCCCGCCCCAGCGATCTCCATTAGCCACCCAGGACGTGGTAGTGGAGGTCGGGACTCCGGCTGCAGTAGCCCCGGATGTACGCATCCCGGTCGATCCCCAGGATCTGGGAAAGATCCCAGAAGCATTCCGGGGGACGTTGTATGAGTCGGCGAGCTATGCCGTCGGCCGCTTCTACAAGCTCAAAGAGAGGGATCTCCGGGCTATCGAAGCAACGAGCCCGGTCCGAGTCATAGAGTCTTCGATGGACATGACCCTAATGACCCCACTCTTTTAAAGCTTTAACACTTACATAATGCCTTGTTTTTCCACTTAGCCAACTTATCCTTCCTTTCTTCCAGGGCATTGCTGCCGTACATCGAGGTATCGCCAGGACCAAGGTTCAGCTCGAGGAGATGGAGACTGAGTGCCAGGCCGCCCTTCAGGAAGCTCAGGCGGTGAAAGATGCACTGGCGGCTTTGAAGGCCGAGCTAGAGAAGATCCGCTCAAAGAACCGAGAACTTAAAACCTCCCTTGCCACTTCGCGAACAGATCTCGAGGCAGCGAAGACCGAGGCCCAGGCCGCCCTGGAGGCCGCCTTGGAAGTCGAGCGGGCCATCTCGGAGCAGTCCATGCAGGACCTGTTCTATCACTGCTGGGCCCATAACCCAGATGCTGACTTCTCTTTTATGCCGCCGGACCTCTAGGCTATTTTGCTGCCGAAGCTCCAAGCCCACCTAAACAGAGAGGTACCGCCCTCGGAGACTGGGGAAGCCTCTGGCGCGGCGGAGCAGGGCCAGACCGCGACCTCCAAAGGACCAGCTGATGGGGCTTAGGGCACATACGCATTTTTTATTATTTTATTTTGTCTTTGTAACCTTTTCATGAGGTGTTTTCACCTCGAGACGATTTACTTGGCAATCTTCACTTATATATATATATTTTTATAAGCTTGGTTCATGCTAACCGTTATTTATATCCCGAGCTCTTTAAGAAAGAGCCACGACCAATAAACTTAAGTTAACTTCCAAGTTTTATGACCGGTTAAAACCAGGAACTTATTTTGAAAACTTAGTCCGTGTTAACTTTTATCCATATCCCGAGCCCTTTAAGAAGAAACACGATCGATAAATTTAAGTTAACTTCTAAGTTTTATGACCCGGTTAAAACCAGGAACTTATTTTGAAAACTTAGTCCGCGTTAAATTTTATCCATATCCCGAGCTCTTTAAGAAGAAACACAATCAATAAATTTAAGTTAACTTCTAAGTTTTATGACCCGGTTAAAACCAGGAACTTATTTTGAAAACTTAGTCCGTGTTAACTTTTATCCATATCCCGAGCTCTTTAAGAAGAAACACGATCAATAAATTTAAGTTAACTTCTAAGTTTTATGACCCGGTTAAAACCAGGATAGGACTTAGTCCGCGTTAACCCTTATCCATAGATAAGAGCAACATCTAAGTTGTTAAGGAGACCTGGTTACATCCAGGTACCATATGCCCCCCCCAAGTAACTGGGAAAGGGTCTTTTCGTGGTTACTTTAAAATCACACTTGCAAATTAAAAGAAACACTTGATTTTTATTTATACATAGAAAGTGGCCTTCCAGGCCTTACAAGTGGATCATTGGTAGTATTTCTTTAAGTGGATGGCATTCCAAGTCCGCGGGACCGCCCCTCCATCAGGTCGAGCTAACTTATAAGTTCCCTCCTTGATGACTTCGATGACCTGGTATGGACCTTCCCAGTTTGGTCCCAAAACCCCATCTTTGGGATCTTTTCCGGCCAGGAAAACTCTCCTTAGGACCAAATCGCCAACGCTAAAGGCACGTTTTTTGACCTTAGTGTTGAAGTAGCGAGTGATCTTTTGCTGATAATGGGCGAGTTGGAGTTGCGAATCCTCCCGCCTTTCATCAATTTGCTCTAGGGAATGGCATAGGAGTTCGTGGTTCCAATCTTGGTCGTAGGACTGGACTCTATGCGAGAGAACTTTAACCTCCACAAGGAGGACTGCTTCACTCCTAAAGGTTAGGGAGAAAGGAGTGTGGCCCGTGGGAGTCCGATGCGAGGTCCGGTATGCCCACAGGACCTGGGGGAGCTGTTTTGGCCAGACCCCCTTTGCCTCATCTAGTCTCTTCTTGAGGCTTGCCTTTAGAGTTTTGTTCACAGCCTCGACCTGGCCGTTCGCCTGGGGATAGGCCAAGGACGAGAAGCTTTTCACAATTTCGTGCCTTTCACAAAATTCGGTGAACAGATCGCTGTCAAATTGAGTGCCGTTGTCGGAGACGATCTTTCTGGGTAGGCCAAATCGACAGATGATGCTTTTCACTACGAAGTCGAGTACTTTCTTCGATGTTATTGTCGCCAACGGCTCTGCCTCGGCCCACATGGTGAAGTAGTCAATGGCTACCATGGCGTAACGGACCCCGCCCTTTCCGGTGGGCAGGGCGCCCACTAGATCTATTCCCCAAACAGCAAATGGCCAAGGAGCTGAGATCATTTTTAGCTCGACCAGAGGAGCTCGGGCAACCACAGCGAATCGCTGACACTTGTCACACCTTTTCACATACGAGATCGAGTCTTTGGACAGAGTCGGCCAATAATAGCCTTGCCTGAGAACCTTCAAGGCCAGGCTTTGCCCCCCAGTGTGGTCTCCACAGAATCCTTCGTGAACTTCCTGCAGGATGGCCTTCGCTTCACTCGGAAGAACGCACCGGAGGAGAGGTAGGGAGTGCCCACGTCGGTATAACACTCCTTCGACTAGCGTGTATCTAGGAGCTTGATAAAGGACTCGCCGCTCATTGTTACATTCTTCGGGTAACCTGCCCTCGACGAGATACTCAAGAATGGGAGTCATCCAGGTCGGCCTAATATCAATCATCTCAATCTCCGCTCGATCTCCTTCTATACTTGGTCTTTCCAAGAATTCGACTGGCACCAACCCCAGGGTTTCTGTCTCTCCCAAGGTGGCGAGTTTGGCGAGAGCATCTGCGTTGGCATTCTGCTCCCGAGGTATCTATTCGATCGACCCTTGCTCAAATGCAGACAGCTCGGCTTTAACTTTTGCCAAATAGGCGGCCATCTTGGGTCCCCTGCCTGATATTCTCCCAGAACTTGGTTCACCACGAGCTGGGAGTCGCTGAAGCACTGGACGGAGCTTGCCTTTAGCTTAGAAGCTACCCTCAGCCCAGCCAAGAAAGCCTCGTACTCTGCCTCGTTGTTAGACGCCTTGAATCCGAACCTTAGCGCCGAGTGGAATCTATGTCCCTCGGGGGATATCAGGATGATTCCGGCCCCGGAGCCGTTCTCGTTAGATGAACCATCAACGAAGACCTTCCACGACGAAGGTGGGGAGGTGACCTGAGGCAAGCATTCTGATGGATTCTCCTGGAATCCCGTGCATTCCGCCACGAAGTCGGCCAAGGCCTGACTTTTTATGGAAGTTCGTGGGGTATAGAAAATCTCGAACCGACTGAGTTTGACTGCCCATTTTGACAAACGTCCCGATGCTTCAGGCTTTTGCAAAACCTGCCTTAAAGGCTGATCGGTCATGACGTGTACAGAGTGTGACTGGAAGTACGGCCTGAGCTTTCGCGAGGCTGTGATTAGGCAGAACGCCAGTTTTTCCATCCTTGGGTATCTTGATTCTGCTCCGAGGAGTCTCTTGCAGATGTAGTAGACTGGCTTTTGAACTTGGGCCTCTTCTCGTACTAGCACGACGCTAGCTGCGTCCTCAGTGACGGCCATGTAGAGTAAAAGAGGTTCTCCCGCCTTGGGCTTGGATAGCACGGGCGGTTAAGCCAGATGCGCCTTCAGGTCGAGGAATGCGCTTTCGCATTCTACTGTCCACTCAAACTTCTTGTTTCCTCGGAGCAGGTTATAGAAGGGCAAACACTTGTCAGTTGATTTGGAAATGAACCGGTTGAGCGCTGCCACCCTTCCTGTGAGGCCTTGGACATCCTTTCGCGCCCTAGGGGAAGGAAGCTCGAGCAGTGACCTGATCTTGTCGGGGTTTGCCTCGATTCCTCGGGTAGTGACTATGTAACCCAGGAATTTCATTGATGCGACACTGAAAGTGCACTTCTGAGGATTGAGCCTCATGCCATACTCTCGCAGTATGGTAAAACACTCTTCCAGGTTGGAAACGTGGTTGTCGGCAGTCTTTGACTTGACCAGCATGTCATCGACGTACACTTCCATGTTTTTTCCGATCTGGTCCTTGAACATTCTTTTTACAAGCCTTTGGTAGGTAGCTCCGGCATTCTTCAGGCCAAATGGTATGACCTTATAGCAATAGACATTAGTCGGGGTCATGAAGCTGGTATGTTCCTGGTCTGCCGGATTCATCGCAATCTGATTGTAGCCTGAGTACGCGTCCATGAAGGCATGAGCTCGTGCCCCGTCGTGGCATCCACCAGTTGATCGATCCTTGGTAATGGAAAGCAATCCTTGGGGCAGGCTTTATTCAGGTCGGAGAAGTCAATACAGGTCCGCCACTTCCCGTTGGGCTTCAGAACCAGCACGGGATTAGCGACCCAAATTGGAAACTTGGCTTCGCAGATAAAGCCACATTTTTTGAGCCGGGCCACTTCTTCTTCAAGGGCTTCAGCTCGGGTCGTTCCTAAACGCCTTTGCTTTTGGGATTTGGCAGGAGCACTTTTATCCAGGTGGAGTGTGTGCATGATGACACTCGGGCAGATCCCTATCATGTCCTCGTGCGACCATGCAAACACGTCCAGGTTTTTCTGCAGAAACGTAGTCAGCTCTGCTTTTCTTTGGTCACAGAGGTTCTTCCCAAGCTTAACCGTCCGCGATGGGTTTTGTCTATCCATGTTCACCTCCTCGAGCTCTTCAATAGCCTGGAGCTCGGATCTGTCCTCGCCTACACGGGAGTCAATGTCCTCACTTAAGGCGAGCTTCTCTTCTTTGGAAATCTGAGGATTTTCAATCTCATGAACCGACCTGGGTCCCTGAGATTCCTCTTCGCCCTGAATGGCCATTGTCAGCTGCCCGGGTTTAGATTTTCCCTTCATGGAAATGTTGTAGCATTCCCTGGCAACGAGCTGGTCACCCTTGATAGTACAGACTCCTGTCGAAGTAGGGAACTTCATGGCGAGGTGTCGGATGGAAGTGATAGCCTCGAAAGCTATGAGCGTAGGCCGGCCCAAAATGGCATTGTAGGCAGCGGAGCAGTCAATGACCACGAACTCGAGTAGTTTGGATACTGTCCGAGATTCTTCTCCTAGGGTGATCACCAACTTGATCGTTCCTATTGCTGCTGATCCTTCTCCTGAGAAGCCATATAGCATCATCGAGGTTGCCTTTGGCTCGGCGACGGTCAGACCCATCTTTTCTAAGGTGGATCGGAATAGGAGGTTCACCGAGCTCCCATTGTCCACCAACACTCTCCTTACTTTTCGGTTGGCGAGCTGGACTGCTACGACCAAGGGATTGTTATGAGGGAATTGGACATGGCTTGCGTCTTCCTCTGTGAAAGTTATCGGTTGTTTCCCTAATCGTTGCTGTTTTGACTGACTCTGCTCTGGGACGAACTCCGCTCCGTTGTGAGATTTTAATTCATTCACATATCTCTTCTGGGCGCCTCTACTCGTGCCAATCATATGCGGTCCTCCAGAGATCGTGGATATCTCTCCCTCGACCGCGGGGGGAAGGACGTCCTGATCTACCCGAGGTCCGGGCTGGCTGGCTGGGACCTCTGGAACTGGTCGACTTGCTGGGACCCTGTTTCGCGAGTATTGCGCCAATGGGCCTGCTCGAATGAGAGTTTCAATTTCATCTTTGAGATGCCTGCAGTCGTCAGTATTGTGGCCGACGTCATTATGGAAACGGCAGAATTTTGAAGCATCTCTCTTTCCCTTGTGGTGTTTTAATGGCTCCGGTCTTTTCCAAGGGACCCGAGCAGCGTTGGCCAGGAAAATACTTTCCCTGGACTGGGTGAGCTCGGTATACGTTGTGAACACGGGCTTGAATTTATCCACAGACTTATTCTTCTTTTGACCGTGATGGCTGTTTTCACCATTCCCCTTTCTTTTGCCACCACCGGGCTGGTTGTTCTGCGTGACGTCGGGAATCACCACTGCGATCTCTGTCCCCGTTCCAGCGGGCTTCTCGGGAATCTGGCTGGTTCCCGCGGCAGAAGCTTCAGCTTCTTCCAAATTTATCCACTCTTGGGCTCTGTTAAGGAATTCGCTAATCGAGCTGACTCCCCTTCTTTGAATATCTTTCCACAGGTCTCCACCGACCAGGATTCCGGTCCTCATGGCCATGAGCTTGGAGCTATCGTCAGCGTCTCTGGCTCGAGCAGCGACATTCACGAATCTGCTCAAGTAGGCTTTCAGCGTCTCACCGGGCTGTTGTCTCACGTTAGCTAGGGAGTCGGCCTGGACTCGGGCGGCCTGGGAGGCGCGGAATGCCCTTTTGAAGTCAGCCGAAAAGGTCTTCCAGGAGCGGATTGACTGCCTTTTACTCTGCTTGAACCACTGCCCGGCAGGTCCAGTCAGTGTGGAAGGAAAGATCAAGCAGCGCAGCTCCGGGCCGATGTTATGGGCCATCATTAGGGTATTGAACATCCCTAAATGGTCCAACGGGTCTCCGTCCCCGTTGAACTTTGACAAGTGAGGGATACGGAAGCCAGACGGGTATGCCGTCGCTGCTATGTTGGGGGCGAAGAGCTCCATTTCGTCACCCGAATCATATTCGTCTTTTTCTTTTTCTGATAGGAGCTTTCTCATCAGTTCCTCCATTTGAGTTAGGCGCTCGAGGGTTTTGTCCTGAGATCCTGGGTTATTCCGGGGCTGTTCAACAGCTCCGGACCCGTTGTACATATTAGGTGGGTTGTTGCCCCCCTATCTTGAGATAGGTTATGTGGGACATTCCCTCCGTTACGTACTTCGGATCGGACTCCCACTGAATGGGCCTGGCTACCATCTCCGGTTCGATCGTCTCTGCGAGAGTTGAGGCGATCTCGGAGGTCGCCTCCCTGTGTGGTCTGGTGACTTTGTGCTGAGTTTAGTCGTTGACGCAGGTCTCCTCCCGAGAGATCACTCCGGTGACTACCAGTCCAGTGGCTCCTGCTGGATAGGCTTGGAGTGCGTCTTTGGCGGTTATGACCTGATCCTTCCCTTGGCGCCCTGCTGCGCTAGGAAGGCCCAGCCGACAGAGGGTCTCTCCTACTACCCCCGTAGGCCGGGATGTCTCGGACGGGCTGAGGAGACGGGTATCTGATTGGAGAAGGAGGATGCCTGACTGGGAAGGCGATCCTAATTCCGTCCGGACGGATTAAATTTGGTGGGGGCCTTTCGGCCCTGCGAGCCTGCTAGTCCCGCGCTGGGCGAGCTGGACGAGGCACAGGACAGTCCGGGGACGGGCTGACGCCTCTGGCCCTCCCCGGATCTCCTTCGGGAACTTCCTCGATCTCTCCCGGGCGCCCTCGAGGAAGGTTGAGAGCTAGGGGTTAATGTCCTAACCGAACGGCTGTATTGCTGTTGTCTGGTTCTAGGCATTTCCCTGAAGTTTGCCTCTTGGTGGTGTGATGAAGGGGTAGAGTTGGCTGCAGGAAGTCTATCCGAACGGCTATGTCTGGACCGACTACTCCGGCGAGACTTAGGAGCCTCACCTTGCCTCTCTCCAACGTTAACGTTGGTTGTGAGAGGGGGTAGCCGGTCCAGAATATCCTGGATTTGCTGACCAGCTGCTGCTAACTGGCTCCTCAGCTGAGCATTCTCCATCTCCACCGTAGTATAATAACACGGATTCAGATTAGGTGGCCGGGGCGCTGAACTACCAGTGTCGTCTTGGCCCGCCAGCTGCTTTCCTGGCCTCTGCTAGACTTCAGGAATTTGCCCATCAGGGATGGCAACATGGTGGGCCTCCTGCCCATCATGCTGTTCTGTTTCATTGCCATGCCTGGATCGAGTGGTCACCATAGTTGGATGTTTGTGGTAGTACTAATCGAACTTGCTCTCAATGAAAGCACCAAACTGTTGACGCGGTTCTTCGCCAACAGGTAATTAAGAGAAGAAGAAAAAGGGATCAGTACTGAAAGTAGAACCGTCACAGATATGAAATCTTAGAGAGAGAGAACTAGGTGACTCAAGACACGTTTTTTAAGTGGTTCAAAGGTTAAAATCCTTCTACTCCACTAGTCAATATTATTCATATATCCTGGGCCTTTGGCTTACAAAGTATATGGCTCTTCAGAGACTATTTTTTCAACCTCTATCAACCCCCAGGGTCCCCATATTTATAGGAGAAGGCACCTGGAAGTTGGTAGGGAGGTCATCCCGTGACCTTACTATTAGTCATATCAACTCTGTGACATTTATGATCAATTCCTAAACCTGACACATAAGTGTAGTCTAATCAGTATGTAAGGAGAGAATGGGCCGCACGGCCCAACCCAGCCGTGGGTGTCTGAATGCGCACGTTCCTGCTGCGTGTCCGAGAAGCCAGGGGGATATCAGACACGTGATGTCAGATATACACACGTTTATCTTGCGTGTATTGACTTTAATAAGGGTCAGAGATCCATGGCCAGCTCGTACCACGAGCTGCTTCCCTGAGCCGACCTTCAGCCTTTAGGCCTTCTGACGCCTTCCTCCAGTCTTGGGGGACCTTGGCGAGCCTTTGAGGGTACCTCGAGCTAAGAAGGTACGATCTGGGAATAGGATCTCCGGCTTGGGGGAGTCCTCGGACTAAACCATGATTAGTCCGAGGCTCGACCTTCTAATCAGCCCGTGGGAAAACCAGGGCGTACAGTAATACTCTAAAATTATGTTCAATTATTAAATTATAAAATGAAATGGGCAGAGTTTCATTTATTTCTACAACATATCCAAAATTCATATGTATTTAAAATTTCAACAAAAACAAAAACATTATTATTATATATAGTAACTTATAAAACATGTTCAACTAATATCATCAAAAAAAAAATTGGGCAGAGTTTCCTCTGTATTTATAGCATATCCCAAATTATCTACCTATAAATTCACATCAAACAAAACATATAACAAACAACATGCATGTTCTCAACCATAAGTCACCGCAGCACACAGAAAATTCACAGATCCTACTTCACTAAGACACACATGTTCTCAACCTTCTGTTATCTCCGCAGCACACAATTTTATCTCAGAACCTACTTCACTATGGATGAATATCTAATATATTCAAACTCCTCTAACAATAGTTTGTAAATAAAAAAAATTAAAAAAAAAAATTAAGTAGTAATTACTGCTTACCTTAAAAATTAATATTCAACAATTTCAACCTCACACTCAAACAAATATTTCCTACAATAAAAAGTTAAACATTAGTAAATATATGGTAATTGAATTGACCCTAAAATAATATAATTAACAAAAATATACTTTAAAAAAATCATTACCTAAATAATATACAAAATTATGCAAGCACTAATTTTTAATATAAAAAATTATGTAAACAACATTATTATAAATAAAATAATACAAAAATACCCGAAAACCGAAATATACATTAAAGAAATCAAGTTTTAGTGATCAATACACGTTTTAAACAATGAAAATGTCTTCCAATCCTATATAAAATTTCAAAAATATTAAAAAAAATAACCATATAAACATACATAGAAACCACCATTAAACCCACACAAAATTTCTTCATTTTTACCCTAAAACTTCAAAATAACTCAAGATTAAGTATATATACATGATTTCAAGCTTTAATATGCAAGGAAATGGAAAAAAAAAATGGACAATGTGGGGCTTACCCGTGGGTAGGGACGGTGGTGGGAGAGCTTCGGCCGTGTCTCTGTGAAGGGGAAGAAGATGTGCAAACGAGAGAGAAAAATAAGTTTTTGTGCTTTAGTGGGTGGAGACCATTTTTCTATGCGGTTTTGGGTATAGAACCGCGGAGAAAAGTGGGGAAAAGTTCTACACTTTTCTCTGTGGTTTTAGACACAAAACCGCGGAGAAAAGTGAGTCATTCAAACCTTTCACTGCATTTTTTTTAAAACCGCAATAAAATAGGGCGCAGACATTAAATATAATTTTTTTGACTCTTTCAAACCTTTTCTCTACGCTTTTTATTTATTGTTTAAAAACAACCGCAGAGAAAGCCTATATTTGTAGTAGTGGAATGAGACCAGATTAGTATGTGAGTTTCCTTATGTGTTCCCAGCAAACTTGCTAGGGTTGCCACCACACCGAGAGGTCAAGTTCGTCATAGAGTTGGCGCTAGGGGTGGAGCCAATATCTAGGAAACATTATAGAATGGCTCCAGAAGAGTTGAAAGAACTGAAGATTCAGTTGCAAGAGCAACTGGATTTGGGATTCATCAGACCGAGTTTTTCGCCGTGGGGTGTTCCAGTGCTGTTCATCAAGAAGAAGGATGGATTCTTAAGGATGTGTATTGATTACAAAGAGTTGAACAAGTTGACCATTAAGAATAAGTACCCACTACCTATGATCGATGACTTATTTAACTAGTTACAGGGGAAGACGGTGTTCTCCAAGATTGATCTTCGGTCTGGCTATCACCAGTTAATGATTAAAGAGGAGGAAAAACCAAAGACCGCATTCTGCACAAGGTATGGACACTATGAATTCCTAGTCATGTCCTTTGGATTAACCAATGCCCTATCAGCCTTTATGGACTTGATGAATAGGGCCTTCAGGGATTATCTGGAAAAGTCTGTGATCATATTCATTGATGACATACTAGTGTACTCTCAGTTAGAGATAGTGCACGAGCACCATCTTCGCCTGGTTCTACAACGGTTGAGAGAACACAAATTATATGCTAAGTTCAGCAAGTTTGAGTTTTGGTTACCCGAAATAACATTTCTAGGAAATATTTTTGGTGAGGAGGGGATTCTGGTGGACCCAAGTAAGATTAAGGTAGTGAGATATTGGCCCAGGCCGAGCAGTGTACTGGAGGTTAGGAGTTTCTTGGGATTGGCAGGGTACTATCGGCTGTTCATTGAAGGATTCTCCAGAAAAGGCACACTGTTGAACGAACTGACACGTAAGAAGACTAAGTATGTGAGGACAGACTAGTGTTAGAACAGTTTCAAGGAGTTGAAGCAGCAACTAATCACCGCTCCAGTATTGAGTCTGCCGTTAGACAATGAGAAGTTTGTAGTCTACTGCGATGCTTCCAAACAAGGTTTGGGGTGTGTATTGATGCAAGCCAGAAAGGTTATAGACTACGCATCGAGATAGCTGAAGGAGTATGTGCAGAGATATCCCACACATGATCTGGAATTGGCAGCGGTCGTATTTGCACTAAAGGTGTGGAGGCACTATTTGTATGGTGAGAAGTGTGAAATATACACTGACCATAAGAGCTTGAAGTACTTCTTTACTCAGAAGGATCTGAATGTGAGCCAGAGGCATTGACTGGAGTTGGTAAAGGATTATGACAGTGATATTCTATACCATCCTGGGAAGGCCAATGTGGTGGTCGTCGCGTTGAGTCAGAATGGCCCAAGATAGTTATTCAGTTCAAGGTAGATATCAGATAGGTTACCTGAAGAGATGACTAGAGTAGGTATTGAGTTGGTAGTTGGTCAGCTAGCCAACATCACTCTTCAATCCACGCTCTTTGAGAGGATTAAGGAAGCACAGGGGGAGGATCCCCAGTTGAGGGAACACACAAAGGGCGTCTTAGCCGGAGTGGCTAAGGACTTTTCTATTTCAGAGATGAGTGTTCTGAGGTACAAAGGTTGGATTTGCGTTTCGATGGACTCCGATATCCGGCGAGAGATTTTAGATGAGTCTCATACCACTCCCTATTTCTTACATCCGGGTATGACAAAGATGTACCAAGATTTGAGAACCTTGTTCTAGTGGCTGGGAATGAAGAGGGATGTGGTTGATTATGTGGCCAAGTGTTTGACTTGTTCTCATGTAAAGGCTGAACATCAGGGGCCAACATGGTTGCTGCAGCCTTTAGGGATTCCAGAGTGGAAATGGAAGGATATCACCATGGACTTCATGGTCGGATTACAAAAGACTGTGGGACAACATGGTTCATTGTGTGTGATTGTGGATAGGTACACCAAATCAACCCACTTTTTTCCTATTAGGACAACTTATATAGTGGAGTAGTGTGCTAAACTGTATGTAAAGGAAATTGTACGACTACATGGGGCTCTAAGGTCGACAGTATCTGACAGGGATCCCACCTTCACCTCCAAGTTTTGGGAGAGCCTGCAGAAGGCTATGGGTACATAGTTGCAGTTTAGTACTGCCTATCATCCTCAGACAGATGGACAGTTTGAGAGGAAAATTCATATACTGAAGGAAATGTTACGTGCCCTGGTTTTCCCACGGGATGATTAGCAGGTCGAGCCTCGGACTAATCATGGTTTAGTCAGAGGACTCCCCCAGGCCGGAGATCCTGTTTCCAGATCGTACCTTCTTAGCTCGAGGGATCCTCAAAGGCTCGCCAAGGGCCCCCAAGACTGGAGGAAGGCATCAGAAGGCCTGAAGGCTGAAGGTCGGTTCAGGGAAGCAGCTCGTGGTACGAGCTGGCCATGGATCTGTGACCCTTTGTAAAGTCAACACACGCAAGATAAACGTGCATATATCTGACATCACGTGTCCGATATCCCCCTGACTTCTCGGACACGCAGCAAGAACGTGCGCATTCAGACACCCACGGCTGGGTTGGGCCGTGCGGCCCATTATCTCCTTACATACTGATTAGACCACACTTATGTGTCAGGTTTAGGAATTAATCATAAATGTCACAGAGTTGATATGACAAATGGTAAGGTCACGGGATGACCTCCCTACCAACTTCCAGGTGCCTTCTCCTATAAATATGGGGACCCTGGGAGTTGATAGGGGTTGGGAAAAAGAGTCTCTGAAGAGCCATATACTTTGTAAACCAAATACACAGAATATATGAATAATACTGACTAGTGGAGTAGAAGGATTTTAACCTTTGAACCACTTAAAAAACGTGTCTTGAGTCACCTAGTTCATTCTCTAAGATTTCATATCTGTGACGGTTCTACTTTCAGTACTAATCCCTTTCTCTTATTCTCTTAATTACCTGTTGGCGAAGAACCGCGTCAACAGTTTGGTGCTTTCATTGAGAGCAAGTTCGATTAGTACTACCACAAACATCCAACTATGGTGACCACTCGATCCAGGCATGGCAACGAAACAGAGCAGCAGGATGGGCAGGAGGCCCACCATATTGCCATCCCTGATGAACAAATTCCTGAAGTCCAACAGAGACCAGGAAAGCAGCCGGCAGGCCAAGATGACACTGGTAGTTCAGCGCCCCGGCCACCTAATCCGAATCGATGTTATTATACTGCGGTGGAGATGGAGAACGCTCAGCTGAGGAGCCAGTTAGCAACTGCTAGTCGGCAAATCCAGGATATTCTGGCTCGACTACCCCCTCTCACAACCAACGTTAACGTTGGAGAGAGGCAAGGTGAGGCTCCTAAGTCTCACCGGGGTAATCGGCCCAGACATAGCCGGTCGGGTAGACCTCATGCAGCCAACTCCACCCCTTCATCACACCATCGAGAGGCAAACTTCAGGGAAATGCCTGGGGTCGGACAACAGCAATACAACCGTTCGGTCAGGACGTCAACTCCTAGCTCTCAACCTTCCTCGAGAACGCCCAGAAGAGCTCGAGGAAATTCCCGAAGGAGATCCGGGGAGGGCCAGCGACGTCAGCCCGTCCCAGGAGACCGTCCTACACCTCGTCCAGCTCGCCCAGAGCGGGACCAGCAAGCTGGCAGGGCCGAAAGGCCCCCACCAAATTTGATCCGTCCAGACGGAACTAGGATCGCCTCCCCAGTCAGGCATCCTCCCTCTCCAATCAGATAATCCATCTCCTCAGCTCGTCCGAGACATCCCGGCTTACGGAAGTAGTAGGAGAAACCCACCATCTGCAGGACCTTCCCGACGTAGCAGGGCGCCTGGAGAAAGCTTAGGTCCTCACCACCACAGACGCACTCCGAGCCTGTCCAGCAGGAGTCATTGGACCGGCAGCCGCCGGAGTGATCTCTCGGGAGGAGACCTGCGTCAGCGACTAAGTTCGGCGCAAAGTCACCAGACTACACAGGGAGGCGACCTCCGAGATTGCCTCAACTCTCACAGAGACGATCGAACCAGAGATGGTAGCCAGGCCCGTTCAGTGGGAGTCCGATCCGAAGTACGTAACGGAGGGAATGTCCCAAATAACCTATCTCAAGATAGGGGGGGCAACAACCCACCTAATAAGTACAACGGGTCCGGAGTTGTTGAACAGCCCCGGAATAACCCTGGATCTCAGGACAAAACCCTCGAGCGCCTAAATCAGATGGAGGAACTGATGAGAAAGCTCCTATCAGAAAAAGAAAAAGACGAATATGATTCGGGTGACGAAATGGAGCTCTTCGCCCCCAACATAGCAGCGACGGCATACCCGTCTGGCTTCCGTATGCCTCACTTGTCAAAGTTCAACGGGGACGGAGACCCGTCGAACCATTTAGGGATGTTCAACACCCTAATGATGGCCCATAACATCGGCCCAGAGCTGCGTTGCTTGATCTTTCCTTCCACATTGACTGGACCTGCCAGGCAGTGGTTCAAGCAGAGTAAAAGGCAGTCAATCAGCTCCTGGAAGACCTTTTCGGCTGACTTCAAAAGGGCATTCCGCGCCTCTCAGGCCACCCGAGTCCAGGCCGACTCCCTAGCTAACGTGAGACAGCAGCCCGGTGAGACACTAAAAGCCTACTTGAGCAGATTCGCGAATGTCGTTGCTCGAGCCCGAGACGCTGACGATAGCTCCAAGCTCATGGCCATGAGGACCGGAATCCTGGTCGGTGGAGACCTGTGGAAAGATATTCAAAGGAGGGGAGTCAGCTCGGTTAGCGAATTCCTTAACAGAGCCCAAGAGTGGATAAACTTAGAAGAAGCTGAAGCTTCCACCGTGGGGACCAGCCAGATTCCCGAGAAGCCCGGTGGAACGGAGACAGAGATCGTAGTGGCGATTCCCGACGTCGCGCAGAACAACCAGGCCGGTGGTGGTAAAAGAAAGGGGAATGGCGAAAACAGCCATCACGATCAAAAGAAGAATAAGTCTGTGGATAAATTCAAGCCCGTGTTCACAACATATACCGAGCTCACCCAGTCCAGGGAAAATATTTTCCTGGCCAACGCTGCTCGGGTCCCTTGGAAAAGGCCGGAGCCATTAAAGCACCACAAGGGAAAGAGAGATACTTCAAAATTCTGCCGTTTCCATAACGACGTCGGCCACAATACCGACGACTGTAGGCATCTCAAAGATGAAATTGAAACTCTCATCTGAGCAGGCCCACTGGCGCAATACTCGCGAAACAGAGTCCCAGCAAGTCGACCCGTTCCAGAGGTCCCAGCTAGCCAGCCCGGGCCTCGGATAGATCAGGACGTCCTTCCCCCCGTGGTCGAGGGAGAGATATCCACCATCTCTGGAGGACCGCATATGGCTGGCACGAGTAGAGGCGCCCAGAAGAGATATGTGAATGAATTAAAGGCTCACAACGGAGCGGAGTTCGTCCCGGAGCAACGTCAGTCAAAATAGCAACGGTTAGAGAAACAACCGATAACTTTCACGGAGGAAGACGTAGGCCATGTCCAATTCCCTCATAACGATCCCTTGGTCGTAGCAGTCCAGCTCGCCAACCAGATGGTAAGGAGAGTGTTGGTGGACAATGGGAGCTCGGTGAACCTCCTATTCCGATCCACCTTAGAAAAGATGGGTCTGACCGTCGCCGAGCTAAAGGCAACCTCGATGATGCTATATCGCTTTTCGGGAGAAGGATCAGCAGCAATAGGGACGATCGAGCTGGTGGTCACCCTAGGAGAAGAATCTCAGACAGTATCCAAACTACTCGAGTTCGTGGTCATTGACTGCTCCGCTGCCTACAATGCCATTTTGGGCCGACCTACGCTCATAGCTTTCGAGGCTATCACTTCCATCCGACACCTCGCCATGAAGTTCCCTACTTCAACAGGAGTCTGTACTATCAAGGGTGACCAGCTCGCTGCCAGGGAATGCTACAGCATTTCCACGAAGGGAAAATCTAAACCCGGGCAGCTGACAATGGCCATTCAGGGCGAAGAGGAATCTCAGGGACCAAAGGCGGCTCCTGAGATTGAAAAACCTCAGATTTCCGAAGAGGAAAAGCTCGCCTTAAGTGAGGACATTGACCCCCGTGTAGGCGAGGACAGATCCGAGCTCCAGGCTATTGAAGAGCTCGAGGAGGTGAACATTGATAAACAAAACCCATCACGGACGGTTAAGCTTGGGAAGAACCTCTGTGACCAAAGAAAAGCGGAGCTGACTACGTTTCTGCAGAAAAACTTGGACGTGTTCGCATGGTCGCACGAGGACATGATAGGGATCAGCCCGAGTGTCATCATGCACACACTCCACCTGGATAAAAATGTTCCTGCCAAATCCCAAAAGCAGAGGCGTTTAGGAACGACCCGAGCCGAAGCCCTTGAGGAAGAAGTGGCCCGGCTCAAAAAGTGTGGTTTTATCCGCGAAGCCAAATTTCCAATCTGGGTCGCTAATCCCGTGCTGGTTCCAAAGCCCAACGGGAAGTGGCGGACCTGTATTGACTTCTCCGACCTGAATAAAGCCTGCCCCAAGGATTGCTTTCCATTGCCAAGGATCGATCAGCTGGTGGATGCCACGGCGGGGCACAAGCTCATGTCCTTCATGGACGCGTACTCAGGCTACAATCAGATCGCCATGAATCCGGCAGACCAGGAACATACCAGTTTCATGACCCCGACTAATGTCTATTGCTATAAGGTCATGCCATTTGGCCTGAAGAATGCCGAAGCTACCTATCAAAGGCTTGTAAACAGAATGTTCAAGGACCAGATCGGAAAAAACATGGAAGTGTACATCGATGACATGCTGGTCAAGTCAAAGACTGCCGACAACCACATTTCCGACCTGGAAGAGTGTTTTAACATACTGCGAGAGTATGGCATGAGGCTCAATCCTCAGAAGTGCACTTTCGATGTCGCATCGGGGAAATTCCTGGGTTTCATAGTCAATACCTGAGGAATCGAGGCAAACCCCGACAAGATCAGGTCACTGCTCGAGCTTCCTTCCCCTAGGTCGAGAAAGGATGTCCAAGGCCTCACAGGAAGGGTGGCAGCGCTCAACCGGTTCATTTCCAAATCAACCGACAAGTGTTTGCCCTTCTACAACCTACTCTGGGGAAACAAGAAGTTTGAGTGGACAGTAGAATGCGAAAGCGCATTCCTCGACCTGAAGGCGCATCTGGCTGAACCGCCTGTGCTATCCAAGCCCAAGGAGGGAGAACCTCTTTTCCTCTACATGGCCGTCACTGAGGATGCAGCTAGCGCCGTGCTAGTACGAGAAGAGGACCAAGTTCAAAAGCCAGTCTACTACATCAGCAAGAGACTCCTTGGAGCAGAATCAAGATACCCAATGATGGAAAAACTGGCGTTCTGCCTAATCACGGCCTCGCGAATGCTCAGGCCGTACTTCCAGTCCCACTCTGTACACGTCATGACCGATCAGCCTTTAAGGCAGGTTTTGCAAAAGCCTGAAGCATCGGGATGTTTGTTAAAGTGGGCGGTCAAACTCAGTCAGTTCGAGATTTTCTATACTCCCCGAACTGCCATAAAAATTCAGGCCTTGGCCGACTTCGTGGCGGAGTGCACGGGATTCCAGGAGAATCCATCAGAATGCTTGCCTCAGGTCGCCTCCCCACATTCGTCGTGGAAGATCTTCGTTGATGGTTCATCTAACAAGAACGGCTCCGGGGCTGGAATCATCTTGATATCCCCCGAGGGACATAGATTCCACTCGGCGCTAAGGTTCGGGTTCAAGGCGTCTAACAACGAGGCAGAGTACGAGGCTTTGTTGGTTGGGCTGAGGGTAGCTAGTGAGCTAAAGGCGAGCTCCGTCCAGTGCTTCAGTGACTCCCAGCTCGTGGTGAACCAGGTTCTGGGAGAATATCAGGCGCGGGGACCCAAGATGGCCGCCTATTTGGCAAAAGTAAAAGCCGAGCTGTCTGCATTTGGGCGAGGGTCGATCGAACAGATACCTCGGGAGCAGAACGCCAACGCAGATGCTCTCGCCAAACTCGCCACCTCGGGAGAGACAGAAACCCTGGGGTTGGTGCCAATAGAATTCTTGGAAAAACCAAGTATAGAAGGAGATCGGGCAGAGATCAAGATGATTGATATTAGGCCGACCTGGATGACTCCCATTCTTGAGTATCTCGTCGAGGGCAGGTTACCCGAAGAACGTAACGACGCACGGCGAGTCCTTTATCAAGCTCCTAGATATACGCTAGTCGAAGGAGTGTTATACCGACGTGGGCACTCCCTACCTCTCCTCCGGTGCGTTCTTCCAAGTGAAGCGAAGGCCATCCTGCAGGAAGTTCACGAAGGATTCTGCGGAGACCACACTGGGGGGAAAAACCTGGCCTTAAAGGTTCTCAGGCAAGGTTATTATTGGCCGACTCTGTCCAAAGACTCGATCTCGTATGTGAAAAGGTGTGACAAGTGTCAGCGATTCGCTGTGGTTGCCCGAGCTCCTCCGGTCGAGCTAAAAATGATCTCGGCTCCTTGGCCATTTGCCGTTTGGGGAATAGATCTAGTGGGCGCCCTGCCCACCGGAAAGGGCGGGGTCCGTTACGCCGTGGTAGCCATTGACTACTTCACCAAGTGGGTCGAAGCAGAGCCGTTGGCGACAATAACATCGAAGAAAGTACTCGACTTTGTGGTGAAAAGCATCATCTGTCGATTTGGCCTACCTAAGAAGATCGTCTTCGACAATGGCACTCAATTTGACAGCGATCTGTTCACTGAATTTTGTGAAAGGCACGGAATTGTGAAAAGCTTCTCGTCCGTGGCATATCCCCAGGCGAACGGCCAGGTCGAGGCTGTGAACAAAACTCTAAAGGCAAGCCTCAAGAAGAGGCTAGATGAGGCAAAGGGGGTTTGGCCAGAACAGCTCCCCCAGGTCCTGTGGGCATACCGGACCTCACATCGGACTTCCACGGGTCACACTCCTTTCTCCCCAACCTTTGGGAGTGAAGCAATCCTCCCCGTGGAGGTTAAAGTTCTGTCGCATAGAGTCCAGTCCTACGACCAAGATCGGAACCACAAGCTCCTATGCAATTCCCTAGACCTTATCGATGAAAGGCGAGAGGATTTGCAACTCTAGCTCGCCCATTACCAGCAAAAGATCACTCGCTACTTCAACACTAAGGTCAAAAAACGTGCCTTTAGCGTTGGCGATTTGGTCCTAAGGAGAGTTTTCCTGGCCGGAAAAGATCCCAAAGATGGGGTTTTGGGACCAAACTGGGAAGGACCATACCAGGTCATCGAAGTCATCAAGGAGGGAACTTATAAGTTAGCTCGACTTGATGAAGGGGCGATCCCGCGGACTTGGAATGCCATCCACTTAAAGAAATACTATCAATGATCCACTTGTAAGGCCTGGAAGGCCACTTTCTATGTATAAATAAAAATCAAATGTTTCTTTTTATTTTCAAGTGTGATTTTAAAGTAACCACGAAAGACCCTTTCCCAGTTACTTGGGAGGCATATGGTACCTGGATATAACCAGGTCTCCGTAACGACTTAGATGTTGACTCTTATCTATGGATAAGGGTTAACGCGAACTAAGTCCTATCCTGGTTTTAACCGGGTCATAAAACATAGAAGTTAACTTAAATTTATTGATCGTGGTTCTTCTTAAAGAGCTCGGGATATGGATAAAAGTTAACACGAACTAAGTTTTCAAAATAAGTTCCTGGTTTTAACCGGGTAATAAAACTTAGAAGTTAACTTAAATTTATTGATCGCGGTTCTTCTTAAAGAGCTCGGGATATGGATAAAAGTTAACACGAACTAAGTTTTCAAAATAAGTTCCTGGTTTTAGCCGGGTCATAAAACTTAGAAGTTAACTTAAATTTATTGATCGTGGTTCTTCTTAAAGAGCTCGGGATATGGATAAAAGTTAACATGAACTAAGTTTTCAAAATAAGTTCCTGGTTTTAACTGGGTCATAAAACTTAGAAGTTAACTTAAATTTATTGATCGTGGTTCTTCATAAAGAGCTCGGGATAAGGATAAAAGTTAACACGAACTAAGTTTTCAAAATAAGTTCCTGGTTTTAACCGGGTCATAAAACTTAGAAGTTAACTTAAATTAATTGATCGTGGTTCTTCTTAAAGAGCTCGGGATATGGATAAAAGTTAACACGAACTAAGTTTTCAAAATAAGTTCCTGGTTTTAACCGGGTCATAAAACTTAGAAGTTAACTTAAATTTATTGATCGTGGTTCTTCTTAAAGAGCTCGGGATAAGGATAAAAGTTAACACGAACTAAGTTTTCAAAATAAGTTCTTGGTTTTAACCGGGTCATAAAACTTGGAAGTTAACTTAAGTTTATTGGTCGTGGCTCTTTCTTAAAGAGCTCGGGATATAAATAACGGTTAGCATGAACTAAGCTTATATAAAAAAAATAAGGTCGCGGTCTCGCCCTGCTCCGCCACGCCAGAGGCTTCCCCAGTCTCCGAGGGCGGTACCTCTTTGTTTAGGCGGGCTTGGAGCTTCGGCAGCAAAAAAGCCCAGAGGTCCGGCGGCATAAAAGAGAAGTCAGCATCCGGGTTATGGGCCCAGCAGTGATAGAACAGGTCCTGCATGGACTGCTCCAAGATGGCCCGCTCGGCTTCCAAGGCGGCCTCCAGGGTGGCCTGGGCCTCGGTCTTCGCTGCCTCGAGATCTGTTCGCGAAGTGGAAAGGGAGGTTTCAAGTTCTCGGTTCTTTGAGCGGATCCTCTCTAGCTCGGCCTTCGAAGCCGCCAGCGCATCTTTCGCCGCCTGAGCTTCCTGAAGGGCGGCCTGGCGCTCAGCCTCCATCTCCTCGAGCTGAGCCTTGGTCCTGGCGATACCTCAACCCCGCCAGCAGACGGTAGGAGTTGGGGGGGAGCTGAAATGGGACCAACCCCACATAATTCAGGAAATCAGTGAAGTACTGATCCAGGGGAAGGAAAGCCCCTGCCTTGAAGTGTTCACCGCTCCAGGCCGCGAACGATTCGTCGAGTGGCGTGCAACTCTGCTCGCCCTCCGCAACAGGTCGGGCAATCACGGAGGCTTTCCCCAGTGGGATGTTGTGGGTGAGGAAGAGTTTGTTGATCTTTGCCTGGTCGGTTACCTTTGAGATGATTCTCTCCGCCTCAAAGAATGCATCGGGGGCCACCTCGACCTGCTTCTCCACGGCTGGCCCGAAGTGGGGGATCGGCGAGCTTGACATCACCGCCTTTCCTTTCTCTTGCTGGGAGACCGAGCTTCCCACGTTCTTCTGAGGCAGATTCCTTTTTGGAGCCATCTGGTCGCCTATCGAACAAAAGAAAACACTTTAGAAAAGGCGACCCAAGCAGAAAGACGAAGCAATTATTGTTTACACGAGCTGAGGTAAGCCCAGCCCGTGGAGAGTGGAACCACGCAGTTCAATGAACACGCGCATATGCTCCCAACAGATCCCAGATTACTCGGAATTCGTGTGTCAGGGGGTTCAGAGTAAAAATTTTCCTTGGGGGGGAAGTTTCAACAGGCAGAACGTTGCAAAACCGCTTTTGAGGCGTATCCCCTAAGCTACCCAGTTTTGCACCCAAAATTCCTAAAGATCCTAACCAGAAATTGTTCCTGAAGAAGCATCTTGGAACCCATACTCTAAGGCGATTTCCTAAAACAAGTGTGCCCTAGCCTAAAAGGGGCTGTCACCCTCCTACCCACGCAACCCAGAAAACCCTTGCATGCGGCTACAGTAATTTTTTTTACCTAAGCTACAGTGGCATGTTTTCAAAATGAACAGGGTCAGAAAACTTACAGTATATGGCTGGATGGTAAACGAGAGTGTTGCATTGGTAGGAGCCTCATCGGTGCAGTAGCTTCCAAAGCTTTGGACGAACTCGCGCGCCTAAGCTTCTTGGACAAGGAAAATGGTGGCAGTAGAGTCGAGGGTTTCGTTCTTCTGAAAGTCAGAGAAGGAAGAAGGAAAGAGATTTGGGAAATTTTTGAATGAAGGGATGGCCCGTGCGTAGGGTGGCCACCCCCATTTTATATAAGGGAAGGATCACGTGAAGAAGGCTCTTGGATGGCCCTAGTGAGGGATCCAAGGCCTTCCAATCGAAATATGAAACGACGGCTGGGCAATAGGCTAGGCCATTAAATGCGGTTCTCGTAAAACGTACCGTCACCACCCACGACGTTCCATGTATCAGACGCCTGCACAAAGAATGGAATGTGAAGGGTTGTGGGGAAGTCTAAAAGCCCCTACTATGGTCTTCTATATATGACGTCATATACCACGAGCAGGAGCTTGGGGGGCAGGTGTACGCCCTGGTTTTCCCACGGGCTGATTAGCAGGTTGAGCCTCAGACTAATCATGGTTTAGTCGGAGGACTCCCCCAGGCCGGAGATCCTGTTTCCACATCGTACCTTCTTAGCTCGAGGGATCCTCAAAGGCTCGCCAAGGGCCCCCAAGACTGGAGGAAGGCATCAGAAGGCCTGAAGGCTGAAGGTCGGTTCAGGGAAGCAGCTCGTGGTACGAGCTGGCCATGGATCTCTGACCCTTTGTAAAGTCAACACACGCAAGATAAACGTGCATATATCTGACATCACGTGTCCGATATCCCCCTGACTTCTCGGACACGCAGAAAGAACGTGCGCATTCAGACACCCACGGCTGGGTTGGGCCTTGCGGCCCATTATCTCCTTACATACTGATTAGACCACACTTATGTGTCAGGTTTAGGAATTAATCATAAATGTCACAGAGTTGATATGACAAATGGTAAGGTCACGGGATGACCTCCCTACCAACTTCCAGGTGCCTTCTCCTATAAATATGGGGACCCTGGGAGTTGATAGGGGTTGGGAAAAATAGTCTCTGAAGAGCCATATACTTTGTAAACCAAATACCCAGAATATATGAATAATACTGACTAGTGGAGTAGAAGGATTTTAACCTTTGAACCACTTAAAAAACGTGTCTTGAGTCACCTAGTTCATTTTCTAAGATTTCATATCTGTGACGGTTCTACTTTCAGTACTAATCCCTTTCTCTTCTTCTCTTAATTACCTGTTGGCGAAGAACCGCGTCAACACTACTACTATCACTACTTCCACTACTACCACTTCTACGGTTTCTACCACTACTACTATTACTACTACCACCACCACTATCACTACCACTACCACTACTACCACTAGTACCACCACCACCACTACTACTACTATTACTACTACTACTACTACTACTATTTCTACTACTACTACTACTACCACTACTACTAGGCTAAGGGAACACGAAGAGAAAAACCTAGACTACTACAACCACCACTACTACTACTACTACTACTACTACTACTACTACTACTACTACTACTACTACTACTACTACTACTACTACTACTACTACTACTAACACTACCACCATCACTACCACTACTACCGCTACTACCGCAACAACCACTATTACCACTACCACTACCACTACCACTACTACTACTACTACTACTACTACTACTACTACTACTACTACTACTACTACCACGACTACTACTACTACTACTACCACGACTACTATTACTTCTACTACTTCTACTACTACTACTACTACTACTACTACAACTACTACTACCAAGCTAAGGGAACACGAAGAGAAAAACCTAGACTACTACTACTGCTGCTACTACTACTACGATTACTACTACTACGACTACTACTAACACTACCACTACCTCTACTACGACTACGACTACGACTACGACTACCACTACCACTACTACTACTACTACTACCACTACTACTACTACTACTACTACTTCTATTACCACCACTACTACAACTACTACCATTACTACCACTACTACTACTACTACTACCACTACCACTACTACCACCACTACTACTACTACCACTACTACAACTATTACTACTACTACTACTACTACTACTACTACTACTACTACTACTACTACTACTACTACTACTACTACTACTACTACTACTACTACTACTACTACTACTACTACTACTACTACTACTACTACTACTACTACTACTACTACTACTACTACTACTACTACTACTACTATTACTACTACTACCACTACCCCTACTACTACTACTACCGCAACTACCACTATTACCACTACCACTACCACTACCACAACAACTACTACTACTACTACTACCGTGACTACTAATACTACTACTACCATGAATACTATAACTACTACTACTACTACTACTACTACTACTACTACTACTACTACTACTACTACTAATACTGCTACTGTTACTTCTACTTCTTCTACTACTGCTACTGGTACTTCTACTGCTACTGCTACTGCTACTGCTACTGCTACTACTACTTCTACTACTACTAATTCTACTACTACTACTACTACTACTACTACTTCTACTACTACGACTACCACTACCACTACCACTACTACTTCTTCTACTACTTCTACTACTACTACTACTTCTACAACTACTACTACCACTACCTGTAACGACCAAAATTCGCTAATAAGGCTTAAGGGCCTTGATTAGTGTGCCGGGAGGGCATAACTGGGATTAGAATGAATGCTATTGATTTAAATGCGTAAATGTATGATTAATAGTATGTTTATGATAATTAGTGATATTATATGATGATGTGATATATATGTTTGAGATATATGCGAGAACCACATTAAGATGTGGATAATTCTGCAACCGGCGACTCGAGGCGATCCTAGGGCTAGATAGCGGGAAAAGTCACAACGGGGTATTATAATTGACTTTGGACAAGTCAGGGGTATTTTAGGTATCAGGTAGTGATTTAGACTACCGGGTGATGAAAATGAATAACTGGAGATATATTTGAGGTTAGGATGTCTAGGCGGGATTATTGGGGAATTTTACCGTTTTGGCCTCGGGGACGTTTCCGGCACCCCGAGCTTTGGGATTAGTCTAATAAACCAATGATATACTTGGAAGACTTAGAAGATACTAGACAGAAAAGTGTAAACCGACCCTAACTCTCCTTCTCTCTCTCTTCTCTCATAGCAAAGGAAGAATTACTGAACTTGAGAGGGAATTGCTGGAATTAAGCTAGAATTTGGGGAAATAGTTTGGAGGATTAGCCCAGGAACTGATCAAGGTCTGAGCTAGTGCTAAGGTAAGTTTTGAATTTTCATTTTTGGGGTTAGGAACTTAAAGAAATGGCTGAGTTTTAAATGGTTATGGTTTTGACATTCAAGGTGGAAATTGAGGCTTGAAACTTTGAAGATAGGTCAGGGGACTCTTGGAGAATCGATTCTACAGCTGAGGTAAGGTTTAATTTAAAGTTTGATGTTTGAATTTGAGAGTTTCCATGGCTGGTTTTGAGTTCTGTGGGTTTAAAATTTTAGAAGTTGGAATTGGGGTTTTGGTGAGTCTTGGGCTGGATTTGTGGTTGGATTGTGTTGCTTAAATAATTCTAATGTTGTTATTATCAATTGGTTTTTAGTTAGGGGCTTTGGGGTGGCTTAAGGTGAGGTTTATGGATTGAAAATGGTGGTGTTATTGGGTTCGAAGGGTCGGGCCGCGGCATGGTTCTTGGTGAGCCGCGGCCCTTCGAAGTTGTTGCATGCTGAAGAAGAAGGGCGGGCCGCGGCATGGCCCAAGCAATGCTGCGGCCCTTACCTGTTTTTGTACCTATGGAGGTTCTGTTTGGGGGCCATGCCGCGGCATGGGTGACCTATGCCGTGGCGCTTAAGGGATTTTGGGATTTTTAGATTTTAGGCTTGGAAATTTAACCTAGGGTGCTCGGGGTTGAGTCTTTTACTATATTTGGTGAAGTTCAATGTTCCAAGTACTAGAAATTGGTTTGGAAACTCATTTAAGGTTGTTAATGGTGTCTTTCCTCATGGTTGTGACTAGGTGTCTAGCTAGGTCTCGAGGATCGGATCGCGCTCAAGGAGTGTCGCCCGTAGCTAATTCATCTGAAAGCTAAAGGTAAGAAAACTGCACCCGGTTATATGATTGTGATGGGACTAAGTGCTCCCGTGAGTTGTATCGTGTCAATGTTGGTATCACGCCATGGGACATGTAAAAGCGGCCTAAGGGTGTCGTACATACTAATAGCGCGTAGAGCGCGATTTGGCCACTGGGAGCCATGAACACTGGGATAACAGAGGGAGCAGCCTGTGAGCGCTAGCCCTGGTTATTGTTATAAACTATGTATGTTATGAAATGATATGCCTAGTATGAGGAATACTTGACTATATTGAATGGTTATTTGACTGAGGCTATGTGATGCAATGTGAGTTATTGACTTGACTACTTAATGCTTATGCTCTGTTGTTGTTGTGCTTTCTTGCTGGGCCTTGGCTCACGGGTGCTACGTGGTGCAGGTAAAGGCAAGGGCAAGATGGACCAAGCCTGAGGTGGAGAGCTCCGAGGTGAAATGTACATAGCCAGCGGTTCGACCGCCACGGTCGAGGAGTGGACCAGGACAGGGATCACCTAACTGCTTGTTTTGCCTTAGTATGGCTGGTTGTTGTACATAAACCTTGTGTCTTTTGTAAACGGTCTTTGAACTTAATACTTTTGGGATCCCATGTAATAGATGATACTTTTTAATGAAAATGTGGTTTTTGAGACCAAAACGTTTTTAACCCTAGTTCCTTTATAGTTTCAATGACACGGTTTTATTTAAATGACTTGATTAGCAAGTCTGGCACTTTACAAACACACAGTGTAATGGTCTTGGCTATCCAGGGCGTTACAACTTGGTATCAGAGCATCCTAGGTTTATGGGTTCTGAAGACTGGCTGGATATGTACATTCGCTGCGGGAGACAAGCTCAACTCAGGGTTTGGTAATTGTGTATGCATGATTATGTGCTTAAATGACTTGAGTGAGATATGATTGTTGATATCTGTTTGATGAATAGGGAGCATGAGATACTGATAGGGCCTGGCCCTTGACTATTGCATGATGTTATTGAGGCGTGCTTATTAGCATTGTTGTGCATGTGAATGAATATATGGATAGATTGCTATACTTTGATTGCTTGTGAATGAGTGGAGTTTCAGTGGTGGATTATGGAAAGATTATTAACCTGTCATCATAGCCTAATTGCCGAGTCGTTGATTGCAGATTGACTTGAATAGTTATGCGTTCAAGGAAATCCACACGACTAGCCGGCAGGTCAGGGGATAGAGACGATGACCAGGGCCCGACCCCTCCGCCAGTCCCTGAGAACTGGCAGCAGTTAATGGAAGAAATGCAAGCTAGGCTTCAGAGCCAAGACGAACAGATCCGAATTCTGCAGCAGGCTCCATCTGGGAGTGTTTCCCCTGTTGTGCCACCGGCACTGGTACCTGTGGTATAGCCAGTTGATGTTGGGAACAAGATGGAACCGTTGTATGAGCGGTTCAGGAAGCAACAGCCCCCGACCTTTGAGGGTGGACCAGATCCACTAAATGCTGAACAGTGGATGACTTTGATCACTACCATCCTTGATTTTATGAGAGTGGAAGGACATGATAGGGTGGACTGTGCCACCTATATTGAGGGATGATGCCCGAATCTGGTGGGAGGTGGCATCACAGACTAGAGAGGTTGCTACATTGACTTGGGAAGGGTTTAAGGATTTGTTTAATCAGAAGTATTATAACATTGTCATCAGGGCAGCGAAAGTGAATGAGTTTGTGGGACTGGTTCAGGGCAGTATGACAGTTACAGAATATGCCTTGAAGTTCGATAGACTTGCGAAGTTCGCACCAGATCTTGTGCCTACTGATGCAGCGAGGCAGGACAGATTTATTAGAGGGTTGAATGTTATGATAGCCCGAGATGTAAGAATTACCATAGTTCCTGGAGTGACTACTTATGCCCAGGCTGTGGAGATGGCTCTGACCGCTGAGGAAGCAGAGAATAGGATATGGAGAGATAGTGCAGCAAGAAGGAGGGCCGAAGGGCGGTGCCTCCATATTCTAGTTCTAGTAGGGGCGGAGGCCCTAATGATTTTAAGAGGAAGACTCCTGATACTCCAATCGCTCCTAGGTCTGATAGGAGAGGTCGGGGTACTCAGGGTGGCCGTCAGGGAGGCGGTGATTCATGGAGGACTTATCCAGAGTGCACGAGGTGCAAGAGGCGCCATCCGGGCGAGTGTCGGGCTATGGCCTGCTATGTGTATGTGTGTGGGGTGGTGGGACACCTCAGGAAGGATTGCCCGACGGTGAAGAAGGGGGAGACAAGAAAGGTGGACAGCTTGACTCCAGCTTGAGTGTTCACTTTGACGCAGGCGGAGGCCGAGGCTAGTCCCTCGGTAGTGACAGGTCAGCTTTCTAGTGCTGGCACTCCCTTTACCATTTTGATTAATTCTGGTGCTACGTATTCATTTGTATCTGATAGGGTGATTGATAGACTGTGTAGGCCTAGTGAGTATAGTGCTTCAGGGTTTGGGACTATATTGCCTACAGGGGAACTGGTAGTATCTAGGAGGTGGATTAGGGCACTGCCAGTGTTAGTTGATGGTAGGGAGTTATCAGTAGACTTGATTGAGTTGAGTATGGAGGACTTTGATATGATTCTAGGTATGGATTGGCTGGTTAGGTATGGAGCTACCATTGATTGTAGGAAGAAGATGGTAACCTTTGAGCCAGAGGGCGAGGATCCCTTTGTTTTTGTGGGAGCGGTGCATGGACCCCGCGTACCCAGGATAATTGCATTGAGGGCCAGAGATCTATTGCAGGGTGGATGTATAGGCTTTTTGGCTAGTGTGGTGGATACCACCAGAGTTTCACCAGTTGGATCGGAGGACACCAGATTGGTTTGTGAGTTCTTGGATGTGTTTCTTGAGGATTTGCCTGGGTTGCTGCCGCGTAGGGAGATTCAGTTTGTTATTGAGTTGGAACCAGGGACAGAGCCAGTGTCGAGGGAACCATATAGGATGGCACCGGCGGAACTGAAATAGTTAAAGATACAGCTGCAGGAGCTTCTGGATTTGGGGTTCATCAGACCTAGTTATTCGCCGTGGGGTGCTCCAGTTCTGTTTGTTAAGAAGAAGGACGGGACTTTGAGGATGTGCATCGACTACCGAGAATTGAACAAATTGACCATCAAGAATAAGTACCCCCTACCAAGGATTGACGACTTGTTCGACCAGTTGCAGGGTAAGACAGTGTTCTCGAAGATTGATCTTCGATCTGGTTATCACCAGCTGAGGATCAAGGATGAGGATATACCTAAGACGGCCTTCCGAACGCGGTATGGGCACAATGAGTTCTTGGTCATGTCTTTTGGTTTGACCAATGCCCCAGCAGCCTTTATTGATTTAATGAACAGGGTGTTCAAGGATTTTCTGGATCAGTTCGTTATAGTCTTCATTGATGACATCTTGGTGTATTCCAGTTCAGAGATAGAGCACGAGTTTCATCTTCGACAGGTACTTCAGAGGTTGAGGGAGAATCAGTTGTATGCTAAGTTTAAGAAGTGTGAGTTCTGGTTACCTGAAGTGACATTCCTTGGACACATTGTTGGCGCAGATGGGATTAAGGTGGATCCGTCTAAGATAGAGGCAGTTAGGGATTGGCCGAGGCCAAGGAACGCCTCGGAGGTGTGGAGTTTCCTTGGGTTAGCAGGTTACTATAGGCGGTTTGTAGAGGGCTTCTCGAAGATAGCAGCACTGATGACAGAATTGACAAGAAAGAATTTGAAGTTTATCTGGTCAGACAAATGTGAAGACAGTTTCCAAGAGTTGAAGCGACGGCTTATTACAGCGCCAGTGTTGAGTCTGTCTTCGGGGGAAGGGAAGTTTGTTGTTTATTGCGATGCATCGAGGTTGGGTTTAGGCTGTGTGTTGATGCAGAATGAGAAGGTTGTAGCTTATGCATCATGACAGCTGAAGGAGTACGAGTAGCGGTATCCTACTCATGACCTGGAGTTGGAAGCAGTGGTTTTTGCCTTGAAGATTTGGCGGCATTATCTTTATGGGGAGAAGTGCGAGGTGTACACTGACCATAAGAGCTTGAAGTATTTCTTTACACAGAAGGACCTGAATATGAGACAGAGGCGTTGGCTGGAACTGGTAAAGGACTATGATTGTGATATTCTTTACCATCCAGGGAAAGCCAATGTAGTGGCTGATGCTTTGAGCCGCAGAGGTCCAGGTCAGTTGTATAGTTCTGTTCAGATTTTGAGGAAGTTAGCTGATGAGATGGTTAGAGCAGGGATAGAGTTGGTGGTAGGCCGATTGGCTAATATTACTCTGCAGTCGACCCTGCTAGAGCGGATCAGAGAAGGGCAGTTGGTAGACGCTCAGTTACAGAGGGTTAGAGATGATGTCGTAGCGGGAGTGGCTAAGGAATATTCTGTTTCTGAGGTTAGTTTACTTCGGTATCAGGGACGGATTTGTGTTCCAGCTGATGAGGGGATCAGACGAGAGATACTGGATGAGTCTCATACGACGCCGTACTCACTTCATCCGGGTACCACGAAGATGTATCAAGATCTACAGACTTTGTATTGGTGGCCCGGGATGAAGAGGGATGTGGTTGAGTACGTTGCCAGATGTTTGACCTGTCAGCAGGTGAAGGCTGAGCATCAGCGACCAGCAGGGTTGCTTCAGCCATTGGGTATTCCTGAATGGAAATGGGAGGACATTACCATGGACTTTGTGGGAGGTTTACCCAGGACAGTAGGATTTCATGACTCAGTATGGGTGATAGTGGATAGATAAACCAAGTCGGCCCATTTTCTTCCAGTGAGATCGACCTACACTATGGATCAGTACGCTGAGCTGTACGTGAGGGAGATCGTACGTCTCCATGGGGTTCCTAAGTCTATTGTGTCAGACCGGGTTCCTATCTTCACTTCCAAGTTTTGGGGTAGTTTACAGAAAGCTTTGGGAACTCAGTTGAAGTTCAGTACAACCTTTCATCCTCAGACTGATGGACAGTCTGAGAGGACGATCCAGGTGTTGGAGGATATGCTCAGAGCATGTGTGATTGATTTTGAGGGTTGATGGAGTAAGTACCTTCCGTTGATTGAATTCTCGTACAACAATAGTTATCAGTCAACGATTGGAGTGGCTCCCTATGAGATGTTATATGGGAGGAAGTGTAGATCACCCATTCATTGGGATGAGATGGGTGAGAGGAGATATCTGGGGCCAGATATGGTACAGAAGACAAGTGAGGCCATAGAGAAGATCCGGGCTAGGATGCTCGCGTCTCAGAATAGGCAGAAGAGTTACGCTGATCCTAAGCGTAGGGACGTGGAGTTTCAGATTGGTGACCACGTCTTTCTTCGAGTTTCACCTCTGCGAGGGGTGAGGAGGTTTGGAAAGAAGGGCAAGCTAAGCCCTAGATTCATTGGACCGTTCGAGATTCTGGAAAGGGTTGGTCAGGTAGCTTACAGGTTAGCCTTGCCGCCATCGTTGTTTGGAGTTCATGGCGTGTTCCATGTCTCCATGCTTCGAAAGTATGTCTCAGATGTGACTCATTTATTGAGGCATGAAGATTTGGAGTTACAGGCAAATTTGGCTTACGAAGAGCAACCAGCTCAAATCTTGGACCAAAAAGATAAAGTGTTGCGGAATAAGACGATTCCGCTGGTTAAAGTGCTGTGGAGAAATAGCAGGGTCGAGGAAGCGACCTGGGAGTTAGAGACAGCGATGCGGGATCAGTATCCCGAGCTATTCAGGTAAATTTCGAGGACGAAATTCTCATTAGGAGGGGATAGTTGTAACGACCCAAATTCGCTAATAAGGCTTAAGGGCCTTGATTAGTGTGCCGGGAGGGCATAACTAGGATTAGAATGAATGCTATTGATTTAAATGCGTAAATGTATGATTAATAGTATGTATATGATAATTAGTGATATTATATGATGATGTGATATATATGTTTGAGATATATGCGAGAAACACATTATGATGTGGATAATTCTGCAGCCGGCGACTAGAGGCGATCCTAGGGCTAGATAGCGGGAAAAGTCACAACGGGGTATTATAATTGACTTTGGACAAGTCAGGGGTATTTTAGGTATCAGGTAGTGATTTAGACTATCAGGTGATGAAAATGAATAACTGGAGATATATTTGGGTTAGGATGTCTAGGCGGGATTATTGGGGAATTTTACCGTTTTGGCCTCGGGGACGTTTCTGGCACCCCGAGCTTTGGGATTAGTCTAATAAACCAAGGATATACTTGGAAGACTTAGAAGATACTAGACAGAAAAGTGTAAACCGACCCTAATTCCCCTTCTCTCTCTCTTCTCTCATAGCAAAGGAAGAACTACTGAACTTGAGAGGGAATTGCTGGAATTAAGCTAGAATTTGGGGAAATAGTCTGGAGGATTAGCCCAGGAACTGATCAAGGTCTGAGCTAGTGCTAAGGTAATTTTTGAATTTTCGTTTTTGGGGTTAAGAACTTAAAGAAATGGCTGAGTTTTAAATGGTTATGGTTTTGACATTCAAGGTGGAAATTGAGGCTTGAAACTTTGAAGATAGGTTAAGGGACCCTTGGAGAATCGATTCTACAGTTGAGGTAAGGTTTAATTTAAAGTTTGATGGTTGAATTTGAGAGTTTCCATGGCTGGTTTTGAGTTCTGTGGGTTTGAAATTTCAGAAGTTGGAATTGGGGTTTTGGTGAGTCTTGGGCTGGATTTGTGGTTGGATTATGTTGCTTAAATAATTCTAATGTTGTTATTATCAATTGGTTTTGAGTTAGGCGCTATGGGGTGGCTTAAGGTGAGGTTTAGGGATTGAAAATGGTGGTTTTTTCTGGGTTCGAAGGGTCGGGCCGCGACATGGTTCTTGGTGAGCCACTACCACTACCACTACAACTACAACTACCACTACCACTACTACTATACTACTTCTACCACTACTACCACAACTACAACTACTACCATTACCACAACCACTACCACTACCACTATTACTACTACCACCACCACCACCACTACCACTACCACTACCAATACTACTACTACTACCACCACTACTACTACTACTACTACTACTAATACTACTACCACTACTACTACTACTACCAGTACTACCACCACTACTACTACGACCACTACTACAACTACCACTACCACTACCAATACCATTACCACTACCACTACAACTACTACAAGTATTACTACTACGACCACTGCTACTACAACCACTACTACTACAACCACCATTACTACTACTACTACTACTACTA